>NC_030822.1:14549916-17003666 GCF_001704415.2 Capra hircus
AAATCAGGACTGGAGAAAAGCTTGGGCTATTCAGTTAGAATGGGCTACCTGACAGAAATGGCTTGATTTATAAAGGAGATAGTGTCTGAATTGTATTGAGTGTTTAATGTATACAATGTAGCTCCCAAACCTAGCAAGTGGTATTATTATGATGATTTTATAAGATGGAGAAACTATTAATAAGTTTCAAAGAAGTGAGTATCTTACCTACATATGTGACAAATTTTTCAGTTCTATCAATTAACAGCTCTCTTTCCAATACCGCATCATGCTATATTGAGTAATAAGGTAGAATTAGAGAGGCAAAATTTAAATAGAAAATAAATCATAGAACATGTTGTTAACGTTTCCAAAGGGAACAAACTACTTTAGCACGCATTAAGATTTATAAGATGAGTGATCCATAAACTGATGGTTGGGCTCACAACAATTGTTTGGGTCTCAGTAGATAAAAATTAGTGTTTTTAATAACCAAGCACTGTGATAAAAAGAAGACACTACTTGCAATAAAAATTTATTCCAGTCTATATTGAGTATCAGAATTCCATCCAATGTATGAAATTTAATAACTAGTATTAAAGCAGCATCATTTCTCATGATAATTTAAGTAATAGGCATGTCCCTCCATTACTTCAGGTAAAGAAAGGGTAACCTGTGCCACAAACTGTTGATTATAACCCTACTTTTAGGCTAATCAAATTGAATTAGAATTTGAGTGTGATGATTAGAAAGCAGAAGCAACCATAACAAGCAAAAGTATTTCACAGACTAACAGTTACCGTAAAACCTTTTGAAAAAGAAGCAGGAGACTTGGGTGTAGAAATCTGCAATTTGAGGAAGGTGGTACAGAATAGGAATAGAAAACTTGAAATTTGCCAGATAACATTTATCTCTTCCTTGAGCAACTGAATTTTGAAACTTGATCTCTATTTGTAAGTAAGGATAAAAATGTCTGTTTCAGGGAACTATTTCATATCATATAAAGATCATACTTATTTACATAAATAAAGACCTTAATGCAAAGCTTTATATTATACCAAAATGATTAACATACATAAAATTATATTTTGAACATAAAAGATATACCTTCTTTTCAAGTATTGAAATAATAATCCTCAAACTCATTTTGCTTTGAGTTTTAAAGAGAACCTCAATGATTCTCATTCTGATAAAATAGATAGTATAGAGGAAAATATAGTAAAACTTGAGGCTAATTCAAAATAACAACAACATACTGTTATCAGGAAACAAACAGAACTTTAAGCACCTTGAATATCTTAAACAATTATCATATCAAAAAGGAAATCCAAACTAACCTAAGGATAATGAAAAATTATATATCAAAACAAATTATATAGGGATAAAAATTTTAAAAGAAATTATGAATTTCATATTTTACATCATTAAAGTAATGAATATAAATTCAAGATTTTATAAATAGAATGAAAATCTCTTACAGAAGAATCTGATTTTTTAAAAATTTAAAAGTGAGAATTTGTGACTAGAGAAACAAAAAGCAATAGAATTAAAAATAAACAAACATTTGTTTAGCAAAAAGGAAAATAAAACAGCTAAATCATTAAATAACTGACATAAAAGAAATAGGAGGAAAAAAATACACACACACCTTCAAGATAATGGGTAAACCAACCATAGAGAGGAAGATATTGTGTGGCACTGTTAACAATCAATTAATGCAATAACTAATCAGTATGACAAATTAAAGCAACATAATAAATCTTCAAATATAAATTTGGAGACACAAAATTTATACAGAAAAATAGTTAAAGACAAATAATGCTTTCAAAAAGATTTCACGGGTGGTTTTTAACTAATTAATAAGAAAATAATTTGATGGTCCAGTGGCTTGACTCCTTGCTCTCAATACAGGGGGCCTGAGTTTAGTCAGCGGACGGGGCACTAAATCCCCCAAACTGCAACTAAGACTTTGCATGTTGCAACTAACGATCTCCAGTATCACAACTAAGACCTGGCCTGGCCAAATAAATAAATAAATATTGTTAAAATAATAAAAATTTTAAAGTCACTTAAAGGGATCCAGAGCAAGTAGAAAGAAGAGATGTTTCCAGTTATTTTATTCCGATGCTACTTCAGGACCAAAATCCCACCAGGATTGTGTATTCTCACACATAAACATTCACACAACACACAAATACTCACACACAGACACACCTATTTCAGCTTCCAGGTTCCAATTAGAGAATGGTTATATCATATGGAACAAAAATACAGAAAGCTCTACCACAATGGAACAGTATTCCTAGCCCAATAATAGTACATCTCTTACTTTCATGGCAGTATTTTACTCAGCAGGTAAGAGTGTGTTAGCAGGTTACCAAGGATACTTCCTCCATGAAGCCATCCAAAAATACAGGATATTGGTGACTTTGCCATTTCCAAGATTCATTTCTAAGGTCAGTCACCCAGAAGTGGAAAAGGTCCTAAGGCAGTACCATGGAAAAATTTGTACAGATCAAGCCTGGAACGGTTCCATATCCATCCCATTCACATTGAGTTGATTATGAAAATGCAGTCACATCAAAAGCCCTGCCTGCAAGGGTGCCTGGGAAATGTAGCATCTTTATGGTCAGCCATTTTCTAGCAGTAACTTAATGCCAAGGGAAATTAAGCATATTTTTCTGGAGGAAATTTAGCCTATTTCTCAGGGTAGTTGTGAGGATTAAATAAATTAATACCTGCCAGATGCTTAAAATAACATCTCTTAGATGGAAAGTTTCCAGTCAAGTTAGGTTATCTTGCTACTTATTTCCAACCCCCCATTCCTACCCTACTATATGGTCTTATTGCCTCACTTTGTGTCTCAGTTAGATCGTGTGCTATAAGGCAAAGATCTCAAATTCATCGATTTTAACAATATAAAAGTATTATAATGTCATTTAAATGAAGTCCTAAACTGTGGCAATTCTGAGCTTTTTGAATTCACCATCTCAGCAGCATCAATAAATGTGTAGTTCCTTATAGCTTTTATCTTCACAGTCCAATATGTATTAAGATGCTGTCCCTGAGGTTTGGTCCCATCATAAATGAAAAATGGTCTGGTATTCCAGGACATAAGTCTATTTAGAAAAAGATTAGAGACAAGGTAATTTCTTTCTGTATCTTTAATCAAGCCAGAAACATGAACTAGAGATCCTCAGGAAATTTTTCTTAATCCCATTTGCCAGAACGAGTCCACGTTTCTACTACTGAACTGGTTACAAGGCTTACCCAATTAAAATGTAAGCTTTAAGTTAGGATTAGGCATCTGTTCTTCAACTATGGGATGGAGAAATATGGGAACTTCATAGTTAAGTTAAGAACAACTTCAACTATGGGAAACTATAAAGCTAGTTATCCCAGGAGGAAAAAGGGAAATAGAGCTCCTTGGACTCAACCACCCACAGTGTCTGCTACAATTTATCATCTATTGTCTAGGTTTCCATGAGGTCCTATTATTGTTTTTTTTTTCTTTTTTTTAATTCTACCTTTTTCTATTTTCACAACATTCCCTATGCTCCTGAAAGATACATTTTTCCAAATGAATAGTTTTATTTATTCCATCTCAAAGAGCTTCAGTACATTTTTACCGTTTGGGTCTCCAAGTACCTGCTGATTTTCTACTGACTTCTCACTGTAGAGCATAGTTAATTTTGCATTCACTGAACCCTCTGCATTGCATTTTCTTTCCCTAGCTATCTAAATAGCTGCCTTCATCACTTCATTCAGGTGTTTATTCAAATGTCACATATTTCACTAAGTCCTTCTCTGTCTATTCTTATATAAATTCCAACTACCTCCAACCTTCTCTATCTCCTTTTATTGTTTATTTTCTTTTGTCAGCATTATCTGACATTTTGGGGGGATGTATAGTCATTTACCATTAGACTTTAAGCTATAAAAATTTATCAAGATTATAAATTGTGAATATGTGAAGGTCCTCATGACCTAAAAAAGTGCAAATGAAATCACTGATTAAATTTGCTTTTGAATCTACTCTTTACATTTAAAATTTTATTATTGCCTGTCTCAATTGAATGCCCACATAGCTCAGCATAAATCTAAGGATAATTTTATTTAGCGTTTCCAATTAAATCAATTTTTGCTTTGATTGCTCAAAATTTAAAAAATTTCATTGATCTTTTTATATTAATTTTATATAAAACTCTAAAAATAACAAATATTAAAATAATTGTTTAGGCAAATGCTATTAAACAAAGAAGGGAATGCCACTCAAAATTTGTTATTGGTTTAGTAGGCAGCACTTTCATCCAAAAAATTGAAAGTGTCCTCATCAGTAGGTCTTTTCTTTTCTTTTCTTTTTTTTTTTTTTTACTTTGAAAGGGGGGATATGGGCAGTCAGTTACAAGGTAAAAATGTAAAGACTCAAAATAACAAATCAAAATGTATACTTACAGATTTCTTTCAAATAGAAACATTCAGATCTTCATTCAGATTTATGCCCCATGAATTATCTATGACTGTTCTGAAACTTCCCCCAATATCTTCACTTCAAAATTTAGGGGATTGTCCTATGGTTTCAAATAATTGTTTTTGATCAGTGATATGTGAGTCGGCTTACAGACAACATCTGGGCCGTTGTTTCAAAGAGGAGTCAAACATTTCTATCAGGTATCTTGCTCTTTGCTTTCTACTATACAAAAGCTATCTTCCAAAGAAGGGCTGCCCATTAGCCTGGGTCCTAGGATGATAAGACATTACAATAGCATCAGAACAGCTGTGGCAACCCCAAACTTGTAATACAGCAAATTAGTGAAATTAGGTGGTGGTGAGGGGGATGTTTGTTACTATGGGAAATAGATCCTAATGTGACCCAAAATGATTTCCCACTTCCTGTGTGCCCACAACTCTGTGCAATCACCTGCTTTCAATGGAGGATGGACCCAATGACTTGCTTCTAATAAAAAATGGCAAAAAGAGATATGATATCATCCCTGTGATTATGTTATGTTATATAAATTTTGCCTTACCAGAAGAGGTCCAGAGATCTACTGTGAGCAACCTTGATGGAGAACTCCACATTCACAAGGAACCACAGGTAGTCTCCAGGGTCTTTAGACAGACCTTAAAATCTGAGAGCAGTCACCAGCCAAAAGCCAGCAAAAACTTGGGCTCTTAAGTATTCAACCACAAGGGAGTGAATTTTATCAATACCAACAGCCTAAGTGAGCTTGGAACTAGATCCTTTCCCAGTTGGTCCTCCAGATGAGAGTTCAACCAGCCAACATCCTGACTATGCATGTGAGACAAGAAAAGGGTCTAGATGCACCTTACCCAAACTCCTGGCCTATTTAAAAAAAAAAAAAAATTGTGTGTGGTTTTAAGTTACTATATTTGGGATAAGTTTTTATAAGACAATAGAAAACTAAAACAGTTATTAGAGGTAATTCCCATCAATATCATATACTGAATCTCAAACTCCACTTTCAACAGGCAACCAGAAATGACTCCTCCCATTATTCACTTACTTAGCATTCTGTCCCATACTATGGCACGGAATACTTTTTAATCTATCCACTACTAACTGAGACAGTGCTTTTAATTTTTATTTTCTTCATCCTTATATATTACTTTTATATGAAATGTGCTAAAATTAAATAATTTTGTCAATTTAAAAACATGACAAATATTTTAAAAATAATTTTTGGCAGTCATTAATATGAAATAAGTATATCTTAAAGAAAGAAAACCTTTTTAAAAAGATAATCCATGTTTATTTTCATTATTTTAGACTGATCCCCTTTTAGGCTGAATTTGTAGAGTTTTCTTATAAATGAAATGAAATAAACTTACTTTAAGTTCTTATTGCACTTGAGTAAATGATTGATTATGTAGCTTCCTTAAGGTGATTATCTATCAATCTGTGAGTCTCTTCCACTTGGTTATAATTTCTCATTACACATATATCTCCTTGTTACCATATATTTTCCACACTGTACAGACTAGTATTATTGAATATAACCTACATAACTGTGGAGTAGGAAGACAACCAGGAACAGTACAGAAATATACACTTATAGGATATCCATGGCTACTGGCAAGTAATCAGTTATGATAAGTAATCAATTACCAGAATTACTCAATCTTGCGGTATGCTTGAGAGTAGATATTTGCCAAGGTATAGAAGTCCTTACAGATATATTAACTGACATCAGACCTTTGAGCTTGAATCCATTCCAAAAACTAAATTTAGGAATAGGCTAGAAGCATGGAAGTTTGCAAATATTTTTTGTAATATTTCAGAGAACATGATAGATCTGATATACTCCATATATATAAACATCAATTTCCTTATCATTCATCTCTGCACACTAGAAAGTAAGTTCCATGTGGATAGGAAATTTCATCTCTCAGTATTCACCAATGGAAATCACAAGAACCAGAATAGCACCTCATACTTAGTGTTTAATAAAAGTCAGTTGAATTAATGGATCATTTTATAGTATCTTGGCAATGAAAAAATAAGCTTATAATAAAGTTAATTTAGTAAACCTGACTTCTAGTAATGGTACTGTAATATTGTTCTGATGCTCTTGGCCTGCGCTCATCTTATATATAGAAAGTTATTTTTGCCCACAGGTAGCACCAATTGGCATACTCTGTATCAATGTGGACAATATACAAATAACTGCACACAATTGAACAGCTGTTTTTCATATAAGCTAATTGGGCATGCTCTTTATGATTTTGTGTTTTTCTCTGTTCTCAGAGTACTTCAATTGCTGTTGATATGACAATCAGGGAACCTGAGTACTAAAAGGACCCTTATCTCTAGGAAATACAAATGATAACTTCCCTTTTTTGTGTATCCCTTCATGCCATGTCAAATGCAAAGTCTTTCTTCATGAGGGAAACAAAAGAGAAAATTCACTGACATCCATTTAGCCATCATTGCAGATACAGAAGGACTCAAGAGGAGAACAACTGTGCTTTTCTTATTTGTGACAGTCTTTCAAGACTGGAGGGAATCAGGGTGTGAGAGGTATACTTGTTATCATGTCTCCTGTTATATCAGTCTCTTATATCAAGGGCTTCAGTGTGGGAAATTGTAGTTCATTCTGCTTAAGCGTATTTAATACCCTCTAAAGGAGTCATCAGGGGTAAAGCAGCTAAAATGCCAGGAGTCTGTGACTTATAATCAATAGAATGTCACTCCAGTTCCTGGCAAGTTTAATAATGATAAGCAAGTAGTACTTTTCCAAAGTTTAACAAAATGCAAGGCAGACCATTGTTTAATGTGTAAATAACACTCAGAAAATGCTATTTTCCTCTTGAAATAAATGGCTACTTCAATAATGAGCCCAGGAGAATGAGTGATGACCACTAGCTTTTGCTTTCCCCATTTAAAGTAAGCTCTTCTTGAAGAAAAACATACTATTTATAGCTATTGTAGTAATCACAATTGATGTCTGAGTTATAAAGAAAAAATTATCCATTTTCTTCTAAGTGACAAAACCAGAGCTCCCAGGAAAAATGGAAATACACAGGTATCATGAAGGAAAGATCAAGAAGAATAAAAACTGAATAACAGCTTAAGCTATATCATTGAATATAGAGGAAGTCACTGTATAAAATATATTTCGATATGTCTTCTCTTTTTATTAATCTTAAGAGCAAGATTAATTTAAAATTTATTTTAAATTATAGTAGGGTATTCTAAGCAATTCTAGCCCAATCTGCACCATTTCAATGTTTATTGATGTGAAATTAACAAGAGCATCACAGAAAAACATGCAAAGATCACATGAAAAGGTGACCGCATTTGTAGGTAGACCCTGATCTCTTCTCAGCTTATATAAGTGAAGAATTAACCAAGAAATGGAGTGATCTTGGCAAACCTTAACTTGAGCTCAACAGACGGTGGTATATAGTATCACCTAAAGTCATATCCCATGTTGAAGGTCAGGAACGGCGGCGGTAAAGAGATACCCCTCGTCCAAGGTAAGGAGCAGCGGCTGTGCTTTGCTGAAGCAGCCTTGAAGAGATACCCCACGCCCAAGGTAAGAGAAATCCAAGTAAGACGGTAGGTGTTGCAAGAGGGCATCAGAGGGCAGACACACTGAAACCATACTCACAGAAAACTATTCAATCTAATCACACTAGGAACACAGCCTTATCTAACTCAATGAAACTAAGCCATGCCTGCGGGGCAACCCAAGACAGGCAGGTCATGGTGGAGAGGTCTGACAGAATGTGGTCCACTGGAGAAGGGAATGGAAAACCACTTCAGTATTCTTGCCTTGAGAACCCCATAAAGAGTATGAAAAGGCAAAATGATAGGATACCAAAAGAGGAACTCCCCAGGTCATTAGGTGCCCAATATGCTACTGGAGATCAGTGGAGAAATAACTCCAGAAAGAAAGAAGGGATGGAGCCAAAGCAAAACAATACTCAGCTGTGGATGTGACTGGTGATAGAAGCAAGATCCAATGTTATAAAGAGCAATATTGCATAGGAACCTGGAATGTCAGATCCATGAATCAAGACAAATTGGAAGTGGTCAAACAACAGATGGCAAGGGTGAATGTCGACATTCTAGGAATCAGCGAACTAAAACGGACTGGAATTGGTGAATTTAACTCAGATGACCATTATATCTACTACTGTGGGCAGGAAACCCTCAGAAGAAATGGAGCAGCCATCACGGTCAACAAGAGTCCGAAATGCAGTATTTGGATGCAATCTCAAAAACAACAGAATGATCTCTGTCCATCTCCAAGGCAAACCATTCAATATCCCAGTTATCCAAGTCTATGCCCCAACGAGTAACGCTGAAGAAACTGAAATTGAACGGTTTTATGAAGACCTACAAACCTTTTAGAATTAACACCCCCAAAAGATTTCCTTTTCATTATAGGGGACTGAAATGCAAAAGTAGGAAGTCAAGAAACACCTGGAGTAACAGGCAAATTTGGAATACAGAATGAAGCAGGGCAAAGGCTAATAGAGTTTTGCCAAGAAAATGCACTGGTCATAGCAAACACCCACTTCAAACAACACAAAAGACAACTCTACACATGGACATCACCAGATGGTCAACACTGAAATCAGATTGATTATATTCTTTGCAGCCAAAGATGGAGAAGCTCTACACAGTCAACAAAAACAAGACTAGGAGCTGACTGTGGCTCAGATCATGAACTCTTCTTTATCAAATTCAGACTCAAATTGAAGAAAGTAGGGAAAACTGCTAGACCATTCAGGTATGACCTAAATCAAATCCCTTATGATTATACAGTGGAAGTGAGAAATAGATTTAAGGGCCTAGATCTGATAGATAGAGTGCCTGATGAACTATAGAATGAGGTTTGTGACATTGTACAGGAGACAGGGATCAAGACCATCCCCATGGAAAAAGAATGCAAAAAAGCAAAATGACTTTCTGGGGAGGCCTTACAAATAGCTGTGAAAAGAAAAGTGAAAAGCAAAGGAGAAAAGGAAAGATATAAGCATCTGAATGCAGAATTCCAAAGAATAGTAAGAAGAGATAAGAAAGCCTTCTTCAGTGATCAATGCAAAGAAATAGAGGAAAACAACAGAAAGGGAAAGACTAGAGATCTCTTCAAGAAAATTAGAGATACCAAGGAACCTTTTATGCAAAGATGGGCTCGATAAAGGACAGAAATGGTATGGACCTAACAGAAGCAGAAGATATTAAGAAGAGGTGGCAAGAATACATGGAAGAACTGTACAAAAAAGATCTTCACGACCAAGATAATCATGATGATGTGATCACTCATTTAGAGCCAGACATCTTGGAATGTGAAGTCAAGTGGGCCTTAGAAAGCATCACTAGAACAAAGCTAGTGGAGGTGATGGAATTCCACCTGAGCTCTTCAAATCCTGAAAGATGATGCTATGAAAGTGCTATACTAAACATGCCAGCAAATTTGGAAAACTCAGAAGTGGCCACAGGACTGGAAAAGTTCAGTTTTCATTCCAATTTCAAGAAAGGCAATGCCAAAGAATGCTCAAATTATCACACAATTGCACTCATCTCACAGGCTAGTAAAGTAATGCTCAAAATTCTCCAAGCCAGGTTTCAGCAATACACGAACCATGAACTTCCAGATGTTCAAGCTGGTTTTAGAAAAGGCAGAGGAACCAGAGATCAAATTGCCAACATCTGCTGGATCATGGAAAAAGCAAGAGTGTTCCAGAAAAACATCTATTTCTGCTTTATTGACTATGCCAAAGCCTTTGACTGTGTGGATCACAATAAACTGTGGAAAATTCTGAAAGAGATGGGAATACCAGAACGCCTAACCTGCCTCTTGAGAAATCTGTATGCAGGTCAGGAAACAACAGTTAGAACTGGACATGGAACAACAGACTGGTTCCAAATAGGAAACGGAGTGCGTCAAGGCTGTATATTGTCACCCTGCTTATTTAACTTATATGCAGAGTGCATCATGAGAAACGCTGGACTGGAAGGAACACCAGCTGGAATCAAGATTGCCGGGAGAAATATCAATAACCTCAGATATGAAGATGACATCACCCTTATGGCAGAAAGTGAAGAGGAGCTAAAAAGCCTCTTGATAAAATTGAAAGAGGAGAGCAAAAAAGCTGGCTTTAAGCTCAACATTCAGAAAATGAAGATCATGGCATCTGTTCCCATCACTTCATGGGAGATAGATGGGGAAACAGTGGAAACAGTGTCAGACTTTATTTTTGGGGGCTCCAAAATCACTGCAGATGGTGACTGAAGCCATGAAATTAAAAGACGCTTACTCCTTGGAAAAAAAGTTATGACTAACCTAGATAGTATATTCAAAAGCAGAGACATTACTTTACCGACAAAGGTCCGTCTAGTCAAGGCCATGGATTTTCCTGTGGTCATGTATGGATGTGAGAGTTGGACTGTGAGCAAGGCTGAGCGCCAAAGAATTGATGCTTTTGAACTGTGTGGTTGGAGAAGACTCTTGAGAGTCCCTTGGACTGCAAGGAGATTCAACCAGTCCATTCTGAAGGAGATCTACCCTGGGATTTCTTTGGAGGGAATGATGCTAAAGCTGAAGGTCCAGTACTTTGGCCACCTCACTCAAAGAGTTGACTCATTGGAAAGGACTTGATGCTGGGAGGGATTGGGGGCAGGAGGAGAAGGGGACGACAGAGGATGAGATGGCTGGATGGCATCACTGACTCGATGGATGTGAGTCTGAGTGAACTCCAGGAGGTGTTCAGGGAGGTGTCCTCCAGTGGTGGACAGGGAGGCCTGGCATGCTGTGATTCATGGGGTTGTAAAGAGTCGGACATGACTGAGCGACTGAACTGAACTGAGCTGAAAGTCATATGCTTTTGGTTACATACTGAGGATGGATACTGTGTAGTTTTCCTTAGTATACCACTAGATCACAATTCTGAAAGGGTACAATGTTTCCTTACAAGGATGTCAATAATCAGTATATAAAGTTGGACAGTGAAGAAGGCTGAGCACTGAAGAATTGATGCTTTTGAAGTGTGGTGTTGGAGAAGACTCCTGAGAGTCTCTTGGACAGCAAGGAGATCCAACCAGTCCATTCAGAAGGATATCAGCCCTGGGATTTCTTTGGAAAGCATGATGCTAAAGCTTAAACTCCAGTACTTTGGCCACCTCATGCGAAGAGTTGACTCATTGGAAGAGACTCTGATGCTGGGAGGGACTGGGGGCAGGAGGAGAAGGGCACGACTGAGGATGAGATGGCTGGATGGCATCACTGACTCGATGGACGTGAGTCTGAGTGAACTCCGGGAGTTGGTGATGGACAGGGAGTCCTGGTGTGCTGCGATTCATGGGGTCTCAAAGAGTCCAACATGACTGAGCGACTGAACTGAACTGAACTGAAGGTTACTTACAAGGTTAAAAATTTGAAGCTTGGCACTTTCATGCATTGGAGGAGAAAATGGCAACCCACTCCAGTGTTCTTGCCTGGAGAATCCCAGGGACGGAGGAGCCTGGTGGGCTGCCGTCTATGGGGTCGCACACAGTCAGACACGACTGAAGCGACTTAACAGCAACAGCAACAGACATGTCTTAGACTGGAGTAAGAAAAGAAAATGCTTTCTGTTTACCAGGGCACAGCCATCCTATGGGCTTGTTGCCCTAAGAATAAAAGTGTGTATGTATGTGCTTGGGGGTAGGGAGGTGATTTGTCTATAGCTGTGGAATTCCTTTGAAATTATCTTCTTTACACTGTTTCTTATTTTACTTTTCAGTGTTCCATAGAAAGACAATGTGTAACATTCAACACTCAGGCAGCCTAAGTTGAATTCTGACCCCTAGTGAAGGCTAGAATGAAATGAGGACAACTGAGGTACTTCATGTACTTTGCTGAATGAATAAAAGTATAAAAGTGTGAAGGCTTGCTGAATAATTCACTGTGAAACTATCACTGAGCACTGTGTCTATGCAGACTGCCAATCAGCTGTTATTTCGTACAGATGCCCTCAGCTAACCATACCTATATATAGACTATATTATGCTGTATTAGCATATGTAAAGCATAGTTTATATATTAGAATATATAATTAGAAATCTATGGCTTCCCAGGTGGTGTTGGTAATAAAGAAACTGCCTGCCAATGCAGGAAATGCGGGTTTGGTCCCTGGGTTGTCAAGATTCCCTGAAGGAGGAAATGGCACCCCATTCCAGTATTCTTGCCTGGAAAACCCCATGGACAAAGGAGCCTGGCAGACTACAGTCCTTGGAGTCACAAAGAGTCAGACACAACAGAGCATCTGAACACATTAGAAACCTAAAGACAAAAAAAAAAAATGGACTATTACAGCCAGAAGGAACCTTAGAAAATATTTACTTTTAACCTCGGTTCACTGAACTGCTATGAGTCCAAAAGGCTGCCATGGTGATTCAAGAATTATTCTCAGTATTTCAGGAAACCTAACGGAGGTCATAAATCACCATAATCAAAAAGTCTAACAGGATATATATAATCATAAATGTCTTTGGGGGATGTTATGGCTGGTTATTCCTTTATCAAAGTTCTGAATGTGTCAAGAATTAGTACATGACAATTGTAAGTAATTAAAATGAAAATATGAAAATAAACTGTCTCCTAATCAATGTAATATAGCAGCTATATCTTTTAAATCATAAGCACACTAATGAAGAGGATATTTGGCTTGAAAAAACTACAGCCTTTAATCTGTCTGAACCATAGCCTCCTCCTACCTGTTTTCCCCACCATGCAACAGATCATAAATGTGAGGCTAGGAACAGTTGATCTACCCAAAATAATAGACTCATTAACGTTAGAGGAGAGACGATATCATTTCTATTCCTCATTCGTTTCAATAGTCTACAATATAATATGGGATATATGTGCACATTTGAGTTATAAAAATCTACATTCAAAAAATAACACAAATTCTTATATGTTATATGTGTTCTTTCTTCATTAATTCAAAATTTAGCTTTAAACTTATTGAAGAATCAAAACATACATAATTACTGCTAATGGATAATGAAATAGATAAACTGGTGAGAAAGAGATAAGTAGATAGGAGGAAAGTAAACCATATTATCAATTAAATATACATGAAAGTGAAAGTGAGGTCACTCAGTCGTGTCCGACTCTTTGTGACCCCGTGGACTATAGCCCACCAAGCTCCTCTGTCCATGGGATTCTCCAGGCAAGAATACTGGAGTGGGTTGCCACTTCCTTCTCCAGGGGATCTTCCCAACCCAGGGATTGAACCCAGGTTTCCCACATTGGAGGCAGACGCTTTAACCTCTGAGCCACCAGGGAAGCATAAATGTGTATAAACACACACATATTGCAGATATATATACATACACATACATGGCTTACACAGATGTCCCATTATTCACTGAAGTGTAGCATACTGTTTGATGCTAGATTTACAAAAATAATAAGCAGCAGATTGTGCTGTTTTAGACAGCTATTTTACACATTTCCCTCCCTAGCCCACTCACAGATTCCTTTTATCTTGGTTTGATTTGTTTTGCATGTCTTTATTAAAGTTTTAAAGTTGACTGTAAAGGTAAAAATATGTCTGAATAATCATGCTTTTTTCTATTATTGCATTTAGTTCTCCTCAGAGAAATATTTTTGAGTATTATTTACCTTCATCCTATACTTATTCAATCACCATTTTTCCTAAAGCAGATGTGGATAACAACTTTTACTGGCAAAGCACTTAACGTATATGTTTATTGGAGGTTTTGAAAAGCCTAAAGAGAGTTGACTACTTTCACACTTCAGGGCACAAATTAAATGGCCCCTTAACAGTACACCGGCCAAAAATAAAAAAAAAAAAAACCCCACCATAACTAGAATGATGACCAGGTATACTGATCTTGTTTTCATGTTTCCTTATGTTTTGAAATTGAGCAATTGTCTTTGTATCTTATTCAGAAACTGTTTGAATAAAGATATGGAAAATTTCAGATTTGCCTTTTCTAAAGTATCCAGGCCTTCTGTGATGCTTTTGGATTTCTCTTTCTCACGATCTCCTTACCAAGAGTAGCTTTTTCTACAGAGTAGGCTCGATGGCTTTAAATGACCCCAACCAAATCTACATCTATATCCTACTGGTTTATCAGTTTTAAAAGTATGTAGTCTTTACCATATGTTCAAGCAAGGAAATCTGTTTACAGCAAGGGGCATGGCCATCTGCCTCCACATCAAGTAGATGGATTTCCAAGAGTAGAGGTGTTATGGCATTAGGAAGAAGAATGTGGGCAGGGCAGACAAGAGATAGGCTCTAAAGTACCCAGCACAGTAATAGGCATAATTTTGTGTCTCAGGGAGTCACATGTCTATTGAAATAATTTGCTACATAGTGTATATATTCTATGCCACTTAGTTTCCTAGGATTCTATGAAGCTTTTTTCAAATAGAAAAACATATATAATTTGGACTTTCCAAAATTTAAGCCATTTTTATTTATTAAATGAATAATTACTGTACAAAATATTTAAATATATAAGCAAGTAAAATTATATGTTCAACAAAATTAAATTATAATCATTGATGTGTTTCCAAAAAGGTTTATTCTTATAAATTTATCATGGCAAATTTACACAGGTTAGTTTTTCCTCTTAAACAACCTTCACATTTTTTAAAATGTTTATGTATGGCAAAACCAATACAAGATTTTAAAGTAATTAACCTCCAATTAAAAGAAATAAATTTATATTAAAAATTAAATGTTATCTTCCAGATAAATTTTTAAAACCATCTTTGTTTCTCTTTGACATATACCAGCTTAAATTATAATTTTAGTATCTTTTGTTACCTTTAAAATCTTTGATTAATGTTAAATTGAGCTAACTAATAAATCAGAACAGGATTCCTGATAATGTCTGGTTAAGATAGAAATTATAAAGCTCTGGAACATAAAAAATGGTGATCTATATAGAGAGTATGATCATCAGTCAACAGGTTTAAAAAAATAATCTACATTTGCATATATTTAAGTTGAATTATTACACATGCTTCTTTAAAAAAAACTGAAGAGGTTGTATATAACGATGCAAGATGATTAATAAGTGAATGTGTATGATTTGTTGCTATTGTTTATCAGGGAAAAAAGAGAGCAATCTTGTAAAGCAAAATTACATGATAACAGAAAGTTAACAAATACAATGAAACACAAATTTTAGGATAGTAAAAGTAGATGTCTGAAAGGTTTTTTTTAACTTTTTTTTTTTTTTTTGCATAAACTACCTGAAAAAAATGAGTGGGAAAGAATAAATAAAGTGTGTTGAACCTTTTCAGCAAGGTGGGTACCATAGTATGGGGTTATTCATATAAGGGACAGAAGCTGATGATTTCTCTATTTCAAATAATTATAAGAATAGTAGTCATAGCAGATGCCTCTGGAAACTCCACATCACCTTCTCAATAGAAGCAGAAGCTAAGCTCCTGCTGAACCTGGGTACTGAAAAACCAGTGGCGCCACATAAGGACAATCCAACAGCAATGGAAAAGACCTAGTGGCTCTACATTCCTATCCCTCCTGTCAACAGTGCATTCTGTATGTTTCCCGGAGGCTCTGATGACATTGAGTCCTTACTGCCTATGGCAGCAACCTTGATATTGGGTCCCTATTTTTTTCCTTGCTTCTCTCTCTGTTGCTCCCCAATTCCTTGCTCCTGTTTCCTGAGATGTTCTCTCAGAAAAACTATCTATACCCAATACTTGTGTTAGGCTCTGCTAGTAAAGAAAAAGAACACAATAATAATTGAGGACTTTTTAATAACAGCGGGGCTTTCTTTGTGGCTCAGCTGGTAAAGAATCCACCTGCAATGCAGGAGACCTGGGTTCAATCCTTGTGTTGGGAAGATCCCCTGGAGAAGGGAAAGGCTATCAACTCCAGTATTCTGGCTTGGAGAATTCCTTGGGGTTGCAAAGAGTTGGACACAACTGAGGGACTTTCACTTCACTTAATTATAAGAAAAAATATCAATCTGTTAATATAAATATTAATAAAAATGATTATATATTTTGCTGAGATACAACTTTCTTCAACTACCAAATTTCATTGTACTGTTTATATTTTCCTATGACCTAGAAATTATGTTTTAATAAACAACTCTGATTTTAAAAGCAATAAGCTAGAAATCCCTAACAGTAAGTGCTGCTTATCATTGTATTTATCATAAATAGTGCTTAGAGCCATTCTTATCCTTAGTCATTTTTCTCTGAGGTTCATACCTTTTCTATGCTGATAAGTTTTTTTTTAATATAAATCATTTTACATTCAGGACCTAGATTCATAACCATTAAAATGTTAAAATATCTTTTTACACTTGAACTCTGTGGGTTTTGTGAGAAAGCCACCAGGTCGCACTGAATATTTGTTCCATCATCTTATAAAAAGAGGGATGCCTAATATGATTTGGTGGTATCAGGCACTTTCCAGATTAATAATTAGCTCAACAGTATGATGAGAGCTACTCTGCTTATCAGGCACATATTGTGAGAGATTATTTTGTCCCTAAAAGGGAAGCTCAATGTTCCTTGACTGATAATATATTAAAATGTTATTAGTATGAATGCATATATATTAATATTTTAGATTAGACAGGGAGACAATTCTGTCTCTGTACAAAGTCATATACACAGAATTTCTATATAATATATTTTTATACCAAATATATTTTTCACAATATCTGTCAACAAGTCAATCCTATATTGGAATGTTTGCAGATGATATGAATCGAAATAGCTACATAGCTTCAAATTTAAAATGCCTTCACGTCTGTGTAATTACAGCTGGTCCAGAAACTCCATTAAATTAAAAATTATTTTTCAGGAAAAACTCTAAACAAATGTATTTGGTCAAATTCGTGCTTTTAGGGACAGATTCTTGGCCACAGAAAAAAGTCACACTCTGATCCTGCTGCTGTGAATGAAAAGACATGGTTTATGACTCAGGGAATCCCAAATTGTAGGTAGTATTGGATGTCACTTTATGGCAAATTAATAGGGATCTCAAAGAAAAGGATATTCTTACATTATAGGTGCTGCAGATGCAGATGAAGGCTGTTTCTGATTACTGTTTCACAGGGAGAAAAAGCTATTTTTTCCCCAGACATAAGCCAAAATTATAATATCTAATTCTTTCCTAGTGTTCAGGATTCTTCAGTAAATGAACCTTGAGAAACTTCTGATGCTTTAACAAAGTTCTAAAAGAATTGATCCTCCTTGTTAACAAATTTTATTTTGATATATCAGACTTGTAAGTATTCCCATGCTAGAAATATATCTTCTCTTAGTATGACAAAATCTCTACTAAGCAAAAGAGTATCTGTTACATGAACTGATAATTACAATAAAATAATTTTTAGCCCATAAAAGCAAAGTATACTCTTTGAAGACAGATCATGGCCTCTAAATAGCATTTCCCATTAAAGAAAGCTAAAGGGTTTCTAGAAGAAATAGATCAGTTTGGCTGTGAGATAGAATAGGATATACATAAGATGAGCCTTGTAATACCAGATAACAAAGACTTTTTCAAAGATAATAAGGGTCAAATTAGGAGGTTTCAGGTAGACTTATAGAAAGTACTATGCAGAAGACAATTTCCTACAGATGTGATAATTTGAATATCAATAAAATAGTAACTATAATGGATTAATACAAATCATAGTAACATAAAGATCATAGCTTAAATCATGAGATCAGAGAAATTTCATCTTAATTGACTTAATAGTAGATTTATATATTTTCTCTGACTTGCATGTTATTTAGCATTATTAAAACCAAATCTTGGTCTTTCCAGGTGAATGTCCTCAAAGTGGTCTTGGAATTTCACGTTTTGTAATGTTTAATTTTTTTTTAATGAATGATCACTGTTACAATGTATCCTGTCTTTCACCATTCTGCATTCTAGTGGTTTCAGCCTCTCTCTGATATCATTACTCTTATCTGAGGATGAGGCAATGAAAAGAAAGAATAAGTAAAAATCTGTCATTTTTATGTTTCTAATCCTTAAAGAAAATATACCAGTGAGTCTAATCTGAGAGATCAGAGCTAAACAAATTAATAAAATAATAAAACTTTAGAAGTCAGTTTTCCTCTCACCACCAACATATAGGCAAATATTAATGATTAGGATGCAAATTATTAACTTCAGAAATAAATGTTCCATTTTTTCCCCAAATTTCTGTGACTGTGGATGTATTTTTAAGCATTCCTTCAGCAGCCTATATTTTATCTAGTCTTTTCTCATGACATATCTTAAGAAAATAAGAGCTCTTCAAAGAGGAAATGAAATTATACTGAAACACTACTAAAGAAAAGGCTTTTAAAAGTACTAAACATAATCACATTTGACTAAGTCTTACAGAATCTAAAAGCAGATACTTCAAAGAGAACATATATTTGAGATAAAAATTTAACAAAATCCCTAAATTTATTTTTCTCCTTTTTTTTTTTTTGTCACCAGATTTGGATTGTGAAAAGTATCCCAAAACTTTAAATTAGGTAAAAATGGATATGTTCTTGCCCTTGTTGAGTACTAATAATTATCATCTTTCATTTAGCTTCTTTCTTTCTTTTCTCTCTAAACCATTAATACTGATTTTCATAACAGTTCCTAGGTTTTCTCTCAGGAAGGAACTCTTCTCCACATGTTACACATGGCTTGCTGGTAATACTGATTTTACTATCAGGATACAGAAGTTTAGCAACAAATGCCCTAGGCCAGGAGTCCCTAACCCCTGGGCCCCAGACTAGGACCAGAGCTTGGTCTGTGAGGAACAGGTCTGCACAACAGGACGTGAACGGTGGGTGAGGTAAGCTTCATCTGTATTTACAGTCACTCCCCCGTTGCTGACATTACTGCCTGAGCTCTGCCTCTTATCAGATCAGCAATGGCATTAGATTCTCATAAAAGTGTGACCCCTAACCCTAAAGTCAAGGTGGAATATCCTGAGATTGCCACAAAATAGATAATCTGGTATTCCCATCTCTTTAAGGATTTTCCCTAAAGTTTGTTGTGAGTCATACAGTCAAAGGCTTTGCTGCTAAGTCACATCTGTTGTGTCCGACTGCGTAACCCCATAGACGGCAGCTCACCAGGCTCCCCCGTCCCTGGGATTCTCCAGGCAAGAACACTGGAGCGGGTTGCCATTGCCTTTTCCAATGCATGAAAGTGAAAAGTGAAAGTGAAGTTGCTCAGTCGTGTTCGACTCTTAGCCACCCCATGGACTGCAGCCCACCAGGCTCCTCCATCCATGGGATTTGCCAGGCAAGAGTACTGGAGTGGGGTGCCATTGCCTTAGCGTAGTCAATGAAGCAGACGTAGATGTTTTTCTGGAATTCTCTTGCTTTTTCGATGATCCAAAGGATGCTGGCAATTCGATTTCTGGTTCCTCTGCCTTTTCTAAATTCAGCTTGAACATCAGGAAGCTCTCAGTTCACCTACTCTTGAAGCCTAGCTGGGAGAATTTTGAGCATTACTTTGCTAGCATGTGAAGTGAAATAAAGTCACTTAGTCGTGTCCAACTCTTTGCAACCCCATGGACAGTAGCCTGCATCAGGCTCCTCTATCCATGGGATTTTCTAAGCAAGAGTACTGGAGTGGGTTGCCATTTTCTTCTCCAGGGAATCTTCCCGACCCAGGGATTGAACCCAGGTCTTCTGCATTGTAGACAGACGCTTTACCATCTGAGCCACCAGGGAAGTCCTAGCATGTGAGATGAGTGTAATTGTGTGATAGTTTGAACATTCTTTGGCATTGCCTTTCTTTGGGATTGGAATGAAAACTGACCTTTTCCATCCCTGTGGCCACTGTTAAGTTTTCCAAATTTGCTGGCATATTGAGTGCAGCACTTTTACAGCATCATCTTTTAGGATTTGAAATAGCTTCGCTGGAATTTCATCACCTCCACTAACTAGTTGATGAAAAAAACAGACTTGCATGAAACCTTCCCTGGTGTAAAAAATGTTGCGAACCACTGACCTAGCATAGCAAAAGACCAACAACATAATTCCACACATACCTTCCGCTAATGTGATATGTTTAGAAAAATCATCAAATCCACAAGTCAGGACAATCCACACCAATGCTGGAAACTTTTGTTTGCTAGCCAAATTTATTAGTTTCAGCTCCATTCCCAATCCTGACCTACCACCTGCCTCAGAAAAAAGAGGCATTTTTGATATTTGGCTATCAAACCATTATCAGATTTATCAAAGGTCTAACGTTCTTATAAGCCAGATGTTGAAGAGGAGGGAGCCAATTCACAGGAAAGAAAGCAGAGAGACCCCGGTGTTACCATTGGGGTTCCTAAATCAAGGAGTTCCTAAATCAAGCTGTTTTTGAGGCCAGAAGCCCCAAGTAGCTCAAGATTATCATTCTTGCCTTGTTGCTGAGACTGCAAGAGTGTTATGAGTTGAATTGTGCCCCCACCCAAATTCATATATTGAAGTCCTAAGCCATGGTAACTAAGAACATGATTTTATTTGTACTAAGACCCTTGCAGAGATACTTCAGTTAAGACAAGATGGTCAGGGTGATCCCAAGTGTACTATGACTGGGCTGTTCTTCAAAGGAGGGCATTCTGCACACAGAAACACACAGAGAGGGGAAGAGCCAGAGAGAGGGAAAGAGACAGAAAGAGACCTGGGATCTCTCCTCACAGCCCTCAGATGGAAACAACCTTACAGACTCCTTGATTTTTGATTTCTAACCTCCAGAACTGTGAAACCACACACTCCCTTGTTTGAGCCTCACAATTTGTGGTATTTTGTTACAACAACCCTAGAATACAAAGGAAAAGACAAAAATCTGTCATCTGCAGGTGTTACACCCTCAAATTAAGCTTGCCATGTTTTTATACAGAGGAATCAAAAACAGATTATGTATGCTTCCATCACCACTATAGAGAGCAAAATTCCTATGACTTTAGCAATGACGGAATAACAAAAAAAAAAAAAAAAAAAAAAACCCCACAGTCTCCTCCTTCTTTCAATGTGCTGTATTTACAGGTATGTTCTTCAGAATGGGGGCCAATTGTGTTTACATCAGGTATTTGAGACTGGACTTTCTGTCAATGAACAACAACAACAACAATGTTTTGATCAAGACACACAAATTCTGAACATAGTACTTTTGAATCACTTTGTTCCCTCAATTGTCTAAAATTGTCTAGATTTTCTTGCTTAGGAATGTATAAAATACATTACAACATATTCCATGACCTGAGCAGGAAACACTTCATGAGTGTATTTCCATCACATAGGAAAAATCCAGAGTGATGAAAGAAACATGCAATGTAGCAGTAGAGATCTTGACTTAATCACATACAGTTGTGTTTTTAGTTTTCAATAACTCAGTTTTTCCCACGATGCCCCTGGCAGTCAAACCTGGTTGTTCTCTTCATTAGAACCTTTATGAAATGTTCACACTTACTGTCTGCCAGCTTGAGACTGTCAACTCTCCACTTAAGGAGGTGGAATTCTCACTCCACTTTTTGTTTAAATCCAGTTCAAAACCAAATCGCTGCTGACCCTGGTGATGAATCACCATATTACAACAATCAGGGCATTTAATTTACACCTAAAATCAATTGAGACTTGGTGATGCTAAAAAGTAATATATTTTCAGTTAAATAAAACAAAATAACAAACCAAAAAACAACCCTGTATATAACATTTCAGTGCAAGGTGGATTGTCAGCCACCTGGATGACCCAACAACAATTTACAGTTTGCAAAAACCAAACAAGCAAATTCTAAGAAAAATGCACTTTGAATTTAATCGTGACACTTGTGTAACTTGGCTGGAGCTAAAAAAACAAACCAAAAAAAAAATCAATGGCTTTTCCAGAAAATAGAGGGACAGTGCTAAGGCTTGTGACAGAAAAAAGTATGTTTGTTGAGGGTGGAAGGGGACGTTGTGAAGAGGCTGAGGGGTGTAATTCTTTAACTAGAGATGTCTCATTAGAAAATAATATTTTATTAATATTACCAAGTTATAGGGTATTAACTGCAGCACAGGAGACTTGCGCTCAATCCCTGGGTTGGGGCGATCCCCAGGAGAGGGCATGACAATCCACTCTAGTATTCTTGCCTGGACAATTTCCATGGACAGAGGAGCCTGGCGGGCTGCAGTCCATGGGGTCGCAAAGAGTCAGACACGACTGAGGAACTATGCACAGCAGCTCAGGGTATTAACTGATCCATCTATCCACGCATCAATTATTAGCACATTGACTACCGTGAAGGAAAATGTTTCTACTATTTCCAGAGGCTGTGTATTAGTAAATGATGAACTACAGCAGCTCCTGGTACTCTTGCAGCCTGTGATAATGGAAACAATGTCGGAAGTACAGCTATGTGCTGCTGGCTAGAGAGATATGTGTCCAAAAAATGAGGGAAAGCTCTAGGTCTTCGCTTCTGCTAGAATTTATAGTATTAAATAATGAATAATATTTTTTTCTATCACAATTAAGACCAGAAAGAGTGCAGAGAAGTGGTTTAAATAATAAAAAGAGATTTACATCCACCATGATGAGGAAGACATCAGGCATTTAAATGTTTATTGTGTGGCTGGCACTGTAGGAGACAAATGACATTTTTACATTTCATTCTTCCTACACTTTGAGAGATTATTAAAATCAATTTTATTACTGAGAAAAATGAGCTGGTAGTTGAAGAATTTGCCTGAGGTTACACAACTATTCTGGAAGAAGAAATGGCAACGCAGTCCGGTACTCTTGATTGGGAAATCTCATGGACAGAGGATCCTGGTGGGTTGCAGTTCATAGGGTCTCAGTGTTGTACATGACTGAGCACGCACGCACACACACACACACACACACACACACACACACACACACATAACTGTTAAGAGGAAACCTATCCTTTGAAACTTGCCTTACTTTACTGAAAACTCTGCTCTTAACTTCCCTGATTTAGGAGAGAGAATAAAAAAGAGTGAAATGAATAGTGACTGCCAATGAACAAATCCAGCAAAAGAACTTTCTGCCATTAACAATTAAACTGCCACCAACATTGAAAAAGTTTGTCCTGTTCATGCAGTGATATTTGAAATGCTAGGACTTTTGTTACAGTCCAATGGGCATGCTTGGAATTATACGTATTATATATGTGATTTTGGACAAGTTACCTAAGCCCTTGAACTCATGGATTTATTCTGAAAATATTAAGTAATATAAAAACACTAATATTTATTAAGACATGCATGCATTATCCTCAAGCACAGAAAATACTGTGGAAATCAAGACACATGTGTCTTGGTATCAGGAAGCTAACACACTGATTGGGGCAGGGAGGGGGAGATAAACTAGTCAATTTCAAATTGTGTTAAATGCTAAAAAAAAATGATCATTTGCTACTAAATATTATATAAATAGATAACTAGAAGGAGAGGAACAAGTCCATTTGAAATAGAGTGTTCAGGAAATGCCTTGCAAAAGCACTGATATTTGGTTGAGATCTGAATAATAAGCTGGCCAAATGATAATCTTAAGAAAATGGTTATGCAGAAAGGATAATAAATCTTATGGTGGGAAATAACCTTCATATGTTTGCGAAATGTTAATCAGAGTATAGTTAATGTTAATCAGAGTATAGTGAGACTAAGATGAAGTTAGAAAGGATATTTGAGGCCAAATCACACAGGGCCTTAAAAGTCATGATATGAAATTTGGAACTTCCTAGGAGTGCTATGACAAGCATAAGAATATGTTAAGGTAATCATGATTTGACCTAATTTATTTCTTTACTCTGATATCCCTCTGACTGCTGTTTAAAGCATGGACTAAACTCAGGAAAGTATAAAAGTAAGTTAGTGAACTGTGATGGTAGGGTTTGAAATATATCTGGGGGCAGACCCAACAAAGATTTGGTGATAGACTGAATGTAGGTTGCAAGGAAAAAAGGAATTATGGATTATTTACAGGATTCTTTTTTAAATACATTTTTTAATGTGGACAATATTGAATTTGTTAACAATATTTCTTCTGTTTATATTTTGGATTTTTGGCCACGAAGCATGCAGGCTCTTAGCTCCTCAACCAGGAATACAACCAGTAACTTTTGCATTGGAAGGTGAAGTCTTAACCACTGGATCACCAAGAAGTCCCATTTTGTAGGATTCTTTAAGTCAGAATAACTGTATGACTAGTAGGGCATAAACCAGAAGGAGGGAGACTGCAAGAGAAATATGGTTTCTGTTGGAATGGAGTGTGGTGGACATTAACAAATAATTTTGACCAAATTATTTTGAAAAGCTCATTAGATATTCAAATTGAGATGTGAGAAGACAGGAGCACACATGATGGTGGAGGGATGGAATGAGCCTGAGACAAATAAATAGCAAGTATTATCATATTTACAGTCATGGAACTGTGTGAAATGTTGTTCAGTTGCACAGTTGGGTCTGAATCTTCGTGACCCCATGGACTGCAGCATGCCAGGCCCTACTGTGTGAAATAACTAGGAAAAGAATGAAAACAGAGAAGAGATCAATATTTGAGCACCAGCCCCTACAAATATGTACACAGAAGAGGAAATATACTCCAAGGAAATCAAAAGACAGCAGCCTGAAAACATGAAAAAGCTAGAGAAACGCAGAGTTATGGAAGACTGCAGAGGCAGAGAATGGACAGCTGTTGAAAATACTGCTGACAATTTAAGGAAAATGGGGGCAGGAAAATGACTCTATGTCAAGAGACATTATTGGTGATATCCATAAATTGTGGGCAACAGTAACACTCTAAGAAACTTATGTTTGGATTAAATGAGCTGAAATATAGAAAAATGATTACCCTGTTTATCTAATGCTACATAACAAATAATCCCTGAAATTAATGGCATAAAACAATCACTTATTATGCTCACTGGGCCTGTGGGTCAGAAATTCAGGAAAGGCTCAGGTGGGCAATGTTTGCGTAAGGTTTCCTACATGGTTCCACAGAGAATTCATTCAGACTGGGGTCAGCTAAAAGCCTGATGAGGCTGGGGGATTCAATGCCACAATGGCCCAATCACATTTTAGGAAGTGGGTTTGGCAACAAATATACTTCCTTTCCTGTGGGCTTCTCCATGAGGCTGCTTTAGTGCCTCCATGACATAACAGAAGGCTGTGCTCAGAATAAGTGATTTGAGAGACCAAGAGAGAAGCAGAAGCCTCAGAAGTTATACATCTTCACTTCTGCCATCCTTTACTGGACATAAAAATCAGTCTTATTGTGATATGGGAGGGGGCTACACAGTGAGGAAGTACTCGGCGGTAAGGATTATTGGAAGCCATATTGGTGACTGGCTACTACTGTAATATATCTCCTACATTATTAAATATGTTTCCTAGGATATAACAGACATTCAGTAAGTGGTAACGCTCAGAATCAACCAAAGGGTACAGTTACAGATAAAGGATACAGTTCTTCAGACAACCAGTTCTGGAACAAGACTCCAGGTATCAGCTGCAAGGTCAAGAATGCTCAGGGCCAGGCTCACTTCCAACCAGCTGACAACAAATTTGTGGGTTCCCATCCGTAGGTTAGATACTTTGCTAGAAAGGCTTGCAGAACTCAGGAAAGTATCATACTTTTGGTTATAGTTTTACTACAGCAGAAAGTTATAAATCTGAATCCACCAAAGAAAGAGATGCATAGGGAAGAATCTAGAACTGGAAGAGTTCCAAATCTTAAGTGTCTATGTCCTTTAGGAAGGATCATCCTCCAGGCATCAATCTGTGGCAATATGCAGACACTTTAGTCAACCCAATATTGTCAATCCAGACATTCATCCGAGTTTCAGTATCTGGTTTTCATAAAGACTTCATTATGTTGGCATGATGACCCAATCTTCCTTCCCTTTCTGGGAGGGTCAGGCTGATTCCCCATGCTCCAGTCTCAACCCTCAACATACAGCAGGTTTTCCTTTCATGGCCAGATCCCACCTTGGCTCATCTTTGTTAGCATTAAACTACCAATCGTGATACAAAGGGCCTACCATGATTAACAAAGATACTCCTATCCCTCAAAAAATCCTAAGGATCTAGAGCTTATCCCCAAGAACATGAACAAAAGCCAGATCTGGGTGAGCTAATTCTTCATTATAGAGGTAGATATTTTTATTGCCACTCCAGCTATATTCCTAAGTAGAATTATTTGGAAAAGTGAGACAGCATTTCAGAGTCCCAGAAATGACAGACACAGGGATAGAAATAAAAATCTAACATCTGCTCTTCTTGCTTTCCTACTGCTAATTTGTTACTTTTTACTGCCTTTCATTTTACTCTATGCTAATAATCATCACACACTGAGACTGAGCAACTTTTATCAATCAGGAAGCCAGAGCATAAATGGGACCTGAGTAATTCTCCTTGCATCTCTGTACCTCAATCAAGATGACTGTCATCCTGACTTCAATGATTTAGAATTATCACTACAGTCAACTTAGGAGATTAGAAATGGCAAACATGAAGGGTAAGAACTGAAGATTATAGATCTCCCATTAACACTTAATATGTTTTCTATTTTCTGACCTTTGTGATGCCTACTGTTCATAGTTTATCACTGTCCTTCCCTTTCTTGAATACATTTCCCTCTTCGTGTCAGTCAACTGTTAAATTCTCCAGTCTGCTATGCTATATATAACCTTCATCATGCTGCCTTTATCATGAGGCTAGGGTCTTATTTTCAGAAAATATTTTTCTAATTTTAGATCTAAATAGAATTGGTTGATATGGTAAATCCATTATATATGGCACTGGAAGAATCATAGGAAGGTCACACACCACCACTACGGCTCTTTAATGCCAATTTATTGGTGAGGCTGTGGATGAGTAAATAAAAATGAAGTAAGAAGCATGTAGCAATCAGTAAAAATTAAGGCAGCAGCTTGGGTCACCTTTTTCAGATGCCTTGTGAATTTAACATACATATGTCACTTCTCACTCTTAATCTATTCTGAATCTTCTCATCTCAGCCTCATTATGAACCTTTTATTTAGCACCAGCTACATTCAGAAAATGAAGATCATGGCATCCGGTCCCATCACTTCATGGGACATAGATGGGGAAACTGGAAACAGTGTCAGACTTTATTTTTGGGGGCTCCAAAATCACTGCAGATGGTGATTGCAGCCATGAAATTAAAAGATGCTTACTCCTTGGAAGAAAAGTTATGACCAACCTAGATAGCATATTCAAAAGCAGAGACATTACTTTGCCAATAAAGGTCCGTCTAGTCAAGGCTATGGTTTTTCCAGTAGTCATGTATGGATGTGAAAGTTGGACTGTGAAGAAGGCTGAGCACCGAAGAATTGATGCTTTTGAACTGTGGTGTTGGAGAAGATTCTTGAGAGTCCCTTGGACTGCAAGGAGATCCAACCAGTCCATTCTGAAGGAGATCAACCTTGGGATTTCTTTGGAAGGAATGATGCTAAAGCTGAAACTCCAGTACTCTGGCCACCTCATATGAAGAGTTGACTCATTGGAAAAGACTCTGATGCTGGGAGGGATTGGGGGCAAGAGGAGAAGGGGACAACAGAGGATGAGATGGCTGGATGGCATCACTGACTCGATGGACGTGAGTCTGAGTGAACTCCGGGGGTTGGTGATGGACAGGGAGGCCTGGCGTGCTGCGGTTCATGGGGTCACAAAGAGTCGGACACGACTGAGCGACTGAACTGAACTGACTGACATATTTACAAAACAAGAAGACACACCCTACAAAAGTTAATGTAAACACAATATAGACTTGGCCAAGAAAGGGCTGATTTCTAAGCTGTTCAATCTTTCTCTCTCTAGAACTTTCTCCATATCTTTTCTTTAAAGTTCTATGTTTCTCTCCAGAACCACATGTCCTCATTTCTGTTACTGAGCTCTAGTCATTCTAAATACACTAAGCAGCTAAGAGCTTAGGATATTCCAGTTTCCTGGATATTTGGATTTGAAAGAGAACACAAATTTCAGGTGTTTGTGAAAGATACTTTTAAACAAGTCCTTCCCTTGATGGTTTTCAAATTACAATATATAGTCTACCAAAACATAAGGCAAACTTGACCAACTGAATCCCACAGACATTGAAACAACTTTGAAGATAAATGCAGTTAATAGTAATAATGTAGTAGTCTAGTAATAGTAACAACAATAGTAGTCTTCATCTTTAGCCATTCTGACATAATCCCATGGTGAGGAGCAGGGATATGGGGGAGAAATTCTATATTCTGAGAACTTAGTAAAAGATGACGCAGAAAAATACAGAAGAAAATGAGACAATACAATGAAATCTTCACATTTCTTGATCTTGTAAATTTGGCCCAACCTTGATTCAAGCTGAGCAGATGCTATGGTAAATGACTAGCCCCATATTTTCTTCAAAGTTGCAGCAATTCTATTTAATTAATTATGGATATTTTAGGAATCTATTTTAGTAGAGTAAGTTTTTTAGAATCTCCATATTAACTTATAGATATTAATCAAGGAAATACTGTGATTTTTCAACTCAGTTTCAGGGCTAATCTATTAACAGGAAACAAAATATATATCTCACTAGCAATTTACTTTGCCTCTTGGTTATTTCATTTTTAACTTTTGTAACAAACAGATAAATGTTAAATTGTAGGAGGAAAATTGACTTCTGTCCATGGAAATAAGATATAAACTAAGATATATTTTTTCAATTTATATTGGGGTTTACATTCTTTATACAAACTCAAAATCATCATCATATGCCTTTGTTCACTTATTTTTCTGAAGCTTATAAAATGTGGAAATAAATGCAATGTCAAAGTAAAATATGTTTGGCATTATTTTATAATATCTTTGAACAGTTTTTGAATTCTAAAGGAAGAAAAATAAGCTGGAAAAATATCTTGGTAAGGGTAATGATGTCTGAGTAGAGGTGTCTTATTACAGCCCTGCATTCAGCTATAATTCTTACTCAGGTTACATATTTACATATAAAATTTATTATTTTTCTGCCATCTATGATACTTTACATATTGAGTATTTCTTTTATTTCTGTGGCTGCAACAAACAATAGATACACATGTTTTGAATCACAATTCATTTTTTAAGTCTTCCTCTCTAATCTAAAAAAGACCCTTGCTTTTCTAGACAGGCAACTTCCTCCAAATAGGATACATCACTACTTATTTCATGCTTCCATTACGACACAATGCATTCCATTTTAATGTCTTTTGTATTTGCTTTTGGGACTATTAGTAGCAACATGATAGCACAGAGAGGAGTAAGTGTGCATAACGAAAATACATAATTTTGGGGTTAGAGTGACTGGATACATTCTGGTTCTGACACCACTTTTGTGACCTAGGACATATTGCTTAATATTCTTGTTGCTGAGAAATCCAAGTATAAAATTGGAAATACTTGTAAGTATGCTTTTGCAAACGCACATTTGTGAATGTTAACTATGTTTGTAAAACATCTGTAATATTTGATTTATATCCAATTAATGATAGCTTCTATTATGAATATATAAAAAAATTATTCTAGATATTCTTTTTGTTTAATTATCTAGTAGAGAAACTGACAAATAGAATGTACCCAGATATACATGAAGCTGAATTGAGTTGTCTTAGTTTCCAGGGTGTTCCAGGATCAGTACAATGCCTACTACTCATTAATGTCAATCTGTCTGTTTCCTCATACTGTTAACAGACCCTCAGTCCTCAACCCTTGAGGCACAGGAGTGATTACCTGGTCCATAATGGGCATTCACAGAATTGCAGGACCCTGGCCCTGATGACTGACCTTGAGATGGACTCATAATCCATCAAGTTTACAGATTTTCCTGTGATTTCATATATTGGAGGGGGAAGGTGATGTTTGGATCTCTCCTCTTGCATTTCTAAATTTGATTTAAGTCACCTTTATGTTCCATCTAGCAGGAGATATTTACTTATGAAATGTGTGAATATAGGCTAAATACAAGGATGAAAGATGACTCAGTTTTGTGCCTGCAAATTGCACTTGTGGAGAGGTAAGTTTAGGGGAAGAGAGGGGATGAGGGGAAAGGGAGAGAGAGAGAGAGAGGAAAAAAGAAATGGTAAATGATAACATTGGTAATCTAGGTATCTGAGTTCCTGGATCTAGTCATCTCTAATTCTGTTAATGCTTCAACATTGTTACTTGATATTTAAAGATTCCTGAAGAATAGTTGTAGGAAAGAATGAACATTTTCAAACTGAGGAAAGCTAACCTTTACTTTGATTATTTTTAATATGTTGAATACATCTAAATTGTCCATTATGGTAGAGCAATATTTTTCTGAAAATTTTTTATTTGGGAGTAAAATAGATAAGACATAGGCCATAGTCTGTTTCATACATTTATAAATGATTTTCTATATTTTTTATTTCACAATGCTCATCACATTAAAAATATTGTAGGAATTTGCTATTTATTACTTTCTAATAAGTTTCCAAATTTAAATTAGACAAAATTTAATGAGACATGTAAACAAAAATATTATTCAAAATAAGGAAAAGTTAGGAGTTTGGGATTAACATATATATACTCCTATATGTAAAATAGATAACTAATAAGGATCTATTGCAGAACATAGGGAATTCTACTCAATACTCTGTAGTGATCTATAAAAACAGAGTGGGTATATGTATATGTTTAACTGGTTCACTTTGTTGTACAGCAGAAACTAAAACAACATTGTGAATCAACTATATTCCAATATTTTAAAAATAAAATCATTTTCTAATTGCAGCTTAAAACAAAACAAAACAAAAAAACCTTACCGCATTCTAGACACTGAGTTTAGCACTTATATAAAGCAACTTAATGAATCCACCTTCATAAAAACTCCTTTCTAAAGAACTTTTTATTTTATATTGGAGCATAGCAGTATCACAATGTTGTGAGAGTTTCAAGTGGACAACAAAGGGACTCCGCCAGACTCTTTTGAGGTAAGTTCTTTACCATTGTCAGCCCCATTTCACAAATGAGAAAAATCAAGGTACTGAGAACTCGTCCAGAGAAACACATCTAGAGGCAGACAGAGAGTCAAGGTTCAGATCTGAGCTCCTAAACACTGAGCAGACGGCATCTAACTTTAGTACATACAGATTCTACTCTATAGCCTCTTCCTAAACTCAGCCAATTATGAAAATATATATTTCTATTTTATTTTTTCCACTTTTATGGTTAATCTTTATTCTATCATCAATCTATGCTTTGCTGGTAGATTTCATGTAAATTTTTGTTTTTCCTACTCTGCTGTTTCTCTCTGTATTAGGCACAGTAATTTCACTTTGTGGATATAAAGCATTCTCTGTCTTGACTCTCACTGGTATAATCGATCCTGCACAACTGATTTTTAAAGACAGTTCAGATAAGAACACTTTTAAGTCCTTTGATGTCTTAACACTCCATTTAGAATAAAACCAACATGATTTAATATGGCCTATATTGATCTACCTAACCTGGTCTCCATTTACCCCATTAAACTTATCTCTATCATTCCCATCCTCTCTTGGCCTTGCTTTCTCAACTTCCTGTTCAACAACCCACCTTACAACACTCAAGTTCAAGTCAGGGAATTCTTTTTCGCTTTCTAGAATATTTGCCCTGCTTATCATTTCTTTACCTGGAGTTCTCCTTGTGTTCTTCGTCCTGTGTGTTCTTTTTCATGCTTCAGTTCTGAGTGATGTTTTAGAAACCCTCTAATCCAATGGTTTTCAATTTGCAGTCCCCAGACCCCCAGCATCAGCATCTCTTGGGGACTTGTTAGAAATACAGATTCTCAGGTGCCAATTGGGACCCAATGATTTGGAAAATCTGTGGTGCTTCCCAGGATTCTGCGTGTTTATAAGTGCTCCAGATGATTTTGTTATATATTAAAATTTGTGAATCACTGACTATGCTCTGAGGTAACAAAATCCACTTATTTAATTTTTAACAAAGCCCTTAAAACTATCAACTTAAAACAGGACTTATTGGAAAGGACCCTGATGCTGAGAAAGACAGGAGGAGAAGGGTACAACAGAGGACAAGATGTTGTACATACACAATGAGAAGCAAGGCACTTGCTCCTTGGAAGAAGAGCCATGACCAACCTAGACAGCATATTAAAGAGCAGAGACATTACTTTGCCAACAAAGGTCCATCTAGTCAAGGCTATGGTTTTTCCAGTGGTCATGTATGGGTGTGAGAGTTGGACTGTGAAGAAATCTGAGTGCTGAAGAATTGATGCTTTTAAACTGTGGTGTTGGAGAAGACTCTTGAGAGTCCCTTGGGCTGCAAGGAGATCCAACCAGTCCATTCTGAAGGAGATCTGCCCTGGGATTTTTTTGGAGGGAATGATGCTAAAGCTGAAACTCCAGTACTTAGGCCACCTGATGCAAAGAACTGACTCATTTGAAAAGACCCTGATACTGGGAACGATTGAAGGCAGGAGGAGAAGGGGACGAGAAAGGATGAGATGGTTGGATGGCATCACTGACTCAACGGACAAAAGTTTGAGCAAGCTCTGGGAGTTGGTGATGGACAGGGAGGCCTGGCGTGCTGCAATCCATGGGGTCTCAAAGAGTCAGACACGACTGAGCAACTGAACTGAACTGAGTCAAGACCACTAGGAACATGCAGAGAGTAGAACAAAGTTGGTCTGGGAGACCCCACATCACTGAAAACCAGAAGGTAGAAGGGCACTAGGAGAAACTTCTTAGCATTTAGGATTTGGGCTTGTGATAACTGATTTTCAAGAGATGGTTCAAGGAAGCATGGATTTTCTCTGTATTGGATGCTGTCAGAAAGGAAGGTGTTTCTATTATCGGGTTATTTTAATTATTCATTAAAGCTTTAGTTAGAAAATAAATAGTAGCCAGTTGCTCATGTTTTGGGTTTGCTCTATTATAATGAGTAAACTTGTATAGTGTTGGTGCCCTGTGAAAGTGTTTATAGTCAACCAAAGATGGAAACTTACTTAGCTGAGCCTTCTCTCTCTCCTTTTTCTCCCTAACATCCTCCCCAAATACACACAATTAAGAATCCATAAGAATATTTGTTTAACTGCATGATATAGGCCAGTATTCTTGCATGGAGAATCCTGTGGACAGAGGATCCTGGTGGGCTGCTGTCCATAGGGTCGCACAGAGTCGGACATGACTGAAGCAATGTAGTATGCATGCATGCGTTGGAGAAGGACATGGCAACACACTCCAGTGTTCTTGCCTGGAGAATCCCAGGGACGGAGGAGCCTGGTGGGCTGCCATCTATGGGGTTGCACACAGTTGGACACGACTGAAGCAACTTAGCAGCAGCAGCAACAGCATAGGTCAACTTTACTCATGGTTTTGAGAATTCTTAACTATTTAAAGAAAAAAGAGAGAGATGGAGAGAGAAATGGCTGAGATAATTTATAATATAACCAATAATCATCGATAAGATTAACATTGGGGTTAAAAAGAATGAGGTAAAGAAAAAGAGAGGAGCTATTGAGTGATGTTTAAATTTAATGCATATAGGCTTATATGTTCAGATATACTTTGTTTATTCATCCTATCTCGTCCCCCACTGTGTCTAGACAAATTAGGTAAATATGTCCTTCTCTTTCTGCTATTTAATGATCACACTATAATATCTTATTCTTTTATCCTCTTCAAACCAGTATCCTTTAATTAGACTACGTGGTCTCTGGCACCCTGTGAATAACTGTCATTAAGGGTGCCCAAGTCTGACTTGTAAAACTCAGGCAGAGTTACTAAGCATCTAGCCAGACTGAGATAATATCTGATCACCAGTACTATCTCTATGTTTTCCTTGGGACATCTTACCTCTTTTGTGGGATTTTTTTGGGCAAAGTAATAAAATTGAAGTTAATCTTGAATTGAAGTTAATCTTCTCTGATTTATTTATAGAAACATATACAATTATATTGGAGAAGGCAATGGCAACCCACTCCAATACTCTTGCCTGGCAAATCCCATGGATGGAGAAGCCTGGTAGGCTGCAGTCCATGGGGTCGCTAGGAGTCGGGCACGACTGAAGCAACTTAGCAGCATACAAATATATGGGCCTCCCAGGAGGTACTAGTAGTAAAGAATCTACCTGTCAATGCAGGAGACATAGGAGACATGGGTTCAATCCCCGGTATGGGAAGATCTCCTGGAGAAGGAAATGGAAATTCACTTCAGTATTCTTGTCTGGGAAATCTCATGGACAGAGGAACCCAGCTGTTTAGAATCCATGCAATCGCAGAGTCAGATGACTGAGCAACTGAACACACATACATACAAATACATAATCCAGGTGGCAACTGAATTATAAAATCAGATATCAAAGTATATGATGAGCAGAACTGTTTCAAAAGCCTAAATTTTCATTTTTATACCTAGAAAAGGTCTCTATGTCTTCCCTGGTGGCTCAGATGGTAAAGTATCTGCCCACAGTGCAGGAGACCTGGGTTTGATCCCTGGGTTGGGAAGATCTCCTGGAGAAGAAGTGGCAACCCACTCCAGTATTCTTGCCTGGAGAATTCCCTGGACAGAGGATCATGAGGGCTGCAGACGACCTGGTTGCAAAGAGTCACACATGACTGAGCAACTAACACAGCACCACCACCATAATAAACAAGACAGTTAACAGCTAGTCAGGACTAGAGAAGTTAGTGGAACAAATTCTTTTGGACAACTATATTTCATTTACATTTAGAGAAAGTTCATTCATTTTTGATTCAAAATATCCCACACTGGAAAAGACTCTGATGCCGGGAGGGATTGGGGGCAGGAGGAAAAGGGGACAATAGAGGATGAGATGGCTAGATGGCATCATTGACTCAATAGACATGAATTTGAGTAAACTTCGGGAGTTAGTGATGAACAGGGAAGCCTGGCATGCTGCGATTCATGAGGTCGCAAAGAGTTGGACATGACTGAGCGAGTGAAATGAGCTGAGTTGAACTGATTTCTTCTTGCACTTAAGGTTTACTTTTAGCTAATTTTCTTCACAGGAAACATATTTTAAAATATTTTTTTATTTTTGTAAAGGTAATTTAGTTGCCCCAACGATGCAGACATCATAGGTTAAATAAACAATGACCTTATGGGGAAAGAAAAATTCTTACACAGAAATATTTCTTTGTTATTTGAATGCTCTACCAAGTAGCAACAATGATATCTCTATGCTACCCAAATTGTTTTATTTAATGGTTTTGACTGTATAATCTCACCACATGTAATCTCTACCTCACAGTACCCTTTCCCTTCCTCTGGTGATGAATGAATGAATAAATAAATGAATAAAATAACCTGTTCTTCAAATCAAGAGTGTATTTCATTTAGTAGGATTTGAGAAAGGCTAAGTTTTCTATGCTAGCAAAAGCAAAACTAGGAATGGAGATGCAAGCCTGAGTTCAGAAAGAAAGCAGGATTTTTAAAAATGTGTTTGTTTTTAATTTTTTTGAAATGCGGCTGACATTCCTCACTTCATAAATAGGACCACCTCCTGAATTACTGGCCCTATATTGTCTATGTTAGTGATGAAATATTTCATTAAATTCCCTTAGCTACCTAGAAACTTCTGACTTCTAAGGTAAATGTCACAGTGTAATATAAAAATGCATTTTCCTGTTAGAAATTCCACCAAAATCGAAAGCAGCTGTTGATCTTCCTGCTTGAAATAACTTCCTATATGTGGAGGCTTCTTGTATCCACATGAAACAATATATGCTGTTGCCATCTTTCTTATAGATTCCACTCCCAGATCTGTACTTCATTTCATAACTCCTCTCGGCCCAATCTTCAATTTCTGCACAATTCTCTGGAAATGAACAGCTTCAGCCTGCTCAAATGAATCTAATAATGTCGTTAATCATTTTGAAAATAACTTGCTTATTATTCTCAGGTTGATCCATTTCAGTAACATGCTTGGATATTATATAAACACTGTATGTTAACTACTGTCTTTTCCAAGGTGATGCCAATTGTTTTACTCCAATGAATAACATAAAAATCTCCTCTTTTTTTTCCCTCTAACAATTCCACAAAGTTGTTAAAATCATTTGTCTCTAACCTGAAGACACAGCAAGAAGCACCTGGCTAGGCAAAGCATCTGCCAAAGGAGGGAGAGGATGCCAGCATTTGAAAGCTCTGAATCTTTTATTTCCCAACACCATCCCAATGCAAAAATGTACACAATGCCTGCCTTATATACACACACATATACCACTATACAGATAAAAAAGAAAAAAAGATAACTGAGATAATAGACAATTTTTGCAAGTGACAAACTTAAAAAATTCTCTTTTCCATAGATTGCTGTTCTGTTAACAATTATATGCTGAGATTATGGTGAAAATGATTTGAATGTGTGATTATTTTATCTTCATAGTGGGTGGGGTTTCAAAAAAAAATTATAGTAGCTACTGAAAACATGGGACTTATGAGACGGTGCTAGTGGTAAAGAATAAGCCTGCCAATGCAGGAGACATAAGAGATATGGGTTTGATCCCTGGGTGAGGAAGACCCCCTGGAGGAGGGCATGGCAACCCATTCCAGTATTCTTGTCTGGAGAATCCCATGGACAGAGGAGCCTGGCGGGCTACAGTCCATGGGGTTGCAAAGGGTCAGACATGACTGGAGCGACTTAGCATGCACACACGCACATGCACTGAAAATATAACATATATATATATATATATATATATATATAGTATTTTCTCTGTCTGTGCCAAGCTAATATGAATGAAATATTCTGACCTCATTACAGTAATAATAATAAAGATTCTAGAAAAGGCAAATCTATAGAGACAAAAAGTAGACTGGTGGGTGCCTGGGGCTGGGAATGAGCATAGAATCAACTACACACAGGTATGAGAAATTCAAATGTGCAATGAAGAGATTCAGGATTGTGCTGACAGCTGCAGAGTAACTGGGTAAAATTACAAAACTAAATTCTGCACTAAACAAGCAAGATACAACTTTTAATGTAGACTGACTACAAATAAATATAAATGCACATTCTGAAAATATTCAAACTGGATGGGTATTTTTAAAACAATGACCCTACTTGCTTTCCATTCAATTATCTTTTCTTCTAGTGTCTATAATAGTGATTTGTACATAGTAGGTGGAATTGCTAATGGCCCAAAATCTTCAAGAATGAGTATTCAGGTCACCACTTCCTTCAAGAAAGGAGCCAGCTGAAGGAATGCACAGCAAAGGGAATATCGAACAGATAAAGAAGGACGTGATAAATGCCAGCTGTGTCCACATGACAAAGGACAGAAATCAGGACCGTAGTGGTTATGAGGGTTTCTTTCTTATGATTAATAAATATATTAAATAATTAGATTTCTCTTCTTTCTTACTTCTTTCTCATTCCCCTGTGATCTAACATAAAATATGTCAATATCGGTTAATTTTACATTTCACTATTTAAGTAACAGGAAAATAAAACCAGAGTATGATTCAAGCACAAGTAGAAGGAAGAATGATTTTGCCATTTTCTTTATTTGGAAGTGAACTGTGGTCCAAAGAGTGTGCAAAGGGACATTAAGTGGTCTGAGCTGACTAGGTGCTGTGCAAAAATCTGACATCTGGCTCATCAACGTGATTGTAGGCCTAGTATCACTGGACACACTGGGGAAGCAGAATCTACAGAGACAAGTCTCTATTGATTTATACCAACCCTACTTTAGGGTCTTGCTTCACCTTCTGGACGCAACTAGTTTGAAGGCTTGCTCAGAATTTCAAGATCATGAATCCATGCCAGTACTTCAGGAGACTTGCACAAGGAGGCAGAGATGAGTGACAAGGCTATAAACCAAGGAAGCCCAAGCATGGTTCACAAACTTTGGAAGCCAGGAGAAAATACTGTGAAACAACTTCCCTCAAACTTCCAGTAGGAACAACCCTGGCAGGACTTTGATTTCAGTATTCTAGCCTCCAGAACTGTAAGAACACACATTTCTGTTGTTCAAAACCACTCAGTTTGTTGTCATTTGGTCAAGTAACCCTGGGAATATAATACACTAATTCATACCAACTGTGTCATTTACAGTCCTAAGGGTTTTAATTACTTTTTGTCTATAGGTATCGGCAGCTTCTAAAAGTTAGAATTAAGTTGGAAACTATCGATTTCCTCCCAGAAACTCATTTTAAAATTAAACCAATCATATTCTAAAACATTTACTTGCAAGCAGTCATCAAAATAACTGACTGTCATTTTAATGTTTTATTTTAAACATATAATGAAATACCTGTTCTGTGTATTTTGAATGAAAAGTATACTTTAAACAGAGACAGTAATATTCTAAAACCAGAGTTTAGCACTAGTTGAGGACAAAGCACTCATATGTCCCTGAATTCATTGCTGATTATAATCCTACTTAGAGGGTAATAGTCCAGTGTGCATAAACTATTGGGATATTGTAAACATTCAGTGTAAATTGCCAATTTCACCCATGCCATGTCTTTTTAAAATTTACCACTTTAATCAAAGAATAAGGAGTTAATATAGTACAAGGACTGTATTTTGGGGCTTCCCTGATAACTCAGTTGGTAAAGAATCCACCTGCAATGCAGGAGACCCCAGTTCAATTTCTGGGTCAGGAAGATCCTCTGGAGAAGTGATAGGCTACCTATTCCAAGTATTCTGGGGCTTCTCTTGTGGCTCAGCTAGTAAAGAATCTGGCCGTAATGCAGGAGACCTGGGTTTGATCCCTGAGTTGGGAAGATCCCCTGGAGAAGGGAAAGGTTACCTATGCCAGTATTCTGGCCTGGAAAATTCCATGGACTGTATAATCCATGGGGTTGCAAAGAGTCAGACACAACTGAACAACTTTCACTTTCACTTTCCAATTCGAGTCTTTCTTACTAATCACTCTAAATGTATATTCTTCATTAAGGGATCATGTATTTTACTAACTCTCTCTAACATAAAGACAAAGTTAACAGATATGCTAGACTGTTTAGATCAAAGTAATTTAAATTATACATAATAAAATAACTTGCCTTAGAGCCTTAATTATTCTTAAGAAATTCTCTTATTCAGGAGAAGTGGTCACCAAACCTAGACATGGACCATGTAACCCAGGCTAAACAGCCACAATGATGGTTTAAAGGAAGGATTATACATGTAAGTTTCCTATTATTGCTCTATCACTTATTACACTTAGGGATTAAAACACTACCAGTTAATTATCTTCCAATTTTGGAGGTTATAAATGGGTTTACTTGGTTAAAACCAAGGTGTCCTCAGGGATGCATGGCTTTCTGAACGCTCTAAAGGAGAATCAGTTTCTTCTATTTTGAGCCTCTAACTGCCCACATTCCTTGACTCCTGACCCTGAAAAGTGTGTGTTAGTGGCTAAGTCAAGTCTGACTCCTTGCAACGCCACAGACTGCAGCCTACCAAACTCCTCTCTCCATGGGATTCTCCAGGTAAGAATACTGCAGTGGGTAGCATTCCCTTCTCTAGGGGACCCTTCCCAACCCAGGCATCAAACCTCGGTCTCCTGCATTGCAGGCAAATTCTTTACCATCTGAACCACCAGGGCCCTGCCTATCTTCAAATGATGTAATGAAATCTACTATACATTGCCCTACCCTGACAATGTCTCTGCTGACTTCCACTTCCATATTGAAAGACTCTTGGTGATTACAATGGACACCCCTCTGTAGTCAGGACACTCCCTATTTTCAGGTCAGATGCTTAGCTACCTTAATTCCATCTATTACCTTCACCTTTTCACCTTGTAACATTACAGAGTCACAGGTTTCAGGGATGAGGATGTGGACGTCATCCTGTCCACTGCAATGGATAATGGACCTAAACTAGAGCAACCAGACATTTGGTTGGAATGCCGAGAAAAAGACACTTCTTTACTTCTGGACAGAAACAGAGAAACATTTAGCCCTAGAATTTGTTGACATTCACTGTGGTGGCAAAAGAGAAATTAAGCTTAGGATCAAGATGCTATGATGGAAATTAGAGAGTAAAGAAAGAACAATTGGTTAAGGCAATATCACCAAGACACTGGGTTAAGTTTCTTCTGAAGTTCATCTTAACTCTAATGTTTTCAGTTATTTTAAATAGTGATTTGTCCTTACAAATGAGGCACACAGCCAGGTTTTTGTGATCTGAAGGCCAAATTGTCCTAAGTGATAAGTTTGCTATTTTTGTAGTTTTTACACTGATGGTTACTGAGATAGGAGTATTCTCAAATCATTTTTCCTGTTTGCTCATTGCTGACATTTAGGTAACAAGTAATTTCTGAATGATTATTCCATTTATTTCTTCTTCTAATTCTAATAATATATTATTTTACTTTGAAATTTTTGGCCGAAAAGTTTATAATCATTAAGAAGAAGTAATAATTCTTCCTCTTTCTTCTTAATATTTATATCTCACTTGTTTTTCTTACATTAGATAAGTCTGCAAGTCTACATTTTAAATATAACATTTCATATTTAGTTCTGAGTCCACATGTTAAATGTGTACCGTATCTCTGTACAAATAAAAATACTATTTTTTTTTGAAATTTCTCTTTGAAAAGCAAAGGAAAATCTTTTATCAATTAGCCATCTCTATTCTGTCACACAGAACAGAATGCTGACATTTCATTATCACTCCAAAATCTAAGAACTTTGGATTTTATACATAAAGCATTGAATTATCTGCCCTGAAAGCAAATTGTTTCCTAATTAAATGGGTCAACAATCAGGTTGGAATAACTAAAAAGTCTATGTTGAATGTTGAATGAGGCAGTCAGAAAATGTGCTTACATACAGATTTTTGTGGATGAACTAGAGCTTATGATGATAAATAATTACTGTGATGGGTAACCATGATATTTAAATCAACATCATTCATTATTGAATCTTTTAATTATGAAGAAAGAACTGTTATTGGGAGACTGCTAAATTTGTGATGAAGTTTGAGAGTGGTAGGATCCTGAGGTACCAGAGACACAGAAGACATTCCTGAGGTACCAGAGACACAGAAGACATTTCTTTTTGTCTTATAGCTTTATTCATTTTAGCACCTTATTTTTGCCTGATTTTGTCTTTAACCATAGACCCTCAGGTCCTATATTTCTCACTTGTTCTTATTTAAACATTTTAAAGCCCATCCCATGATGTTTTAAAGCTAGCTGTCTCATTTAAAAAACAAAACAAAACACAGATTTTAAATGGGAGATATTATGCTATTTAATTTCTTTTCTCTCTCTCTCCTTTTTATTCTTTTTCTGAGCCCAAACAAAGAAAATGACTTCTCCCTGGGATATTGTACAAACTCTCAGATGAGTTTCTCTCTCAATTCATATTTCTTTCAGTTTAGTAGTGCACACATAGATAGACTCATATGGAGAATTCTACTTAACATCTTGTTGCGATTCCCCTGGTGAAGTGAAGCAGAACACCAAAGACTTGAAGACATTTTCTCTGTGAATAGCCAATCATGCCCGCCTGACTTCTGGTTGCTTCTTTGATTTCTCAGACAAATATTTCATTCCAGCACTGCTATGCATTCCATAAACCTGACCTAGCCATATTCTGATTTTCCGTCTGCTCTCCTGAAGGGCAATGCAGAACATCTTTCAAAATTACCCTGTAGAATGTCAGAAGTACCATCATTTCAAAGGCAAATCTGCCTTCTTTCCACAACTCTGAAAATCAGTTATGCTTCTTAGGAACTTCCATAGTCAGAGCTTTGGAAAGAAGTGTCCAAGAGTTAAGGTGAGGTACTGGGAAGTTACATTTATTTTATTAGTTACTAAAAATGCCGAAGGGTCCAAATATTATTTTCTCCACTATATTCTTTTTTATAATGTATTTATGCTTGTTTCTTTGTTTTGGCTCTGCTGGGTATTCATTGCTGTGTGCAAGCTTTTATCGAGTTGCAGCAAGCAGGGGCTACTCTCTGGCTGTGTGCATGGCTCCTCATTGTGGTGGCTTCTCTTGTTGCAGAGCAGAGCTCTAGGGCACTCAGGTTTCAGAAGCTGCAACCCCTGGGCTCAGTAGCTGTGGCTCCCAGGTTCTAGAGCACAGGCGTAATAGTTGTGGCACTTGGGCTTAATTGCTTTTCAGCATTTAGGATCGTTCTGGACCTGGGATGAAACCCATGTCTCATGCATTGGCAGGCAGATTATTTACAATGGAGCTACCAGGGAAGTCCTCTCCATCATTTTAATTATGCTTGTTTAACAAAAAGTCATTGACATCTATAGAATTTGATATTGGAATCAGATATTATGGAGTCTGTAGAGATCTGCTGAGGTCCACATGAAATATTTAATATTCTTACTTAAAATGAATAGAGCCATTGATTAATCCTTAAGCTCATTGCTCAATAAAAGTTTGTTGAGTCACTAGAAAAAGGACAGAAAACCTTGTTATATGGAGACTACTTTTTATGATTTATTTTTATAGGTTTCATCTTGATTGCTAAACGTGATCAAGTGGAAATAATTGGTGGGGGGATTGTGGTAAGCATTCTGAAGCTGAGGACCTGAAGGCTAAAATTTAGTAGGAAAGAATGCTGTACATTTCCACTTTGGATCTGGGATCAGTAGTAAAAACATGAGTGCTATTTATTTGCCAACCTTAGTAAGAAAAAGGGAATAAACACTGGGAGTCAGGGTAATAGATTAACTAGATGTGTACCCATGAATAAATGGATTTACCTTTGTTTCTTCATCTGTAGAATAAAGATATTGGATGAGGAAATTGTTTAACTTTTCTCGCTGCTTAATCCTCTAACTTCCAACATTTAGAGAAAAACATTCACTAAACTTAAGAGTACAATGACAGTTTCTTTCATTCGTTTGTGTCATTTTATGCTTAGTTCAAATACTTGCTGCTATGTTATCCAAAACAACATTTATTTATTTAACAGGTTTCACCAATACACGAACCATGGACTTCCAAATGTTCAAGCTGGTTTTAGAAAAGGCAGGGAACCAGAGATCAAATTGCCAACATCCGCTGGATCATCAAAAAGCAAGAGAGTTCCAGAAAAACATCTACTTCTGTTTTATTGACTATGCCAAAGCCTTTGACTGTGTGGATCACAATAAACTGTGGACAATTCTGAAAGAGATGGGAATACCAGACCACTGACCTGCCTCTTGAGAAACCTGTATGCAGGTCAGGAAGAAACAGTTAGAACTGGACATGGAACAACAGACTGGTTCCAAATAGGAAAAGGAGTACTTCAAGGCTGTATCACCCTGCTTATTTAACTTCTATGTAGAGTACATCATGAGAAATGCTGTGCTGGAGGAAGCACATGCTGGAATCAATATTGCCAGCAGAAATATCAATAGCCTCAGATATGCAGATGACACCACTAAATTGATAATGAAGCATGGTTTAGCTCTTAACTTGAAATTACTATGTTAACTATAGTTAGTTTTGTTCAGATATTAGGTTTGTGGGTGAAGGCAAGAAAAGGCAGGTTTATTGAGCATATTTGTTTAAATTTTAGTGTTGGTGAGATAGGCTGCCCTTATTGTGTCAAAGTCAACTTATAACAACAAGGAAATCAGTATGATCTTGAAAATAAATTAAAAAACTTAAAACCACCTGTTCTATTTATATTCTATTATTCTAATAATCTATTTTTACATGAATTTGGAGAATTTTCTGATATTGTACTACAGTATCACTAAGACTTTTCAGTGTTGTTTACTAAGATATATCTAGTAATTCATTGCCCACCTACATCACTATGATTTGTAGATTATGTTATTAACACTATAACATGAAAGGTCGATAATTTTCTCATTTTTATGTTAACTTGTGGTTTTGCTGGCAATCTCATTCATTGTTCACCATGACAAAAGTAGAAATCTGATCTTATTACATTCTTTAAAAACAACAACCATGCCATCAAAAACTATAAACAAAACGTGAATTTACTTTTGGGGGAAGCTTATACTGACTGGAGGGTCCGCTTTAAGGAAAAGATTATAAAATGTATAAATAAAAATCAGATACCAGTATGAATTACTTTGGAAAAGAAATAGGAAATTGTAATAAACTGACAACTCAAAAAATCTGAAAATTTCACAAAAATGTATATTTATTAATAAACTTATGCAAAGCTATAGTATTTATTTTCTTACTTTCCTTAACTAGAGACTCTGCTTGCATGTTCATATAACAAAGATTTTATTACATCATTTTCTAGAGAGAGAATAGGAAAATATTTCACTTTGTCTTCTAATGTATATTTTCATAGGGATTGTGCAGAGGGAGATCACAGAGCATAACAGGAAACGTGACAGAAGAAAAATGGGCCAGAGCTCATTGCCCATTGCTCAGTGGGCGAGAGCTCACTATTTTACACATCTATTATTATATTTCATGCTCAGTTGCTTTGGTCTTGTCTGACTCTTTTGCGACCCCATGGACTGTAGCCCGCCAGGCTCCTCTGTTCATGGGATTTCCCAGGCAAGAATACCAGAGTGGGTGACCATTTTCTTCTCCAGGGGATCATCCTGACACAGGGATTGAGCCAGCATCTCCTGTGTCTCCTGCATTGCAGGTGGATTCTTTACCGCTGAGCCACCTGGGAAGTTCATTAAATATATGACCTTCGTAATTTATCAACAACAATAACCTACTTGATTGTGTGACTATATCTCTAGGTTCTTCTAGGCCTTAGAGGGTATCAAGGTGGATTAGCTGCCCTAAGTCTAAAACCTCATCCCCACTATGGAAAATTCACCTCTGAATGTCTATATTGTCAACATTACAAAGTCTTCTTTTCTTTCCAGCAGGAACTGACACAAAACCTTTCTGATTTTTCTGCCAACATTTCACTTCACACATTAATATTCCTTCACCTTCTCCCCACAAGAAACATTTATTGATCTTCAACGGTGCTAACTACTTTCAAATCTCTCTGCAATTGCCAGTGCTGTTTCCTTTAACTGATTCTGCTCTATTCTTCAAGGGCATTTTCTATAAAATCTAATTTATTCATTACAGTAGGAAATAATGACTTTATCCTTTTGACATACAGATTAAGCCCTTATCAAACATTTTATTGTCACTTAGACCACAATTATTAGAATGATTGTCATACAAATATTATTTAAACTCTCCAAGACCAGTTTTGAGGCTGATTTTTTCCTTAAAAGCTCTATTTTAAAGATTTAAGATACAGTGAACAAAGTTTTGAATCAATTGAAAATAATAAATTCTTCAATAGAGTTGATCAGGGGTGAAAAATATTTTATGTCCCACAAATTTGGGTTTGAATGTATAATCTTTAACAGGAAAAGGATAAGTAGACAAATGGATATTATTTGTCAATATCCTGAACAAATATTCAAAATTTATTTTATTAGTGTGCACCTTCTCCTACTTGTCCTGGACTAGAAATAAGATCTTTATATAATCAAATGGGAAGAAGCATTTGTACTCTTCTGGGATTTCTAATGTATTTCACACATCTGTGCAATGACCAGTCATTCAAATAGGAAATAAAATGCAAACAGATGAGAGGAAAATTAACTTATGTGTGTTTCTAGTGTTTTACAGAGCATGACATATCAGAAAGACCACATTTAGATTTTATGTCAATACTTTTCTGCACAATTTCTTCAGATCCCAAGAAAGTGATCTGCAGGGTGGAGAAGCAGATGGAAGGGAAAAACGGTGCTGCAGAGCGTGGTGGAGAGATGCGGCCACACAGAAAAGTCAACTCTCCCCAGGGCCTCTCCTCCTAACATTTCCATTTTCACTTGAAGGATAGCAAATCTGAACAGTGACTTTATTCTAAGATGCCTTCAACCACGATGCAGGAGTCTCTATTAGCATTTTTATAGCTACCCATTATAAGTTTGCTTGAATATCAACTTAAAGAATGTTGAAGTCCAATTTTCTCCCAAGAAATCAGATACACATTTTGAACCAGTACCTTTACTGTGTATCCAGGAACATTTGACATTGTAAAGCATGTAAATTTACTTCTAGCTGAGTATCTGAATTGCATAGTTATTTTTTTGTTCCTAGTTTGAAAAAACCCATTTTATAAGGGCAAAGTGCATTTTAAAGGTGTTATCCTTTAACAAAATAGAGACAGCATACTGTTTGACAAACTCATAGGATGACAGGACCTTATGTGACAGAGGCCCTAATATATATATGTATAACACAAGGAGCTCAGTTCAGTGCTCTGTGATGATTTAGAGGTGTGGAAGGCTCAAGAGAGAGGGGATGTATGTATACATGTAGCTGATTGATTCTGTTGTACAGCACACACTAACAAAACATTGTAAAATAATTATACTCCAATAAATAAACAAAATTTTAAAATATAATACTTATCATCTTAAAACAATCAGACATAAAGGAGAGTGATTAGTTTCACTGCTCTTCTCCCAGCTTTGGTAGACGGAGTCTGTTTGCAACACAGATTTTATTGCAAGTTAGTTTCTGTTCCTCCTTCCCTAATCCCTGAAAATCCCTTTTTCTTTAATTTTGTTACTGAGGACTACCCATTATGGCTTTTCCTGTAGACCTTTTATCTTTAGAGTCTTATTGTCTAATAATTTACTACTTCTAGCTTTACATTTTTACATTTTACATTAGAGTCACACAGACAGTTTAAGCACCTGTGTGGATGTGGGGATTCAGTCTTTTAGTCCACCCAGAAGGGAAGGAATTTCAGGCAACTCAATCAACCTGAATGAAGATTTAAGGATTTGGGCAATGGTGATGGTAAAGGAAGTGTGATGTGAGAGTTTCTAGCACATTAAGGGAAAAAGTATAGAAGCAAGGATAATTCACATATTTTGCCAGTAGCAAACTCATTCGAAATAATGTTCACCACAATTCAGAATATGTTGAAATGTTTTTTAAATATTAGAGCTGGACATGACCTATTGACTAAACAATAACCAAAATAAGTTACTAAAACATAACAGGTGGTTCACATTTTTCTAGATTTTAAAGTGAAGTGAAGTGAAGTGAAAGTTGCTCAGTCATGTCCAACTCTTTGCAACTCCAATATGGACTATGCAGTCCATGGAATTCTCCAGGCCAGAATACTGGAGTGGGCAGCCTTTTCCTTCTCCAGCGGATCTTCCCAATCCAGGAATTGAACCCAGATCTCCCACATTGCAGGCAGATTCTTTAGCAGCTGAGCTACAAAGGAAGCCTAAGAATATTGGAGTGGGTAGCCTATCCCTTCTCCACGGATCTTCCCAACCCAGGAATTGAACCCAGATCTCCCACATTGCAGGCAAATTCTTTACCAGCTGAGCTATCAAGGAAGCCCTGACTAAAAATATTAAAAATGTTAAGGGATAGTATAAATATGAAAATAATATTTGACAGGAAACAAATTAATTCTAGAAAATATCTGCTTTTTATTTTTATTATCATCTAGTAAAAAGTTATGTTTTGTGAAAAACTACTTAGGGTGACTGAGTTAAATAAAAAGAAGAAATGTTTCTACATTCTGGCAATGGTAGCAAGAAGAGGTAAGTAAAGTCTTTCCCAAGATACAAGTATAAAACAGAACAAAGTATCAAAGACAGCAATTTTAGGGCTGTGGAAAACAACAATAGGAAAACAGCCAACTGACATGTAATTATTAATGAAAATCTTCTAGAAATTTAAGGAAGAACAAAAGGAATTTATCACCTTCTTGCCTAGGTATATTCCCAGTCCCCAGCCCTAGGCTCATTTGGTAAGAATGATTGTTTTCACAAGTTTGGTTGTGATGCCAAAACCCCTGCTGCCAGGGGTATAGACTGGGTTTAGTGAGAGAGAAAAGGGAAGAAAAATCCAGACATAATGACCAAAAGCTTCCCAAATTTGAAGAAAAATAAGGTAAAACAGCATAAGGAATTCCAAAAAGAATAAACACAAAAAGATACCCAACTAGACATATCATAATCAAAGTACTGAAAGACAAAGACAAGCAAAACAAAACAAAACCTGAAAGAAATGAGAGAAAAACAAATCATCAGTACAAGAAACTAACATGTTTAACAAGACTTCTCAACACAAACAAGTGGGGCTGGGCAGCAATAGAATGATATACTCAAACTGCTGGAAGACAAAAAAAAAAAAAACAAAAAACACCTTGTCAATAAAACAGTCTATATTTATCAAGACTACCCTTTAAAATCAAAGACCAAATGAAGACACCCCTAGAATAATAAAAACAGAGAATTTATTACTAGTATACATGCCCTACAAGCAATACTAAAGAAAGCCTTTAAGTAAAAATAAGTTGATACCAGGTTATAATTTGAATGTATAGGAAAAAATGAAGAGTGGGAAAAATTATAAATATAAGGGCTTAAATTTGTTCAATCTCTCAGCTGTCCTATGGACTGTAACATGCCAGGCTTCCCTGTCCTTCACCATCTCCTGGAGTTTGCTCAAATTCATGTCCAGTGAGTCAGTGATGCCATCCAACCATGTTATTCTCTGTTGCTCCCTTCTCCTCCTGCCCTCAATCTTTCCCAGCATCAGGGTCTTTTCCAATGGGTTGGCTCTTCATATCAAGTGCAAAATATTGGAGCTTCCACTTCACATCAGTCTTTCCAATGAATATTCAAGATTGATTTCCTTTAGGATTGACTGGTTTGATCTCCTTTCAGTCCAAGGGACTCTCGAGAGTCTTTTCCAGTATCACAGTTCAAAAACATCATTTCTGCTGCACTCAGCCTTTTTTATGGTCCAACTCTCACATACAGGCTCAATGAGCCTGCATTAATATGTATTTATCTTTTCCCTAAATTTCTTTAAAGCCATAATTATGTATAAAATAGTAGTAAGACTATAACACTATAGTGCTTAGTTTTAACAGAGTTGTGATATATATGTCAATCAAGACATAAAGAATGAGAAAAAAACAGACATATGGAGTACATTTCCTATTATTTAGAGAATTTAAGTCAGTAGAAACATGAAGTAGATTATGATAAATTAAGGAGTAATTTATAACTACTAGAATAATCAGTACAAAATAATTAACAATTTAAATTCCAAGAAAAAATTTAAGTCAGAAAGAGAAAAAGAAATATCATATAATAACGCATATATATAGAACCTAGAAAGATGGTACTGAAGAACCTATTTGTAGGGGAGTGATGGAAATGAAGACATAGAGAACAGACTTATGGACATGGGGATGGAAGGAAGTAGAGGGTGGGACAAATGGAGAGAGAACATGGAAACATTCTACCTATGAAACATTACTACCCTGTGTAATATAGATAGCCAGTGGGAATTTGCTGTATGACTCAGGGAACCAAGCTGAAGCTCTGCAACAACCTAGAATGGTGGGATGGGGTGGGATGTGGGAGAGAGGTTCAAGAGGAAGGGGACATATGTATACCTATGGCTGATTCAAGCTGATGTATGGCAGAAAGCAATGCAATACTGTAAGTAATTATCATTCAATTAAAAATAAGTAATTCTTTAAAAAAGAAACCATTTAAAATTGCAAACTGGCAAATGCAAATCCAACTATATAAATAATAACTTTAAGTGTAACTGGACTAGACACTCCAATTAAAATGTAGATATTGTCAGACTAGATGAAAGAAAGAAATCCAACTTTATGATGGCTATAAGGAACATACTTTAGATCCAAAAGGATAAACAGGTAGAAAGTTCTAGCACTGAAAGAAATACACCATGCAAGCAATAACCACAAACAATATGGATGACTTAACTAACTCAAATCTGTTCTTGTGCCTAGCTAGTTAATTTTTAATTTTTCATTTCAGTAACTGTACTTTTCACCTTCAGAATTTCTATAGTGTTCAAGTGTCTGTCTCTCTATTGATACTTCGTGTGTGTTGTCATATTTCCCTTTAATTCCTTAAATATCATTTATTTTAGTTCTTTGAATATGTTTATAATAGGTACTTTGAAATATTTCACTGCTGAATCATGCTTTAACACTTGTTCAATGGGTGGGTTTAATTAGATTCAGTTTCCTTTACTCTAAAACAGAGAGATAGTAGACATTTTCTCATGAAGTCGCCTGGCATTAAGTCAGTAAGTGAATGCAAAATGTCTGGCACATAATATCCTCAATAAAATGTTAACTATTACCTATTATTTCTTATTATTAATACCTATACACTTTACACGTTCTTCTTAGGTGGCTGAAATGGTAAAAATCTGCTCGAAATGCAGGAGGCCCAGGTTCCATCCCTGGATCCGGAAGATCCCCTGGAGAAAGAAATGGCAGCCCACTCCAGTATTCTTGCATGGAGAATCCCATAGACAGAGGAGCCTGGAGGACCACAGTCCATGGGGTCGCAAAAAGTCGGACATGTCTGAGAGACTAACACACACATACACTTAACACAGATATTTGTCAATAACATTTAAGATTTCAAGAGTCTTTACATTATCAACTGAACTTTTAAGATGGATGAAACAAAAAGTAGTTCTGCTTCTCAGAAAACTTTCAGCAAATGTGTTTGCATTGCTCTACTTACTGAAAAAGCACATTGGCAAAATTAAGCTCAAAATCCTTCTACATTAAGCATTCAAGAAAGAAATTACTGAGTGGGAAGCCTGTTATTATCTCTCCTAAGAAAGCCACTTGAAATTTCTCTAACTGAAATTTTATTTCACAGTGTCAGCTTTAAAAATATAGATGAAGAATTTTCATTTATTGGCAATATAACCCAATTAAGATATAACAGTAATAATTAGGAAAAATTGTCATAATTGGAAAAATTTCTTGTCTGAATGAAAAATAACTTCCTGAAATACGTCATTCCCTTCCCAGTATATAACACAGCGAAAAGTGAAGGATTTTTTGCTTTCGTGCTCTACATTAAATAAGAAGCATTAACAAAAGGAAGAGATCTTGAAAACTGGTGAGCTCACACAAACCAACATTTGGGGATAAGATAATAGAAATGTCCATGTCTGATCCAGCCTGGTTTTTATTTCCAACAGACCTTAAAGAAATGTGATGGCGTCAAATTTGAAGAGGTCTTCCTCAAGTATCATATGCTTCGTGTGTATGAAAGAACATAGCGGGGACTTTTCATTTTCCAAAGGATGTTCTATTTCCAAAATGTATGTCACGTTTTTATATCTCTCTCATACAAAGCAAAATGTAAAACGTTAGTGCGTAAAGCAAAGGAAACTGAAATCAAGAGGCACCTTCTTCTTCATTTCTTTTATGGCCAGTATTAAAATGATCACAACATCAATTTCTCTCTACGAAATATACAAGGGGGGGCTGTTTTAGTGCAGATTTTGTGTTCGTCTGTCTTTGCTGTTATACTTTTATAATTATGTTATTGAAAGCATAAGGGAATATTTTTAGTATATCAGTAGTATTTTAGGAAAATAGTCATAGCCTTGGTAGGAGAGAAGGAAGGATGAGCAGGTGGGGCACTAGGGATTTTTATGGCAGTGAAACTCCTGTATATGATACTACAATGACGAGTACACATCATTAAACATCTTTCCTAACTCATAGAAGGCAAAATGTCAAGAGTGAACACTGAAGTGAATTACGGACTTAGGGTGACGATGCTATGTTACTGTAGGTTCTTCAGTTGTAACAAATGTACCACTCTGGTTCAGGAGGCTGATAGTGGAGAAGGCTGTTTGTTTAGGAACATGAACTACATGGGAACTCTCTATACTTTCTCCTCTATTTTGCTGTGAATGTAAAATTGCTCTAAGAAATAAAGTCTTTTTAAAAGGAAAAATGCACCTTAAAATTTAAAGCATGGTCAGAGATTTCAACCAATGCTAGTAAAAGGCACTGCTGAGGTTTTTTTGGGCTTTTTTCAAATATACTTCACAGCCAGGCAAATACAGCAAATGCATTAGGTACAAAAACTAAAAGGAAAGAATAAAGACGACTACACACTGACATAATGAACCTTGAAAGAAGAAAGGCTGTTTGTTGTAAACCATGTGCATTCTCCTGAGTTGTGTCCATGTTATACATATAGCAACATAAAAACAAACTGTGAACATGGATGAGCAGCCGAAACATAGAGAGATGCTACAGGATTGGCTCATTTAGGTATAGTGGATGGGAAGCATGCCGTTCTAATTTCTACTCTGCTGCTAATATGCTGTATAGCCATGCAGGACTCTTTACTTCTTTGTGGCTCAATTTCCTTATCAGTAAAATGAGGGAAAGCTCATTTTACTGAAGTTGAAAGCTTCAGTAAAATTAATGTTTCTTGCAAGGTTCAAAAAAAAAAAAAAAGAGCAAATACATATTTCCTCAGGCTTGGAACTAGACAGTTTGAAGCACCCATTATAAATCCAAACCTTTTTGAAGTATCAAACTTTTGTTTTAAAACTGCATGCCCTGGTGTATAAATTATATATCAATAAGGCTGTCTGGAGAAAACTAGTCCTGGTAGCTGGCTTCCCAGATGGCGCTAGTGGTAAAGAAGCCACCTGCCAATGTAGGAGACATAAGAGACAAGTTCGATCCTTGGGTCGGGAAGATCCCCTGAAGGAGGGAACCCACTTCAATATCCTTGCCTGGAGAATCCTACAGTCAGAGGAGCCTGGCAGGCTATGGTCCATAGGGTCCAGGGTCGCAAAGAGTCAGACGTGACTGAAGCAGTTTAGCTTGTAACACATGCAGAGCCCTGGTAGCACTGGGAAGCGTGTTGTTCACCCTGCTCTGTCATTAAGAAATAGGTGAAAGTGTCTTGGTTTCCACATTAGTAAAATACAACTCAGAGTAGGTGCAAAAATTATCATCGTTGTTATTGATTGTTATCAGTACTATGATAGATTATGATCTTTTCAGCTCTTACTATGAATTCTTATTTTCTCCCTGTTGTCAAGGCTCCTCAACAAAAGTGTTCACCGCTCTTGTTCGCTAAAACAATATTTAATAACATTCTGACAATAAACATTTGAAGACTGTTGTGTGTGTGTTTATATCACTTGTATACAAAATACACAAAAGATTTGCATACTATAAACATATATTTGCTTCCAAAATTGCATTTTTGAGTTGGAGGCAAGATTTATTTTCCAGAGAAAACAAATAAATTTAAATCATTTGGAGAAAATTATTAAAGCATAAAATTTGGATTGACACATACAACCTACCATATATAAAATAAATAACTAATAAGGACTTACTATATAGCATACGGTACTCTACTTAGTACTCTTTATTGGAGCATATGGGAAAAAAATCTAAAAAGCTATGGATATATCTATAACGGATTCACCTTGCTTTACACCTGAAACTAACATAACATTGTAAAATCAACCATACCCCAATAAAAAAATTTTAAACACTAGGTGATAAATTATGTGGTCACTCCTCCAGTATGGAAATAAATTATGAGGGACAAAAACAATGATAGAGAGGAAAATCAAATTTTATAGTAAATCCTCAGACTTCTTAGCTTACATATCAGTGTCAGATGTTTTATATTATAAGCATTAAATACATAACATCATTTTTTTCTGGGTTTTTGTATTGTGTTTACCCAGCAAATTAAAAAAAAACTATATATATATATATATTCACTATGTATATACAAGCAGATAGACTTACAATACAACTAGTATATAAACTGGAATAATAGAAATGATTATAAATTTCATGAGGCTTTTGAAATACAACTCTTGCTGTGGCTTCTTTCCTCTTCTTTTCTTGTTTTTAAAGCTCATTTCACCTTATGGTTCAACTAGTCTCTTTTTATTCCAGGAAGCAAGTCTACAAAGGGAAACATTTTTTTACTTTGACTTCTAATTTTTAGGGTTTCTGTATGATTAACTTATACCTGAAGATTGCTCACTAAGTTCCGTCTAGTCAAGGCTATGGTCTTTCCAGTGGTCATGTATGCATGTGAGAGTTGGACTGTGAAGAAAGCTGAGCACCGAAGAATTGATGCTTTTGAACTGTGGTGTTGGAGAAGACTCTTGAGAGTCCCTTGGACTGCAAGGAGATCCAACCAGTCCATTCTGAAGGAGATCAGCCCTGGGATTTCTTTGGAAGGAATGATGCTAAAGCTGAAACGCCAGTACTTTGGCCACCTCATGTGAAGAGTTGACTCATTGGAAAAGACTCTGATGCTGGGAGGCATTGGGGGCAGGAGGAGAAGGGGACGACAGAGGATGAGATGGCTGGATGGCATCACGGACTCGATGGACGTGAGTCTGAGTGAACTCTGGGAGTTGGTGATGGACAGGGAGGCCTGGCTTGCTGCGATTCATGGGGTCGCAAAGAGTCGGACACAACTGAGTGACTGAACTGACGATTTGAAGAAGTGATTAAGAGGGAAAAAAGCATGAGATGTCTAGTAAGTTGATTATCAATCCTTTTTGAAGACTTTATAGGGAAAAATAAATCTTTGCAGTGAAAAAATCAAATTACAGCTTCTTTAAATTAGCTATTTTTTTCTTTTTAGAGAATAGAGATGAAGCTAGAAAATAAAATTGAGAGTTTGGTATCACAATTCAGGAAAATGGGAAAATATATGTACTTATATGTATATATTTAAATTATCTATTTTCTTTTTGAACTGAATCATTACTTCATGAATTGGGCTACCCTTGTGGCTCAACTGGCAAAGAATCTGCCTGTAATCCTCCTCTATCCTTAATGAACAATTTTTTTTTCTGAATAACTATCACTTTGCATTTTTATTGCAAAGATTTTTCAATGATAATGTCTTTCAAAAATAAAGCTAAAATAAAAGTTATTAATTATATATAAAAGTTGAAATGATTCATTACAGAACACTTGTACTACAAAAATATTAACAGAAGCTTTCAGTCTGTAAGAAAATTATACAGGAAGAAAATATGAGTTTACACAAATGAATGAAGAATCCTGGTAAGTATATGGGGAAATATATGAGAGTATTTTGCTTAATTTCTAAATTCCTGAAGATAATTCCACTTCTTAATGTGAGTTGCACATAGTGACTTCCTTCCAAAGAATACAATATACATACGAGTGGAAAGAAACTTATAGTTGAGAAACCTGACAAACACTCCTTCAGCCAAGTGATCAAGTTCAACATATAGTAATAAGTCATGTTAATAGCATGCCTCCTTGCTATGGTTTGTGAAAATAATACTTTATATTTGTGATCAGAGTACGTAAAATAAATAGAACCAAGTATATGGAGCCTAAAAAGAAACACTTACGAATTGGCACAATTCATTTAAATTTAAAAGAATGAAAAATATACACTTTAAAGCTAACCAAAGAAAGCTTGGACATCTATTGTAATACTGATAAAGTCCATTCTAAGCAAAAATATTACCAGAAATAAAGAAGGTCATTTTGTAATCATACTATATTTAATTCATCAAAAAGACACTGTGGCTTTAAATCTTTATGTACCTAACAGTACATCAAAATAAATGTGCCCAAAACTGAGAGAACTAAAGAGAAATACACAAATATAGTATTATTCAAATATTTCATATATAATTTATAAAGAAAGTAAATAGAAATTCAGTGAGAATATAGAAGACTTAAGCATTGCCATCTGTATTAATTGGTGCTTATAGAATATTTTACTTAACAATAGTAGACTATAAATCAGTTCAGTTCAGTCGCTCAGTCGTGTCCGACTCTCTGCGACCCCATGAATCACAGCACGCCAGGCCTCCCTGTCCATCACCATCTCCCAGAGTTCACTCAGACTCACGTCCATGGAGTCAGTGATGCCATCCAGCCATCTCATCCTCGGTCGTCCCCTTCTCCTCCTGCCCCCAATGCCTCCCAGCATCAGAGTCTTTTCCAATGAATCAACTCTTCACGTGAGGTGGCCAAAGTACTAGAGTTTCAGCTTTATCATCATTCCTTCCAAAGAAATCCCAGGGCAGACTATAAACTCTTTTCAATAGTACAGAAATTATTCCCCAAGAAAGACCTTAACGGGCCACTAAAGAAGTCTTAATAAATTTAAAAAGATTCAAAATATATCAATGGTATTCTCTGAAAATAGTGGAATTAAATGTCAATAATAATATAGGAATAAAAAAATAAATGGGAGCTAAACAGCACAGTACTCAATTACACATGGATTAAAGATGAAACCAAAAAAGAAATTAGAAAGTATTTTCAACTAAAAGAAAATAATAACACAATACCTGAAATTATGCAGTTTAATTAATGCAGTACAAAAAGGAAAATTTATAACACTTAGGACCTATAATTGAAAAGAAAGCTTACTTTCTACTTTAATGAACTAGAAAACAAATAGCAAATTATATCTGAAGAGCAGAAATACACAAAATAGCAAATAGGTCCAAGATGAAATGCTTAAAAATAATGGAGTATTTCCATTATCTGAATGGTGGAGAGTGTTTCAGAGTTTTTATATACGTCAAAACACATTTAATTGTTCACTTAAAATATATGAATTACATCTTATGTAAATTACCCATCAATAAAGCTCTGAAAACAATGCTAAGTGAAAGTGAAAGTGTTCATTGCCAGTTGTGTCCAACTCTTTGTAAACTCATGGACTGTAGCCCACCAGGCTCCTCTGTCCATGGATTTCTCCAGCAAGAATACTGGAGTGGGTTGCAATTTCCTCCTTCATAATAAATAAGCAATGCTATTCCAAGTTTAAAATTCTTTTTCTTCAATATTTTAGAATCTATTTTTCCATATTATCATCTAATGTTTCCATGGAGAATTCTGAAAATAATTTAATTCTTGCTTATTTTAGGTGACATTTTGTATGATGGGAGATACTTCTCTATAGTTTTCTCGCAATTCTATACATTCTGAATGTTCTCTGTGTCAGACTATCTTTTCAATGATATTTCTATGGCAAAGAGCCTTGGAAGACAGATACAGTGCCTTCCTAAGGGACAAAAGGTAGGCATGCTTACTGTCCATTATGAGGTCCAAGTTCCCATTATCAGAGACCAGGGTTTCTCCAGAATAATGTATCTCACTGTGGGCAGGCATCCATCTGGGCTCAGCTGCATCGCTCCTGTTGGACTGAGGGACAAGGAAAACTAACACGAAGTTGCTGATATTCATGCTGCTTCTTTGATCCAGCTATTTCTATTGCCAGCCTTTATGAAAACTAACAAACTAACTTGTTAGCTTGTTAATGAAGGCTTGAGGTAATCTATTTTCTATAAAAAAGTATAACAATGAGTCAGTAAATCTTTTGTGCTACAACTTGTGGATTTTATCAATCTGGAGTTGCTCATCTTTATTCTACAAAATATACCTCCATTAAGTTTGAAAATACTTCCTTCTATCCACATTTATTTTTCATGTGCACTACAACTACTATTATTCAGATATTGGCAATCCTATGTCTCCTCTCCCTATTTATAAAATGTTTTTTCCATTTTTTTCTATTCTTTTATACTTCAGTTTTACCAGATAGAACCTTTCAAAATAGTCTTCTAATCTCTTAATACATCCTTCAGTCACAGCTTTTCTACTCTATATCTCATCTTTTGTGTTCTTTATATCAACCCAGCTTTCCATAAAAAAATATTTCTATTTGATTTCTTCATAATGGCATCTTATTCTTGTTTCATATTTCAAATATCTTTCTTTATCTTTGTACAAGTTTTCTCCAAATATTCTGACTGGGTCTGGCAATTTCAAAATATGCAGGGCAGGGCAGGAGGTTGGAAACCTCCACGACAGTTGATACTGCACTCCTGAGTCTGAAGGCAGAATTTTCTCTCTTTGAGGAACCCTGGTTGTTTCCCTTGACACTTTCCACTGATTGGATGAGACCCACTCAATTGTAAAGGGTCAGCAAAAACAAGACCTGGAGCTGACTGTGGCTTGGATCATGAACTCTTTATGGCCAAACTCAGATTTTAATTGAAGAAAGTAGGGAAAACGATTAAGCCATTCAGGCATCACTTAAATCAATTCCCCAACGATTATACAGTGGAAGTGACAAACAGAGTCAAGGGATCAGTGTCTGAGCAACTACGGAAAGAGGCTCATAACACTGTACAGGAGTTGGTGATCAAAATACAAAAATAAAGGAAAAATGGTTGTCTGAGGAGGCCTCACAAATAGCTGAGAAAAGAAGAAAAGCAAAAGGTAAAGGAGAAAAGGAAAGGCATATCTATCTGAATGCAGAGCTCCAAAGAATAGCAAGGAGAAAAAAGAAAGACTTCTCAAGTGAACAAAGCAAAGAAATAGAAGAAAAGAATAGAATGGAAAAGACTAGAGATATCTTTAAGAAACTCATAGATACCAAGGGAATATTTCATGCAAAGATGGGCACAATAAAGGACAGAAATGATATGGACCAAGCAGAAGCAGAAAATATTAAGAAGAGGTAGCAAGAAAACACAGAATAATTATACAAAAACATCTTAATGAGCATAATGATGTGATCATTCATTAAGAACCAGAAATCTTGGAATGTGAAGTCAAGTGGGCCTTAGGAAGCATCACTACGAACAAAGCTAGTGAAGATGATGGAATTTCAGCTGAATTATCTCAAATCCTTAAAGATGATGCTGTGAAAGTGTTGCACTCAATATGCCAGCAAATTTGGAAAACTCAGCAGTAGCCACAGGACTGGAAAAGGTCAGTTTTCAATTCAATCCCAAAGAACGGCAATGCCAAAGAATGTTCAAGCTACCACACAATTGCACTCATCTCAAATGCTAGCAAAAAATGCTCAAAATTCTCCAAGCCAGGCTTCAACAGTATGTGAACTGTGAACTTCCGGATGTTCAAGCTGGATTTAGAAAAGGCAGAGGAACCAGAGATCAAATGTAAACATCTGTTGGATCACCAAAACAGCAAAAGAAATCCAGAAAATCATCTACTTCTGCTTCATTGACTACCCAAAAGCCTTTGATTGTGTGGATCACACCAAACTGTAGAAAATTCTTAAAGAGATGGGATTACCAGATCACCTGACCTGCCTCCTGAGAAATCTGTATGCAGGTCAAGAAGCAACAGTTAGAACCAGACATGGAACAATGGGCTGGTTCCACACTGGGAAAGGAGTATGTCAAGGGTGTATATTGTCACCTTGATTATTTAATTTATATGCAGGGTACATCACGTGAAATGCTGGGCTGGATGAGGCACAAGCTGGAATCAAGATTGCCAAGAAAAATATCAATAACTTCAGATATGCAGATGACACCACCCTTATGGCAGAAAGTGAAGAGGAACTTAAGAGCCTTTTGATGAAAGTGAAAGAGGAGAGTGAAAAAGTTGGCTTAAAACTCAATACATATAAAATGAAGATCATGGCATCTAGTCCTATCACTTCATGGCAAACAGATGGGAAAACAACGCAAACTGTGACAGACCTTATTTTCCTGGGCTCCAAAATCACTGCAGGTGACTGCAGCCATGAAATTAAAAGACACTTGTTCCTTGGAAGAAAAGGTATGAGCAACCTAGACAGCACATTGAAAAGCAGAGACATTACTTTGCCGATGAAGGTCTGTCTAGTCAAAGCTATGGTTTTTCCAGATGTCAGGTATATATGGCATAGTTGGATCATAAAGAAGGCTGAGCATCAAAAAATTGATGCTTTTAAACTGTGGTGTTGGAGAAGACTCTCGAGAATTCCTTGACTTGCAAGAAGATCCAACCAGTCCATCCTAAAGGAAATCATCCTGAATATTCATTGGAAGGACTGATGCTGAAGCTGAAGCTCCAATAGTTTGGCCACCTGATGAGGAAAAAGTGACTCATTAGGAAAGTCCGCGATGCTGAGAAAGATCAAATGCAGGAGGAGAAGAGAATGACAGAGGATGAGATGGTTGGACAGGATCACCAACAGTATCACTGAGTCAATGAGTTTGAGCAAGCTCAAGGAAATGATGGACAGGGAAAGTTTGCTTGCAGCAGCCCGTTGGGTTGCAAAGACTGGGACAAGACTGAGCAACTGAACAACAACAATGTGTTTGGTTAAAACTTCTGGCTGAAATGCTAATCACATCTAAAAAAAAATACCATGGCATGTAGACTGCTTTTGACAAAACAAATGGGGACCACACTTTACCTATGTTCATGCATAAAATTAACCATCACAATCTCTTTTTATATATTGATATGTTCTTCCATATGTCTTGTTGATGTTATTGACATACAAATAACATATTTTATATTTTATAATATTTTGAATTGTTGGAGTAATACAAAGAAATCAGCCTAAGATATCTGTGCAATTGAATGAATTTTAAGATAAATAGTTTGTAACCTTCAAAACTGAAAGCAGACAGTTCCTTGTTAGTCAACCCATGAGTTCTCCATATGCCTCCTCTCAAATATCGCTTATCTCACCCTTTGAATTTGAGGGCAAACCCATCATCACTCTTATTTTTACTGTAATAATCTCCCTAATTTCCTATATAGTTTTATAATTCAAGGTTGCATTTCTAAACATTATAGCTCAGGTTTCCCTAATTTTAAAGGTCATTCTTACTTAGAAACTCTTTTTTTCTCTCTCTAGCTTAGCAAATTATTTTAAACCAGAATCTTATCTAGATACCTCTAAGTTAGGAAATTGAACTTTGCTGGGCAAACTAAAAGTCTTCTATTTGCCTGATACCAATGATAGTCACTTCTTTCTCTGCAAAATAACTTAACATTGACTTTTATATTAATCATTTATTTTTATTTCCTTATAATTTTTTCATTTAAGTGGTGTGACGTGCGTGTGTGCTAAGCCACTTCAGTCATGTTTGACTTTGTGCAGCCCTATGGACTGTACTAGACATTATAGTATAGACAGTTTTGGTTTATAAATTTTATATTATGTATATTTTAAACCATTAATATTCTCTAGATTTTTCCTTTATCTTTTTTGTGCTTTATTCGGATTTATTATTATATGTTTAGGAATTTAGACCACTTATCTATAGCATTTGCCACAGTCTGAATTTTGTTGATTACATCCTCATTTTGTGGTAAATTTTTGAAACAGCTTTTTTCGTTTGTTTTATTTTTTGTTATTTTTCTGGTGAGCTTTCACTGCCTCCAGGAATATTTTCAACATTTTACTGTCTCTTTTGCTTTTAATAATTTTGTGTGGGATTTGATCATGATTTTTTTTTGTATTTATTCTTGTTTATTTAAATTTGTTTTTCTGACATTTCAAAATGAATAGCTCAATTAGAAGCCACAGTTAAGAAACTAGAGTAGCTACCTTCAGAAAGCTTTTAAATTTTTGGTGTTCATATAGTATTAAAAAAAAAAAAAACTACATTACCTTGCTTTCTGGAATTTCCTGGTTCTCTTTCCTTCCTCACTTACATAAGATCTTTCTTTGTCTTTTCCTCTCAATTTTGATTTTACTCTCTTCAATCTTAGTGCTAGGGTTATCTTGAAAGGGAGCCCCATGGATGGTCAATTTTGAGAGTTTATATTTTGTATATTCCTTCAATGGACATGAGTCTGAGCAAAATCCAGGAGATAGTGAAGGACAGGGAAGGCTGGCATGCTGCAGTCTCAGAGGTCACAAAGAGTCAGACACAGCTGAGCAGCTGAACAACAACAAACTCTTGGATTGGGCAAAATTTTCCCCAAGTTCAACTGCTGTTCACATATTGGCCTGTGATATTTCCCTGTGAATTCTTTTTGTCTGGTATAGGGATTTTCTTCTATCAAATCAAATACAACTTTTCCCCTGTTTCTTTTCACAAAAATGCTGACAAAATGCAGGTATTTGGGCTCTTTGTGGTTTATCCTTACTCATTTGCATTTTGAGTTTTGTGAGGATATCATGCCACCTAGTTTTATTAAAAATGCTTTGTGAGTATCTGTGTGTTTTACCATCTAGTTAAGCCATATTTTTCAACGAGATCAGTTTGGGAAAATGTCCTGAATGGGGTGAAGAACAAAGTCAGAAATGGGAAAGAAAGAGCAGAAAGGAGAACATAAAATATACAGAATAATATTGAGATAAGCACTAATGCAGTGACAGATTTTCTGGAATAACCGGACATCTTGTCTTGACTCAGACTGATGAAAACATTAGGTAATATGGACCTTTTTTTTTTTTTTTTTTTTTAATTAATCTCAAAACACAAGGTTACTAAACATTTCGTCCTGGCTCATTCAAGCCCAACTCTCTAGTGTGATATTATGACGGCGTTGAGATTCAAAATAAAGACTTCAAGTCTATTTTTATGGGCAATGTAATAAGAGAGAATAAATCTAAGTCCATATTAGATCTTCTTTTAATTTAACCTTTGTGTTTTGTTGCCTGTGCTCAGTCATGTAGGCTCCGCATCTTTTGTAAAAGAATGTTGTATATAGCCTGAAATATGAACAATAGGCTATTCCCAAGACACAGACCTTTAAGAGCCAATTCATATGTAGATATAAAGTTGCAGAACAGAGAATAACATTTGTTTTCTTGAAGGTTTACAGAGAAGTCTTGACCTGACCTATGCAGACAGCTGCTAGAACAAAGGATCCCACAGCAAGAAGTCTGTAACAACTAACCATGCTTTTCCCTCACTATGCCTCGAAAAAGGCTTTGCGGAAAGCCTCCTAGGAGTTCAATATTTTTCCTGAGCATAAACCACCTATCTCCTTGCATCAATCTGTAATGAACTTTTCTTTGCTCCAAACTCCAGTGTTTCAGTATTGTTGTTTGGCCTCACTGTGAGTGGGAGACATGGACTTGTGTCCAGTACCAACAATAGTCAGATGCATCTGCAAATGTCAGAATCTTTACTGTTCATTCAGTCTAACAGAGGAATTCTTAAACTGTAGAGCTGTGAGGTGTGCACACGTGTTCTTTCTCTACACATTGTCCACAAAAGTGTATTCCCTCTTATGCAACATCAACTACAAATTGGTGCTTGCCAAGGGCATTTGCCTGCCATCTGCCTCTGTGGAGACTGAACCCTGTGCTGCTGCATCTGTTGACATTAACACATCCTGAGGGGAGTTCAGAGTGGAGAGGGAGGCAATCTGTGCTCCAGGGAAACTAGTAGAACAGGACTTAGAAAGTTAGATATTTTCAGGAACTTATTTCATGATCCAAATCCTTATATTTCATCTTGTCTAGTTCAGTTCATTTCAGTTCATCTGCTCAATTATGTCTGACTCTTTGCAACCCCATGAACTGCGGCATGCCAGGCCTCCCTGTCCATCACCAACTCTGGGAGTTTACTCAAACTCATGTCCATTGAATTGGTGATGCCATCCAATCATCTCATCCTCTGTCATCCCCTTCTCCTCCCACCTTCAATCTTTCCCAGCATCAGGGTCTTTTCAGATCAGTCAGTTCTTCGCATCAGGTGGCCTAAGTATTGGAGTTTCAGCTTCAGCATCAGTCTTTCCAATGAATATTCAGGACTGACTTCCTTTAAGATGGACTGGTTGGATCTCCTTACAGTCCAAGGGACTCTCAAGAGCCTTCTCCAACACCACAGTTCAAAAGCATCAATTCTTTGGCACTCAGCTTTTTTTATAGTCCACATCCATACATGACCACTGGAAAAACCATAGCCTTGACTAGATGGACATTTGTTGGCAAACTAATGTCTCCGTTTTTTAATATACTATCTAGTTTGCTCATACCTTTTCTTTCAAGGAGGTAGTGTCTTTTAATTTCATGGCTTCAGTCACCATCTGCAGTGATTTTGGAGCCCCCCCAAAAATAAACTCTCTCACTGTTTCCATTGCATCTCCATCTATTTGCCATGAAGTGATGGGACCAGATGCCATAATCTTAGTTTTCTAAATGTTCAGCTTTAGGCCAATTTTTTCACTCTCCTCTTTCACCTTCATCAAGAGGCTCTTTAGTTCTTCTTCACTTTCTGCCCTAAGGGTGGTGTCATCTGCATATCTGAGGTTATTGATATTTCTCCCAGTAATCTTGATTCCAGCATGTGCTGCATTCAACCAAGCATCTCTCATGATGTATTCTGCATGAACAGTATGAAAAGGAAAAATGATAGGATACCAAAGAGGAACTCCCCAGGTCAGTAGGTGCCCAATATGCTACTGGAGATCAGTGGAGAAATAACTCCAGAAAGAATGAAGGGATGGAGCCAAAACAAAAATCAATACCCAGTTGTGGATGTGACTGGTGATAGAAGTAAGATCCGATGCTGTAAAAGCAATATTGCTTAGGAACCTGGAATGTCAGGTCTATGAATCAAGGCAAATTGGAAGTGGTCAAACAACAGATGGCAAGGGTAAACGTCAACATTCTAGGAATCAGCAAACTAAAATGGACTGGAATGGGTGAATTTAACTCAGATGACCATTATATCTACTACTATGGGCAGGAATCCCTCAGAAGAAATGGAGCAACCATCATGGTCAACAAAAGAGTCTGAAATGCAGTACTTGGATGCAATCTCAAAAATGACAGAATGATCTCTGTTTGACTCCAAGGGAAACCATTCAATATCACAGTTATCCAAGTCTATGCCCCAAGAAACTGAAGCTGAACAGTTTTATGAAGACCTACAAGACCTTTCAGAATTAACACCCAAAAAAGATGTCCTTTTCATTATAGGGGACTGGAATGCAAAAATAGGAAGTCAAGAAACATGTGGAGTAACAGGCAAATTTGGCCTTGGAATGTAGAATGAAGCAGGGCAAAGACTAATAGAGTTTTGCCAAGATAATGCACTGGTCATAGCAAACACCCTCTTCCAACAAAACAAGAGAAGACTCTACACATGGACATCAACAGATGGTCAACACCAAAATCAGATTGATTATATTCTTTGCAGCCAAAGATGGAAAAGCTCTACACAGTCAACAAAAACAAGACCAGGAGCTGACTGTAACTCAGATCATGAATTCCTTATTACCAAATTCAGACTCAAATTGAAGAAAGTAGGGAAAACCGCTAGATCATTCAGGTATGACCCAAATCAAATCCCTTATGATTATACACTAGAAGTGAGAAATAGATTTAAGGGCCTAGATCTGATAGATAGAGTGCCTGATGAACTATGGAATGAGGTTCGTGACATTGTACAGGAGACAGGGATCATGCAAAAAGGCAAAATGGCTGTCTGGGGAGGCCTTACAAATAGCTGTGAAAAGAAGAGAGGTGAAAAGCAAAGGAGAAAAGAAAAGATATAAGCATCTGAATGCAGAGTTTCAAAGAATAGCAAGAAGAGATAAGAAAGCCTTCTTCAGCGATCAATGCAAAGAAATAGAGGAAAAGAACAGAATGGGAAAGACTAGAGATCTTTTCAAGAAAATTAGAGATACCAAGGGACCATTTCATGCAAAGATGGGCTCGATAAAGGACAGAAATGGTATGGACCTAACAGAAGCAGAAGATATTAAGAAGAGGTGGCAAGAATACACAGAAGTACTGTACAAAAAAAGATCTTCACGACCCAGATAATCATGATGATGTGATCACTAATCTAGAGCCAGACATCTTGGAACATGAAGTTAAGTGGGCCTTAGAAAGCATCACTACGAACAAAGCTAGTGGAGGTGATGGAATTCCAGTTGAGCTGTCTCAAATCCTGAAAGATGACACTGTGAAAGTGTTGCACTCAATATGCCAGCAAATTTGGAAAACTCAGCAGTGGCCACAGGACTGGAAAACGTCAGTTTTCATTCCTATTCCAAAGAAAGGCAATGCCAAAGAATGCTCAAACTACCGCACAATTGCACTCATCTCACATGCTAGTAAAGTAATGCTCAAAATTCTCCAAGCCAGGCTTCAGCAATATGTGAACCATGAACTTCCAGATGTTCAAGCTGGTTTTAGAAAACGCAGAGGAACCAGAGATCAAATTGCCAACATCTGCTGGATCATGGGAAAAGCAAGAGAGTTCCAGGAAAACATCTATTTCTGCTTTATTGACTATGCCAAAGCCTTTGACTGTGTGGATCACAATAAACTGTGGAAAATTCTGAAAGAGATAGGAATACCAGACCGTCAAACCTGCCTCTTGAGAAATCTGTATGCAGGTCAGGAAGCAACAGTTAGAACTGGACATGGAACAATAGACTGGATCCAAATAGGAAAAGGAGTACGTCAGGCTGTATATTGTCACTCTGCTTATTTAACTTCTATGCAGAGTACATCATGAGAAACACTGGGCTGGAAGAAGCACAAGCTGGAATCAAGATTGGCAGGAGAAATATCAATAACCTCATATATGCAGATGGCACCACCCTTATGGCAGAAAGTGAAGAGGAGCTAAAAAGCCTCTTGATGAAAGTGAAGGAGGAGAGTGAAAAAGTTGGCTTAAAGCTCAACATTCAGAAAACAAAGATCATGCCATCTGGTCCCATCACTTCATGGGAAATAGATGGGGAAACAGTGGAAACAGTGTCAGACTTTATTTTTTGGGGGCTCCAAAATCACTGCAGATGGTGACGGCAACCATGAAATTAAAAAATGCTTACTCCTTGGAAGAAAAGTTATGACCAACCTAGATAGTATATTCAAAAGCTGAGATATTACTTTGCCAACTAAGGTCTGTGTAGTCGAGGCTATGGTTTTTCCTGTGGTCATGTATGGATGTGAGAGTTGGACTGTGAAGAAGGCTGACCACTGAAGCATTGATGCTTTTGAACTGTGGTGTTGGAGAAGACTCTTGAGAGTCCCTTGGACTGCAAGGAGATTCAACCAGTCCATTCTGAAAGAGATCAACCCTGGGATTTCTTTGGAAGGAATGATGCTAAAGCTGAAGCTCCAGTACTTTGGCCAGCTCATGCAAAGAGTTGACTCATTGGAAAAGACTCTGATGCTGGGAGGGATTGGGGGCAGGAGGAGAAGGGGACGACCAAGGATGAGATGGCTGGATGGCACCACGGACTCGATGGACATGAGTCTGATTGAACTCCAAGAGATGGTGATGGACATGGAGGCCTGGCATGCTGCAATTCATGTGATTGCAAAGAGTCGGACACGACTGAGGGACTGAACTATGAACTACTCTTCATGTAAGTTAAATAAGCAAGGTAACAATATACAGCCATGACATACTCCTTTCCCAACTTGGAACCAGTCTCTTCTTCCATGCCTGGTTCTAACTGTTGCATCTTGACCTGCATACAGATTTCTCAGAAGGCAGGTCAGGTGTTCTGGTATTCCCATCTCCTTCAGAATTTTCCACAATTTGTTCTGATCCACACAGTTAAAGGCTTTGGCATAGTCTATAAAGCAGAAGTAAATGTTTGTCTGGAACTTTCTTGATTTTATGAGGATCCAACGGATGTTGGCAATTTGATCCAGTTCTTCCGCCTTTTCTAAAACCAGCTTGGACATCTGGAAGTTCACATTTCACATACTGTTGAAGCCTGGCTTGCAGAATTTTGAGCCATGCTTTACTAGCATGTGAGATGACTGCAGTTGTGCAGTAGTTTGAGCATTCTTTGGCATTGCCTTTCTTTGGGATTGGAATGAAAACTGACCTTCTCTAGACTGTGGCCACTGCTGAGTTTTCCAAATTTGCTGGCATACTGAGTGCCGCACTTTCACAGCATCATCTTTTAGCATTTGAAATAGCTCAACTGGAACTCCATCAACTCCACTAGCTTTGTTCATAGTGATGCTTCCTAAGGCACATTTGACTTTGCATTCCAGGATATCTGTCTCTAGGTGAGTGATCACACCATCATGATTATCTGGGTCATGAAGATCTTTTCTGTATAGTTCTTCTGTGTATTCTTGCCACCTCTGCTTAATACCTTCTGCTTCTGTTAGGTCCTTACCATTCCTGTCCTTTATTGAGCCCATTATTGCATGAAATGTTCCCTTGTATCTATGATTTTCTTGAAGATATCTCTAGTCTTTCTCATTCTATTGGTTTCCTCTGTTTCTTTGCACTGATCACTGAGGAAGGCTTTCTTATCTCTCCTTACTATTCTTTGGAACTCTGCCTTCAGATGGGTATATATTTCCTTTTCTCCTTTGCCTTTTGCTCCTCTTCTTTTCACAGCTATTTGTAAGGCCTCCTCAGACAACCATTTTTCCCTTTTTTATTTCTTTTTCTTGGGGATGATCTTGATACCTGCCTCCTGTACAATGTCACAAACCTCCATCCATAGTTATTCAGGCACTCTGTCTATCAGATCTAATCCTTTGAATCTATTTGTCACTTCCACTGTATAATCATAAGGGATTTGATTTAGGTCATACCTGAAATTCCAATACCTTTACCTGAAACTCCAATACTTTGGCCATCTCATCTGAAGAGTTGACTCATCGGAAAAGACTCTGATGCTGGAGTGATTGGGGGCAGGAGAAGGGGATGACAGAGGATGAGATGGCTGAATGGCATCACCGACTCGATGGACAAGAGTTTAGGTGAACTCTGGGAGTTGGTGATGGACGGGGAGGCCTGGCGTGCAGCGATTCATGGGGTTGCAGAGTCAGACACAACTGAGCAACTGAACTGAACTGAACGGTCTAGTGGTTTTCCTTTACTTTCTTTAATTTAAGTCTCAATTTGGCAATAAGGAGTTCATGATCTGAACCACAGTCAGCTCCCAGTCTTGTTTTTGTATAGAGCTTCTCCATCTTTGGCTGCAAGGAATATAATCAATCTTATTTCAGTATTGACCATCTGATGATGTCCATGTGTTGAGTCTTCTCTTGTGTGGTTGGAAAAGGGTGTTTGCTATGACCAGCGTGTTCTCTTGGCAAATCTCTAAAAGCACTAAAACCCCTCATGATGATATCAGCTCCTTATGACTAGCAGAAAACCTCTTGTAAAGTAAGCACTTGATTGCACTGAACTTCCACTTCACCACAATCTTATATATTGACCTTACCCCACTGCCTCTTTGGGGCAGTTTCTCAGAGCTATCTGAGGTGCTGGCTCCCTGAATACAGTCCTCATTTTGCCCCAAATAAAATTTAACTTGCAACTCTCATGTTGTGCATCTTTTTTAGTCAATACAACTAAACCTTTACACACTTTAAACCTTACACAATTACTCATACAAAATAGGCTTCTGATGTAAATATTACACATTTTAAGTGTGAGTTTAAGAGTTTCAAATTCACTTTAAGTACTGGTATGTTATAGATCACTTTCCACATAAGCTTTGTTTAATTCTATAATTTTCTGTAAAAATGTAGACAATAATTCATTTAAGAAAATATTTTTCCTCTACTTTCCTGAATCTAATTCTCTTCTCCAGAAACCTGAGTTTAGGTCCTGAACCCATTTTGCTTCCATGAACAATGTTTTCAACCTCAGTGCTAGAATGCAATGGGGGAAATTATATATCCTATTCTTTTTGGCAAGAAGAGAACCTTCCTGATTGGAACCAGAATTGAACAGTGATATGACCTTTCTTTTATAATGGCATCAAATAACTCCAGTAGAATCTGTTCATGTACATGATGGTTTTATTATTTAGTCTCTTCTCATTCAAACAGGTAAGATACAAGAAGGCATTTCGAAGAACACTGTTAGTGATCAGGATGTATTATTTAGAGCTCAATGTTTCTCAAATCCCAAACTTATTTTAGAGTGTAGGATTATGAAGATTACATTTGAACACTATTTTCAATAGTAAAGAAACATTTTTAGTCAACAAGACTGATTGGCAGAGATGACCTATATACTTCATGGGAAGAACAGTTTTGCAGCTATGTTTTCCTGGTATGAATCAGCATCTAATGAATATGTACATTTTTCTGTTTCGTTGTTGTTGTTGTCAATGCTATTGTTTTTACCCCTCTCCCTTGATTATTTGAAGAACAGAAAATATACCCATGTGCCAGTTTTTTTGTCCATAACAGATTTATTGGTGTTCATTTATCATTGCATTGCAACCATAAGCTGGTAGCATAAGACAAATGGAGCTAGTCAGCCATTTTCTTTTCCGTACTTGCTTGTCAGCCACTCCCAGCTGAAGGAGTCGTGGTGGCGAAATTAAGCAGTGGAACTCAATAACAAAAAGGCCTTTCAGGTGAAGTTGTAGTTGTAAAAATTTTATCATTAAGGAATTCTCACATATTCTGTTCTCTTGAAACATTAAATCCAAGTCAAATAACTAACTATAAATCCTCAGAGTACAACAGACAGCCGAGTGAACTTTGGAATGCATATGCCTAGACTGAATTTAAGAACTTTTTGCTTTGTTTTATTTTATTTTTGCTCTCCTGAAGTGACTGTAACATAAAGAAAATGGGGAAGAAAATTCTGCATGAGAAGAAAGGTTTCTACTTTTAATAGCTTATTTGCCTAATGTTGTATTGATGGTTATTAAAAACAGATTATACTAAGATGCCCACAAGTTGTATTAGAAATGTTAGATGCCAGAGAAAGGAAGTCTTTGCAGAAAATTAACTCTGATGAAGTCTAGTTACTTGCAGCTGAAGAAATTTTAATGACTTTTTTCATTGTCTAGTTTTTAAAGAAATAGAGACTGGAAATGGACCGACCTGTGAATGAACATTAAATCCTTCTCAAGTTTTATTTCAGTCTAAGTCTAGGTGATCCTCAATTTGAATTTAAATAAGGTAAAATTAAGTCCCTTACATTAAACAGTTGACTCTTGGACAATGTAGGTGGTTGTGGTGCTGACCCTCTGTGCAGTTGGAAACTCATGTATAACTCGTAAGTTCCGTCCTTTGTAGGGGATCTGCCTGCAATGCAGGAGACACAGGTTTGATCCCTGGGTTGGGAAGATACCCTGGAGAAGAAATGGCAACCCACTCTAGTATTCTTGCCTGGGAGATTCCATGGACAGAGGAGCCTGGCAGGCTACAGTCCATAGGGTCTTGAAAGAGCTGGATACAAGTTAGCAACTAAACAACAGCAGTCCCTTCTTTGTCGATGTGATTCCTCAGTATCCCCTGCTTCTGCATCCACAGATTCAATCATTTGGGTCCTGAAGTACTGTAGTAGGTTATTTACTGAAAAAGAAAGCATGTATAACTAGATCCAGGTAATTCAAACTCTGTTATTCAAGGATCAACTATATTCTAATTTTTCATTTTGCCTATGAATGTCCTCATCCTAATTTTCTTCCTCTATTCCAATAAAATCACAAAAATATGTATGTTTTTAGGAAAATATTTTGAGACTAATAGCTTCATAGAAGATCATAAAAACTGAAACTTTGAATGGATGTATAAGGGACAAAAAATATAAGTAGATTTCCTTTGCTTTCTTTCTCTGTCCTAATTACCTTTATTTCTTAAATAGGCAATAAGAATATGATTTATTAGGATTTCCCTGGTGGCTCAGATGGTAGAAAATCTGCCAGCCAATGCAGGAGACATAGGAAAGTGGTTTCAATCCCAGCATTGGGAAGAAACTCTGGAGAAGTGAATGGCTACCCGCTCCAGTATTCTTGCCTGGAGAAACCCATGGACAGATGAGCCTGGTGGACTACAGTCCATAGGGTCACAAAGAGTCAGACACGACTGAGCAACTAACACAACAACAACATATTATTTACTATCTTATCAAGCTCAACTGTTTCATGGTATGAAAGAATCAAATGAGACCCATAGTCACAAAGTCTATTTAGTGGCAGACCTGAAAGATACTAGTAATGCCTTGCATACGGCAAAGCTTTGTGTATCAAGGAGGTATGAGACCATTTGATATTACCACCACCAAATACCACATTGAATTGGACTGATGACACCAACAAAGCTAATTCATAGATGAATTAAGTAAATAAACTTTACGAACTCAAGAGTTTTCAGGATTCCAAAGACTCTCTACTGCTTAACACCAGCACTGCATTCAAACAAATTGTACTTCATGCAAATAAGAACTAAATTATAGCCTGTCATATCAGCAAACAAAGGATCTTGCAGCCATTAAGCCACACTGCTTTATGGCTGCCTGGATTGTGTACCTTGAGGAAACTCGGGATGAGAAAACACAGGATACTGGCCCCAGATAGCTAGGGTGCATATCGAAGGAATGGTTTCAGAGGGCCCGACTCCATCATCTTCACATATATAAAAATTTCTTAACTTGAGATATCTGGTTTTCTTTAATTAACAGTAACCCTTTGATGTTCTGACTACTTGGCCAGTTTTTATTACAAAAACTTGTATATATACCGGCTTCCTCCCTTGCCTCTCCTGAGCAGTCTCTCAGAATAAGCTGTGATGGTGTCTTCCAGGTTTGAAGTCCTAAGAATGTCCAGTGAATAATGCATAACTCTCAGGTTTTAGATTGTGAATTTTTTTTTAAGAAGACACAATTAATTCCCCAAAGTTACATGGGTTATTATTGCATTAAAAGAAAGTATACCTTTGTCTTTTGTTTGTAAATAGTTATTTTTATGTGAAATAATGATAGCCCTCAGAGAATAGCTTGGAACTTAATATAATGTAGATTATAAAATAGAATAAACATTGTTAATGCAGTGTTATATTTATTTAGAAAAAAAAGCTATGTATTATCATAAAGAACAGATGATACTATCACTCTGTTATAATTTATTGTGACATTAGCCAAATAAGTGTAAATAAAGTTAGCTTGTCTTAAGCATTTAAGGAGGATAGACTGATGTCGATTAATTATGTATCTCTAAAGGAGAATTTGAACTCTGCATTCAGATGCTTATATCTTTCCTTTTTTCCTTTGCTTTTCACCTCTCTTCTTTTCACAGCTATTTGTAAGGTCTCCCCAGACAGCCATTTTGCTTTTTTTGCATTTCTTTTCCTTGGGAATGGTCTTGATCCCTGTCTCCTGTACAATGTCACGAACCTCATTCCATAGTTCATCAGGCACTCTATCTATCAGATCTAGGCCCTTAAAACTATTTCTCACTTCCAGTGTATAATCATAACAGATTTGATTTACGTCATACCTGAATGGCCTAGCAGTTTTCCCTATTTTCTTCAATTTAAGTCTGAATTTGGCAATAAGGAGTTCATGATCTGAGCCACAGTCAGCTCCTGGTCTTGTTTTTGTTGACTGTATAGAGCTTCTCCATCTTTGGCTGCAAAGAATATAATCAATCTGATTTTGGTGTTGACCATCTGTTGATGCCCATGTGTAGAGTCTTCTCTTATGTTGTTGGAAGAGGGTGTTTGCTATGACCAGTGTCTGCATTCCAAGGCCAAATTTGCCTGTTACTCCAGGTGTTTCTTGACTTCCTACTTTTGCATTCCAGTCCCCTATAATGAAAAGGACATCTTTTCTGGGTGTTAGTTCTAAAAGGTCTTATAGGTCTTCATAGAACCGTTCAACTTCAGTTTCTTCAGCATTACTGGTTGGGGCATAGACTTGGATTACTGTGTTATTGAATGGTTTGCCCTGGAGACAAATAGAGATCATTCTGTCATTTTTGAGATTGCATTCAAGTACTGCATTTTGGACTCTTTTGTTGACCATGATGGCTACTCCATTTCTTCTGAAGGATTCCTGCCTGCAGTAGTAGATGTAATGGTCATCTGAGTTAAATTCACCAATTCCAGTCCATTTTAGTTCACTGATTCCTAGAATGTCGACGTTCACCCTTGCCATCTCTTGTTTGACCACTTTCAATTTACCTTGATTCATGGACCTGACATTCCAGGTTCCTATGCAATATTGCTCTTTACCGCATCAGATCTTGCTTCTATCACCAGTCACATCTACAGCTGGGTATTGTTTTGCTTTGGCTCCATCCCTTCATTCTTTCTGGAGTTATTTCTCCACTGATCTCCAGTAGCATATTGGGCACCTAATGACCTGGGGAGTTCCTCTTTCACTATCCTATCATTTTGCCTTTTCTTGCTGTTCATGGGGTTCTCAAGGCAAGAATATTGAAGTGGTTTTCCATTCCCTTCTCCAGTGGACCACATTCTGTTAGACCTCTCCACCATGACCTGCCCATCTTGAGTTGCCCCACGGGCATGGTTTAGTTTCATTGAGTTAGACAAGGCTGTGGTCCTAGTGTGATTAGATTGATTAGTTTTCTGTGAGTATGGTTTCAGTGTGTCTGCTCTCTGATGCCCTCTTGCAACACCTACCATCATGGGTTTCTCTTACCTTGGGCATGGGGTATCTCTTAACGGCTACTCCAGCAAGGTGCAGCCACTGTTCCTTACCTTGGATGAGGGGTATCTCCTCACTGAGTTCCAAAGAATAGCAGGAAGAGATAAGAAAGCCTTCTTCAGCGATCAATGCAAAGAAATAGAGGAAAAGAACAGATGGGAAAGACTAGAGATCTCTTCAAGAAAATTAGAGATACCAAGGGACCATTTCATGCAAAGATGGGCTCGATAAAGGACAGAAATGGTATGGATCTAACAGAAGCAGAAGATATTAAGAAGAGGTGGCAAGAATACACAGAAGAACTATACAAAAAAGATCTTCACGACCCAGATAATCACAATGGTGTGATCACACACCTAGAGCCAGACATCCTGGAATGCAAAGTCAAATGTACCTTAGAAAGCATCACTATGAACAAAGCTAGTGGAGGTGATGGAATTCCAGTAGAGCTATTTCGAATCCTGAAAGATGATGCTGTGAAAGTGCTGTAATCAATATGCCAGCAAATTTGGAAAACTCAGCAGTGGCCACAGGACTGGAAAAGGTCAGTTTTCATTCCAGTCCCAAAGAAAGGCAATGCCAAGGAATGCTCAAACTACCACACAATTGCACTCATCTCACATGCTAGTAAAGTAATGCTCAAAATTCTCCAAGCCAGGCTTCAGCAATACATGAACCGTGAACTTCCTGATGTTCAAGCTCGTTTTAGAAAAGGCAGAGGAACCAGAGATCAAATTGCCAACATCTGCTGATCATGAAAAAGCAAGAGAGTTCCAGAAAAACATCTATTTCTGCTTCATTGACTATGCCAAAGCCTTTGACTGTGTGGATCACAATAAACTGTGGAAAATTCTGAAAGAGATAGGAATACCAGAACGCCTAACCTGCCTCTTGAGAAATCTGTATGCAGGTCAGGAAGCAACAGTTAGAACTGGACATGGAACAATAGACTGGTTCCAAATAGGAAAAGGAGTATGTCAAGGCTGTATATTGTCACCCTGCTTATTTAACTTCTATGCAGAGTACATCATGAGAAACGCTGGACTGGAAGAAACACAAGCTGCAATCAAGATTGCCAGGAGAAATATCAATAACCTCAGATATGCAGATGACACCACCCTTATGGCGGAAAGTGAAGAGGAACTAAAAAGCCTCTTGATGAAATTGAAAGAGGAGAGCGAAAAAGTTGGCTTAAAGCTCAACATTCAGAAAACGAAGATCATGGCATCTGGTCCCATTACTTCATGGGAAATAGAAGGGGAAACAGTGTCAGACTTTATTTTGGGGGGCTCCAAAATCACTGCAGATGGTGACTGCAGCCATGAAATTAAAAGACGCTTACTCCTTGGAAGAAAAGTTATGACCAACCTAGATAGTATATTCAAAAGCAGAGACGTTACTTTGCCGACTAAGGTCCGTCTAGTCAAGGCTTTGGTTTTTCCCGTTGTCATGTATGGATGTGAGAGTTGTACTTGAAGAAGGCTGAGCACTGAGGAACTGATGCTTTTGTTTTTTTTGTTTTTTTGTTTTTTGTTTTTTTTTTTCTCTTTTTTAAATTTTTTTATTTTTTATTTTTTTATTTATTATTATTTTTTTTTTAATTTTAAAATCTTTAATTCTTACATGCGTTCCCAAACATGAACCCCCCTCCCACCTCCCTCCCCATAACATCTCTCTGGGTCATCCCCATGCACCAGCCTCAAGCATGCTGTATCCTGCGTCAGACATAGACTGGCGATTCAATTCTTACATGATAGTATACATGTTAGAATGCCATTCTCCCAAATCATCCCACCCTCTCCCTCTCCCTCTGAGTCCAAAAGTCCGTTATACACATCTGTGTCTTTTTTCCTGTCTTGCATACAGGGTCGTCATTGCCATCTTCCTAAATTCCATATATATGTGTTAGTATACTGTATTGGTGTTTTTCTTTCTGGCTTACTTCACTCTGTATAATCGGCTCCAGTTTCATCCATCTTATCAGAACTGATTCAAATGAATTCTTTTTCATGGCTGAGTAATACTCCATTGTGTATATGTACCACAGCTTTCTTATCCATTCATCTGCTGATGGACATCTAGGTTGTTTCCATGTCCTGGCTATTATAAACAGTGCTGCAATGAACATTGGGGTACATGTGTCTCTTTCAATTCTGGTTTCCTCGGTGTGTATGCCCAGCAGTGGGATTGCTGGGTCATAAGGTAGTTCTATTTGCAATTTTTGAAGGAATCTCCACACTGTTTTCCATAGTGGCTGTACTAGTTTGCATTCCCACCAACAGTGCAGGAGGGTTCCCTTTTCTCCACACCCTCTCCAGCATTTATTGCTTGTAGATTTTTGGATCGCAGCCATTCTGACTGGTGTGAAGTGGTACCTCATTGTGATTTTGATTTGCATTTCTCTAATAATGAGTGATGTTGAGCATCTTTTCATGTGTTTGTTAGCCATCCGTATGTCTTCTTTGGAGAAATGTCCATTTAGTTCTTTGGCCCATGTTTTGATTGGGTCGTTTATTTTTCTGGAATTGAGCTGCAGAAGTTGCTTGTATATTTTTGAGATTAGTTGTTTGTCAGTTGTTTCATTTGCTATTATTTTCTCCCATTCAGAAGGCTGTCTTTTCACCTTGCTTATATTTTCCTTTGTTGTGCAGAAGCTTTTAATTTTAATTAGATCCCGTTTGTTTATTTTTGCTTTTATTTCCAGAATTCTGGGAGGTGGATCATAGAGGATCCTGCTGTGATTTATGTCTGAGAGTGTTTTGCCTATGTTCTCCTCTAGGAGTTTTATAGTTTCTGATCTTACATTTAGATCTTTAATCCATTTTGAGTTTATTTTTGTGTGGGGTGTTAGAAAGTGATCTAGTTTCATTCTTTTACAAGTGGCTGACCAGTTTTCCCAGCACCAGTTGTTAAAGAGATTGTCTTTACTCCATTGTATATTCTTGCCTCCTTTGTCAAAGATAAGGTGTCCATATGTGTGTGGATTTATCTCTGGGCTTTCTATTTTGTTCCATTGATCTATATGTCTGTCTTTGTGCCAGTACCATACTGTCTTGATGACTGTGGCTTTGTAGTAGAGCCTGAAGTCAGGCAAGTTGATTCCTCCACTTCCATTCTTCTTTCTCAAGATTGCTTTGGCTATTCGACGTGTTTTGTATTTCCATACAAATCTTGAAATTATTTGTTCTAGTTCTGTGAAAAATATGGCTGGTAGCTTGATAGGGATTGCATTGAATTTGTAAATTGCTTTGGGTAGTATACTCATTTTCACTATATTGATTCTTCCGATCCATGAACATGGTATATTTCTCCATCTATTAGTGTCCTCTTTGATTTCTTTCATCAGTGTTTTATAGTTTTCTATATATAGGTCTTTAGTTTCTTTAGGTAGATATATTCCTAAGTATTTTATTCTTTTCGTTGCAATGGTGAATGGAATTGTTTCCTTAATTTCTTTTTCTACTTTCTCATTATTCGTCTATAGGAATGCAAGGGATTTCTGTGTGTTGATTTTATATCCTGCAACTTTACTATATTCATTGATTAGCTCTAGTAATTTTCTGGTGGAGTCTTTAGGGTTTTCCATGTAGAGGATCATGTCATCTGCAAACAGTGAGAGCTTTACTTCTTCTTTTCCAACTTGGATTCCTTTTATTTCTTTTTCTGCTCTGATTGCTGTGGCCAAAACTTCCAGAACTATGTTGAATAGTAGCGGTGAAAGTGGACACCCTTGTCTTGTTCCTGACTTTAGGGGAAATGCTTTCAATTTTTCGCCATTGAGGATAATGTTTGCTGTGGGTTTGTCATATATAGCTTTTATTATGTTGAGGTATGTTCCTTCTATTCCTGCTTTCTGGAGAGTTTTTATCATAAATGGATGTTGAATTTTGTCGAAGGCCTTCTCTGCCTCTATTGAGATAATCATATGGTTTTTATTTTTCAATTTGTTAATGTGGTGAATTACATTGATTGATTTGCGGATATTGAAGAATCCTTGCATCCCTGGGATAAAGCCCACTTGGTCATGGTGTATGATCTTTTTAATGTGTTGTTGGATTCTGATTGCTAGAATTTTGTTGAGGATTTTTGCATCTATGTTCATCAGTGATATTGGCCTGTAGTTTTCTTTTTTTGTGACATCTTTGTCAGGTTTTGGTATTAGGGTGATGGTGGCCTCATAGAATGAGTTTGGAAGTTTACCTTCCTCTGCAATTTTCTGGAAGAGTTTGAGGAGGATAGGTGTTAGCTCTTCTCGAAATTTTTGGTAGAATTCAGCTGTGAAGCCGTCTGGACCTGGGCTTTTGTTTGCTGGAAGATTTCTGATTACAGTTTCAATTTCCTTGCTTGTGATGGGTCTGTTAAGATTTTCTATTTCTTCCTGGTTCAGTTTTGGAAAATTGTACTTTTCTAAGAATTTGTCCATTCTTCCACGTTGTCCATTTTATTGGCATACAATTGCTGATAGTAGTCTCTTATGATCCTTTGTATTTCTGTGTTGTCTGTTGTGATCTCTCCATTTTCATTTCTAATTTTATTGATTTGATTTTTCTCTCTTTGCTTCTTGATGAGTCTGGCTAATGGTTTGTCAGTTTTATTTATCCTTTCAAAGAACCAGCTTTTGGCTTTGTTGATTTTTGCTATGGTCTCTATTGTTTCTTTTGCATTTATTTCTGCCCTAATTTTTAAGATTTCTTTCCTTCTACTAACTCTGGGGTCCTCCAATTCTTCCTTTTCTAGTTGCTTTAGTTGTAGTGTTAGGTTATTTATTTGACTTTTTTCTTGTTTCTTGAGGTATGCCTGTATTGCTATGAACTTTCCTCTTAGCACTGCTTTTATAGTGTCCCACAGGTTTGGGGTTGTTGTGTTTTCATTTTCATTAGTTTCTATGCATATTTTGATTTCTTTTTTGATTTCTTCTGTGATTTGTTGGTTATTCAGAAGTGTGTTGTTCAACCTCCATATGTTGGAATTTTTAATAGTTTTTCTCCTGTAATTGAGATTTAATCTTAATGCATTATGGTCAGAAAAGATGCTTGGAATGATTTCGATTTTTTTGAATTTATCAAGTTTAGATTTATGGCCCAGGATGTGATCTATCCTGGAGAAGGTTCCATGAGCACTTGAAAAAAAGGTGAAATTCATTGTTTTGGGGTGAAATGTCCTATAGATATCAATTAGGTCTAACTGATCTAATGTATCATTTAAAGTTTGCGTTTCTTTGTTAATTTTCTGTTTAGTTGATCTGTCCATAGGTGTGAGTGGGGTATTAAAGTCTCCCACTATTATTGTGTTATTGTTGATTTCCCCTTTCATACTTGTTAGCATTTGTCTTACATATTGTGGTGCTCCTATATTGGGTGCATATATATTTATAATTGTTATATCTTCTTCTTGGATTGTTCCTTTGATCATTATGTAGTGGCCTTCTTTGTCTCTTTTCACAGCCTTTGTTTTAAAGTCTATTTTATTGGATATGAGTATTGCCACTCCTGCTTTCTTTTGGTCTCTATTTGCGTGGTATATCTTTTTCCAGCCCTTCACTTTCAGTCTGTATGTGTCCCTTGTTTTGAGGTGGGTCCCTTGTAAGCAGCATATAGAAGGGTCTTGTTTTTGTATCCATTCGGCCAGTCTTTGTCTTTTGGTTGGGGCGTTCAACCCATTTACGTTTAAGGTAATTATTGATAAGTGTGATCCCCTTACCATTTACTTTATTGTTTTGGGTTCGGGTTTATACACCCTTTTTGTGTTTCCTGTCTAGAGAATATCCTTTAGAATTTGTTGGAGAGCTGGTTTGGTGGTGCTGAATTCTCTCAGCTTTTGCTTGTCTGTAAAGCTTTTGATTTCTCCTTCATATTTGAATGAGATACTTGCTGGCTACAGTAATCTGGGCTGTAGGTTATTGTCTTTCATCACTTTAAGTATGTCTTGCCATTCCCTCCTGGCCTGAAGAGTTTCTATTGAAAGATCAGCTGTTATCCTAATGGGAATCCCCTTTTGTGTTATTTGTTGTTTTTCCCTTGCTGCTTTTAATATTTGTTCTTTGTGTTTGATCTTTGTTAATTTGATTAATATGTGTCTTGGGGTGTTTCGCCTTGGGTTTATCCTATTTGGAACTCTCTGTGTTTCTTGGACTTGGGTGATTATTTCCTTCCCCATTTTAGGGAAGTTTTCAACTATTATCTCCTCAAGGATTTTCTCATGATCTTTCTTTCTGTCTTCTTCTTCTGGGACTCCTATAATTCGAATGTTGGAGCGTTTCATATTGTCCTGGAGGTCTCTGAGATTGTCCTCGTTTCTTTTAATTCGTTTTTCTTGTTTCCTCTCTGATTCATTTATTTCTACCATTCTATCTTCTATTTCACTAATCCTGTCATCTGCCTCTGTTATTCTACTATTTGTTGCCTCCAGAGTGTTTCTGATCTCATTTATTGTGTTATTCATTATATTTTGACGCTTTTTTTATTTCTTCTAGGTCCTTGTTAAACCTTTCTTGCATCTTCTCAATCCTTGTCTCTAGGCTATTTATCTGTGATTCCATTTTGATTTCAAGATTTTGGATCATTTTCACTATTAATATTCGGAATTCCTTCTCAGGTAGATTCCCTACTTCTTCCTCTTTTGTTTGGTTTGGTGGGCAACTCTCCTGTTCCTTTACCTGCTGAGTATTCCTCTGTCTCTTCATCTTGGTTATATTGCTGCGTTTGGGGTGGCCTTTTTATATTCTGGTAATTTGTGGAGTTCTCTTTATTATGGAGCTTCCTCACTGTGGGTGGGGTTGTATCAGTGGCTTGTCAAGGTTTCCTGGTTAGGGAGGCTTGTGTTGGAGTTCTGGTGGGTGGAGCTGGGTTTCTTCTCTCTGGGGTGCAGTGGAGTGACCCGTAATGGGTTATGAGACATCAGAGGTTTAGAGATAATTTTGAGCTGCCTGTATATTGAAGCTCAGGGGAATGTTCCTGTGTTGCTGGAGAATTTGCGTGGTATGTCTTGTTTTGGAACTTGTTGGCCCTTGGGTGGAGCTTGGTTTCGGTGTAGGTATGAAGGCATTTGATGAGCTCCTATTGCTTAATGTTCCCTGAATTCAAGAGTTCTCTAATGTTTTCAGGCTTTGGATTTAAGCCTCCTGCTTCTGGTTTTCAGTTTTATTTTTACAGTAGCCTCTAGACTTCTCCATCTATACAGCACCAATGATAAAACATTTAGGTTAAAGATGAAAAGTTTCTCCACATTGAGGGACACTCAGAGAGGTTCACTGAGTTACAAGGAGAAGAGAAGATGGAGGGGGTAGTTAGAGGTAACTGGAATGAGATGCGGTGAGGTCAAAAGAGGAGAGAGCAAGCTAGCCAGTAGTCACTTCCTTATGTGCGCTCTATAGTCTGGACCGCTCAGAGGTATTTACAGAGTTATACGGGGAAGAGGAGAGGGAGGAAGTAGACAGAGGTGACCAGGAGGATAAGAGAGAGGAATGAGAAGGAGAGACACAAATCCTGCCAGTAACCAGTTCCTTAGGTGTTCTCCACCATCTGGAACACACAGAGATTCACAGAGTTGGATAGAGAAGAGATAGGGGAGAAAAGAGACATAGGCCACCTGGTGGAGAAAAAGGAGAGTCCAAAGGAGGAGAGAGTGGTCAAGCCAGTAATCTCGCTCTCAGGTAAACTTGGGTAGTAAAGTTTGGGTTTTTAAATGTACAAAATTGACAACAAAAACCTAAGAGCAAAGATTAAAAATCTAGGTTAGAGGTTGGATTTTCAAAGATACAATATTAAAGAAAAGCAGAAGGAAAAAGGAAGAAAGAAAGAAAAGAATTATTAAAAACAAACAAACAAAAAACAAAAAACCACTAACTACCATCCAAAAACTATATATGGTGTTTGCCTTAAAAAGAAAAAAAAAGTCTTTTTTTTTTAAATAGTAATAGTAGGTTATAGAAATAAAAATTAGAGGAGAAATAGAAGACTTAACAATTTTTAAAAAAGTTAGAAAAAAAAAGAAAACAAAAAACCAAAAACCAACAAACAAAAAAATAAATTAAAAAAAAAAAAAAAAGGAATGATTTTAAAAATAGTAAAAATATACCTGGCCGTTCTCTGATGTTATGGGCCATGTGGGATCACTTCCAAGGTGGTTCTCTCTGTTTAACTTCTTCCGTTTGCTGGTTTTTTAGGCTCACTAGTTCAGTCGCGCTGTGGGGAGGGGGGATGCTGCATACAAATAGCACTGTTGTGTGCACACAGTATCTCAGCCCCGCTTGACCTGTCCTTTCTCGCGGCGCACAAACCACTCCGGCTCTATGATGCTCAGCCGGGAACCATCTGGGGCCGGCCCTAGGCTGCGTGCACTTCCCCGGTCCAAGCCACTCAAGTTCGGCACTCAGGCAGCCCTCAGAGGCACAGATTTGGCTGGGACTGCGCTTTGTGCCCTTCCCGGGTCCAGGTAGCTCAGGAGTTTGGCAAGCGCGATCGCCGCGGCTTGTCACCTTTTCTGCCGCTGCTGCTGAGCTTTCTGGGTGGACCGCTGGCGCACCCCGTGAGGCAGATTGTGACTGTCCAGCACCCCCAGAAGTCTTAGCAAAGGCGCCTGCTTGCAGTTAGGTAAGTAAAGTGTCTCCGGGTCTGCAATTGCCCCTTTCCAGTCTTTACGGCTCTGGCTGCCTGTCCCCGGTGGGGGATGGTCTGCAGCCGGCTTTTTCCGTTCCGTCCTTTGTTCTGTGCTCGGTCCTGGCGGTGTCTTATGTTCGAGCTTTTCGCGTGGTAGCTATCCCACAGTCTGGTTTGCTAGCCCAAGTTAGATCGTTCTGGTTGCGCGTGGGGCGTTCCTGCCCGATTCTTGCAAAGCTCTGCAGCCCGCGCCTCCCGCGCGTCCCTGCCCTGCCCCCACTGCTAGTGGCGGATTCAGGCGTCTGTGCTGCTTTTCCGCTGGGGGAGTTACTGTTGGGCTTGTAATCTGTTGGTTTTAATTATTTATCTATTTTTCCTTCCTGTTATGTTGCCCTCTGTGTTTCCAAGGCTCGCCACAGACTCGGCAGGGAGAGTGTTTCCTGGTGTTTGGAAACCTCTCTTCTTAAAATTCCCTTCCCAGGACGGGCTTCCCTTCCCGAGATGGGCTTCCCTTCCCGGGAAGGAGCCCCCTCCCCACCTCCTTTGTCTCCTTTCTTGTCTTTTATATTTTTTCCTACCTGTTTTTGAAGACAATGGTCTGCTTTTCTGGTTGCCTGATGTCCTCTGCCAGCCTACAGAAGTTGTTTTGTGGAGTTTGCTCGGCGTTGAAATGTTCTTTTGAGGAATTTGTGAGGGAGAAAGTGGTCTTCCTGTCCTATTCCTCCGCCATCTTTCCCTCTCCCCAGAACTGATGCTTTTGAACTGTGGCGTTGGAGAAGACTCTTAAGAGTCCCTTGGACTACAAGGAGATCCAACCAGTCCATTCTTAAGGAGATCAGCCCTGGGATTTCTTTGGAAGGAATGATGCTAAAGCTGAAACTCCAGTACTTTGGCCAATCATGCAAAGAGTTGACTCATTGGAAAAGACTTTGATGCTGGAAGGGATTGGGGGCATGAGCAGAAGGGAATTACAGAGGATGAGACAGCTGGATGGCATCACTGACTCGATGGATGTGAATCTCAGTGAACTCCAGGAGTTGGTGGTGGACATGGAGGCCTGATGTGCTGCAATTCATGGTGTTGCAAAGAGTCGGACACGACTGAGCGACTGAACTGAACTGAACTGAAAGAATTTACAAGAAATCAGGATACACTTTTTTAATCCTTTCAGTACTTCTAAATGCACTTTGTAGCCTCAGCTGTCCTCCACTTGCCTGTTTTCCAGTATGATATAGATATGATGGAGTTCTATATATGACAAATTATCTAGGAAATTCACAGAGCTTAATTGTTTTTCACATTAAAAGAAATGGGATCTTTTACAAACTGCTTTAAGAAATGGATAGAGGAATAATTATCATAAGGATTCGAGGACCTGGAGAGTCACTGGGAAGTTAGTTCAATGTAACCATAGCCATTATTTCCATTCTGTCTTCTTGATTTTCTCATGTTCCATGATGCAACATCTCAGATAATGTGATGGGCAGATGCCAACTGAAATCTGTAAGAAAAGTCTTGTACCAATCACAAATATTATATTGATTAGCTCTGACATTCTCAGGTAGAAGAGAGGAGAGATTTTGAAGTTTTTGAGCAATTTCAATACATTTCTAGAAGGTAACTAAAAGGCTTAAGCTCCTTTATTTGCCTCTCCTCCACCTTAGCTCTCACTGTCTGGCACATTGTCTGGTACATAGTTTACACTGAAGAAATATTTAATATTTGCTTTAATGTTAAACCTTCCAAGTATGATTCCTTATTTCCTTTTTAAATAATGGAACTTTAAAATTCTATTTATTTTCTTACTTGGTCAATAAAAAGAATAGTGAAAATCTGAGGAAGAATTTAAGAAAAAAAAATCTATATTTAGCTTTTTCTCCCAGAAGTCTCCAATCTGCAAAGCCTAAGATACATATCAATTGATCAAAGTATTATTTATAAATATTTTCATGGAATCAAATACCCAAAACTAAGCCAAAAAAAAAAAAAATCTTCAAGCCTTGAACCAACCCATCCTTATTGGGAGAGGATGAATTATATAAAGACTTCCCGAAGAGATCATTAGACGTTTTCTGGATTTCATTTCCCCAGAGTTTCTCTCCTTCTGCATATTCTAATGTTTAATATCTGAGGGCTGAAAATGACTTTTTTGGTGTGTTAATGCAATTTTTCTTTTATATGAGGTGTGAATGCAAACTGATCACCGTTAGGTCAACTTATTTTCTTTCTTAACCAGTAGCTTATGTTTGAAAGGAATTTCTATATTTCTAGAGATATTTCTATATTTCTATATCTCTAGAGATATTCAGGAGGTAGGTATTCTTAATTGCTTTTCACTTGGAATTGTCTCCTAAAAAGAACTAAATATATGATGGCTTCAGAGCACCTGTAATTGAAAATCACTTATATCATATTAGAGTTCACTTAAATGCCATTTGAGAGTCCCCTGGACTGCAAGGAGATCCAACCAGTCCATCCTAAAGGAGATCAGCCCTGGGTCTTCTTTGGAAGGAATGATGCTAAAGCTGAAACTCCAGTACTTTGGCCACCTCATGAGAAGAGTTGACTCATTGGAAAAGACTCTGATGCTGGGAGGGATTAGGGGCAGGAGGAAAAGGGGACGACAGAGGATGAGATGGCTGGATGGCATCACCAACTTGATGGACGTGAGTTTGAGTGAACTCCAGGAGTTGGTGATGGACAGGGAGGCCTGGCGTGCTGCAATTCATGGAGTCACAAAGAGTTGACACGACTGAGCGACTGAACTGAACTGAACTGAACTGACTGAGATGCCAATGTCATTGATGTTTTTTGAAGACTTATTTTTAGTTGGATCCAGGAACCCCAGCAAAAATATCAGAGTCATAATGAATCAAAATCAATTTTTATACCAGCCATTGTTTTTAAAAGCACTATATATGCTTTTAAAGTGTTAGTCACTCAGTTGTGTCTGACTCTTTGTGACCTCATAGACTCCAGCCTGCCAGCCTCCTCTGTCCTTGAAATTCTCCAGACAAGAATACTGGAGTGGGTGGCCATTCCATTTTCTAGGGGATCTTCCCAACATATACTTTACTATCTTAAAGGCGAAAACTGACTTTTCACAAATTTGCAGAGTATAACATCAACAATTATGCAAAATTCAACAATATCTAGGATAAAGTGATACCGTTAAGATAATCAGTGTGAATGAGAACATTTTTACCACAAATATTCCAGAATTTGCTATTTATTAAAAAGATATTGAAGTCTAAAAGTCTGTCTAAAATTGGCTCTATACAATATCTGAGGAACATATAATTAAGACAATACTTCAAGAATGACTGGAACAATTCATAACCTCAGCTATCAAATAATAGAATTGCCAGATGCCTATTTTATCACAGTGTGTGCCTGAAGTAGCATGAGTTTAAATTTGAATATTAATGGCTATAATTTTCTGAGCCCTCATCATGTGTAAAATTGGATTAAGTGCTCTATATTGTGCCCTGCTTTGAATTATCATAAAAATTCTAAAAACTAGATGTATTGATCATTTGGGTTAAAATTTATAGTATCCAGTCTATCTACAGTACCAGGAAGGGATGTGTTAAACGTAGTTGAAGGCTCATAGAATTGCTGGAAAGGCTGAACTTACAGAGGAAACTCACAAGCTCTGGGGGACCCACTTACTAAGTGGAGTTCTGTAACTGACCCCAGAACCAGTTTGCCTCTGTCACCAAATTTGCCAACACAATGGATGTATGTTCCATCAATAACTGCAATAATTTCCAAATCAGTGTCTCCCATTAATTCATGTTCAGCATTTAGGTTACTCTAGCTGCAAGGAAAGCTAAATGACGATTTTATTTGTTTAAAGTTCACTTTATTATTTGTTTTAAATTTCACCTTAGTAAGATTCGTAAAGGCAAAAAAATGCTGATATTGTTAGGATGGAGATTTTTGATCAGCCAAAAATCACTGATGCATTTTCTAAAGAGAATTAAAAGCATTAATCAAACCAGCTAAAAGTCAATCTGCCTCTGAATATGTTCTATCTGTCTTAAATACCTTTTTCCTGGCTTTCTCCTGTGTCTGTTTCCTACTTTTTCAAGATTAATTTCAAGTGTTACTTTTCCTTTTAAGTCTACCTGACTTCAGCGGGCAGGCACAGTTCCCGCTTTCTCTCTGCCATCATATAGGTATATATCTTGTGCTACCTTTCTTTAAGAGGAATCTTCCCTGGTGGCTCAGAGGGTAAAGCGTCTGCCTGCAATGTGGGAGACCCAAGTTTGATCCACCTTTCTTTAAAAGTGTTTAGCATATTGCCTTGAAATTACTTCACTGTTTACTTAGTTACCAGTAAGGCAATGGTACATAGAATTTTTGTGAATATATCCTTACTGTTAGCATACTTCCTGGCACTTGTAAGTGCTGAACAAATGACTGTTATTGCTGTTGACAGAACAAATGAACTCAATCAGTGATTTAATCTTAAGGTATAACCTGAGCTTCATCTCCTATATAAGATAGATAATAGTATGTTATAATGGAAATAAATAGCCAGAGGTCTGATTTGTGACATCTAGTCAAATGATTACAAGGAATTTATTTAGTCTTTTAAATTATCTTTTTCCTTGCCTACAAACAAAAGACAAAAATTATCACCTCAAAATGTTATAAGTAAAAAGGATAAAATACAGTTATGACTTGGTAGCCTATAAAGTACTTTGTACCTGTTAGTTGCTCCACTGAAACTGAGTAACTTATAAAAGTCACTATATGGGTTACAGGTAACTACAAATAGTACATAACGTATTCATATCATGAGCCTCTGAGATATATTAAGCAAAATTAGTTAAAAATATCTGAAGTCAAGAAATAACTCTTGGGGTAAGAAAATATTTATCATGAATTTGATTCTATTTGAAATTTACCAAAGTGACAAATACAATTGCTTTTTCTCTCATGCAGTTTTTTATGTAAAACATTCTTTTTTTCTTGAAGAATAGCTGACATACTATAAAACATTAGTTTCGAGTGTAAGTAACCATAGTGATCTGATATTTTTATAAGTTACACAATATATAAAGCTATTGTAATATCACTGACTATATACCCTGTGTTGTACACTACATCCTTGTGACTAATTTTATAACTGGAAATTTGTTCTTTTGACCTATAATTGGTAAGTTTCTTTTTTTTTTTAAGAGAATAGAAAGTAATGCCTTCTTTATTGCACAATTCTGTGTGTGTGTGCTCATGTGTGTATGCATGAAGACACTGGTTCCAATGACATACATTTCTACCATTTATTTCTAGTGCACAATTGTTTTGAATGGAGTTTTCCTTATTATAAGAGACAGGTTACTTTTATTAATGGAGAAAGAAAAATTAAAAGAGTTTCTTGAATCCAATTAGATATGTTTTCTATTATGCTTCTAATGGTGAATACATACTGGTCCTGTTCTTGAAATATCTTCCAAAGACTTCAAAAAACAATCCAAAATGTGCTTGATATTTCACACCTTTCCTCTTCATTGGTTCATATACACGGGTTTCCTTAACATATCTAGAATTTTATGGAAAAAATTAAAGAAGCTAAAATGACAGGTTTATGGGAAGTTTTCATGGTTCTACTGCTTCTAATTCTTTCACAACACAATGGGCTTTATGTTTGACCTTGGGTGTTTAGTTAATGGATTCAAATCCAATAACTCCTTTATATATTGCTCAGTCTTTACAATCAGGGAAATCTAAGGAAGAGTCTCATTTTTTTTTTCTTATATAAATGAAAAAAGAACATAGCTGGCATCATCTTTTGAAGTGTTCCAGTATTTAGTAATAGTTTGTTCAGAAGAAGTGGACAAAAAGGTAAGGAAGTAAGCTGTTTCACACTTCTAATGCCAATCCCTCAAGGAAGACAGAACTGCCTGAGTATCTGTGTTCTTCTATGAAAATGTGCCTTATCCAACTTAATGAAATTGAAGAAACATATATTAAATGACTGCAATAAATTTGCTACTTACAGCACCTGTATGCATGCATGTTAAGTTGTTTCAGTCGTGTCTGACTCTTTGTGACACTATGGACCATGCCTGCCAGGTTCCTCAGCCCATGGGATTCTCCAGGCAAACAGGGGAATTAAAAAGAATCTATCTTCCCATGGGTAATTCATAATTTGTAGATTAATTATGCTGCTTCTCTTTATGAAAATTTCTACTCAAATAAGGAGGCAAATTTACTGTATCTGCACATTGATTACCACAGCTTGACCGGTTACTGTACAACAAAATAAACACTAGAGAACATCCACAATAATTGAAGGATTCAGGGCATGAAATGGTTTCCAAGAAATAGAATCTTAGCGTTACTGGAAAGTTGACAATTATATATCTCAGACAAAGTTTTATGGAATCAACCATGTTAGAAGAATCTGCCCATTTTTAGCCACTACTTAGCACTAGGTATTACATATTAACTGCTTTAAATAAGTTTCTTAGCAGGATAATTAGTGACTGTTACTAAGTAGCTGAATATACAACATGGCATGCAAATATAAAATATTGCAGCAAATCTTATTGTTTTCTAAATTCACGTCCTCATAATGGTTACTACAGAGATGACAGAAATTTTAGAGTTTCCTCAAAAGCTTTGAGGTTGGGTTTCTGGAGGGAAATCTGCCTAGCACATCCTCTCTCTCTCTCAAAATGTTCTTAATGACACAATCTGAAAAAACACTTAAATATAGGATCACTCTCTCACCTAGCTGAATATATCTTCTGCCCTTATTGTGATCCAGTCTATCATTTTACCTCTTCTATACAGAAGAGATTGGAAGTGATAAAGATGAAAGGTGATTCAATCATCTTATCTTCAAGTTATGCAGGCACACTTACTAATCCACTTAGAGATCTTAGGCAATATCCATATCTAAGTTTATGTAAAACTCTTTTAACTGAAAGACTTTGAAGTGTCATGAAAATGGACTCTTGTCTATTTTGGAAAATTAATGAAAGGTTTTGAGTATGTACACTATGTCTTAAAGACCCAGCTCCTTTATTATATTAAGAATTTCTCTGAAGTCCAAGATTCAAATGTGGGATAATTTGTCTCATTTATCCCTCTTCTCTTCCTTTTTTCTATACTATAGTACAGTATTTCAATTATATCACTGTTTAACATTTTACTATAGGGAAATGACCCCACCCTTAATTTCTGTTTTCCAAAAGTAATTTGGCAAACAGATAAATTCATAAATTTTCAAAGAGAGATAAAAATTCATTGCAACATTCTGAATAAGAACAGGAACATTTTCCAAAAATATGTCATCTGATTTCTAACACAAATACATTCTCAATGAAACCAGGAAATCTCAACCAAAGATAGGGATTTAGGGTTTGAAGACAAACATGTAGACCATTCTGCATACTGATACTAACATCGTGGAATTAAAAAGGAACTGTTTTCTTTATATTAAAATATGGAAATTGCATTTTTTCATATCAGTTTGTATCAAGCCATTTACTTGTAGTTAGTTATACTGTGAGGTTTGAAGGCACAGTTCTCCAGACTTCCAAGTCTATCCAAGAGTTCAGACACTTACTGATGGTTTGAGGGTCTTCAAAAATGACTTTTTGGTTTGACACTTTTTTAGAAAGGCTCACAGAATTCCCTGAAAGCTATTATACTCACAGTATGGTTTAATATAGGAAAAAGGTACTTTAAAATCACCCACAGCAAGAGATACAAAGGCAAATCTGGGAAGACTGCAAATGAGAAGTTTCCATTGACCTCAGGATGTGTGACCCTCTGGGCATCGGTGTCTGACAACAGTAAGAACAGAGTTGACTTGTGAAGCTCATATAAACTTTCGTGTCTAGAGTTTTGATCAGGGCTTCATTACACAGGTATGAAATCAATTGATTTCCCCTATGTTTGACCTCAGTCTCCAGTACTCGCCCTTTCTCCAAAAGTCTGGGTGATATCTCATGACTCAAAGGGTCCATTATGAATCACCTCATTAGCATAAACTTTCTAAAGTGTGGACCAATGAATAACAAAGATACTCTGATCACTCAGTAAAGGATTTAGAGGATTTAGAAAGAATATCTCAGGAGTCAGTGATAAAGGATAGGCCTCACCTGGATGAGGTCAAATTCTTCATGACACACTATCTCTAAAAAATATCAACCGATTTTATGTCAACATGGATTTAACTTACTAAGAGTAGAGGTGGGGAGGCAGGTGGTTGTTATTTAAACCAGAAGTCAACGTTTTTGTGCTGGACAATATTTCTCAGTGATATTTGTGTGTGTGTGTTGAGTGAGGGTAGTACAAGTAGGATTGTCTCTCGCAACAAACTGAATGTCCAAATGTCAGATCTCTGCTAATATCACTCACCCAATATCTGCCGAGAAAAACTCATGGGGCATTTGAAAACACAAATGAACTCTGAGGAGATTTTGTGTACTGTAGAGAACTTACAGAATTCGGAAGACATTCTGTGAAGATTTATCCTAAGTTTTTGGTTCTTGGCAATACTGGACCTAAAATAAATAAATAAATAAATAAATAAATAAATAGAAAGGAAGGCAGTAGAACTGCACATGCTTGTTCCTCCCTGATGCACTTATTAGTATTAAGTGGACAGATCTTACGCATATAAATTAAGCCTCCCAATCCCACTAGAAATAAAATCATTGACTTTCTATTCTTTTCACTTATGACTCCCCCACCTTCATGAGTCCTTCATTAGCATGCAAATACTTTTAAATGCATTTGCAACTGAGAAGGCTAACCAGCAATGAACATGGAAGACATGAGCTGGACAAAGTTAGGCAATTTAAAGCCTAATGAATGAGATGCAGAGGTGAGAGTAAACAGAAGTGGGGAGCCACAGGAAATAAGTGCTTCAGAGCAGTTGAAGAAGATTTTAGAAACTGAGTCAAAGGCAGATTCTGCTTATTTTCAAACGTTCACCTAGTGGCATTGGTTTTGCCAACTGAAAGTCCGTAGGCTTTATTCTACCTATTTTGGGTTGTTTACTCTTTGTTTTGGGGGAAAATAGCTGTCAGTTCTAAAATAAAACAACAGATCTAAAACAGAGAAACATGTCCTATCTAAATACAGTAGTCATGGTTGTGAGATGCTGCAACAAGAGAAAACACATTTTTTCTTTTCCCTATATGATGTTTGTGGATTGAGGAGAAATAGAGAACTTTTGGTTTGACAGTCAATATGAAATTCTGAGAGCGAAGAATAAAAATATATTCATATTATCAAATTATTTAAGTGTCTCAAGATAACATCTTATTTGCCCAGAATTTTCTGCTGAGATGTTGGAAAATATTTGGTGATTGTTGTTGCTCTCCTCATCTTGAAGTCAAAGCATCTGGAATCAAGCCCTGGCTCTGTCACTATTTCTTTTATTAGAGGCAATTACTCATCTCAATTGACCCGCAGTTTCCCCATCTTTACAGCCAAAATGGTCATTTGTTTAAATAGATTATGACAGGATAAATAATTATGAGATAATAAATGTCTAGAAAGAACTACTAGGGAACCAATGACTGAAACCACCTGCCTTGGCCAGGCATGGGAATAACCACTGGCATGAGCTGCCTCACAACAGTAAGTCTCAATAAGGAACATGGTATTGCCACCAAAAATAATCCAGGAGTATTCAGGAGGGGCAAAAGAGAGGGAGGCGATGCCAGTATACCGTGTGTTCTACCAACCTCCCAGAATCCTTTGCACTGGAATCCATCTTGGCTGAGAGATGCACGCACCATTAGAAAGGACCCTGAGTGAGATCAAATATGAGCCAAGCAAGATCACTGGCCAGATCCGGAAACTAACCCCATTACCATAAAACCTGACACCCTGAGACAGGTGACAGAGCAGTTCTCCTGGGTCCCCTTGCCCTGCCGCTGGTGTGCCCCCTCCCAATGAATTGTTCTGCTTTGTCAGTACATGTGTCTCTTCAGACAATTCATTTCCAAGTGTTGGGCAAAAGCCAACTCTCAAGCCCTGGGATGGGTCCCCCTTCCTTCAACAGAACTACCATTTCTGCAGGATCAAATCACAAGATCTAAAGGACGGGACACTTGCTCACATTTATCCTCATCTATCCCAGTAAATTAGAAGAAGACATTACAGAAATTTCTAATATGATTTTTATACACGATAGGTGTCAAATAGAGTATTATTAAGAAGATATGAAAGAGTCACGGATTTTGAAATATCATTTATGCTCAAGGTTCTTATAATTATCATTTTGAGGTAGCAGGCCCTATTTTCTGCCGTCAGTTGGTATTAGTGAATGAGAGCTGACTGTGAACATCTTTTTTCTATTACCCATTCAGTAAAGTCCTATCAAGAGCTTAAAATCAGCCATAGTTAGAATTTTTACAACACAGCAATCTGTAAGCTTTGAAAATAAATTTCTTGGTGGTTACAATTCATCAACCTACCTCTGCATATATAAAAAATGATGGGGAGATGTTACTTCTGAGTGTCAAATGAGAGAAAAGAGGTTCTATTGTGTGTCCATGACAATCAAGCCTTCCTTGGGATTTTATGAGATTTGAAAAAGCCTTATTCCCTAGGAAAAAATTGATATAATTGAAGAGAAGGAAGCTGAGAAATCTAGTTATAATGAATAATGTGAAATAAAGTGCATCAGCTAGAAAATTGCAGATACTTTCAAGTGACAGTGATTAGAATATTTGACTGTAGTGGAGGAGACAATTAATGTTCACTCTATTTATAGTAAAACTGTGTGTGCATGTGATGTAAATCAAGGACAGCAGGAGTAAAGCCTTGATTCCCAGGCTGACTTTTAAATAAATTTGTGGAAGGTGTGAGAACATGTAATACCATCAAAGAATTTTAGGAGAAACATTAAATGGTCTAATCTGCTCAATTATGAAGAAAATAATTTCAGTGAATGCAATATTCCAAGCTGACAACTAGTTGGCAGACTACTGTGATAATTTGGTTTTGAAGCCGCATCAAGCCGTTTGTAAATTCAGATAGTCATTTGTAAATTCAGATAAAAAATACACAAAGAAGGGAAGAGAGGAAGAAAAAAATAAAAATTTCAATGAAAAGTGCCTCAATTAGCTATGTCTACAGAAATCAAATAAAGCACCACCTTTCTCCCCACCTCAGAAATACCCATTATCTTTAAAACAATCATTTTTAGTAGAAGATCTTAATGTTTTTCTGTCAAGTAAATAATATGTTGATGAAGGAAATGGTTCCAAAGAAGAAGCTGTTAGCTTGAGAAAAAGTACCCACTAGTGATGAAAGTACAAGCATGTTGCCTCTTCTGGTTTCCTCTTTAAAAAGTAACAATGATATCACTCATTTAGAAGCCAATAAGAACCAGGCAGAATTTTGGTTTTTCAAACTCAACCGTTTCCTTCTTCCTTAGCTCACTAGTTTTTCAGTTCACTTTTATTTTCTAACATGCTAGATTTCAAACAGTATATTTTGTTGCCATTGCTCTCATGCTTCACTTGCCGTTTATTGATTGATCACTGTCATTTGTCACTTTTGTATAAATGTTTTTCTAGAATCTGCAGAACAATCTTTCCTATTTGTGATAAATTCTGTTTTCTGGGGAAACTTCATTTCTCATAGAATTGTGATAGTTTGATATTTTGTTCCCTATTTAACATAAAGCATAATATTATAAAAATAGAAAAAAAAATACTGTTGCAGATCCTCTAATTCTACCTTGCTTTATAAATGTAGAAAAGAAAAAAAGAAAATATGTTAGCTGACATGCTGGAGTCATGCAGCTCATTAGTAAAAATTCTAGATTCTTTTTTCGTTCACAGTTAATCAAAGAACTTAGTTTATTTTCAGTTTTTTGTTGTTTGTGTACATGTGCAATCTCTATTTCTTTTCATGCAGATTTCAAATTGGAGAGTTTCGTTTTCAATCCCCGAAAAGAAATCTTTGTTGAAAGTCAACATGTAGTCAGAATATAAGGTAATCAAAACTTTTCATTTTAAATTGACTCTATTTCTAACTATAACCTGAAATTTCAAAACATCGTCAAGCAGTGATCTTTGCCACTCACATCTGAGCTCCAAATGGCCCTGCAGATGTGAAATTGTCTGCTGCTAGGGGAAGAACAGCTGGATTCAGTTAATGAGTCAAGTCAGCATGAGCTCAAGCACTAGAGACAAGAAAGCTTCATTTCCATAGCAGAGAACTCTCAGAATGGAAACAGAGAGCCAGATTGGGGCAGCAGTGGTCCCACCAGTCACACAGCTGTGAGCATAATTATGCTTCTCTCCTACCGGCAAATGAAAGTATTGTTTACCCTTGTACAGAGGAAACCTAGCCATCAGCAGACCAATTTTTAATCCTGTCCCTAGTGAAAGAGAGCACCAAACTGTTTAGGTCAGATATCCTCAAAAGACTATAAAAAATGGCCTCTATCTAGAGAATGCAAGAAGCAAGGATGTTAATTATCCTGAGACTTGAGAGAGACAAGGAAATTTTCTTGGTGATCTTTGTTTATCTGTTTGTTTTTTAATATGGTCAGTAGTTGTCTATACTTTGACAAATGTAGAATGAGAAGCACTGATCACCTTACACTAATTTCTGATTAAAAAAAAAAAAAGCAACTCCAGGTTAAACTGAGGAGTGTGACATCATAGTTTAGTAACTAGACACAAGTGAGACAAGACATTTAATTAAATGGGACCACAAGTTTCATATTAACCTACGAGTTTAAAATATGTATCTTAGACACAAACATGTTGCTCTAACTACTATACAGCAACAACCATAGAGAGGATCTAGATAATAAAATTCATTCTTAGAACTGCTTCAGAATCTCATAATTTAAACCTACTAGTTTTCCCTATAATTCAGACAGTAAAGAATCTGTCTATAATGCAGGAGAGCCGGGTTCAATCCCTGGGTGGGGAAGATCCCCTAGATGGCACTCCAGCATTCTTGCCTGGAGAATCCCATGGACAGAGGAGCCTGGTGGGCTTCAGTCAGTCCATGGGGTCTCAAAGAGTTGGACATGACTGAGCACCTAACACTAACACTAGTAGGGGTCATTATTCAAAGGTGAGATTGTTATTTCCCAGAATCATTCATTTGGCCAGGTTCTCACTGTTACCTGAGAGATAAGTAAAAATGTAGTAATGTAGTTGATCATTCTCTTCCTAGAACACAAAACAGTGGCATGAGGAAATAAACACATACATATACAGTCAAGGAGATAACAGCATATATATATATATTTCTTTGACAATTATTTGCTGAATATCTACACTGTTCAGGCACTCTTACTGGTGCTAAGAGACATAAAGATGAGTAACATAATGTCTCTCTGCACTTACTTAACAATAATGATTTTTTTCTCCCTACCTCCTTCTCTCTCTTTTTATTTCTCTCATCTACATATATCTACATACACACATAGGATTACAGATGCACAGGAAAAAATTACAGATAATAACACAGCTGACATCATAGGAAACTAACACTCCTGAGAAAATAGAAACTTATTCTTGTCTTTCTAATACTGAGCCTTACACAAAAACATGGGCACTGTCACCATTACTGCTACAACTGTAAAAATATAAACAAGCTTTTCCATCTGTGCCAGGTGCCCAGCAAATAAAGCACACTGGATCCAAACCATAACCAGAAAATCATTACTATTAATATAATCATTTTACAGATAGAAAATAAAGGCACAGAGAAATGAAGTCGCTTATCCAAAGACACATATTTAAGATGTGCAAAGGTATAAACAAATCATAAACAGCCCAATTCCAGAGTCTGTGTTCCTTCCTCTTCACTGCCCTCTGTTGAGTTAACCGATATAGGCTGACATTTTTAAAAGAAAGAAAGACAAAGAGAGGGAGAGGGAAGGAGGAAGAGAAAGAAAAGGAAAGGAAAGAGGAAAGGGCAGGAGGAAGGAAGGGAGAAAGAAAGAAAGGGAGGGAGGGAGAAAACTAGATATTTCATCCAAACTAAGTATCCAATTCTAAATGTGAATCAAATGCTTCATTTCATAAGTTAGAAAACATTATTATGTTTAAACATCTTCAAATCTCTAGATAAAAGTCTCAATTTGAAACCACCTTTTGAGCAGGCTCAAGATACAGTAGCACTAAGGCATTTAAGCCTCTGAAGACAGATTTTAATTCTGGAATAAGACTAAGAACAAATGGAATCATCATTAGGCTCAAAGAAGCTGTCAATGGTACTTCTCCATAGAGACTCTCCAAACATATGCAAGAGTTCCCTGTGTCCCATTTCTTGCAGGTATGAATTCTGTAATCCAGGTATCCTTCTCAAGAGAACAGACTAAATAGAGTCACAGATTAAAAGTGTTGGGTAAATAAAAACAAAGTAAACAAATGGGACCTAATTAAACATAAAAGTTTTTGCACAAAAAAGGAAGCCATCAGCAAAACAGACAACTCACAGAATGGGAGGAAATATTTGCAAATGAAGCAAGCAATAAGGGATTAATCTGCAAAATATACAAACACCTCCTGCAGCTCAATTTCAAGAAAACAAAGAACCCAACCAAAAAATGGTTGGAAGATCTAAATAGACATTTCTCCAAAGAAGATAAATGAAATAGATAGCCCAAGAGGCACATGCAAAGATGCTCAACATCATTAATTATTCAGTTCAGTTTAGTTTAGTTCAGTTCAGTCACTCAGTCGTGTCCGACTCTTTGCGACCCCATGAATCTCAGCACGCCAGACCTCCCTGTCCATCACCAACTCCCAGAGTCTACTCAAACTAATATCTATCGAGTTGGTGATGCCATCCAGCCATCTCATCCTCTGTCGTCCCCTTCTCCTCCTGCCCCTAACCCCTCCCACCATCAAGGTCTTTTCCAATGAGTCAGCTCTTCGCATGAGGTGGCCAAAGTATTGGAGTTTCAGTTTTAGGATCAGTCCTTCCAATGAACACCCAGGACTGATCTCCTTTAGAATGGACTGGTTGGATCTCCTATTAGAGAGATGCAAATCAAAACTACAATGAGGTATCACCTCACATTGGCTAGAATGTGGTTGCTGTTCAGTCACCAAATTGTGTCTGATTCTTTGTGACCCCATGGACTGAAGCACGCCATGCTTCCCTGTTCCTCACCATCTCCCCAAATTTGTCCAAGTTGTTGTCCATTGAATTGGTAATGCTATCCATCCATCTCATCCTTTGCTGCCCTCTTCTCCTTCGGCCTTCAATTTTTCCCAGGGTCAGGGGCTCTGGTTAGAATGCTGTGTACTATGCTTAGTCGCTCGGTTGTGTCCGACTCTGTGACTCCATGGATTGTACCAAGCCAGGTTTCTCTGTCCATGGGGCTCCCCAGGCAAGAATACTGGAGTGAGTTTCCATGCCCTCATCCAGGAGATCATCTCAACCCAGGGATCAAACCCAGGTTCTCAAGCATTACAGGTGGATTCTTTACTGTCTGAGCCACCAGGGAAGTCCTTGGTTAGAAAGGTCATCATCAAACAATCTACCAACAATAAATGCTAGAGAGAATTTGGAGAAAGGGGAACTCTCCTACACATTGATAAGAATGCAAATTGGAAAGCCAATATGGAGAACAGTGTGAAGAGTATTTAAAAAGCTAAAAACAGAGCTACCATATGATCCAGCATTACTACTCCTGGGCATATATCCAAAGAAAACCCTTAAGGATAAATGGATAAAGAAGGTCAGGAAGCAACAGTTAGAACTAGACATGGGACAACAGACTGGTTCCAAATAGGAAAACGAGTACGTCAAGGCTGTACATTGTCACCCTGCTTATTTAACTTATATGCAGAGTACATCATGAGAAATGCTGGGCTGGAAGAAGCATAAGCTGGAATCAAGATTGCTGGGAGAAATATCAATCACCTCAGATATGCAGATGACACCACCCTTATGGCAGAAAGTGAAGAGGAGCTAAAAAGCCTCTTGATGAAAAGTGAAAGAGGAGAGCAAAAAAGTTGGCCTAAAGCTCAACATTCAGAAAACGAAGATCATGGCATCCGGTCCCATCACTTCATGGGAAATAGATGGGGAAACAGTGGAAAAACTGTCAGACTTAATTTTTTGGGCTCCAAAATCACTGCAGATGGTGACTGCAGCCATGAAATTAAAAGACGCTTACTCCTTGGAAGAAAAGTTATGACCAACCTAGATAGCATATTCAAAAGCAGAGACATTACTTTGCCGACTAAGGTCTGTCTAGTCAAGGCTATGGTTTTTCCTGTGGCCATGTATGGATGTGAGAGTTGGACTGTGAAGATGGCTGAGCACTGAAGAATTGATGCTTTTGAACTGTGTTGTTGGAGAAGACTCTTGAGAGTCCCTTGGACTGCAAGGAGATCCAACCAGTCCATTCTGAAAGAGATCAACCCTGGGATTTCTTTGGAAAGAATGATGCTAAAGCTGAAACTCCAGTACTTTGGCCAGCTCATGCGAAGAGTTGACTCATTGGAAAAGACTCTGATGCTGGGAGGGATTGGGGGCAGGAGGAGGAGGGGGTGACCAAGGATGAGATAGCTGGATGGCATCACGGACTCGATGGACGTGAGTCTGAGTGAACTCCAGGAGATGGTGATGAACAGGGAGGACTGGCGTGTTGCAATTCATGGGGTTGAAAAGAGTTGGACACGACTGAGCAACTGAACTGAACTGAACTGTACATATATAAAGGAATATTACTCAGCCATAAAAAAGAATGAAAGAATGACATCTGCAGCAGCATGGATGGACCTAGAGATTGTTATTCTGAGTGAATTAGGTCAGAAAAAGCAAAACAAATATCATATGGTGTCACTTACATGTGGAATCTAAAAACACGGTTATACAAATGAGCCTATTTACAAACAGAAATAGAATTACAGATTTAGACAAAAAATTTATGGTTACGAAGGGGGAAAGGGCTGGTTCAGTTCAGTTCAGTTCAGTCACTCAGGTGTCTGACTCTTTGAGACTCCATGAATCGCAGCACGCCAGGCCTCCTTGTCCATCACCAACTCCTGGAGTTCACTCAAACTCACGTCCATCGAGTAGGTGATGCCATCCAGCTCTGTCATCCCCTTCTGCTCCTGCCCCCAATCCCTCCCAGCATCAGAGCCTTTTCCAATGAGTCAACTCTTTGCATCAGGTGGCCAAAGTACTGGAGTTTCAGCTTTAGCATCATTCCTTCCAAAGAACACCCAGGGCTGATCTCTTTCAGAATGGACTGATTGGATCTCCTTGCAGTCCAAAGGACTCTCAAGAGTCTTCTCCAACACCACAGTTCAAAAGCATCAATTCTTTGGTGCTCAGCTTTCTTCACAGTCCAACTCTCACATCCATACATGACCACTGGAAAAAACATAGCCTTGACTAGACAGACATTTGTTGGCAAAGTAATGTCTCTGCTTTTTAATATGCTGTCTAGGTTGGTCATAACTTTCCTTCCAAGGAGTAAATGTCTTTTAATTTCATGGCTGCAATCACCATCTGCAGTGATTTTGGAGCCCAGAAAAATAAAGTCTGACACTGTTTCCACTGTTTCCCCATCTATTTCCCTTGAAGTGATGGGACCAGATGCCATGATCTTCATTTTCTGAATGTTGAGCTTTAAGCCAACTTTTTCACTCTCCTCTTTCACTTTCATCAAGAGCCTTTTTAGCTCCTCTTCACTTTCTGCCATAATGGTTGTGTCATCTGCATATCTGAGGTTATTGATATTTCTCCCGGCAATCTTGATTCCAAAGGGCTGGTGTGGGGGGGGGGGGGACAAATTGGGAAATGGGACTGACATTTGTACATGAATGTATACAAAATAGATAACTAATAGGAAATTACTATATAGCACAGGAACTCTATTCAATATTGTGTAATGACCTATATGGGAATAGAATCTAAAAAAGAGTAAATATATATAAAACATTCATTTGCTGTATAGTGGAAACTAAAACAACATTGCAAATCAACCATATTCAATAAAAAATTAATTTTTTAAGTTTTGTTCCACTGGAACAATGGCTCATTTTGCTCAACAAACATGAAAAATCTATGGCTTGGTGTTTCTTCCTTCATCTTCAGTGAAGATAAGACCAAAGCTGACATTGGGTGGATAAGTGACTATCCATCTGGGCTAACTTTCAACCAGATTCACACTCACTGTAAAAAGGAGAAAGTAATTATGTACTTGAATGTGTATGTTGACATGCCTGAACCAACATAGGGAAGCAGTTTAAAAGAAAATTTTGCAAAATACAATAGAAAATTTTCTATTCATCAAAATATTTCAAGAACGGCTTATTAATATTATGCATCTAAAGGCTGGTTCCATTTGTTTGCTCTGCCCAGAATGTACTCTTTAACCTCAAGTATACTTAAAAAAAAAAAAAAAAAAAGATGTAATCTTATTTTCACTGATTGTGGCCCCTTTGGCATTTTGGATATTTTACATGGAGATTTTCTTCATAATGCTTTGAAACTTCATGGAAAATAAAAGTTGGCACTGAGATTTCCTGCTTATTCAGAGTTTCTATCATGAGATGTACAATCATCCCCTCCATAATTTTAATTGCTGTTGTTTAGTCACAAAGTTGTGCCCAAGTCTTTTGCAATCCCATGACTGTAGCCTCCCAGGCACCTCTTTTCATGAGATTTCCCAAGCAGCAATACTGGAATGGGTTGCCATTTCCTTCTCCATGAGATCTTCCTGACCCAGGGATTGAACCCGCATGTCCTACATGGGCAGGTGGATTCTTTACCACTGAGCTACCAAGCAAGCCCATAATTTCAATTACTGTTCATGATTTATGAGTACATTACAGTTACATGCCTCTTTTGACCTTTATCTTCTGTCTGCATTAAAATTGTGTACACCTTATCAGAAGTTTGTCTTTTTTCTATGAGGGACTATACATATATAAGGACATTTTATGTTTTACACGGCAATAGTTAGTTATAGAACATTATCCCTAAAGTAGAATACATGATTGAGTGACTGGAATAAAGAAGACAACTGAAAATTATATTTCACACATCTAAAGACTGACCAGAAAATAATAGCACAGTTTGTTTCAAAAGGAAACTAAGAAAAATACAACTGAATAATTTTTAGTCTCTGAATCTAGAATTTCTGCCTCTGTATTAAGTGACCTCTAATTTTTCACATTTTATTTCCAATGCATTGTGTAAATGATGTTTGAGAAAAAAAGTAAAATATACTTCCATAATTATTAGCACCTTCACATCTTAACAAACATATATTTGCAGATATAAAATTAGCAACTTTATCCTGGGAAAGTTTTTTAATTCTGATATATGATCAGAAAAGGCAACATGAAAATAGGCTTCTACAGGAGGAAAAAATAAATAAACCGTACATGTAAATCCAAATGCACTAAGATAGGTTGCCAGTACATAAATAACAACTTCTTCTGAAGAAATGAAAAATATTAAGAACAAGTATTTTAAAATTGGTATCTGAGTGCTGCTTTACTTGGCAAGTGAGCACACATAGTTCAAAGCAGAAAGAAAACGGGCTTGCCAAACTTAACTAGACATGGAAATTAAGATGTAAGATATAATAGTTCTATATTGTAAAGAAAATATAGGAGAAAGGGACGTTTACTTACATTTACATGACATTTTTTTATATTGACAAGCTAATCCCACATGCATTAGCTTATCTGATGCTAAGAACACGTTTTTGAAGTAGCCTACCAAATCACTATTCCCAAGATACCAATGAGAAAAATGCAGTTTATGGAGGCTGTGACTTGCCAAAGGTGGCACAAGTAGTGGAGATGTGAAGACTTGAATTTAGCTTTTCTGATCCATGACCAATGTACCTTTAGGAGATATGGGTTTGAACTCGGGGTTGGAAAGATCCCCTAGAGAAGGAAATGGCAATCCACTCCGGTATCCTTGCATGGGAAATCGCAAGGACAGAGGAGCCTGGCAAGCTACAGCCCATGGGTCACAGAGAGTTGGATATGATTCAGCAACTAAAGAATGCTTGGGATTCTGGGTGCAAAGGAGTTTAAGACCCCATATGTTCTGAGTGAAAAAGGGTACTGTGATTAACACAGATGTCAGCATGAACTCAGAGTTTAAATAGCAGCATAAATATGCATTTTCTGCTGCTTTTATATGGTTCCTTTTTTCACATTAGTTTGAAAACAACTGCAGTGAAATCTCTCTGAAACTCTGTTGCCTATTAATACATACGCATTTCTCACACCCTTCTATTTGTCTTTATACTAATGAGACCCATCATCTTGATTTGCCATCAGTACATCAAAGTTTTGTTTTGCTTTTGTATTTTACACATTTTCTTCCCACCAAGGTTGCCTCTTTATCCTTTCTGGTACACTTCTCAAAATCTAGACTGGATCCTATCTTCCATGAAGCACTTTCATTTTTTCTCTTTAACACATGGAGTCCTCTCTCCCTTTCCCTCTTTCTCCTTGTCTCTCTTCCTCTCTCTGATAACCCTAGCATTATCATCCCATAGTATCCGCTCTTTGGTATACATGTAACTCTTGACTTACTGATTAGATTTAAGGATGTTGAGGATAAATTTTGTATTTCTGTATTATCTGTGATAGCCAGAATAATGGTGAAATAATCATTGGTAACAAGTAACCAACTACCCAAAATTATTCAAGAGATACTAATTTCTATTAAACAAAGAAAAAAAGTTGAATTTGGGGGAATTATAAAATCATGAAAATTTACCCTATGTCATCATAGATATTCTGAGAAATATTTAGAGACCATGTTTTCTTGTGAATAAAAACTTAAAATTCAGAGTTAAGAAGAAATTATTGTGAAAATTAAAATGATATATAGGGTACCAACCATATGTGGAGATGGACAAAAGCCATATGGTAAAAATTACAATTGGCCAGATCCTGTAGACTCTTTGAGACTGGCAACTGTAAAACAGAAGTGACATTAAAGGGTTTTATGGAGAAAACAAATTTGTTTGTCCTTATCCAGCAGACTGGTTATCTTCATACTACAGGATAGAAATGAAATAGAAAGGTCTGTTTAGATCAAGAGAGTCCTATAAATTAGGTGTCTGCCTACATATGAATAGAGCTATGAGATCAGTTAATTGCCATATTTAATCATATAAGTTAAGAAAAAAATTACTATCAGTTATTCAGTAATTATTGATTAACTTACTGAAAGAAACTAAAAGTGAATGAAGTTAATATACATCCTGTTCATCGATTTTTTTTTTTTTTTTTGGTGGTATGGCATGTGGAATCTTAGTTCCCTGACCAGGGCTAGAACTGGAGTCCCCTAAAGGAAAAGTACAGATTCTTAACCACTGGCCCACCAGGAGAGTCCCCCATTTTTGTTGAATATATTGTTTTGTGAATTATAAATGTCATTATATATGTTTGTTCCAGATAAAACAAATTTTATGTATTTAACAAATGTGAACATATTTTTTTGAGTCTGAAATGCATATTTTATGTTAAAATCAGATGTATCTCATAATCAATGGCATGTTGTAATTTGTAGTATTTTTAAATTTCTTAATTGTATATTAAAGAGTTGCTTGACTTACAATGACGTCTCTAATGTAATGAATTATGATACATAGTGATTATCCTACCATAAGCCAGGCACTGAGTACTTTAAAATAATGTATTATATTTAAAACATTACAATATATATTTTAATATATTAGGTAATACATGTTGACTTCCTAGGTGGCACAGTGATACACAATCTGCCTGCTTATACAAGAGATGCAAGAGAGAACCCTCGATCAGGAAGATCCCTGGAGTAGGAAATGGCATCCCACTCCAATATTCTTGCCTGAAAAATGCCATGGACAGAGGAGCCTGGTGGGTTACAGTCCATGGGGTCACAAAGAGCTGGACACGACTGAACACGTGAGCACACACAAGCACATAACAAATGATACATTATTATATAAGATTATATATGAAAGTGCTGCACTCAATATGCCAGCAAATTTGGAAATCTCAGCAGTGGCCACAGGACTGGAAAAGGTCAGTTTTCATTACAATCCCAAAGAAAGGCAATGCCAAAGAATTCTCATAATACCACACAATTGTACTCATCTCACATGCTAATAAAGTAATATTTAAAATCCTCCAAGCCAGGCTTCAGCAATACATAAATTGTGAATTTCCAGATGTTCAAGCTGGTTTTAGAAAAGGCAGAGGAACCAGAGATCTAATTGCCAACATCTGCTGGATCATTGAAAAGCAAGAGAGTTCCAGAAAAACATCTATTTCTGCTTTATTGACTATGCCAAAACTTTTGACTGTGTGGATCACAATAAACTGTGGAAAATTCTGAAAGAGATGGGAATACCAGACCACCAGACCTGCCTCTTGAGAAACCTATATATAAGTCAGCAAGCAACAGTGAGAACTGGACATGAAACAACAGACTGGTTCTAAATAGGAAAAGGAGTATGTCAAGGCTGTATATTGTCACTCTGCTTATTTAACTTATATGCAGAGTACATCATGAGAAACCCTGGGCTGGAAGAAGCACAGGCTGGAATCAAGATTGCCAGGAGAAATATCAGTCACCTCAGATATGCAGATGGCACCACCTTTATGGCAGAAAGTGAAGAGGAACTCAAAAGCCTCTTGATGACAGTGAAAGTGGAGAGCAAAAAAGTTGGCCTAAAGCTCAACATTCAGAAAATGAAGATCATGGCATCTGGTCCCATCACTTGATGAGAAATAGGTGGGGAAACAGTGGAAACAGTGTCAGACTTTATTTTGGGGGGCTCACTGTAGATGGTGACTGCAGTCATAAAATTAAAAGATGCTTGCTCCTTGGAAGGAAAGTTATGACCAACCTAGATAGCATGTTGAAAAGCAGAGACATTACTTTGCCAACAAATGTCTGCCTAGTCAAGGCTGTGGTTCTTCCAGTGGTCATATATGGATGTGAGAGTTGGACTGTGAAGAAAGCTGAGCGTCGAAGAATTGGTGCTTTTGAGCTGTGGTGTTGGAGAAGACTCTTGAGAGTCCCTTGGACTGCAAGGAGATCCAACCTGTCCATTCTGAAGGAGATCAGTCCTGGGTGTTCTTTGGAAGGACCGATGCTAAAGCTGAAACTCCAGTACTTTGACCACCTCATGTGAAGAGCTGACTCATTGAAAAAGACCCTGATGATGGGAGGGATTGGGGGCAGGAGGAGAAGGGGACAACAGAGGATGAGATGGCTGGATGGTATCACTGATTTGATGGACATGAGTTTGAGTGAACTCCGGGAGCTGGTGATGGACAGGGAGGCCTGGTGTGCTGCAATTCATGTGGTCGCAAAGAGTTGGACGCCATTGAGTGACTGAACTGAACTGATATATTATAGCAATCTTCATAAAGGCCACATGGGAGAAACTAGTAGTGTTCCCATTGTGCAGATGGGGAATCAAAGCAGAGAAAGATTAAGCAACTTGTCCAAATTTACGTAACTGGTAAGTGGATTTGGCCAGGTGTCAAATTCTGACATTTTGGCTCCTGTGTTTATACATTTAATCATTAGGAAATGCTAAGTTTCCACTACATCACTGAATGTCTTAATCTTCTTCCAAGGGTGTATCTTCGACTTCCTTCTAAGGAAAAATTTAAACTTTTTTAATTCTAGATTTTTTTGAAAATATTTTTCAGGCTTGATAAATCCAGTGAATACTATAAATACATCAGTTCAGTTCAGTTCAGCTCAGTCGCTCAGTCGTGTCTGACTCTGCGACCCCACGAATTGCAGCACACCAGGCCTCCCTGTCCATCACCAACTCCCAGAGTCTACCCAAACTCACGTCCATTGAGTCAGTGATGCCATCCTACCATCTCATCCTCCGTCGTCCCCTTCTCTTCCTGCCCCCAATCCTTCCCAGCATCAGGGTCTTTTTCAATGAGTCAACTCTTCGCATGAGGTGGCCAAAGTATTGGAGTTTCAGCTTCAGCATCAGTCCTTCCAATGAACACCCAGGACTGATCTCCTTCAGGATTTCAAGTTAAATTAAATTTTCCAGTGGTGTAATTTTAAATATCTTCCATTTTGCTAATGAAAACCAAGTAATTCTCAGACACAAAATGAAATTTTCATCCTAAAACATACTGGAAAATAACTCTAAGCAGCCTTTGAATAGTGAAAATATTAAAAGAAAAAAAAAAACTACCTAAATGTACAAAGCTTTTGTTTTTATAACAGTAGAAATTGCACCTGAATCTGAAAAAAAAAAATAGAACTACACTTAATAAAGTCTGAAACTAAATGCATATTTCAAAGTGAGTATAGCAGTCATGGATTCACTCATGCATTCAAGCATAAAACCACACAACACAGAGCAAAAGTGTTCTAGGAAGAATTGCATCATTCATTTTGCACAGAAAAAAGCTGAAATTCAGAAGAAGAGACTTAGCAAACATCACATGTCCTTTTTTTTCCTTTTTAAGTCACCAACTCAGGAACTATGTGGTGATGCTCAAAATTAATATTCACATAATACCAGAATTTCAATATCAGGAACCCACATTTGAGGAAAAACAAGCCTTGGGATTTGGGATACAGAAAATAAAATTGGGCTCTGGGCCATTTATCAGTTTTTTAAAATCAGTTTTGTACTGAAAATACTGAAGTTTGTCTGTTTCTCTAATGTTTCCCGAAGAGTTATATCACTGAGGAATTTCAAGACATCAAGTTCATACCAATCCCTAGAGGTGATGGTTGAGAAAATCTTAATTAGTAAGATAAAACTATAAGACATAAAGAAAAAATAATTCACAGGTTTAATATAATGCAAATAATGTTTGATTAGGATATCATAAAGTAAACAAAAAACAGGGAGAGAATATTTGCAACATGTTGCATTTATCTGGGTATACATGAGTTTGAGCAAACTCGGAGACGGTGAAGGACAGGGAAACCTGGCATGCCGCAATCCAGGGGGTCACGAAGAGTCAACATGACTGAGCAACTGAACAAAATACCCCCTGAGTATTGAACAACAATATTACAGTCTCAGTAGCTTGGTATTCAACACAATGACATCTCCCTTCTTGCTCAGGTAAGTATCCAGTCACCTCCAATTAGGAGAGTGCTACTTCATGCAGCCATTCAAAAGCAAATTCTTTCCAACGAATGGCTTTGGTATCTTTCAGTGCCCTGGAGTCCTACACTATATTTTCTGCATGTATTGGTTGCTTCTTCTCAAGTGTCATCTATGCCTCATTAACAACAACAACAACAACAACAACTGAAACTATCACAAAATAAAATCCTCATTATATGACAAGACAAGAAAAATGTAAAGAAAAATTTTCTATGCCCTTTGGCCTCCTCTCTTCTCTGTACTGAACACTGTGTGTCTGCATTATGCATTGATCAAACCTCCCCCATCAGCAGAAATACCTGCTCAGTCATAAAGAACAACATTCTCCTAGCACCAGCAAGACAACTCCTTGAAAGATACCATTATTCTTCATCTTGTGAGGAGCCACAATGGCACTTACATCTGGATTGTGTAACCTTTCACTAACACATCATTTAATGTACAGCCTTCTGTCTCAAAAAACATATGACTGTGCCTTGACTTCTAAGGGGCAGACCAGTTCTTAGAGCTTTCTGAGATGCTAGTCCCTGGTTATAATCCTCAATTTGGCTCAAATAAAATTCTCCATTTCTTTCTTAAATCGACTGATTAATTTCTCATTGACGTTCTGAGGACTTCTTCCTAAGCTGTGAATTTCATTTGGGATATTGATCACAGTAACAGGGATTTTGTCCGTCATCAGTGGTAAGGACCCTCTTGGAAGTCCCTGTCCTTTGGCCAAAACGTCTAAATGCACCATATTTACCCCCAGGATTTTTGTTTGTTTGTGTGTGTATTTTGCCAGCCTTATTGAGAAAGACTGTCTCTTATTCCTGCAGGCCCAAACCAAACCTGAAAAAATGTCAAGTAAGAGATTCTTGAGAACCTCATGTCTTCCTGAATGATCAACTTGCCTGCATAGGAGATGGTGAATCCAAGTGTAAAAATAAGAGATACAGAGATGGAGATGGAGAAAGAAAAGGATTCCCAACAACACAGAAAATTATTTCTGACAATACAGCTTGAGCTGCTGAATTCAGTCAGTTTCACCTCTGGCTTTTTAGCTGATGCTCTTCTTTTTTCCCCTTTAAATCATTTAAAATTAAGTCTCAGCAGCAACTACATAGATCTTTCCTACACTATCTCCTTCTATATAAGTAGTTCTTCTGTGACCTCCCCTAAGTTTGTAGTCTTTTACTAATGACCTAATTCTGGTAGATGAATCAATTTCCTAACATTTCTAAAACAATCAGAATGTATGTCCAACGACTCAAAGCCATCTATTTTATTTTTTTATAAACTTTAAAGAGTCTTGTGCTTTTTTTTAATGTTAAGAAAAAAAAATGATGCTTTAAAAGACATTATCTAATGCCTTCATTAGCCACATGCTTTGATCCATTCAAATATGTCAAAATCAGGTTTTTCTTAAGTGAATGCTGTGTTTCTTAATCATTTAATGTGACTCGTGTATATTAGAAGTTAAAATATTATGTTGTCTATTTTTGATTTAGAGACAGAGACAGAGGATTTGAGATAGAGATTGATTGAAACTGAAGGAAGGTCTAAATTTCTAGGACAATGTCATTTCCTTCCATTCATACACAACATGAATTCTAGTATTTTGGAAGCAAATAACTTGTCTGGTTTCACATGTTCATAGCTGAAGAGGGATTTTGCCTCAGGACGAATCACACATCAAGTCTCGGCAATACCTGACATAGATGATATTAGAATGTTTTAGAGTTGATGCTGGGATTAGTTAAAGCTTTTAGGGCTATTGGGATGAGGTAAAGATCTTTTGAATGTGAGAAGGGCATCATTTTGGGGAGATCAGAGGAAAGGTTGAATTATGTCCCCTTCAAAATATATATGTTGAAATCCTAATCCCCAATACCTTAGAATGTGACCATGTTTGGAAATAGGCCTTTCCAGGAATAATTAAATTTAAATAAGTTCCCTAAGGTGAGTCTTACTCCTTATAACAAGAGGAAATTTGGACAGATACATTCAGAAGGAAGACATGATAGAGAACAATCAGTATTCACAAGGAATGGTGCAGACATGGTCCTGCTTTCAGAGAACATTCCATCTAGTCTGAAAGAAATACAAATAAGCCTATCGAGTGATGAGACAGGGGAAGTAAGCAAGGTGATAGAAATAATACTGATGGAAGCCTAATTAGCTCTAGAAAAACCGACATTACTGCTGATACTCCAGTGGAGGAGTGTGATTTTATTAATCTGAAAAATGTATGCTTAAGGAGACACAGGAATGTTCACTATATTCCTCCAAAGAAAAGACAAAATTTATCCACCCCCTTGAATTGTGGCTGGCTTTCTGGCTTGTTTTGACCAATGGTCGGGAGAAACTGATGTTATGCTAGTTCCGAGCCAACCCCATGAAGCCTTTTGGCTTCAATTCTTGTTTCCCATGTGATCAAACCCTGGTGGGGATAACCAGTTAAAGGACCACAGATCACATGGAAACGAGAAGAAATGTTCCACCTGACAGCCAGCAAACCCCAGAAACTCTGTTCCCTTCAGACTGTGAATTGAGTCCAGGACTCATAAGTGAGCTCAACCCAAACAAAAAAAAGAGTTATGAGGCTAAGTCCAGCCCAAACTACCGATCATGAGATGAGCAAGCGGCTGTTTATTTTAACCTCAAATTTTGGAGTATTCTATTATGTCGCAAAAACTAACTCATAACATTGCCCCAGGATAAAAGACAATCCTTAAATACATTGAATACAGTGTGACTTTTAATATTTTTGACTGAAATATATTTGACATATAGCATTTGTGTACATTTCAGGTGTCCGTGTTGATCTGACACGTTTATATAGCGTAACATGATTGCCATTGTAGTGATCATTAGCACTTCTATAACATCAGATAATTATCATTTCTTTTTTGTGGTGGAGATAAACTCCAATATTTTATATATTTTTTCTCTAATTCTTAAAAAAATAGTACATGAAGTTGTAAGGTTACCAATCAACTTTATACACAGTATGGGCAAAACAGAGATTATGGCTATTATATCTAACTTTCTAACAAAAAAGGCTTTTTTGATTCAATATATTTCTCAAGACGCATCCTGAAGATAACATAACCTCATCTGATGGAGTTTTTTATATCATCTCAAAAGGTTTCTCAAGAAGAGTCTATGCAGCATTGCATTTTTGCAACCCTGACATGAAGCGGTAAACATTTTCTAATTTTTTTTAAGGAATTTGAATTAATAGCTTTAACTACTTGGCAGAGAATCTAGTGGAGTACGAAATTGGAAACAAAGCAGGTAAAAAGGAAAAGGGGTAAACCTCAGTCAAAAGAAGATGTTAGAATTCCTATTTCAAGACTAGATGTGTGACTTCAGAGAGATTTTTTCCCTTTTCCCTGAACCTCAGTTTCCTCACCTTTAAATTCAAATATTAATACTATATCTGAATAAAGTTCTTTTAGGATTAAATGAAATGATACGCATGAATGCTTAATAAAATGTCTTATATGCTGACAATTATTTCTGAAGAATAATCATGGCACTGATCATGAATAATATCATTGTAAATAAGTGGTAAAATGGGATTAGTATTCCATTTAGTAATAGTGTGCATTTAGGCAAAGCTGCCAAAAAAATAATATGAAGAGTGGATGTAATGCATTCATTCTATATTAAAGTATAACTCCTTAATTTTAGTGAGGTAATACTTCAGAAGCACTGATATTGTATTAGGACTCAGTTATAAAGGGGTCTATTGTCAGATTTGCTAGTGCCTTTGTGGCCTTGGGGGTGTCTTAGTATTTTTATGACCAAGACTTAATCTTCTTTCCTATAGCATGAAGCAGTTAGGCAGTTGTTAGAACTATTCAAGTTCTTTTCAGAGCTATCATTCTGTGAATCTGGTCAACTTTGAAGTTAGTATTCAGAAAGAATACCAGTCATCCTAGTTTGTATTCAGAAGGGAGGAACAAAAAGGGATGCATGATTTAAAGGATCTAAGGTACCTCCCTCTGACATTGTCAGCCCCATTGGCTCTGGTTTGGCTCAGATGTTCCTTGATGTATAGCCAAGACTATATCAGAACTCTAAGAAAGAAACGGCAGATTTTCCAAGGATTGTTCCTGAGTGTCCCAGTTATTTCCAAATCTATTATAAGCAGAGAAATAAAGCATGAAAATGGGCAACTTCTCATGGTTCTCAAATAGAAAAATGTGGAAGCTTTCAAAAGGCCCCAGGCTCTTCTGCTCCACAGATTGCATTCTGGAAGTTAATGCAGCACCAACAGAATGAGCGAGTGGGGGTGGCGTGAAGGCTGAAGGGCTGTGCCAGCAGTACTCCTATAATCTGCTGCCAAGAGATCTGCACACAGGGATCTTCTTCTAGCCCTGGGCCATTTCTGAACTGAAGTTCTGTCCAACTGGCAATAAAGACGTCAATGGAGATGGACTAAGCTTGCAAGAATTCAAAAAGTAACCCTCTATGACCTCCTCTCCTCTGGACAAGCACATCATGTTCTTACATACAGTCCATAGGCAAATTAGCAGGATGATGGTGTCTTCCTGAAGGGCTCAGGAGTGATTTAAAAAAATCTGCCTTCTGTGTGTGTCTGTGTGTGTGTAAAACCTGCATACTCAACAAATTTCCATTTTTATTTGGGTATATTATACACACATGCACACTCACATAAACTGGTGAGACAATGATTACAAATTTGTAGTAACAATAAAAAATGTTACTCTATTGAAAAAAAATAAAAAGTATAAAAACTTACTATTTAGGCTGCATCACAGATTCTAACTGGCCAGCTAAAGAAGCTGACATTGTAAAAACTTGAATGGCACATATACAAGTAGAGATGGTTGGGAATCACATAATGTTCAAGAGGGAGTCTTTGTTACCAACAATGTTTCATGGTCATGGATTTTAGCTGTAATTCCCCTTCTTTTAATGGATAGATCCTTTAAAATACTCTTAGGTTAGTCAATCATTTGCTCTTTCTTGTGTGGTTACCATTTCTGATGTTACTTTATTCCACTCCATTCCTCTTTATCTCCCTTTTTCCTAAAAGTGACAATCGTAGTGGTAGGTGAGTCCTGTGTCTCCATTCAGTTCAGTTCAGTTCAGTCACTCAGCCATGTCTGACTCTTTGCAAGCCCTTGAATCCCAGCACACCAGGCCTCCCTGTTCATCACCAACTCCCAGAGTTCACTCAGACTCACGTCCATTGAGTCAATGATGCCATCCAGCCATCTCATCCTCTGGCGTCCCCTTCTCCTCCTGCCCCCAATCCCTCCCAGCATCAGGGTCTTTTCCAATGAGTCAACTCTTCGCATGAGGTGGCCAAAGTACTGGAGTTTCAGCTTTAGCATCAGTCCTTCCAAAGAAATCCCAGGGTGGATCTCCTTCAGAATGGACTGATTGGATACCCTTGCAGTCCAAGGGACTCTCAAGAGTCTTCTCCGACAGCACAGTTCAAAAACATCAATTCTTTGGCATTCAGCTTTCTTCACAATGTCTCCATTCAGTTCAGTTCAGTCACTCAGTTGTGTCCGACTCTTTGTGACCCCATGGATCGCAGCACGCCAGGCCTCCCTGTTCATCACCATCTCCCGGAGTTCACTCAGATTCACATCCATCGAGTCCGTGATGCCATCCAGCCATCTTATCCTCGGTTGTCCCCTTCTCCTCCTGCCCCCAATCCCTCCCAGCATCAGAGTCTTTTCCATTGAGTCAACTCTTCTCATGAGGTGGCCAAAGTATTGGAGCTTCAGCTTTAGCATCATTCTTTCCAAAGTAATCCCAGGGTTGATCTCCTTCAGAGTGGACTGGTTGGATCTCCTTGCAGTCCAAGGGACCCTCAAGAGTCTTCTGCAACACCACAGTTCAAAAGCATCAATTCTTCAGCGCTCAGCCTTCTTCACAGTCCAACTCTCACGTCCATACATGACCACAGGAAAAACCATAGCCTTGACTAGACAGACCTTAGTAGGCAGAGTAATGTCTCTGCTTTTGAATATGCTATCTAGGTTGGTCATAACTTTTCTTCCATGGAGTAAGCGTCTTTTAATTTCATGGCTGCAGTCACCATCTGCAGTGATTTTGGAGCCCCAAAAATAAAGTCTGACACTGTTTCTACTGTTTCCCCATCTATTTCCCATGAAGTGATGGGACCGGATGCCATGATCTTCATTTCCTGAATGTTGAGCTTTAAGCCAACTTTTTCGCTCTCCTCTTTCACTTTCATCAAGAGGCCTTTTAGCTTCTCTTCACTTTCTGCCATAAGGGTGGTGTCATCTGCATATCTGAGGTTATTGATATTTCTCCCAGCAATCTTTATTCCAGCTTCTGTTTCTTCCAGTCCAGCATTTCTCATGATGTACTCTGCATATAAGTTAAATAAGCAGGGTGACAATATACAGCCTTGACGTACTCCTTTTCCTATTTGGAACCAGTCTGTTTTTCCATGTCCAGTTCTAACTGTTGCTTCCTGACCTGCATATATCTTCTAAATTTTCAGAATCACTGTTTTAGCAATATATTTAAACTCAGTTCCCTTCTTCAAGCCTAGGTGCCTTTCGCAATGTCACTGTGAGGAAAATATTTTCCTGATACTTTATGGGGTCATTCTTGAAATGTAACTATTTTTTGGTTACTTTACAAAATTCTTTGGATTGGTGGTTGCTTCAGTTACTACTGCTGTATAACAAAGTTCCTTAAACTTAGTGGCATAAACAGCAATCATTTTGCTTATAGATTCTCATGGATCCAAGACTTCAGAAGGGTGCATCAGAGTTGCTGTCTCTCTTCCTGGCATCTGGAGACTTAACTGAGAAAATCCAACAGTTAAGAATGAAAACGCACAGCATGGGGCCACTGAAATGATCTGAAAGTTCATTTATTCACAGTTCTATAGACTATGCTTTGTGTTTTCATCTCTCATTTATAATTTTCTCTTCTGTAAAAATATGGGGGTAATTTTAGTATCTAATTCATAGGTCAGTTGTAAATATTATATTTTATGTAGGTAGGTAGGTATGTGTAAATGTGTTTCATTCTGCAAATTTGTTTGAACAAGTAGACAGTTTATTTTATTCACTTACATAACCATTAAAGATCTCGGCACGTAGAAGGTGTCCTTTGAATATTTCAGGTGAAAGAAGGCATATAAAGTTCTTGTTAAAATTTTCCACAATAAAATAAAAGCTCTAGTATATATATTTATATGAAAAAAAATATTTCTTAGGCTCCATTCATTAAACATAATGGTTTTGAGCACTGGCACTGAAAACAATCTATCTAAATTCTTAGCTCTACTATACTACTTACAGAGAATAAGTTTGGTCTCAGTTTATTAATAAAAGAGTAATGGTGAAAAAAAAAAAAGTTCCCAAGTTATAGGGCTATAGTGAGGTATAAATGCATCCAGCCAGTTGACAATGACCGCAGACTGAAACCATCTCTAAATGTCCTGGGTGTCCTTGTATTGTGGATCAAGGATCAGGTAAAGGGATTCTATGTGAAAAGAACCAAATTCTGGTAGCACAAGAAAGCAAGGAAGATAAGGTTGTACTAGTGCCTAGAAGATTATAAATGATTAGAAACATTTAAACACATGTTAAAAATACTCATTTCTTTCTTCTTTGTGCACATTGCTCTTAAATTTTTCCATTGTGTTACTAAGAGAATCTTTTGAATGCTCGCCTCTCCCAACTCTGCTCTGAAGAAGGAAAAAGAGATTTTTCAAGTGTTTAAAGGGGAAATGCCCTCCACACTTCTTCCCTTTCACTCCTTCTATATTAAACATGTCAGGATAAGAAGAAAACCCCAGGAAATGAAAACCCAAGCAGAACAGAACTGGAGGTAAACAGGTCAGCTACTAACCCTCATTTGAAAATTTTCTTTTCAGTGTTAACCTTGAAAATTCTGAATTCTTTTAAGCGAGATACAATTCTGTCTCAATCTGTACATGGAAGTCACACCTCTCACCTCTATCATCCCTATAAAAACTCTGATTTCCATAATGTAGTCGATTTTGGAGATTGAGTTTAGATAGAGGCATAAAGTAATCTAATTAAGCTAATTGAAAATAAGATAGAAAAATCTTAACCTTCCCAGAGATATTTCAATTTTAAATGAGGTGGTTTATTAATAGCAATGAAGCTATAGTTGATGAAATGCCAGGCTGGGAAACATAAGAAAAATTGAGAACTAGTGATTTAGCAGCAGCAGCAGCATTTATTGAGAGTCCACTATGTACCCAGTACTTTGTGTATGATTTTGGTTTCAAAAAGGTTTTTTAAAGGCCCAGAGAAGTGAAAAAATTTGTGTAAGTCACACAGTTAATACAGCAACACATTTAGAATGAAACCCTCATTTGAACAAATGATTAATTTGCTACCAAGTACCAATAGCGTTCTCTCTCTCTCTTGCTCAGTACTGTCTGCCTCTTTGTTATCCTATGGACTATAGCCCAGTGGGCTCCTCTGGCCATAGAATTCTCCAGGCAAGAATATTGGAATGGGTTGCCATTTCCTTCTCCAGGGGATATTCCTGACCCAGGGACTGAATTCTCATATCCTGTGTCTCCTTCAGTGCAGGCAGTTTTTTTTTTTGTTTTGTTTTGTTTTTACCACTTGAACCATCTGGGAAGCCCTGATAACACCAGCTACTGGTTCCTTAGCCTGGGCCTCATGATAATGAACTGGAATAATGTCAAGTAAAGATGAGTATGGGCCTCCCCAGTGGTTCAGTGGTTAAGAATCTGCCTGCAATGCAGGAGGTGCAGGGGACTCAGGTTCAATCCCAGAGTTGGGAAGATCCCCTGGAGGAGGAAATGGCAATCCACTCCAATATCCTTGCCTGGAGAATTCCATGGACAGAGGAGCCTGGCAGTTTACAGTTCACAGTATCGCAGAGTCGGACACAACTGAAGTGATTAAGCATGCATGCATGCATGCAAAGATGAGTATATCTCAAATCATTATATGGGAATATATTTTAATTGATAGAGGCTTAATACCAGTTTCATAAATGTGAGATATATAGAATTTTTAATAATGTGAGTATGCTAAATGGTAGAAGATTGAACCATTTCCACTGGTTCATAGAACAACTTCCATGTTCTTGTTCTTCTAGTCATGAGTAGGTCTCTTTTTATTTGGGGGGGGGAGGTTGGGGAGGTGGAGGGCAAGTTGCTAACTTTCCTTCAAAGTTAGTGACTAGTACATGTATCTTCTTATCTCTGGAAACCTGTTGCCCACAGTCATATTCTATAATTATGTGGCAGGACGTGCGTGGTAATATTCTCTCAGGATTTTCAGAGATATCTTTGTACTACTGCCTTTGTTGCTATGGAAATAATTTCTTGAGTTATCAACATTTCTCTTTGTGCTTCTTGGAATCCAAATATATTTCCACTGACAGCCTCCTTCAGCATCAAAATGTGATTTCTGCAACCACAATACATTTCCACACTTCCAACATGTAACAGTCAAATACCTGGACACACAATTGTATAAAGATACTATGGAATGTTTAGCTTCATGTCATCTGATAGACATTTATTTTCTGGTTGTCAGAAACTTTCATTTTCATTCCAAATATTGTGGTATCCAGTGTTAGAAGCCAAATAAAAAACAAAGTTCTTTCCTGAAGAATGTTTCCTTGTTAAGAACAAGGTCTTTCAGAAAATTTCTCTGACAAGGAGAAGTCAAGAAAGCTCAATAGTATATTAAATAATCATAGGCATACTGTAAAAAAAAAAAGATACTGTATAATACCAATCATTATTAAGATACCAAACTGAAAGTTTTCATTTATCTTTCACTCAATCAATACAATGTGAAAATTTCTGGAAAACACTATGTTCTTGAGCTTTCAAGGTTTTTAAGAAGGTGCACAGCCCTTTGCAGAATGGGAGATCCATAGCTAATATTTTCTGTTTTTGGTGTTTGGCATTTCCTTAAAAGGAAATCTCATTAACATTTACCACATCTAAGGCAATGCTTGACATACTTGGTTCTCTTTCATATGGACTAGTTTACTTTGTGATAACAGCTGTATAATTACAACATTGCTCCATTGATCTTCTGCATCAATATGATGAAATTCCACTGGATGGGGCAATTTCAAAAGACAATTTAAAGTACCTGAACTCAATTTCAGATGCAGTACTTTTTGCCAATTTACAGAAAGCATGGGAAAATAAAACTTGTTCCTTTCAGAGGTTTCTCTTCCTCATTCAGTGTTCATGTTCAACATTATTCCAACATTCAATGAGTAAGTTATTTTTGCCTCCCAAATAACCTATTTCACTGCATTTATTATTATTTTTACTTGGGGAGAGGTCTTGGCTCTTTTATGCATCTGAGGTCACACTGGTACATTTTTCAGACTCCAAACCTTAAAAGTAACAAATCATCTTTCAGCAGCATCCACGTGTTAGCATCTGTGTTTATCACCTGAAATCTGTGCTTTCTATGCCATCTACTCTCAAAGAGAATTTCTCAAACACCTGTCTTGTTTTTATTGATTTTATGGAACTCAAGGGAGAAACCAAGTATTGCTTTGTGTGGACTCTACCAGAAATTAATTTATGGTATTGCTCAGAGCAAAGAGACCCAGGCAGCTGAATTTTTCAATTTACATGTATTTTTTCTGGGTTTTATTATTTTTAAAATTTCTTATGGAAGCAAGCTTTTTTTTTTTTTTTTTTTTCCAGTAAAGTTACTTGATCTGCCTAAAGACATCAAACTCTAAAGCACAGTTCTTCTCTGACTTCTTGTCAATAGATGGGGACCATATTTTCTGTCTTGATAGTGAGATTGAGTCAGACACAAAGATCTTCCCCCTTGGACTAACATCATGTTGATTGATTGGTTTGTTCAATTCTATTAAAATCACCCAAGCAGTCAAATGTCTAAAGACATAAAAGCATGGGGTAATTCTAAAACTCTGACATCTGTAATAACAGCCTATTGAATTTAAAAGTGAAATACTATAGACACCTAAAGACTGACATATTCTCAAGATAATAACGTCAATTATCTAATGAATTACATTTGTTAGAATAGGCATTTCTTGGTTGTTCTTTATATAGTTGCTAATAAATGACTACAAAGGTCATCACATATGATGATGATAGCTGCCTAACAAGAAAGCTGAAGTGAGATTGTCATACTGTTGAGCAAGAAAGGGGACTGATGTCTATATGTTGTTGGTGCTATTAAGCCTGGATATCACCTTTAACTAAGAGCACTAAAAGTGTTATACCTTCTCCCTTCTTGAATATTCACTGAAAATCTCATGCTATAATATGACTTCTAAATTCTTTATAATATAGATGTTTCAATTTTTAAAATTTTTGTCATTATTTTGAATGACTGATTGGAAGGTAAAAATATATAATAATGAACAATAATGCATGGAAATTACTTTTCTAACTTTTTATTGTGTTCAGTTGTATTTTTGTCATAGAATGACATTAATAAAAAGAATAGAGCAAGGAAAAGTTTAAATTTTGGAAAGCAGCATAATTTTACCTCCACATTTCTAAGACTTCTTTTTTTTTTTCCAATCATATACCCTGAAAACTTTTCTGTCTGTGATTTACTCAAAATTACACGTCATTTGAAGTGACTTTCATTCAGCCATCTTAAATACAGCACTCTACACCAATGAAAATATCAGATAATGCATATCTAGCTTAATTTAAATACTTTTTCAGCTATTCTTTTATATTTAATGACTTTTGCATATACAATGGAAATCAATGAATTGACTTTAATAGACTATATTTATTGTAAGTATTATTTCCTTTCCTTTCTTTGTGTCTAGCTCTGTTAGCTGGGCAGAATAGAGGGGTATCAACAGTTAAAGAGTGAATTATAAATATATCTTAGAAGAGAGAATACTAAGTGTTTGCTTCTGTTTATGCCTTAGAACAAATAATAGTCAATATTTTTGAGCACTATTTTTGTGCCAAGCACTTTCTGAAGCATTTTATAGTATTCATAAAAAACAGTACATTATACAGACACACATCACATATCAATATCAATCTACCTATCTATCATCCATCCATCATTGTCTCCACCAGGAAGTCTCTGTACTCACATACTTGGATATTATTTCTTGGATATATCTTATCTATCTACCTGAAACACATATGGTTTTACCAGTGGTCATGTATGGATGTGAGAGTTGGACTGTGAAGAAAGCTGAGCGTCGAAGAATTGGTGCTTTTGAACTGTGGTGTTGGAGAAGACTCTTGAGAGTCCCTTGGACTGCAAGAAGATCCAACCAGTCCATTCTAAGGGAGATCAGTTCTGGATGTTCATTGGAAGGACTGATGCTAAAGCGGAAACTTCAATACTTTGGCCAACTCATGCGAAGAGTTGACTCATTGGAAAAGACCCTGATGCTGGGAGGGATTGGGAGCAGGAGGAAAATGGGATGACAGAGTATAAGATGGCTGGATGGCATCAGTGACTCGATGGACATGAGTTTGTAAACTCCAGGATTTGGTGATGGACAGGGAGGCCTGGCATGCTGCAATTCATGGAGTCGCAAAGAGTCGGACACAACTGAGCGACTGAACTGACTGAACTGAATCTTGCTTCAAAGAGTTATGACTACAAGAGATTTTACATCTTTAACAATTGACTCAGAGAATTAGGGAGGCTAAAAATTCACTCTAATAGTGGTGATTGTTGTTTAGTCGCTAAGTCGTATCTGACTTTTTGAAACCCTATGGACTGCAGCACACCAGGCTTCCCTGTCCTTCACTATCTCCAAAAGTTTGCTTAAACTCATGTCCCTTGAGTCAGTGATGCCATCCAACCACTTCATTCTCTGTTGCCCCCTTCTCCTCCTGCCCACAATCTGACACTGACATTCATTCCAAATGAAGTTAGTGGCTGTAGAGTGCCCATTCTGTTGACATAGTAGCAGATACTCTTTTATAACATTTGCATTGGTACAAAATATATGGTAACAACAATGCTTCTATGGTGCAGTGTGGTTTTTTTCCTAGACTTCCTTGTCTCCTTATCTCCCTGTTTTTCTTTTTTTTTTTTAATCTCCCTGTTTTTTTCTTTTTCTTTTTTTAAACTCTCATTTGTCAAATGTCCAAGCAGTTTTATGAGTACTTGCTATTATTCAAACAAGTATCTTTTCTTCTTGAGTTAATCAGTTAAATGCTGTAGTCTGCAATCAAGAACCTAAATGGCACTATGGATTGGGCTTGAGAGTGAGTTGTAGCAACACGGTCCAGAAGAATTAAGAACTTGTAAGACAGTGAACATCCTATACATATCCATACATATTCAGAAATAGGAACATGGAGACCTATGGCACACAGAGGAGAAACTACTATATAATGTTTTAATATGTTAGAAGAAAGGCAAAGTTGGAGTACCTGAGCGACTTATAATGGAAAATAATATGAAAGGTAGGAAAATTCAACAAATCTTATATGTATTAGCTACATCTAAGAGTGCAGACAACTTAAATAAGATACTTCAATCATGGACCCCTAAATGCTTGGGTCAAGTCACACACTGAAACCCAGGCAGAGTGTACATACATGGTAAGAACCCTTTCATAACTTAGAAGCACAGGGTTGGAGGAGATAGAGAGAAAAAATAGAAACTCAATGATGTAAATCAAAGGAAGATCTTCTATGACCCACCTCCTAGAATAATGGAAATAAATACAAAAGTAAACAAGTGGGACCTGACTAAACTTAAAAGATTTAGCACAGCAAACGAAACTGAAAGCAAGGTGAAAAAACAACTCTCAGAATGGAAGAAAATAACAGCAAATGAAACAACTGACAAAGGATTAATTTCCAAAATATACAAGCAGCTTATATAACTCAATACCAGAAAAAGAAACAAACCAATCAAAAAGTGGGGAAAAGACCTAAACAGACATTTCTCCAAAAAAGACATACAGATGGCTAACAAACACATGAAAAGATGCTCAACATTGCTCATTATTAGAGAAATGCAAACCAAAACTACAATGAGATATCACCTCACACCAGTCAGAATGGCCATCATCAAAAAGTCTACAAACAATAAATGCTGGAGAGGGTATGGAGAAAAGGGAACTCTTTTGCACTGTTGGTGGAAATGTAATTGATACAGCCACTATGGAAGATGGTATGGAGATTCCTTTAAAAACTAGGAATAAAGCCCCTATATGACCCAGCAGTCCCACTCCTAGGCACATACCCTGAGGAAACCAAAATTGAAAAAGATACACGTATCCCAGTGTTCACCGCAGCACTATTTACAATAGCTAGAACATGGAAGCAACCTAGATGTCCATCGACAGATGAATGGATAAAGAAGTTGTGGTACATATACACAGTGGAATATTACTCAGCCATAAAAGGAACACATTTGAGTCAACTTTAATGAGGTGGATGAACCTAGAACCTATTATTATATAAAGTGAAGTAAGTCAGAAAGAGAAAGATAAATATCATACACTAATGCATATATACAGAATCTAGAAAAATGGTACTGAAGAATTTATTTGCAGGGCAGCAATGGAGAAACAGACATAGAGAATAGACTTATGGGCATGGGGAGAGGGGAGGAGAGGGTGAGATTATGGAAAGAGTAACATGTAAACTTACATTACCATATGTAAAATAGATAGCCAATGGGAATTTGCTGTATGGCTCAGGAAACTCAAACAGGGGCTCTGTATCAACTTAGAAGAGTGGGATGGGGAATGAGATGGGAGGGAGGTTCAAGAAGAAGATATATATACACACACCTATGGCTGATTCATGTTGATGTTTGAGAGAAAACAATAAAATTCTGTAAAGCAATTACCCTTCAATTAAAAAATAAATAAATGTTTAAAATAGCATTTAATTCTGCAAGTTGCCAAATTATAACATCAACTGAATTTAGTATCACCAGATCTTTAATACAAAAATTAAGGTACCTGACATTCACAAGTAGGATTTGGAATATTTTGTATTTAATATATGTGCTCAGTCACTTAGTAGTGTCTGACTCTTTAAGACTCCTTGGACTGTAGCTGCCAGGTTCTTCTGTCCATGAAACTTTTCAGGTCAGAATACTGGAGTGGATTGCCATTTCCTATTCCAGGGGATCTTCCTGACTCAGGGATCAAACCTGTATCTCTTGCACCTCCTGCATTAGTAGGCAGATTCTTCTTCACCACCGCACCACCTAGGAAACCCCTAGCTAATAGAGGAATTAAACACCACAAAGAGCTAATCCCCTTCATAATGTCAACACTATGAAGAGTGCTTATGAGAATGGATTCTGAGATAGTCCAATCAAAATGAAAAAATATATAATTTTAAGATTATGTGGAATTAATATAGATGAACTCAATATTGCAGTTTTAATCTTTCCAACTACTATCTTTATGTTTCCCTGAGATCTCAATTCACAACTCATCAATAGTCCATGGTATACTATGTCACATGCCAAATTCTTTAGAAAAAGAGGAGAGAACCTACATTTTTTTAGAGGATATATTTACAGATTTTGTCTTTCCTTTGTAACTTACTAAAAGTCACAATTTTCATGCCAAGGACTTGAAATGTTTGCTGATGAGTGGAACAACATATTCTCTTAAAAGGAAATAATCACCAAAATGAAAAAGAAGGCTATATAATGAGAGAAAATATTTGCAAATCATGTATCAGATAATGAATTAATAACCAAAATACATAATGAACTCCCAATAGTAGATAAAACAAAATAATCTGATTAAAAATGGGAAAAGGATATGAATAGACATTTCTCAAAGCACAACATACAACTTAAAACATCATTAATTGTCAGGGAAATGCAAGTCGAAACCACAGTGAGACATCCCAATAACTGTTGGGATTGTTATTATCAAAAAGTCAAAAGATAATAATTGTTGATGAGGTGGGGAGAAAAGAGAACCCTTATATATTGTTGGTAGGAATGCAAATTGGTATAGCCATTATGGAAATAATACTGAGGTACCTCAAAACATTAAAAATAGAACTATCTTATAATCCAGCAATGCCATTTCTGGGTGTATATTGAAAGGAAGCAAAGTCATTATTTAAAAGAGATATCTGCACTCCCATGTTTATCATTAATCACAATACACAAATACAGAAGCAACCTAAATGTTCAGTGATGGATCAGTATATTTAAAAAATGGTGATAAACACACACAACGTACCCTTAAAAAAGGAGACACTGCCATTTGCAACCATATGGATGAATCTGAAGGACACTGTGGTAAAATAAGCTCTAAAAAAGAGAACAGTATATAATTCATAACATCACTTATATGAGAAATCTAAAATATTCTCATACAACTAGAGAGTCAAAGGGTGGTTCAGAAGGGCTACGGGGTGGGAGAAAAGAGATTTTGGTCAAAGATACAAATTTTCAGTTATGACTACATTCTGAAGATCTAATGTACATCATGGTGACTATAGCTGATAACAATGCATTGTATACTTGTGATTTGCTAAGAAAATAGATCTCTATATTATAATCAATGAATATATTAACTACCTTGATTTCAGTATCATTTCACAATGTTGTACACCTTAAATATATACATTCTTTAATTTGTTGATAACACTTCAATAAAACTAGAAAAAAAAAAGTACCAAAAAAGAATTTTATTTTATCCCTAAACACCAGTATATAAGAAAAAGGATTTTATTGATCAGAATTCTCAAAGATAATGGGTAATTAAATAGCATAGTTGGCTAAAGCATAATGAATAGAGAAAATAAATTCAAATATGGAACAACTGTTTTAATTAAGGACAAACTGTTACATTTTTTTTACCCCTTATTTCCTGCTCTGGAATTAACTACTTACCATAAAAATTTATATAGACAACTTTCATTTGTTTCAAGAGAAACTGTACCTCAACTCATGGCACTGTAACTTGGCTCCTGTGTATCACAAGATAATCAAACAGTAGTCTAATTCCAGTACATTTTCAGTGTCCAGGACATTCAGTCTTAAAAACCATTACACTACACTGTTGCTCTTGCTGCTGCTAAATCACTTCAGTCATGCCCAACTCTGTGTGACCCCATAGACGGCAGCCCACAAGGCTCCGCTGTCCCTGGGATTCTCCAGGCAAGAATACTGGAGTGGGTTGCCACTTCCTTCTCCAGTGCATGAAAGTGAAAAGTGAAAGTGAAGTCGCTCAGTCGTTACACTATACTACACTATATTAATAACCCTGATCAGAATTGGGCTGCACTGAGATTAGGTGACTGTCTTGTCCATCTCACCTAACCAAAGTTCAAAAGATCTTGAGGAACTGGATTTATTAAGATGATCTTGTTTAACTTACAGATTAAAGCTAAATGTTACATGTAAATATATATATAATTATGTAAAATATGTATATGCATATTATACATATTGGAGAAGGAAATGGCAACCCACTCCAGTACTCTTGCCTGGAAAATCCCATGGATGGAGGAGCCTGCTGGGGTACAGTCCATGGGGTCACAAAGAGTCAGACACAACTGAGTGACTTCACTTTCCCTTTTATTATACATATGGGCTTCCCAGGTGGCACTAGTGGTAAAGAATCCATCTGCCAAAGTAGGAGACATAGAGACCTGGATTAGATCCCTGGGTTGGGAAGATCCCCTGGAGGAGGCCATGGCAACCCACTCCAGTATTCTTGCCTGGCGTATCCCATAACAGAGGAGCCTGGTGGGCTACAGTCCATAGGTTCACACCGAGTCAGATACAACCGAAGTGACTTAGCAATACATTATACATATGTTTACATAAAACATTTTATATGAAATACTATATATACTCTTTATGCATTACAGTACATTGGAAATACAGTGTAATATATGTGTACTGTATGTTGCAACTTCATATAAAATGTATGTATATAATAAATTGAAACTTCATTATTATATATATGAGTATATATTAATTTTATATTAAGTACTACATACATTTAAATATATGCATATATGACACATATGGCAGTACTGAAATTATTAAAACTATATAAAAACATATATAAAAACATATATAAAAATATATGTTTTCATAGCTTATGGTTAATCATTTATTTCTTTCATTTAATTTATCCCTTGACCTTGATCAGAAATGCAAACCTGTAATGTATTTTTGAAAATAGAAACTCTTATAACAGGGATTTCCCTAGAAGCCCAGTAGTTAAGACTCTGTATGTCTTACTGCAGGGAGCACAGGGTTGATCCCTGGTCTTGGAACTAAGATCTCACATGCTATGGGGCACAGCCAAAAGAAACTCTTAAGACAATCTATTCCATGGTATATATTTTAGAAACAAATTATAATTCTTTGATGCATTCTTTAAAATATTTTTCTAATACCTAGACAATCACTATCACCATGTAACTGAGCATGTGTGTGTGTGTGTAAAGGACATACATAAAATTTAAGTGGAAGAATAATATGATGTGCTGAAAATGGACTGAAAAGGGTGTAAAGCTTGACAAGTTTCAGGAATACGAAACTTGCTAATCATCCCTCAGTTCAGAAGATGTAAATCATATGAGCAGGCATTTGCAAAGTCAATACTGAATTTACTCAATATATAAAATGAAGGCTGGAAATATTTTATGTATATGTATGTATATCACTTTCTTAGTTAGTGTAATTGTTTCTCCTCTGGATAAAGCCAATTAGCTAGCACAGATGGTTCCTCGAATTCCCAGGTAAACTTAGGAAGGTGCTGACGTCTTTTTTCTTTAGGACAATCATTTATCTTGAAAACATGTTATGGAAAAGATTGTCTTTGCCAGACTGTATAAAAGGGTGAGCTTCCCATTTGTTTTTGTAATCTCTTGGTAAATTTCCTGTTATTTGTATCACATTGTGGTTTAATGTTTGTACAATAACATAACGGTTTTCTTTCTTTCTTACCTTTGTGGAAATGACTTCTAAGTTGGGAGATGGTTTTGTTTGTATTCATATAATCCCTGCATTACTATCCTACTATCTGTACTTAACCAACACTGGATTTCATTTCTCACAAATAGGTTACTTAATTACTGTCCTTATTGAAGAGACAAGTCTTTGCCATTATTCCATTTGATTTTTTTTTGTTTTTCAAGACAGATTCAAAGGTTCTCAAATAATACAACAGAAGCAATTTATATGTCTTACTTCTGAAAAGAGTGGTAGCAACTAGATAGACGAGGACTAAGGAGGACATGGTGATGTCGTATCTTTAGTCCAGCTATTTTGAGAGCAGGAATTGAAAAATTAAGGCTCAAGGGACACACCTGTGTTCTCTCTCCATCTTCAGGGTAAAAAGATTTTAACCAGGACTGAATAGATAAAAATATATAATCCTTCTTGGTTAATTCCAGACACATAGGCAGAGGGGACCTTTGGGAATGTCCTTCAGTAGACCAAAATGCAGCTTGTAGACATTATACTATGTTCCAAAATGTTAAGGCAATTTAATCTGTATACTAATACAGTAGCCAATAAAATAAATATAAATGCTTCATTTTGGAAATGCGATCCTAATGGAAAGGTGTTGGAAAGGCACTGGTTCTCACCATGACACTGTCATTTAAATTTATCTTGAAGTGGAATCACTTTAATTCAATGAATTTTTAGGCTTTTCGATATGTAGCTGGTAATAGGACCATTTTCATAGATTTTTATTGATGCTATTTAAATGCCTTGTCATACTCTCACAAAATCTATATTTCCTGAATAGTATAGTTTATACGACTAGAAAAAAAAAAAATAAAACCAGAGAGAGTCACAGAAAAAGACTGTAATAAGCAGCTATTTTCATTTCTTTTTGTGATGCAGATTCAAAGAATAATCAGAAAAGTACAGAATCTGAGAGGAGAAGGAAAACTAGAGCACTTTAGCTGGAGGTATTAAGTGAATCTACATAACAGAGGGATGAGCCCATTAGACAAGCAGGAATCATGGGAAGTTACATTTCCTATGGAATGCAGAGACTGGGGTAAAGGAGGCGGTCAGAACTAGTAAAGAGAATCACTAAATTTAAAAAAAAAATAGTTAAAGGAAACGGAGATAGAGAAAAAAATGTTAGCATTAACTCTAGGATTCTTCCTAGAATGCTGTTTATAAAACACAAATCCTTGTAGACTTTTTTTGTTTGTTTTTGAAAACTGTTTGGTGAACATGATAACATGTAGAGATTAAGCCATATTGGCCCAGCTTGAATAGATTTACAGTTGAGGAGGCCAGGAGGCTTCTCAGAGGGAATTAATGGTTGGGTACATCTCCTCTACATGAACATGTATTGAACTATGGGACACAGGAGAGGCTTTAATTGTGAGACACGTGATTATTGGAATAATGCACTATCTTTGTGGTTTTCTGGAAATATGAATAATTCAAAGTTGTAAATTATGAACTATGACTTATATGAAACTGGGTGTTCCAAGTAGATAATGTGTTCAGTGATGCATGGGTTCACTACATTTAGGAAAAAACATTGAAAAGAAGTAGATTTGAAAATAATTTTCACTTCCTGTTTATTTTACAGGGAGTGAAAAACTTTTAACTTTTTATCAACAAATTAAAGTGTCTTCAAACAACTATAAATGTGGGAGCCAGGTTTACCAAAGCTAAATCAAGGCCAACACTGGGTTCTCTAATTGCAAATACAATAGTCTGGAGGACAAGAACAATGTTAACAGACCAATGAGCAAGCAAACTGTGGAACTACTGGCATAGAAATCACCATTAGAAAAATTTGACAAGTTGGAGGTACTTAATGATCTAGGATTCAAATGAAATGATTTTGAATTATGATTAGACTATGCCTCAGAAATCACAGGAGGAAAGACAGGCTCAGAGACAAAAGCCACTGCCTGCTTGTAAGAGTTTACGATGACTGCCTTAAGGTCAATTTTGACCAAAATCCATAAAGTCTGACATTTATGTATAGGAATGGAACAAGTATTTGACAGAGTGGACAGTGACTAGAATTCATATTCTGAATTCTATATAGCATGTCAGTGACCCGGGGAAAATTGTGCTGTCTTTGTGCTCCAAAAGGGAAGAACTATACTAGTGGGCAATCTGCCAGCAAGCCAGGGAATGAAGCTTTGAAGCTTGGAAGCACTTAAGCTAAAATTACATAGGGATAATATAAAGTAAGAAATAATAAATAATATTGTCATAAATGGTCATTTCTGCTGTGAAAGTAAACAAATTCTGTCAGTAAATGTAACCGTGGGAATAGGAAAATGACAGGCAAAAATGGTGGTCAATCAAAGATCAGAAGCAAATAATATAATGCAGATCAGACACCTGTGGGACTCAAGGAGTTGAAAGTTTCCATTTGCTAATTATATCTCAAAACATCAGGGGGGAAAAAGAAGAAATTTCTAGACAGGGCTCTACAGGCACGATAAGCCTACTTCCTCAAAATAGAGGAAAAAAGACAACAAAAGCCAATATTATCAGAAAGTTCAGTTCAGTCCCTCAGTCATGTCTGACTCTTTGTGACTGCATGGACTGCAGCATGCCAGGCTTTCCTGTCCATAACCAACTCCTGGAACTTACTAAAGCTCATGTCCATCAAGTTGGTGATGCCATCCAGCCATCTCATCCTCTGTCGTCCCCTTCTCCTCCCACCTTCAATCTTTCCCAGCATCAGGGTCTTTTCTAATGAGTCATTTTTTTGCATCAAGTGGCCAAAGTACAGGAGTCTCAGCTTCAACATCAGTCCTTCCAATCAATATTCAGGGCTGATTTCCTTTAGGATGGACTGGTTGGATCTCTTGCTGCCCAAGAGACTCTCAAGAGTCTTCTTCAACATCACATTTCAAAGCATCGATTCTTCAGTGCTCAGCTTTATAGCCCAACTCTCACATCCATACATGACTACTGGAAAAAATGGAGCTTTGACTAGATGGACCTTTGTTGGCAAAATAATGTCTCTGCTTTTTAATATGCTGTCTAGGTTGCTCATAACTTTTCCTCCAAGAAGAAAGAGTCTTCTCATTTCATGGCTGCAGTCACCATCCCCAGTGATTTTGGAGCCCAAGAAAATATAGTCTGTCACTGTTTCCATTGTTTCCCCAGTATCTGAGGTTATTGATATCTCTCCAGGAAATCTTAATTCCAGTTTGGGCTTCATCTAGCCCAGCATTTCACATGATGTACTTTGCATATAAGTTAAACAAACAGGGTAACAATATACAGCTCTGATGTATTCCTTTCCTGATTTGGAACCAGTCTGTTGTTCCATGTCCAGTTCTAACTGTTGCTTCCTGACCTGCATACAGATTTCTCAAGAGGCAGGTCAGGTGGTCTGGTATACCCACCTATTTTAGAATTTTCAATAGTGTGTTGTGATCCACACAAAGTCTTTACCATAGTCAATAAAGCAAAAGTAAATTTTTCTGGAACTCTCTTGCTGTTTTGATAATGCAACAGATGTTGGGAATTTGATCTCTGGTTCCTCTGCCTTTTCTAAATCTAGCTTTAACATCTGCAAGTTCACATATTCTTGAAGCGGGCTTGGAGAATTTTGAGCATTAATTTACTAGCATGTGAGATGAGGGCAATTGTGCGGTAGTTTGAGCATTCTTTGGCATTGCCTTTCTTTGGGTTTGGAATGAAAACTGACCTTTTCCAGTCCTGTGGCCAGGCTAAGTTTTCCAAATTTGCTGGCATATTGAATGCAGCACTTCCATAGCATCATCTTTTAGGATTTGAAATAGCTCAACTGGAATTTCATCACCTCCACTTGCTTTGTTCATAGCACTGCTTCCTAATGCCCACTAGACTTCATTTTCTAGGATGTCTGACTTTAGGTGAGTGATCACACCACTGTGGTTATATGGGTCATGAAGATCTTTTTTGTATAGTGCTTCTGTGTATTTTTGCCACCTCTTCTTAATGTCTACTGCTTCTGTTAGGTCCATATCATTTCTGTTCTTTATTGGGCCCATCTTTGCATGAAATGTTCCCTTGGTAGCTCTAATTTTCTGGTAAAGATCTCTAGTCTTTCCCATTCTTTTGTTTTCCTCTATTTCTTTGCACTGATCACTGAGGAAGGCTTTCTTATCTCTCCTTGGTATTCTTTGGAACTCTGCATTCAAATGGGTATACCTTTCCTTTTCTCCTTTGCCTTTAGCATCTCTACTTTTCTCAGCTATTTGTAAGGCCTCCTCAGACAACCATTTTGCCTCTCTTCATTTCTTTTTCTTGGGGAAGGTTTTGATCACTGCCTCCTGTACAATGTCATGAACCTCCATCCGTAGTTCTTCAGGCAACCCATCTATCAGCTCTAATCCCATGAATATGTTTTGTCATTTCCACTGTATAATCGTAACCAATTTGATTTAGGTCGTACCTGAATGATCTAGTAGTTTTCCTCACTTTCTTCAATTTAAGTCTGAATTTGGCAATAAGGAGTTCATGATCTGAGCCACAGTCAGTTCCCAGACTTGTTTTTGCTAACTGTATAGAGCTTCTCCATCTTTGGCTGCAAAGAATATAATCAATCTAATTTCGGTGTTGACCATCTGGTGATGTCCATGTGTAGAGTCTTCTCTTGTGTTGTTGGAAGAGGGTGTTTGCTATGACCAGTGTGTTCTCTTGGCAGAACTCCATTAGTCTTTGCCCTGCTTCATTTCGTACTCCAAGGCCAAATTTCACTGTTACTTCAGGTATCTCTTGACTTCCTACTTTTGCATTCCAGTCCCCTATAATGAAAAGGATATCTTTTTTGGATGTTAGTTCTAGCAGGTCTTGTAAGTCTTCATAGAACCATTTAACTTCAGCTTCTTCAGCATTATTAGTTGGGGCATAGAGTTGGATTACTGTGATACTGAATGGCTTGCCTTGGACATGAATAGAGATAATTGTGTTGTTGTGAGAACAGTGGGACATAAAGTCCTTTGTAGTCATTCAGTTAGTTATATCCTGATTCTTTTCTGACCGATGGGTAGGTAAAACCTTAAATTTTGAAGGTTAGTCTCAGACTTACTTTGACTATGCTGAATATAGTAATTGGAGATCTTCTTATTCCTCATTCCTTTTTGTTAACAAAGGTACCAGAGGGCATGAAATCTGCAGACTACTTCTGTTTCTCAAAGGAAAGTTGTTTATTCTCCTATCACATGATTTATTAGAGGAGACTAAAATGGAAACAGCCAGTTTCTACCTGATAGCACCAACAGGGAGAAGCAGGAAGAGAAGAAGGAGGCAGAGGAATAGTAGGAAAAAAAAAAGAAAGAAAAAATGGAGGAAAAAATGCTGAAGAGGAAGCAGGGAAGAAGGAATCCTCTTATACTATTGTTGGAAATGTAAGTTGACAAAGCCACTATGAAAAATAGTATGGAGATTCCCTAAAATACTTAAAATAGAACTACCATATGGCCCAACAATCCCATTCCTGGGGATATACCTGGAGAAAACCATAACGTAAAAAGATACATGCACCTCAGTCTACAATAGCACTGTTTACAATAGCCAGGACATGGGAGCAACCAAAATGTCTATCAACAGAGGAAGAGAGAAAGATGTTGTATACACATACAATGAGAAGCAAGGAGCTTGCTCCTTGGAAGAAAAGCCATGACCAACCTAGATAGCATATTAAAAAGCAGAAACATTACTTTGCCTACAATGGTCTGTCTAGTCAAAGTTATAGTTTTTCTAGTAGTCATATATGGATGTGAGAGTGGGAATATAAAGAAAGCTGAGTGCTAAAGAACTGATGCTGAACTGTAGTGTTGGAGAAGACTCTTCAGAGTCCCTTGGACTGCACGGAGATCAAGCCAGTCAATCCCAAAGGAAATTGGTCCTGAATATTCATTGGAAGGACTGATGCTGAAGCTGAAACTCCAATATTCTGGCCACCTGGTGTGAAGAACTGCTTCACTGGAAAAGACCTTGATGCTGAGAAAGATTAAAGGCAGGAGAAGAAGGGGATAGCAGAGGATGAGATGGTTGTATGGCATCACTTACTCGATGGGCATAAGTTTGAGCAAGCTCCGGGAGTTGGTGATGGACAGGGAAGCCTGGTGTGCTGCAGTTCATGTGGTCTCAAAGCATCAGACACGACTGAGCAACTGAACTGACTGACATACACACAATGGAATACTACAACCATAAAAGGAACAAAGTTGGGTCATTTGTAGAGATGCGGATAGACTTTGAGACCTTCACACAGAGTAAAGTAAGTCAGAAAAACAAATATCATATATTAATGCATATTTGTGGAATCTAAAGAAAATGTTGTATATTTTTTTATATATAGATGAACTTATTTGCAAAGCAGAAACAGAAACAAAGATGCAGAGAACAAACATACTGACACCAAGGGAGTAAGGGATGGTGGAATGGCCCAGGAGACTGGGACTGACGTATATACACTACTGTGCATAAAAGAGATTACTGAATGAGAACAGACTATATAGCACAGGTAACTGTACTCAGTCAATAGTCTGTGATGACACAAATGGGAAGGAAATCCAAAGAAGAGTGGATATATGTATATGTGTAGCTAATTCACTGTGCTGTACAGCAGAAGTCAATATAATATAGAAAAGCAACTGTACTCCAATTAAAAAAAAAATGAAGGAGTAAGAGGAAAAGGGATAAAGACACTTAGAAGACAGTATCTTGATAGTGCTGATTGGAGAGTCTGTGTGTATCGAGCACAATAAAGCCTAATGGTGGGACTATGTGATAAGATACAATCAATACAATTATCATTGGATATGTTAAAGACAAGAATGATCTCATCCCAGAAATCAAAGGTAACACTATAATGCAAGCACATATTTCCTCCTATTCCAACAGTCTGTGGATAATGTAATAAACACATTGGAAAATAAACAGAAAATATGACATGAGAGGACTAATAAAACACTGTGCTGAAGGCAAAGAGATGAGCTTTAAAGGGTAATATATTAGTGATTAAGAAGGTCTGGGAAGCATGGATGGTGAGAAAAATAGAAAAAGATTAATGTGGTTAGGAAAAGAGATAAAAGATTGAATGTTATTGTGAAACTTCAAATTTGAATCTCATTTAAAAGCAGGAATAAAGACTTGCTCTTTATTTCATCACATCAGAAATGCTGTGCACAAGCATGACTCACGGCACAGTCAAAATGCAACTTCACTCTTTTGGCTTCCATTAAACTTCATTTAGCAAGGGAAGGTTTTCCCCTGACATCAGATGAGAACTTAGAGAAGTCCATGCAACTCATGCAAGAAAATGGCAATGTAATGATCACTTGTCACAGATACAGTCTCTATTCAGTAGAGATAGCATGAAATACAAGATATGAATTATAAAATGTAAGCTGATTTGACATGAAGTGAGATGAGGACTAACAGCTGACCAACAATTCTTTACAGAAGGAGGATACCTTCAGCTCAAATCATTTTTTGAGGCTTACTTTGTCTGAATGTCAAAAAGGAATGCCACCAATTTTGACTAGTATTTTTTGTAATTTTACATATGGTGATTTGTGGGGGTGGGGGGAGTTTTTCTATTCTGGAGATCTGTTCAATATTTCAGTTTAACATTTGGTTACCCATTTTAATTTTATATCTCATAAATAACAAAAGCTGTGAATAATTCAAGTCATGTTTGCTTAAATATTTCATATTTCAGAGAGCTATACCTATAGAGCAGGTTGAACTTTATAGAATACCTTCCACTTGTAAAGAACTTCTATAGAGTGAAACAGGGAAGTATTATTATATCTTATTATAAATATAAAATATATGATTATATTTCCAGACAAGGAAACTGGAGTCAAAGGGAGTAGAATGATTTGGCCAAAGTCAAACAGCTAGTATGTTCTAGGTATAAAATTTAATAATGCAAAACAATGGTACAAGATCCTATTAGTAAAGTGGTATTTTTATTATACCACACAAAAGTGTGGGAGAATTTCAGAAGTTATCCTGTTTCTGTGAAGAAACATGGGTTTGGGTGGACTCCAGGAGTCGGTGATGGTCAGGGAGGCCTGATGTGCTGCGGTTCATGGGATCGCAAAGAGTCAGACATGACTGAGCGACTGAACTGAACTGAACTGTGAAGAATAGATCAATAAATAGAGAAAGAATTGGGGAAATAAGGTAATGTGTAGAGTCGTGATCTTTCTAGAACCTTACATTTTTCCAACCTCACCAATTAGCCACCTTTAATTTGAGAGTTGATCAGAATTTTTCCCAGGGATATACTGATAAGTAAGTATTGAGGGGAACTCTCAGTCTTTTTTTCGTTTGCTTTAAGAATGAGAGCAAAGAAAAAAAATAGGAGAAAAGCAAATGCTTACTTCAAAAAGCTGGTCTTTTAGGTAAACATGTCTTTATTCCTCTACCCTAGCCTTTAAAATTAAGTGATTTGGAGGAAGAGTTGCAGAAGAGTGTCAGCTCCTTGTTCAACATAAATAATACATTTCCACAAGAGACTAAGTAGGACGATGAAGGATTCACAGGAATGTAGATGGAAGAAGCCAAATAAATTAAAAAGTCAACAGCATTTCCCTGAGTCAGAAATTCATTTCCCCATGAAGGTTAAGAAAATCAGGGCCTTCATATTCTCACAACCCAGATATATTTCCTGCATGAGAAAACAGCAGATGAAATGGAGTTGGTGAGCCTGCAAACAATCTCTATGTGAAGTTACTGCTTCTATTCATCCTTTGTTCTCAGTAAACTAGTCTAGAGATCTTAATCTTAGGAGACAGTAAGTCGTCAAAGGAATGTATTTAACCATGGGGGGTGAGAAAGAAGAAGGAGATACACTGATATAAAAAGTCTTTGAAGATGTTTTAGTGGGGCAGTAGGATCTTGCCATAGACTTTGATTTTAAACAGTGGCTAAATTAAGTTCAAATAAAAAAGGTCCACGTATTTTAAAATCATATTATGTGAAAGGAGAAACTAGGATACCAACAAAATGCATTCATACTTACTTTTTATAAAAGGCAAAGCCATTTTATTATAAACTACTATAAAACCCTGCATGGGGTTTTTAATGTTACTCTGATTAGTTGGACATATAGTACATGGCATTTGAGAAATAATGTCCCCATAGAGTGTAATCCTTCATTTCCCAAGGAATAAAGAAAGCTATTTTCAACTTATTTCTATGATACAAAGATAGTGGTGTTTTTTTTTTTTTTCAATCTAAGTCTTATATGTTTGGAGATGGGTAAACATCTGTGGCTACTTAGAGACATATGTTTGTTATACATGTAAATTAACACATAAAATATGAACATACAAGCACTTGATCCTCATGAATTTCTCATTTGTTGAATTCACCTACTAGCTATAGTTTACTGTTAACTCCTAAATTAACACTCACTGTGATTTTGAGTTAATTTATGGATATATCTGTAAGCACATCCCCCATAAAGTTGAATCAGGCACACATTACCAGTTAAGGTCAAACAAGACATTTATACTGTAAAAAAGTATCCTATTTTTGTCTATTTAGTGCCATGTTTTTGCATTTATGTCCTTCTTGTTGGTAATTTCACTTCTTAAAATGACCCTTAAATATATTTAGTATTAAAAAGTTTATTAGCATTCTTAAGTACAAGTGTGATGTGCCTTCCAGAAAAAGTTCTGTGTTAGATAAGCTACGTTCAGGCTTAAGGTACAGTGCTATTAGCTATGAAAGTGTTAGAAGCTCGGTTGCGTCTGACTCTTTGTGACCCCGTGAAATGTAGCCCACCAGCTCCAGGCTCCTCTATCCATGGAATTTTCCAGGCAAGAATACTGGAGTGGGTAGCCATTCTCTTCTCTGGGGGATCTTCCCAACCCAGGGTTTGATGGGAAAGAATCAGCCTGCAATGTAGGAGACCCAGGTTCAATTCCTGGGTCCGAGAGATCCCCTGAGAAGGGAATGGCTACTCACTCTAGTATTCTTGCCTCGAGAATTGGCTATAAGTTCAATGTTAACGGATTAATAAAATAATATTAAAGTCTCTTTAAATAGAAAACACACACACACACAAAACAAGGTTATGTATGATCTGCTGATAAAATGTGACCACGGGCTCACAGATACTCAACTCTGTATTTTTTCTAGGCAAATGGTTCAATATCACCATTTCACTGTTGATGTCAACTTTATGGAACATAATCATCATAGTCAGTTTGGGCAGCTTTAACAGAATGCCGTAGACTAGGTGGCTTATAAACAACAGACATGTATTCCTCACAGCTCTGGAGGCTTCGAGTCAAACATTAGGGCACATACACGGTCTGGCTCTGGTGAGGGTCACTGTCTGAACTGCAGACAGCAACCTCTCTGTGTCCTCACAAGGTGGAAGAGGAGAGAGGAATCTCTGGCTCTTGTTTATAAGGAGACCTGTTATGCCTGCTCGTGAGGCCACCACTCGCATGACCTAATTACATCCTAAATGCTCCACCTCCTAATACATGGGGGTTAGGATAGGATTTCAATATGTGAATTTTGAGGGGACACAAACATTAAATCCATAACAATACCTAGCCTGAGAAACAGCCAACTGAATGTATACGTATAAATGTGTGTGACTGTGTGTGTGTGAATGGTGAGATAGCCTGTCACTAAGCTGTCGCCTCCTCCTCTGTGTGTTACCTCATCATAAAAAGATTTCTAAGATCTGAGACAAAGTCCTGAGTTCTAAGTTGGGAACTAGATAGAAACAGAGCATACATATTCTGTGGGATGCTGTTATCATGAATCCGAAATTGCACAGAACTGCAGCCTTTCTGTGTCTAAAATCAGAGATGAGACACGGGATACCAGAGGCGTTTGAAATCTCATGTAAATTGAGACCTTACATGAGAATATGGGGCATGAGAGGTACTTATATATTATTAGGATTTTATTTCCTACCAACATGATGAGTGGAGGATTGAGGCAGAAAAATTTGATTTCAAATATGAAATCAATGAAAGAAACTGTTGTGTGTGGTTTTTCTTTTTCCGTGTAGGGTCATATTTCCACTATAAGGATAATATTTCAAATATAAAGCACTATTCTGAGCACATACTTATGTCTTAATGTAATTAGTTTCCATTTTCTATATTATTTTTTCTGCTTATTATATAAGGTCATCCTTTAACTTCGACCTAAAAACACATGCAAACTCGGAGACAGTGAAGGACAGGGAAGCCTGGCAGGCTGCAGCCCATGGGGCTGTAAAGTTGGACATGATTTAGTGACTGAACAACCAAAACAGGAGACAGTCTATTGACTTTTAAGATGACGACAGATCTAGAGATTACCGTACATATGAAATCACCACCATGTATTGAGTGCTACTATGATCTGGGCATGGTTGTTGCTGTTCAGTCACTCAGGCGTGTCCGACTCTTTGCAACCCCATTGACTGCAGCAGGCCAGGCCTCCCTGTCCTTCACCATCTCCCAGAGCTTGCTCAAACTCATGTCCATTGAGTCGGTGATGCCATCCAACCGTCTCACCCTCTGTCATCCCCTTCTCCTCCTGCCTTCAATCATTCCCAGAATCAGGGTCTTTGCTAATGAGTCAGCTCTTCGCACCAGGGGCCAAAGTATTGGAGCTTCAGCTTCAGCATTAGTCCTTCCAATGAATATTCAGGATTGATTTCCTTTAGGATTGACTGGTTTGATCTCCTTGCAGTCTAAGAGATTCTCGAGTCTTCTTAAACACCACAGATCAAAAGCATCAGCTTTTCGGTGCTCAGCTTTCTTCACAGTCCAACTCTCACATCCATAGATGACTACTGGAAAAACCACAGCTTTGACTAGATGGACCTTTGTCTGGAAAGTAATGTCTCTGCTTTTTAATATGCTATCTAGGTTGGTCATAGCTTTTCTTCCAAGGAGCAAGCATCTTTTAACTTCATGGCTGCATTCATCATCTGCAGTGATTATGCAGTCCAAAAAAATAAAATCTGCCACCATTTCCACTGTTTCCCCATCTATTTGCCATGAAGTGATAGGACTAGATGCCATGATCTTAGTTTTCTGAATGTTGTTTTAAGCTAGCTTTTTAACTCTCCTCTTTCACCTTCATCAAGAGGCTCTTTAGTTCCTCTTCACTTTCTGCCATAAGGGTGGTGCCATTTTCATATCTGAGGTTATTAATATTTCTCCCAGCAATCTTGATTCCAGCCTGTGCTTTATCCAGCCTGGCATTTTGCATGATGTACTCTGCATAGTATTTAAATAAGCAAGGTGACAGTATACAGCCTTGACGTACTCCTTTCCCAATTTAGAACCAGTCCATTGTTCCATGTTCAGTTCTAACTGTTGCTTCTTGACCTGGAGACAGGTTTCTCAGGAGGCAGGTAAGGTGGTTTGGTATTCCCATATCTTTAAGAATTTTCCATAATTTGTTGTGATACCCGCAGTCAAAGATTTTAGCATATTCAAAGGTTTTAGTATATTCATTTAGCAGAAGTAGATTTTTTTTCTGGGATTCGCTTGTTTTTCTATGATCCAATAGATGTTGGCAATTTGATTCCTGGTTCCTCTGTCTTTAAATTTGGCTTGTCCATCTGGAAGTTCTCAGTTCACCAACTGTTGAAGCCTAACTTGGAGAATTTTGAGCATTACTTTCCTAGCACGTGAAATGATTACAATTGTCTGGTTGTTTGAACATTCTTTGGCATTACCTTTCTTTGGTATTGGAATGTTCCAGGGATTGGGTAGGGCTTTTTGTTTTGTTATTTTCTTGAAATCATTTTGAGGTTCAGTGCAAAATTGAGGGAAAGTACAGAGATTTCCCATATACACCCTATCCCACACATTTATAGCCTCTCCCATTATCAAAACCCTCACCAGCATAATACATTTGTTACAACTGGTGAGTCTACATCGACACATCATAATCACCTGAAGCCCATAGTTTATGCCATTCACTCTTGGTGTTGTACATTCTGTGGGTTTGATAAATGCATAATGATATGTCCATCATTATAGTATGAGGCAGCTTGTGTGGACTGACCAAACAATCCTCTATGCTCTGCCTATTTACTCTTCACCTACTTCCACAAACTCTGGGAGCAACTGATCTCATTATAAAAATTGCCTACATAGTTTTGCTTTTTCCAAAATGTTATAAGGTTGGGATAATATAGTATACAACCTTTTCAGATTTGCTTTTTTCACTTAGCAATATGCATTTAAAATTTCTCTCTGTTTCTTATAGTTCAAAAGCTCACTTCATTTTATTACTGAACCATAATCTGTTGTCTGTTGTTCCATGTCCAGTTCTAACTGTTGCTAAAAATATGTATGCAGGCCAGGAAGAAACAGTTAGAACTGGACATGGAACAAGAGACTGGTTACAAATAGGAAAAGGAGTATGTCACCCTGCTTATTTAACTTATATGCAGAGTAAATCATGAGAAATGCTGGGCTGGATGATGCACAAGCTGGAATCAAGATCGCTGGGAGAAATATCAATAACCTCAGATATTCAGGTGACACCACCCTTATGGCAGAAAGTGAAGAGGAACTAAAGAGCCTCTTGATGAAAGTGAAAGAAGAGAGTGAAAAAGTTAGCTTAAAGCTCAACATTCAGAGCCTTATATCATGGCATCTGGTCCCATCACTTCATGACAAATAGATGGGGAAACAGTGGAAACAGTGTCAGACTTTATTTTCCTGGGCTCCAAAATCACTGCAGATGGTGATTGCAGCCATGAAATTAAAAGATGTTTACGTCAAAGCTGTATATTGTCACCCTGCTATTCAACTTCTATGCAGAGTACATCATGAGAAACCCTGGGCTGGAAGAAGCACAAGCTGGAATCAAGATTGCCAGGAGAAATATCAATAACCTCAGAGATGCAGATGACACCACCCTTATGGCAGAAAGTGAAGAGGAACTAAAAAGCCTCTTGAAAGTGAAAGAGGAAAGTGAAAACGTTGGCTTAAAGCTCAACATTCAGAAAACGAAGATCATGGCATTTGGTCCCATCACTTCATGGGAAATAGATGGGGAAAGACTGAAAACAGTGTCAGACTTTATTTTGAGGGCTCCAAAATCACTGCAGATGGTGACCGCATCCATGAAATTAAAAGACACTTACTCCTTGGAAGAAAAGTTATAACCAACCTAGATAGCATATTGAAAAGCAGAGACATTACTTTGCCAACAAAGGCCTGTCTAGTCAATGGCTATGGTTTTTTCTGTGGTTATGTATGGATGTGAGAGTTGGACTGTGAAGAAAGCTGAGCGCCAAAGAACTTATGTTTTTGAACTGTGGTGTTGGAGAAGACTCTTGAGAGTCCCTTGGACTGCAAGGAGATCCAACCAGTTAATCCTAAAGGAGATCAGTCCTGGGTGTTCTTTGGAAGGACTGATGCTGAGGCTGAAACTCTAATACTTTGGCCACCTCATGTGAAGAGTTGACTCATTGGAAAAGACCCTGATGCTGGAAGGGATTGGGGGTAGGTGGGGGAAGGGGACGACAGAGGATGAGATGGCTGGATGGCATCACTGACTCAATGGACATGAGTTTGAGTGAACTCCGGAAGTTGGTGATGGACAGGGAGGTCTGGGGACTGTGATTCATGGGGTTGCAAAGAGTCAGACATGACTGAGCGATTGAACTGAACTGAACTTAACTGAACTACTCCTTGGAAGGAAAGTTATGACCAACCTAGACAACATATTAAAAAGCAGAGACATTACTTTGCCAAAAAGGTCTGTCTTGTCAAGGCTATGGTATTTCCAGTAGTCATGTATGAATGTGAAATTTGGAGTATAAAGAAAGCTGAGTGCTGTAGAATTGATGCTTTTGAACTGTGGTGTTGGAGAAGATTCTTGAAAGTCCCTTGGACTGCAAGGAGATCCAAACAGTCCATCCTAAAAGAAACCAGTCCTAAGGAAGAACTGATGCTGAAGCTGAAACTCCAATACTTTGGCCACCTGGTGCAAAGAACTGACTTGTTTGAAAAGATCTGATGCTGGGAAAGATTGAAGGCGGGAGGAGAAGCGGACAACAGAGCATGAGATGGTTGGATGGCATCACCGACTCAATGGACATGAGTTTGAGTAAACTCTGGGAGTTGGCGATGGACAGAGAGGCCTGGGATGCTCCAGTTGGATACAACTGAGTGAACTGAACTGATCAATAGCCAAACATGTTGTGCCAGATAAAAGGAACTGCTGTAAATAGGCTGTTAATAATGTGGTGATGAAGTATTGTGAGAAAAAAAAAAAAAAAAAAAACCTCTACAGTCCCATGGTTAGATCTCAGTCTTTTAGAGGTCCTACACCTCTGGACTGTGAACTTCACACTCATTTCTCAGTTCTTTTTTGGGACAGGATAGTAGAGTGGGCTGGTGATGGGGTTTTCTCTTCTCCCATATAAAATACTAGAACTGGCTGGAGTTGGGTACTGACCTTCTGTCACATCTGTTAGGCTATCATTATGCCCCAGTAGGTTAAGCTCTAGTTAAGTAATTTCCACTGAGGATAGGTCTTATTAAGAACAGAATTCTCTGGTGTGTTTCACAAGGGTTTCTTTTCCCCCTCCTTATTAGAAGCTGGGAGAAACTTTTCTCCAGTTCTCACTAAGAACCTGGTTGAGCTTCTAGAGACTGTCAACTAAAAAAAGATGTACAACTTGAGAGTTGTGAATTAAGTTTTATTTGGGGCAAAATGAAGACTGCAGCCTAGGAAGCAGCAGATCATAAAATCTGTTCCTAAAAACACCCAAATATCTAAAGACTAGTCCCACCAGATTCCCTGGAGCACAGAGTACCTCACTCCACCCTGAACTCCCTTAGGGATTGTGGAAGGCCAACAGCTGCAGCAGCATGGGGTTCAATCTCTGTAGAGGCTGAGGGCAAATACCTTTTCTGTTCACTCCTTGGCAATACCCTTGGTAAGTGGCAGTTTGTACTTGACAAGGTAAAAGTCATGTACATGTGGGGGCTCCCCTTAGCTGGGTCTGCTTGGAGTTTTTGTCCACACAAGCCTCCAGCAATTCATCTATTACAGATTAGGCTTCCCTGTCCTGTCACTGGCTCTCAAGCCAGTTATTGCCTGTGAGTCTCTGGACTTGCAGTTATGACTCCTTGTATCTGCCTGTCTCTCCAGTCTTGGGGGAAGCTCTTTCCCTTGTGTCCCCTCCTTATCTTATAGATGTAAGAAGAACTGTTGACTTTTCACACTGTTTAGCTTTTTACTTGTCAAGGCAGAGCAGTGACATCCAAGTTCCTCACATATAGAACCAGAAAAATGGAAGTTCTGTAGAGTTCTTTTTACATAATTGTCTCTGTCTCTGCCTCCCTGTCCCTCTCCATCACCATTCAGTGCAGAAAGTCCATGTGAGTGGATGCTGGCTGTCTACAAACCAGGAAGGGTGCTTGAGCTGGAAAACAAACCTGGCTGGACCTTAATCTTAAAATTTTAGCCTCCAAAACTGAAAATCGCCATTGCTTAAGTCATTCACCTGTGATATTATTTTATGTCAACCCAAGTAGGCTAAGATGGTATATTCATAAGTAGCATAGTTCATGACATACAGTAAGGAAATAAATAATAAGAATATAATTTTGACTAATAAGCAAAGCAATAATGATTATGAACTTAATATTCAAAACTGAGAACCAGCATTATGATTTTCTGGAGTGAATAGTAAATTTTTAGATACATCACGAAGAGTGTAAAATACTTGGTATCAGAATTAGCTTTTTAGTAAATAGTACATCCCATTAAGAAACATTTGTATCTTTGTTTTTTTCTAATGTAAAAACACTGCATTATTTCTGAAATGCAGCAATTTTGCTTTCTTGTTTCATAATAAGAAACTGCACCATCTGTTTCAAAAGATCTATAGCTTATTTTATTTGAACAAACAGACTGAATCAAAATTTGGTGCTGGAGCCTGGGGAAATGGCTATTACAATGGTTTCACAATGTTATTGTAACAAAATTTGTAAATCCCCATTATTACAAAATAAATGGTACCCAAATTGTCCAAATATTTAAGGTAAATGGAGAAGAGGCATTTTCTCTGTGGTTATTTCTGTATCTATGGATTTCAGTTCAGTACAGTTCAGTCGCTCAGTTGTGTCCAACTCTTTGCGACCTCATGAATCGCAGCAAGCCAGGCCTCCCTGACCATCACCAACTCCCGGAGTTCACTCAGACTCACGTCCATCGAGTCCGTGATGCCATCCAGCCATCTCATCCTCTGTCGGCCCCTTCTCCTCCTGCCCCCAATCCCTCCCAGCATCAGAGTCTTTCCCAATGAGTCAACTCTTCACATGAGGTGGCCAAAGTACTGGAGTTTCAGCTTTAGCATCATTCCTTCCAAAGAAATCCCAGGGCTGATCTTCAGAATGGACTGGTTGCATCTGCTTGCAGTCCAAGGGACTCTCAAGAGTCTTCTCCAACACCATAGTTCAAAAGCATCAATTCTTTGGCGCTCAGCTTTCTTCACAGTCCAACTTTCACATCCATTCATGACTGCTGGAAAAACCATAGCCTTGACTAGACGGACCTTTATTGGCAAAGTAATGTCTCTGCTTTTGAATATACTATCTAGGTTGGTCATAACTTTTCTTCCAAGGAGTGTCTTTTAATTTCATGGCTGCAGTGAATCACCATCTGCAGTGATTTTGGAGTCCCAGAAAATAAAGTCTGACAGTGTTTCCACTGTTTCCCCATCTATTTCCCATGAAGTGATGGGACGAGATGCCATGATCTTAGTTTTCTGAATGTTGAGCTTTGACATAAACACAGTAGATTTCCAATTGTATATTCTTTGTTCATTCTCCCATCATCAGGTATAAACACATTTTAACACTAAGGTGGACATTTCAGGAAAGCAAGTCCACTATAAAATAAACACCATTGATGAATTATGAAATTATATAAAAATGGTATTCCCAATTTGTAAGCCCTTCCTTCTGCCTACTACTGCCCAATTACTCTTGGGATGAAGGCCGAAGTGGTTCACAATTTCTAACTGTGTATACACACAAGATGGCCTGAATATGCATATTTAGTTTTTAGGCATATATAAAAGAATTTGATGTCTTCTCACTGTAGCACAAAGTGACAATATTATCCTTAAATGTAGTTCTAGTAGAGTGATGTTTCTCTTCTTGAAACATGAGTAAGGTAAATCTGAAAAAGAGTACAGACAGCATTCAGATGCAAGTCTTCTCTTACAAAATATGTGAAAGAAAACCAATAATAATGAACCTGGCCAGGTATTTAGAGATTCAAATTTTATATAAGGGCTTCCCTGGTCACTCAGAAGGTAAAGAATCTTCCTGTAATACATGAGACCTGGTTCAGATCCCTGGGTCAGGAAGATCCCTTAGAGAAGGAAATGGCTACCCACTCCAGTAATGTATATTTTATATAAACATTTATCAAAAAATAAAAAAGTAAGTGGAATAATATTCACCTGAATAAAGTATGAAATTATATCTTGCTTAATTTGCAAAGGAGAAAATTTGTTTAGTGTATAGTGTTACAGTGTGTTAGTTGCACAGCTGTGTCCAACTCTGCGACTGCAGGGATTGTAGCCCTCCAGATTCCTCTGTCCATGGAATGCTCCAGGTAAGAATACTGGAGCAGGTAGCCATTTCCTTCTCCAGGGGATCTTCCTGACCCAGGGATTGAATCTGGGTCTCCTGCATTGCAGGCAGCAGTTTCTTTATCATCTGAGCCATCAGGGAAGCCCACTTAATGTATAGTGTGGTGATTTAAGAAAAGATAGAAAAGAAAATGAGTGAGAAAAATTTAAGAGAACTAAAAAGAAAATATGAAAATATATATGGTTTTGTCTTGCTAAAGATTCTTATGATACTCTCTGGGGAAAGACATAATAAATTCATAAAGTACCACCTAATACATAGAATCAATTTCATATAATGCATAAAAGGCAATAGTAAACTTATACTTTTAGTATCTAAAAAAATGACTCTTATTAGACGTTACTGAGTAAAATGCATATTCCAGTTACATAGAATACATCCATATATTCACACAATTAAATATAAGCAAGATATAAACAATAAAGCTCTCACTTTAATTTTCAAAATAAAATTAAAAATATCTCTGTGCTCTCTTATATGCAAAATAAAAAAATTACAAGTTTTATCACTACTTTTTATAGAGCAATGTTATGTTGCAGGTATTATATCTTAGCTCTGATCCTCCCAATAACCTACCTGAAATTATATCATTATCTTCATTTTAAAGATAAGAAAACAATTCAGAATATCTAAGAAACCTACTTAAAATTAAATGTCTGCTAAGTGATAGACCATTAATTTTAAACTATCTGTATTTATACCTAAACTCCAACTTATTCCCTGTCCTGTTAAATAAATCATTCTAAATAAATCTAATCTGTGAACCTATAACTTCAGATATGAGTCCATAGAGAATGTCACTATTTAATGATCATATATCTTCATAGAGTTTCTAAAATATTGTATTTGGGACAAGCCAATAATCTAAAGCCTTGTAGTGCAAGGGTAGCACGTCTGACTCCAGATCAGAAGGTTGCGTGTTCAAATCACACCAGAGTCAAACCATTATTTGGGGGGCTTCTCTAGTGGCTCAGACAGTAAACAGTCTGCTTATAATGTGGGAGACCCAGATTTGATTCCTGGGTCAGGAAGATCCCCTGGAGAAGGAAATAGCAACCCCCTCCAGTGGTTGCCTGGAAAATGCCTGCCTCCATTCTTGCCTGGAAAATCCCATGGACGGAAGAGTCTGGCAGCTACAGTCCACAGGGTCACAAAGAGTCAGACACGACTCAGTGGCTTCATTTCACTTAATAATCTAAGAGAAAATATTTGTGGAAGTGTTCCTGCTTGGAAATATTATTTGTTTTATTTTCCTTCGGAGAATTGTTTTGAAATGCATAGAAATTCACACTGATGAGAGAACTGAAATTTGACTTATTTGTCAACTGTGGGTGATAGTTGGAGGATGTTGGAGCTTAATTCCATAACTTTCACACTAGATGTGTAAAGAGATAGTCTTATTTATTGTAGGAACTAGTGTTACTGAATTAGGTTATATGGACCTATATTCCCCCTGCTCAGGCCCTAGTCCATCCTAGGTCCTCTGCCTCAGAGGGAAAGTTCCTTTTACTTTTGGGTTCATGCATCTCTCCCCACCAAAAAAAAAAAAAAGAGTGCAAACTTTATTCAATGGCCAAAGAATGGACAAGTGGGCACTCAGTTCACAGATTTGATTTTAAACAATGAGGACTATGAGAGGAAGAGTGTGGCTAATGACAGGAAGGCAATTGCGTTAGCTACAAGGGAAGGTATAGGGCTTTCTGGAAGGATGAGGTGCCACCCATGACTTAATGTTATATGTTGGTGAGTTTTGAACAAGGATATTGTGCCAACCCTGACCAAAAAAAAAAAACCTCATTACCTTTAACACATTAAAAGTTGATGCTACTTTTTAAAGACTTAAATAATTATTTTATGATATTATATTCTCTTTTCAGTTAGGTAAAATATTTCTTAAGTATTATAAGTAAATTATTAGAGGTATAAAAATACAAGTTTTCCAATTAAGATTGACCACTTCATGGATCATGGTTATGGCAAAGGGGCTTGTATAATTCAATGAAGCTATGACCCATGCCTTGCAGGGCCACACAAGAAGGAGGGGTCACAGTGATGCATTCTGACAAAATGGTCCACTGGAGGAGGAAGCATCTGTTCCTGCTTCACTGACTATGCTAAAGCCTTTAACTGTGTGGATCACAACAAACTGTGGAAAATTCTTAAAGAGATGGGAGTACCAGACTAACTTATCTGTTGCCTAAGAAACCTGTATGCAGGTCAAAAGCAACAGTTAGAACTGGACATGGAACAACAGACTGGTTCAAAATTTGGAAAGGAGTACAACAAGGCTTGACTTTATTTTTTAGGCTCCAAAATCACTGCAGATGGTGATTGCAGCCATGAAATTAAAAGAGGCTTGCTAGCATATTGAAAGGCAGAGACATTACTTTGCCAACAAAGTTCTGTCTAGTCAAGGCTATGGTTTTTCTAGTGGTCATGTATGGATGTGAGAGTTGGACTGTGAAGAAAGCTGAGCACCAAAGAATTGATGTTTTTCAACTATGGTGCTGGAGAAGACTCTTGAGAGTCCCTTGGACAGCAAGGAGATCCAACCAGTCCATCCTAAAGGAGATCAGTCCTGGGTGTTCATTGGAAGGACTTATGCTGAAGCAGAAACTGCCATGCTTTGGCCAGCTGATGCAAATATCTGACTCACTGGAAAAGCACATGCTGGGAGAGATTGAAGGCAAAAGAAAAAGGGGGTGGCAGAGGATGAGATGGTTAGATAGCATCACCTACTCAATGGACATGAATTTGAGCAAATTCTGGGAGATTGGAGAGGACAGAGGAGCCTGGTGTGCTGCAGTCCATGGGGTTGCAAAGAGGCAGACATGACTTCACAACTGAACAACAATAATTATTATGTTCGAAGATATTATCATCATTTGAGATAGATTTTAGTGACAAGAGTTTATATGTTGAAACAATTTAGAGCAACATTTGTCAAAGAAGGCTTTTAATACACTACTGTACACATGGGAATTCTCTGAAATAGGAAACTTCACTTTATGTAGAAAGCTCAGGGTGGTTAAGAGAGCTGCTGTGGCAGCTGGGCGGCAGAGCTGAGAAGAGAGCCTGAACTTTTATACTTTGAAGAGACAGCTATTACAGACGTACTGGCTCTGCTGAGAAGCTTCATATGCATGAAGTGTCATGTTTAAATACACAAGGTTTCACAAGACACTCTTGTTATACAATCATATCCCTTTCTCTATTTGTTGAATGTAGTGACATTAAATAGAATCTTTGCAACCATCTTTAGAACATGCTTTATTCTGCTATAAGATTCCTGTAATTCCTCATGAAAATTGGAACTGAGATATATAAATGGGATAGGAAATCTACAGAGCTATTTGGGAGCTTATATGTTTATGTCCATTTTTATGGATAGCACCTGTCGCCCTGTTGCTGATGTTCAGTTGCTAAATTGTGTCCGACTCTTTGCAAACCCATGGACTGCAGCATGCCAGGCTTCCCTGTCCTTCACTATCTCCCAGAATTTGCTCAGGTTCATGTCCATTGAGATGGTTATACCATCCAACCATGTCATCCTGTTGCCTTCTTCTCCTTTTGCCTTCAATCTCTCCTAGCATCAGGGTCTTTTCCCATGAGTGAGCTTTTCGTATCAGATGGCCAAGGTATTGGAGCTTCAACTTCAGCATCAGTCCTCCCAATGAATATTCAGGGTTGATTCCCTTTAGGTTGACTGGGTTGATGTCCTAAAATTCCCATACATAAGCTCTCTTTCTCCAAGCCAGGCTTCAGCAATATGTGAACCGTGAACTGCCTGATGTTCAAGCTGGTTTTAGAGAAAGGAGAGGAACCAGAGATCAAACTGCCAACATTTGCTAGATCATCGAAAAAGCAAGAGAGTTCCAGAAAAACATCTACTTCTGCTTTATTGACTATGCCAAAGCCTTTGACTGTGTGGATCACAATAAACTGTGGAAAATTCTGGAAGAGATGGGAATATCAGACCATCTGACCTGACTCTTGAGAAACCTGTATGCAGGTCAGGAAGCAACACTTAGAATTGGACATGGAACAACAGACTGATTCCAAATAGCAAAAGGAGTACATCAAGGCTGTATATTGTCACCCTGCTTATTTAACTTATATGCAGAGTACATCATGAGAAATGCTGGGCTAGATGAAGCACACGCTGGAATCAATATCAATAACCTCAGATATGCAGATGACACCACCCTTATGGCAGAAAGTGAAGAAGAACTAAAGAGCCTCTTCTTGATGAAAGTGAAAGAGAAGAGTGAAAAAGTTGGCTTAAAGCTCAACATTCAGAAAACTAAGATCATGGCATCCAGTCCCATCATTTCATGGTAAATAGATGGGGAAACAGTGGAAACAGTGGCTGACATTATTTTTCTGGACTCCAAAATCACAGCAGATGGTGATTGCAGCCATGAAATTAAAAGACGCTTACTCCTTGGAAGGAAAGTTATGACCAACCTAGATAGCATATTAAAAAACAGAGACATTACTTTGTTAACAAAGGTCTGTCTGGTCAATGGCTATGATTTTTCCAGTGGTCATATATGGATGTGAGAGTTGGACTATAAAGAAGGCTGAGTATCAAAGAATTGATGTGTTTGAACTGTGGTGTTGGAGAAGTCTCTTGAGAGTCCCTTGGACGGCAAGGAGATCCAACCAGTCCATCTTAAAGATCAGTCCTGGGTGTTCCTGGAAGGTCTGATGTTGAGGCTGAAACTCCAATACTTTGGCCACCTGATGAGAAGAGCTGACTCATTTGAAAAGACTTTGATGCTGGGAAAGATTGAGCGCAGGAGGAGAAGGGGATAACAGGGGATGAGATAGTTGGATGGCATCACCGACTCAATGGACATGGGTTTGGGTGGACTCCAGGAGTTGGTGATGGACAGGGAGGCCTGGTGTGCTGCGGTTCATGGGGTCGCAAACAGTCAGACACAACTGAGCAACTGAACTGAACTGAAGCTCTCTTTATTTTGACACATTTATATAAACCATAGTCAGGATATGATTTGCCTAACTGTCTGTAATTCTTCTTTATTAGAAAGAATCACATTATCTAAAAATGGGAGCAGAAACAATCCAGAACTCTTCATGTCATCTCATGTGGCATTGATCAGATACAGAAGGGTCGATGGAGATCTAACTGACTTGGCAGGTGCAATCAAAAGGAAAACCTTATTTTTTTATTATGACTTCCCTAGTTGAAATCCCAGGCAGTTCTCGTAGCTTTTCTTATCACTTCTGAATTGTTCAGTAATTAAAAATTCCACCCCCATGTAAAATGAATCTTGTCTCTTCATCCAGTATTAAGTACCCCCCTCCAACAATGTGTTACTTGTTCAGGATGGAAAACCAATAGGGATACAGAGGAAATGGTCTACCTCCAGTTTTCTGGGTCTCCTCTCACCCACACCCTGGTTGCAGCTTGTGACTTATCAGAGTTCAAGTTTCACAAAAAGGAGGGAAAAAGAAAAGCAATTTTCTTGAGTAGACTGCATCTGTATTTAGTTTCGGTACTCTCTACTTGTGTGGGATGCAGAATAGCTGACCCTTTTCTGAGTTCCTCCAAGATTCTCATGTGTGATCTCAGGAGCAATTCTTTTAATGATGACAATTTTTGCCTGTACTTTGTTGCTCACTCAGGTACACCTGTTTGCAACCCCATGAACTCTGTAGCCTTCCAGGCTCCTCTGTCCATGGGAATTCTCCAGACAAGAATACTAAAGTGGGTTGCCTTGATTTCCTCAGGGGATCTTCCCAACCCAGGGATCGAAACAAGGTCTCCTGTCTTGCAGGCGCATTCTTTACCACCTGAGTTACCTGGAAAGCCCAAGAATACTGGAGTGGAAGGTTGCTTTTCATCTGATCTTCAGTGGTTGCCTCTTTCCACGCTGTACCACATCCAGCTCATACTGGCTAGGCAGCTGACTGTACCCATCTCTTCCCTATGCTGAGTTCCCCACAGTCATATTCACAGCTTAGAATTGGCCACAATGGGATTATTTATATCACAGAAATTGGAAAATGCCACAGATTAGTGTTCCTTTTTCTTTTTCAAACAATCAATTTACCAGCACATCACTGCAAGTGGGCCCACTGGGATGGATTTCTTTCTAAAATGACTCCAAGCTGATCTCCTTTTGTAAAATCCATGTAAGGTTACAAAAATCATACTCTCATTTCACCTTCTGTGAAAACATAGATTGTTCTTCCCAAGATATCTCTTCCACTTGTCCTCACTCTTGCTCTGTCTCCTAACCCTTCCTCCCTCCCTTACTCACTTCTCATTCATTTTCTCTCTTGCCTCTGCCAGGTAGAGTCAGCCTTTTTGTTTCACCAGTGTATGCTCCCACCAGGCTTCCTTTGTGGCTCAGATGGTAAAGAATCCACCTACAATGCCAGAGATACAGGTTTAATTCCTGGGTCAGGAAGATCTGCTGGGGAAGAGAATGGCAACTCACTCCAGTATTCTTTCCTGGAGAATTCTATAGACAGAGGAGTCTGGCAGGCTGCAGTCCATGGGATCACAAAGAGTTGGACATGACTGAGGAGTCATGTCTCCCAGGAGTGGTAAGACCTCTTCCTCTGGTAAAGAAGACTCATCAGAATTTAGGGGCTCAGTGTCCCCATCTTCATTAGAGTCCTCCTGAACATCCTCATCCCAATTTACAGAAAATCATTCTTTCTCAACTAGTAACCTCACTTCAAGAGTAGATACCCTGCAAGACTGGGATTTTAATTTGCATTGTAATTCAGCCAGTCACTGGATGATGTTTTGCATTTGATTTCCAGAAACTTCAGCCCTGAAGCTACAGGAGATACTCTTTCCTTCAGAGTACAGCCAGTAGTTCTGAGTTCAATTATGAGTGCTTGACCTGGGAACTGGCATTCCTGAGCACATCCTTTTCTTTCACCACTCTGTGCAGCAACGTTAAGAACAACCAACCATCATTTTCCAAAAATGTTTGAAACTATCATATACAAAGTCACATGGTTTTTACTTGGGATTGCTCCAATGCAGGTATTTTGCATACCTCTGTAAAGAGATCACACCATGGACTCTAAGTGCTCTCTTTATTACTGGAAATGAGGCCATTAGAGTCTTTATTTAATCAGACAAGAGAGCCAATTCCAGAAACCCCAGAACCAATTCAAAAAAATTCATCTTTAATATTATTTCCCTGGAGAAAAACTCTCAGTACCAAAATCTGTAGGAGGAAATAGCTCAATGAATCTAAGAAGTCCCACCATCTGCTATGTGTGAGTTGGAGACTCAGGAAAGGCAGTGGTATAATTCAGTCCAAGTTCAAATGCTTGAGAACCAGGGGAGCTGATGGTTTAAGTCCAAGGGCAGGAACAGAAGAGATTAGATGTCCAGCTCAACAGTGAGGCAGAAAAAAGGAGCAAATTCTTAATTCCTCTTCTTTTTCCTCTATTTAGGCCTTCAGTGGATTGGATGATGACCACCTACACTAAGGAGGGCAATCTTTTTTACTGAGTCTACCAATTCAATTGCTAATCTCTTCTGGGAATACCTTCAGGGACACATCCAGAAATAATGTTGAATCTAGGTACCCCATGGCCAGTCAAAGTGACATGTAAAATTAACCATCACAGTCAACAAATATCAGATACGAGTAACTGCATGACCCAAACCACAGGGGATATAGGCATAGCTCATAGATAAATCTTCAATGAAGTCTTTATTAACAGACTTGTCAGCTGCCTTCACAGAGTGGCTCATGGAATAATTAATGGTAGCAAAAATCAGCCTTCTATTCTCTTTGTATGTTTAATACATATAAGAAACTTTTTATGTGATAATGACAGTACAAGGTGCTTAGAACTGTTTCCAGGTCCCCTGCAAACACACATGTATTTAGAGTAGAATTAGAAATATTAAAAAGCCACATAATCAAGCTGTCAAGTGCATCATTTCTTGTATTACACAGAGCAAGATAATAACTAACATCTATTCTATACTGTGGGCTTCCCTGGTGGCTCAGATGGTAAAGAATTCACTTAACAATACAGGAGACCCAGGTTTGATCCCTTGGTCGGGAAGATCCCCTGGAGAAGGGCATGGCAACCCACTCCAGTATTCTTGCCTGGAGAATTCCATGGACAGAGGAGGTTGGCAGGCTACAGTCCATGGGGTCACAAAGAGTCAGAAAGACTGAGTGACTACCACGTACACACACACACACACACACACACACACACACAGTACTGTAAGTCCCCTATATTTAAATGAGTTTTGTTCTGAGAACATGTTCATAAGTCTAATTTGTTCTTAAGTCTAACAAAGTTAGCCTAGGTACCTAATTAACGTAATCAGCAATAAAGAACTGTACTGTATTAGGTTTGTAATACTTTTCACACAATATTAATAATACATAAAAACAAACACAAAAAATAAAGAAACATGTTTAGCCTTATAGCACAATACCTTGAAAAGTACAGTAGGTACAGTACAACCACTAGCACACAGGGACTGGTGTTGAGTGAATCTGCAAGAAGAGCGACTGACAGGAGGTGGGAGATAGAGCTGAAGGATTGTCAGCAATGGCAGATGGAGGGCAGGCTGCAATTTCATTCACACCTGACCCTGATGGCATTTACCTTCACATCTTTGAAAGTTTCAAACTTGTAGTTTTGTATGTAGCTTTGTATGTATGTATGTATAGTGCTTGCTATATCCCAGACACAACCTATGAAGAAGGTACTATTAATCTTCCATTTTTATTGATGAGGCAACTGATATATAGAGATGTCAATTCACTCCAAATTATGAGTGGTTACAGAACAGAACAAAAGTACTTCAGCCAGTATGTTTGCCTTCAAATCTTAGTTCTGACATTTACTAGTTATATGTCTTGGGAAAGTTACTTGACTTTATTTTAAAATACAGGATACAAAATAGCACTTCGCTTATACCATAGACTATAAAGAAAAAGAGATGATATTTACAATATGGTGAATATGCAACAAATGTTTCCTTACATACTGGAGGTTAGGAAGAGATACATGATAATACACTAATCACATTTCTGGTCAGTTCAACTAAAATTCAACACTTGGCGTTTTGTAACAGAATTCATGGATTATGGATCCCAAAGAGATCAGGCGTTGATTCTGTTTTTGGCTTGAATTCTTCCCTAGACAATCTTCATATATGAAAACCAAGTGTGATTTGAAAAAGATTTAGAAGATGCTGATGCTGTTACTGCTGCTAACTCGCTTCAGTCGTGTCCGTCTCTGTGCGACCCCATAGATGGCAGCCCACCAGGCTCCCCCATCCCTGGGATTCTCCAGGCAAGAACACTGGAGTGCATTGCCATTTCCTTCTCCAATGCATGAAAGTGAAAAGTGAAAATGAAGTCGCTCAGTCGTGTCCGACTCTTAGTGACCCCATGGACTGCAGCCCACCAGGCTCAGAAGATGCAGTAATCCTGAATAAGACGATCACACCAATTTGTAACCAAATGTATAAAGACATGTTCTCTTATAGCTGTTTGTTATTTACAGTCAATTCAAATATGTTTTTTCCTTAAAATATGGCTCATTATTCACAAAAATGAAATCTAATCCTTTTAATATGATAAATTCATTTTTATTGAGTTAAACCACAGGCAAAAGAATTTTCAGCCATTGTGGTTTTCTCCTAGTATTTAGAAAAGAGATTTCTGATTAATTACAAGCGCCATCTCAGGCATCATGGCCAAAAAATGAGTCTTTTATTTAGGCTGTATTTATCTTTATTGTATTATTAGAGTTCAGCTGTGGAAATAAACTACATGACTCATGAAAACAAATATCATAACATTTTAAATTAACATTTAGCTAGACTACAACTAAAAAAATAGTCAAGTATTCTTATAATAAAATATAGGCAAACTATTTTGCACTTTATTATCTTCTCTAGGAATAAGGCAAGCCTAAATATATTTCTGTCTAGACCTTCTAAATTTTGCAAAAAGCAATTTTTTAAAAATAATTATTTTGCTTTGATCATCTATGTATTCTAGAGATACAAACACAAATTAAAGCTGTTTGGCCTTAAAATGCATGCCAGCTATGGACACAGTTTTGGGGTTTATAACTAGATAGATAGACTGAACAATTATCAGCCTGGAAAATCTCCAAGGAAATAAGTTTTTAACTTTCACAATGGTAATTTAGAAATTGGCTCACTTCTTGTGCCTGTGCTGAATTGATATTGAATTCTGATTTACATTTCTTTATTCTCATCACTAGTGACTGAGTTTTTAAGGACACAGAATATCTTCATGTTGAATATTCAATGACAAACATGAATAACTACCATTATCGTACACTGAGTATATTATTTAAATCTTGCCATAATCTTATTAAAAAGTTCCTTCAAATGAAATAACTAAAGTTAAGAAAATTTAATATGATTTGGTAAAGGTTACAGAGCTAATAAATTTCAGAAAATGCCAAATCTTAGATCCATTTGGTTACAAATTTCTAGTCTTTCACCTACCTTTTACTGACCAACATATAGATTGTACTCAGCGTGTACATATTGAATAGATTAATATATTCCTAAGGAAATGATAATCAAAACCATGCCTAAAAACATCCTGATGTGAAATAAAATCAGTTTCTTTTAATATAGCCATGCAGTGCTGAGTCGCTCAGTTGTGTCCAGCTCTTGGCGACGCCATGGACTGTAGCCTGCCAGGCTCCTCTGTCCATGGGGATTCTCCAGGCAAGAATACTGAAGTGGATTGCCATGCCCTTCCTCCAGGGGATCTTCCCAACCCAGGGATCAAACCTAGGTCTCCCACATTGCAGGCAGATTCTTTACCATCTGAGCTACCAGGGAAGCCCATGACTACTGGAGTAGGTAACCTATCCCTTCTCCAGGGCATCTTTCTGACCCAGAGATCGAACTGGCATCTCCTGCATTGCAGATGGATTCTGAACTACCAGGGAAGCCCTTTAATATAGACAGCCAAGTAAAACACCTACTCAACCATACATTAACGCTTTTTCAATCAAAGCCTATAATCATAGACATAGTCTACAAATCTAAATATGTTTTGTATCAATATACTATGTATGTGTACAATTAAGAGAGATTCTGTTGTCTATCTCTCAATTGTACTGAAGAAGAAAATAGTCTTAAACAGAGATTAATGTGCAGTGCGTGTTACACGGCACCAAGTGTTACAATGGCACTTAGGGGTGGACATTTTATAACAAGATCTAGATTCATTTTTCTGACAACTAAGAATTATTTAATGTGGGCCATTATTTATAAAACACATAAAATGTTAACATTCTTTTGTATATCCTGATGAAATCTTCTTTTTGCGTTTCTTCAGAGAAGGATTTATAGCTGGTCTATTTAAAGAGAATTTTGCCAAAATGGACACCAATTTCAAAAAAAAAGCAGAAATTACTATCCAAACAGATTCAAATAACCTGGAATTCTTCCATGATATATTTAACACTGTTCTTTGGTAAAACATTAAATGGCACATAATTATAATACTGGGCTTCCCAAGTGGCACAGTAGCAAAAAATCTGCCTGCCCATGCAGGAGATGCAGAAGACATGGGTTCAATCCCTGGGTCGGGAAGATCCCCTGGAGGAGGACACGGAAACCAACTCAAGTGTATTTGCTTGGGGAATTCCATGGACAGAGGAGCCTGGCAGGCTGCAGTCCAGGGGGTCACAAAGAGTTGGACACGACCGAACATGCACACATGTAATTATAATATTAAATCATGGATATCATGTTTTATAGGTGGATATCAAAATTCCATGTGATACATCTTCTGTTGATGTCTTTTTTCTCATCCGAAACTTGAAGTTGGCTCACATGAACCCTAAGCACTCTTTAAGTTCATATGTTCATGATGTCATTGCCCTTATAATACACTCCTGCATCAAATAATATTAATTATCAGTTAAATATGTGGTTATCTTCCCATGGTATTTAGTGAAGAGGGACAGACTAATTACATCACTACAATTTTTCTGATCCTTTTATATTTCTCTTATTCCTGTGGTACATTTGAAAACTGACAATATCCTTAGCTCCATTCTTTAAAGAGTTTACCCAGAAAAGAGTTTCAAAAAGAAAGAAGCTGAAAAAAAAATTGTTTCTACATAGTAAATACTTACCTGAATTCGTCTATTTTCCCAACTGCTTTTCTTTCCTATCACCCCACTCCTGCATAAAGACAAAAAGAAAAGAGTAGGCTACTGAAGTGTGGAATCGTGGATCAAAATCTAACATTCTTTTCTTTTTCCTCTTTGTTTCTTTGTAGTAGTTTGAAGATGTTATTCCCTTCTATTTTATTTTCTTAGCTAGAGCTAGTGAGACATTATCTATATTGAATAATTAATCACCGTCAAACTGGTCTAATTCTCTTTTACTACGGCATCCTGTTAGTAACGTGACCTGGAGGAAAATTTCACTCATTGACAGCTTCCTCATCTGTAAGACACTAAGGTTAAACTGAATAATCTATTCCATTTCCAGAATAGAGTAAAATTAAGACAAACTATATGCAGGTCAGGAAGCAACAGTTAGAACTGGACATGGAACAACAGACTGGTTCCAAATAGGAAAAGGAGTACGTCAAGGCTGTATATTGTCACCCTGCTTATTTAACTTCTATGCAGAGTACATCATGAGAAACGCTGGACTGGAAGAAACACAAGCTGCAATCAAGATTGCCGGGAGAAATATCAATCACATCAGATATGCAGACGACAGCACCCATATGGCAGAAAGTGAAGAGGAACTCAAAAGCCTCTTGATGAAAGTGAAAGAGGAGAGTGAAAAAGTTGGCTTAAAGCTCAACATTCAGAAAACAAAGATCATGGCATCTGGACCCATCACTTCATGGGAAATGGATGGGGAAACAGTGGAAACAGTGTCAGACTTTATTTTTTGGGGCTTCAAAATCACTGCAGATGGTCACTGCAGCCATGAAATTAAAAAGACACTTACTCCTGAACTGAACTGAACTGATAGTATGAGTATAAATATATATTTAGTAAATAATTATTTCTTGAATAACTTATTGTGAGCTGGATACATAGAAGATCAGCTAGTTCCTGAGATAATATTAAATAATACCTTACAGATATCCTTTAAGAATTCAGTTTATTGAAGAAGACAGGAGCACAGAGAAATACTTAGAGTTGAATGGAATCTAATTTTTCAGTCAGTTCAGTTCAGTTGCTCAGTCGTGTCCAACTCTTTGCAACCCCATGAATCACAGCACACCAGGCCTCCCTGTCCATCACCATCTCCTGGAGTTCACTCAGACTCACATCCATCGAGTCCGTGATGTCATCCAGCCATCTCATCCTCGGTCGTCCCCTTCTCCTCCTGCCCCCAATCTCTCCCAGCATCAGAGTCTTTTCCAATGAGTCAACTTTTCACATGAGGTGTCCAAATTACTGGAGCTTCAGCTTTAGCATCATTCCTTCCAAAGAAATCCCAGGGCTGATCTCCTTCAGAATGGACTGGTTGGATCTCCTTGCAGTCCAAGGGACTCTCAAGAGTCTTCTCCAACACCACAGTTCAAAAGCATCAATACTTCGGCGCTCAGCCTTCTTCACAGTCCAACTCTCACATCCATACATGACCACAGGAAAAACCATAGCCTTGACTAGATGGACCTTAGTTGGCAAAGTAATGTCTCTGCTTTTGAATATACTATCTAGGTTGGTCATAACTTTTCTTCCAAGGAGTAAACGTCTTTTAATTTCATGGCTGCAATCACCACCTGCAGTGATTTTGGAGCCCAGAAAAATAAAGTCTGACACTGTTTCCACTGTTTCCCCATCTATTTCCCTTGAAGTGATGGGACCAGATGCCATGATCTTTGTTTTCTGAATGTTGAGCTTTAGGCCAACTTTTTCACTCTCCTCTTTCACTTTCATCAAGAGGGTTTTTAGCTCCTCTTCACTTTCTGCCATAAGGGTGGTGTCATCTGCATATCTGAGGTGATTGATATTTCTCCCGGCAATCTTGAGTCCAGCTTGTGTTTCTTCCAGTCCAGCGTTTCTCATGATGTACTCTGCATAGAAGTTAAATAAGCAGGGTGACAATATACAGCCTTGATGTACTCCTTTTCCTATTTGGAACCAGTTTGTTGTTCCATGTCCAGTTCTAACTGTTGCTTCTTGACCTGCATACAGATTTCTCAAGAGGCAGGTTAGGTGGTCTGATATTCCCATCTCTTTCAGATGGAAGTGTATAAATAATCCTAGAGCCCATTATAGTGAAGTGCTTAATAGATGCTAAGGATATAATGGTAAATGAGGTATCTCAGCTCTGTCTGGAAAAATAAGAGGAAACTCTGAGCAGGGAAGACATGGAAGAGCATTTTGGGAAAAGATCAGGGAGCTAAAAAAGTAAAATTCATACCAAAGAATGCTTATGTTTCCAGAGAGAAGACAGAAAAGAAATGGCCATTGAGACTAAACAAATAGGTTAAGCTAATATTGAAAGTGATTTTGTAATCCTGCTAAGGTATATGAGCTTCCTGGGAAGTGAGAATTTGAAAACAGGGGAATGATGTCATTCTTTTAGACTGCTTTTAGAACAACTTTTTCAGTGATGTGAAAGTGATTTGGAGCATCAAAGAAAATAATTTTCAATATTGGACATCTATAAAAGTTTAATTATTATCTGATGCATATTACTTTGCAGATGGCTCAGGTAGAAGTACTGACCTTTAGTAGACAATGAGTATGACATTCAGAGCTTAGATTTCATCAGAATGAAGAATCACTGCATGTGAAATTTGATGATTACATGTATTCTCTGAAGAGCAATAAATCTCAGAGCTCTGGACATTATGGGAAATTCTCAAGAAATGAGCCTCAGGGAATTTCTTACAGAAGATTTATTATATCAGCAGTCATTATGCAACCATTTCTTAAAACTAAATTTTTAACTTTAGAGCATGTTTGTTTCCCTTCCACTTTTAAAAATAATTCTCTTTGTGCTTTCCAATGGAATCTCCATGCTTATAGAATGTTATATACATGGTATGGTATCCAGTGTGATAACTGCTAGTAACATATGACTACTGAGAATTTGAAATGTGGCACTTGTGACTGAGAATTTGAAATTTTAATGTTATTTAATTGTAATTATACTAATAATTAAACTACAGACTTTATTCCAGTCTCCTCAGTTTTCTTATATATCTGCTACTTATCTGTTCCAGGATTCAATGTAAGATCAAATACTGCAGTTGGTCATTATGCCTTCTTGATCTCCTCTAATCTATGACAGTTCTCCAATCTTATCTTTCATGACCTTGAAGCTCTGCAGAATAGTGATGGGTGTTTTCTACACTGCCTGCCTCATGTTTTCTCATAAGTATTTGAGGTTATGAATTTAGGGAAATATACTCTAGAGATGGTAAGTCCTACTTGTTGTATCTATCAAAGGGCATAAAGCCTCAAAATGAGTTGTTATTGATGACCTTCGCCTTGATTACTTGATTAAGGTAGTATCTGCTAGTTTTCTCCCTGTAAAGGTATTGTCTTTCCTCTTCTACAATCTATTCATTAGAAGTCATTATCATAGACCAACCTCACTCAAGAAGCACTGCATTAAACTATATCTCTTAGAGTAAGAGGCATCAGGAAATTGTGGCCATATATTAAAATCAGCAGAAAAATTAGTGAATGTTGGGGGAGATGCTTTGAGTCTATGCCAGTATCCTCTTTCACCTTGATGCCAACTAATTTTAGCATCTACCTATGTATCTCATTGGGAGAAGGAAATGGCAACCCACTCCAGTATTCTTGCCTGGAGAATCCCAGGGATAGAGGAGCCTGGTAGGCTACCGTTTATGGGGTCGCACAGAGTCGAACACGACTGAAGCAACTTAGCAGCAGCAGCAGCATGCATCTTGCCTTCAGTAATTATTAGTGCTTGCTTGCTTGCTTGCTTTTCTTAACAAAAAATATTTTACAGGTTTTTGGGGGATTTCATTAGTGTATAATATTTTTCAACTTTTATATTTGAAATTATTTGCTTGCATGGCTAAATAAATATCACTATAGGTTAAATAGCTGCCAGGCAGAATAAAAAGATTATGCCAAATTATCTAACTGTTTGTTGTTGTTGAGGTCTAATTACATACAAGTACTTATCAAGTAATATATACTTTATGGAGGAAAAAATATCTAAACATATTTAAGGTAACATTCGAACCTTTCCCCAGGAAAGAACCTGAATGATTCAAATATGATGAAGTCATATTTGGAAAGTGAAAAGATGGGAGTCCAGTGTTGAGTTCATTTAAATAAGCATTCAACCATTTTTATTTCCCCACAATTATCTGACTGGGCAGGGAAAGTACAATTGAAATAACATATCTCAATAACTTAGTCATAAATTCACTGGTCTTTTTTTGTTGCTATTCCATTGAACAGTGAAAATTACAGGTGAGTAAAGAGCCTCTTGATGAAAGGGAAAGAGGAGAGTGAAAAAGTTGGCTAAAAGCTCAACATTCAGAAAACTAAGATCATGGCATCTGGTCCCATCACTTCATGGCAAATAGATGGGGAAACAGTAGAAACAGTGTCAGACTTTATTTTTCTGGGCTCCAAAATCACTGCAGATGGCAATTGCAGCCATTAAATTAAAAGACATTTACTCCTTGGAAGGAAAGTTATGTCCAACCTAGACAGCGTATTAAAAAGCAGAGATACTACTTCGCCAACAAAGGTCCGTCTAGTCAAGGCTATGGTTTTTTCAGTGGTCATGTATGGATATGAGAGTTGGACTATAAAGAAAGCTGAGCACTGAAGAATTGATGCTTTTGTTTTGTTTTTTTTTTTTATATATAATTTTTTATTTTTTTTAAATTTTAAAATCTTTAATTCTTACATGCGTTCCCAAACATGAACCCCCCTCCCACCTCCCTCCCCACAACATCTCTCTGGGTCATCCCCATGCACCAGCCCCAAGCAAGCTGCACCCTACGTCAGACATGGACTGGCGATTCAATTCTTACATGACAGTATACATGTTAGAATTCCCATTCTCCCAAATCATCCCACCCTCTCCCTCTCCCTCTGAGTCCAAAAGTCCGTTATACACATCTGTGTCTTTTCTCCTGTCTTGCGTACAGGGTCGTCATTGCCATCTTCCTAAATTCCATATATATGTGTTAGTATACTGTATTGGTGTTTTTCTTTCTGGCTTACTTCACTCTGTATAATTGGCTCCAGTTTCATCCATCTCATCAGAACTGATTCAAATGAATTCTTTTTAACGGCTGAGTAATACTCCATTGTGTATATGTACCACAGCTTTCTTATCCATTCATCTGCTGATGGACATCTAGGTTGTTTCCATGTCCTGGCTATTATAAACAGTGCTGCGATGAACATTGGGGTACATGTGTCTCTTTCAATTCTGGTTTCCTCGGTGTGTATGCCCAGCAGTGGGATTGCTGGGTCATAAGGTAGTTCCATTTGCAATTTTTTAAGGAATCTCCACACTGTTCTCCAAAGTGGCTGTACTAGTTTGCATTACCACCAACAGTGTAGCAGGGTTCCCTTTTCTCCACACCCTCTCCAGCATTTATTGCTTGTAGATTTTTGGATCGCAGCCATTCTGACTGGTGTGAAGTGGTACCTCATTGTGGTTTTGATTTGCATTTCTCTAATAATGAGTGATGTTGAGCATCTTTTCATGTGTTTGTTAGCCATCCGTATGTCTTCTTTGGAGAAATGTCTATTTAGTTCTTTGGCCCATTTTTTGATTGGGTCGTTTATTTTTCTGGAATTGAGCTGCAGAAGTTGCTTGTATATTTTTGAGATTAGTTGTTTGTCAGTTGTTTCATTTGCTATTATTTTCTCCCATTCAGAAGGCTGTCTTTTCACCTTGCTTATATTTTCCTTTGTTGTACAGAAGCTTTTAATTTTAATTAGATCCCATTTGTTTCTTTTTGCTTTTATTTCCAGAATTCTGGGAGGTGGATCATAGAGGATCCTGCTGTGATTTATGTCTGAGAGTGTTTTGCCTATGTTCTCCTCTAGGAGTTTTATAGTTTCTGATCTTACATTTAGATCTTTAATACTTAGGAATATATCTACCTAAAGAAACTAAAGACCTATATATAGAAAACTATAAAACACTGATGAAAGAAATCAAAGAGGACACTAATAGATGGAGAAATATACCATGTTCATGGATCGGAAGAATCAATATAGTGAATATGAGTATACTACCCAAAGCAATTTACAAATTCAATGCAATCCCTGTCAAGCTACCAGCCACATTTTTCACAGAACTAGAACAAATAATTTCAAGATTTGTATGGAAATACAAAAAACCTCGAATAGCCAAAGCAATCTTGAGAAAGAAGAATGGAACTGGAGGAATCAACTTGCCTGACTTCAGGCTCTACTACAAAGCCACAGTCATCAAGACAGTATGGTACTGGCACAAAGACAGACATATAGATCAATGGAACAAAATAGAAAGCCCAGGGATAAATCGACACACATATGGACACCTTATCTTTGACAAAGGAGGCAAGAATAGACAATGGAGTAAAGACAATCTCTTTAACAAGTGGTGCTGGGAAAACTGGTCAATCACTTGTAAAAGAATGAAACTAGATCACTTTCTAACACCGTACACAAGAATTGATGCTTTTGAACTGTGGTGTTGGAGAAGACTCTTGAGAATCCCTTGGACTGCAAGGAGACCCAACCAGTCCATTTTAAGGAGATCAGTCCTGGTAGTTCCTTGGAAGGACTGATGTTGAGGCTGAAACTCCAATACTTTGGCCACCTGATGCGAAGAGCTGACTCATTGGAAAGACCCTGATGCTGGGAAAGATTGAGGGCAGGAGGAGAAGGGGACGACAAAGGATGAGATGGTTGGATGGCATCGTCAACTCAATGGACATGGGTTTGGGTGGACTCTGGGAGTTGGTGATGGACAGGAAGGCCTGGCGTGCTGCGATTCATGGGGTCGCAAAGAGTCGGACATGACTGAGTGACTGAACTGAACTGAACTGAAATGCACCAGGAAAATTAAAGAAGGTTGACCTGAACTTATTTCTAGGAGAACATTGATCAGATCAATTGCCTAATTTCATTAATCTTTGTAGAACATAGCCTGTAATTTTGCACATACACTCTTTGCCAGAATTTTTATATTCTCCAAAGCTGTCAAAGTAATTAGAGGAGTTCTGAAATACTCCACTAAATTTTAGTCTCTTGAACAATATTCTAACACCTGCTTCATTATAAGTTGCTTATCAATGTGTAAATCATTTTACTAGACTATTTCTGCTTCTGTTGGTTGAAAATTTAAATATAAATGTCATATTTTCTCTGGACTTGAGGAAAAAACACTGTACAAAGTAAGCCATGAAGTCATTCTAAGTATAGTTCTTTTTGATGTGTAAACTATCAGTGTACCAAACCCCAAGGTATTGGGGTATTGGATTGGTATCATTGATACTAAATAGGCTTTTAACATGCAGATTTATTTATTAAGCAAATACAGAGCATATCCTAAAGAATCAGTTCAGTTCAGTTCATTCGCTCAGTCATGTCTGACCCTTTGTGACCCCATGGACTGGAGCATATCAGGCCTCCCTGTCCATCACCACTCCTGGAGCTTACTCAAACTCATGTCCATCGAGTAAATGATGCCATCCAACCATTTCATTCTCTGTCATCCCCTCCTCCCTCCAGCCTTCTATCTTTACTAGCATCAGGGTCTTTTCAAATGAGTCAGCTCTTCACATCAGGTGGCCAAAGTATTTCAGCATTCCTTCCAATGAAAATTCAGGACCAATTTCCTTTAGGATGGACTGGTTGGATCTCCTTGCTGTCCAAGGGACTCTCAAGAGTCTTCTCCAACACCACAGTTCAAAAGCATCAATTCTTCAGTGCTCAGCATTCTTTATAGTCCAACTCTCACATCCATATATGACTACTGGAAAAACCATAACTTTGACTGGTGGTGGTGGTTGAGTCACTAAGTCATGCAACTCTTGTGACCCCATGGACTGTAGCCCACCAGGCTCCTCTGTCCATGGGATTCTCCAGGCAAGAATACTGGAATGGGCTGCCATTCCCTTCTCCAGAGGATCTTCCTGACCCAGGAATTGACCCCAGGTCTCCTACATTGCAGGCAGTTTCTTAACCAACTGAGCTATCTATGAGGGAAGCCCATAGCTTTGACTAGATGGACGTTTTTTGGCAAAGTTATGTCTCTGCTTTTTAATATGCTGTCTAGGTTTTTCATAATTTTTCTTTCAAGGAGTAAGTGTCTTTTACTTTCATGGCTGCAGGCACCATCTGCAGTGATTTTGGAGCCCCCCAAAATAGTCTGTGACTGTTTCCATTGTTTCCCCATCATCCTAAAGAACAGGCATTATTTAAAGCATTATATGAAGACATGGAACAACAGACTGGTTCCAAATAGGAAAAGGAGTACGTCAAGGCTGTATATTGTCACCCTGCTAATTTAACTTATATGCAGAGTACATCATGAGAAACGCTGGACTGGAAGAAACACAAGCTGAGATCAAGATTGCCAGGAGAAATATCAATAACCTCAGATATGCAGATGACACCACCCTTACGGCAGAAAGTGAAGAGGAACTCAAAAGCCTCTTAATGAAAGTGAAAGAGGAGAGTGAAAAACTTGGCTTAAAGTTCAAATTCAGAAAACGAAGATCATGGCATCTGGTCCCATCACTTCATGGGAGATAGATGGGGAAACAGTAGAAACAGTGTCAGACTTTATTTTTCTGGGCTCCAAAATCACTGCAGATGGTCACTGCAGCCATGAAATTAAAGACGCTTACTCCTTGGAAGGAAAGTTATGACCAACCTAGACAGCATATTAAAAAGCACAGACGTTACTTTGCCCACAAAAGTCCATCTAGTCAAGGCTTTGGTTTTTCCAGTGGTCATGTATGGATGTGAGAGTTGGACTGTGAAGAAAGCTGAGCACAGAAGGATTGATGCTTTTAAACTGTGGTGTTGGAGAAGACTCTTGAGAGTCCCTTGGACTGCAAGGAGATCCAACCAGTCCATTCTGAAGATCAGCCCTGGGATTTCTTTGAAGGAAATGATACTGAAGCTGAAACTCCAGTACTTTGGCCACCTCATGTGAAGAGTTGACTCACTGGGAAAGACTCTGATGCTGGGAGGGATTGGAGGCAGGAGGAGAAGGGGACGACAGAGGATGAGATGGCTGGATGGCATCACCGACTCGATGGACGTGAGTCTGAGTGAACTCCGGGAGTTGGTGATGGACAAGGAGGCCTAGTGTGCTGTGATTCATGGGGTTGCAAAGAGTCGGACACAACTAAGCAACCGAACTGAACTGATACTGGAATAATAAGTACATTTCAATATTACTGACTATACATGATTATGTGTGCTAAGGTGCTTCAGTCGTGTCTGACTCTTGGTGACCCTATGGTCCGTAGCCCTGGGAATCCTCTGTCTGACTGAATCCTCTGTCCATAGGATTCTCCAGGAAATGATACTTGAGTAGGCTACCATGCCTTCCTCCTGGGAATCTTCCCAACCCAGGGATTAAACCCATGTCCCTTACATCTCCTGCACTGGCAGATGGGTTCTTTACCACTAGCCCGCCCTGGGAAGCCCAGATATAATAATATATCATTTTTAATATGGATTGTACATAAAATACTAAGAAGTGTTTTAAAAGAAATTAATAACAGTATAAGAGAACTCTGTATATTCACCACTTAGCTAAGGAAGGCTTAAATATTTCTGCTAGATTATATCTCTTTCTTTCAACCACACAAAGCAACTATTTCATTTCAAAAACTATATTTTTACTATGTATATATATCCCTGAAAACTATGTTGCATTTTCTGCCTGCCTTTAAAATTCATATAGCTGTAATTTATTTTATTTTATTTTAACATGATTGCTTTTCTCAAAAATGTATTTTAGAGATTCATCTATATGGATTCATGAAGTTTTAGTTCACTCATTTCTCACCACTGATTTATATTTAATTGTTTAGATTAAACATAATCTGTGAGTGATGTACATTTGAGGGGTTTCCAGATTTTTAAAAATCATTGTTTTTGATGTTTGTATGTACATTTGCTTGTGAGTGTGTGTGTGTCTATTTATTATGCTGCAATGAATAGCTTTGTTCACAACTTTTATGCAACTGAGAGCAGAATTGATGGGCTTGTCACTTACACACATATTTCATCTATCCAGGTAATGACAAAAGATACCATTTTATTGCCCCAATAGATCTTTACATTTTGTAAATATGGTGGTAATAAAATGGCATCTCATGGGCTTTAATGTCCATTTACCTAATTTATAATGTGGTTTACATCTTCTATGTTTATACAAAATTCTTTTTATTTTTCTCATTTTCTGATGGTTTTTCATTTTATATTAAACTGCAGAGTATACTTTATATTCAGGAAATTATATCTTTGCTGAAAATATATGACATTTTCATACATTTGTGAGTTACATTTTAACTCTCTTCTTGATGCTTGCTGTATGGAAGTTATTAATAATAATATCATCAAATATATTGAGGTCTAGCTTTATGATTACACATTTTATGTCTTATTTAAAAGACCATTTCCTAACATAAAACCATAAAATAATATTTTCTTATATTAATTGTAAAATGTTTCATTTCACTGATAATCCATTCATCTATGCAGAAATTTTTTTTCCTTCATTACAGTGTGAAGCAGTGATTAAATTTCAGGTGTTTTTAAAAATTTTTTTTCTGTATAAACAGTTCTCTCAGAACTAGGTATAAGCAGCACATCCTTCTTCACATATATGTTAAGGCTATTTTATTATAAACAACTTTCAACACACGTGGGTCAATTATTGGACTTCATATACTATTTCATTTGGCGGTTCCTGCATCTGTGTACCAATATTACACTGTCTACATTAGGTTTTAGCAAACTATGATTAGTGCATCAAATATGGGACATCTATTTTTACTCAGTCTGTGAACAATGTTGTTGTTTAGTCACTAAGTCATGTCCGATTCTTTTGGGACCCCATGGATTGTAGCCCACCAGGCTCCTGTGTCCATAGGGTTTCCCAGACGAGAATACTGGAGTGGGTTGCCATTTTCTTCTCCAGGGCATCATCATGACCCAAGAATCAAACCCAATGTCTCCTGCATGGCCAGGCTCATTCTTTACCACTGAGCCACCAGAGAAGTAACTAATAATTGTTTTTACAATTTTAAATGGTCAAAAATTCTAAAGAATGATAATATTCCTTGGCAAGTGAAAATTATAAAACATTTAAATTGTGGTGTCTATCGATACCACTTTTTTGGAACACTCCAATTATTTGCATGTTGACTATGGCTGCGTTACTGTTGCAGTGGTAGAGGTGAGCAGTTAGGAGAGACACTAGGCCTAAAATATTCACTCCCTGTCCCTTTACAGAAAAAGTCTGCCATGTCCAGCTTAAAGACAGACAAGTCTCTTTGCAGTCTCCCCTTTCCTGGAAATTTACTTCTACCTCACCTTTACAACAAAGGCATCACGCAGTCCTATTGAGGTCAGTTTTATGCACATGTTTCCTGTTAGATTCCCACATCAGTTTGGTTCTGACTTTTTCTACTCCTCCCTAAAACCCATGCAGTCATCAAAACACAACTCGAATTAAACCTGGACACACTGGAAACCCTACAGGCAAAAACTGGTTTGTTAGCATGGTCTTACTTGCACATCATTTTTGTCTCAGTATATTTCTTCCCTTCTCTGTGCCAACTCAAGCATTTGCAAGCAACAAAGTTTTTTTGTTGTTGTTTTGTTGTGTTTAATACAGATTTTCAGCCGTATAAGCAGCAGGACTGTTCACATTATCTCATCTGACATGCTGCCCCAAAACAGAAGTCTGTACTGTTATCTAAGGTTTTTTTCTTTTTAGGTTTCTTAAAGATTAAGTTAAGAACTGAAAAAAAATTTTATATCTTCATGAAATGAATGCTGTCATAACATTTATTAAAAGGTATGAAACACTGAATGGAAATACGATTAGGATTGGCATAAAAATGCCAAGCCAGAGACCAGACTACTACTTGGAAGGAATGAGATATGAATAATTTACAAAAGTGGAAATCCCTGAGTGTTTTCTGCTATTGTTTTTATTTTAACTATAAAGTTCAATAACTGTATTTCTTTGGAACTACATCCCTCTGGAACTACATCCCTCTGGAAATACACTGTATAATTTGTTTAGCATATTTGAGTGCCATAACTCTCTCTGAGGTTATAGATATAACATAGAGATCTATGAAAAATTATTTGTGCCTAATATTTCCCTATATCCAGGAAATAACTTCCTCATAATAAATCATATTTAGAAAATGTGGCTTATAAAAATAGCATTTGCTTTAAACATTTTACAGCATGGCTGTAAACATTTTACACCCTGTTTTATTTCCTGTGAAAAAGTGTATCTACCACTTACTCAGTTCACACTTGGGAATGTGAGCCCATAGACCATCTTTGTTATATTCATATGGAAAAGAAATCAATGAGATATTATGAATCAAAAGATATTAAAGATAGTATACATTATTATCATTTTGCAAATAACAGTTACAGTGTTGATACTAGTTACTGTGATAATTAAAGGTGATTTATATAACTTCATATTAAAGTTGCATGATAGCTTAACACCTATAGAAAAAATATAAAATAAAATGTAAATAAGCTATTGGGCATTTGAGCTGGGTTCTAGTGTCTCAAACAATAAAGAGTCTGCCTGTAATGTGGGAGACCTGGGTTCAATCCCTGAGTTGGGAAGATCCCCTGGAGAAGGAAATGGCTACCCACTCCATTATTCTTGCCTGGAGAACCCCATGGACGGAGCAGCCTGGAGAGCCCCAGTTCTTGGGGTCACAAAGAGTCGGACATGACTGAGCAGCTAACATTTCATTTCTACCTCAACTCCTTCAGCGTCAGAAGCAAATGCTTCATATAAAACTTCTGTAGGTCACAGGTCTCCCAGAGTCTACCTCAGACATGAGACCTGTTGCTTCCCCATCTCCTGGAGTGATTAATTTACAATCAGTTGATCTCGACCTCTGGATTGCCCCTGGAATGCCTCGTGTATACAGTGAGCCTTTATTGTCATCGCAGTCAACTCTGTACACAAGCGTATTGTCCCGTCTCACTCCCACAGCTGGAATTCCTCCTAACCATGGAGACACTGTACCAAAACAAGGAAAAGGAAAAATATTTAGTGACTTCCCTGGTGGTTCAGGACATCTTTTTTGGGTGCTAATTCTAGAAGGTCTTGTAGGTCTTCATAGAACCATTCAACTTGAACTTCTTCAGCATTACTGGTAGGGGCATAGACTTGCATTACTGTAATAGTGAGTGGTTAACCTTGGAAACGAACAGAGATCATTCTGTTGTTTTTGAGATTGCATCCAAGTACTGCATTTTGGACTCTTTGGTTGACTATGATGGTTACTCCATTTCTTTTAAGGGAGTCTTGCCCACAGTAAAGATAATAGTCATCTGATTTAACCCATTCCAGTCTATTTTAGTTGACTGATTCCCAAAATTTCAATGCTCACTCTTGCCATCTCCTGTTTGACCACTTTTCATTATAGGAGACTGGAATGAAAAAGCAGAAAGTCAAGAGATACCTGGAGTAACATGCAAATTGGCCTTGGAGTACAAAACGAAGCAGGTCAAAGGGTAACAGAGTTTTGCCAAGAGAACACTCTGTTTATAGACAACACCCTCTTCCAACACAAGAGAAGCCTCTACACATGGACATCACCAGATGGAGAACACCAAAATCAGGTTGATTATATTCTTCACAGCCAAAGATGGGAGATGCTCTATACAGTCAGCGAAAACAAGACTGGGAGCTGACTGTGGCTCAGATCATGAAGTCCTTACTGCCAAATTCAGACTTAAATTGAAGAAAGTAGGAAAAATCACTAGACTATTCAGGTATGACCTAAATCAATCCCTTATGATTATACAGTAGAAGTGACAAATAGATTCAAGGGGTTAGATCTGAGAGACAATGCCTGAAGAACTATGGACAGAGGTTCATGACATCATACAGGAGGCAGTTATCAAGACCATCCCCAAGAAAAAGAAATGCAGAAAGGCAAAATGGTTGTCCGAGAAAGCCCTTACAAAGAGCTGAGAAAAGAAAAGATACAAAAGGCAAAGGAGAAAAGGAAAGATATACCCATCTGAATGTAGAGTTCAAGAACTCTGAATAGTGAGAAGAGATAAGAAAGCCTTCCTCAGTGACCAGTGCAAAGAAATAGAGGAAAACAATAGAATGGGAAAGACTAGAGATCTCTTCAAGAAAATTAGAAATACCAAGGGAACATTTCATGCAAAGATGGGCACAAAGAGGACAGAAATGGTATGGACCTAATAGAAACAGAAGATATTAAGAAGAGGTGGCAAGAATACACAGAAGAACTATACAAAAAGATCTTCATGAACCAGATAACCACGATGGTGTGATCACTAACCTGGAATCAGACATCCTGGAATGCGAAGTCAAGTGGGCCTTAGGAAGTATCACTATGAACAAAGCTAGTGGGGGTGATGAAATTCCAGTTGAGCTATTTCAAATCCTGAAAGATGATGCTGTGAAAGTGCTACACTCAATATGCCAGCAAATCTGGAAAACTCAGCAGTCACCACAGGACTGGAAAAGGTCAGTTTTCATTCCAATCCCAAACAAAGGCAATGCCAAAGAATGTTCCAACTACTGCACAATTGCATTCATCTCACATTCCAGCAAAGTAATGCTCAAAGTTTTCCAAGCCAGGCTTCAACAGTATGTGAATGGTGAACTTCCAGATGTTCAAGCTGGATTTGGAAAAGGCAGAGGAACCAGAGATCAAATTGTCAGCATCTGCTGGATCATTGAAAAAGCAAGAGAGTTTCAGAAAAACATCTATTTCTGCTTTATTGACTATGCCAAGGCCTTTGACTATGTGGATCACAACAAACTATGGTAAATTCTTCAACAGGTGGGAATACCAGACCACCTCACCTGCCTCCTGAGAAATCTGTATGCAGGTCAGGAAGCAACACTTAGAACTAGACATGGAACAACAGATTGGTTGCAAATCAGGAAAGGGGTATGTCAAGGCTGTATGTTGTCATCCTGTTTATTTAAATTATATGCAGAGTACATTATGAGAAATACTGGACTGGATGAAGTACAAGCTGGAATCAAGATTGCTAGGAGAAATATCAATAACCTCAGAAATGCAGATGACACTACTCTTATGGGAGAAAGCAAAGAAGGTCTAAAGAGTCTCTTGATGTAAATGAAAAAGGGAAGTGAAAAAATTAGCTTAAAACTCAACATTCAGAAAACTAAGACCATGGCATCTGGTCCCATCACCTCATGGGAAATAGGTGGGGAAACAGTGGGAACAGTGTCAGACTTTATTTTTTGAGGGCTCCAAAATCACTGCAGATGGTGACCACAGCCATGAAATTAAAAGATGCTTGTTCCCTGAAAGAAAAACTATCACCAACCTAGACAGCATATTAAAAAGCAGAGACATTGGTTTGCCAACAAAGGTCTGTCTAGTCAAAGCTATGGTTTTTCCAGTAGTTACATACGGATGTGAGAGTTGGACTATAAAGAAAGCTGAGTGCTAGAGAATTGAGCTTTTGAACTGTGATGCTGGAGAAGACTCTTGAGAGTCCCTTAGACTGCAAAGAGATCCAACCAGTCCATCCTAAAGGAAATCAATCCTGAATGTTCATTGGAAGGACTGATGCTGAAGCTGAAACTACAATACTTTGGCCACCTGATGCGAAGAACTGACTTATTTGAAACGATCCTGATGCTGGGAAAGATTGTAGGCAGGAGGAGAAGGGGATGACAGAGGATGAGATGTTTGGATGGCATCACTTACTCGATGGACATGAGTTGGAGTAAGCTCCGAGAGTGGTGATGGACAGGGAGGCCTGGCATGCGGCAGTCTATGGGGTCGCAAGACTCGAACATGCCTAAGTGATTTAACTGAAAAGTGGTTCAGTGGCTAAGACTCCATGCTCTCAATGTCGGGGGTCTGGGTTCAATCCCTGGTCAGGGAACTAGATCCCACATGCCTCAACTAAGAGTTCACATGCCACAAATAACTGCATGCTGCAGCTAAGTCCCAGGGCATCCATAAAGCAATAAATAAATAAAATTAAGTATTAAATATATTTAACTTACAATTTAGAATACTTAACTCTCTTTAAAATTTACCATTATGGCTTTAAATTAGGCATCATTTTAAGCTACCTGTTAAGCAAATGCTGACTAAGCAAGCATCTCCTTATACACACACACACACACACACACACACACACACACACACACACACATACATAGCAGTAAGTATGATAGTTTATAGGTAATACATATTTATAGTACTACATCGAGAAAACTATAGTGTCTTCCTTTCCTTCTCGTTTGGTGGATCTCAAATTGCTATCCTAGACTAGCAGCATCAATATCATCTTGGAAATTGTTAGAAATGCTAATTTTCAGCCTTCTCCCCCACAGTTCTGCTAAACTGGTAATCTGGGTGGACAAGATCAATAGTCTGAGTTTTAATAAGCCCCCCAAGTGATTGTAATACATGTTAACATATGAGAACTGATAGCTTACAGTGAATGATGTAGGATTTTTGATCTCTGAAGAAGAAGATTTAGCTTCAGGATCAGGGACCAGGCTTGATCCCTCAGAGTTTTTGCATGGCAGAAGTTTTATTGCAGTGAAAAAGGACAAAGAAAGCTCCCGACAGAGACATCAGCACAGGGAAGGAGAGTGCCCCGCTCGCTAGTCTTAGAGAAGGGGCTGTATACTTTTGCAACTGGTTATTAACAATAAATGAAAAGGATGTCTCAATGTTGTAAAGGTCTTACCACATGCACTCTCACAATTCAAATTTTAACATAACAAGATTAGTCAGAAGGTTCCTGGTAAGAAAGAGTAACATATCCTCGAGCAGGACATATTGTTGTTATACAATCATTGGTACAGAGTTTAAGGAAAAAATACTTTTGAACAAGATGAATTGTTTTGTTGTATAATCATTAGCTCTGGGATTAAAGGAAAAAAAAAAATGTTTGATGTGACTAAGAGAAAGGAATATAGAAAAAAAAAAAAAGTTTGTCCTTTTCTCCTCCTCCAGAGCTCCAGACCCCTTTCTCCTCCCTCTGGACCCAGGACTTCTTATCAACCTATCTAAGAATTAACTCTCTCAAACCATTGTTCTTACTCCAAGATCTTCACCTGATATGCTGCTTTTAATATCATTCACATTACATAATATTTACCACAAGTCAAAGTTCTATACAGAGAGTTACTGCATTAATAAGAAAATATAAGCTAGAAGAGAATATAATGACTATGAAAAAAAAATAACATGTCCTTAATTCTAAAAAAAAAAAAAAAATCTATTTTCTGAACAACTTAAATAAGCTCTACACAAAGAACTAAATTATTCAATTTTGAAATGTCTAATAGGAATGTAAAGGATTTGGTATGTAATATGTACTCAAAAAGCCTTATTGCAATGATCACTGAAGGTTGTGTACATAGGCAAAAAATTTCCTTTAGCGGGTATTTAAATGCATATTAGTTCTTTATTCATCTGTGTTAATGACAAAAATCCAAGAGAAAAGCCACTCAAAGGGAACAAGAAATGTGGCAAATAATTTTAATTCATGAAAATCACTCAGAAAGTACTCAATTGAAGGTCTACTGCTTATTCATTATGAGATACATGTATTAGTCCCCATCTCTTTACTAGAATCCTAAAATAATTCATTTTCTATATTTATGATATTTGAGCTAATTCTATCCAATTTGATGTTTTATTTTTCTTACAAAGATTAGAATACATTCTACTTATTTATACTGGACAAAGACATATTATTTGTAAGCATTTCAAAGCATGTGTGAAATGTACTTCTGACTGCTCCTTTTCCTCAGTTTAAATATAACCAGTCTGTGTTTCCCAACTTTCTCAGGTTAAAACCCTCTTCTTTTACTTCTATAGTCAGTTTATTTTTATTTAAATTGCATGATCTAACTGAATCTTATCTAATCTGCATTAATTTTCATTGGCTAGTCCATGTTCTTCCTAAGTTGAATACTTGATTATGAATTTTCCCACATGGAAAACACCAAAACAGATTATCAATAGAGCTCAAAACTGATTCTGTTTCTACATCTCTGGCAATGAGATTTTTAGAAACCAATTCTGTTTTTAAATCACAAGAAATGTAAATTCAATGTTTGCAAAATATTTTGCTGTGATTGACTTACTTTGATCACTTCTTGGATTAAAATGGTCCAAATCATTAAAGATGAGTCATTTCTATCCATATTAAATTATTCAACATTTAATTCTCTAGACTACCTCAAGCCAAACGTGGATGAGAGGTAAATACAGGTGAAATTGGAGTTTTAATACAAGCAAATAAAACACTTAATGAAGATAGAAATGCCAAAATAATATATAAAACTAGAGGTATCAATTCTATATATTCTGATATAATATAGAATTATAACGGTATAAGTCTATACTTGTAAGCTTATATTGCACTTAAGAAATTACCAAGCATATTCACATAACTTCAATAGATATTTTTATTAGTGTGTCTCTCAAACTTAACATATTAATAGCTATACCTTAGATCTTCCCAAGAAAACAACATATTCTCTCTTTAGACTTCTTTATCCCAGATAATGGCAACTGCATTCCTCTAAATGCTTATGCTCAAATTGTTTTTGTTTATTCTTTTCTCTTTCACCACACAATTAATTTGTAGGCAATTACAAATTTAAGTTCTATTTCCAAAAATATGCCCAGAATCTGATGTTTTATGAAACTCATCATTTCCATATTGCTCAAGCTACCATTATTTCTCAAATAGATACTATCACAGCCTCCTAATAGGTTCCCATTTACAGTTTTTAACTTTCAGCTTAATTTCAACACTTTTTCTAGATAGATTTTTTTTTTTTTTCAAAAATAAGTTAGATCATGGAAGTCCTCCACTTTGTAGCATGAATAAAAGGTAAAGTCCTTACAAAGGTCTACTTAGGGGTCTTTTTCCTCACCTGTCTCATCTATTCCACTCACTTGGCCACAAAATCTCTGATCCCCTTGTTATTCCTGGCTATGCTAGGCAGGTCCTGACACAGAGCTTGTGCACCTGCAGGTCTCTTTCACCATGTATCCCTGTGGTTCATTTCTTCATCTCCTTCCAGTCAGTACTTCATGTCACTCTTTTAGTTCAGTCTTTCCTGGTGATCCTACCCTAATGATTTTAGTCTACACCCCACTATTCTCTGTTTCTTTCTCGGATTTATATACCTTCCTGATATTTGTTTTCATCTAGCAAAAGAAATATGATGGTAAATTTTACATGTCAATATGGCTAGACCAGGATACCCAGATATTTGGTCAAACCTTATTTAGATGCTTCTATGAAGTTCTTTAAGACAAAATATATCTATCTATCCTGTTCCCTGGTGGCTCAGATGGTAATCTGCTTCAATGCAGGAGACCTGGTTTCAATCCCCGGGTTCAGGAAGATCCCCTGGAGAAAGGAATGGCTACACACTCCAGTATTCTTGCTTGGAGAATTCCAAGAACAGAGGAGCCTAGGGTCGCAGAGTCAGACACGACTGAGTGACTCACACACACATATCTATTTGTCTGCCTATCTATCTGTCTATAAGACTATTGCAATAGAGTCCAGTCCGCAATTGGACTAAATCATGAATATAACCAAAAGAAGTGGGGATTTACAGTCAAAGAGCAATTTTGGAGGAAGGGACATTGGTGGATGGAAAACTATCAAGAGGAAACATAAAATCTGAGGGATTCTGGCTCAGACTTCTTGATTCTCACACAACATATTGGTCGATTTTCAGGAGAATCCTCATTAACACAACATCATACTTATTTATCTTATTTATTGCCTAACTGGGTTTGCACTGAGTAGAATGTAAACTCCATGTGGCTAGGGACTCTTGTCTTTTCCATTAGTTTGTCCAGAATAAAAGTATTATTTGAAAGAATAAACAAAAATGTTGATTTGTTTCTTGTCAAAGTCTCTTTTAGTCAGGCAGACCAGGTATTACTATTCTTATTTTAAATTTGAGGAAATAGGTCCCAGTATGCTAGCAGCTTGGCTCACTCATTTATATAACTTGTGAAAGAGCTCTGCCACTTTGAGTACATTGCTAATGCTAAGCTATTTTGTTGCATATATGTAGCAGGAAATTAGTAACAAAATACACATCACTTCTGGCATGGAGTAAATTAAATATTTCTACATCTGCTCCCTACAGTTTGGTCATCCTGTCATAATCCCAAATTGGCACACTTTGGCTTATCAGAATACCTTTTTCCTGAGCATGATGCCCTATTCTACTTTCTATGAAATGAACTCAAGTGATCCTACCCTCAGTCTCTTTTGTAAAGCTTTTCCTCAACTTCAATGAAATAAAGAATTCTAGAAGTGAGAGAAGAGGTTAATGTTGGAGATGTATTCTGAAGGTCACAGAATATAGAAATCACTGAAGGCTCTGCAGCGAAGGTCATCTGCAAGTGAATGCAGCAATAAGGATGTCCAAGGACTAAGCTCTGGGGTGCTCTTATATTTAGAGGCCAGAAAGATGATGCAGGTTTGTACTGGTAAAATGTTTTAACTGCCACTTCTCAGGAGCAGGGTAGGGGTTGACTTCTATTGTTTTATTTCCAGGTGCAGATACTCTTGCAGTGACTACTTCTCAGTTTCAATGTAACATCTGTCTGCCAGCTTGCAGAATTCATGAGAATTTGGCAATTATCTCTCGCCAGCTGGTGTGAGTGGTTCTGGGTCACGACTCAAAGAGGAGAATCCAGCTATATAAACAAACAGAAAGAGCCTCTGGTGAGGTATAAGAAATGTGTGATATGTCAGAAGTTAAGGCAATAAAGTGTTCTGAGAGGGTGGAAGTGGTCAAACATACTAAAGGCTGCTGAGAGTTCTAATACAATGAGGACAGAATATCGGTCACTGGAATTGCCAACGTGGAGATAGTTGCTGATCATTAGAGAAGGGATTTCCATGGAGTGGTGGCTCCCCAAATATGATGAGTGGAAGTTCAAAGTGTGGGGAATTATGGTACAGAGTGTTTACAATTCTTTCGAGAAGTTATGTCTAACTTCTAAATAACTTCCCCTAAAGGGGAACAGAGAATTTAGAATGCCCTGAATTAATTTTATTTGGCAAAGTGACAGTAAGATGTCACTCTGATTTTCAGCTTCTTTCAGCTGCAAAAAAGAAAAAAAAAATCAAAATTGTTTCGGTAATTCAGCAAAGTCCAGAAAATTATTTAGGGCAACTAATGTCAGCATCTAAAATAAATTAACTCCAAAGTATTAGTGGCTTGATGACAACTACAGTGGTGGTGATTTGAGAAAGACACGTAGTCCTACTCCACACAAGAATTCGGGAAACCAAAAGATGCAAACTTAGCCTTCTTTGATACACATTTTTATCATGTCCTAGGGCCTTCAAGTGCTGTTCTGGATACTCTGCAGTGAGAAATACTGTCTATGTATCAGAGAGAAAGAAGATAGTTCATGAAGCAATGAGTTAGTCATTCTATGTCATAGTTTGTTTAAATCACTGAACTCATGGCATTATAGGTTGTTAATAATAAAATCAATTTCTGATATATATGAAGAAACTTAAGGTGTTTGATCTTTGCCAAAAAAAAATTGCCTAGCTCAGGCATTAACCAAGTATGTAATCTTGGGTTATTAATCTTTGTGAGATTCAGTTTCCTCATTTATAAAATGATGGGGGCCAATTAAGCCACTTCAGACATTTCATATGGATCAGGTATACTAAAGTAAAAGAAGACATTACATCTCCTATTTTATTTCAATTATTTTATTTAAATCATCCCTGATTAATAAGGTTAGTGGACATTTGGTAGATCCATTAAATCCACTTTAGCTTGCAGTTCATTAACAAGCAGACATTGAAAGTTTTGGTTACTTTATGTCAGATTGTCCTTTAAATGCCAGCAAAATCCCATCAAAGAAAATCCCATCCATCTCTAGATCTTTGACTGTGATCCAATTTAAGTAAAGAAAGTGAAGTCACTCAGTGCGACCCCATGGACTGTAGCCTACCAGGCTCCTCTGTCCATGGGATTTTCCAGGCAATAGTCCTGGAGTGGATTGCCATTTCCTTCTCCAGGGGATCTTCCCAACCTAGGGATCGAACCCGGGTTTCCTGCATTGTAGACAGGCGCTTTACCGTCTGAGCCACCAGGAAAGTCCTTCCCGCATTGTAGGGGGATACTTTAGCGTCTGAGCTACCAGTGAAGAGATCCATTGAAGACTTGGTCATTTTTTAAACTTAATAATTAAGCACTGCTTGCTAAACCTTGGGCTATCTAAAATCATTGTGAATTCTAAAATAGATCTAATATTTATAAGAAATATAATCTTATCCTCCATTCTGGTAGCATCTATCTCCCATGGATGACCCACAGTATTCATGATACCTACCATTTTCCAGAAATGCAACAACTCAACTCTCTCAATCTTAAAGCAAGGGTTTTGTCTAGTACATACTCTCACCAAGCAGACACAGAATATTTTCTCCCCAAATTGTTTATCACTATATATATTCATTAATCAGGTGAAAAAAATGAAAACTTAAAGAATGATTTATACTCTTCTCAGCCAAAGATACTGATTGGGACATCAAGATTATGCCAAGCACAATACATCATGAGCTACTCCATCACCAGTATAGGGTGTTAGCTTAGCAGCAAGGTGCCAACGTGATTATGCAAATCCCAATGCTATCCGCTTATCAGTCAAACCCACTGCCAGGATGCCTGGGAGGTATGTTTCAATAAATGGAGACAGAATGTATCTCAGTCCTGCGGACATTAATAATTTATGATTAATCAGTTTATGAAGACTTGCTAACAGCAAAGGAAACAGAGAGGAAGATGGATTTAACCTTACTCTTCTCCCAGGCAAAATCTAATCATTTTGTTTCTGGAGACCAGATAACTGACTGGTAGCCACTTACTTAAACTTCCTTCAAGGGCAACAATAATTCTCCCAGAGATCCATCTTTGATCAGAGAAGGTTAAGTTACATTGACTCCTGGCCATGCAATTTAGGGAGCAGCAACCAGGATGCAGCCACCCAGAAATGAGCTGGCCTCATTCAACTGAACAAGCTCTGACAGCTTTGTGAAGGGAATTTAGGAGAGACGGATGTGGCACCACTAATTTGCACAGTCATAAACTTGATGGGATAGGAATGGCAGTAGATGGAGAGAATAGCTGTGACAGTATTTTGATTTGCAGTAATGACAAACTGAACATTTTTTTATCCTTAAAGTCTTAACATATTATTCTAAATTTTTCATGATTGAATTCTATTTTCATTTTCAAATACAGCCAATACTGTGAAAAAGCATCTGCATAGTGGGAAACAGTTTAGTTTTTATTATGCGTTTCTATGATGGTGATAAAATAAAATTACAGTATGAATTTTTACAAAGAGAGAAATCATTATCCAAAAAGTTTACTTATCAGTCATTATTTTCATTTAGTATGTTTCTCATCATCTTTTATTCAGAATTATTTTTGGAAGAGGAACTACTTACAAGGTCTAACCATGAAGAAAATATATATCCTCTCTGACCTCAGTTTCTTTTTCTGTTAAACACAGATTGTATGGATTTTTATAAAATAGTAGTTGACTAAATTAAATAAAAACACATAAATCAATGCCTTCTGGGCGGCTCACTTCAATTAATTTTTTTCAGAGTTTTTTATATCAAATTTAATGAAATATACATTTAATTAATTGCTATTTCAAACACTTTTAATGTTATAATGTAGGTCTCAGAGCTGTACCTTCTAATGCTGCATGGCATTCAATCCAGTGGCTTAATTAATCAGTGTCCAGTATACTACGGAGGACTTTTATCAGTCTTGAAATATATCTTCATTTGTCGAAGGAAAGGGTAGAGCTTCCTAAATCTCCACCTTTAAAAGAATTATTGAAGACAACTTAACTAAACATGAATCAGACTGTTTAATTTCATTCCAGTAGGATAATTACAATCGTCACAGTAACAACACATACATGAAATAAAATTTGCCTTTTGACATTTTTAACCCAGCAAAATGACTTTGATACAAGAGGAAAATGTACTGAAAAAATCCAAGAGTATCTCAATAGAACTCAGCAGGAAGTAGATGGTGATCATATTAGAGGCTTAAATAAATAAATGGTTCAGGTTAAAATTCTATCCGTCTCATTCTCTCTGAGACACATGGACTCTGACCATGTACAGTTTTCTAATTTTTTATGGAATAGGTTTTCTGCATCATTTACATATGTTTCAAATTTACTCCCTCTCAGTTCAGTCAGTTCAGTTCAGTCGCTCAGTCGTGTCTGACTCTGAGACCCCATGAATCATAGCACTCCAGGCCTCCCTGTCCATCACCAACTCCTGGAGTTCACTCAAACTCACGTCCATCTAGTCAGTGATGCCATCCAGCCATCTCATCCTCTGTCGTCCCCTTCTCCTCCTGCCCCCAATCCCTCCCATCACCAGGGTCTTTTCCAATGAGTCAACTCCTCGCATGAGGTGGCCAAAGTATAGGAGTTTCAGCTTTAGCATCATTCCTTCCAAAGAACACCCAGGACTGATCTCCTTTAGAATGGACTGGTTGGACCTACTTGCAATCCAAGGGACTCTCAAGAGTCTTCTCCAACACCACTTAGCTCATGCTTAACATTATTTTTGAGTTCAAGAGCTTGGCAGCGATGTACTGGAAACTTTCTTTCTCTAAGTAGAAAACCTAGGTGGCTTAACTAGGGAATGATAATAACCTGTATTCAAGCAGGTTGGAACAGAGAAGGCCAGTCCCATGATCCCATATCCTGATTGAAAGGACCACAAAAGGATCCTCTCTGAAAAGGGATGGAGAAGGAAGCAAAACATACTTAATGTTGATGCATAATAGTAGGTCTGATTGTTCTAGACTGTTCTCTAGAACACTGATACTTCAAGGGGCTTAGGAAGAAAACTAGAAAGTAATGTTTAAAGAATGCTTTGACTCTATTTTGGGGCAAAGGGCAATGTCCAAATTATAAACTGCTGATTTATACTTAGCTCTGTTAAAGAAAAGAATAGTCCAACCTGGACCACCAAGCAGAGAAGAATTAGATATCTAGGGGAAAGAATCCTTTTACTGAGCTATGTTGGACTTCTAATACCAAGCAGAAAAGAAAGAGAATTGCTCTTTTGGGGTCCACTTTCTTAAATCTCAGAGATTTGATACAATACCAGAAGAGTCTAAATTATTCTTATTAATGATTTTGTGCATTCGGTATTGTGTGCATTTTGTGCATCTCACTGATGTCTCTGTGTGTGTGTGTGTGTGTGTTTGAATAAATCATCAGCCAAAACTGCCCTAATAATATTTCCTTACTTTAAAAAGAAAACAAATCACTTAAGTCAGAGGAGCATGAATTCATACACTTTTTTTTTTTTTTTTGGTGTGTTTCTCTTGTCAGCCCAGTTCCAAACAGTTCATCCCTATTAATTATCAAGATGAATGGGGTTCATTTTTTCTACTGTGATAGTAGATGCTTCTAAGAAACAGCGTAAAATTGGAATTTAGCTGATTGTAAAGGAAATACATATTAGATTACCTTACAGTACTCACCACCCAGACTTGATTCTCACCTCAAAATATACCCTTCTCTAATACAAAACTTAAAGACAAAAGAATCCTCTTTCCTTGTTACTTAAGAGGGTACAGCAAAGTGGTAAGTTCAGCTGAACTCTTCTGCAAGATCCGAGTTTAACAAATGAATTAATGCAGACAAGCTCTCTTGTGCTGTATCCAATGAGATTTCTAGACACTTTAATTTAGCTGTGCTCCTTGATTCTCTGTTGCTCTTCTGACTGGTTCTCTATCCTGGAAGAGCACTGAAAACGTGATGCCTGAATTTCTGGTTTCACTGGTACAGGGTGGGGCTGGACATTAAGGGTTTCAAAAGCTTCCTTTGTGTTTCTAGTCTGCAGCGTTTAATAACGCTGACTTAGACTTTCTTCACTGATAATCTCTTTTGGATTCACTGTTCTGATACTGATCCTAATAACCACTCTTGAATTTGACCTTTCATATTATCCACTTGGGATCCTGCTCATTATTCTTTCAATCACATAGTCAATCGTTCAACACATAAGTATGAGTGTTGCATATAGGAAGTGGTAAGTCCATAGTAAATACTGTATATTCCTTCAGAGAATTTCTAGGCTAGTATCGGTGATTGTTGTTGTTTAGTCACTAAGTCGTGGCCAATTCTGTGACCCCATGCACGGTAGCCCACCAGGCTCCTCTGCCCATGGGATTCTCCAGGCAAGAATACTGGAGTGGGTTGCCATTTCCTTTCCCAGGGAATCTTCCCAACCCCAGGATCAGACCCATGACTCCTGCATTGTCAGGGAAGTGTCAGTGATAGGTATTACAAAATTACGTAACAGTCATTGAAATTATTCTATTCTTCTTTTACTCAAAAGTCTTTAACATTTTTTTCTTGATCTCATCACCACTATACTTTTCCCTCTTGATAATGGTCCCTTGTCATGCTAATCTTGAAGTTCTACCAAAAAATGAGCCATTTCTGTATTTAGTCAGGGTTTCCCCCAAATTATGTTTTCTCCAGATAGGACACTATCTTTTCCCACCTCTATAAATTGTACAGCTCTAATTCCTATTAGTGTGATTAGCTCAGCTACGACATGCCACAGGATCTCCACTCTTAGCTCACACTGCAACCCTGTAATACAATCATACACTACCCTGAAAGTGATTTTTTTCACTTTTTAAAAATTTGAGTGTAACTATTTTACAATGCTGTGTTAGTTTCTGCTGTACAACAATGTGAATCAGCTATATTTATACATATACACTCTCCCTCCCGAGCTTCTTAAGCCTCCCTCCCACCCCCTAATCTCACTCTACTAAGTCATTTGCTGGACTGAGCTCCCTGTGCAGTGGAGAGCTTCCACTAGCTGTTTTACAAGTGGTAATGTATATATGTTAATGCAATTGACTTTTAAGCCTGAATATCCAAAAAGATTCTAGTACAGGAAAGATACACTTTCTATTGATTGTTTCGAAACAACTGAACCACCACCATGTTCTGTGGATAGAATGTTTATTTTATAGTCTCCCTCTTCATAGATCTGGAGATGAGAAGGCATGATATTTGTACATTAATTTATGAGATAAATCATAAAGTAAGTTTATAAAGCCCATGTGTCTTAGTTAGCTCAGTCTGTCATAACAAAATGCCATAAATTGGGTGGTTTAAACAACAGACATTTTGTTTCTCACAGTGCTGGGGGCTGGAAGTCTGACATCAGCGTGTCAGCATAGTCAAGTTCTGGTGAAGATATTATTGCTGGTCTGTGAAAGGCCATCTTCTTGCTGTTGTGGTAGTGAGACAGCAAGGTCTCTGGTCTCATTCTTATAAGGAAACTGATTCCATCATGCGACTCACCCGTGTTGTATGTGTGCCCAGTCATGTCTGACTCTTTGTGACCCTATGGACTGTGGCCCACCAGGCTCCTTTGCCCATGGATCTTCCAGGCAAGAATACTGGAGTGAGTTGCCATTTGCTATTCTATGCGATCCTATGGACCCAGGGGTCAAATCAGTGTCTCTAGCCTCTCCTGCAGCAGCAGGTAGATTCTTTACCACTAGCGCCACCTGGGAAGCTCCATGACATCATCTAAACCTACTTACTTCCAAAGGCTCTGCCGCCAAATACTATAACATTGTGGGTTAACACTTCAACATGTGACTTTTAGAGGAAAACAAACATTCAACTCATGACACCATGTATGTGGAACAGTATTATCTAATTGGTGTAACCACAAGAATTCAGAGGTTAAAATCATCATGTGCTGGGATTTCAAGAAATACATCATAATGAACCTAAGTCCTAAGGAAGAACTTGAAGATCAGATAGGTATTCCCCCAACACCCTTCTTTGTAAACTATACCAAGATTCCCCTTGACGTAAACTGCACTGAATATTTCCTACCAATTGTATCATTTGGTATTAGGTTCTGAAGACAAAATCTATATCTTGTTAACCCAACTAATGCCAGAAAGAAATCAACAAGGAAATACACAATAGTATAAGCAAAAAGTCTGAATTTGGTAATAAGGAGTTCATGATCTGAGCCACAGTCAGCTCCTGGTCTTGTTTTTGTTGACTCTATAGAGCTTCTCCATCTTTGGCTGCAAAGAATATAATCAATCTGATTTCAGTGTTGACCATCTGATGATGTCCATGTGTAGAGTCTTCTCTTGTGTTGTTGGAAGAGGGTGTTTGCTATGACCAGTGCATTTTCTTGGCAAAACTCTATTAGTCTTTGGCCTGCTTCATTCTGCATTCCAAGGCCAAAGTGGCCTGTTACTCCAGGTGTTTCTTGACTTCCTACTAGGGAAAACCACTAGACTATTCAGGTATGACCTAAATCAAATCCCTTATGATTATACAGTGGAAGTGAGAAAAAGATGTAAGGGCCTATATCTGATAGATAGAGTGCCTGATGAACTATGGAATGAGGTTCATGACATTGTGCAGGAGACAGGGATCAAGATCATCCCCATCGAAAAGAAATGCAAAAAAGCAAAATGGCTGTCTGGGGAGGCCTAACAAAGAGAGGCGAAAAGGAAAGATATAGGCATCTAAATGCAGACTTCCAAAGAATAGCAAGAAGAGATAAGAAAGCCTTCTTCGGTGATCAGTGCAAAGAAATAGAGGAAAACAACAGAATGGGAAGACTAGAGACCTCTTCAAGAAAATTAGAGATACCAAGGGAATATTTCATGCAAGGATGGGCTCGATAAAGGACAGAAATGCTATGGACCTAACAGAAGCAGAAGATATTAAGAAGAGGTGGCAAGAATACACTGAAGAACTGTACAAAAAAGGTCTTCACGACCCAGATAGTCATGATGATGTGATCACTAATCTAGAGCCAGACATCCTGGAATGTGAAGTCAAGTGGGCCTTAGAAAGTCCCCAACTACCGCACAATTGCACTCATCTCACATGCTAGTAAACTAACGCTCACAATTCTCCAAGCCAGGCTTCAGCAATACATGAACCGTGAACTCCCTGATGTTCAAGCTGGTTTTAGAAAAGGCAGGGGAACCAGAGATCAAATTGCCAACATCCACTGGATCATGGAAAAAGCAAGAGAGTCACAGAAAAACATCTACTTCTGCTTTATTGACTATGCCAAAGCTTTTGACTGTGTGGATCACAATAAACTGTGGAAAATTCTGAAAGAGATGGGAATACCAGACCACCTAACCTGCGTCTTGAGAAATCTGTATGCAGGTCAGGAAGCAACAGTTAGAACTGGACATGGAACAACAGACTGGTTGCAAATAGGAAAAGGAGTACGTCAAGGCTGTATATTGTTACCCTGCTTATTTAACTTATATGCAGAGTACATCATGAGAAATGCTGGACTGGAAGAAACATAAGCTGGAATCAAGATTGCTATGAGAAATATCAATAACCTCAGATATGCAGATGATACCACCCTTATGGCAGAAAGTGAAGAGGAGCTAAAAAGCCTCTTGATGAAAGTGAAAGAGGAGAGCAAAAAAGTCGGCCTAAAGCTCAACATTCAGAAAACGAAGATCATGGCATCCGGTCCCATCACTTCATGGGAAATAGATGGGGAAACACTGGAAACAGTGTCAGACTTTATTTTTGGGGGCTCCAGAATCACTGCAGATCGTGACTGCAGCCATGAAACTAAAAGACGCTTACTCTTTGGAAGAAAAGTTATGACAAACCTAGAAAGCATATTCAAAAGCAGAGACATTAGTTTGCTGACTCAGGTCCGTCTAGTCAAGGCTATGGTTTTTCCTGTGGTCATGTATAGATGTGAGAGTTGGACTGTTAAGAAGGCTGAGCACCGAAGAATTGATGCTTTTGAACTGTGGTGTTGGAGAAGACTCTTGAGAGTCCCTTTGACTGCAAGTAGGTCCAACCAGTCCATTCTGAAGGAGATCAGCTCTGGGATTTCTTTAGAAGGAATGATGCTAAAGCTGAAACTCCAGTACTCTGGCCACCTCATGCGAAGAGTTGACTCATTGGAAAAGACTCTGATGCTGGGAGGGATTGGGGGCAGGAGGAGAAGGGGACGACAGAGGATGAGATGGTTGGATGGCATCACGGACTCGATGGACGTGAGTCTGAGTGAACTCCAGGAGATGGTGATGGACAGGGAGGCCTAGCGTGCTGTGATTCATGAGGTCCCAAAGAGTCGGACACAACTGAGCGACTGAACTGAACTGAACTGATAAGCAAAAAATGATATTTTGTTTAGGGGGGTTAAGCAAGAATGAAGGGGCAAAATTTACATCAATGGATGTTTCAGGAGCAGAATTAACAAGACCTGATAACAAATTAAATATGGGGAATAATGGACAGGAAAAGATAAGCGGACAGCAAAATACTCAGAAATAGTGCTTGGTTCATTTACAATAAGCAAACATCAAAATTGTATCCCCTTAATATGAATAAGATACCCACATATTCCTCAATGTCCTGAAGCTACAGTTTTAAAGTACAATGAACAGATAACATAAAATGGTAATTTCAGCCAATCGCTCATTCCTGAATTTATCAGACTTTATGAAAGATTGACATTAGAGTCATTTATTATGATGCCTGCTGTAATTGGAGCTCCATACTTACAGAAATTGAGCCAGTCAGTCCTGACACATTGCATGCGTGCATGCAAATCACTTCAGTCCTGTCCAACTCTTTGCAGCCCTAGGGACTGCAGGCCTTCAAGCTCCTCTGTTCATGGGATTCTGCAGGCAAGAATACTGGAGTGGGTTGCCATGCCATTCTCCAGGGGATTGGCCCGGCCCAGGGACCGAACATACGTCTCTTGCATCCCCTGCATTGGTAGGCAGGTTCTTTACCACTAACGCAACCTGGGAAGCCCCCTGGCACATTGGATAGATTGAGTTTGAAACTTCTGAGGAAATTCTTAATGTTGTAGATGGAATAACTGTAACGAACTAGTCACTCTCACTCTGATGAAAAAAATTCTATTTTCCAAATCGAGTCTTAGCTTGATTGATAAAGCTTTATAATTTGTAAGCTTGTTACCTAAAGAGTAATTTGTCACAAAATATTATGCCAAGTGTATGGTTTGAAAAGAAGCATAAAGAATCACTGAGATGAGCCTCTGCTTTATGGAAGTCACCCCTTGCTTCGGTTCCTCGATCTGCATGTAAACATCTAAACCATGACCTCCTCAATGAAGAGTGTCTTCAAGCCATCTCTCCTAGGCTATCCTTTCCCCAGAATTATCTGCACTTATGTCTACACCCATATCTATTTACAAATGTAACTGAAAATCCACTGGGATAAGTAATCAAGATACCTTACTATTCCTGAGTTTAAGGAAAAACAAATAAAAACAAACAAACAAAAAAAGCGTTTACAGTGTCCCACTGTAAAAAGGAGGCATTATTTCTACCTCACAGCATTGTTTGCAGAAGCATCATTTGCAGATGACGATATATACCATCTGTTTACCTGCAATGCAGATTTTCTTTTTTTAATAAGATAAAAAAATAAAATTTGTCAGAATATTTTTTTCAGGTGTTTGGGGTGTAATAAGCCGAGTGGCGAAGAATCGATGCTTTTGAACTGTGGTGTTGGAACAGACTCTTGAGAGTCCCTTGGACTGCAAGGACGTCCAACCAGTCCATCCTAAAGGAGATCAGTCCTGGGTGTTCATTGGAAGGACTGATGCTGAAGCTGAAACTCCAATACTTTGGCCATCTCATGCAAAGAGTTGACTCATTGGAAAAGACCCTGATGCTGGGAGGGATTGGGGGCAGGAAGAGAAGGGGATAACAGAGGATGCGATAGCTGGATGGCATCACCGACTCAATGGACATGAGTTTGGGTAAACTCCAGGAGTTGGTGATGGACAGGGAGGCCTGGCATGCTGCGATTCATGGGGTCGCAGAGTCAGACATGACTGAGAGACTGAACTGAACTGAACTAAATCACTCAAAGCACTGCGAGGAGAAAGTGTCTTTGGTTTATATGTTCTATTTATGTTTTTATCATCAGAAGCAACTCAACAATGCCACAGGAATTTGGGGGAAAATATGATCGTCAAAGAGTTGAGAGACTATTTGCATTGATCAGACCATTTTTCCTGTAAATATGAACAATCCTGCTGCTTTGGCACCATTAAATTAATGCTAAAAGCGTCATAATTGTTAACTATTAAGATGTTTTATTATTATTTAGCCCTCTAGCATTTTTAGAGTGCTTCTAATAGCCCATACTGTAATTCAATTTTGCCACATTACGATGTATAGTGATTCCAGAACTATCAGTTGTACAGTTAATTGATAAATCAAAGCCTAATTGAGATAATGAAGCTGGTCTTGGCCATCAGTGAGATGGCCACTTAATCAGTTTTTTTTTTTTTTAATATCTGTTTACTAGTTAAGTGGACAGTAGACCCATGGGGGTGACGGTGAAGTAAAATTAATACGAGAGGAAATAAAAGGGGTGAATTGGATAAGAGAGTGGATGTGGTTTCCTACTAATAAGCCTCATAGTGTTTGATCTGAACTAGGGGATACAGGCTGAAGGGAAATGCCATTACTAAACTTTATGTGCTGGGGTTGGGGGATTTAGGTTTACACAAGCAATCTTATGTTATATTCTTACATGATGTTGCCACTTTGGGCTTTGCATGTATAAAACATGACTTTTTTTACTGCCTTTACTGATGATTATGAGAATAATTATGATGATAATAATAATAGCAGCTGACTATTCATAAGCATCTTCTACATGTCAAACACTGAGCTAAGTGCTTTATATACAGGACTATTAAAGTCTTACAACAACCAGATTCGTTGGCACTGTGAATGCATAAATGAGGTACACAAAGAGGTTAAATAACTTGTCTAGGTTCACAGAGCTGGAAAGTAAGAGAGCTGGCAATGAAACTACAACTTTTATGCTAAATGTGATACAATGACAATCCTCTACTGCCACTATATTTTAAGATGGACCATAAGCAGAACACTGACTTAACTAGCTTACTATATGAAGACAATTTAGCACAACAAAATAAGCTTCTGTAACAGGAGACAGCTCATATTGACCACAGTTTTGTTTGAACTCAGGTCTGTCAAACCATAAGGCCCAGTGACAAAGTGCCATTTTCAGAATAACATGAGTAAAATGAAAAAGATAGCCAGATATTTTCTGAGGAAAAAACATGTCAGACAAAAGGAACAGCAATTTTAACAGCCCTAGTTAGATGTATGCTTGATGCATCCTAGAAACTGGAAGGAGGCCAGTGTGACTGAGGCTGAGTAACCAAGGAGAATAGCACGAGCTGAGTTTAGAGACGTGCTGGCATAAAGGTCCTGTCAGTTTTGTACGATGTATAAGTCAGGATGGAAAGTCCAGCTGCTATAACAAGAGCTACATCTTAACAGTTGCTTGAATAAAACAGTAGTGTATTTGTCTTTCTTTTGAAAGTCTAAGTTTAAACCCTGGAGAAACAGAATGTTAGTTCCACAATGCAGGGTTCCTGGATTATCTCATTTTGTTGCTTTGTATTCTTAAACACAGTGCTTTCAAAAATGCATCAAAGATGGGTATTTCATCATCCTGCCAGATGTCCCTACTGCAGCTGGTTAGTAAGACAGAAGGTAGAAAGTGAAAGCAGATGTTTTTTACTTTGAAAGCATGGTGAAGAGGTTAAACATAGCGTTTTTATTAGTGCTGTTCCCACCAGAGCCAAATCACATCATCAAAATTAAAGCCAAGAGAGCTGGGAAACTTTTACCTGTATGTTCATGCCACCAGCTAAAATTTCTATTAGTACAGAAGAAATAGGGGACAAACTATCCTTTCTCCACTGAATTACCCTTTTCTCTTTGTGAAAAATTAGCTAACTGTGTTTGAATGGATCTAATTCTGGCCTCTGTTCTGTTTCATTGATCTAAGTGCATATTCCTTGACCACAATTGCCCTAGTGGTTTTGATGGTTATAGCTTTATGGTTAGTATTGACGTCAGGTATTGCCAATTGTCTAATTTTGTTCTTTAATACTGTATTGGTCATTCCACGTCTTCTGCATCTCTGTATAAACTTTAAAATCATTGTGTCAATATCCATAAACTAGCTTACCAGGACTTTGATGTGGATCACATTGAATCTATCATACAGCCTTTCATCTCTTTAGTAAATCTGATTTCCCTTAATGTTTGCTACTATTACTGCTGATTCCTCTATTCAGGCCTTTATTGTGTCTTTTTAGAGTAACAAGTTTCCTGATGAATCTCCTGTCTGCACTCCTGCCCTCTTTGGTTATATTCTTCATGTGCTGTGCTAAGTTGCTTAAGTTGCGTCCAACTCTGTGTGACCCTATGGCCTGTAGCCCACCAGGCTCCTCTGTCCATGGGATTCTCCAGGCAAGAATATTGGAGTGGGTTGCCACGCCCTACTCCAGGGTATCATCCCAATGCAGGGATTGAACCCATGTCTTTTACGTCTTCTGCAATGGCAGGCAGGTTCTTTACCACCTCGCCTGGCTGTGAAGCCATATTCTTCATAGAGGAGTATAATGAAAATTAACACTGGTTCATTTAAAGCTCTGAAGCAACTTTTCACTTGTAGGGTAAATTACATATCCCTTAGCATGGGGTTTCCCTTATGGCTCAGAGGTTAAAGCATCTGCCTGCAATGTGGGAGACCTGGGTTTGATCCCTGGGTTGGGAAGATCCCCTGGAGAAGGAAATGGCAACCCACTCCGGTATTCTTGCCTGGAGAATCCCATGGATGGAGGAGCCTGGTGGGCTGCAGTCCACAGGGTCCCAAAGAGTTGGACACGACTGAGTGACTTCACTTTCACTTTCTAGCATGTGTTACAGCATGTTCTGTGGTTAGTTTGTTCCTCTTCACTTTCTATGTGTTAACAACTATGAACTTTTCAAAGTTCTCCACAATTTACATGGATTGTGAACTAATGTGTATATTATTACTGCTTTCCTTTTATGAAATTCCCTTCTCTTTTCCCTTAGCTTAAAAGAAATTTAGTCTTCATTTCCTCTAGGACTGTTAATTATTTTCTAAGCACATACATGCTCACCACATACATCTCTTTCTTAATTATCTGTACATTCTTGTATCCCTATGTTTAACAGGCCATCAGAAGTGTTTGCTCACATGTCTGTGTCCTCCTTGAAAAAAAGGTTGGCTTTTATTCAACATTGTTTCTGGTGCCCTTAGAATAGGGGTTGGCAGTTTCTACATACTTAGCATATGCTTCAAAGTGAAAAATGGAACAAATACATGAGTAAAGATATGACTTCACTATTCAAGAACCAGCAGAATTTCCACTACACATCATTTTTCTTGATCATAGATTATCAAAGTCGCTTTTCAGAGACCAACTCAGATGATAAAAATCATCGGCCCTGTATACAGCTGTTCGCTTATTTGGGGTTAAGGTCTGTTGTGAGTCATCTTTCTTCTTCTATGTTAATCACAGGGTTTGTTTCTCTCCTTATGCCAATTGTCTTCTACATCTACATTCAGTCTAATTCATTTTATCTCTGTGAGTGTTTCCCTAAGTTTCACTTTCAAACATTTTAATTAATGAATTACATATCTATTTTTTACTTCAATTTGACTCATATCTAAAAATCCTCTGCATTCCTTTCTCTGGCTTTTATTCTGCATTTCTGATTAGGGATATGCAAAGGTAAAATATGCTTTAGAGCAGTAAATAAAACACCTTAGAATAAACATAAAATAACTGATTATTATACATCCAAATAAATAATATTTGTCTTCTCCTTTGATTGTTAATTTGGGAATTTAGTTGAAGGGGTCTATTTCTGTGAACTTTAAAACACAGTGGAAAGAGACTAAAATAAATGCTGAAAATAGTTTATTTCAGCATTTCCAAAACTTCTCATCTCAAACAATTCCTGTGAGATATCTATTTCTACTCTGAGTAAGTTGTTTGAAATAGACCTGAATATATTTCTTCTTGCTTTTATTTTCAAAATAATTTTTAAATTTTTCTATTAATAATTTAAATTGATAAAGAGAGAAATGTGACCATTAATCCCATCACAATATCTACCTTACTGGGATGAAAGGAAACTGCCTTAGGTTTTCATTCCTTAAACTAAGTATCACAGAAAACTTTGAAAAGAACAACTGGTAACATTTGTTTAAATGTTATAATTATTGAGACAGCAGGATCATCTGTGTTACTATTAATGGCAATTTCTGGTTCCTAGACCCAGAGAGCCTAATTCAGAAAGACCACATTCTATTTAAAAAAAAAGAAGAGGAAGAGGAAGAAATGAGCCAAAAGAAAACCCCAAGATGGTTTTCTATATTCATGAGTATTAAGGGATATATATAGGTATATAAATATATACATATAATTATAGATTGTTATGCATATATAACACTGTATAGTACCACTATATATGAAAATAACATAATGTTATTGTTATTATATTAACTGATGTTGAAGCTGAAACTCCAATACTTTGGCCACCTGAGGTGAAGAACTGACTCACTGGAAAAGACCCTGATCCTGGGAAAGATTGAAGGCAGGAGGAAAAGGGGACGACAGAGGATGCGATGGTCAAATGGCATCACCGACTTGATGGACGTGAGTTTGAGCAAGCTGTGGGAGCTGGTGATGGCCAGGAAAGCCTGGCATGCTGCAGTCCATGGGGTCACAAAGAGTCAGACACAACTGAGTGACTGAACTGAACTGGCTGAACGCTATTACACTGAAGAAGTAATAGTTTTGAATGTCCAGGTAGCTCATTTTGAGTTTACATACGCATTTTCTATGTGTGAATATGTGTGCGTCTGCATATTTATAGATTTATAATTAAACTGTCTAACATTAATTAAATTTTTGCTTAGTGCTATATTTTACATAACACCATCACTCACTTAGAAACCAATTAGTTTCTACGTCATTCAGTGTGTTTTTTTCCCCAAGAGAAAGAACATTCTAATTTGAGTTTGAGACATGAAAATGAGCAGAGTGGTAAAATACAGACATATCATTATTGTATTTAATGGGCAAAATATTTGAGGGAAAAGCATTTTAGACATACTTAAAATCAATAAAATGGTATTCTGCGTGGAAGACTTAAGAGGGAGACTGTTTCCAAAAATGCTCAAAAAGTATTGCATTGAAAGTTGACATATGTAACACTGTAATAAAATCTTGCAAAATATCTATTCATAAACCTTGTTAAGTTTTATTTTTGAAAATAAGTTGTTCAATACACAGCTGAGAGAACTGTAGACCTTTCAAGTATGAGGACAGATTATATTCAGAAGTAACTTATAATTTTATGTCCCAGAGAAGCTAAAACCTCTTATAATAGGTTGTGTTTTGTATTAGACTTAACCAATACAGTCAAGTCTATTTGTTTATTCAGAACTACAGAACTGTCCTGAATAGGCAATTGAGTACACCGTGTCATTCTAAACTTAGGTGAAGTTAAGTGAAGTGAAATGAAGGCACTCAGTCGTGTCCAACTCTTTGCAATCCCGTGGACTGTAGCCTACCAGGCTGCTCCATACATGGGATTCTCTAGGCAAGAATACTGGAGTGGGTTGCCATTTCCTTTCCCAGGGAATCTTCCCAACCCAAGGATCAAACCTGGGTCTCTCACATTGCAGGCAGATGCTTTACTCTCTGAGCCACCAGGGAAGCCCCTGGTAAAAAGAATCAGTTTATCATATTGTATAACTGAACTGATACATGTTATTTTGTCATTTTTTTATATCATATATAAGCAATATGTTGCTTAGGCAGAGATTCTTATTGATTTGAAGGCTAGTTCAGTTCAGTTCAGACGCTCAGTCATGTCCGACTCTTTGTGACCCCATGGATTGAAGCACTCCAGGCCTCCCTGTGCACGACTAACTCCCGGGCTTTAGTCAAACTCATGCCCATGGAGTCAGTGATGTCATCCAACCATCTCATCCTCTGTTGTCCCCTTCTTCTCCCACCTTCAATCTTTCCCAATATCAGAGTCTTTTCAAATGAATCAGTTCTTCACATCAGGTGGTGACAGTATTGGAGTTTCAGCTTCAGCTATTTGAAGAATATATACAAATGAAATGGAGAGAAACCACTGACAGCTGAGAAAGGTCACCTAGAGGAAAAACTAGATTAAATCTCACATTGATGACCCAATTAAGAAGGACTTCACCCTAAAAAAGAAAGTAGAGTGGAAATTCTGGGAAGATGGTGGAGTAGGAAGCATGAGATAACTCTCTCTTTACCAAGACAAAAAAAAAAAAAAAATCAATAGCACCATATGTCTGTTTTATTTCAGGACTCTTAAGTCTACTGAAATCTTGCAACTTCTGGGGAAATAACTGTATGCTAAAATGCGGGTAATTTCAGCCAGTTTCAAGCCTCAGCCAATTTCGGCTCTTAGAAAAGTAGTAGATACCCACCCCTCATCCCTCAGCCCTATGGCATACAGCTTTGTACAGGTTCCTAAGGTGGCTGGCACACAGCTTGCAGGAGCTTCTGTTGCTGTTTATTTGCTAAATCATGTCCAACTCTTTGTGACCCACTGGACTGTAGCCCACTAGGCTCCTTTGTCCACGGGATTTCCTAGGCAAGAATATTGGAGGCGGTTGTCATTTCCATCTCCAGGGGATCTTCCCAACCAAGGGATCCAACCAGCACCTCCTGCATTTCAGGCAAATTCTTCACTACTGAGCCATCAGGGAAGCTTTTGTGGGAGGTACACAGGGACAAAAAAGACACCATCCTTTAAATTTTGAGGATCTGTACTGATATCCTATTGTTGCTTCTGATCACAGAGGTGTAGTTCCTCAAAAAATTAAAAATAAAATTACCATATAATCCAGAAATTCACTTTTGGGTACAGTCAGTCAATGGTGGATTGAAAATATTCTGAAAAAAAAAATCCAGAAAGTTCCAAAACCAAAATTTGAATTTGCCCCATACTGGCAATTATTCACATAACAGTTACATTTTATTCCATCTTGCACATAACCTAGAGATAATTTAAAGTATGCAGGAGGATATGTATAGGTTAAATGCAAATACTATGCCATTTTATATAAGGGACTTAAATTTCTAAGGATTTTGGTATCTACAAGGGGCCTTGGAACATGCATATACACCAAATAAATTAAAGCAAGGTCTCAAAAGAGATACTTATTTGTAAATCATGTTCATAGCAGCATTATCCACAAAAGCCAAAGTGTGGAAGCAATCCAAGTATCCATCAACTGATGACTGGATAAGCAAAATAGGTATATACATACAATCCCTGTAGAAGAAAATGGCAACCCACTCCAGTATTCTTGCCAGGAAAACCCCACAGACAGCGGAGCCTGGCAGGCTACAGTTCATGGGGTCACAGAGAGTAGGACATGACTGAGTGCTGAGCACATACAATGGAACATGCTGTACTGTGCTGCGTTTAGTCACTCAGTGGAGTACAACTCTTTGCTACCACATGGACTGTAGCCCTCCAGGCTCCTCTGTCCATGCAGATTCTCCAGGCAAGAATACGGGAGTGGGTTGCCATGCCCTCCTCCAGGGGATCTTCCATACCCAGGGATCAAACCCAGGTCTCCCACATTGCAGGCAGATTCTTTACTGTCAGAGCCACCAACGAAGTCCATGAAAACTGGAGTCAGTAGTGCCCCTTTTCCAGAGGATCTTCCTGACTCAGGAATGAACTGGGGTCTTGTGCATTCCAGGCAGATATTTTACCAGCTGAGCTACCAGGGAAGCCTACAGTGGGGTACGAGTGAGTGAAATTTGCTCAGTCGTGTCCAACTCTTTGTGACTCCATGGACTGTAGCCCACCAGGCTCTCCTCTGTCCATGGGTTTCCCCAGGCAAGAATACTGGAGTGGGTTGCTGATCCCTTCTCCAACAATGGAGTATATACAGCTTTATAAAGGAAGCAAATTTTGACACTCCCCATGACATGGATGAACTTTGAGGGCAAATACTCTGATTCCACTTATTTGAGAAGTTTAGATTAACAAAATAATGAGACAGAAAGTAGAAATCTTGTTGTCAGGGGCTTGGAGGGGAGAAAATGGGGAGTTAGTGTTTAATGGGTACAGTTTCAGGTTTGCAATATAAAAACGAGTTCTAGAGATGAATGGTGGCAATGGTTACACAATTATGAGTGTACTTAATACCACTGAACTGTGTACTTAAAAATGGCTAAGGCAGTAAATTTTGTTATGTGTATTTTAACTAAATAAACAAAAATGGGGAAAAGTTAACATGAAAGGAGAATATTATTTTTAAAGTTCTAGCATAGTCCTAGATTTTTATTAAATTGATCATTCTTAATCTGGTGTGTGCATCAGATTCACCAGTGAAATTTGCTTACAACTTACTCTAAAGATTCTGATTTAGTAGGTTATAATAGAGTTCGACATATGCATTTGAATCATGCACTCCAAAGATAATATTTAAGTATATTCAGGGCTGCTGTTTTTCAGCCGCTGAATCATGTTGGACTTTGTGATCCTATGAGCTGCAGCACAGCAGGCTTTCCTGTTCTTCCTACCTCCCAGAGTTTGCTCAGACTCATGTCCATACTGCCCATGAGGTTCTCAAGGCAAGAATGTTGAAGTGGTTTGCCATTCCCTTCTCCAGTGGACCACATTTGAACTCTCTGCAATGACCAATTCATCTTGGGTGGCCCTGCCTGGTATGGCTCATAGCTTCACTGAGTTATGCAAGCCCCTTTACTATGAAAAGAACAAGGCTATGATCCATGAAGGGGATATGAATATATATATATATATATATATATATATATATATATATATATATATAATGTATCCCCTCATAGCTTAGTTGGTAAAGAATCTGCCTGCAATGCGGGAGACCTGAGTTCGATTCCTGGGTCAGGAAGATCTGCTGGAGAAGGAAACGGCAATCCACTGCAGTATTCTTGCCTGGAAAATCCCATGGACAGAGGAGCCTTGCAGGCTACAGTCCATGGGGTTGCAAGAGTCGGACACGACTTAGCAACTAAACCACCATGTGTATTTTTAACTTCATTTTGCTTTTCTCACTAGGATATATTCTCTTTTTCTCTTCATTGGTCAAAATCTCATCTTTGCTGGAATTCTTCTTTGAATACTCATCTTTATGCAGTCTTTCCTAGGAACATTTTATGGATATCTCTTCTATGGTATTATTATTTCCTTGTTCTATGGTTATTCTTGAAAGTTATGGGGACTCTTTTAACTAGTAGCAAGCAACAGAAGTCCAACTCAGACTTACTTAAGGAAGAAAATGAATTTTCAGTAAGTGTTGATTTTCAGTAAGAAAATATTCAAAAGGAAGTAGATCCAGGGGTTCTCACAAGGTCAGAAGGATTTTTTTTTTCCTCTATTCCTTCTATCTCTTGAGTGTTTTCTTCAGTATGGGTTGGCTTCATCCTTGGACCTGCAGCATTCTTATTCAATCCCCAGCAACTGCAGAGGTTATGTAATTCTTAGAGTTAGGAAAGCTAGTGGGAAGAGAGATTACTTTTCCTAATAATTACAAAATGTCACTGAATTGATTTGAAAGATCTGAATATGGTGATGAGCTCATTTATCACTTAGTCATTAAGTTGAAGAGAACTGAATAAACTGCTCAAACAAATCTAGATAAAATGACCAATCTTGGAACTTAATGTTACTGTCCATTCTACTTAAAGCACGGGGACAGGACACAGATGAGGGTATATATCAGTTCTTACTGCCCAAACTTTGTAACTCAATGCATAACTGTAAACATTAATCCTTCGTTATCTACAGGGTTAAGCTGATCTTGACAAGGTTGATCCTTATTCTTTAGATTAGCGCTGCTGCACATATTTCTCATTCTCCTCCTGGGACTCGTAGACTAATCAAGCAGTATGCAAGGCTCAAGAGACCAAGTCTTCCTGTACAAGACAACTGCAAGCTTCTGTGTGTTTCATGCCTTAATATAAATCAGGCCAAACAAATCAAGTGGTGAAATCAAGGAACACAAAGATTACTCTACTTATGGTATTAGGCACTTCAATGTTATGTTACAAAAAAGGATGAAGAATTGCAGCCAGAAATTCAATTGACCCCAGAGAGAATTATTCTCAGAGGAAAACACAAGATTCTCATTAAAATTAAAGTAAATGGATTCAGGGAAGCAAAAATAACAGCAATAAAAATCATCAATTTTTATCTTAATCAGTCTTTAATGTGTTACAAGAATCTTAATGGTGCAGATTTTATCTAATTTAATTTTGAAAACTCTGTGTTACCAAAAAGAGTGTATTCATTCAGTTAGTATATATCAAGTGTAAAATTTCCAGTTCCTTTTTGTGGCAAATATTGTAATATTTCCTACAGGGATTTATAGAATTTTCAGTTCTTGTCATATCAATCAGGAACATTTTCAGCCTCAATTAACACATTACCTGATTAACAGTAGATTTAATCAAATGAGAGTTTAGCTTTTTTTTTTTTTCTGTTTAAGAATGTGGAGCTGTGCCGCTGCTTTTTTCAACAGTTCATTATTTTCTGAGACTGCCTCCTTAATATTTTCTTTGCCTTTACATTATGGTTGTAAGATGACTACCACAGTTCCAAGTATCACATCAGCATTCCTGGTAAGAAAACAGAGCAAAGGATTGGTGCCAGCTATCTCTATATCTACAGCAAAAAGAGTTTTTTTTTTTTTTTTTAATTCCCCAAGTTTCCCAGGATGCCTTTGGTTATATTTCATTGGCTAGAACTCTATCACCTACCCAACTTTTGTTGCAGGAGGTACTAAGAAAGTGAATATGCCTCTTACATGTTCTATGGTAAAGGGACAGAAACAAGGGACAGAGAATCAAGAGAATCAAGAAATTAGGAATGTTTTACGGTCTAGCCAAACTACAACCTCAACCCTACTACTCCTATGAAAAAACATATTTAGATAACATTAAACACTTCTTAATATTCAGCAAGATTCAATAGCCAATCAAGTGTGTAAGTGAATATTGATTTTAGAGTAAAAACCTAGGTGTGAAAAAATGGCTAATTAATATTTCTGTGAGTTTGGAAAATTTATTTAATTTCTCTGAGCCTCTGTTTTCTGATAACCATCATAGGGACAATGACTACTATTTTTAAAGTTATGATGAAAATTCACTGAGTTAATGAAACTGAAGGGTATCATATAACATCCAACACAACAATGATTCTCTAAAATGAAGTTATTGCATGATAAAGATTGACAAGTCCAGAATACTTCACTTTGGCACAGGACAAGATGCTAAAAAAACAAAGTTCCAATTGTGAACATTTTGTGTTTTGCTTTGCTGTGCACTCAGTCGCTCAGTCATGACCAACTCTTTGCAACTCCAATGACTGCTGCCCTCTAGGACCCTCTGTCATAGAAATTTTCAGGCAAGAATACTAGAGCAGGTTGCCATTTCTTCTTTCAGGGGATCTTCCCAACCAACCCAGGGATCGAACCCATGTCTCTTCCATCTCCTGCATTGGCAGGTGGATTCTTTACCATCGTGCCACCTACTTGCTTTACCTAAGTCATTTACAAACTTTTCCAGGTGAGAAAAGGAGAAGAGGCAACATGCCTTTTTTTTTTCTTTTTCTGCAAATATTAATATTTAGTGCTGAGTATCACTTTGCTATTCACATTTTTAGGATTCTATTAAGGATGATCAGTTCTATAGTATTTTAATAATAATGCAAAAATTAACCAAAAGGAGATTATTATCATAGTTACCAAAAAAAAGAGGAGGGTGTTTTGTACTTACTCTGAAAAATCACATGCTATATAAATGAAATTTCCAACATATAAAAATACTATAATTTTTCATTAGAAAATTATTTTAAAAAATAGGTATGTAGTGGGCCTGAGCCTCCATTGGAAAGCTGCGGGTGGCTGAAGGAGTTCTGGTATGGTATTAATGGCAACACTGAACATATACAGTGCTTTAAAGTTTACACAGTCACTTCATGTCAGATTTCATTTGATTACCATGGAAGAATCAGGAAGTAGATAATACACATTTAATTTTGCCAATGAGAAATACAAAGTTCAGAAAGTTTAAACAACTTCTTAAAATTCACATAAAGACTTAGGATGTATGAAAGCAGTCAAAAAGTATGAATTTCGTTTTTTTTTTTTTAATCTTTATTTTTACCTTATTTTACTTTACAATACTGTATTGGTTTTGCCATAGATTGACATGGATCCACCACGGGTGTACATGCGTTCCCAAAAATGAACCCCCCTCCCACCTCCCTCCCCATAACATCTCTCTGGGTCATCCCCATGCACCAGCCCCAAGCATCCTGTATCCTGCATCGGACATAAACTGGTGATTCGTTTCTTACAACACAGAAATACAAAGGATCATAAGAGACTACTATTAGCAATTATATGCCAATAAAATGGACAACGTGGAAGAAATGGACAAATTCTTAGAAAAGTACAACGTTCCAAAACTGAACCAGGAAGAAATAGAAAATCTTAACAGACTCATCACAAGCATAGAAATTGAAACTGTAATCAGAAATCTTCCAGCAAACAAAAGCCCAGGTCCAGAAGGCTTCACAGCTGAATTCTACCAAAAATTTCGAGAAGAGCTAACACCTATCCTACTCAAAATCTTTCAGAAAATTGCAGAGGAAGGTAAACTTCCAAACTCATTCTACGAGGCCACCATCACCCTAATACCAAAACCTGACAAAGATGCTACAAAAAAAGAAAACTACAGGCCAATATCACTGATGAACATAGATGCAAAAATCCTCAACAAAATTCTAGCAATCAGAATTCAACAACACATTAAAAAGATCATACACTATGAATTTCTTTTCTAAGATAGTTCAGTTCAGTTCAGTCACTCAGTCGTGTCCGACTCTTTGCAACCCCATGAATCACAGCATGCTAGGACTCCCTGCCCATCACCAACTCCCGGAGTTCACTCAGACTCATGCCCATCAAGTAGGTGATGCCATCCAGCCATTGCATCCTCTATCGTCCGCTTCTCTTTCTGCCCCCATTCCCTCCCAGGATCAGGGTCTTTCAACTGAGTCAACTCTTTGCATGAGGTGGCCAAAGTATTGGAGTTTCAGCTGCAGAATCAGTCCTTCCAATGAACACCCAGGACTGATCTTTAGGATGGACTGGTTGTATCTCCTTGCAGTCCAAGGGACTCTCAAGAGTCTTCTCCAACAACACAGTTCAAAAGCATAAATTCTTTGGTGCTCAGCCTTCTTCACAGTCCAACTCTCACATCCATACATGACCACAGGAAAAACCATAGCCTTGACTAGACAGACCTTTGTTGGCAAAGTAATGTCTCTGCTTTTTAATATACTATCTAGGTTGGCCATAACTTTTCTTCCAAGGAGTAAGCGTCTTTTAATTTCATGGCTACAATCACCATCTGCAGTGATTTTGGAGCCCAGAAAAATGAAGTCTGACACTGTTTCCACGGTTTCCCCATCTATTTCCCATGAAGTTATGGAACCAGAGGCCATGATCTTCGTTTTCTGAATGTTGAGCTTTAAGTCATCTTTTTCACTCTCCTCTTTCACTTTCATCAAGAGGCTTTTTAGCTCCTCTTCACTTTCTGCCATAAGGGTAGTGTCATCTGCATATCTGAGGTTATTGATATTTCTCCCAGCAATCTTGATTCCAGCTTGTGCTTCTTCAAGCCCAGCGTATGTCATGATGTACTCTGCATATAAGTTAAATAATCAGGATGACAATATACAGCCTTGGCGTACTTCTTTTCCTATTTGGAACCAGTCTGTTTTTTCATGTCCTGTTCTAACTGTTGCTTCCTGACCTGCATATAGGTTTCTCAAAAGATAGGTCGGGTGGCCTGGTATTCCCATCTCTTTCAGAATTTTCCACAGTTGATTGTGATCCACACAGTCAAAGGCTTTGGCATAGTCAATAAAGCAGAAATAGATGCTTTTCTGGAACTCTTTTGCTTTTTGATGATCCAGCAGATGTTGGCAATTTGATCTCTGGTTCTTCTGCTTTTTCTAAAACCAACTTGAACATCTGGAAATTCATGGTTCATGTATTGCTGAAGCCTGGCTTGGAGAATTTTGAGCATTACTTTACTAGCATGTGAGATGAGTGCAATTGTGCAGTAGTTTGAGCATTCTTTGGCAGTGCCTTTCTTTGGAATTGGAATGAAAACTGACCTTTTCCAGTCCTGTGACCACTGCTGAGTTTTCCAAATTTGCTGGCATATTGAGTGCAGCACTTTCACAGCATCATCTTTCAGGATTTGAAATAGCTCAACTGGAATTCCATCACCTCCACTAGCTTTGTTCGTAGTGATGCTTTCTAAGGCCCACTTGACTTCACATTCCAGGATGTCTGGCTCTAGATGAGTGATCACACCATCGTGATTATGCGGGTTGTGAAGGTCTTTTTTGTACAGTTCTTCTGTGTATTCTTGCCACCTCTTCTTAATATCTTCTGCTTCTGTTAGGTCCATACCATTTCTGTCCTTTATCAAGCCCATCTTTACATGAAATGTTCCCTTGGTATCTCTAATTTTCTTGCAGGGATCTCTAGTCTTTCCCATTCTGTTGTTTTCCTCTATTTTTTTGCATTGATATCTGTGGAAGGCATTCAATCTCTTGCTATTCTTTGGAATTCTGCATTCAGATGCTTATATCTTTCCTTTTCTCCTTTGCCTTTCACCTCTCTTCTTTTCGCAGCTATTTGTAAGGCCTCCTCTGACAGCCATTTTGCTTTTTTGTATTTCTTTTCCATGGGGATGGTCTTGATCCCTGTCTCCTGTACAATGTCACGAACCTCCGTCCATAGTTCATCAGGCACTCTGTCTATCAGATCTAGTCCCTTAAATCTATTTCTCACTTCCACTGTATAATCAAGGGATTTGATTTAGGTCATACCTGAATTGTCTAGTGGTTTTCCCCACTTTCTTCAATTTAAGTCTGAATTTGGCAATAAGGAGTTCATGATCAGAGCCATAGTCAGCTCCTGGTCTTGTTTTCACTAACTGTATAGAGCTTCTCCATTTTTGGCTTCAAAGAATATAATCAATCTGATTTCGGTGTTGACCATCTGGTGATGTCCATGTGTAGAGTCTCCTCTTGTGTTGTTGGAAGAGAGTGTTATGACCAGTGCATTCTCTTGGCAAAACTCTATTAGTCTTTGCCCTGCTTCATACTCTACTCCAAGGCCAAATTTGCCTGTTACTCCAGGTGTTTCTTGACTTCCTACTTTTGCATTCCAGTCCCCTATAATGAAATGTTTACCTTTTTTGGGTGTTGGTTCTAAAAGGTCTTGTAGGTCGTCATAGAACAGTTCAACTTCAGCTTCTTCAGCATTACTGGTTGGATTATCATGATATTGAATGGTTTGCCTTGTAAACCAACAGAGATCATTCTGTCGTTTTTGAGATTGCATCCAAGTACTGCATTTTGGACTCTTTTGTTAACCATGATGGCTACTCCATTTCTTCTGAGGGATTCCTGCCCTCAGTAGTAGATATAATGGTCATCTGAGTTAAATTCACCCATTCTAGTCCATCCTAGTTCACTGAATCCTAGAATGTCAAAGTTCACTCTTTTCATCTCCTGTTTGACCACTTCCAATTTGCCTTGATTCATAGACCTGACATTCCAGGTCCATGCAGGAGACCTGGGTTCAATCCCTGGGTTGCCATCTTTACTTATCTTTTTTTAAGATAAGTAAGTACTAAAGATGTAATATATAACATAACAAATATAATGAACACAACTGTATGCTATATATGAAAGCTGTTAAGAGAGTAAATCCAAAGGGTTTCCATGACAAGGAATTTTTTAAATTTCATTCCTATAGGAGATGAATGAATGGTCACTAAAATTTACTGTGATATTCATTAAATGATATATGTAAGTCAAATAATTATGATGTACATTTTAAACTTACACAGTGCTTTATGTCAATTTTATCTCAATAAAACTGGAAGAAACAAAGAAAACCAAAAAAAGTAGGGTAAAAATGATACTAAAATCCAGAATTTCAGATCCTAACTTCAGAACCCTGAGCACCACAGATAGAATTATTCAATCTATGATCAATCAGCTATGTGACTTACAGCACTGTGTCTTAGTCTCCTTCTTGATAAGATGACGATTCTATAAGCTCCTACTTCATAAGGTTGTCAAGGGCTTCCCAGGTGTGCAATGGTATAGAATCTGCCAGCCAATGCAAGAAACGCAAGACATGGGTTCGATCCCTAGTATGGAAGACCTCCTGGTGTAGGAAATGCAACCCCCTTCGGTATTCCTACCGGAAAAATTCCATGGACAGAGGAGTCAGGTTGGCTACAGTCCATGGGGTTCACAAAGAGTCAGATATGACTGAGCATGCACACACGCACATGCATGAGGTTGTCATGAGGATCCAGGGAGACCTGAAGTAGAAGCAGGCCTGATAGAATGAATAAGGAAAGTTAAGGGAGATTTCAGATTTCTATGTCTGGAGAAAAACTGGGAAGATCCTAGCACATAATAAGCAGGCTTAAAAAACATTAGGTATTATGTTTATTAGCATCCTGAGTATGTTTCATTTTCTAGTATCACCTAAGCAGCACAGAGGAAAGTAAAGTAGAAATGATCTGAATGTTTCCAATAAACCAAATATTCTCAGTGTCAAAGCAACTTCCTGGTACTAGATTAGACATCTTGGAAGAAGTCAAATCCTGTGGACTCATTCTCCAATTACTGCTCCAGAAGACACATTTTATACGGGAGACTCAAGAGTAAGGCAAGTGTCAACTAATATCTAAGTATCAATTAGCAAACAGCTTCTTTCCTGGTGGATTTCTTCCCAGTTTTTCTCCAGTAACACAGAAATCTAAAATCTCCCTTAACTTTCATCCTTCATTCTATCAGGTCTGATTCTGCTTACGGATCCTACTTGCCTCCCAAGTTACCTCAAGAGAATGATTTTTTACAATACAATCTTGAAGTTGAAACCATATTTTTAAGATTAAAATACATTTACTAGTGTATTTATGAGCCAAGGAGGTATTAGGTACTCAGTCTATAAAGATGAACCTGGAGAGTTCCATTTCTTAGGAAACTGTATAGAATAAACAGAGGCAGGCATGAAAATAAGTATGTTTAATACAATTTTATGAGTACAGCAATGAAAAATGTGCATAAATGCTGCTGATTACAGATGAAGTGACCAGCAGGCTAGGGAGAGTGGGTTAAGAGTTTCAGTCCCAGGAGTCATAGACCGGCAGCTTCTGACTGAGTTTAGTGACAGAACAGATGATTAAATAGGCATAAGCTCTCTGTTTAGCATAAGCTCCCCATGTAAGTTTCTGTAAATTTGACTTTTGACTTTAAGCAAAAATGATAACAAATATACATACACCTCACATTGTCCTTATCATGGAGCAGACAAGTAGTACATATGGCTTAACTATAAGAGATAAAGTTCCCAAGTGTTACCAAAGTGCAAAGAAAATTACTCAGTGGGAGAAACAGATGAAAGCATAGACACATTTTATTCTGCCATTTGAAGTTAGAAATAATGTCTTAATGAACAAGACATCACTAGATGCAACATGTCTTAATATTTCTTGAAGATAAGCAATGTGAAGATAATAGACATGAAGGATTTTCCTTAAATAGTCAAAGCGTTACAATTTTTACCAGGGTCACCTTTTCAGTACACAGAGCGCTGGACAAAATGTTTCTTCAGGGCCCCAATACATTGGCCCCTGTGAAGTTTTTTTTTTTTTTTTTTTTTTCATTTTTTAAAATTTATTTATTTATTTATTTATTTATTTATTTATTATTTTAATTTTACTTTATTTTACTTTACAATACTGTTTTGGTTTCGCCATACATCAACATGAATCCACCACGGGTGTACACGTGTTCCCAGTCCTGAACCCCGCTCTCACCTCCCTCCGCATACCATCTCTCTGGGTCATCCCAGTTCACCAGCCCCAAGCATCCTGTATCCTGCATTGAACCTAGACTGATGATTCATTTCTTATATGATATTATACATGTTTCAATGCCACTCTCCCAAATCACCCCACCCTCTCCCTCTTCCACAGAGTCCAAAAGACTTTTCTATACATCTGTGTCTCTTTTGCTGTCTCACATACAGGGTTATCATTACCATCTTTCTAAATTCCATATATATGCATTAGTATACTATATTGGTGTTTTTCTTTCTGGCTTACTTCACTCTGTATAATTGGCTCCAGTTTCATCCACCTCATTAGAACTGATTCAAATGTATTCTTTTTAATGGCTGAGTAATACTCCATTGTGTATATGTACCACAGCTTTCTTATCCATTCATCTGCTGATGGACATCTAGGTTGTTTCCATGTCCTGGCTATTATAAACAGTGCTGTGATGAACATTGGGGTACATGTGTCTCTTTCAATTCTGATTTCCTCAGTGTGTATGCCCAGCAGTGGGATTGCTGGGTCATAAGGCAGTTCTATTTCCAGTTTTTTAAGGAATCTCCACACTGTTCTCCACAGTGGCTGTACTAGTTTGCATTCCCACCAACAGGGTAAGAGGGTTCCCCTTTCTCCACACCCTCTCCAGCATTTATTGCTTGCAGATTTTTGGATCGCAGCCATTCTGACTGGTGTGAAATGGTACCTCATTGTGGTTTTGATTTGCATTTCTCTGATAATGAGTGATGTTGAACATCTTTTCATGTGTTTGTTAGCCATCCGTATGTCTTCTTTGGAGAAATGTCTATTTAGTTCTTTGGCCCATTTTTTGATTGGGTCATTTATTCTTTTGGAATTGAGCTGAAGGAGTTGCTTGTATATTTTTGAGCTTAGTTGTTTGTCAGTTGCTTCATTTGCTATTATTTTCTCCCATTCATAAGGCTGTCTTTTCATCTTGCTTATAGTTTCCTTTGTTGTTCAGAGGCTTTTAATTTTAATTAGATCTCATTTGTTTATTTTTGCATTTATTTCCAATATTCTGGGAGGTAGGTCATAGAGGATCCTGCTGTGATTTATGTCGGAGAGTGTTTTGCCTATGTTCTCCTCTAGGAGTTTTATAGTTTCTGGTCTTACGTTTAGATCTTTAATACATTTTGAGTTTATTTTTGTGTGAGGTGAGGTGAGGTGAAGTCGCTCAGTCGTGTCCGACTCTTTGTGACCCCGTGGACTGTAACCTACTAGGCTTCTCCGTCCATGGGATTCTCCAGGCAAGAATACTGGAGTGGATTGCCATTTCCTTCTCCAGGTGATCTTCCCGACCCAGGGATCGAACCCGGGTCTCCCACATTGGAGGCAGATGCTTTAACCTCTGAGCCACCAGGGAAGATCTTATTTTTGTGTATGGTGTTAGAAAGTGTTCTAGTATCATTCTTTTACAAGTGGTTGACCAGTTTTCCCAGGTTTAGTAATTTGTTGATGGATACTTGTAAAAATTGATAGTGAAGAGATGCTAACATATTTGTTGATTGCATTAATAAGTGTATGAGAAGATTCTTTGCAGATTCTAAGCACCATCTTTTCGTTTCAGGCCAGGATCCATCTCTGTGTTCCTTAATATCACGTGCATTATTCCTGGATAATTTTACATCTGTCACCATAAAAAGGCAGAAATGCTGTTATTTCTTACAAAGCTATGGCTTTTGGCACCTATTTATATTGAACCAACTTAGATCTTCCTGCCTCTGCAGTTGCCTAATTCACATCTATTTAATGCTGATTAAATCAGTACTCATGCTATGTCCAGAGAAGGCAATGGCACCCCATTCCAGTACTCTTGCCTGGAAAATCTCATGGACGGAGGAGCCTGGTAGGCTGCAATCCATGGGGTCGCTGAGGGTCAGACATGACTGAGTGACTTCACTTTCATTTTTCATTTTCATGCATTGGAGAAGGAAATGGCAACCCACTCCAGTGCTCTTGCCTGGAGAATCCCAGGGACGGGGGAGCCTGGTGGGCTGCCGTCTATGGGGCCACACAGAGTCGGACACAACTGAAGTGACTTAGCAGCAGCAGCATGCTATGTCATCATCTGTACATGAATGCTAACTTCTGATACCGCTCTCAAAGTTTTTTATCATGCTTTATTGATGCTGAACACAAATGCATATCTTATCCAAAGTATGTTAGAAAATGGGAATGAGCATTCATTTTCTAGTCATGTTAAATTTTCTCTTTGAATTTTATAATATAAGTTGAAAATCATGTTCCCTCTTGAACTATTTTAAGTTACAATCACCACATTCCTAAAACAATGTTTCTTTTAATGTTGATGGCACAGCTGTCTTCTACATGTAGCCATGAGAAGAAAGCCTGGGAAATATTCCTGTGGCCCCAGCAAGAAGAGCAGTTTCACCTGCAAATATTCTGTCCCTAGCATTTCCAGATTTGACTGTGTGGATCATAACAAACTGTGGAAAATTCTGAAAGAGATGAGAATACCAGACTATGTGACCTGCCTCTTGAGCAATCTGTATGCAGGTCAGGAAGCAACAATTAGAACTGTACATGAAACAACAGACTGGTTCCAAACTGGGAAAGGAGTACATTGAGGCTGTATATTGTCACCCTGCTTATTTAACTTATATTCAGAGTACATCATGGGAAATGTTGGGCTGGATGAAGCACAAGCTGGAATCAAGATTTCTGGGAGAAATATCAATAACCTCAGATATGCAGATGACACCATCTTTATGGCAGAAGGTGAGGAGGAACTAAAAAGCCTCTTGATTAAAGCGAAAGAGAAGAGTGAAAAAGTTGACTTACAGCTCAACATTCAGGAAACTAAGATCATGGCATCTGGTCCCATTACTTCATGGAAAATAGATGGGGAAACAGTGACAGACTTAATTTGAGGGGCTCCAAAATCACTGCAGATGGTTACTAAAGCCATGAGAAAAGATGCTTACTCCTTGGAAGGAAAGTTATGACCAAACTAGATAGCATATTAAAAAGCAGAGACATTATTTTGCCAACAAAGGTCCGTCTAGTCAAGGCTATGGTTTTTCCAGTAGTCATGTACGGATGTGAAAGTTGGACTATAAAGAAAGCTGAGCAATGAAGAATTGATGCTTTTGAACTGTGGTGTTGGGGAAAACTCTTGAGGTTCCCTTGGACTGCAAGGAGATCCAACCAGTCCATCTTAAAGGAGATCAGTCCTGAATGTTCACTGGAAGGATTATGTTGAAGCTGAAACTCCAATCCTTTGGCCACCTGATGGAAAGAGCTGACTCATTGGAAAAAACCCTGATGCTGGGAATGACTGAAGGCGAGTGGAGAGGGGGATGACAGAGGATGAGATGGCTGGATGGCATCACCGACTCAATGGACATGAGATTGGGTAAACTCTAGGAGTTGGTGATGGGCAGGGAGCCCTGGCGTGGTACAGTCCTTGGGGTCCCAGGGAGTCGGACATGACTGAGTGACTGGACTGAACTGAGCATTCCCGGCAGGGCCTAAGACTATTCTAAGATAGGACACCATCACCACATTAATCAGTGTCAGGAGACACGTTAGGCATTACTGACGAAATGGAGGCACAGTCCCCAGCCCCCTCTCCTCATTCCGTAGGCACGGATCTTGGGATGAAGGAGTTAGGCCTTGTAATTCTGACTTGTCTTTTCCTCTCCTCAGCTGAGTTGACTGAAAAGAATTATTAAATTACTTATTGTTCTTGAGAGGAGCATGAGAAGGCACAAAGCCTTCTGCAGCATTGCTCAGAAAATAATTCATAAAGTTAATCACTGACATTTGTTCAAGGACTTTTACAAAATAGTGTTCCAGGATGAGCACATAGGCCGTAGCTTGAGGCCATGGGAGGATTGTTATCTGAAGCCTATTTGTGAGGAGAATGTAAATGGCAAAGGAGTTTACTGAATTTAGGGCTTAGAAATAATTAAAATAGTTAGAAGTTAAAGATTTAAGAAATGTTGTAAAATTAGCATATTTTACTATAGCTTATAGAAGTTAGGAATTTTTAGAGACACTATAGCTAGAAGCCTTTTTAAGAGATAGTGAGCTCAGGATGTTAGGGACAGACAGGGTTTAGGAAGATAAGTAGTAAACTGAGGAATGTAGCATGAGTTACAATGTAATCACAAGTTAACTACAGGACACATTAGAAGAGGTAGATAATAGATGATAAGGCTGATTCCAAGAGAATCACTGAAGCAGGAACTCTGTTTGAAGAGCAACAATGGTTTATGGAGATAATAAATCTGGGAGAGGGGGATCTGAAAATGTCAAACCTCTGGCCTAATGCTTTTGTAAAAGTATAAAAGAGAATCTTAAACTTGGAATAAACAGGCAGTCCAAAAGAAAACTTAGAGGCTGCCTCATCACCGACACCGTTCATCTCTTCAGGTTGAATCCCTGGTTGCTGGAGTTGGACTCCGGCAAATCAGGCATGAGAAAAACAGGTCTGAAAAGTCCCTTGGGGCAAAGATTACTCTTGAAATCCCTCCCAGGAGATAGGTGTGGCAGCCTCATAGAACTTTGTGACTTGTGACATAAAGCCTGTCCAGGGGTTGGAGTGACTGTTCTGGGTACCCATGCAAGGGACACATAGCATGGAGGCCCCTTGCCACTGCCTTTGGCTAAACCAGAGAAGGAGAGTGGTCAGAGGACAAATGGGTGAGAACTGACATACCAGCCCATACGTGTATCTCAAATTGACAGTGTTGTTATAGACCAGAGGCCTGCATTGATCCTCTGTCTAACGGGAGTGGGTGTCCCCTTCAATCAGCATGTCAGCACCCTTCTGGAGTCCCAACCTCACTCAATTTCATGAAATCAGTGGTATGCTAACTCACCAGGCTACCCATTTTGATCCCAACCCACCCCTGAAGCACTGAGGCAATATTCACAAGCACAAGACCTGGTGTTCTTCAGGAAATCTAACCAACCTGACCTATAACAAGGGATGGAAATTGTCAAAGCCCACCCTAAAGGGGAGAAACAGAGACGTATCCACAGAGACTACACTGACAGGTGCAGTTAATCCCCGTCTCCAGACCTAACTATTTGGAGGGAGGCCCTTCAAAGAAAACAAAGGGCTCCATGAAAAGTGCCCCTTGCATGGTCTAGAGGTTTTACTAAGTTGTATATTTTCTATTGAATATATCCTCCTCTATAGTCTATTTTTATATCATATTAATAGGTACTGTAGACAAAATGGCATCCTTGGGAAACTAAAGATTGAAAACATGATTAAACATGCTAAATACAATTTATTTAACTTTAGGTGAAACAAAGTTTAGAATGTAAGGGTGGACTTCTCTACATGTGCTTTATTACATGTGCCTTAGACTTCTCTAGAAGACTGTATATTCTCCGAAGGTATGTATCACATGGTAAATCACAAGGGAAGTGTGTTCAAATGAACACAATATAAGGCAGTAAAGAAATCAAAAAGCATTCAGACTGTTGGTATAGCAGGTGGTGGAGACTTTCCTAATGGCTCAGAAGGTAAGAAGCAGCGTACAATGCAGGAGACCCTGTTTCGATCCTTGGGTAGGGAAGATCCCCTGGAGTAGGACATGGAAACCCATTCAGTGCTCTTACCTGGGTAATCCCAATGGACAGAGGAGCCTGGCCAGCTACAGTCCACGGGGTCACAAAGAGTTAGACAAGACTGAGCGACTAACATACATACCAGGTAAGGAAGAGCTCAAGCTTGGGGGTTATATTCTATGGCACAACCCTGGCTTCAGTCTTATTTGACAAATGCCAGTGAGCCAGGTAGTAAATTTCTCTGTCTCTCAGTTTCCTCATTTTCAAAATGAGAATAATAATCCAGCTGTCATGAAGGCTGTTATGAAATTATGGATAATATAGCATATAAAACAATTATCTCAATGTCTGGTCCATAGTCAAGTGTCAATATATTTTCCTTATAATATCATCTCCTTCATGAGATTGTTGTATGAATAAAGACAGTATGCAATGTGTAAAGAACTTTTAAAAAGGCTGGCATTTACAAAATGCTCAAAGATGCTATTATTACCACCTCTATATCTATACCTTCATTCAGTATTTAAATGGCTTCAAAAGTCATACGTATAAGTTCAGTTTGACTATTTATATTTATTAGAAATTTCATTCTCTGTATTGTTTCTTGTATCAGTTTTTGCAGTCTAGCTTTTCTCTAGTTTTATCTGTCATTGTTCCCAAATGTAGATTTTTTGGAGCAATAGCACTATCTTAGGCAAGATGAAGATCAGTATTTCCCTTTTTTTTTTTTTTTTTAATTAGAGTTCAAAATGCTTGGCAGGCACCCCATTGTACCTACCAGTATGTATATACCACTCTCAGGAAAACTACAAATAATTAAGATGCCAGCTTTCCCAAATGAACTAAAGAACAGCTGAAGCACTGTATAGATACCTACCAGCTTTAAATGACTGTAATATTTGCCCACATTTTGCCAGTACATATAGTATAAAAAATGGCCCTGTGAAAGTGTCACCTCCTTTGTGAGGCCCACTTTTTTTTTAAAGGAAGTCATCATAATCTTACTTCCATCATCCACATATATTTTTATGACTGAGTTGATACAGAAAAGTATCAAATTGAAAGTTTATCCCCCCCCAAAAAAAAAATAAAAATAAAAATAAAATAAAACAGAAAGTTTATCCCCTATTTCTAGATGATTCTTCATATCTCATTTCTTATAGCTAAAATTTTAGAAAAAAATTAATAAAATTCAAAAGATTAATCTTAATTCCAATTCAAGAAGTTTCATGCGTGTGTATTCTGTTATTTATATGGTTCCATGAGAGAAGATTAAGGCAAGTTCCTTTTTATGCATAGGACATTGAAAGCTAAAGAAGTATTTCATAATCACTCACTTGAGACAAATCCTTATATTGAATTCCAACTCAAAATTCTATCGGAGTATTCCTATTCTTATTGTTTCATCAAATGATTTTCCAACCATCTTGATTATTTCTTTTTTTTTCCAAATAACTCTCAATATTGAGAGATCACCTGGGTGATATTTTCCTTAATGGTGAATTCTTATTAGAAATCAAATAACAGCAGGAGGAGGCAAATCATTTTGTATATTCTGGGATGGAAATTGACATGGATTTAAAAAAGAAATTCTTTTTATCAACCACAATTATAAACCCATTATAGGTGTGGGAATAGGTTAAAGACAACCCCTATTCCATGTACACACAACATAAAATGAAGATACTGATGTTAACATGGCTGGCAGGTAATGTGCTGTCTGCATTCTAGGGTATTTAGAAGATCTAGACATTACAAATGGCCAGATTCACTCTGTGCTAACAGAAGTAACTAAGATGGCCTAAACGTTAAGTAAGTTTTACTATGGTTCCCTGAGAGTTGGATCATAAAGAAAGCTGAGCACTGATAAATTGATGATTTTGAGCTGTGGTATTGGAGAAGACTCTTGAGAGTCCCTTGCACTGCAAGGAGCTCAAACCAGTTCATCCTAAAGGAAATCAGTCCTGAATATTCACTGGAAAGACTGATGCTGAAGCTGAAGCTCCAATACTTTGGCCACCTGATGCAAAGAACTGACTCATTTGAAAAGACCCTGATTCTGGGAAAGATTGAAGGCAGGAGGAAAAGGGAATGAGAGAGGATGAGATGGTTGGATGGTATCACTGACACGATGGACATGAGTTTGAGAAAGCTGCGGGAGTTGGTGATTGACAGGGAAGCCTGGCGTGCTGCAGTCCATGGGGTCCCAAAGAGTCAGACACTATTGAGCTAATGAACTGAACTGATGGGTCCCTGATTTCTCTTTTCTTGAAACAGACACTTAAGAAAACCCATAATTATAAATTCTTTCTCTGCCTCTATAAATGGGCAGAAAACAAAAAATGGAATCCAAGAAACAACTGAGAAAAAAGACTTTTTTATTCTCCCCTGGCTTCCTAGAATTAAGTGTGTGTTCAGTCGCTTCAGTCGTGTCCAGCTTTTTGCCACCCTATGGACTCTAGCCCTCCAGGCTCCTCTGTCCATGGGATTCTCCAGGCAAGAATACTGGAGTGGGTTGCTGTGCCCTCCTCCAGGGGATCTGCCCAACCTGGGGACTGAACTCAGGCCGGCCTGTATCTCCTGCATTGTAGGCAGATTCCCTACCTAGTGAGCTACCTGGGAAGCTGCAGTGAAGAGAATACCTCCCTCTAGATCTCTTTCTTTGTTGATACATTTTTCAGTTTAGCATCATTGGTCATCTTTTGCAATGCAATTATAAAATAAAAACCTAATCAAGCCCCTAAAATTATATGTAAATATTGGTATTTTCTCACATATATATATTTCTCATATATCAACCATATCTGTCACACAACTGGTTCAGAGTAGACCTGCTTGTTATACTTACATAGCAAATAAAAGTTTAAAGCATCTTCATATACAGAGTCTCATTTGATGATTCTGTAAGTTTTGTGAAACAGTAAGATATAGCTAACTGCAGCTTGGAAGGAAAAATAATAATAAATTATAAAACATAAAATGAAAGGTGATTTATTTATGGACAGAAGCTAGTCTGTGGAAAAATTAAACACAAATCAAAGTTTTGTTCCCAAGTTATTTATACTATCTGTAATACTGTTTATCTTTAAGGATTTGAAATTCTTTTGGAATACACTGTGGTATGGTATTGGAAATTTACATTTCATCAGAGTGAAATTGGGATGAAATCTAACTACAAATCAGATGAAATTCTAACTACTAAGTGAAGCTGTGAGCAAAGTGGCAAAGTTTGTCAATGATTTCTGAGGCTGGCAATTCAGAATGCTTTTCTTTAAACCTTCTATAACATCTTTAAAATAGATAAGAATGTGTCTTTGATATGAAGTAAGCACATCTTGGCCAACACCTTAGATACATGGAAAGGAGGTTAGAACACAAAACATCTAAGTATTCCTTTGTCCTTTGTTGATAAATTAGGTACTGTCTTTTAAGGACAGTTAAATACAGTAGTTGAAGTTCAAAACAGCAAAATTGGAGGCACAAACCATATTTCTGCCCATTGTTCCTTTCAAAAAGTATCTTCAATCACTTTTATTTTTAACTTTATAAAAACTCTTCATAATGTTGTAGATTTCTGTTCTACAGTATGAAGAATTTCCTGAGAATTAATGAAAACATGAAAGTGGTTTAGGCTTTGTAGCATACTCAGCAATGGTTTTCATTCTTATCCCAGAATCAGAACACAGACCTGAAGAGTAGACCTTTACAAGATGAGAACTCCAACTGAGTCCTTGCAGAAACATTGAGGCAAGAACAAGAACTTCAAAACAAAGGATATGCTTAATTTTAGATAGTGTAATCTTGGTTAAAAGGAATTCATTGATAGACTTGCAAGCTAAAATACTGCCCTAGGCGTGAAAGTGAAGTCGCTCAGTCATGTCCAACCCTTTGAGACCCCATAGACTGTAGCCCACCAAGCTCCTCTGTCCATGAGGATTCTCCAGGCAAGAGTACTGGAGTTGGCTGCCATTTCCTTCTCCAGGGGATCTTCCCAACCCAGGGATTGAACTCAGGTCTCCCGCATTGCGGGCAGACGCTTTAATCTTTGAGCCGCCAGGGAAGCCCTGGGCTTAACAGGAATCATTTCAAGAGGATAAAGTTATGATTAAAATTTAAATTGATTGCTTAGCATTGATTATATTAGTCCATGGTTACTTTCACTATCAGCTTTGATTAGAGGGGGGAAAAAAAGGAGAAAGATGGGGTGAAGATAAAATCAATGGAATGGCAGGATGGGGGAAAAGTGAGCATTTTCCATTAGTTTTGGAAACCAAAAATGATAAATTGGTCTGTTTGAGAAAAATCAGAGACAAAAATCAAGTCTGACTTTATTTCCACTCTTACTTGCCCCACCTGCTCATATCTCAAACCCTCAGACACATACATGCAGGGAGAGAATGAGATCCAAGATACTGTGACGAGAAGGTATGGTTCAGGTTTCAGAGGTAATGGAAGACAAAAATAGCTTTGGTTCTGAAAGGACGCCTTCAGAAAAATGCACTAACCATGATTATAATTAACATCTACAAGGGTTTTGGTAAATGGCACATAGTGGGCTGAGTTACAGTAGTCAGATGATTGCTTCTCCCCTTTTTTTTTTTTTTTTTTTAATATTTATTTAGTTAGTTAGTTCATGGGCTCTCTAGTTGCCGACATGCAGGCTTAGTTGCCTCGTGGCATGTGGGATCTCAGTTCCCTGGTCAGGGATCCAATCCATGTCTCTTGCATTGCAAGGCAGATATTAAAACACTGAAAAGTTTAAGTGATTGCTCTTTGCAATCCCATCCCATGGACTATACTGTCCATGGAATTCTCCAGGCCAGAGTACTGCAGTGATAGCCTTTCCCTTCTCCACCAGATCTTCCCAACCCAGGAATTGAACCCAGGTCTCACGCATTGCGGGTGGATACTTTACCAGCTGAGCCGCAAGAGAAGCCTGAGAATACTGAATTGGGTAACTTATCCCTTCTGCGGGGGATCTTACCAACCCAGGAATCAAACCAGGGTCTCCTGCATTGCAGGAAGATTCTTTACCACTGAGCTCTCAGGGAAGCCCAAACCACTGAACTACCAGAGAAGTTCACAATTGTCCTATGACATAGATGTGGCTATTGCCCCTTTTCTCTAGGTGAAAATAAAATGATCAATGAGTATAACTTGTTTCTTTCATAGATTTATTAAGTGGCATAGCAGAAAATCCAAATTAGGCCTATTCAAAACTAGAGCTAGGGATATTAAGCCCAATGCGGTAGTAATAAATTTGGGTATGACTGAATTCTTTGAAAAATAGAGTGTTTTTTAAAAAAAGTTAACATTAGTGTTCAAAGCTAGGTGTTTTCTAAAATTAAATATATGTTTAGAAACTTTTATTCTCTATGACCTTCAAACTTTTATTATTTTTTCCTGATTACATAGTTAATATAGGCTTGTTATAGCAGACATCTCAGAAATATCTTCTACTGAAAATAAACATTTTCAGTAACCCTTAAATCATGGAAAATATTCATCTCTACCTGATTACTAAATATTTTCCCTGAAACTTTTAAAACCAGATATATTTGCAGAAGCTTTTTAAAAATAGATTTTAGAAATGTAATAAAATACATACCTGATAAAATATTAATGTGGATTGGAGTACCACCCTATTATCCATTACAGTAATATTCAGCAAATCATAATGCATATTTGTAATAATTAGAATAAATTTGCAATACAAATCACCTCTTGACAGTTTAGGTCAAGATATGCTGCCAAATAATTTCAAGACCAATTAGTTTTTATCACAAATATGTCATGAAAAAACTTAGAGCTCTATGTGTTTTAGAACTGCAGATAGGTGATTATGGACTTTTATGACACATATTTTTCCTTACAACTTGATCTTTTTCATTTAATGATCTTTATTTTTTCTTTCAAAACTATATTTTATTGGCATCATAAATACATTTCCCATGTATGTTAAGATGGCTTACACAGATCCACTTGAACTTTTTGTTCCAGGATTTATTGATGGTCTTTTGCTACAATAAAAATGATGAAATATTTTTTTTTACTCTCTAACTCTGAGAAGTCACAAGCCATGCTTGGAAATGACAGAAAGAGCAGTGTGGACATAATTCTTGGAATGTGCTTTCATCTATGCTCATAGAAAAGAATGTCATCAAAACAAATCCCAAGGTCTTCATTCAGCAATTCTGGGCTATTGCACTTTGACCTGAAAAGCATGCTGGTTCTGGAGGAAAAACTTGGTACCAGATTGGATTATGTCCTGATTGCAAAATAATTAATCACCCAGAAATGATAAGAACACAAGAAATAAACTGTATTTGAAGATAAGCCTGTGATACCAAATCAAATCTTGGATCACTCTCCCAAAACACTTTTCACTTCTAGGATAAAATCAGTTGGAAACTCTGGCCATATTGACAGAGTAAAGTTTAACCATCTTTCTTAAGATCCACTTTTGTGTGATTATGTAAATATATATAGAGAGATCCATATTACTCATTTTAATAGCTGCATATTATTCCATTCTATGGATGTCCCATAGTTTATTGCTGGTGATAAAAATTCATTTTGGTTATTTGTCAGACTAATTTTGACTCCATTCATCTTTCACATGGCTTTCATCACTTGTCATGATCTGAATGGCCCATGATTCAAATTATTTTTATTAGGTCACTTTCCTGGATATGCTTCTTATATAATAATTCAAAAACTAACATTCATCCTGGAAAGTGCTAAGTGATTTTACACCTTTGTGGCCAAAATGCAAGCCACTTTATGAAGGAGCATACTATATTGCAAGAAACCTAAGAAGATCTTGAATACTGACTGATTTTCTTTCTAGACTAAAATAGATGTGTCTGCTGCTGCTGCTAAGTCAAGTCAGTCATGTCCAACTCTGTGCAACCCCATAGATGGCTGGGATTCTCCAGGCAAGAACACTGGAGTGGGTTGCCATTTCCTTCTCCAATGCATGAAAGTGGAAAGTGTAAGTGAAGTCATTCACTCATGTCCGACTCTTAGCGACCCCATGGACTGCAGCCTACCAGGCTCCTCCGTCCATGGAAATTTCCAGGCAAGAGTACTGGAGTGGGTCGCCAGTTCTTTCTCTGAAAATAGGTGTGTGACTTTGGGCAATTTCTTAGGCTATCTGGGACTAAATATTTTCCTCTTTATAATACTACAAGTTGAAATAAATGGTTTCTAAAAATGTATGACTTCAAGGCAATTTTTTCTGAACATTTTTAGAATATAGGGCACAGAGAAAACAACATATTATCTTTGAGGCATATTAGAATAAATGGTAACCAACAAAGGTCCATCTAGTCAAGGCTATGGTTTTTCTTGTGGTCAGTGAATATGAGAGTTGAACTGTGAAGAAAGCTGAGCACTGAAGAATTGATGCTTTGAACTGTGGTCTTGGAGAAGACTCTTGAGAGTGTCTTGGACTACAAGGAGGTCCAACCAGTCCATCCTAAAGGAGATCAGTCCTGGGTGTTCATTGGAAGGACTGATGCTAAAGCTGAAACTCCAATACTTTGGCCATTCATGAGAACAGTTGACTCATTGAAAAAGACCCTGATGCTGGGAGGGATTGGGGGCAGGAGGAGAAGGGGACAACAGAGGATGAGATGGCTGGATGGCATCACCGACTAGATAGATATGAGTTTGAATAGACTCTGGGTGTTGGTGATGGACAGGGAGGCCAGGCGTACTGTGATTCATGGAGTCGCAAAGAGTCAGACACGACTGAGTGACTGAACTGAACTGAACTGGACAAGCTTGGTACCTTTAGCTGCCTCAGGACCCACATGGACACCCTAAAAACTTTAGAGGATCCATATTCCTGGAACAACAATTGAGAAGTTTTGCTACCAAGTATTTATGGAATAGTTCGCTAGGCCAGTGAGTTCACTATTGGAGCCCTGTTACAGGCTTCTAGAATCAAACAGCTTTCTATTTCCCCAGGAGAATGTGATCTTTGAAAGGTGATATTTCAAATTAGAAAACTTGAAGTAGGTAGAACAAAAGCCCATGATGGGTCAACAAACTCACTTAGTATCTATGCTGTCATGTTGCTCGCTCCTTCTCAACCTGTAGCTTTAGCACATTGTCCCAGAGGTTCTACTTTCAGTTACTTTGCCCAAACTCCAGCCAGAGGAGCTAAAGAGTGGAGAAAGGATACATCTGTCTCCTTTAAAGGACACATTTTAGAATTCACAAGTAAAACTGCTTGCATCTCATTAGTTAGAAGGTACTCATGATCACACTCTATAAGAAAAGCTAGGAAATGCAGTTTTTATTCCAAATGGCCAGGAGCCCAGTTAAAATTTATAGATTCTACTTTTAAGAAAATTGGGAGAGCAGATAATAAGGAACAACTAAAAGGTTGTTATTATGTATATCATTAGCATGTACAGCTCTAAAATAAATAGAATGGATTTTAGACCATTCTTCAATACCAATTGACTTACAGATTTTACTGCATTCAATACAGTTTAATTCAGGCATCTATGCACTGGACATAGTCAAGGCATTTATATTTAAACCATCACTCTTATACTCAAGTGCTAAATGAACTTCATTTACTTTCTCTGAGCCTCTATTAAGGTGAATGAATTAAACCAAAAAAACTTTATTGAATTCACTAACTCTAGAATACTGGAGTTTAGGCAACAGAATATGGATTTTATTAACTTTATAAAATAAAATATAAGTAAATTACTTTTTATGATTTTTTTCTCCAATTGTAATTTACATTGCAGAGTCAGGAAAATTGTCTCCAAAATGGTATTTGAAAGAAAGACATTATTTTGAATGTTCTGTAAGTAGAGGAAATAGCTTTATGGCTTTCTATAAGCAACTTGAAAATACAATTTCAAAAGGTTGAAATTTCTTAAAAGGCAATGTGAAAAAATTAATGCCAAAAGATAGCAATTCTAATTTAGAATTCAGAAATATCAATTTGCATCTCATCTCAAATATTCAGCACAAGATACATTTAATAGTAGTTATGCAAGAAAGTTAAAATCTATATAAAAACAAAAATATTGCATGCTAAATTCAAAATTATTTGAGACACAGACTTAACACTCTTCACAAAAATGACTCCAAATAGATCATAGACCTAAGTGTAAAATGAAAATAAATAAATAAACTTCCTAAACTATTACATAGGAAGTAAACTAAATGACTAGGAATATGGTAGTGACTTTTTAGACATAATACCAAATACACAATCCATGAAATAAACATTTGATAAGCTGTACTTTATTACAGGAGAAGGCAATGGCACCCCACTCCAGTACTCTCGCTTGGAAAATCCCGTGGATGGAGGAGCCTGGTAGGCTACAGTCCATGGGGTCGCTACGAGTCGGACACGACTTTTTTACAATGAAAAATTCTGTTTTGCGAAAGACAATGTCAGGAGAATAAGACAAACCACTGAATGAGAGAAATCATTTTCAAAAGACATATCTGATAAAGGACTGTTATTAATAGTATACAAAACATTGTAACACCTCAACAAAAAGAAGACAAACTATCCAGTTAAAAAATGGGCCAAATACCTTGACAAACACCTCATCAAAGATGATATATTGGTGGAAAAATAAGCGCATGAGAGATGCTCCTATCATCTTTCATCAGGGAAATGCAAATCAAATAAGATACCACTATACACATATTAGAATCATCAAATCCAGAATATTGACAACACCAAATGCTGGCCAGGACATGGGGCAACAGGAACTCTTATTTGTTGCTGCTCAGAATGCAAAATGGTATATTTTAGAAGCAGTTTGGCAATTTCACTTGAAACTAAATACACTCACAATACAATCTAGCAATCACTCTCCCTGACATTTACCCACAGGAACTGAAGACTTATGACCACCTGAGAACCTACATACATATGTTTATAAAGATGCATTCATAATTGCCCAAATTTGGAAGCAACAGAGATGTCATTTTATAAATTAAAGGATAAAACTTGAGACGATAGAATGTTAACCTCACTGCTAAAAAGGTAATAATAAGCCTCAAAAATACATGGAGAAATCTTAAGTGCATGTTACTAAGTGAAAGAAGCCAAGCTGAAAAAGCTTCAGACTGTATGATTCCAAATATATGACAATCCAGAAAAGGCGAAACTTTGGAGACAGTAAAAAGCTTAGGGGTTACAGAGGAGGGAGAGCTGACGAGGCAGAGCACAGGGGATTTTTAGGACAATGAAGCTCTTATCTGTGACACCATGACAGTGAGTTCAAGCTGTTACACCTCTGTCTAAACATGCAGAATGTACAACACCAAGTGTGAACCCTAATGTAAACTATGGAATTGGGTCATAATGATGTGTCAGCCCGTAATGAGGTAGGTTCATCTACTGCAACGAAACTACCATATGGAGCCTGATGCTGAGAGTTGGGGAGGTCATGCATGTGCGAGGACAGGAAGTTTATGGAATATCTCCAAGTCCTAAATCTAAAATTATTTTTTAAAATGAAGTCTATTCCGAAAGGGAAAAAAAATTAAGCATAAATTATGTAACATGTTGACATTAGGGAACACTGGGCTTTGAGTTTACTGGAATTCTTTGGACTATGTTTCTAAATCTTGATTAAATAACTAAAACCACTATTTTCAAATAAAATGTTAAAAAAAAGGAAACATATGGAGACCATATGATCCCTAGTTATTTGCACATGAAAAATAAATGAATATAATCATACAAAGACTAGCTAGTATACAAATACTCTTATAATCTTATATATATGTACTTATATAAATTTAAATATTATAAGTACTTATATAAGTAAAAATATTATAAGTACTTTCTATAAGTGTTATAAGTACTTATATAAATATAAATACTTATAATCATTATGATCTAGAAATAACCCAAATGTCCATCACTGCTACTGCTGCTAAGTCGCTTCAGTCATGTCCGACTCTTTGCGACCCCAGAGACGGCTGCCCACCAGGCTCCCCCGTTCCTGGGATTCTCCAGGCAAGAACACTGGAGTGGGTTGCCATTTCCTTCTCCAATGCATGAAAGTAAAAAGTGAAAGTGAAGTTGCTCAGTCGTGTCCAACTCTTAGCGACCCCATGGACTGCAGCCTACCAGGCTCCTCCCTCCATGGGATTTTCCAAGTGAGAGTACTGGAGTGGGGTGCCATTGCCTTCTCCAATGTCCATCACAGGTTAGTAAAATAATTCTGGTATATATATTCAATATAATACTATTCAGCCGTAAGAAGGAACAAACTATTGATATGCACAAAAATATTTTGGATAAATCTCAAAATAATAATGAGTGCAAGAATAAAAGCATACATTCTATGATTTCATTTGTATAATATTCTAGTAAATACAATCTAATTTATAGTTAGATTAGATTGATTAGATTAATTAGTTAATCTCCAGGCCAGAATATTGGAGTGGGTAGCCTTTCCCTTCTCCAGGGGATCTTCCCAACCCGGGGATCAAACCCAGGTCTCATGCATTGCAGGCAGATTCTTTATTAGCTGAGCCACCAGGGAAGCCTCAATCTATAGTTACAGAAATCATTTGCCTAGGTATACAAGAGGCCTGGTAGAGAAGATAGAAGAGAAGAATTACATAAGAACAGGAGAAAACTTTCTCAAATGATGTATATGTTAATTATATTGATATGAAAATGACTTCAAATATATATTTTTCATACATATAGTTGGTAAGTTATACATATACATATATTTTATATTATATGTTAATGTATTTTGTATACTTTATGTTATGTATAAATATATATTTGACAATTGGATGGTTTTATACATCAAATCTATATGAAAACTTATTAAATTATACACTTCACATGCATCTGGTTTATTATATGGCAATTAACTAAATTATCAAAAAGAAATTGAGAAAACATTCACTTAAGTGCCATTTGGAAAGACTTCATTCCTACCTTTTACATATTTCAAATTTGGTAAACATAGATCTACGATGTATATCTGAGATGAGAATGGGCAGTGTATTATTCACATGAATCAGTCATTATCTTTTCAAAAATAGAGTAGTTTAGGAGTAGCAAAAAAGTTCTTACTTCAGTTTCCCCTAATGAATTTGAGGTAGAGCTCAGAAGTTTTAGCTTTTTTCACAATTTAACAAATTGCTTTCACTCTGATGTTTTTATTTTTTGTTCATAATTTTCTTTAATTTTTATTGGAATATGTGCTGTGCTAAGTCGCTTCAGTCATGTCCAACTCTATGAGACCCTATGGACTATAGCCCACCAGGCTCCTCTGTCCACAGGATTCTCCAGGCAAGAATATTGGAGTGGGTTGCCATGCCTTTCTCCATTATTGGAGTATAGTTATAATGTTGTGTTAGTTTCTGCTGTACAGCAAAGTGAAGAATCAGTTATATGTCTACATACAGCTTCTCTATTTTTAGACTTCCTTCCCATTAGGTCACCACAGAGCACTGAATAGAGTTCCTTGTCGTATACAGTAGGTTTTCATTAGTTACCTATTTTACACATAGTAGTGTATATATGTCGATTCCAATCTCCCAATTTATCCCACTCCCCCTTTCCCCCTTGGTATCCATAAATTTGTTCTCTATGTCTGTGTCTGTTTTTCTGCTTTGCAAACAAGTTTATCTGTACCATTTCTCTAGATTTCACACATAAGCAGTATTACACAGTACCTGTTTTTTCCTCTTTGTGACTTACTTCACTCTGTATGATAGTCTCTAGGTCTATCCGTGTTTTGTAAAATGGCACTATTTTATTTCTTTTTATGTCTGAATAATATCCATTGTTACCATACAAGATCTTCCCAAGAATCACCTGGGTACAAAATTTATAGATGTTCTGACTTTTATCAGCCACTAGGAATGCACTGCTTCCCTGATTGCTCAGTTGGTAAAGAATTCGCCTGCAATGTGGGAGACCTGGGTTTGATCCCTGGGTTGGGAAGATTCCCTGGAGAAGGGACTGGCTACCCACTCCAGTCTACTGGCTGGGAGAATTCCATGGACAGTCCATGGGTTGCAAAGAGGCGGACACAACTGAGCAACTTTCACTTTCAGTAATTCACTGATTTAGTCAGCATTTTAGAAAAGTGTTAAAATGCATTCGATGAATATTTCAAGTATATATAATTTTGCTTAACAAAGTGATATGTGAATATTTTTAATTTTTAGAGAAGTGAATTTCTACTATAACCTATGATTTCCTGAAAGTGAAAGTGAAGTCACTCAGTCGTGTCTGACTCTTTGTGACCCCATGGACTATAGCCTACCAGGTTCCTCTGTCCATAGGATTTTCCAGGCAAGAGTACTGGAGTGGGTTGCCATTTCCTTCTCCAGGAGATCTTCCCAACCCAGGGATTGAACCCAGGTCTCCCACACTGTAGGCAGACACTTTACCATCTGAGCCACCGGGGAAGTCCTAGGTCTTTGCAATGTTTGCAAAATATAGGAAGTCCTACAGTTTCCTAGGTCTTTGCAAAGAGGGCTGCTAGCTCAAATCAGATCATCAGATTAAGTGATTTTACAAATGTTTATTTTTTTTCTGGTAATGCAAAATGAAAATAATTACCAGAGTAAACAGGTATTTGTGTTTACTATAATCTTTTATTCTAATTTACTTTCAATAAGTTACAATGAGAGTACACAAAAAATGTCCCTTAGAATTTGATTTTGATATGTAAAGAAGATTATTCATCACTAAATAAGTGAACATTTGTAAAGTGCTTTGAAAATTTATTGGCAAAAAGAACACTCCAATGTCTGGTAAAAATTAATAAATACTTTTTTAAAGGCATTATGATTAATCATACTTCCCATGTATCATAAAATTATATAATGTTGGTCCTCTAAATACAGCAATTCTTCAGGTTCTGTTCTTTATATGCATAACTAGATTGAATTTCAAGAACTGGATTTTATCCTCCTCACCACTGGCTTCTTTACTTCACCTCAGCCTTCTACTCCCCCTCTACCTCTCACTAGGCTATTCATGGCTCAGCCTTCACCAAAGGGAATGTGAGATGGAAGATGCAAAAAAAAGAAATGATTTGGTAGATATAGTTAATCTGGTGTTGGCACCTTTTGGTATTGAAAGATGCTCACAGATGCTCCTTTCTCTCAGGGGCTGAATTTTTGGGTTACCCTTGCCCATCTCCTTCATCATCATTCATTTCTGGTGTTGACTCATTTGTTACATATCTTTGAGGGTGTGGAGGACTCAATTTCTGGATAGAAGAAAAAATGTTAGAAGTGCAAATCTTGTCTGGGAGAGATTTAATTCTCCATCTCCTTTGTGGACAAGTTATTAGCACATGATAAAATGCTTCAGTGATTGTCTGATGAACTTTCTTTGAATTAATGCTTATTCTAGGAAACTAGGTACTCATCTGCCCCTATGAATGTCAATGGACATTAGTCTATTGTCATTGAGTCTAAGTGCTCTAATTAGGTACTCTTTCCATTTGTTTTAAATGATTACTTTCTTACAATTTTTTTTCTCAGTAAACGATGCCACCAAGACAGAATCTTCCAAGAAGCTTAGTAGAGGTCTTTTCTACTGACTTAACATTGCCATTGAAACAGACTTGTAACTAACTAAATTACCTAAAATGTTTTCTTCAGCATATGATTCCACCACTCCATGTGTATTTCTGCCCCTAAATTCCACGCAGATTCTTTCAGTTGAGGTCCGCAGGCAGAATTCCCGAGGAGACTCCCTTCACGAGATTATGTGCTGTGCTGTACCTAGTCGCTCAGTCATGTCTGACTCTTTGCTACCCCATGGACTATGGCCCACCAGAATCCTCTGTCCATGGGAGTCTCCAGGCAAGAATACTGGAGTGGGTTGCCATGCCCTCCTCCAGGGGATCTTCCCAACCCAGGGATCAAACCCAGATCTCCCACATTGCAGGTGGATTCTATACCATCTGAGCCCCCAGGGAAGCCCAAGGATACTGGAGTGGTTAGCCTATCCCTTCACCAGGGGAACTTCCCGACCCTGCAATAGAACTGGGGTCTCCTGCGTTGCAGGCAGATTCTTTACCAGCTGAGCTACCTAGGAGCCTTCAGGAGATTATACCTTTGGTCATCTTTTGCAGAGTCCACTCCGGACAAAGAAGTATTTGCTTTGTCTTATGACTATAAGTGAATGTGTAAACATGTAGTTCAGACCCAGTCTCACCTTTGGTGCATTCCAGGTAAAAGGTATATACTTGATTCTCTCTCCTTCACACCCCAGATGACACATGACAAGTTTTATAAAGGGGTATATTAAAGGCTCATTTCTTGTTCCCATCCTGACAGAAAACAGAACTTGTCAGTCATTCAGTATTTCCGTCCCAAGAAATATTCAACATGGGTGTTGCTAATAATCAGTCCAGCCTCAACTCTTCCACCAGGTTTGGCTTCAGTCTGAGTAAAGACCCAGATGTCCAAACAGACAAGAGTCACCATGATGGCAAGTTTAAATAATCAAGCACAGCTATTTAAAAGAAAACATATTGACACTTAATTGTATTTAATTTGAACATTTCAATTGTATTTAGTTTGAAGCCCAAACCAAGACATCAAAACAGTCTTTTTAACATTCAATTAAATGCAAAAGTAACACAATGTCTTCCATGTTACACAAGGATGCTCCTTGCAGACATCTCAGAAGAAAATTCAATGGATTCTTTGCTTCAGTGGTTCTTATAAATGACTTTATAGTAAAAGTCACTGATAAAGTCTGCTCATCGAAGAACAAAACATCTTGCTATTTATCATCAAAAAGAAAAAGAATGAAAATTTGTTATTTTTATATAGGGCACACTAAGATGAAACCATTCTTTATCATGAAAAGATTAAAAAATGTCGGCCAGAGTTTATAAACAAAGAGTCTGAAAGACAAATGTTTAGAATTAAAAATGCATCCTTTTTTGTCATAAGAAACTGAAAGTTGCTGAATTTGCACTGAATCACACTTAGTTTATTATTTCTAAGCATCTTTTATGACTAGCCCTGGAACTTTTTATGAGAAGTAACTAACAAGTAAGGGAAACAAGTATCTTTCACTTTTGAGAGTTCTTTTGTTGTCCTAATAAACTGCCTCAAGGTGTCCTGGAAATTAAAACATTTTCACATTTGAACTAGAGCTCCTACCTGAATCCTTTACTAAAATCCTTTTTCAGATCTCCTCTGACTGCTTATTATAATATAGAGCACCTGCATTAATAATTCATTCTTATTTTGAGTGGCACCTGCAGAGCAAACCTTCAGTTTTTTGCTGTATCTTAACAATTAACATAATTATTATATTTTTACATCAGCCATGAGCACAGATCTTTCTTGCCTATTTTCTGAAAGATTTTATGTTATTTTATTCATTTCAAGAGTTCACAGTGTTTCACATTCTAGAATCTAGTAACAGTGTGTAACTTGTAAAGCATTTTTATAATCTTTACAAACAAACAAGGAAATGAGTTAGTTCAGGATTAATCTTTCTTACTTTTCCCCATGAACTTATTTGACTACTGAAATCCATGTTAGCTTAATTTAGGCCTTACCATTCTATTTTAGGAAAAAAGACTGTCCATAGTATTGCCTTGAGGAGTGAATGAATGAAAACATGAAATCATCTTTACACACTTAAAATAAAGTTTGTGAGACATGTGAGTTCTAAATTATGTAGAACATGCTTTAGTGTCGGTGGCGTTAGTTTTACATTTAACTTTCTTATTAAACATTTTACTCACTGGAGGAAGTCGAAAATTTCTGTTTCTCCAGTTATAAGAGCTCCAGATTAATCTCTTGAAAACATCCAAAAATGCAGAGAGCATTTGTATCAGATATAGCAAAGGTTACTGTATTACAAAAAAAAAAAAAAAAAGTGAAGAACAGGTTCTTTCACAGGCTTTGGTTAGACATATCTGGGTTCAAATTCTGACAAATTCTTTTCCACATGTCATCCAAATTTACTTGTGGCATGACCTTCAGAAATTTTAAGTTAAAAATTTCTGAGCCAGCTTTCTCAATCTCAGAATGGGATTAATAATATTGGCTTAGCCAAAAGGCTCATTTGGGTTTTTTCTATAAGATGTTATGGAAAACCTGAACTTTTTAGCCAAACCAATATTTATTTACTTTGAAATGCTGTGTAGAGGATTATATAAAATAAAGTAGCTAAAGTTTATCACCTGGGGATTTTGGTTAACTGTAGCTTCTGATTCAGCGGATTTAAGTTGGGAACCAAGATTCTGCATTTCTAAGAAGACCCTGGTGGTCCGAGAACTCCACACTGAGTACCAAGGTCCTAGAAGGTCCCCATTAAGTATTATCCATTCTACCTTTATAATAATTGCTTTCCAAACAGGCCAAAATATTCTCATTCTATACAGAAAATAACAAACCCCTCCATTTTTATATTAGTAATCAATTACTCTCAGTCATGCATTTTAGATTTCACAAACCAGTTGACATGTGCCAAGAATTAAACAGGGGCTTCTCTGGTGGCTCAGCAGTTAAGAATTCACCTGCCACTGCAGGAGACATGGGTTCAATTCCTGGGTCAGGACGATCCCCTGGAGAAGGAAATGGCAACCCACTCCAGTATTCTTGCCTGGGAAATCCTATGGACAGAGGAGTCTTGAGGCTACAGTGCATGGGGTCTCAAAGAGTCAGACACGACTTACCCACGAAGCAACAACAAAGGGATAACAAAAGTTAGCCAGAATTTTTGCTACTTGTAACTCAAGTTCTAAACAAAAGAGAAACTATCATTTTTTTAAAGAACTTAAAGTTTACAAAAGTATGAGGCACAAACAGAGACCTCATTCTGTTCTAATGTCATCAATTGTTGGAGGTTTTATAGATCTTGGGAAATTCTACAAAGAGGCAAAGACAGACTGACATTGTTTTGTTGTTCAGTGTTTTTGTTTATTCTAAGATACTATTGGCACCAAAGAGTGCCATAAGCAATAAGGAAATTGATAGAACATTGAATCCTCTTTAGAGGAAAAGTGATAAGCTACAGGCAAAGGAGTGCTGAGACACAGACGAAAGGAACTTAGGTAATCAGAGTAAAAATTGCTGTCTGATGGAATCCAAGCAGCAAGAACCTCATTTTGTAAAATACTTGATGACTTTTTATAGCGTTATAGCATTTGGGCTTTATGTTGCATGATATCCACCCAGTGACAGGCTGACCCTCTTCTTTCCCAAGAAGTTATCAGTTTTCTGTAGAAAAGTAATTCTGTGGCTGTCTTGCCAAAGATGAACTCATGAATCAGTGATGTGGGCAGAGGTGGCATCCCAGATAGCATTCTAAAAAATCCATAAATTCTTTAAGAAAGACTTTTCTCTGCTGCTGTCAAGTGCTATTATGCCTAAATCATGCAATTCTATTTGGAAACTCGAGGTGGTCTGGAAAAGTGCCCTAAGGAGCTAAGAGAAGTGAAAAGTATGAAAGCAAAAATGCCAGGGAGACAAGATATTTTATTTTTGCACAAAGGTCACGAAGAAAGATGTAGGACATGTCACTGTTCAGCAACAGTTTAAAACACTACGATTTAATTTAAACCTGATCTGTATTCACTGTCAATGAGATATGAAATTTTAGGATCAATAAGCAATATGCTCTAAGTTAAACTTTGGAAGAATCAACAAGCAAAGGGCCTCAAAGTGGAAAAAAAAATAGTGTCTAAGAGTTTCAGCTTTTGAAGAACAGAACAGCATGCATATATAAGCTATCTCACTGGGTAGCTTGTTCTGTGTGTGTGCCCAGTTGGGTCATATTCTTTTACGCCATAAGGAATATAGCTTGCCAGTTTCCCCTGTCCATGTAATCTTCCAGACAGGAATATTGGAGTGGGTTGCTACTTCCTACTCCAGGAATCTTTCTGCCCTGGGGTTGAACCCACCTCTCCTGCATCTCTTGCGTCGGCAGGTGGATATTTTACCACTGGTGCCACTTAGGAAGCTGTATCACTTAGAGATTCATTCATAAGTCTCTTACATCTAATATACATTTAAGGGTAGGACTTTACTTACATATAAAACCTTGCATGCTTGGTACTTAGTTTAGTTCACAGCATATAAAGGGCTTCCCAGGTGGTGCTAGGGGTAAATAACTCACTTGCCAATGCAGGAGAGGTAAGAGATGTGGGTTCGATCCCTGGGTCTGCAAGATTCCCTGGAGTAGGAAATGGCAACGCACTCCAGTATTCTTGCCTGGAGAATCCCCATGGACAGAGGAGCTTGGACAGTCCATAGGGTTACAGAGTGTTGGACACGACTGAAACGACTTAGCATGCATTCATGCACAGTATGTAATAGCTGGTTAATAGTTGGAATATATTTCAAATATATTAGGAAGAAACAATCAATGATTTTAAACATGGAGTTGGTTGTATCAATTTATCTTTGGTAAGATAAATCTTGAAAATTAAAAAGAAATACTATTTAGACGGAGTACTGTGAGGATGACTTATCTCTGGTCCACAATATCTGGAGCCTTAGCTACAACAAGGAGAAGGCAATGGCAACTGACTCCAGTACTCTTGCCTGGAAAATCCCATGGGCGGAGGAGGCTGGAAGGCTGCAGTCCATGGGGTGGCAAAAGTCGGACACGACTGAGCGACTTCACTTTCACTTTTCACTTTCATGCATTGGAGAAGGAAGTGGCAACCCACTCCAGTGTTCTTGCCTGAAGAATCCCAGGGAAGGGGGAACCTGGTGGGCTGCCGTCTATGGGGTCGCACAGAGTCGGACACAACTGAAGTGACTTAGCAGCAGCAGCTACAACAACTCAAAAGGTTAGGGTGACTCAAGATGGGGGCTTAAGTCATCTGAAGTTTATTCCTTCATTTTTGTGTTATATGCCTGGGACCTGGGATGAAATAATTCCAAGGTTACACGCATCTGGAGCCTGTCAGCAAAAGCACAAACTTGTGGCTTTTTCACATGACTTGGGCTTCCAAGTGGTTTGCTGAGTCCCAAGAGGAAACACTTCTAGGAGAGGCTGATCTGAGAGGGAGAGTTCCGAGGTAGAAGCTGCATAGACTTCTCTGAACCAGTCTACGGGGGCCATATAGTATCACATGTGACTCCTCCTCCCTGATATAGACAAGTCATTAAGTCCAGCCTAAATTCTATGGGGGTGAAATGAAGCCCCACCTCTCAACAGGGGAGTGGTAAGCTCACACTACAGAACAGCATGTGGGATGGGAGAGGCAACTGTGGCTATCTTTAGAATATGCAATCTCCTACATGTATATCATGCTCCTAAACTAAATGTGATACCAAAGGAAAGATAATGCTAATAATGGGGATTTTAAGATACAAGTATTAAATTCATAGGTATGTTATCAATTTAGTACCAATTTTTCTAGAGAATAGTCATTTTAATAATGATACATTGTCCACCTTCAACAAAGTTAAATTTAGATATTTGTTCCTGTAAAATTTATTCCATGACCAGAAAAGTCAGCTACTACCTTAGAAGTATAATTTGATTGGAGTTTTATAGACAGACAAGGAGTAAACATTAATACCTTGATTTTTACAAATGAGAAAACTGAGGTACACAGTCAGATAGCAAAATGTATGGTAAAGTTATAGAAATAAAAATAGCTTATTAGCTCAAAGAAGATTGATTATACTAATAGGGTTGTAAGCAAACAAATTTTTAACAAAATAGTATGTGTATGTAAAGTCTAAAAGGAGATGACTTGGTTTATTTATCAAACGGGGCTATAAAATTCACTTACTACTTAATCTAGGTGAAAATTACTCTCAGTACAGTTATATTTTTTAGTAAACTTTTAATTTTAGAACAATTGTAAATGTATAGAAAAACTGTGATGATAGTATGGAGATATATATCATACCCAGTTTTTCTTATAATTAATGTCCACACTGGTGTGGAACATTTGTTACCATTAAGGAACCAATATTACCACATTATTATGAAGGAAAGTCTATACTTATGTTTTCTTGGTTTTTACCTAATGTCCTTTTTATCTTCCAGGATCCACCCAGGGTACCAAATCACATGTAGTCACTCCATCACTTTAGGCCCCTCTTGCCTGGGATAATGTCTGAGATGTCCCTTGTTCCTAATGACCTTGACAGTTTTGAAGATGATAGTTCATATATTTTGCAGTATGTCTTTAAGTGCAGAATTATCTGATGCTTCTCTCATTTGTGAACTGGGGTTATGGGATTTTGAGAAGAAGACCACAGCAGTGAAGTGGAATTTTCATCAGATCAGGGCACCTAGCTAAGGCAGTGCTGTGGGGATATTCTACTGAAGGGTGAGTCTTTTTCTCACCTTTGAGGATCCATATGAACAGCTCATATTTGAGGAGTGAGGATTTATGTTCCATCCCATTGAGGGCAAGTATCTACATAGATTATTTGGATTTCTTTGGCATAAAAGACTTTTCTATTATCTCCTACTTATTTACCCAATCATTTATTTAGAAGTATTGAGTCATGGATATTTATTTCACTACTTTATGTTAGAATGCAATGCTATTTATCTTGTTCAGTTTTTCTCAGTTTTGGGCACTGTGAGTTCTTTCATTGGCTTCTGGGTCCCTTTAGTATTTCTTTAATACTGTAAAGCTTTTTTGAACACTTTTCTATTTCCTAGCGTGATAAGATACTATAGATCATCATGTATATTTCGTCTCAGTCCTAGATTCAGCCATTTATCTAAGGAGTCCTTTACTCTTTTATTGAAGAATCACATTAGAAACCAGGATCTGAATGCTAGGACTTTTCCTACATAAGAAAATGTAAAAAATTGCATACCTACATACATTTTACAAAGCTTCCCTCAATAGTAACATATTAGAAAACTATAGGACATTATTGTATCCAGAAAAATATACTGCCAGTACTTTTAATTTTCATTATATAAAAATTAATTCTACTTGGATTATTTAATATTCTGCTTATGTTCACTTGATAAAGAATAAGCTGAAATATGAAGAGATACAGAAATATCTTTTGGAACTCAGGGTAGACAGAGCTTTGTCATCCAGATGAGTACCAGTCACTAGGATGCTCTGAGGAACTAAGGATGCTATCAGAGCTCCCATCTTTTATGGAGTTAACTTCTCCACTTTTTTCTCTATATCTGCCCTAATTTTCCCTCTTTTCTCTCTTTTTCTTCTCTCTATCTCTATACATACATAAATATAAATGTGTATATACATATATTCTACATAAATATATATATATATATATTTTCCCCCTGGATGGCTGATTGAATTCACATATTTCAGATTTTCTTGTTATTCATCAATATTCCTTGATACTAATGATATTGATTGCCTTCATACTTGCAGATAAGTTTTCTTAACTGTGCACATCAAGGAAGAACTGGAGATATAAGAACCTTCCTTCCCAATATGTCCTTATGATTCTTTTATCAAATTTCCTATTATTTGCCTAGAAATTTTTGAAATCTTCATATTAACAGCTTATCCTATAATAATAAAAAGCAAATAAAAAATTAAAATGCATAAAACTGTCTCCATGTGCCCTGTCTGTACCTATGAGACAATGCCCACGCTTCGTTGAGGCTGTTACTTTGCTCAGTTCTAATTTTCTACTTTATGAACACTCATCTTCGTCAAGTAAGTAGCAAGATTGTGATGATACCTTTCAAGTTCTCTCTGCATCCAGATCCTCAGCTTGATTATAAGACTACATTAATCAAGTAGTAATCACCTAGACAATAAAAATCGCACATGAACACTGATAGAAAACCAACCACAACAGTAAAGAAATCAATTCACCAGACTGATTATATTTCACAGACTGATGCCATTTTTGCAGCCAAAGATGTAGAAATTCTATACAGATAGTATAAACAAGATCAGGAGCTGACTGTGGCTCAGATCATGAACTCTTTATTGCCAAATTCAGACTTAAATAGAAGAAAGTAGGAAAAACCATTAGACCATTCAGGAATGACCTAAATTAAATCCCTCACGATTATACAGTGGAAGTGAGAAATAGATTCAAGGGACTAGATTTGACAGACAGAGTGCCTGAAGAACTATGGACAGAGGTTCGTGACATTGTACAGGAGGCAGGGATCAAGACCTTCCCTATGGAAAAGAAATGCAAAGGACAAAATGGTTGTCAGAGGAGGCCTTACAAATAGTTGTGAAAAGAAGAGAAGCAAAAGGCAAAGGAAAGATACACCCGTTTGAATGCAGAGTTCCAAAGAATAGCAAGGAGAGGTAAGAAAGCTTTCCTCAGTGATCAATGCAAAGAAACAGAGGAAAACAATAGAATGGGAAAGACTAGAGATCACTTCAAGAAAATTAGAGATACCAAGGGAATATTGCATGCAAAGATGGGCACAATAAAGGACAGAAATAGTATGGACCTAACAGAAGGAGAAGATATTAAGAAGAGGTGGCAAGAATACACAGAAGAACTGTACAAAAAAGATCTTCGTGACCCAGATAATCACAATGGTACGATCACTCACCTAGAGCCAGACATCCTGGAATGCGAAGTCAAGTGGGCCTTAGGAAGCATCACTAAGAACAAAGTTGTGGAGGTGATGGAATTCCAGTAGAGCTATTTCAAATGCTAAAAGATGATGCTGTGAAAGTGCTGCACTCAATATGCCAGCAAATTTGGAAAACTCAGCAGTGGCCACAGGACTGGAAAGCTCAGTTTTTATTCCAGTTCCAAAGAAAGGTAATGTCAAAGAATGCTCAAACTACCACATGATTGCACTCGCTAGTAAAGTAACGCTCAAGATTCTTCAAGCCAGGCTTCAACAGTACATGAATGATGAACTTCCAGATGTTCAAGTTGGATTATAAAAGTCAGAGGAGCCAGAGATCAAATTGTCAATATCCGTTGGATCATTGAAAAAGAGAGTTCCAGAAAGACATCTATTTCTGCTTTATTGACTATGCCAAAGCCTTTGACTGTGTGGATCACAACAAACTAAGGAATATTGTTCAAGAGATGGGAATACCAGACCACCTGACCTGCCTCATGAGAAATCTGTATGCAGGTCAGGAAGCAACAGTCAGAACTGGACATGGAACAACAAACTGGTTCCAAATCAGGAAAGGAGTACATCAAAGCTGTATATTGTCACCCTGCTTATTTAACTTCTATGCAGAGTACATCATGAGAAACGCTGGGCTGGATGAAGCACAATCTGGAATCAAGATTGCCAGGAGAAACATCAATAACCTCAGATATGCAGATGACACCGCTCTTATGGCAGAAAACGAAGAAGAACTAAAGAGCCTCTTGATGAAAGTGAAAGAGCAGAGTGAAAAAGTTGGCTTAAAACTCAGCATTCAGAAAACTAAGCTCATGGCATCTGGCCCCATCAATTCATGGAAAATAGATGGGTAAAATGATAGACTTTATTTTTTGGGGCTCCAAAATCACTGCAGATGGTGACTGCCACCATAAAATTAAAAGACGCTTACTCCTTGGAAGAAACGTTATGACCAACCTAGACAGCATATTAAAAAGCAGAGACATTCTTTCCCAACAAAGGTACATCTAGTCAGAGCTGTGGTTTCTCCAGTAGTCATGTATGAATGTGAGAGTTTGGCTACAAAGAAAGCTGAGCATCGAAGAATTGATACTTTTGAACTGTGGCGTTGGAGAAGACTATTGAGAGTCCCTTGGACTGCAAGGAGATCCAAACTGTCCATCCTAAGGGAAATCAGTTCTGAATATTCATTGGAAGGACTGATACTGAAGCTGAAACTCCAATATTTTGGCCATCTGATGCGAAGAATGGACTCATTTGAAAAGACCTGATGCTGGGAAAGATTGAAGGTGGGAGGAGAAGGAGACAACAGAGGAATGAGATGGTCGGATTGCCTCACCGACTTAATGGACATGAGTGTGAATAATCTCCGGGAGTTGGTGATGGACAGGGATGCCTGGTGCGCTGCAGTCCATGGGGTCACAAAGAGTCCGACATGACTGAGCAACTGAATTGAATTGAAGTTTCACCAATTTTCAAACTTACAGAAATGGGTAGTATCATATTTCTAACCAAGCAAATCCTTCACTTGCATTATTTAGTGAATAAGAACAATGTTAAAATTACAAACATAAAGTATAATTAATACCAGTGTTTTCACTTTCCAAATTTATTCAAGGCTATGAAATAAAAGGTACTCTTGTATAAATTTAGATGCATCTTTTCTTAAGACAGTTAGGCATTTGACAGATTTGAAATCAACTCTTTATCACTGCCTAGGGTTAGGGAGTTACAAATAGCTAGTGATGGAGTTAGAAAAGATAATGGAACTCCCATATTTCCATTTTAATTAGATTTTAACTTAGTCATTCTTTGTATTCTTTGGGCACAACATTTAGAATTTGAAAAGCAGTCCTGCTAAATAAATGAAGAATAAAATCAAATAAGAAATCCAAAGCCTTATGTTCCCATCCCTGGCTGTGAAATGTCAACATGCATTACAATCATAATTTATGAATAAATATTAAATTAAATGCTAGAGAATAAAAACTTTATGGTTTATTAATGACTTACAATATTTATCAGATAGACTCAAAAGCTTCTAAAACAAGGTATTTTATGTAAAAATCTTGTTTTCTATTGACAACAACAAGCAAATCAAGTAAAGGAGGAAGACATTAATAACTGCACACCCTTTTCATTTGTGATGCGATCAGTTCTGAAGATGTACTCAACAGAGATAAGAAATGATAAATAATGACAAAGTAGATAATATTCCTCTAAAAAGAAAGGTTTAATAGTGATCTGGATCTCATGAAAAATGAAACTCTGTATTTAAGGATGAGTTTTGTGACTGAAAAAAAAGGAAAGCAAACAAACAGTTAGTTGTTTTCTCTTTTCAAATGTCACTGTGATAGATTTCTACCATTAGTTCTGTAGTTTAATCACTTCTAGTCTATCCCTAAAGATAGGCAAAGCAAAGAGCTTTCATTTCTTAATATCAACCAATATGCTCATTTTAAATAGAGTCACTAAAACAGTTGCAAAAGATGGGAAAATTTTATGAATCAATTAAAACAACACCCTTGACAAGAGCGCTGACTTTCACACTGCAAAATGACCCATTCTCTTTCCTTTCCTTTGGCTCTTGTATTCGAGCATGTGAAATTCTATGTAGATGCTCTATGTGATTCTCTGCAGAATGAAAATCAAAAGATTTAAGTATTAGCTTCCTAACATTCTGGTGTTTTTATTGGGCAGTCTTTTGTCCTTTTGCTTAAATGTTTCTCCTTGTTAAATTAATTTGTCTCTATTATCTGTTCTACATCTATAAAATATAAACAGTCCATCTTGTCATTAGTTATAATTTCTCCCAAAAAAGCAAACAAATGCTTCTAAGCACATGAAAGAGCAGGTGGGAGATAGTGGGCTATTTTTCTCTTTGGTTATAGAAAGTTGTACACTTCAAAAACTTTGCAAGAAGGTGTGGAAATTGTCTCCAACCACAACCATGACATATAAATTTCAATCAGAGAATAAGGGTAACAAGTAAAAGAACAGTAAAAGGAAACTTTAAATTCTCCTCCTGAATACTACCTTCCATGTCTCTATTTCTACATTTTATCTCTTCCTATAAAATCAGAAGTTGTTCTCAATCTATAACTTCAGATTTATCCACTGAAGCACCAAAGGCATTCCATTTCTCTTCAAAACACTAAAAATGCAGTTTAGATAGTTTGCCACCAATTGACAGTACCATCTGAAGTCCCATGGTTGAAATAAGAAAGCATCAATTTGGCCAAACAGCTAAAAAGAATGCTATATAAAACTTAAAATATTTATAATTATAAATTATCTATGAATCAAAACACAGAACATGTTATATACTCATTACAGAGCAACTCTCTGACGTGGAGAGAAATTTGGTAGTTCTTCCATTTCTCCAATACCTCATGGACTTAATTTTCTCAATTCATGGAGTGTGTTCCTCTCTCCTGGAGATAAAGTCACACCATCCTTGCTCACAGGAGCCTGATGTGTAAAGTCCTGTCTGAACAAGCCTGGCAGTCACAGTCTCTTCATGTAGCCAAAGCTCCATGGAAAGCAGAGGCTGGCTAGAGCAACTATTTCTTAGTCATAAATATGAACATATATATGAGCACTAGCTGGTCATAGAGATAGCCCTGTCACCACAAGGATAGACACAAGCCAGTTTTATAAGTGACAGAGAGAAGCGATGATAATCTCCAACTATTTAGAGGTTACAAAAAATAAAACCAAGATTAATTCAGAGCTTTCAAAATCTGACGTATATCCTATTTTGGCTTCTATCTTCGTAATTATAATCATTTAAACATAGTGTGAAAGGGGCTTCCCTGGTGGCTCAGGGTAAGGAATCTGCCTGCCAATGCAGGAGACATGGGTTTGATCCTTGGTCCCGGAAGATTCTATATGTGACAGAGCCACTAAAGCCGTGTGCCACAAGTGCTGAGTCTGTGCTCTAAAGCCCAGGAGCTGCAGCTACTGAGCCCGTGTGTGGCAACTACTGAAGCCGGCATGCCCTGGAGCCTGTCCTCCACGGCAAGAGAAGCCATCGCAAGAAGAACCTGTGCATTGCAACCAGAGAGTACCCCCCCCCCGCCCCATCAGAGAAAAGCTGGCACAGCAACGAAGCCCCAGCATAGCCAAAACTAAATAAATAAGAAAACAAATAAAATTGTAGAGTGTGAAAGCAAAAGACACAATGAGTTAATTCATGCAAAACTGGAATAATGTGTGGACCATCAGTTCAGTTCAGTTCAGTTCAGTCGCTCAGTCGTGTCCGACTCTTTGTGACCCCATGAATCGCAGCATGCCAGGCCTCCCTGTCCATCACCAACTCCAGGGGTTCACTCAGACTCATGTCTATCGGGTCAGTGATGCCATTCAGCCATCTCATCCTCTGGTGTCCCCTTCTCCTCCTGCCCCCAATCCCTCCCAGCATCAGAGTCTTTTCCAACGAGTCAACTATTCGCATGAGGTGGCCAAAGTACTGGAGTTTCAGCTTTAGCATCATTCCCTCCAAAGAAATCCCAGGGTTGATCTCCTTCAGAATGGACTGGTTGGGTCTCCTTGCAGTCCAAGGGACTCTCAAAAGTCTTCTCCAACACCACAGTTCAAAAGCATCAATTCTTCGGCGTGGACCATAGAAAACCCTTACTAAGGGTTATATATAATTCTAAAACTCTCTTTATGCCAGAGCAAACACATATAGATAATACAAACTATAGCTATCTCCAGGTTTCAATTCATGAAAAGGTGAGTGTTTGCCTGCTCTAATTTGCATTTATTCAACATTTGATAGAACATGAAGAGAATAACTTCAGGTACCCTCTGCACAATGCCCCACAATTACTTTGACAATATCAGGAAGAAAGCGAGATTAGGCAAAACGCAGTGAAAATAATATCCAGTGAAACCGATTATTTGAAAATACTGATTCCAGCAGTGGAAGTCAGACACTGATAGTGACAGTATTCATTTTGACGGTACAATGTGTTTGCTAAGGAGATGAGTACATCATAAACCCATTTCCTTAATGCATACAAATTCCACTCTGAGTTAAATGCATTCATATGTATCCTGCTTTATTCACAAATATAAAGAGGAGTTCTTGTTCAGAAGCCGAATGTCTCTCTCTCTTAAAATGATTCCATTCCACGTTGCCAATAGAAAAGTTATGTACAAATGCTTTCCAGAAGTCACTAAGTGACTTAAAAAAAAAATCAACTTTCTTTTAGGGGAAAAAAAGTCTTTCAAGTGAAATGAACATATATAGAAACTTAGCATGTAGCTGCTGCAAGACAGAGTCAAGGATCCCGGTTTTGCTGAAGGAAGAGCACAGAGACCCCAGAGATAGTCTTAGAAGTCACAGCAGATGGCCCTGTTAAGCCAGAGCAAGCCAATTATGGTTGTATCTGGAGCATTCAGTTACCCCTGGAGGATAGAAAAAGAAAGTAGGAGGTCCTGCATTTAGTAGCTGTTCAGATTGCAAAGCCATGAGAAGGAAGTCCCTGGGAATGAGATGCTTTTCATTTGGACTGTGCCTTTTCTTGTATGCATTGTGATCAGCAGCCAGGGATTCTTAACTGTGCAGGGTGTTATTTTTACGTTTCAAAGGAGCACAAATGAAGCCTGGTTCCCTGTTGCTGTGTTTTTATTTAGTTCACATTTACCCTCTAGGACACATGTCTTTTTAGCAGTCCTATTATGAGGGCTCCTCCAGATCAACTCCACAGGAAAGGGACAGAGCAAGTCACCAGAGAGTTTTAAGATTCTTCTTAGATTTGGGTTGACTTGATCTTGGGAATAAGCATTGTTTCCAAATATCAACTGCTTCTTTAAGCTACCTAGGGAGCTCTATCTGCTTCCTAAAAGTAATTGTATATGAGGAAAAGGAAAGAATTCAACAACATATTCGGAAATTATTTTGAGTATGGCCTACAAGCAATTATGGACAGATGCAAATAATCTGATTTTACCTGGTAAGAGAGAAAGAGTACTATTCTGCAGATACTGCTAAATCACTGAACTTAAGACCCTGCTCGGGTACCCTGGTGGCTTATTTTGCAGATATTGCTAAATCACTGAATTTAAGACCCTGCTCAGGTACCCTGGTGGCTCAGATGATAAAGCGTCTGCCTGTAATGTGGGAGATCTAGGTTCAATCCCTGGGTCAGGAAGATCCCCCGGAGACGGAAATGGCAACCCGCTCCAGTACTCTCGCCTGGAGAATCCCATGGAGGGAGGACCTGGTTGGCTCCAGTTCATGGGTTGCAAAAGAGTCGGACCTGGTAGGCTCCAGTTTGAGGGTTGCAAAGAGCTGGACACGAATGAGTGACTTCACCTGTTACTTGTCAGGTACAACTGCAGAGAAAACAAGATGCTCTTACTATTATTATCAGTTACTTCGCCCATCTAATTCTTTGACAGTGACTAAAATTCTCAGACACTGAGTCCCACGACTTAGGCATTAAGCGCCACGACTAAAATTCAAAAGTCACTGGAGAAGGATATTTCAAATTGACTAGTTAGTTAATTATTTGGGGAGAAGGGATAATATTTGTTCACCTTTATTTGTCAGACAGCATGTCAGATAATTTCAAAGCTATCTTCTTTAATTCTAGTGATTCACATAAAAGACGGAGAGTATTATTTCCATTTTAATAATGTGCTTAAGTTGTACAACTAGGAGATTTCCTTGAAGGTCTAGTGGTTAATATGTTGCCTTCCAATGCAGGCAGTGAAGGTTCCATCCCTGGTTGGGGAGCTAAGATCTCCCTGCCTCATAGCCAAAAAAAAAAAAAAAAACCTAGAATGTAAACAACAGAAGTAATATTGTAACAAATTCAATAAAGACTTTAAAAATGGTTCACATCAAAAAAATCTTTTAAATAAATGCAGTGCTAGCAGATTGATCGAAACATTACTTATTTCATAATATGTCCAAACACATATCCTTTTCACTGCTTTGTCTCCCAATAGTGAACTTGGGAAAAATGATTGGGGTCACTGTTTTAATAGTAATAGGGTTGCAGCTGTCAAGAATATACTGAAAAGCACTGTTGTGGGGAAAAATTTCAGCAGTCTCTAATTAGTGAGGAAATCTTTAGTGGCCTTTATGGAGGAAGTAAGAATATTTAGCAGAAACATGTGCTTGAGGTATGGGGTGGGCTATGGTTTCACAGACATTTTTAGTCCCCAAATATTGATATTCCTGAATAAGCTTGGAGTATAGCAATGCAATCAAGCCTTCATACTTCCAGCTGAGAGCCATTAGCCCATCAGCCCAAACTCCTAAAGTCTGGCAGAAGGATCTAGGCTCAGAAAATTTGTTCTAAATATATGCAAAAAATTCTTGGTTCTTGATTTCTGGTTATAGGAAAGAATCTAATCCCTCTAAATAAATCCTTTTTATAAATTCCTAGAGGATTTAGGGCAAATGTTTTTAGCTTGTGTGTCCTCCTCTACAAAGTGAGCTGATTTATGTTTAAAGCAATCCTTGACGTAATTTTCTGTTTCACAAGAGTAAAAGCTTTAAAATATGTGAATCTTTGTCACATAGAAAACATGTACATAGCTGAAATAGTTCTGACTGAAGAAGGGGTTTAGATAGAGTGATAGAGCCACTTACATAAATGCCACGGACAAGATATATAAGATCACTTTCAATTCTAGAAAAATATCCTAACAACCACAGAATTCCTTTGCAGTCCAATAACTCTTCACTATTCTCCAAAACAGAAATGATCTTGGTCTAGCCTGACCTGTTCTTTTATAATTATAATAGGCTGTAAGTGATCACATATTCTCCGACTTAAGATTAAAAATTGGTCTGAACATAATGGAAAAAGGCAAGTGAGACACTCTCCAAAGGGTATTCAGCCTTAGCATACTGGTGCTTGACCGTAATGGGGAGCTTAGCTTTGTGATTTTTCCAGATGTTTCTATGAAGTCTCCTTATTTTTAAATACTGATAACTCATTAATTATTTTTCCAAGCCTCTCTGCAGCAAACAAAAGCTCTCTGGAACCTAGATTCAATCTTAGGGTTTCCAGTTTGAGGCTTGTTACAAACAACCAAAGTATGGCAGAAAATAGGAGAAAGTAGCATGACTGTTTTCAAAGGTGGTCATACATAAATCCCACCTCAGCCCTGGGTAGCAGGTAGAACAGACCTCTGTCTCCTTGTCAGTCGGTGTGAATGCCATAGAGTATGGGGAGTAAGGGGATTGGGAAAGGTGTCTTCTTTTGAGATTTAAGTTTTAATAGGGTCCCAAGAGATCCCAACTCCTTCCACCTGGTGATGGATGCTCCATTCTAAGTCACCTGTGCACCCCAGCAGCTGCTGCTGGAGGAAATGTCATGAGCAAACAAGTTTTCTCTCCTCTCTTCCCTCCCCTCTTTGCTAGTTCTGCAAATCCACTCTATGCTGTGCCAAGAAAATGCCATCTGCCTCCCACACAAAAGGCAACACTTTCCAACAGAAGTAAGCAGTTTTACAACTGTGTAGGAATTTGTGGAAGTGAAACTGCAGTTGGAGGAAAAAGATTCCACAGCTTGCATCCTGACATACCTTTTTAATTGATGCTTTGGTGTATCCTTGCTTTCTTAAAACCAGTTCTTACTAAGCAAATGGGAACTTTAAGTTCATCATCTCTCCATGAGAGTGAAAATGAGTCCTTTATATTAAATTGGTCATAAGCACTTATATTCATTTTAAATGACCAGGGCAAGACAAATGGGCTCATAAAACAAGAAACCTCTTCAAATTTGAGCTTCTTAATTAGATGTTAAAAGAAGAGTATTTTTGTAATGAGAATTAACTTCTTACAGAAATTTGCAAGGAATAATTCTAAACTTCTCTGAGTGATTCGTAAGTGAGCTAAAGCTTTTGTGGAGTTTGAAAAGCAGATGGCATCAGTTAGCAGTAATGTCATCTTGTGTACATTATATAATCTCAATGAGTCTCATCCATAAAATGAGTGGTTTTGCCAATGAGACAATACAGTTTCTATCACAGGGTGATTCTATCATAAGGTAGTTTAGCAGATTAGATGATATAACACAAGTAAAGGTCTAGGTGCATAATAAATATACAGTTCTCTATATTTTACCATTTTACCCAGGTGCCATTGACCTGGTTTGTCATTCCAAATTAAACAGTGTATTTTCCATACTTTGCTCATCTATGAAATGATGACTGTAATGACATATACCTTTCCCATGTAATGGGGTACATTTAAGAGCTCAGATGTGAAAGCATTATGAAAGTTGTAAACCAGTCTACAAATGTAGGGTATAATTATTACTTGTCATAATTGAATAAATGTTTGAAAATTGGCTAAGTGGAAGATAATGATGGCGGTGTTAGGCAGAGGCCACATCATGAGAGTTTCTAAAATTGTAACGTCGGTGGATAGTAGCAATATCAATTGTCTGATTGTGATGGCATGACATACTTATACAGTAAGTTGTAACTGGAGAAAATTGAATAAAAGATCACAGGTTCTCTCTATATTATTTCTTGTAACTATATGTGAATCTGTAATTACCTTAATTCTTTTAAAAATAGGCATAGAAAGCTATATGCTTTATACTAAGATAAATGAATAGCTATTGGGTTTTATACAGGTGAGTGAAAATATCAGATTCTTGTTTCAGAAAGATTCTTTTGGAGGCTAAATAAAGGGGAGAGAGAAAAGAAGGAATCAAAGGGGGATTTTCAAGTGCTTTAATTAAGTTAATATGAAAGGAGAAATGATAGAGTGAAGGGAAAAAATCGTTTGGTCACATGTAGGTTAAGGAATGCATGAGAATTTATAGTTTACTAGACTTGATTATGGGAGAAGGCAATGGCACCCCACTCCAGTACTTTTGCCTGGAAAATCCCATGGACAGAGGAGCCTAATAGGCTGCAGTCCATGGGGCCGCTAAGAGTCGGACACGACTGAGTGATTTCACTTTCACTTTTCCCTTTCATGCATTGGAGAAGGAAACGGCAACCCACTCCAGTGTTCTTGCCTGGAGAATCCCAGGGACGGGGGAGCCTGGTGGGCTGCAGTCTATGGGGTCGCACAGAGCCGAACACGACTGAAGCGACTTAGCAGCAGCAGCAGCCGCAGACTTGATTATGGGCTTCCCAGGTGGTTCAGGGGTAAAGAATCTGCCTGCAGTGCAGGAGATGTGTTTTTGATCTCTGGGATGGAAGATCCCCTGGAGAAGGAAATGGCAACCTACTCCAGTATTCTTGCCTGAAATCCCATAACAGAGGAGCCTGGTGGGCTACAGCCCATAGGGTTGCAAAAGAGCCCGACACGACTTAGTTACTAAACAGCAAGACTTGATTTATAAGGAGGAGGGAGTAGTCACAAAATACATTCATATTTCTAATTTGAACAATTAGATGATGGTGGTTCCGTGTATTCAGATAACAGTGAAGAAGAAGAAGGTAGACAGGGGCGAGGGCCATGGCGGCCTCTGAGTCGGCGGAGGCGGATTCCGCAGCTCTCCCCTCGGGCGCCCCTGCCGTCTCTGCGGCCGCGAGGGGAGCCGCCGCTGCCTCGGGCCGTGGGTGCCCCCCGGGAGGCTGAGAGGCAGCTGGCCGCGACCACCGCCTTGGCGAGGCAGCAGCCCGAGGGTTCGGCACCGCCGGCCGGGAGCTCATCCAGCCGTCGGTGAGCGAGCTGTCCCAGGCCATGCGGACCAAAATCCTGTGCATGGTGCGCGCCTGCAGCAAGATCCTGCCCAACAGCCCCGCGCTCAACATGCACCTAGTCAAGAGCCACCGCCTGCAGGATGGCAGAGTAAATCCAACAGTAAGAAAAGATTTGAAAACTGTACCGAAAATCTACTGTTGTCCAATTGAAGGATGCCCTAGAGGCCCTGACAAGACCATTTTCTCAATTTTCTCTCGTAAAACAGCACTTTATGAAAATGCATGCTGAAAAGAAGCATAAATGTAGTAAGTGCAGCAATTCGTATGGCACCAAGTGGGACTTGAAAAGACACGCAGAGGATTGTGGCCAGACCTTCCAGCGCCCGTGCGGCCGTGCCTATGGCAGCAGGACTGCATTACAGTCCCACATCCACCCAACCTAGTAGAGAAAGGAGAATGGAAAGCTGCCTGCGCAGCCGGAAGCAGTCCTGGAGGACCGGTGAAGCACTGAGCAACCAACCAATTCCCCGACCAGACGCTCCAGAACTAGAAACTTCAGAAATAAAGCAGGTGGCTTCGTTTGAAGACTTTTGCAGCTCTAATGCCAAACAACAGACTCTTCCAGCAGCTCCAAGGTACCCTCAGAAGTTGCTTTTACTGAAGCCCAAAGCAGCTTTGGTTAAACTCCCCATCATGCAGTTCTCTCCTGTGCCTATCTTTGGGCCTACAGCCGACTCCTCGGCCCAGCCTGTGGTGTTGGGGGTCGATCATCAGGGCTCAGCTCCCCGCGCCGTGCACTTACTGCCCTTGCCCATTGGAACCCTAATCCTCGGCCTGGATTTGGAGGCCTGCTCTCTCAAGGAGAGCCTCCCTCTTTCAAAAGTTGTAAATCCTGCTGCTATTGAGCTGATTAGCACAGGTATTCAAGTGAGCTTGGGTAAAAGTCCATTTAGCCGGTTACAAAAACTCGGGAACACATGTCAGAAGAACAGCATTTCTTCCATCAATGTACAGACAGACCTGTCCTGCACCACACCACAGTTCATGCCGTCTGCACAGTGGGCCAGCCCTGACTCCTCCGTGGATTCCTGTTCAACTGATTTGACATTTGGTTCCCAGGTTTCCCTTCCCATTAGTGTTTAAACTCAAACTTTTTTGCCCATCTCTAAGGTTGCCTCATCCATCACTGCTCAGACTGATCCATTTATAGATGCCAGTTTCCAGCCAGGTGGGATCTCCAGAGAAACGCAGACCGGAGGAATGCAAAGTCCAGCAGATGACCGAGTACACATGGACCAAGCTGTAATGTGTGGAGACATTTTTGAAAGTGTCCATTCATCATATGGTGTGTCTACAGACAATATTATAAGCAGCAGCTTAGAAGCAGAGACTGTAACTCATGACTTGTTACCTCAGAACCATCCTAAAACTTTAACTCAATATATTGAGAAATCCACACCAATTATAAACTTCAGTGCACCAAATTGAATGTTTTCGTCACAGAACATGACAGATAATCAGACCCAAACCATGGATTTACTAAGTGATCTAGAAAACATCTTGTCAAGTAACCTACCTGGTCAGACGCTGGACAATCGTAGTCTTTTGTCTGACACAAACACTGGACCTGACACCCAGCTCCCATCTGGCCCAACACAGAATCCTGCAATTGATTTTGATATTGAACAGTTCTTTTCAGCCTCAAATATACAGACGCAAACCGAGGAGAGTGAGCTTAGCACCATGACCACTGAGCCAGTCTTGGAGTCGCTGGACATAGAAACCCAAACTGACTTCTTCCTTGCAGACCCTTCAGCCCAGGCCTACAGTTGTAGAGGGAATTCTAGCTTCTTAGGCCTTGAGATGTTTGACACACAGACACAGACAGACCTGAACTTCTTGTTCAACAATAGCCCTCGTCTGCCCCTGGGAAGTATCCTGAAACACTCCAGTTGTTCCATGAGTACTGACTCATCTGACACAGAGACCCAGACTGACGGAATCTCCACTGCTAAAAACCTGCCTGCCTTGGAAAGCAAAGTTCAGTTGAACAGTGCCGAAACACAGACCATAAACTCTGGCTTCGAAACTTTGGGGAGCTTATTCTTCACCAGCAATGAAACTCAGACAGCAATGGATGACTTTCTTCTGGCCGGTCTGGCCTGGACCATGATGGAATCTCAGCTCAGCTCTGTTGAAACCCAAACGTGTGCAGACCTACAGCCAGTCTCCAACTTCTGAAAGCGGAGTCCACATGAGGGGGTGGATTCACAGTTCCCTTCTGGATTTAGAAGATGAACAGGGACCACAGTATCAACTCTATTGAATGTAGTCGACGGTACAGTTACTTCGATCCTTTGAGGTTCTTTGCCTTTTTGTACTTGTAAACATGAAATTTATATAAAAATTTGTGAGTGTATTATAAAGTGTAAGATGTTGATCTGAAAAAAAAGAAGGTAGAGAGGAAAAGGGAAAGGATACTGGGTTAGGGAGCATTGGGTTTAAATATTTGGGAGATAAAATCATATATTCAGTTGGCAGCTGGATATATATTTCTGAAATAATTCCAAAAGAGAGGGCCAGGGTAGTTTCATATGCACATACATAGCAAACAGATCCTGGGGAGTGGATAACTCCCAAAGACATGCATGTGCAGTAATAAAGGAAAGAAATCAAGGAAAGAATGATGATTTTGTGTCCCCTTATTTGGGACAAGTAATAAATGAACTTGTATTAAAAGACATTTATAATGCCTCAGTCACTACATGTACTTAATGATTCCAGAGGGGTCACAGATACCAAAAGAGTGTACTGTCTATACTAGTACAAAGTCTCCACCAGTAATATAAATTGTTATACAATGTGGTTGGAAGAATTAAATAGGATACACTTAATGTAGCTTAAAAAATTGTTTCTCCCAGGCATTTGGTTTTAGTGTTATGATCCTTATTCTTGATATCCTGAGTGCTCACCTCTTTCCTTCATTTCAAAAATTTAAGTTCTATTACACAGGTCAGGAAATGAGGCAAATTTGACTGTGAAATGTTGAATTCATAATGTGCTACATTAATCTGATTACTAATTTTTTCCCTCACACCTTTCCTGTCATTAATTTTCCTTTTCCATCTAACTCATATTTTTGTTTATCATTACTTTGAAATTCATTAACAACTTTTCTGAAAACATCTTCGGATTTATTTTTTTCTTTATAGTTCTGATTTGTTGCAAATAATTTTATTATTATTCATCCAAATACAGTCTTTAAGAATTTATCTTTTTAAAAGCAGTTTAAGATTCATATGCAGTCATCTCACATGCTAGTAAAGTAATGCTCAAAATTCTCCAAGCCAGGCTTCAGCAATACATGAACCGTGAACTCCCTGATGTTCAAGCTGGTTTTAGAAAAGGCAGAGGAACCAGAGATCAAGTTGCCAACATCCACTGGATCATGGGAAAAGCAAGAGAGTTCCAGGAAAACATCTATTTCTGTTTTATTGACTATGCCAAAGCCTTTGACTGTGCAGATCACAATAAACTGTGGAAAATTCTGAAAGAGATGGGAATACCAGACAACCTGACCTGCCTCTTGAGAAACCTATATGCAGGCCCGGAAGCAACAGTTAGAACTGGACATGAAACAACAGACTGGTTCCAAATAGGAAAAGGAGTACGTCAAGGCTGTATATTGTCACCCTGCTTATTTAACTTATATGCAGAGTACATCATGAGAAACGCTGGACTGGAAGAAGCACAAGCTAGAATCAAGATTGCCAGGAGAAATATCAATCACCTCAGATATGCAGATGACACCACACTTATGGCAGAAAGTGAAGAGGAACTAAAAAGCCTCTTGATGAAAGTGAGAGTGAAAAAGTTGGCTTAAAGCTCAACATTCAGAAAACAAAGATCATGGCATCTGGTCCCATCACTTCATGGGAAATAGATGGGAAAACTGTGTCAGACTTTATTTTTTTGGGCTCCAAAATCACTGCAGATGGTGACTGCAGCCATGAAATTAAAAGACACTTACTCCTTGGAAGGAAAGTTATGACCAACATAGATAGCATATTCAAAAGCAGAGACATTACTTTGCCAACTAAAGTCCGTCTAGTCAAGGCTATGGTTTTTCCTGTGGTCATGTATGGATGTGAGAGTTGGACTGTGAAGAAGGCTGAGCGCCGAAGAATTGATGCTTTTGGACTGTGGTGTTGGAGAAGACTCTTGAGAGTCCCTTGGACTGCAAGGAGATCCAACCAGTCCATTCTGAAGGAGATCAGCCCCAGGATTGTTTTGGAAGGACTGATGCTAAAGCTGAAACTCCAGTACTTTGGCCATCTCATGTGAAGAGCTGACTCATTGGAAAAGACTTTGATGCTGGGAGGGATTGGGGGCAGGAGGAGAAGGGGATGACCCGAGGATGAGATGGCTGGATGGCATCACGGACTCGACAAACGTGAGTCTGAGTGACCTCCGGGAGTTGGTGATGGACAGGGAGGCCTGGCGTGCTGCAATTCATGGGGTCGCAAAGAGTTGGACACAACTGAGCGACTGAACCGAAACGAACCAGATTCACAGAAATATCCAGAGGAAGGTACAGAGATTTCCCTGCCTTATGCTTATATAGCATCCCCCATCGTCAACATCTTCCCATCAAAGTGGTACATGTGTTACAGTTTTTGTTGCAGTTGATGAGCCTTCAGTTACAGTTACAGTTCATTCTTCCTGTTGTACATTCTGTGAGTTTGGACAAATGTTTAATGGGATATTTCCATCATTATCATATCATACAATGAATTTTCACTGCTCGCTGAGAAAAAAGACACTGATGGCTTTAGGAAGCACTGTCTATTCTAGTTTAGAAATTACGGTCAGATAGACAAAAATTATACATGCTTATTCATATATTCATTTACTCAATAAGTTGCTATTGCATCTCAGGAACTATGCTTCCCATTGGATATAAAATACTGAATAAATGATAAAGTCCTTGATTCCATGGAGCTTATTTAGTGGAGGAAGAGAGATAAATATCAAAACATCTAATTGGTTACATGTGATAAAGAGAAAAACAATGGAATAAGCAAGTAATATTTCTAGGACCAAATGGGTGGAAGTACTACTTTATGAATGATTAAGAAATATTCTTCTTATGAGTTGACATTTGAATATTCCATCAAGGTAACACTTGAGTGGGCCCCATAGGAGAAGCCATATCATTTACATGAATCCCTAAGAATAAATAAGATTAAAAAATTATCCTATGTATAGAATCAAAAAGATGAGAAAGCAATCTCTTGTAGGCAAAAGCTTTCACTTCCCACATAGTGATAGGAAAATTTCTCCCTCGGGTCCTTAAAAATATGATACTAAATAGTATGGAAGAAAATATCTTTCCATAGATTATTTTAATAAAAATGTTTCTTGCAAAACACTTCATTGTAAGACAATAGTGCAACACCATTGTTTTTACTATCTGTATCAAAACTATATGGTTCAAATGCATAGTTTGTGTTACTTTAACTTGATCCAAGGCAAAACTGAGATGTGGAGAAATGTATAGATAATAATCATCAGTCATGACACTATCAATGCTTCTGAACCATTATCCTAATGAGAGAATCAGAGAAAAATTGTGAGCAATTCCTCAGTCCAGATTGGCATCTTAACCTGGTAGAATATTTCTGTGCAGCATGTCTGGATTAGATGACAGTGCATGGGCAGTTAGGATTACTCAAGACATTATTTTTTAAAAGAAAATAAAAAGCAATTTAGATTTTAGTCCTAGAATGGACCAAAGTAAATTATAAATCCACTCCAACCAGAAGGAACATTGTTCGTTCCGTTGATGTAATGCTATTTTTATATTTCTTTATTTTAAAAAAGCTTGGCTTCCTATTAGTGAGTAGAAAATATTACAGCTGATACTAGAAAAATGTTTGAAGTCAGCTCCCTATGATGTGCTAATCTCTCACTGTAATTATCCTTTGACCTAAAGATGCTGTCAGTTTTTAACATTTTCACCCTAGAACTTTTATCAAACAAATTGGTTTGAATAAGAACTAAATATTACAATTCTTGCCATTGTACTGAATATATGAAAACACACGCACGTGCATGCACATGCACACACACACACACACACACACACACACACAGTGCCTAAGAGACAGGGCAGTGGTCTGTGGGTATAAATGTGTATTGAGGAAAGCATAGACAAGATGTTACTTGCAAATTGCCACCACTTCACCTGGTTAATGGAAAAACCACAGAGCAGTTTATAGATTAAGGCTGCACTGGTTAGAGCCCTGGTCCTGCCACTTAAAGTTACATGAACTTGAGCAAAGGCTTCATCTTTTCCAAACCTATTTCTTCACTTGCTAAATGATATTATTAATGATACTTTTCTCCTAGGACAGACAAGGATAGACATGCAAGAATCCAAACTGATGCAAATTTTCTGACTTTTATAGGAAATGTATGACTATGTTCTTTTCTCATCTAATTTACTTCAACAGTCATGTGAATTAAAATTGATCCAAAAATGCATAAAAATACAATATGACTAAGAAAATATTTTTCATGAGAAACTAAGTCAGATACCTATGCTTTCTATATTCTAAAACTTTCCTTATATCTAAAAATACAGCATTTTAGAATTTCCTGAATTCATTGTTTTTTTATAAATCCACTTACTATAAACTGCTTCTTTTTGTAAACTATTTAAAAAAAAAGTAGATCGCAAAACAGTGGCATCTTAGAATAAAGGAAATATTGTACTTAGAATGCAGCATAATCTCCCTGCAGTAGTCTAATTATATTATAATTATATAATAGTATAGCATAAGTATGCTATATTATCTTGATTTCATAACAGAATTGTATACAACAGGACTTTCTAACTTCCCGATCCTTTCAGTTCAGTTCAGTCACTCAGTCCTGTCCAACTCTTTGCGACCCCATGAATTACAGCACACCAGGACTCTCTGTCCATCACCAACTCCCGGAGTTCACTCAGACTCACGTCCATCGAGGCAGTGATGCTACCCAGCCATCTCATCTGTCGATCCCTTCTCCTCCTGCCCCCAATCCCTCCCAGCATCAGAGTCTTTTCCAATGGGTCAACTCTTCGCATGAGGTGGCCAAAGTACTGGAGTTTCAGCTTCAGCATCATTCCTTCCAAAGAACACCCAGGGCTGATCTCCTTTAGAATGGACTGGTTAGATCTCCTTGCAGTCCAAGGGACTCTCAAGAGTCTTCTCCAACACCACAGTTCAAAAGCATCAATTCTTCGGCGCTCAGCTTTCTTCACAGCCAACTCTCACATCCATATATAACCACTGGAAAAACCATAGCCTTGACTAGATGGACCTTTGTTGGCAAAGTAATGTCTCTGCTTTTGAACATGCTGTCTATGTTGGTCATAACTTTCCTTTCAAGGAGTAAGCGTCTTTTAATTTCATGGCTGTAGTCACCATCTGCAGTGATTTTGGAGCCCAAAAAAATAAAGTCTGACACTGTTTCCACTGTTTCCCCATCTATTTCCCATGAAGTGATGGGACCAGATGCCATGATCTTCGTTTTCTGAATGTTGAGCTTTAAGCCAACTTTTTCACTCTCCTCTTTCAGTTTCATCAAGAGGCTTTTTAGTTCCTCTTCACTTTCTGCCATAAGGATGGTGTCATCTGCATATCTGAGGTTATTCAAAACCTACAAATTAAGTTTATTTCTGCATTAAATGATTCATGGCAGTAGTTTCCTGTTTGGGATGCCATACAAAACCTCTCAAGATGCTGAGATCTTATTAGTATTGGTAAAATACATCTTGGAACTCTGCACTCAAAGGGAATATCTTTCCTTTTCTCCTTTGCTTTTTGCTTCTCCTCTTTTCAAAGCTATTTGTAAGGCATCCTCAAACAGCCATTTTGCTATTTTCCATTTATTTTCCATGGGGATGGTCTTAATCCCTGTCTCCTGTAAAATGTCACGAACCTCCATCCATAGTTCATCAGGTACTCTGTCTATCAGATCTAGTCCCTTAAATCTATTTCTAGATTCAATATCTCCCCTCAAATAGAATCTAGTTACTGATTCTTTTAATGGCCATGTCTTATTTCCATTATCAGATTGGATATATAACAACTTGCTTATTAATCCATCATACATACACACATACAAGTGTCCTAGAATGTTTACAAATGTAATTGATGAAATACAAATATGAATTAATCCTTGAACATAAGCTTCCAGATAATGTTGTGATATGGGAAACAGAAGTGAAAAAAAACAGGCAAGATAGCATAACAAATGATTGAAGAAACAGAAAGTCTCTGAGATTATAGTGAAAGAGGTTATCTTCCATTATTAAATCAACTCACTCATACATATACTAAGTTTCACTGCCCCCCTACTTTTCCTCTGCCTTTTTCAAGACACTAAATTCTTTGCAGTTGTTATCTCTTATGGTAATAAGGTACAAAGTTTATGAGAAGTTTGAGACTTGACAGAGGAAAATGACTTTGCCAATCCTGAATACCAATTCAGAGGTCTAATGATCGGTAATTCCCTATCAACCACTACGGTTATCAGTTCTGCACATATCACAAGCAATGCATTAATTTCTTTAACAGCACAAAAAGACCAACACTGAGCAAGCTGATAAGAAATGTGCACAATTCTATCCTGCTATTAGCTCATGATGACCATATGCTGACGGAATTAACAACTGTGTACCCTATTAAATAACCACATATAATTAATAGCTTTACATATTAGTGTAAGAAGAATGATCCCTTTGTGTCAAAACAAAATATAACAGAGCTGACCTGAAAAAAGGGAACAAAAATGTGGTAATTAACACATTTCACATCTTCTAGCTGCAAGACATATTTGACTGGCAATTATTCACTAATGGAAGGGTGTGGTGAAAAATAATAAGATTGCTATATGTGAATTTATCAATTTGACAGATGAAGAATTTATATAGTTGTGAATAGGGTTTTGTGATTCTGACATGAAATAGCTTTGACTATGATCTCGAGTGGTAAATAAGGGAATAGCTGGAAGAGATGAAATGATAGCTAATAGAAAGAAAGTAATATAGTTAAATAAAGCAGTATCTTAAAAATCAAAAGTTCTGAAGCAGGAAAAGCACATGTAGACAGATAAATATTCAAAATAATTTTCCTTATTCTACTTTACAAATAGAAATTGTGCACTTAAAATAGATGTGTCAGTAGCATTTTTCATGAAGAATATGAAATCATTTTATAGAAGCATATTCCATTTTCTTCTCTATAGACATATGATGATAAGGAGATGCATTTGTTATTCTATTTTCAAATAGTTTAATTTTCATTCTTGAAAAAACAGAGTGATACCAAAGGATTAAAACATATCTGTCCTATTTCTTTACTGAGGTAATACAGCCTGGTAATGTGGAAAAAATATGGATACAGTTGCTTCAAGACCTTGGTCACTTTCTGACTTCTTAATAAACTCAAGGAGTGACCTAGAACAAAATTACTTTCTCTCTCAAAGCTTATTCCAAAGGTTATCTATTGGATTCGATAAAATATAATGTCTATTTTTGAAATCACAAATCATGACACATAATGGTTAAATACATAGCTAAGCACCCACTCTCAGTACACACTTAAATCTGTTTGCATGCGCCAACTTTAAGCATTTTACAACCTGCTGGGAGATAAGAATGCAAATATTCAATTACATTACATGGTTAGTAGTTAAACAATAGAGTAAGTACAGAGTGTAGTGAGTATGATTAGAAACTGTTGATATGTCTTTCAGAGAACAGGAAAGAAGGTATCATGGGTGTAATTTCTGAAATTACACCGATGGGCGAGCAGGAAATAAATGAGATGAAGGGAAGACAGAACCCCAGGCAACGTAACAGCACTGGAAAGGCCAAATCTGGAAACATTAATACTAAAAATTGGGATCACTGTCCAGGTTTACGTGCACTGCTCTAGAAGGATTATAAGTAGGAACAGTTTACACAGGTTTCTAATGTCATGGAATCAACAGCTGTATGCTGCTAGTGGGACCTGGCCCAAGTGTGAATCAATGCAATGGGGCTGCCTGAAAGATGCTTGGGTGTGGTAATATATCACCATGCCTGCGGTGCTACGACAACCAGTGCTTATCTGTGGTGTGCACACCTCAGACCATACTGTTCTGGGGCCTTCTGTTTCTCTGCTTCTCTGAAGGTCAATTTCCTTGTTTCCACTTATAAATCACCAACATTCCTAAAGGTAACCACCTCTTCCTAGATTACAAAATCTTCCCCTTTAAGTGCTCTTCAGTATATCAACCTTAAATCTACAAAGCATGCTTTAACCTCAGAGCTATTGTGTTCTGTTTCTATCAATTAACTACATGATTTATATCATCACTTCTTTCAGGTCTTTGCTCAGCTCTTGCTCTATCTGCATCCTCCTCCTGAATCAACACACAAAAATAACCTTCTGTGCCATCATTCACTGGCCCTTTTCCCAGTTGTGTATAATTTCACAACTAGCACTACCTGTTACATATTCTGTATTCTTCCTGTGTGTGTGTATCTATATTTGTTCTCCCTCACTAGAATGTGAGTTCAAAGAGATCACAGACTTCATATATTTTATCACCTACTGCATCTCCAGAATAGAGGACAGTGTCTGGATCATAGCTAATCATTCGATACAAAGTGTGTTGAATATGTTCATTTTTTTCTCCTATAGGAAGAAATTGTTAGATAACTTTGCAAAGTTTTTTGAAGGGCTTGTTCAATTTTTATATTCAACAATATGTTACAGGGATGCTTCTTAGCTGAAAGTAAGCTCTATGTATATCTTGAAAGTGAGGTTTGGTGATAACCCCTCCTCTGACATTTTCCGTTGCCTGATTTTCATTATGGGTACTTCATGCAAAATATTTCAAACCAAAAGTGGGATGTTAACAGATATAAATACATTTAGAAGTTTGTGGAAAATATTACAGAAGTGGAATTTCTCCCAAGAGGATTAGGAATGAAGGAGTCTGGCTTCTGTGATAACTTCCACAGAAACTCTACAACAGTACTTTTTAAACTTTTTCATCTCAGGACTACTTGGACTCTTAAAAATTATTGAAGACCCTAAAGATCCTCAGTTTATGATGTTTACAGCCAGCAGTATGCTGGGGTCAGCTCGTACTGAGAAAAAAAAGAGTTATTCATTCTTGGTTTGCCTTTCTTCTCAAATTTACATTCAGTTATGTTACTCAGTAACTTGAAATTAGCCATGGTCAGAAAATTCACATGATGGAACTGAACTGAAAATGTTAAAATTTGGGAGTTTTTTGAGAGCCAGTTTACAAATCTATCACTGGTTGTATCTCTCCATATTTAATAAATAATTAAACAGAGATATAAAATGTACAAACATTTTGTTTACTTATGATAGAAGGTAAGCACCTTCTTAGCATTATTATGAAAACAGTTTTAGCCACGTTGACCCTGGGAGGGTTCGGGGGACTCTCTGTGGTCTCCAGTCTATACATTTGGAACCACTTTAGATATTATGGTAGCTGGAATCTGATTCTATCTCAACAATTTCATCTGAAGCCCATGCACAAAAAACAGAAAGTACATAAATGTAAGTTAAAATATATCATTATTTCTTGAAACTTAGTAGCCAATAGGATTAGCTGTGGGATTTCCTTTTTTTGAATAAAACAACACAGAGTCATCTCTCTTCATATTTAATGAGAGATTGCTTCCTTCTTACACCTCATGTTAGACAACATGCATCAGAAATCTTTGCATTTGAAACAGCAAAGACTAGTGGTTATAGCAATGGCTTTTCTCAGATCAGTAAAGACCAGCTGAGATGGCCACATTGGTTGGATAGAAATGGCAGAAAAAGTGATCGAATTTCAGGCAACAGGGATCCATGGAGAAAAAAATATATATATAGAAGAAAAAAACAGTCAGGATTGCTGATGAATGGACTATTGAAATACAATCATGAGGGATGCCAACAAATGCTTAGATGCACATGGTCATGTAAACTGCTGAAGTTTTTCTATAGAAAGTAATAATAAGGTTTGAACACTGAACTTTAGGACTGAAATCTACTGAACAGAGGATTTCATTGGTATTGACATATATGATTTGCCTATAGGTAACTAAGGCTTATCTAGTGCAATTTCTTCCAACTATTCACAGAATGACTATTTTCATTGCTGTGTAGCAGATTACCCAACTTATCATCTTAAAACATCAACCAGTTCTCACCTCACAGTTAGCCTTGCTGGGTTATCTGCTCAGGTTCTGATAAACTAAATTCTCACCCAGAGATTCAAGTGAAGAAGAATCTGCTTCTGATGTTGTTGGCAGAATGTTCTTCTGTCTGCAGGACTGAAGGCCTGGATTCTAGCTGGTTGTCATCTAGAAGCCACCCTCAGCTCCTAGACATTTCCTAGAAGACCCCTCATCTCTCAGAGACTATTTGTATTTCCTAGAAGCTACCTGTAGTTACTTGCCTCATGGGTCTCCTTTATATGACTTCTTATCTTATCAAGCCAGAAAAGAAAATCTCTAGAGCAAGTCCACTAGCAATGTGGACAAGAGTGACATCATCTCACTTTTGCCAGATAATGTAACATAACTATGAAAGTGGAATCCTTTGTCATAGTCTATTGGTTAGAAGCAACCCACAGGTCTTACCTACATTCAAGGAGAGAGGATTTATCAAAAACATGAATACCAGAAGTGGGGGCTATTGCAGGTGGAGGTCACCTTATGATACATCTATCTGCTCACCACAATAATACTCAGAAAAACTGATAATATTTGTAGAGATATCAGAGAAAATAAAATGTGGAATTTTCATATGGGATTTGCAATAAGAATGTTGTAGTGATTATAATAAGAAAAGAATCATGAAGTATTTGGAAATATTAAAAATGTTTTTATAAAACTTTCAAATAAAATATTTAAATAAGAAGTTGGGAGCATGCTTCTGCTCACATAAAACTTTTATGTAAGGTTTTAGATTTGAAATGTTCCCAGGAATTTCCTAATCAAGATTTTTAATGATGATCTCTTCAAAATTCTTGAAAGATACCATCAAGGAGAAACTTTGCTCAAACAGAAAGTTGATAAAATATTTAATACCCTTTTCATAACCACTGAAAAATTTACATCATTAGAAATTATTTTTAAAGACTCTAACAGCACTGCCTTTTCTTTTTTGACACATATTATGTTGAAAGTTCTTGTGATAATGCAAACTGATTTAAAATTCAATGGAAATTTTTATATCAAATATATCAAACCAGTTCCAATTTGCAGAAAATGTATATGCTATTAGAAAGCCACCCTGAAGCTGGCTTCCATGCCACTAGTGTATCACATCTGTGTTTGATGTATCTGATGTATGAGGTCACACCCATTTGGGTCAACCTCTGAACTTTACTCACCAGGCACACCTGCTTAAGCTCCTTTGGGCTGACTGCCTACATTCTTTGAGTATCTTAACTAGAATTGATCTGATATTTCTACACAGTCCTTTTTCTACCAAGACGTGTTTTACATTCACTATTGAAAAATAGCCTGTTTAACAGATTAAACGCATCCCTAGTTATCTTCAGCATAGAACATTTGAGCTGCATGTACTAACTTTTTCTTCAAGACCTCAGGGTGTGCCACTACACCTAATGTCATTTGGCCTGCACTCTGAGAGTTTCTGAAGAGGGTCATGCCCAGGTTACAGACAGCTGGTTACAGACAGCCTGAGACAAATTGGCTCCAAAATTGGAGAAATATGTACCTTGGAGCATAATTCACATTTGTGACCCACCAATGGACACACTATTCTAGTGAGTTCCAATGCCATTTAAACAAGCAAACAAACAGCCTACACCGAAACAGAAGATCTTTGGACAGGCGATGCATACACTGCCAAAACTTTGAACAATACAGAAAAGTAATTCAAAAGAAACATCAACTGACATGACCACCATATCTTGGAGATAACCTCTAGAATATTTTAGTGAATATATTTGTAGGTCTTTCACTTTGTCTATAAGCATAAACGGGCAGGTATATAGCTTAAAAGATATGTAGGGAGATTAAATATTTATATTGATGGATATAAATATGAATGGATTTCATATTTATATGAAATCACACCAAACACACCTTTATAAAGGTGCTTTCCATACATAAGTATGTTGTAGGTAGTTTTTCCATTTCTTCAAATGGATATTTCAATCATCAAATCAATAAGATAAGATAATTTACATATGTATTGCACTTTGATTACTAAGCTCTCAGTTGAAGGATACTTCTCTATTTCATCTTCTTGGGTAAAAATTCTCTGAAATTGTTCAGAAATTGAATACGCTACTATATATTTTGTCAAATACCGTCAGATTGCTCACCAGAGGAACTATAGTTACACTTTACCAAGAGAGGATGAAAGTTCCTATTTTTTCTTACTATCTTAAGTACCAGGTTTGGTTGATAATTTTAATCTTTCTTAATCAAGCATGTTTTCTTCAAAGCCCTACTGAAGTATTAATATTATAATAATTTCTTTAAAGAGATTATCAATTGTTTCAAAATTATTTATGGAATCATTTATTTTTCCTTATAATTTAAATTATCAAGGCAGAGATTGGTAAATATCCTCCAAAAATTATGGTTCTCAGTTCATCCTGGGTATATAACACAGTTAGACCACATTTCCTGGTCTCCCTTGCAGTTGGATGAAGTCATGTGACTAATTCTAGCCAATGGCATGCAAGCTGAAGTGATGAATGCCATTTCTAGGCCAGAGTTGTTAATAGTTATGTTCATTTACTAGGGTTGCCATAATCAACTGCTACAAAGTTGGTCCTTAAAATAGGAGAAATTTATTCACTCACAGTTCTGGGGGCCAGACATCTGAAATCAAATCACTGACAGGGCCATGCTTCCTCTGAAGGCTCTAGGGCAGAATCTGTGCCTCTCTATAGCTTCTGGTGGCCTACAGCAATCCTCGGCGTTGTGCGGTTTGCAACTATGTTGTTCCAATCTCTGCCTTGCTTTCCAGGAGGCATTCTTCTCAATATGTCTCTTTTGTCCTTAAAAGGACACCAGTCATTGGATTTAGGGATCACTCTAAAGCCAGAGCAGTTTGATCTTAACATACTTAACTGATTATATCTGCAAAGACCTTTTCCAAATAAGGTCACATTCTGAAGCTCCAGGTGGACCTGAATTTGAGGGCACACTATTCAAACCACTATAATAGCCATGTCCCCTTATACAGCCAAAGCAGTTGATAACAATTCCCTGGGCTAAATCTCAAACTTTATCTTGCATCAGAATCATCAGAGAGTATATTAAAACAATGCTGAACTCCACCATCCAGATTCTGATTTGATAAGTATGAAATGGGACCCAGTATTTGCATTTTTAATAAAGTTCACCGGTGCTGCTGGTGCTGCTATTCTGGTACTAGATTTGAGAACTAGTGGCCCAAAATAATAGAAAGTAAAAACATGGAAGGGCATGGGAGAAAGCCTGTTGATGAAAAAATTCTTCTTTGGACTTTTACATTAGAATGAAATAAATATCTCAATCTCTCAATTAATCGCCCCCCCCCTCCGCCATCCTCTGGTAATAACTTTGTTTCCTACATCTGTGACTCTGTTTCTGTTTTGTAAATAACTTCATTTGCACATTAAAAAAAAATTCCACATATAAGCAATATCATACATTATTTGTCTTTCTGTGTCTGACTTACTTCACTCAGTATGACAGTCTCTAGTTCCATCCATGTTGCTGCAAATGGCATTATTTTGTTCTTTTTTATGATTGACACACACACTGATACATATGCAAAATAGATAATAACTACGAACCTGCTTTATAAGGAAATTCTACTCAATACTCTTTAATGGTCTATATGGGAAAAGAATCCTACCCAGAAAAGTGGGTATATGTATATGATTAACTGACTCACTTTACTGTACACCTAAAACTAACAGAACTTTGTAAATCAACCATGTTCAAACAAATTTTTTTAAAAAAAGAATAAAAATAGTACCAAAATAACAATTAAAAGATAAATTTTAAAACAATCAATGCCTTCCAGCCTATCCTATTCTAACCAACACAAACTACTTTTTTCATATAATACTAATTGTTTTAAATTAATTCATTTATTTTAATCATATAATACCACATTTTTTAACTTTATATATTGGGTATATTTCTGAGCTTCCAATTCTGCTTCATTAAATTTTCTCTCTGTGCATAATTACAGGATAATCTAAGTTGCTGTAGATTCATAAAATGTTTTAATTCTGGTAGAGGGAATAATCTCCCATTACTGTTGTTTCTCTAAGATTACCTATTATTCTTTTATACTTATGCATACAGATATCATTCCAATGCTTTTATCAGGTCCAAAATGTTTAAAATATCCATTAGGTTTTCAAATACGATTACAATACAATTAAATGGCAACTGAGGGAATATTTCTCTCTCTACAGTACTGAATTTTCCAGGAACAAACATATGTCTACATTTAGTTAGAATTCCCATATATTCTTCAGTAGAAATCTAACATTTTCTTTATGTTGAATTTCTCAAGTTTGTGCCTGGTGATTTTAAATATTTGTTGCTTTTGTGAAATGGAGCTCTCTTTGTTCATTTTGTTTTTTAACTGATTTCAGCTGTTATAAAATTAAAGATATTTGTATTATATTTTCTCTTACAGTGAAAGTGAAAGTCTCTCAGTTGTGTCTGACTCTTTGCAACCCCATGGACAATACAGTCCATGGAATTCTCCAGGCCAGAATACTGCAGTGGGTAGCCTTCCCCTTCTCAAGGGGATCTTCCCAACCCAGGGATGGAACCCAGATCTCCCACATTGCAGGCAGATTCTTTATTTGAGCCACAGGGGAAGCCCTGTAAGGTTCTATTACATGCAACCTTCAGATGATTTTTTATATCCTCTCAGACTTTCAGTCGATTCTGACATCCAAACATATGACCTTATCAGTAAATAATGATAATTTTGTTTCATTTTTACCAACATTTATATCCCTTATTTATTCTTGTCTTTTCGCCTAGGGCTTCTAGGTTGATGTCAAATAGTTGTGGTGATTATTGATTAAACTTTCTAGCCTCTGCAAGGTTGCGATGACGGTAAAACATGAATATCGCCCCTAGTCATGAATCTTCTAGGACCATGAAGTCCTAGCGCGAAGTCCGATCTTTACTAAATTCAGATCGAACAGTAACTTTCAAACTGAGGAACATATATCCATGGGTTCATAAGATGACTCATGGGTTATAGGAAGAAAACTCATAATTGAATTTTGATGTATGTATTTTATGTCACATCTTAAACTTTTATTTTGAATGCTTTATAACAATAAAAGCTAGCATTTTCTGGGTGTTTGTTGTGCAATAAATGTGCTTCCAGGTGTTTTACCTATATTCTCATACCCACTGCTCAAGCAAGGTGTATTTGAGTAATTGGCATATATGAAAAAACCAATAATATCACTTTTTATAATTGTTAACATCATCATCACCACCACACGTGTGTAGTAGATGACATTCAGAGGAAAATACCTCAGTACTTCTTTCTTTCTCTCCAACTCCTGTGTTTCCTTCCTATAACTTAGAGTCCCATTCACCTCTAGTACATAAATAAATCTAGATCTAGATAAATTTTAGATCATTTCGAGACACAGCAGCAAAACTTCAAGGAAATCTCAAAGGGAGCATTTGGGAAGACTGTATTTTAAGAGAAAGAAAACAGATTCTGGCAATGTGTTTTGCTAATTCAGGTAAACCTCAATCTTTCCATAACTTTAGACAGCTACTGAATACCCAGTAGGTCTCTGTCTCTTATACAACAACATAATAGAAAACGCCTTTTATTGAATATGTGGAAATACTTTGTTTTTAAACTGTACACACCAGGTTACTTCTGCAAGCCACTGTGAATCAGCTACAGGCATCAATTAGCCACTATTTATTGTCATGGAATTGTACTGAGCCACCTTGAAAGTGTTCACTGGAAATTATTATAATGAAAGGCATGTTTAGCAGGGGGCTGATTAAGTAGGTTCCATTATATTCTTGTGAGTTATATTTCTCATTTCTTTCCTTTCTGAAAAGTAATCTTTTTGTCAACCACTTGTTTGTGATACATACTTAGTATCTATCAGGTTTGTAATATTGTAAGAGAGTAAAGCCTACTTAGTCACTGGAATTTTTTCACCCTGATACAGTTTTGATTTGTATTAGATATAAAATTATTTGACTATGTCACTGGGTAAAGGGACATATTATTTGGATATGTGACTGGGGAATATACTGACTCCTTGAAAAAGCAGAGTAGTCTGAAAATTGTGTTCTAATACTTCTAATAAAAATATACTAGAACAGGCTTCAAGAAAGTAAGATGTAAGTACTTTAGTATGACTTTAAGGAGAGTATCAGTGAATTACTACTGTATAACAAACACTAAGGTCCGTCTAGTCAAGGCTATGGTTTTTCCAGTAGTCATGTATGGATGTGAGAGTTGGACTGTGAAGAAAGCTGAGCGCTGAAGAATTGATGCTTTGGAACTGTGGTGTTGGAGAAGACTCTTGAGAGTCCCTTGGACTGCAAGGAGATCCAACCAGTCCATTCTAAAGGAGATCAGCCCTGGGTGTTCTTTGGAAGGAATGATGCTAAAGCTGAAACTCCAGTACTTTGGCCACCTCAGGCGAAGAGTTGACTCATTGGAAAAGACTCTGATGCTGGGAGGGATTGAGGGCAGGAGAAGAAGGGGACGACCGAGGATGAGATGGCTGGATGGCATCACTGACTCAATGAATGTGAATCTGAGTGAACTCCGGGAGTTGGTGATGGACAGGGAGGCCTGGCGTGCTGCAATTCATGGGGTTGCAAAGAGTTGGACATGACAGCAACTGAACTGAACTGAACAAACAAGCCACAACGACTAAAAAAGAAAAGAAAGAAAGAAAACATTCAGTGCTGTACAATAACAAGTATTTATTTGATTTAGAGTGAGCTCAGCTAGGCAGCTCTAAGTTGGCTGTTTCTGTGTCTACTTCATGTGTTTTACATCCTTCTTGATAAACAGGCTCCCCGGGGCATGTTCTTCTGGTATGGACAGGAAGCAATAGAAGACAAGTAAAAAACTGTGTTGCCTACTAATACCTGGGCTTGGAATGGACACTGTCATCTTCTATTGGGCAAAGCAGCTCCCCTCACTGAGCCCAGGCTAAAGGGACAAAGAATTGCACTCAGCTTCTAAAAGGAGGGACAAAAAGTAACACAGTAAAGGGTACAGATACAAGAAAAAGTGAAAAAAGAAAAGTGGCCAATAATTCGATCTACCTCAGAAAGCAATTGCCAACTACTTAAGGAATCTATTTCTTTTACTTTTTACCCTGTTCTATTTTTTTAAGAATCAGTTCTGCATTCTTAGATGAATTTAAATTGTCTGTGTGGCTATATTTGGAATTAGATTTCTGATCACCTATTTAAGATTTACTTGAGAAAGCTTTATTTGACAAACCAACTATTGATGTGTTCTTCATCCATGTGCTTAGACTGGTCTGTACTTCCCCAATCTAACACTTCTATGAATGAATGTGATAAGAAATAATGGTGGATAAAATGTATTGCTTTCATAGCATTTATAAGAAACTTTGCTAAACCTCCTGTACATGATTTCATTTTATTCTCTGAAGTATTTTATTCTCTGAACAAAAACTATGAGATAAATATTATTTAAGTAACAGTGTTAATCGTTCAGTCATGTCTGACTCTTTGCGACCCGATGCACAGTATCCTGCCAGGCTCCTCTGATCATGGAATTTTCCAGGAATAGTACTGGAGTGGGTTGCCATTTCCTTTTCCAGGGGACCTTCCTGACCCAGGGATTAAGCCTAGGTCTCCTGCATTGCAGACAGATTCTTTACCATCTGAGCCACCAGGGAAGCTTGGATATTATTAATAACCTCATTTTACACATGAAGAAGCAAGGGCAGAAAGCTTATGGAAGTTTCCCAATCTCCTAATTAGAAAATTAGAAGTTTTGTCTAATCTTCCAATTAGAAGATTGTAAGACCTAGATTCATTATGGTGGTCCCTGGGTTTTCCTTTATTAAAACGGAAGCACCTCAGGAAAGGGAACTATGCAACTTTTAAGAATGTGATTCTTGATAACAAACTGCAGAAGACTGAATAAAGGCAGTCTGAAGACGTCCACGTCCTAATCCTCATATAAAATGTCTGAATATACTACCTTACATGGTATAGAGGATTTACAGATGTGATTACATAAAGTATTTTGAGATAGAGATTATTATGGATCAATATCTGGATGATATATACAATATAATCATAAGGTTTTTATAAGAGGGTAAGGGGAGAATAACAGGAATAGTATATGGGAGTGTGGAAGCAAGAGGATGTTCTAAGTAACGTGAAGAAGGGGTCATGAGCCAAGGTATGCAAGCCAAGGTGTACCTTTTAGTCTCTAGAAACTAAAAAAGTAAGGAAGAGGACTATCTTCTGAAGATTCTAGAAGAAATGGAGCCCCATCAATTCTATGAGTTTAGCTTTCTGACAGCCAGAATCATAAGACAATAAATTAGTGTAGTAGCCTCTATCTTGGCAATAATTTGCTACCACAGCAAGGTGATGCTAGTGGTAAAGAATCTGCTTGCTAATGCAGGAAACACAAGACCTGGGTTTGATCCCTGGGTCAAGAAGATTCCCTAGAGTAGGAAATAGCAACCTGCTCCAGTATTCTTCCTTGAAAAATTCCAAGGACAGAGGAGCCTGGTGCACTATAGTCCGTGGGGTTGCAAAGAGTCAGACATGACCGAGCATGCACGCACACACATTACAACAGTGATAAAAAGACTAATACAAATAGGATGATAGTGGAGATGCTGTCTGCTTTATTGAGCTATATTATCAGGTGCAGAATCCCTTCAGATCTGTTGAATAAAGAAATTAAAAAAGTGAAAGATTAGTGATGATTTAGAGAACAGAATCACCCCCTTCCCAGTTGGAAAAGAAAGCTAAAATGGTATTTATGAGAATTTAGCATGTGCTAAATGTGTTAATTCCTTTGAGAGGAAGTCTCTCTTCATATTATAAGTTGTCAAAAATCTTCTCTTAAGTTTCATTACAGCTTATAGGGCTTTTCCTGATGGCTCAGTTGGTAAAGAATCCGCCTGCAATGGAGGAGGCCCTGGTTCAATTCCTGGGTCCAGAAGATCCACTGAAGAAGCAGTAGGCTACTCACTTCTTGGGCTTCCCTTGTGGCTCAGCTGGTAAAGAATCTGCCTGCAATGTGGGAGACCTGGGTTGGAGATCAGGGTTCCATCCCTGGGTTGGGAAGATCCCCTGGAGAAGGGAAAGGCTACCCACTCCAGTATTTTGGCCTAGAGAATTCCATGGACAGTCCATGGGGTCACAAAAAGTCGGACACAACTGAGCGACTTTTACTTTCACAGCTTATAACTCTATATTTAAAAGCTTAATTCTTACACACAGACACCAAAAATCCCTATTTCCTAAAGAGCTCTGCAAAAGTTTTTCAATAAGTAGGTCCCAAATGGGTTATGTGATAGGATTTTTATTAGTAATTTTAACATTTAGACTGCTCAATTTGGAACAAAGGAGAAAATATGTTTTAATAAAAAAAGAAAACGATGTGTTGTTTTGAAGAGTTCTGTCCAAGTAAATCGACACTCAGATTTCAATATGAATCAAGATTCAGAGAAAGAAAATATGAGAATGGGTTCTTGGACCTTTTTTCTTTTTCATCTTTTTGGACTTTTAGAAAACCTTTTACAGGTTATCACCGGAAGTAGCTACAAAGAAAATACCTGTTACACTGATATAACAAGCAAATCAGTGATTGCAAATATATTATAATCTTGAAAAAAGCAAAATCTCATTCACTATTAACTTTGTTATTTCTTTTAAAATCTACTTATGTTCATGTTCTAAGTTATATCATTTTTGCAAATTTCCGAAAAGTTCTTTTTATGTTACCCACAACAGACATGAAATTATGTGCCAAAATTAGGATTTAATATGAATAATTTAATTTCTTATTTTCTCCTTTCTTCCCTACTTTCCCCTCTTCTCCTCCTTTCTTTCTGTCTCTGTCTCCCCATCTCTTTCTTTCACACACACACACACACACACACACACACACACACACACACACAGACAAGCTGAGGCTGGAACAGTTACATAACCGGTGGAAGCATAAGCCATAATAAATGGTAATTATGCCTTTGTATTTTGACTCATGTCATTTCCTTGAAGAACAATTGACTGGTGTTGGCACTGTTCTTCTATTTTGTACAAATTAGAGCAATAGCACTAGGAATCAGCCTTGTAACTTTACAAAATCATCACATTATTATTTCAATTTGCATGAAATAATCTCTTAAAAGACTATCAGTTGGTCTCTAAAGGTCATGTACAGAGAGTTCACTGCAGATTCAGTCATGATGTAAATGTCACAAATCCTGTTTTCCAACCTGGCATATAAAAAAGCGAAATGGAATGAAATTTAAGTTTGAGAAATTCCTGCATTTCACTTATTGGCAGCCAGATTAGAGTTTAAACCCCATGACCATAAAGATAATGTCACATCTGTTTTTATCTCCCTCCCATATTTTTACATAAGCACCCATGTATCTTAAGTGCTACATTCTGCTTTGTACTTACATCACAAGCTTTCAAAACTATTAATGTCTTCATTACTATCATTAATGATCATGTAATCCATTAAATAATTGTGCCATATTAAACACTTCCCCTATTATAAGACTTTTTAAAACCACACAGATATATCAACTCGCTTTAACTATATTGCCTTTACCTCTCAGGACAGGACACTTTGAAATGTTTATCATGTCTAAGCATTGTTAATTGTTAAATGTAGGTGTGGGCACAGGTGGATTCATTATATATTCCGTAAGGTCATCCTTACAGATGATGGATTTTTTGACAATATGAATAATAAAAAGTTCTTTCAGAGAAAAATGTTTATCTGTATTAAAAAAACATAAATACTTTATAATTCATTACTCAAAATAAACACTCATGTATTCAAATTGTTTTTATTTTTATTTGATCATTCTGTCTTACATTATTTGGAGATGGAGAGCTGCCTGCTAAAAGTTGTTTTCCAGGGCCAAAGGATATGATTTTGATGACACCTTACTATATTGCCAAATATGTGCTTAGTCACTCAGTCGTGTTTGACTCTTGTGACCCCATAGACTGTAGCCTGCCAGACTCCTCGGTCCATGGGATTCTCCAGGCAAGAATACTGAAGTGGGTTGCCATTTCTTGTCCAGGGGATCTTCCCAACCCAGGGGTCGAACCCAGGTCTCTTGCATTTCAGTCAGACTCTTTACTGACTGAGCTACGGGCCTTCTCTTTTAATTGGTCTAATTGATACAGTCATTAGCAATAAATTAATATTAAATTTTTCAGCACCATTTATAGATAGGGGTATTAATGTTTGCTAAATTGAGAGATGAAAAATAGTACCTCCTAATTTATTTGATTACTTATAAGTATGACTGTTTCCTCCAGTGATATTTATAGCCTATTTTTTATCATAAATTCAATATACATCAATGAGAGAAAAACTTGACAGTATAAAGAATTATATCAAAGATAACCAAATCTCCCACAATCCTATTACTCAATATTTTGAAATATATCTTTCCATTTAACTCACAAAATATTATGTTTATCTACACCCATATCTATCACATTATTTAGACACATCTATAACTATATTTATCAATTTAAATAAACACATGTAATTTTAAAATAACCTTGGAATCTCATTTTACATATTTATATAAATATTGGAAACCACTCACATAATTTCTCTAAAGCTTTTCTTCTATAGAATACATACTTGGCATTTCTGTGAAAGTGAGCAGAGTATTTTAACAGATTTCTTTTCTGACTAACACAACCATGAGGGCTAGGTAATTGGAAACAGTTTAATAGTATGTAGAATATTCACCATATGTGCGCACCCTCTCTCTCAAACATGGATATAGATATAAACAGCTATTTAAAAAGACAAGGATATAGCTTTGTGTTGCAGGGCTTTTATTTGTACATTATTCAAGTTCTCTCTGGAAAGGTTAAAATAAAATATGAAATGACATGGCACAGTATGACATACATGTTTATGCCTTGAATCTTTCTGAAACATTAGTTAATAGTGGAATATCTCCAGGAAAAAGGGCTAGGTAAGCAAGAAAAGGAAAGAATTTATTTTTTCCAGAATTCATGTGATATTTCTTTTCCCCTGAGCCTCAAATTGCTTTTATCACACTACTTGGTCCATCACACACTATTATAATTGGTTCATAATGGGCTATATTATTTATTAATTTGTTTTAAAATATGGAGAATACAGAGTCCCTGACAGTAAAAGAATAGACTGCTACTCACTGATTATATCTACATACATGCTTTTCCCTTACTGAATACCATTTCCAAACCTTAGTATTCTGAATCAGGCCACCATTCTTTTGAATTTTAATCACATATTATGTCTGGGAGAAATATAAATAACCTCAGATATGCAGAAGACACCACCCTTATGGCAGAAAGCAAAGAAGAACTAAAGAGCCTCTTGATGAAAGTGAAAGAGGAGAGTGAAAAAGTTGGCTTAAAGCTCAACATTCAGAAAACTAAGATGATGGCATCTGGTCCCATCACTTCATGGCAAATAGATAGGGAAACAATGGAAACAGTGAGAGACTATTTTCTTGGGCTCCAAAATCACTGCAGATGGTGACTGCAGCCATTGGGGCGGGGTGGGGTGGGGACATGCTCCTTGGAAGAAAAGCTATGACCAACCTAGACAGCATATTAAAAAGCAGAGACATTACTTTACCAACAAAGGTCTGTCTAGTCAGAGCTATGTTTTCTCCAGTAGTCATGTATGGATGTGAGAGTTGGACTATAAAGAAAGCTGAGCACCAAAGAATTGATGCTTTTGAACTGTGGTATTGGAGAAGACTCTCAAGAGTCCCTTGGACTGCAAGGAGATCCAACCAGTCCATCCTAAAGGAAATCAGTCCTAAATATACATTGGAAGGACTGATGCTGAAGCTGAAACTCCAATACTTTGGCCACCTGATGCGAAGAACTGACTCACTGGAAAAGACTCTGATGGTGGGAAAGATTGAAGGCAGGAGGAGAAGGGGACAACAGAAGATGAGATGGTTGGATGACAACACTGACTCGATGGACATGAGTTTGAGGAAGCTCCAAGAGTTGTTGATGGACAGGGAAGCCTGGCGTGCTACAGTCCATGGGGTCCCAAAGAGTCAGACACCACTGAGCAACTGAACTGAGCTGAACTGATTAAAGTTTACTTTTAAGGCTGAGGTTGATGAAAAACTAGTACCTTAAAAAAAGTGAGAACAGAAGTCATAAATGGATGTGAAACCTAATGAAAGACAAATTATTATGCTAAGTGTCAATTAGAAAAAGATAAACAACCCAAAAGAAAACAGGGGCATAGCATATGAACAGACACTTTACAGAAGAAATGCAAATGCCCAATAAACTCTGAAGATAAGAAATTTATTTTAGAATGCCTGAAAATTATAAATTCATATGCAAAAAAGACAATACAAAATTAGAAAGAAAAAAAGAGGTAAAATATAGACAGCTTTAGGGAGGTTGGTCTCAAGCTTCCAGTCAGCGCTCCAAAAAGATTCTGCTTTACAAAATAGACACATTCTAAGGAAAGACAAACATGTAGTTCCTAATCCCAACAATTTTTTTTTTCAGTATGTATTTATTTGGCTGTGCTAGGTCTTGGTTACAGCATATAGGATCTAGTTCCCTGCCCTGGGATTGAATCCAGGCCCCCTGAATTGGAAGTGCAGGGTCTTAGCCCTGGACTACCAAGGAAGTCCCTCATTCCAACATTCCTTACGGCCCAACTCTCTCTCCTCTTCATGGTTCTTACTTACTTCCATTTTAATTTTTGAAATATGAAGGTCATTTCTAATAACTGAGGGCCTATGCATGGTAATAAATACTCCTAACTGGCTTGGTCTCAATGAGCAAATTTTGGTAAGCTTTGTGTCTAAGACTCCTGGCATTTGGCACTGGTGAAAGCAAAAGAACTGATTACAATTGTTTTTCCCAAAGCTCTGTGGTAAGCAAGGGCATGTGAACATGTTATTTTGAAGTGGGTGAAGATACCAAAATCAGGAGAAAATCAAAGGACAAAGGACGAATTGGATACTGGTCTTGCCTTTTGATCATCAATGTTATTGCCTTTTCCCCTCCCTTTTAAAGAATGATTTTTTTTTTTTAAATGGGACTTGATGGTATACCATATTCTTTGAGACTGTATTTATACCATTTTGTCATTGACACTCTCTATTCTGCTTAAGAAAGGTAAGTTACCCAGGGGAGAATTCTTTTAAATTGAGATTTTTCTATTTGAGGAAGAATCCTATTATTGAATTCTAAAAGCCAGAAAGATACCATTTAACTGGTGGATTTCAAAGTAATTCACTTTTTTCTTTTTTGCATAGCTGTTTCCTCCACTATGAACAACTTCAGTGAAATTTTCTTACCAACTTTATAGTGATATTTCTCTTAAGCACTTTGGAGGAGAAAGCTGTCATTTGCTAAATGATGAAATTTATATGTAAGGCAAATGCTTACTTGCCTTAATTAAATGGTTTCTATATTTATATGTATATTTTCATTTTGTTTGTATTTATTTGTATGATGTGTATGTATATAGCTATATGGATGGATAGATATAAATGTATTTATATATTTGTATATGTACACAAATATATTCTGGGAAAGATTGAAGGCAAAAGGAGAAGAGGGTGGCAGAATTTGAGATGGTTAGATAGCATCACCAGCTCAGTGGACATGAGTTTCAGCAAACTCCAGAAGATAACGGAGGACAGGGGAGCCTGGTGTGCTATAGTGCATGGGGTTGCCAGGAGTCAGACATGACTTAGTGACTGAACAACAACAACAAATAGACACACAAACACACATAATGAGCTAAGCTCTTCTCAAGAGCAGACTTCCCTCATCCAGAGACTCATGGACCTCATCAAATGATCAGAAAACTGTATTTCCTTCTAATATTTCTCAGAACAATATAAAAATGTATAACTGTAACATAATACTGTAGAAAATATTTCTTTTTATGGTGAGAGTTTTTCCTCATGTTTTGTGAAGGTTATTCTACCCTAAGTGTTAGGAGTAGCAAGCCTCAGTCAAGGTGTCTTAAGCAAAAATTTATCAAATTTAACATTTATTCATCAACTCTACCTCATAATCCCAATCCCTTAGTCTGCTGTTTTTTCTCCAGAACAGTGATCTCTTTCTAGTGATAGTATATATAGAGATAAAAAATATACAGTATATAATTTACTTAATTACCTGTATATACTGCTTATTTGGGGGCTCCCCAGGTGAAGAATCATTCTGACAGTGCAGGAGACCCAGGAGACATGGCTTAAATCACTGGGTCATGAAGATACACTGATGCAGGAAATGGCAACCTACTCCAGTATTCTTGCCTGGGAAATCCCATGGACAGAGATACCTGGAGGGCTACAGTGCATGGGGTTGCAAAGAGTCAGGCACGACAGCACGCACGCACGCATGTACACACGCATAGCTCAAAAAGGCAGAGTTTCTGTTTTGTTTACTGATTATTCTCAAATCCTAGTTCAAAGCTCAGCTAATACTGTTTAAGTTACTAACATCATCCTTCTCTTTGTTTGAAGAAGTAGAATGGCAAGACAGAAGGTGCAGGACTTCAGACTGGGTTTGAAACTGCCTGTTACATTTCAGTGTAAGATTTAGGGCAAATTATATAATCTCTCTGACATTTAGCTTCTGCATGTATAAAATAGGACTAATATTGCCTACTCAGAATGTCTGACCTTTAGAAAGTACTCGACTTATTGTCACTCCTTAGCTGACAATCATGTTCACTTGGCCATTAACTAAGGCTGAGTATTATCTCAAATCAAGAGCATCTGCTCCTCCCTTTTGGGACCCTCTAGCCTCAGGTGTCTAGGTCAAGTTATTTATCAGTTTTCCAACGAGTGCTCTGTAGCTTGTGCGTGTGTCCTCAGTCATGACCAACTCTTTGTGACTCTCTAGGGAGTGTAACCCGCTAGGCTCTTCTATCCAAGGCACTTTCCAGGTAAGAATACTGAATTGGGTTGCCATTTCCTCCTTCAAGAGATCTTCCTGACCCAGGGACTGAACTGTGTGTCTCCTGCATTGGCAGGAGGATTCTTTAGCACTGAGCCACCTGGGAAGCCCACTCTGTACTCACCATAGTGAAAGTTGCTCAGTCATGTCCGACTCTTTGTGACCCCATGGGCTATACAGTCCATGGAATTCTCCAGGTCAGAATACTGGAGTAGGTAGCCGTTCCCTTCTCCAGGGGATCTTCCCAACTAAGGGATCAAACCCAGATCTCCCACATTGCAGGCAGATTCTTTACCAGCTGAGCCACAAGGGAAGCCCAAGAGTGCTGCAGTGGGTAGCCTATCCCTTCTCCAGCAGATCTTCCTGACCCAGAATCAAGAAGAGTTTCCTGCATTGCTGGCAGATTCTTTACCAACTGAGCTATCAGGGAAGCCTAAAAGAAAATTAGATGTAATTTAGTTAAGAAGAAGGAAATCACTCACCATGTATGATTTATAATAAAACATCATCCCTTTTCACGGATCCTGACTTCTTTCCCTACTTTATTATCTGTTTAACACTTCTGTCATATAACAAAAAACATGTTACTTTTTTATGTCATACATACTCACCCCATTCCTTACTAGGATGTTCACTTTTTGAGACTGAAATGTTTTATGGAGTTTCCTAGCTCCAGAAAAGTGACTGATGCTCAACAAAATGGTAACAAATAAGCTATGACTATTTTTACAGACAAAGAAATATAGGCAAAGGAAGTTAAATACATTTTCTCAGAGGCCAACACAGCTAATAAGTGGCAGATGCAGGATTCAAGTAGTTTGTTTCTTGTCTGTTACCTGGGCTTCTAATAACTACAGAATTCCCCTTAACCTAAAGGACTTGGCACACTCTTTAAAAAAAAAAAAAAACCTCATATTACTGTTACACAGAACACAGTTTAGAATCACTGTCTTATATTACACTGATTATTTTTCATCTATATTTGTTATGAGTTTAGTTGTTGCCAACTATGAACATTAAAAGAATTTTACTCTATCTTTCTGTGGCTGAGACTGCCTAAAATCTTTATCTCCTGTTATAATTAGAAATAAGAAATTTTACCTAATAAGAATAAAGATTATATTTCCAGCCTCTAGTGAAGCAAAGTGTGTGTCTTTGATCAAGCTTGACCAATTAGATATAACTGAAAACAGTGTGTGCAACAACTTCCATTAAGCATCTTATAAAGGAGATGACTTGCCCTTCAACTTCCTGATGGCTGCAATTCAGACACAACGGCTGGAGCTGGGGCAGCCTTCCTGGACCATGAAAATAACTTGTGGGGGGCGGGGCATGCAACACAGAGCAAAGCTAGAAGAAGCCTTAGGTCTGAAAACATGATACTCGGTAAGCGCTCTAGACCACCTATCTAGACTTTTCTGTGATAGAAATAGGTCTCTTGCTTAAGGCACTGATATTTAAGGTTTTCAGTGCTTTGTGGTCTAAATGATTGCTAACTAAATATTTTCTAATAGATATGCTTGTATATTGATAGCTAGAAAAATACCCCTTTCCACAGTAACTATTATGTACAAAGAATGGAATACTTTAATAACAGCTGTTTGCCAGAAGTAATCATTGCTAATAATCTTTTATACTCAAAGAGTCTGACAGCCAAATATCTGTGTCAACGAATTAAACTACAAATTCAATAAGCTGTCTTTATTTTCCTCCCCAAAGGGTTCTTAAACTGAAAAATCAACGCTGCCATCCTTACATTTTTGGTTGTTTGGAATCTTCGTACTATTCTCTTCTAATGTATCAGCTACCCATGAGGAATATTAGGATTACAGAAGCAACATAGACTATGTCTTCATAAAACCAAGGAAAACAATTGTGAATATCAGAAAGTCCCCATTTTTCAAATATTATACTGATTTTATTTCAAAATTTTGATGTTGAATTCAAGAATTATTTAAACATATAATTACATTAATGCACTTTATCATTTTTGCTTTGAGTTTTGCATACACACAGTATGCCATATTTGCTGCAGAAAAAAATAGAATTTTTAATATCATTAATTCAGAGGATTTTTAAAGATCCATTTCTTAAAATGCTGAAAATTAAACAACATATTAAATAATAATAAAACAGTTTGAACTGCAAGTGAAAACACTTCATACAATCAAAAAAGGCTGAATAGTCACTCAAACTTGGTCTTGCCACATCACTGAATAATGCCTCCATGACGGAAATCAAGGCCCATAAAATCCCATACCAATTAGTGAATGGCTGTAATTTTTATAAAGTTCTTTACTTTAAGCTAAATTTTATCATCTAGGAATAGGACAGAGGAAAATTAAGATTGTAAATAGAATTAAGACTGCTAAACATTTGACCTTGGAGTGGAATACTGTCTTAGATCATCCAAGTGGACTCGGTGTAATCACAAGGGGCTTACAAATAGAAGAGGGAGGCAAAACATAGAGAATCAGAGAGATAGTAGTGTGAGAAAGATTTGGCTAGATGTTGCTGGCTTTGAAAGTAGAAGGGTTGGACTCTTAACCATGGGAGGAGGGTAGGCTCTAGAAGCTGGGAAAGCCAAAGGTACAGACTCTTCCTTACAGCCTTCAGAAGGAACTCAGCCCGGACAGCAGGCTGATTTTACCCAGTAAGACCACTTTTGAACTTCTGATCCCCGGAACTGTACAATTATAAATCTGTGTTCTGTTAAGACATCAAGTCTTTGATATATTTTTTACATCTGTAATAAAAAGTAACACATCCATTATTTTCCAATATTTAAAAATTGATTCTTTATTCACTTGGCCCCTTTAAACTCACTCTTGATTTTTTTTGTCTTGCTAATATTATTCTTAGGGCTTAGAAGACTACTAATACTATTTAATACAGATGTCATATTATTAGACAAATTTTAATTTGTCAGCTTTTCCTGTTGCCTTAGAATAGGTATAAGAAATAATAGAATGAAAAAAGAACAAAATATTGAAGAAGAGCTGAAGGATAAATGAGAATAGCATAATTTATATTTTTGATCAAAAATATTTTTTCTGTTAATTTCTGCTTTACAGCAAAATGATTAGGTTATACATATAAATGCATTCTTTTTTATATTCTTCATTATGGTTTATCTAAGGATATTGAATATAATTTCCTGTGCTACTCAGTAAGACCTGGTTGTCTATCCGTTCTACATACAATAGTTTTCATGGTCCATCCCTCTTATCTGTGAAGCAGAAACAGACTCACAGACATAGAACAGACTTGTGGTTGCCAAGACAGAGATGGGGGTGGGGGTAGGTGCAGGGAGGAGGGCTGGACCAAAATATCCTTTCTCTATCAAGTGCCTTTTTATGTATAATATGAGTAAGTCTCATTTATAATAGTGCATGGCCTATTCCACATAATTGACAACTATTCTATTTTAAATTAGAATAAATTATATCAGATGCAGTATATTAATATCAGAGAAAAATGGACAGGGGGAGCATGAACTACTATACTTCCTATACAATTTTTCTGCAAAGCTTAAAAGCACTAAAAATGAAATCTATTAATTAAAAATAAATTTAAAATAAAGATTGAAAACATTTACTCATGCAGTAGTTTTTCAAGAATCTGTTTTTATCTCTCACCCTTTTGAATGCATGTGTCTTACCAAGACCTCCAATATATTAGCTACTTCCCCAATCCAAGTAAAATATCATCAACATAATGAACCAGTAGAATATTCTGTGAATGTCCAGCTGTTTCCAGGTATCTTTGAAAATATTACGATATATAATAATATGTATGCTCAAGTATAATATATAAATAATATTATATCTGAGCAATAATGTTGACAGGGGCCTGGAATTTGATGCAAAATTACGTTTTTGTCTTTTTCAACAATTTTGGACCCTTTTTTTCTGATAGGGATGGATAAGAACACATTTATCAAATTAATAGCTATTGACCATTTACCTATGGCTATATTAGTATGGTTATCAAATATATCACATCTGGCAGAGCAGTTACAATGGGAACTACTCTTTGGTTAGGTTTATGTTAGTCTTCTGATATTCTTCAGTATCTCTCTTGTCTGAGAACCCTCAGGCTGGTAAACTAAGTAGAAATAGGACGTGGACTGACACACAAGCATTCTTTAGTTCTTAACAAATAGCACTCATTTTTGTCACTGTCCCCAAGAGAGCAATTTCACAGTTTTCCTTTGGCTTTTTCCACTATGATAGCTCTTACTCCTTAGGCCAAATAGCAAATGTAAGGGTTCTATCAACTACAAACTATGTCTACCCCAAGTCTATACTCAGACTATGGACACTGTGAACTGTCCCTGGACCTGGAATCCCTCTTGTCCAACATCTAACAGGCAGCATATAATGATACTTCAGGCCCCTGACTACCAATGTCTACTCAAGACTCAATCCCAAAAGTCCCCCAAAAGTTTGAATACTCCCCTTTCCATGGCATACACATAATCATAGACCTCTTAGATTTCCTAAAGTATCTTAAGACTGAAAACCGAGCAAGGGATTAGGACCTTTTGTTGAGACAACTCTTCTCAATCTCCTGATCATACACAGTTAATTTGAGATCCAGGAAGATAAATACTGTATCCATTATCCCTAATACTTTTACTCAGAATGACAAACATAATGTTGTTGTTCAGTCACTACGTCATGTCCAACTCTTTGCCACCCCATGGACTGCAGCATGCCAGGCTTCCTTATCCTTCATTGTCTCCCAGAGTTTGTTCAAATTCACAGCCACTGAGTTGGTGATGCCATCCAGCCATCTCATCCTCTGTCTCTCCCTTCTCCTCCTGCCCTCAATCTTTCTCAGTGTCAGGGTCTTTTCAAATGACATATAATAAACAGTCAGTAATACACCTGTTGATTGAAAGGTATTCTGCTGGTTATTGAGCAACTGTCTTTTCCACCACCATCCTCCCTACCCCAGCTCTCCCAAAGTTGTGTGTGTGTGTGTTTGTGTGTACAGAAGAAGAAAGAAATAGAGACAGAAATGGAGAAACAGATAGATAAAAATGAGGAAGATGTGATTAGAAAGTGATTTTAATCACATTCAAGTTTCTCATATACTTTAAAATTGAGTCAGTAATTTGATTATCAATAATTTTATTAGATGTTTTCCATATTACATTTAACATATTATAATAAAAATAGATTATTTTTTGAAATCCCAGTATACTTAATTATATTCACATATTTTGAAGTTTACTCTCAGGGAAACCTGTGAAATCAGAACTTATAAATAGTAACCTGCCAATCAAACTGGAAAACCACTAGGCCATTCAGGTATGACCTAAGTTGAATCCCTTACAATTATACAGTGGAAGGGACACACAGATATAAGGGATTACATCTGATAGACAGAGTGCCTGAAGAACTATCAACAGAGGTTCATAACATTGTACAGGAGAAATAGCAATAACCTCAGACATGTAGATGACACCACCCTTATGGCAGAAAGTGAAGAAGAACTAAAGAGCCACTTGATGAAAGTGAAAGAGGAGAGTGAAAAAAAATGGCTTAAAACTCAACATTCAAAAAACGAAGATAATGGCATCCAGTCCCATCACTGTAGGGCAAATAGATGGGGAAACAATGGAAACAGTGATGGACTTTATTTTCTTGGGCCTCAGAATCACTTAAGATGGTGACTTTAGCCATGAAATTAAAAGACATTTGCTCCTTAAAAGCAAAGCTATGGCAAATGATGACAAAAGTTATTTCCAGTAGTCGTGTATCGATGTAAGAGTTGGAACATAAAGAAGATTGAGTGCCAGAGAATTGATGCCTTTGAACTGTGGTGTTGGAGAAGACTCTTGACAGTCCTTTGGACTGCAGGGAGATCAAACCAGTCAATTCTAAAGGAAATCAATTCTGACTATTCACTGGAAGTACTGGTGCTAAAGCTGAAGCTCCAATATTTTGGCCCCCTAATGTGAAGAGGTGACTCATTAGGAAAGACCCTGATGCTGGGAAAGGTTGAAGGTGGGAGGAGAAGGAGACAAGCAGAGGATGAGATGGTTAAATGGCATCACCAACTCAATGGACATGAGTCTGAGCAAGCTCCAGGAGATGGTGAAGGATAGGGAAGCCTGGCATGCTGCTGTCCATGGGGTCACGAAGAGTAGGACACAACTCAGCGACTGAACAACAATCAAATTGGCCTTTATCTAGTTCTACAGTGCACTCTTCTCAACATTAAACATCTATCTTACAGTTACTGAAAATATCTCTAAAAATATCAGTGATAAAACAATGATTCACCACTACAAAGATGCATTGTACCATGAATAGCAGCTCCTTAATTTGTATTAATGAGGTTCTGAAATAATTCTTCCATTGAAGATAATATTTCAGCAAATTACAAGATCATTTGTTATTTATTTTTTTAGGCATGGTATTTTCTCTCATTAGAAGTGGCAATCTTCAGATCCCCAAAGTTATATACCTCAGATTTGTTAAAACTCATTTTGATAGACTCTTCAATATTTTTGACCCTAGTAATATTGTTCTTCTTGTAAATGAACTGTCTAGCTAGGTTTCTAGACAGCTTAAATTGCATTCAAATTTGAAGGGTGGTGCACAACAGGAGAAAATAAGTGAAATTATGGGGTCACTTGCAGTACACACACAACTTGTGGAACAGGAGGGAACTTCAGTTCGTCTCTAGTCAGAACTTCTTACCTACTGGTCTGTTCACAGGTAAAACACGTGCTCAGGTTAACTGCTTACAGCTTCGTTACTTCCCTCTTTCCCATCTACTCTTCTTGGAGAGTTTAAGACATAATACGAGAAATGTTCTAATTCAGAATATAGCTTAGGTAAGGAAGGATGGATAGATCACATTTAACTCTCAGTCTCCATTAGAAATTAAATTAATTTATCCCTTTGACTTTCCTTGAATACAAGTTTTTGAGTTCTTGGGATATCAAGCCAAAGTTCTAGACATATTTCCTGAGCATTTGTTTTATCAAACTGTATTAAAAAAAATATGCCCTCTGAGTATATAACTAATTGGTAAAAACAGTCTAACTTACTTCCCTTCCCAGATATATACACATATGAAAATAACTACTTCTGTTATTGCATCTGTGATAGTGTCTACTATTATTACTACTTTTATCACTACTATTAGCTTTAATTATCAAAACTTTTATTACTGCTACTACTGTGTGCCTCCATCTTCTGATTATTTTCTAATGAATAATGTGTTATTCTCATCTCTAAAACAAGCCCTTAAAAAACACTGATACAGAATGACGACCCTGTATGCAAGACAGGAAAAAAGACACAGATGTGTATAACGGACTTTTGGACTCAGAGGGAGAGGGAGAGGGTGGGATGATTTGGGAGAATGACATTCTAACATGAATACTATCATGTAAGAATTGAATCGCCAGTCTACGTCTGACGCAGGATACAGCATGCTTGGGGCTGGTGCATGGGGATGACCCAGAGAGATGTTATGGGGAGGGAGGTGGGAGGGGGGTTCATGTTTGGGAACGCATGTAAGAATTAAAGATTTTAAAATTTAAAAAATAAAAAACTAAAAAAAATAAATAAATAAAATAAACATAAAAAATTAAAAAAAAAAACACTGATTTTATGTTTTACTGATGAGAATACTGAGACAGACTCACTAAGTTTGCTGACCAGTTACTCAACTAATAAATGCTAGAGAAGGGGTTAGAACTCATATAAGCCAAATCCCCAAACCTGAGTTATCTTAAGTATTATTTTATACTGTCTGCATGACTTGGATATGCACATAGTATCCTGCAAAGACTTAAGTTCATTTAGAAACCAAAATGAGAAAACCACCCCAGAGTAAGATTTTATTCCTCCTGGAGATGGACAAGTTGTTTCCTTTAACTCCTGGGATTTATATTGTTCCAGCCCAAGACTGATATTATGAAATCACAGGTGAATTAAAAAAGCCTCTATTGCATTTCTCTGCTACATTCTCAAGGAGGCAACTCTATATGTGCTTGACCTTTTCAAGGTTCTGCAGTTTGATTGGATGGCTGCCTTCGTTATCACCTTTTACAACCTCGGTTTCATGTAGGAAATCAGAGTGGACTGGGGAGCCAATCAAATGTGGAATATTGAAAAGGTTACAGCAGCACTGCAGACTACAAGCTATTCTGAACAGGGATGGTTATTAACATTCCGAAGTCTCATTCTAACGACGAAGATTGTAATAAGAACAGACGAGGCTGGGGAGTGAATTTTATCCTTTTGACAACGATCAGATGGGAAATGGTTGAATCTGGAGGTCGGCCTTTGCCAGTCTTCTCTTATCCTACTGCCTGTTTATAATCCAGTGAATTGACTTCGGGGTCATGAATGCGGGTCATGTTGACATAAATCAGGGCCAGGGGTGCGTCTTCCTCCAGGTTGCTCTGGGACACTCTTTACTATTATAATTGCCTTTTGCTGTGCTTTCTGTCCCTTGTCCTATTTCTACATGGCATTTGAAAATGAAATTGGCTTTTGAAATATTGGCTCCTTTATTTTTCATTAGGACACAGGCTCCCTAAAAGAGTCAACCAGAAATGCCATGGAGTGGTGGGTAGAGAGTGTCTTAAAGTTTTATTAAATACATAATCAACTTTATTCATGAAAGTAATATATGATATTAAATTCAAATGCCAGGGCTAATTCCTAAACTGTTGGAGGAAGTCTAACTTTATTACTGGTAAATTTACTGTATTTGTTTATTTTGGACAAAGCTTATCACTAGGACTATTTTTATATTATATATTTTTATAATTAACTTTGTTAAAGGAGTTTTCTTTTCTTTTTTTTCTTTTTACCTTTCAGAGCTTTCTGTATTTCCAAATACTTTCGAAAATGCCAAGGGACTAGCCTTTCATAAACAATTTGAGTTATATTGACATTGTTATGTCTCTGTTAAATGGAGATGAAAAAACATATTTTTTAGACATAATTAAAACTTCATTGTGATATGTTAGGGCTACAGGTGATGTGGGTATTTAGATCTCTAATTAAAAGGAGAAATACTAAAGATTCCACAAAGTTCAGGAAAACAATAGCACTTGGAAATAAGCAACTGTGCACAGGAGCATTTTTCCTCCATATAACAGAAAAATTTACTGCATCTGTAGGAAAGAAAATATGCTTTTCTGATTAAATCCTTGATGCAATAAATCTTGCATCTGTCATCTACTCACAGCAGCTTTGGGGAAAAAAGGGTACTTTCTTTGCTTCCCTTTCAACTTTAATTAAAGGTCAGTTCAGATTTTCACAAGCAGCTCGTCCTGATATTTTCTAATCTTGGTGGATAGATGAATGCCCCATTTCTATGCCATAAAACCTGCTGTTTGGGGCTTGGATCTGCACCGTTGTCATCTCCTCTACATAGCTGGGAATCTCCTTTTAAATCCAGAGCATCCCAGTGTGTGGAAGGCATACAGAACTATGTGACAGAATAAGAGCTAAGCCATCTGCCTGTTAGAACTGCTTCCGTAAAGCAAGAAAGAAAAATAACTGACCATTAAATAGTAATATTTCATCTTCAGAAGTCCTGATAAAAAAGTAAAAGGAAAGTTTTATGCTGGTCTTTACTAATAATCCCAATTAATTCACTGAACTCTTTACAATAATTTTGATCTTAGGCTGACTCAAACACTCCTCCTTCAGTTGTTGTGTTCCTCTCTGAAACATGTCTCAATCTACTCTAGAGATTTTGATTTAATTCTTATAGGAGTTTACTGTCATATTGAGTAAGGGCCTGCTGATACATATGCTTAGCGATTCTGTTGGGCAATTTGACACAGCTACCAAAGCTACTACACCCAGCCCTGCAACACAAAGAAGCAATCCCATGAAGAGAACATTCAGGGTTTTGTCCAAAAGTTCAACATCACTGGCCCCAGTGTAGTTTTAGTAATTCTCCTGCTCACCAGATTTTCAACTTTTGTTTCTGTCCATTCAAGCAAACCACGGTTTTCTTGACTTGACCTGTTTTTCCTTTTATCTGTGATTCAGATAATCCATCATAACTATATTTATACTGTTTGATTTGCTTTTAAGTGACTGAGACAGCTCAAAAAGAAAAAGAAAAAGGAGGATGATATTATTAGCTTCTTTGTTGAGCTTCAAAAAAATGTCACCAGATTTTTTCCCCCCGTCTCCATCTCTCACCAGTGTTTCTGTTTTCATTTTACTCCCAATAAGGGCCTTATATATGGGGAAGATATAGCTACCAATTACCGAGGACGTATATTTCACAAACTTAGTAAACCCAGGAGAGAAGGAAATGGCACTCCACTCCAGTACTCTTGCCTGGAAAATCCCATGGATGGAAGAGCCTGGTAGGCTGCAATCCATGGGGTCTCGACGAGTCAGACACGACTGAGCAACTTCACTTTCACTTTTCACTTTCATGCATTGGAGAAGGAAATGGCAACCCACTGCAGTATTCTTGCCTGGAGAATCCCAGGGACGGGGGAGCCTGGTGGGCTGGCGTCTATGGGGTCGCACAGAGTCGGACACGACTGAAGTGACTTAGCAGCAGCAGCAGTAAACCCAGGAGAAATCATACCTGTTAAAAATCATTCTGAGAGTTCTCTGGTGGTCCAGTGGCTAAGACTCTGAGCTCCCAGAACAGGGGCCCTGGGTTTGATCCCTGGGCAGGGAGCTAGACCCCGCATGGTACAACTAGGATCTTCCCTGTAGCTCAGATGGTAAAGAATCTGCTGGCAATGCAGGAGACCCGGTTCAACCCCTGGGTCAGGAAGACCCTCTGGAGAAGGGAATGGCAATCCACTCCAGTATTCTTGCCTGGAGAATCCCATGGACAGAGGCGCCTGGAAGGCTACAGTCTGTGGGATGGCAAAGAGTAGGACATGACTGAGTGACTAACACCACACTACATGGCGCTATCTGGCTCAACTAAAGAATCGGCATGCTGCTGCTAAAGGTCTAGTGTGATGCAACCAAGAGCCGGCACAACCAAATAAAGACATCAAGTATGTATTTTTAATCGTACTGGAAAAAAAAATACCAAGAAATTTTCATACTTTCTTAGCTTTGATCACACACCACTCCAGAATTTATTTCTGTCGTCAGTATGGTAGACATTTTTAACTTCTCAGTCTGCCTTACACATTTCATCCAGAGATGGGATTATAACAACAGACTAACCTGGGAAAGGGAGCTGTGGCAGACTGAATAATGTACTCTGCAGAGACATCCTGCTCTAACCTGCAGAATCTGTGAATGTTACCTTATATGATAAAATGGACACTGGAGGATGTGATTAAGTTAAGCATCCTGTGATGTAGAGATTATCCTAGACCACCTGAATGGGTCTACTGTAATCAAAGGATCCTAATAAAAAGGACGTAGGAAGGTCAGATTCATAGAAGGAAATATCATCATGGAAGCAGTACTCAGAGAGACGCCATTACTAGAAGGGGTCTGTGAGCCAATGAAAGTATGGGGCCTCTAGAACTGAAAAGGCAAGGGATGAATTTTCCCCTAAAGGCTTAGAAAGAACTCAGCCCAACCCCAGGACCTTGATTTTAGCCCATTGAGATTTATTTTGAACTTCTAGTCTTTAGAGTTGCAAGATAGCATTGGCTTTAATCTATTCAGTGTGTTATAATTGGTTACAATAGCAATTAAGATCACAGCATCCAGTCCCATCACTTCATGGCAAATAGATGGGGAAACGATGGAAACAGTGACAGATTTATTTTGGGGGGCTCCAAAGTCACTGGAGATGGTGACTGCAACCTTGAAATTAAAAGACGCTTGCTCCTTGGAAGAAAAGCTTCAGTTCAGTTCGGTTGCTGTCGTGTCTGACTCTTTGCGACCCCATGAATCGCAGCATGCCAGGCCTCCCTGTCCATCACCAACTCCCAGGGTTCACTCAGACTCTATCCATTCAGTCAGTGATGCCATTCAGCCATCTCGTCCTCCGTTGTCCCCTTCTCCTCCTGCCCCCAATCCCTTCCAGCATAAGAGTCTTTTCCAATGAGTCAACTCTTCGCATCAGGTGGCCAAAGTACTGGAGTTTCAGCATTAGCATCATTCCTTCCAAAGAAATCCCAGGGTTGATCTCCTTCAGAATGGACTGGTTGGATCTCCTTGCAGTCCAAGGGACTCTCAACAGTCTTCTACAACACCACAGTTCAAAAGCATCAATTCTTTGGCGCTCAGCCTTCTTTACAGTCCAACTCTCACAGCCATATATGACCACTGGAAAAACCATAGCCTTGACTAGACGGACCTTAGTCGGCAAAGTAATGTCTCTGCTTTTCAATATGCTATCTAGGTTGGTCGTAACTTTTCTTCCAAGGAGTAAGCGTCTTTTAATTTCATGGCTACAGTTACCATCTGCAGTGATTTTGGAGCCCCCCAAAATAAAGTCTGACACTGTTTCTACTGTTTCCCCATCTATTTCCCATGAAGTGATGGGACCAGATGCCATGATCTTCGTTTTCTGAATGTTGAGCTTTAAGCCAACTTTTTCACTCTCCTCTTTCACTTTCATCAAGAGGCTTTTTAGTTCCTCTTCACTTTCTGCCTTAAGTGTGGTGTCATCTGCATATCTGAGGTTATTGATATTTCTCCCGGCAATCTTGATTCCAGCTTGTGCTTCTTCCAGTCCAGCATTTCTCATGATGTACTCTACACAGAAGTTAAATAAGCAGGGTGACAATATACAGCCTTGATGTACTACTCCTTTTCCTATTTGGAACCAGTCTGTTGTTCCATGTCCAGTTCTGACTGTTGCTTCCTGACCTGCATATAGGTTTTTCAAGAAAAGCTTACAGCATATTAAAAAACAGGGACATTACTTTACCAACCATCTATTCAAAAATATGGCTTTTCCAGTACTCATGTATGGATGTTCGAGTTGGAATATAAGGAAAGCTGAGCACTGAAGAATTGATGTCTTTGAACTGTAGTGTTGGAGAAGACTCTTGAAAGTTCCTTGGACTGCAAAGAGATCCAACCAGTCAACATAAAGGAAATCAGTCCTGAATATTCATTGAAAGGACTGATGCTGAAGCTGAAACTCTAATACTTTGGCCAAGTGATGTGAAGAACTGACTCATTGTAAAAGACCCTGATGCTTGGAAAGACTGAAGGCGGGAGGAAAAGGAGATGACAGAAGATAAAATAAGATGGCATCTCCCACTCAATGAACATGAGTTTGAGCAAGCTCCAGGAGTTGGTGATGGACAGGGAAGCTTGGCATGCTTCAGTCCATGGGGTCACAAAGAGTCAGACACAACTGAGCAACTGAACTGAACTGAACAATAGCAATAGAAACCTAAAGACACTGGGCAGAAGTAAACGTGTTCATTAATTGTAGGAGTATCTCTTATGTTTTAACTCTCTAACAAAACAATTCTTTCAATTGCCCTTAATTCTACATACATTATAAAGCCTTTACGAGCTGGGACTAAATCCTGATCATCTGCGTTTCTCACAGTACGTTAGCCTATAGTCAAGCATATACAAATTCTCGCTAAATGTATATTACATTGAATTTATTTGACAAAAGGTAAACACATCTGCAGTGAAAAATGACAGTAATACTTCTTGGGGTTTTTTTTGTTTTGTTTTTTCCAGCTTCATAGTGAATAGCAGTCAAACATAGAGGCTGAAAGATGTGCCTCAAAAAGACACAAACAGGCAGGGAGTGCGGCAAACAAAAGTTAGAAATTAGGAAAAGCTATATCCTAAAAGAACATCAGGTCAGAATTCAAGACAGGGTACCAGGGTACCAGGCCAGTATTCAAGTACCAGGGTCTGGTACTAGGGCCATGTAAGCATTCTTATTCTTTACAGATAAGAGTCAGACACTGAATTAAATTTAGAGAGACAGCAAAGAAGTACACACAATATGGCAGTGGGATGAAAGGAAGGCAGCGTGGTGTGGTTCTAAGTTTTGGTGCTCATCACAGAGACCACGTTGCAGATTACAGACAGTCACCTATAGACATTACACTCCAGAAGGGCCCCTAGAATCTGGATTTTGTTTTTCTTTTTTGCAAATTTATTTTTAACTGGAGGATAATTGCTTTATAATGCTGTGTGTGTGTGTGTGTGTGTGTGTGTGTTAGTTGCTCAGTCGTGTCCGAGTCTTTGCCACCCTACTGGACTGGAGCTCATCAGGGTCCTCTATTCATGGACGTCTCCAGGCAAGACTACTGGAATGGCATTAATGAAAGGAAAAGACTGTAGATAGTTAGACCTCCAGCCTATTCATTCTGCTACGTTCTTAAAATGACTGAGGCATGGGGAGCAGGATTTTGAAACTGCTCTGCTCTCCTGGATTGTATATTCCATCTGTTTAATATTTCATATTCATAATCCTAATAAATAGTTAATAAGGCTTGTCAATTCCATTTTTTATTAGACATATCCTTCACCCATCCTTCGAGAGACAAGAGACTGGTTGATAAACTATGCTTCCTGAATAACGAAGTTAGCTTGTGACCCTGCTAAACAGTCCTTCTCAAATCTTTATCTTCATATGGATCACTTGGAGAGCTGATTAAAATATAAATTCCCTGTAGGCTAACTGGGCTGTGGCCTGAGGTTCTGCATTTCTAATGTGTTCCCAAGTGATACACATGAAACTGATCCGCGGACTATACTGTCACAGAGTTTTATTTGTCATGAATTCCTGATTAGAAGTTTAAGTTCTGTAGTTGGATCCTATTCTGGAGGAAAGAGAATCTTAAATTTGGGGATTGGGCAGATGGCAAATGTCCTCAGTACCATAATCTAGTTTTTACATCTCCTATTGCCCCATTAGCTTGGAGTTCTTACCTGGATCACTGACTCATTTATATGTTTCTGTGTTTGGGACGTACCTCTCACTGGAATTCCTCTCATTGCACATACCTCCTTGTCTGGAATTCCTCTCACTGCCTGCCACTGCCTCACGGCACTCATGGCACTGTTTAAGGGCTTCCCTGATAGCTAAATTGGTAAAGAATCCACCTGCAATGCAGGAGACCCCGGTTTGATTACCAGGTCCGGAAAAGATCCTCTGGAGAAGGGATAGGCTATCCGCTCCAGTATTCTTGGGCTTCCCCTGTGGCTCAGCTGCAAAAGAATCCGCCTGCAGTTTGGGAGACCAAGATTCGATCTTTCCTGGGTTGGTAAGATCCCCTGGAGAAGGAAAAGGCTCCCCACTTCAGTATTCTGGCCCAGAGAATTCCATGGACTGTACAGTCCAGAGGTCACAAAGAGTTGGACATGACTAAGTGACTTTCACTTTCACTTACTCTTTCTTAAAAGTCACATGGGGACCACATGGATCAAAAGCTGCTGAGATGCTTGTTAAGATGAAGATTCTGGGAGTCCTTCTAGTGTATAATATCTATAGGTTAAAAAAAAATGGTACTGATGAACCTATTTGCAGGGCAGGAGTACAGACGCAGATGTAGAGAACAAACTTGTGAACACAGCAGAGGAAGGAGAGGGTGGGATGAACTGAGAGAGCTACACTGACACACACACACTACTGTGTGTGAAACAGCCAGTGGGAGCTGCTCTGTAACACAGGAGCTCAGCTTGGTGCTGTGAAATGACCGAGATGGGTGGGAGGGGAGGGGAGGCTTAAAAGGGGGGATATGTGTATACACGAAGCTGATTCATATTGTTGTACAGCAGAAACTAGCCTTCCCTGGTGGCCCAGATGGTTAAGTATCTGCCTGCCACGCAGGTGACCCAGGTTCAGTCTCTGGGTTGGGAAGATCCCCATGAGAAGGGAATGGCAACCCATAAACATTACTAATTGCTTTAGGACAGCTCAGCCTTTTCTCCCTAATGTCCTTGCAAATAGTAATCTTGTACTACTCAGAGGAACTCATGTTCCCCTCACCTGTAAAATGTTTATAACTTGAAATTTCAAAAAACTAGATTTTGCCTCCTCCTTACCAAATGTGACAGAGAAGGCAATGGCACTCCACTCCAATACTCTTGCCTGGAAAATCCCATGGGCAGAGGAGCCTGGTAGGCTGCAGTCCATGGGGTCGTGAAGAGTTGGACACAACTGAGTGGCTTCACTTTCACTTTTCACTTTCCTGCATTGGAGAAGGAAATGGCAACCCACTCCAGTATTCTTGCCTGGAGAATCCCAGGGACAGATGTGCCTGGTGGGCTGCCGTCTACGGGGTCGCACAGTTGGACACGACTGAAGTGACTTACAGCAGCAGCAGCCGTACCAAATGTGAAATGTTGAAAAAGGCCTCCAGGGTTGTAATTTGGCCTGGAAGTCATAAAGAATATACAGAGCCTAGAAAGCTGGATATCAAAACTCCTGCTGAACACTGGAAAGAAAAGATTGCTATGATCTATCTGTGTATCTAGTTACCAGGGTCAAACCATAATCCTTTGAAAGAATCTGAGGTAAGGCCTTGCTCCATCTGACAAAGAAACATGCCTTCAGAAGGAAAATAAAAACTCATGAGCTACTGTGAATACTGTGAATTACCTATTTTTCTAGGTAATTTTGGAGCCATGGGAAGGAACAACTATCATAATAAAACACCTCAAACCAATTTTTATAAAATTGTTAAAATTTTCATAAATTTTTGAAAGAAAAACCAAATGTTTAATAAAACTACTAAGTGATTCATAGCTTCCAAACAAGTTATTTCAAAAGTATCCTTAAAACTCTAGATATTGGGATAAGATAGAACCTAACTTTCTGAGGCCTACAAAAACTTAACTTTGAATTTGAAGATGAAAATAGGTTGAACTAAAAGAATGTAAATCCAAATAAACTCTGATAAAATTAGTCAAAATAAGATGAAAAGCTGAGTTGCAATATTTATGGACAAAGAAGATTTCAGTATAACCAGAATTACCAGAGATAAAGATCAGCTGGTATTCCTAACTAAACTAAAAAACTCAGGAAAAAAAAAAAAAACTCAAAAATCATAAAATATTTGAAAACTAAGTAAAACACTTCCAAGCAACCTGGAAGCCAATGCAATAATTGAACAGGATATGAGAAAGTATTTTTTAAATTAGTAAAAATAAATATGTAATGTACCAAAATCTTTAGGATATAGCATGTCAATTGTTAAGAGGGAAAATTATAGCAATAAATGCCTTTGTTGTTACTGTTGCTGTTCAGTCACTAAGTTGTATCTGACTATTTGCAACCCCATGGACTGCAGCATGTCATGCTTTCCTGTCCTTCACTACCTCTTGGAGTTTGATCAAACTCAAGTCCATAGAATTGGTGATGCCATTCAACCATCTCATCCTCTGTCACCCCTTTCTCTCCTGCCCTCAATCTTTCCCAGCATCAGAGTATTTTCAAGTGAGTCAGCTCTTCACATCAGGTGGCCAAAGTATTAAAGTTTCAGCATCAGTCCTTCCAAAGAATATTCAGGGTTCATTTCCTTTAGGATTGGCTGGTTTGATCTCCTTGCTCGCCAAGGGACTCTCAAGACTCTTCTCCAGCACAATAGTTCAAAAGCATCAATTCTTCAGCACTCAGCTTTCTTTATGGTCCAACTCTCCCATCTGTACATGACTACTGGAAAAACCATAGCTTTAACTATAGGGACCTTTGTCATCAGAGTGAAGTCTCTGCTTTTTAATGTGCTGTCTAGGTGTGTCATAACTTTTCTTCCAGGGAGCAAGCATCTTTTAATTTCATGGCTACAGTTACCATCTGCAATAATTTTGGATAAGAAGAAAATAAAGTTGGTCACTCTTTCCACTTTTTCCCCATCTATTTGCCATGAAGTGATGGAACTGGATGCCATGATCTTCATTTTTTACATGCAGAGTTTTAGGCCAGATTTTTCACTCTCCTCTTTCACTTTCATCAAGAGGCTCTTTAGTTCCTCTTAACTTTCTGCCATTAGAGTGATATCATCTGCTTATTTGAGGTTGTTGATATTTCTCCCAGCAGTCTTGATTCCAGCTCATGCTTCATCCAGCCAGGTATTTTGCACAATGTACTCTGCATATAAGTTAAATAAGCAACATGACAATACACAGCCTTGACCTACTCATTTCCCAGTTAGGAACTAGTGCACTGTTCCATGTCTGGTTCTTACTATTGTTTCTTGACCTGCATACAGGTTTCTCAGGAGGCAGGTAAGGTGGTCTGGTATTGCCATCTCTTGAAAAATTCTCCATTTTGTTGTTATCAACACAATGAAGCAGAAGTAGATGTTATTTTTGGAATTCCCTTGGTTTTGTTTTGATACAACAGATGCTGGCAATTTGATCTCTGGTTCCTCTGCCTTTTCTAAATCCATCTTATTTGTATATCTGTAAGTTCTCAGTTCACGTACTGTTTAAGCCTAACTTGAAGGACCTGGAGCTTTATCTTGCTTGCATGTGAAATGAGCAAAACTGTACAGTAGTTTGAGCATTCTTTGGCATTGCCCTTCTTTGGAATTGAAATTAAAATTAATCTTTTCCAGTCCCGTGGCCATTGCTGAGTCTTCCAAATGTGCTGGCATATTGAGGGCAGCACTTTCACAGCATCATCTTTTAGGATTTGAAATAGCTCAGTTGGAATTCCATCACCTCCACTAGCTTTAGTATGTAAATAAATGTCTCAAGTCAATAATTTTCCCTTTCAAAGTTAGAATCTGTAGCGAAGAAACAAAACTGAGAACCAATTTGTAGTCCATAGTAATGAAGACAGTGTGGTATTAGTGAAAAAAACAGGCAAATAGATCATTTCAACAGAACAAGCCCAGAAACACATAAATATAGTCAACTAATGTTTGACAAAGGAGCAAAGCCAGCACAACAAAGAAAAGTCTTTTAACAAATAATATTGGAATAATGATGTTTCTACATGCAAAAAAATAAAAGATCCAGACACAGACCTAACACCTAAAAAATAACTCAAAATGGATCACAGACCTAACTGTAAAATACAAAACTATAGAACACTTAGAAGATACATGGGGAAAAATCTAAATGAACTTGGGTATTGGTGAAGACTTTAGATACAATATCAAAGGCACAGTCCATGAAAGAAAGAAATGGCAAGATGAACTTCAATAAGTTCAAATTTTCTTTGCGAAAGACACTTCCAAGAAAATGAGAAGACAAGACTGGGTAGACATCTGATAAAGACTGTGATATATTTTGCCAAAATATGCAAAAACTCTCTAAACTCATTAGTATGAAAACAATCCAATTAAGAAATGGATCAGACACTTTGACAGATACTTTACCCAAGAGGTTGTAAAGACGGCACATAATCATACATGAAGATGTGCAAAATCATATGTCATTAGAACATTCAAATTCCAAAATTAGCAACAGCATCCAGGTACCACAACACACCTATTAATATGGCCATAGTCCAGAACACTGACAACATTAAATGCTGCCAAGGATAAGAATGTGGAATAACAGAAATATTCTCATTCATTGCTGGTGGGAATGCAAAATGGTGCGGCTACTTTCGAAGACAGTTTGACAGTTTCTTACACAACTAAACACGTACCATAATAATCAAGCAATTGTGTTCCTTGGTATTTGAACTGAAAATATACATCCACAAGAATACATGCACAACAATGTGGATAACAGCTTGATCATAGTTGCCAAAATGGGGGAGCAACCAAGATGTCCTTCAGTAGATGAATGGATAAACTGTAATGCATTCAAACGATGAAGTATTATTCAGTGCCGAAAAAAAAAAAAAGAGCTATCAAGCCATAAAAGGACATAGCAGAAACTTAAATGCATATTACTAAGTGAAAGAAGCCAATCTGAAAAGGCTATACATTAATATGATTCCAACCATATGACATTCTCAAAAGGTGACAGCTATGGAGCCAGTAAAAAGATCAGAGGCCTTTGGGGTTAGGAGGGAGGGAGGAATGAACAGATGAGCAGAGAAGGTTTTTAGGGCAATGAAACTATTCCTTTCAATAGTATAATAGTGGCTACATACCATCATACTTTCGTCAGAATCCATGGAATGCAGAACACAAGCAGTGAAGTTTAATGCACACCATGGCCTTTGAGTGATGATGATGATGAGCTCGTTTAGGTTCATCAGTTGGAATTAAGGTTCTGCTCCAGTGTCAGATACAAATAGTGGGGGAGGCCAAACATGTGGGCAAAGGGTATTTAAAAAATCTAATTTCTACTCAATTTTGCTATGAATGTAAAACTAGTATTAGTCACTCAGTCATGTCTGACTCTGCAACTCCATGGACCATAGCATGTCTTCTGGTCCATGGAATTCTCCAGGCAAGAACTCTGGAGTGGGTAGCCATTCCCTTCTCCAATTGATCTTCCCAACCCAGGGATCAAACCCACGTCTCCTGTATTGCAAGTGGATTCTTTACCATCTCAGCCACCGGGGAAACTCCTCTAAAAATAAAATCTATTAAAAATGAAATGAGTCAGCATAAATTAGATAATATACATTTAAGTTGGAAATAGTTACACAGAAAAATATCAGTGAAACCAAAAGCTACTTTGTCAAGAATATTATGCAAATTGACAAACTTCTACCCAGATTAACCAGGAAAAAAGAGAAAAGACCAAAAAAAAAAAAATTGGGAAGTTTAGCTTTACACCACTTTACTTCTCTGCAAGACCTACATTAGCAATGTGAACACACATTTTGCCAAAGAAGATATATGGATAACAAATAAGAACAGAAAATGTAGCTTACCTTCATTACTCATTAGGGAAATGCAAATTAAAATCATTATGTCTAAAACTAAGAATTAAAATATTAAGAACAAATTTTTTATAGCAACAGGAACTCTCAACAGTGCTGGTGGGTTTGTAAAATGGTACAACTATAAAGTTAAATTTACACCTACCACAGGACCCTGACACTATTTCCAGATAGTTACCCAAGAGAAATAAAGGCATATGTATATAGGAGGATTTATATGTGAATGTTCATAGCCAGAAAGTAGAGAGAAACCTGGTATAAGCTGAATTGGGTTCCTTAAAAATTCATGTGTAATAGTTCTAACTACCCAAATGTGACTGTTCTGGGAATAGGGTTTCAAAAGAGATGATAAAGTTAAGTAGTCACTGGGGTGGGTTGTAGTCCAATATTACTGGCGCCCTTATAAGAAGAGGAAATTTGGATACAGACTAGTGCAGAAGTAAGACTACCTGAAGACACAGATAGAAAATGGCCATACTCAAGCCAAGGAGCAAAACTATGGGAAGAAACCTTATTTAATAACTTGTAGCCTCCAGAACTGTAAGAAAATAAATTTCCATTTTTAACACATCCAGTATGTGGTACTTTGTTCTGGCTATCCTAACAAAACTAATACGTGTGTGCATGCATGCTAGATTGCTTCTGTCATGTCCAGCTGTTTATGACCCTATGGACTATAGCCCACCAAGTTCCTCTGTCCATGGGGTTCTCTACGCAACAATATTGAAGAGGGTTGCCATGCCCTCCTCCATAACAAACTAATACAAATACATTAACAGATGAGTGGATAAACACATTTTTTACATATCTATGCACTGGAATACTACTCATCAATAAAATGGAACAATCAACCAATGAAACAAACAATCAATAAAATGGAACAATGTACCAATAAATTGGTACATGCAACACTGTAGATAGATGTATCTATGAATTTTCTTGAGAGAAAGAAGCCAAAAACATCTCCAAAATATAAAAATATTACTTGCTTAATGTTCTATTCATATAAAATTCTAGAAAATTCAAACAAGTTTATAGAGACAGTAGATTGATAGCTATGGTAATTGGGAAGGCAAAGAGGGACTTGGTGAAGGAAAAAGGAAGAAACACAAGTGGTATAGATGTATGTAGATGTCAAAGCATCATACTGAATAGTTTTAACATTTGTAGTATTATTACATAGCTATTTTAAATAAAAATAACAGTGTTACATGGTAAGTGGTACATTAAACATATTTTTAGTCACTTGTTTTTAGAATATTACCTTAAAATCAATATCATTATTCCATGCACTCCTTATAAAGAGATGGGTTATTTCCAATCTCAGAGATCATTTTGCTATAATTTATCCAATACACTTATTATTCTATATGTTCATATTTCTTTTTCCACAAATATGTCCAACTTGATCTACTGGGGAAAAATAAAAACAAAAAAACTATTGTCTTCTTTCACATATGTAACTAGAAAAACCTTATCTGCCTTAAGATCAAGTAGAAAAGTTTAAGTTTGAAAAAGATAGCTGACCTTATTTTCTGTTTCTGCTCATTTTTTTCCAACAACCCTAAATGGTGTAAAAGGCAATGCATTTTTAATACAGTGAAAAGATGGTTACAGAGTAGGAGAAAATGGAAAGAACTATTCTTGAATTGTCAGAACTAGTTAGAAAGCAAAAAAATAAATAAATGAAAGTTATAAAAATGTATCCTCCAGAGAGCTCATTTTCCTTTGCAAATATTATATGAATGCCTTCGAATTACCTGGTGCCAATGAATCTTCTTCTAGAATGTTATTACAAATAATAGCCATACCACCCTGCTCACCTGCTTTCTCATCCATATTTACTGAGTTTCACACTGTTTCAAACTGACTTGCTATTGATTTTGATATGGCCACATGAGTCAACATAAAGCTCCAAATTGATACAAACAATTATATTAACAATACTTTCAGTGTAGTACAATGCATACATTTAAACTATTTGGTAACCTGTAATTTATGTTTGACCAAATCAGAAGATCCTTATTATCAGATAATCCAGATTGTTGGAATATGCCAATTTAGTAAAATCTTTGTATGTCTTCTGGATGAAATTCTGATTAGTTATCAGAATGGTTATATGATGAAATTTGCAACAGTGAAGAAAACTGAGATAAAAACTTTCAATATCTATTCCCAATTAACCTTCCACTATTATTTCTCTGCTCCCACTTTTCATATACAGCATCGGCATTGGATGCCCTGAAAAAGTCATGTTTTGTATCTTGGAAGACACTCTTGTGTCTCTCTGGTATGCCCCTTCCATTAATCCTTTTCTAGTTCATACTGTCTTATCTTTCAAATTAAGGTTTAAATATCACATTTTTTTAGGGATTTCTAAATCTCTCACACCATTCTACCTGGACAGAGTTAATCACTTATCCATATCCACTCCCATGAATGCATTAAGGAATTTAAATTCAATACATATTGCCAGGGTCCAGCCCCGGTGGATCCAGGGTAATTCGAAGTGGGGACAGAGTCAGCATCCTAGGAATTAATTGCTTAATTAAAGATATAGAAGGAGATTAGAAAGAAATAGTGTAGTAGGAAATATTAGTGGAGAAAAAGAGGCTGAATAACTTGGTTTAGGTGGGATACCAATAAAATTCCAAGACAAGGAATTTGCACCATCTACGTTGGGCCACCGGCGCCACTTGAGTATCGGAAGGTGCCCCTCCTTGGGCTCCTTCTCACGTGGAACTTAAAAGCCAGGGCAACTAAGTAGACATGGAGAGCACCCACACTACAGATGGGAATTCAGCCAGAAAAATGGGGAGCAAGAAAGAAACGACACGGGGGAATCAGCTTTCCAGAAACTGATCCCATTTCTCTATTTTTTAGGTTTGCTTATATACCTTTTTTTACACATAGAAACAAATGGAAATTTTAAAGTCAAGTGGGGGTCAGCAGTCCTGACCTTTATCAAAATCAGGTGCTTCTCATAAATGTATAAAAAAAGGTCTTAGGGGTTTTACATCATCTTATGACCATAAGGCCTGCTGACATTTTATGATCCTTTCTTTCTGATAACCAAAAAACTTATTTCTTCCAAGGGTGTTTTTTCTTAAACCAGACACCACCCTCTGAGGTACCAGATAAAGTTGCATTCCTATAGGGTGAGGGTGTAGTGGGTTACAACTAGGAAAGGAATTTATTTAACCTAAGGTTAACATGATTAATCTTAAAGGTTAATACTTATTTCTCCTATATGCTAGTTATATTCATTATAAGGGCAGGGAATATGGAGATTTAGCAGCAAACATCAGCCCAACAAATGAAAACCCTTCACCAATGTTCCCCTTAAGATCTATTTAAGTCTTAAGATAGTGATAAAGTTACATTTTTACATAGCAAGGACACAGTGACTTATAACAAAGTACAGTGATCTATAACAAAAGAGAAAATTCATTAACTCAAAAAGTCTAGTATTGCTAACATCAAAAGCTACTATATTTCCTTTTCTATATTCCAAATACATTGATTAATATATTCCCAGGTGCCTAAGGATATGGAGGCCTGGCGGCAATCATTGTCTCAACAATGAGAAAAGCCCTATGCTAATTAAGACTCTCAAAATACTCCAAACTCTCTGTGCTGTTTATGGTTGAGAGGTTGTCACACAAGCTAGTCTGTCAGCAGAGAGTTTTGACCTGAGACACCCTTGTCAGATCCAGGGCAGGGAATTAGCAGCAATTATTGGCACAACAAATGAAAAACCCTTCACCAATATAATTCCTAGCCAACCCACTATACCGATAATTTCTAACTTCCCAAAAGAATCTGCCTTTAGTAAGTCTAGAACATCTCGTGCCTCTCACGGATGGGAGGCTGTAAACAATCACATGTGGCCGGAGGAACCCGTACAGTCAGGCTAGATAACCTTCAGAGGAGTTCATAAGTCGAAACACTCTTGTCTTGCCCAGGAATTTTTATTGACTTGGAGTAGTAAGTTAACTCCTTCTCTGAGAGAGGTAATGGGGGTCAGCCCCCCATAAAGTCAGAGGTATAGGTGAGAGCATGAAACAGTAAAGTAGGTAGACTCTGGTTTTGGGGGTAGATGCTCGGGAACAGGGGGTTTCCTGAGGCTCGATCCGCCTTTGTGTATGCCGAAGCCTCCTTCCTCATGACCTTTGCCATGGGCGGAGTTCCTCACGCTGGCTCCTGGCAACATATCATTTAATGAGAGGCTATTTTGTATCAGGAATTTTATTGTTTTAGCCATACATATGCATTTTCTCAGTACAAGACTGAAAGATTATAAAGACTGAGGAGCATACCATTCTTTTTTGTATTCACGACACTTAGCACAGGGTCTGCCATTCTGGAGTATGTACATCATTCTACACAGATAGTTTATGAGTCTAATTACCAGGCTTCTCTGTCATATCCTTTAGTTATAATAATTAGCTTTCGTTTTAACAGGTTTTCACATGGAATTTCTAAAAGAACGTGTATTCTTCAAAGGGAGAGAAGATGAATAAAGGACATTTCCTGTATAGTATAAGAAATTTGATCTCTACTCATAACTAGTGTCACAAGTCTTCCATTACCTTTTAGGAAGCAGTCAGCTTACAAAGGACCATTCTAGCATATTGGCTTAGAATACAAAGTTGAAGACAGAGAAAGATGTACTCCAATTACAATTCCATGACTATGTTGTATGTCTTTGTTGTGGAAACACTTTTGTGAGTTATTTCAGCTGTCTCAACTTAAGTTCACATGTTACAAAAAAAGACAAGATGTTGCTTATTAATGAGCATTAAATTATGTACATGAACTACTAGTAGAGAAGTTGCATGTACTGAGTACTCAAATACCTTTAAAGAAAAGATGCATTCACCACCACCACCCACCCAGCACAAAGCTGAGAGCATTCATGAGATCCTACAAAATAAAATATATATATACCTATGCATATTATTTTTAAAATTTTAAGAAATATGCAGTGTAGAGAACTACAACCTGCTCATCGAAAACTATTAAATAAAAATATGACACAGTAATAAAAAAATACTTAAGTATAAAATGCATTGCCTGATTCAGAAAGTGGTATTATGGGAGCTCAGAGAAACCAAAGAAAACTGTGAATTATAGAAATCTTGCCTTTCAATGGGAGGTAGTTCAAAAGAATGGTAGATGAGAGTTGAACCACTCCAGGGATATGGCATAGACACAGAAACATAGGTTAGATCTACTGAGAGATGATCTCAAAATAAAATATCTCATGCTTTTTTTTTTTTTCCTTTGTCTGGATTTACTGGCAATTTTGCGGTTTTAAGCACATTAGACCAACCACATTTGGGAAGTGCCTTTGTTGTGTTGGCTGAAGTCCTAGCAAAGGATGTTGGTAAATATCACTGCAACCAACTTCAAAAGTATTTACTAGCTACAGTCTCAAAGAGTCATTTATTATTTCTTGATGTAAGGTCACTGATTTTGAGCCATGTTCTGATAGTCTTCCTAAAAGAAACTCCAAGTACTATTTACTATAAAAGAAGATAAATAGACCAAAATTATTTTCATATTTTCTCAAATTGTGATTCATTGATCCAAAAGGAATTGAGGTTGGTGATGCACAAAAAGTGTTTGCTGTGTTTATCATTAGATAGTCAATATAATATTCAAACCACTCAGAATTTTCTGCATATATTTCTAAGAACAGTTATGAAGTCCACGGGTAAGCTAAAGAAAATCATACTGGGATGAAAGAGAGAGCACTGATTCAACTTGACCTGATACTACATGTGAATTTTAATTTTACTGATTTCCACCAAATATAAATACTCAAGGAAATATTACCATCCAGATTTGGTTTGACAAAGAAGTTTGGAACATCAATTTATATATTTCTCCTTTTATCATTTCCCACTCTTCTTCAAGTAGTTTTCTATCTACCTGCTAGCTTGCTTCAGAGGACTGGTAGGAAAAGTGACATTAAACCTACATATACCCCTTCTTGGCTATTGTTTCTAAAAGCCAAGACCATTATGAAGAGCATTTCTCCATGCACTGAGATGTTTAAGGATAAACACAGGCACACATAAGAACAAGAACAGAACAATAAATATTATATTATTCCAGGACAGTGACCTCAAGAGGGATCCCAACCTTAGAGAGCTGTGTGATGAATACAAGGTAAGCAAATTCAAGGCACTGGGATTCCTGGGCTCACTGTGTCCCATGAGTGGTTCAAAAGCAGTAGATCCAGTGGATCTGAGGACAAACGTGAACTGGGGCAATAAAAGGGCCTCTCCAAGGATTCAAAGTTATTTATTTACTTCCAGGGTGTTGGAGCTCAGTTGAATCCTCCCAAGTCCAATAATAGGAAGACTCAGGGTCAAAATTAAATGATAAAAAATTTAAAGAGATAAACTTTTGTGAACTGTGTGGACCACAACAAACTTTGGAAAATTCTGAAAGAGATGTGAATACCAGACCACCTGACCTGCCTCTTGAGAAATCTGTATGCAGATCAGGAAGCAACAGTTAGAACTGGACATGAAAGAACAGACTGGTTCAAACAGGGAAAGGAGTACTTCAAAGCTGTATATTGTCACTCTGCTTATTTAATTTATATGCAGAATACATCATGAGAAATGCTAGGCTGGAAGAAGCACAAGCTGGAATCAAGATTGCCAGGAGAAATATCAATAACCTCAGATATACAGATGACACCACACTTATGGCAGAAAACGAAGAACTAAAGAGCCTCTTGATGAAAGTGAAAGAGGAGAGTGAAAAAGTTGGCTTAAATCTCAACATTCAGAAAATGAAGATCATGGGATCTGGTTCCATCACTTCATGGCAACTAGTTGGGGAAACAGTGGAAACAGTGAGAGACTCTTTTTTTTTGGGGGGGGGCGGGGCACGGCTCCAAAATGACTACAGATGGTGAGTGCAGCCATGAAATTAAAAAATGCTTGCTCCTTGGAAGAAAAGCTATGACCAACCTAGACAGCATATTAAAAAGCAGAGACATTACTTTATCAACAAAGGTCCATCTAGTCAAAGCCACAGTTTTTCCAGTTGTCAGGTATGGATGTGAGAGCTGGGCTATAAAGAAAACTGAGCACCGAAGAATTGATGCTTTTGAACTGTGGTGTTTGAGAAGATTCTTGAGAGTCCCTTGGACTGCAAGGAGATCCAACCAGTCCATCCTAAAGGAAATCAGTCCTGAATATTCATTGGAAGGATTGATGGTGAAGCTGAAACTCCAATACTTTGGCCACCTGATGTGAAGAACTGACTCATTTGAAAAGACCCTGATGCTGGGAAAGATTGAAGGCAGGAGGAGAAGGGGGATTACAGAAGATGAGATGGTTGGATGGCATCACTTACTCGATGGTCATGAGTTTGAATAAACTCCTGGGGTTGACTATGGACAGGGAGGCCTGGTGTGCTGCAGTTCATGGGGCCGCAAAGAATCAGACAAGACTGAGCGACTGAGCTGAATTTTGTGAACTCCACTTCAACGTGATATGTGTGGGCTGCCTCCCTTGGTGGTCTTGATGGCAACCCTCACAATAAAAGGTTTTAGCATCTTCATGGTTTGTTCATGGAAAAGCCTAAGGACATTGAAGTTCTGTCATTCTAGCTGGAAAAATGAAATGAAAGTAGTGCCTACTTACCAAGAATAGATTTAATTTCTAAATTTCCACTTAGAGAATTCAAAAGGGACTTTTTTTCACAGCATATTTGATAGGCTGAGTCTGACAGTAGACTATACAATTTAGGTATTTTTCAAAGATAAACCATGAACCCTGCAGTTAGTGAGTATATACAGTTGATCCCTGAAAAAGGAGTCGAGATAGTGATACTCACAGCAGTCAAAAATCTGCGCATAATATTCAGCAGGATATTGAAAACTATCCACATACAAGTGGATCCATGTAATTCAAATCCATATTGTTCAAGACTCCATTGTAGTTTGAAAGTACAAATGCCAAGACTCCATTGTAGTTTGAAAGTACAAATGCCAACGTATGTAGGGAGCAGCGTAAATATGTGTGAGGCAGTTGTAAACATTTCCTGACAACTGGGCCAGGAACTGTGTTGTAGATTTTGGCAAATGAATCTCTACAATCATTTCAACCCCTGTTAAGAATGATCTTCTCCCAGTTACTGGTGTGAAATGAAATATTCTCTGCTCTGTGCTACCAGTAAACAAGCCTTTTCCAAATGCAAATTTCTCACCCCAGGTGAAACAAAGACAGCTATTTGGAAGCCATCAGCTACATGAGGAGCTGGGGTAGGGGTGTGGGGGCGGGGATGTGAAAGGCAGCATCTACCACATTCACCATCTCTTACTGTAAACAAAGAATTAGTACATGAACAATAAATAAAGCAGGATTGGCCCCAGATATCCAGATGCATATGAAAGAAATTATTTTAGCAAGACTGGATGCTTGCACCTTCTCATACATAGAAGATCTTTAAATCTCTTCATGTGAGAGACTTAGTTTTCTCTTAATTAATAGTTTTTAATATTCAGACTACCTGCCCCCTTGCTGCAAACTTGTATATAGCCTGGCTCCTCCCCTGCCTCTTCAGAGTAAGCGCTCTTGGGGTTACCTGAGATACTGTCTTCTAACATTCCCACTGAATAAAACCTAACTCTCAAAATAGGTTGCAGGGATTCTTTTTTTTTTTTAGTCGACACTGGCACAGTACTTTCTTCACGCTATTACAGAAATGCCACTTTTCAGTAAGGTCTTCTCTTGCTCCCTTATCTAAAATTGCTACTTCCTGATTCCTCGTATCCCTCTCCTTATTCCTTTCTCCTTCTTACCACTATCTAACATACTGTATATTTCATCCATCTTGTTTACTATGTATATTATGCTTCTGGAGTTAGGGATTTAGACTCCTTTATATACACCTGTGTCCTCAAGCCAACAGTCATGCTTCATTCATGATAAAAGCTGCATAAGTGTTTGCTGGAAAATGGATTAATATTTGAATGACTCCCTGAAATAATGGCAGCTATTTATCTTCATTTTGCCAGATGAGGAAATCGTGGCTAATACAGATTCAGTAATCTACCCAAAGTGACACCATGAACTGAAATTTGAATATAGATTTATCTGGCTCCAGTGCTTCTGTGCTTTTCACTATAACAGTCTTTTTCATTTGCTTAAAATAAAGTCATTTGAGTATGCATCTATATATCAAGTAAGAGGCTAAAAAACAGGAGATAAATAAATGACTGAGACACTGATTCCTTTCCTTTTGCTGTGATGCACAGCATGTGGATCTTAGCTCCTTGACCAGGGATCCAACCTGCACCCTCTGCATAGGAAGCATGGAATCTTAACTACTGGACCATCAGTGAAGCCCCAAGACACCACCTACTGAAAGACACAGGGTGAAGACACGGAAATTTCAATAAAGAAGCAAGTATATTCTGGCTTTCAATAAGTGAAGTACTTACTGAAGTAAGTAAAGAAATTCTTAAGCTAAAATTCTTAAGGTGGTTGTGGAAAGCTCCTTAGTAGAAATGACATTTGAAGAATGAAAAATGAATAAGAGAAAGGAAAAATAGAAATGTTAAAGAGAATATGAAGTTGAAGAGCAGGCATAAGATCAAGCACTGAGGAAGGCTAGTTCATAGACTATTCCATGACCATAACTCCATGAGGGGCTTCCCAGGTGGCGCTAGTGGTAAAGAACCTGCCTGCTAATGCAGGGTAGATGCAAGAGATGCAGGTTTGATCCCTGGGTCAGGAAGATCCCCTGGAGGAAGGCCAAGCAACCCACTCCAGTATTCTTGCCTGGAGAATCCCATGGACAGAGGAACCTGGCAGACTCCAGTCCATGGCGTCGCACAGAGTCAGACACAACTAAAGCAACTTAGCACAAACGCACTCATAATCCCATGAACAGCTTAATGGAGCTCAAAGTGTTAGTCACTCTGTGATGACCATGACCAGTTCTTTGCAACTGCCAGGCTCCTCTGTCCATGGGATTCTCCAGGCAAGAATACTGGAGTGGATTGCCATTCCCTTTTTCAAGGGATCTTCCCAAATCAGGGATCGAACCCAGGTCTCCTGCATTGCAGGCAGATTCTTTACCATCTGAGCCACCAGGGAAGCTCAAAGAGTGGTAAAAGTGGTCGACAAAGAAAAATAATGTCCACCAATTAAGCTATGAGACAAACAGGAGCCAGGTCATAAAAATTTTGCTAGAGGGAACTCATTTAATAGGACAAAGTCTTAAAAAGAAACATGGCAACTTCTTTGCTTTGTTGCTGCTTTAATAATTATTCAAACCTTCCACATTTGAAAAGCTGACCCTCCCCTACCAAATATTTTTAACTCTCAATCTCCTTCATGGTTAATTACCCAACTTGGGACTCACTTATTCCATTTCACAGAATGGACTCCTCACCAACAATCTCTGCCGAGGAGTCTACTTTCTTCATGAAAAAAAAAAAAAAATGCTTTGCTGAGGTGTAGTAGTTATATGTTGTAGCATCACAAAAAATTGCCACAAACTTTGTAGCATAAAAAAGCACACATTTATCACCTCCTGAGGGGTTTGGTGTCCAGATAAGTTTTACCTGAGTCATCAGCTTAGGGTATTGCAATCAAGCTGCTGATCATGATTACGATTTTGTCTAAGGCTCCATTGAGGAAGAATCTGCTAACTCATTTGGTTGTGGGCAGAATTCATTTCCTTGCAAGTTGCTGTATGGAGGATTTCAGCTTCTTCCTGAAAGGCAAAGCTAACCCTCAGCTCCTGGCCTTGAGGCTGTTTCCGTATGGCAGCCCACATGGAAGCTCACTTTTTCAAAGCCAGCAAAGGAGAAAAGGTTTTCTTCTAGGACGAGCAATACAACTTTATGAACTGTAATCACACACATGCAATCACGTGCAACCCATCGCCTTTGCTGTATGCTATTGCTTAGTAGCCAGTCACAGGCCTAGCATACACTCAACAAGAGAAAAATACACAAGGCATGACTATGAGGAGGCAGGGATCTTGAGGACCACCAAAGAGTGTGTCTGCCTTATAAAGTTTCCCTGATGAACTTCACTGTGGGGATTTGCTAGTTATCTCCCTTCACTGAAATGAGCACAGGAAAGGTTGCACCTGCCTTAGCTCAGGCTGCTATAACAAATTACTGTAGACTGCCTGGCTTAAGCAACTTTTATATCTCACAGTTCTGGAGGCTAGAAATCTAAGATCAGGCCCTGGTTGGTAGATCTGGTGCCCAGTGAGGGCACTCTTTCTCATTTTCAGATGGCCATCTTTTCACTGTATCCTTACATGGTGGAGAGAAGAGAGAGAAGGCAAGCACTCTCATATTTCTACTTATAAGGGCACTAATCCTGCTCTTGAGGACTACACACACATGACCTAATTATCTCCCAAAGGCCAAACCTCCTAATATCATCTCATTGGGGGTTAGGACTTCAACATAACAGTTTGGAGGAAGGGGGCGAAGAACACAAGCCTGTAGTCCATACACCGCCATACAGTGAACCAGCTGTTTCAGAAATTCAGTAGTAAATCTCTGGGCAAAATTCACAATGCCTCATCCCCACATACAGCTGAGCCTAATATATTTGAACAACTTCTAGAGATGACATTAGGCCCATTTCACAGTTGATTAGGATCACCCATGCTTCCCAGGCGCAGCGGATGCTGTCATTGCAACTCTGCTTAATAAATGAAACTAGCCCTCATACTTTTTATGGCTCCTCATTTAAAGCTTTCTTCCTTGATAATTATAATTTCTTTAGGTGGAAATGAGCTTGGCAGATCTGAAGACCAACTGTTCTATGTAGCTATGTTAAAAAAGAAAAAGCCCAGGAGAGAGGGTCAGGAGGGAAAGTAGGCAGCCAGATTTCCCCAATTTATGTGATAACTTTAGTCCACACAGACCTTATAGGCAATTGTTTTGTAAAATAACATGCAAACAGTTGTAACTGCCAGCAGCTATTTTATTCTTGACATCAATTTCTGAAAACTTTACCTGTGAAAAGTTCAACATTTAGCATTTCCTATTGTTTTCTTTTCCTTTTTTCCCCTTTGAGGATAGATCTAGTTCATGTGAAAAGTGCCATTTTGGAAAGAGAAAAAATATTAATGACCCCTAGCTGACATGAAGGGACATGAGGGAATCCAGGGGGCAACAGAGTAGACACCGTGGTCAGAAGGTCTTTGCACGGCTTTGGGTAAACTGTAACCCCCAGAAAGACAACCTCTCTGGACCACTGCTTCTGCTGTGCAGCATGAGAGAAATAGATGCTCCTACCTAGTCCTTTGATAGTTTGAGGAGAAAATAGGGCAAGAGTTAAAAGTAAAAGAAGAGTTTTACTATATTCTCTATCCCTAATTCTTTATTATTGTCTTAGAAGAAAAAAAAATTTTTTTTTAAGGATTAAATGTTTCCAGAACTGAGTCTAATCCTAAAGCTTGATATTGTATGGTTATTTCTTCATTTGAATATAGTAAGAATTGTGGAAAGTACATTGGTTTAATTCAGCAAATCTCAAACTACTTGCATTGTCCATAAGAAGCATCTGGCTGTTTGTTCAGATGGAGGAGACCAGACTCCATTTCCAGATGTTCTCAACTAGGACATCATGAGTAGGCCTCAGCAATCTTCATTTTTAGCTAATGCAGTCTGATGCAGCTTTTCCTTAGACCTAATCTTGCAATGATACCCTTATCTAAAATTACAATAATTCTGATCATTACTTCCTTGATTTCTTCCCTAGCCAAGGTTTTCTTCAAAAGGGGCTTTACACAGGCTCTTTTATCTGCCTTGAACACTCGATCCTGTTTCTACTGGCTTATTTAGATCATCTTTTAGGTTTCACTTTAATGTCACTTTCTCAAATGAAGTTATTCCTACTGCCACAGACTAGTTTAATTAGGTCCCTCTGATGCATTTTCTAACATTATGCACTTCTCCTTCATAGCAATTACTGTAATTATGGTTAATTAAATCTGTATAATTATTTATGTACCGTCTCTCTCCTCAGCAAGATATAAGATTCCTGAGGCTAGAGCTTGTGTTAATTTGGCTCACTAGAGTCTAGAAAACAGCTTGAACATAGTAGGTGCATCAAATATTTGCTGGACAAAGAAAGGAAAGAAAGTAGAAAGGTGGGCATGGTGTATGGAGACAAAGGAAATAACATAACCAATTATCCAATCCTTTCTTTAGGAGTTTGAATAGAAGTCCAGAGAGAAACAAATGGGCCAAACTACTTAAGCTAATATGCCAGGATCAGGCCTATACAAATATTCCACAAAACATACCTTGACTGCAAAGACCACAAACTCCTTTACTGCCTACTAACGTTTTCAGTTCAAACTATCTGTGAAAACTGAAGAGATTCCATCATGATTCTTCTATGTAGTTAGTGAAGTGAAGTCGCTCAGTCGTGTCCAACTCTTTGCGACCCCGTGAACTGTAACCCACCAGGCTCCTCTGTCCTTGGGATTCTCCAGGCAAGAATACTGGAGTGGGTTGCCATTTCCTTCTCCAGGGGAACTTCCCAACCCAGGGATCGAACCCAGGTCTCCCACATTGCAGGCAGATGCTTTAACCTCTGAGCCACCAGGGAAGTCTAGGCTTTTTCATATTGCAAGGATGAAACTATATTCAGACTTAAGTTGTTTTATCGACAATAATAATGATAGTTATTATTATTTATTATTATTATTTAGGGTCACAGAGTATAGGAACAAGTTTGTGTAGTAACATAATCTCTTTAGAAACCATTACTTTATATATAAATTCGAATGCAAACAAGCCCCATAGAAAAATGTATAAAAATATTCGGTATTGATGCAGTTAAAATCCATTTCCAGCGACTGGGCATTTGCAGCTATGTACAGTAGACGATTTCTCACCTGACAAAATTAGAGCCAATAGTTGGAAGTTATTAAAAAAATCAGTTGAAGCCAAGAATCATAAAAAATGATATACATGTATCGTAATGTTTTTTAGACTATATTCATTATGGAATCTGTTGATATAGGGTCAAGGCTTCTTCCTTAGATGAACTTGTTGGTGGAAACTTACATAAGACTTTACAGCTAAAACCTGCACACCATTAATATTTGTCTACAGTTTCCGGTATGGGTCCTTATAAGGTGAAGTTCGAGTTTTAAACCATTTGTAAACAGATCCCAGTACAAAATATTTTAGATGTCTGTCTATGACTTTTGTTCCTGAATCTTTCATACTCACCTCTTGCACAACTATTTGAAGAGCCACTTTGTCTTAGAGGCTTACTTTCATGAAGTCAAATCTTTTAACTTAGTTTTCATAGAAACCACAGTTCTTTTTCTTTCTGTATTTATATTTCACCAGAGTAAGCACTGTATTGATTACAATAATGAGAGCAGTACATTTGGGGACAGACACAAGGGACTTTTACTATGCACACAACTCAAATGGTGAATCTAAAATTGTCCAGGTCAATTTAAAAGCAGCTTTCTAGGCTCCAACTCCACTGGGAAAGGAAAATGTTCATTGATCTAGTGAATTAAATAGATGTCAGCTAAGAAAGTCTCTATTTTGTATAGCATAAATTACTACTGCAGTGATGGCCAGAATGTTACTAATGCGAATACTGCTAAATGCAATATATTTCTTTCATCTATCAAACCACAGTTATTTTTAAATAAAAATCCAGCGTCTTCTCAATGTTGTATCATAAATTTTTAGTTTGATCAAAAGCCAGTTACCTATATTTATCACTTAAAAAGTAATAGCATTGAGACAAATAGAGGCACCCTTAAGAGACATGGCTGTTTTGGGTAGGTAGATAGTGGGGTTCTGAATTAGATAGACATGGATTTATACCTCCAATCTGCCACTAAGAAAATTGACATATATACTGAATATCTTCTGAGCTTCTGTCGGACAAACGATATTAAAGGGTGATCAACCTAAAGTAGCTTGGTTTTTAGGGAATCCTGGTTATCTTTCTTAATTCTTTTAAGCCTCAACAAGTCATTCATGAAATGAATGACAGACTTATACAAAGAGTTTTAGAATGACTGGTTGATTGTTTCAAAAGTTACTCTTAATCCGATGAAATTCCTTCATTTGAACTAAGAAACAAAGATTTGCACTGAAAGACATTATTACATTTTTGGCCTTTCTTTAAAATATTCATTTATCCATTTGGACGTGTTGGAGTTTAGTTGCAGCACGTGGGATCTTTAGTTGTGGCATGCAGAGTCTAGTTCCCTGACCAAGTCAAACCCTGGGAGCTCGGGGTCTCAGCCAGTGGATTACAGGCGAAGCTGCCATTTTTGGCGTTTAAGCCAGAGAGACAAAAAACATCTAGCCAGTGTACATGTCAAAATGACTTGGATGTTGGGGAGATACAAATGTTCTGGAATTAGGCAGTCATGACAGTTGAATAACACTGTTAATACACTAACTGCCACTGAGTCACACACTTTGAAAATGGCTAAAGCATTTGGTAAGCATTATGCTACGTATATTCGTAGAAGGAGGTCATCCAGAGGACAGGACTGTTGCATGACCCACAAGTTGGACCCAGGCAATCAGAGGTCTCTCACCTTCTCCCCTGTACTTGGACTGTACATTTCAGTAGCTTTCCCTGCTCTGGAAGCTGCTCAAGAACACAGTCCAGAGCAAGTATTGCGCTGTTGAGACCACATGGATAGTATACATAGTTAAGCCCAGTTTAGCCCTCCACATAAACTTTTAAGATCCTGGTGGGTGAGTTTGGATCTACTTGCAGTTGCCCAGAACAAGCCTCATATGTAAATTAGTTCTCTTGCCACTTAAAACTGCCTACCTGCCAATGTGGAGTATCTTCCTATTTCTTTGGTCTCTGCTTGCCCTCCATGTACAAGTGACCAGTTTGTGAACCAACAGTATTTACCACATATACATGTTATGCAAAGATGACAATGGTATGGGGAAAATATTTGCTGTATGTATATAATGAGTTCACATCTAAAATGATTATAATTAAGGAGTCTGTTGGAAAGAGAGCTTAATGCTGAAGTTAAGTTTTAGAAAAGTAGAAGCAATTTATTTTTGGGTATCTGAGTACAGAATCTGTGAAAATACTAAATAAGTAATATCAGAATTAAGTAACATGATGTGTGTGAAGAGGGTCCAGCAATTCCAACATAAGCTACTTTGTCATTAACATCTTTGCTGTACAACTAATTGGCCATAAGGCAATTCCGGTATCAAAGATAAAATGACTGGTCGACCATTTGGTTTAATCTGGCTGACATTTGGCTTTATGGAATTGACAGATGATGATTTGCCCCAAGAGAAGTGGTTTCTTATTTTGAAACACACTCTGTTGGAGAAGAAAGAAGCCAAGGGCCTCAAAGGTACAGAGTTTAACCTCACATTTCCCACAGAATTGTGGAATATCTATCAAAGGACATGTGACACACACCAATAACAAACAAAAGTGCAGACACTTTCAAATGCAAACCTCAGTTACAAGTACATGCATCCTAGTATTTAGAAACTGATACCTCTTTTAATGAAAGAAAACATCTTAGCAAATACAAAAAGGCATGGTACCAAAGGAGACGAATCAACAAACCAAAAAATGTGTAATCCTATAAATGAAAGACTTTAAATAACAGTCCTTAAGTATAACCCACAAAATTAAATAAAATCAGTTACTTGAGCAGTTTTTCCATGAATCTACACCCATTTTGCTGCTAAGTCGCTTCAGTTGTGTCTGACTCTGTGCATTTTAAATGTATTCAAATATTTTATATTTTGGAGTAAAGTTTTTTTTTTTTAATTTTGCTATTAATTTTCATGTTTCATTATGTACTTTTTAATATTCCTCTTTTATTTTCTGTTATTTTATATTTTATGGCAGAATTGTATCATGGCCAATTAATTATGTAGTGAAAAGGCTTGTAGCAAAGTTGTTTACCACAAAGATGCTCATGATGAAAATATCTAGAACCTTGTGTGAAAAGCCTGGCACAATTAGAATAACCTACGCGTGGCATTTTCTTCCCTTTATAACCACTAATTGACTGTGAACAAGTAAATCATTTAACTACTCTAAGTTTCATGCTTACTTTACCAGCATTCACAATATGGAATTTAAACTAGATGACCTATAACCAACTTCCAAGCTCTTTCATATTATCTTCATTATATAACAAAACCTGTTCCTCCCAGGATAATAATCTATGGCCTCTTATACTGAGCCAGTTATTATTATACATGAAGCTAATTAATAGTGAGTCCATTACTAAATAGAATTGCGTGCATAAGTGAAATACTTTTCAAATTACTAATTTGTTTTTTAAGTTTAGCAGATGATATATTACTGATTAGATGCAGATAATTACAGAGCTCAGCATTCTTAGCAGATGATATTTAATGACCAGACATAGTGTGTGATTTTCCAATTATAACCGTTTCCATAGAGTAGTTAAAACCAAAGGACTATGGAGGTAGCAGAGACCATTTAAAAATCTGAGGCCAGATATTTTGGAGGTATCTATCTAAAAACTGAGGCTCTAACAATTTAAATAGTACTCCTAAGGTTAGGCAGAGACTAAGGAAGAACACACCTGATGATACACCATCACTTCATACCAGAACTTTTGCACACAGTAGGTTAAAGTGTGTGGCTCTGAAGTTAATATGTATAAATATTTTAAAGAAATGAAAGCTTCCAATACTTTTCCAGAAACAACTGTCCATTGTTTTTAAAATGATAGTACATGAGGTATTAGTTTTCTAGGACTGCCATAACAAATTACCACAACCAAGGTGGCTTAAAAATAGCAGATGTTTATTCTCCTACAGATAATGAGGGTCAGAAACCCAGGCAAGACTTTAGCAGGACTGGCTCCCTCTGGAGGCTCTGGAGAAAAACACTGCCTCCTGCCCTTCTCCAAGCATCTGGTGACTGCCAGCAATCCTTGGCTTGTAGCTTCTAAGACTCCCAGCTCCGCCTCCATCAAGTGGCTTTGCCCACTAGTATCTCTGTGCCCACTGGTATCACTCTCCTCATAAGGACATTAATAACTCCATTTAAAGCTAACCCACAATCCTGGATGATCTGGTCTTAAGGTCCTTAATTCATCTACAAAGACCCTATTTTCAAATAAGGTTACATTCATAATAAGGGGGGTTAGGACTGGGTATATCATTAGGTTGGGGGGACACCATCCAACCCACTATATACTTCCATGCTGTATCTAGTTGTTTTATGTAGCACCTTCAGGGCTCTTCCTGCTACAAAGAATTGAGTCTATGAAATGATAACCAGATTTGATTATGCTAGGAGACTATTTTCTGAGAATTCTAAAAGCTTTCTCTTAGCGAAACAGATTTTTGCCTTGATGCATGAACATCTGCTCATGTCTTATAAAATAATCTGTACTCTTACAAATGGAAAATGATCATGAACTCAGACAGGTGGCTTTTCTTGTGGGAAAAGATTCAGAACTCCCTAAATTTCCTTTTTAAAATCCAAGTGAAGTTGAAGGATATCACAGTCTGTCTTTAGACTGACATATTGTCGTAGAAAAACAATGTGTGTGCCAGTTAAGAGTTTTAAGGTCATTCATTCTTATATGCTTTCTTTCCTCTGTGTTTCCAGGTTATTAATCTTCTAGATTCAGGAGTCATCTATTTCTATTATAGCACAACTCAATTTCTTTTGACCTCCTGGTTACATTTACAATTCTCTGACCTGTAACTCAGTAAATGAGTTTATCAATGACTATCCTTAACACTTTTCCATTCCTTGTATCTCTCAGTGACATTACTTTTTTAAAATGGGTATTTACTTCAACTCTCTCATCTGAAGGCAAGAAGGTGATTGATATCTAGATTAATTGACAAGTGATTATACATGTTTGAAGCCCAGACTTGATATTTAAGTGTAAAAGTGATTGATTGGATGAAGCAAATAATTGAACACAAGGGAAAAAATAAGAAACCAATATTTAATGTAACAGATATTTATTATGTGTCCCGCATGTATGATACATGTGGGACACATAATATAATTTAATACTGTGGGAAATGAATACACACTGATCCAAGAGTCAAGAGAACTAAGTTTTACTATTAACTCATCATTAATTATCAGTATGACCTTGAGCAAATCACTTTACCTCACTGAATCACAAGTTTTCTTAACTGTGAACTTTTGGGTTTGCACTAGGTCATTTCAAGTCCCTTTTAGCTTTTGGCAGTTTATGATCAGATAGGAAAAAATGTTAGAACAAATAGAAAATATACATCTGAGACTTCTGGCTCTATTATTAGAAATGAGTATGTCCTTGGTTATCACTTCCATTGTATTATTTTATCATCACTGATGCTTAAGTCTACCTGAGCCAAGCCTATCCCTTCAAAGCATTATATTACTGGAGAGTCTAGATTTGACTTTATAGACATAAAAGGATAAATGCTGGAGCCTCTGGCTATATCATGTAAAATACATGACAATAGAGAAGTGTTGTTTCAGATACTCCTATATTACCTATTGTAAACAACAGATGCCCTTCAATATACATAATATGACAGTCAACAATTTCATGCATTATCTGTGCAGATTCTTTTCACTTGAGTTGTAATTTACATATTAAGCAAATATTTTGTTTTACAATTTTATGTAATTTCTGATTACACATTTGAATAAATCCAAAGAGCCATTCTTTTTGTTTGCTTACAACAAGCAATTAAAGATTAATTTATTCCATTGGAAGGAATAAACAGTAACAGAAAATTGTGAATACAGCATCCTTCAAATCTGAAGCCATAATTCTTTCCCTCCAAATTTGTTCTGAATGACTATTTGGTACCAACTCATCTTTCAGCAGGAGAAGGCAATGACACCCTACTCCAGTACTCTTGCGTGGAAAATCCCATTGACAGAGGAGCCTGGTAGGCTGCAGTCCATTGGGTCACACAGAGTCAGACACGACTGAAGCGACGCAGCAGCAGCAGCAGCATCATTCAGCAGTTAGAAATGTGCTTGGGGAATGTCATTTTTTAATTTACTTTAAATAATACATAGTCAGCATATAGATAACTAAATTTTTGACACTGAATTTAACAAAACAGTTTTGTGCACAATGCTCTCCTAGGCTCTGTAAGGTATACAAACATGGCATGTTTCTGATCTCCCATGATTTACAAAATAGCACCTTGAATAAAAGATTAACTGGATACAGGCAATAATTATCAAGTATTACCTACAAAGGAGGAAAAAAATAGTCTTTAGAGGGCCTTCAAGAAGAAATGAATATTGAGAAATATTTAGAAAAAAAATATGTGGGAAAGGTGTCAGACTTTCTGGGCCTTGAAAAATGAATAGATTTCAACAGACAACAGTGAAAAGCAGAACAACCTTGATGTGACTGAAATATGACAGATGAAATGTGTATTGAAAACTCAGAGTATTTTTCTTAATTTTATTTTTTTTTATTTTTTAAATTTTAAAATCTTTAATTCTTACATGCGTTCCCAAACATGAACCCCCCTCCCACCTCCCTCCCCATAACATCTCTCTGGGTCATCCCCATGCACCAGCTCCAAGCATGCTGTATCCTGCATCAGACATAGACTGGCGATTCAATTCTTACATGATAGTATACATGTTAGAATGCCATTCTCCCAAATCATCCCACCCTCTCCCTCTCCCTCTGAGTCCAAAAGTCCATTATACACATCTGTGTCTCTTTCCCTGTCTTGCATACAGGGTCGTCATTGCCATCTTCCTAAATTCCATATATATGTGTTAGTATACTGTATTGGTGTTTTTCTTTCTGGCTTACTTCACTCTGTATAATCGGCTCCAGTTTCATCCATCTCATCAGAACTGATTCAAATGAATTCTTTTTTACAGCTGAGTAATACTCCATTGTGTATATGTACCACAGCAAAAATAAACAAATGGGATCTAATTAAAATTAAAAGCTTCTGCACAACAAAGGAAAATATAAGCAAGGTGAAAAGACAGCCTTCTGAATGGGAGAAAATAATAGCAAATGAAGCAACTGACAAACAACTAATCTCAAAAATATACAAGCAACTTATGCACCTCAATTCCAGAAAAATAAACGACCCAATCAAAAAATGGGCCAAAGAACTAAATAGACATTTCTCCAAAGAAGACATACGGATGGCTAACAAACACATGAAAAGATGCTCAACATCACTCATTATTAGAGAAATGCAAATCAAAACCACAATGAGGTACCACTTCACACCAGTCAGAATGGCTGCGATCCAAAAATCTGCAAGCAATAAATGCTGGAGAGGGTGTGGAAAAAAGGGAACCCTCCTACACTGTTGGTGGGAATGCAAACTAGTACAGCCACTATGGAGAACAGTGTGGAGATTCCTTAAAAAATTGCAAATAGAACTACCTTATGACCCAGCAATCCCACTTCTGGGCATACACACCAAGGAAACCAGAATTGAAAGAGACACATGTACCCCAATGTTCATCGCAGCACTGTTTATAATAGCTAGGACATGGAAACAACCTAGATGTCCATCAGCAGATGAATGGATAAGAAAACTCAGAGTAAAATTAGAGATTGGGATGAACAAATAAATGGCCTTGAACGCCATGCTAAGCTTGAGAAAATCACTTTCGGAGCATATTGGAAGTTAAATTGATACAGACGGCAAAAGACTAAAGGTTTGTAGTATTGTAGTGGAAAATAGAATATAAATATGAAAAGAAAATACTGCAGAAGTAAAATCAGCAAGAATTAAAATTTGCAGATGTAAGGAAATGGCAACCCACTCCAGTGTTCTTGCCTGGAGAATCCCAGGGATAGGCGAGCCTGGTGGGCTGCCCTCTATGGGATCGCACAGAGTTGGACACGACTGAAGCAACCTAGCAGCAGCAGCAGCATACTTTGCCATGCATACTTGCACAATAATACCTTGTACTGTATTATTACTTAAAATATTATTTTTTATCACTAAGTGCTTAATAAGCAGTCATTAGTATTAATAAGTCAGACAAAAATGATAATAAATCAAAAGTTTTCAGGTGCTTTAAATAAATATAATTTTCCCTGCTGTGTAACTTCTAGATGCTTTCTGCACCTTTTGTACTTAGAAGAGGCTTGTAATTTCTTGTCATCGTTACTTAACTTTTCTGCTGTCTGATAGTTTTCCAAGATGATTTATCTGCCATTTCTCAGGGCCTTTAGTCTGGAGATCAGGAATCAGGGGAGTCTTTGTAGCGATGTCCTTTTTTTTCCATCGTAACTTACGCTCTACATCTTGGGTCATCATCTAGGATATCAATAGCCTCACTACAGCTGTATCTTCTTATTTTCTCTTGACACTGTTCTCAGGGTTGATAAATGGCCCCACTTTGGTGTGGAAGGAAAGTACTTATTTTTAAGCTGTATGTAAGTTTATAAAATCACCACTTCATACAATGACTGAAATAGGAAACAGGGTTATTGATCTCAAACCAAATTTGAGACCAAAACTTTTATGATTTCTTTCTTAGACTCTTTATTCTTTTGTAATCCTTTGATGTTGCTGCTCACCTTAGCTTTATCCTTGGGAATTTCTGCTACTGATACAGCAGAAACAACTCACAGAGAATTGTTAATGTATTACATATTGTCAGACTAAGACTTATTCTTCTTCCCTTTTTCCCTTTCAGGGTTCTGTTTGACAGGACACCCCTCACACCAAATGATACCTAAATTTAAGCCATATATTGGATTAGCCAAAAAGTTTGAGTTTTCCATATCATCTTATAGAAAAACCTGAATGAACTTTTCGTCCAACCCAATATTAATACTGTAGCCTGCTCAGATGTGTCCTACTGTTTGCAACCCCGTGGACTATAGCCCCCAGGTTCCTCTGTCCATGGGATTCTCCAGGCAAGAATACTGGAGTGGGTTGTCATGCCCTCCTCCAGGGGATCTTCCTGAACTAGGGATCAAATACAGGTCTCCTGCATTGCAGTCAGATTCTTTACCATCTAAGCCAAAGAATAGCAAAGAGAGATAAGAAAGCCTTCTTCAGCAATCAATGCAAAAAATAGAGGGAAACAACAGAATGGGAAAGACTAGTGATCTCTTCAAGAAAATTAGAGATACCAAGGGAACATTTCATGCAAAGATGGGCTCGATAAAGGACAGAAATGGTCTGGACCTAACAGAAGCAGAAGATATTAAGAAGAGGTGGCAGGAATACATGGAAGAACTGTACAAAAAAGATCTTCATGACCCAGATAATCATGATGATGTGATCACTAATCTAGAGCCAGACATCTTGGAATGTGAAGTCAAGTGGGACTTAGAAAGCATCACTACGAACAAAGCTAGTGGAGGTGATGGAATTCCAGTAGAGCTATTTCAAATCCTGAAATATGATGCTGTGAAAGTGCTGCACTCAATATGCCAACAAATTTAGAAAACTCAGCAGTGGCCACAGGACTGGAAAAGGTCAGTTTTCATTCCAATTCCAAAGAAAGGCAACTCAAAAGAATGCTCAAACTACTGCACAATTGCATTCATCTCACATGCTAGTAAAGTAATGCTCAAAATTCTCCAAGCCAGACTTCAGCAATACGTGAACCGTGAACTCCATGATGTTCAAGCTGGTTTTAGAAAAGGCAGAGGAATCAGAGATCAAATTGCCAACATCCACTGGATTATGGAAAAAGCAAGAGAGTTCCAGAAAAACATCTACTACTGCTTTATTGACTATGCCAAAGCCTTTGACTTTGTGGATCACAACAAACTGTGGAAAATTCTGAAAGAGATGGGAATACCAAACCACCTAACCTGCCTCTTGAGAAATCTGTATGCAGATCAGGAAGCAACAGTTAGAACTGGACATGGAACAACAGACTGGTTCCAAATTGGAAAAGGAGTACGTCAAGGCTGTATATTGTCACCCTGATTATTTAACTTCTATGCAGAGTACATCATGAGAAACGCTGGACTGGAAGAAGCACAAGCTGGACTCAAGATTGCCGGGAGAAATATCAATCACCTCAGATATGCAGATGACACCACCCTTATGGCAGAAAGTGAAGAGGAACTAAAAAGCCTCTTGATGAAAGTGAAAGAGGAGAGTGAAAAAGTTGGCTTAAAGCGCAACATTCAGAAAACGAAGATCATGGCATCTGTTCATGGGAAATAGATGGGGAAACAGTAGAAACAGTGTCAGACTTTATTTTTTTGGGCTCCAAAATCACTGCAGATGGTGACTGCAGCCATGAAATTAAAAGACGCTTACTCCTTGGAAGAAACGTCATGACCAACCTAGATAGTATATTCGAAAGCAGAGACATTATTTTGCCAACCAAGGTCCGTCTAGTCAAGGCTATGGTTTTTCCAGTGGTCATGTATGGATGTGAGTGTTGGACTGTGAAGAAGGCTGAGCGCTGAAGAATTGATGCTTTTGAACTGTGGTGTTGGAGAAGACTCTTGAGGGTCCCTTGGACTGCAAGGAGATCCAACCAGTCCATTCTGAAGGAGATCAGTCCTGGGATTTCTTTGGAAGGAATGATGCTAAAGCTGAAACTCCAATACTTTGGCCACCTCATGTGAAGACTTGACTCATTGGAAAAGACCCTGATAGTCGGAGGGATTGGGGGCAGGAGGAGAAGGGGACGACCGAGGATGAGATGCCTGGATGGCATCACGGACTCGATGGACGTGAGTCTGAGTGAACTCCGGGAGTTGGTGATGGACAGGGAGGCCTGGCGTGCTGCGATTCATGAGGTCACAAAGAGTCGGACACAACTGAGTGACTGAACTGAACTGAACTGAACTGAGCCCTGAGGGAAACCCAATATTAATGCTCTGTATGTGTGTGTGTGTGAGTTAGTCGCTCAGTCGTCTCTGACTCCTTGCGACCCGAGGGACTATAGCCCTCCAGGCCCTCTGTCCATGGTGTCTCCCAAGCAAGAATACTTTAGTGAGTTGCCATTTCTTTCTCCGGGGGATGTCCCTGACCTAGGGATTGAAACCAGGTCTCCTACATTGCAGACGGACTCTTTACTGTCTGAGCCACCAGGGAAGCTCCAATTGCCAATAAGCTTTAAAAAGCATGTTTGGGTTAAAAAAAAAAAAGTCACTTGAAAGTGTGACAGATGAAAGTAGAAACTCTTATATTCTTACCCTGAAATTGAAAATAACCTCCAGCTCAAGGCTGACATGACTTATCCTGCATTTGTAGGTAGAAGTCTATAGGTAGTCTATCTATAGGTAGAAGCCTATATATAGTCAAAGTAAAACAAGTTTCCTTCTGAGGGGAAGTCCTGTCTAGTCTCCTTAATACAAAAACATAGTCAGTTGAAGGGGACTCAAATAGCAGAGAACATAACTCCTGCTGTACCAGAGCACAGATCAAAGAGAGAGGAGTTGAGTTCTTGGTCTAAGAAAATCATAAACATGTGCCCCAGTAAAAGGAGACCCTATACACAGCTGTCCTGCTCAAAACAATGAAATGGGTTATTTTCCCAGGGAGTAAGGGCAAGAAGTAATGTTGCAGCAGTTTCCTTCCAGACACATTCCCCATTTAAAGAGAAGAAGAAAGTCTCACCTTTCATGAGTCAAACCACGGCAAACATGTATTCACTCTTTTTCTTTGTTTTGGCAAATTCTTCATGGACATCTCTATTTTTAATTAAACTTTTTATTCTGTGTTGGAGTATAGCTGATTAATAATGTGATAGTTTCAGGTGGACAGCAAAGGGACTCAGCTATACATATATTAATACATGCAACCATTCTCTCCCAAACTCCCTTCTGACACTGAGTGGGGTTCCCTGTGCTATACAGTAGGACCTTACATAGTTAAATAGCAGTTGACAAAACTTTTGTTCAAAAAGGAGGTAGCTCAACTGATAACCTTTGGACACATGGTGTTGAAAGACAATTTTCCATAAATCTCTCATGTTGCTACATATGTAGTATTATAGTTACTTTGTTTCAGATGATATTTTCCAAAATGATTGCTTGAACAAATCACTTTGGAAAGAGAGTGATCCCTGCTGGGTTAGATGTACTTAAATTCCAGGATAATAAAGATAGAAGTGTCTTTCTCCCCTTGAGATACTGTAAACTGTAAAGATAAAGACCTCACTCTTTCCTCTCCAGAGCAGATCTGCTTGCATTTGGGGGTGATCAAGATAACTCTCTCCAAGCAGATTCACAAGCAGTCCCTCCATAAGACTGAGGCTTTCTAATACCAGGCTTCTTCAGTAACCCATCCTCACTGCATGCACAGGCAAGATCTTGCTTTCATTGCATGCCCCTGTGGGAACTGGGGCTTGAGGAACAAGCACCAGGATAACACACCAGCTAAGGCTATTGCTACGAGTAATAATCTGTTTTTGTCTCTGACATGGAGGCCTCAGATCTTTCTGCCAGTAACTATGAACGGGACTACAGGCTAACCTGTTGACTTTTGAGTAGCATAAACTCAGACCCTTTAGAATTCCTGGCATGACAGTTTCACTAATTTCCTTTTAATAATTTAAGAAAGAAAAAATAGCGTTTTGAAGGTTAAAATAAAAATAAAAACTGAAGTTAATATGTATTGAAATTATATACATTGTATTTCTTAATCTTCATAGTGATTTACAAATTATATCTGAGGAGGTGGGGAATTTCTCTTATTCTGCCCATTTCCTGTTATCAAGCATAAGGTATGGCACAGCACAGATGCTTATTTAATTAAGTATTTGCTCTATGAAAAACAAATGAATGAATACATATGAAGAGTAAAGCATGTTTTTACAGATGGTAGATTTCTGTTCAGAGAGCAGGAACAATTTTCCTTGAGCCACACAGCAGATCTGGAATTGAATCTATCAGATTGCATAGTCTGATCTGAATGACGTAGTGAATGTTGATATCCACTCATTTCATAGATGTTTCTTTACCACTAAACTGAATCAAATAATTGTATAGTGAACAACTAGAATCACCAAATACAAAATGAAGTAAAATTATTTTCACTTATATATATGTATTCTTTACACCCTACATGTAGAGATCACAGTTACTTTCAGACCTTCTCCTTAAAATTATACTTAATATACCTAATTATATTAAATATATAAACATTTTTAGGTAATAGGTCTCTGTATTAGATTTTTCAATATACACACAAAAGAACATTCTCTTACTCCATACAGAATATTTAAATTATTATTTTTTTAATTTTATATAGACTAACCAGAAATATCCCTATGGTATTCATTTATATGGTAATAAATTCTTTTTTAGAAGCACTCAGAGCTTACAAGTAGCATTATTTAAATAACCCTCAAATCACAGTTGAATACAAAATGCATCCACAAATTTTTCATAACAAGAGGGTCACACTAATCAGGTATATTCATAATTTCATGATAAAAGACCAAAAGTCCATATTATTTAGCTTGGGAAAAAGGGGTCAAAATAGTTTATGCACAGATCCAAGTACTGGGGACCCTCTTGGGGAAAGAAATAAGATGGATAATATAATTTCCTTCTGAACCTTCTGATAACTGAGACTTCATATAAATAAAGAAGAGATAATACATCTTTATGAAACGTCCTTAGAGGTATCATTAATTTAGGATTGTTTATGGTAAAAAAACACAAAACCTGGAAGTGATAATACAACGAGTTACAGCAACTGGAGAATTTCACGTAACCTCTACAATTATACCTTATATTGGGTTGCCCAAAAAGTTCGTTCTGGCTTTCCAGAAAACCCAGATGAACTTCTTGGTCAATCCAATATTAATAGCCTAAATGCTTTTCATGGTGTGAGGCATATGTCTGAAGTTAATGAAAAATGAAAGGACATGGATCTGCCCTCAGTGTCTGAGGCCTCTCCTTATTTTGCCTGCGCTTTTTTGAAAAACAAAACCAAAAGTTTTGTGTGTATGTTGTTCTCTTTTTAGTTAAATTTTTTAATTAAAAAATTGAAATTATTTTAATTTTTAATATAAAAAACAACTAATTATAGTGGATTTACAATATTGTATTCATAGAGCTTGGTACTGAGTAAGTACAAATTACCTCTAGTTTGGGTGATTCTCGTTTAACCATCTGGCCCTCTGTTGTGGCTACATTTATTTCTCTTCATTTTCAAGGTAGAATAATAAGAACCGAATAATAGGTGCATTATTTAGTAAAATACATTATATGAATGCGTTTTCTTCCCTAGAACTAGGAAGAAATTCTCCCAAGTATCAACTAATCAATGGGTTTAACAGGTAATTCCTTAGGTTATACAACTGAACTCTTCCATTATTCTAAATGCATGGCACTCTGAATGTTCCATTGGCTGTTTTCAGTTTGCTTATGTTTTCTTTTCTATTCATCTGGAAGTATATCTGAAGTATTTCTGTACCACAATGACTCTCCTAACGCTCTATTTACAGAAATCAACTAAGTTATTATAGACTGACAAGTCCTACTTGGTGACATGAAGAGAAATTTGTCTCAATCCAGTACCGTTTTTCTATCACACTTGTTTTCTCCCTTGTGCTCTTCTTCAGGCAGATTTCATTGATCAACTCAGGTTTTTTCTTCTCAAAAATAAGATAGCACTACTCTCTATTATGAAGATGAAATTAATGTAACCATGTATATGAAAGTTCAAGGGGTTCTCATGAACTTTCATATACATGGTTACATTAATACACAGAAGAACTGTACAAAAAAGAGCTTCATGACCCAGATAATCACGATGGTGTGATCACTCACCTACAGCCAGACATCCTGGAATGTGAAGTCAAGTGGGCCTTAGAAAGCATCACTACGAACAAAGCTAGTGGAGGTGATGGAATTCCAGTTGAGCTGTTTCAAATCCTGAAAGATGATGCTGTGAAAGTGCTGCACTCAATATGCCAGCAAATTTGGAAAACTCAGCAGTGGCCACAAGACAGGAAAAGGTCAATTTTCATTCCAATATCAAAGAAAGTCAATGCCAAAGAATGCTCAAACTATTGCACAATTGCACTCATTTCACACGCTAGTAAAGTAATGCTCAAAATTCTCCAAGCCAGGCTTCAGCAATACATGGACCGTGAACTTCCAGATGTTCAAGCTGGTTTTAGAAAAGGCAGAGGAACCAGAGATCAAATGGCCAACATCTGCTGGATCATCGAAAAAGCAAGAGAGTTCCAGAAAAACATCTACTACTGCTTTATTGACTATGCCAAAGCCTTTGACTTTGTGGATCACAACAAACTGTGGAAAATTCTGAACAAGATGGGAATACCAGACCACCTGACCTGCCTCTTGAGAAACCTATATGCAGGTCAGGAAACAACAGTTAGAATGGGACATGGAACAACAGATTGGTTACAAATAGGAAAAGGAGTACATCAAGGCTGTATATTGTCACCCTGCTTATTTAACTTCTACGCAGAGTACATCATGAGAAACGCTGGACTGGAAGAAGCACAGGCTGGAATCAAGATTGCTGGGAGAAATATCAATCACCTCAGATATGCAGATGACACCACCCTTATGGCAGAAAGTGAAGAGGAACTAAAAAGCCTCTTGATGAAAGTGAAAGAGGAGAGTGAAAAAGTTGGCTTAAAGCGCAACATTCAGAAAATGAAGATCATGGCATCTGGTCCCATCACTTCATGGGAAATAGATGGGGAAACACTGGAAACAGTGCCAGACTTTATTTTTTTGGGCTCCAAAATCACTGCAGATGGTGACTGCAGCCATGAAATTAAAAGACGCTTACTCTTTGGAAGGAAAGTTATGACCAACCTAGATAGCATATTCAAAAGCAGAGACATTACTTTGCCGACAAAGGTCCGTCTAGTCAAGGCTATGGTTTTTCCTGTGGTCATGTATGGATGTGAGAGTTGGACTGTGAAGAAAGCTGAGTGCCGAAGAATTGATGCTTTTGAACTGTGGTGTTGGAGAAGACTCTTGAGAGTCCCTTGGACTGAAAGGAGGTCCAACCAGTCCATCCTAAAGGAGATTAGTCCTGAGTGTTCCTTGGAAGGAATGATGCTACAGCTGAAACTCCAATACTTTGGCCACCTCATGCAAAGAGTTGACTCATTGGAAAAGACTATGATGCTGGGAGGGATTAGGGGCAGGAAGAGAAGGGGATGACAGAAGATGAGATGGCTGGATGGCATCACCAACTCGATGGACGTGAGTCTGAGTGAACTCCGGGACTTGGTGATGGACAGGGAGGCCTGGCGTGCTGTGATTCACGGGGTCACAAAGTGTTGGACACGACTGAGCAACTGAACTGAACTGATATGAAAGTACACTTTCTAAACAAGAATGGGTGGATTTTGAACTCTAAGAAATAGAAATTATTTCGAAACTACAGGCTCTGGAAAACAGAGATTTCCTTTTCACTATTCTATATACACAACATTGTAAATTCGGTTCATTTCCTCTCTTTCCACCGCCCCCACACCATGCATCTACCATATAAAGGTTTACAAAGGTGTAAAAGAGTGAAGTAGATTTTTAAATAATTAGCTACAGAGATATGTTATAATATTTAGACATTAACATTCTAGAATTTTACTTATCACATTCATATGCCTTATATTTGTTATACAAATAATGGCTTGGAGCACATTTCTAGGCCATGGCAAAAAAGTATGCTCAATCAGTATATCAGTTCAAATGATACAGAAGATTTATTTATGCATCACTTTAATATATCCATTTTATGTTGTTTCATTCCATATGGATAACCAGGGAGATACAGTAAATGTGAGAAACTATTTGGTGTTAAGTCCTTTTAATGAAGCAAATAAATAGAAAATTAAACATTGGTAAATAAATGGCTATAATTTGACAAGGAACATAAATTGGCTTAACTAAGAAGGACAGGTTTGACCAAGTGTAAGTGTCCAAACTAGTGAGACCACTGCCTTGCAAAATTCCCTGAAGAGACATAGGAGTAATACAATTAAGTCTTAACCCTAAATTACTTGATAAATATTTAGAGGCTCTGTCAATCTCCATGTAATGGGAAAATAATCTCATTAAAGTCAAAGTAGCTCAGTCATGTCTGACTCTTTGTGACCCCAAGCACTATACAGTCATGAAATTCTTCAGGCCAGAATACTGGAGTGGGTAGCCGTTGCCTTCTCCAGGGTATCTTCCCAACCCAGGGATAGAACCCAGGTCTCCAGCATTGCAAGCAGATTCTTTACCAGCTGAGTCACCAGGGAACTCATTAAATCCTAGTCAGTTATCATGAGTAAGTCAGAAGCATTTTAGAACCCAAACTAGTTGGTGGCATGATTCATTTCCAAGAGCCCACTATGGCATAATCCTGCTGCAGCCATCTGTATTGTAAGATAAGTTGATTCCCAGGTTTATTACTGAAACACCATGGCAATGTGAGTAAATTCGCCAGTGATTTCCCTGTGGTCACACATCTATTTAGCCAAACAAATAGCAATGCTTGTGGTAGGTAGCAGATATTGTCAGTTGCAGGATACAACATCATCAGAAGTATCTTCTCTCTGATTGCAAATGAGAGGGAGTGGCGATCTGAAAGGAGCTGAGTAATTCAAACTTTACAAGGAATAACTTTTTCTTTCCATTATATCACATCCCCAGATTTCCCCTGAATAGTGACGAGTTCCTGATGCTGTCCATTTGGAGCGTTGCCGAGTAGCACTGAATAATTCAAACAGATACAATACCAGGGTTTTGCACAGGACTTACCTCAACATGACTACCCATAATGCCAAGGGTGGCCCTCACACCCTAGCTAATCCTTTCCTGTCCCTGTAGTACAAAGCACATTCCACATTTTATATGTGTATCCCTGAAGAATAGTTTTGTGAGCAAGTTGAAAGCACTGTTAGATCTAGTGCCTGAGTTTCTTCCTATCTTTTATTTCTCTAGGCATCATCACCATCTTGAGCTTGAGGTATTTTTGCTTCCAAAGAAAGACACCTAAGGCAGATAATGTACACTGGCTTATAAAATGCCCCTAAACAACTTTTTGTCAGAATACTTACAATATGAAGGCTAGAAAGCTTGTGTTGTAGCCAGGAGTGGCTAAGTAATGCAGTTCTGTCCAAACATAGTCAGAAATATGCTGGAGTCATCCTACCGCTGCCTCTTTCTTTTTGACTGGAATGTCAGACACAGTCACATTATAGCAGACGTTTAGTCACCATGAGGAAAAGGGAACAAGAAATCCAGAGTCTCAGAGTATCAGCAGACACATCTGCCTTCCGATTTCTTGCTTAGAAGAAAGAAGTCCTCATTTTCAAATGAATACATATGTATCTGTTATTTGCAGTCAAAACATTATGAAACAAAATAAAATTCTTCCTAAATTTGGTGGTAAGCTCTCTGACTTTTCAACAAATGGTCAGTTCTGCTTTTAGTCTCTTTTCATGAGATCCATATGGGGAAAAGATGGTCTTGTATACTATAAATATGAAGAAATTATGTTTATCTGATACATGTCTGTTCCCCAGGAAAGATGTCACTCCTTTTGGGGAAACAGCTGCCAGGGCAGCAAATAGCCTGTCTTTTGTAATCACCAGTCATGTGACATCATCTGGTTATGATGGAATAATCCTAAGAGCTTAAAGTAATTTAAAATATATCAAATTAATATAAGACACTTTTACATGTCCCTTCGGAAAGACCTCTACTTAAGTATGCATGACATATCTATTACGGTTTGCAAATTTATTTTTGCTTTCTATTTGCATTTTTGTTGTTGTTATTTATTTCATGTCCTAAGTTTAAACGTACAGTACATCTTGGAAAACTTTTCTCCAGGAAGCAACATATCTCTATTTCTCTTTTATCTCCGTATCTTAGATGCTTTATTTCCTTGGCTTTAGTCTCCAGAGTTCCTGGTAGTGTTTCACATCTCTTGTTCTTCCCTCTCTGACTCCTTCACAGGAGAAATGATCTTATCTTCAGAACATCTTATCTTCAGATCTTATCTTCAGATGATGTTCTGATAGTCCTTGGCTATAATTTTTTACCATGTGGCATGTTCTGAAATTACAATGTCCATCTGCATGACTTGAATTACATACCCTAATGGTGTCCACGAGGCTTCCCTGGTGGCTCAATAGTAAAGAATCTACCTACGAACGCAAGAGATGTTCATTCAGTCTCTGGGTTGGGAAGATCCCCTAGAGAAGGAAATGGCTACCCACTCCAGTATTCTTGCCTAGGAAAATCCCATAGACAGAGGAGCCTGGCAGACTACAGTCCGTGGGGTCGCAAAGAATCAGATATGAAGTTAGCAACTAAACATCAACAATGGCACTTACTAAGTTCATGTTTGCAGACCAGGGCTCTCTGTAAACTTGCTTTCCATAGGGGGAAAGGCATAAACTGTATCATTTGCTGATTTCTGTATAATAAATACTCTCTCTATAGCCAGTTTCAAGCTACTGATCATTTAACAACCAGAGAAGCCTCACCTAAAGCAGGCTGCCAGATAAATCTTCAGCAAAGATGGATTTATTTAGGATTACTAAAAGTCCCCAAATAGCAAGGGCTTCCCTGGTGGCTCAGACAGTAAAGAATATGCCTGCAATCCAGGACACCTGGGTTCGATCGCTGGTTTGGGAAGATCTCCTGGGGAAGAGCATGGCAACCCACTCCAGTATTCCTTCCTGGAGAATCCCCATGGACAGAGGAGCCTGGCAGGCTACGGTCCATGGGGTTGCAAAGAGTCAGACACGACTGAGCGACTAAGCACATAGCAAGGAGATGAGAACACTTTTATAGAGGGAAAAGGGAAGTTGGGAGAAGCCTAGTAAACAAACTGTGGCTCTTCACTGGCTGTGAGTCCTTGCCAAGACAGAAGTCTTTTTTTTCCTTTTGGGTTCTGCTTCCATTACAGGGCTTGAGAGCTCCCTCTTCTGGTCTCTTAACTCGATTTAACTGAGGTTTCTTGTTATTAATTTTTTACACAAGCTGATATGATTGGTTCCAGTGCACCAGAGAGACTGCCAGATGTCACCAGTTGGCTGCTGTGGAATTTCCAAATCATTATGTCCCCAATTAACTCCCTTTATCTGCTTCTCTCCCAGCCTCCTTCTTTTCAGTGATTAATAATATCATACATTTATTTGCTTAAATCAGAGTCCTAGCTATCATTGTTTTGATCTCTTCCTCTCCATCATCCTCTACCGCTGATCAGTAACTAAATCTGCTATGAAGTCTTTATCTTCAAAATGACAGTAGCCCCAGTGACTGTAGCTAAATCGGGGTCACTGTTATCTCTCACTTGGATCACTGCTGCTGCTGCTAGGTCACATCAGTCGTGTCCAACTCTGTGCAACCCCATAGACAGCAGCCCACCAGGCTCCCAACCCTGGGATTGTCCAGGCAAGAATACTGGAGTGGGTTGCCAGTTCCTTCTCCAGTGCATGAAAGTGAAAAGTGAAAGTGAAGTCACTCAGTCATGTCCAACTCTTCACGACCCCACGGACTGTAGCCTACCAGGCTCCTCCATCCATGGGATTTCCCAGGCAAGAATACTGAAGTGGGTTGCCATTTCCTTTCCGCACTTGGATCACTACCATAGCCCTTTTATTGGTGCACTTGTTTTCCTTGGCAGAAGGCTCCCTCAGTCACCACTTCATCTTCCATTTATAGGCATATATGCATCTTTTCTTCAGGTCCAACTGACTGTGTTTTAAATTGATTCTCCATGTAATGAACAAACAGGCCTTTCTCTAATGCAGGCCTAATCAATGTCATATTCCTATTTATAGCCCTTCTTTGTTCTTCTGAAACAACTTGAGTAAAGTTGCAAATCCTTCAGGATGCATACAAAGTCCTGCATGGGCTGTTACATACTAATCTACCCAGCATCAATTCTAACCTCACTGACTACAACCAATATCCTATAGTCGTGTGTGTGCGTGTTAGTTGCTCAGTCGTATCTGATTCTTTACAATCCCGTGGACTAGAAGCGGCCAGGTTCTTCCATCCATGGGATCCACCAGGCAAGAAAACTAGAGTGGGTTGCCATTTCCTCCTCCAGTCCTATATTTAGATGAAATTAACTGTGATCTTTCTTTTGATTCCAAGCATTTGTTCATGCTTTTTTCTCTTATAAGACTAATATTATCAATAATAAAGCCAATATTTTAAGGGTATAATATAACATATACCACACTTTATTCTAATTTCCTTATTAGTATTTTTGTTTAATCTTCATAATCACTCTAGTAGTTTTCTATTTTCTTAAAAAAAAAAAAAACTAGGAACAGAGAGGTCAAGCAACTCTTCTAAAATTACACACCATTATAATGTGGGCATTATACTATTTTTCAATGCTCCACCCTCCCAAATCTTAATCCTCAATATAACTTTTGCTTATACTTCCTGTTCCTCAGTAAGCTTTCAAAAATGGAAATATTTATATGTCTTCACATAGTATACTAAGCTAATCCTTATCCTCGGCAAACTTGTGCAGAATTGACTTTCCAGCTATCCTTGACCCCAAGAAAAATACTATTTTTCCAGAGGCAAGACTATCTCTTGCTTACCATTGTACCTGAAGCGCTCAGTAGTGTACCCAGTACAAATCACTGCAGATGGTGATGGCAGCCATGAAATTAAAAGATGTTTGCTCCTTGGAAGAAAAGCTATGACCAACCTAGACAGCATATTAGGAAGCAAAGACATTACTTTGCCAACAAAGGTCCATCTAGTCAAAGCTATGGTTTTTCTAGTAGTCATGTATGGATGTGAGAGTTGGACTATAAAGAAAGCTGAGCACTGAAGAATTGATGCTTTTGAATTGTGTTGTTGGAGAAGACTCGAGAGTCCCTTGAGACTTCAAGGAGATCCAACCAGATCATCCTAAAGGAGATCAGTCCTGAATATTCATTGAGAGGACTGCTGCTGAAGCTGAAACTCCAATACTTTGGCCACCTGATGCGAAGAACTGACTCATTGGAAAAGAGCCTGATGCTGGGAAAGACTGAAGGCAGGAGGAGAAGGGGATGACAGAGGACAAGATGGTTGGATGGGATCACTGACTCACTGGACATGAGTCTGAACAAACTCCGGGAGTTGGTGATGGACAGGGAAGCTTGGTGTGCTGCAATCCATGGGGCTGTAAAGAGTTGGACACAGCTGAGTGACAGTACTGAAAGTCAATGCAAATAATGATCTGTCCAATCCTTTTATTTACTGAACTTTTTCATGAAATTAAACTAGGAAGCTCAAGAGGTGCTTTTGTCCTTAAAGAGTAATAATTTGAATGAGGAAAAAGAAAGAAGGACTAAAATCTTGGAGCTGAGATTTTAACATTAAATCATTAGTTTTTGGGTAAGATTCCGATTATTACTTTGCTAAAACATTAACTAGAAACAGCAGTATCTCTCTCCATTCAGGTCTTCACTTGTGCTTGGGTTTTTGTTTAGATATGACAGGTTTCTTTCTTTCCTCTTTAAATATGTTTAATGTTTGGGAGCATTTTATATATCAAAATTTACCTAGATTATATACCATTTTTTAGCAGCTCATCATGTATGTGATATGGATAAGAATGATGATCTTCATCATTAGAACAAGTAATAATTTGCATTTTTAATTGTATATCCACACTTTCTTTTTCCTTCTCAGCAGTCATTATAGTGCTATGGATTTCTCTCTGGATTCATTCATCACGGGTAGATCTTGAAAAATATTCAATTTGCACCTTTTCCTCTCTTTTTATTTATAAAACAATGGATTATATATTTCATTATATTTTATTATCTGGAATAGCTTCTGAACAAGAAAATATATAATTTGCACTCCTGGATCCAAATTGGATTGGATCAGCACAATTGATCACTTCAGCACAATTTAGACTGAAGTAAAACTCAGAATTTTATTTTTCCTGTATTAGAAAAACTAATTATTGTATTTTTTGCAAAGCAGACCAATTTAATATAGCAATTAAAAGACTATATTAGAAGTCAATTCAGTTCTTTCAGTTCAGTCTCTCAGTAGTGTCCAACTTTTTATGACCCCCTGAGCTCCAGCATGTCAGGCTTCCCTGTCCATCACCAACTCCCAGAGCTTGCTCAAACTCATGTCCATTGAGTCAGTGATGCCATCCAACTATCTCATCCTCTGTCATCCCCTTTTCTTCCTGCCTTCAATCTTTCCCAGCATCAGCGTCTTTTCCAATGAGTCAGTTCTTTGCATCAGGTGCTTTCCTGAAGTCCTGGAGTTTAAGTTTCAGCATCAGTCCTTCCAATTAATATTCAGGACTGATTTCCTTTAGGATTTCAAAGAGTTCTATCTTTGGCTATATTGAATACTGGGTCTAGTCCTATTTCATAAATAATCTATAACTATCTCTCATCAGTTATAAACTGTTTTCTTTCACCATTTATATGAAACTGAGATTGGTTATTTATTTAATCCTACATGAGTGTTTAGAGGATGGTTGTGAATGTAATTGTTCTTAGAAAATATATATGGTATTGACAATCTACTAGCAACATTAACTAACACGTATTTTCTCCAAAGACACAAGGAAAGAAATTAACAATTCTCTACCGAAAAAAAAAAAAAAAAAAAAAAAAAGGCATGTCTTGGTGTAATCTGCACCTACATTTTTCAAAGAAATCTGATAATGTGATTTATTTTGTATATATGTCAAAATAGGCATGCTAGACAGTAACTTTTTTAAGATATAGTGTTAATAATAATATGAAAAAGCTATAATGGTTAACTGTAGTACCTAAAACCAAATTGCCTGAGTCTGAATTGACTTTGCCCCTGCTGAACTATAGTTACATGGACAAATAACTTAATTGCTTTATCCATGACTTGGCTTTATTCATTTGCAAAGATATATGGTTTTTCCAGTAGGCATGTATGGATGTGAGAGTTGGACTGTAAAGAAAGCTGAGCGCCAAAGAACTGATGGTTTTGAACTGTGGTGTTGGAGAAGACTCTTGAGAGTCCCATGGACTGCAAGGAGATCCAACCAGCCCATTTTAATGGAGATCAGGCCTGGGTGTTCTTTGGAAGGAATGATGCTAAACCTGAAACTCCAGTACTTTGGCCACCTCATGTGAAGAGTTGACTCATTGGAAAAGACTCTGATGCTGGGAGGGGTTGGGGGCCAGAGGAAAAGGAGACGACAGAGGATAAGATGGCTGGATGGTATCACTGACTCAATGGATGTGAGTTTGAGTGAACTCTGGGAGTTGGTAATGGACAGGGAGGCCTGGCGTGCTGCATTTCATGGGGTCGCAAAATGTCGGACATGACTGAGTGACTGAACTGAACTGAACTGAGACATTCCGCCTAGAAAGGCACACATATATTAGGAAATAATTTTAGGTGTTTCTGGGCCCCCTGAGATGTACCCACATACTCCAGATAAGAAGCTGTGATTGATACATTATGGAAAATTACTATCTAGCACTCTTGCTAGTGTCAAGACAGATTGATATAAAAATTTATCTACTTGCAAATTTATATTAGCCCACATCTTTCAGAAATTAAGCTTGAATAAATGCATTTACTAGTTGATTTAAAATCAACCAACCAACCAACCAACCTTCCTTTGACTATAGCCTGTCCATAAAATGTAGAATATTGAAGCCAAAATATGTGCACCTGGGGACAGTATTCCCATTAAATATATAGCCAAAGGAAGCAACTTATTTTCTATAATTTTTGAAAAATTGGCAGGCCTGCTATTCTCATTCTGGTTTATTTGGGGAGTTTAGTGTATAATTCCCTGAAGAAGCAAGCTACATTATCCTTCACATTACCCTTCTCAAGGTCTGGTGCCTTACAATGCAGATCCTTATTTCATTTTAATGTTGAGTAAGGCTGTGTAAATTCCAAAGGTCTTACAATCACAAGAATTTCAGAAATGCAGCTTGGCATAGCTTTCAGAGAAAGGCAATGTTTTTCACATACACTAGGCCAAACAAATCACTAGAAACTTTAAGAAGGAAAATGAGTTTCTTCCAGAAAAAATACATATGTGATATCACAGTTTGTAGAAAATACACTTTTATCCAGTAGAAGGTCCTTTTTCCAAAAATATGGGATAGTTTGTATAAAAATAAATATTTAGGAATTGAGACTTTTAAAAATAAAGTGTAGGTTGTTTAAGTTGTTCAGTTTGTCACTAGCTAACTCTATGCTTATCCATTAAAAAGGTAGTAACAGTTGGATTTTCTGAGCTGCAACATTAAATAGATATATGTATATAAATATATAAGTTTCCCAGGTGGCACAATGATAAAGAATCTGCCTACCCATGCAGGAGACACAAGAGATGCAGGTTCGATCCCTGGGTCAGGAAGATCTCTTGGAATACTTCAGTATTATTGCCTGGGAAAACTCATGGACAGAGAAGCCTGGCAGACTACAGTCCATAGGGTTGCAAAGAGTTGGACATCACTGAGTACCACCACCATCACTGATAAGTTGTCTCTCTAGTGTTGGAGAAGAGCAAGTGGTGTTTTCAATAATAAATCAATAAATATATATATATATTTATTTAAATTTAGTCAGTATTTGCTTCCTTACAATTATGAGGATTTAAAAGTTTCTGATGCTCTCATTTTCCCCTAACCACTCATTATGAAAATTTCAAATATACAGCAAAGGTAAAATAATCATTTACTTTTTAATTAAAAAATGTTTGCTGAGTTCCCATTAAACACAAGGCAAAATATTTGCTTTGAATCTGCTTGAAAAGATATGACATTTTCACAGGAAATGACAATTATCAATAGAATCAGAGGATATATTCTGCTTAACTAAGCATTACACAGAGATCCAGAGCGGAAGATAGTCATAGCTCAAAATGATTCATGTCAGTTACTGCTTTAAAATCTATTCACATGGAATTGGTCTGCTGTGCTGTGGTCCATGGGGTTGCAAAGAGTCAGATATGATTCAGCGACTGAACTGAACATGGAATCGAATTGTTTTAGACCGTTTTAGAGGCTACCTAATAGTACTGGCACATGTTGGTAAACCCATTGTCATGCATGCACGCTCATGTGCCAACACATACACATACACACTTGACTCGACAGTGTACTCTGTTCTCTCACTAAGACAAATAGGGGAGCAGAGGAATAGAAAAGTGCTTTCTTCACTGCATGGGTGTAAACTACTCTAAATAAATGTTATCACTAAGCAGAAACACAGGTTTATCTTTAAAGTGCCATTGATTTGGAAAACAGACTTGGAATCTTACGTGTAACTGCTAAAAAGATCACATCTGTGAGAAAAAGAATAAGGCTGCCAGATATTTGGCTTTGTGTAGTCTCATGCTAAACTGTTTATCGGGACTGTCATATACAGAATGCTGAAAGAGCTATTGTTCACTTAAAGGGAATGCATCAAACTGGGAACTTTGCAATCGTGTTCTAAGAAGGAGCTGAGAGAATCTGGAGGCTCTGACATGATATGCTTTAGTGTTAGCACTGATTCAATTTACAGACTGTTGTTTATGAAAATCTTTTCTGGTACAAAAATATGAGACTAATATGAGTGAATTTAGTCTCATTCCCTCCAGTGGAACTATTACTAAAATAACTATATCAGAGTTTTCTTTATATTATTCTTACTTGCACCAGGTATATGAGTGGCAGAGGTAGCTATCTTCCTTCTGTGACGTTTATTATATTATTTCTGAAGGAGTAGGGCCATATAAAAGCAGTGCAACTAATAATCACGCTATCTGAATGAAGATCTTACCTACCCTTTTAGTTGACCATTGAGAAAATACAGTAATGCTTAACCATGATATTTTGCATTTATTTTTCCATATCTTTGAAGAATACCTTTTATTCCTAAGGAAAACTATCCAATAATGGTAGGGCAACTGAAAGATCAAATGTTTTCACTCTTGATAATCCACAAAAACTGAATACGTATTGTATTGTCAGTAGACACTGGAGTGTCAGGCTGTGAGTTGAGATGCTTACCTCCACATCTTCAAACTGTGCAACTCTGGGCAAGCTAATCTCTCAAAGAATCACTGTCATTTGTAGATTAGATACACAGATAGATAACAATACATAATTCAAAAGTTTATGGTAAGGAATAAACGAGAGACTGCAAAGCAAAAAAAGCTCATGCAATAACTGCCATACAATAAATGCTTAATAAATACTGGGTTATTGCTATTAGGGGTCTTTGCTGGTGGCTCAGAGGTTAAAGTGTCTGCCTGGAATGCAGGAGACCAGGGTTCGATCCCTGGGTCGGGAAGATCCCCTGGAGAAGGAAATGGCAACCCACTCCAGTACTCTTGTCTGGAGAATCCCATGGAGGGAGGAGCCTGGTAGGCTACAGGCCATGGGGTTGCAAAGAGTCGGACACAACTGAGCGACTTCACTTATTGCTATTAGACATGTCTATCCTGGGATTTTTGTTCCCTCTAGGGATAATAAGTGACTTCCAGGTCTTTATCAGCCACTCTCATATATTTGGGCTTCCCTGGTCGCTCAGATGGTAAAGAATCTGCCTGCATGCAGGAGACCTGGGTTCAACCACTGGGCAGGCCTGTGTTCAATCCCTGGGTCAGGAAGATACCCTGGAAAAGGGAATGGCAAGCCGCACCAGTATTCTTCCCTGGAAATTCCATAGACAGAGGAGCATGGCAGGTTACAGTCCATGCGGTAGCAAAGAGTCCGACATGATAGAGCAACTTTCACAATAACAATAATATGTTTAACCATAATAGTGAGAAACGAAATTACTAAAGCTGAAATGTATTCAACATCATTTCTCAGAAAGCAGTTAGCATAGCAATGGCAGCTAGAGATATAAACTCTGCAACAAGACTCAGTGATTAAGTCCCAATTCTGCTACTCATGAGTTGTATGACTTTGGATAATCAACAACTGATGCCTCAGTTTCTTCACCTACATAACAGCAATAACAATACAGTCAACCATTTATAGCTGTTATAAAGATGAGAAACACTATTGTTTGAACAACCCTTAGAATGGTGCTTATGTTTAGGAAACATAACAAGTGGTAAGTAAATGTATGCAACTGCAATAGTGTGTGGGACTTTCCCTGTGTTAATTATTCTTATGTCCAGGTTTCAAATATACTCAACACGAACATTACAGGCGTATCAATCAGATGAGGCACATATGTACAATGGGCCTGAATCATACCCTTTCCAGCACAGAACAGAAGAGTAGAATTCTGAATCTCCAATGTAGAATGACCAGGAGAGACCCAGTTCTACAGACTGATTTAAGTGCCACTGATTCTGCTTAGGATGCCCTACCATTCATCATCATAAACAACCCTATGTTTCTCTGGCTCAAAGAATTGGTGGTGGTGGTGTTTAGTTGTGAAACTGTGTCCAACTCTTTGCAACCCCATGGACTGTAGCCCATCAGGCTCCTCTGTTCATGAGATTCAAAGAATATTGCTATCTAAGTAAGAAGTGAAAGAAGCAGAAGAGAAAAAGCTCATATTTTTTCTTTCAATACATATGACCTCAGAAAAGAGTCAGTTAAACCAATCTCTAAAATAGTCATCAAGTATAATCTGAGTACTCACACCTAAAGTGAGGACGACAGCATCAGAAAAGCTTTTCCTCTAATGGGGTGCACCTACTTCAGGGTACTGGGCCTTTCTGCCACAAATCTCACCATGTCTGCTTTTTACAGTTTATAATTCTGTTAATAAAAAATACTTATATTTAGTCTTAACACCCATTTTGTCTTTAGGTGATGTGATTTCAAGCCTTATGTAAACTTTCACTAAATTCCTTTTCAAATCACATAAAATATTACCATTTAAAATATACAGTATGCTAAAAAGGACTTCCCTGGTGGCTCAGATGGTAAAGCGTCTACCTACAATGCAGAAGACCCAGGTTTGATCCCTGGATTGGGAAGACCCTCTGGAGAAGGTAATGGCAACCCACTCCAGTACTCTTGCCTGGAAAATCCCATGGACGGAGGAACCTGCTGGGCTATATAGTCCAGGGGATCGGAAAGAGTTAGACAAAAGGCTAAAGAGGGAAAATATTAAGGTTTTAAATTTTTTTGAAAAAGTCATCACTATTTCCATGTCCACACTAGTTTTTGAGTACATGGTACTGATATATTCACATAAGATGGATTACATAAATTGCTTTGAGAAAAATTCCAGTGTGGTGTGTGTGTGTGTGTGTGTGTGTATGTGTGTGTTTTCTGACACATGACTGTTTGCCATATCTCAATGCAAGAAATTTGTCTTCTGGGATCCTTCATGTCATTCTATTTTCTCTTCCTCAAATCACTAGAGAAGTCTTCAAGCTTCTGAAGCTGTTCAGGAATCATTAATTTTTTGAAAGATAAATTGCTGGTTGAAGCTTAAGAGCTACTTTTGGCCCAAAACAATATCTAAAGCTGTCAACGTCTGTCATTACCCTGATTAAATAAAATTATGAACTGGCCACTACAAAGGATTTCATCGAGGATTCTTATTCATACACTTGTTCAAAGGATTTTTAATTGGAAAAATTGATAAAATTACTCTTGGGAACATTTGATATCCATGCAAAACTACTGTTTAAGATAGCTGAACATTCTTAGAAGAGCCATGCAATAAAATTGAAACATGCAAGTGAAGGTTAACAATATTTCCAACTTATAAAAAATATAATCTCAAAGGCAATGCCAAAGAATGCTCAAATTACCGCACAATTGCACTCATCTCACATGCTAGCAAAGTAATGCTCAAAATTCTCCAAGCCAGACTTCAGCAATACATGAACCATGAACTTCCAGATGTTCAAGCTGGTTTTAGAAAAGGGAAAGGAACCAGAGATCAAATTGTCAGCATCCACTGGATCATGGAAAAAGAAAGAGAGTTCCAGAAAAACATCTATGTCTGCTTTATAGACTACGCCAAAGCATTTGACTGTGTGGATCACAATAAACTGTGGAAAATTCTGAAAGAGATGGTAATACCAGACCACCTGACCTGCCTCTTGAGAAACCTGTATGCAGGCCAGGAAGCAACAGTTAGAGCTAGAAATGGAACAACAGACTGGTTCCAAATAGGAAAAAGAGTACATCAAGGCTGCATATTGTCACCCTGCTTATTTAACTTATATGCAGAGTAGATCATGAGAAACGCTGGACTGGAAGAAGCACAAGCTAGAATCAAGATTGCCAGGAGAAATATCAATAACCTCAGATATGCAGATGACATCACCCTTATGGCAGAAAGTGAAGAGGAACTAAGAAGCCTCTTGATGAAAGTGAAACAGGAGAGTGAAAAAGTTGGCTTAAAGCTCAACATTCAGAAAACAAAGATCATGGCATCTGGTCCCATCACTTCATGGGAAATAGATGGGGAAACAGTGGAAACAGTGTCAGATTTTATTTTGGGGGACTCCAAAATCACTGCAGATGGTGACTGCAGCCATGAAATTAAAAGACGCTTACTCCTTGGAAGAAAAGTTATGACCAACCTAGATAGCATATTCAAAATCAGAGACATTACTTTGCCCGCTAAGGTCCGTGTAGTCAAGGCTATGGTTTTTCCAGTAGTCATGCATGGATGTGAGAGTTGGACTGTGAAGAAGGCTGAGCGCCAAAGAATTGATGCTTTTGAACTGTGGTGTTGGAGAAGACTCTTAAGAGTCCCTTGGACTGCAAGGAGATCCAACCAGTCCATTCCGAAGAGTTGACTCATTGGAAAAGACTCTGATGCTGGGAGAGATTGGAGGCAGGAGGAGAAGGGGACAACCGAGGATGAGATGCCTGGATGGCATCACTGGCTCGATGGACGTGAGTCTGAGTGAACTCTGGGAGTTGGTGATGGACAAAGAGGCCTGGCGTCCTGAGATTCATGGGGTCGCAAAGAGTCGGACACGACTAAGCGACTGAACTGAACTGAACATATATGATTAGTATTTATCACATATATTTCATTGTGAATATGTACTGAACACAAAACAAATGATTAGTGCTGTGATAACTTCTGAAAAAAACAGGCACCACCTCTTCTCAAAAATTGAGTTTGATTTTAATTCTTGCCATTGAATTTCAATTTATGTGGGAAAAAATCTTACTTCAGATTTTAACCAACTTCTCAAAAGCTGAAGAATGTTTCACATAATGTCTTTGGCTATAATGACTGTTCACTTTAAACAGGTTGAACCTGTCACTTAGCATGTTGAGAGCTTTAAAAAATGTCCTGTTAACATAAGATGTATTTACCAACTTTGCACCTACCTGGATTTTCTGCTCCCTTCCACTATAATATGGGCTTCCTCTGTGGCTCAGCTGGTAAAGAATTCGCCTGCAATGCCGGAGCCTTGGGTTCGATCCCTATGTTGGGAAGACCTCTTGGAGAAGGGAAAGGCTACCCACTACAGTATTCTGGCCTGGAGAATTCCATGGACTGTATAGACCATGGAGTTGCAAAGAGTCGGACATGACTGAGTGACTTTCAATTCCACTATATTATAAGCTTCATGAAGTCAGGGATGTTTGCTATGTGTCAGTACAGTATAATTCTTGAGGACTGCATGTTACAAAAGGCACTCAAATGTAAGTAATAAGATAAAACTCTCTTTTTCAGTATCTATGCAGCTTTACATCTTTTCAGACACCTTTTTTTTTTCCTTTATTGGTGACAGAGCATGGTGCCTGGGAGTACCTATATAGAGGCAGACATGCTGAGTTGGAATCCCAGTTCTGCCACTTACTGACTGTGATCATATGGGATATCTCCATAAACCCTCTGTGTTCAGTTTCCCCACCTATAAAAGGGAGATAATAACACCTCTTCCAGAAGCTCCTTGTAAGGATTAAATAGAAAGAACATGTAAATTTTTTTTTTTTTTGTACAGAAACTGGCATATTATCTATTCCCCATAAGAATAATGTGCCGTTTTTATAACTTATCCAGTCTAACATTTGATCCGTGATATAAAATTTATACCAAAAAAAGTAACTTATAGTCACTGTCTGGCTTTCCCTATAACTCGTCACCCTCGGTCCCTGGAACACCACTTGAAGAAAGATAGATAAGCCTGTCTTGATCCCTTCAAGTGATGACAGAATTAGGTATTTTTAGGCTGTGATTGAAGCATGTATAAAACTTCAGCTTAGTTGGTCCAATTTGAGTCGAGGGGACATGTAGAGATAGAAGCAGAAATATGTTTGCAGAAGTTCAAAAGGACTAGATTATAAAACATACATGATATTAGTTTCATGACTAATGGAAAATTACCAAAGATGGATGACATATGAATGCAGGTATTCAAAGAAATTTGTGGGAGCTTTATTCTACTGGTTGCATTAGTATGAAATGTCTGTGGATGAGCATGCAGAGAAGTGAATAGATAGAAGCAAGAAATTTTGCAAAGGTACCTCTCAACATGTGTAAGATGATTTGGACAGTAAGGTTTCACAAATTCAAATGTCTTTATGGGTCTTACTCATATACAGTCATATGTATTAGGACATATGGGGAAAACAAAGGACTTAGTGAGGGAGCCATCCTACCTAAAAACATTTACAGTTAATTAAAAACACAGTTTCAGCCTCAGAAAACTGATATTTACTCCCCACCTCACCTATTTTAAGATGGCAAGATAGCAACTGTAAAGTAAAAAGGAGGAAAGGGATACAAAGGATATTTTAGAGGAAAAATGAGTATGACCTGATGTGCAGCTAAGTCGCTTCAGTAATGTCTGACTCTTTGCAAAGCTATGGACTGTAGCCCACCAGGCTCCTCTGTCCATGGGATTCTTTGAGCAAGAATTCTAGAGTGGGTTGCCATGCCCTCCTCCAGAGGATTTTCCCAACCCAGGGATCAAACTAACATCTCTTAAGTCTCCTGCATTGGCAGGTGGGTCCTTAACCACTAGCACCACCTGGGAAGCCCAAGACCTAATGACTGGATGTATAAAGAGAATAAAGATGAGAGATGTGTTGATGATAATAGCAGCATCACTAACTTGGACTGCATTCCCTCCAAATGATGGATTTGGAGGATAACCCCTTAAACGGAGATCCACTTCAGGAGTCTGATTTCTTTTTTCCTTCTAGTTTACCAGGTGTGATACACACTCCAGCCAATGTTTTTAATTGAGCTTCATTATCATAAAGAATATCCCAAAGTAAGATTTTCTTTTTCACTGGACAGAAGTTTCTCTACACTAGACATGTGGCCAGAACAATTTCTAAAATCTCTGCAACTAACTCCAGTGTTAGCATCTCTTTCATCTAGAAGTTATCACTGAATCAACATCATATTTTTTCTTCTATAAGGCAGTTTTACTGAGGCTTAACATTTGATGTAGCTAAATGAAAGTGATGCATGACTTATATTAAAATGGAAGAAAACAATCTCCAAACTCCATTTTAAATAAATAAAGCTTACAACCCCTTAGCAAGATGAATAAGCTTTTTCATTTTATGGACTTTTGACAAAGTTGTAGATACAAATGTGAATTGGCTGAGGCAGCAGAAATTTTGCAGTTTAGTACTTCCAAGATTATTATACTGTAATTGCTAAAACACACACACAACATCTAACATTCTTTTATGAAATTAAATATGCCCTGTAATTTTCAAAAAATATTGCTAAAGATGTATTTCTGTATGCAGATTTTCAGAAAAATATCAACTGATCCATCATTCACATAGTAATTTTATTCCCTCATGATTCCTCATTATGAAGATATCTCTTATAGAAACAGACACTACCATTTTTTTTTTTGCTTAAATCATTTCAATATACCATAACTGGATGTTTGCACCTACAGTGAAAAAATTAGGTAGGAGAGTTAGATAGGTATTTAAATGATTTTTACAAGAGAGATGTTTTATATCTAGAATATAATGTTAAATGGAAGATTAGAACACAAAATGGCATACTATACACAAAGCAGTGACTTTAGAAGACAGCCTCAAATTCTTAAGTTTTTTGCCACCGCGAGGGAAGGTCTAAGCACTCATCTTGAATCTGGATAAACTGTAATTGCTTCAGCCAGTAGAATGTGGAGGATGTGACACCATCTGAATTCTGAGACTAGGTCAGAAAAGGCCATCCTCCTGTGCAGCCATGTCAGAAGTTAGACTGTCGGAAACTACCACACTGGAGAAGAAGCATGAAGGCACTCTGATTGACAGTCCCAGTTGAGCTCACCTTCTGTCGCAGACAGATGGGTGGAGAAGCCATCTTGGATTTGGACACTCCAGCTCAAGTTGTTCTAAAATTTGAGGCTGCTGGGTTCAATCCCTGGGTTGGGAAGATCTCCTGGAGAAGGAAATGGCAACCCACTCCAGTATTCTTGCAAAATTCTTGGAAAATCCCATGGACAGAGGAAATATAGGCTACAGTCCATGGGGTCGCAAAGAGTCAGACACAACTGAGCGACATTTGCTAATTTGCTAGGGGCCTCCCAGGTGGTACAATAATAAAAGAATCGACCTGCTAATGCAGGAAACACAAGAATCCCAGCTTTGATCCCTGAGATGGGAGAATCCCCTGGAGAAGGAAATGGCAACCCACTGCAGTATTCTTGCATGGAAATTTCAAAGGCAGAGGAGCCTGGGGGGCTAGTCCGTGGAGTTGCAAAGAGTCAGACATGACTGAGCATGTAATCCTTGACCTGAAATAAAATGGAACATAAAAAAGCTGATCAACCTCTGTCCTTTCTGAATTTCCTAACAAAATGCTTTTGCACAATAAAATGGCTGTGTTGCATGTTGCTGGTGTGCTACAAACCATATTAGCTTTTAAGAAATGACTGTTACATTTTCAGGAGTTTTGCAAGCAATGTGGTATAGCCATTAAAAAAAAATACAGTTCAGCAAATTATATCTTTAAGAGCTAACAAATCCTCAAAACTCATTACATCTTATTTTATTTCTGCAAAATAAACAGAATGCCATGACTAACTGTGTTTAATAGTCCATACCAAATTTATCATATTTCCATATAGGTAGTAACATTTTATTTTTATTGATGAAATCTACTAATATTAAGTATTAGAAAAGAACTACTAAACATTACTCAATCATGAGATCTATAAGAATGTGCCAATCTATCACCAAAGATTAAATGCTTTAGGTATAAGTACAGTGTTAGATGGAGAAGGAAATGGCAACCCACTCCAGTGTTCTTGCCTGGAGAATCCCAGGGACGAGAGAGCCTGGTGGGCTCAGAGTTGGACATGACTGAATATTGAAGGAAGAATTAAGTGGTAGCTTATAGAGAAATTCCATGGACAGAGGAGCTTGGTGGGTTCACAAAGAGTGAGATGTGACTGAGTGACTAACACTAGATAGAGAAAAATATAGAAAAATATAGTGTTCTTTTTCTACTTCTTAAGAACCCAGACCAACTGGCATCTTTTGAATCAATAATACTTGTTACTATCTAGTGATTATTTTAATGAACACACACAAATGAATTTTTAGTAAAATTTCTTCATACTGTACATCAGCTATATCCACTTAAAACTGCATACACTTCTTGTAAGTGACTCTATAGCCCTGATAAAAAAATACTTTGCCAAACTAAACCCATGTGAAATTTAATCTCACTTGAGCCTCTTATGAAATTAATTTTAATGCCTAATCATACAGTCTTCATGCTGACAAAATCCATACTGAAGTTAATGAGACAGGTGTCTCCAAGGAATATCTGAATTTTTTTCTTCTACTCAAACATCAGTAGTTCAAAGATCTTGGTTTTAATACTTTCTCCTCCAATAATCTTCATAAGAAAAATTTAAACCCTCAAATATGTTCAAACGAAATCTATGCAAAAGATTAGGTGAAGAGTTAATGTTAGGTTTCCATCATCAGAAATAATCTGATAATTCCATTATCAGAAATAATTCCCTGAAAAAACTTGCATATTTTATTTTCAATAAATAATTATTAATTCAGATATTTCTAAGAAAACTTTACCTGTTCTCTCTTCTCAAAAATGTTCAATCACGCATCTTAATGTAGGACAAATTCTGTTTAAAAAGTAACAGAATGGATTTAAGATATTTAATATAATCTACTGACAAGTCATAATGCAGTTGACTTTAAATGCTAAGGTCAGAGATTTTATTAGCTACTAACTATGGAATCATCAGATCTCACCAAGATATTTCAAATATTACTCAAAAATTATGACAAAAATTGTACTTTTAAGTGTGCATTTTATGTTTTAATTGAAAAAAAAACATAGTGTCTTTCCAAACACTGGTTGCACAATTCCATTTCCTATTTTATAACCAGGCTTTAGAATTATCCTTCTCATGCTGTGTCTATTTGCATTTAAACCTGACATAAATACATCGTTAGTCTAAGATGCTTTTTAAAGTAAGTAATTGTACATATCAACTATGGTGAAAATGTTTACTGTAGTGTTAGTCACTCAGGCATGCCCAACTTTTTGCAACCCCATGGACTATAGCCTGCCCTGCTCTATTGTCCACGGAATTCTCCAGGCAAGAGTACTGGAGTGGGTTGCCATGCCCTTATCCTAGAGACCTTTCTGATCCAGGGATTGAATGTGGGTCTCCTGTATTGCAGGAAGATTCTTTACTGTATATGTCACCAGGGAAACCCTAAGAGGTGCTATTTTATTACCAAATAAAGTTCAGAGGCATCTGTTCTGTGTTTTCTAAGGTTTAGCAATTGTGTTGCTACCACAAAATAGATGCTTGTTGTTGTTCAGTCACTCAGTGCTGTCTAACTCTTTGCAACCCCATTGGACTACAGCATGCTAGGTTTCCTATCCTTTACCATCTGCCAGAGTTTGAGTTAAAACTCATATCCACTGAGTAAGTGATGCTAACCAACCATCTCATCTTCTGTCATCCCCTTCTCCTCCTGCTTTCTATCTTTCTCACCATCAGGGTCTTTTCTAATGAGTTGGCTCTTTGCCTCAGGTGGTCAAAGTATTGGAGGTCCATCATCAGTCCTTCCAGTGAAAGTTCAAGGTTGATTTCCTTTAGCATTGATTGGTTTGATCTCCTTGCTGTCCAAAGGACTCTCAAGAGTCCTCTCCAACACAACAGTTTGAAAGCATCACTTCTTTGGTGCTCAGCCTTCTTTATGGTCCAACTCTCATATCTGTACATGATTACTGGAAAAACATAGCTCTTACTATACAGTGTTTTGCCAGCAGAGTAATGTCTCTACTTTTTAATAACTTGTCTAGGTTTGTCATATAATCTGAGTGCAAAGAGTACCAGAGTATGACTTCACATTTTCTAGAATTGTAAATTTATGACCTTTTACTTTTTAATATGTATAATTGTATGTATAATCAACCTACAGAAGAAATTACTAATCATAAACTAGCTAATCATCATTTGCTATCAATTTGCTATCAAACAAACCTGAATCAAAAACAGGATTAAGTTTATTAAGTCAAAAATGCTCACAAAATCGCGAAAGGATGGTGCTATGACTTAATGTGATTTTATATATGGTTTTGCAAAAATAGTTCTATATTCCCTACAAATTTAAGAACTATCTTGAAATAATCAGCCAAAATGTATGCCTGATGTGTAGTTAAATCTTTCTCATAAAGAGAACTGGAGATTCAAATGCCTTTTCTGATTAATTCTAACCATCATTAGATAAGAAATAACACTAACTTGATGCAATAAAGGACAGAAATGGTATGGTTATGGTATTAACAGAAGCAGATGATATTAAGAAGAGGTGGCAACAATACACAGAAGAACTGTACAAAAAAGATCATGACCCAGATAACCACAATGGTGTGATCACTCACCTGGAGTCAGACATCCTGGAGGGAGAAGTCAAGTGGGCCATAGGAAGCATCACTGCAAACAAAGCTGGTGGAACTTATGAAATTACAGAGGAGCTATTTAAAATCCTAAAAGATGATGCTGTTAAAGTATTGCACTCAATATGCCAGCAAATTTGGAAAACTCAGCAGTGGCCACAGGATTTGAAAAGGTCAGTTTTCATTCCAATCCCAAACAAAGGCAATGCCAAAGAATGTTCAAACTACTGCAGAATTGCACTCATCTCACAGGCTAGCGAAGTAACGCTCAAAATTCTTCAAGCCAGGCTTCAAAGTATGTGAACTGAGAACTTCCAGATGTTCAAGATGAATTTAGAAAAGGCAGAGGAACCAGAGATCAAATTGCCAACATTTGCTGGATCACAGAAAAAGCAAGAGAAAATCCAGGAAAAAAAATCTGCTTCTGCTTCATTGACGATGATAAAGTCTGGGAATGTGTAGATCACAACAAACTTTGGAAAATTCTTAGATTGGAACACCAGACCATCTTACCTGCCTCCTGAGAAATATGTATGCAGGTCAAGAAGCAACAGTTACAACTGGACATGGAACAGCAGACTGGTTCAAAATCGGGAAAGGAGCACTCCAAGGCTGTATATTGTGGCCCTACTTATTTCACTTACATGCAGAGTATATCATGCAAAATGCCAGGCTAGATGAAGCACAAGCTGGAATCAAGATTCCCAGGAGGAATATCAATAACCTCAGATATGCAGATGACACCACATTTATGGCAGAAAGCGAGGAGGAACTAGTGAGTGTCTTGATGAAAGTGAAAGAGGAGAGTGAAAATCCTGGCTTATAACTCAACATTCAGAAAACAAAGATCATGGCATCTGTTCTCATTAGTTCATAGCAAATAGGTGGGGAAACAATGGAAGTGGTGACAGACTTCATATTCTGGGTCTCCAAAATCACTGCAGGTGGAGACTGCAGCCATAAAATTAAAAGATGCTTGCTCCTTGGAAGAAAAGCTATGAACAACCTAGACAGCATATTAAAAAGCACAGACATTACTTTGCCAACAAAGGTCCATCTAGTCAGTTATTGTTTTTCCAGTAGTCATGTATGGATGAGATTTGGACTATAAAGAAAGCTGAGTGCAGCAGAATTGATGCTTTTGAACTGTGGTGTTGGAGAAGACACTTAAGAGTCCCTTGGACTGCAAGGAGATCCAACCAGTCCATCATAAAGGAAATCAGTCATGGATATTCATTGGAAGGACTGATACTGAAGCTGAAGCTCCAACACTTTGGCCACCTGATGCAAAGAGCTGACTCATTGGCAAAGACCCTGATCCTGGGAAAGACAAAAGTTGGGAGGAGAAGGGGATGACAGAGGATCACATGGTAGGATGGCATCCCTGACTTGATGGACGTGAGTTTGAGAAAGCTCCAGGAGTTGGTGATGGACAGGGAAGCCTGGCATGCTGCAGTCCATGGGGTCGCAAAGAGTTGGACATGACTGAGTATCTGAACTGATGCAAACTCTTCCAAAGAGAGAGAATACTTTAACAATTTAATACATTTTTACATTTAACATTACATTTAACATTTAATACATTTAATCAATCTTAAATTTCCCTAATACAAAGACAAAGACAGGAAAGTTACATTTCTTTCTTTTAATATTAAAAAACATATTTTTGGATTAAAGTGTTGTTCAGTACAGCTCAGTTCAGTTGCTCAGTTGTGTCCGACTCTTTGCGACCCCATGAATTGCAGCACGCCAGGCCTCCCTGTTCATCACCAACTCCCAGAGTTCACTCAGACTCACATCCATCGAGTCAGTGATGCCATCCAGCCATCTCATCCTCGGTCGTCCCCTTCTCCTCCTGCTGCCAATCCTTCCCAGCATCAGAGTCTTTTCCAATGAGTCAACTCTTCACATGAGGTGGCCAAAGTACTGGAGCTTCAGCTTTAGCATCATTACTTCCAAAGAAATTTCAGGGCTGATCTCCTTCAGAATGGACTGGTTGGATCTCCTTGCAGTCCAAGGAACTCACAAGAGTCTTCTCCAACACCACAGTTCAAAAGCATCAATTCTTTGGCGCTCTGCCTTCTTCACAGTCCAGCTCTCACATCCATACATGACTACTGGAAAAACCATAGCCTTGACTAAACGGATCTTAGTCGGCAAAGTAATGTCTCTGCTTTTGAATATGCTATCTAGGTTGGTCATAGCTTTTCTTCCAAGGAGTAAGCGTCTTTTAATTTCATGGCTGAAATCACCATCTGCAGTGATTTTGGAGCCCCCCAAAATAAAGTCTGACACTGTTTCCATTGTTTCCCCATCTATTTCCAATGAAGTGATGGGACCGGATCCCATGATCTTCATTTTCGGAATGTTGAGCTTTCAGCCAACTTTTTCACTCTCCTCTTTCACTTTCATCAAGAGGCCTCTTACTTACTCTTCACTTTCTGCCATAAGAATGGTGTCATCTGAATATCTGAGGTTATTGATATTTCTCCCGGCAATCTTGATTCCAGCTTGTGCTTCTTCCAGTCCAGCATTTCTCATGATGTACTCTGCCAATAAGTTAAATAAGCAGGGTGACAATATACAGCCTTGACGTACTCCTCTCCTGATTTGGAACCAATCTGTTGTTCCATGTCCAGTTCTACCTGTTGCTTCCTGACCTGCATACAGATTTCTCAAGAGGCAGGTCAGGTAGTCTGATATTCCCATCTCTCTCAGAATTTTCCACAGTTTATTGTGATCCACACAGTCAAAGTCTTTGGCATAGTCTATAAAGCAGAAATAGATGTTTTTCTGGAACTCTCTTGCTTTTTCCATGATCCAGTGGATGTTGGCAATTTGATCTCTGGTTCCATTGCCTTTTCTAAAACCAGCTTGAACATCTGGAAGTTCACGGCTCACGTATTGCTGAAGCCTGGCCTGGAGAATTTTGAGCGTTACTTTACTAGTGTGTGAGATGAGTGCAATTGTGTGGTAGTTTGAGCATTCTTTGGCATTGCCTTTCTTTGGGATTGGAATGAAAACTAACCTTTACCAGTCGTGTGACCACTGCTGAGTTTTCCGAATTTGCTGGCATATTGATTGCAGCACTTTCACAGCATCATCTTTCAGGATTTGAAATAGCTCAACTGGAATTCCATCACCTCCACTAGCTTTGTTCATAGTGATGCTTTCTAAGGCCCACTTGACTTCACATTCCAGGATGTCTGGCTTTAGATGAGTGATCACACCATCATGATTATCCGGGTCGTGAAGATCTTTTTTGTACAGTTCCTCCATGTATTCTTGCCACCTCTTCTTAATATCTTCTGCTTCTGTCAGATCCATACCATTTCTGTCCTTTATCGAGCCCATCTTTGCATGAAATGTTCCCTTGGTATCTCTAATTTTCTTGAAGAGATCTCTAGTCTTTCCCATTCTGTTTTTTTCCTCTATTTCTTTGCACTGATCACTGAAGAAGGCTTTCTTATCTCTTCTTGCTATTCTTTGGAACTCTGCATTCAGATGCTTATATCTTTCCTTTTTTCCTTTGCTTTTCACTTCTCTTCTTTTCACAGCTATTTGTAAGGCCTCCCCAGACAGCCATTTTGCTTTTTTGGATTTCTTTTCCATGGGGATGGTCTTGATCCCTGTCTCCTGTACAATGTCAGGAACCTTTGTCCATAGTTCCTCAGGCACTCTATCTATCAGATCTAGGCCCTTAAATCTATTTCTCACTTCCACTGTATAATCATAAGGGATTTGATTTAGGTCATACCTGAATGGTCTAGCGGTTCTCCCTAATTTCTTTACAATAAGATTTTCAGGTGTACATTTTTAGTAATTTGATATTTTTATAAAATATACTTCATGGAAATTTATTATAAAATATTGGCTATATACCATTTATACCATGCAATTTCTCTGGTGAATATACATGGAAAAATCTTCAACAACATACTAGGAAACCAAATTTAACAGTACACTAAAAAGATCTTACATTATAACATAGAGGGCCTTATTCCAATGATGCATATATGGTTCAGTATCAATCAACTTGATATACCATATTAGCAACAGGAGGAATAGAAATCACATTATCATCTCAATAGATGCAAAAAACCATCTGACGTATTTCAATTTCCATTCATGATAAAAATTCAACAAATTTGGTATGGAAGGAACATGAGTGAAGTGAGTGAAAGTTGCTCAGTCATGTCCAACTCTGTGATCCCATGGACTAGGAAGGAAGTCCATGGAATTCTCCAGTCCAGAATACTGGAGTGTGTAGCTGTTCCCTTCTCCAAGGTATCTTCCCAACCCAGGGATCGAACCCAGGTCTCCCACAGTGCAGGCAGATTAATTACCAGCTGAGCCACCAGGGAAGCCCAAGAATACTAAAGTGGGTAGTCTTTCCCTTCCCTAGTGGATCTTTCTGACCGGGGAATCAAACCAGGTTTCTTGCATTGCAGGTGGATTCTTAACCAGATGGGATCCCATATCTTAATATAATAGGAGCCATTTATGAGAAACCTTCCCTGCTGGCTCATCTGGTAAAGAATCCACCTGCAATGTGGGAGACTTGGGTTCGATCACTGGGTTGGGAAGATCTGGAGAAGAGAATGGCTGGTCTGGAGAATTCCACGGACTGTATAGTTCATGTACACAACTGAGCAAATTTTACTTCACTTCACTTCTTTATGACAAACCTACAGCTAACATCATATTCAAAGATTAAAAGCTTTCAGATTCTCCTCTATGACCAGAAACAAGACAAGGATGACCACTCTTAACCACTTCTACTTAATACAGTTTTGGAAATCCTAGCCACAGTAATCAGACAAGTAAAAGACAGAAAGGCATCCAAATTGGAAGGGAAAAAGTAAAACTGTCACTACTTGAAGATGACATAATACTATATATAGAAAACCTTATGATGCTACCAAAGACTATCAGGACTAATAAATTTAGTAAAGTTTCAGGACACAAGATTAATATACAGAAATCTGTTGTTCTATACAATAATAATGAACTATCACAGACAGAAAAGAATAAAACAATCTCATTTATAATCTCGTCAAAAGAATAAAATACCTAGAAATAAATTTAACCAAGATGGTGAAACACCTGTAATCAGAAACAATTAAATTTATAAAACAATAAAGAAGGGAACTGAAGACAATACAAATAAATGGAAAGATATCCCATGTTTATAGATTGGAAGAATTAAATATGTTAAAATAGCCACATAACCCAATGCCACCTATAGATTTAATATAATCATTATCAAAATGCTTATGACATTTTTCTGAGAACTAAAACAAATAATACTTAGTACATATAAAATCAGAAAAGACCTATATAGCCAAAACTATTTCTTTGAAGAAAAGAACAAAGCTAGAGGTATCATTCTCCCTGACTTTAGACTATACTACAAAGCTATGGTAAGCAAAACAGTATGACAGTGCCACAGAATTTGAGACATAGGTTAATGGAAAAGAATAAAGTGCCCAGCAATACACTCATACACATATGGTCAATAATCTAAAACAAAGGATGAAAGACTATAAATAGGGAAAATACTGCCTCTTCAATAAGTAAAGTTGGGGAAATGAACAGCTATATATAAAAGAGTCAAAGTAGAATATTTTCTCAATTCATATATTAAAAAAAAACCTCAAAATTGGTTGAAGTGTAACATCTAAAACAATAAATCTCCTAGAAGAAAGCATGGACAGCACACAGTCTTTAACCTAAGTTTTAGCAAATTTGTAACTGGCTCCTCAGGCAGAGGAAACAAACCAAAAATAAAGCAATGGAAAACTAAAAACATGAACACAAATATTCAACATAGACAAAGACACATATATTAAGACAAAAGTTTGAGTAGGCAGAATCTAAAAATACTTTAAAATAATGCATTATGACCAAGAAGGATTTGTCCCAAAATACATATACTTTAACATTTCTAAATGTTCATGAACAGATTAAACATATGACATATAGACAAAGGAAATACCATTCAACTCTTAAAAATGAGGAAATTTTGCCATGTGGGTCAAGGTGGGAGGAACTAGAGGACATTATGCTAAGTAAAATAAGTCAGGCAGAGGAAGAAAATACTAGCTAAAAGAGTCAAACTACAGAAGTAGAGAACAGAATGGTGGTTCCGGAGGATGTCAGAAAAGGAAAACGGGGAGGTGATGGTCAAAAGGTATAATGTTTCAGTTATATAAGAGGAAAAATTTCTGGAGATGCACCATTTAGCCTAGTATCTACAGTTAACAATACTGTATTGCATATGTAACATTTTCTAAGAGGTACATGTTAAGTGTTGCGATAATAAAAAAAATGCTACTAATTTTAAAAACTAGGTTAGAGGTGATGGATAGGTTTATAGATTTATAGTGATGATTGTTTCATGTTGTATGTGTGTGTGATAGTGGCTCAGTCTTATCTGACTGTTTGAAACCCCATGGACTGAAGCCCGCTAGGCTCCTCTGTCCATGGAATTCTCCAGGCAACAAGACTGGAGTAGGTTGCCATTTCCTTCTCCAGGGGACCTTCATGTTGTATGAAGTGAAGTGAAGTGAAGTCGCTTAGTTGTGTCCGACTCTTTGCAACCCCGTGGACTGTAGCCTGCCAAGATCCTCTGTCCATGGGATTTTCCAGACAAGAATACTGGAGGGGGTTGCCATTTCCTTCTCCAGGGGATCTTCCCAAGTCAGGAATCGAACTCAGGTCTCCTGCATTGCAGGCATACACTTTATCCTCTGAGCCACTAGGGAAGCCCCATGTAGTTGTATATATTAAACAAGCAGAGCTTTATATATGTCAATCATAACTCAACAAGTAAAAACATTAAAGAAAAAATTAAAAAAGAAAATTAATCCTTGTCATTCACCATATTAATAAAACTATTCTTACCACTTATTAAACTCAATGCCCCCAAATGAATTCATTATAGAAGGAAATTTCTCAATGCTGTGTCCTCAGAACTTAGAACAACCCCTGGTATATAGCAGTTACTCAACAGATACTAAAAATATGTTATTTCAAGGATTATAAAAAAGATTCAATTTATTTGAAATTATTGCAATTTGGTATTTGATTCTCCCCAAGTATTTGCTTTACACATGTAATGATGAATATTAAGAAATTATCCTTTTAAAATATGTGATAAGCAAAAGTAGATAAAAGTATGTTATATATTTTATTAACATACTATTAAGTGATAAGCAGTGATACCTGACTGCACTAGCAAACAAACAAAAAAAAAAAAAAAAAGGAAGCAAACTATGGAAAGAGTAGCTCACATAAAAACTTTTGCTAAAATGTGTTCATGTCATCTTTTTTATACTGAGTAGCAGTAGCTGTCAAAAAGATCCTAACAGCTTCAGAAAAGTTTAACTGAATGCCACATGTATTGCAGTACTTAGAGTTATGTGTAATCAAACAGGAATGTACTGGGGAGTTTGTTTCTATCCATCCATCTAATTATTTATTTTAAAATACTGAAGCAAGTCGAAGTCTATGATTAACATTTAAGATAAAACACTGAATCACCTTAATCTTTCGTCAACAAAGCTGAATGTCTACTTCATTAAATATAGTTATAGTAGCATGCATGGCTTAGTGATATGTTTAATTGACTAAATAAGTGAAATTAAATATTGCAGATATGTGAGTTACTACTCATGTAGCAGATACAAATCTCAGCCCATGAATCCAGATGGGAAAGATATGTAAGTGTATTTATCCATAACTTATATTAATGTTTATAATAAGCTGCCACTAATTTCAGGTATTCAAACCACTTCCCAAAAGGTTACATTTAATTATGAGTGAAATGTAATATGAAAGCATGGGTAGCGGCTTTCGACACATTCCATTTTCATATTCCTTTTCCTAGTGATGCTTCCTCCATAGAATTGTTATTCAGGCCACATCTGGGCCACTTTTCCTGTCCATGATGAATCTATTACTTTCATAGTACTAAAATTTGAGGGAGCTTTAAACAGAACACCTACAAGCCTTATAGCCTATGTGCCAACTGGAAACCAGGTTCCTGGATTTGAATCCCAGATGCACTGTCCATTATTTATGCAATCTTGAGCACCATAACTAGCATGTGTATGTCTCAGTTTCCTCCTGTAAAAAAAAATGGTGATAATAATATGGATTGAAATGTTATTATATTAACCTGCTTAGAACAGTTCCTGACATACAATAGTCTACTGGCTCTAATACTATCATTTTCACATTTGCTGCATGATTTGGCAACAAAATTAGGGCAGAGAGCAATCAGGAATGCAGATGCCAAAATATTACCTTTATTATATGGCTTACATGTGGAGACACATGGATTTCCTAACAGTAAACCCCAGATAATCATAGACTCCTGGAAAGTCATCACACATATCATTACATGATTGTGATGAAACTAAATCTCATAGCTTGAAATCCACACATGACAATTGTATGACTTGTCAGAGATGAGTTAAGAATGAACTTTTAGAAAATATTCATATTTAAAATATTTAAGAGTAAATTTTCACTAAAATATCAAAATTTAAACTGTCTGAGAAAACTGTTCACAGACTCTCTTCAATTTAAAAACTTACCAATTAGGAAATTTGTGTTGGAAATTTTCATTTCAAAGTTGAAATCCACTATCAAGAATTCAGACCACTTGTTTCAAAAATACCCTTTCTTTACAGGACCAACTAGGGGGTAAAAGCTCTACACATTTCCATAAATGTTTCTACGTGAATCATTTTTTATTAAAACTTCTTTAGATAAAGGGAGATAGAAAATGGGGTCAGAGGGCTGGTTCCTCAGATCTTAAGTGATTAAGGAATGTATTCATCTTTAAATAGAACAAACAACCAGCATGAGTCTTATAATGGTATACAACACATATTCTGTAAATAATAAAGTAAAAACTCATTGCCACATAGACTACTTGGTGATCAAATAAGAAGAGCAGCAATGAAAATCACAAATTTAAACTTTATTTCCCTTGTATCAGATACTAATCAAGGTGTCACATGTATCAGTTCTTGTAATTTTAGCAACAAAGTATTATTCCAAACTCTTGTTTTACAAAAGAATAAATAAAGCATAGAATAACATAAGTCACATACTCAGGAACTTGCAGACCTAGGATTTGGTGACCACAGATCCAGATTCTATGTTGCTGAATATTCTAATAAAAACTGTATCTGGTATCAGTGAACATTTTTGTTTGTTGAGTGAAAATTATAGCACTTTCAGAATATATTTATTACTAAAAAAAAAAGGCAGACAAATTATCAATAATTTCTTTAAGGCAAGCAACACGTGGTTTATAGTCTTTGCATAATCTTTAAAATATTTTTGCAGACTTTGTTAACATTCAATAAACCATTTATAGTAAACTCAAACAACTTCACTCTCACTTTTCACTTTCATGCATTGGAGAAGGAAATGTCAACCCACTCCAGTGTTCTTGCCTGGAGAATCCCAGGGATGGGGGAGCCTGGTGGGCTGCCGTCTACGGGGTCGCACAGAGTCAGACATGACTGAAGTGACTTAGCAGCAGCAGCAACAAGAACCAGAGATATTATTCCATAATATGGCTCAACTTCTCTTATCCATGTACTTTTCATACTTCAATTTACAAAATATTAATAACTAATTTGGTGGGAAATGTTTGAACAAAGTAAACTCAAATTGTTCGGCCAATTCTAGTAGTTTTTGTCTCAAACACTCACAAAATAAATATTTATTCTAGAAAATAGTGGTTTAAAAATCAAAATTAGGTATCATTACAGTTCTAGGCATTCCAAGTGAAAATTAACATTTTTTAAGTCGTGGAATTCATCCATCATTGGTATGTTTATATCACCATATTAGGCAAGATGTATATCCTACTGTTGCCATAACACATTACCACAAATTTAGTGGCTTACAAAAAATGAAATTCATTATTTTAGAGTTCTGGAAATGACGTTTAAATTCAAGGTGTAGGCAGAATAGCATTCTCTCTAGAGGATCTGGGGGAGAATACACCAGTTTGCCGTTTTTTAGTGTATAGAAACTACCTTAATCCCTTGGTTTGTGGCCACCTCCTGTTTCCTGCCTCCCTCCTCTCAGGAAAACCCTTATGACTGCATTGAGCCTACCTCAACAATTCAGGATGTTCCCTTCCATTCAAGCCAAAGTGTAATTACACCTTCAAAATCCCTGTTACCGTTCAAGGGAACATTCATAGTTTCCCAGGATTAGAAGATGGATATCTTTTGTGGTGGGGTATTATTCAGTGGGTAAGAAGGAATATTTTCTTATTAAATATTACATGCCAGACCTCTACGCTATAAATTTTTAGAAGCTGACCTTTCAGGACAAATACTTCTAATTATATCTTAGCTCATAGAATCTTCATTAGAGATGAAGGGGAATAGAGATAAAGAATCTCCTTTTAAAATGAAATGCTGAAGCCTTTAGAAATTGTATCCTTTCAGATATTAAATTGCTATGTTGTGTCATAGGTCCAACTCTTGGTCTCCTTCATCTTGGTTCCTCTGGTTTTGCTTATTATGCTAAAGGAAAGTGTTCATCTCAGATGTTTTGATCACTGTAGTTTCCTTTCTTGATAATAATAATAATTTACTCATATATGGACAAATAATAGATATAGTTTGGAGAAATATAGTTACTTTTAGAATGAATTCTTTTTCTTTTTAGGTGTCTGGATAAGAAGATCATCATATATCACTGATTTCTGGCAAAGGAAAAAAATGTACAGGCAGCCTTGAAATGGAAAATAATAAGATCAACTTGTTCACTTTCATCTTTCTATCTTTCTGGCTGTATCAGCTCCTGGGAAATTTCTTCAATCCTTCCTCAGGTCTTTGAAGTATGTAATCGCTATGTAAACACACACACAAAAATTTATCATTGAAAACAAAAATAGCATGTTTGATTCATAAATAAGATTTTTTAAAAGTATTCCAATAATTAAACATTTTTTACAGAAATTTCAAAAGGAATTTCCAAATAAATGCCTAAATGACCTGTAATAATTGTCAAAGATTTTGCAAATAATTAGTATAAAATTTTAATAAGCAACCATATAATTAATACATTTTGAATCTTGGATTATTTATTTAAGGAAGTGAAATCAATTATATTCTTTTATTAAAAGCAGGAAGATCTTTTAATTCTTCCACAATCATATTACTATCCAAACTCACATGATTTATGTATACCATGCAATTTACTTTTAAATAACATATTTACTGTAGAAAATGTAGTTACACAATATCATTAGGACAAAATATAATTCTAATTATATGTATCTTTTCTTGAAGCCAGAAACTCTGAATTCAGATATGGATTATGATGAAGACTGACCTATGAAATCAATAAATTACATACTTTTAAGGCCCAGGTTTTGATGGAATTTTTATACATGTGGGCTATGCTTAGTCACTCAGTTGTGTCTGACACTCTGTGTCCCAGTGGACTGTAGCCCTCCAGGTTCCTCTGTCCATGGGGATTCTCCAGGCAAGAATACTGGAGTGGGTTGCCATGCCCTCCTTCAGGGAATCTTCCCAACCCAGTGATCGAACCCAGGTCTCCCACATTGCAGGTGGATTCTTTACTGTCTGAGCCACCAAGAAAGCCCATTTTTGTTTGTTTGTTTGTTTATATAACAGCATGGGACAGTAATGAAGATCAGTGATACTAGTATTTAAATAGTGTATGCTCTCTGAATTTCTTTAGGTCTACTCGTTTGCCTGGCAATATTATGTTGAGTTAAACCTACATTCATTTCAGTCTCTCAGTCGTGTCCAGCTCTTTGTGACCCCATGGACTGCAGCATGCCAGGCTTCCCTGTCCATCACCAACTCCCAGAGCTTGTCATGTCCACTGAGTCAGTGATGCCATCCAACCATCTCTTCCTCTGTCGTTCCCTTCTCCTATCTTCAATCTTTCCATACCCAGAAACTATAAGTTCAAAAAGTGTATAATTTTGTTCTGAGCACAAGAGATAAATGCAGCAATCTAGACAGTAGATGAGAAAACATCATTATTAGGAATCAAAGACGAAGCACACAGTCCTTTTCAATCTTAGGCTAATCTTTTGACCTCAGTTTTCTCATCCATAAAATAGGATTAAAATGTTTCCTTTATCACTTGCCAATCTTTAATAGGAGAGATAATGATCATAAATATAAAATCATTTTAAATGTCAATAAAACTGTTATTTCTTCCTGAGATGAGCTTTATGATATTTAAGGATAAGTATTTTGGTTTATAAAGTACACACTGGGCTTCCCAGGGGGCAGTAGTGGTAAAGAACCCACCTGCAGGAGTGGTAAGGAACATGGGTTCTATCCCTGGGTTGGAAAAATCCCCCAGAGAAGGGCATGGCAGCCCACTCCAGTATTCTTGCCTGGAGAATTCCAAGGACCAAGAAGACAGGCTACAGTTCATAGGGTGGCAAACAGTGATACATGACTGAGTGACTTACCACAAAGTGTATATTAATTACATGTATATTATACATTTTTAATTTGCTGAATTATTAAAATAATAAATCATGACAGATAATTACTACTGTTTTGCAACTATATGAAATTCCAGGTATCTGTTTTTCTTTACTTGCTGATTGACAAGACATTTAAAAACATCAATTCCTGATTAATGATCTTGTTAATAAACTAATATAAATGCATGCTTCTGGGTATCTCCGAAAGAAAAGAAGATTTAGAGAAAACAAGTAGAAGAGAAAAACAGTATATGAATAATGCATATATTTGTTCACTTCTATCTCCCTGCCTTTTGCTTGTAATGATATGTTTTGATAGCTGCAAATAGCAGGGATTTATGGATGAAAGGGTATTTTACTATGCCAGAGATCTGACATACCATTAAATCATCCTTATAGCAAAATGGGGAAATCCTACTTAAACTTAAGCCATGAAATAGTAATAATTACATAGTAGTTTTATGAGAGATGATAAGTATTTGCAAAATTGTTATTGTATTAATAATTTTTAGTAGTAACATGTTTCAATGTGCCACATGAGATTTATGGAAAGTAGTATGGAAAGTGTGGCTTCCCTAGAAGTTCAGTTGATAAAGAATCTGCCTTCAATGCAGGAAAGATGGGTTCGATCCCTGGGTCAGGAAGATCCCCTGGAGGAAAAAATGGCAACCCACTCCAGTACTCTTGCCTGGAGAATTCCATGGACAGAGGAATCTGGAAGGCTACAGTCCATGGGATTACAAAGAGTCGGACATGACTGTGTGACTAACTCACTTTCAGAGGTTAGAAAAGTATTTCCCGTTAATGAGCAGCATAGCATTTATAAAAATATACAAGCTCAGTGTAGGGACAAGAAGTCAGACAAATTTTTTATTTTGTAGTTTGCTTGACACTCTTCAAATTTTTACTGACTTGTTACTCTTGGAACTAATAATAATAGCTATCATCACATGAGATTCAGGCTATATGCTAGGCAGTTTGTAGGTACTAGTGTGATTAGTATATAAAAAAATGCTTCTTTAAGTAATAAGCTAAAAAATAATAATGATAATGATGATCAATCGGTTCGGTTCAGTTCAATTCAGTCGCTCAGTCACGTCAGGCCTCCCTGTCCATCAACAACTTCCAGAGTTTACTCAAACTCATCTCTATTGAGTCGGTGATGCCATCCAACCATCTTATCCTCTGTCATGCCCTTCTCCTCCTGACTTCAGTCTTTCCCAGCATCAGGGTCTTTTCCAGTGAGTCAGTTCTTTGCATCATGTGGCCAAAGTATTGCAATTTCAGCTTCAGCACTAGTCCTTCCAATGAATATTCAGAACTGATTTCCTTTAGGATGGACTGGTCGGATTTCCTTGCTGTCCAAGCGACTCTCAAGAGTCTTCTCCAACACCATAGTTCGAAAGCATCAATTATTCAGCGATTATCTTTCTTCATAGTCCAATTCTCACATCCATACATGACTACTGGAAAAACCATAGCTTTGACTAGATGGATCTTTGTTGGCAAAATAATGTCTGCTTTTTAATATGCTGTCTAGGTTGCTCATAACTTTTCTTCCAAGGAGTAAGTGTCTTTTAATTGCATGGCTACAGTCACCATCTGCAGTGGTTTTGGAGCCCTACAAAAAATAAAGTCTGTTACTGTCTCCACTATTTCCCCATCTATTTGCCATGAAGTGATGGGACCAGATGCCATAATCTTCATTTTCTGAATGTTGAGTTTTAAGCAAACTTTTTCACTCTCCCCATTCATTTTCATGAAGAGGCCCTTTAGTTCATCTTCCTTTTCTGCTGTAAGGGTGGTGTCATCTGCATATCTGAGGCTATTCATATTTCTCCCAGCAATTTTGATTCCAGCTTGTGTTTCTTCCAGCCCAGTGTTTCTCATGATGTACCCTGCATATAAGTTAAATAAGCAGGGTGACAATATACAGCTTTGACGTACTCCTTTTCCTATTTGGAACCAGTCTGTTGTTCCATGTCCAGTTCTAAATGCTGCTTCCTGACCTGCATATAGATTTCTCAAGAGGCAGGTCAGGTCACGGGTATTCCCATCTCCTTAAGAACATTGCACAGTTTGTTGTGATCCACATAGTCAAAGGCTTTAGCATAGTCAATAAAGCAGAAATAGATGTTTTTCTGGAGCTCTCTCGCTTTTTGATGATCCAGTGGATGTTGGCAATTTGATCTCTGGTTGCTCTGGCTTTTCTAAAACCAGCTTGAACATCTGGAAGTTCACGGTTCACGTATTGCTGAAGCCTGGCTTGGAGAATTTTGAGCATTATTTTACTAGCGTGTGAGATGAGTGCAACTGTGCGGTAGTTTGAGCATTCTTTGGCATTGCCTTTCTTTGGGATTGGAATGAAAACTTACCTTTTCCAGTCCTGTGGACACCACTGAGCTTTCCAAATCTGCTGGCATATTGAGTTCACCACTTTCACAGCATCAGCTTTTAGGATTTGAAATAGCTCAACTGGAATTCCATCACCTTCACTAGCTTTCTTCATAGTAATGATTCTTAAGGCCCACTTGACTTCGCTTTCCCGGATGTCTAGATCTAGGTGAGTTAGCATACCATTGTGAATATATGGGTCGTGAAGATCTTTTTGGTGTAGTTCTTATGTGTATTCTTGCCACCCCTTCTTAATATCTTCTGCTTCTGTTAGGTCCATAGCCTTTCTGTGCTTTATTGTGCCCACCTTTGCATGAAATGTTCCCTTGGTGTCCCTAGTTTTCTTGAAGAGATCTCTAGTCTTTTCCATTCTATTTTCCTCTATTTCTTTGCACTGTTCACTGAGGAAGGCTTTCTTGTCTCTCCTTACTATTCTTTGGAACTCTGCATTCAGATGGATATATCTTTCCTTTTCTCCTTTGCTTTTCACTTTTCTTCTTTTCTCAGCTATTTGTAAGGCCTCTTCAGACAGTCATTTTGCTTTTTGCATTTCTTTTTCTTGGGGATGGTCTTGATTCCTGTCTCCTGTACAATGTCATGAACCTCTATCCATAGTTCTTCAGGCATTGTCTCCATCAGATCTAATCCCTTGAATTTATTTCTCACTTCTGCTGTATAATCGTAAGGGATTTGATTTAGGTCATATCTGAATGGTCTACTGCTTTTCCCTACTTTCTCCAATTTAAGTCTGAATTTGGCAATAAGGAGTTCATGATCTGAGCCACAGTCAGCTCCAGGTCTTGTTTTTGCTGACTGTATAGAACTTCTCCATTTTTGGCCGCAAAGAACATAATCAATCTGGTTTGGGTATTGACCATCTGGTGATGTCCACGTGTAGAGTTTCTCTTGTGTTGTTGTAAGATATTTGCTATGACCAGCATGTTCTCTTGGGCAAAACTCTATTAGCCTTTGCCATGCTTCATTCTGTACTGCAAGGCCAAATTTGCCTGTTACTCCAGGTGTTCCTTGACTTTCTACTTTTGCATTCCAGTCTCCTATAATGAAAATAACATCATTTTGGGGTGTTAGTTCTAGAAGGTCTTGTAGATCTTCAAAGAACCATTCAACTTAAGCTTCTTCAGTATTACTGGTTGGTGCATAGACTTGGATTACTGTGATGAATGATTTGCCTTGGAAATGAACAGAGATCATTCTGCCTTTTTTGAGACTGCATCCAAGTACTGCATTTCAGATTCTAATACATTTTTCATAAAGTCTGTTCCAAAGCCAGTTCATACCATGAACTCACTGTAATCTAACACCAGCAGCAGAGATGGGACTTCCCTGATGGTCTAGTGGTTAAGAATCCACCTGCCAATGCAGAGCTGCTGCTGCTGCCAAGTCACTTCAGTCGTGTCCAACTCTGTGCGAGCCCAGAGACGGCAGCCCACCAGGCTCCCCCGTCCCTGGGATTCTCCAGGCAAGAACACTGGAGTGGGTTGCCATGTCCTTCTCCAATGCATGAAAGTGAAAAGTCAAAGTGAAGTTGCTCAGTCGTGTCCGACTCTTTGTGACCCCATGGACTGCAGCCCACCAGGCTCCTCCATCCATAGGATTTTCCAGGCAAGAGTACTGGAGTGGGTTCCAACGTGGAGCATATGGGTTCAGTCCCTGGTCTGACAAGATCCCACAGGCCTCTAGCAACTAAGCTCATGTGCCACAACTACTGCAGCCTGCGAGCCTAGAGCTGGTGCTCTGTAACTAGAGAAGCCCCTGAAATGAGAAGCCCAGCTAACACAATGATGAGTAGCTCCCACTCACTACAACTAGAGAAAGCCTAGGCACGGTAACAAAAACTTAGTTCAGCCAAAAACAATTAAATAAATCTTAAAAAATAAATAAAAAATAAAACCAGTATTTTACTGCCATAAAGTAACCATTGTGCTGAATATCATGGTGAGGAATCAAAGTCTAAAGAAGTTGTTTTTTTTTTTTTTTTTTTTTGCCAATATCAAAAGTCATGTTAGTTTCATGGCTATGACAAGATTCAGCCTTCTTGTATTTATCATCTACTAATTTCTTACCCTCTGTGTTAGTTATCTAATGCTTTATAACATATTTCCATAAACTTCACAGCTTACAACAACATACAGTTTTGCTTCCCTGTTTCTTTGGATCATGAACTTTCCAGGCACAGTTGAGCTGAGTCTTCAGGATTTCACAATGCCTGTAAACAAGATGTCAGCTGTCTCATCCTGAGTCAGGGGAAGACTGCTCCCAAACTTGTATGATTGTTAGCAAAATCTAGATCCTTATTGATCACAGAACCAAGATTTTCAGCGTCTTGCTGGTTGTTGGCCAGGGGCCACTCTCATTTCCTTGCCACGTGAACCTCTTCATGTAGCACCTCAAAACAAGGCAATTTGCTTCCGTAAAGCCAGCCCGTAAGATGCTAGCAACACCACAGTATAAGCTTCCATAACTTAATCATGTAAAACAGATAGCCAATGGGAATTTGCTATATGCCTCAGGAACTCAAACAGGAGCTCTGTATCAACCTAGAGGGGTGGGATGGTGAGGTAGATGGGAAGGAGTTTCAAAAAGGGAGGGGATATATGTATACCTATGGCTGATTCATGTTGAGATTTGACAGAAAACAGGAAAATTCTATAAAGCACTTATCCTTCAATAAAAAATAAATTAAGAAAAAAATATCTTAATCATGGAAATGCATTCTATTACCTTTGCTGTATTCTCTTGGCTAGAAACAAATCACAGGTCCTACCAACACTCAGTGGGGGAATACGGAAACATGAGTGAAGCAGAGATAATTGGGGGTCACCGTTAGAATTTGTGTATCACAGCCCCCTTACTGAAGTCTGCGGGAAAGGCACATCTTCACCTTAGCCATTGCCATCAACCTGGGTTTTCACTGCCCAATAAATCAAGCATCCAAACACCAATCTTTTGACTCATGTTTATCCACTTCTGAGATCATATCCCAGACCTTGCCATTGCTTATAATTGAATAACCTTCCACTCCCCTATGGATTTAGGTACTCCACTCTCATCAATCAAGTTTCAGCTCTTAGGTAATATTTTCATAGATTTTAATGCCCATCTTAGAGTATTATAGAACCAATGTCAAATACTTTCACATAAAGATTGTGAACCCTGTCAACATTTCATTTATCATAATTAAAAATTTTATTTGAGTTTTCTAAAAGGAATATTCCTCATTTTTAGGTTAAAGTTTTCATGATATTGTTCAACACACTGTTAGCACAGGACTTGCTATGCATTGAGATGCAATCAACATTGTTTACTAAACTGATAAGTGATTCATAGTTAGAACTAAAATTTACCACTGATCTTCTATTCCATCTTCCTAATTCTTATTCATCTCTGAGTTCTTGAAATAAATAAATCTTACAAACTCAGTATGTGAGCTTCCTGATTATCACCAATTCTGCCTTCTATTTGTTTCCATACACACTGTTTTTCACTAAGTAATATTATTTTTCAAAGCCTAAATGAAAAGATGCTCCTCAGAATAAATATTCTAAACTTTGCAAAGATTATTTGCTGTTAAGGAAATAATTTTCTGCACTTTAAATATATAATGCTTGTGTTAATTTACACTTAGATGATTGTATAAGAGGAATTTTTTTTCTTAAACAGTATAGAAAACATTAAATATATTAAATGATATTTATTAGAAAGCATGTTTTTATTATGTGGTAATTTTACCTCTATTATAGATAGGAGATTTAGGTAGAGTTGTTGACATAGAATCAGGGAAGAATAAGGGCTCAACAATTCATCCGCTCAGTCATGTCCAACATTTTGCAACCCCATGGCCTCTTGCACACCAGGCTTCCCTGTCCAACACCAACTCCCAGAGTTTACTCAAACTCATCCCAATTGAGTCGGTGATGCCATCCAACCATCTCATCCTCTGTTGACCCTTTTCCTCCTGCCTTCAATCTTTCCCAGCATCAGGGTTTTTTCAAATGAGTCAGTGTTTTGAATCAGGTGGCCAAAGAAAGTATTGGAGTTTCAGCTTCTGCATCAATCCTTCCAATGAACGTTCAGGGTTGATTTCCTTTAGGATGGACTGGTTAGATTTCCTTCTCTTGAGAGATGACTCCCAAGAGTCCTTTCCAACACCACAGTTCAAAAGCATCAGTTCTTCAGCACTCAGGTTTCTTTGTAGTCCAACTCTCACATTCATACATGACTATTGGAAAAACCATAGCTTTGACTAGAGGGACTTTTGTTGGCAAAGAAATATCTCTGCTTTTTAATATGCTATCTAGGTTGGTCATAACTTTTCTTCCAAAGCATAAGTGTCTTTAATTTGATGGCTGTAATCACCATCTGCAGTGATTCTGGAGCCCAAGAAAATAGTCTGTCACTGTTTCCACAGTTTCCCCATCTATTTTCCATGAAGTGATGGGACCAGATGCCACGATCTTCATTTTCTGAATGTTGAGTTTTAAACCAGCTTCTTCACTCTGCTCTTTCACTTTCATCAAGAGCCTCTTTAGTTCTTCTTCACTTTCTGCCATAAGGGTGGTGTCATCTGCAAACCTAGGTTATTGATATTTCTCACGGCAATCTTGATTCCAGCTTGTGCTTTATCCAGTCTAGCATTTCTCATGATGTATTCTGCATATAAGTTACATAAGCAGGGTGACAATATACAGCCTTGATGTACCCCTATCCCAATTTGGAACCAGTCTGTTCTTCCATGTCCAATACTAACTATTGCTTGTTGACCTGCATATAGATTTCTCAGGAGGCAGGCAGGTGGTCTGGTATTTCCATCTCTTTGAGAACTTTCCACTGTCAAAGGGTTTGGCATAGTCAATAAAGCAGAAATAGATGTTTTTCTGGAACTCTCTTGCTTTTTTGGTGATTCAACGGATGTTGGCAATTTGATCTCTGGTTCCTCTGGCTTTTCTGAATCCATCTTGAACATCTGGAAGTTCACAGTTCACATACTGTTAAAGTCTGGCTTGGAGAATTTTGAGCATTACTTTACTAGCTTGTGAGATGAGTGCAATTGTGCGGTAGTTTGAGCATTCTTTGGCACTGCCTTTCTTTGGGATTGGAATGAAAAGTGACCTTTTCCAGTCCTGTGGCCACTGCTGAGTTTTCCAAATTTGCTGGCATATTGAGTGCAGCACTTTCACAGCATCATCTTTTAGGATTTGAAATAGCTCAACCGGGCAACTAACATGTTCACTTTAGATCTATTGGTTTTTAATGTTGGCAATGCTTTTATTTCCTTTTAAATCTTCTACCTAGTTGTTCTATCCATTATTAGAATAAGGTTTGTAACTTCCAACTATTACTGTTGTATAGTATCTATTTTCTCTTCAATTCTGATGTTTTTGCTTCAGGTATATGGAGTTCTGTACGTAGAAGCTTGCATTGATTAACTATTATGATTTCCTGATGAATAGCACTTTTGTCTAGTTATATAGTGTCTTTAAGGGACACATTTATAATTCAAAGACCCAAATCGTAGATGTAAAATGAGGTACTGTGCAAACAAATAAAAAAAAAAGAGCTGCTGTGATTATAAGACAATACATACTTTAAGAGAAAAATTTTTCTTAAAAACAAGGGAAGGCATTCTGTAATGATAACACCTTAATTCATAACAATTTGATTCAGATTATTGACAAAGTATCACTACAAACAAAGCTAGTGGAGATGATGGAATTCCAGCTGAGCTCTTTCAAATCCTGAAAGACGATGCTGTGAAAGTGCTGTAATCAATATGCCAGCAAATTTGAAAAACTCAGCAGGGGCCACAGGACTGGAAAAGGTCAGTTTTCATTCCAATCCCAAAGAAAGACAATGCCACAGAATGCTCAAACTACCACACAATGGCACTCATCTCACACGCTAATAAAGTAATGCTCAAAATTCTCCAAGCCAGGCTTCAGCAATATGTGAACCATGAACTTCCAGACATTCAAGCTGGTTTTAGAAAAGGCAGAGGAATCAGAGATCAAATGGCCAACATCCTCTGGATCATTGAAAAAGCAAGAGAGTTCCAGAAAAACATCTATGTCTGCGTTATTGACTATGCCAAAGCCTTTGAGTGTGTGGATCACAATAAACTGTGGAAAATTCTGAACAAGATGGGAATACCAGACAACCTGACCTGCCTCTTGAGAAAACTATATGCAGGTCAGGAAGCAACAGTTAGAACTGGACATGGAACAACAGACTGGTTCCAAATAGCAAAAGGAGTATGTTAAGGCTGTATATTGTCACCCTGCTTATTTAACTTATATGCAGAGCATATTATGAGAAATGCTAGGCTGGAAGAAGCACAAGCTGGAATCAAGATTGCCGGGAGAAATATCAATAACATCAGATATGCAGATGACACCACCCTTATGGCAGAAAGTGAAGAAGAACTAAAAAGCCTCTTGATGAGAGTGAAAGAGGAGAATGAAAAAGTTGGCTTAAAGCTCAACATTCAGAAAATGAAGATGATGGCATCCGGTCCCGTCACTCCATGGGAAATAGATGGGGAAACAGTGGAAACAGTGTCAGACTTTATTTTGGGGGGCTCCAAAATCACTGCAGATGGTGACTGCAGCCACGAAATTAAAAGATGCTTACTCCTTGAAAGGAAAGTTAGGACCAACCTAGATAGCTTTGAAAAGCAGAGACACTACTTTGCCAACAAAGGTCCATCTAGTCAAGGCTATGGTTTATTGAGTGGTCATGTATGCATGTGAGAGTTGGACTGTGAAGAAAGCTGAGGCCCAAAGAATTAATGCTTTTGAACTGTGGTGTTGGAGAAGATTCTTGAGAGTCCTTTGGACTGCAAGGAGATCCAACCAGTCCATTCTAAAGGAGATCAGCCCTAGGATTTCTTTGGTAGGAGTGATGCTAAAGCTGAAACTCCAGTACTTTGGCCACCTTATGCAAAGAGTTGACTCATTGGAAAAGTCTCTGATGCTGGGAGGGGTTGGGGACAGGAGGAGAAGTGGATGGCAGAGGATGAGATGGCTGGATGACATCACTGACTCGATGGACGTGAGTCTGAGTAAACTCCAGGAGTTGGTGATGGACAGGGAGGCCTGGCATGCTACGATTCATGGGGTCACCAAAAATTGGACACAACTGAGCAACTGATGTGATCTGATTGACAAATTAGTTGTACAGAAAAATTTGCTGTTATATAGCTCCCTTTTCTTCCCTTGTGCTATTGACGTCACATAAATTGCATCCTTCTGTTATTAAGCCAGCAAATAGTTTTATAATCATTGCTTTTCCAGTTGTCTGTAAAATCAAAGAGGAAAATAATTACAAAAAGTATTTTTATGTGGCTTTTAAAATATTTACCTATGTAGTTTACTGTTGTCTTTTTATTTCTTTAATTGTTTTCAGTAACTAACTGTCTAGTATCTTTTCACTTCACAGAGGACTTTCATTAGTATTTTTCATAGAGCAAGTCCATTTTTTTTTTAGGGCAGGTCTGAGAGAAGTAATTTCTCTCAGGTTTTGTTTACTGGCAAATGTCTTAACTTCTTCATTTCTGAGGGACAGTTTTTCTGTATATAAAAATTTTGTTGAGGGTATTTTTCTTTCAGCATGTCAATATTTCATCTTTTGGGACTCCATGCTTTCTAATGAGAAATCACCTGTTAGTCTTATTAAAGATGCCTTCTTCACGATTACTCTCTTTTGCTGCTTTCGATAGTTTCTGGCATTTGCTTGTAACAGTGTGATTATGATGTGCTAGGTGTGACACTGAGTTTGTACCAGAATTTGTTGAGTTTCTTGAATATGTTAATTGACATCTTTCATCAATTTTGTCAAGTGTTCACCCATACTTTCGTCGCATTCATGTATCCCCCCCTCCACCCCACCCCCCAACCCCCCGTATCCTCTCTCCTCTATTTCAAAGATTCCTATTATGTATAACCTGGTACATTTGATCTTGGTATACTTGATCTTGTAAACACACAGATCTTTGAGGTTCTATGGGCTTCTCTGATAGCTCAGTTAGTAAAGAATCCGCCTGCAGTGAAGGAGATACCAGTTCGATTCCTGCGTGGGGAAAATCCAGTGGAGAAGGGATTGGCTACCGACTCCAATATTCTTGGGCTTCCTTTATGGCTCAGCTGAAATGTGGGACACCTGGTTTCAATCCTGGGGTTGAGAAGATTCCCTGGAGAAGGGAACAACTAACCACTCTAATATTCTGGCCTAGAGAATTCCATGGACTATATAGTCCATGGGGTCAGAAAGAGTTGGACAGGACTGAGTGACTTTCACTTTATAAGGTTCTATTTATTCATGTTTCTCCTGGAAAAGGGCATGGCAACCCACTCCAGTATTCTTGCCTGGAGAATCCCATGGACAGAAGAGCCTGGTGGGCTACAGTCCATGGTGTTGCAAAGGGCCGAACATGACTGAAGCGACTTAGCATGCACGCTTTCATGTTTCTTCATTCTTTATGTTTCTCAGGCTAGATAACCTCAACTGACATATTTTCAAGTTGATTCTTTCTTTACCAGTTGAAATACAATGTAGATGCTTGCTAGTAAATTTTTCATTTCAGTTGTTTTAATTTTAATTGCCCTCCACTAAGGGTTTGCTTTGATTGCTGTTTGTGGCAGTGGTGGTGGTTTGTTTTGTCAATACCATCTTAAATTCATTTTCTAAAGTCTGTGTTCTTTGTCATTTGTGGTCACTGAAGTTTCTGCTTAGTTAGTTTGATGGTCACCTAATTACTGTATTCAGATCAGCTGGGCATATTATACATGTATATCTGAGCTCTATCCAGATGTACACATATAAGAATTAGATTATTTGAAATTCATAGCCTTGCCAGTCAATGTTTATTCAGTTCAGTTCAGTTCAGTCACTCAGTCGTGTCCAACTCTTTGTGACCCCATGAATCACAGCATGCCAAGCCTTCCTGTCCATCACCAACTCCTGGAGTTCACTCAGACTCACATTCATCAAGTCCGTGATGCCATCCAGCCATCTTATCCTCTGTCGTCCCCTTCTTCTCCTGCCCCCAATCCCTCCCAGCATCAAAGTCTTTTCTAATGAGTCAACTCTTCGCATGAGGTGGCCAAAGTACTGGAGTTTCAGCTTTAGCATCATTCCTTCCAAAGAAATCCCAGGGTTGATCTCCTTCAGAATGGACTGGTTGGATCTCCTTGCAGTCCAAGGGACTCTCAAGAGTCTTCTCCAATACCACAGTTCAAAAGCATCAATTCTTTGGGGCTCAGCCTTCTTCACAGTCCAACTCTCACATCCATACATGACTACTTGTAAAACCATAGCCTTGACTAGATGGACCTTAGTCAGCAAAGTAATGTCTCTGCTTTTGAATATGCTATCTAGGTTGGTTCATAACTTTTCTTCCAAGGAGTAAGCGTCTTTTAATTTCATGGCTGCAATCACCATCTGCAGTGATTCTGGAGCCCCAAAAAATAAAGTCTGACACTGTTTCTACTGTTTCCTCATCTATTTCCCATGGAGTGATGGGACCGGATGCCATGATCTTCGTTTTCTGAATTTTGAACTTTAAGCCAACTTTTTCACTCTCCTCTTTTGGCTTTTTAGTTCCTCTTCTCTTTCTGCCATAAGCATGGTGTCATCTGCGTATCTGCGGTTATTGATATTTCTCTCGGCCATCTTGATTCCAGCTTGTGTATATTCCAGTCCAGCATTTGTCATGCAAAAAGTAAAAAAGTATTCAGCAAAAAGTTAAATAAGCAGGGTAACAATATACAGCCTTGACGTACTCCTTTTCCTATTTGGAACCAGTCTGTTGTTCCATGTCCAGTTCTAACTGTTGCTTCCTGGCCTGCAGACAGGTTTCTCAAGAGGCAGATTATTGCAGGTGTCTAATGCAGGTCAAAATTCAGAAAACTAAGTCAAGGCTATGGTTTTTCCAATGGTCATGTATGGATGTGAGAGTTGGACTGTGAATAAAGCTGAGCCCCGAAGAATTGATGCTTTTGAACTGTGGTGCTGGAGAAGACTCTTGAGAGTCCCTTGGACTGCAAGGAGATCCAACCAGTCCATTCTAAAGGATATCAGTCCTAGGTGTTCATTGGAAGGACTGATGCTAAAGCTGAAACTCCAATACTTTGGCCACCTCATGTGAAGAGTTGACTCATTGGAAAAGACTCTGATGCTGGGAGGGATTGGGGGCAGGAGGAGAAGGGGACGACAGAGGATGAGATGCTGGATGGCATCACAGACTCGATGGACTTGAATTTGGGTGGACTCCGGGAGTTGGTGATGGACAGAGAGCCCTGCGTGCTGCAATTCATGATGTCGCAAAGAGTTGGACACGACTTAGCTACTGAACTGAATGAATGGTTATTAGTGGTTATTTATTGTAGGTATCTTGCTTTTAACTAACTTTGTTTACCCCCATAACATTGTGGTGCTTATTTATTGCGACAATTATTTCAGCTTTGGTTAGATATAATTGACATATAATATTGTATAAGCTTAAGTTGTAAATCTGTTGATTTATTACATTTATATATTGCAAAGGTATTACCACCACAGTGTTAGCTCCACCATAGTGTTAGTTATCACCTCCATCACATCAGATAGTTACCATTTCCTTTCTGTGGTGAGATTTAAAATCTACTTTGTTAGCAAGTTTCAAGTATATAATACAGTGTTATTAATTATAATCACCATATTATACAATAGATTCCTAGAACTTATTCACTTTATAACTGGAAATTTATACTCTTTGACCAACATCTCCCCAATAACCCATAACCTGGTAACTACTATTCTAGTGCAATTACAATTTTTAAAGCATACTATTACCTGTACTGGACATCAAAGAGAAAAGGCCAAATAAAGAAGGCTTAAGTTGAAGTTCAGTTTAGTTCTGTTGAAGTAGATTCATTTTAAGTAAAACAGATGGTGAATAATAAACAAACTATAGCATAATTAGTATTATGAAAGGGAACTATATAATCCCAACTGTTACTACTAAATTTCCTACTTGACATGCCCCAAATAATTATTCTCTATTTTAATTAGTACACTATAACCCCAACTTAGAACTAACTACAATCTTCATGTTTGTCAAGGTTGATAGCACATTTCTAATCAGTCACCTTTATTTAACTGCACACTCTATCTTTTAGGCAAGTGTCCATAATTCCATTCCTACTTAATCAATGTGAAATGGACCATTGAGCTGTCTCACGTCTCTGGATAAATGTTGCTCTATTTTAATTTCTTTCTACATAAACAACTTTTACCATTGAATTTGTCTACAAACTTCTTTTCCTCTAGAATCTAATGAATGAGAACTGACACTCTCACTTTATTCAGTGTAAATTCAAAGTAAAGCCATATTTTTCACAAGAGAATTCATACTTATTTTTTATACTCCTAAATTACCAATAAGCACTTTTAAACATTCTATATGCTTTTAAAAACTTGTTTTATGAAAATTTTTTACCATAAGTGCACAATTCAGTTCTTTTCATAAATTGAACAAGTGCATGCAAACAGCACCAATATTAAGAACAGTTAACGCTAGCAGAGAGCACCCCATTTTTTGTACAAGTTTCTACTGATAATATTCCATCCAAGGGAAACCATTTTTCTGACATCCAAATTATCCATTAGTTAGTCCTGGTTGTGTAACTTACTAGGATGAATTATATAGAACACACTTATTTGAGTCTGCTTTCTTTCGCTCAACATATTGATGAAATTCATCCATTTATTCTTAACTGCTGTATAGAATTCTATGTGTGGACATGCTACAATTTATCCATCCTACTGTGCTACAGTCCATGGGGCTGCGAAGAATGAGGCGTGACTGAGCGACTGAACAACAAAACTGTTGATGGGCATCTGCTTAATTGCACTTGGTAATAGTTTAGTTTAAGAACATTATAGAGTTTTTGATGAACATTGGAAAGCAATTATTTTTTAATGCACAAAACAAGGAATTTATAGAATGCCATATGTTATTTAAATAAGTATGTGTACTATAAATAGCTCAAAGGATAACAGTGACTGATGCTTGTCCCTTTGACTAAACTCATCACAAGAACACTGGCATCTCACTTTTCTGGATTTACATCATCTGGAACACATTTATATTCTCTTCCCACAAATGAAGATGTTTGGGAACGCATGTAAGAATTAAAGATTTTAAAATTAAAAAAAAAATTAAAAATTAAAATTAAAAAAAAATAAAATAAAATAAAAAGTGAGCCTTAAATAAAAAAAAAAAAAAAACATGGTAGAGCTTTTGATAAAACAACATGTACATCTATCAACCAGGCCATTTAAACTGAGATGGCTTTTGTAGGAATTGCAAAATTGACAGCATTTCTAATTTCTTTTGTCTTATTGTAGTTTTAGGGATCTTTTGATAAATGGAAGTTATTTTAGGGTGAATAAAGGGTCATGTTTCAAGTCCTTGAATAAAATGTGCAAAATTTTGTCTGGGAAAAAAAAAAAGAAATAAATAAATAAATTTAAGCATGATTTACATTGTTTTCTGAAAGTTATTTTACCTCAGTAAACAGACAAAAGTTCACATGCCTAGATTAGAGATAACCAGACTAAGGAGAATTAAAGAACAAACCAAAGACCTGGTTAATCTAAGGCTGTGTTGGCAGGTAGATGGATGGAAAATGTTACATATCATAGAGGGGGAAATTAAACATGACTCATAAAAGTATTAAACATGCATACTTACTATGTTTAAACATAATAAAAAAGTGAAAGCATTTCACTAAATGCTTTAGTGAAACCATTTCACTAGTATTGATCACTTAGCATATGCATCCCTAAAATTCTTTGTCTTTTAAAACTCTTATCCTGGGACTTTTCCTGGAAGTCCAGTGGCTAAGACGCCATGCTCTTAATGCTGGGAGCCCAGGTGCGATCTCCAGTCAGGGAACTGGATCACATGCCAGAAAGAAGATGGAAGATCCTGCATAGGGTAACCAAGACCTGGCCCAGCCAAATAAATGTCAATGTATGGCAAAACCAATACAGTATTGTAAAGTAAAATAAAGTAAAAAAAAAATTAAAAAAAAAATAAAATGCTGATCCTGCCAACACTAATTGATCCCATGCAATTTTCTACTATCTGAGGGAGGGGCTATCTCATGATCTAGGTATGACTACCTTTCTGGCCCTTTTACCTTATAAACTTGTTTGACAATAGGATTGTTTCAATACTATATCTAATTCTCACTGGAGAATTATGAGTGAATCTGTTTATTAAAGTGATCATTAAGCTTAATGGTCAGAAATTATAATTCATAGTGATAACCATAATCATATATATTTTTAGGAAATACTTCAGATTAAGAAAAATGTGCAAATTCAGCTTAGAGTTATATTCTGTGTAGCCTTCCAAAATATCACAAAGTCATTCTCTACTTGGTAGATGAGATGTTTCCCAAATATCCAAACTTATTCTTTGACCAGGTAAGGTACTTTCATTCTCCCATTTTTTCCAGCTACTCTTCTCCTTAGGACAATTATGATTCTTTCCTCCGTAAAATTCTATCCATTTCTCAAAACCGAGATCAAAAGATCCCCTTTGTGTGAAATATTTGCTCAGTTATTGTGTTAATTAAGACAGGTTATGTTGCAAAAGCAGAGAAACCCCTAAATAACTTTTTCAAGCTCACAAACTTCAGTCAGATCAGCTGTCTCTCACCATTCTGTGACTTTACTACATGGGGCACACAGCTTCCAGGATCACCAAGATAGGGGAAAAAAAAAATCATACTGCAGATATAGCCATTCTTAATAATCTCTACCTGAAGCTGCCATAGCCGCTTCTACTAAAAGTCCTCTGGCAGAACCAGTCAGGTAACAACAATCCATCCACAAAAGAGTAGATATCAAAATTAACTGCTAAGACTCCAAAGTAAAAGAAAAGTGAAAGTCACTCAGTTGTATCTGTCTCTTTGCACACGGACTGTAGCCCACCAGGCTCCTCTGCCCATGGGGTTTTCCAGGCAAGAATAGTGAAGTGGGTAGCCATTCCCTTCTCCAAAGGATTCTCCTGACCCAGGGATCATACCCTGGTCTCCTGCATTGCCAGCAGATTCTTTACTGTCTGAGCCACCAGGGTGGCTCCAAACCTCCATCGATCAATCAATCCAGAAAAAAAAGAAAGAAAGAAAAAATGAAATTAGTCTTTGGTTCTAACAGTAGCCCACAAAAGACTTCTGGTTAGCAAACGTCTTACACTAAATCATTTGTTCATGATTTTTGTGTCTTACATGTCCTAGCGAACATTTATATACCTTGAAAGAGATATAGACTTGTCCTCCAAGGGCTCAGAGCCAAGAAAAGGCAATTTTAACTCAGTGTTTTAAAGACAAGAGATTTCAGTTCAACTCTATTTTCTGGAAATCTAAAACAATCTAGTTTTAAGAAAGCTGCATTCTATCAGTCAATGCAACAAGACCTAGAGAGAAAGAACAGGGAGATACAAAGAGAAAAAGGCAAACCCAGGCCAGTAATCAGACTGTCTGGTTCCCATTTTAAGACTACTGTTTATCCAGCACCTTCTTAATCAAAACACTTTATTGAGCAGACCTTCTCAATATAACCTGCAGCATTATAATGACAATGATTTTCCCTAATGACGATTTCCTTCGCATCTCACACTCTCTTCTCAGAGAATTTATTTCTGTGTCCTTATAAGAAAAAAAAAAAAAATCCTGCTCCTTGATGACTGAATAAAATGTAGAAATGATGAAGCCTTAGCCAATCAGACTTTTTCTTCTTCTACCCAGAAACCTGGAATTAGAATCAATTCATCTCCATTGGCCTCCTGAACAATAATCTCAAGTAAATTGGGGCTGGTGCTCTTATTATGGCCAGACTATGAATGTATAAATTCACTCTGTAAAGAAAAAGAGAAGTAAAATAAGAATAGAGCAGGTTTTCAGAGAAGACCATTACGTCCTCTGGGATGAAAATATATGAGCTCCTCAGAAGTTTCCAGTGCTTTCGTTCAGGCCTGTGTGTGTCTCCAATATACTCCTAGGCTGAAGGTTCTATGAGAAAGTCCTGCATCCTTTCTAACATTTCTCCTTTTACTACAGATTGATCGAAGTTAATATTTCTCTGGCAATCAAATAATCCCTGAAAATGTGACCAATGGAAATAAATTCAACTCCTGATGAGAGAGCCCCAAGAGCCTTTTGACTCAACCAGATAAAACATCAATATGTCCTGGTGCTTAGAGTCATCACCAGCCCCGCCGGTCTCTTGCTCCTCCCAGATGCAGGCAGCAAGCTCTCGCACCCGGAGGCACAGCAGCACTGTCCACTCTCCAGCTATGCAGGCACCAGTAGCCAACAGCTGGGGTAATCACTGTGTCTTTCTGCAGAATGTCTGTCATATGGATGCCCACGGGTGCGAAAACACACTTACAATTGCTTTACAGTGTTGTTTTAGTTTCTTCTGTACAACAGGGAATCAGCCATATCTAAACATATATCCACTCCCTCGCGGACCTCTCTCCCCCCATGCCCACCCCATCCATCTAGATGAGCACAGCTCCTTGCACTATACAGCACCTTCCCATTAACTATCTATTTTACACACGATAGTGTAGATATGTCAACATATACAATTCATTGAATACAATTGCATTTTCTCAATTCATCCCACCTTTACTTTCCCCCAACCTGTGTCCACATTACCTTTCAAAGATCATTTCAAATTAATATTAATGTGTATTTCATTATAATAAATGCACAATCAGCTGAGTTCAGTTGCTCAGTCGTGTCCAACTCTGCAACCCCATGGACTGCAGCACACCAGGCTACCCTGTCCATCACCAACTCCTGGAGCTTGTTCAGACTCATGTCCATCGAGTTGATGATGTCATCCAATCAACTCATCCTCTGTCATCCCCTTTTCCTCCTGCCTTCAATCTTGCCCAGCATTACAGTCTTTTCCAATGAGTCAGTTCTTCACATCAGGTGGCCAAAGTACTGGAGTTTCAACTTCAATATCAGTCCTTCCAATGAATATTCAGGACTGATTTCCTTTAGGATTGACTGGTTGGATCTCCTTGCAAGAGTCCCTTGAGAGTCTCCAAGGGACTCTCAAGAGTCTTCTCCAACACTACAGTTCAAAAGCATCAATTCCTTGGCGCTCAGCTTTCTTTATAGTCCAACTCTCACATCCATAATGACTACTGGAAAAGCCACAGCTTTGACTAGATGGACCTTTATTGGCAAAGTAATGTCTCTGCTTTTTAATATGCTGTCTAGGTTGATCATAACTTTTCTTCCAAGGAGCAAGGGTCTTTTAATTTCATGGCTGCAGTCACCATCTGCAGTGATTTTGGAGCCCCCCAAAATAAAGTCTCTCATTATTTCCACTGTTTCCCCATCTATTTCCCATGAAGTGATGGGACCAGGTGCCATGATTTTAGTTTTCTGAATGTTGTGTTTTAAGCCAACTTTTTGACTCTTCTCTTTCATTTTCAGCAAGAGGCTCTTTAGTTATTCTTGGCTTTCTGCCAAATCCACAATATTTCAGAACAAAATAAAGATTAAAAAGAGAAAACACGCCTACAAACCAAGGGCTTTCTCGTACTCTGCATAATTGCAGCAGCATCTAACTGGATGTTTCCATTGACTTCCACTGGCCACATTATCTAGGTCTTGGTATCACATTACTTATTTCCTATACACTTCTGAGTTCCTCCTATGAAAGCACTGGTAATAGAAAACGTAACTAATGGAAGCTCTTCTCATATATTAACTCATGTAATCCTTCTAAAAAGCCTGGAGAACACAGGAATGTTAGTAATTTGCTATTCAGAGTAGGATTCAAACCCTGCACTGAAAGGAGAGTTATCTTAGCCACCCCTATCAATAACATGGGTCTGGAAAGCTACTGGCCCTCTGACTTAGAACTACACTAAACCTAGGCACTAGTTGTAGCCCAATGTGTGAGTCAAACATTGAATTTCTTGAGCTCTCACTATCTGCGCTGAAGCCCAGCTCTTTACAGCTCTCTTGGAAAGTGAGTACTATGGCCCAGGTTCCTCCATGGTGTAAGATGAGGCACGGCAGTTTACATGGCCATTCTTTTCTACCTTTCCGCTTATATGCAGCATGATGTTCATATTCGGGCTCTTTCACTTGTTACCAATAAGTCCTTACACAAAGTTCTTTGCTGTTCTACACCACACGTTTCATCAGTGAAAAGAGGAAAACAAATCAGCTAATCAGATTTTCAGGATAGATTAAATGACATGCTGTTAGTGTGTGTTAGTTGCTCAGTCATGTTTGACTCTGCAGCCCCATGGACTATAGCCTGAAGCCTGCCAGGCTCCGCTGTCCATGGCATTCTCCAGGCGAGAATACTGGGTTGGCTGTTCCTTCTCTGGGATCATCCCAAACCAGGGACTGAACCCAGGTCTCCCACACTGCAGACAGATTCTTTGCCATCTGAGCCACTAGTGAAGCCCTGACATGATGTATATAAAACATAATTCTCAAAAACATGTAGGCTGTGTTTCCCACCCATTTCCTGCACTCTTTCATATGAAATATAAATAAAAGCGTATTCTAATATGTGTCCCATGTTGCATCTCATACGTGGGTTCCTGCTTAGTTTTGTTGGTCATTATTTATTTCGATGCTTTCAGGACATTTTGCAAATTAATTAGCAGACTGCTGCCTTCAAAATTTCATTTTCATTCTCATTTTTCTTCTGAAGGCTTTTCTCTCCATTTGAGAGTGAAAATAAATCATTATATTCTCTCACAGTCTGATTCTTTCTCACCTTTGAAGCTGGCATCTGAGGTTTCTTCTGGAGATAGGGATTCTGCAAAGGGCAGTTTTATTACTCATCTTGAGTAAGCAAGGATTAGGAAGATAATCAAAGGTCACAGTTAAAGCTGTACTGAATTACTTTCCCAGACTCCAAGAACACAAGCAAACAAGCTCTTACCAATGTGTCTGTAGAATCAGACTTTCTGCAAGACAGACAGCCCCGCCTGCCTTTATGACTTTGTATCACAGCCCCTTTCACCACTGAGAGAGCCTGCTCCTGTTAGTGTGGAAATTTTCTGCAGTTTTTAAAGAGACACTGCCCTTCCCGTGTCTCGCTCGGGAGACCAGCCATCTTGTCCCTTAAATTCAGTGAAGGAGACTGGGATGTTAACTCAGTGAACCTGGGCACCTTTGGATCAGCAGCTGAATTTCCCTTAATTGGGCCTTGATTGTCATCCATTTTCCTGTCATAAACCACAGCATGGCAGGACCCCCTGAAGACGTTTTCTGCGTGTTTTCCAAAGCCTCTGAACTATTTACTCTCTACAGGCCCCAACTGAATAGCAAATTAATTAAACATAGCTCTGACATCCATATATATTTGGGCACTACAGTTTAAGAAATTCATGGAAAAATCAGAACCAACAGTCTAGTATTTTCTTCTCTCTCATAGTTTCCTCTTCCAGCTGGGATATCTGTATGTGGAGCCCAGCTTGGAAGACAATTATTGCAGCAGGAGAGAAGCAACCAGTGGTGAGAGAGATTCCCTGGCAGGTAGATCTATGCTAGACCAGGGAAAGCTCCCTCAGAGGGAGGCATCGACAGCTGCAGACTGTCATATAAAAGACTTCCAGTGGGTTAAGCAACGTTGAAGAGGCAAAATTCTGTCGTCCAATTGTATTTGTCTCTGAATCTGATTGTGAGGACTGCTATTCATTATAGAGCTGCCTAGCAGGTGCTTACAAAGTCACTATTCTTTATACTAATCCAGACATCGGGCTATTAGGAATTGCTTTCGTTTTGGAAGAAAATACAATACACGTGATTGCATGAAAGAAATGTTCACCTGTTTTCCTTCCTTCTGCTTTTAAACTTGAGATTCTTTCATACCTTCTAAGATTTGGGGGATGGAGGAAAGGAGGCAGTATTTAAAAACAGAAAGAAAGAAACAGACTCACATTTTGATAAAAGAGAGGAGACTTTTATCCTGAAAAAAAGGTAAAATGTGAATCATTAGGACTGGTGTCCCATGGTAGACCAAAGACTCCCAGGAAGAATAATAAGAGTTATTTTTTTTATCTATAATTCTAGTCATCTTTAATCACAGGAGGGGTACTAATGTTTTTACAGAGTATTTTGTACATGTTACTTCACTTGATTATTTCAGTGATATTCCCTTTTATTAACTGTGAGCAGTAAGGCTCAGAGAAGTGAAAGAAACTGTCAGAGTTCATCCAGCTACTTGAACCCAGTACTTGATTTAGTACTCATTTAGTACTTGAACCCAGATTTGATATCAGATCTGCTGGAGCAGGGGGTGGGGGGTGGGAGGGCTTCCCTGGTGGCTCAGTGGTAAAGAATCAGCCTGAAATGCAGGAGACGTGGGAGACACAGGTTGGATCCCTGGGTCAGGAAGATCCCCTGGGGGAGGAAATGTCAACCCACTCCAGTGTTCTTGCCTGGAGAAACCCATGGACGGAGGAGCCTGGTGGGCTAGAGTCCATGGGGTTACAAAGTCAGACATGATTGAAGTGACCTAGCACACATGCACTGCTGGAGAGGAAGCTGTGCCCCAGATTCTAAAAGACTACATGCCATGCCATGGATAGGGGCAGACACACAAAAGGGTGATCTGTAGAACACAGGCCCCGTGCACACACACCACAATGGTTATCTGGGTCTTCAATGAACCCACGAGGTTAGATAAGCATCTGGCACAGCAAAATGGCAAGCCCATGCTGCCTTTTAACTTTTATAACCATTTATTTTCTTAAAGCATAAAGAAAAGCAAAAGTATTTTTATCAAATTCTGCTACTAATACTATAACTTTTGGTTTCATCAATTTTCTATCAAAACAGTAAGCATTTTGATAGTAAACTTCTAAGGAATGTGGTATAGATACCAGTAACAAGGACAAAAATTAGCTCGTAATAAGATGAATCATTATACATAACAATATTCTCCGTCCGATATAGAACTGGTCCCCACTGTCATATTCCTTCTACTGTGTAGAACAGGGAGTGAGAGGTGATGGAGGATGATCAGTTGGAAGCAAGTTAACAATGTAGTTAAGGTGGAGAGAACTGTATTTATGGAAAGGTATTCCCATTTTGCCTGAGGAAAGAACAATTGCTGTGTAATAACATTATTAGTAGTGTATATGTTTGATCTTTCTCACTCAGTAAGTCAACTCTTTGGCAATGTCCAATAAGAAAACTACAGGGCTTATAAACTTGAGGACCCCAAACTGGGGACAGGTAGACACCAATATTCTAGTCTGAGAATTTTTTTTTTTTTTAATGGAAGTAAAGCTGACTTCCCTTGTGACATCCCATGTGGCTCAGCTGGTAAAGAATCCACCTGCAATGTGGGAGACCTGGGTTCGATCCCTGGGTTGGGAAGATCCCCCGGAGAAGGGAAAGGCTACCCATTCCAGTGTTCTGGCCTGGAGAAGAATTCCATGGACTGTATAGTTCATGGGGTCTCAAAGAGCCAGACAAGACGTTCACTTTCATAGCTGACTTACAATACTATATTAGTTTCAGGTGAACAATGTAAGAATTTGATGTTTTTATAGATTACATGCCATACAAGGTCATCATAAAATGGTGACTATATTCACTATACTGCACACCACATTCCTGTGACATTTATTTTAGACATCGTAGTTTGTGCCTCTTAGTACCCTTCACCTATTTTGCTCCTCCTGTACTCCCTATCCTCTGGTAACTTCTAGTACGTTCTCTATTTCTGTAAGTTTATCTCTGTTTTGTTGTATTTGTTCTTGGTTTTATTTTCTAGATTCCACACAGAAGTGAAATATACAATATTTGTCTTTCACAATCTGACCTATTTTACTAAACACAATACCTTCTAGGTACATCCATGTTGTTTCCAATGGCAAACATTGATTCTTTTTAATGGCTGGGTGGTATTCCATTATTTATGTATATGCCACATTTTCCTCCTCCATTCATCTGTTGATGGACACTTAGGCTGCTTCCACGTATTGCCTGTTATAAACAATGTATCTATGAACATCGGGTGCATGTATTTTTTTTTTTGGAATCAGTGTTTTCATTTTCTTTGACTGAATATCCAGGAGTGGATTTGCTGGATTATAATATGGTGGTTCTAATTTCAGTGATTTGAGGAGCCTCCATAGTGTTTCCCAGGGTGCTCACACCAATTTACATTCCCACTAACAGTGTACATGGGTTCCTTTTTCTCTACATTCTCTCCAGCACTTGTCATCTCTTGCTTTTTTGACAATAGCCATTCTGCCAGTTGTGAGGCAATATCACATCATGGCTTCTATTTGCCTTTCTCTGATGATTAGTGATGTTAAACATCATTTTTGTGCCTGTTGGCCATCTGTATGTCTTCTTTCGGAACAATGGTATCCAGGTCCTTTGGATTTGTTTGATTTTTTGCTATTGAATTGTATAAATTCTTTACATAATTTAGATCTTAACTTCTTATTGGACATACCATTACAAAATAGCTCAGTTTATCTGGATAAACTGTTAGAAATAATATAAGTTTAAGCTGAGGGAAGTAAAGTTGAACAGTAACAAAAATATACATAGATAAGTTTTTCTATCAAGCAATAATTTAATACATGCAGTGCTGGTTAAGGAAATACTATAACTTACATCTCAGATACCAATGCACAAAGACATAAAACAAACACATCATTTAACTTTCTATCACTTTCTCAATGAAAATTACTCAGAACTACTTTTAAGTTGTTAAGTTTGATATACAGGTTGTGGTTTGTTTTAAATATTTGTATAAAGAGGAAAATGTGTTAACAAATATACATGTCATCTTCAGCCAAATAAACTACCTGGCTTTGTGCCCCAGGTCACAAATGAGGCTGAGTCCAATGACCCAGAGAGATGTTGTGGGGAGGGAGGTGGGAGGGGGGTTCATGTTTGGGAACGCATGTAAGAATTAAAGATTTGAAAATTTAAAAAATAAAAAATAAAAATAAATAAATAAATAAAAACATAATCTTTTAAAAATTAAAATCTTTTCCAGATATCATAGAAAATCTATGATACTGTTCTGTAATACCAATATAGTGTGCATGTATGCTAAGTCGCTTCAGTCATGTCTGATTCTTTGCAACTCTATGGACTGTAGACCCCCAGGCTTCTTGTTCCATGGGGTTCTCCAGGCAAGAATATTGGAGTGGGTTGTCATGCCCTTTTCCAGGGATCTTTCCAACCCAGGGATTAAACCCTTGTCTCTTATGTCTCCTCTTTACCACTAGCGCCACCTGGGAAGCCCAATACCAACATTACATGGTGCTAGTTTAGACCTATACCTATATTGACGCTGCTGCTGATGCTGTTAAGTTGCTTCAGTCGTGTCCGACTCTGTGCGACCCCATAGATGGCAGCCCACCAGGCTCCCCCGTCCCTGGGATTCTCCAGGCAAGAACACTGGAGTGGGTTGCCATTTCCTTCTCCAATGCATGAAAGTGAAAAGCAAAAGTGAAGTCACTCAGTCGTGCCCGACTCTTAGTGACCCCATGGACTGCAGCCCACCAGGCTCTTCCGTCCATGGGATTTTCCAGGCAAGAGTACTGGAAAAGGCAATGGGTGCCATTGCCTTCTCTGACCTATATTGATAAATTCAAGCAAAAGATGTAAGTGTTATATAACCTACTTTTGAGGCTTATAGAACAGAGAAAGTAATCGGCATGACTAGAGTTTTAATTTTAACTCTGTCACTTCCTAATAAGTGGTTCTTGCCAGGTTATTGAACTATCATGATCTTTATTTCTCCCCTTTTAAACCATATTGCTACTACATCATGGTATTGTTAAGAAGATTAAATGAGAAAACATAATTAAAGCAACTAGTAATATCTGCTGTATAATTGGTGTTCGGTAATATTAGCATCATTTTTCTTTTGTTAGCATATTCATTTCTATATGAAATATTAATTGCCATTATAAAATTTGACAATTTAAGGACTGCAGAATTCTCTATTAATATTCTACCTTGTGTTTTAAGAACCAATTTTTATTTCATACCTGAATCAATATTTGAAAATGATGAGCTCCCCACTGTATCATGCTTTCAATTCATTTACATTGGCATTCTTCACTAGTTATCAACCAGGATTAATTGGCTACTGAGAAATCTCATTCTTTCATGAAGTTAGGATAGTATACGGTAACTCTTTTCTATTAATAACCAGTTCTGAAAATGAGTGTTTGGTTTATGAGCCACCATAAATAATGGGAACTATAATTCTTCTGGATTACTCTTTTTGTTGTTATTATTATAGACTCTTGAATTTTCATTTATTTAATATGCCTCTCTAATCTACAATCGTTTTTCTCTGTGACACTCTGAGAGTCAGCATTTGGCCGTTGTGAGTTTCTTCAAGCTGAGCCCTGTCCTTTTAAGTTGATCGCTTTTTTATCAAAAGCATTCGTCCTTTCTGGCATAACAAAATATTTGAACTCAATAATATTTTCTAAACTTCTCCACTGCAGTGACCTAGAAACAATGACAGTCCATGAACAAAGAATACTTCTCTAGTAACCAGATTTTACTTCTAATATAGCTTTCCAAATTTCCTACTAAAAGAAATGAGGTATCCTTCCAGAAATGGCTGATTCTATGTTTCACATAGGAAAATTCTAAGATCAGGTAGTTTTTATTCCCAGTTATTAATGATGCACAGATAACCAAGGGTTATCAGATTTGTGATAAAAGATAAAGGTGAAATATTTAAAAAACTCATAAAACAATACAGTGTATAAAAGAAGTTTAAAATATGTATTTTAATAAACTAGATACATAAATATACTTTAAACACTCACATACTTAATAACACATATGTAGTACACTCAGAAAAATAAAAAAGGCAATGTATATATGAAACAAGAGTAGATTACTAAAAATAAAGGTACATTTGACAACAAAAATAATTCTTGGGGATTAAATTATGATAGGAATTTAAACTTCCATAAAATAGGGGGATTTCATATGAAGAATAAAATTAAAGAGAGAAAGAAGAAATTAAATGAGCATAAAAATTTCAATAAATTGGAGTATTATTCCAAGATATCCAAACTGAAAATAATAGAATTCCAGAAAGAAAGAATAAGGAGAAAAAAAAAAATCACTGAATTCTTTTTTTTAAGTCCCAGGACATAAAAACCAATGTAACCAAATAGAAAAGGCCTACAGAGCACATAGAACAATGGATGTGATTAAACCAACACCCATGCCAGACAGCAGGAAATTATATATCACTAAAGTACTAAGGGTAGAGAAGAGTAAGTCACATACAAAGAATCAAGAGCAGAATGACTTCAGACTTACAAACACTAAAGCTGGAAGCAACACCCTCACCACCTGAAGAAAAACGAATTCCCACCCAGGGAGATTATCAGGAAAGTAAGTAGACAAGGCGGGTCTCATAATTTGCCTCCCATGTACTTTCTTAAGATGCTCCAGGAGACCAACTCCTAACAATATGAGTAAGTAAACTGAGAAAACTCATGTGGAGAGACTCAAGAGAAACACACACGGAAGATATCATTAAACCAGTTTTAGCCTGAACTGAGAACATCCTGCTTACTTGGGTCCAGAATCCTATCTGAAGGTAATGAATCATTCGTGTATTTGGCTAGACTCCTGTCCCTTCTGCAAGGAATGCTTTTGTACATTTTCAAGGAAATGCCGCCATCACACAGAGGCTCGGCTCATCTAACTTACCCTTTCCTGCTACCATTAAAACCATTGCCATTCTCCTCCTTAACACATCTAAGTTTCTGCGTAATGCCTATCTTTTCAAAACTAAACAATATATCATTTATTGATGTATACAGTGATAATGAATTTATAAGGAAGTACAAGAATATAATCAGCACAAAGATTAGGATAACGATACTCTGGTGGAAAGAGAGATATGAGACGAAATTGAAGTGTTTAGATACTTCTGAACATGGGGCTGGGCTTTCTAGGTTGCTCAGTGGTTAAAAAAAAAAGTCCTCCTCAATACAGGGGTCACAGGAGATGAGCTTGGAACCATGGATCAGGAAGATCCCCTAGAGGAATAAATGGCAACTCATTCCAGTATTCTTGCTGCAGTTCAGTTCAGTTCAGTTCAGTCGCACAGTCATGCCCATCTCTTTGCGATCCCATGGACTGAAGCACGCCAGGCCTCCCTGTCCATCACCAACCCCCTGAGTTTACCCAAACTCATGTCCATTGAGTTGGTGATGCCATCCAACATCTCATCATCTGTTGTCCCCTTCTCCTTCCACCTTGAATCTTACCCAGCATTAGGGTCTTTTCAAATGAGTCAGTTCTCGCATCAGGTAGCCAACTTACTGAAATCTCAGCTTCAGCATCAATCCTTCCAATGAATATTTAGGACTGATATTCTTTAGTCTCCTTGCAGTCCAAGGGACTCTCAAGAGTCTTCTCCAACACCACAGTTCAAAAGCATCAATTCTTTGGCTCTCAGCTTTCTTTATAGTCCAACTCTCATATCCACACATGACTACTGGAAAAACAATAACTTTGGATTTTTGTTGGCAAAGTAATGTCTCTGCTTTTTAATATGTTGTCTAGGTTAGTCATAATTTTTCTTCCCAAGAAGCAAGCATCTTTTAATTTCACGGCTGTAATCACCATCTAGAGTGATTTTGGAGCCCCCCTAAATAAAATCTATCACTGTTTCCATTGTTTCCCCATATATTTGCCATGAAGTGATGGGATCAGATGCCATGATCTTAGCTTTCTGAATGTTGAGCTTTAAGCGAACTTTTTCACTCTCCTCTTTCACTTTCATCAAGAGGATCTTTAGTTCTTTGCTTTCTGCTGTAAGGACGTTGTCATCTGCATATCTGAGGTTATTCATATTTTTCCCGGCAATCTTGATTCCAGCTTGTGCTTCCTCCAGCCCAGTGTTTCTCATGATGTACTCTGCATATAAGTTAAACAAGCAGGGTGACAATATACAGCCTTGACGTACTCCTTTCCTGATTTGGAACCAGTCTGTTGCTCCATTCCAGTTCTAACTGTTGTCTCCTGATCTGCATGCACATTTATCCTATTTCTTTAAGAATTTTCCACAGTTTGTTGTGATCCACACAGTCAAAGGCTTTGACATAGTCATTAAAGCAGAAGTAGATGTTTTTCTGGAACTCTCTTGCTTTTTCAATGATCCAGCTGATGTTGGTAAATTGATCTCCAGTTCCTCTGCCTTTTCTAAATCTAGCTTGAACATCTGGAATTTCACAGTTCACATACTGTTGAAGCCTGGCTTGGCAAATTTTGAGCATTACTTTACTTTTGGCTTAGAGGGTAAAGTGTCTGCCTGCAATGCAGGAGACATGGGTTCAGTCCCTGGGTCAGGAAGATCCCCTAGAGAAGGAAATAGCAACCCACTTCAGTATTCTTGCCTGGAGAATCCCATGGATGGAGGAGCCTGGTAGGCTATAGTCCACTGGGTTGCAGAGTCAGACACGACTGAGTGACTTCACTTTCTTTCTTTTACTAGCTTGTGAGATGAGTGCAATTGTGTGGTAGTTTGAGCATTATTTGGCATTGCCTTTCTTTGGGATTGAAATGAAAATTGACCTTTTACACTCCTGTGGCCACTGCTGAGTTTTCCAAATTTGCTGGCACATTCAGTACACCACTTTCACAGCATCATCTTTTAGGATTTTAAATAGCTCAACTGGAATTTCATCACCTCCACTAGCTTTGTTCATAGTGATGCTACCTAAGGCCCACTTGACTTCACATTCCAGGATGTCTGGCTCTAGGTGAATGATCACACCATCGTGATTATATGGGTCATGAAGATCTTTTTTGTATAGTTCTTCTGTGTATTCTTGCCACCTCTTCTTTAATATCTTCTGCTTCTGTTAGGTCTGCACCATTTCTGTCCTTTATTGTGCTCATTTATGTATGAAATACATACATAATTTTAATTTGTACCTTTTAACTTGGTATCTCTAATTTTCTTGAAGATATGTCTAGTCTTTCCCATTCTATTGTTTTCCTCTATTTCTTTGCACTGTTCACTGAGGAAGGCTTTATCTCTCCTTGCTGCTCTTTGGAACTCTGCATTCAAATGGATATATCTTTCCTTTTCTCCTTTGCCTTTCACTTACCTTTTTTTTCCACAGCTATTTGCAAGGCCTCCTCAGACAGCCATTTTGCCCTTTTGCATTTCTTTTTCTTGGGGATGGTCTTGATTCCTGTCTCCTGCGCAATGTCATCAACCTCCATCCATAGTTCTTCAGGCCCTCTGTCTATCAGATCTAGTCCCTTGAATCTATTTCTCACTTCCACTGTATAATCCTAAGGGATGTGATTTAGGTCATACCTGAATGGTCTTATAGTTTTCCCTACTTTCTTCAATTTGAGAAATTCTTAAATTCTTGCTTAGAGAATCCTATGTTTCTTATATTTCAGGACAATTTAATTTTTAATAATTGGCAAATACTACTTTGATTAAAATAAAACTTACATGCTCAAATACCACTAAAGGCACTTCCCTGGTAGTCCAGTGGTTAAGACTCCAAGCTTCCAAGGCAGGGGGGCATGGATTTGATCCCTAGTCAGGGAACTAGGATCCCATATGTCACACAGTATGGCCAAAAATTTTTTATTTTTATTTTTTTAATTTTTGAAAAATACCACTGAAATGAAAACTCTTAATTTCTCTAAATTATGAAAACCAAGAACATAAAAATCAAACCAATGGTCTTTATAATGATGACTCCTTATTGAACATAATTAAATGGTGAGGTTTTCCTGAATCCCATGGACTCTTACTGAATATTCATTATTCCATAGTACAAATGAATTCTTATCATTAAGCTGCTTCTTAATCACACAGAATACATACATATTTTTAAAATAAACAAAATTTATAACCTGAAGATCAGATATTTCCTCTGCTACGGAAACCCTTTAACCAAACAGCCTGTTAAAGGATCAGAAATGCATTAAAGCACTTTAGTTCCTGGGAAAAACAAGTGACTTCCCATCCCTTCTCTATTTGCAAGTGCTAACTATGCTTTATTACTCCATAGGGTCTATTTCACAGGAAAAGACTAACAGTTTTGAAGAAGTTGTTCCCTCTGTATTTAGAATTTATTCATGAATAGGCAATGCATGGCACACAGGGAAATTCATGTCAATTACAGTCATTGCTATATTTCCATCATATGTGTAAACTGATGAACTTAGAACTAAATAAAACATAATTTGTATTTACCATTTTAGAGCACTAAACCAATGTGCTTTCCCTGGTGGAGGGAGAGACTGCATAGATACTCAGCTGCATTCCCAACAGCTATTTAGAGCACACAGTATGGTAGTTAATGTGCTTAATCCCCCAAACAAAAGAGGTATACCCCGTGCTCCCGGGGCTGACAGTTGTTTTCAGGAGACAGAGGCACAAATAACCACAACCCAAGTTAGAGCTGACAGGTGCTCAGAAATATAAACAAGTGCTGGAGCAATAGTGGAAAGAAAAAAAAAGAAAACATATACCCTAAGGAGTGGAAAATTATGAAAGTTTACTGAATGCTTCCGGGAAAGCTGTCCTAGAGATGGCATCTGGAATGAGACTTAAACGATAAGTAAAACTGTCCTGTCAGCTGAACACTGAATTACATTTCAAATCCTTACAAGTTTGTTTGCCTTTGCCACACAGACATAGATTGTGTGTTTGAGGGAATTTTTCATAATATCGCATACACCAAGAGCTCACTTCATTGTGCTGTATCAGGCAAAGGGTCTGATTTTCCACTGCTATTCCGTCTCTGGATCTGCACAGTGCTGCACAACCACCTCTCTTTTACTCTGCTTTCCTATTTTAGTATGTGTCTATCATTTTATGTGGTTCATACCACTTGTATAGCCTGAATATAGTGTTATTTTTGTTTGACTCTATTTCATGAAATAAATACAACTTTTTTGTATACAAAATAATGATTTTGCATACAAAATCCTGTTTAAAAATGTCTGTATAAAAAATGCCTGTTTTGTATACAAATAATGATTCAATAAATACATACTTGAAGTCTTTTATAGACAATAGTGATGGAACCAGATGCCATGATCTTCGTTTTCTGAATGTTGAGCTTTGAGCCAACTTTTTCACTCTCCCCTTTCACTTTCATCAAGAGGCTTTTTAGTTCCTCTTCACTTTCTGCCATAAGGGTGGGGTCATCTGCACATCTGAGGTTATTGATATTTCTCCTGGAAATCTTGATTCCAGCTTGTGCTTCTTCCAGCCCAGCGTTTCTCATGATGTACTCTACATATAAGTTAAATAAGCAAGGTGACAATATACAGCCTTGATGTACTCCTCTTCCTATTTGGAACCTGTCTGTTGTTCCATGTCCAGTTCTAAATGTTGCTTCCTAACCTGCATATAGGTTTCTCAAGAGGCAGGTCAGGTGGTCTGGTATTCCCATCTCTTTCAGAATTTACCACAGTTTATTGTGATCCACACACTCAAAGGTTTTGGCATAGTCAACAAAGCAGAAATAGATGTTTTTCTGGAACTCTCTTGCTTTTTCGATGATCCCGCGGATGCTGGCAATTTGATCTCTGGTTCCTGTGCCTTTTCTAAAACCAGCTTGAACATCAGGAAGTTCACAGTTCACGTATTGCTGAAGCCTAGCTTGGAGAATTTTGAGCGTTACTTTACTAGCATGTGAGATGAGTGCAATTGTGCGGTAGTTTGAGCATTCTTTGGTATTGCCTTTCTTTAGGATTGGAATGAAAACTGACCTTTTCCAGTCCTGTCGCTACTGCTGAGTTTTCCAAATTTGCTAGCATATTGAGTGCTGTACTTTCACAGCATCATCTTTCAGGATTTGAAATAGCTCAAAATCACTGCAGATGGTGACTGCAGCCATGAAATTAAAAGACGCCTACTCCTTGGAAGAAAAGCTATGACCAACCTAGATAGCATATTGAAAAGCAGAGACAGTACTTTGCCAACACAAGTCTGACTAGTCAAGGCTATGGTTTTTCCAGTGGTCATGTGGGGATGTGAGTGTTGGACTGTGAAGAAAGCTGAGCACAGAAGAATTGATGCTTTAGAACTGTTGTTGGAGTTCTGTGGTTGTGGTTCTCCAACTGTGGTTGGAGAAGCCTCTTGAGAGTCCCTTGGACTACAAAGAAATCCAACCAGTCCATTCTGAAGGAGATCAGCCCTGGGATTTCTTTGGAAGGAATGATACTAAAGCTGAAACTCCAGTACTTTGGCCACCTCATGCGAAGAGTTGACTCATTAGAAAAGACTGATGCTGGAAGGGATTGGGGGCAGGAGGAGAAGGGGACGACAGAGGATGAGATGGCTGGATGGCATCACCGACTGGATGGAAGTGAGTTTGAGTGAACTCCAGGAGATGGTGATGGACAGAGAAGGCCTGGCATGCTGCGATTCCTGGGGTTGCAAAGAGTCAGACATGACTGAGCGACTGAACTGAACTGACAGGCGACAGTAAATTTTTCCAAAGTCCTATTTAAATGTTATTTCTGATGTTGAATATTTTCTTATCTAGTTAATGTTGGCCTTTTCTCATTTCTGTTTCAGAAATATCAATAAATGGCTAGTGGTACCCCTTATAGTAATGAATGTATAATGTTCTTGACAGTACCAACTTTTTAAGGGGGGTGAGGAGGCAACCAAGTAGCTCTATATAACAGTGTCCTTCACCTCTACTACAAGCATTAGGACAGATTAAAATGCTACTAGGATAATAGCTGGCTTAAAACACAAAATTCAGAAAATTAAGATCATGGTATTTAGTCCCATCACTCCATGGCAAATAGATGGTGAAACAATGGAAATAGTGACAGACTTTATTTTCTGGGGCTCCAAAATCACTGTGGGTGGTGACTGCAGCCATAAATTAAAAGACACTTGCTCCTTGGAAGAAAAACTACGACAAACCTAGACAGCATACTAAAAAGCAGAGACATTCCTTTGCTAACAAGGGGCCATATAGTCAAAGCTATGGTTTTTCTAGTAGTTGTGTACAGATATGAGAGTCATAAAATAAAGAAGGCTGAGCACAAAAGAACTGATGCTTTTGAACTGTGGTGTTGGAGAAGACCCTTGAGAATTCCTTGGACTGCAAGGAGATCAAAACAGTCAATCCTAAATGAAATCAATCCTGAATATTCACTGGAAGGACTGACACTAAAGCTAAAGCTCCAATACTCTGGTTACCTCTTGCAAAGAACGGACTCATTAGAAAAGACCTTGATGCTGGGAAAGACTGAAGGTACATGAAGAGGACGACATAGGGTGAGATGGTTGGATGGCATCACTGACTCCATGGACATGAGTCTGAGCAAACTCTGGGAGATGGTAAAAAACAGGAAAGCCTGGTTGTACTGTAGTCCATGGGGTTGCAAAGAATCAGATATGACTGAGCGACTGAACAAGAATAATTACATATAGACCACAGTTACTAAATGAAGGTAGACTCTGTATGTGACATTCTATAAGTTTGACCTAAAATCATAATGAAAGCCATAACATTAATGTGTTTGACTTGTTAAATGATCAAGAGTAGCCTATCTTTTAGTTATTTAATGGAAAATCTAATAGTAATTGATTTTTTACCCAAATATGTAGTTTTTTCCCCTTCTTTGTACAAGAATTCCCCTTCTGGATTTTTGGTTTTGGTTTTTTGAGGGTGGCTCAGAAGGTAAAGAATCTGCCTGCTGTGGAAGAGACCATGGTTAGATCCCTGCATCAGGAAGATACCCTGCAGAAGGGAATCGCTTCCCATTCCAGTATTCTTGGACTTCCTGGTGGCTAAGACAGTTAAGAGGCTGCCTGCAACATAGAAGACCTGGGTTTGTTCCCTGGGTTGGGAAGATGCCCTAGAGAAGGAAATGACAACCCACTCCAGTATTCTTGCCTGGAGAATCCCATGGACAGAGGAGCATGATGGGGTCACAAAGAGACACAATTTAGCGACTTTATTTTGTGGGGGTTGGTTTTTTGTTGCTGTTGTCTTGTTTTCTTTGTACCTAGAAAATGTGTGTCTAGTTCAGACCATTTAACAGAGAAGAAAGGTCCTCTTGAGAGCTCTGTCCCCATGAGAGTGACCTGCAATATTTTAGATGGCTGCTGCTCCATAATCCAGCCAACAATCCACAGACAAATGACTTAACAAGAAATAAACTTTTGTTGTGAGAATCCGGGATTGTTTTCTCCCCACAGACTAGATCATCTGATCAGTACAGACACTGCCAGGAAGAGGAAGATATTTGACTGTTTAAACCCTGAGGGCTGTGTCATTAGTCAGGTGCTTCTGGAGGAAGAGAAAGCAGAGACATTCCACTCATTTCAACCTCGGGGGCTCAGGGGTATGCCCCCAAATTCACTTCCTTTATTTCATTCTTGCTTTGACATGATGTAGACTTTGAAGTTCAGCCCGGAGGCAGGTTTATGTTGGTTCACACAGTATGGATTATAACAGTGGCTTTATTGTTTGTTTTCTTAAGTTATTGCTAAATGAAGAAAATCAAGTTTCAAGGTATGTTTTTGTGTTGTAAGTGGCTGTGTGTGTCTCTGTATTTTGTGCATATGTATGTCATTTCTGTCTTCTCTTTTAAAACTCAAAAAAATATACATCTGGGCCATTATCTGTCCACTGCAAAAATCTAGAGTCAAGATACCTCAGCTACTATATCACTTCCCAACAGTGATGCTGAGCACAGCCTGCCATTCAGCATCACACCTGAGCTGCTGATTTTCTTGTAGAATCAAGAGGACAGTGAAATATTTCTTACACTCATTTCTCCGCCTGAAGTGGGAAGAAAAAGGAGAGACCACAAAGGCCACAGGCTTCGAGAAAAATGAGAGGGACTGTATTTCTTTGTGGAAGTGTTTGTACCTGAATTACTTCATTCATTTTTTTGTCACAGGTCTAGGCCCAGTGCACATTAAAGATATCAGCTTTCTTCTATTTTATTCCTAACATCTATTTGATGATATTACAGGGGTATCTTCATCTACTCAGTTTATTTAAAATTCAAAATTTTTATTTCAAATCAAAATAATATATATCATACATCTGTAACTGAGAAATAGGAAAATAAATTGCATTCTTGTGTTCATCTCCAAACATGTAAATAGCATTGAGTAGTAGTTAGGAGTAAGGACAATTAAAATGAACAGCCTTGTGAGCAGCTCTTTGCAGGAAACAGCTCTCTGCAGGAAGCCCTTTGTCTTGTCACTTGAGCAAAGTTGTGTTTTAACTAACATCCAGCCCAAGTAAGTACACCTTTCAAATCATCTGATCACACCAAGCCTTGCCTAACGTGTTGATACCTTCCTTAGATTAAAGAAGCAGAAATGAAGAGTAAGTAATTAAGAGATGACTAGATTTTTCCCTCAGCTTTCCCTTCGATAATCTCCCAGGCTGACAATGTGAACAAGAGAGCATCTAAAAAAGGAACACAAGATGCCAACAAGTCTGCACACGATGGGAAATGGCCAAGAGTCTGACCTACCTCAATGACTCACTGAGATCACTTCACCTTTTTCCCTTTAAAAACTGTCATAGCCCAGCAGACTCTGCAGTGGTGGTTTTGGGATACGAGTCCACCTTCGCCCCAGGTTGCCAGCCTCTTGAATAAAGCAAACCTTCTATTCCTACCAGCACTTGTCTCTCAAATACAGCAAGTCCTTACATGCTGTGCTTAGGCGCTCAGTCACCTCTGACTCTTTGGAACCCCATGGACCGTAGCCTGACAGGCTCCCCTGTCATGAGGATTCTTCATGCAAGAATACTGGAGTGGGTTGCCATGCCTTTCTCCAGGGGATCTTCCCAACCCACGGATCGAAACGAGGTCTCCTTCATTGCAGGCAGATTCTTTATCATCTGAGCCACCAGGGAAGCCCAAATGCCCACATATCAGGCTTTAAATTCTGAACTTTCAAATATGTGATTGTGCCTTCCAGCAACATCAGGTATGAGTATAATCGCAGCTTGCCCTCCAACTCCTATTGCTGACAGTTCTTCAGCTCTCCCATCTCCCAGCTCATCTCCTTCCTCTAGTCAGTAACTCTTCTTGCCTCTTCACTGGATGCCAGCCCCTGTGGACCAGCTGTTGTACTGTACTACTGTACTTTTCCAGGTATTGCAAGCTTTAAAATGTTTTACTTTTTGTCTTTTTTTATATATATTATTTGTGTGAAAACTATTAGAAGCTTATTACAGTACAGTACTATATACTCAGTTGTGTTAGTTGGGTACCTAGGCTAACTGTGTTGAATTTAAGGAAGAAAACTAGACTTGACAAATGAGCTCTTAAAATGGAACTCATTTGCATGTAGGGGACTTACTGTACTGGCTTGCAAGCAGCAAAGCAGCTGAACCTGAACTTAAATCCTGCCTCTGATACTTATTAACTTTTTGATTTGGGTACTTTTCTTAGTCTTTCTGTGCTTTGAAACCCTAAATACAAATGCATATACTTGAAAGGACCTACTTCAGAAAATGTTATCAGAACTAAATGAGTAAACATCAGTAAAGTGCTTTAAACAATGCTTGGTATTAAATAGTAAGCATTACACATATAGTTAACATATAAAAACTCTTGTTTGTAAGGTTTAGAAAGACTCATTCAGTTGCTTCAGTTCCTCCAGTAACTTCTGATCTGCCAGATGCACTCATCACTATTACTCAGTTCACCATCTTCAGCAGTTGTTACTTAGTCGCTAAGTCATGTCTTGACTCTGCAACCCCATGGACTGTACCCTTCCAGGTTCCCCTGTCCATGGGATTTTCCAGGCAAGAATACTGGAGTGGTTGCCATTTCCTTCTCCAGGGGATCATCCCGAACCAGGGATCTTCCCGACCTAGGGATCAAACTTGTGTTTCCTGCATGGCAGGTGGGTTCTTTACTATTGAGCCACTTGGGAAACCTATGTTTAACTGTAGTTGCTTATGAATCTGTATCCCTAGAATGAAATGGCTCCTCTGGCCCTTAAACTTTGTCCTCTGTCCCTTGAACAATGCCAGAAACCAAATATGGGATTAATAAGTATCTGTCTACTAAAAAACCTAAAAAGGTATACCAGTCACACTATTGCATTGCCAATAAGATGGGCCACCAATAGATGACAATTAGTTATCTAATATATTACAATAAGGACTGAAAAACTAGATGAAATGAGTATGTCCTGAAATGTTGAATACAGGCAAAAATTAACACTTAGTATTCCAGCAATACACTCTATTGGAATTGTTTACTGATCAAATTACTATAATTTCAACTGAATTACCATGAAAGCTATAGTGATTTGAGGAGTCAGAATATTTCACTTATAGTATTAGTTTCATCAGGAATTTGCCATGCCTTAAAACATACACACACACATGCACATATACACACACACCACAAGAAGATTTAATTTTTGCTTTTTAGCTTTACCAACATAGAGTGGTGAAAACAATAGCAAAAATTATCCCAGGTAAACACTTAACTGCTGTTTGTAAAGTATTTGTAAACACAAAGCACTATATAAATTGTTAATAATAGTAATTAGTAAAGTCTAGAGATTTTAAAAGGAAAATCTATTCAGCTCAGTTTATTTCTGACATTTTAAATATATAAAACTTCTTTATCTACAGTTTCTATTTGCTAGCCAAATGACAATGTACAAAATGCAAGCACTCAGGCCATTTAAGACTTCATCACTCATTTGCACATTGAAAGAGGCTTTTAAAACCATTACCTGCTATCATGTAAATATCAAGGCATACAGTTCTTAACCCATAAAATATTTACTGAACATTTTATGGGCTTCACTTACACTGGATCCATTAGATACTCAGTTTGCTGTTAGGACAAACCACAGGGTATTTTACTTAGCAGAGAATTACCATTCTACCAATTAGGCAAATCACCAGAAAAGTTACACATCACAAAAGCTATAAGAAACGTTCACACAAAAAAGTTGGATAAGTCTTTGGAGAAGTTCTGCATCGGAGTCCTGAGAGCTTCGTAGGCAGAGTTATAACGCAAAAGGGGAGACAGCATGGATGGTTTACCTAAAACCCTTTCTATCACAGAGGAAATAATTCAGTAATCTTGGACTCGATTAAGAATATGAAAGATTCCAATAAATCTGACATTTACTATTTTTAACTATCTCTGTTAACATTTTGACATCTGTCAACATTGTAAGTGCTGGGTTCAAGAACAGGCTTTTAGACTCAAATCCTAGTACTGCCATCTCCTTGCAGCATGGCCTTGGACAACACACGTCATCTCTGTGCCTCAGTTCCCTCATCTACAAATGAGAAGAGTGTTAACACCTGTGGCGCAGTGGTATTGTCAACACCAGATGAAATACTTGCTAAGTGCTTAAAACCGTTCCTGCCAGTGTAACTCCTCAAGGTGTGTGCCTATGCTCATGTGCTTAGTCGCTCAGTCATGTTCCACTCTTGCAACCCTATGCACTTAGCCCACCAGGCTCTTCTGTCCCTGAGATTTTCCAGGCAAGAATTCTGGAACAGTTGCCATTTCCTTCTCCAGGGGATCTTCTCAACCCGGGGATCGACCCAAGTCTCCTGCATTGGAAGGCAGGTTCTTTACCACTGCACCACCTCGGAAGCCCTGCGTCCGTGTATGTTCATCTAAGTACATTGAACTGAACGAACTGAAGGCAGAGTTACTTAGTAAACTTGGAGAGACAGGGTCTCAGTTTGACACTCACAGTACAGCAAAAGAATCTGACTATATTATTCAAACTAGCTTACTTTTGTTGGTCTTTGTATTGCCACAAATTCCTCTCCCTCTCCCCCTGCAAAAACAAATATATATATATATATGTATATATATATGTATATATATGTGTATATATATATGTATATGTATATATATATGCAGTACACTTCATAACAAGTAACAAATTAGGTAACTGGTACAGGGAAAATGAAAAGAAGTGAAAAGTTATTTGGATAAACTACATATTTTTTCACCTGTTCCACTAGTTTCAAGATTGAAATTTCCAGAAATATATTTTTCAGGCCAACTTTGTCAGGTGCCAAGAATCATGGTTTAGATTTTCAGTATAAAGAGGAGTTAAAAGTATGGAATTTGGCATGAAAAAATCTAGCTTTAAATCCAGTTGTCTCCACTTTCTAGTATGTGGCTTTAAGCAAATTTCTTCAATGCTACAAGTCTGTTTATTCACATAAAATATAACTCATAATCCTTACATGATTGACATATTGTGAGAAATAAAACTCTGAAAACTAAATTTAGTCAAATAATATATGCAAAGCACTGTATGCTCCTATGACAGTTTATCATTTGAAACTTATTATATCATTACAATATTTATCTTAAATATTTCAATCCTCCCACATACTTGAATATTTTGAGAAATAATAATTTTTCCAAATGAGTCAACACTGAGGAGTATTAGTTTTCCTGATAATGATTTTCTAGAGCAGTTCTACCAAAGTTGGACTCTGGACCAGCAGTATCAGCATGCCCTTTACCCTTGTTAGAAATGCAAATCCTTGACCCCCACCCCCCACTTGCTGAATCACAATATCTGGGGAACCTATTTTTGACAAGTTCTCCAGGTGAACCCCATGATGTTAATTTTCAGAATCACAAATTTAGAGTAGCAGAATTATAGGACTGCCTCAGATCATTGTATAATCTAGAGCAGGAATTTGATACACTCTTCCCTGGTGGCTCAGAGGTTAAAGTGTCCGCCTGCAATGCAGGAGACCTGGGTTTGATCCCCGGGTTGGAAAGATCCCCTGGAGAAGGAACTGGCAACCCACTTCAGGACTCTTGTCTGGAAAATCCCATAGATGGAGGAGCCTGGTAGGCTACAGTCCATGGGGTTGCAAAGAGTTGGACTCGACTGAGCAACTTCACTTTGGCTTTCTTTCACAGACGTCAGGAGGACGGGAGTGCACAGTGCTGTTCATTCCTGTCAGTGAAATCTGGGTCACTTCTGAGACAAGAGGATGGGGGTTATCAGAAAACAGAGTTTGCTCATCCCGACAGTTCATAGTTCCTTCCTCAAAGGCCACATGGTGAATCTACTAGGCCTCAGGGACCATATAGTCTTTGCCACAAGTATTCATTTCTGCTATTGAAATGTAAGACCAGCCATAGATAATGTGTTAAAAATAAGCATGTCTGTGTTCCAATAAAGCTTCATTTACTACAGGTAGTAGGTTATAGGTTGCTGATTCCTATACCCTGTCAGGCTTGTGTACTGCAGAGTCTACATAATTAATGGACTAAATGATTATATTCCTCTGAAAAGTCATATGTTGAAGCTCTGATGCCCAAAGTAATGTTATTTGGAGGTGGGCTTTGGAAAATAATTAGGTTTAGATGCAGTCATAAGGGTGGGACCCTCATGGTGAGATCAGAGTCCCTATAAAATGCACATACACCCAGGAAAAGCCATCAAAGGGCTCAGGTTGAACACAGGTGTCCACAAGCCAAGAAGAGAGTCCTCACCGAGAACAGACCTGGCCAGCACCTTGACTTGGACTTGCCAGCCTCCAGAACTGTGAGAAATTAATAGCTGTTTAAACCACTGAATTATGGCATTTGGTTACAGCAGCCCAAGCTGAATAGAAACTGCAGCATGCGGGTGTTAATAGATGAATTCAAGGAAGCATTTTTATTTTGCTGAGGCATTTTTCCTTTGGTCTGTGACATAATCTCTTGGTTTGTGACATGATCTATTAGCAATTCATTAAAGGGCTGTCCATTCTACCTTATGATTAAGCTGTGCACTGCTAACTGTGACAGTGCTCAAAATCAAGGACAGTTGGGTGACAGTAATGTGGGCTATGCAAAAAAATAGCCCCAATAGAGACTTTATGAAATGCAATCAATGCTTTCCATTACCTGAACAATCGTAACTTATTGGATTATTTCTCTCCTTTTCTCGAGAAGAGTACAGAGCAGCATAAGGAGTTCCAATTATAATAAATATCCAGATTTTCTTACTACCTTTCACTCTGAAAAGGCAGCTGACAAGGAGAGGGTGAGAGGACTTTTATGCTCCAACAGTAACTCAGTGGCAAGTGATACAGCTGACATTTTAGAGGAGAAAAATGCCAGTATTGATTTATTAAACTAAAATTTTCAGGGACATTTTAAAATATAGTCCCATTTCCCAGGATTTAATTCAGCTCCTGGAAACAAGTAAGTCACTAGAAAAGGATGCACCTCTGTTCATCACCTACGTGGGCTTCAACCTGGGTGGTGTGTGTGAGCCTTCCTGGATCCCAGCTCTACTTGTGGCCTGCTATAGTGTAGGTGTTCCAAAGTACCTGTCAAATAAAATTAACTTCCCAACTCAGAATACCACAAGCCAAGCTAGAGTTCCATAAGGGTAAATACAGAGGCCCATTTGAAAGATATTTTTCTAAAAAAGTTTGGCTATTATTTTACTACTCAAGCAGCCATCAGTTTGGTTCAGTCGCTCAGTTGTGTCTGACTCTTTGCGACCCCATAAATCACAGCATGCCAGGCCTCCCTGTCCAACTCCAACTCCCAGAGTTCACTCAAACTCACGTCCATCGAGTTGGTGATGCCATCCAGCCATCTCATCCTCTGTCGTCCCCTTCTCCTCCTGCCCCCATTCCCTCCCAGCATCAGAGTCTTTTCCAATGAGTCAACTCTTCGCATGAGGTGGCCAAAGTACTGGAGTTTCAGCTTTAGCATCATTCTTTCCAAAGAAATCCCAGGGCTGATCTCCTTTAGAATGGACTGGTTGGATCTCCTTGCAGTCCAAGGGACTCTCAAGAGTCTTCTCCAACACCACAGTTCAAAAGCATCAATTCTTCAGCGCTCAGCCTTCTTCACAGTCCAACTCTCACATCCATACATGACCACTGAAAAAGCCATAGCCTTGGCTAAACAGACCTTTGTTGGCAAAGTAATAAGATACAGCAAATTAATTCTGACCTTTGATATAGAAGCCAATTAATTCAGTGTTGCAAGATTTCATATTCATGTGTCCTTTCTTTCAGCAAATATTTGGAAACAAAGATTAATAAAAACAAATCCTGTTTTCAAAAACTGCATGATATACTGAGAGTCAACATAACAAATACTTGCAATAAAGCATAATAAATATGTTCTGAGATCTGAGGAAGATTTCACTCTCTCTTACTAGAAAGTATAAAAACGTTTCAGAAAAGAGATTCATTGAATGATATATAGTTGGTGCCTGACATGTGTCAGGGATTATTCTAAGTGATGGGGATACCTTGGTGAACTAAAAAAAAAAAAAAAAAAGCAAAACGAAACAACAATGACAAAGAAAGCAAGACAAAACAACAATAACAGCAAAAAACTTGATAGAGACTCTCACACAGGTTCACAATCTAGTGAATGGGGAAGGAGACAACTGTAAACAATCGTAGATAATTGAATACACTAAAGAATTAAATAATGTAGTATGTTAAAAGGGACCTGCACTACTGAAAAACAGCACAAGGCAGGGACTTCCCTGGTGGTCCAGTGGTCAAAATTTCATACTTCCAATGTAGGGGAGTATGGGTTCAATCCCTGGTCGGGAAACTAAGGTCCCACATGCTGCAGAACAGCGGTAAAATAAAAGCAAGAGAACAAATATAACATTGAAAACAAACACACACACACACACACACACACACACACCCACACCCACACACACCAAAGGAGATAACAGATATATTTCTCCCAGGGTTGAAATAAATCCTTTTAGGGTAAGATGCCATGAATCATGACAACGAGTGTGGAAAGCAAGAATGACCACACGTTATTAGCCTGCATGTGTTCTCATTTGCTCAGTTGTGTCTGACTCTTTGTGACCCACTTTGGCCCCCTAGGCTCCTCTGTCCATGGGATTTCCCAGGCAAGAATACTGGAGTGGGTTGCCATTTTCTCCTCCAGGGGATCTTTCCTACCCAGGGATCAAACCTGCTGTCTCCTGCATGGGCAGGTAAATTCTTCACCACTGCAGTACCTTATAATAAAATGATCGCTAGTGCAACTTTCTATGAAACTGTTTATACTATTGCTTCTAGGATCTCCATAAAAGCATATTTTGAATTCAAGGCTTATTCTGGATCATAGGACGCTGCTAGCTGCTGCTGCTGCTTAGTTGCTTCAGTCACGTCTGACTCAGTGCAACCGTAAGGACTGTAGCCCACCAGGCTCCTCTGTCCATGGGATTCTCCAGGCCAGAATACTGGAGTGGGTTGCCATGCCCTCCTCCAGGGGAATCTTACCTATCCAGATATCGAACCTGGGTCTCCTGCATTGCAGGCAGATTCTTTACTGCTGAGCCACCAGTTAGACACTGTTAGAAGCCCAATGACACTGTTAGAAGCTATGTCTATTACCTGTTAGAGGTAATAGACATAGAAGGAAAAATAGTCCTAAATTTAAATCTATCAAATAATGCAGTGCTGGGATTGGTGTTCAAATACTAAAGAAAGAGACAGAATAAGTGCAATTAACGACAGCTCTAATGAAATCAGAGGTCAAAGTAGTTATTTAAAATGCTATTTTTTATGCAACCTGCAACTGGATTGCAGTAATTTGTATGAAGTTACCATAACTGTGTTCCCCCCTCCCTCCCACCATAATTGAGTACAGCCTAAAATACCAGTAAGCCAGTGTATTCTCTACAGGGATAGATAGCAGATATTTTAGACGTTGTTGGTCATAAACTCTGTTACAACTACTCAGCTCTGCCATTAGACCACAAATATTTGCCATAGACAATATATAAACAAACACGGCTGTGTTCCAATAAAACTTTACATAGAAACCACAGTTGGAATTTATATAATTTTCACTCATCATAAAATATTTTTTATTTTTTTAACCATTAAAAATTGTTAAAAAAAAAAAAGAGAGAGACAGACAGACATAGCTCACAGACTGTACAAAAACAGATAAATGGTTAGAATTGGCCTGTTGGTCAAAGTTTGCCAATCCTTGGTCTATTACTTTTCATTCAATCTGTGTTAGAAAAGCTATGAAAATATGATTGGGACAATAAGATGTCAAGTCAGAACTGAAGTATTTGGGATCACCATTTGACTTGTATGCAATTACCTGGCTCTGACCTGTATGCAATTACCTGGCTCTGTCACTTTAATGAGCACTATTCTTGAGACTTCCTTGTTGGCTCCGAGGTTAAAGGGTCTGCCTGCAATACAGGAGACTCGGGTTCAATCCCTAGGTCGGGAAGATCCCCTGGAGAAGGAAATGGCAACCCACTCCAGTACTCTTGCCTGGAAAATTTCATGGACAGAGGAGCCTTGTAGGTTACAGTCCATGGGGTCACAAAGACTTGGATACGACTGAGTGACTTCACTCACATTCTTGGGCAAGGTTTTGCATTTATTTACCAAATTTGGATGACTCCATCTATTCAATATATGGTACTTTTGAAAATCTGGCCTTAAGTCTTTTGTTTTTAGATACCTGAATGACTGTAATATAAACTGAAACCACCTTCTCCAGCTGAACTCTGATCTGCTACAACTTAACTTGTTGACAACCAACATTAAATAGCTACTACCCAATTAGGATATCCTGAGATCCAACATTAAGGTCATAACTCTACTATCAATATGAGCTACAGAACAGGACTGTGCTGCTAATCTCTAGGATATCAAAGTTTTGGAGCAATTAATGACATTATATCCTTTGACTGGATAAGTCTAAGACTGGCGATTTGAAGTTTTCCTACGCTTTGAAGTCACTCTAAACAAAATTATTAGCTTAACTAGTGGGTTTTTTTTTTTTTAGTCCCTTAGAGTAATTAATTTTCATATTGAATGAATAGATTAAGCGTCATATCTTACATATTTATCACTTGACCTTCATGGGAAGGTCAATGTCACTGACTGCAAATAAAAGAGGGTTGAAAATCTAGTGTGTCCATTCATTGAATTCCTTATCAGAGAACAAGTGATTATGCCACCATCAATACACAGAAGCTACAAAGATCGAGAGGGGAGTTTATGATTATAAATTGTGACTATAAATGGAGTTTTGGAGGTGATATTTGAACAAAGTTTTGGAGGGTGAGAGTTAGCTAAGCAATACCCTGGGAGCAGTGTATGCCAAGCAGTGGGAGCAGGTCTGGTGTATTCGAGAGCATTGCCACCAGGGTGACAGGAATGAAATGAGCTATGGACACAGGTGACAAGATGTTTGAGCTAAGCTTGTCAGATGGAAAGCAAAGAAAGCATATGATGTTAATGATAAGATTGACTCCTTACACTTAAGTCGGAATCATAAGCTTTTTAAGGTATCTTTGGTTTTTATAAGAACATGACCAGGTAGATATTTCTGTGTCCCTATTACACTAGAGGAGACTGAAACTAAAGAAATACATTATCTGGGCTTCCGTGATCATGCAATGAGTAAAGGATAGACTTGAGATTAGCACTTAAGGCCCTATGTTACTCCTCTTTCTATCATACTTTGTCTTCAAAATATCAGTTCCTTCAGTAAATGCATCAGGAAAGCTTAAAATTGAGGTCTTATATTCAGTCTGCACTCATGATTACTGCTGGATGAAAAGACAATTCGACAGACAAGATATTTTAAAAACTGAAAAAATTAAACATAAACTTGAATCAGAAGGGATTCAAGAATTATCAGAGATATACTACAGAAAACATGGAGCAATTGGATTTGTCAAGATTCAGAGCATATGTACAAAAAATATATTACAGAGATATAGGTTTCTTCGGACTTCCCTGGCGGCTCAGACGGTAAAGCGTCTGTCTACAATGCAGGAGACCTGGGTTCGATCCCTGGGTCGGGAAGATCTGCTGGAGAAGGAAATGGCAATCCACTCCAGTACTATTGCCTGGAAAAATCCCATGGACAGAGGAGCCTGATAGGTTACAGTCCATGGGGTCGCAAAGAGTCGGACACGACTGAGCGACTTCACTTTCACTTTTATAGATTTATTTACATGCATTGTTCAAATGACGATACCACATGTAAAGCATTATAAATGTTTAAATTTATATTTGAAGACTACTTCCAAGGACATCTTTTATCTTTTTTGTATATGTTATCAAATGGTAAAATGTTTTGTCCCCTGCTCTTTCTTATCTTACCATTTAAATTCTGTCTCACTTATAATAGGCATATTATCTGTTGATGATTTTTTTTTGACGAAGTCTCCCAGTCTACATGTCTAGACATGTAGACTAGAACTCTAGAGAAAGGATTTATTGAAGTTGCCTTAAGCAAGAATTTACTGATACCGGTATATTGCTAAATCCCCCATGCCAATAAACATTGAGGGATGTTATCATATTAAATTAGTTTTTTGAAAAGTTAACTTTAGTAATTCTCTTTCAAGCAGCTAATTGGTTTCGACCTCAGTATTTAACATCTCAATATATCTGCATTTTTATTCACATACCATTGACCTAGAATACTTTCATCATTGTCATTGATTTACTTATGACTCATGGAAATATTTTTTAAAAACCTTATTTGAAGACATAGAATAATATGTGCTGATCTGATTTTAAGCAGCCATTTTTTGTATTATGGGAATTCTAAGCTTTTCCTAGGGTTGCCACAAAGATAGACAAAGTGGATAGCTGTTACTTTTTAAAAACAAAAGCTATTTAGTAAAAATTAACAGGTCTACTTCCATCCACAACTCATCTTTACTATATAATACTGATCCATTTTTCTTCATAACAGAGAAAACCATCTTTATTAATAATCAACATACAATAAACTATACATATCTAAATATATAATTTTATAAGTTTTGACATGAATATAATCATTGAAAGCAGTACCACAATCATAATGAAACTGTTTGTCATCTTCCAATTGTTTTTATGTACTTTTCACAATCTGTCTGGTTCCTTCCAGATAGACTTTTACTCTTCACTTCATAGTCCAAGTACTATACTCTTTAGTGAGAGATTGGCTAGTATTTTCTTGAACTTTGTATACATGGAATCAAACTCAATACACTGTTTTTTAGTCAGGCTTCATTCAACCAGAATAAATGCTTTGAGATTCACCTGTGTTCTTGCTAATAATAATAATAATAATAGTAAGTTCTATTACTGTTCCTGAGTAGTATTCCATTAAATGTATATATGATAACTTATTTATGCCTTCACTTGCTGATAGGCATTTGGGTTTTTTGTTTTTTTTATTTAGATTTTTAGCTACTATAAGTAAAGCTGCTATAAATATTTATGCACAAATCTTCAGTTCAGTTCAGTTGCTCACTTGTGTCCGACTCTTTGTGAACCCATGGACTGCAGTATGCCAGGCCTCCCTTTCCATCACCAACTCCCGAAGCTTGCTCAAACTCATGTCCATCAAGTCGGTGATGCCATCCAATCATCTCGTCCTCTGTCATCGCCTTCTCATCCTGCCTTCAATCTTTCTCAGCAGCAGGATCTTTTCCAGTGAGTCAGTTCTTCGCATCAGGTGGCCCAAGTACTGGAGTTTCAGCTTCAGCCTCAGTCCTTCCAAAGAACACCCAGGATTTATCTCCTTTAGGATGGACTGGTTGGATCTCCTTGCAGTCCAACGGACTCTCAAGAGTCTTCTCCAACACCACAGTTTAAAAGCATCAATTCTTCAGTACTCAGCTTTCTTTATAGTCCAACTCTCTCATCCATACATGACTACTAGAAAAACCATAGCTTTGACTAGATGGGCCTTTATTGACAAAGTAATGTCTCTGCTTTTTAATATAATGTCTAGGTTTATCATAACTTTTCTTCCAAGAAGCAAGTGTCTTTTAATTGCATGGCTGCAGTCACCATCTGCAGTGATTTTGGAGCCCAGAAAAATAGTTTCTCACTGTTTCCAGTGTTTCCCCATCTATTTTCCATTAAGTGATGGGACCAGATGCCAAGATCTTAGTTTTCTGAATGTTGAGTATTAAGCCAACTTTTTCACTCTCCTCTTTCACTTTCATCAAGAGGCTCTTTAATTCATCTTCGCTTTATGCCATAAGGGTGGTGTTATTTGCATATTTGAGGTTACCCTTATGGCAGAAGGCACAAGTCTTACGTAGACATATATTTTCATACTTTGCTAATTACTAGGCAATTTAATATTCAAATGGGGATCCTATGGAAATTTCTGGAACTCTTTCCCTGTGCTCTGTCTCCTCACTATATCCTGCTCTCATCTCCTTCCCCTAAACCCTGGGATCCTGCTGGGTTCACCTCAGTTCTTCCTCTGTGCCGTAGCCTGGAAACTTGAAAGGAAATTGGGGAGATCACAGGACTCATTTCTTTGTTTCCTAATTCAGAGTTCTCTGTTCTTTCATTACTTGTCAAATTTTGTTATTATATTTAAATTATTTGTTTCATATATTTCTGGGATCAAAGTAGTGTTTGGCAGGGGCTTACAATATTGGTAAGAAAATAAAATGAATGACTCTATTACATATCAATATAAAAAATGCACTACTACAAGGTCAAGGTATTCATTTACTCATAGGCAGTACATTTGATTTTTCACATTTTATAAATTTTGAGCAAGATTTTTTTCACAGGCAGCAATTACAAGTTGCAACTATTGTTACATGACTTTTGAATACGTCATTTTTCCTTGGGATTGTCTTCTCAATCCCCTTATAGATGGCATTAATTTTCCCCAAGTATATGTATGGGTTCTAAGATGATGTCATTATCCATGATATCATTGGAAAGACAATCTAGTCTATATTTGCCAAAGGATTTGAGTCAGGTTTAAGTTTCACTGTTACTTATTTGGAAAATTAATTCTAAGAGACATTTTGTTTAGCAGGGGTGTATTGTAAAAGACACAATTTTTTGTAGTTAGAGATAACAGAATTCAAATCCCAACTCTGCAAATTGCCGACAGATTTTAGAGAAATTCCAAACCTCTCTGTAATTAAATTTTCTTATCTGTAAATTTCAGCTAATAGTAACTCCTCCTTCTCAAAGGGTTTTTAAGACTGAGTGGAAGAATCAGACACACAGTAGGTATTTAAAGAGTGGTGGAATTTTTTATATTTATTATCCTGAAAAAAGGGTTTATGATTATAAATCTTCTATTGGTTCTCTCTTATAGACTTGAACTTTAGTGCTATTGATTGGATTTTTCTTCTGGTTTCTTGATTTTTCATTCCAGTTGAGTTCTTTGTAAACTGTCTGAAAATGTTAAAGAAAGATAAAATGTAGGATAATTCCTACTTTAGCCCACTAATTTTATTCTCTCTTGTGTACAAACAATAAAGTAAACATTACTGGTCTTTCCTTTTTACTATCAAGGATTTTGCTGAAATTCTCTTTTGAGTAAAAATATTATATAACATCAAAGTATGTTAGATCAAAAGATTCTGATTCTACTGTCATTTCACTGCTGACGGTTAACTTAAAGAAAAGAGATGAATTTTAATAAATGCTGCTTTTGTGATTTCATAGTGACCGTCTTTTAAAAAAGAGTTGAATAACAAGCATCTTTCAGTTCAGTTCAGTTCAGTCACTCAGTCGTGTCCGACTCTTTGCGACCCCATGAATCACAGCATGCCAGGCCTCCCTGTCCATCACCAACTCCTGGAGTTCACCCAGATTCATGTCCATCGAGTCAGTGATGCCATCCAGCCATCTCATTCTCTGTCGTCCCCTTCTCCTCCTGCCCCTAATCCCTACCAGCATCAAAGTTTTTTCCAATGAGTCAACTCTTCGCATGAGGTGCCCAAAGTACTGGAGTTTCAGCTTTAGCATCATTCCTTCCAAAGAAATCCCAGGGCTGATCTCCTTCAGAATGGACTGGTTGGAGCTCCTTGCAGTCCAAGGGACTCTCAAGAGTCTTCTCCAACACCACAGTTCAAATAAGCATCTTTAGGTAGTATTTACTGCTTTATTATATTTATATATACAAAATTAGAAGTCTTAATTTTCAGTAAATTTCACAGAATGACCTGCTAAAGTAGTCAACTAGGAAAGCCACATTTTAACATTTTTGACATTATATGATTTAAATGAGAAGTTAAACTTTTCATTAAAAAGAATTAGACAGATTTTATAGGTATCACAGATGATATAAATACAGAACAGGCAAGAGAGACAGAACTGCCACCTGAAAGAAAAACATTACTAACTGGTTGAATTTGAACTATCTGCATAATTATCATAAATATAAATTATGGTATAAAACTCCAAATATTTTCTATAGTTTCCTGGCTATGCACAATAAGGCAATCAATGAATACCCCAAAAGCCTGATGTTTGAAGGTATCAATTAACATTTTACTGAAATAATTAAAATATTTACTATAGTATTGCATATTAATTTAAAAAGCACATCTTCCAATTTATAATATTTATTCCAATGGAAATATAGACATAAATTTAAAGAAATCTAGTATGGTTAAGATAAGAAAATATCAGAGTGGCAAATATATTAACTTCACAATCCATCAAACAGAAAACATTTACTAGTATTAAAACATCTCAGCAGTAAAGTATCTGCCTGCAATGCAGGAAACCTCAGTTCAATCTATGCCTGGCTCAGGAGGATTCTCTAGAGAAGGAAATTGCAACCCACTCCAACATTCTTGCCTGGGAAATCCCATGGACAGAGGAGCCTGGAGAGCTGTAGTCCACGGGATCACAAAAGAGTAAGATGTGACTGAGCACACACATGAGCACACAAGATATACACGTGTAATCCTATGTAACATGTATGTAATTATGTAATATACACAATATACCATATACTATACAATATGAAAATCATCACTTTCCTATATGGACCATATCTAGTTGAAATTAGTAGAAAATGTTCCAGTTCATACAAGCTGATAATAGTAGTAAAAAACAATTCTGTATCAATAATCAAGGAATTTTCTATTAGATATAACGCAGATGGGTCTGAATTAAAGGACATTCCATGTGGCTCATACTTCTATTTTCAAGAAAGCTGCACAGCATTCCATGGAATAATTATAGGAGAAATAAACAAAACCCACTTACAACCTATACATAGGATGAGGGTTCAAGGTGAGGGTGTACTTCCGACAAAGGCTCTTCATAGATTCAGGAAAATTTACTTACATTATTTTGCCTGGTCATAACTTTTCCCTAATTGCATGTTGGACTGTTTGCATTTTCCTTTATAATATTTTAAAAATTCATTATATTTTTCATATAGATTACAAATATTTTACAATTTATCTTTTTAATTGAATATGATGCAGTATATAGGTTTTTCTAAACCTTTTTTTCAGTTGTTACAATGAACACATTTCTTTGTGGATTTTTAAAAATAAAGTAAAATAAATCTGAAAGGAAATAAATCTACTTTAACCAAATGATTCACCATGTGGAAACCATCAATGGCTCCCAACCACACAATTAAACTGGTCCCTCCTCCCACTCAAAACATCGCTTACCTCTCACCTCCTTATACCCATTTTAACATACTGGCCTGATTTCTGCCTCCTTGGAAAACTTACAGAGATTTTTATTCGTGCACTTCACTTAGCAGTTAATTCCAGACTACTTTTGGTCATTTGCTGGTCTGATCTTTTAATTATATACTTAACTCATTAATATTCAGTACTTACTACATAATACACTGTAATTCTATCACTTTACTCCATCTTTAATAATTTAGTACTTTGTATCAGTTTGGAATCTGAAGTATTTTTAAAAGACTTTTAAGATTTATTTTAATTATTTGCACTGCAACTGCAGTTTGGTAGTGTCCATGATCTGATTGATATCAATTCTTTGATCTTTAGTGAGACTTTTTTATAGCCTGATAAGTGGTTAATTTTTACGTTTATTGCTTGTGACTTTATTTTCCTTTGTTCAGTGAAGACTATTTTGAGTTTTTCTTTGAGTACTTTAAAAATGTTAAGGTGAACTCCAACATATAAATACCTTTGAAGCCATCATTCTCACCTTACAAAAAAAGAAAATAAAGCTAAACAAAAGGAAAATCGATTACTTTTGTTGTTGTATCAGAAAACAGAAATTGCAGGGCCAACCACTACCCCCAAATCTGGAGAGATGGATGAATATAGAGAGTCACAGCTTCAGTCTGCTTCTCTGGAGCAGCTTCTGGTGGAGCATAAACTGAGGAAACAGGTGAATATAGTCACTTGGATAAACTTCTGGAGAATGAGGATGGGCTAGTTTAAAAAAAACGCTGGTGATGAAAACTTAATGGGCCCCCATACTTCTGTGGTTTTGCCTCATGGAACCTCACCAGGTTCTCATGGAGAAGAGACAAGAGAGAAAGATCACTCCATAGAGAAAGCAGCAGCTCTGAAAGTAGCAGAGAGATCACAGATAATTCCCCTGTTCTCTTCTGTCCTTCCAAGCCAGGAGTTTATACGTCAGGACTCTGACTGAATCAGGCATTTCAGGTTATCTTCAGGTAATAATCTGAGCATTGCCTATGTAATGGAACTGTTAGCTACAATGGTAAGCATTGTTGTTGTTCACTCACTCAGTCCTATCTGACTCTTTGCCACCCCATGGACTGCAATACGCCAGACTTCCCTGTCCTTCACTGTCTCTTGGAGTTTGCTCAAACTCATGCCCATGGAGTTGGTGATGCCAGCCAAGCATCTCATCCTCTGTCACCCCCTTCTCCGCCCACCTTAAATCATTCCCAGCATCAAGGTCTTTTCCAATGAGTCAGGTCTTCTCATCAGATGGCCAAATTATTGGAGTTTCAGCTTCAGCATCAGTCCTTCCAGTGAATATTCAGGGTTGATTTCCTTTAGGATTCACAATATATAAATGTATCAAACCAACACATTGTACATCTTAAGTGTATATAACGTTATATGTCAACTATATCTCAATTTAATAAAGAAGAAAGTTCCCTAGTTATAAGAAATGCAGAGAAAACCTCAATCTCTAAAACATTTAGAAAAACAATTTGAACAGTCATTACAGAATGAATTACTAACCATTTCAATCGACCAAAATCAGTGCAATGCATATGCTTCAAATTCAAATACACTCTAGTGTCCTTCAGCTGTCCGAAAATGGCCACTCCAAATGACTGCTTTGTGTATAATTCCAGTTTTATTATCTAGACATATTAAAGAGTTTACAGATTTACATATTGAAGGTTCAGCCTCAGGCTGCAGTGACTTATTGCTGTGTCATGGCTCATATCCTTTCTTTAATACTGTGTTTCCTAGAGATACAGCCAATCAAGTCGCAAGCTGTATGTCACTGCTGTCACTGTTCAAGGGACTCAGAATCCAGGGGTCAGATTTGCTCTTCAAGGACTTTCTACTACAAGTAGAGGCTCATGCCATTATCAATCACTTTTCTTTTTCATAGGTTTTTTTCCCTATCATAATTTTGTAATATAATTAACATAATTTTTCTAAATCACAGGTTTATTATTCACTTCACCCTCATTCAATAGAAAGTAAAACTTCATGAGAGAGAAACTTCAGAGCTTAGATAATGAAAAACTAAAAAACATTGTTTTTAATTTGAAATTTAAGAAAATTTCAAATTACAGACTCATAAATTTTTTAAATCTAATTATTGCTCTCTCTCTCAAATACAAAGTCCAGCATTCAGAAGCTGATTGTCTTTTGCAGAGAAAACTGCATTGTAATAACTTACTCCCTCTTTCTCTCTCTTTCTCATATACACCCCTTTATCAACTGTTTCCAAACTTTGCAAATCTTTCCCATTCAAGTAGATTTTGACATAGAGATGCTGGAGCAAGTATAAAGTCATTTTCTCACGACTGGAAAAAGTTGATTACTCGAGGTATTTTAAAGTGATTTTGGTTGAACAATAATTTTAAATGTTTTTCAAACTAAAAACTGTAGGCTTAGGTTATACTTCATATATCAATCCTTTGAAATAAATTTCCCCCAAATTGAAAGAGCCAGATCCAATGCTGGTGACTTGGCAATCATCAAAGAGAGAAACTAAATAACACTAATGTTTGTTGTTGTTTAGTCGCTCAGTCGTGTCTGACTTTTTACAAGCCCATGGACTGTAGCACGCCAGACTTCTCTGTCTTGCACCATCTCCTGAAGCTTGCTCAAACTCATGTCCATTGAGTCAGTGATGCCATTCAACCATCTCAACCTCTGTCGTTCCCTTCTCCTCCTGCCTTCTATCTGTCACAGCATCAGGGTCTTTTCCAATGAGTCAGTTCTTCTCATCAGGTGGCCAAAATATTGGAGCTCCAGCATTAACCTTTCCAGTGAAAATTTAGGATTGACTGGTATGGTCCCCTTGCTATCCAAGGGACCCTCAAGAGTCTTCTCCAACACCACAGTTTGAAAGCATCATTTCTTCAGCACTCAGCCTTTTTTATTGTCCATCTTTCACATCCGTACATGAGTAATGGAAAAACTTTAGCTTTGACTAGATGGACCTTTGTTGGCAAAGTAATGTCTCTGCTTTTTAATATGCTGTCTAGGTTTGTCATAGTTTCTCTTCCAAGGAGTAAGCATCTTTTAATTTCATGGCTGATGTCACCATCTACAGTGATTCTGGAGTCTAAGAAAATAAAGTCTGTCACTGTTTCCATTGTTTCTATTTGCCATGAAGTGATGGGACCAGATGCCATGATCTTTGTTTTTTGAATACTGAGTTTTAAGCCAGCTTTTCACTCTCTTCTTTCACCTTCATCAAGAGGCTCTTTAGTTCTTCACTTTCTGCAATAAGGATGGTGTCATCTGCATATCTGAGGTTATTGATATCTCTCCTAGCAATCTTGATTCCAGCTTGTGCTTCATCCAGCCTGCCATTTCTCATGGTGTACTCTGCATATAAGTTAAATAAGCAGGGTGACAATATACAGCCTTGATATACATTTCCAATTTTGAGCCAGTATCTGGTTCTAACTGTTGCTTCTTGACCTACACACAGGTTTCTCAGGAGGCAGGTAAGGTGGTCTGGTATTCCCATTTATTTAAGAATTTTCTACACTTTGTTGTGATCCACGCACTCTAGGGCTTTAGCATAGTCAATGAAGCAGAAATATATATATATTACACTAATATTACACAGAATCAATTTTCAAGTTGTTTTCATTCCAAGAAAATGGGGGATGTGTTTGTCTAGGTAAGATACAGAGGTCACCTCATGTCACATTTTTTCCCCTACCACAGATATTCCTATCAATTATAGTACTTCGGGACTTCCCTGGTGTCCCAGCGGTTAGAACTTCACCTTTCAGTGCAGGGGGTGCATATTTGATCCCTGGTCAGGAAGCTAAGATCCCACATGTCTCATGACCATAAGACCAAAACATAAGACAGAAGCAATATAGTAACAAAGTTAATAAAGTCTTTTAAAATGCTCCATATCAAAATAATCTAATTATGGCACTTGCTTTCAATTAGTTTAGGCACTGTCTCAGATTCTCTTTCAACACTTTGCGAGAAAAAAAAAAACAGAACTTATCTGTCATCACTATTTATGCTATAGTTTTTATGAACCTACAGTTTCAGGGAAGAGGTCTAAGCAGGAGGTAATAAATGTCTGACATTAACTAGAAATACTGAAACAATGATCATTTTTGTCTTATGTACGTATTTCATGAGAATATTATTGTTTTGATAATTGAATCAAGGAAAGACTAATAACAAAAATGTTGAAATAAAATGCAACTACTTAATAAGTACCCAGTATGTAGTTAATAAGTACCACATACTGTAGTTAAGTCCTTTACTATATTTACCTGGTTTAATCCTAACAATAATTCTATGGGACCGGAACTGTTATATCTACTCTTATAGAGGAGGAAACCAAGACATGAAATAACATGTTCAAGATTATTAAAAAATTTGCTGATAGTATTTCATAGCAAGTGGCTCTGACTCCAAAGGCTATTTTCTTAACAGTTACACTAAACTCCCTCTCAGAAGTCCAGGATGCAGAAGCTGTCTGTCCTTTGCTGAGAAAGGTGTTTTGCAATGACCTCATTGTGTAGCACTTGAAAGGAGTGCTTTCTCATTAATTAAGGAAAATTCCCTTTTGGCAAGAGCAGTCCCCATTGTAATGAAAGCACAGTACTGTTCTCCAATTTAATCAGGATGCTTTCAGTTCTAATGACTCAAAAGAAGGCAGCTCTGAGTCATTGCTTATTGCCACACTCAGTCATTGGAACAATTCTCAAACATGGAGGGCCACATTCTTCACTCACGTGCCAGAGAGAAAACCGTACTTCCTTTCCACTCATCCTGAGCTGATCTGATTATTAATCAATAACTATGGATTGAACAACAGGGGTTATAGCTTGGGGTCTATCAAAGAGGTTACCAGTGGTTATTTTATCTTATTTTTATCACTTCCAAAGCCTAATGGAAATTATCCAAATATTCACACTAAGGCTTTACAGATTAATGAACACATCAGGTGGCCCTTATTTTGATAAAGACAATATCAAATCAGTGTGGTTATTATAAAATGTTACTCCAAAGCTGCATGTATTTCTCTCAAACAAATTTGGAGCATAGGTACATTCTGACAGCACTCAACCCCTGCTCATGAATGTTTCCATCACACCTGATATCATCACTTCTCATCTGTGCTATAGATGTCAACAGGAAATGAACCATAAAGTCTTAGAATAATGGCTTTCATGCAAAGGCCAATTTATTAATGTGTTATAGTGACTACCTCTGAACTACACAGTGAAACCCAACATGCTGGACTCCTGATCTCCTAATCTGAAAGTCAACACTTAAAAAAAAAAAAAAAAAAACTTTTTTTAAAATTTTATACTGGAGCATAGTTGATTAGAGTGTCCCTGGTGGCTCAGATGGTAAAGCAGCTGCCTGCAATGCAGGAGACCTGGATTCCATTCTTGCGTTGGGAAGATCTCCTAGAAAAGGGAATGGCAACCCACTCCAGTATTCTTGAGAATCCCAGGGACAGAGAAGCCTGGAGGGCTACAGTCCATGGGGTTGCAAAGAGTCAGACGTGACCAAGCGACTAACACTTTTTCATGTTTCATAGTTGATTAACAATGTGTGCCAGTTTCAAGTATATAGCAAAGTGATTCAGTTATACATGTATTAGGTTGGCAAAAAAGTTTGTTTTGGTTTTTCTATATCTTATGAAAAAAACCCAAAGGGACTTTTTGGCTAACTCAATACATGTATCAGTTCTTTTTCAAATTATTTTCCCATTTAGGTTTGCTACATAATATAGACCAGAGTTCCTTGCATATACAGTAGGTCCTTATTGGTTATTCATTTGAAATATACCCGTGTGTACATTTACACACTGAAAGTCAACATTTAGATTTAAATAGTACTGCCTGCTTCTTCAGAAAAGGCAATGGCACCCCACTCCAGTACTCTTGCCTGGAAAATCCCATGGATGGAGGAGCCTGGTAGGCTGCAGTCCATGGGGTTGCACAGAGTCTGACACGATTGAGTGACTTCACTTTCTCTGTTCACTTTCATGTATTGGAGAAAGAAATGGCAACCCATGCCAGTGTTCTTGCCTGGAGAATCCCAGGGACGGGGGAGCCTGGTGGGCTGCAGTCCATGGGGTTGCACATAGTCGGACACAACTGAAGCAACTTAGCAGGAGCAGCAGCAGCAGCCTGCTTCTTCCCCTGTTACCATTTCTGGGACAGAATATCCCAGCATTTAATGAGCATATATTATGTGGAAGGAGCTATGTGATGCATTATGGTTATTCTCTCAGGCCCCCTAAAACAACCCAGTAAAGTAGGTGCTATTATTATCTTGGAATGAGGGAAATAAATAACTGAGACACAGGTTCACATTGTCAATAAATGGCTCAGCTGGGATTCACATCAGTCTATTAATAACATGCTGCCTTGAACGCCAGACAGAGACAGTACATGGCCTATTTGATGGTTCGAGATATGGTTTCCCCTTCACTTACTTGATTCTCTGTACAGCGCTAGTTAAGACATTATTAATGCCTAGCATCTTCCTTTTGCCAGCTCACACAATCTGTCTCTTGACTTTGGTCTGTGATTCTCCATACAAGAACCATTTTGCTTTGCTTCAAATAAGGAACATTGTATCTTACTCTAATAAAGCCCCAATCATTTGTACACAAAATTTACAAAAGCCTTGAACATTATCTGGGATTCACATCTTTCAAGAGTTTTGACTACAAAGGATCAGAACAAGTTAAAGATTCTACGCAGGAAGAAATAAGAAGAGCAAGTTTCTCTACTACCAAGATACTGTAAAACACTGAGTTGTGTGGTTTTACATCTTTCTGGATGATTTTGCAGTCAACCACATGAGTTTTTAGCTGAATGCTCTTAGCTGTTCCATCATTCCCCTTGATAGTATGGTACAGGGAATAAAGTTTAAGATCAGAAAGACATAGGTCTGAATCCTAACTCTATTACTTAAAAGCTATGTAAGCCAAGGAAATTATAACTCCCTGGACTGAGAAGAAACTGTATCCTTACAAAAGAATAAAAAAGAAATTTTGAAAAACTACCAAAAATGTGATATGATAAAAGATAAATCAGTAACTATAGATGTTTTTCTAACACACTTTTAGCAATGTTCAGTAGGTGTACATACACACCCATCATTTCACTTCATAAATTCTTCCCTCTCCTCTCATTCCTCATTTTCTGTCTCTCACTAACTACTATTAGACTTACTTGTGCCATCTGTTCCTAATTCTCTTTTATGAAAATCTTTAGCATCTATCTAGAGACCATGATCTCAGATGTTATCTCTGAAAAGCCCATAGGAGATAAAATTAATTATATTTATTAAAACAAATAATATTTTCCAAGTTGTGGCAAAAAAAAAAAAAAAAACACAAAGTGAGCAACAAAACACAGTCAAGGAAATTCTTACAAACACCACAGTGGACAACTTGCTTCTAAATTACAACTTGAGCAAAATCTAGAAGTTGCATACCCTTTAGATTCATACCTGCAATGATAAATATATAAATATAAATCAATATATAAATATATGGAATAGGAAATGACAACCCACTCTAGTATTCTTGACTGAGAAATTCCATGGACAAAATTCCTGGCAGGCTACAGTCCATGGGGTCACAAAAAGTTAGAGGCAACTGAGTGACGCATGTAAATATAAATATTCATAAATATATACATATTTTATAAATAAATAAACCATATAGGTATATAATGGTTGCTTAAAACCCAAACTGAAAACCCAATCTCAGTTTTATGAAATGCTAAGGACATCTGTACTGAATGAACCTGTTATTCATTCTCACTGTTGTGGAAATTATCCCCAGTGTGCAACACAAAATCTTACAAAATTAAGACTTCCCATAAACAGAGGTGGGAGTCAGGAGGGTGACAAATCAGTTGGACAGGATCTTCTTATGATGTTGAACAACAATATAATATGTATCAGAATTTATAAAAGTAACTTAACTATTACACTTCAGGGTTCTCCCTGTTTGTGAAAGTTAATTTAGGATAAAACCTTATAAATAATGATAGTAAATTTTGTTTCTATGGTGACATAATATGGAAAAGGAACCTAGTTTCATTATTTTACCCATAATCCCACCTTCCCATTCTACCATGGTAAAGTGTCTTTAACATTTATCTCAGGAAATTCTTATTTTTTCTATGCTTTTTGTTTCTGTTTTAATTGTAAAATCCATGAATATTTTCCTAAGAATATTGTGCACTATTATGATAACATACATGGAATAACCAATAAAATACTTCTGGCATAATTGTCAATATATAATGTTTGACGTGGAAAATGGTTCCCATTTCATTTAGCTGTAGTAAAGGTTATATGGCTTCTTCAAATAAAAATGCTTAAATTATCTTGCATCCAACATCCATGTATGGATGTGAGAGTTGGACTATAAAGAAAGCTGAGTGCTGAAGAATTGATGCTTTTGAACTGTGGTGCTGCAGAAGACTCTTGAGAGTCCCTTTGTACTGCAAGGAGATCCAACCAATCCATCCTAAAGGAAATCAGTCCTGCATATTCATTGGAAGAACTGATGCTGAAGCTGAATCTCTAATACCTTGGCCACCTCATGCCAAGAGTTGACTCACTGGAAAAGACCCTGATACTGGGAGGGACTGGGGGCAGGAGGAGAAGGGGACAACAGAGGATGAGATGTGTTGGGTGGCATCACCAACTCAATGGATATAAGTTTGAGTAAACTCTGGTGATGGACAGGGAGGCCTGGTGTGCTACAGTCCAAGGGGTCACAAAGAGTTGGACTGAATTGAACTGAGTATCCATGCAAAATTTTTCAATATTAGTATTTTTGTTTTAAACAGGTAAAATAACTCTATTTATAAAGGCAAAACCAGAAAAGCTTTATTTTTTAGACTCAATTAAAATAACTTTATAGACACATCAAAATGTTATGGACCTCATTAAAAAGTAATAGACAGAGATCAGTGGGCAGGATTAGGGGACATTTCTGCCCAACTCGTAAGTACCTTGTCATGTTCAGTTCAGTTCAGTCGCTCAGTCGTGTCTGACCTTGTCACGAGCAGTTGTCTTTTGTATGATGAGTTCCCACATGTAGAGTTAGGATCAAATTTTGATGTGCAAAACATTTTCTACCTTTGTTAAAAGTATCACTCCATTTTTCTCATCAGAGAACACACCAATCAGATTCTCAGTTCATATGTTATAAAAATATATTATGGACTTACTCTTTGAATGCAAACATGGTCTTATCTTTGGTCTCAATAGTTTCATCACATTTTATTTTCATGAGGATCTTAATTGGTAAGTTCTTATATTTCAGTGTCGTGATAATATGACAGGAGCATACTAAAAAAGTTTAAGGCTTTTCTTGCCAGCTTTTAAATGCATTTTTAACCCTGATTATATTGGTTTGATATTGCTGCCACCACAAACTGTTAAAAACTCAGTAGCTTATACCAATAGAAAGTTTTGATTTTATAGGTCTGAGGGTCAAAATAATGATACAGGTCTCCCTGGGCTAAGATCAAGATGGCAGCAGAGCCATTCCTGGGCGGAGGCTCTAGGGTAGAATCTGACCTAATGCTCATGCAGGATATTGGCACAATTCAGTTTCTGAGGGTCGCAGAACTGAGATCCCCTTTTTTTTTGTTGGCTGTTAGCTGAAGTCCATCTCCAGACTTTAAAAGTTTTCTATTCTACACACCTTGACTGGTGGCCCCTTCCTCTGTCTTCAAAGCTAGAACAGCTGCATTTTTTTCATGCTTCAAATCTCACCTGCCTTTGCCTCCATCTTTCAATTTTAAGGGCAAACGTACATGCATTGGGTCCATCCACGTGACCGGAGAGAACTCTCAGCTTTAAAGTCTGTAAACTTAATTCCCTCTGCATAGTATCTTTTGACTCATAATGTAACATAGTCATAGGTTCCTGAACTATAGAATTGACTGTCTTTGGGGAACCCATTTATTCTACCTACTACACTGATTAAGTATTTTCCAGATTCTCTAGACAGAAAGAATTTGTTATCTAAATACTAGAGACAGTTTCATCCATAAAAGCTAAGCAAAACAATGTATTTTGAGAATCTAAGAGAAATGAATTGTGGATTTTGTCAAGTTATAAACTCTACATTTAGGGCTCTGAGTTGACCAACATTTTAAAACTCAGTTAAGCAATGTGCTATTTTTTTTTTTTCACTTACCAAAAGCTTATGCACTCAGTGTAATCAGAGATAAGACTGTCTAATCCATCTAATAGCTATTTCAAGGGGTGGTTCATATCAAAGAAACAATATATATTGAGTACTATTCTAAGCACTTTTTATTTAATTCTCACTGCTACTATTTTTAATACCATTTAATAGATAAGGAAAATGAAGGGCAGAAAATTTATGTACCCAATAATAAGCTGAACTGATATTTAAATACAGGGAGATTGCTTTCAGATCAACTATGGCCAACAAAATTATGGTTCAGTGATGATGGAAATGTCCTGTAAGGTAACTATTATCCGCATATGGCATCTGAATACTGTAATGTGGCTAGCATGACTGAGGAACTAAATGTTTAATTGTGTTTCCAAGTGCAAGAGTTAGGCGCTCAGTCGTGTCTGACTCTTTCCAACTCCATGGACTATGTAGCCTCCCAGACTCCTCTGTCCATGGGATTCTCCAGGCAAGAATACTGGAGTGGACTGCTATTCTCTTCTCCATTAATTATGTTTAATTATAATTAATTCTAGTTTAGAGTCTAATGTGGCTACTGGCTACCATATTGGTTCTAACTCTAGGGTCTATCCTTTTAATGACCTCAGAACAGTGTCAAGAAAGTACTTTCTTACTGCTTGATTCATCTTTCATAAATACATGCACTGCAATTCATGCTATGCTTTCTATTTCTGAGTTTAGAAACAAAATAATTCTAGCATTGTAAACAGCTTAATTTAACAGTTTATCTCTTATAATGATTTGTGGAAACAAAACAGAATAGAAATCTGCTTGACAGACCATTTTATCTTGTCTCTCCCTTCTGTTTAGGTGAGACAGATCACTTCTGGTTAATATACACAGTGCTTTGTAATGCAACACCATGATGGAAATCAGCATTTGGTTGTCTCTGCAAATGTAAATTGACTTTTTTCTTGCTTTATTGTGTCAATTTTCAAATATCAAAGTAAAGAAAACAGTATATTGAAACACCACATCTCCATTAACTAGCTTTTAAAATGATCAGTTCATGGATACCTTTATATCTTTACTCCTACTCCTGAGATAAAGCATATGATGTGTTTTCATTGATTAAAATTATTATCCTAATTGATGCTCAAATTATCAGTCATGGAAAGTGGGAGACTATTCAATTAGCTGAGGAATCCTTTTATTATCTGTATTTTATTCTCCTAGCTGCATATTTAGGTTCATGTGTTTCATCTATCTGAATTTTAGAGATTTTAAATATAAATTAATTTTATAATAATATAAAAATTTCACAGGGTTGTAAAACAAAATATAAAAAAGAAGGTACATTAAAAACAACCTATATCCCTGTTCCATTTATTTCCCCTTGGGGTAATGATCTTTTATTGCAAGGTTTATCTTTCCATTAAAAATATATAACAAATATACTACACTCTTATATAAAAATATAGTTTAGCATACACATATTTCTCCTCCATGTTTTACTTAATAATATTTCCTTGCAAGCATTCTGTAGACTGGATTTACAAAAGGCAGAAGAACCAGAGATCAAATTGCCAATATCAGGTGGAACATTGAAAAAGCAAGAAAGTTGCACAAAAATACTACTTCTGCTTCATTTACTGTGCCAAAGCTTTTGACTGTGTGGACCACATCAAACTCTGGAAAATTCTTAAAGAGTTGGGAATACCAGACCACCTGGCCTGCCTCTTGAGAAATCTGCATGCAGGTCAGGAAGCAACAGTTAGAACTGGACATGGAACAACAGACTGGTTCCAAATAGGAAAAGGAGTGCGTCAAGGCTGTATATTGTCACCCTGCTTATTTAACTTCTATGCAGAATACATCATGTGAAATGCTAGGTTGGATGAAACACAAATGGGAATCAAGATTGCTAGGAGAAATATCAATAATGTCAGATATGCAGATGACACCACCCTTATGGCAGAAAGCAAAAAAGAACTAAAGAACCTCTTGATAAAAGTAAAAGAGGAGAGTCAAAAAGTTTGCTTAAAACTCAACATTCAGAAAACTAAGACCATGGCATCTGGTCCCATCATTTCATGGCAAATAGATGGGGAAACAGTGGAAACAGTGACAGACTTTATTTTGGGGGGCTCCAAAATCACTGCAGATGGTGACTGCAGCTATGAAATTAAGAGATGCTTGCTCCTTGGAAGAAAAGTTATGACCAATCTAGACAGCATATTAAAAAGCAGAGACATTACTTTGTCAACAAAGGTCCATCTAGTCAAAGCTAGGGTTTTTCCAGTAGTATGTATGGATGTGAGAGTGGGAATATAAAAAAAGCTGAGCACTGAGGAATTGATGCTTTTGAACTGTGGTGTTGGAGAAGACTCTTGAGAGTCCCTTGAACTGCAAGGAGGTCCAACCAGTCCATTCTGAAGGAAATCAGTCCTGGGTATTCATTGGAAGGACTGATGCTGAAGCTGAAACTCCAATACTTTGGCCACCTGATGCGAATAACTGACTTCTCTGAAAAGACCCTGATGCTGTGAAAGATAAGAGGCAAGAGGAGAAGTGGACGACAGAGGATGAGACGGTTGGATGGCATCACTGACTCAATGGACATGAGATTGAGCAAGCTCCAGGAGATAGTGAAGAATAGGGAAGCCTATGTGCTGCAGTCCATGGGGTCACAAAGAGTCAGACAAAACTGAGTGACTGAATAACAATTCAGATATAAAGAAGCAATTTCTATCATTGTCTCTACCTCTCTCAAATTATCACCTAAAGGAGAGAATGTCAGCTTTTGCTGTGGGATTCTAGACCCTGACTGAGCCATGTTTGCTTGAGGATAGGGTCGCTCTCCTTTAAAAGACTCCACCCATGCAGAAGGCCTTCTAAATGTTTTCTCTGTCACTCTCTTCTCTATTCACCATAGTAGAGCATTAAGCACATTCGGCATATAGTGTTGGTTTTCTATTTGATATCTTTATCTTTCTCTGTGTACCATCCATCTATTACTGGTTCCTTCTATATACTGAAAAGCCAAGTTCACTACTGCGGAGAAGGAAACCTCTCTTCAGCTACTTGGCAGCCAGTATATAGCCTTAGGGACTAATGTGACCTCTTTTATGATGTATTTTTCTGACTACATACCATCTTATGTTACCAGATGTCATGAATTGCTCTTTTATCTGAAGCCTTTGGGGCTAAACAGCTTGGGAAAATTGATGCATCGCATATTCTTATAAAACTTATAAGATTTGTCTGAATGGTACAGTTAGGGGCCCAAAGATTATCTAACAATATAGTACTACTTTACAGCTTAGAGCCACTGATCTTCATGTATTTTTCTTACCCACAGATCTAAGTTTACTTTTCATGCTTGGGTCATATAAACATTTGCACAAAGACCCAAGATCAAAGGGAAATTTGATGCTTAACTATTTGAACAGTATCATTACTGCTTTTACTGTCTTCTGCAAAATGCCATGCAAATAATTTGGCTATTAGATACAGGAATACTAAAGAACAAATGATTGATATCTCTTATGTGATTCAGTTCCACAGCAAAGTACGGCTGTCACCAGTAAATAGAAGGAGACATAAGTTCATTTTATAGGAGAAGGCTGAAGTGTCTACTTGGCATTTGAGTTATAAATTAGCCTCCTTTTACTTCTAGCTGTATGACATATTCTTAAAATCATGTAATTTAGAAGAGAAATAAATCCTGAAGTATCAACTAATATTTTATACTGATTGACTGATAACTAACAAAAAAATATCCTCTAGGCTGGGAAAATTTGTGACTTCACCGTTCCTACTGCTTTGAAATATCTGCACATTAAAATAAAATGTGATGTTTTTATAATGGCATCCTAGAAAAACTGCATCAACATCAGTCATCAGGTATGTGTTATGGGTAACAAACTAAAACAAGGATCATGCTAAGAATCCCTGATCTGGATATTGACATTTTGCTTAGCTTGTGCTTCCAGAAGGAGGAAGTTGAGAAAACAGAAGTAGCATTAACTACACTGTAATATATAGCCTTAAAAATTAGAGAAATTCCATAAAACCCAGTTTCTTCATCTATTAAATGAGGAAATTAATACCTGCCTCAAAAGTTTGTCAATCAGATGAATTGATACACGCAGGAGTTTTTTTCTTTTCTTTTTTTAATAAATGGATGGTCTTTAGTTCTTAAAGATTCTTTTATGTGGATCATTTTTAAAGTCTCTATTGAATTTGTTGCACAATGGCTTCTGGTTTATGTTCTGGCGTTTTGGTTGGGAGGCATGTGGTATCTTAGCTTTCTGACCAGGGATCAAACCTGCGCATCCTGTATTGGAAGGTGAAGTCTTAACCACTGGACCAACAGGGGGGTCTCAGGAGTTCTTTATCAGCAATATTTTCTCTTTCAATAGTCATTTAATTGGCTAGTTGTGGCACTCGGGATCTTTGATCTTCCTTATGGCACACAGCATCTTTAGTTGTAGCATGCAAACTCCGAGTTGTGGCATGTGGGATGCAGTTCCCTGACCAGGGATCGAACCTGGGCTGCCTGCTCTGTGAGCTTGGAGTTGGTCACTGGACCACCAGGGAAGTCCCCATGCAGGAGTTCTCCTCAAGCAGTATTTTCAAAGGAGGAGAGTCTGGCAAATGTAGATTCCCATTAGTGATACAATGGTTTCTTCCAACTCCTGCAGTCTACTATAGAAGGATGCCGGAGACTTTGGGGCTGAATCCGGGTGTTAAAATGCTTGTATCAGGAAATTTGCTGTACTTCTGCTTTCCTACAAGTTGGCTTCATATTCTCAGGCTGGTTCCCCTCTCATGGTGATGCGCAGAAGCTCTATTTTAATCGATCTATCTTAGGTGGAAAGAAGACTTTCACTTTCTTAAGAGTTTCAACCAAAGCCTCAAACTCTGACAGGCCACATCTGGGTCAACCACTCATATCATTAGAGTCTGGGTAAGCCGGACCTAACGATAATAACTAACGTGAGATTTTGAACATGCTATTATATAAGGAAAAATATGGTGATAGTACCAAAAGAAGACAGAATGGGTGCTCAGCAGGCAAAAAAGAGGTGGCCTATAACCTTGAATCAAGTGTAGTTATATTTTATCAAGTTTATGAACGCTGTATTGCTGAACCAGTCATGCTAATTAAAAAATAATTACTCATTTATATTCAGAGACACATTTATATATCACTATTATTCAATTAATCTATAAATATTAGTTGAACAATTATCATTTGCCTATTACTGACCTATGCTCTGGGAATACAGTAGCCCAAACTAGGAGAGAACTACATATAATAGCTAAATAAATAAATAAGAAAGCTATGTAGATAAGTAAAATGCAGTAGAGGAATAAAATATTAGGTGATAGTATTATTTTATAGGAAAGATCTTCCCTGAAAATTTGATATTGAAGCTAAAATCTATCAAAAAGGAACCATCTAGCTCATTCTAGGCAAAACAGTAAGGAGCATTTGTTCATATGTCTTATTTAGCTATTCTATGACATTTATTAATAGTGACTGGCGCCTTAAATAAAAAGAAACTTCTGGGTCTTATCTTTATAAACTAACTAAATGTTGATACAATTACTTATTTAAAGGGCTTCCATGGTGGCTCAGATGGTAAAGAATCTGCCTGCAATGCAGGAGACCCAGGTTTGATCTCTGGGTCTGGAAGATCCCCTGGAGAAAGAAATGGCACCCACTCCGGTATTCTTTTCTGGTGAATTCCAAAATCTTTCTTATCTACCAAAAAATAAGCTCCCTATTGGCAAGAACTTTAGTTTACCTGTTCAATTGTATGTCCCCATGACTAACCGTTGGTATATATACAGTAGATATTTGCAGAATGAAAGACTGAATGCAAAATAATTGATAATATTGAAAACCTATGCATCTGACCTTTCACAAAACAAACAATTCAATTCTTTTATTCTAAAAGGAAAGAATAATCAATGTTTTAAAAGACTGGCAAAGATATCATTGCAACTATTTTAGAATTGATTACAGAATGAATTACCAGAACAATTCTTAGGATAAAGAGAAGTAAGCATTACTGAGAGAATAGGAAAAGTATGTGTGTGTACGCACATGTGTTTGCATCCACAGGGAGTGTGTGTATGTACACACATGTGTTTGCACCCACAGGGAATTCCCAAGAGATATAAAGAATGATGAGAAAGAAAAGAACATCCCTGCAGCTGTACCTCTACATGGAAGAGAAGAGAGAATGTTGAGATTTATGACAGATTATTCATGATATGAGAACAATGTCTCATGCAGTCACGTGGGTGGTGATCATGATGTCTTTGGGGCAGGGCCAAAGCTGTATGTTTCTGCATGTTAGTGAGGAAGACTGGCACAGCCACTGGATGCAGGGCAAAGTTTCTCCCAATCAACGCCCTCCTGGGTGAAAAAGAAAGTGGCCAAAGGAGCCACATTTTTAACAGAAAACTGTAGAACTAGGTCCAGTTCATGAAACAGGTGAGTGGTAAAAACATAGCAAACTGGACAGTGCTGAACGGGAATCAAGGAAGTATCAACAAGTGACCTCTGTCTGATCACTGCCTTGGCTTACTATATCCGTGACTTGAAGACCCAGGGAGATAATGCATGTGAAGTTCTGGCATGATACTCACCCATGAGTGAGAGTCGTGAGTGAAAGTCGCTCAGTCGTGTCCAACTCTTTGGACCCATGGACTGTAGCCCACCATGCTCCTCCGTCCATGGGATTCTCCAGGCAAGAATACTGGAGTGGGTTGCCATTTCCCATGCAAAGGTTATTTTTATTCTTGCCTTCAATTCAAAGCTTTTTTTGTCTCATAAACTCACACTTGACCAACAGTGAGATAGGAGGGTATGGTCATTCTTTTTCTTTCCTTTCTCCAACTTCTTTCTGTTTTACAACTCTTGAATTCCAGGACAGGGAAAGAGGGTTAAAGGGAAAGTCTGATTTTTTTAGCAACATTTTCTTTAATTAGCAAGTCCTTTTTTAAAAAACTGGAGGTTACTTGCTTTACAATGCTGTGTTAGTTTCTGCTGTATAACATCTTGAATCAGCTGTATGTATACACATATCCCCTCCCTCGAAAGCCTGCCTCCCCCATTCCACCCATCTAGGTCATTGCAGAGCACTGAGCTGAGCTCCTTGTGCAATACAGCAGTCTCCCAACTAGCTATTTTACACATGGTGGTGTATACACATCAACGCCATTTAAAGGTCTGCCTTGGCTGTTAAATGCCCTCTGTCATGCCTTACAAATCACTTCTGGAGCCTTCCTCTGGGACCTTCCCACTGAGCAACATGCTCTTGGCACTATTTCGTGATGCGAGTAATGGAAATTCCTCACACACTTCTTACAACTTCCCCTCCACTGCTGCCCCTCGATTGTGCCTCTCAGTGAACACGGCCAGCGGCCATCCTGCGTGGTCCTTACCAGTTAATTCAGGTTCAGCTACATTCTGCAATGACCACTGTGCCAACGGGAACATCCATTACCCTGACCTTGAACAGCAGTGTGAGTGTGGCTGGTTCCACTTCAGACTCCTGTCCTAGTACAGCAGAAGAGCTCCAGAAAATCTCACTTCACCTGACTTCCCCAGGGTCAGGCCCTAACAAGCAGCTCCCCCAAATCTATATTCACCTTAAACTCTATCAATCTGTGTTCAGGGAACAACCCTGTGCAGTTTTTGAGTTCCTGTAATTCAAGAAACTTCCCTCATTAGAATAAGATGTCTTCTCCCATGAAAAGCCATCTCCTCTTCTCCTCAACACACGTTGGATTACAGAAAAAGCACGAGAATTCTGACCAAAAAAATCTACTTCTGCACCATTGGCTACACTAAAGCCTTTGACTATGTGGATCACAACAAACTATGGAAAATACTTAAAGAAATGGAAATACCAGACCACCTGTCCTGCCTCATGGGAAACTTGTATGCAGGTCAAGAAGAAACAGTTAGAACTGGATATGGATATTGGTCTAAAATGGGGAAAGGAGTACATCAAGGTTGTACATTGTAACCCTACTCATTTAACTTATATGCAGAGTACATAATGCAAAATGCTGGGCTGGATGAATCACAAGCTGGAATCAAGATTGCCAGGAGAAATACCAACAACCAAAGTTATGCAGATAATACCACATTTATGGCAGAAAGTGAAGAGGAACTAAAGAGCCTCCTGATGAAAGTGAAATGGCTGGCTTAAAACTCAATATTCAAAAAACTAAGATCATGGCATCCAGTCTCATCATGGCAAATAGATAAAGAAACAATGAAAACAGTGACAGACTTTATTTTCTTGGGCTCCAAAATCACTGCAGATGGTGACTACAGCCATGAAATTAAGAGATGCTTGCTCCTTGGAAGAAAAGCTATGACCAACTTAGACAGCATATTAAATAGAAGAGACATTACTTTGCCAAAAAGGTCCAGATAATAAAATTATGGTTTTTCCAGTAGTCATGTATGGATGTGAGAGTTGGACCAGAAAGAAGGTTGAGCACCAAAGAATTGATGCTTTCAAACTGTGGTGCTAGAGAAGATTCTTGAGAGTCCCTTGGACTGTAAGATCAAACCTGTCAATCCTAAAGGAAATCAACCCAGAATACTCATTGGAAGGACTGAAGCTGAAGTTCCAGTACTTTGGCCACCTGATGTGAAGAGTCAACACACTGGAAAAGACCCTGATCTGAGTAAGCTTGAGGGCTAGAGGAGAAGGGGGCAACAGAAGATGAGATGGTTGAAAGGCATCACTGACTCAATAGACATGAGTCTGAGAAAATTCTAGGATATACTAAAGGACAGGGAAGCTTGGCATGCTGCAGTCCATGGGGTCAGAAAGAGTTGGACATGACTGAGCAACTAAACAACAGTTTGGTTAAGTAACTAATCTCTTCAAAGAGTTCTCTGGATACCCTTTTCCCTGTGTTTATTTCCTGCCTCGTAGGCAAAGGAAGGAATTTCCACAATGCACTTTACTCCTATTAATTCACTCCAAAGAAATTTCACATTCAATGAATTCCCAGCCTTTCCCATGGGCTAGTGAGGTAATAACTGCTGGCCCAGTCTGGCTAAATGTGCCAAGAAGTATGCTGTACTCTCTTTAGAATATGTGGGCACATCTACCTAGTATTTTCAGAGCTGAGACCTAAGGTAAAACCCTTGCAAAGCAGGAATATTTCTATCTTATATCCTGTTAAAACTGTTTCACATTTTCCTGAATTTCAAAGTCTTGTAAAGATATAATTATTCTTTCACAAATCTACATGACTCAGACTTTGGACATTACAAATATATACAAGGGCTTATATATTATAGGAACGTTATTACGGAGAAGACTGGAATGCCTGGAAATGTCTAGGAAGTATATTTTGGGGGTCAGAAATTAGGAAAGGAATTTTAATACTTCAGGTTAGTTTCCCCAAAGCAGACAGTAAGACAAAGGATATATTCTCTTTAATAAAGTAGGGGATCTATGGTGGTGAAACAAATGTCCAGCAAGAGAGCCTTATCAAAATGCACCCCTGGGAATACAGATGCAACCTAATCCTGTAAGAGGCCAGTAGGGTTCTGGACCACACACTGTCACAGAATTACCTAATTCAACTTCTTATCACCTTACGCAGCTCCTCAGGTGGCACCAGTGGTAAAGAACCCGCCTGCCAATGCAGGAGGTAGAAGAGCCGTGGGTCCAATCCCTGGGTCAGGAAGGTCCCCTGGAGGCGGAAACGGCAACCCATTCCAGCATTCTTTCCTGGAGAATCCCATAGACAGATGAGCCTCATGGGCTACAGTCCATTGGGTTGCAAATAGTTGGACATGACTGAGGCAACTTAGCACATGGTCACCATACTAGTCAATTACTGGTGACGACTCTCTATAGAGAAATGGACAAATCTTCCCAGTATTTCCAACTCTCTATTAACAATTTTAAGGAATCTAGTCCAAGCACCAGATGGCCTACTGAATATAATCCTGGAAGAAAAAAAATATTACAGAACACCCCTTCTTTCTTTTGTTCTTCTTATGATTTGATTTGTTCTGGATGTGTATATGGAGGGAATGAAATAGAAAAGAGACTGGCTATAATATACTGTAATATTTGGAGTATTGATATTATATTCTAATATTAACAATTCTAAACACTTTTCTGGGGACTTCTCTGGTGGTCTGGTGGTTAATATTTGCCTTCCAATGTAAGGGTATGGGTCAATCCCTGAGAGAGGAGCTAAGACCCCACATGTATGGTGGCCAAAAAACAAACAAAAACCCATAAAAAACAGAAGCAATATTGTAACAAATTCAAAAAAGTCTTTAAAAATGGCCCACATAAAAAATTGTCTTTTTGGTTTTGTGGGTTTTTTTTTTTTTTTTTACTGTATTTTACTTTACAATACTGTATTGGTTTTGCTATACATCAACATGAATCCGCCACGGGTGTACACATGTTCCCAATCCTGAACCCCCTCCCCCTCCCCCATACCTCCTTCCCCACTATACCATCTCTCTGGGTGATCCCAGTGGACCAGGCCCAAGCATCCTGTATCCTCCATAGAACCTAGACAGGCAATTCGTTTCTAATATGATATTATACATGTTTCAATGTCATTCTCCCAAATCATCCCACCCTCTCCTTCTCCCACAGAGTCCAAAAGACTGTTCTATACATCTGTGTCTCTTTTGCTGTCTTGCATACAGGGTGATCATTACCATCTTTCTAAATTCCATATATATATATGTTAGTATACTGTATTGGTGTTTTTCTTTCTGGCTTAAAACACACACACACACACACACACACATACACATTTCTCATAGAAATGTTCCTCTATGAGTTAGCACCAAACAAGTACAACATAGTGAGGGAACAAACATTCTCATCATGTCCCCTGTGATGACCCCAGATCTACATGACTCAAAAGCCTAATCAGCAATAGCTGTTAGAAGGTGAATCTCAGGAATAATATCAAATTGAACAAATTCTGGATAATTTATACCTTTGGTTTTGAAGGAGCAAAGAGCTAAGAGAGATCATAGGTGATTGATCAGATAAGCTTCATTTTTGAGCAAGGCAAAATGTGTAGACAAGAGATTAAGAAGAATAAGGTAAATGGGAAAATCACCTTGAACAAAGCTAGAAACAGAAAAGTAAGTACATGTTCAGGGGAAGAGAGGTAGAGGAAGAAAAAACTAGAAAGTGAGGTCAGAGTGCCTTATGAACATTGTAAGTATTCGATTCATTTATGTAGCCAACTGGAGGTTGCTGAGTAGGCAAAGGACAAAAGATCATTATCTGTATTTGATTTAGGCTATGGACTAAATTTTCAAAGACATGAACTACACATGAACTATTTTATCAATGTCAAAATATTAATTCTATACATGTAAGTTCAGTTCAGTTCAGTCGCAGAGGCATGTCCGACTCTTTGCAACCCCATGAATCACAGGACGCCAGGCCTCCCTGTCCATCACCATCTCCAGGAGTTCACTCAGACTCATGTCCTTTGAGTCAGTGATGCCATCCAGCCATCTCATTCTCTGTTGTCCCCTTCTCCTCCTGCCCCCAATCCCTCCCAGCACCAGATTCTTTTCCAATGAGTCAACTCTTCGCATGAGGTGGCCAAAGTACTGGAGCTCCAGCTTTAGCATCAGTCCTTCCAAAGAAATCCCAGGGCTGATCTCCATCAGAATGGACTGGTTGGATCTCCTTGCAGTCCAAGGGACTCTCAAGAGTCTCCTCCAAAACTACAGTTCAAAAGCATCAATTCTTCGGCGCTCAGCTTTATTCACAGTCCAACTCTCACATCTATACATGACGACTGGAAAAACCATAGCCTTGACTAGATGGACCTATGTTGGCAAAGTAATGCCTCTGCTTTTCAATATGTTATCTAGGTTGGTCATAACTTTTCTTCCAAGGAGTAAGCGTCTTTTAATTTCATGGCTACAGTCACCATCTGCAGTGATTTTGGAGCCCAAAAAGATAAAGTCTGACACTGTTTCCACTGTTTCCCCATCTATTTCCCATGATGATGCCATGATCTTCATTTTCTGAATGTTGAGCTTTAAGCCAACTTTTTCACTCTCCTCTTTCTCTTTCATCAAGAGACTTTTTAGTTCCTCTTCACTTTCTGCCATAAGGATGGTGTCATCTGCATATCTGAGGTTATTGATATTTCTCCCAGCAATATTGATTCCAGCTTGTGCTTCTTCCAGCCCAGCATTTCTCATGATGTACTCTGCATATAAGTTAAATAAGCAGGCTGACAGTATATAGCCTTGATGTACTCCTTTTCCTATTTGGAACCAGTCTATTGTTCCATGTCCAGTTCTAACTGTTGCCTCCTGACCTGCAAAGTCCATCTCATATCTAATTTGATGATACAAAGTAGTGATTTAGCAAGGATATAGTATCTCATTTCTAAATATGGAAAAGTGCCATGCAATATGTGAACCGCGAACTCCCTGATATTCAAGCTGGTTTTAGAAAAGGCAGAGGAACCAGAGATCAAATTGCCAACATCTGCTGGATTATGGAAAAAGCAAGAGAATTCCAGAAAAACATCTATTTCTCCTTTATTGACTATGCCAAAGCCTTTGACTGTGTGGATCACAATCAACTGTGGAAAATTCTGAAAGAGATGGGAATACCAGACCACATAACCTGCCTCTTGAGAAATCTGTATGCAGGTCAGGAAACAACTGTTAGAACTGGACATGGAACAACAGACTGGTTCCAAATAGGAAAAGGAGTATGTCAGGGCTGTATATTGTCACCCTGCTTATTTAACTTATATGTAGGGTACATCATGTGAAATGCTGGACAGGAAGAAACAGAAGCTGGAATCAAGATTGCCGGTAGAAATATCAATAACCTCAGATATGTAGATGACGCCACCCTTATGGCAGAAATTGAAGAGGAACTAAAAAACCTCTTGATGAAAGTGAAAGAGGAGAGTGAAAATTTGACTTAAAGCTCAACATTCAGAAAACGAAGATCATGGCATCTGGTCCCATCACTTCATGGGAAATAGATGGGTAAACAGTAGAAACAGTGTCAGACTTTATGTTTTTCGGCTCCAAAATCACTGCAGATGGTGACTGCAGCCATGAAATTAAAAGATGCTTACTCCTTGGAAGAAAAGTTATGACCAATCTAGATAGTATATTCAAAAGCAGAGACATTACTTGGCCGACTAAGGTCTGTCTAGTCAAGGGTATGGTTTTTCCTGTGGTCATGTATGGATGTGAGAGTTGGACTGTGAAGAAGGCTGAGTGCTGAAGAATTGATGCTTTTGCACTGTGATGTTGGAGAAGACTCTTGAGAGTTCCTTGGACTGCAAGGAGATCCAACCAGTCCATTCTGAAGGAGATCAGCTCTGGGATTTCTTTGGAAGGAATGATGTTAAAGCTGAAGCTCCAGTACTTTGGCCACCTCATGCGAAGAGTTGACTCATTGGAAAAGACTCTGATGCTGGGAGGGATTGGGGGCAGGAGGAGAAGGGGACGACCAAAGATGAGATGGCTGGATGGCATCACGGACTCGAAGGACGTGAGTCTGAGTGAACTCCAGGAGACGGTGATGGACAGGTAGGCCTGGCATGCTGTGACTCATGGGGTCGCAAAGAGTCGGACACGACTGAGTGACTGAACTAAACTGAACTGAACTTGGTGAGGGCAGGGTGAGGAGTAGAAGAAAGAACATCAAATAGTATTAAGACTAAATTAAAGTAGACTAATTTGGTAAAAATAAATTATAAAATTAAGAAAAGCATTCAATACTGCTATGACTTAATTGCATGCTAGAGAAATACATATAAAAAAGAAGCAAAGAAATGTGTTAAAGTGTAAAGACCACTAAGATAGGACTCCGTCATTTAAGCTCCACTATTAATTTGTTATGTCCACTTCCTTCCTATTGGTTTCATTTTCCCTCTCTGCAAAATGAAGGTATAGAATGAACCAACCTTCTAAGTCATTTCTAGCTCTATCATTCTGTATGAAGAGGAGTCTTTTACATGATGGAAAGATTCATGGTAAGGAATATATTTCTTTAACATTCAGACTAATCAGAGGTGATTTAATAGCACAAAAAAATACATATATTTTTAATGATCACAAGACTGGAAACCATGTGTCTATTAATTACTTTTTTTATTTTTCATCTTTCTTTTGAAAAGAGATTAACTCTTTTCTTGAGAATTCATATGACAAAAATTTATATTAAGATGTTATCATCATAGTAAATGGATCTAATCAAGTATAACCAGGCTCCAGATTTCACTTTGATGTAGATAAATGATCTTATGAAACATTTAGACATGTGAATGACAAATATTTAGAAGTCATTCCTTGGTCCTACTTTTACTTTATGATATCTGCAATTTCAAAGCCCCTGATAATAGTACATTTGTCCATTTATTTTTATTATTCTTTTGATTTTTATTTTATATTAGTTTATAAACAATATTGTTTTCATTTCAGGTATATAGCAAACTGATTAAGTTATACACATACATGTAACTATTCTTTTTTCAAACTTTTTTCCCATTTAGGTTTTTTTGCAAATTATTAAGTAGCGTTCCCTGTGTTATATAGTAGGTCATCGTTGGTCATCCATTTTAAATATAGTAGGGTGTACATGTCAGTTGCAAACTCCCAATCTACTCCTCCCCTTTATCCTTCCCCCTAGTAGCCACAAATTTGTGCTCTAAGTCTGTGAGTCTGTCTTTGTTTTGTAGCAAGTTCATTTTCATCTTTTTTTTTTCAAGATTCCACATATAAGTTAGATCATACGATATCTGTCTTTGTCTGACTTCACTTAGTATGCTAATCTCCAGGTCCATTCATGTTGCCGCAGATGGCATTTCATTCTTTTCAATGCCTGAAAAATATCCCATTGTATATGTGTACCATATCTTCTTTATCCACTCATCTATCAGTGAACATTTAGGCTGCTTTCATATCTTGGCTATTGTAAACAAAGCTGCAATGAACACTGGGATACATGTATTCTTTTGCATTTTTAATAGAGGGACTGAAAAAATTTCCCATCTTTTTAGCCCTAATACAATGTCACTGATTTTTCCAATGAAACAGAAAAAAAATCATTGATAGCATTTTAAATTTCTGTTGACAGCAGAAGCACAGAAGGTGTTTCACAGTTTCTCTTGTAATTGAGACCAACAAGAACATTTGTTTGAGTGGCATACAACAGGAGAGTGTTAAAGGAAACAGATTCATTTCTACTTGAAACCAGTGATGAGTGAACTAAAGTAGAACCTTACCTACAATGTTGAACAAAAGGAAATTAAAAAGTGAATCTAGTTCAAATTCAGTCTGTTTGGCAAGCTTTAATTCATAATTAACTGGTGTTTCAAGGCAGATTAATTACATGGTACTAACCATGCAATTACAGGTAAATTCATTTTGTAGTCCTCAACATTCTAAGCTGGTAGAACTCACCATACATACTAATTACTTTCAGAGCCACTAAATGTAATTCCCATATCAAAGGTGGAACCTGTAATTACTAAGTACTTAGTACTTAACAAGTATGTATTCCCTCAGACTAAAAGAAGCAAGCTATAGTGTTCTTGCCTGGAGAATCCCAGGGATGGGGGAGCCTGGTGGACTGCCGTCTCTGGGGTCGCACAGAGTCGGACACGACTGAAGCGACTTAGCAGCAGCATAGTGCAAATAGCAGGATTCTGAAGTTAAGCCTGTATTTGAATCTCTGAATTGGGATGATTTGGGAGAATGGGAATTCTAACATGTATACTGTCATGTAAGAATTGAATCGCCAGTCCATGTCTGACGTAGGGTGCAGCTTGCTTGGGGCTGGTGCATGGGGATGACCCAGAGAGATGTTGTGGGGAGGGAGGTGGGAGGGGGGTTCATGTTTGGGAACGCATGTAAGAATTAAAGATTTTAAAATTAAAAAAAAAAATAAAACAAAAAAACAAAAAAACAAAAAACAAAAAAAAAACAAACAAACAAAAAAAGTAAACTTCTGTCTCATCACTAAGAATACAATTGATGAACTTATTAAATAGGGCAATGTATCAATTTCTTCTCCACCTATATAACATATAACACAGGAGTGGACACTCGAAAGTTGTTTGCCATTCCCAGAACATATCACACCACTTTGTGCTTTGACTGTTCTGTTTCCTTTACCTGACACCATATTAATATTCTCCCAGCTGTTAATTTCATATGATTCTTCAAGACCCAGATCATGAGTCAGAAGACTATTGATATTACGTATAAAATAGATAACTAATGAGAGCCCACTGTATAGCTTAGGGAACTCTACTCAGTGTTCTCCAGTGACATAAATGTGAAGGAAATCCAAAAATAGAGGGGATATTTGTGTATATATAGCTGATTCACTTTGCTGTACAGCAGAAACTGAAAATATTATAAAGCAACTATATTCCAATAAAAATTAATAAAAAACAAAATAAAACAACAAAAATGAAAGAGTCAACAAAGTATGACCAAAGAGACAAACTACCTCCCAACCACAGTTTTGCCAACAAAGATTTACTAGATCATAGCTATGCCCCTCCCGTTTTGTATTGGTGGTGGTTATCTTCATGCTACAATAGCAGAGTCAGTCGCTTAGCTGTGACCAAAAGACCCTTTGCAGAGAAAGTTTGCTTGCCCTTGATCTAGAGAAAGCCCCATATTTTCTATGCAGCCTTTCCTGTTCAACAGCAGGCTTTTTGCGGTATCCTTTACATGGCAGCTCACCTGTATTATTAACATGAGCCCAGAACAGTGGAGACAGCATTTTTCGTTTTCCATTCTCATCGTTTCCCTCTGCTTAACACAATATTAGGTATTTTGGTGTCAGCACTCAACCATCTTTTGTTTAGATTTAAAAATATATTATTGAAAGTAAAATCTTCCAAAATATAGAGGTTGAATGTCATTCTATTTAGAATGCAAATAAATTGTTTAAGTTTATGGAAAAATACACAAACACACACAATTCAAAACTAAAGAGAAGTTCAGGAAGTTAATGTATGTACTTAAATACTCAGAACAAGAGGGTGAACCTCTGAGGATGGGAGAAGAGAGTAAACAACTTTTTATACTGAAAATTCCAATGGGCTTCATTTTTTTTTTTTTTTTTTGGCGGGCGGGGGGCGGGGTGTCCTTCATGGTTGATGACATCTATTCCAGGTGTGTTACACAGTGCTCAGTGCTTTTGCTCATGTACAGCTTGAACAACACATTTGACTCCAAATTTGACTCAGAACTCATTTTTTCCAAAACAGAAATCCTCCCTATCTCATGTTTTCTGGTCTCTTATCTTGAATCACTGCTGCATACACATACACAAAATGCCAGTATTCCAAACATGACTCATTATCCTCTGTTATTATTCTGAATATATATCATACCTATTTAAATTGTTTCTAATCCACGGGATTTTTATCTTTTAAAAGAACAGGTGTGAAATAATAGCTATGGTTTTAAAACTGAGACTATTTAATTTATTCTCATGCAAGACAGCAAATATTTTCCTTATTACTAAAAGAGTATCCTGCATGTTGGTAATTACAAATGCTAAATCACCATGTGGTCTGAAAGATGGAAATACTACCTGGCTTAATTACTAGCTGCATTGTCACCAAAGTGTTTCTGTTTCTTTTAGGTAACCACAGCATGGTACATGCATACAAGGGATATCCCAAACTGACTTCACAGTCAGATCTTGACTTTGTCATCTTTACTTATTTTGATTAAATAATGCAAGATCAGGAAACCTTTTTTTTTTTTTTTGACACTTAGAGTTCCTTCTAGCTTTCATTTTACTTTTATCTCTAATAGCATTGTGACTTTGCTCTTTATCTAGGCCTTATAAACAGTGGCCACCATTGTGTTCTTATTTTTTAAGAATTTGAAAACTTATTTCAAGTATACCCCATTTTATATATATATATATATGGATAAATCCAGAGAAGGCAATGGCACCCCACTCCAGTGTTCTTGCCTGGAAAATCCCATGGGCGGAGGAGCCTTGTAGGCTTGCAGTCCATGGGGTTGCTAAGAGTCAGACACGACTGAGCGACTTCACTTTCACTTTCCACTTTCATGCATTGGAGAAGGCAACAGCAACCCACTCCAGTGTTCTTGCCTGGAGAATCCCAGGGACGGGGGGGCCTGATGGGCTGCCGTCTATGGGGTCGCACAGAGTTGGACACGACTGAAGCGACTTAAGCAGCAGCAGCATGGATAAATCAAGCCACTGTTATTTCTTTAAAACAAAATTTGTCCCTGTAGATCTGCTATAAGCCATTTCCATCATGGTTAGATGCCTTGGTTCATTTGCTGTGCTGTGTGTGGTCAGTCACTTCAGTCGTGTCCAACCCTTTGCAACCCCGTGGACTGTAGCCCACCAGGCTCCTCTGTCCATGGGATTCTCCAGGCAAGAATACTGGAGTGGGTTGCCATTTGCTGCTGCAGGGAGCCTTCCTAACAGAAACTGAACCCGTGTCTTCTGTGGCTCCTGCAATGCAGGGGGATTCTCAACTGCTGAACTACGGGGGAAACTCTGCTCATTTGTTACAGTTTGTGTATCCTCCCTTAACAAAAGGCTACCCTTTCAAGATGCCTAAAGCATCACACTAATACTATACTGTATTAATGCCTCAGGACACAGATTACACCAGAAGTGAATCCTTGATGTTCAAAGTCAACCACCATATAAACAGGGATTATAATTCAGATTGTCTATCATTTATGCTCTGAGAATAGCAGCAACCAGAACAGAGAATCTATGCAGTTACTGAGGTCCTGGACAGCCACTCTCATGACATTCACTGCTGTATTTATTAGCACTTGTTTGTAGTGCAAGACCATTTCTTAGATTCCACCTGGACTAGTCCCAAGAGCTGTGAACCAGTAACCAATAAAATGCTAATGTACAGTTATAGAGTTTAAAGCTCTAACAAAAGAAGGAAGGTTGTTATGTCAGTGATAGTAACATTGTGTGTGTGTGCATGTGTACTGATTGATTGGCTGACTTATTTTGATTGCCTGGTATCCATTCTCATTTGCTTCTTGTAAAAGCATTTCTAATTCTTCTTACAGAATTGCCTTGCTTTCACTGCGCTTTGTGATTTTTTAGTCTGTCAATCAAAGTATTCTACTTTTTCCTAGCTAAAGAGAGAGCAAATGGCCCCAGCCAACTCAATCAACTATTTTATCTTTCTTTCAAGTTTGGAAACTTGAATGCTGAAATTCAGTGATAAATATTTTTAAAAATACCCCAGAGCTGACATCCTCGAAGAGATAGTCAATAAGCTCAAATACGTGGATCAGCTGGAGTAGGTGTCATAGAGGAGGTAGTAACCTGGAACAGAGTAGGTGGCGCTCTACCGTTTTATTTCAACTCTGTGAGCCACATCCTATCCTTAATCTCCTTTTTAACCTATAGACCCTCCAGGGTCCAGAGGTACTACCTACTCTAGTGAGTAGCTGCGTGGTATTGGTAAAGAACCTGCCTACAAGGCAGGAGACATAATGAGACTCGGTTCCATCCCTGGGTGGGGAAGATTCCCTGGAGTAGGAAATGACAACCCAAAGTGCTGGTGGTAAAGAACGTGCTTGCCAGTACAGGAGATATAAGAAACACAGGTTCAATCCCTGAGCGAGGAAGATCGCCTGGAGGCGGAAATGGTAACCCACGCCAGTATTGCTGCCAGGAGAATCCCACAGAAAGAGGAGCCTGGTGGGCTACAGTCCATGGGATTACACAGAGCTGGACACAACTGAAGTGACTCAGGACCCAGAGTACCTAATTTACAGTGTGCCTAATTTCTCGCTGTCCAGTCTCTCAGTCATGTCCAACTCTGTGTGACACTACGGATTGCAACACATCAGGCTTTCCTGTCTTTCACCAACTCCTAGAGCTTGCTCAAACTCATATCCATGGAGTCGGAGATGCCATCCAACCGTCTAATCCTCTGTCATTACCTTCTCCTCCTGCCTTCAACCTTTCCCCGCATCAGGGTCTTTTCTAATGAATTGGCTCTTTGCATCAGGTGGCCAAAGTATTGGGGCTTCAGCTTCAGCATCAGTCCTTCCAATGGATATTCAGGACTGATTTCCTTTAGAATGGACTGATTTGATCTCCTTGCAGTCCAAGGACTCTCAAGAGTCTTCAACACCACAGTTCAAAAGCATCAATTCTTTAGTGCTCAGCCTTCTTTTTGGTCCAGCTCTCACATCCATACATGCCTAATTTAGTTGTTCTTAAACTTTGCTCACCTGGAGAATTTTAAGACTCCCATTCTCCAGCCTGTACCCCAGGTCAATTACAAAATAATTTCTGAAGGAGTGGGAACAGGCAATACATTTTCTCAAGCTCTCTAGATGATGCTAACCTGTAGCCAATGGTAAGAATCATTGGCTAAATTTATACAAACAGGTACAGAATCCTTGCTGAGTGCCAAGCATGTAATCTTATTACTGCCTTACAACAACTTTAGGAGGCAGGTATTATTCTCATTTATGATGGAAAACCAGATTATACAAATATTAACTGTACTCAGAGGCCACAGAGTCTAAGTGATGAAGATATAATTTCTACCTTGGATCAAGTTTTATAACTTTTAACCACTGTTTTAACCAAACACTTAAGAAAATGTGCTTAATCAACCTGGAGTTAAATTTCGGTCAGTGATTTCTAGTGTTTTAATACAAACAAAATTTTATTTCCCCCTCATAAATCCCTATGTGAAAAATCAATGTCTGTGGAACAATGAGAGTTGAAGCAGAGAATAATTATTCATATGCATGGTGCCCTTTTGATACAGGCTGAGGACCTCTGGGTCCCCAAAGATCAGAAAAGGAAAGCCTCTGATCCAAGCATCTTGAAAAGATAGGAGAAAAGAGAATCAAAATGGATTGCATGTTTCTCATTATTTGATAAGAAACAGCATATGAATTTTAAGAGAGAAAAACTAGCCCTATGGTTTCCAAATTCTCAAAGAAATTATCTAAAGGTAATAAAAATACAATTGAACAATATAACAGGGTATTCTTCTGGAGTGATTTTTCTCAACACATAGTGATGATTTCGTGAGCTTGTCTCACGTAACAAGACTATCATACAGTGGAGGTGTTTCCATGGTGAATTAAACCACTCTAAATTTAAGCTATGCAAACTCCAGAGAGTCGGTTCTATTGAATCTTTTTTTTTTTTTTTGTACTCAAGGGCTATATGGGATGCTAAACTAATTGTTCAGCAATTCAGTTCTACCAGTGTTTTCAAAAAGGAAAAAAAAAGTCAACCCAAAGGAGTCCATCCAAAAATCTCTTGAGCTTGCTCTGTACACAGTTCCTGTGTCTCCTTTTTCCTGCTCTGCAAATGCTAGCTATCTTGTGGTATCCCCAGATTCCTATACCTATCTCTTTAATTAAGCAAAACTACTGAGTTCTATTTGGGACCCCAGACCTGCAGCCTTGAAATGACTCCTGGAAATAAACTTTATAATCATAGGGCTCATCACGGTTGTTTCTTTTCAAGAATGAATTGCTGATGGCTGGTTGTCTAATACCAGGAAACAGGTACTGCATATATGTGGTGTGATGTTACAGGGTTTGGGGTTTCTTTGTTTTGTCTCTATGAGACTGCATTTCTTGTAGCAGCTATTTCTTCATGGGCAGCATCAGAAGTATCCTCTTTCTTGTTTTAGTACTTTTCTTTCTTCAATCAAAATATGCACTAGTTAAGAAGAACATCTTCAATTACCATATAGAGAAGACAAAGTCTATATTACTTCGCTTATAATATTTTTATATTTTATCATCTCAATCACTGAGAAATCTTATTATATGTATAGATAGGTTGTGGAATATTTTTGATCACATGTACATTAACTCCTATACCTTAAACATAACAGCAATAAATCCAAGCTTCTTCAGGAGAAGAATTTGTATTAAATAATTATAGAAGGTGTCATGGCTAGATGATAAATTTAATCATTAAAAACTTCCAACTGTATCACTTTTTCAAGAAAATGGTAAAAAAAAAAATCAAGAGAAGTTCCAACCTTACTAATGGGTCATTTGTATAAAAGAAGTTGTGTAGGTGTGAATAGAAATGGAGTCAGTCTTCTGAAGTGCATAGTGATCAGTAGTAAGGAATTTCCCTCACCTCTGTTCTCACACCCAAAATTTCTGTTGAGTGAAAGTCATACAAAAGGAGAGAGCATACACTGTTACACATAAATATACCATTAATTAGATATATCAAAATAAGCACTTATTCTAGTGTGTTGACTTTCAGTGTAATGATGAATCTCAACACTACAACCCAGACAGCATTCATGGACTCCAGATTTTCTATTTTATTACCCATTGTATATATTCATTTGGACATTAAATAAACATCATAACGTTTACATGTTTGAACAAAGTTCATAATCCCTCACCCCAACCTTAAACTTGGTTTTCTCCCAGAATTCACTACTGCCATAAATGTCATTAAAATCAGCCAGTGTTTTTAGGACAAAAATGTTGCCAGCATCCTTGATCCCTCTTTGTTTCACAATTCATATTTATTTGAGTAAATGTTATTTTTGAGATGTATCCCAAGTGAAAATTTGTGTAATTCCTAGTCCTCTAGTTCAACCACCATCCTCTCTCATCTGGACAGTTTTAAGAACTTCCTACTCTTCTTGCTATGATTGCTTCCCTCAAAGTTATGTTCTCTACACATGGTGGTTCATTTAAAAATGACTTTCAGGACTCCCCTGGCAGTCCAGGGGTTAAGAATCTGTCTGCCAATTCAAGGAACGTGGGTTCAATCCATGGTCTGGGAACTAAGATTCCACATGCCATGGAAAAATGAAGTTTATGTGCCACAGCCACTGAACCCACACTCTAGAGCCCACGCTCTGCAAAAAGAGAGGCCACGAGAATGAGAAGCCCATGCACAGTAACAAAAGAGAAGACCCTGCTCAGCACAACTAGAGAAAGCCTGCAAACGACAATGAAAACCCAACACAGCCACAAAGTCATTCATTCATTCATTAAAAATTTAAAACGCAAAGCTCCCTCAGTCCTTCTTGTTGTTTAGTCACTAACCCATGTCCAACTCTGCGACCCCATGGGCTCCAGCACACCAGGCTTCCCTGTCCTTCACTAGCTCCTGGAGCTTGCTCACACTCATGTCCATTGAATTGGTGATGCCATCCAACCATCTCATCCTCTGTCATTCCCTTCTCCTCCTTCCCTCAGTCTTTCCCAGCATCAGGGTCTTTTCCAATGAGTCAGCTCTTCATATCAGGTGACCAAAGTATAGGCCTTCTAGGTCAGACAAAACGTTGTTTTTGTTTTTTTTTTTTTTTTTTAATGGCTGTCATGCTATGTTACAACCCTGCTCAAAACTTACCAATGGCATTCCACTGTACATAGATAAATATGAATCTTGACCTCGGCTTCTTGATTACTCTCTAACTTTATCTTCTAACATTCTGTATCTCAGGCACTCTGTTCCAGCCATACTAATTTCCTGGCTGTTCTTCCAACAATAAATACAACTGTATGTTTCCATATCAGGACCTTTAAATTTGAACTTTTCTCTTCCTGTATCCTTCTGCCCCAAGACAGTCAAAGATTTGCTCCTTCTATTTTCATGTGTTTGTTCAAACGTACTAGACATATTATCGCAAATATCGTTTTATGCCTTTCCATTGTGTTCTTAGAACTGATTATTACCTGAAGCTACTGTGTAGATTTATGAGTATATTTTAATTGTCTCTATTTCACTCTAGAATATAAAGTCCACAAGGACAAGGCTTTGCTTTTGCTTTGTCCAGTATTAAAACTACACTGTCTAGAAAAGCATCTAGCACTTAGAAGACATCCATTATATATTTAATGAAAAGTGAGATGAAAAATTGTCAATAAAATATGTACATTGTTAAATTGACTCCATACTAAATAGAAATTTTCAATAAACAAATATCATTGAAATATACTGATTCTACAATCCAGGAGCAGACAAACTTTCTACGAAAAGATGGAACATTTTGAACCCTACAGACTCTGTTGCCATTATTCAACACTTTCATCATAGCATGAAAACACAAACAACATACAAGTGATTGAGCATGACCATATTCCACTAAAATGCTATTTGCAAAAATAGTGTCAGATTTGTCTAGTAGACTATAGTTTGCCACTTACTATTGTAAAAAGTAAATCAATCATCTCTGTATCTCTCTATGTATCTATACCTATATTTAAATCTGTGGCTTTCTTTTTTCCTTTCAATAAAAGAATTCTGTTGGGAAAATCCCCTGGAGAAGGGAATGACAACCCACTCCGGTGTTCTTGCCTGGAGAATTCCATGGACAGAGGAGCCTAGCAGTCTACTGTCCATGGGGTTACAGAGTCAAACACAATTGAGTGACTAACACTTTCGCTTAACACTTTTATCTACACATACAATCTGTGAAATACATACTACATCCACAAGGCATTAAAATGAATTTTTCAAACTCTCATGGGAATGGGTACTTTTTATAAAAAGTAAAAAGACATTCAAATTTATTTAATGAGACTCATATAATGCTGATATTAAATCCAGGCAAATACAGTCTGAAAAAGGAAAATCAAACCAAAATTTATTTATGAATAATGATAAAAATCCAAAGTAAATCATGAGGTAATTAAATTAAGCAATTTACAAAAACATAACAACCAACTGGGATTTGTTCCAAGAATGTAAATATAACATATTTTTAAGAATATAAAAATGTATTTAATCCCCTTAATGGAATTTATGGAGACAAACTATGACCATCTTAATAGGTGCTAGAAAGCATTTGATAATATCCAGCACTCATTGATGATAAAAAATAATCATAGTAAAGTGGAATAAAATTGAATTAAAGGACAATATGATTATAAAAAATAATAGTTCTAATATTTCTTAGGAGTTTATTAGGTTATTCACAGAAAAGCAATTTCAGTTATCAATACACAAAGAGATAATAAACCTCACATATTAAGAAAATGCAATCATAAATAAAACAGCTGTTAACCATGTGGTAGGCCTTTTATAAGTATATTATAAATTAATTTAGTACATTTAAGCATATTTTATACATTTAAACCCACTCACTGGATACAATGCCCCCAGCTACAGAAACTGAAACGGATAATAAACCAAGAAAGTGAATAGGAAAACAAACCTTTCTATTAATCTCTGAGACATGGTCCTATGGCCAAAGCTGGTTTTTTTTTTTTTTTTTTAAATTGAAGTTGATGTACAAAATTAATAAGTTACAGTTGCACAATATAGTGATTCATGAATTTTTAAAAATTACACTCCACTTATAGCTATAAAATATTGGCTGTATTCCCCAGTGTTGAAAAAGTACCGTTGTACAAACTGTTAGGCATAAAATAAGCTACCTTTCATTCCCTACCCCTATACTGCCCCTCCCTCCATCCCTGTCCCCACTGGTAACTACTAGTTTGTTCTCCATGCCTGAGTCTGCTTCTTTGTTTGTTAAATTCATTAATTTGTTGTATTTTTTTTAGATTCCACATACAAGTGATATAATATTCATCTTTCTGTGTATGACTTATTTCACTTAGCACACTATCCCCAAGTACATCCATGTCGTTGCAAATAGCAAAATGCCATTCTTATGGCTGAGTAGTATTTCTGTGTGTGTGTGTGTGTGTGTGTGTGTGTGTATACATATCTATATATATCACATCTTCCTTGTTTATTCATCTGTTGATGGACACTTAGGTTGCAAACACAGCTTTTGAGTGTTTTCTAATAAATTGTGTGTAAAAAAAGAATGAAACAGCATTAAATATTAATAGTGACATTATTTGCAAGTAGTCTAGGCTCTCCTTTATTTCCACTCAAAAAGCCAGTATCTTTATTTTAATTGGGAGATAGTTGCTTTACAATTTTGTGTTAGTTTCTGCTGTACAACAAAGTAAATCAGCTGTATGTACACATATATCCCCTCGTTTGTCTGACTCTTTGCTACCCCATGGACTATATAGTCCATGGAATTCTCTAGGCCAGAATACTGGAGTGGGTAGCCTTTCCCTTCTCCAGGGTATCTTCCCAACCCAGAGATCAAACCCAGGTCTCCTGCATTGTGGCCAGATTCTTTACCAGCTTATGACCAACCTAGATAGCATATTCAAAAGCAGAGACATTACTTTGCCGACTAAGGTCTGTCTAGTCAAGGCTATGGTTTTCCCTGTGGTCATGTATGGATGTGAGAGTTGGACTGTGAAGAAGGCTGAGCACCGAAGAATTGATGCTTTTGAACTGTGGTGTTGGAGAAGACTCTTGAGAGTCCCTTGGACTGCAAGGAGATCCAACCAGTCCATTCTGAAGGAGATCCGCCCTGGGATTTCTTTGGAAGGAATGATGCTAAAGCTGAAACTCCAGTACTTTTGCCACCTCATGCGAAGAGTTGACTCATTGGAAAAAACTCTGATGCTGGGAGGGGTTGGGGGCAGAAGGAGAAGGGGACGACAGAGGATGAGATGGCTGGATGGCATCACGGACTGGATGGACGTTGAGTCTGAGTGAACTCCAGGAGTTGGTGATAAACAGGGAGGCCTGGCATGCTGCAATTCATAGGGTCGCAAACAGTCGGACACGACTAAGTGACTTAACTGAACTGAACTGATCCCCTCGTTTTGAATTCCCTTCTCATTTAGGTCACCATAGAGCATTAAGCAGAGTTCCTGTACTATATCTCTGGTTCTCATTGGCTGTCTATTATATACAGATTAGTGTATGTATGTCAGTCCTAACATCCCTTTCAGAAAGGACTGTTTACTATCTACACAAGTTTCCTATTATTGCAATATCAAACTATGGCAAACAGTGACTTAACACAAATTTATTCTCTTACTGTTCTGGAGGTCAGAAGTCAAAAACAATTTTCACTGCGTTAAAAATCACAGTGTCGGCAGGACTGATTCCTCCCGGGGGGTGTCTCAGGGGAGAATCCTTTTTCTTGTCTGTCTCATCCTCTAGTGCCCGCCTGTGTTCCTTGACTCCTCGGCCCTTCCACTGTCTTCTGATCACCACAATCACTGCTTGTATCATCACAGGACCTTCTCTGACTTCTGCTTCCCTCTTATAAGAACACCTGTGATTACACTGAGCCCACCAGAAAAATCCAGGATGCTCTCCCCATATCAAGAGCCTTAATTTAATCACATCTACAAATTCTCTTCTGCTATAAAGTAATAGTCACATATTTCAGGGATTAGAATGTAGATATATCTGGGAGCTATCATTCAGCTTACTGTAGTATTTTAAATTATCCAAGACAGACAGTGAGAGTCACTCAACCGTGTCCGACTCTTTGAGACCCATGGACTATAGCCTGCCAGGCTCCTCTGTCCGTGGAATCTCCAGGCAAGAATATTGGAGTGGGTAGCCATTCCCTTCTCCAGGGTATCTTCCCAACCCGGGTCTCCTGCATAGAAGGCAGATTCTTTACCATCTGAGCCCCCAGAGAAGCCCTAATTTATCCAAACTCAATGCTACATGTTATTTTTGTTTCCAAAAAACTTATCAGTGCCTTCATGAAAAAGAAACAATGGCAACAACAACAACAAAAACACTAAAACAAAAACACTCTTTGGGTTGTTATCATGGGAAATAGAAAAGACTGAGATATGGTCCTGTTCCTTCAAAAACTCCCAATTTTCTGGGCAGCTCAGATGCAGAGCCAAACATAAACAGATTCAGGTAGAATCTCAGCACAATTTTCTCTTTTTATTGCTTACTACAGAATCAGAACTCTATGCATTAATTCTCTGAGTATTTTCACACATCAACTGGCCAAATAAACCAGTATTTAAAATGGTAATCATACAGTAGGGCTGTCTTCAAAGGTCAAGCCATGAGGAATTTAAGAGGTCATGACTAACGTCACATTTTAATGGTGCTTCAGTGTTTTCTGAATTTATAAAATTATCTTTTGTGATGTTACTATCTAAAGTGATAAAACTTTTATACATCCTTAAAGGCAGCATCTAAAGCAGTAGTTCCTAAACAATGATTTGTGGTCTCACACTCCACGATGAAAACTTCACCTACTTGAGATGAAAGAGGAAAAACATGAAAATGTAAGGAGTTCTTCATAATGCTAATGTATTCATTTTAAAACTGTCCTTTCAGTCCTCTCACCATTTTTTGTTTTGCTTTTCAAAAATTGTAGGAAAGATGATGTAAAATAAATCTTTTACAGTTGAAAAATAATGATAGACCAAATATACATCAGTAGCAAATACACACACACACACACACACACACACACACACACACACACACACATTCATATATATATACAACCTGGCTGACAGAATCTAATCTAAATTAGTAAATATAAATTCAAAATAAATAAATTAGTAAAGACTCAGTATTACTAATAATATCTATAATTGTATGATGTCTTAAAATTTACAAAATACATTTATGTCCATTAGCTCAAGTGTTTCTCTTCCACATCCACAATAAGCCCATAAGGAAAAGATGCAGCAATTATCATTGAATTTTATAGGTTTTATAAATTTATAGGTTGAGAAATTAAAGCATGGATTTTTAAATGACTTGTTTAAATAACTTCCAGTAGATATATTCACTTATACCTAATTATGTCATCTTACACTATATCCTTAGCCACTTTCAAAGACATTCAATTCACCATCCAGTATAAATTGAAACAAAGGTCTTCCCTCATGGCCCCAGAGCTAACTCAAGCGGTGGATGTTTCCTCCATCACTTGAGTTAAACATGTTTCCCGTGTACCACCTTGTTCCCATGGTACAAAAGATGTTTCTCTTGTACCAAGAGGTTGAGAAGGGACGAGTTGATGTCCACTTCTTGCTCCTTCAGTCAGTTCAGTTCAGTCGCTCAGTCGTGTCCGACTCCTGGCAACCCCATGAATCGCAGGACACCAGGCCTCCGTGGCCATCACCAACTCCCGAAGTTCACTCAGACTCATGTCCATCGAGTCAGTGATGCCATCCAGCCATCTCATCCTCTGTCATCCCCTTCTCCTCCTGCCTCCAATCCCTCCCAGCATCAGAGTCTTCTCCAATGAGTAAACTCTTCGCATGAGGTGGCCAAAGTATTCGAGTTTCAGCTTTAACATCATTCCTTCCAAAGAATACCCAGGGCTGATCTCCTTCAGAATGGACTGATTGGATCTCCTTGCAGTCCAAGGGATTCTCAAGAGTCTTCTCCAACACCACAGTTCAAAAGCATCAATTCTGCAGTGCTCAGCTTTCTTCACAGTCCAACTCTCACATCCATACATGACCACAGGAAAAACCATAGCCTTGACTAGACAGACCTTATTCGGCAAAATAATGTCTCTGCTTTTGAATATGCTATCTAGGTTGGTCATAAATTTTCTTCCAAGGAGTAAGCGTCTTTTAATTTCATGGCTGCAGTCACCATCTGCAGTGATTTTGGAGCCCAAAAAAATAAAGTCTGACGCTGTTTCCACTGTTTCCCCATCTATTTCCCATGAAGTAATGGTACCAGATGCCATGATCTTCGTTTTCTGAATGTTGAGCTTTAAGCCAACTTTTTCACTCTCCACTTTCACTTTCATCAAGAGGCTTTTTAGTTCCTCTTTACTTTCTGCCATAAGGGTGGTGTCATCTGCATATCTGAGGTTATTGATATTTCTCCCGGCAATCTTGATTCCAGCTTGTGTTTCTTCCAGTCCAGCGTTTCTCATGATGTACTCTGCATAGAAGTTAAATAAGCAGGGTGACAATATACAGTCTTGATGTATTCCTTTTCCTATTTGGAACCAGTCTGTTCTTCCATGTCCAGTTCTAACTGTTGCTTCCTGACCTGCATACAGATTTCTCAAGAGGCAGGTCAGGTGGTCTTGTATTCCCATCTCTTTCAGAATTTTCCACAGTTTATTGTGATCCACACAGTCAACGGCTTTGGCATAGTCAATAAAGCAGAAATAGATGTGTTTCTGGAACTCTCTTGCTTTTTCCATGATCCAGCGGATGTTGGCAATTTGATCTCTGGTTCCTCTGCCTTTTCTGAAAACAGCTTGAACATCAGGAAGTTCACAGTTCACGTATTGCTGAAGCCTGGCTTGGAGAATTTTGAGCATTACTTTACTAGTGTGTGAGATGAGTGCAATTGTTCGGTAGTTTATGCATTCTTTGGCATTGCCTTTCTTTGGGATTGGAATGAAAACTGACCTTTCCCAGTCTTGTGGCCACTGCTGAGTTTTCCAAATTTGCTGGCATATTGAGTGCAGCACTTTCACAGCATCATCTTTCAGGATTTGAAATAGCTCAACTGGAAATCCATCACCTCTACAAGCTTTGTTCATAGTGATGCTTTCTAAGGCCCACTTGACTTCACATTCCAGGATGTCTGGCTCTAGATTAGTGATCACACCATCGTTGTTATCCGGGTGGTGAAGATCTTTTTTGTACAGTTCTTCTGTGTATTCTTGCCACCTCTTCTTAATATCTCCTGCTTCTGTTAGGTCCAGACCATTTCTGTCCTTTATCAAGCCCATCTTTGCATGAAATATTCCCTTGGTATCGCTAATATTCTTGAAGAGATCTCTCCTCCTTAGGATTCCTTTTATGACACCATTATTTTCTCTTTCCTAAACTATGCCTTCCAGCTTTGAATCACATGCTTTCAATGGAGGAAATAATCATGCATTTTGAATGCTTTAAAAAGGTTAAAAAAAGATAAGGGCATTTATATGATAAGGCAATATGATCAATATGATCAGTTGTTTGGCAGCAGAGAGATGATTAGGCATGCATAGTATGCATTGTAGGCTGCCAACTTTAAACCTATTTAGAATGAGATAACTGGCAAAGAAACAAAAGTATACTAATAACTACTTCAAAAGAGTTAGAAATAGATATAAACAAAGAAGCAGGGTATTGGAGGATGATGTTGGAAGGGGTTAACAACATAATTCTGATTTTTTAAGAATGTAATACAGAAATAATGTCCCAGTGTGACTCGTTTATACATAATATTCCAATATGTTACTCTGTGAAGTAGCTGGAAAATCATTAGAAGTTCATACTTAATCAATTTAATATGAATCAATAATAGAAAGAGCTAAAATTCCATTAAATTATTCTTTTCTGAGGTACTGTGGCAACAGCATTCAGAGACGAACCTGCAGAGGTTACTGAGTCAGCTAAAAAGTTGTAGATGATACTATGTCATTTCTTATTTCAGACTGTTAGAGCTAGATGGGCCTTGAGATACAAACACCATACATAGATGAGAAAACTGATGTACAAAAAGATGGAGTTGATCATGTTTATAAAACCTAAATAAGTCAGTTGATTTGACAATTTGGTGAATTTTTCCTAGTAGATTCCTAAAAGTCCTAAGTCAGAGAATCTGTTGTGAGGAAAGATCACTGATCAATGAAACCAATTGTTCTTTTTGGTGCAACTTTCAAGAAGTTTTGAATGAGCAAGTCCTAATTTTTGCAAGTAGGGAGTCCTATATTTCGAAGTGTCAACTAGAGATCACAAGCAGATATGGTCCCAAGTATTAAGTTCCTCTCATTATAATGTAAACAGAAAGATAAAACTTTTTTAAAAAAGCTTGCAGTTTGAACACAAATGAACAAGGATATCTCATAAGTCACAAATGAGATTAGTGAAAGTGAAGTCGCTCAGTCATGTCCGACTCTTTGCTACCCCATGGAATGTAGCCTACCAGGCTTCTCTGTCAATGGGATTTTCCAGGCAAGAATATTGGAGTGGGGTGCCATTGCCTTCTCCAGGAGATCTTCCTGGCCCAGGGATTAAATCCGGGTCTCCAGCATTGTAGGAAGATGCTTTACCACCTGAGCCACCAGGGAAGTCCAAAGTTAGGTCCCATTGAGACTTGAACTGGGATCACTGGATTCAAAGTCCAGAGTGCTAATGCTACACAAATGAGACTACAGGGAGCCAAATTTATTTGTAAGTGGAGTGAAGAGTACCAGTGACAACTGACCACTGAAAATGAGACTCTCTGCCTCACAGGAGTATTGTCTCAGTAGCTTTACTAGGTCCATTTATCTGTGGCTCTGTATTTCTCTCCCCACTTCTGTCTGCTTTACTGCTTTGCCTTCCCTGACTGTTATCAGCAAACTTCTAGAAATCCTGATAAGGAGATGGAGATGCACACTATAAAGATAAGAATTTTCTGAACTCTTCCTAGGCTGAAGAATTTTACTGGGCACTTAAAAATTTTGCCAGTCACAGTGGAGGAAGCGGAAGCTGGGATGAACTGACACGTAGGATTGACATATATACACTACCATGTGTAAAACAGAGAGCTAGTGGGAAGCTGCTGTCTAGCACAGCCAGCTCAGCTCAGGGCTCTGTGATGACCTAGAGGGGTGGGATTGTGGGGGGCGGCGGGGGGAGCGGTGAGGGGGGGGAGGCAGTGAGAGGGAGGTCTAAGAGGGAGGGAATATATATCCACATACAGTTGATTGACCTTGCAGTACAGCACAAATTAACATAATACTGTAAAGCAATTATACTCAAAACAAATGAAAAAATTGCCATAAAACACTCACAATATCCTTATAAAAAGATATTATTAAAAGATTTTAAAGATGAGGAAACTGAGGTATGGAAAAATCAGATCACTTGTTCTAGATCCCACCATTTTGAAAGGTGGGAACTGGAATTGTTACTTCCTATTGAATGATTCCTAAGCCCAAGCACTGTCCACTTCATCAATAATTCAAAAAGTATATATTTTTTTACTTGAAAAATTTATTGAGAAACATTTACATATCATATGCCTAATTCAGAGATTCTCAACCAAAGGTGAGTTGGCCCCTCAGGGTCATTTGGTAATGTCTGGAGATATACTGAGTTATCACAGCTGTGATAAGAGTGCACAGAGGCAAGGAATGCTGAACTACACCAGACAGCTTGCCACAACAAAAAATTATTAAATTAAAAATGCTGAGGTTGATAAACCATAATCTAATATTGAAAGTTAGTTTAAGGTATTTCAACTTCTGCCTATCATGAGAAAAAGTCACAAGAGAAAAAGCCCAGTAAGCTACATCATAGTTACTTAAAACAATCAGAGAGCAGAAAATACTAAGAATCTTAATAAACTAAATTCTACAAAGTGATAGGCCCTTCCAAGACACAGGATGGATCACAGCAGACTGACAGGAAGGGCAAGAGGAGGAGAAATCTACCAGCAATGAGGGCAAGGGAAAAACACTGGGCTGGCCACAAAATTTTAAGGACCATGAAGGGGCCAGAATGCTACATCAGCTCCCCAGAACCTCACACTCTGTGAATCCTCTCCCGGTGGTCAACTGTTTCAACGTCTTCACCATTTATATGTGGGCAATGTGCTTCAGTTTGAGGACAGCTTCCCATGTGGACAGCCATTGCAGGAGATGTCGGTTCAATCCCTGGGTCAGGAAGATACCCTGGAGTAGGAAATGGCAACCCATGCTTGTATTCTTGCCCAAGAATTTCATGAACAGAGGAATCTGGTGGGCTACATTCCATGCACTTGCAAAGAGTCAGACATGACTGAACAACTAACACCACTGCTGTTGCTGTGAAGATGCTTGAGTCGTGTCCAACTGTGTGCGACCCCATAGCTGTCAGCCCACCAGGGTCCCCTGTCCCTGGGATTCTCCAGGCAAGAACACTGGAGTGGGTTGCCATTCCCTTCTCCAATGCATGCATGCATGCTAAGTCACTTAAGTCACTCCTCTGATTTAATTGCTAAGTCACTTCTAACTCTTTGGAACCCCATGGACCATAGCCCACCAGCCCTCTCTGTCCATGGATTTCCCAGGCAAGAATACTGGGGTGGGTTGCCATTTCCTTCTCCCAACTGACACTAGAGGACAGGATAAAAGAGCTAAGAGAAATCCTCCCACAGCACTGCGGGCCTTCTTAAGAGCAAGGAAGTAGTCACCCAACACTGTGGGTGTGGTAAGAAACCTGAGAGAAAATCCTCTGAGGATCTCAAGTCTCTATTAAGTACACTGCAGGGGCTGCTAAAGGATGAGGACATAAAAAGATTAGAAAGATAAATCCATTAAGCTCAGAAAACCAGAGTCTGGATTATAGAGGGTAAATCTGGATGCTGCTCTTATAACTTTTTAAGCCAGTGATAAATCACACCTAAATAATGCTATGACATAACCCAGACCAAACCAGAGCGCAAATTACAGCCTGACAGAAGGAATGTGTTCTCTTCCAGAGATAAGTATGATTTTCTTTTTTGTCTCTAAAGAATGTGCCTGACAGTGCAGGAGATGCAAGAGACTTGAGTTTGATCCCTGGGTTGGGAAAATCTCCTGGAGAAGGGAATGGCAATCCACTCCAGTGTTCTTGCCTGGAGAATCCCATGGACAGAGGATCCTGGCAAAGAGTCAGGTATGGCTGAGCAATGGACACAGACACTACCATTTTTATATACATAATAGGGGCCAATGTAGGAAACAATTTAAGCCGTATACAAGCAAGAGAATGTGACTTGAGGACAAAAAGCAAGAGAGAAATTGCAGTATAAGAAATACTTGAAAGATAATCACTGAACATTTGCCTAAACCAATGAAAGACTATAGTCCAGGGATTTCTCTGGCAGTCCAGCGGTTGAGACTCAGTACTTCCACTATGGGGAGCATGGTTCACCCCAGTGTGGCCAAAAGATAATCAAGTTATTGTGTAGATGACTATAGTCCACAGATCTTACTAGCTCAGCTAACTCTAACTAGAGACATATAGTCCAACTGCTGAGAAGAATAAATCATGAAGGAAAACCTACACAGTATATGTTGGCCAAAACATATTATACACATGGAAACAGCAAAAGGAAGACATCTGGTGACCAAACTCTCCGATGATGGCCAAGATCCGCTTGTCTTATTCACTCACTAGTCCTCTCCCCTTCAGTGCGCGCAAGGGTCTGTAATGTGCTTCTAATCCACAGACCATGAAAATGATGACAGGATACACAGTATGTGAATAGGAACGTATTATTAGCTTGTATGATTAGGTTACATGAGATTACAACATTTGTACTGTTAGGAGAATTTTTAAGAGGCAGGCATGTCGAGAAGATCACACATCAGGAAACTGACGGCGGCAATCGGCCAACAGCTGGCACAAACCAGAGGCCCTCTGTCTGACAGCACACAAGGAATCAAATGCTTTCAACAACCTCAGGAGCTCAGAGGTGGATTTGTTCCCAGTTGAACCTCAGATGATACCTCAATCAGGGCAAACACCTTGATGGCAGTTATGAGAGATGCTAACACACAGGATCCTAAACCCTGCCTTGACTCCTAACCCACAGAAACTGTGAGATGAAAAATCTATGTCGTTTCACTGCCATGTGTAAAACAGACAGCTAGCAGGAGCCTGCTGTTACAGCCTAACGAGCTCAGCCCAGGGCACTCTGTGGTGACCTAGATGGGTGGGATGCAGAGGGAGGTCCAAGAAGGAAGGGATATATGCATACAAGTGGCTGATTCACTTCGTTGCACAGAAAACTAGCACAACCACTGTGAAGCAGTTATACCCTGCCACACACACAAAAAAATCGATGTTGTTTTAAGCCATTAAATTTACAGTAAGCAACAATGCTATGTAGCAGATTTTTAATACAGATAATACACATATCTTGATTCACACAGGAAAAAATGAAGGCAAGAAGACAATGGAATATCATTGAAAGTGCTAAAAGGAAAAGAAAAAAAAACTTGTCTACTGAGAATTCTAAAAACACAATTTATATCTTTGATATGAAAAAAAATCACACTTTTCAGACAACCTAAAAACTAAGAGAATTATCTTATATCTGCACTATAATAAATCCTAGAAGTTCTTCAGACTAAGGGAGAGAACATCAGACACAACACCGTCCCTGAAGAAAGAAATGAAGAGCTTTAGAAAGAGAGAATACATGGATGGAAATAAAGATCTTGTTTCATTGTACACATATGCTCGTATGTGTCTGTATGTGTGTATATATGAATACTGACAAAATGAAGCCAAGAGAATCATAAAACTTACTGTGAGATTCATAATATATGAGAACTCAAATGATGAGAAGTAGTATATGGAAATCAAACTGCTATAACATGCAGAATATTATTTAAGGAAGTGAAGTGAAATGAAGTCGCTCAGTCGTGTCCGACTCTTTGCGATGCCATGGACTGTAGCCTACCATGCTTCTCAGTCTATGGGACTTTCCAGGCAAGAGTACTGGAGTGGGGTGCCATTGCCTTCTCCAGGGGATCTTCCAAACCCAGGGATCGAACCTGGGTCTCCCGCATTGTAGGCAGATGCTTTACCCTCTGAGCCACCAGGGAAGCCTTATTATTTAAGGGTAAACTATGATAACTTGAAGAAGCTGAAGTTGAACGGTTCTATGACGATCTACAAGACCTTTTAGAACTAACACCCAAAAAAGATGTCCTTTTCATTATAGGGGACTGAAATGCAAAAGTAGGAAGTCAAGAAAACACCTCGAGTAACAGGCAAATTTGGCCTTGGAATATGGAATGAAGCAGGGCAAAGGCTAATAAAGTTTTGCCAAGAAAACGCACTGGTCATAGCAAACACCCTTTTCCAGCAACACAAGAGAAGACTCCACACATGGACATCACCAGATGGTCAACATCAAAATAAGACTGATTATATTCTTTGCAGCCAAAGATGGAGAAGCTCTATACAGTCAGCAAAAACAAAAACGGGAGCTGACTGTGGCTCAGATCATGAACTTCTTATTGCCAAATTCAGACTTAAATCGAAGAAAGTAGGGCAAACCGCTAGACCATTCAGGTATGACCTAAATCAAATCCCTTATGATTATACAGTGGAAGTGAGAAATAGATGTAAGGGACTAGATCTGATAGACAGAATGCCTGATAAACTATGGACGGAGGTTCCTGACATTGTACAGGAGACAGGGATCAAGACAATACCTATGGAAAAGAAATACAAAAAAGCAAAATGGCTATCTGAGGAGGCCTTAAAAACAGCTGTGAAAAGAAGAGAAGCAAAAACCAAAGGAGAAAAGGAAAGATAGAAGCATTTGAATGCAGAGTTCCAAAGAATAGCAAGGAGAGATAAGAAAGCCTTCCTCAGTGATCAATGCAAAAAAATCTAGGAAAATAACAGAATGGGAAAGACTAGAGATCTCTTCAAGAAAATTAGAGATACCAAGGGAACATTTCATGCAATGATGGGCTCGATAGAAAACAGAAATGGTATGGACCTAACAGAAGAAGAAGATATTAAGAAGAGGTGGCTAGAATACACAGAAGAACTGTACAAAAAAGATCTTCACGACCAAGATAATCATGATGCTGTGATCACTCACCTACAGCCAGACATCTTGGAATGTGAAGTCAAGTGGGCCTTTGAAAGCATCACTACGAACAAAGCTAGTGGAGGTGATGGAATTCCAATTGAGCTGTTTCAAATCCTAAAGATGATGCTGTGAAAGTGCTGCACTCAATATGCCAGCAAATTTGGAAAACTCAGAAGTGGCCACAACACTGGGAAAGGTCAGTTTTCATTCCAATTCCAAAGAAAGGCAATGCCAAAGAATGTTCAAACTACCGAACAATTGCACTCATCTCACACTTCTAGTAAAGTAACGCTCAAAATTCTCCAAGCCAGGCTTCAGCAAACGTGAACTGTGAACATCCTGATGTTCAAGCTGGTTTTAGAAAAGGCAGAGGAACCAGAGATCAAATTGCCAACATCCGCTGGATCATGGAAAAAGCAAGAGAGTTCCAGAAAAACATCTATTTCTGCTTTATTGACTATGTCAAAGCCTTTGACTGTGCAGATCACAATAAACTGTGGAAAATTCTGAAAGAGATGGGAATACCAGACCACCTGACCTGCCTCTTGAGAAACCTATATGCAAGTCAGGAAGCAACAGTTAGAATTAGACATGGAACAACAGACTGGTTCCAAATAGGAAAAGGAGTATGTCAAGGCTGTATATTGTCACCCTGCTTATTTAACTTCTATGCAGAGTACATCATGAGAAACACTGGGCTGGAAGAAGCACAAGCTGGAATCAAGATTGCCGGGAGAAATATCAATAACCTCAGATATGCAGATGACACCACCCTTATGGCAGAAAGTAAAGAGGAGCTAAAAAGCCTCTTGATGAAAGTGAAAGTGGAGAGTGAAATAGTTGGCTTCAAGCTCAACATTGAGAAAACGAAGATCATGGCATCGGGTCCCATCACTTCATGGGAAATAGATGGGGAAACAGTGGAAACAGTGTCAGACTTTATTTTTTGAGGCTCCAAAATCACTGCAGATCGTGACTGTAGCCAAGAAATTAAACCACGCTTACTCTTCGGAAGGAAAGTTATGACCAACCTAGACAGCATATTCAAAAGCAGAGACATTACTTTGCCAACAAAGTCCGTCTAGTCAAGGCTATGGTTCTTCCAGTGGTCACGTATGGATATGAGAGGTGTACTGTGAAGAAAGCTGAGTGCTGAAGAATTGATTCTTTTGAACTGTGGTGTTGGAGAAGCTCTTGAGAGTCCCTTGGACTGCAAGGATGTCCAACCAGTCCATCCTAAAGGAGATCAGTCCTGGGTGTTCATTGGAAGGATTGGTGCTAAAGCTGAAATCCCAATCCTTTGTCCACCTCATGCTAAGAGTTGACTCATTGGAAAAGACCCTGATGCTGGGAGGGATTAGGGGCAGGAGGAGAAGGGGATGACAGAGGATGAGATGGCTAGATGGCATCACCAACTTGATGGACGTGAGTTTGAGTAGACTCCAAAAGTTGGTGATGGACAGGAGGCCTGGCATGCTGTGATTCATAGGGTTGAAAAGAGTTGGACACGACTGAGCAACTGAACTGAACTGATAATAACTTGAAGACGTTTACTGTAACCTGTACAATTTATTAGCAGTTTTTATTTATGTCTCGAATTTTTTTTCCTTTAAATATTTGAAATTGTCTGTGATTCAGTACATTCAATAACGGAACAAAATTCCATGTTATTTGTTTTAAGAATAATGAAAAAAGAGGATTGCTGCAATGGAATACAGAATTCCTCTAGTTTCTTCAAGAATTATGATTTTTGTAACGTTCTGTTTATAGGTGTCCTAAAATATTCTTGTGATAGACAAGAACTGAGCAGAAGATTTCCAATACTACGTAAGATAAATCCATAGAGACAGAAAATAGATTGGTAGCTGCCTAACAGGGACTGGGATGAATGGATAGGGATTAACTGTAAATGGATATGAGCAATCTTATTAGGATAATAAAAATATCCTAAAACTGGACTATGGTGATGACTGTGCAACTTAGTAAAAAAAATCACTGAAGTCTACACTTTAACTGGGGTAATTTTATGGTATTTAAATTATACCTAAATAAAATATAAAAATTGTTTCAAACTATGTTTGATTAGTGAAATTAACCAGCATTTCTGTAAATTAGAATCTATTTTCTCACATATCCAGATGTTGACACAAATGAAGGGAAAAAAAAAAACACAACAGTTAATATCATAAAAAACACACAATATTTTTGACTGTTAAGAGATTAACACATTTTGACAGTTAAATTAAAATAGATACTTACAGAAAGTTAAATATGAAATAGTAACTTTCTAACTGAAAGCAAGGGGGGGGGAACCACTCCTAATTCAAAATTTAGAATGTTCTCCAAGGTGTATAATGGACAGGTGCTTATCAATAATGTTTTTACATACTGTCTTTTTCCTTCTCAAGTTAGAGACACCATGTTTCTCAATTTGAGAGAAGGAAAATGATGTGAAATGACTGCCTTTCCCCCTTAACTGTACATATTTAGCATTTCAATTCAATTAGTGTAATACAATAAAATAAAAATATGTAGTTTGGCTAATCAGAGTTTCTCAACTTCAGTTGTATCTGGGGGTATTTTAGTCTTAATTACTCTTTGTTGTGGGGGCTGTCTTATGGAGTATGTTTGGCAGCATTCCTGGATTTTATCCACTAAATAATAATAATAAGGATGTATCCAGAAAGATAATCTTGATTAAAAAAACTTTTAAAAATTACAGCATTTATATGGCTTGTAGGTGTTGAATAATTCATAACACTTTTAAGATGGGGTTAGCACACACTGGGGAGGCAAGGAGGGAAATGAGATAGATACCGAAGGAGTTAAAGGGAGGCTTCAACTTTAATAGTAAGGTTATAGTGTAGGTTAAAATAGAACTGTCATATGACCCAGCAATCCCACTGCAGGACATACACACCAAGGAAACTAGAATTGAAAGAGACACATGTACCCCCATGTTCATCGCAGCACTGTTTATAATAGCCAGGACATGAAAGCAACCTAGATGTCCATCAGCAGATGAATGGATAAGAAAGCTGTGGTATATATACACAATGGAGTATTACTCAGCCATTAAAAATAATACATTTGAATCAGTTCCAATGAGGTGGATGAGCCTATTATACAGAGTGAAGTAAGCCAGAAAGAAAAACACCAATACAGTATACTAATGCATATATATGGAATTTAGAAAGATGGTAATGATAATCCTGTATGTGAGACAGCAAAAGAAACACAGATGTATAGAACAGTCTTTTGGACTCTGTGGGAGAAGGAGAGGGTGGGATGATTTGGGAGAATGGCATTGAAACATGCATAATATCATATATGAAACGAATCACCAGCCCAGGTTTGATGCATGATACAGGATGCTTGGGGCTGGTGAAGTGGGATGACCCAGAGGGATGGTATGGGGAGGGAGGTGGGAGGGGGGTGGGGGGTTCAGGATGGGGAACACGTGTACACCCATGGCGGATTCATGTTGATGTATGGCAAAACCAATACAATATTATAAAGTAATTAGCCTCCAATTAAAAGAAATAAATTAACATTAAAAAACCTAAAACAAATAAAATACAAATGTTTACAAACTGGGTGGTGGAGACATTTTTTTGTCTAAATTAAACTCATGTAATTTTGCATACATTTGACCATTTATTATCTATCTAGCCATCCATCCATCTATCTATCTCTCGGGTTGTGTAAATTAGCATATGATGATTAATAATGACTAATAAACTGAGCATTGACTTCAATAGAGTCCTGGAAGATCTTGAGGGTATTTCTATTTTCATCTTTATAGAATCAGGAAGAGGAGTAGTCACAAAATAAAACTGAAACCCTCCAAACTGTAAGACTCCTATGTCTAACAGTGTTCCTATTTCACTTGCATCTCAACATGACTTAGTTTCTAAAATAAAAGCCATCCATCATTCACAACAAAACTACAATGGGGGACTGTTTAAAAACGCATGCTTAAAACATAGCCCATTTAAAAGACTGGGGACTAATTATTCTTACTGTTGACATAGAATTATGTGACAGTCAAAGTACAAACAAATAATTATCTTCAATTTCTGAAAAAGGGCAGAAAATTCTTACCAGATATTGTGATAATCTATTGTGTTTGTTATTACATAGTTCAGTGTTACAGAAATTGAAGTAACTAGGTTATCAAATCATGTCCCTTCCAACAAAAATAACTCCATATGGTAAAATACTGATAAAAAGAGTTCTGTTGGTTGTTATTTCTGCTTCCAGAAATTAGCACAATAAAGGGCTTACATTAAAATTGAGATAATAGAATCCCAAATTTTTCTCCTTTTAATTTTACAGTTCAAAGACCCCTTAGAGGTTGTTTAGCTCTTATTTCACAGATGTGGAAAATGAGATTCAGAAAGTTCAAGTTATTTCCATCTCCAAAGTCACCTTGTTAGTCACAGTTAAGTCTAGAACTCATATCTTCATCCTTCTATGATCTTTCCACACTGCCAAAGTGAATCCCAGACATATTATCTATTTTATTAAGGAATATTTTATAACACAACATAATGGCTTAATTGGTAACTACATGGCTAATGTGCATTTCAGAACACATTAAGAAAATTAATGCCATTATTAGAAGAAAAGGCCTTTATTGCAGTTTAAGCTTCCATTTTTTTCCCCAATTACTGCATAATCCTAGTTCTTAAGGGGAAAAAAATCAAGTGCAGCCAGCCACACATAACCAATGCAAAGTCCATGACACTATCAATATGAAAATACCTCAGAGTCACAAAACTAGATCATCAGTCAATTCCCTGAAACTCAAGGATGTCAATCATTGGGAAGGATCAGCTAACCTATTCCCCCACAAGAACTCTGATTTAATGTTCCCAACATCTGTTGTCAACAAAGGAAAATAAAGGGAATGGAGATTCAATTTGTATCCTAGTTTAAGGCATTCAAGACAAACATGAGGATAAACACACTGTTTATTCTCTGAACTGATGGCATTTTTCTGTTTGCTTTTACCTGGTGTTTCATTTAGCTCAACAAATTTCACTTTCTTCTTTATCTCTTCCTTTGAGCCTCAGAATTCCAGAGCTTTTACAAAGAGCTACCTGGATGAATCTTGCAAAGGACAAGAAAGCTAGCACTGTTTTGACACACTAACGCAAAAAGTTGGTTTAGCACACAGTGATATGACTAAACAACTACCTTGAATTCTGCCCTCAACGGATATGTGTATACCCCCATTGCTACAGAAAAAGATCATGAATTGGTTTCTTTTTCATGTTGGCTTGATAATACTGAGGGAAAGCACTGAAATGAGAGCAGATCGCCTTGGGTATGTGTCCTAAATAAAGATTATTTACCTCTCTGGAACACATTTGTCAAAGAATAAGGATAATAATACCAGTTATATCAGTTAGGATTATATTTAGCTGTCACGAACAGAAATCCAGAAACTAGCAAAGGTTAAGCAAGACTGAAGGTTATTCCCTCCTATATAAAACTCTGAGAAAGTAGACCATAATTGACATGGTGGTTAACTGCACCAAGGAACCAGAATCTTTCTATCCTGTTGTTGTGTCCTTCACAACTTCTATCTCCTAATCCAGGGAAGCAGCATTTTGACGTAGGGACAAGGAGGAAGGAAGATACAAAGATGGAAAGTTAAAGAGTACACAGATACTGACTCTAAAAAAAGCAGATGTATAGCACAAAGGACTTAGGTCCCATTGGCCAGAATTATATCACTCCTGAATCTCTTGCTCTGGAAGAAGTCAGCGTCATGCCATGTGAAAGACCTGTAAAAAAGCCAAGCAGTAGGAAACTGAGTCCTTTGACCAAGAGTCAGCAAGAAGCTGAAGTCTCCTGTCAGTAACCTTACAAATGAGTTATCTTGCAAATGGATCCTCCAGCCTAGGCCAAGTTTCTGAACAATTTCAGACTAAGCGAATAGCCTGATTGCAAACTCTTATGAGACCTCGAGCCAGAAACCCTCAGCTAAATTGCTTCTGCATTTCTGATCCTTAAAAACTGCAGAACAAATATGTGACAATGTTTTTTTTAAATTTTTAATTGTGGTAAAATACATATAATATAAAACTTACCATCTCAATCATTTTTAAGCATATGGTTCAGGAGAGTTAAGTATCCGGTTGGCATAAAAGTTCATTCAGGTTTTTTCCATTATAGCTTACAGAAAAACCCAAACAAACTTTTTGACCAACCCAATATATTTAACACTGTTGAAAACTCATTTATGTAGTTATCTGTTCAGGACAGAAGTGTAAGATAGCTTTGCAGCCAAATTTAAAGTGCTGTTTTTTTTTTGTTGTTGTTGTTGTTTTCCGTTTAAGGGGCAAACTTTTTGTCCATAAATACAGTTCCACAAAGATCACCCATGTCTTCTCTTAGAGTGCTACATGACTTCTTTCAGGTTGAATATTTTTGGTTGTTTGCTTCTTTCTATTTGCCCTTTTTTTTGCAATTAAAAGCTAGTGAGCAAATTTTCAAGTCCAGCCAAATAAATCATAAAACAAACTGATTTTTTCCTTCATTCCTATGTGATTAAACTTGATGCTAAGAGTCTGCGAGACTTTGGCAAAAGGAGTAAGAAAGAATAGGTGAAACAGAAAAACTTCATATCAACTTTCCAAACAACTCAAGTGAGACAAACCTTAGGCATAGGTACTAAACCAACAAGATTCATTTGCCTTCAATTATTCTTTTAAGAATTTTAATATAGGTGTGCATTCTCCATATGTCTTCCTGCCATGATTCTCCACTCAGGAAATGTTATTTTCTTATTTTTCATTGCTGCCCATAGATTTTTTTAAGTCCTTTGCTGCCAAAATATATCCATCCACAACTTCTCAGAGGGCAGTTGTCTCTGTAAAGCATAATAATCTGGTATTTATTAGTTGTAATTGCTTGTTCACCCCAGACGGCCAATGGAAGAACTTCTCCCTGGGGCTACCTTGCAATGCCATGTATGGGTTTAAATTAGGAGGAAAAGAAAAACACAAAGAACTCGGATGAACTGCAAAGCTTATAGAACCAACTCTGATGTGAGGGATAGGAAGAGGCAATTATCTAGGAAATCACCTCATTGTTCTTATATGAAGGTCAATCAATTTACTCCTACTTTGTTTTTAACCTTAGCTGTATGATAAATTAGCACTTTTCTGTATTTTCTAGCTACCTCCTAGTTATAGTCTCTGCCATAGCAAGGAGAGTCAAAAGAAGTAATTACCGAAATGTTTGTCATATCTCCCCATCAACCATACTATTTTAAATATTTTAATATTAATTTAGCTGATTCACACTTTAAAACCTTATAAAATGTATTTGTATCTATGCTAATGAGAAAGGGAAATCATACTTTTTCAGTTCACAGTGTTGGGAGCTGTAGGATTTATATAGTTGTGGAAGCATTCCAATTCTGACACAAAGCAGAAGCAGATGTAGCTGCAATAAGGCTCACACGAAGGAAACATTGCAAAACTTCTACATATGAACAGTGAGGTCAAAATTTTTCTTAAATAATATTGTCTAGATTATACATGTATGCTCCTTAAGATAACTTTTTTTTAAATTTTTATTTATTTTTTTATTTTTTAAATTTTAAAATCTTTAATTTTTACATGCGTTCTTAAGTACCCATACTGGATGTGTTAAAAATAATCAAAATATCCAGATGACATTATCCTTAGAGCCAGGGCATGTGTCTATTGGAAATTGGGTGAGACAATACCTAAAATACCTAAAAATACCTGCGTCGACCCATTCACATATTACTGAGGAAATTTATCAGTTATCAAGAGAGAAAGAAAATAAAAATGTACTAGAGAAATGAATGGAGAAGGCGATGGCACCCCACATGAGTACTCTTGCCTGGAAAATCCCATGGATGGAGGAGCCTGGTGGGCTGCAGTCCATGGGGTCGCTAAGAGTCAGACACGGCTGAGTGACTTCACTTTGACTTTTCACTTTCATGCATTGGAGAAGGAAATGGCAACCCACTCCATTACTTGCCTGGAGAATCCCAGGGATGGGGGAGCTTGGTGGACTGCCATCTATGGGGTCACACAGAGTCGGATATGACTGAAGCGACTTAGCAGCAGCAGCAGCAGCAGCAGCAGCAGCAGCAGCAGCAGCAGCAGCAGCAGCAGCAGCAGGGAAATGAAACCACAAGCAACTGGATTGCATTACATAATCCCCAGAATCACACACTTGTCTGCTGAACAAATCAGATGTATTATTACCGGCAGTCTTCCTAAGGGCCAGAATCTAGGCTATCAGGAAAATCTTTTTCTTCTTAGTATTTATTTATTTGGCTGCATAAAGCCTTACAGTGCAAGGGGTCCAGAACATGAAGGCTCAGAAGCTGTGGTGCACGCACTTAGTTGCCCTGCTGCCTGTGGAATCCATTTCCCAACCAGGGATCAAACCCCCATCCCCTGCACTGCAAGGTGGATTCTTAACCACTGGACCACCAGGGACGTCCCTATTATGAGAACCTTTGGGTCAAAATGATCAGGCCCTGGGATTCCTGGTAGCTCCTGAGCATTGGGACGGAACCTAACTGAGCCTCACCTCCTGACCACACAATACCTCTTTTACCATACCTGTTTCATGATGCCTCTTTGTTGTTAAACTTGTGAGGCATAGGGAGATTTAGAATCCTCCTGGGTACTCATGCATATGCAAATTTGAAATGCAGGTAAGTGCACACACATGGGTTGAACTTTTTGACCAATAGGAGATAGAATCCAATGGATCCAGTACAAAAGTCCTCCTTCTCTTTGTTGTTTCAAACTCTCTCCCTCCTGGCCCTACTATAGACACACTTACACAGATGCTACCGATAGGCAACTTACAAGGCTGCTCAGAAGCATGATCCCAAGGATGAAGATACCCATTACACTTAGCAGTGGCCATCCTCGCACTGACTCTTCTGCCCTGCTTTACTCCCATTATCGCCCATGCTGACACTAATTATACTCCCTTTAAAATAAAAGCATGTTAGCCCTCTTCCACCTCTTCCACAATCTTTGTTTTTTCTAGAACTCAGATAAAACACACAGCCAAATGCTGCATGTGGATGTGAGGTACAAATTTACAGTATGAATTGAGAGAAAATATCACTGAGAAATTGACAAAACCTGGTATCAAACCATGAAAACTTCTATTGATCTGACTGAAATAAGAAGCCTTTTCTACAGAAACACTTTCATAGCCAAAAACTCATGGGACTTCCAGAAAGGATAAAACTCTCAGGAGCTGTGAGCACAAAGGAAAATAATTACAAACCACATGAATAAATGAATTTTCGTGATAGGTGATAATGCAAACATTCAGGAAAAGTATTTAAAATAATAGAGTACCTTGAATGAAACTATTTTAAAATATTTAGCATAATTAGAGACAAAAAATAAGAGAAAGAAAACAAAATCAAATAACCAAATACTATTAACCAGGACAGGTACATTTTTACAGAGGAATGGAATAAAATTTCCATAAATGTAAAATAGAGTAATTGGCAATAAAAGCTCAGTGTGTAGGCTAAAGAACAGATAACACAAAACTAAAGAAAGATTTACTACACTGAATTCAGTGTCTCAAGACAGTAAAATGCTGACAGAAAATAAAAACATGGATACCATTTAAAAAGTGGTTATTTTCCCATAACTGAAAAAAGACACAAGCACCCTACTGTTCATCGCAGCACTATTTACAATAGCTAGGATACGGAAGCAACCTGTGACAGATGCCCAGTGACAAATGAATGGATAAAGAAACGTGGTACATACATAGTGGAATATTAGCAATTTAGAGGAATGCATTTGACTCAGTTCTAGACAGGTGGATGAACCGAGAGCCTGTTCTATAGACTGAAATAAGTCAGAAAGAGAAAGACAAGTATCGTGTATTAACCCATGCATATGGAATCTAGAAATATGGTACCGACGAACTTATTTGCCGAGTAGCAATGGAGACACAGACATGGAAAACAGACTTGTGAACACAGAAGGGGAGAGGGTAGGATGAATTGCAGGAGTACCTTGCCATATGTAAAATTAGATAGCTAGTGGGAGGCTACCGTATGATGCAGGGTGCCCAAATACGGTGCTCTGTGATAACCTAGAGGGTGGGATGGGGTGGGAAGTGGAAGGGAGGTTCAGGAGGAAGGGGACGTACGTATACCTATGGCTGACTCACATTGACGTACGGCAGAAGCCAACACAATGTTGTAAAGCAATCACTCTCCAATTAACAACAAATAATTTCTTTAAGTGGCTATTTTCCAAGGGCAACAATCTAAGGCCCACTGTATACATATTAGGAATTTCAAAGGAGAAATAAAAAGAGATTATGAGCACAATGCTTGATGTGTCAATGACTGAACAACTTTCCACAATTATATCACTGCCATTGCAAAATTATTTGGCTACCTTTCCATTTTAAAGTTCAAAAATAATGTCATTTGAAAAACCAAATTTGTTTTACCATTTTTAACAGGCTTTTTTCTGGCATTTATACTTAAAACTGCTAGATGTATATTTCTCTGTCTATGGTGTTTTTTAATTCACAAGGCATGGCTTCCAGTTGATAGCCAGATATTCTAAACTCAGGTTTTTGTTTTCAACTGCCCAGCAAACAACAATCCTTAACAGACATGGAATCACTCAGACCTACTGACATTTGACCTACAAAAGTGCATCTTACAGGTATGTTGTCTCTTTATGCAGAGTGAATTGCTTCCCACAGATACCTCTGCAAAATAAGCAGAATCAAAGAATTTAATCATAGTTCCACTGCACTTAGAGAAGTATTAAAATATTTTGACAAAATTGAATATTTTAAAAGTACTTTATTGTTACATATTTCACCCTAGGTGTGATTTTCTTTTAATTGTATTTATCCTGCTTGGGATTTTCCTGATATTTTTGTCTCCAAGGGTCAATATTTTCAACAGTTTTGGGACTCTTGGGGGCATTTCTTCATTTCCTTTCCCCTCTTTCTCCTCTCTCAGGCTAGAATTCCAATTACACAATTCTAGATAACATTACACTGTTTCACACAGCATTATTCATTTATTGTCCCCAAATTTCTGCTCTCTTTTCCACAGACTGGATAATTTCTATTGACTTACTTTTAATTCAGCACTAAATATTTCTTTTTCTGAAAATAATTTCCAGGTCATTGCTAAGATGTCCTATCTATTGACACACTGTATACATCTGCTTATGCAAGTCCTTGAACATATCTGTAATATGTTTTAAAATCCACATCTGATAATTTCAACAGCTGGGTCATTTCATGGCCAATTTATATTGAACACGCTTTCTGATAATGCATGAAACTTCCTCTCTTCTTTACATGTCTTGAATAACAACGTTTTTACGCTGAAAATTGTGTGACATCATACAGTGTCTGGATTATGTTGCTTTTCTTCAGAGGACACTGACTTTTGATCTTCCTGTCAGAGCAAAGTCACTGGCAGATGGTCGCGGTTCTGTTTTTGTTCATGTTGCTCTATTGCTTTTATTCTTGGAGTTTACTCAGTGATTTGGTCTTTATTGATTAAAGTGTATTCTTTCTGGGGTCTTAATTGATGTCTGTGGTACTCAGCCAGCAAGAATTCCCCATGGTGGCTGGGGTGGAACCCCTATGTCCCCCCAGCCCATACTTCCCCACCCTAACATCACTGCTCCGCCCTCCATTCCACAGCAGATATCTCCACCAGGTCCTGTATCTACTAGGTTGGCACTTGGTCAGTGACCCTCAGAGAACTCATCGGACATCTGAGCCCTGCTTCCATGCACAGCTTCTTCCAGTCAACTTCCCTTCCTTTCACATTCCAGCTGCCTTGGCAACCTAGAATTTCTCAATTCAACAAGAGCTCCATGCTCTTCTGGGATCTGGCCCACTACCCAGTATTCTGGACAGTGCCCTTGGGCATTAAGTTTAGGAACACGGAGGGATCATCTCGCAAGGATCACTGTCTTAACACTGCCTGTGGTCTAATCTCTGAACAAAACTGTCTCATATACCTTGTGCATTTTATAGTTGCTTGTGGCAAGAGCGTAAGTTGGAAACCAGTCATCCAAACATGGCCAGAAGTGAAGTTTCTATACTACTGTGTTTAAGAATAAAAGCATGAACAATAAAACAAAAATTGAAAACATATTAAATATTCACTAATAGGTAATTGCTTAAATTAGGTGGCATATTTATCTTGATACTCCACCTAACTTTAACAAGTAAAAAAGTAAAGTTGCTCAGTCGTGTCCAACTCTTTGTGACCCCATGGATTTTAGCCTACCAGGCTCTGCCGGGGGCCAGCGTGAGGAACTCCGCCCATGGCAAAGGTCGTGAGGAAGGAGGCTTGGCATACACAAAGGCATGATCAAGCCTCAGGAAACCCCCTGTTCCCGAGCATCCAACCCCAAAACCAGAGTCTGTTTCCTGCTCTCACCTACACCTCTGACTTTACGGGGGGGTCTACCCCATAACTATTTCTCTCAGAGAAGGAGTTAACTTGCAGCTCCAGTTAATAAAAATTCCTGGGCGTGACAAGAGTGTTTCAACTTAGAAATTCCTCTGGAGGTCCTCTAGCCTCCCTGATCAGGTTCGTCCGGCCACATGTGATTGTTTACAGCCTCCCAACCTTGAGAGGCACGAGATGCTTTAAAACTTTCTAAATACAGACTCTTTCAAGAAGTTAGAAAATTATTAGTATACTATAGTGGGTTGATTAGAAATTATATTGGTGAAGGGTTTTTTCATTTGTCCTGCCAATGATCACTGTTAATTCCCTGCCGTGGGTGTGACAAGGGTGTCTCAGGTCAAACTTCTCTGCTGACAGACTAGCTTGTGTGACAACCTCTCAACCATAAACAGCACAGAGAGTTTGGAGTATTAGCATAGGGCTTTTCTCATTGTTGAGTCAATGATTGCTGCCAGGCCTCCATATCCTTAGGCACCTGGGAATATATTAATTAATATAGTTGGCATATAGAAAAGGAAATTAGTAGTTTTTGATGTTAGCAATACTAGACTTTTTGAGTTAATAATTTTTCTCTTTTGTTATAGATCACTGTACTTTGTTATAAATCACTATGTTCTTGCTATGCAAAAATGTAACTTTATCACTTTCTTAAGACTAAATAGATCTTAAGGGGAACACTGGTGAAGGGTTTTCATTTGTTGAGCCGATATTTGCTGCTAAATTTCCATATTCCTTGCCCTTATAATGAATATAACTAGCATATAGGAGAAATAAGTATTAACCTTTAAGATTAATCATGTTAAACCTTAGGCTAAGTAAATTCCTTTCTTAGTTGTAACCTACTACACCCTCACCCTATAGGAATGCAACTTTATTTGGAGGGTGGTGCTTGGTTTAAGAAAAAATCACCCCTGGAAAAAATAAGTTTTCTGGTTAACTGACCGTTATCAGAAAGCACCATAAAATGTCAGCAGGCCTCATGGCCAGAAGATGATGTAAAACCCATAAGACCTTTGTATAATTTTATATGAAGCACCTGATTATGACAAGGGTCAGGTCTGCTGACCCCCACGTGACTCTATATTCATCCCTATGTATAACAAAAGGTATATAAACAAACCTGAAAAATAAAGAAATCGGATCAATTTCTAGAAAGACTGATTCCCCCATGTCGTTTCTTTCTTGCTCCCCGTTTTTCTGGCTGAATTCCCATCTGGAGCATGGATGCTATTCCACGTAAACCAAGTTATTCAGCCTCTTTTTCTCCACTAATTTCCCTACTACACTATCCGTTTCTAATCTCTCTATATATCTGTAATTAAGATTTTTCCTAGGACGCCGACTCCGTCCCCACCTTCGAATCACCCTGGATCCACCGGGGCTGGACCCCGGCAAGGCTCCTCTGTTTATGGGATTTTCCAGGCAAGAGTACTGGAGTGGGTTGCTATTTCCTTCTCCAGGGGATCTTCCTGACCCAGGGATCAAACCCAGGTCTCCAGCATTGCAGACAGGCACTTTACCGTCTGAGCCACCAGGGAAGCCCTTTAACAATAATGACATGGAAAGATAATGTAAGATACATAGTTAATATTTTTTAAGTGCTCACAAAACTACTATTCTGTAATATGTGTTCATGCAGAAATGCAGAAAATAAACTGCAAGGATAAACTTCAAACTGCAAGCATACAGTCACTTTGAAGAGTATGACTGAAAGCAGCAGTGTACATGTGCTCTGTGCTCGAGTCTGCATGCATTTGTGATAGCTGGCTCATTCACAGGCTGAAAATGCAATAGGACCTTGTAAAAACAAAATCATGAAGGGAACTTCACCCTGCTAAAATTGCTTGGGAGTCACTGTCAACACATCTAACTCTTGTTTTGTGAAATACCTGCTGTAACTTCAAGTCGAAGGCATCTGCTATGAGGAAAGTGGGAACCGGACACATTCACAAAAAATATGATCATTCTGTCAGCACTGCCTGTTGCCTTTTAGTTTTGACACCAGTCTGTGCAGTGGTGCCCTCTCTGCCTCTGTGTTTTCTAGAGCTGCGGGCCTGAAATGCTCCTTCCTTCCTTTCATTGGAAACCGACATGAAGGATCCACCCTCTCTGGAGTATCTGACATGCCAATTTTCAGGGAGGGTTGGAGTGGTAAACACTTGACGCAATTTATTTCTTTTCAAATGGTGAGACTCAGAGTCTTCCCCCAGGCCCAGGTTTTGAATATTTGAAAACTACTTTGATGTCTTTCAACATCTTGACAGGCATGAGGACTCGGAAATACCAGAAATATGTCGAACGGCATCAGATCCTCTGTCTCTGAGAATGATGGACACTATCTTTCAGGATCAGTTCCCAGAGTGATTTGCTCAAATTCAGCTAGTTCAAATAAGAATTCTTTTCCTTAGACTTCAGAAATTAATGGGAACTGGGGATGACGCACAGGTCAGCTAATCATTTCTCCTCCTTTCACCTTTCTCCTCATCACTACAATTCCCTATAAAATCAGTAATTAAGAGTTTCCCTAGCTAAACTATGGGAAATATATAACACAGACATGGGTAAAAATCTCTATCAAAAATGTGTTCTATATATTTCAACTTCTCTTAACTTTATAAATGTACTATCAATTTGACCATCCAGAATAAATCTCCTTGTCAGAATTCCTGGAATATGAAGAGAGATTTCTTTAATCCCAGTCCTAGTTCTAGTCATCATCAGCTGTGCAGTGCTGGTTGAGCTATTTAACTTCTCTGTGCTTCTTTGTTTCACACCAGTAAAACAGGGATCATAATGTAATGATAGAGCTGTTTGAGAATTAAGTAATCTGTGTTTAAAAGTCCGTAGGACATACTGAAGACTTCATATGTTTTCATTATTATCACTACCATCACCATTGCCTTCATAGTCATCATGATTAATACAATATCATCTCTTGAATGCTTATTTTACCCTCTCTTGTAAACCAATAATGGTTTTCCATGGATTTCTTTTCATTTCTGTTTAAGGATTTTACTTTCTCCAAGCTGTGCTAAACCAATAATAACTGAAACATGAATATTTCTGACACAGGAATTATGGCTGTAATCTTAAAAGAATGAGCCCCAAACTCAAAGCAAGCACTCAGTGCATTTTAACTGAGTTCACTCCTACCTGTATGGACTCATCACACAGTAACTAACCAATTCTGTAGATGACGTAGTGGGTGTTCATCAAGTACGTATTCAATGAATAATGATTTTATAAGAATAGAATATATATACATGTGTGAGTATATAAACACATATATATCACTTCCATTTGATATTATTGAGATACTAAGATTCACTGAACAGACTGAGAATCTATGTTTGTCTGTGTGTTTGTGTTTCTCTTTTCCTCTCTCTCCCTCAATATATTTACACACACACAAAAAAACATTTCCCACTACAACTGAGTCACTAAGCAGGACTTTGAGGAGAACATCCTGTTCTCCAGGAAGCATTCTTCACTAGGAGAAAGAGCTTCAATCTCTAGCATCAAGAAAGAACTGAAAATCAGATGCCTAGATCTATCCCACTATACCTAGACTACTCATACATCCCAAGTGGTAGAACTAACCAACTTCACATAAACATTTTCCTCTACTACTTTTTGTGACATTTTTCTGACAGATACCCATTTTAAGCTGATTCCATTAATTCAGAATAAAGAAAAGCATATGAGCATGAGCTAATGTGACTTTTTCTGGCTCACACAATCACCGTCCAAGGGTAATACATAGCAACTTTACTTACTTATACTCCTATATAAAAGAAAAAGTTCTTTTAAAAAGCAAAAGAAAAAAGAATAAAATATAATAAACAGGAAAAAAAAGAGAATAAATGTACTACAGGCTGAGACAAGAATTTGGTTGATGTATTTAAGGAATAAGAACCTAGTGTAGCTAAAGAGGAAAGAATGGGTGGGTGGGGGGGGGGGGAATGAGCTGAAATGAGGCTGAGAAAGCAACCACAGGCCAGATTACATGGGGTTGTTGAACGTTCTGTCAGACATTTGGATTTTACTCTAAATGAGGTGGAAAGCCACTGAAGGGGTCCCAGTTAAGGTCAGACATTAACGTTTCCGCTTTAAGATCGTATGCAAAACAGCCTGAAGTGACCTGAGGATAGAAGAAAGAGGATCAGAGGCTGCGGAGGGTGTCCCCTCTTCCATTTCCCTCTTTTATGGCTATCGCTGCCGATCATACTCCCTCATCTTTGTAAGACTAACTGTGAGGTCAGGGACAACGTCAGATTGGTTTTTTACCCACTGTAGTACTTATCATATTCTCTGACTTCTCAAATTATTTATTCAAGGAGTAACAGTTATGAGAACAACTGAATTCCCTTAGTTTTTAGTGTATTTAATGAGACAAATTCTAATTATTGACAAATTTTCCACCATTTGGAATATAAAGTCTTCCAAATTAAAGATATGGCATAATCAAAAGACTTGGCAAAGCAACTGATTTCTGCAATGCTTTACAGTAGTATAAAGACGAATATTTATTAAATGGCCCCTTGAATACATGGCTCTGTAGAAAAATACTCTTTCATTATCCATGTTGGCACCCTTTCATAATTAACATCATACTAACAGGATTTTGTAAAGCTTCCAGTGAACTAAATTTGCATATTTGACATGCATATGCTTTGTAAAATCTGCATAGTATTTAAATCATTACATAATCTTGCTCAATAAAGACGAGTGACAAAAAACACAAGCTAACCTCTCCACGTTCTTCCCTTTGCTCAAAATGTACTTCATTCCTTCATAAAAAGAAAGAGACCCAGCTTCATCGATCATTTCCAAATTGATATGCATAACTAGATCTTACCTCCTGCTTGTAAATCTCCATGCAACGAGAAAGGGACACAACACAGGCCTGATGATTACAAACAGTATTAGGTAACTCAAAGCTGCAGACTTCACAGTGTCACGGAAGGTTGGCACACTGAATATTAGATGCTCTAAAGAGCCCCACAGGGAAAACGATGCAATTTGGATTGTTAAAAGTATGGGAGCGTCTGCTTTCTTTCCTTTTGATTAACTCCCAACATAATACACACACATGATTATACTTCTCTAAAATCTAGAAATAAAGAGAGATGATAAATTAATCAACTGCATTTTATAATGAAAAATTCAGTGTCTCTCTCAGATCCTAGAACTTATTTACTCTTTATCTTTCACAGCTTTATAGAAGTATTCACTGGTTATCGAGTGTTTGATCATTTTCCCCCTCTTTGATGCAAAGTCCAGCAAAACATTAATTTTCATACATTGAAAACTAATCATTGCCTTATAAAGAAATTCTAGGTAGTAGGGAGTTTTTTCTGTTACTTTGAAAAGGCTAGCTTCAAATATATTTAGTATTTAGTGCCAATAATATCTCTTTCTTCTGTATTTCTAATCTCATCTTGACCCAATTACATAAATAGGAAAACCAATGGATTTAATATTCCTCATCATTGTATGTTTTAAATTAAATCCCCAGTTATCATAAGACAGCAATTTCCATTTAAATATTATTGGTGAATCTTAACTCTCCTCTGTAAACACAATGTTTGGGAATCACATTAATAGTTATAGTTACTACTGTGTAGTCACCCTAAAACAATAATATTTTTAAACAATTAAGCTCACAGTTTCTGCACTGTCCCACATGGGGAGCCTCAGTTGGTAAAGTGCAAACACTAAGGTGACTTGAACACAGGAGATCTGGAATTATGGAAATACTTCTGATGGTTAATGCTGGCTGTTGTCTGGGACCAAGGCTGAGCAGTCAACCAGAACATTTCCCATGCCATCTTCACGAGGCCTGAATTTCCTCACAGTGTGGTTCCCTCAAGACAGTCCTTACATCATGGCTCAGGACTCCAAAGGTAAGTTTCCCAGCCCACAAGCCAGAAATGGTGTTGCTTTGTATGACCAGGTCTTGGAAGCCATCTTGTATCACTTCTGCCAAATTCAACTGGTTATAAACTAATTGTAAACTGTTCCAGATTCAAGGAGAGAGTATCTAGGGACCACTTCTGGAGGACGGAGGGATAAAGTTCAAAAGAGCATGAGGAATGGGTAATATTTTTAGCCACATTTGGGAAATATAATCAACCTCATCTACTTTTACATTCCTTATGTCCACTGGGAGGTACTTACATGGTACTACACAAGGAACAGTAGTAACCAGAATAGGCAATCTATGCTTATTCTGTTAGCTTCCCTGCTTCATTTCTGGCTGAGAACTCAAATATGGGGACAAAGAACACCTGCATCCATATGTACTAAAGAGATCTGGGAGGTTACTTACAGAAGATTTGCTAAGTAGTAAATACGAACTAATTTTACCAATGTTAGTTGGTAAATAACCTCCAAAATGAAGACTCCCTGTGTTTATGTTTCTCAGACTAGTGGAGCAGGACATGCTAGTTAGGCCTCCATTGTACTGATACTTATTTTGCCAGGGTCCAGCCCTGGTGGATCCAGGGTAATTTGAAGTGGAGACAGAATCAGCGTCCTAGGAAAAAACTTATTTAATTACATATATAGAGAGAGATTAGAAATGGATAGTGTAGTAGGAAATATTAGTGGAGAAAAAGAGGCTGAATAACTTGGTTTACGTGGGATACCAATAAAATTCCAAGACAAGGAATTTGCACCATCTACATTGAGCCACTGGCACCCGTTTGAATATCGGAGGGTGCCCTGCCTTGGGCTCCCTCTCTCACGGATCTTAGAAGCCAGGGCAAGTAAGTAGACGTGGTGAGCACCCAGGCTCCAGATGGGAATTCAGCCAGAAAAACGAGGCGCAAGAGAGAAACAACACAGGGGAATCAGTCTTTCCAGAAACTGATCCGATTTCTTTATTTTTTAGGTTTGCTTATATACCTTTTGTTACACATAGAGACAAATGGAAATTTTAAAGTCACACGGGGGTCAGCAGTCCTGACCTTTATCAAAATCAGGTGCTTCTCATAAATGTATATTTTAAAAAAACAGTCTTGGGGTTTTACATCATCTTCTGGCCATGAGGCCTGCTGACATTTTACGACCCTTTCTTTCTGATAATGGTCAGTTAACCAGAAAGCTTATTTTTTCCAAGGGTGTTTTTTCTTAAACCAGGCAGCACCCTCTGAAGGTACCAGATAAAGTTGCATTCCTATAGAGTGAGGGTGTAATGGGTTACAACTAAGAAAGGAATTTATTTAACCTAAGGTTAACATGATTAATCTTAAAGGTTAATACTTATTTCTCCTATATGTTAGTTATATTCATTATAAGGGCAGGGAATATGGAGATTTAGCAGCAAACATCAGCCCAACAAATGAAAACCCTTCACCAATGTTCCCCTTAAGATCTATTTAGTCTTAAGATAATGATAAAGTTACATTTTTACACAGCAAGGACACAGTGATTTATAACAAAGTACAGTGATCTATAACAAAAGAGAAAATTCATTAACTCAAAAAATCTAGTATTGCTAACATCAAAAACTACCATATTTCCTTTTCTATATTCCAAATACATTAATATATTCCCAGGTGCCTAAGGATATGGAGGCCTGGCAGCAATCATTGACTCAACAATGAGAAAAGCCCTATGCTAATTAAGATTTTCAAAATACTCCAAACTCTCTGTGCTGTTTATGGTTGAGTGCCGGGGTCCAGCCCCGGCAGATCCAGGGTGATTCGAAGGTGGGGACGGAGTTGGCGTCTTTGGAAACATACATATTTAATCACAGATATAGAGAGATTAGAAATGGATAGTGTAGTAGGAAGATTAGTGGAGAAAAAGAGGCTGAATAACTTGGATTACGTGGAATAGCATCCACACTCCAGATGGGAATTCAGCCAGAAAAACGGGAGCAAGAAAGAAGCGACATGGGGGAATCAGTCTTTCTGGAAACTGATCCGATTTCTTTATTTTTGGGTTTGCTTATATACCTTTTGTTACACATAGGGATGAATACAGAGCCATGCAGGGGTCAGCAGTCCTGATCTTTATCAAAATCAGGTGCTTCACATAAACGTATAAAAGAAGGTACATCATCTTCTGGCCATGAGTGAGACCTGCTGACATTTTATGATCCTTTCTTTCTGATAACCAAAAAACTTATTTCTTCCAAGGGTATTTTTTCTTAAACCAGGCACCACCCTCCAAATAAAGTTACATTCCTATAGGGTGAGGGTGTAGTGAGTTACAATCAAGAAAGGAATTTATTTAACCCAAAGTTAACATGATTAGTCTTAAAGGTTAATACTTATTTCTCCTATATGTTAGTTATATTCATTATAAGGGTAGGGAACATGGAGATTTAGCAGCAAACATCAGCCCAACAAATGAAAATCCTTTCACCAATGCTCCCCTTAAGATCTATTTGATCTTAAGATAGTGATAAAGTTATGTTTTTACATAACAAGGACACAGTGATTTATAACAAAGCACAGTGATCTATTACAAAAGAGAAAATTCATTAACTCAAAAAGTCTAGTATTGCTAACATCAAAAACTACTGTATTTCCTTTTCTATATTCCAAATACACTGATTAATATATTCCCAGGTGCCTAAGGATATGGAGGCCTGGTGGCAATGATTGACTCAACAAGAAGAAAAAGCCCTATGCTAATTAAAACTCTCAAAATACTCCAAAACTCTCTGTGCTGTTTATGGTTGAGAGGTAGTAAACAATCATGTGTATAGTGGCAGGAGTATGGATAATCCTGTCACACAAGCTAGTCTGTCAGCAGAGAGGTTTGACCTGAGACATCCTTGTCCCACCCAGAGCAGGGAATTAGCAGCAATTATTGACACAAAAAATGAAAAACCCTTCACCAATATAATTCCTAACCAACCCACTATACTAATAATTTCTAACTCCCCAAAATAATTTGCCTTTAGAAAGTCTAAAACATCTTGTGCCTCTCAGATTGGGAGGCTGTAAACAATCACATGTGGCCGGACGAACCTATACAGGTGGGCTAGATAAACTTCAGAGGAGTCCATAAGCTGAAACACTCTTGTCACGCCCAAGAATTTTTATTGCCTTGGAGCTGCACGTTTACTCCTTCTCCGAGAGAAACGGTTATAGGGGAGAGCATAAAACAGACTCTGGTTTTGGGGTAGATGCTCAGGAACAGGGGGTTTCCTGAGGTTCGATCCCGCCTTTGCATATGCCGAGGCCTCCTTCCTCATGACCTTTGCCATGGGTGGAATTCCTCACGCTGGCTCCCGGCACTATTTAGTCTAGGCCACCCACTCTCTCACTTCATCCACTTTGCCAAGTTTCCTAACCCATTTCCTCACACCTCCATTTGCCTCACTCCAATCTCTCCATCACAGCAGAGCGTATTTTAAGGAAATCTAATCCAACGTCATCCTTCTGCTTAAAGTCTTTCAATGGCTTCCCAGTAGTCAGCCCACCTCTGTGTGGGACCTGCCTGTCTCCTGTCTTTCACACTTTCACCTAATTGTGGGTATTGTCTCAATCTCCAGCAGCATCTCTAGATTCTGGTACACGTACCCCAGCTGACAGCTGTTCTCTGTTCCCATCTCTCTCTTGAACTACAGTTTTTCATAGGCCCCACAACTTTGAATATGCTTTCCCTTCTAACCAGAATCCACCAGGTTTTATCACCTTGAAAAAACACTGCTAAGAGGTCCTTTCGCACCCTGTATGTTTCTTGTCCTAACATTCAAAAGACCTTAAGAAAAATTACCTGCTTCGTATCTATTTCTTTCTCCAGAATGTAAATGCCATGACAATAGTGACCTATGCATTCCTTGACCACCACACAGTGCCTTGAACAGTGCCCAGCACAAAATAAGAACTTAGGAAGCTGTTGAAACAATACACTTAAAAAAATCATTTTCAACTTGTTTTTCAACATCTCAGTAGTACATTAGCAGAACTTCCAACCTACATTTTTACATCATTATATGCTTTTAGGCAATTTTTCTCTTCTTTTTAAAAGCTTTATATAAATAGAAAAATAAAGCACTAAGGCAAATCCTGCTCCATTCAGAGTAATTCCAACTATTTTCATCAGTATCAAGATAAATGTTATCGCTTACTCAGGTGTACCGTTTTCTTATCCACTTTGTCCTATAGTGTTATCAGCCCTTTGCACTGGAAACGCTTCATCTCCATTGTACCTTTCCTTGTTTACATCCGTTAAGTTTCTGATTTCTAACTCGTTAGGTACAACCACATATAATCATATATTTAGGCTGTGGCTCCTCTCTCTTGCACATACACACTGCCTCTCGCTCATGCCCCTGTTCCCTCCCCCTTTCTTGATTGTAATCCTTAGGACTCTGAGTGTGAGCCTGGATTTTGAAGCAGGATTGAAAATGCAACAAGCTAAGGTGGTATTGTAACATGAAGAGAATTTTGTGTTTCTCCAAGGTGATGAAAACTATATCATGAAAATTTCTTTAAAAAAAAGGACAAATGATGGGCATACAAAAGAAGTAAGTATCAAAATATGCAACTGAATGCATTTGTGCATGCATGCTAAGTTGCTTCAATCATGTTTGACTCTTTGCAATCCCCTGGGCTGTAGTCCCCCTGGCTCCTCTGTCCATGGGATTCTCCAGGCAAGAATACTGGAGTGAGCTGCCATTTTCTTCTCCAGGAGATCTTCCTGATCCAGGGATCAAACCCAAGTCTCTTACAACTCCTGCACTGGCAGGTGGGTTCTTTACCACTAGTGCCAACTGGGAAGCCCCAAATGGATTTGTGGATGGCCACTATTTCCTAAAGTTCAATAGAAAGTCATCCTTCACTTGGTCTAGTTCACAGCATAATCCTTTAGATTCTATGATTCTACCAGAAGCATGGTCATTACCTAAGTGGATAGAAGGTCAGGAAGAGCAGGCATACCTGGACACTTCACCAGAAACCTAGACTATGGCATCTGAAAGTGGGAAAGCAAGCGGACCTTTCTTTCACCTGAATGAAACCATTTATAATTGAGAAGTAAGTACGTGCAAGTTCTGAATGCGTGAGGAAGAAACTATCAAATTCCTATAAGACAGAAGTTTAGTAACAAGAGAATGTCATATGTATTCAAATCAGAATTCTTCAATCAAAAGTTCTCCCATAATCAGAAGAAAAAAACAGCTATAATAAGAGCATTATAATACTACCATTGGAAATAACTAAAACACTCTCCATTTATCAAAAAGATTTCCAGTTCTTAATAACATCCTTTTGTATTATTGATTGATTAGTTCCTGGGGGGAAGGGGGGTTGTTAATAAGCAAGATTCCATGTTAAGCTATTTGTTTATAAATTATGTGAGAAACTCTGGTTAATTCCCTTTAGTTGTTGTAGGATCATAGTTACTTTGTAAAAGAGAATGAGGAAAATGCTTCTATAAAAAAATTAACTCTTTGGCACAAGTAAAAGGATTCATTAATTAACACTGTAGATGCAAAAGTGCTTCAATCAATTTTTATGATTCTATGGTGCATAAGCTATACAGCACAGAAAAAATATATATATACTGGAAAATAAAAATGGTTTCTGCTTTTGAACTTGGGATATTTTTCTAGGACCTTTCCTCAATACTTCTAAAATTTTTATTTATGCACGTGTACATGGAGGTAATTTTTTAAATTTGTAGATTCCTCAGTAACATCCCTTTCCCCAACATTCTGATCCAAAATGCCTAACATACAACCTATGACCTGTGTCTTTAAAATATCCACTGAGTCACTCTGGAAAGCCTTTAGGATTCATGATCATTACTCTAAACAATGATGCAACCTTTCTCTTTTATGCCAATCACTTCTGTAATTGTATTATTATTTCTGGGTGGATGAATCTGTTACTGACAAATACAGATTGATAAGAGGCCAAATGAGGAATTCAAGCAAGGCTTCATAGAGGACTCATGCTGCACAACCAGGGAGCAAGAACCAGTAACAGACTGTTGCTTGCCTCCGAGAAGGGTGGGGTAATTCCTTACGTGGGGTAAGGGTAGACACAGATTGGTGGGTCGAGCTGCAGGGAGGTTTAGGTGGTCCGCCCACTTCCTTGATGGTGCTGTGTGCAGAGATCATTGCAGTAAAGCACCCTGCTTTTGCTGCCAGCACTAAGAAGCAGCCAATGGTTTTTGGCTTTTTCATATCTTATTGTTCATAGTTTTCACTACTGTGCATGCATGCAGGCATTTTTAGTCCCTTATAGTTTCTCTGCATGCTGAGGTATTTGTTCAGGTGCAAGCACTCCAGTAAACGGTCCGAGGTCATCTCAATTTCACATCTGCATTTCTAGTTTAGATTTCTCAACAGAGACTTAGATCAGCAGCAGCAGCTAGATCTAGTTGGCTTTTTCAATGTAGGTGACCTGCTGAACCCAGCTTCTTGTTCAACAACACATCCATGAGGGGGAGTTAAAGGCGATAACACAGCTAAAAGAGAAGTCTGTCATCAGTGGATATTTCAATGTTGTTTTACCCTCATTTTACATTAATCTATTTCCTTTGTGTTTACAACACTCTCTTAAGACATGGTTTTCACCCTATCTTTGGTGATAACTCACACTTTTTTTTTTTTTTAATCTAAAGACGGTTTCAAGTCTTTTCATTCTAATCTGTGGATATTCATAGAATTGGACTCTTACTTTACTGTATTTTCTAAAAAGGTTTTAAATATTTATACTGGACATTGGAAATTATTTTTATGTGATTGATCAAGATCATTATTGACAAAGTGTCAGAGTTTCCCAACACTGCATAGGGCTTTTAAATAGTAATCAGTTTGCATGTCGAGGTCCAATGAGGTTAATAATTATGACCCCAGGGGAATGTGAACTTCAAACTATAAACAAAGATTTCAATTATAGGCTCATACTTTCTCTTAATAATATTTACCTGCTGGCTATTCTGATCCAGGTAAGAAAGCAAAGCCTTAATAAGAAAGGTCTATGAAGCCATCTCGCAATATGGAAAAGATCTTCACAAATAAAAGCCTTTGTTAAAATGCATCACTTGTTTGGAGAAATGTCTATTTAGTTCTTTGGCCCATTTTTGGATCGGGTCATTTATTTTTCTGGAATTGAGCTGCAGAAGTTGCTTGTATATTTTTGAGATTAGTTGTTTGTCAGTTGCTTCATTTGCTATTATTTTCTCCCATTCAGAAGGCTGTCTTTTCACCTTGCTTATATTTTCCTTTGTTGTGCAGAAGCTTTTAATTTTAATTAGATCCCATTTGTTTATTTTTGCTTTTATTTCCAGAATTCTGGGAGGTGGATCATAGAGGATCCTGCTGTGATTTATGTCTGAGAGTGTTTTGCCTATGTTCTCCTCTAGGAGTTTTATAGTTTCTGATCTTACATTTAGATCTTTAATCCATTTTGAGTTTATTTTTGTGTATGGTGTTAGAAAGTGATCTAGTTTCATTCTTTTACAAGTGGTTGACCAGTTTTCCCAGCACCACTTGTTAAAGAGATTGTCTTTACTCCATTGTATATTCTTGCCTCCTTTGTCAAAGATAAGGTGTCCATATGTGTGTGGATTTATCTCTGGGCTTTCTATTTTGTTCCATTGATCTATATGTCTGTCTTTGTGCCAGTACCATACTGTCTTGATGACTGTGGCTTTGTAGTAGAGCCTGAAGTCAGGCAAGTTGATTCCTCCAGTTCCATTCTTCTTTCTCAAGATTGCTTTGGCTATTCGAGGTTTTTTGTATTTCCATACAAATCTTGAAATTATTTGTCATACAGATGGCTAACAAACACATGAAAAGATGCTCAACATCACTCATTATTAGAGAAATGCAAATCAAAACCACAATGAGGTACCACTTCACACCAGTCAGAATGTCTGCGATCCAAAAATCTGCAAGCAATAAATGCTGGAGAGGGTGTGGAGAAAAGGGAACCCTCCTACACTGTTGGTGGGAATGCAAACTAGTACAGCCACTATGGAGAACAGTGTGGAGATTCCTTAAAAAATTGCAAATAGAACTACCTTATGACCCAGCAATCCCACTGCTGGGCATACACACCGAGGAAACCAGAATTGAAAGAGACACATGTACCCCAATGTTCATCGCAGCACTGTTTATAATAGCTAGGACATGGAAACAACCTAGATGTCCATCAGCAGATGAATGGATAAGAAAGCTGTGGTACATATACACAATGGAGTATTACTCAGCCGTTAAAAAGAATTCATTTGAATCAGTTCTGATGAGATGGATGAAACTGGAGCCAATTATACAGAGTGAAGTAAGCCAGAAAGAAAAACACCAATACAGTATACTAACACATATATATGGAATTTAGGAAGATGGCAATGACGACCCTGTATGCAAGACAGGAAAAAAGACACAGATGTGTATAACGGACTTTTGGACTCAGAGGGAGAGGGAGAGGGTGGGATGATTTGGGAGAATGGGAATTCTAACATGTATACTGTCGTGTAAGAATTGAATCGCCAGTCCATGTCTGACGTAGGGTGCAGCATGCTTGGGGCTGGTGCATGGGGATGACCCAGAGAGATGTTGTGGGGAGGGAGGTGGGAGGGGGGTTCATGTTTGGGAACGCATGTAAGAATTAAAGATTTTAAAATTTAAAAAATAAAAATTTAATAAAAAAAAATGCATCACTTGAGCTTCACTCAAACTGTTACCTGGTCCACACCTATGATATTTAAACATGAATTCAATAAATCTGCCAATGATTCTGCAAGCCAGACATTACAATTCTCATCACAAAAAAGCCACAAATAACAAGGTGAAAATTAGGAAACAGCTCAACACATTCTTTATCTGTCTAGACTAAATAATCCTTGAAGACTTTTTTGAAAAACATCTCCATAAATGATCCCATAAACCAGATATGTTATTTGTCCCCTTGAACAACACCACAAAGAAAAAAAGTTGACACTTAATTTTGATGTATCATATTATTATATAACATTATTATATAACATCTCTTTGAGGCACTATTTCCTTCAATATTTCAAGATCTGGTACATGTAATAGGGACTCAAATATCCAAGTCACATAATAGGTACTTAAATACACAAATTGATTGAACCATTTTCACCACTACTCAATCTGTGTCTTTCCAATCTCTTTCACTTAGAAACACAGGGACCTTTGTTAGTTTCAGTAGCAGAATAAATTTCATTTTTGAAAAAATAAGCAGTGAAACCACTGTAAGAAGAAGGTAAGAGAGCAATAGTGTAGAAAATGCTGCTACTCTTGGCCTCCAGACCACAGATCAAGTGGATACTTCAGCATGCTATTTCTTTTTTATTGTTGCATGGACAGAGGAGCCTGGCAGGCTATAGTCCATAGGGTCGCAAAGAGTTGGACACAACTGAAGCTACTTAGCACCCACTGCTATTGTCATAGCTGTGCCAGAAACTCTCTGCATCTGTATCTGAGTGCTGGTTGATATCGTCATTTCAAGTACAGAACTGAGTTCTCAGAGATGCTGTCCAGTCTGCAGCAAGATCGGTCCTCATGGGAATCTTTGTCAGTCCTGTTTAAGAAATAAGGAGAAATAAGTCTGAGAGAGAGAGAAACAAGCAGAATCAGTTGCTCACTCTAGCAGTCTGTTTCTTCTTTCTTATTCTCACCCTTACAGCACATTCTTTCCAAATGTTTTTCTGCTGTGGAAATGCTGTCTACAAAGGAGTACTTCTCTCATTTTTTAGTTGAAATTCGGTTGTTTGAGGTATTCTTCTGTCATAACTGTCATAAGGTACTCAGGCATTTTAGAACAGACTGAGATTATGATTGCAAATTTGATATCAAGAATGTAAATAATAGGGACTTCCCTGGCAGTCCAGTGGTTAAGAATTCACCTTCCAATGTAGGGAGTATTTGTTTGACACCTGGTCAGGAAGCGAAGATCTCACATGCCTCACAGCCAAAAAATCAAAACATTAAAATGGAAGCATATTGTAATAAATTCAGTAAAGACTAAAAATGGCCCACGTGAAGAAACTCTTTAAAAGAAAAGAATGCAAATAATAATTAGAATATAATTACATGATCTAAGCATTATATATGTGTATGTGTATATATACATATGAATATATATATATATTCATTTATCCTTAAAACGTCTCCATGTTCTAGATACTATTTTTTCTACATTTTACAGATGAGGAAATCAAAGCCTACATTAGTTAAAGAACGTGTCCACTGTCACAAAACTACCAAAAGAAAGGGCTGAGATTAAAAATTGAAGTTCCCAGGCTCCCAAGGCTGTATTCTTTACTAGTGTGTTATAATTTCTTTTTTAAAATTATTTTATTTGAATTGGACGATAATTACTTTACAGTAGTGTGATGGTTTTGCCATACCTCGACATGAATCTGTCACACGGTATACATGTCTCTCCCCATGCTGACCCCCTCCCACCTCCCTCCCCACCTTATCCCTCTGGGTTGTCCCAGAGCACTGGCCTTGGGTGCCCTGCTTCATGCATCAAACTTGCACTGGTCATCTATTTTACATGTGGTAATATATATGTTTCAATGTTATTCTCTCAAATCATCCCACCTTTGCCTTCTCCCACAGAGTCCAAAAAATGTCTTCCCAGTGAATCTCTTTTATTTATTGTTTCCAGGAGATAAGATTTACTGACAAAGGACTGAGGCAATATCACCCACGCTATGCAGCCCAGGCCCCAGAGGCAGAAGCTGTTTTCAACTATGCAGGCTAATTGTGTTTTATCAATAGAACTCCACAAAGGACCCCAATAAAACCAGACTGAACAAGCTGGATCCAGGATAGGGGGCAAAAGATGCTAAAGGTCACTGCTTTCTTTGCTTTATCTCTGTGTTTCTGTACGAGTCCCTGAGAGTGGAAGGACACCTGTCCTGATTTATTTCTGTGTTTATTTCAAAAGTGCCTGGTGTTTGGCAGAGGTGCTTCACAACTGGACTTTTAGAGACAGATGCTTTGAGAGATACACGATGGTCACCATCCCTGAATGGGCTCTGACTTGACTGCAGGAACACGCCTGCACAGATGAAACCGAAAAGTGTCTGATGTCACCTTCACCTCATTGCAACCCTAAGATCACCCAAAGGGGGATTTGCACTCTGCCAGGCACAATTTGTGCCCTGTGCAAGCGAGACTGCAAAACTGCACATATACCAGCAACTCCTGGGAGTCTCGGCCTTTTCCCCCGTCTCTGATGATGCAGCTGCAACTAGCCCCTTTCCTCCCTTCTGGGAGAAGATGACAAGCCTCCCTTCTCCACTGTCTGGCCACTGAATAAAACCCTCTCTTGATATGCACCAAATTTAGCTTTATCACTGGCAGGCATGAATCTGAGCAGAAAGAACTCCCTAACAGAGCCAGGGGACTGTGGTTCAACGGGGGGGGCCCCAAGAGATCAGCCTCACGACTAACTGGGTAACAGTGAGATCTTTGTTTCATACTGCCTAATTACTCAGTGACTTTGAACAAGATTTGTAAGCTTTTCAGTCTCATCGCTCATGCAAAATGAACAGAATCAAAGCTATCTCCTCCTTCTAAATTATTGTAAAAATTACATTAGATAATTAGTATGAAAACACCAATTAGACAAAAATATTCAATAAAATCGAGCTTTCTTTCTCTCTTCATTTGAAAAGTTTCACAATAAAGAAAAGGAAACCTGCTTTCATTTTAAGAATGATCATTTCCTACCTTTATATTGTAAGAATCACAAATTTATGTTAGTACATTAAGCCAAATTTTCTATGAGAATAAGTTAAGGACAGTCAGATTGATAGGAAAATACTTCTTGTATTTCACAGACTCTTGAGTGAGTGAGTGAGTGAGTGAAAGTCGCTCAGTCATGTCCGAATCTTTGTGACCCCATGAACTATAGAGTCCATGCAGTTCTCCAGGCCTGAATACTGGAGTGGGTTGCCATTCCCTTCTCCAGGGGATCTTTCTAACTGAGAGATTGAACCCACGTTTTCTGCATTGCAGGTGGACTTTTAACCAGCTGAGCCACAAAGGAAGCCCCACAGACTCATAAGATACCAATAATTGCAAAGAACATCATTATTTATGTACTGAAAAGAAAAAAAATGCTGCTAATTAATCTATGATAATGCTTTATTGACACAAAGATTAGTTATCTGTATGTATTAAGATCTCTTTTAATCTGAAGAATACTTATAACCCCCCTCCATATTTCATTGGCCATTACTCTAAAGTTTCATGTAATAGAAAAGGAGGATAGGAAATGCTGTCAACATGGCCATCCACTTCAAGTCATCATTTTCTGAAAAAGGAAACTGCTCAAAGTCACTCAGCTAAATAGTGGCAAGAATGGGACTATATCGAATGTTCCATAACTTCAAGTATACAGAAGCTCTCTTGGTAGTGTATGGCGGTGGTGGTGCTTTAGTCGCTAGTTAGTTCAGTTCAGTTGCTCAGTCGTGTCCGACTCTTTGCGACCCCATGAATCGCAGCACACCAGGCCTCCCTGTCCATCACCAACTCCAGGAGTTCACTCAGACTCACGTCTATCGAGTCAGCAATGCCATCCAGCCATCTCATTCTCTGTTGTCCCCTTCTCCTCCTGCCCCCAATCCCTCCCAGCATCAGAGTGCTTTCCAATGAGTCAACACTTCGCATCAGGTGCCCAAAGTAATGGAGCTTCAGCTTTAGCATCATTCCTTCCAAAGAAATCCCAGGGTTGATCTCCTTCAGAATGGACTGGTTGGATGTCCTTGCAGTCCAAGGGACTCTTAAGAGTCTTCTCCAACACCACAGTTCAAAAGCATCAATTCTTCAGCACTGAGCCTTCTTCACAGTCCAACTCTCACATCCATACATGACTACTGGAAAAACCATAGCCTTGACTAGACGGACCTTAGTCGGCAAAGTAATGTCTCTGCTTTTGAATATACTATCTAGGTTGGTCATAACTTTTCTTCCAAGGAGTAAGGGTCTTTTATTTATTTTTTTTTAATTTTTATTTTTACTTTATTTTACTTTACAATACTGTATTGGTTTTGCCATACATTGACATGAATCCACCATGGGTGTACATGCATTCCTTAATTTCATGGCTGCAATCACCATCTGAAGTGATTTTGGAGCCCCAAAAAAATAAAGTCTGACACTGTTTCCACTGTTTCTCCATCTATTTCCCATGGAGTGATGGGACTGGATGCCATGATCTTCATTTTCTGAATGCTGAGCTTTAAGCCAACTTTTTCACTCTCCTCTTTTACTTTAGACGCTAAGTCGTGTCCAACTCTTGTGACCCCATAGACTATAACCCTTCAGGTTCCTCTGTCTATGGGATTCTCCAGGCAAGAATACTGGAGTGGGTTGCCGTTTCCTTCTCCTGGGGATCTTCCCAACCCAGGAATTGAACCCGGGTCTCCTGCACTGCAGGCAGATTCTTTACTGACGGAGCTACAAGGGAAGCCTGGTAGTCTATAGTGGTTCCAAAGCAGATATAGAAGGGCTCAAACCCAAACTTCTTTGAAGAGCACATTTTATATATTGGGAAAAATAATCTGAAAATAAATTATAAGGTTTTAAAATCAAGTAGAGAACCCTGCACTCCCACGCCAAGCACAAAAGCCCCTCCATGTCCCCTGCCTCTGGTTTATAGAAGAGCTGAAGTCTCCCAGCCTTCCCCTGAGACACAAAAGAGCAGCCTCAAGCAATTAATGATTAGGACAGTAAACCTGCAGACTCTTTCAGTGTCTGATGCACATTCCTGAGTTGTTTTACAGATGCTGCAACTGCTGCTAGAGGGAAAAAGCTAAACTGCACAATGACCAGGCTATGGCCATGACATAAGCTGCTCCATCATGAGCAGTACTGGCTCTACGGCTCATGCAGTTTCCAAAACTGGCCTCAGAAGAATGGGGTTAACACTATTGCTCATCATAATCTATAATTTTTGTGGGCATCAAAATAATTGTGTCTGGTTCTGCCCATATATGCAAGAGGGCAGCTAAAATTGTCAGCAAAGAGATGGTACAAACCCATGTGAACATCTTCTACTCTCAGAATACGTCACCCAATGTCAGCATGAAGAAGTCAGAGAAGACACGACCATTAACCCATAATCCCTTAGAAAATGGAGTACTTTCTAAGCAGCTTTCCCTTTTTGCAGGAAGCAGCCCTCTGTAGGAAGCACCTTTCTGCAGAAGGCACTTGTCTTGTCATTTTAACTAAACTTTACATTTTAACTAACCTTTAAAGTTTCCCATGCTAAGTAACCTCGGGCCCAAGAACCTCTTTGAAATCTTTGATCATATATAAGCTTTACCTAACCTGTTGATTGTTTTCTTAAAGCAGAAGAAATCATGAAAATGTAATTAACAGAGGATTAGATCATTTCCCATAGTTCCCCTTTAGTACTCTTGTCAACAGATGATGTGAACAAAGCGCATCTGAAAAAGAGAGATCAGAAGTCCGCAAGCCTGCATGCTGTGGGGGATGGTGAAGAATCTAACCCCTACATCGGTGGCTAACTGAGATTACATCCCTTTTTTGGTTTTAAAAGCTTTCACGGCCTAGCAGAATTTTCAGTTAGTTTTTGGACATGAGTCTGCCTTCTCCCTAGGTTGCCAGCCTCCTGAATAAAGCAAGTGTTCCTTTCTAAACAACGCTTGCCTCTAGAGTGTATTGGCTTTCAAGCAGCAAGCAGCAGAACCTACGTTCTGACACAGTCTGGGAGTCATTAGTTCTTTTACTCTCACATCAGATCCATTAGCAAGCTGTGCCACCTCTTCAGGGAACACTTCAGAGACCAAGTATTCTAATTACAGCAATACACCCAGCCCTGGGCACCCTCCATCCTTTTGTAATGTCTACACAGAATGCATCATCACCTAGCTTGCTATATGATCAGCTTAAGTATATGGCTTCTGTGTTCCATCCTCAACTCAGCAAGCCCTTCGAAGCCTTAATAGAAAGTAAAGCTTCCTTGTAATAGTTTATTCTTTCTAGTTGGGTACTTTCTTCTATCTCCTTGTGATTTGTTTGTGATAGTTTCTTCTAGCTGCGATTTGTTCAATTCTATATATTTAGGCCATGAAACACTGCCTGGCACATAGGAGGAAGTAAAAAAATATTTGTTGAATTAACGAATTATTAATACTTAATTAATCACGTCATTTAATCATTGAGAAGCAACAGAATAATCTTTATTTCAAATTTGGGCTTCCCAGGTGGCTCAGTGGGTAAAGAATCCACCTGCAATGCAGGAGACATTGAGTTCAACCCCTGGGTCAGGGAAGATGCCCTGGAGGAGGGCATGGCAACCCACTCCAGTATTCTTGTTTGGAGGCCTGGAGAATCCCATGGACAGAGGAGCCTGGTGGGCTACCGTTCATAGGGCTGTGAAGATTCTGGAGTGACTGAGCATGCCCCCATGAAAATTTGTTTAGATAAAGCCGTTTTTTAAAAAAAGAACAAAATAAAGCGCCGCAAGAACTTTCCTCTTATACATTTGCAAAATTCTGCCCTTTCCTCCTCTTTAATGGCAAAGCAATAAGAGTAATAGTTTCTTACTTTAGAAATAGGGTACGTTTCTGAGTCGCCTGCTCTTTTCTTTCATATTGAAACAACCCCACCTTGTGGAATAAAGGGTAAGTTGGCTGAAGATTCAAGTATCCTGGCAGCATTTTTGCAACTACAGATATATAAGTCATTGTGTATCTTTGGCTTTTAAAAGTCTCCGCTGATTTCTAAATGTGTCATAATTACAGTGGGTGGAGGTGCTGGAGACACAGGCTGTTTAATGTCCCAGCTGAGCCACTCACTCCCTAAGGTGATGTTTGAACAGCAAATTCAACTGATTTTCTCTTTTTAGATTAAAAAATATATATATATTCCTCTGCCTCATAGTTGTGTCAGAATACTGACATTTGTCCTAGTTTATTTTCCTAGAGAAATGCCATAGTTTCTCATAAAAGGCACATACCTTTTAAGAGGTATAACCATACAATAAAAGATGAAGTGAAGTGAAGTGAAGTCGCTCAGTCATGTCCAACTCTTTGCGACCCCACGGACTGTAGCCTATCAGGCTTCTCAGTCTAGGGAATTTTCCAGGCAAGAGTACTGGAGTGGGGTGTCATTTGTGGTATGGGACTTCCCAGGTGGCGCTAGTGGTAAAGAACCTGCTTGCCAATGCAGGATAAGTAAGAGACACTGGTTCAGTCCCTAGGTTGAGAATATCCCCTAGAGGAGGGCAATGCAACCCACTCCAGTCTTCTTGCCTGGAGAATCCTATGGACAGAGGAGCCTGGCACGCTACAGTCCATGGGGGCATTAGTCACTAAAGTGACTTAGTACGCATGCAGAGTGGTATAGCTAACCAAGATGGAAAGTTCTGCATTGACTAGGGAAATCACCTACTGTACCCTAGGGGAAATTCTGACTAACCAGAAACTACCTAGGAAGCAATAGTTTCTGGATTATATTGCACCATGAGGAGTACAGGCTCCAATTTAAGCTAAAAGTGCTTTAAGGAAATAGCCATTGTCCCTTGTAGTGTTAACCACCATGGAAACTCCAGTGATGCTTTTTTTGAGACTCCAATGTTGATTACTTTGATTATAGCAAGTGAAGTATTCAAGAAAAAAAAAGATATTATAGATTTTCAACTTAATTAAGTTAAAAAATACATTTTAAAGCAATATATGTTAAAATTTCTTAACAAAGAATAAAATAAAGCATATTTTCCAAACCAAGGTATATGGAGTAAGGGGAAATATCAATCCAAAAGAAGTCAAAAAAGGAGAGTGTGGGGAAAAGACATTTAGAGAACAGAAGGGACAAAGTATGGAGAAAGCAATGGCACCCCACTCCAGTACTCTCGCCTGGAAAATCCCATGAGTGGAAGAGCCTAGTAGGCTGCAGTCCATGGGGTCGCTAAGAGTTGGACATGACTGAGCGACTTCACTTTGACTCTTCACTTTCATGCATTGGAGAAGGAAATGGCAACCCACTCCAGTATTCTTGCCTAGAGAATCCGAAGGATGGGGGAGCCTGGTGGGCTGCCATCTATGGGGTCGCACAGAGTTGGACATGACTGAAGCGACTTAGCATCAGTAGCAGTGGCATAGCAAGTGATACATTAAAAATAAAACATTACATTTAAATTATTAATACCACTGTGGATTATTCACACAAAATGATGTTTTGGTTAGAAACCATTTGCTATATTTTTCAGTAAACAGAAATGAGTAAAGTCATGCAGAGGATGTTACTGTTAAGTTTTGAAATAATTCCCCCTTCATATTTTTACTTTAAGATTTGTAAGTAAATTTGCAAAGAAATAAATTTATCCAAAGTTCTACAAACTTAAAAATATATTCTAATCTTCCATGTTACCCCCTCTTATGTCATAAAAAAGCAATTTTATAGTAAATTTTCATATTTTGTAAACATTTTAACCTCACCCCTAAATATTTATAATAAACAATTTCTGGCACTATAAGTATTCTTCTGCCATAAGGGTGGTGTCATCTGCATATCTGAGGTTATTGATACTTCTCCCAGCAATCCTGATTCCAGATTGCGTGCTTCATCTAGTCCAGCAATTTGCATGATGTATTCTGCATATATGTTAAATAAGCAGGGTGACAATATACAGCCTTGACGTACTCCTTTCCCGATTTGGAACCAGTCTGTTGTTCCATGTCTAGTTCTAACTGTTGCTTCTTGACCTGCATATAGATTTCTCAGGAGGCAGGTCAGGTGGTCTGGTATTCCCATCTCTTGAAGAATTTTCCACAGTTTGTTGTGATCCACATAGTCGAACCCTTTGGCATAGTCAATAAAGCAGAAGTACATGTTTTTCTTGGAGAAGGCAATGGCAACCCACTCCAGCGTTCTTGCCTGGAGAATCCCAGGGACGGGGAAAGCCTGGTGGGCTGCCGTCTCTGGAGTCGCACAGAGTCAGACACGACTGAAGCGACTTAGCAGCAGCAGCAGCAGCAGCAGATGGTTTTCCTGGAACTTTCTTGCTTTTTTGATGATCCAGTGGATGTTGGCAATAAGGAAATCAGTCCTGTTTGGAAGGGCTAATGCTGAAGTTAAAACTCCAATACTTTGGCCACCTGATGCAAAGAACTGACTCATTGGAAAAGACTCAGATGCTGGGAAAGATTGAAGACAGGAGGAGAAGGGGGCAACGAGGATGAGATGGTTGGATGGCATCACCAATGGGTTGGATATGAATTTGAGTAAGCCCCAGGAGTTGGTGATGGACAAGGAAGCCTGGTGTGCTGCAGTCCATGTGGTCGCAAAGAGTAGGACATGACTGAGTGACTGAACTGACTGATAAGTAGTCTATTTCTATGTAATATTTATTGATTTTTAAATATTACATATAATGATTCCTCCAGTTAAAATTAATTTTTAATTTCTTACTACTATATTAAGAGCATAAGTTGTTATTATTTTTATGACTGTATTTTTATTTACCAAAGTTATTGGATAGAACCAAAGAAAGAATAGAACAAACACATATTTAAACCCAGTGTCCATGTATCAAAACATCATACATACTAGAGATTAAGCTTTTCTCACTAATCCAGTCCCTATAAATTCACTGCAAGTCTGTTAAAAATAAAGTTTTTTTTTCCTCACCAGTGCTTGCGGATCAAATTAAAATTGTAAGGGCCATTATAGCTAAGCTACTCTCTTTCTGCAAACCTAGTAAAATCTCAAGAGTAAGAGGCCTAACATTTTAAATCAACTATACTTCAATAATTTTTTTTTTAAACAGTAAGGGGTCTATAGTTGATTTTCCATACCCATCAGCACTAAGGTAGGCTGTTTAACAGTTAGATCAGATAGTGTACATAAAATGTTTTGAACCATGTTTGGAACACAGGAAGCATTCAATAAATGTTATTACATATTTTTTACATCTACATCTATTCAAAGATATAAATATTCTCCTTGGATGCCTTACTTATTTTCAAACATTCTATATTATTTTTTTCCTGATTTTGGAGCAGTAAGAGATTTTGCAAAGAATATGTTCTCCAACAAATGCAGACATAGCTGGGGCTAGAATTCAATCATGGAAGCACTGTTTGTCTTTCCCCTTTCCACCTGCAGTCAATGGAAACATGAAATAAATTCATTAATCCTGAACTATAATAAATTCCACATTGTAGAATCAGATTAGAAAGTCAACTGGATTTTTACATTTCAGGTAAAAATATGATTTAATCTTGCAGTCTCAAGGCCAAAAAACAAAAGAAGAAGAAAAAAACTCATATCAAAAGATTGCTTGAATAAATGCAAATTTGACATTGTTATAATTTCCAAGGAAATGAATTATGAGGTTTTAGTCATAAAGTGACATTAGTGTAACCTTCAGAATCCATAACTCTTGAAGTTTCATTTAATATTGTTGAGCATTGCTAATTTCATGGTGACAGCAGACTCTTTCCCTATGGTGAGTGAGCAAACAAAAATGATAAAAGTCAATCAAGAATTCAGAATCACAATGTGGGTTCTATTAATTTACTTCCATGGTACATTTAGGTTATTTTTAAATCTCTCTTCACATTTGACCAAATGTACACGCTACTAGACATCACTATGGGGCATCACTTGCACCACGGCTATGAATTATTTGGAGAAAAGAAGAATATGTGACATCAATTTTTATAAATGTAATTGATTAATGGGTTCATATCTAGCAAATTTCAGGAAGCCTAAAAGAGAGAGTTTAGGCGTGCAAACACAAGTTATGTCATTACTGAATCAGCCTCTCCTGCTACTCACTGCTTCGCAATCCTCCCTTCCACATCAGTTTTTGGTATAATTTTAATGACTGAAAAAAATGCTCTTTCATTTCCAGATTGCAATTGAAGGAGCAATGCAATCACATCAGAGATTTAATGAAAAATGTCTCTTTAATTTTCTCACACACAGCATGACTATAATATAATGAGACTGCTGTGTCCTCTATTAGCTCAGAAGTCTTCACAAGGCCTTCTCAAAGGCATTTCAGATGAAGACAAATCCCTCTAACATTTTTAGGCAATCTTGCTAAAAGGCAGTAAATGCAGTGTAGTACCGAAGAGCATGAACCATGGAGCCTGTTCACAGGAGTTCTTGGCCAGTTCCATCCTTATCCAGTTGCCTGTTTTCCAGCTTTAATGAGGTACAATTAAAATAAATACTGTATATATTTAAGATGTGTAACATAAGGTATATACACTGTGAAGTGATTATTACAATCAAGCTAATTAACATATCCATCGCCCCATATAGTTACCCTCTTTTGTGTGTATTTGGTGAAAACACTTAAGATCTTTTAGCAAATTACTATAGATTCTAAAAGTGGAGAAAATCTTTAGCTCTTGATGGAAGGTGCTGCAAAGAATGTGTGGCCATTTTGAACAACCATACAGCTGTTTAATGACAGGACCTACTCCCATCTCTCTTCTCCTAGTACAATCTTTTCTCTCTTTCAAATATGACATTTTTAGGAGTATTAATTTAAGTATAGTTGATTTCAATGTTGTGTCAATTTCTACTGTACAGCAAAGTGATTCAGTTATACATTTACATATATTCTTTTCCATTATGGCTTATCATAGGATATTGAATAGAGTTCCCTTTGCTATACAGTAGGACCTTGTCATTTATCCATTCTATATACAAGAGTTTGCCTCTGATAATCCCAAACTCCAACTCCATCCCTCCATCACCCATCTATCCCTTGGCAACCACAAGTCTGTTCCCTATGTCTGTGATTCTATTTCTGTTTCATGCTGCTGCTGCTAAGTCGCTTCAGTCATGTCCGACTCTGTGCGACCCCATAGATGGCAGCCCACTGGGCTCCCCCATCCCTGGGGTTTTCTAGGCAAGAATACTGGAGTGGGTTGCCATCTCCTTCTCCAATGCATGAAAGTGAAAAGTCAAAGTGAAGTCGCTCAGTCCTGTCTGACTCTTCGCAACCCCATGGACTGCAGCCCACCAGGCTCCTCCGTCCATGGGATTCTCCAGGCAAGAGTACTGGAGTGGGGTGCCATTGCCTTCTCCAATTTCTGTTTCATAGATAAGTTCATTTCTGACATATTTTAAATCCCACTTATAAAGTATTTGTTTTTCTACTTCTGACTTACGTCACTTAGAATAATCATCTCCAGGTCCACTCATTTCACTGAAAAAGGTGTTATTTCATTCTTTTTTATGGCTGAGGAGTATTCCATTGAATATATGTACAACATAAATCCAACTATGATTTTTAAATGTGATGGCATAGCCAAGAGTTTTCAGGACTATCTCAGTTTCTTTGGACTCATTCTTCAATGAGTCTGGCTAGACATTGACTTTAGATTACTCATCTATACCGGTGCTCTAGGAGTAGGCACAAGTGTCAAGTTCCTAAAGACTTGCTCTAGCCTGAGATAAAATTTAAGAAAGATTCTCCTTTCTAGTGTTGACAAATTCAATTTTCCAAGGCCCACAGTGAACACAGAAAAGGAAAAATCATGGGAAACACAAAAATATCTAAGATGGGAGATAGTCAGTACCCCCTTGCTCCTTTCTCTATGGATAGTGTCCAGTAAAGACAATCTCTGCCTTTGCTCTGCTAGTCCTTATACTGCAAGGATTAATGGTTATGTTTCATCTCCTCAACCTAATCAGTGGAGATTCAGGACAGTTCCTGTTACAAGTTTTATTCACCAATGAAACTACATAGGAATATACAATGGGTAAAATGAAAAACAAACAATTGATGCAAAAACATTAATGTAAATAGCTTAATAATCATAGAAACTATTTATTGGATACATTTACTTATTAATGATGATTATTTCAATTGATCAATTACTATTTGAATATCAATCCATTCATTAGACACCAAGGTAAAGATTATTTGTTATTTTCTAGGATAGAGACTCTCTTAAAAACTGTTTCTTGAATGGGTGCATCTAAATCCACAACTTCCAAGAGTAGATACAGAGATACAAACCACACTAAGTCCACAGCAAAGATGCTGCAAACAAGTCTATGAAATATTTTATAATAGGCAACCTGAAGTATACACTTAAACTATCTATGATGAATTTCTCTGTAAAATATTTTAAGAGAGGCCATCTCTGCTTTCTTGTAAAGTTTGGGTTTTTTAGACTTAATTTTAAAATTATCCTCACTCAACATATTGACATTCAGTCAGGCTTTCTTTTTCTTGAACTTCTTTTTTTTTTTGAAGCGTAACTTTTACTTTTTATTATTTTATTTTAATTTTATTTTTTAACTTTACAATACTGTATTGGTTTTGCCATACATTGACATGAATCCACCACAGGTGTACATGAGTTCCCAACCCTGAACCCCCCTCCCACCACCCTCCCCATATCATCTCTCTGGGTCATCCCAGTACACCAGCCCCAAGCATCCTGTATTCTGTATCGAACCTAGACTAGCGATTCGTTTCTTACATGATAGTATACATGTTTCAATGCCGTTCTCCCAAATCATCCCACCCTTTCCCTCTCCCTCTCCCACAGAGTCCAAAAGTCTGTTCTGTACATCTGTGTCTCTTTTGCTGTCTCGCATACAGGGTTATCATTACCATCTTTCTAAATTCCATATATATGTGTTAGTATACTGTATTGGTGTTTTTCTTTCTGGCTTACTTCACTCTGCATAATCGGCTCCAGTTTCATCCACCTCATTAGAACTGATTCAAATGTATTCTTTTTAATGGCTGACTTCTTTGGCTATCAAAATCATGAACAAAAGCTTAGGTTTCATTTCCTGCAATGACACATTTCCTAATGTAATTGCTAAAAAGTAGATGAAATTCCTAATTAAAAAAAGAAACATATGTATGTGTGTTATGTGTATTTCTCTCACTTAGCCTATTTTGTAAACAAATATCTCTTGATATTCTTCTTTCTTTGCCATATGATTTTGTTACAATTTGGCAAATATCCCCTAAGACTTTCACAAAGGACAAGAAAACCACTCTAGGCTTGTCAGCTCCACCTCCCTGAGACAAATGACCATTTTTAAATGCTTGCAACACTTTCTGCTAAAAGAGAAATATGCCTATCATTCTATGCTGAGTATAAACAGAACAGAAACAAAAGAAACAAGAATTTAGGTCAGCATGAGCCAGCTCTACCATACAACTGATTCTAATCCACATCTTAAAAGTATGATTTAATAGGGGAAAATAAAATGTAGTAATCAGATCTTAACTCTTTATTGTGGAATAACTGTCAAAATGCAGCAGGCTTAATGTATATAAAGAGAACAGTCTAGGGAACCACTTCCCAAGAAAAAAAAAAACTCACCCTACCCCCAAAATCTGGGGTAGTGGGAATTTGTAACACTGTTCCAGCTTGATTCCATAATCTTTATGAAGCAGTGACTGTTATCTGTTTCATTCCTTCCACTTTTAAAATGAAATTACCTATTTGCAGTTATCTTGTCCTTATTTCCTCATGTTATGAGTGTGTAGGCAATTAAGAGGGTGGACAACTTGTCTTTTTATAAACATCTGGATCATGAGAAACTGAACTATATTTGGATTTATGTAAATCACGAGTACCTGGAATCCAAGTCCAATAGAAGATTTAACCAACAAGGGTATGGGTCACTCAAGGGAAATGGATATGCACAAAAGGTATTTGCTTGTGGAAAAAGTCATTAACTGGCCAGAGGGAAGACTATGAAAAGCTAATTTTATTTATGGCTCCACTCTTCATGTCTTTCTCCACTCATGCTATTTTTGGTACCCTTCTACATAGCCTCTGGTTTTGGCCACATGAGTTACGTGGACCAACAGGCTATTAGCAACCTTGTCACAGAGGTTTAAACTTGTCACCAAGGGTTAAAAAGAACTTTATATTTCTGCTTCTTCTCCCCTTGATTTTCCATTAAAGTATGTTCAGACCTGCCAGATATAGGTTGAGTCATATAATCAGAGATATTAAACCAAGAGGAGAATTACTTTAATTAGCCAAAAAATTTCTAAACATCAGATAAGTGTCCCTAAGTAATGCCATGTATCTAAAATATGCCTAACCAAAGGATCATCTGCTACTGCTTTATTGATTACTCCAAAGCCTTTAACTTTGTAGAGCAAAACAAACTGGATCATTCTTCAAGAGATGGACATACCAGGCCACCCTACCAACCTCCTGAAAAATCTGTATGCAAGACAAGAAGCAACAGTTAGAACTGGACATGAAACAGCAGACTGGTTCCAAATCAGGAAAGGAGGACGACAAGGCTGCATATTGAAACCCTGCTTATTTAACTTATATGCAGAATACATCATGCAAAATGCTGGGCTGGATGAAACCCAAGCTAGAATAAAGACTGGTGGGAGAAATATCAATATTTCTTCAAATGGATCAATATTTCAATCAAATATCAACAACTTCAGATATGCAGATGATACCACCCTTATGGCAGAAAGTGAAGAACTAAAGAGCCTCTTGAGGAAAGTGAAAGAGGAGAGTGAAAAAGTTGGCTTAAAACTCAACACTCAGAAAATGAAGATCATGGCATCCAGTCCTATCACTTCATGGCAAATAGATGGGGAAACAGTGGAAATAGTAGCTGACTTTATTTTGGGGGGACCCCAAAATCATCGCAGATGGTGACTGCAGCCATGAAATTAAAAGATGTTTACTCCTTGGAAGGAAAGTTATGATCAACCTAAACAGCATATTAAAAAGCAGAGACATTACTTTGTCAACAAAGGTCCATCTAGTCAAGGCTATAGAGAAGGTGATGGCAACCCACTCCAGTACTCTTGCCTGGAAAATCCCATGGATGGAGGAGCCTGGTGGGCTGCAGTCCATACGGTCACAAAGAATCGGACACAACTGAGCGACTTCACTTTCGCTTTTCACTTTCATCCATTAGAGAAGGAAATGGCAACCCACTCCAGTGTTCTTGCCTGGAGAATCCCAGGGATAGGGGAGCCTGGTGGACTGCTGTCTATGGGGTCACACAGAGTCAGACATGACTGAAGTGACTTAGCAGCAGCAGCAGCAGTCAAGGCTATGGTTTATCCAGTAGTCATGTATGGATGTGAGAGTTAGACTATAAAGAAAGCTGAGCGCCGAAGAATTAATGCTTTTGAAATGTGGTGTTGGAGAAAACTCTTGCAAGTCCCTTGGACTACAAGGTGATCCTACCAGTCAATCCCAAAGGAAATAGGCCCTGAATATTCACTGGAAGGGCTGATACTGAAGCTCAAACACCTATACTTTGACCACCTGATACGAAGAACTGACTTACTGGAAATGACCCTGATGTTGAGAAAGATTGAGGGCAGGAGAAGGGGACGACAAGGGATGAGATGGTTGGATGGCATCACCGACTCAATGGACATGGGTTTGGGTGAACTCTGGGAGCTGGTGATGGACAGGGTAGCCTGACGTGCTGCAGTCCATAGGGTCACAAAGAGTTGGACACGACTGAGTGACTGAACTGAACTGAAAGGACAGTCAATCAGTAAACTTCTGAGCAGAGGCAAATGGGTGATTTAAACTACTGAATTGCCTACTGATCTTTATGCAGCATTATTTTAATAAGTAACTGATGCACTCTCTCAAACCAGGTTTCTCGCCTGTCTCCACATTATTATCACCTGTAAATTACCTAAACAAGAAATCTACTAAACATCTTCACGGTTATAGTCTTTCTCCTCCTCACCACCACACTCACATGTATCCTTTCCCATCAGTCACAAGTAGTGTTAATTCTACTTTCACAGTGCATTTCTTTAGCTATTTTACTCTTTTCCTACTGTCATTCTAAGCTGATTTCATAATATTGAAATTGTTTCTTTGTAATACTCACCCCATGTCTACTCCCTGTCCCCTATCCTCTGTCATTCTTTCATAAGCCAAGAACATTTTTCTAAAAAGGATTTCATCATGTCCCACTGCCAGGCTTCAACATTTCTGGTCAAACTTATAACTTGGCTTGCTATTGATTGGAAAGTCTACTATCCAGCCTCATCTTCAGACACACAATAGCCTTCATCTACGCTGTAGCGTATATAAATTACTAACTGATTTCCAAATACACATGACTATTTTCCTCTGTGCCTACTGTTCACTCTGCCTAGAACTGCACTCTCCAAGACAGTAGCCATTAACCACGTGTGACTATTTAAAAGTAAATAAACTGAAATGAAATAGAATTTAAAATTCAGCTCTTCATTCACACCAGCCATGTTTCAAGGTCTCAAGAGCTACAGGTGCCCAGAGGTTACCATATTAATTAATGAAGATTATAGTATGGTTATTATAGAAAATTCTACAGTTGATCTAAAATGTTTTCTCTCTTATAATAAATGTATGCTCTGTTGAACCAGCCAGAATGTGGGGCCCAAACCGTATTATTTGATACTCATGCCATCATTCTCCTTGACAAAATATAGAGGAAAAACGAGAAATTCAGGGATAATGAGGCATGGATTGACACCTTTGCCAGGTGTCAAAAGGGCTCATGAAGGAACTAGTTATACAAAATTAAGCAGAAAATAACTAATGAGTTTTAGAATATGTGACTAATCTTAAAATTGGGATTCAGAGCAATTCAAAGGTATGCTAGCACTACTGATTTGATCTCATTGGATTAGCTTTCAGAAAATCCCCAGTAAATTCTGGCTGCTGTTGCGATCATTTTTTCAAGGCCCAAATTCAAATTTCACCCTCTCTCATATTTCATGTCATCTCTTCCTTCTGAAATCATCATGTCACACTTCATCTGGAATTCTCATATTTATAGCTATTGTTCTACTTTGATTTATCATATTATATTGAGATCACATATTGGTTGAATTAAATAGAATTTAATGGATCTCAAAAATTATTTACTAATCATTATAAGACTCTATAGAATAAATATAGATTAAGAGGGTGACAGGAACCATGCTGAATATTATAACATAACTTTTATTATAAAAATTATGTAATAAATTGCTATGTATTATATTGATAATACATTGTCTATATATTATTTGATGACATACATTACCTATATTTTCTCTCTCTCTCTCCCTGTCTCACAGTGATCACTAGAATATTAAACAGACAGCTGACTCAATCAGATGAATCCCATTTGAGAGGCTTTTCAGAAAATCCCACATTTTAAAAGAAATTATATTCAAAGGTAATGGTTATTAATTCATGTGGATGAATGTTGTTGAAGAATTTCAGCAACTTTGAAAGACTGAGGACATTCTGCTGTAGAAGTGTCTTCTAGTAGTCTTCTAAGTACAAAGTATGGAGGGAGTCCAGCACCGACTATGGGAAGAAATCTAGACACCAATTTTGATGCGACCCTACTCTTTCAATCAACTAAAAATACAGGTTACAAAACATACAAACCAAAAATTCTAATTAAGAGAATTCTAAAGCTTGGGGAAACATTCCTGATAGACTTTGTCTACCCATACAATGAACATTTTGACTGTGGCTACATTTCAAAAAGAAATCAAAGCAAAGCAATGAAATTTATTACATCTCATTAAGTGCTATAGATGCATTAATCCATCACTTGCTAAAGGAAAGACATTCATAGTTTGCTCGCTGTTAACAAATGGAATCAACACAATTGGTAATAAGGGTGGTAATCAGGTAACAATATCCTAGGAGGAAAACCAAGTGCTTTATTTAACAATACAACAATATGTCAGAAAAATATCTCATCAGAGAAAGACAGATATTGAAAAACAAAAGCAAAAAATCCAACCCCAGATACTTTACATTACACTCTGTCTCTGGATTTTACTTCTTTATTACAACATTTACCTGTACTTATGACTAAGAGTATTGGCTCTCATTTCTGAAATCTCACTGTGATACTTCTGTATCTTGCACTTCACATTCAAGACTCTAGTTATAGTTGGACATGTGTTATCTCTTCTATGTGCTCTTTAAAGGATAGGTAATTCTTTAAACCATTGTATTCTTTGTGGTTCCTATGCCTGGCACAACTGAGATACTGAATCAATGTCAGCTGCATTAAGCAACTATTTATGTATGTAAAATATTAGCTTTTTCATACTATTTTAGCTAGCTAGACAGTCTGTATGAAAGGTGATAGTGTAGTGATTAAGAACAAACACTAGGCTCAGTATTAAAATACCATTCTTTTGGTTCTTAGTTGGGCAAGGCATTCAATGTCTCTGAACTTCAATCTCATTTCTTAAGTGAAATTAATAATTATTCTGAATCCAGTGCAACTGGTGATGTAGATCCAAGTTCAGAAGCCAGAGAACCAGGAACATAGGTATACAATGTGGTGCTATTCATCTCGAAAACGGGGCAGAAAGCACACTTCACGTTGAAAGAAGCAACCTGGAAGACCCAGAGTTCACTCTGCATTTCCTCTCGACACGTCCTTAAATTCTGTCAAGGCCTCTACTCCACTTTTGGTAACAACTGTCTTCTGGCCTGGCCTCCACAATAAAGGACAGAAGATGGGCACAATCACAATAAAGGACAGAAACTGTAAGGATATAACAGAAGCAGAAGAGATTGGGAAGAGGTAGAAAGAATACACAGAAGAACTATACAAAAAAGATCTTAATGAACCAGATAACCACAATGGTGTGATCACTTACCTAGAGCCAGACATCCTGGAATGTGAAGTCAAGTCGGCCTTAGGAATCATCACTACAAAGTTAGTGGAGGTGATGGAATTCCAGCTGAGCTATTTCAAATCCTAAAAGATGACACTGTTGCACTCAAAAAGCTAGAAAATTTGGAAAACTCAGCAGTGGCCACAGGACTGGAAAAGGTCAGCTTTCATTCCAATCCCAAAGAAAAGGCAATGCCAAAGAATGCTCAAACTACTGCAAAATTGCATTGATCTCACACGCTAGCAAAGTAATGCTGGAAACTCCCCAGGCAAGGATTCAGCAGCATGTGAACCAAGAACTTCTAGATGTTCAAGCTGTATTTAGAAAAGGCAGAGGAACCAGAGAACAAATTGCCAACATCCATTGGATCACTGAAAAAGCAAGAGAAATCCAGAAAAACATCTACTTCTGCTTTATTGACTACACCAAAGCTTTTGACTATGTGGATCACAACAAACTGTGCAAAATTCTTAGAGATGGGAATACCAGACAACCTTATCTGCCTCCTGAGAAATCTGTATGCAGGTCAAAAAGCATCAGTCAGAATCAGACATGAAAAAATGGATTGGTTCCAAATATGGAAAGAAGTATGTCAAGGTTGTGTATTGTCATCCTGCTTATTTAGCTTATATGCAGAGTACATCATGCAAAATGCTGGGCTGGATGAAGCACAAGCCAGAATCAAGATTGCCAGGAGAAATATCAATAGCCTCAGATATGCAGATGACACCCCCTTGATGGCAGAAAGCGAAGAAGAACTGGAGAGCCTCCTGATCAAGGTGAAAAGGGAGAGTGAAAATGTTGGCTTAAAACTCAACAGTCAAAAAATGAAGATCATGGCATCTGGTCCCATAACTTCATGACAAATAGATAGGGAAACAATGGAAACAGTGACAGACTTTATTTTCTTGGGTCCAAAATCATTGCAGATGGTGACTGCAGCCATGAAATTAAAAGATACTTACTCCTTGGAAGAAAATATCTGACCAACCTAGATGGCGTATTAAAAAGCTGAGACATTACTTTGACGACAAAGTTACGTCTAGTAAAAGCTATGGTTTTTCCAGTAGTCATGTATGGATGTGAGAGTTGGACCATAAAAAAAGCTGAGCACTTAAGAATTGATGCTTTTGAACTGTGGTGTTGGAGAAGACTCTTGAGAGTCCCTTGGACTGCAAGGAGATCCAACCAGTCCATCCTAAAGGAAATCAATCCTGAATATTCTTTGGAAGGTCTGATGCTGAAACTCCAACACTTTGGCCACCTGATGCAAAGAACTTACTCACTGGAAAAGACCCTGATGCTGGGAAAGAATGAAGGCAGGAGAAGAAGGCAGGACGACAGAGGATGAGATGGTTGCATGGTATCACCAACTCTATGAACATGAGTTTAAGCAACCTCCAGGAGTTAGTGACGGACAGGGAAGCCTGGCGTGCTGCAGTCCATGGGGTAGCAAAGAGTCAGACACGACTGAGCAACTGAACTGAATAATTATTCTAGGGTTGTAAAGAATAAATGAAACAATACTAAAGGATTATTTAAGGAATTTTAAACTATTATTATGATTAATTAGATCCAACTTACACTTCCCATTAACATCTTCCCTAATGCTAAAATAATATTTTGGGAATTAAATGATTAAAGATATGAACTTCCCTTGTGGTCTATTGACTAAGACTCTGAGATTCCACTGCAGGGGACATGGATTTGATCCCTGTTGGGGAACTGAGATTCTGCATGCCCTGTGGCACAGCCAAAAAAAAAAAGATTAAAAATGCTAGTCATAACTGGCAATTTGCAGGTTCATTTGTTAAAAATTTGGGGATATATAAGAAGATGATATCTTTTCATCTTGTGTTAAAATAGAGTGAAAGGAGTGAAAATTGCCTGATATGTAGGGCAAAAAATTCAAATAGACTGCTTTGTGTTTCAAAGCAGTTCATCTTCACATCAACCACTTAAGTAACTCAACTTGGCTAAGATGAGTTATTAATTCATTTCAGTTATGAGGGATTATCTATAACTGGCAAACTGTATCTTCTGTATTTGCAGAGTCAGCTTGACCAGCCTGATGCTCATGCCAGAAAAGCCAAATGAATAACAGATTTGCCTTGAGCAACTTTCCAAATTTCTTGAAATAGTAATTTGCTTAAAGGTGTAATGTGCCACCAATAATTAGACTGGTTTGAATTCTGATAGTGCACGGTAGCATCTGCTGATACCATCCCTTCCTCCTAATTACAATTATTACAGCCTCTTTGACTTTTTCAGTTTCCAATTCCAATGTACTGGTTGTTCAAAGCTGTTTGAGCCATTAAGATGGTTGTTATCCAATCACAGAGTAATTCTCTCAAGAATGACCTGGGAGATAACTGGGTGAGGAAACAGCTTCACCAGAAATATATGAAAGATATTTAAGTGATAAAGTTAAGTGTGGATCCGTGTGGATGTGTATACATGTCACACACATATAACATATATTTAACTTTAAAAAGTAGACAGACACACATACACCCAATAAACATATATTTAACTTCACTGAAAACCTGGATTTATAATCTTTGTTGTTGATCAGTTCTAAGTCATATCCAACTCTTTGCAACCCCATGGACTGAAGCATGCCAGGCTTCCCTGTCCTTCACTATGTCCCAGGGTTGTTCAAACTCATGTCAATTGAGTTGGTGATGCCATCCAACCATCTCATCCTCTGTCGTCCCCTTCTCCTCCTGCCCTCAGTCTTTTTCAGCAGCAGGGTCTTTTCCAATGAGTCGGCAGTTCGCATCAAGTAGCCAAAGTATTGGGAACTTCCGCATCAGTACTTTAAATGAATAGTTTGGGTTGATTTCCTTTAGGGTTGATGGCTTTGATCTCCCTGATATCCAAGGAGCACCACAATTCAAAAGCATCAATTCCTTCGAGCTCAGGTTTCCTTACAGTCCAGCTCTCATATCTGTACATGACTGCTGAAAAAAAGATAGTTTTGACTATACACAATTTTGTTGCAAAGTGATGTCTCTGCTTTGTAATATGCTGAAAAGGTTTGTCATAGATTTCCTTCCAATGAGCTAGTGTCTTTTAATTTCATGACTGAGGTCACCATCTGCAGTGATTTTGGTACCCAAGAAAATAAAGTCTATCACTGTTTCCATTGTTTCCCCATTTATTTGCCATGGAGTGATGGGACCAGATGCCAGGATCTTAGCTTTTGAATGTTGAGTTTTAAGCCAGCTTTCTCACTTTCCTCTTGCATCTTCATCAAGAGGTTCTTTAGTTCCTCTGCAATTTCTGCCATTGGAGTGGCACTATCTGCATATCTGAGGCTGTTTATATTTCTTCCAGCAATCTTGACTTCAGCTTGTGAGTTATCTAGCCTGGCAAAGCAGAAGATATTAAGAAGAGGTAGCAAGAATACGCAGAAGAACTGTACAAAAAAGATCTTCACGACCCAGATAATCATGATGATGTGATCACTAATCTAGAGCCAGACATCTTGGAAAGTGAAGTCAAGTGGGCCTTAGAAAGCATCACTATGAACAAAGCTAGTGGAGGTGATGGAATTCCAGTTGAGCTATTTAAAATCCTGAAAGATGATGCTGTGAAAGTGCTGCACTCAATATGCCTGCAAATTTGGAAAATTCAGCAGTGGCCATAGGACTGGAAAACGTCAGTTTTCATTCCAATCCCAAAGAAAGGCAATGCCCAAAAATGCTCAAACTACTGCACAATTGCACTCATCTCACATGCTAGTAAAGTAATCCTCAAAATTCCCCAAGCCAGGCTTCAGCAGTACGTTAACTGTGAACTTACTGATGTTCAAGCTGGTTTTAGAAAAGGCAGAGCAACCAGAGCTCAAATTGCCAACATCCGCTGGATCACAGAAAAAGCAAGAGAGTTCCAGAAAAACATCTATTTCTGCTTTATTGACTATGCCAAAGCCTTTGACTGTGTGGATCACAATAAAGTGTGGACAATTCTGAAAGAGATGGGAATACCAGACCACCTGACCTGCCTCTTGAGAAATCTGTATGCAGGTCAGGAAGCAACAGTCAGAACTGGACATGGAACAGACTGGTTTCAAATAGGAAAAGGTGTACGTCAAGGTTCTATATTGTCACCCTGCTTATTTAACTTCTATGCAGAGTACATCATGAGAAACGCTGGACTGGAAGAAGCACAAGCTGGAATCAAGATTGCCGGGAGAAATATAAATAACCTCAGATATGCAGATAGCACCACCCTTATGGCAGAAAGTGAAGAGGAGCTAAAAAGCCTCTTGACGAAAGTGAAAGAGGAGAGTGAAAAAGTTCGCTTAAAGCTCAACATTCAGAAAATGAAGATTATGGCATTGGTCCCATCACTTCATGGCAAATAGATGGGGAAAGAGTGGAAACAGTGTCAGACTTTATTTTGGGGGGCTCCAAAATCACTGCAGATGGTGACTGCAGCCATGAAATTAAAAGACGCTTACTCCTTGGAAGAAAAGTTATGACCAACCTAGATAGCATATTCAAAAGCAGAGACATTACTTTGCCGCCTAAGGTCCGTCTAGTCAAGGCTATGGTTTTTCCTGTGGTCATGTACAGATGTGGGAGTTGGACTGTGGGAAAGGCTGAGTGCCAAAGAATTGATGCTTTTGAACTGTGGTGTTGGAGAAGACTCTGGAGAGTCCCTTGGGCTGCAAGGAGATCCAACCAGTTCATTCTGAAGGAGATCAGCCCTGGGATTTCTTTGGAAGGAATGATGCTAAAGCTGAAACTCCAGTACTTTGGCCACCTCATGCGAAGACCTGACTTATTGGAAAAGACTCCGATGCTGGGAGGGATTGGGGTCAGGAGGAAAAGGGCATGACCGAGGATGAGATGGCTGGATGCCATCATGGACTCTATGGACGTGAGTCTGAGTGAACTCTGGGAGATGGTGATGGACAGGGAGGCCTGGTGTGCTGCGATTCATGGGGTCGCAAAGAGTCGGACATGACTGAGAGACTGAACTGAACTGACTGACTCTGCATATAAGTTAAATAAGCAGGGTGACAATATATAGCCTTATCCTACTCCTTTTCCAATTTTGTATTAGTCCATTGTTCCATGTCCACTTCCAACTGTTGCTTCTTAACCTGCATATGGATTTCTCAGGAGACAGGTAAGGTGGTCTGGTATTCCCATCTCTTCAAGTATTTTCCACATTTTGCTGTGATCCACACAGTCAAAGACTTAAGCATGGTCAATGAAGCAGAAGTAGGTGTTTATTCAGAATTTCCTTGCTTTCTCTATGATCCAACTAATACTGGCAATTTTATCTCTGGTTCCTCTACCTTTGCTAAATCCAGATTTTACATTTGGAATCTCTCAGTTCATGTACTGTTGAAGACTCCTTGAAGGATTTTCAGCATTACCTTGCTAGCATGTGAAATGAGTACAATTGTACAGTAGTTTGAACATTCTTTGGCATTGCCTTTTTTGGGATTGGAATGAAAACTGTCCTTTTCCAGTCCTGTGGTCACTGCTGAGTTTTCCAAATGTGCTGGCATATTGAGTGCAGCACTTTCATGGCATCATTTATTAGGATTTGCAAGAGCTCAGTTGGAATTCTATCAGCTCCACTAGTTTTGTTGGTAGTAATGCTTCTTAAGGCCCATTTGACTTCACACTTCAGGATATCTGACACTAGGTAAGTCGTCACAGCATCGTGGTAATCTGGGTTCCATTAAGGCCTTCTTTGTATAGTTCTGTGTATTCTTCCCACCTCTTCTTAATCTCTTTTGCTTCTGTTAGGTCCTTGCTATTTCTGTCCATCATTGTGACCACCTTTTCATGAAATGTTCCTTGACATCTCTAATTTTCTTGAAGAGATCTCTAGTCTTTCCCATTCTCTTGTTTCCCTCTACTTGGCACTGTTCACTTAAGCATTTCTTATCTCTCCCTGCTGTCCTCTGAAACTTTGCATTCAATTGGGTATATCTTTCCCTTTCTCCTTTGCCTTTTGCTTCTCTTATTCTCAGCTATCTGTAAGGCCTTCTCAGACAGCCACTTTATCTTCTTCTATTTCTTTTTCTTGGGGAGGGTTTTGGTCACTGCCTCCTGTACAACATTATGAACCACTGTCCATAGCTCTTCAGACACTCTGTCTACCATATCAAGTCCCTTGAATCTATTTGTCATCTCCACTGTATAATCATAAAGGATTAGCTGTAGGTCATACCTGAATGATCTAGTGTTTTTCCTTACTTTCTTCAAGGTAAGCCTGAATTTTGCAGTAAGAAGCTCATGATCTGAGCCACAGTCAGCTCCAGGTTTGTTGTTGCTGACTGTATAGAGCTTCTCCATCTTTGGCTGCAAAGAATATGATCAATCTTATTTTTGTATCAACCATCTGGTGATGTCCACATGTAGAGCCTACTACATCAGCTTCTTCACATGAAACGGGGATAATATTAACCCAACCACTATATTTAGATTTGTTTCACAAAAGATTATAGTGATTTAATTTATTGCTTACATTTAATGCTGAGGGTATCTTGTCCTTCTGTTCATATTTATGTTGTTATATATTTGTTTTAGGGGGTAGTTGTCTGTTTTCTGTTGATTTTATATTAACTGAACAGTTAGTAAATTAAACAACAATTCTCTTGGGCTCATTCCAGTCACCTACTTTTTGTATAGCCACAATCTGGCCTCAAACACATGAGCTAAACTTCTGCAATGTGCCTTGAAGAATCCGTATCAATCACAATGACACTAATTATTGCTAATGACAATGTGATAGGAGAGTCAATATGTTGAACTTTAAATAAATTTGCTATGCTTGAAAATGAATTTCTCATAATGATCATCTGTGTACCTGCTATATTAATGAGTGACTACCTGGACAGAACTGTCTCATTTGGAAGACCTCTAGTTTAAAATTTGGTGTGGTGAACACAATATTTTAAGCCAAAACCAAATCAATCCAAAGTCCTTTTCTAGTTATGCGTTACTTTCACAAATCTGAAACTTAGTTCCGTCCTCTGTAATATGGAGGTTAGTAAAACTTCTCTTGTAAAGTAATTATGAGGAATAGTGTTGGCATATATTGGGTGCCTAGCAGAGAGGAGAAGCTGAAGAAATGATAATGTTCAGATGCTGAGTACAGACCTAGAAAATAGTACAGAGCCTTATTAACTAAATATTACATACTGCAGGGAAAACAATGGCTTTGAAAGAATTAGTCTCATGAAGAGTCAGAAGTTAGCTTCACCACCTTCGTTCATTAAAATACCCTCAAAGTTGAATATTATAATAAATCATTTGTATAAAGTATGCTTCATTGTATATATTTGCAGTTATCTACCTTTTTGTTTTGTAAACCATACCAAAAAGTTAAATCTTCAGATGGTTCAGTTCCACCCTTTGACGCAACTGACTCAGTAGTAAAAATCGCACAAATAAATCATTAACAAACACTTAGCATGCTAACTATATTACATGTATTATCTCAGCTATTATTTATGACAAAACGATATGATAATTATCGGCATTAAAATAATTTAATAGCGGTTCTGATAAGTTAAAAATTAGCACACATTCATAGATTAGCAGAGCTACAATTAGTACCCCCAATCCAAGCCTAACCTCCAAACGCAGCAGAGAACCACCAGAAATTACAATACAGACTCCATCTGCCTGATAATGAGATAGCCCAAACATAGGATCAGTCCCACAGAAAGGATATGATCTGGGACTGATATGAGACTGCTGCTGCTGCTGCTAAGTCACTTCAGTCGTGTCCAACTCTGTGCGACCCCATAGACGGCAGCACACCAGGGTCTGCTGTCCCTGGGATTCTCCAGGCAAGAACACTGGAGTGGGTTGCCATTTCTGTCTCCAATGCATGCATGCATACAAAGTCACTTCAGCTGTGTCCGACTCTGCGACCCTATGGACAGCAGCCCGCCAGGGTCCTATGTCCACGGGACTCTCCAGGCAAGAATATTGGAGTGAGCTGCCACTTCCTTCTCCAGCATGAGACTAGACCATGGAAAGGACTTGATTGAAAACAAATAAACAAGGCATATTTTGAATGCAGCAAATTTAATGAGGATATGCACGAGGAATGATTGGAGAGAGAAAGCGGCAACTCTACATTGCATCTGGAAAGGTGGGGTCTTATACAAGAAATACAAAGTGTTTTGCACAGTCAAAATCCAGAGCAAGGTATCTCTGCTGTGATCATTGTTGGTTCTCTGCCTTTTCTATTGGTTCTTATAATCAAGTACTAAATGGTTTGTTTGGTGGGTGGATCTGATACAGATTAAAATAGGGCTTTTCTCAGTGTAGACAAAACACTGATCTTTGAATTGTCAATTTTTGCTGTAACAAATGTATCCATGGATGTATAGATTAAACACAGTCAGACAGGAAAGATCAAAAAGGCTACAACCTGTGACCAAGTCAATGTACCAAAGAAGAGAAGAAAATACATATTAAGCAATGGGAACAAGTCTGCTAAAACTAATAAAAGATAGTGTTGACTGAGCAAATCCAGCATCGCCATACTGCCACCCTTTTCCCTTTCTGTTCCTACAGTAGATGTCATGTACCAATCATGACCCTTATTTTCCCTCTTAGAGCTTGCGTGCAGGCTCAGTTGCTTCAGTCATGCCTGAGTCTTTGTGACCCCATGGACTATAGCCCACCAGGCTTCTGTGTCCATGGGATTATTCCAGCAAGGATACTGGAGTGGGTTACCATTCCTTTCTCCAGGAGATCTTCCCAACTCAGGGCTTGAATCTGCATCTCCTGCTCCTCCTGCATTGGCAGGTAGATCCTTTACCACTGAGCCACCTGAGAAATCCCCCACAAAGCTTGCAGAGACTTTAATTCCTTTGAAGCCCAGTGAAACAGGCAGCCAGTACTAACTGATATATGGGTTGATTCAGATAAAATCTAGTTGCTACCTTGAGTACACATTATTGAATAAATGTTTCATGAGCACCATCATAGTAATGCCAGTCCCTTTAGGAACTCCAGCTCACCCAAGAAAGTATGATCCTTTTGAAAAGGATAATAAATAATTTTTATTAAAAATTTATCAGAGGAAAGGACAATGTAACATTTTAAGATACTGTATAAAACTAAATTTATATTATATTTATATAGAACATATAAACCCTTTCTGCAATTAAGAGGTAATCTTTAAAATATTTGGGAAAGATATAAATGGAAGGAAAAATGTATAAGCAGCAATCTACATACTTAATATGCAAACAGTGAAGGGTGTATGAATTTTTTCCCTGAATTCTGCTCACCCCCTTAGTTTATTCCATTGGTTATAGGAACAAGAAATCTCTATAATGTTATGAACATTGGCAAAGTCAAACAACTGGAAATTCTGTAATGTCACAGAAGGCTATGGCTGAAAATAAGTAGCAAACCAGGTTAATTGCTGAAATTGAGGATGTTGAGCAAGAGATAATGTGGTACTGATATCCGGGCAATCGAGGGCTTATGACTGAACACTATTGAGAGGTCTATTCTATCAGGAAGGTAGATAGACAGCTCACTTTTCAGTAACTGCATGAGAAAGGAAAAATTTAAAACAAGGACAAGCATTATCACATCTGACTATGATACAGAGACATAGGAGACAGGAACTCAAATTACAGAACTATGCCTCAAAGTCAGAGCTAGACCTGCAGTCACGTTGCCTTGATTCGAAGTTCTCTGAGTGATGCCTTTGGGAAGTCACAGACCTGAAAAGCCAAGTCCAAATTCTGGTTCTGCCACTTATTAGTTGTGCAACCTTGGAAAAACTATTTTGCCTTACTGAATTTCAGTTTTCTTATCTGTAAACTACTGTTGGCACACTTACTCTGTCAGGATATGTTAAAGATTAAATGAGAAAGCGTATTTGTCACGCCTCATAGAAGCATCTGGAATGCCTTACATTAAGCGTGCTTGCTTTCCTTTTTGGAAAGTTGTCTAGTAAAATTTTAAATACAAGTTCTCTCTCTCTCACTCTGTAGGCAGACATATCTAGATAGATGGCTCATATATGTGTGATACATATACATGTCACATATATATATATATATATATCAGAGATGGTTAAGAAACTGAGACATATATGTGATATATGGAGTATACGTGTTACATATGCATTATGTAATACATAAATGTAATCTTCTAAATATCCTACAGAATTTTGGGAGCTTTATCTTGTATGATTATTTGTGAAAATCACATGAGAAGCAACTTAGTCTTCAACCAGATAGTTCTTCATGATTGCATGAAGTACGCACAATATAGTACAGGATACCAAATAATACAAATCACTACGTTTGAACCTTCAGACACCACTACCCCCAGCTTAAATCTATATAATTATAGCAATATATTTATTCTATGTCATAACTTTCTATTTTCAAAATATATAGAAAAAAGCAGAGAGAAGCAAATGCTGTCTTTGAGATGGTTAAGAAACTAAAAAAAAAATTATTTCTTTTCAATACAATAGTCATTCATGTAGCTTATATAATGATAATTTCCTTTCAATTAGGAACTCTAAAATTAAGAAATATGAATGAGCTCCTGGATTACTCATAAACCTGTGTACAATGTATGCTGAATTTTCTATATGTACGTAATGTGTAATTTTTTAGGGAGAAGATCCATAGCTTATAAAGATTCTTGACTATGTGGTTCCCAGTAAATATAGAAGTAAACAGCAACTGCATTTGAGTATGTTTGTCTTGAGTCATATCTCAAAACTAAAATCACAGTTGTATTAAAAAATGAGAATTATTGGAGGTATAGTGAAATATGGCTTAGGGGTGAAACCCTTTAATTTTCTACTTCTGATTTCAGTAAGGACAAAAAAATATGTCCTCAAATGTGCAGATATGTTTGTGGGTTTACTCTGAAAAAACAGGGAATACTAATTTAGGCAAGGGTTTCAAAAGAGTTACTGCATATACATATATTTTACGGTAATTAAGAATGTCAACGGTGTAAGAGTACTACCTTTTATGGCTCAAAAATCAATATAGATATCACAAATATCAGTACCCAACATTATGGACTTTACTTTTATATGGGAACAGCATTCCTTCATTTTAAATCAGGTAATCTCAAACTCATTCTTACTTTTATCTATATTAAGTTCTATAACGTCTTATCTATATGAAAATAGGTTCAACACAGCAAAGAAATCACCCTAAAAAATTCAGGCAGTTCCTCTTATCTCCTATAGTTTGATAGACTTAGGTTGAAAAATCTTGGCCTTTCTGACTTTTCCTTATTGGAGGAGGAATAGCTAATCCAATAGGCCCATATGACAGTCAGGTGGATTCCTATCAGGATCAGTCTTGATGCTCAATCCAGCCTGTTTCCTCTGGCCTCCCAGACAGGTGTATACCTGGGCACTTGGTGGATATTCACAGCCAGTTTCCAGGCAGATCACAGGGTCTGTCCCCATAAGCCCAAATCAGTCTATATTCTATCTCTTCCAGAGCTCCTTCCTGCAACTAAGTCAACAAAGTTATATATCCCAAGGTATGGATTTGAGAAGAGTTACAAATCCTTCACATGGTATCTAATCCAGGATAGCAGTAATCGAGTTCATATTTTGTCCCATTAGACTCACTACTTCATAACATGGATTTCCCTGGTGACTCAGTGGTAAAGAATCTCCTGCCTGCCAATGCAGGAGAAGTGGGTTTGATCCCTGGTACAGGAAGATCCCCTGGAGAAGGAAATGGCAACCCACTCCAGTATTCTTACCTGGGGAACCTCAGGAAGCCTGGAGTGTTACAGTCCGTGGGGTCGCCAAGAGTCAGACATGACTTAGTAACTGAACAACAATTTAATAGCTAGCACTATGAAACAGAAGGATGAATGGAACCCAAAGCCAAACTGACAACAAAAAGCATGGATTTAAGATTACGATTGACATATATACACTGTCATGTATAGCTAGTGGGAAAAGTGAAAAGGAAAGTTGCTCAGTCATGTCTGACTCTGAGATCCCACAGACTCTGCAGTCCATGGAATTCTCCAGGCCGGAATACTGGAGTTGGGTAGCCTTCCCCTTCTCCAGGGCATCTTCCCAACACAGGGATCGAACCCAGGTCTCCCACATTGCAGACGGATTCTTTCCCAGCTGAGTCACAAGGGAAGCCCAAGAATACTGGAGTGGGTAGCCTATCCCTTCTCCAGAGGATATTCCTGACCCAGGATTCAAACCAGGGTCTCCTGCATTGCAGGCAGATTCTTTACCAACTGAGCTATCAGGGAAACCCAGCTAGCGGGAATCTGCTGTTATAACACAGAGAGTTCAGCTTAGTGCTGTGTAATGACCTAGATGGGTGGGATGGTTTGGTGGTGCAGAAAGATTCAAGAGGGACGGGATTATATGTATACATATAGCTGATTAACTTCACTGTACAGTAGGAATGAATAAAATATTGTAATAAAACTATACCCCAATAAAAAAGAAAGCATGGACTTAATATCTGTGGAATACTCTGAAAATCTAAAGAAAAACAGAAAAAATAAGACAAAAGCAGAAACAGGACCTGCTAACCATGATGCTGATAACCTTGGTATTTGATTCCAGTTACAAGGCATGTAAGAATAACTATAAATATCTTCACCAAGCTCTCAGGAAAATTTAGATTTGGAGCAACTACTGACCAAAATCTAGTTGCATGTTGAATATAAAGTCGGGACATAGGCATATAGTCAGTACAGTGGTGAGACAACAGGCCTATCAACTTTACACAATTAATTGATGTTTAAAACAGTTAACAAAATAATCTGCAGCCACAACCCTCCTGTTAAAATGACCAAGCAGAGGCTTCTCTTAAATGCTCACAGAATCTAAGTTACATAGTTACAATCCTCTGGGCAAGGATTTGAGCCAAAGGTTACTCAAATTTTACACTATCTATACTCAGTGCCAGAGAAAAACGGTTAACTCAGACTTTTCCCTGTTTTAGGAGGGTAAGAAGAGAAAGAACCGTGGTTGTTTGGGGTCTTTGTTTTGTTTTTTAATTAACAAATGAGAGATCTTTTAAAATCCTGAAAATCAGGTGAAAGTTCTGCCTCCTAAGTGGAATATAACTGTAAAAACCATCTATTTTGGAAAAATTAATATTTAATTCAATAAAAGTTTATTAACTGACTGATGTATGCAAATATTTTAGAGCCTAATCACCGGCATCTATTATGTGGTATTTAACATGAAACATAAAGGAGTATGGCTAACGAGAGGCCCACAAACTGGTGTCTTGAAACAGTTCAGTGGATTTCAATAGGTGAAACATTTCTATAAATGTAGGTCACAGTATACCCTGATAGCTCTTTACAACAATTATTTTTGCCCAGATTATGTTCATTTTTGTTCCCCAATTGGAAAAAATAATAAGGCCTGAATTTTTCAAAGGAAGGATATTTAGGTACTGCTGAATTAAAAGTTGACTAGCTATTATAAGTAATTCATATGCATGAATTGAAGGTTCCTGATATTGGTTACAGTGACATGGTGAACCAGAATGAAAAAGAACCAGTTTCTTCAATGGACTCTTCTTTTGCAGGCTAGGAAACAGATTGTAGAAACAGTTCCCAAGAAAAATGATCAAGGAATGAATAGGTATCAAGTGGTAATGCTGGTGACTGTGGGTGGGACACTGGATGTGGTCTTACCTGACATCCAAAAGCAATCAACTGAATCAAATCCATTAAGCAAATGACACGTTTACTGGGAATTCAGGGAGTTGAAGAGTTAAAAAAAAGAATCATTTGAACTGAGGTTATGTAATAGAGATGGCTACCTAAATACTGCCTCAGATCAGTGGATGGAGGGGAAGTTGATGCCTGATTCAGCTGCAGGTCCTGATTTGCAGCTTCTAAAAAATGAAATCATAATTACCCAGAGCAATTTCATGAGAATCTATTCAATATCCTAGTGACCTTCCAATTGCTTCTCTTCTGTGGATTTCTGGCTTCTCTGATTCCATCTTGAATTTTATCACTACATCTTACATATCTAGATTTTGATCTGAATAGATGTTCTTGTTCAAGCTATGGCTGTGGCGAGACTCTTGCAGTGTGCCCCCTACTCACTTATCATATTAACTTCAAGAGGAGTTTGACTCCTTGTGACTACTATAAATAATGATATCCCACGTGCTCTATTACCCTACCCCCATTTCTCGGTCTAGGTTAGAAGTGCCTCCTCTATGTCAGATCTATTAGCCTTGATACACCATTTATTTCCACACTTGTTAATGTAGGTCTTTCTGGTGACCTGCAATTATTTAAGACCTAATATAAAATAGATTTCATATGAAGGTCCAAAATCAATTTGCAGAGATGTGTGGAAGTCTATACAAAAAATGGTTTCTAAGGCCAGATCAAAGCTCAATAAGATAGATTCCAGGGCCACATCTAGATTCAGGGAGAAATAGCATATTTATTGATTAATACTAGTCAGCCGTGACACAGGATGCAGAATCTTCCTTTGTGTCCAAGTTCAACCCATAGTGCACAGGCAGCATGCTCTCTGCTCAGCTTCCTTTCACTTAAGAGAACTACCTCTCCCTCATTCTTCAGGCTGCACCTTCAATCTTCATATTACTGAACATACCTATTCGTCTCACTCTGCCAACTTCACTGATGGAGATGTGTTCCAGGTCTTCTAATCATGCTACCTGTTCATCCACCTAAGTAATTCTCACAAAGTATGAGTCCATGACTTCAAAGCATATTCCTTTCTGAGGACAGATGTAAGATATCGAGGAGGAAGAAGCATTCTCCTTCTCTGTGAAGTTGCTATGGGATGATACATTTCAGGGTATGTCAGTGGCTATCCTTACTAATTGCATGGAGGAAGACCATCTACAGTAGAGGAAAGAAAGGACATGAACACACACACACATACATACACATCAAAGAATCAGAGATACAGCAGTGCTGAAAAATGGACAAGAGGGTATTCTAGAGGCATTAATAACATTCCCATTTTCCCACAGGAATTGGGAAATGTCCTTTGGAAAATTACAAAGGAGTTTCCTTGTAATTATTTCTTCAATTTGGTGAATTGCATCCTTTTTAGCTAAACATGTAAGTAATTTCCTTTCTTCTCAAGCTATGTATTATTTTACCCATAATATTTATTCAATGCTTATGATTCACAAGATTAGTTTTTAGATAATGGTAATAATTTTTGCTGGGAAATTTCATGGACAGAGGAGCCTGGCTGGCTACAGTCCATGGGGTTGCAAAAGAGTCACACAGGACCTAGCCATTAAACAACAAAAATACAACTATAAACAAAAGAGACCAAGCTCTGACTTCATGGAACTCACACTCTAACAGAAAGAGAGACAGTGGACAGATATATAAGTAATTATTTAAAGTGTGCTAGATAGTGATATATGCTAAGGAAAAGAAAGCAGAATAGGAATATGGGTGCTACTGAGAGCAGAGAGAATTAAAATATATTATGTAGCTATGGAAAGTATTGTATTTGGTTTCTCTCATACATCACCAAAAACACTAAAAAAAACAGTATAATGTGGGTTCATCATCCTGTTATATTATTTATCACCTTTTAAATTTTAATGTTCCATATTTACCATCATATTCCATTGAAAGAATATATTTTACAAGACTATAACATGACATTATTTTGCAGCATTTACTCCACTTTTTAAGTATTTTCATTTTATTTGGTTTTTAATCTTGCTGCTGCTGCTGCTAAGTCGCTTCGGTCGTGTCTGACTCTGTGCGAACCCACAGATGGCAGCCCACCAGGCTCTGCAATCCCTGGGATTCTCCAGGCAAGAACACTGGAGTGGGTTGCCATTTCCTTCTCCAATGCATGAAAGCGAAAAGTGAAAGTGAAGTCGCTTAGTAAAGGTCCAATTCTTCATGACCCCATGGTCTGCAGCCTACCAGGCTCCTCCGTCCATGGGATTTCCAGGCAAGAGTCCTGGAGTGGGTTGCCATTGCCACAGATACATAAATATTAGTATCAGGGTGCTTGAATAACTCAAATTCATATTTTTCATTTGAAGCAACAATAACTTTTTTTTTTTACTTTCTAGCAATGAACATGGTTACTCTATTAGCTTTTGCTGCAATACAGCTGTATAGAAAACAACCCCCAAATCTCAGTTGCTTCTAACAACAAACATTTTATTTTACACTCATGGTATAGCAGATTTTTGATTCCATGATGGATCAGAAAAGCTTGAGAGACGTGAATGGCAGCTTGCTTATGGACATGGCTCATAAATGGCCCCCTATCATTTCCTTCCAAATTCCACTGATCAGGCCAAGCCCAACATACGAGATGGAGACGTACACTCCATTCACAGTGGACCACCTCAAGGGCAGAGAGGAAAGAAAGAATTTTTAATAAAAAGTACAATCTACTATTCACCAAGTTTGATTTTTCCACATTGAGCATGACTATTCCAGGGAGTGATCTAAATACAGCTACACAACAGAAATTTTAGAAACTTGGCCCTATTCAGGTTATATAGGAAGATCTGCCAGAAGGGAGGCAAGACTTAAAAAATTATGTAAAGGTGATATGTCAATAAAAGGAATATCTCCATGTAGCTGCCTGAACATATCAAGCTACCAGATAACCCCCTGCTCTCTGCCTGAAATTCCCTGTCCTTCACAACTGATATTCTTTTGTGCAAACCCAGTTCTATATTCTTTCCTAATTTAACATTGCTTCTTCTACTGGCCCTTTAAAACAGAATGTGTATATAACACATTTACTGTGATTTATGAGAAATGTTCTATGATCCAATAGTTTATCAGCACTGTAGTTTCTCTGAAGGTGAACACAGCATATTCACCTCCGTACATCAAAGTTTAGCTTAGTTCTTGGCTGCAGGGATATTCAAATATCACACAATACATTTAATGTGAATGATCTTAAAATTTCTTCCTACTCTAATATCAAACGCAAAGCCCTGTGTTATCACACTAGTTTGGAATGTTGTTCTAACAAAGTACCAATGATTTTCAGTCTTAGTGCTAAAAATACTTAACGACAATAATTGAAAAAAGTTACTCCGCTTGTTGCATTTAGAGAGCATTTGCTCCAACTGTTAGCTCCCAACCTTGGATTTCTTATCCTCGGGGCCCTCTTTTCATTCAGTGTTCAGTTGTGCTTAGTCTTTGGATTGCTGTTCATTTCACAGCAGTGGTTTTGGCAGACAAAGCAACTCCTATGCACAGCCAGGTGTTCGCCGTGGCACCGTCACCACTGGTGGGGTTGACTCAGATGTTTCCCGCACCTGTGAATTGGCTGCCCAATCTTAGCCAGCTCCCATGAACTTAATTATCATGCTCAATTTCAAGATTAAAAAAGAAAAATAGTTAAGAGAACACACATACATTTCAGATGCCGCTGCTTCTTGCCATCCCTGCCACGTCCTCCTCAACAGAGCATTGCTGTAAACAAATTAGCATTTCCTCCTCATCATTTTATCTTGATTTGTGGGATGTGGGAATGGAATACAACTCATTATGTCTGAAGAGCTGATTAATTCCAGTGGTGAAATCATCTCTGTGCTTGCCCATCAGATTGTAGCTAAGCTATTCAACCTATAATCCATGAGTAAGTAGAAGGTCCAGGAATGTCTTTGACATTTAACATGTCTTTCTTGATGCATGTTACAATTTTAGACATCAAAAGATGAAATTGTATATGAAAACAAAATGGAAAACAGAATTAGACTTCGAATACTCTCGTAACTTTTCCTTTTCTCTCAGCCAACAATGTACTGTATTTCTAAGGAAGAATGTTTTCTGTAGGCTCTGAATTCCCATTCATTTACTTAATACCATTCCCACTGCCCCATTTGTTTTCTCTGCTCTACTGGACAAAATTCCACGGGTGCTGTCAAAAGAATAGGCATATAGATCAACGGGACATAATTGAGATACCAGAAATGACCCAATACATTTACAGTTAAGTGATTTTTCACATGGGCACCATGACAAATTAGTGGAGAAAGAATAGTCTTTTCAACAAATGGTGTTAAGGCTACTGGATATCCACTTAGATATGAACTAAGTTGGGCATCTTCCTCCCAACATAGCCAAAATGAATTCAAAACTTGTCAAAAAGCTAAATGTGAGAGATAAAACTTTAAAACTCTTAGAAAATAGATATAAATGTTCATGACCAAGAATTAGGCACTGGTTTCTTAGATATGGCACCTAAAGCACAACCAACCAAGGAAAAAATTAGACAAATTGGATTTCATCAAATTTGAAAAATGTTGGCTTCAAAAGACACTATCAAAAGAGTTAAAGGACAAAAAAATGGGAGAAAAAATCTTCAAATCATATATTGATCCCTGGACCAGGAAGACTCCCTGGAAAAGGAAATGGCAACCCACTCTATCATCCTTGCCTGGGAAATTCCATGGATAGAGGAGCCTGGCAGGCTACCGTCCATGGAGTCACAAAGAGTTGGACATGATGTAGGAACTAAACGATGACAATAACAACAAAATAGCACATCCATACAACGGAATTCAGCCACGAAAAGGAAGGAAACACTGATTCACGCTACAAGGAGGAAGCTTGAAAGCATTATGCCAAACGAGGAAGCCACAAAATACCTCATCCTGCGTGATCCATTTACATGAAATGTCCAGAACAGGCAAATCTACAGAAACAGAAAGTATATCAGTGGTTGCTAGGGGCTTGGGGTGAAAGGAAATGCAGTGACTGCTAATGGGTATGGGATTTATTTGGGGTAGACGAAATTGTTCTGGAATTGGGCAGTTGTGCTGTTCTTTTGAATATAGGTGAAAGGAAATGCAGTGACTGCTAATGGGTATGGGATTTATTTGGGGTAGACGAAATTGTTCTGGAATTGGGCAGTTGTGCTGTTCTTTTGAATATACTAAAAATCACTGAATTATACACTTAAAAGGGGTGGATTTTATGATATTTGCGATAGTTTTACTACTTCAGGAATAAAAAGTGAGCAGTCTATTGATACATTAAACAACACTGAGGTATCTCAAAATCATTACGCTGAGAGAAAGAAGTTACACCAAATAAGAGCAATACTATCAGACACTATTTATACATTCGAGGAAATGCAAACTAATCTGTACTGACAAGAAGTAGATAGCTAAGCAGGTGACTGATGAGAGGTTTGAGAGGAAGAAGAGATGAAAAAGGGCATCAGTAAACTTGGGGGGATGATACATATTCATCATCTGGACTGTGGTGATGGTTGCATACATACAATAGAAAATTGTACACTCTCTATATGTATAGTTTATTATATGTCAATTATTTCTTTAAAATGATTAAGGAAGAAATATACACTGAACTTCAGTTCAGTTCAGTCGCTCAGTCATATCTGACTCTTTGCGACCCCATGAATCACAGCACGCCAGGCCTCCCTGTTCATCACATCCCCCAGAGTTCACTCAGACTCACGTCCATCAAGTCCGTGATGCCATCCAGCCATCTCATCCTCTGTTGTCCATTTCTCCTCCTGCCCCCAATCCCTCCCAGCGTCAGAGTCTTTTCCAATGAGTCAACTCTTCACATGAGGTGGCCAAAGTACTAGAGTTTCAGCTTTAGCATCATTCCTTCCAAAGAAATCCCAGGACTGATCTCTTTCAGAATGGACTGGTTGGATCTCCTTGCAGTCCAAGGGACTCTCAAGAGTCTTCTCCAATACCACAGTTCAAAAGCATCAATTCTTTGGCACTCAGCCTTCTTCACAGTCCAACTCTGACATCCATACATGACCACAGGAAAAACCATAGCCTTGACTAGACGGACCTTAGTCGGCAAAGTAATGTCTCTGCTTTTGAATATACTATCTAGGTTGGTCATAACTTTTCTTCCAAGGAGTAAGTGTCTTTTAATTTCATGGCTGCAATCACCATCTGCAGTGATTTTGGAGCCCCCAAAAATAAAGTCTGACACTGTTTCCACTGTTTCCCCATCTATTTCCCATGAAGTGATGGGACCCGATGCCATGATCTTTGTTTTCTGAATGTTGAGTTTTAAGCCAACTTTTTCACTCTCCTCTTTCACTTTCATCAAGAAGCTTTTTAGCTCCTCTTCACTTTCTGCCATAAGGGTGGTGTCATCTGCATATCTGAGGTTATTGATATTTCTCCCAGCAATCTTGATTCCAGCTTGTGTTTCTTCCAACCCAGCGTTTCTCATGATGTACTCTGCATAGAAGTTAAATAAGCAGGGTGACAATATACAGCCTTGACGTACTCCTTTCCCGATTTGGAACCAGTCTGTTGTTCCATGCCCAGTTCTAACTGTTGCTTCCTGACCTGCATACAGATTTCTCAAGAGGCAGGTTAGGTGGTCTGGTATTCCCATCTCTTTCAGAATTTTCCACAGTTGATTGTGATCCAGACAGTCAAAGGCTTTGGCATAGTCAATAAAGCAGAAAGTTTTCTGGAACTCTCTTGCTTTTTCCATAATCCAGCGGATGTTGGCAATTTGATCTCTGGTTCCTCTGCCTTTTCTAAAACCAGCTTGAACATCAGGAAGTTCACGGTTCACGTATTGCTGAAGCCTTTCTTGGAGAATTTTGAGCATTACTTTACTAGCATGTGAGATGAGTGCAATTGTGTGGTAGTTTGAGCATTCTTTGGCATTGCCTTTCTTTGGAATTGGAATGAAAACTGACTTTCTCCAGTCCTATGGCCACTGCTGAGTTTTCCAAATTTGCTGGCATATTGAGTGCAGCACTTTCACAGCATCATCTTTCAGGATTTGAAATAGCTCAACTGGAATTCCATCACCTCCACTAGCTTTGTTCATAGTGATGCTTTCTAAGGCCCACTTGACTTCACTTTCCAAGATGTCTGGCTCTAGATTATTGATCACATCATCATGATTATCTGGGTCGTGAAGATCTTTTTTGTACAGTTCTTCCGTGTATTTTTGCCACCTCTTCTTAATATCTTCTGCTTCTGTTAGGTCCATACCATTTCTGTCCTTTATCGAGCCCATCTTTGTATGAAATGTTCCCTTGGTATCTCTAATTTTCTTGAAGAGATCTCTAGTCTTTCCCATTCTGTTGTTTCCTCTATTTCTTTGCATTGATCGCTGAAGAAGGCTTTCTTATCTCTTCTTGCTATTCTTTGGAACTCTGCATTCAGATGCTTATATCTTTCCTTTTCTCCTTTGCTTTTCACCTCTCTTCTTTTCACAGCTATTTGTAAGGCCTCGCCAGACAGCCTGAACTTATTCATGGTGAATAAACCATCAGCTGGGAGGAGACACGCAAGTCAAGAGAACCGAGATAATATGGACATATTAGCAGGTTCTTGGCAGTCGGCAATTGCTAGAATGTCTGTAAGAAAAAAATGCAGTGATGACAGAAAACAAGGTTACAGGCATTTTTAAAACCACCTAAAAATTCTGTGCTAGACAAAGCTCCATGAGAAGTAGACTTTTCTGTATTTAACCTCGGTATGTAAAGCAGTAAGTAACACAAAGTAGCATTCAATAAATGGCTGAATGAAGTATTCTGAGCTTCCAATGACAAAATGATCTGTTTCATTGAATTCCATGATTATTTAAAAGAGGAGGATGTGTGTGCTGTTTATATTACAAGCGGACAAAAAAAACATACATTTAATTATAGTCTAAAATGGACTTGTGCACTAAATATGGTTGAAGAATCAGTTCTTTTGACCTAGAAATTATGATTTTAAAGTTCCCTATTTGAAACTTAAAAAGAATGTAACTTTTTTCACTTATAACTGATCCCAGTTTGAAGGAATGATGTAACAGTTGAGAGTTTACACTACGTGATATTGTTCCCCAGATTCAAAATCCTTTTCTCTACTTAAGTCCTTTTTACCTGGAACACTTTGTCTGACCCCTTGCAAGGCACAGTCTACCTCATCTTCCAACAAAGAGGAACTTTTAATTATGCTTTATTAATGCCTCTCTTCATGCAAATTACATTGTATTGTGTCTCCATAGATTTTCCTCACAGCACTAATACATTCCACTTACAATTTTTAATTTGCTTTTTTTTAAATCTGATTCCTCCAACTGGAATCTAAGATCCATAAAGGAAGTAATCTTGTCTGTCTTGTTCTCTGCTGAATATCCAGTACTCAAATACAAAGGCTGGCACATTGTAAACATCTGTGAATGAATGAATGAATGGGTGTAACTATAACAACTTTAAAAGGAAGGTTTTCAGAGAATACTATAAAAGTTTGACTGGTAGTATCTGCAAAAACAGGTAAGGCTCATACCCAGTTCCCAGTTCAGGAATAACAAAAGCCCTTTCCCTCCATTTCATCCTTTCTAACAATTCAATATTTTTTGAACATCTGCTATGATCCAAATTTTTTATTAGGCCCTGAAGATAGAACAATGAAATAAGGTTTCCTGTTGTTTTCCCTGTTTGGAGGACAAGGAACATGGAAAGAGATGAAACTTGAATCAAAACATATCATCTTCAGGTAGCACTTCCAGCGTGCTTGGTGCAAGAGGAGCAGGGTGCAAGTGATTAAACTGAAGTTTGAAGACAGTCTGTGAATTTTAATTATCTCTACTATCCCTGTCTCCCATTGCCATGGATAATTGAAAGTTGGCCATATTGCTAGGTAACGCTTCATTCCCTGCATAACTTGGCACTTAGAAAACGTTTTGCAAGAAAAGCAATTATAGCAATTGTCTCATGGGGGCGGGTAGAGGATGGATATAAACTGACTCTTGATGATGTTTTTGCTCTTTGCACATATTTACTAGATTCTTCAACCTAGTTTTGAAAAACTTCAAATACATATACACAACTGTTTTACCTACCAACCTGGGAGGGTGGGGGTAGGGTGTGGACTGCAAAAAATGGGTATCATTTTAGGTGCAGTTACTTCCCTCATTCCTCATGTAAGGACACTGAGCAATAACCAGTCTGGCCGCTCATTTCCCCTAACATATGTCTACTCAGGAAGTTATGTGCAAGCTACGATTAAACAAAGATTGAAGACAAAAATAGGCAAAATGTGGCTTTGGGGGAACATTTGAGAAGGTTCTGGAGTAATTCTGTTTGCCCTGTACATTTATGGGTGCTTAGGTGGGAAAAAAAAAAAGAAAAACTTCTAGATTTTTCAAATTATTCAAGCACATCTTTTGTTCATTTCACTGCCTTTCCCCAATTGCTTCACTTCCTCAATGTTTTTTACTTTGAAACAGTCAGTTCAGAGTTTCTAAAGCATAGTTCTTGAGACAGTCATCCTAAAGCTTGAATGCTGTGTTTGGCATGTCCATTTTAGACATTCCCAGACAGTCTTTTAGAAAGGCTAACCTTTTCAATACTATTCTCACCTTCTGTGGAATATGCAAAGTGGAGGTTTTTTTTTTTTTTTTTCTTTTTTCCAGTGAGAGGGACAGGCAAGCATTTTAGTACTGGGCTGAGCAGGATCCACTTAGTGTTATCAATACAACTGTCAGTGTTTCCTGGTATGTAATTTGGGGGAAGGGTGTCTGTAACACATAAGGTAATACGCTGGAAGTGTATCAAGAGCAGTGTCTGGGTCAGAACGATTAAACTCACTGATGCCCAAGAAGCCATGAAGGTTTATACTTGAAAAGCCAATATCTTCAGCTGTGTGTGTGGTGTTTGCTTTTGGTTTAAGTTTGGGGTTTTGGGTTGTTTTTATTTTTTGGTAATCCTTTTCCTTTGTGTACTGAATTGCAATTTTCAGGCTATATCTTAGTTTTCTTTCTAATTCCTTCACTTCCTGTTAAATTTGTTTCAAAGAAAAGAGAAAAACACTTTAAAGCTTAAAGCTATCATAAGTTATGATATGGGTAGGATTCCTTGACCTTTCATTACCCAATGAGCTACTCTCAGGCAAATGATTCCTACAGATTTATATGACATCTCCTGAAATTTTTTTGCAAGAACAAAAGACTGATTTCTAATCATTGAAATTATTTTTCCTCACCATCATCAGACTCTCATAGAGGTCTCCTACAACTCTAGATAATCTATAGAAATGCTGGTGTAGATGGATGACTCATAGAGTACTGGAAATATCACCAACCCCCCAGATTAGGTTTGGACCTTCTCCCACAGCATCCCAGCATCCAAGCTCCCAAGCATCCCAGCTCCCACAGCATCCAAGGCATCTCCTGTCCAGAACTTAGGACAATGGCAATTGATTATTTGAACGGCTTTTGCTGACTAAGCTCTACATGTGTGTCTTTATGCTAAGTGCTTTGCAAATGTTTTATAATGTAATCTTCATGATGAGCTCTATACTTTAAATCAATATTTTAGAAATGAAATAAGTGTTTGAGAGATGTTGGGTCGCTTGCTCAAGGTCACATACTTTGTAACTGGCAATGCCCTGACTAATGGTTATATGACCTCAATGGACATGATCTTAACCACTATGCAAAACTGATCTTCCAGCTAAGCTAATTTTGAAATTTTTTTAAAGGCATTTTCAACTGTATTACTCTTCTTTAGGGGTAGTTAACTAAACTATTGTAAAATAGTTGTCAACATCTTGGTGTGAACTACACAAGACTGATGAAGGAATAACTGCAAATGTAGCTACAACCAGCAGAGTTTGAAAGAGTACTGCCACACAAGATAGAAGCAGATTGCAAAAAGTGTGGTGGGGTGACTGGGTGATAGATAAACAGGCTTTAGTTAGATATGTGTATATACAAACTTTAAGTTTATTGTCATTCTTAGATTTATAAATAGATGTGTTCTTGGTTTGTTTTTAATAATAAATGAATAAATAAGAAGATATAAAATCATCCCAATCCCACCACAGAGAAGTAGCAATCGTCAACATTAGCGCATTTCATTCAGGATATTGAGATATATATGTTGTGATCTCATCGATCTTTCTATCCGTATAGATAGGATGAATCAGAAAATTATTTATAAAGGCATTACTAAACATGGATTCATATTTTTCATATTTTAAATAAAAATATTGAGATTATTCAATTAAAATTAACATATTTAGCAAAAATGTTAGCTTTTAGATAATTAAAAGTTACTAAATTTTAAAAAGTATTTCTTAACAGTAAAGGTATTGCTAAAATATACCAGTACAAAATTTAATTAAAAACCATGAGAAATATTGAGGTTGAAATAATTCATTTTAAACTACATTTTACAAGTTTAGTCAAGCTTAAGTTGTGTCAGTTGACTTGCTATGAAAGATGAGAAAGAACTTCATTCCCCTTCTAATCTTCTTAATTACATTGGGGCTTAAACTGTTAGTATTCTTAACATATATATTATCTTCTATAATCATTATTTTAAATTAATTTAAAGTTGACTGTATACTCACTACCAATCCCTTTTACATATATTCATTCCTAATTTTAATTAATTCATTTTTTAATTGAAGGATAATTGCTTTACAGAATTTGTTGTTCTCTGTCAAACCTCAAACTGAATCAGCAATAGGTGTACATCTATCCCCTCCCCTTTGAAACTCCCTCCCATCTCTCTCCCCATCCCACCCCTCTAGGTTGATAGAGAGCCCCTGTTTGAGTTTCCTGAGCCATACAGCAAATTCCCGTTGGCTATCTATTTTACATATGGTAATGTAAGTTTCCATGTTACTCTTTCCATACATCTCACCCTCTCCTCCCCTCTCCTCATGTTCATAAGTCTGTTCTCTATGTCTGTTTCTCCATTGCTGCCCTGTAAATAAATTCTTCAGTACCATTTTTCTAGATTCCATATATATGGGTTAGAAACAATATTTATCTTTCTCTTTCCAACTTACTTCACTCTGTATAATAGGCTAAATTCTTTATCATGAGATCATCTCTCAGTGGACTACATTTCATTATGATTTATTTTTTTTCTCCAAGAAAAAATGGATAGGTGCTTGAATTCCTTTAATTAATGTCCTTTAATTAATAAGGACAATCTGGCTGGGTTTGTTATTTGTGATACTTTGTTTCATTCAAAAGATAACGTACATTGCAACACAGTTTTCTGATACATATTGTTGTGAAAGGAAACTTCATTTAAATTTTCCTCTTCATTGGTAGCTTGCTTTTTCTGCCTAGACATTTACTTTCTTCTTTGTCCTGGAAGATCAGCATCCCCAAAATGTATCTTGATTTTGATTTTCAGTTTTATTTCCATACTACTCGCCAAAATATCCTTTTAAAATATAGAATCAACTTTAATTTCAAGAATATAATTCTGTCATCATTAAACAAATCTTATGGTCACCTTTGCTTTTAAGCACTTCTATAGTTTGTTTGTTTGTTTTAATTTTAAAGCTGAAGTTATTTCAATATTTAACTTTTGGGATATCTTAAAACAGCATCCCACTTTTAACTATTTTCCTAGATTTTCCAAGGTGTCAATGACACCATCAACCTGAAGATGCACTATCATCTTAAGTACAATTAAAAAGTAAAACATTCTGTCACTTATAAGATGCTGTTTATTGTCATATGTGTTCTGATGTAAAACAGGATAAAATTGGAAATAGAAAAGTACAATTGATTAAATTATTATCATTTTTCAGGTAAGAAATTCCACCAGTTTTAGAAAAAAGACTTGACTCAGCTGCTTCACTGAACATGACTAAGTTAGTCAGCAGTGGACAAAGAAACCTCTAATTCCTTATCTTCTAACTTCTATCCCTATTTTTCATCCACCAAAATAGCTCCTTCATTCTAAAGTATGTGGATGTAGAGGAAAGAGCTACAAACCCAAGCTCACAATAACAAAAACAATAAAATGGCTAAATTACTTTCAAATAAAAATGTCTGCTTCCATATTGATCCTTGATATTGGATCATTTTAAATGGGCCATGCTGCTGGTGCTGCTAAGTCACTTTAGTTGTGTCCGACTCTGTGCGACCCCATAGACAGCAGCCCACCAGGCTCCCCTGTCCCTGGGATTCTCCAGGCAAGAACACTGGAGTGGGTTGCCATTTCCTTCTCCAATGCATGAAAGTGAAAGGTGAAAGGGAAGTCGCTCAGTCGTGTCCGACCCTCAGAGACCCCATGGACTGCAGCCTTCCAGGCTCCTCCGTGCATGGGATTTTCCAGGCAGGAGTACTGGAGTGGGGTGCCGTTGCCTTCTCCATAAATGGGCCATATGTAACCTAAATTCAACATCTTTTCTGCTTCAGAGGTTGACTGGAAGATTGTGTGGAGTCACTCAGTCTTGTCTGACTCTTGTGACTCCAGGGACTGTAGCCTGCCAGGCTCCTCTGTCCATGGAATATCCCAGGCAAGAACACTGGAGTGGGTTGCCATTTTCTTCTTTTGTGGATAAAACTGAACTTATGCTCTGTTGATTCCACTGCATTTTGAAGGCCTATTATACTGCAACTGCATATTCATTGTCTGGTATTTTATCTTGTGATTGATGGAAATTCTATGACCATTTGAATAGTTAGTCTCTTGGGCTATTTGTATTTCATTATTATTACATCACCTAAACATGATTAGATTTATGATGAATATGAATAAACTCCACTGAGAATAGTTTTCATTTCATTCCTAAATATCTAAAAGGAAAATATTAACATGAATAATACAATTGTTGGCTATTAGGAAGAATGAAATCCCTTATATAAGAAAGTTATAGCTAATTGAGTTAATCTATACTCAAAATTTAGATTATTTTAGCCCAAAAAGTTTTTATTAGAGGTTGAATATATGGTTTCATGTTCCAGTTCCACAAGAAATTACTTTGTGACAGCTGGCGTGTCAATTAACCAAGACTGAGTTTCATGACCACTCCTATATGTAATGTAAATATGAAAACTCAGCCTATAAATGAGCAGGTATAAGCTCAGATAAAACTAAAGTAATACTGTTATTAAAAGGAGATTGATAAAAATTTGATATTAGGGTAAAAGCATAAGTTTCTGTCATAGAAAGCTGCAAAAATTAATTTTTCTATTTAAATAAAAATGAAATATATAAATGCAAATAAAGTATACAATGACTGGTAAATATTTTTTCTTTAGTTCTCTTATAAATTTTCAGAGAGAAAACAATGACTTATTTTTTTGTTTGTTTGTTTGTTACTGCTTCACGATCATAATATTCTAGATGAAAGAGGAAGCTTTGCCAAGTTTGGTGAAACACATGAGCCGACCACAATTGTAGCAATTGTTTCATTTAAACAACTTTTGATACAATTAATGACACAGGTGAGGGCATTTAAGATGTATGTTGGTTTTTATCCTGCCCCATTAAAATAAAGAGGCATTTTGTGGAAGCAAGACAATTATCTCTAAGATATTTTTCCTTCCTCAAATTTCCCAATTTATCTCACTTCTGAGTTCTCACAGGGTTTGAGTAAAGACCATAATAATTGAGTTGCTTTGGCTAATGATATCCCCTGATGGGGAGACAGGAAAGCACGGTGAAGGTCTGAACAGCTGAAGGTACAATTTGGGCTTGCATGAGCCTCCTTTCTTGCAAGAGATGGAAAGGAAAATAAAACAAAACAAAAAGGTCAATAACTTTTTGAACTAATGTACTTTAAAGATAAATTTTAAAATCTCCTTAGTGGCAAATTTTCTCAGAATCTATGCCTCCACAGTCTGTACTGCAAGCTTTCACTTTTTGATATCTTAAACAAATGTTGCATTGTATTTGAACAAAGAATCGAAGGGGAAATCAACTTTTCATCTCAAAGTGTCTTAGCTAATAGCTCCTCCATACCAGAAATCAGTGTGTCATGCAGTCTGGAGGGAAACTGCTTTGATCTACAGGCCCAAACCCTAATCCAATTCATTCATTGGTCAAAACAAAGTTATTGTTGTTGTGTTGTTTAAGAGTGGCAGGGATTACAGCTATGGCTAAAAGAAAAGAATGGCAAATCGTCTCCTCATAAAGCAACTGCAAAACAAACAAATAGACCAAAAACACAATTAAACAAAAACCAAGAAAACAGTTTCAGTGCTCTGAAAATCATCAGAAGGAATGATACAACCTGAAAACTATTTCTGGTTTCAAAACTGCTGGACATTGAATAAGGAAAGTATAGATCTATGCATTCCGGCCTGGCCACCCACCATGTTCCCAGTCTCATCGCAGTTCAACATAGCAGTTCTGCCAAGATGCGTCAAGCCACAGGGATTATAAGATTCCCTGCAGTGGGCAAAATGGGTTTACTTTTTGAGTGACAGGTGTCACAAATGCCCAGCAACACAGCAGTGTATATGACTTCTCAGACTGAGATAAATGGAGGAGATCAACAAATATCTATTAGGTTGATATTATGTGGTTAGAAGTTAAGCATATTTCTAATTTAGACTGATCACTGTAACAGAAATAAAAAAGGGGAGCAGACAAAATATTTGATAAAATTACTAAAAACTTCCAAATTGATGAAAACAAAAATCTATACAGCCAAGAAACTCAACAAATCTAAGTATAATAAATACAAAGAGATTCTTATTTAGATACACAGCATTCAGACTGCTGAAGAACAAAACCAAAATCTTGAAATCAGCAAGAGAAAATCATTCATTACATACAATGGAACATTAACTATTTTTTCTCATCAGACACAAGGGAGGTCATGGGAATTCCCTGGTGGTCCAATGGTTAGGACTCAGCACTTTCACTGCTGGAATCCAGGTCTGACAAATTAATAAGTGTATTATAATTCTTGAAACAACCATTCGGAAAACAACAAAAAAATGGATTTAAAAATCAACAGAGGAGTGGAAATGGTACTTTAAGAAATACTAATCCATCACAAAAACAAATGCAGTCATGGAGACAAATAGCAAGTGAGATGCAGTAAGTGACTGGACATCTAGAAAACAAATTACAAATGACAGTGATAAATGCAACCATACCAATTATTACTTTGAATGCAAACGATCTAAACACCCACAATCAACAGGCAAACTGTCAGACTGTATTTGAATGAAAAAGCAAAACCAACGGCAAGCTGTTCTATACAGCCACCTTAGACTAAGAGACAAAGACAGATTGAAAGTAAAATGATGTGAAGAGATTTATCATGCGAACAGTAAACACGACAGCTGGAATGCTATATTAATATAAAACAATAGATTTTAAGGCAAAAAGTATTATTAGAGAAAAACAATGAATTTCATAATGATAAAAGAGTCAGTGCATGAGGAAGATATAATAATTGTAAACATATACTTAACTAAACAAAAGAGGCACAAAATATATGAAACAAAGAATGAACAAAAATGAACACAGAAATGAGTAATTCAACGATAGTAACAAGCTTTGATATTTTACTCTCAATAAATGGTAGAATAAAAAAAATCATAAACCATATATAGAGATGAACAAGAATATCAACAGAAGTGTAGTAATTTCTACCCAACAACAGCAAAACCCACATTCCTTTCATGCATCATTCTCCAAAATAGATCACATGCAAGCCAATAAAACAAGTCATAACACATTGAAAAGTAATGAACTCGTACACAGTATGTGACCTGACCACAATAGAATTACATTACAAATCAACAACAAAAAGAAATGTGAAAAATCATCTAATACTAATTTTAAATACATCATTCTAAATAACTCATTAATCAAAGAAATAACAGGCAAAATAGAAAACATTCTGAAATGACTGAAAATGAAAATACAACATATGATTTATGTGATGCACCTAAAACGGTGCTTAGAGGAAAACTTATAGCCATATGACCTACATCAGAAAAAGATACCTGAAAATAATAACCTGAGTTTCTACTACCTCAACAAACTAGATATCCATAAGCAAACTAAAGCAAAAACAACCATAAGCAGATAAATAAAAGGCATTAGCAGAGGCATCAATGAAATAAAAAGCGTATAAACTATTGAGAAAACTCGATGAAACTTATAATTTTTTGCTTGAAAAATTCAAGAAAGGTAAATTACCAAAAACAAGAATGAAAAAAATATATATATACACATATATATACACACACACTACAAAAATTAGATATATTTACATACACCACAAAAATTATATGCCACACTTGTCTTGGTTCAGGCTGCTCTAACAAGATATCACAGACTAGGTAGCTTAAACAACAGAAATTTATTACTCACAGTCCTGTAGGCTGGAAAGTCCAAAATCAAGGTGCTGGTTGATTTGGTTTCTGGTGAGAGCCCTTTTCCTTGTTTGCAGATGGTATTCTTCTCAGTGTATCCTGACAAGTTAAAGAGAGAAATAAGCTTTGTCATGTCTCTTCTTATAGAGGCACTAATCTCATCACAAAGGCTACCACCATATGAAATATCTACACATAACATAGTCCTTAGTGTGAAAATGAATGTTTTCCTCCAAAGATGAAAAATGACTCAAGAATGTGCATTCTTGTCATATCTGTCCACCATTGTACTGGATAGCCTTGTCATGGCTATGTACCAGGAAAAAAAGATAAAAATCATCTTACTTGCAGATGACGTGATTTTCTATATAGAAAATCCTATGGAAGTCACTAAAATACTGTTGGATTTAATTAAGGATACAAAACAAACTATCAGTGAACAATAAAAAACAAAATTTAGAAAATGATTTCATTTACAATAATATTAAAGAAAAATATATAGGAATACATTTAATATTCAAAGAAGGGCATAAAATAGTTAAAACCATAAAGTATTGCTGAAAGAAATTTAAGGAGTTCTAAATAAATGGGAAAATAACCATGTTAATCGATTAAGTAATCTCAGAGACCTAAATATAAGAATTAAACTACAAAACTTCTAGAAAATAGAAAAATCATTGTAATCTTGAGTTTGAAAAAAATAGTCTTAGAATTCAAACACGATCCACAAAAGAATTAAATGATAAATTGAACTATATCAAAATTATCTTTTATGCTTCAAAGAATATCATTATGAAAATCATACATCTAAAAAAGACCTGTATGCAGAATACATAAATAACTCTTAAAATTCAATAAAAAGACAACTGAACTTAAAAGTCAGCAAATCATTAGAACAGACATTTAACAAAAGAAGATACACTAATGGCTAAAACCACTTGAAATATGCTTATGTTATTAATCATTAGGAAAATGCTAAATTCAGAAACAGATACAACTACACACCCATTAGAATGGCTCTAATCATAAAAATCAAACAGTATTGTTGGAGAGGATACAGAAAACTAGAACTCTCATGCACTGCTGAAAGTGAAAGCCACTCAGTTGTATCCAACTCTTTGTGACCCCATGACTATACAGTCCATGGATTTCTCCAGGCCAGAATACTGGAGTGGATATTCTTTCCCTTCTCCATGGGATCTTCCCAACCCAGGAATCAAACTAGGGTCTCCTGCATTGCAGACGGATTCTTTACCAACTGAGCTATCAGGGAAGCCCTGATATTTATTGCCAGTGGGAAAATAAAAGTGGTACAGACACTTTAGAAAATGTTTCTTAAAAAATTAAAGTTATTTAGCATACAACTCAGCAATTTCACTTGCAGGAATCTGTCCAAGAAAAATGAAAAGACAGGCCTCCATAAAAACACATGTGTGAGTGTTCACACATCATTATCCCTAATCACCCCAAATTGGAAACAACCCAATTGCTCATCAACTGATGAATGAATGAACAAAATGTGGTACACCTGTACAATGGCCTGTTATTCAGCCACAAAAACGAATGAACTGTCTATTCACACTGCTGCTGCTGCTGCTAAGTCACATCAGTCGTGTCCGACTCTCTGCGACCCCATAGACGGCAGCCCACCAGGCTCCCCCGTCCCTGGGGTTCTCCAGGCAAGAACACTGGAGTGGGTTGCCATTTCCTTCTCCAATGCATGAAAGCAAAAAGTGAAAGTGAAGCCATTCAGTCATGTCCGACTCTTCGCGACCCTGTGGACTGCAGCCCACCAGGCTCCTCCGCCCATGGGATTTCCCAGGCAAGAGTACTGGCGTGGGGTGCCATCACCTTTAAAGGCTGGATAATCTCAAAACCAGTAGGCTTAGAGATAGGAGCCAAATGTTAGGGGGGGAAAAAAAAACTACAACATATGATTTTATTTATACGAATATTTTAGAAAAGCTATATTTATAGGGAATGAAAGAAAATCTGTGGTTTCCTAGAGCTGAGTGTGGGAATTAACTCTGAGAAATTACGGAATGTTCTAAGTCTGCATTATGGTGAAGTCTGGACAACTGTAAATTTGTTAACATTATAAATTTTTTAAGTTTGTTGGGAGAAACCATTGTTAAATCTGATGTATTTACCTTAAAAACTGATTGTTAATTGGAATAATTCATTGAGAAAATAAATTACTCATCCTAAAAAGAATAAAACATAATTCGCCCTTGTTCTCATGGTGGATTATTGTGGACAGGAAGGATGTGACATTCTTTTCACTCCTCTATCTACAAGCTTACTGTGTGCAATTCCTAGAATCTTTCCTTTTCCTTTACTGGGATTAAAGGTATTCTTCAAAGGTGGTGGTGGGGAGGGAGGCAAAACCATTTTTGACAGCAACAAAGTAACCAACAAACAAGTTCAATTTCATTGCAACTATGCCTGACATTTGGAGGTTTTTTCTACTGCTGTCCTGCTGTCATGGTCTACTTAATAGATAAGGGTTTTTTGTTTTGTTTTGTTTCTTAAAAAGGCAATGTAATATTTGGTCCAAAAGTCAAGTAATGGAGACAGCCAAAGGCAGGTTTAATCATTTTTAATCCTTCCATTTACCAGTGCAAGCACACTGAGAAAGTTACTTGACACTTTTCATCCACAGATTCCTCCTCTAGAAATGGAGGTGATACTAATATCTGTTTCCCTTACAGAGTTACTTTGAGGATTAAATTAGATATTACATATAAGAACTTATCACAAGTTTTTGACATTTCAAATATATCTGAAATATGATCACTTTCACCTCTTTCCAGGCAATTTCCCTAGTCCATGGGAACACCATTCTATCTCCTACAACTAAAATAGCTTCTGGTCTCTCCACTTCTGCCTTTTCCTTCTATTAACTATTGCTTAAATAGCAGAAGATACTTCCAAAGTGTAAATCGGATTACGTCCCTCTCCTGCTCTGAAATCCTTCAGCGGACCCCCTACAAATCCCTATATTATGTGGCTCCCATCTATCTCTCTGGCCTCATTCCTACCAATATTCTCCTTGATCACTGACCAACCTGATCTTAAAATTTCTCAAACTTAAGAAATTATTTTGCAATTTACAGTATTTGCTCCTCCTGTTCTACTTTTTGAAACATTGTTCCCATAGTTAGCCAAATAACTTACTTCCTCACCTCACTCAAGACAAGTGAAACTCCCTCAAGGATGCCTTTCCTGAGGACAGAGGAGCCTGGTAGGCTGCAGTTCGTGGGGTCGTGAAGAGTCGGACACGACTGAGTAACTTCACTTTCACTTTTCACTTTCCTGCACTGGAGAAGGAAATGGCAACCCACTCCAGTGTTCTTGCCTGGACAATCCCAGGGACGGGGAGCCTGGTGGGCTGACGTCTATGGGGTCGCACAGAGTCGGATACGACTGAAGCAACTTAGCAGCAGCAGTAGCAGCTAACATAGCAACCTCCTGTCACTCTGTGTCCCTTTAACTTTATTCTTACTACTGAATAGTACATATTAATTTTTAGCTGATTACGGTTTTTGTCCCTTCAAGAATATAAGCATCATAAAGGGAGGCCCTTTGAATATATGTATTGTACTGCTATGCTTTTGGAGAAGGCAATGGCACCCCACTCCAGCACTCTTGCCTGGAAAATCCCATGGACGGAGGAGCCTGGTGGGCTGCAGTCCATGGGGTTGCTAAGAGTCGGACACAACTAAGCGACTTCACTTTTCACTTTCATGCACTGGAGAAGGAAATGGCAACCCATTGCAGTGTTCTTGCCTGGAGAGTCCCAGGGACGGGGGCACCTGGTGAGCTGCCATCTATGGGGTCACACAGAGTTGGACACGACTGAAGTGACCTAGCAGCAGCAGCAGCTATGTTTTTAGGACCTACAAGAGTACCAGGCATATAGTAGGCTCTCAATAAATAGTTGCCTAATAAATTAATGATAAATAGAAACTTCTCAATATATTTAAACACTATAATTGAACAAGATTTTAAGTGACGACTCAACATCAGCTAAAACACATAACACTGCAATCAAATTTCTAATCATAATTAAGTGACTACAACAAAGTTCTCACATCTCTTAATGATCATTAAAAACTTGAAACAAAACAAGACGTACTTTCCACTTCTATTTTGTAACATGTCCATAAATCGTACAAGTACTTATATGAAAATTAAATGGAAAATAAAATTAATACTTTCCTCTGAAAATTCATTACTGACTTACTACAATCTTTCTGTTTCTGTTTCACCATCAAACTTTTCTCCTTTAGGGAGCCTCAGGGATATTTTAAGACTTCTACAGGTAATAGTACTCTCTTAACAGAACAGAAATTTATTCCTCAGAGCAATTAATCATGGCCTCCTGGAAATGTTTTATAGACCCAGTCTTCCCACAGCTATTTATCTCCTTCCCTATAAACTGCCTTATTACACAGTTTAACTGTTTGTATCCCGACCTTTCTATTATATGTCATATTTACTTTGTAACAACAAGAAAAACCCACCCATAAAACATCATGTATGATGCAAAACTCCAATCTCATAAAATGCTATGGGAACAAAACACAAACTGCTTGCTGACAGAGATCCTTATTTTGGCTAGAGGTTTTGAGACCTTCTCAGATCCAACTGACTTTTGGAGCCTTTAACTGAAGATTGATAAGTTAAAAACACACAGTGATAATCCTAGGATACATGGTTAGCTAGAATCTTCTAGAAAGTTGCCTTTTTTTATTGGTCCCAGGAGAATTTACTGGGAAAATGGAGGGCCCTTAGCACCCAAAATGAACCTCTGCATTCCCCTAACTGGGTTGCTTTTCTGTTTTAACCTGGCCTAGCCATCCAGTACTCTTGCCTGGAAAATCCTATGGATGGAGGAGCCTGGTAGGCTGCAGTCCATGGGGTTGCAAAGAGTTGGACACGACTGAGCAACGTCTTTCACTTTTCACTTTCATGCATTGGAGAAGGAAATGGCAACCCACTCCAGTGTTCTTGCCTGGAGAATCCCAGGGATGGCAGAGCCTGGTGGGCTGCCATCTGTGGGGTCGCACAGGGTCAGACATGACTGAAGCGACTTAGCAGCAGCAACAGCCATCCTTTCCACTTTTCTCATCCCACTGTCCTCTAATCATCCTTAAGAATCTTGCTTAAAGAAGCAGGTGGGAGACAAAAGCCAACTCAACGCTGCCTAAACTGATTTTATAATAAAGTTTTGCTTATGTCTTTTAAAAATCAAATTTTGGTGGAGTTAGAGTTCCTGGAAAAGTTAAATAAGTTAATTTTGCCTATATATCTGTCCTTTTACCTCCCACTGGCAAGGACGTCATCACCAAACTGAGATAAAAAGACACCAAAATTAAAAAAACAAACTGACAAACCTCACCAAAGTGTCACGGGGCTCGGTTACAGTAGCAGTCTTTGTAGCAATCTTCGGAAGCCTTCAGTCACCATGCAGGCCCCAGCCTGGCTCGGCTTCACTCCTTTACTGGCCTTTCCAGCCTGGTGTCCGGGCCTGGCGGGCTGCTGCATTGAACCACCTTCAGCAGCAGGTGTCAAGTTCCTTGCTCAGCGTCTGATGGCAAGACCAGACTTCACCCCCTCCTCCTGCTGGCTGCCTCTCTCTGCTTCTGGGGTTCCCCCTGGGGGGCATCACAGTCCTCACTGGCCTTCTTGATATCCCAGGCCCGTCTTCTAGCGGGCCTCTCACTGTTCCCACTTGTTCTGAAAGTTCTGGGCCTGCTGGTCCTCCTTCTGGGCCCTGAGCTGCCGCTTCTCGTTCTTGGCTACCAGGCTGGCCTGGAATTCCGTCAAAGTCTTGTGCGGAAACCGCAGGACAGCACGTTCCCCTCCCTGACACCCTCCTGGGTGAGGTGTAGGTTATCGCAGGCCAGTCACAGCAGCACCGGGCAACTCCCCGAGGAGCCTGGGTAACTGTGCTCACAAACCAGCTCTGCCTCAAGGCCCGAGAAAGGGCCAGAGCTCACTCGTGTCCTACCGTGAGCTCTTGTCGGGGGAACGTCTTCTGGAGATGCTTCGTCATTCCAGAACTTGCTCCCACAACTACTTGGATGCTATAATTGCGGAAGTCTGGGTCCTGGGAGGAGGGGCTGTAATTGGGAGCAGGCAGCGCTTGATGGTGTTCAGTTTCGCCTTGTGCACAATGATGGGAGAACAGGTTCTGGAAAGCGGTATTCACGAGTTTCAGGTGCATGCCTTGGTGTAAAAGCTGCTCCGCTCCACCAGTGAGCGGTGGACAAACTGCCGCACAAGCACACGGTCCCAGCACAGCGAGGAAACCACATCATGCACCAGCGTGTACCTGTTGATGTGGAAGATCAAGGGGAGGTCTCCTACAAGGTGCTTCAGCTTAAGATAAATATTGATCTCCACTTTGCTCAAGACCAGGAAGTCTGTGACCCAGAGGGCCAGCCAATACCACACGGTCCTGAAAAGAGTTTTTTTCTTTTCTTCCCTGCAGGTGAGCGCTGAGGCTCCACAAGACACCACAGGTGCAGGCTGAACTGCTGCTGGATGCCGCTCTCACCACGCAGATCAAATTAAACAAGAACAAGGGCGGCCGCTCTTGAGAAGTGTGCTCCAGGGCGCCTGCGCGCACCCTCCAGGTACCTCGACCAACCTTACTGCTACATTCTCCCGGTCCCCTCGGCGAAGCTGCCTCTGCTCACCACTTCCAGCACTGCTCCGCTAGCTTCCTGCACCGTTGTGAACAGGAACCCGTAGCCAGTTGTGTTATATGCGTGGAAGGCTCTAAAAATCTGAGAGATTCCTGGTTCCTGACAGAGGTACAAGATGGAGTATGTTCAGTTCAGTTCAATTCAGTTGCTCAGTCGTGTCCGACCCTTTGTGACTCCATGAAACGCAGCACGCCAGGCCTCCCTGTCCATCACCAACTCCCGGAAGTCTACCCAAACCCATGTCCATTGAGTCGGTGATGACATCTAACCATCTCATCCTCTGTCTTCCCCTTCTCCTCCTGCCTTCAATCGTTCCCAACATCAGGGTTTTTTCAAATGAGTGGGTGGCCAAAATATTGGAGTTTCAGCTTCAACATCAGTCCTTCCAATGAACTCCCAGGACTGATCTCCTTTAGGATGGACTGGTTGGATCTCCTTGCAGTCCAAGAGACTCTCAAGAGTCTTCTCCAATACCACAGTTCTAAAGCATCAGTTCTTCGGCTCTCAGCTTTCTTAACAGTCCAAGTCTCACATCCATACATGACCACTGGAAAAACCATAGCCTTGACTAGACGGACCTTTGTTGGCAAAGTAATGTCTCTGCTTTTTAATACGCTGTCTAGGTTGGTCATAACTCCTTCCAAGGAGTAAGCGTCTTTTAATTTCATGGCTGCAATCACCATCTGCAGTGATTTTGGAGCCCCCAAAGATAAAGTCAGCCACTGTTTCCACTGTTTCCCCATCTATTTGCCATGAAATGATGGGACCGGATGCCATGATCTTAGTTTTCTGAATGTTGAGCTTTAAAGCCAACTTTTTCACTCTCCTCTTTCACTTTAATCAAGAGGCTCTTTAGTTCTCCTTCACTTTCTGCCATATGGATTGTGTCATCTGCATATCTGAGGTTATTGATACTTCTCCTGGCAATGTTGATTCCAGTTTGTGCTTCCTCCAGCCCAGCGTTTCTCATGATGTACCCTGCATATAAGTTAAATAAGCAGGGTGATAACATACAGACTTGATGTACTCCTTTTCCTATTTGGAACCAGTCTGTTGTTCCATGTCCAGTTCTAACTGTTGCTTCCTGACCTGAATACAGGGAAAGGGCAAATTAGCCAAGATGTCCATAGTCAGGCTCTCTCACCCCACATTTTGTGAATAATGATTATGTAACTCAAATCGGTTAAAGCACTGTGCATGTGCATCATGAGTACTCACTTAGCCATAAGCTACTTTTGTTCTGTAAGCATGTAAAAGTTCCACCTGGAAAGTCCTTGGCGGGGGGTAGGGGCAGGAAGGCTATGTTATGTCTGCTGCTATAGCTGCTGTGCCAGCCAAGAGAGAACAAAGGTATTGGCAGTTCCTACAGCTCCTTGAGTTTTCTTCCAGCCTGTTAGCTGAAACCTTGCCTACCCTGGGTTCAGTGAACAGCAAAACAGTTGCTCTTCTACAGTTATAGAAAACACCTACCAGACTCTCCAAGGGATCCCACAGAAGCCCTGGTCATTAGAACTGAGGTTGGGAGAGATTCACAGCACATGTGTAACTCTCTGCAAGGATCGAGCCTCTCGTGTCCTCTGTCAGCCCTTTCTCTTTATGTTTTTATGTCCAGGGATGGGGAGGGAGGGGTGATTTCTAGAGCCATGAACTTGTTTTCAAATATTTCCTTTGCATACTTCATATTACTCTGGCTAATTACTTGGAATTTCATGTTTGGATTGATCTTAGCTTAAAATTGCTAGTCACATCTCTGGAAAAGTGATGGGTCTAGGATTTAAACATAGGTCAACCTAACTCCAAAGCACATGTTCTGTAAGATATCCCAAAAAACACAAGTCCCCTAACCCTCCTTATCTCTATCTATATCATCCTGCCTCTTTGACCTCTTTAAATGCTCCAAAAAAGTAATGTTCTTGCCACGTTCTCTTAGAAAATTTTAGTGTGATTTCTGAAAGAGAATCTCTTACATGTTAACTTTAAAGGACCCACCACTGTGATATCTCTTCTCTTTCCTTTCGTATTCTTTATCCAGGAAGTTTTTTGTGGGGACACCTATATGGTAATTGATCTTTCCACCCAACATCTTAAAAATATAACAATAGTTATTTTCCTTCTCAGATAGATCTTATATAATCAGCACCTATATTAATATCAGAAATGTTCTCCTGAGCATTCTATACTATTCCATAATTTTCAGTAAATAGATTTGGCTGCTGAATGACAAAATTTGTTCTGTTTTCCCTTTGAAATATATTTAATCACAAATTAGAAACTCAGACCTGTTTTTACAAACTGTGGATAATTCCAATAGTTTTCAGTTTTTTTTTGTTTTTTTTTTTTTTTTTTTTTGAGGCTAAGAATGGCAGCCTAACATGTGCAAGAAATTTTAACTGGGAGTCAGAAGACTAATAATACCTGCTCAGACACCCACAGAAGATTGTTGATAAATGTATATAATAGAACTTTATAAAACATAAAGGGATTTTAATACTATTACCCACCCCCATTTCTCACTTCACAATGCATAGAGAAGAATTGGTTACATTCATCAAGAAAATGCACATAATTCAAAGATATCTAGTTGGAACAACACTTTATTACTAAAAGTTCTATATTTATCAGCACTGAAATTTCCCATTATGAAGTTAGCAAGAGTACTTTGAAGAGGAACATTGCTTTAATTCTCATTCACTAAATTATTTTTAAACTACTGAATACTTTGAACATATACTTCAAGACTTTTGTAGTATATCAGGGTCATGATAGGTTTTGAGAAAGCAAAAGATACAGACGTTACCTTTCTTTTACCTTTATGTTCGTGAATTATTTATCTTGCATTTCCCCCTATTTCACTTGATGCATTCTATTCAAATAATATGCAGTGAGATCAGACCACAGGAACTCCAAATGCTCAGTCTATGATTGCCAGCAATAAATAGGTTCTCCTTCAACTCCATTTAAATAACAACTCCTGAATCTTACTATAACAAAAGGAGTCTGAAATAAAAATATTGTTCTTCTTTACATAAAACACTCCTCTACACACATTTCAGTAAAACCAGCATCTCTAAATCATCCCTTTGATAATTATTGAATAAAATATAATTTCCAATTACACAGAAGGGAAATTATGTAAGTGCAAGATGAGGTAATAATAGATTTAATTAAAATGGGCACAGGTTGAAATTGCCTTGCAGGAGAGGCAGGTTGGTCATTTCCTAGAGGGAGAAAGGTAGGCACAGTAATAAAAAGAAAATGTAAGTATCCTATAAATAAATATCCAATTTAAGTCAATTTAAAAATTAACTGGTTTTTTTTCCTTGCAACCTCATTACATTAGTCAAATTTTCCAATTAATAATTCTCTATTCTCTGAATGCATGAATACTATACTCTTTGTCAGAATTTACACTGATAAAATGATATGGGAATATGTAACACTAATCTTAAACTCTACAGTTTAGGTACTGTACAGTTTAGGTAAGTGAACTATGTTAGCTCCATATTTATATTAATTTCTACCATAACATGACAGAAGTTTGTTTCATGATCTGTAGGTCTTTTAGAAAGTCCTTAAAACTGCCTTTTGGATTGTGATCCTTAGTACTTACAAATATAAACCTATTGCTATCCTCATATATACTGTATGTGGTAGGTATACATATAGTCATTCATTTTGGTTTGGTTTTTACTCCCAATTTCCCCTGTGGGTTGTCCCATCCTGACGTCATGTCTGACTCTTTGCAACCCCATGGACTACGGAATGCCAGGCTCCTCTGCTTCCACCATCTCCCCAAATTTGTTCAGACTCATGTCCTTTGTGTGGGTGATGCTGTCTAACCATCTTATCCTCTCCTGCCCAGTTATCCTTTGCCTTCCATCTTTCCCAGCATCAGGGTCTTTACCAGTGAGTCAGCTTTTCACATCGGGTGGCCAAAATATTGGAAGTTTACCAGCAGTCTTTCCAGTGAATATTCACATTTTCCCTCAGTTAAGCTCATTCAGTTGTGTCTGACTATTTGCAGCCCCAAGGACTGCAGCATGCCAGACTTCCCTGTTCATCACCAACTTCCGGAGTTTACCCAAACTCATATCCATTGAGTCGGTGATGCCATCCAACCATTTCATCCTCTGTCATCCCCTTCTCCTCCCACCTTCAATCTTTCTCAGCATCTTTTCAAATGAGTCAGTTCTTCGCATCAGGTGGCCAAAGTATTGCAGTTTCAGCTTCAGCAGCAGTCCTTCCAATGAATATTCAGGACTGATTTCCCTTAGGATAGACTGGTTGGATCTCCTTGCTGTCCAAGGGACTCTCAAGAGTCTTCTCTAATACCACAGTTTAAAAGAATCAGTTATTCGGCACTCAGCTTATTTATAGTCCAAATCTCACATCCATACATGACCACAGGAAAAACCATAGCTTTGATTAGACAGATGTTTGTTGGTAAAGTAATGTCTCTGGTTTTTTAATATGCTGTGGAGTTTGGTCACAGCTTTTCTTCCAAGAAGCAAGTGTCTTTTAATTTCATGGCTGCAGTCATCATCTCTGTGATTTTGGAGCCCAAGAAAATAAAGTCTGTCACTGTTTCCATTGTTTCCACATGTTTGTCATGAAGTGATAGGACCAGATGTCATGATCTTAGTTTTCTGAATGTTGAGTTTTAAGCCAACTTTTTCAGTCTCCTCTTTCACTTTCATCAAAAGGCTCTTTAGTTCTTCTTCTCTTTCTGCCATAAGGATGGTGTCATTGGTGTATCTGAGGTTATTGATATTTCTCCCAGCAATCTTGATTCCAGCTTGTGCTTCATCCAGCCTGACATTTTGTGTGATGTACTCTGCATGTAAGTTAAATTAGGAGGGTGACAATAAACAGCCTTGATGTACTCCTTTCCCAATTTGGAACCAGTCTGTTGTTCTATGTCCAGTTCTAGCTACTGCTTCCTGACCTGCATATAGATTTCTCAAGAGGCAGGTCAAGTGGTCTGGTATTTCCATCCTTTGAAGAATTTTCCAGAGTTTACTGTGATCCACACAGTCAAAGGCTTTGGCATGGTCAATAAAGCAGAAATAGATGCTTTTCTGGAACTCTCTTGCTTTTTCAATGACCCAGCGGATGTTGACAATTTGATCTCTGGTTCCTCTCCTTTTTCTAAAACCAGGTTGAACATCTGGAAGTTCACAGTTCACGTATTGCTGAAGCCTGGCTTGGCGAATTTTGAGCATTACTTTGCTAGTGTGTGAGAGGAATGCAATTGTGCAGTAGTTTGAGCATTCTTTGGCATTGCCTTTCTTTGGGATTGGAATGAACACTGAACTTTTCCAGTCTTTTGGCTACTGTTGAATTTTCCAAATTTGCTGGCATATTGAATGCAGCACTTTCACAGCATCATCTTTTAGGATTTGAAATAGTTCAACTGGAATTCCATTACCCACACTAGCTTTCTTCGTAATGATGCTTTCTAAGGCCCACTTGACTTCACATTCCAGGATGTCTGGCTCTAGGTTAGTGATCACACCATTGTGGTTATCTGGGTCATGAAGATCTTCTTTGCATAGTTCTGCGTATTCTTGAACCTCTTCTTAATGTCTCTCCTTCTGTTAAGTCCATACCATTTCTATCCTTTATTGTCCTCATCTTTGCATGAAATATTCCTTTGGTATTTCTAGTTTTCTTGAAGAGATCTCTAGTCTTTCCCATTCTACTGTTTTCCTCTATTTCTTTGCATTGATCCCCGAGGAAGGCCTTCTTATCTCTCCTTGCTGTTCTTTGGAAATTTGCATTCAAATGGGTATATCTTTCCTTTTCTCCTTTGCCTTTAGCTTGATGCTAAACCTGATACTCCAGTACTTTGGCCACCTCATGCAAAGAGTTGACTCATTGGAAAAGACTCTGATGCTGGGAGGGATTGGGGGCAGCAGGAGAAGGGGATGGCAGAGGATGAAATAGCTGGATGGCATCACCAACTTGATGGACATGAGTCTGGGTGAACTCTGGGAGTTGGTGATGCACAGGGAGGCCTGGCCTGCTGCAATTCATGGGGTCGCAAAGAGTTGGACGTGACTGAGCAACTGAACTGAACCGAACCATCTTCTATTCACAGCTATTTGTAAGGTCTCCTCAGACAACCATTTTGCCTTTGTGCATTTCTTTTTCTTGGGGATGTGTTGAGGTCCTTTAATGGACTGGAACCTGGTGGTCTGGAGATGATAAGAAAGTAAAGGAGAGAGAAAGGCTGAAAGTCCTTGGTTTACACAGAAAGCCAGTAAAGTCCCTGACACGGGGCTTGCTCTGTTCATGTAGGCCTCAGGCACCTTCTTGATGGGGTAAAGGCGTAGAGTGCCTTCTCAAGAGGGTCTTAGAAGCCCAGGAAGGAAAGTGAACCCAGAGGGCCTCTGCACTCCAAAGAAATAGCCTGAAAGAGAGAGAGAAAGAAAAGAAAGAAAGACACAGGGACCAAAGCTCTGATGGAGCAAAGGTGTTTTATTCAACATTGTGTGGGCATATATACTGTCTTACAAGGTAGCTATTCTCACCATAGATAAAGATTAAAATTCCAGACTCACAAAACATAGGCGTTCCATATTAAAGAGAGAGAGAGTTGTAAACAATCACTTTTACCATATGGTTCATAAGAAGGAAGAGGATGCTTATCACTGTATTGAAATACTATCGAAGGAAATGCCTGGATTCCTCAGCCCCAGGAGAGGCTTGCCTCTCCTCTTAATAAGGAACAGAGGATTCCTGACAGATCCAAAACAGCGCACAGGAAGCCTCCTGTTAAATGCTTCCTGACAGGGATGGTCTTGATAACTGCTTCCTGTACAGAGTCACAAACCTCCATCCATACTTCTTCATATCAGATCTAATCCCTTGAATCTACTTCTCACTTCCACTGTGTAATCATAAGGGATTTGATTCAGGTTATACCTGAATGGTCTAGTGATTTTGCCTACTTTCTTCAATTTAAGTCTGTATTTGGCAATAAGAAGTTCATGATCTGAGCCACAGTCAGCTCCCAGTCTTGGTTTTGCTGAGTATATAGAGCTTCTCCACCTTTGGCTGCAAAGGATATAATCAATCTGATTTTGGTATTGACCGTCTGGTGATGTCAATGTGTAGAGTCTTCTCTTATGTTGTTGGAAGAGGGTGTTTGCTATGACCAGTTGTTCTCTTGGCAAAACTCTGTTACACTTTGATCTGCTTCATTTTGTACTCCAAGGCCAAATTTGCCTCTTATTTCAGGTAGCTCTTGCCTTCCTACTTTTGCATTCAAGTCCCCTATAATGAAGTGTACATTTTTTTTAGGTGTTAGTTCTGGAAAGTTTTGTAGGTCTTCATAGAACCAGTCAACTTCAGCTTCTTCAGCATTACTGGTTGGGGTATAGACTTGGATTACTGTGATAATGAATGGTTTGCCTTGGAAATGAACAGAGATCATTCTATTGTTTTTGAGATTTTGAACTGTTTTGTTGACTATGATGGCTATTCCATTTCTTCTCAGGGATTCTTGCCCACCGTAGTAGATATAATGGTCATTTGAGTTAAATTCACCCATTCCAGTCCATTTTAGTTCACTGATTCCTAAAATGTCTATGTTCACTCTTGCCATCTCTTGTTTGACCACTTCTAATTTGCCTTGATTCATGGACCTAACATTCAAGATTCCTATGCAATATTGCTCCTTACATTTTCCCTATTCGACTATAAACTCTGAGACCAAGAGAGTGAGTTATCAAGTTATCAACTAATATATACTAAGTTATTTGCATGCATGCTAAGTCGCTTCAGTCGTATCCAACTCTTTGCAACCCCATGGACTTTAGCCCACCAGGCTTCTATGTCTGTGAGCATTCTCCAAGCAAGAATACTGGAGTGGGTTGCCTTGCCCTCCTCCAGGGGATCTTCCTGACCCAGCAATCAAACCTGCGTCTCTTATGTCTGCTGCATTGGCAGGAGGATTCTTTACCACTGGCACCACCTGGGAAGCCCACTAAGTGATACACACACACACACACACACACACACACACGTGTATATATAGAGAGAGGTTTTGTTTTTAATTCAAAAAATGTTTTAAGGTCTATCTATATTTCCAATTATATATCTAATTGATTGCTTCTTGCTACTGTAACCCATAATGTGTCCAATATATGCATTTAATATTTATATATATACTTATGCATGTTGTTGTTCAGTCTCTCAGTTGTGTCCAACTCTTTGTGACTCCATGGACTGTAGCATGCCAGGCTTCCTTGTCCTTCACCATCTCCCAGAGCTTGCTTAAACTCACGTCCATTAAGTCGGTGATGCCATCCAGCCATTTCACCCTCTGTTGTCCCTTTTTCCTCCTGCCTTCTATTTCCCCCAGCATCAGGGTCTTTTCCAATATATCGTCTCTTTGCATGATGTGGCCAAAGTACTGGAGCTTCAGCATCAGTCCTTCCAATGAATATTCCGGGTTGATTTCCTTTAGGATTGAGTGGTTTGATCTGCTTGCTGTCCAAGGGATTTTCAAGAGTCTTCTCCAGCACCACAGTTTGAAAGCATCAATTCTTTATAAACTTGATGTACATATTTATGTATACTGTGTGTATATATATATAATATATATAGAGAGATGAGCATGTTTAGATATCAATATTCATGAGTGTGTGTGTTCATAGAAATTGTACGGTCAGGCCATTGAAATTGGCTGTTATCTTGTTTATCCCCTGGTTAACCAGTTCCTGCTTTACTTACATGACTCCTCTTAATTATAGGGCTTAGTTAGCAATGCCTACCTGCTTGCCCCCTGCCCGAGCTGCTTCTTTCCCTATTAACTGATGAGTCAGCCTGAAGTCAATTCCCCTATAAGTGGTAACTGATCTTTCTCCTTGAGTACCAAAAATTGCTGCTATGTCCTGTCTGCTGTCTGCTGCCCACAATGGGCTATTGCTTTAGAATCTCAGGTTTAGATATGCAATACCATCTGTCCAATAAGCTGTTGATGGCTGTTGCTGTCTCCAGACTCTTTCTTCAGTCCCAAGGCTGGTCAACTACAAGGCTTGCAGGCCTGCAGAGTTTAGCTCAGCACAGATAGTCAAGAAGATGAGGAACACAGAAAAACTAGCACTATAAAACAAAAGATACTTTGGAGTGCAAGGGAGTGCAGTTCTGTTTTCAAATAGAGGATTAATTAAAATATGTTCTTCATCTTGGATATATAAGTACTTTTATGGCTTGTCATAAAAAATGCTGCTTCTAAAACCACTTCAAGGAAAACAAAATTAGTGCCCTAAAATCTGTTAGAGGGACAAAAAGTGGCTTCTGTGTTGACAATGACCTGATGTTGAAAGAGTCAGAATAAAATTGTCTCATATATTATGAGATCAGAGATCCTAGAGATTTTCCAACATTTTCTATTATCATGGAGTTGTAACTTTTAGACATAGGCATTTAAATATAATGAGATTCTCTTTTTGTAATGTAAGATGGTAAGGCAGTTTCTCTAACTTTAAAGAAGCATTTTTATAACACCATATGTGTAATACACTTTATATAGATAATATGTTGTATACCATCTATGCCTGTATATACTATGTATATAAAATGAAAAAAGCAAACTCTAAAATAAGATGTGATTGTTTAATATGTTTATTTGGTTAAATTGATTCAAGCTTAGATTCTTTCACTTGAATCTCAAAGAGGCTGGAACAAAAGTGGTGTTACAAAGTATTTCTGAGATGATACCATGTATTTTGTCTGCTGTTGCTTCACCAGACCTATTAGGAAGAAGAAACTGAGAATTTAAAAGTCTGTAGTAACAGTTTTAGGCTTGAAATGAAATAAGCTTTTGACTCTGGGTATTTCTAATTTACATATAAAACTAAGGCTCATTAGTCCCAAGTAACTTTCTCTGATATTTCATTTAGTGAGGAGATTATATAAGATTTATATGTAGCTCTGTCCATCTATGCTTAAACTGAGGTCTTGAATTAAAGCAGGAGTCTGCAGACTTTCTTTCTCAAATAGGGCCAGATATAAACACATATTGTGTCTGTTGCAGCTATTGTCAATATAGGAGAGAAGGGTGTGTAGACAACATCTAAACAAATAAGCAGGGCTATGTTCCAAGGCTGTATATTGTCACCCTGCTTGTTCAACTTCTATGCAGAGTACATCATGAGAAATGCTGGACTGGAAGAAACACAAGCTGGAATCAAGATTGCCGGGAGAAATATCAATAACCTCAGATATGCAGATGACACCACCCTTATGGCAGAAAGTGAAGAGGAGCTAAAAAGCCTCTTGATGAAAGTGAAAGAGGAGAGTGAAAAAGTTGGCTTAAAGCTCAACATTCAGAAAATGAAGATCATGGTCCCATCACTTCATGGGAAATAGATGAGGAAACAGTAGAAAGAGTGTCAGACTTTATTTTGGGGGGCTGCAAAATCACTGCAGATGGTGATTGCAGCCATGAAATTAAAAGATGCTTACTCCTTGGAAGAAAAGTTATGACCAACCTAGATAGCATATTCCAAAGCAGAGACATTACTTTGCCGACTAAGGTCCATCTAGTCAAGGCTATGGTTTTCCCAGTGGTCATGTATGGATGTGAGAGTTGGACTGTGAAGAAGGCTGAGTGCCGAAGAATTGATGCTTTTGATCTGTGGTGTTGGAGAAGACTCTTGAGAGTCCCCTGGACTGCAAGGAGATCCAACCAGTCCATTCTGAAGGAGATCAGAATCTGGGATTTCTTTGGAAGGAATGATGCTAAAGCTGAAGCTCCAGTACTTTGGCCACCTCATGCGAAGAGCTGACTCATTGGAAAAGACTCTGATGCTGGGAAGGATGGGAGGCAGGAAGAGAAGGGGACGACAGAGGATGAGATGGCTGGATGGCACCACTGACTCGATGGATGTGATTCTGAGTGAACTCCGGGAGATGGTGATGAACAGGGAGGCCTGGTGTGCTGCGATTCATGGGGTCGCAAAGAGTCAGACATGACTGAGCGACTGAACTGAACTGATAGACAATTTTAACTTCATAAGATTTACATGTCATGAAGTATTATTCTCCCCTTACTTTTTTCAGCTATTTGAAGTATAACAAATTCTTTGCTTACATGCTGTATACAAACAGGTGGAAGACTACCTTTGGCCCATGGCCTGTAATTTTTTGACATCTGCACAAAACTGTGTTAAACTTCAGCAGTCAGAAAAGGGTTGAACTTTGTGTTTCAGTTCTGATATGTGGCAGAAAGATTATTTGGCCTTAAGAATGTAGGTGAACTGATTTTTATGGCATCAAAAATAGATACCCAAAAGCCAGACAAAAATGTACACCCAAAGTTAAGGTTAAAGTTAGTAATGATAAATATATGAGTCATTCCTATGAGGTTATAACTCAAGCTGAAACACTATTATTTGAAAATGTGACTTTGGAAACAGAATTATGCTTGGAAGGAGAGAAAATAACAAGAAACTGTGACATGTATGGAGATATCAGTAAAAAGGAAAGAATGAAGGTGAACAAATTCATAGGAGATAATTTCGTGAAAGGAGAGCAGGGCTAATAAAAATCCAAGAGGACAGGGAAAAATTCATGGCTTCATTTAGCAACTGAGTAGGTTGACAACGATTTCTGATAAAAGAATCACTGGAGACAGATCAGTGTGGGAGCAAGTTACACATGCTGAAGTAGGAGGCAGAAGTAGGAGATCTGCCTTTCCATTAGAAATGAACTTTATTAAAGGAAACAGTATATGCAAGTTACCTAAAAATTCAATGTTTAATGATTTCTTACTTTACAGAAAACTTTATATTTCATAGGTAAGCTCTGAAAGTGATAAAGAGGCAGTGGGGTTTATAAACAGACCTATAATCTCTGTAAAGATTTAGAAACTGCTAAGGTTTGGTTGTCATATTCTGGAGCTTCCATGAGCTTTTACCTATTTATTAGCTTTGTCATATGTAATTGATACTTTTATTTCAGTGTGTTGTAATGGATGTGACATATACCTAATATGGAAATTGTGAGTCTGGCATTCTTTCAACCTTAAATGACATGCTGACTCAAATTTTGCCCCTTAGGTTTCTCTGCATAGGAGGTTAAACTGGGTTAAAAGTAGATCCCAGATTGATATTTTCAGGGCAGGAGAAGTTGGAGCGAATAAAAATATGGAATGTGAAAATATACCCACTCCAGAGTATAAAATACTTTTCAACAGCAAATGTAAGCTATGAACATAGGGATAAGTTATTCCTGATTTAGCATCCTATAACATTCAGAAAACGAAGATCATGGCATATGGTCCCATCACTTCATGGGAAATAGATGAGGAAACAGTGGAAACTGTTATTTTGGGGGGCTCCAAAATCACTGCAGATGATGATTGCAGCCATGAAATTAAAAGACTCTTACTCCTTGGAAGAAAGGTTATGACCAACCTAGATAGCATATTGAAAAGCAGAGACATTACTTTGCCAACAAAGGTCTGTCTTGTCAAGGCTATGGTTTTTCCAGTGGTCATGTATGGATGTGAGAGTTGGACTGTGAAGAAAGCTGAGCGCCGAAGAATTGATGCTTTTGAACTGTGGTGTTGGAGAAGACTCTTGAGAGTCCCTTGGACTGCAAGGAGATCCAACCAGTCCATCCTAAAGGAGATCCGTCCTGGGATTTCTTTGGAAGAACTGATGCTAAAACTGAAACTCCAGAACTTTGGCCATCTCATGCGAAGAGTAGACTCACTGGGAAAGACTCTGATGCTGGGAGGGATTGGGAGCAGGAGGAGAAGGGAACGACAGAGGATGAGATGGCTGGATGGCATCACCGACTCAATGGATGTGCATCTGAGTGAGCTGTGGGAGATGGTGATGGACAGGGAGGCCTTGTGTGCTGCGATTCATGGGGTCGCAAAGAGTCAGACACGACTGAATGGCTGAACTGAACTGAACTGAATTGAACTGAACTGAAGTTAGCATATGAGCTTCCCTGGTGGCTAAGATAATGAAGAATCTGCCTGCAAAACAGTAGAACTGGGTTCTATCCCTGAGTCGGGAAGATCCCCTGGAGAAGGAAATGGCTACCCACTCCAGTATTCTTGCCTTGAAAATTCCATGGACAGAGGATCCTGGTGGGCTACAGTCCAAATGATCGCAAAGAGTCAGACACGACTGAGTGACTAACACTTTCACTTTCAAAATAACATATGGCCAGTATTGAAGAGATATTACCTTAAGGAATAACTGCAGAGCTGTGAGGAGTATTAAGAGAACACATAAAGAATGTTGGCAAAAGCCAGAAGCTGCTTTTATGCTAAGGGCTGACGAGGCAAGTGGACAAATTAATTTCCAGAATTCAGTGAGACCTGAGGCTAAGAAGGAGAATCAGGTCCCACAAGCTCCAAACATGGAGGGAATAACTACTGCTAGAGATTCGACCTTTCAGAAAAAGTGTTGCAATCAGAGAAGACTTAATAGTTCTTGGCATTTAACAAAAATGGCTATAGATAACATCTTTACTTGTAAAATATTGACTAATGTTGCATTTCAGATATCTGAAAATATTTTAAGTCAGTTCAGTCGCTCAGTCATGTCCAGCTCTTTGCAAACCTATGGCTAACTGAATGGTTTACTTCATTTGATTGTAGTATATCTGAATATCTTGTGATATCTTGAGAGAATTCAGCACCACGAGAGAATTCAGCACCGCCAAACCAGTTCTCCAACAAATGCTAAAGGATCTTCTCTAGACAGGAAACACAAAAAGGATGTATAAACTCGAACCCAAAACAATCAAATAAATGGCAACAGGATCATACTTATCAATAATTACCTTAAACATAAATGGGTTGAATGCCCCAACCAAAAGACAAAGACTGGCTGAACTGATACAAAAACAAGACCCCTATATATGCTGTCTACAAGAGACCCACCTCAAAACAAGGGATGCATACAGACTGAAAGTGAAGGGCTGGGAAAATATATTCCATGCAAATAGAGACCAAAAGAAAGCAGGAGTAGCAATACTCATATCAGATAAAATAGACTTTAAAGCAAAGGCTGTGAAAAGAGACAAAGAAGGACACTACATAATGATCAGAGGATCAATCCAAGAAGATATAACAATTATAAATATATATGTACCCAACAAAGGAGCATTGCAATATGTAAGACAAATGCTAACAAGTATGAAAGGGGAAATTAACAATAACACAATAATAGTGGGAGACTTTAATACCCCACTCACACCTAGGGACAGATCAACTAAACAGAAAATTAACAAAGAAATGCAAACTTTAAGTGATACATTAGACCAGTTAGACCTAATTGATATCTATAGGACATTTCACCCCAAAACAATGAATTTCACCTTTTTCTCAAATGCACACAGAATCTTCTCGAGGATAGATCACATCCTGGGCCATAAATCTAGCCTTGGTAAATTCAAAAAAATTGAAATGATTCCAAGCATCTTTTTGGACCACAATGCAGTAAGATTAGACCTCAACTACAGGAGAAAAACTATTAAAAATTCCAACATATGGAGGCTGAACAACACGCTGCTGATTAACCAACAAATCACAAAAGAAATCAAAATATGCATAGAAACAAATGAAAATGAAAACATAACAACCCAAAACCTGTGGGACACTCACTGCAGATGGTGACTGCAGCCATGAAATTAAAAGACGCTTACTCCTTGGAAGAAAAGTTATGACCAACCTAGATAGCATATTCAAAAGCAGAGACATTCCTTTGCCGACTAAGGTCCGTCTAGTCAAGGCTATGGTTTTTCCTGTGATCATGTATGGATGTGAGAGTTGGACTGTGAAGAAGGCTGAGCGCTGAGGAATTGATGCTTTTGAACTGTGGTGTTGGAGAAGACTCTTGAGAGTCCCTTGGACTACAAGGAGATCCAACCAGTCCATTCTGAAGGAGATCAACCCTGGGATTTCTTTGGAAGGAATGATGCTAAAGCTGAAACTCCAGTACTTTGGCCACCTCATGCGAAGAGTAGACTCATTGGAAAAGACTCTGATGCTGGGAGGGATTGGGGGCAGGAGGAGAAGGGGACGACAGAGGATGAGATGGCTGGATGGCATCACTGACTCAGTGGACGTGAATCTGAGTGAACTCTGGGAGTTGGTGATGGACAGGGAGACCTGGAGTGCTGCGAATCGATTCATAGGGTTGCAAAGAGTCGGACACGAGTGAGCAACTGAACTGAACTGAACTGAAGGGGAATGTTCATAGCAATACAGGCATACCTCAGGAAAAAAGAAAAAAGTCAAATAAATAACCTAACTCTACACCTAAAGCAACTAGAAAAGGAAGAAATGAAGAACCTCAGGGTCAGTAGAAGGAAAGAAATCCTAATTAATAAATAAGAAATAAATGCAAAAGAAACAAAAGACACCATAGCATAAATCAACAAAGCCAAAAGCTGGTTCTTTGAAAGGATAAATAAAATTGACAAACGATTAGCCAAACTCATCAAGAAGCAAAGGGAGAACAATCAAATCAATAAAATTAGAAATGAAAATGGAGAGATCACAACAGACAACACAGAAATACAAAGGATCATAGGAGACTACTATCAGCAATTATATGCCAAGAAAATGAACAACGTGGAAGAAATGGACAAATTCTTAGAAAAGTACAACTTTCCAAAACTGAGCCAGGAAGAAATAGAAAATATTAACAGACCCATCACAAGCACGGAAATTGAAACTGTAATCAGAAATCTTTCAGCAAACAAAAGCCCAGGTCCAGATGGCTTCACAGCTGAATTCTACCAAAAATTTCAAGAAGAGCTAACACCTATCCTACTCAAACTCTTCCAGAAAATTGCAGAGGAAGGTAAACTTCCAAGCTCATTCTATGAGGCCACCATCACTCTAATACCAAAACCTGACAAAGATGCCACAAGAAAAGAAAACTACAGGCCAATATCACTGATGAACATAGATGCAAAAATCCTTAACCAAATTCCAGCAGTCAGAATCCAACAACACATTTAAAAGATCATACATCATAACCAAGTGGGCTTTATCCCAGGGATGCAAGTATTCTTCAATATCCATAAATCAATCAATGTAATATACCACATCAACAAATTAAAAAATAAAAACCATATGATTATCTCGATAGATGCAGAGAAAGCCTGTGACAAATTTCAACATCCATTTATAATAAAAATGGATTCCAGAAAGCAGGAATAGAAAGAACATACCTCAACATAATAAAAGCTATATTTGACAAACCCACAGCAAACATTATCCTCAATGGTGAAAAATTGAAAACATTTCCCCTAAAGTCAGGAACAAGACAAGGGTGCCCACTTTCACCACTACTATTCAACATAGTTTTGGAAGTTTTGGCCACAGCAATCAGAGCAGAAAAAGAAATAAAAGGAATCCAAATTGGAAAAGAAGTAAAACTCTCACTGTTTGCAGATGACATGATCCTCTGCATAGAAAACCCTAAAGACTCCACCAGAAAATTACTAGAGCTAATCAATGAATATAGTAAAGTTACAGGGTATAAAATCAACACACAGAAATCCCTTGCATTCCTATACACTAATAATGAGAAGATAGAAAGAGAAATTAAGGAAGCAATTCCATTCACCATTGCAACAAAAACAATAAAATACTTAGGAATATATCTACCTAAATAAACTAAAGACCTATATAGAGAAAACTATAAAACACTGGTGAAAGAAATTAAAGAGGACACTAATAGATGGAGAAATATACAGTGTTCATGGATCAGAAGAATCAATATAGTAAACATTAGTATACTACCCAAAGCAATCTACAGATTCAATGCAATCCCTCTCAAGCTACCAATGGTATTTTTCACACAGCTAGAACAAATAATTTCACAATTTGTATGGAAATTCAAAAAATCTCGAATAGCCAAAGCAATCTTGAGAAAGAAGAATGGAACTGGAGGAATCAACCTGTCTGACTTCAGGCTCTACTACAAAGCCACAGTAATCAAGACAGTATGGTACTGGCACAAAGACAGAAATATAGATCAATGGAACAAAAAGAAAGCCCAGAGATAAATCCACACACCTATGGACACTTTATCTTTGACAAAGGAGACAAGAATATACAATGGAGAAAAGACAATCTCTTTAACAAGTGGTGCTGGGAAAACTGATCAACCACTTGTAAAAGAATGAAACTAGAATACTTTCTAACACCATACACAAAAATAAACTCAAAATGGATTAAAGATCTAAACGTAAGACCAGAAACTATAAAACTTCTAGAGGAGAACATAGGCAAAACACTTTCCAACATAAATCACAGTAGGATCCTCTATGACCCACCTCCCAGGATACTAGAAAAAAGGAAAAATAAACAAATGGTACCTAATTAAACCTAAAATCTTCTGAACAACAAAGGAAACTATAAGCAAGGTGAAAAGACAGCCTTTGGAATGGGAGAAAATAATAGCAAATGAAGCAACTGACAAACAACTAATCTCAAAAATATACAAGCAACTCCTGCAGCTCAATTCCAGAAAAATTAATGACCCAATCAAAAAGTGGGTCAAAGAACTAAACAGACATTTCTCCAAAGAAGACATATAGATGGCTAACAAACACATGAAAAGATGCTCAACATCACTCATTATCATAGAAATGCAAATCAAAACCACAATGAGGTACTATTTCACTCACACCAGTCAGAATGGCTGCTACCCAGAAGTCTATAAGCAATAAATGCTGGAGAGGGTGTGGAGAAAAGGGAACCCTCTTACACTGTTGGTGGGAATGCAAACTAGTACAGCCACTATGGAGAACAGTGTGGAGATTCCTTAAAAAACTGGAAATAGAACTACCTTATGACCCAGCAACCCCCCTGGTGGGCATACACACTGAGGAAACCAGAATTGAAAGAGACACATGTACCGCAATGCTCATCGCAGCACTGTTTATAATAGCCAGGACATGGAAACAACCTAGATGTCCATTAGTAGATGAATAGATAAGAAAGCTGTGGTGCATATACACAATGGAGTATTACTTAGCCATTAAAAATAATACATTTGAATCAGTTCTAATGAGGTGGACGAAACTGGAGCCCATTATACAGACTAAGTAAGCCAGAAAGAAAAACACCAATACAGTATAATAATACATATATATGGAATTTAGAAAGATGATAATGATTAACCCTGTATGTGAGACAGCAAAAGAGATACAGATGTATAGACAGTCTTTTGGACTCTGTGGAAGAGGACGAGGGTGGTCTGATTCGGGACAATGACATGAAAACATGTATAATATCATATATGAAAGAACCACCAGTCCAGGTTCGATGCATGATACCGGATGCTTGGGGCTGGTGCACTGGGATGACCCAGAGGGATGGTATGGGGAGGGAGGTGGGAGGGGGGGTTCAGGATGAGGAACATGTGTACACCCATGGCAGATTCATGTTGATGTATGGCAAAACCAATACAATATTGTAAAGTAATTAGCCTCCAATTTGGATTCATGTCAATGTATGGCAAAACCAATACAGTATTGTAAAGTAAAATAAAGTAAAATGTTGTGGGGAGGGAGGTGGGAGGGGGGTTCATGTTTGGGAACGCATGTAAGAATTAAAGATTTTAAAATTTAAAAAATAAAAAAAAATTTTTTTTAAATAATAATAATAAAAAATAAAAAAATTTAAAATGCACAATTTATTCTATTTCCTGAATTGAAATACATAGTGAATTTATTTCAAAAATATGAATTTCTCCTTTTGCAGTCTTTAGTAACCAAAATTCTCTGTCGTGTATTTCACATATTTATAATCAACTTTGGGCTTTCCAAGTGGTGCTAATGGTAAAGAACCCACCTGCCAAAGCAGGAGACCTAAGAAACCCAGGTTTGATCTCTGGATTAGGAACATCACCTGGAGGAGGGCATGGAAACCCACTCCAGTATTCTTGTCTGAGTTTTCCATGGACCAAGAATCCTGGTGAGCTACTGTTCTTGGGGTCGCAAAGAGACAGACATGACTGAAGCAATTTGGTATGCACACACACGCACATAATCAACTTTAGTGCATCAATTCAATTTAAAAATATTAACCCCAAGATTTTTGACATATTGTTTAGCTAGAAAAACAAAACTGTATTTTACCAAACCAATTTATATCTATTTTTATCTTTTCTATATAGTATCTCTACCTGCTTTGGGTTAGATTAATTCATTGAGTCACTAGGTATCTCAGGTATAGTATTTTTCTAAGCACCATGGAGGATACTAATTAGAAAACAGCATTCCTAATATATGATGCCTAAAGTCAGTTTGTAGGGATTAGTCATCTACAAACAAATATGTTGAAATTCAGAAGAGAAAAAGCTGGCAGAAAGGAGATAAAGCAACAGCTTCATAAAGGATGTGATATCTGAGCTCAAAATTTAAGAATGGGATATGCAGAATGACAGGTTATTTTCCAATTACAGAGAGCAGAGAAGATGCCACATTTTATTTGTGATAATTGAAAATAAGTAGGTTCTGGGTACAGCAAACATCATTGTAAATGGAAATAAATGAGCAGTGATGCAGTCCTTGGGATATATTGCTCTCTGGGGAAATACAATTCTGTCTACCAGATTCTATATCCATGGGCAAAGTGACGGCATACTACTTTTAATAATGCTGAATAAGCACTTTGTTCTGATCTGCTATAACCACAGAATTTCTAGAAAATCATAAAACACACTATGTGATCATCTCCTCATTCTAAACCTGTGAACTTGGTACATCATTATCCAATTTGAACCAGCAACAGTATGTTTCATTTCCTTGGAATTTGAGAAAATAGAATGAGATGATTTGCACTGAAAATCAAGATGCAAGTTTGTGAAAACAGCTGCCTGCTTAGTTATCTCTAGTTAGTTCTTAAATTACCAAAAGGAGGACTGATGTCGGGGGGCAGGGGGGAACAGATGGTATATAGTCTTGAGAAAGATATACATCACAAACCTGATTAAATGATGCTTATTCCTTTACAGTCAGCTTATTTTCTTACCAATGTGAAACTTACCATTTTAAAAATATTTGTAGTTACAAGTATCTGCTCAGTATTAACTATATTTTCAGATCAGAAAATGATATCTGTGGTACACAAATATCTAACTTTGGTGATGTCTTAAAACGGTATGCCACTTTTGACTATTTTCCTGGATTTTCTCTACAACATCCAGGATGTCAATGACACCATCATCCTGAAGATGTACCATCATCTTCAGTTCAGTTCAGTTCAGTTGCTCAGTTGTGTCCAACTCTTTGCAACCCCATGAATCGCAGCATTCCAGGCCTCCCTGTCCATCACCAACTCCCAGAGTTTACCCAAACTCATGTCCATCGAGTCAGTGATGCCATCCAGCCATCTCATCCTTTGTCATCCCCTTTTCCTCCTGCCCCCAATCCTTCCCAGCATCAGGGTCTTTTCCAATGAGTCAACTCTTCGCATGAGGTGGCCAAAGAATTGGAGTACCAGCTTCAACATCAGTCCTTCCAATGCACACTCAGGACTGATCTCCTTTAGGATACACTGGTTGGATCTCCTCACAGTCCAAGGGACTCTCAAGAGTCTTCTCCAACACCACAGTTCAAAAGCATCAATTCTTAGGCTCTAAGTTTTCTTTATAGTCCAACTCTCACATCCATACATGACTACTGGAAAAACCATAGCCTTGACTAGACAGACCTTTGATGGCAAACTAATGTCTCTGCTTTTTAATATGCTTTTTTCCTTCCAAGGAGTAAGTGTCTTTTAATTTCATGGCTGCCGTCACCATCTGCAGTGATTTTGGAGCCCCCAAATACAATATCAGCCACTATTTCCCCATCTATTTGCCATGAAGTGATGGGACTGGATGCCATGATCTTCGTTTTCTGAATGTTGAGCTTTAAGCCACCTTTTTTAGTTTCCTCTTTCACTTTCATCAAGAGGCTCTTTAGTTCGTCAGTACCATCTTTCTAGATTCTATATATACACGTTAGCATGTGATATTTATCTTTCTCTTTCTGACTTCACTCTGTATAATAGGCTCTATGTTCATCCACCTCATTAGAATTCACTCAAAACCTTTCCTTTTTAAAGCTGAGTAATATTCCATTGTGTGTATGTACTCAGCTTTTTATGCATTCATCTGTCAGTGGACATCTAGGTTTCTTCCATATTCTTTCTATTGTAAATAGTGCTTCAGTGAACATTTGGGTACATGTATCTTTTTCAACTTTGGTTTCCTCAGAGTATATGCCTAGGAGTGGGATTGCTGGGTCATATGGTGGTTTCATTCCCATTTTTTTTAAGTAATCTCGATACTGTCTTCTATAATGGCTGTATCAATTTGCATTCCCACCAACAGTGCAGAAGGGTTCCCTTTTGTCTATACCCTCTCCAGCATTTATTATGCATAGACTTTTTGATGGCGGCCATTCTGACTGTTGTGAGGTGATATTTCATTGTAGTTTTGATTTGCATTTCTCTAATGATGAGAAATGTTAAGCATCTTTTCATGTGTTTCTTAGCCATCTGTCTGTCCTCTTTGGAGAAATATCTGTTTAGGTCCTCTGCCCACTTTCTGATTAGTTTGTTTATCTTTCTGGTTTTGAACTGCATGAGCTGCTTGTATATTTTGGAGATTAATTCTTTTTCAGCTGTTGCATTTGCTGTTATTTTCTCCCATTTTGAAGGTTGTCTTTTCTCTTTGCTTATAACTTCCTTCATTGTATTAAAGCTTTTAAATTTAAGTAAGTCTCATTTGTTTATTTTTGTTTTTATTTCCATTACTCTAAGAGATATTCATAGAGAATCTTGCTGTGATTTATGTCATAGAGTGTTCTGACTAGGTTTTCCTCTAATACTTTTATAGTTTCTGGGCTTACATTTAGGTCTTTAATCCATTTTGAATTTATTTTTATGTATGGTATTAAGAAATATTCTATTTTTTTTTTTGAAGTTAGTAGAAGAAATGAAATTTTTTTTTTTTTCAGACATGGACTGGCGATTCAAGAAATATCCTAATTTAGTTCTTTTACAGGTAACTGTCCAGTTTTCCAAGCAACACTTATTGAAAAGTCTGTCTTTGCCCCAATGCATATTTTTGCTTCCTTTGTCAAAACTAAGGTACCCGTAGGTGCATAGGTTTATTTCTAGGCTTTCTATATTGTTCCATTGGTGTGTTTTTCTGTTCTTGTGCAAGTACCATACTAAACATACCATGTTTCTTATGCTAAGTGTTGTCCTAGTACGTAGTTTCATCCTTTTAAATTCACCTTAGATCTGTCTTTGTATATAAAGTACTCACTCTTGATATCACAAAATAGTTGAGTTTTTTATTCAGTCTGACCACCTCTGCTTTTTAATTACAGTGCTTAAAAGTGAAAGTCACTTAGTCGTGTCTGACTCTTTGTGACCCCATGGAGCATACAGTATATGGAATTCTCCAGACCAGAATACTGGAGTGGGTAGCCTATTCCTTCTCCAGAGGATCTTGCTGACCCAAGAATCAACCGGGCTCTCCTGCATTGCAGGTGGATTCTTTACCAGCTGAGCTACCAGGGAAGCCCAATTACAATGCTTAGTGCATTTATATTTAATATCATTAATTATATAGCTTGGTTTACTTCAACTGTTTATAATATTCTTTAGTGATATTATCTGGTTTGGCTTTCTTTTTCTCCTTTCCTCACTTCTTTGGAGTTGATCAAATATGTATTATTTATTTTTTATTTATTTAGTTAGTTATTCTTTATAGTCTATTTAGTCATATTTCTTTAAATTATAACTTTACTATGGTTCTTAAGGTATCAAGTTTACTTAGACTCAAGTATTACAAAATTGCAAGTAAAATGTCAAAACAATAGTGAAATTTCATTTATTCCCCAACCTTAGTTGTTTTCATATATTTTGCATCTGCTTATGAAATCTGGCAATATAATGTTATACTTTTGCTTTAAATAGTTATCTTCAGAAAAATTTAGAGAAAAAGTGTAGTTTATATCTATCCACATAATTTATCATTTCCTATGTTTTTCATTCCCTCTGGAAGAACTAAATTTCCACCAGCTATAATCTCTCTTCAGTCTCAAAACTTCCTCATTTCCTGAAATTTGGGCATGCTACTGACAGTTTTTCTTAGCTGTCATTATCTGAAATTCCTTTATTTCTCTCTTTTTAAGGAATATTTTCATTGTTTACAGAATTTTGGGTTGAATAGTCAGCACTGTTTTACATTCAGTTCTTTAATGGTGTTGATCCATTTTTCCTCCTTTGTCTCCCTTGTTACAGTTAATCATCAGTCCTTCATAATCTTATTGTTCTATACCTAATATTACTTTTTATCTGCCTGCTTTTAAGATATTCTCTTTATTTTCACATCACACCATACTTAAGTATGCAGAAAAGGCCCACTTGCATATGTGAAGTCAGGTGGGCCTTAGAAAACATCACTACAAACAAAGCTAGTGGAGCTGATGGAATTCCAGTTGATCTATTTTAAATCCTAAAAGATGATGCTGTGAAAGTGCTGCACTTAATATGCCAGCAAATTTGGAAAACTCAGCAGTGGCCAAAGAACTGGAAAAAGTCAGTTTTCATTTCAATCCCAAAGAAAGGCAATGCCAAAGAATGCTCAAACTACTGCAAAAGCACTCATTTCACATGCCAGCAAAGTAATGCTCAAAATTCTTCAAGCCAGGCTTCAGCAATACATGAACCGTGAACTTCCAGATGTTCAAGCTGGTTTTAGAAAAGGCAGAGGAACCAGAGATCAAATTGCCAACACCTGTTGGATCATCGAAAAAGCAAGAAAGTTCCAGAAAATCATCTATTTCTGCTTTATTGACTATGCCAAAGCCTTTGATTGTGTGGATCACAATAAACTGTGGAAAATTCTGAAAGAGATGGAAATACCAAACCACCTGACCTGCGTCTTTGAGAAATCTGTATGCACGTCAGGAAGCAACAGTTAGAACTAGACATAGAACAACAGACTGGTTCCAAATAGTAAAAGGAGTACATCAAGGTTGTATATTGTCACCCTGCTTATTTAACTTATATGCAGAATATGTCATGAGAAATGCTGGGCTGGAAGAAGCACAAGCTGGAATCAAGATCGTCAGGAGAAATATCAATAACCTCAGATATGCAGATGACACTACCCTGATGGCAGAAAATGAAGAAGAACTAAAGAGCCTACTGATGAAAGTGAAAGAGGAGAGTGAAAAAGTTAGCTTAAAACTCAACATTCAGAAAATTAAGATCATAGCATCTGGTCCCATCACTTTATGGCAAATAGATTCAGAAACAACAGAAATAGTGAGAGACTTTTTCTTGGGCTCCAAAATCACTGCAGTTGGGGACTACAGCCATGAAATTAAAAGATGTTTGCTCCTTGGAAGAAAAGCCATGACCAACCTAGACAGCATATTAAAAAGCAAAAACATTACTTTGCCAACAAAGGTCCATCTAGTCAAAGCTATGGTTTCTCTAGTAGTCATGTATGGATGTGGGAGCTGAACTGTAAAGAAATCTGAGTGCTGAAGAATTGATGCTTTCAAACTGTGGTGTTGGAGAAGACTCTTGAGAGTCTCTTGGACTGTAAGGAGATCTAACAGTCCATCCTAAAGGAAATCAGTTCTGAATATTCATTGGAAGGACTGATGCTGAATCTGAAACTCCAATACTTTGGCCACCTGATGCAAAGAACTGACTGACTAGAAAAGACCCTGATGCTCAGAAAGATTGACGGTGGGAGAAGAAAGGGACAATAGAAGATGAGATAGTTGGATGGCATCACTGGCTCGATGGACATGAGTTTGAATAAGCTTCGGAAGTTGGTGATGGACAAGGAAGCTTACTGTGCTGCAGTCCATGGGGTTGCAAAGAGTTGAACACAACTGAGCGACTGAACTGAACTGACTATGGTGCACTATGCCATGATTTTCTTTGTATTTACCCTTCTTAGAATTGAAAACCAACAATTGTAAGTAATTTGATCTTATGAATTTAGAAAAGCTTCAGCAATTATGTTTTCAAACATTCTCATTGACCATTCTCTCTCTCATCTCATTCTGGAAGTCACTGAGTTAACACTTTGTCACTCATTTTTCCAGCATTTTCCCCCATATTCTTCAGAGTGAATATTTTCTATTAATTATGTCTCAATTTAATGTCCCTTTTATTTCCTGACTCTGGTTCTAATAAGTTTATCTTGTAATATTTTTCAGATATTTTTCAATTCTGAAATTTCTGTTTGATTCTTTATATAGCTGTTCTAAAATTTGCTGTTTACTCTTTCCCATCAAATACTTTTCCCCTTTGTTTTAAAATGTATTAATAATAACTACTTTTAAACTCTTTGTATATTAATACCAATATTTGTGTTTATTACTTTTTTTTAAAAATTGGGAATGGGTCAGGTTTTCATAATTTTTTGACTATCCACACATTATTTAAATGTTATCTTCACATCGTGTTATATGCTGAATGGAGCTGAACTTTGATGCCAGTTTTTGAAAGTATGTTGGCCTTTTGGGAGACAGTTAAATTGCTGACAAGTCCTTTGTTCCTTCTAGGCTTACTTACACTCTTTGTTAATGTAGATCTGTTGTCATTCAGAACTTTGACTTACAGCAGTTCCTCACCATAGTAAGGCATCCTAACCATTAAGGTGTGACCTTTTGGGGGCTTATATTATATGCACAAGGTGCTCAGTGCGATCTTTCCATTCTAGGTGGAGTGGAATCCCAGTATCACTCAGAACGACACAATCTACAGTTCCAGCACTGCACAACTTCTGTCATCATTCAGCTTTCAGCCTCAGAGCACAGAGATCTCTGCTAGGCCTCAGGGGGTCTAACCTTATCCATGTACAGCCTAGCTCTTGGCCAAGTATCCACAGTGAATGACCACACAAACTTCTAAAGTGTTTCCTCTGTACAGCTTCCCCTTTTTCAATGTATGCCCTGCAAATTCCAGCTGCTTAAGCAGTCCACAACTCTGATTTTGTATTCTCAGCTTGGAGAACAGGGTTTCTCAGCCTCCATCTCACAGTTCTGTGCTATGGATGGAAAATGTGAGTGGTTGATCCTCCACTTTTAAGGAATCAAAATACCCTTCAAGGCTTATTTTAAATGCTGCTTAACTTTTCCTCATCCTGACTTCTAAGAATCACCAACAGTTATTGAGATATTCTCTTTGTATGGATCTCAGCAACATTTAAGTAGTATCTGGCTTCCAGGATAAATATGGTCTTGCTTAATATCCCTTGTTTAGAACAAGTCCTTTAAGGGCAAGTATATTTGTGATGTTGAAAGGGAGTAAGAATGGGATTCAGTTTTAGGAACACATGAGATTTAGTATTAGAGATGGCTCTGTCGTTTTTCGGTTCTAGCTTACAGCCTTAGAAATTTAACCTCTCTGAACGTGAAATGTCAAATTTATGGTGTCTCGGATCAACTAGTTTTCAATCAAGACAAAGTTGTCAGGATAAAGTGAGATAATATACACAAGTGACATTGTAACCAAAAATGGGCTTATAAAAGTGCTAAGGTATTATGAGCAGGTCAGCGTCATCTGCATAATCACCCTAATACCTCATAAGGTAAAATTTTCCATTAAATTATTTTAATGATGGTGATAAAATATTTCTCTAGGGAATATTTAAGTGCACACAAAATTCATGGCCTTGAAGGCTAATATTTACTACTAAAATAAATTCTGTTTTGCTTTTTTACATTAAAAAATTAAACCTTGAAGAATGTAGAACATCACAATGTTGAATAACAGGGTTTCCTTGAATGAATGAAGAATCAGAGGTATCAACTAACAAAAGGCTGCAGTTCTTTAGCACTGATCACTTACAAGGGTGGTAAACAGTAGTAAATGTCAGTCTTTGTTATGAAACAGTCTTTTTTAATATAACCCCTTTCTATACAACCTTCTGTACATAATAAAACTACCCCCCATGTTATTATGCTTGTAATATCTGGTGGTACACAGTGACAAAATTCCAGAGATATGACAAACTTTGCACCAGCCAAGGTGAGGGAAAGGATTGAAATTTTGTGTCATCAGCAAATTTAATTATTTCTCAACGTACTGAAGAAGGGTACCTCTTCACTGCCTTTGTAGAGGGCTTTTTCTAGGATCTACTTCACCTAGTAAATAAAACATTCTAAAATGTCATGTACTGTACTTTCAATAGTAACTCTCAGATTACTATATTTATGTAATGAATTTTCATCATAGCATGCTAACAATAGAACATAGTTTCTCTGGAGAAGAAAATTGAACACAATGGAATGCTATGTGGCAAAACATTTTATAAAATTATAATAACTAAGTATGTCTAACAGGTTTAGTAAGCACACTGAACTCGGTAGGGTACATTCAAAAAGTAATCCTGTTTTTCTACCATCAGGGCCTTCAGATTCACTATGTGAGATCTCCATTCCCTCTCCCTGGACATCGTTGACAGATAGGTTGCCTTTCTGATAACTTCTAGGTATTAGAAGAGTGTCATTTTCATGGTTAAAACATCTAGTATAATCTTGAATCAAAACTAACCTCTCACACAATTCAAACATTTTCTTCCTACCCTAGTTCAAGACTAGTTTTGACTAAATTTTAATGACTAACATTAACTAAAAGTTTGGGATCTGCAAGAGGAAAAGCAGGTTTTGCTATAGTTCCTTTCCTCTCCATAGATTTTGTGAAGTAAGGGAGAAGAGAGAAATGATGAGAGAAAAATGAAGTCTTTTTACTTAGTTAATGCTGGTTATAGTCCTCTGGTGATTGCTTAGTCAGGGACCCAAACGTTGGCTCTTTTAGAGATGTGCATTGAGGATTTGGGGAGACTGTTCACAGGGGCCTTCATTCTGCATCATTCTAACTGTGATTCACAATGTGGTAACTTCATTCAGACTTCTTGGTCCCCTCGCTCTTGGTACTCTCACCTCAACACCCAGAGTCCTTTCAATATGACAATCTCACATGCTGAGCCTACAGCAGAACCTCTTGCTCACTCTGTCATCTTACCTCTATGAATGTTTTCCATTTGCCCCTACTCACACGGCTTGAGACAAGGTGAATCACAGACCTTCACTTATTAAAAGAGGAGGGAAATACATTAAAAAAAAATGAAAACCACTTGGCTTTCACATCATCTCTGCAAGGAAGTCTCTGAGGAATACTCTTCTATTTTACTCAATATGTAAAGGTGAATATTTTCTATGAAGTGAATTTGGTCTCCTCTTCAATTAGTCCAACAGATATGTCTGTAGCCACTCTTGTTAAAATGTAGGAACATTTTCCAAAATTTACTCAAATTTGGGGGCAGTAGTCAAAGACCTACCATGAAGTTAATGATGCTTAAGTTTCAGGTTTCTTCACTTGCGCATGCTCTTTCTAAGGCACTATACCTAATTTTGAATTTGTAATTTTTTGTTCTTTTTCTTAAAGGTACCTCCCCCCATCATATAATGTTGAAGTTCCAAAAGTATTGCCTTTGTCTTGTTTGTTATTCGGTTCCTCAGTAATACCCGACTCTTTGCAACCCCATGAACTGCAGCACACCAGGCTTCCCTGTCCATCACGAACTGCTGGAACTTGCTCAAACTCATGTCCATCAAGTCGGTGATGCCATCCAGCCATCTCATTCTCACTTGTTGCCCCTTTTCCTCTTGCCTCCAATCTTTCCCAGCACTGGGGTCTTTTCCAATCAGTCAGCTCTTCACATCAGGTGGCCAAAGTATTGGCCATCAGAATCAGTCCTTCCAGTGAATATTCAATGTTGATTTCCTTTAGGGTTAACTGGTTTGATTACCTTGCAGTCCAAAGGACCCTCAAGAGTCTTCTCCAGCACTATAGTTTGAAAGCGTCAATTTTTCAGCACTCGGTCTTGTTTATGGTCATCTCTCACATCCATCATGACTATTGGAAAAACCATAGCTTTGAATCTACAGATCTTGGTTGGCAAAGTGATGTCTCTGCTTTTTAATACACTGTCTAGTTTTGTCATAGCTGTTCTTCTAAGGAGCAAGTGTCTTTTAATTTCATAGCTGCAGTCACCATCCACAGTGATTTTTGAGTCCAAGAAATTAAAGCCTGTCACTCTTTTCATTGTTTTCCCATCTATTTGCTATGAAGTGATGGGACTGAATGCCATGATCTTAGTTTTTTGAATGTTGAATTTTAAGCCAGTTTTTTCACTCTCCTCTTTCACATTTATCAAGAGGCTCTTTAGTGCCACTTTACTTTCTGCCATTAGGGTGGTGTCATCTGTATATTTGAGGTTATTGATGTTTCTCCTGGCAATGTTGATGCCAGCTTGTGCTTCATCCATAGGGATATATTTGCACAGTGTTTAGAACATAGGCAAAAATGATTTAACTGGCTCAACTGAGACCAATCTTTTCTTTCTCTTACCAACTTCTCCCTTCCAAACTTCTACCCATATGTCCATGTCTAACGCTTCCTAGTCTCTAGTTCAGTTCAGTCACTCAGTTGTGTCCAACTCTTTGTGACCCCATGAATCGCAGCACGCCAGTCCTCCCTGTCCATCACCAACTCCCAGAATCCACCCAAACCCATGTCCATTGAGTCAGTGATGCCATCCAACCATCTCCTCTGTTGTCCTCTTCTACCCCTGCCCTCAATCTTTCCTATCATCAGGGTCTTTTTAAATGAGTTAGCTCTTCACATCAGGTGGCCAAAGTACTGGAGTTTCAGCTTCAGCATTAGTACTTTCCAATGAATATTCAGGATTGATCTCCTTTAGGATGGACTGGTTGGATCTCCTTGCAGTCCAAGGGACTCTCAAGAGTCTTCTCCAACACCACAGTTCAAAAGCTTCAATTCTTCAGTGCTCAGCTTTCTTTATAGTCCAACTCTCACATCCATACATGACCACTGGAAAAACCATAGCCTTAACTAGATGGACCTTTGTTGGCAAAGTAATATCTCTGCTTTTGAATATGATGTCTAGGTTTGTCATAACTTTCCTTTCAAAGAATAAGTGTCTTTTAATTTCATGGCTGCAATCACCATCTGCAGTGATTTTGGAGCCCAGAAAGATAAAGTCTGAAACTGTTTTCCCTGTTTCCCCAGATATTTGCCATGAAGTGATGGGACCAGATGCCATGATCTTAGTTTTTTGAATGTTGAGCTTTAAGCCAACTTTTCCACTCTCCTTTTTCACTTTCATCAAGAGGCTTGTAAAGTCTTCACTTTCTGCCGTAAGGGTGATGTCATCTGCATATCTGTGAGGTTATTGATATTTCTCCTGCCAATCTTTATTCCAGCTTGGGCTTCATCCAGCCAAGCATTTTGCATGATGTATTCTGCATATAAGTTAAATAAACAGGGTGACAATATACAGCCTTGACATATGCTTTTTCCTATTTTGAACCAGTCTGTTGTTCCATGTCTGGAATTTAATAATCTAAAATTTTGTAATAATGACATTGTAATAATGTAATGATGTAATTTATTTTATGTAATAATGAATTGTGAGATTTGATTTAAACATATCATAATTTGGTACAAATTCCCAAGATGTATTTTACCAATACTAATAAAATCTCAGCATCTTGAGAGGTTTCGTATGGCATCCCAAACAGGAAACTACTGCCATGAATCATTTAATGCAGAAGTAAACTTAATTTGTAGGTTTTGAATAACCTCAGATATGCAGATGTCACCACCCTTATGGCAGAAAGTGGAGAGGAACTAAAAATCCTCTTGATGAAAGAGAAAGAGGAGAGTGAAAAAGTTGGCTTAAAGCTCAACATTCAGAAAACTAAGATTATGGCATCTAGTCCCATCGCTTCATGGGAAATAGATGGGGAAACAGGGGAAACAGTGGCTGATTTTATTTTGGGGGGCTCCAAAATCACTGCAGATGGTGATTGCAGCCATAAAATTAAAAGACACTTACTCCTTGGAAGAAAAGTTATGACCAACCTAGATAGTACATTGAAAAGCAGAGACATTACTTTGCCAACAAAGGTCCATCTTGTCAAGGCTATGGTTTTTCCAGTGGTCATGTATGGATGTGAGAGTTGGACTGTGAAGAAAGCTGAGTCCCAAAGAATTGATGCTTTTGAACTGTGGTGCTAGAGAAGACTCCTGAGAATCTCTTGGACTGCAAGGAAATCCAACCATTCCATTCTAAAGGAGATTAGCCCTGGGTATTCTTTGGAAGGAATGATACTAAAGCTGAAACTCCAGTACTTTGGCCACCTCATGGAAAGAGTTGACTCATTGGAAAAGACTCTGGTGCTGGGAGGGATTGGGGGCAGGAGGAGAAGGGGACGACAGAGGATGAGATGGCTGGATGGCATCACCGACTTGATGGATGTGAGTCTGAGTGAACTCCAGGAGTTGGTGATGGACAGGGAGGCCTGGCGTGCTGCGATTCATGGGGTCGCAAAGAGTCGGACACACTGAGCAAATGAACTGAACTGAACTGAAGAGGAAGTTGATGCAGCAGGTGTTGTGCTGACATATCTAATATTTTGGGAACTCAATAAAATTGTTAACTAAATTAGGTGACACACAGGAGAATCATTGGGAAATTAATCACAATATCACACAATGAGGCGATTCAGATATTATTTCACTGGATTTAGAAAGTCTGTCTACTATTTTAAACCTGAAGAAATTACAAATGTAGTCAGAACTGTTGCTGTGACCTCAGCCAGACTTTCAGGCCCCTGCCTTCCTCCACAGCCTCCAAACTTTGTGTATCAGTTATAGCAGAGTTTTATTTTTGTTGACAATATTTGATAGGGACTGCCTTGGCACTGTGTTTAGATGGCATTTTTCTACCTCTGGATTCAGTTGAAAAGCATTTCATGGTCAATATGCGATGCTGCCATAGGAATTGCAGTGCAAAATGATGACGTTTATGCTATGTACCTGCCATTCACGTATGAGGATAAGCTGATGCGCTGCCTGGTAACTGTTCTCATCGTTATATCGTCCTACACCCATGTGTCAAGAGATACCCTACAGTCTATCTTGGCATTTTTATGATTAAATTTTGTACAACAATCTGAAATAAATGCAAAATGCCTACAACTTGTATATTCATTTAAAACATGTGTGACCCTCAGCATCACATCATAGCAGGCAATGATTGGAATACCTGAATAGGGTTTTTTCTTTCTCTATTTCTAATACCTCATCTTCAGTGTATAAAATGTAATACTATGTATTATTTATCAACAGCAGTGCAGTGCTGCCAAGCAAATGTCAGTCAGTGAGATTACCATATATATGGCTGTACTTCAAAATATTTTTCTGTGGTTTTCGATTATCCAACATTATGGAAATGCAGCAAAAGTGAAAGCAAATAAGAAACTTTTAGTCCAGTGGTAGAAATGGAGAATTTTTCTCCATAACAAATGTGCTGAAAGAGGCCGGGTGAGAAGAAAAGGCTTCTTTTAGTTGCTACACCAGAGCTGACAGACCTTGGCGATCCAAGTTGGCAGACATGTATCACAGCCAAGCTCCCTAGATGCCACTGGCTCTCATTCTAATATGAGCCATACTCACTCACATGGCTGCTTCAAGGTGCTGAGTCAGGGACCTGAAGATAGATGCCTGAGACCAGAGAGAGGTTGGTGTTTTCTCTCTTAAAGTTCATGGGATTTTTCTTCACTCTCATTTAATATTTCAGTGTCTAACTCCTTTGAGAGGGATGGAAGAAATGATTTTAAGACCTACTATGCTTCAGGCAGTGGGCTCAGTACTTTATACATATTAATTTATTTAAATATACATCTACTCTCTGAATACATTTATGTATACTTAAATCCACATTTTATAGATGAAGAAACTGCAGATTAGAAAATTTACATAATTTGAGTAAGGTTACCCAAAATTTGAGCTAAATGCTTGTTGTTTAGTCACCCAGTCTTGTCCAACCATTTGCAACCCCATGAATCACAGCAAGCCAGGCCTCCTTATCCCTCACCATCACTGAGCTTCAATTTGTTTTTTCTGCTATATCACTCTACCTCGTGATGAAAAGTCACATTTTCTCCAGGTATTTGTTGTATTTTGTTTCATGTGCCTGAATCTCCTGGACTGTCTACATCTTACCACCTTGTAGATGAGGTCACTTTCACACCATATTTTGCAAATTTGACCAACTTCTACAAGAAGTAAAAACTAAGTAGTTTCCTGTAATTTGGCTGTATTTCACATTCAATATGTTGCAAATAGTTCCTCTTTTTGCTTTTGAGGTAATTAGAGGTAATGATATTTAGAGAAACATTGGAGTATCTCCGCATCTGAAGCTTTATTTTTGTGTTCTAGAAGGGCAGCAGAGCATCAGGGCAGGTGGCGTTCTCTGTGATTATCTGAAAAATACCAACCCTAGAGATTCCACTTACCCTTGCAGAAGTTAACATCAGTAACACCTTTTACTATATTAGGCATCTCCCTCTACTCAAGGATCTTCTCCTCCTTATTGTTTTCCATTTCTAAAGGCTGACCTTCACACATTCTCTTAGTTCTGACCATAGTCTTTATCCTTTTGAATCCATCACCTGTCTTTATTCCTCTTCCTGCTTAGTGAATCACTATGTCACATCAAAGTCATTATTCTGCAGTCTCCAATATGGCTCCAGATATATATACAACTTCATTTGGAATAGAGATTGCAAATATATTGTTTTAACAAAAATAGCCTTTATGAGACTTCCCTGGTGGTTCAGTGGCTGGGATTTCTCACTCCCTATGCAAGGGCCCTAGGTTCGATCCCTGGTCAGGGAACTACAGCCCACATAAGGCAACTAAGAACTGGTGCAGCCAAATAAATAAACAAATATATATTTTTTTAATATCCTTTGTCTATTGAGTCCTTACCATATGCTATTTTGTTGTTCAATCACTTAGCTGTATCTGACTCTTTGCAACCCCATGAACTGCAGCACACCTGGCTTCCCTGTCCTTCACTATCTCCCAGAGTTAGCTCACATTCATGTCAGTTGAATCAATGATGCCATCCAATCATCTAATCCTCTGCTGCCTCTCTTCTCCTCATGCCCCCAGTCTTTCCCAGCATCAGGGTCTTTTCCAGTGAGTCATCTCTTCAAATCAGGTGGCCAAAGTATTGGAGCTGCAGCTTCAGCATCAGTCCTTCTAATGAATATTTAGGGCTGATTTCCTTTAGGATTGACTGGTTTAATCTCCTTGCAGTCCAAGGGACTCTCAAGAGTCTTCTCAGCAACACAATTTTAAAGAATAAGTGCTGCAGCACTCAGCCTTCTTTATGGTCCAACTCTCACATCCATTCATGACTCCTGGAAAAACCATAGCTTTGACTCTACAGACCTTTGTTGGCAAAACGATGTCTCTGCTTTTTAGTACATTATCTAGGTTTGTAATAGCTTTTCTCCCAAGGAGCAAGAGTCTTTTAATTCCATGGCTGCAGTGATTTTGGAGCCCAATAAAATAAAATCTGTTACTGTTTCCATTGTTTCTCCATCCATTTGCCATGAAGTCATGGGTCGGGATGCCATGATCTTGATTTTTGAATGTTGAGTTTTAAGCTGACTTTTTCACTCTTCTCTTTCACTTTCATCAAAAGGCTCTTTAGTTCTTCTTCATTTTCTGCCATAAAGGTGGTCATCTGCATATCTGAGGTTATTGATAATCCTCCCAACAATCTTGAATCCAGCTTGCGCTTCATCCAGCCTGGCATTTTGCATAATGTACTCTGCATATAAGTTAAATGAGCAGGGTGACATATAAAGCCTTGACGTATTCCTTTCCCAATTTTGAGCCATTTTGTTGTTCCATTTCCAGTTCTGCTGTTTCTTGACATGCATACAGGATTCTCAGAAAGCAGGTAAGGTAGTCTGGTATTCCCATCTCTCTAAGGATTTTCCAGTTTGTTGTGATCTGCGCAGTCAAAGGCTTTAGCATGGTCCATGAAGTAGAAATAGATGTCTTTCTGGAATTCCCTTGCTTTTCTTATGATCCAGTGGATGTTGGCAATTTGATCTCTGGTTTTTCTGTATTTTCTAAATCTAGCTTTTACATCTGGAAGTTCTCAGTTCGTGTACACCCGAAGCCTAGCTTGAGGGATTTTGAGCATTACCTTGCTAGCCTGAGAAGTGAATGCAATTGTGTGGTAGTTTAAGCATTCTTTGGCATTACGCTTCTTTGGGATTAGAATGAAAATTGACCTTTCCCATTCCTGTGGCCACTGCTGAGGTTTTCATATTTGCTGGCATATTGAGTGTAGCACTTTCACAGCATCATCTTTTAGGATTTGAAATAGCTCTTCCAGAATTCTATCACCTCCACTAGCTTTGCTAGTACTTCCTAAGACTCCCTTGACTTCACATTCCAGGATGTCTGGCTTTAAGTGAGTGACCACACCATCTTGCTTGTTGAGGTCATTAAAACCTTTTTAGTATAGATCTTCTGTGTATTCCTAACACCTCTTCTTAATATCTTTTGCTTCTGTTAGGTCCATGCCATTTCTGTCCTTTATTGTGCTCATCTTTGCATGAAATGTTCCCTTGAGATCTCCAATTTTCTTGAGTTATTGAGTAGTAGAATGAAGATTGAGACTAGATTTTGTTTTACCTCTGATATACTGTACTCTCCTGATCATGCTAACACCCTAATAGTGTATGTTATGCATCATACTTAAAGGTCTCTTCTAGAGAATGAGCAATATGTTCTCACAGGAAAATTTTTATAACTGTCACATTATAGTAAATATTTTGAATCAGCCTACAGTTCCAAAGTGTGGCTCAACTGGAAAAGAATCCGCCTGCTATTCGGGAGACATGGGTTGGATCCCTGGGTTGGGAAAATCCCCTGGTGAAGGGAATGGCTACCCACTCCAGTATTCTCTCCTGGAGATTTCCATGGACTCTTATCGTCCCTGGGGTTGCAAAGAATCAGACACCACTGAGAGACTTTCACAGTTCCAAAGTATTAAACAGCTTATTAAAAAATGTCTTCTAAATAAACACCACAGAAAACAAACAAACAAACAAACAAAAAACTAGATGGTATTTTGTAATTAAAAAGAAAAGGAAAGAAAAAGTACAGGAAAATTTGCCAAAACTTGGTTAAGTCTTCAGGGTTTCAAATTTTTCACAGAAAAACAAAGCAAAACAAAACTTGACTAGGGACAACATGGAGGCCAGGAACTTTCCATTAGAAATTCCTTAATTGTCTTTATGTACTTGTTAAAAGGGGTTATTTGCATTTTTAGACTTTTTCTTTAATCAGAAAACCCACACTATAAAAATTAGGCTATTCCTACATACCCACTCTCAGTTACTCTAGATAACCCTGAATTACTCATTTTAGAACATCATTGTTAATGTGGTATAAGGATTTCTCCTGTATAGTTAAGTGGTAAAGAAAACGGGATATGGTGTCACAAAGACTTCTATTTATATCATGTATATAGATGTTTGATCTTAAATGAGTTCCATGTTATCAATTTCAATTTATTTGCCACTAAAAATATGGTTGATAATGCCTATATTTCATGGCTGTTTTATGGTTAAATAAAGTGCTTCAAAGATATTGGTTTCTTCCAACCTCAGCATCTTAGTCAAGGCCATTTTGTGTCAAATGAATAAAGCTCATTTAAACTAGTTTAGGCATAAAATGCAGAGAAGGCAATGGCACCTCACTCCAGTACTCTTGCCTGGAAAATCCCATGGATGGAGGAGCCTAGTAGGCTGCACTCCATGGGGTTGCTGAGGGTTAGACACAACTGAGCAACTTCACTTTCACTTTTCCCTTTCATGCATTGGAGAAGGAAATGGCAACCCACTCCAGTATTCTTGCCTGGAGAATCCCAGGGACGGGGGAGCCTGGTGGGCTGCCGTCTCTGGGGTCGCACAGAGTCAGACACGACTGAAGTGACTTAGCAGCAGGAATAAAATGAAAGTTGTTGAAAAGATATTCTGCAGATTCATTCCAAGTAAAAGATTATTAACTAGGTGTCAAGACGGGTGGTAAGAATAAACAGCAAGCTATCAAAAGCCCAAGAAGTTATTTTAAAAGTGTCTTTTCTCTACTGCCAAATGGGTACTTAACCTATTTCTCTACCTCATTTTTAAAAAATCAAATGTAATTGACTTAAGATGCTTTGTTAGTTTCAGGTGTACAGAGAGTGTTATGTATTTTTTCAGATTAATTTACTTTTAGGTTATTACAAAATATTGAATACTGTTTCCTGTGCTACATAGTAAATCCCTATTGTTGATTCATTTTATATATAACAGTGTGTATTTGTTCACCCCAATTTTACTAATTTATACACCCCTCCCTTTCCCATTTCATAACCATCAGTGTATTTTCTATATGTGTGAGTCTGTCTCTCTTCTATTAGTAGAATCATTTGTATTTTAATTCCACATATGAATGATTTTTTGTGTTGAGTTGCTAAGTCATGTCCGATTCTTTGTGACCCAGGGACTGCCACACTCCAGGCTTCTCTGTCTTTCCTATGTCTCAGAGTTTGCTCAGATTCATGTCATGATGCTATCTAACCATCTCATCCTCTGCCACCCTTTTCTCTATTTTCCTTCACTCTTTCCCAGCATCAGGGTCTTTTCCAATTAGCCAGCTCTTTGCATAAGGTGGCTAGAGTACTGGAGCTTGAGCTTAAGCATCAGTCCTTCCAGTGAATATTCAGGGTTGATTTCCTTTAGGATTGACTGGTTTGATCTTGCAGTCCACGGAATTTCAAGAGTCTTCTCAAAAATCACAATTCAAAGCATCAATTCTTTGGCTTTCAGCCTTCCTTATGGTCCAACTCTCACATCCGTAAATAACTACTAGAAAAAACCTTAGCTTTGACTTTATGAACCTTTATCGGCATAGTGATGTCTCGTTTTTTATATGCTATCTAGTTTTGTAATGGCTTTCCTTCCAAGGAGAAAGTGTCTTTTGATTTCATGGCTGCAGTCACTGTCCATAGTGATATTGGCGTCCAAGATGGGTGGGGGGGAATCTGTCACTGCTTCCAGTTTTAACCCTTATATTTACCATGAAGTGATGTGACCAGATGCTATGATCTCAGTTTTTCGAATGTTGGGTTTCAAGCCAGCTTTTTCACTTTCCTGTTTCAACCCCATCAAGAAGCTCCTTAGTTATTCTTCACTTTCTGCCATTACAGTGGTATTGTCTGCACATCAAAGGTTGTTGATATTTTTGCCCACAGTTTTGATTCCAACTTGTGATTCATCCAACCTTCCTTTTTGCTTGATGCACTCTGCATATATTTTATATAAAAATGGTGACATTATACAGCCTTCATGTACTCCTTTCACAATTTTGAACCAGTCAGTTGTTCCATGTCTGGTTCAAATTGTTGCTTCTTGACCCACATACAGGTTTCTCAGATGACAGATAAGGTGATCTGGTACTCCCATCTCTTTAAGAATTTTTCATAGTCGAAGGCTTTAGTGTAATCAGTGAAGCAGGAGGAGATGTTTTTTCTGGAATTCCCGTGTTCTTTTTTTCATAATTCTTTTAGGTTATATGTTAGTTGTTTATTTCAGATTTTCCTTGTTACTTGAGGAAGGCCTGTATTGCTCTGAACTTTCCTTTTAGAGCTGCTTTTGCTGCACCCCCATAGGTTTGTTTGGTTTTTTTCAAGGCTGTGTTTTCGTTGTAATTTGTCTTGAGGTAATTCCCATTTTCTTCTTTTATTTCATCATTACCTCATTTGTTTTTTAACAGCATGCTGTTTAATCTCCATGTAATTGGTTTTTTCTCCCCCTTTTTTCTATGATTGATTTCTAATTTGATACTAGCATGGTCAGAAAGGATGTTTGAATTAATTCTGTCCTCTTAAATTTGCTGAGACTTGTTTTGTGTCATAGTATGTCATTTATACTAAAGAATGTTCCCTAAGTGCTTGAAAGCAACTTATATTCTAGGGGGTTTTTGGGTGTAGTGTCCTGTAGATATCAGTTAGGTCCAAGTACTCCATTGCATCATTTAGGATCTCTGTGGCCTTACTGATTTTCTGTCTGGAAGCTCTGTCTATTGATGTCAGTGGAGTGTTAAAATCTCCTACTATTAATGTCCCTAAATGTCTAGAGCACTGTTGTTCTTCTTGACATTGTTATTTCAAGTAGAGGCCAGCAGGCACTGAAAGGAGTGGATGCCTGCCTGCTTTCCTAAGAATTACCATATGGTTTCTTTTCAACAGAAATCTAAAACAGAAAGAGGAAAACGAAGCAGCAGATACTGGCTGGGTTTACCGCTGGTAACTTGGACTATGTTGTTGTTATTGTTCAGTGGCTAAGTCAGATCTGACTCTGCGACGCCGTGGACTGCAGCCTGCCAGTCTCTGTTCTTCACTGTCCCAAAGAGTTTGCTCAAATTCATGTCCATTAAGTCCACTGATGCTATCCAACCATCTCATCCTCTGCTGCCCCCTTCTCCTTTTGCCTTCAGTCTTTTCCAGCATCAGGATCTTTTCCAGTGAGTTGCCTCTGCACATCAGATAGCTAAAGTATTGGAGCTTCAGCATCAGTCCTTCCAATAAATATTTGTGGTTGATTTCCTTTATGAGTGACTGGTTTGATCTCCTTGCATTCCTAGGGTCTCTCAAGAGTCTTCTCCAACACTACAATTTGAAAGCATCAATTCTTCAGCTATCAGCCTTCTTTATGGTCCAACTCTCACATCCATACATGGCTACTGGGAAAAACATAGCTTGGACTATCCAGACCCTTTGTTGGCAAAGCGATGACCCTGCTTTTCAATACACTGTCTAGGTTTGTCATAGCTTTCCTTCCAAGGAGAAAGCATCTTTCAGTTTCATGGTTGCAGTCACTATCTACAATGATTTTGGAGCCCAAGAAAACAAAATCTGTCACTGCTTGCACTTTTTCCCCTTCTATTTGCCATGAAGTGATAGGATCAGTAGGTAAAAGCTCTGAATCATTATCTGGAACTTCCAAAAAATGTTCTCTACTTTTTATCTGAAAAATGTTAACAAATGCTGAGGGTAAGCTCCTAAGAAAGCCTCCTAAAACCTTATTTCTTCCATCTCTTCTTCCTCCTAGACCACCCAACAGATGTGTTATGTCTAATAGTTGATTTGTGAGTTGAATGATGCTAAAGCTGAAACTCCAGTACTTTGTCCACCTCATGGGAAGAGTTGACTCATAGGAAAAGACTCTGATGCTGGGAGGGATTGGGGGCAGGAGGAAAAGGGGATGACAGAGGATGAGATGGCTGGATGGCGTCACCAACTTGATGCACATGAGTTTGAGTGAACTCTGGGAGTTGGTGATGGACAGGGAGGCCTGGTGTGCTGCAGTTCATGGGGTCGCAAAGAGTTGGACATGACTGAGCAACTGAACTGAACTGAACTGAAAATAAGTAATCATACTAAGGTGACCGTTACAGTTGTAATTAACTAAAAAATTTTCTCTTATTTTCTGGAGACAAGAATATGTTGATTAAGAACTAGCTTCAGAAATAGTAACCTCATCTACCATTACCTTCTTGTCATGTAGTATGCGGTAAACTAATTGGTTATACTGCAAGGCAGATTTGATAAATTTTCAATTCTTGATGCATTTCCTTCCTTCCATCCCTCCTGCTTTATAGCCTTCTTCCTTCCCTGATATTAACATGTTGTTCTTCTCTTTTTGAAATTAGAAGCACAATGAAAGCCACTTATCCATTTACTTGTGATGTGCTTGAACTGAGCTTACACAGTCTCTGAGTAAGAATTCTGACAAGATATTTTATTTCATTGGGTCTCAGGTTTTGGGGGCTTCTCAGGGACTTCCCTGATGGCTCAGACAGTAAAGAACCCACCTGCAATGAAGGAGACCTGGGTTTGATCCCTTGTTTGGGAAGATCCCCATTGACAGAGGAGCCTGGCGGGTTACAGTTCATGGGGCTGCAGAGTCAGACACGACTGAGCCACTAGGTGGCACTAGGGTAAAGAACCCGCCTTCCAGTGCAGAAGACATAAGAGACACAGGTTTGATCCCTGTGTCAGGAAGATCCCCGGGAGAAGGAAATGGCAATCCGCTTCAGTATTCTTGCCTGGAGAATCCCATGGACAGAGGAGCCTGGAAGGCTACAGTTCATAGGGTCACACAGAGTTGGACACAACTGAAGTGACTTAGCACACATGCACACACTGTTAATGTATTACTGTTAATTTCTCTTTATGTCTGTTCAGTTCAGTTCAGTTGCTCAGTCATGTTGACTCTTTGCAACCCCATGAACCACAGCACGCCTGGCCTCCCTGTCCATCACCAAATCCTGGAGTTCACCCAAAACCATGTCCATTGAGTTAGTATGTGTTTATATGTTTAGATCCTCTTATATTTGGCGCATATATATTAATAAATATAATGTCCTTTTCTTATATTCATCCCTTCATTATACAATATCCTTCTTTATATTTCTTTACACATTTAAGTATCTATTTTGTCTGATATAAGTATTGGTACTCCTGTTTTCTTGTCATTTCCATTTGCGTGAAATATTTTTTCATTCACTCACTTTCAATCTGTGTGTGTCTTTTGCCCAATGTAAGGCTCTTGCAGGCAGCATATTATAGGATCTTGTTTTTGTTTTTTATCTAATCTGCTGCTCTGTGTCTTTAGATGAGAACATTTAGTTCTTTGAACTGTAATTATTGATAAGTATGTATTTATTGCTGTTTCCAGTCGGTTTTCTAGTTGTTTGTTTCTTCTTTTTCCTTTTGGACTTTGATAGTTTTCTTTGTATTAGGCTTGAGCTCCTTTCTTTTTGGAGTTTGTGAGTCTATTGTGTCTTTGATTTCTGGTTACCCTCGTTTTCAAGTATATTAACCCATAACTATATCTACTCACACTAGACTAATAGTTTTATAAATTCAAATACACTGTAAAAGATCTACATTTTACATTCTCCTCCACAGCATTTTGGGGTTTTGATGTTCTGTTTTCTATCTTTGCTTATCCTTTTCCTGTTAATTGTAGTTATAGCTGCTTTTACAAAAATGTTTTGACCATTTTTAATCTTTATACTAGCTTATTTAAATGATCTTCGATCCTTTTATATATTTGGCTCTCCTATCATGTTTTCTCCTTTCCAATAGATTCATGCTGCATTTCTATTCAGAGAAGACCACTCAATATTTCTTTTAGGTTAGCTTTAGTATTGCTGTATTCTTTTAGTTTTCGTTTATCTGAGAAATTATTAGCGTCTCCTATTCTAAATAATAGTCGTGCCAGGTATAGAGTATCCTAGGTTGAAATGTTTTCCTTTTCACGTTTTTAAATATATCATGCTACTTCTTATGACCTGCAAATTTTCTGTAGAAAACTCAGCTGATAGACTTGTGAGGGTTCCCTTAAAACTAACTCTTTGTTTTCTCTTCCTGCCTTTAGCATCCTCTCTTTGTCCTTACCTTTTGTGATTTTAATTATAGCTTGGCATGGATCTGAGTGGGTTCATCTTGTTTGGACCCTCTGCGCTTCCTGTACCTGGATATCTATTTCCTTCTTTAGGTTTGGGAATTTTATACCCATAATTCTTTGAAGATTTTTTCAATCCCATTTTTTCTTTCTTCTCCTTCTGGAACCTCTATTATACAGAGACCGGCATAGTTTATATTATTTATCCCATAGATCTCATATGTTGTTTTGGTTTTTACTTTTGTCTTTCTGTCTGCTGTTTTAATTGGGTGACTTCCATTATTCTGTCTTCCAGATCATTTGTTCATTCTTCTACATTATTTAATTTGCTATTCATTGCTTTTAGCTGTGTATTTATCTCAGTAATTAAGTTAGCTAATTTTGATTGGTTCCTCTTTATAGTTTCTGCTGTGCTGCTAAGTCACTTAAGTTGTGTCTGACTCTGTGTGACTCCATAGACGGCAGCCCACCTGGCTCCCCTGTCCCTGGGATCCTCCAGCCAAGAACACTGGAGTAGGTTGCCATTTCCTTCTCCAAAGCATGAAAGCAAAAAGTGAAAGTGAAGTCGCCCAGTCATGTCTGACTTAGCAACCCCATGGACTGCAGCATATCAGGCTCCTCTTTCCATGGGATTTTCCAGGCAAGAGCACTGGAGTTGGTTTCCATTGGCTATTTCTACCTCCTTGTTCAAGGGGTATGCATTTCTGTCCATAAATTTACTTAATCCCTGTAGCATTTTTATTGCCTCCTTTTTGAACTCAGCATCTAGTAAGCTGGATAGGTCTATTTAATTGTTTGCTCTTTCAGGGGATTTCTTTTTTCCTTTAATTAGGAGTCGTTCCTCTGCTTTTCCATTTTAAATTTCTATGTCTCTATGAATTTAGGAGAAACAATTATCTGCTGTGGTCTTAAAGGGCAGTTTTGATGTGTGAGTATCACTGTGTAGACTGCGAGAGCCCAGTATTTTTGCTGTGAGGGCTGTTTTTGGTATGGAAGCCTGATATGTCTTTCTTCAGAATGTGCTGGCCATTATCCCCTTGATAAGGGAATGTGCTTGATGTTGTAGTGACTAGTTCAGTTCAGTTCAGTTCAGTCGCTTAATCGTGTCCAACTCTTTGTGACCCCATGAATCGCAGCACACCAGGCCTCCCTGTCCATCACCACCTCCTGGAGCTCACCCAGACTCACGTCCATCAAGTCCATGATGCCATCCAGCCATCTCATCCTCGGTCGTCCCCTTCTCCTCCTGCCCCCAATCCCTCCCAGCATCAGAGTCTTTTCCAATGAGTCAACTCTTCGCATGAGGTGACCAAAGTACTGGAGCTTCAGCTTTAGCATCATTCCTTCCAAAGAAATCCCAGGGTGGATCTCCTTCAGAATGGACTGGTTGGATGTCCTTGCAGTCCAAGGGACTCTTAAGAGTCTTCTCCAACACCACTGTTCAAACACATCAATTCTTCGGCGCTCAGGCTTCTTCACAGTCCAACTCTCACATCCATACATGACCACAGGAAAAACCATAGCCTTGACAAGACAGACCTTGGTTGGCAAAGTAATGTCTCTGCTTTTCAATATACTACCTAGGTTGGTCATAACTTTTCTTCTAAGGAGTAAGCGTCTTTTAATCTCATGGCTGCAGTCACCATCTGCAGTGATTTTGGAGCCCAAAAAAATAAAGTCTGACACTGTTTCTACTATTTCCCCATCTATTTCCCATGAAGTGATGGGACCAGATGCCATGATCTTTGTTTTCTGAATGTTGAGCTTTAAGCCAACTTTTTCACTCTCCTCTACAGTTAGAACTGGACATGGAACAACAGACTGGTTCCAAATAGGAAAAGGAGTACATCAAGGCTGTATATTGTCACCCTGCTTATTTAACTTCTATGCAGAGTACATCATGAGAAACGCTGGACTGGAAGAAACACAAGCTGGAATCAAGATTGCCGGGAGAAATATCAAGAACCTCAGATATGCAGATGACACCACCCTTATGGCAGAAAGTGAAGAGGAGCTAAAAAGCCTTTTGATGAAAGTAGTGACTAGAGACTGCACCAAATGTTGGATAGGGTCTCTCCTTTGCTCTGTGACTGCCACAGCCCTATTAGGAACAGAGTTTCGTCCTCAGTTGTTGAAGTAGAAGCCCTGAAGGTCCAGTTCAGTAAGTCTCCATTGTCCTTAAGCGTGTTCTCTATCCTCAAAGAAGTGAGCACTGAAGCAGATGAGGCCTATCACAGTGAACCTGTGTGTTGCCCATGCAGGCATCCTCTGCTCTGTTCAAATTACTGCTTTCATCCTGGGTCCAAGAGAGTGTGAGATTTGTGTATACCTTATAAGAGTTCAGTTTCTATTCTCCTGAATAATTAAACCCCACTGGCTTTGAAAGCCAGATGCTCTGGGAGCTCCTTTTCTTGGTGCAGGGCTCCCAGGCTGGGGAGCCCAATGTAGGGCTCAGTCCTGTGAGAGAGAACCTCTACAATATAATTATTCTCCAGTTCCTGGGTGTACAACTCAGGACTTGATTATATCATGGTCCACTCCTCCTACTCATCTCTTTGTAGTCCCTTCTTTGTGTCTTTAGTTGTCAAAGATCTTTTCTGGTAGATTCTGGTCTTTTTCATTGATGGTTGTTCCACAAATGGTTGTGATTTTGGTGTGCTTGTGAGAGGAGGTGAGCTCAGGGTCTTTCTACTCTGCTCTCTTTAATGATCTCCAGTTTTTACATTATTAAATTGTTAAGAATTCAGTGATACAATCAAGTGTCTGGTTCACAGTAATACCAACAGCTAAGAATGATTGAACATCTGCTCTGTGATAGATGTGTTCTAATTGTTTTTCTTGGCTGACACTTTTAATACAGTGACCCTGTGTTACCTGATTTATACATGGGGAATATAAAGCAGAAGTGTCTGCTCAGTTTCACATATCCAGAAATTAATAGGGCCAGTATTCAAACTCAGTCAATGTGGTTCCCTAAAACTAGGGCTCTTAATTATGCCCTTAATCAGTGAATAGCAGAGCCTCAATAATACCAGCGGGTCTCCTGATTTGTTCTATGTTGAATCATATCATGCAATGCATATCTTCAATGATCTTTCAGAAGTAATCATGTAACTTAGTTCTATAACATAGATTGTTAATCTACAGCTGTCCCTAGTAAAGTGTGCACCAGAATCATCTTTGCATTTTTTTTTAAACACAAATGCCTATACCCACTGAGTCTTGTGACATTCTAAGAGTGAAGCAAAAAAAAAAAAAAAAAAGAGTAATTTTTGTTAGCTTTACAGTTGATTTCCTACTCAAGAACCAATAAATCCATTTGGGGGAACTTGTTCAGGATAGAAGGGCTCGCTTTCTACATGAAACTCAACATTAGTGCCTACAAATCAAAATGGCCTAGGTTAGGGTCAGGAAATTCAGCAAATTTCCCAGAATAATGTTTTGCACAACAAAATTTGACATTCATTAACCTAGGGTTAAGACTTGAGTGATCAGCCAAGTTTCTCTTCCTGTGAAGCAACAGGCAAATCACAGACAGAAGTGGCAGCGATGTCTCCCACTACCCCCCATGACATGGAGCTCCCTGGGCTTCATCTCACCCGCAGAGCAGTCAGTCGCTCTGGTGCTCTGGTATCTTCCCTGTTAGTTATGCTGCCCTGCCACCATCAATTGTTATGCATTTGGATTTTCTTTGGGCAAGTCAGCCCCCTCAGTGTTTCCTCAATCAACTCACAGTCAGAAAACTCATGTTAAAGAAGCTTGTAAGTCAGCCACAAGGTTGGCAGTTTTAATTTTATGTGATTTATAAATTGCTGCTGTTATTGATTCTGTTGTTGCTGGTGAACCCTGCTGCTACACGAGGCAGCTGCCTTCTGTAGTTAAGGTGTGCCTGCATCCACTAATGGCTGTCTTGGTCACAGATACAATTTTATAACAGATGTCATTTACCTAGACCGACACTGCATATGGAAATTCCTGCTGTTTGCCTTTAGCATACCAGTGAGAGGAAGCCGTCTCCTTGCTGCACGCCAAGTTGTATCACTGTCAGCTAACAATTCAGAACGCAAGAGCTACTCTTTGAAAAAATCCCACTGGGATACTTTTCTCAGTATGGCAAAAAAAATAACCATTTTTTGCATCCCATTTCTTGTGAAGTAGGCAAAGAAACTTGGTATAATAACAAGAAGTGGAAGAATGATCAAACGTAAATAGTTATACATCTGAAGTCCACATCCTGCATGGTCTTTTTGTAAGAAGCACTGTGGTGAAGGCTACTTCATTTCTTTTGACAATAACTCACTTTATTTTCAACTCTTTTTTTTTTCCTTAGTTCAAGAACACCAAAAATTTTAAGATATACCAATTATTTTTTAGTAGCTTTTCAGGAACAAAATTTTTAAATGGAAAAAGTGTATATTTACATTCAGTTTTTTACATTTTACTTCTGGTGGTGCTGGGTCTTCTTTGCTGTGTGCCACCTTTCTCTAGTTGCATTGTGTAGGATTCTCATTGCAGTGTCTTCTTGTTGCAGAACATGGACTCTGGGCTCATGGGCTCAGTAGTCGTGGTACATGGCATGTAGAATCTTCCCGGGAAAATTGAACCCATGTCCTGCAGAGTCTCAAACACTGGACTAACAGGGAAGTCCTCCGTTCAACTGATTATAAAATACAACACAGACTAAGAAATATTAAAATGTTAAAAAGTACCTTGGAGCAAGCAAATGTAGTACATTTATTATGAGATTCTTTAGGCCTTTAAAAAAACTTTGCCCTCAGTGGCCATGAATCAATTTATAATTGTGTTACAAGGCCTGAGGATAACACTTCCAATCACAAATTAAATTTGATCAGCCTGGGCTCCAATTTGACTTGCTGTGTGTAATGTATTCTATCATATTTTTTCTCTTTAAAGAAAAAAATAAAGCTTGTGAGAAAATAGGTCTGCTTGTTACTATCATTAATAGCTAACACTTGCTATATGACCGGTACTTTCTGAACATGATCTCATTAAATACACACAAAAACCCCAGGGACTAGATACTATCATTATCCTCCAGAGTAATAATTAATGCTATTCACAAACGTTTCTTGCGATCCACCTCCTGGGCAATTGATGTGATTCCATGCCCCCAAGTTCCCTCCTCCCTTTGATATTAGGCTTGTCTATTGACCTGAATCCTGAGTGACTATAAGTAGCAGAGCACCCTGTCTACCCACCTTGGACAGGAGAGAGAAAAAAAAAAACTTTTATTAGAACACCAAGATATAGGGGTTGTTTGTTACTGGCACATAACCTATAAAATCCTCACAGATTTATCCTCATTTTTTAAATTAAGAATCTAGAGTCCTTTCCTCACTGTCATTATAAGCTATATTCTTCATTCCTACCCCTGTAAATACAGTTCTTTACTGCTCTATTTATACAATTTGTTTCAATTCCTGCTCGCCTCTTTAATTTTGTGGCATAATTTTCTCAGCTCTTCTGAACACCTCTTTTGCAATTCTCTGAAGTCTTTGATGTTTGATGGAAATCATCACCCTAAAGCAGGGATGAGGTAGAAGGGAGTTTAAAGTTTGGAAAAAACTGTATTCTGCCACCCATCTATTGAAAGGTAAATGGCAGTGACCAGTGTGTGGAGTAGTCTTCAATGAGAAATAAACATCTTCATTTTATTAATACTCCCTAAACTGGGAAGTAGGCTCATGGCTCTTCAAATATCATGACCAATTTTTATTGTGTATTAAGTTTTTAACTGTGAGGAACTTCTTTGAATGTTATTACAGGGCTCTTTAGCTAACAATTCTGACATGATAGTCATTGAGGGTCAAAACAGAATTAAGCAAAGTGACCCTAGTCTTTGCTTAGATTTAAAAATCTAAAGTATGCCATTTTCTTGCTTCTCAATGTAAGGAAATTTAATAATCATATTGTCCCACCTTTTTGCATATAATCTGAGGACTATCCTGGAACATACCTTTTGAGGTCATTAGAAATATAAAATAAATACATTAAAAATTTTGTACAGAAAGTTACTATCACTAATTCCCAAATGAGACAGACTGCAAAAGCTCCTCAGATCAATAGAGCATTGTCTTTGCTTTCAGGATACTCACAGGGGAGGAAGGGAAACATAAAGATAATTGCAATCCAGTGTGCTGATTCTTAGTATGACAAGAGGTAGACAGGTATGTGAGCATGGAGGAAGAATTTAATCTTGGCTGAGGGAACCAGAGGAATCAAGGTTTAAGCAGAAATCTGAAAACAGTCTTAACAGGTAGACAAGGAAATTCTGGCAAAAAGAACAGCAAAACTATGGAGTTCTGAGAGCATTGGTTTGAAGTATAAGGAGAACAGGTCATGAGCAGAATCTGGAAAATTAACCAACAATAATTTAACATGTGTATGTAGCGGGGCAGCAGGCTCTAGCTGTTTCTGTCTTGTGCTTTTGGTTTTTATGTTAAACTACTCTAAATCTTTTTGCAAGAATGTGAGGTATAAAAACTGATGCCTTTAGACAGCAGAGCTTAGCCCTTAGCACCTCTGTAGGAGTTGACAGCCAGCTGAGAGTCAGGACAAGAGATGCCTAAAGGTAAGTCGTCCTGGTGAAGGAGGAACAAAGACACAGAGGAGGAGCACCACTGGAATAAGGATGGGACCAGAGGTTAAGTGAGGGCTTCTCTACTTTTTAATCATTGCTTCTAACACCTACACTTATTTTGCAATGTCTCTGCACCATGGGTACAAATAACAAGGATTTTTATTTACATTTAATACTATGACATCTCATCTTCGGTAATAATGTCAGTGAATTCAAAAGGTATGTATGCACTAGTTATAATTTTCTAACACACATTAAGATAAATATGAAACTAAAATCACTCCATTGCCACTAAAATTATGTCATTTATCCCACCTGTTACATGTAACACATTTTATTTTTTATTTTTTTATCTTTTAAATTTTTATTTTTACTTTATTTTACTTTACAATAGTGTATTGGTTTTGGCATACATTGACATGAATCCACCACGAGTGTACATGAGCTCCCAAACATAAACCCCCCTCCCACCTTCCACCCCACACCATCCCTCTGGATCATTCCCGTGCACCAGCCCCAAGCATCCTGCATCCTGCATCGGCATCCTTAACCAATCATAAGAGAAGATCCTGGCTTGAAGAGAATGACGTCTGTACCTGCCTGGCTATTTTTAGTCATAATGTTTTTCAGAACCAGTAGATTTCTGAAAAGGAGTTAAGCATACTGAGGGAGCAATAAAAAAGAGAGAGAGAAAGAATTAAAAGGCAAGAGAATAAAAGAGAAAACCCAGCAGATCCCTACACACGTTGAGGTACTACGGTATAGAGGTTCAGACAGCAAAATCTATCAGGCACTGCCAGGGTTCAGACTGTCTCTGCTACTTGCTAACTACGTGATTTGAGCAAAATTCCTCACATCCTTGGTTTCTCAGTTTTCCCATCTTTAAAACAAAGTTCATCATATACCAAAAAGGGTTTTGTGAGGAGTAAAATTTGAAGATAGAAGGGTGTAAGAAGTGATGCTGAATAAGTGCAAAATGTTAGGTAACATTATTCTTATTAGATATACCAGTACCATAATGCATTTTTAGGGCTTTTTGAAACCTGCAAGGGATTTTTTTAAACTGCTCAATGGACTCAATAAAAGAAATCAAATCTACAGTTTTGATCTGTATATGAACATACCACCAACACAATGCAGTAAGGCTCAGGTAATAGTCTTGCATTCAGGATGGTGAAAGGACAACTTCTGGTCTGCCTTGAGATCCTCTTCTTCTAGAAAACAATCCTCTGCCATGTCCCACACCAGGATGGACAATGGTCCTCTTCGATACTTATCTCAAGATACATGTGCTTGGGTTTGTTGCTTTCTTATTTCAGACTGTATTCTATTTGCAGGAAAAAAAAATTGAATCTTTATTCTTGTCCCAACTCAAAGTTAACTTTAAGTGCTACTTGAATTAGTTTCTTTCAGATCTGAGGTATTCTGTCTCCTTCACTTTGTGCTTTAAGAATGATGATGCTTAATTTCTTCTTTGCCTCAGGCTCCTCTTCTCCACCTCAATCAACATTCTTTCATATGTGTCAGATTTTAATCCACACCATTTCTTGTGCCACATTCATTTCACTCTGGGGGGCTCAACCCCCTATTCAAATAAAGGATGTGACTATTGTGCAAAAGCAAGGAAGCCATTACAATGCCTGAGTCATATATCTCAACATCTTCTACAGCTGCTGCTGATGGCATTTCTTTTCATCCTGATCATTTATGAGAATTCTCTTTCCCTAAGCTTTGTTTCCTTTTCTCATATGAAATATGGCTAAAGATGGAGAGAGATTCTTGTCCACGGTTTGTGACAGCTCACCACTTATGATGACCATGAACGTATTCACAAGGCAAACAAATGATATCTTAGAGAACAGAGTTTCCGGGGGTATTTCTTCCCCTGGGTACCCCATAGACTGCTGTGCACCTTGAAGTTGGAGCATGATCCTTTGTAGATTCAAGGCCAGAATTCTGTAAATTCTGTAATGAAATTCTGTTACTAAGTGATTGGGGAGTGTGGAGAATGTTAAAGAAACCAGTTCTATTCAAAGCTAAGGGGGAACAACTTGCCGGTCAATATAGATCATTTCTAGAATTGTAAACGCAACCTTGCTGAACTTGGAGAAATTATAAAGAAAAAACAGTCAAGAGTTCATATTCCAGGAATTATAAAACTGCTAATTATCCACTTCGAGCCTCTTGCTACATTTTGCCCTGGGTCATCTATCAGGCTGATTTTTGGCATTAGCTCCTATATTTTCGGCTTTTGATAGACAAATGAGATAATATGTCTCCAAGTCAGAGAAATATTTTCCCCAAATTCAGTAAGAATAAATTATTGATTAAAGGAAAAATAAATTTACAAATCACTTCTGAAGATATGGGAAAGTTTGATCCTATCTTTACAAAACGAGAGTTTCTCTACTGTCATTTTCGGTTAACGCATGGAGAAACCCCGTATGATACTTCTAACAGTCTGACACATCCTTCTCAGTTTTTTCAACCACGCTTCTGTTACTTTCTAGGGCCCATATCAAAACAGCTCCGTTTCTGTTTCTGCTCTTCATCTATCCTCCCTTCACTCTGCGGCAGACGCAGTGACTGACAATTGTGATGAGGTTTTTACCGCCCAGAAAATGTCTCTGCACCATTGTTTTCGATAGCTTTCATAACTGAGTCCATCTGCTCCTCCCCCCGCCCCTTTCCTGTCGTGTGAAACATTTCTGAAATACAGTGCGGGAAAGAAATGCCATCGTGCGCCGCTGCCTCGTGTTGTGCCGTGCATTCATTTTCAAGCGGCATCACTCTGCAGCACTCATTTCTCCAGGAAAATGGCAAAGTGTTGATGCCTTGAGGGCCTGACTTGGCTTTTTATTTCCTTAATCATAAGTAATTAGAGAACCTGCCACATGTTGTTTTGGATAGTATTTAAGTTCAGAAATGCGGTGAAAGGGTGATATATACAGCAGGAGTAAAGATATCCAAAGGCAAATGAGTATCTTCCAAAGCTCAAATGGGTTGATTTGTTACTTCAGCCCACTCAACAACACCTGGCTCTGCATAAAATTGAAGACTCAGCCTAAGAGAAAAGTATGTAATGGGGCACCAAAAAGAAATCATGGCTCAATCTCATTCTCCACTGTATAATTAACCTTCTAGATGGGAAGATGGCTCCGTGCAGGATGAGGTGTGACATTAAGGCCTCTCCCAGTCTCTTCCTCCCTCTGCCACAGCAACCAAAGTGCTCTTTAGGAATTATTCCTTCAGGTCTTAAAGCTGTCTTAATTGCTAAAACTCTACTTTTAAATTGTCAGTATCTCCCTTAGATGATACTTCTTCAGGGGTTAGTTGCATTTAACTGTCTAAACACATCTGCTAGCCAGGAGGGGAACTGGGTTGAAAAGTAGGCTTAAATAGGTTTCTGGGTTGAGGAAGCAGGAGCAGCAAGAGGAAGGACAAGAGAGTTGAAAAGTTAGTAGTCACCAAAACCCAAGGTAGACTCTCAGGATTTCAGTGACAGATGGAAATTAAAGATGATCTAATAGGGTTTCCCTGGTGGTCAAATGGTTTAATAATCCACCTTGCAATGCAGGGTGAAAGTGAAAGTGAAGTCGCTCAGTCGTGTCTGACTCTTTGCGACACCATGGACTGTAGCCTACCAGGCTCTGAGGAGCCTCTCAGTCCATGGAATTTTCCAGGCAAGAGTACTGGAGTGGGTTGCCATTTCACCTGTTCTATCCCTGGTCCAAGAAGATCCCACATGCCATGGGGCAATTAAGCCCCTGCACCATAACTACTGAGCCTGCAAGCCGCAAACAGAGAGTAGCCTCCACTCATCATAACCAGAGAAAGCCTGCACGCAACCACAAAGAGCCAGTGCAGCCAAAGATATTTAAAATTAATAAATGATGAATGAAAAGTGATCTGATAACCACTTGTGTTCTTTATGCATGCAGCAGGTGAATACCTAGCTTACAGTTTTTCCAATGGCAATTAATTATAGTGAACCTGTGTGTGTGAAAGTTGTTCAGTCGTGTCTGACTCTTTGCAACACCATGGACTATACAGTCCATGGAACTCTCTAGGCCAGAATACTGGAGTGGGTAGCCCTTCCCTTCTCCAGGGAATCTTCCCAACCCAGGGATCGAACCTGGTCTCCCACAATGCAGGTGGATTCTTTACCAGCTGAGCCACAAGGGAAGCCGTTGTGAACCTACTGAGACTTTTTTCCAACCCAATAGTAACCACTGTTCAGGGTGCCTGATAAGCACTGTAAGATGTCCATGGCATGAAGAATACTTCCACTATGCTTTGAATTAAGCACCAGCACACTCCAGAAGTTCTAGTAACAGTCCCATCTGAGCAATATGATTAGATGGAGGAGAAATAGAACAAGAAGGTAGTTGGAGCTCAGGACATACAGTCCCAACTAGGGCACCTTGACATACTGAATGTCTTAAACTGAAGGAATTTGGGGAAATGGTAGAAGCAGAAAGGTCTCTTTGATCTTCTCTGCCCCCTTTCCCTTATTCCCTGAAACAGATCATAAAATCCTCATGTCAGAGGGCCCCTCCCTATACCCAGAGAAAAGGGTCAGGGACATAAAAGAAAAATCCTAACTAATAGGTCTTGCTGAGTTTCCCCCATTTACTACAGTTACCTCATACACTTTAACTATCATACTCTTCCATGACTATCAGCTAACCAAGCACAAAAATAACGGTCTGTTTCTTGGGTCTTCATTTCCTTATGAAGCCTCCCACATCACATAAAACTTATTTAAGTAAGCATGGATGCTTTTCTCCCCATAGTTTGTCTTTTTCAGTTCAATATTCACACCCAGCCATGGACCCTAACAGGATCAAGGAAGAGCCTTTTTCTTCCCTCCAAGGCTGAAGCAAAAGCCATCAAACTCAGAGATATTCCCAATTGTATCAGCTTCTCTCATACATTTCTGACCAAAACCAGGATGGGATCTACAGTTTCATTTCCAGGGAGTATGGAAGTTGCTAGCTCATGGATTATCTCTCAGTTGTTGCATCACTAAGTCCTGTCCCAACTCTCTGTGACCCCACATATTGCAGCACATCAGACCCCTCTGTCCTTCACTGTCTCTTGGAGTTTGCCCAGACTCATGTCCACTGAGTCAACGATGCTATCTAACCATCTCATTGTCTGGCACCCCTTTTCCTCCTGCCCTCAGTCTTTCCAGCATCAGAATCTTTTCCAATGAATCGGCTCTTCACATCAGGTGGAGAAAGTATTGGAGCTTCAGCTTCATCAGTCCTTTCAATGAATATTCCAGGTTGAATTCCTTTAGGATTGACTGGTTTGATCTCCTTGCACCCCAAGGATCTCTCAAGACTCCTCCAGCACAATTCTAAAGCATCAATTCTTCAGTACCCAGCCTTCTTTTTGGTCCAATTTTCAAATCCATACATACATGACTACTAGAAAAACCATAGTTTTGACTATATGGACCTTTGCTGGCAAAGTGATGTCTCTGCTTTTTAATACTCTGTCTGGATTTGCCATAACTTTCCTCTTGAACTAGGGAGCAAAAAGTCAAGCAGTGGATTATTATATGATGTTATACAAATCATTCATGAACTCCAATCTTCAGTTTCTTGAGTTGTGAAAAGTGGGAGACAGACTTAACAAAAGATTTTCGGCCCTGTCTATGGAGCCGTTTAGTTTTTGTGAAGTCACCTCAAGGGCCACTGCAGAGATGTGGGGAGAGAGGAGGCGGGTGAGGCTCCAGTCACAGCTTGTCTCTTCCCCTGCTCTGCTGCCCTTGACAGTGAAAGGGCCTCTTCAGATTCTGGAACAACCTTCCCCAAGGGCAGCTTTCATTATCAATATCCTTCTCAAAAGGGATACACACTGTCCTGAAAATGAAGTCAGACTTCAGGTCTGTAATGCTGCAACCCAATTTGTGTCCCAGAATTTCTCATATTTTAAGCCAGTGCCTTTGCTCATCTGTCCTTATGCCATGAATGACTTATCTGACAATTTCTGCCTTTGAAAATTTTCCCCGTCCTTCAAACTCCCATGAAATATTTGTTCCCATGAAACCTTCTTTTTCTGTTTTTCCATGTGTCCCCCATTCTCTTCCCCCTTGCCATTCTGCCCATTATATGGCTCCTTCATATTTATCAGTGTGTAGCACTGTGGGATGTGTGTGTAGGAGGAGAGAGATTCCTCTAGCAAACTGAAACATTTCTGAGATAAACACTATCTTATTTGTGCTTATGTTTACACACCCACAGATGCTGAGTAAATGTATGCTGAACAGAAAAGCAGTTTTAATAAAAAAAATCCTCCAGCTCAAATATGCGTGAAAATCGCCTGGATTGAATTATCTAAAGGTTCTTTCTGGTTCCCAAGCTGTGGAGTCCATATGAAATGCTAACTCCATATGAACCTGTATATTCATGCAGATGTGCCTGGAGTGAGAAATCCAGAGGCAGTGTTCTCGTAGGGCTGCCTAACGTGGCACTGTTGGAAATGCTTTTTGGTGATGGCCTTTGGGTAAAATAAGTAACAGAAATTGAATTCTTGTCTTTGAAATTGTCCTGGGGGTTTGTATAGCTAGAAGGGCATTACAGATTGCTATGGACCTCATCTTCTCACTCAAAGTGTCAGACTCTGCAGTGTCGATGCCCACAAATATTCCCTACAGTCCCCAAGGGATACTGCACATGAGATCAGGATAAACCTATGCCATCTGGGTATTACGCTGTCCTGCCAGCCTCCACTGGAGATTCGCTGTACCCACCAGGCATTTTAGTGTTCTTTTAGTAGCAGTTGTTTTCTGCCAGGGTTCTGTTGAGTCAGCTACCCTAACTAATTGCCTAGAAAAGCAATGCTCTGCCTGGGGTGGTGACTCCTGGTGCTTCCCAGGGTGCTTTCAGTTCTCACACAGTCCTTTATGAGACTGATTTGTTTAATTTCTGACTGTTCTTCTTTGCAGGTGCTGAGCAATAATTCCTGGGTCCTGGTAAGGAGGACAAGGTATTTACTTCCCCCCTCCTACTGTCCTCTGTATTGCATATATACATATATACACACACATATATATGCATATATATTGTGCACATATATATGTATGCATATATGCATACATATATGTACATATATTGGAGAAGGCAGTGGCACCCCACTCCAGTACTCTCGCCTGAAGAATCCCATTGGTGGAGGAGCCTGGTGGGCTACAGTCCATGGGGTTGCTAAGAGTAAGACACAACTGAGCGACTTCACTTTCCCTTTTCACTTTCATGCATTGGAGAAGGAAATGGCAACCCACTCCAGTATTCTTGCCTGGAGAATCCCAGGGATGGAGGAGCCTGGTGGGCTGCTGTCTATGGGGTCGCACAGAGTCGGACACGACTGAAGTGACTTAGCAGCGGCAGCATGTACATATATAATATATATATATATATATATATTATATATGTATGTATATAGGGCTTCCTTAGTGATTCAGATGGTAAAGAATCTGCCTACAATATAAGAGACCCAGGTTCGATCCCTGAGTAGGGAAGATCCCCTGGAGAAAGGAATGTCTATCCACTCCAGTATTCTTGCCTGGATAATCCCATGGACAGAAAAGCCTGGCAGGCTATATAGTCCATGGGTTCGCAAAGAGTCAGACACAACTGAGTGACTAACACTTTCACTTTTTTATATGCATACACACACATATTATTTATACATATTTATTTCTTTTATATTTTTATTGGTGAGAAAAAATAAACAACTGCAAAATAACCACAACAAAGCCAGAATAAAAAAACCCAAAAAATCCATGCTTATCTGTTGCTAATAGATATGCAGATATCCCAAAAGATCAACAGTTATCAGGAAACCCAAATTCTGAATTCCACATTTGACTCAGCAGATTCCTAGCTACAGAATCTACCTCGGTCACCAAATAACTCTTCATTTTACAGATATCTTCAAGCTTCATTGTTAGTGTTTTTGTTTAACTGTCATCTGTGAGCACTCCATTTTGTTCTATACATCTTACATTTAACACCCAAACTAACTCTGTAAGGTTGAGGGTTGTTTTTAATGATTAATTGTATTATTTATTTATTTTTGATATAGGCCATGTTTTTTAAAAACCCTGTTGAATTTGTTGAAATATTGCTTCTGTTTTTTTTTTCTTGTCTTTTTTTTTTTTAATTTTAATTTTTTATTTTTTTTTAAATTTTAAAATCTTTAATTCTTACATGCGTTCCCAAACATTGCTTCTGTTTTATGTTTTGTTTGGTTTTGGTTTTTGCCACAAAGCATGTGGGATCCTAGCTCCCCTACCAGGGACTAAACTTGCTCCTCCTGCACTAGAAAGTGGAGTCTTAACCAGTAGACTACCTGGGAAGTTCCAGGTTGAGGTTCTTATCCTTATACATTTTTCTTTCAGAGTTAACTCAGAGGAAATGTAGATATTTCCTGTTGAAGTTGCCAGCAAGAAATTGATCCCAAATTCATATAAAGGAGTCAGATACTTCTACATAAAAAAAATCTTCATGTGCTTTTATATCATCTCTGCACATGCGTGCTTAGTGAGCTGTGTCTGACTCTTTGTGACCTCATGGACTATATATAGCCCAGGGTTCTCGTGGCTCAGCGGTAAAGAATCCACCTGCAGTGCAGAAGATACGGGAGACATGGGTTTGATCCCAGGGTCAGGAAGATGCCCTGGAGAAGGAAATGGCAACCCACTCCAGCATTCTCTCCTGGGAAATCCCATAGACAGAGAAGCCTGGCAGGCTACAGTCCATGGGGTTGCAAAGACTGAGGCAACTGGGAGCAGCAGATATAGCTTGGACTATAGCTCACTAGGCTCTGCTGTCCATGGAATTTTCCAGGCAAAAATACTGGAATAGGGTGCCATTTCCTATTCTACAACTCTGCACTAGAACCCCTAAATCCAAAATAAGAAGGCAGGCATACATTTTTATTTTCTCCATGCCTGTTCATACTGTACAAGTTGACTAGATTTTGACTTTGGCAAGAGGGGTAAAAAAGGCTTTATTTGCGTGTGAGATAAATAATGTGAGTAACGTGAACAGAATTAGAAATGGAGTGACTAATTAAACTATTGATTACCCCCACAGCTTAAGCTAACACATCAGACAATTTAAACCACAGAAACCACATTCAGATAATTAGGTAGAGAATCTGATTATACTCAGAGGAGCAGAAAAATATAAAAGTGCTGGAATCCATTGCAGCAGACTGCCCAGGGAAGATTACCCAATCTGATCAGCTTCTCCCAAGTGTTAGCTGAAGAATGAGGGTAGAAGCAAGTCCAGCTGTTCTCATAAGAATGTCCTTTTCTGAATTAATTCTTGAGTTTATATGTTTTATTAGAATAAACTATGGGAATAGATATGGTTCTTCTTTGGTAGCTCAGATGGTAAAGAATCTGCCTGCAATGCAGGAGACATGGGTTTAACCCCTGGATTGGGAAGATACACTGGAGAAGGAAGTGGCAACCCACTCCAGGATTCTTGCCTAGAGAATCCCATGGACAGAGGAGCCTGGTGGGCTACAGTCCATAGGGGTCGTAAAGAGTCAGACATGACTGAGTGACAAATATATATACTTCATGGGGATAGAAGAATTCTATTAAAACCACCTCAGAAGTTGTAGTCACCAAATCTGGGTCAGAGAAGAGAAGATAAAAAAGTTGATTCCTTCCCAGGGAGCAATAATAAAGTATCTGCTGAGAACAGAAGTAGTAGTTGGAATGAAAAGTGAAACAGCCTTAACTGTGAAATAGGGTAGAACTTGAAAAAGAGGATTAAGGAAGGAGAGAAGACATGAATAGATCCAACTGACTATATGCCTGCCAACTTAGGAATTTTTCTCTAGGCTCTTAGGAGAAAATCCCAGTTCTTAACACTCATTGCCCCCAATGTTGTTTGCTGCCAAATTCTTGCTCCAGTTTCTCCTGAATTTTATCACGCTATTCATTTCTTTACAAAAATACCTTTCCCCTTTTCCCCTATTTCTCCCTACAAACCCTTGACTTCTCTCTTTATCTGTTCTGTGATTTCTGTGTTGGTAAATTCCCTTTTCTTTTTTTAATTAATATTTTTTGGAGTATAGTTATTTACAATAACCGTTTCTACTGAACAGCAAAGTGAATCAGCTATACGTATACACATACCCCCTCCCTTTTGGACTTCCCTTCCCACTCAGGTCACCACAGACCACTGAGCAGGGTTCCCTGTGCCGGACAGTAGGTTATCATTCTGTGCTGGTAGCTCAGTCGTGCCCGACTCTTAGCGACCCCATGGACTGGAGCCTGCCAAGCTCTGCTGTCCATGGAATTTTTCAGGCAAGAATACTGGAGTGGGTTGCCATTTCCTTCTCCAGGGGATCTTCCCAACCCAGGGATCAAACCCAGGTCACCTGCATTGCAGGCAGATTCTTTACCATTCGAGTCACCAGGGAAACCAGGAAACAGGGATAATAATGTTATCATTAGTTTTCTATTTTATACATGGTTAGTGTTAGTCGCTCAGTCGTACCCAACTCTTTGCAACCCCATGGACTGCAGCCCTCTGTCCATGAGATTTTCCAGGCAAGGATACTGGAGTGGGTTGCCACTTCCTTCTCCAGGGGATCTTCCCAACCCAGGAATCGAACCCAGGTCTCGTGCACTGCAGGCAGATTCTTTACCAACTGAGCTACAAGGGAAGCATGTGTGTCAATCCCAGTCTCTCAATTCCTATCACCCATTCCCTACCCCCTTGGTATCCATATATTTGTTCTTTCTGTGTGTGTTTCTGCCTTGCAAATAAGATCATCTATACCATTTTTTTTTTTAGATTTCACATATATGTGTTAATATACAATATTTGTTTCTCTAATTCATTTTGTTTGACACTGTCTGGGTGCATCCATGTCAGTGAGATGAGATGATAGAAATTGGGTAAATTCCCTTTTCAAAGTTAAACATCAAGTCAAATAGCTTTTGTGTTCTCTTAACATTTCTTGGTTCTAACCAGTAATAAAAGGTTCAATCTGACAAACCCACAACCACCATTTGGATATCTCCCCTCTCCAGCCTGCATTATATTACAGATGAATCTGTATCTTACTCCTTATTTATCAATAAAGCAGAGTATAAACTTGTCCTAATTTCTTTAGTTTATAAGTACAATAAAAACACAACCAGAAGTTCTGATTTCTCCTCCATTCTTAGAAATTTCTGCTGCTATTCTAACTTATGACTAAAAGATGTAATAATATGCTGCATCAGTTTTCCTCAGAAATACTCCTTATGGCACATCATAAAACAAAGTCTTCCAAGTCACCCCATCTTACATTTTCCATTTGTGAAATACCTTCTCCCATGCCCTTACTTTCAGACTGTAAGTGTCGCTAGGTATGAAGTGGGTCTCTTATAGAAAACACATCTATGGATCTTGTTTTTGTATCCACTTAGCCAGTCTGTATGTTTTGGTTGGTCCATTAACCCTTTTACATTAAAGATAATTATTCATACATATGATCGTATTATTATTTTGTTAATTATTTCGGGTTTATTTTTTGTAGATCTTTTCCTTCTGTTTTCTGAGAGGAGAAGTTCCTTTAACATTTGTTGCAAAACTGGTTTAGTGATGCTGATTTCTCCTTTGCTTGTCTGGAAACCTTTTGATTCTGCCATCAGGTCTGAATGAGAGTCTTACTGGGTAGAGTAGTTTGGTTGTGTTTTCTTCGCTTTCATCACTTGGAATATATCACGCCATTCCCTTCTGGCTTATAGAGTTTCCGTTGAGAAATCAGCTGATAACCTTATGGGTTTTCCCATATATGTTATTTGTCATTTTTCCCATGTTGCTTTTAGTAATTTATCTTTGTCTTCAATTTTTGTCACTCTGATTACCATGTGTCCCGGAGTGTTCCTCTTTGGGTTTATCCTGCCTGGGACTCTCTGTGCTTCCTGGACATGGTTGGCTATTTCCTTTCCCATGTTGGGGAAGTTTTTGGCTGTTATCTCTTCAGATATTTTCCGGATCCTTTCTCTCTCTCTTCTCCATCAGAGACCCATATAATGCACATATTGGTGTGTTTAATGTTGCCCCAGAGGTCTGTTAGGCTGTCTTCATTTCTTTCCATTCTTTTTTCTATATTCTGTTTTGCAGCATTGACTTCCACCATTCTGCTGTCCGGGTCACTTATCTGTTACTCTGCCCTCAATTATTCTATTGATTCCTTCTAGTGTCTTGTTCAACTCTGTTCTTTAGTTCTTCTAGATCTCCTTAGTAACTATTTCTTGCATCTTCTGAATCTTTGCTTCCATTCTTTTTCCAAGACCCTGAAACATCTTCATTATCATTCTGAATTATTTTTCTGGGAGGTTGCCTATCCCCACTTCATTTAGTTTTTTGGTTTTTTGTTTTTGTTTTTTGTTTCCCCTGAGGATTTATATTATTCCTTCATCTGGGACATAATCCTGTTTCTTTTCATTTTGGTAGTTTTCTGTGATTGTGATATTAGTTCTGGAGACTGATGGGATTGTAGTTCTTATTTCTTCTGTCTGTCATCTGGTGGATAAGGATAAGAGGCTTTTGCAAGCTTCTTGATGGGAAGGGCTGGCTGTGGGGGAAACTAGGTCTTGCTCTGGTGGGTAGTGAAGTGAAAGTTGCTCAGTCATGTCCCACTCTTTGCAATCCCATGGACTATACAGTCCATAGAAGTCTTAATGCCAGAATACTAGACTGGGTTGCCTTTCCCTTCTCCAGGGGTTCTTTCTAAACCCAGGGATTGAACCCAGGTCTCTTGTATTACAAGCCAATTCTTTGCTAGCTGACCCACAAGGGAAGCTCTGTTGGGAAGGGATATGCTCAGTAGAACTTTAATCCAGTTGTCTGCTGGGGCAGGGGGGAGGGGGGTGCTGTGTTCCCTCTCTGTTAGTTATTTGGCCTGAGGTGACCAACTCCTGTAGCCTATAGGTCTCTGTGTTATTATTGTTGTTCAGTCACTCAGTCCTGTCCAACTCTTTGTGACCCCATGGACTGCAGCATGCTTGGCCTACCTATCCATCATCATCTCCCAGAGCCTGCTCAAACTCATATCCATTGAGTCAGTGATGCTATCCAACCATTTCATCCTCTGTCATGCCCTTTTCCTCCTTCAATCTTTCGCAGCATCATGGTCTTTTCTAATGAGTCAGCTCTTCACATCAGGTGGCCAAAGTATTGGAGCTTCAGCATCAGTCCTTCCAATGAATAGTCAGGATTGATTTCCTTTAGGATTGACTGGTTTGATCTTCTTGCAGTCCAGCAGACTCTCAAGAGCCTTCTCCAACTCTACAGTTTGAAAGCATCAATTCTTCAGCACTTGGCCTTCTTTATTGTCCAGCTCTCGCATCCATACATGACTACTGGAAAAACCATAGCTTTGACTATACAGGTCTTAGTTGGCAAAGCAATATCTCTGCTTTTTAATATGCTGTCTAGATTTGTCATAGCTTTTCTTCCAAGGAGCAAGGGTCTTTTAATTTCATGGCTGCAGTTACCATCCATTTGCAGTGATTTTGTAGCCCAAGAAAATAAAGTCTGTCACTGTTTCCATTCTTAACCCATCTATTTGCCATGAAGTGATGGGACCAGAGGCCATGATCTTCATTTTTTGACTGTTGACTTTTAAGCCAGCTTTTCACTCTCCTCTTTCACTTTCATCAAGAGGCTCTTTAGTTCCTCTTTGCTTTCTTCCATAAGGGTGGTGTCATCTCCATATCTGAAGTTTTGATATATCTCCAGGCAATCTTGATTCCAGTTTGTGCTTCATCTAGCCTGGAATTTTGCATTATATACTCTGAATAGAAGTTAAATAAGCAGGGTGACACAGCCTCAATGTACTCCTTTGCCAATTTGGAATCAGTCTGTTGTTCCACGTCCAGTTCTAACTGTTGCTTCTTGACCTGCATACAGATTTCACAGGAGGCAGGTAAAGTGGCCTGGTATTCCCATCTCTTTAAGAAGTTTCCACAGTTTGATGTGATCCACACAGTCAAAAGCTTTAGAAAGTCAATGAAATAGAAGTAGATGTTTCTTCTGGAATTCTCTTGCTGTTCCTGTGACTCAACAGATGTTGACAATTTGATTTCTGGTTCTTCTGCCTTTTCTAAAGCCAGCTTGAACATCTGGAATATTTCAGTGCACATGCTATTGAAGCCTAGCTTGGAGAATTTTGAGCATTACTTTGGTTTCTATAGTAGAGCTACAGGTTTCTATAGTAGGGCTAATGGTGACCTCCACGAGGGCTTATGCTGCTTAGCACTCCCCAGGACTGCTGCTGTCAGTACCCCCATCGCTGTGGCAGGCCACTACTGACCCACACCTCTGCATGAGACCCTCACACACTCACAGGTCTGACTCAGTCTCCTGTGGGGTCGCTGCTTCTTTCCCCTGGGTCCTGGTGTGCACAAATTTTGTTTGTGCCCTCCAAGAGTTTCTGTTTCCCCCAAACCTACAGAAGTTCTTTAATCAAATCCCACTGGCCTTTAAAGTCAGATTCCCCGGGGATCCCCAGTCTCTTGGCTGGATCCTCAGGCTGGAGAGCCTTACCTGGGGCCTAGAACCTTCACAACAGTGTGAAAACTTCTTTGGTATCATTGTTCTCCAGTTTGTGACTCTCCCACTCTGCAGGTATAGGATTTAATTTTATCATAATTGTTCCCCTCCAACAGTTTCGTTGTGGCTTCACCTTTGTCCTTGGATATGGGGTATCTTTTGTTGGTGGTTTCCAGTGTCTTCCTTCAGTGGCTGTTCAACAGTTAGTTGAGACTTTGGTGCTCTGGCAGGAGAAGATGAGCTCATATCCTCCTACTCTGCCATCTTAATCTTGTCTCTCCTCATCTTACATTTTAATGTCAAAAAAGTAAAGTGTAATTATTACATATCCAAATATTTCATATCATTGTGATAGTTATATTACTTCATCCAGCAATATTCATTGAGCATCTACTAAGTGTCAGATACCATTCTGCTGTTGGTGATGTTACAGTATCCAAAACAAAGTTCCTGACTTAAAGGAGCTGAAATTCTTCTGCCACCAACCTTGGTAGTCCAAAGAAGTAAGCGACCTTCCCAAAATTTAATAATAAATAGCAAAATACCTTTGGATACTCCAGAAGGCTTAATGCAATGTCTTTGGTAACAAACATTTGGAGGAGGCATTTATAGCATTCCTTTATTTAAGATTTTCCTGATTGTCTTCTGCCATAAATTCTCTTATAAAAAAGAATAGAGTAATATACAAAGGTGTTAGTTCAAAGGTTCTGCTTTTGTGTACATTCCTAAAACAATGCAGTTGTCCAACAGCAGCACCACTAATGGTGGTTATCAGGATTCCAGCCATGTAGAGAAACTTATTTACTGTAAATAAAAGTATATTGAAGCAAGCAACTAGTGAGAGTGTTCATCCTCCTGGACTTTATTTTTAGACACAATCTACAATGAAAAGTGATTTTTCAGGTAATTACTAACAATATGAACAAGTGACTGTAGACCTCTGAATGTGACTCTCTTAAACACTGCCACTCAGCCAATACATCCCTTTGTCTGCCATCAAACAGCCTCATCCAAAGGAAAAAAATCATGCTTCACTCTACTCTTCCCTACCCCCATGCTTCCTCATTAATAGTGTAGTAGAAATATTTTCTTGCACTTGTTAAGGGGTATACAAACTTTTACACTTCTTCAGTATACATTATCGTCCTCCTTCTATTCGTCTATTTCTTTTTCTACTTGTTCCTCTCAGTTCCAGTACCTCATTAAGTATTATTTCTTCTACCACCTAAAGGCCCCTAGAATTTATCCTTTCATCCCCATCACCACTGACATGATACAAGTTTTCCTAGTGTTGAATTGATGTGTATTTCCCAAATAATCTCTCACTATAACCCAATTCATCTCCTCCTAACCTGGAGTTAGAACAAATTTTTTTAAATGACAAAACCAGTTTTGAAACCCCTACTCTTTAAAAGTCTTAAGGTCTATATGGTAGAAATGTGAAGACAATATAATATATAAAATTGACCATGATATAATCCTGACCCGTTTTCCAAAGCTTGTGTACTTGTGAACTTCAAACATGTTAAAGTATTTATAGTTCTTCAAACTCACACTGTTTTTCTGCCTCCAGACATTTGCAAATCTGCTCTCTAAATATGGAATTCCAGTGCTTCTTTCAACTACTCTAGGCCTACGTGGTAAACACCTTTCACATGAAATCTCATCTAAAATGTAAACCTGTTTCTAAATTTTCTTGTATCAGTCAGCTCAGGCTATGTAGTCCATGAGTAACAAATGACCTCCAAGTCACTGAGGCTTATAACAAAACTTTATACATACATATATATATGTGTATATTTTATTGAAGTATAGTTGATCTACAATGTTAATTTCTGCTGTACAGCAAAGTATTCAGTTTTATATATATATATATATATATATATATATATATATATATACACACACATTCTCTCCTTTGCCATTATGATTTATTATTAAAGTGAATGTGTAGTCACTCAGCCTTGTCCAACTCTTTGCAACCCCATGGACTGCAGCCTGCCAGGCTCCTCTGTCCATGGAATTCTCCAGGCAAGAATACTGGAGTGGGTTGCCATTTCCTTCTCCAGGGATCTTCCCAACCCAGGGATTGAACCTGGGTCTCCCACATTGCAGGCAGATTCTTTACTATCTTAGTGACAAGGGAAGCCCTGATATATCATAGGATACCAAATATAGTTCCCTGTGCTATACAGTAGGACCTTGTTGTTTATCCATTCAGTATGTAATAACTTACATTTGCTAGCCAACCTACCACTCCATCCCTTCCCCAACCTCCTCCCCCTTGGCAATCAAGTCTGCTCTCTGTTAAGTCTGTTTCATTCGTGTCATATTGTAGATACCACAGAAAAGTGATATCCTGTGGCATGTCTTCCTCGTTCCGACTTACTTCACTTAGTATGATAATCTCTGATTGCATATGCATGGCTGAAAATGGCATTATTTGTTCTTTTCTATGGCTGAGTTAGTGTTCCATTGTATACTACACCCTCTTTATCCATCCGTCTATCAGTGGACGTTTAGGTTACCTGTTTCTATGTCTTGGCTACTGTGAATAGTACCACTATGAACACGGGAGTACATGTATCTTTTTGAATTAAGAGTTTTGTTGGGATATATATCCAGGAGTGGGATTGCTAGATCATACGGTAATTCTATTTTTAGTTTTCTAAAGAGCCTAAACAGTGTTTTCCACAGCGGCAGCACCAATTGACATTCCCACTAACAGTGTAGGAGAGTTCCCTTTTCTCTACATCCTATCTAGCATTTGTCATTTGTAGACTTTTTAATCATGGCCTCAGAGGTTAAAGCGTCCACCTGGAATGCAGGAGACCCAGGTTCGAACCCTGGGTCAGGAAGATCCCCTGGAGAAGGAAATGGCACCCCACTCCAGTACTCTTGCCTGGAGAATCCCATGGAGGGAGAAGCCTGGTAGGCTACAGTCCATGGGGTCACAGAGAGTCGGACATGACTGAGCGACATCACTTCATTGTGACTGATGTGAGGTTCATTGTATTTTTGAATTGCATTTCTCCAATAACTAGCAATGATAAGCATCTTTCTTTCTATGTCCCTGTTAGCCATTTATTTTCTTCTTTAGAGAAATATCTATTTAGGTCTTCTACCTTTTTTAGATTGGGTTTTTGCTTTTTTCTTGTTGAGTTGTATGAGCTGTTTGTTTATTTTGGAAATTAAGGTCCTGTTGGCTGCATCATTTACAAATACTTTAGCCCATTCTGTAGTTTGTCTTTTTTATTTGTTTATGGTTTTCTTTGCTATGGAAAAGACTGTAAGTTTGATTAGGTCTCATCTTTTTATTTTTTTTACTTCTATTGCCTTGGGAGACTGACCTAAAAAGATACTGGTATAATTTATGTCAGAGAATGCTTTGCCTGTGATCTCCTATAGGAGTTTTATGGTGTCATGTCTTCAGTTTAAGTCTTGAAGCCATTTTGAGTTTATTTTTGTGTACGGTGAGAAGACGTGCTCTAACTTCATTGATTACATGCAGCTGTCCAACTTTCCTAGCACCGCTTGCTGAAGAAACTGTCTTTTCCGTTATATATTCCTATCTCCCTTGTCAAAGATAATTGACTGTAGGTGTGTGGGTTTATTTCTGAGCTTTTTTCCTATTCCATTGATCATCTGTGTTTGTGCCAATACCATGCTGTTTTGATTACTGTAGCCTGGAAGGATTATCTGAAGTCTGGGAGAGTTATGCCTCCTGCTTTGTTCTTTTTCTTCAGAACTGCTTTGAAAATTCTGGGTCTCTTATGAATCCATATAAATTTTAGGATGATTCTAATTCTGTGAAAAGAATGTCATGGGTAATTTGATAGGGATTACATTAAATTTGTAGATTGCTTTGGTAGCAGGGCCATTTTGACACATTATTGACCAAGGGAATTTTTTGCAGAAAGTAATGTCTGTGGTGGGTGATTTGTTATGTAAGTGAATATTGAAATCTCTCTAGTTAATGTTTAGGTAACAAAGGACATATTAATACATCTCTGGTCAAAAGTTAATATTCTTCCAATCCGAGAACAAGGGCTGTCTTTCCATTTCTTTGAATCATCTTCAGTTTCCTTTGTTAATGATTTATAGTTCTGGGTATGAAAGTCTTTCACCTTCTTGGAATAAAATATTCCCAAGTATTTTATTTTTGAGGGCTGTGATTTTGAAAGGTATTTTTTACATACCCTTTTTCTGATATTTCATTGTTAGCGTAAAGACATACAACTGATTTCATTATGATAATCTTTATCCTTCTACCTTGTTGAATCTATCATCTCTAGTAGTTTTTGTGTAGAATCTTTAGAATTTTCTGCATGTAGAATCATGTCATCTGCATATAATGACAATTTTACCTCTTCCCTTCCAATTTGGATACCTTTTACTTCTCGCTTGATTCCTAGGTCTTTCAATACTGTTTTGAATAGAAGAGTGGACATCCTCGTCTTTTTCCAGATTTTAGTGGGAAGGCTTTCAGCCTTTCACCACTGAGTGTTATATTGGCTGTGGGTTCGTTATGTTTCCTCCATACTCACTTTGGTAAGAGTCTATCTTGTGAGTGAATTTTGAATTTTGTCAAATGACTTTACTGCATTTATAGAGACGATCAGTTAGTTTTTGTCTTTTCTTTTATTATCACATTTGCTTATGTTGAACCATTCTTGTGAACTTGGTTATGGAATATGTCTCATTTTTCATTTCTTGTTTATTAGGGTTCTCTCTCCTCTTTTTGTTAAGGCCAGAGGTTTATCAATCTGTTTACCCTTTCAGAGAATCAACTCTTGCTTTTATTGCTCTGATTTTTTTCTATTGTTTTTTAATCTATTTTCTCTCTGGTACTTATTACTTCATTCCTTCTGCTGATTTTAGGTTTTGTTTGTTCTTCTTTTTCTAATTCTTTTAAGTTGTAGGTTATGTCATTTGAGATTTCTGTTTTTTTGAGGATGACAGTTATTGTATGAACTTCCCTCTAAGAAGTGCTTTTGCTGACTCCCATATATTTTTGTATGGTTGTGCTTTCATTGTCATTTGCCTGAAGGTAATATTTAATTTCTTCTTTGATTTCATCATTGACCTATCGTATTTTTAGTAGCATGTTGTTTAGTCTCCATGTAATAGTTTTTTTCTTTTTTTTTCTGTGGTTGATGTCTAATTTCATGCCATTGTCAAGAAAGATTAGGTATGTGTGTGTGTGTGTATCTATATGTATATAATCATTGTAACTACCACATGGTTATAGAATTTACCTATCAGGTTTCCTCAAGGTTATGTATCATAGAATCCCCCTCATAGATAACACCTGATAAAAGCTCCTATAATATTTTCAAATGGAATAATGGCCCAAAACTAGTCTGTAAAAATACTTTTTTCTTTTCATTGAAAATTCAAAATTTCAATTCTGTGCTCTTAAAGCATAACTCCACAAAGCCATTTTTGTGTCTAGGTACTTATTTCATTCTCTAGGTAACATTAGCAAGAGAGAGAGAATTTCTCTTCCCTATATCTTTTTCTTCTCCCACCTCTCATGTGTACTCTTGTTGGTAGTCCTGGAAAGGAACTTTGACCTATTAGTACCATATTTTGTGTACTACATTTACTAAATGATTTCCTAAACTTCTTCTGTATATCAGACATTTATTTTAGGTGCTAGGAATAACAGTTAGAAAAAAAAAAAAAAAACTACCTGATACACAAACAACAAAATCTAATAGAAGGGAGGCTGATTTTTTTTTAATTAAAATATAAGGTTTTTTAGATAGTTTACTGGTGAAGTACAATAAATAAAAATATGGAAAGGGGATACAGTGATATGGCAAGAGAACTGCAGTTTTAAATATGTTGAGGAACTGCTTCACTGATATAAAGATATTTGAGCAAAGTCCTGAAGGAGTTGAGAGTTAAAGCCCTGAGATTATATGGGGTTTAAAAACATTTCAAGTCATGAGAACAGCAGGTGCAGCAGCCCTGAGGTATGAACCTACTTGCCCATTTGAGGAGTACTGGGGATTTCTGTGTGACGAACATGGACCAATCAAGGAGTGTGGAACAAGAAGTCAAGAGGTAACACAGGGCCAGGTCATGGGTTCAGAAACTATGCAAGGACTTTAGTGTATTCAGCTAAGGATATATAAGACTTTATTCAGTAAATGATACAAGAAACCAGAGGGGATTTTAAGTGTAGAGATGAAACAAGCACATTCTACAAATACCATTCTGGCTGCTGGGTTGACCAGAGAAGAAAAACAGCAGAATCAGGGCAGTTAGTTGGGGCTGTTGCTTTAGTGTGGCTGAGGAAAAAAAAAAAAAACTTAGTGGTGAAGAAAACAACGGAAATATTCTAACTGTGGATACTGGAAGTAGACCCATGGGGCTTGCTTTTAGAGTAAATTTAGTGTATTTAGATGTTTCAAATACTACTTCAAAGATGCCGGCCTGAGTTAACTAGATGGCACTAGTATTTACTGAGACAAGTGGGGGATCAAAAGTGTAGTTTTGAACATGTTAAATATGAGAGGGAAGGAAATGGAGCCATCAATTCAGAATTTAATTTTCCAAGTCTAGAGTTTAATTTAGGTGCTCAAACTTAAAACATTGATTTCAGAAATGAAAGCAAACAGATGTTCTTTAAAGCGATAGACTATATAAGATGGAGTGCCAAGCACACAAAATCATGATGAGAATCTGGACATAGAGGCTGAAAGCAGGGTGAATGAGGTGGAAGGAAAGAAGGGGATTAAAGCATCCCTGAAGGAGGTTTGTGAAGGTAAAGAAGGTTGTGAACAAGGTTTGTCAAGGAGAAAGAGAGAGTGATCAACTATGTCAAATACTGCTGATAGACCTGGGAACTGGACATTAGAGTCAGTAACTGAGAGTTCACTGGCGATATTGGTAAGAGCTGTTTCAATGGAAGAGCAGCGGCAAAAGCCAGATTTAAGTAAGCTCAAGAAAGAGGATAGGAGTTGAGAGACAATAACGATGTTCAACTCCGTGGTGTTTTGTTCTTAACAAGCACAGAGAAGTGGAGTGGTAGCTAGAATGCAATGTATAGGTAAGGTTGTTTTTAAATTTTTGTTTCAGGACTTATAAAAAGTATTTCACTAGCAGAAATCATAGTTTATGTAGAAACAAAACTGTTTTCCAGTTGAAAGAGAAAATTGATCATACAGGGAACAACTTTATTATTGGAACTATGGCCTTGAATAGCTGAAAAAGGAAAAAAGTATTCAAGAGATTGTCTCTAGGAATACAGAGAGTCCACTTCTGGGAATGAAGGAAAGGTAAGAATTTGTGTTATAGATGTAGGGAAGTACATAGGTGTGATACTAGCAGTAGTATTTTATTTATTTTGGTAAAGTACAAACGCAAATCATAAGTTTAGAAGGAGGGGGATACAGAAAAATTTGGAGTTTTGAGGACAGGAGAAAGTATAATTATCAGTATAACGGAGGTTTGAGTGAAGCAGAGAAATGTAACAGAATTATGTGGCTATACCCTAAGGGACAACTTCTGGTCAGTGTCATAAATTTAGAATGAAACCTGTCAGCACATTTTCTGAGTTTTTCCTCTGTAACAATTAGTTGCTTTATTGATGCAATGATCAGTTACATATAAGTAGGGATTTTCATTACAGTTTGAATTTTAAATATGATGAAAGGTGAAACAAATAACAATATGATGGTGATGATGGGGCATGGATATAAACTGGTTTAAAAATAAGAATGTTATGGAAGGAAAAGTGCAAAGTAGATAGCAGTAATAAATTGCATATCTGGGTTTAGCTAAAGGAATGTTGGAATTAGGGTTCTTGAAGAAATGAAATGGAAAAGACAGGGAAGTGTAGTCTGAGAGGTGCTGTTTAAAATTGAGATTAAGATTGTAGAGGAACTGAAGTGGTCAATGATAAGCCCACTTGACAGCCACAGAAATGAAGAGTTAAGGTGGGGGCAGCACTAGATAATCAGAAAAAAGAAAATTAAAGATCTAGTAAGCCATGGTATTGGAAGGATCATCTACATGGGTATTGAAATCTCCTGAATTAACACTGGAATCGTATTGGAGAGAGTGACTGTAAGCCTGAAACAAAAAATCTCTAAAGATTCAAGCTGAATAATGCTGAGGTCTCAAGGTGACTGCAGTGAGTTAAGGTAGTTGTTAGAAATCTGAGAACATAAGATTATGAGATTAAAAGCTAGTGAAAACAGCAATGAAGACCCAAAGGACATGTACTCTTAATTCCAGGAATAAGGAGTTTTGCAGACTGATGGTCACATGTTAAAGAGAGCTGCAAGGGAAACAGTATCCTTGGGAGAGAGAATCCCAGGAGAGAAAGGAGGAAACAGACAAGAGTTTGATGGTACAAAGGATTTTTGTCGTGAGGAATAACGGGAAAGTGTGGAACAATATGAAATTCTGGGGATGAGGGATAACATTGGTATCTTAGATTGATATAGACATGGATGAAGGGTAGGATGGGATTTGTCCATCAAGGCAGATGATAGTGATGAGGCTATAAGTCCCAGAGGACAAAAAGGTGAGCCCATCCACAAATACACAGGATTTCTGGAGCTCTTAAAACCATAAGACATGAACTTTACATAATAGTACATGTATGTAATTAATTTATATATCTGGGTTATCTGTAGAGCAACAGTTAATTGAGTTTTAATGTTTTTCTTTTCTTCTTTCATCTTTAAAAAAACATATTTCAACTTGACAGTCTGACACTAAGATTTTTATCTCTGGGTCTAGAATCTTTTTTCCTCTCATACTCATGTTTCCACTTATAAAAAATATATTTCATCATTTTACACCATGACCACTTTTTAGAATAAAAAAGACAACAACTGGCTAGTAGCTACAAAAAAAAAAAATTTCTTTGTAAAAAAAAAAATTTTTTTTTTTTTTAATCAGTGGAGTATGGTGGCTTAAAGTGTATGCTTGGAGTAAAGACAGGCCTGATTTGAATCCAGGCTGGGACATACACCATCTCTGTGACCTTGGATGATTTTCCTTCAGTTCTCTAATCTGTAAAATGGGGACAACGGGAATGCTGAATGAGGCAATGATTATAAAGCACAGAGACTGTGCTTGGTGTATATTAAGCATAATAACTATCTTATAATAAATCAGTTTAGTTCAGTTGCTCAGTCGTGTCCGACGCTTTGCAACTCCATGGACTGCACCATGCCAGGCTTCCCTGTCCATCACCAATTCCTGGAGCTTACTCAAACTCATGTCTATCACGTTGGGGATGCCATCCAACCACCTCATCCTCTGTCATCCCCTTCTCCTGCCTTCAATCTTTCCCAGCATCAGGGTTTTTTCCAAAGGGTCAGTTCTTCTAATCAGGAGGCCAAAGTATTGGAGTTTAAGCATTAGTCCTTCCAATGAATATTCAGGACTGATCTCCTTTAGAATGGACTGGTTGGATCTCCTTACAGTCCAAAGGACTCTCAAGAGTCTTCTCCAACACCACAGTTCAAAAGCATCAATTCTTTGGCGCTCAGCTTTCTTTATAGTCCAGCTCTTATATCCATACATGACTACTAGAAAAATCATAGCTTTGACTAGATAGAACTTTGTTGGCAAAGTAATGTCTCTGCTTTTTAATATGCTGTCTAGGTTGGTCATAGCTTTTCTTCCAAGAAGCCAAGCATCTTTTAATTTCATGGCTTAGAACATATAAGTATATATATATATATATATATATATATATATGCACACACTATATATATGTACTTATATAAGTACAGCTAAATTTTAGTGTTCTTTTTACCATGATTATTAATTGTATAGTGTTTTGAACAGTGATGAACTACTAAAATCAAAATTTCTTTGAATGCTGCTGCTGCTAAGTCGTTTCAGTTGTGTTCGACTCTGTGCGACCCCAGAGACAGCAGCCCACCAAGGCTCTCCCATCCCTGGGATTCTCCAGGCAAGAACACTAGGGTGGGTTGCCATTTCCTTCTCCAATGCATGAAAGTGAAAAGTAAAAGTGAAGTCACTCAGTCGTGTCCAACTCTCAATGACCCCTTGGACTGCAGCCTACCAGGCTCCTCCATCCATGGGACTCTCCAGGCAAGAGTACTGGAGTGGGGTGCCATTGCCTTCTCTGCCCTAAAAACTAAAAGTTGTCAAACATTGCCATTAATTTAGTACACCTGGATGAAGTGTATATTTTCCAAACTTTCAAGAGTATAAGTCACCACAAGATCAAGAGTCTTGTTCTGTGTATGGTGACACAATTTTGTGAACAAAATTAAAATTTAGTCTTTAGAACAGTGACCTTACCTTAGTAGGCATATAAAATATATTTAAAACTTAATTCAAATGTATTTCTTTCAATATCGTAAACTTTATCTAGAAAACAGCATTTTGGTTGAATTTCTGAGCACAAATGTAAAATAGAATGACTTGGGAAATGAAAATAAAAGAAGAGAAATTCTACCTATCAAATGAAAAAACTTCCTAGTGTTTATAGGCACCTTTTCTGTAAAATACATTTAAAGTAACAAAAAAGCATAGTTTTAACTTGCACATTTCCTCTGTCGGAGCTTTAAAGCTCTCTCAAATCCTTTCTTAACTTCCAGTCACATTGCCAGTTTGGTAGCCGCCTGCACTATTGTTCCTTTAGACATGCTGCTGTCACAAGATATATTTTATTAAATGCCACCAAGGTTTGGTGTTCTGTGAAATGACGATAATTAGCTGGGTTTCAAAGACAGGTAGAAACCTTCCACATGAAAATGATCCTCACCTCATTGAATATGCTTTTTAATTAATGTTCCATTAACTGGCTGACAATAAGTCCTAGGCTAATGAACAGACCTGAATGTAATTCAGCATTTATTAAGTGGCCTGCATCCCTATTACATCTCGAGCCCATCTCCCTTCCACGTAGGTGAGGATAGGAATGGGAGAGGGAAAAAGAACAGAAAGCCAGTTACCTCCATTATCCACCTCTCATTTCCCTCGAACAGCACTTGCTTTAATTAACAGAGTTAAAGTCGTGCAGTCAAAGTCAGCTTATTGGATTTTTAAAGCACAGCATCCAGAGACTGATTGGTCATTATAATGGCACTTATTAAACTCTCTTAACTACTTCACTTTTGGTAGCAAAGACTCAGCAGAAGACTAAATCAGGCGCAGCCCCAGTGAGCCAGGGAGAGCTCTTCACATCAGATGGAAAATCAGGTCAGGAAATGAACCTGATAAGACTTTGCCTGTAAATTTCTATTAAGATACTTCAGTTTTTTGATTATGTTGTTTTAAAGCAGAAAGTCTTCTTATTTTTCACTTTACTAATTCATATTTGTTTGGGAATAATTATTGTAACCTGTAGTATAGATAACACAGGGTTTAATGTTTGAAGCACTGCACTGTTATCAAATATTTTAATTGTTAGAATTAAAGTTTATTCAAATATATAGAACCAGTTGCATTGTTTTTCCTCAAATACATGTTTTCTATTCATTTTCTGATCCTTCATTCTCTGTTTTTTCTTTGGGAGAAGGACTACTCAAAGTTTCAAATATACTTACAGGTAAGTATAGAGTTCCACACCATTTTGCCTATCATACGTTGGTAATATGATTGCACTACTAGTCATGGAATTAAAAATCATACTTTCTGAAATTTTTTCTAGAGCTTGGAACATACTCTATTTTTTAAATATTGCTATGAAAGCTGACCTACCATTTGATTAGATGAATTTTGGCAGTTTTCACTAATGAGGATCTGAATACAAGATGTAGAATAGTATATCTACTATTATTTTAAGCTCCTTCAGAATCAATAAATGAAGCTTTCATTTATTCATTTTCACAAACTAAGTCATTGATTGCATTCTTTAGAATATGCCTTTATATCTATGATGGATCTTATTTCTGAAAAACCTTTAAATTATGAAAGAAGAGTTTACATAAACTTTGTCTGTTTAAAAGAAAAATATGCATGTGAAATAACTCAAATGATGTTAGAAGACATAACAAATCAGACAAAAGTTCCAATCTAGTATTTAGCTGGATAACCCAATGTTCTGTTCCATACCCATTTCTTCGTAAGTCAACCCGTATTCACCGGATTTAGTCATGAGACATTTTTATGTCCTTTCCACTTAAATGTTAAGAATAAGCTGAGTAGAAGAAAGCTCTGGAATCATGTGAAATGGAGAGGGTGGTTGTAAGACCTGCCTGCAGAAGTTGGGAAGCTTAGGTCAGAATTAGCATATACATGTGACTGACTCTAGAGCAAAACTATCAACTGGAGAGAATGTTTTTAGATACATTTGTAAGCTGACAACTGCCAATGTTTTGTCTCTAGACCAGGTTTCTCTACTAAGGCTCTTGTATACCCAACAATCTGCTCGATGTGTCTATTTCTGTGTCCCACAAACATTTTATCTCAACATGTCCAGAAGTAAACTATGGACTGCAGCCCCCTAAAAGCAACATTTCTCTTCTGATTTCTCCCACTTCAATAATGATGCTAAATCTATTCAGTTGCTCTAAAAAGTTTGAGATATTTTTATAGGTCCTAGGTATCTTACCACTGACATTCATATGAAACTTTTTAAAATTTGATAGAAAATATATCTCAAATTGAGACAGTTCTGTCCACTGCCACCACGTTAGCCTAAGCCACCGTCATCTCTAGTCTGGACTACTGCTCCAAATCCAGATAGTAGAAACTAGATGAAATAAGAATTGCAGCTGTTTGTGGTAAGCCACCCTCTTCTCCAAATACAAAAATAAATGATTAATAAAATACAAAAAAATGTAAAAGATACTGTTGTTTAGTCACTAAGTCATGACCAACTCTTGCAATCCCATGGACTGAAGCCCACCAGGCTCCTCTGTCCATGGGATTTCCCAGGCAAGAATATTGAAGTGGGTTGCCATTTCCTTCCCAAGGGATCTCCTCCAACCCAGGGATCAAACCTGCATCTCCTGCTTTGGTGGGCAGATTCTTTACCAGCTGAGCCACAAGGGAAGCCCAAGAATACTGGAGTGGGTAGCCTATCCCTTCTCCAGAGGATCTTCCTGACCCAGGAATCAAAATGGGGTCTCCTGCATGGCAGGCAGATTCTTTACCAACTGAGCTATGAGGGAAGGTGGTAAAAAATATAGATGGGGACAAAAATTATCCAAAATTAGTATGCATCAAAAGGCAAAAGAAACACCAGGTGTGAGCAAAGGTTAAGCAATGTACATGCTGGCCTCTGCATTCAGAATCAGGTGGAGGAAACTTGTGAAGGAGTTCAGTCCATGGGACAACAGAAACTACGTAATCCATGTGAGACTGTCAGCAAAGGTAAGCTCGGCCTTTGAAACCAGGAGCAGTAACAGGACTCTCACTCACCTTAGATGCTGATGCACACCACTTTCCAGACCTACAGATGGCTTAGAGTGGCATGCTGGGATTCCTACAGCAGCCACTAGAAATATGAATCCAAAGTAAAGCTAGAAATTAAAAAAAAACCAAGTAGGATAAATAAGAAGTCAGAAATTACATGAAATGAAAATAGACAATGCTATAGCTAAAAAATAAAGTATATAAGAATGAATTTTTTAAAATATGTGAACTACTTTCTGTCAATATGAATTATGTCTAGGAATACAAGTGAAGTTCCCAATATGAATCTGATAAAGATATTTCCAAACAACTATGGCAGACATCACCTTTAATGGTAAAATACTACCTTCCTCCAGACATTAGTAACAGACAAGTGCAATCCACATTCCAACATTAATTTCAGCTATAGCAGCAATATAAGACAGAACGAAACAACAAAATAAAAGTTATAAGGATTGGAAAGGAAGACCTGAAACTTCTACCAATACAGATGACATTAATGCATATATAGAAAAATAAAAGCAAAATATCTGGAGAAAACCTATTGGAACCAGCAAATTAATTTAGCAAGCTTACTGAATATAAGGTCAATATGCAAATATGTATTTTGTTACCATATACTAGCTATAAGTAATTAGATCAGTCTAAATTATGAGACAACTGAAATATCACAGGCAGTATCAAATTCCTAGGAAAATATTAATTAAAAGACTAAATATATCAAGGATGCCAGTTTCCCTGAATTGATTAATAGAATCAAAGCAATTTTAATTATGGCCATGCTTTATGTGGAAATTGTTAAGCTGATTCTAAAACTTACATGAAAATGCAAAGGCCCATAAATAGTTACAGTAATACTGAAGGAAAGAGCAAATTTGGAGAACATGCATAACCAGGTAACAATACATATTATTATAAATTTAAAAATTGAAGTAGTGAGATATTGATGCAAAAATAGACAAATGAAGAAAATTAGAAATCCCAGAAACAGACCTATTTATCTATAAATCTTCAAGATTATGTACCTATAATGGAATATTCACTGATAGAAATATATGAACAAGTATATATAAGATATTGATCAAAAGAAGCAATACATAAAAATATATCAAGTATGACACTTTACATAATGTATGACAAAAGGTTTTTTTTAATTATGTAGGGGTACATAAAGAGATTTTAAATATATACTTTTCAAAAACAGGGATATAATTAGTGCAACAGCGAGTGGTTACCTCTATAAAGATAGAGGGTTGTGATAAGAAGTATATTGTCTTGAAAAGGACACAAAAGCTATTGAAGGGAAAGATAAACTTATTTGCTTTAAAACTAATTTTTCTATTAACAGTAAAATGTTAATAGAATTTTTTGCTAGTAAAATTTTTCTACTAACAAAAAATTTAATTTTTTGCATATATTTGTGTATATATAGATGTATCTGCAGGAGAAGGCAATGGCAACCCACTCCAGTACTCTTGCCTGAAAAATCCTATGGGCGGAGAAGTCTGGTAGGCTACAGTCCATGGGGTCGTGAAGAGTTGGACACGACTGAGCGACTTCACTTTCACTTTTCACTTTCATGCATTGGAGAAGGAAATGGTAACCCACTCCAGTGTTCTTGCCTGGAGAATCCCAGGGATGGGGGAGCCTGGTGGACTGCCGTCTATGGGGTCGCACAGAGTCGGACACGACTGAAGCGACTTAGCAGCAGTAGCAGATGTATCTGCTGAGTAACAAGAGAATATATATTTTTCAACATATTTTTCAACATAGCATGGGGAAAGTTTTTGATAAACACTGCTCATACTGGATGAGGAGAGAACTACCTATTGAACTACCCACTAGGCTCACCTTCCTTTTTGGTTCTTTACCTCTAGTGCCACCTGGGAAGCTTTCCTTTTGGTTCAGTTCAGTTCAGTTCAGTCACTCAGTCGTGTCCGACTCTTTGCGGCCCATGAATCACAGCATGCCAGGCCTCCCTGTTCATCACCAACTCCCGGATTTCACCCAGACTCATGTCCATCGAGTCAGTGATGCCATCCAGCCATCTCATCCTCTGTTGTCCCCTTCTCCTCCTGTCCCCAATCCTTTTGGTTAGTACCTTTTAATTAATTTTCTTGAGATGTAGACACTAAAAACAATTTGTCTTCCTGGCAATAAATTTTATAAGAAATACATATCATTTTAATTTGAAATTCTTCCTTTCAGGAATATTCTGGTTAAATGTTAGGAGTGAGATATAAACTACTAGGGGAAAGAACGTGAAACATGGAAGATGTTTGCTTATTAATAATTATCCTTTCTGTAACTGTCTAAGCTTGAAAATCTTCAAAAGCCATATGAAATGGAGTAGACAATTTTAACATGTAAAAATGGGCAAGATTTAACGATGAAGTAGATATAGCTTATAGCAGTGTTTCTGGCCGTTATTTTCAAATCAGCAAAAGCATACAAGCTTGAAAATAATGAGTTCACAAGTTATCAGAAACTATCACTTCCAACATGAATTCTGGGCTAAAGGTTCACTGAGTTTTGAAACATGCTCCATGAAATTGAATTCTGGAGTTGGGTTTTGGGTGGGGCAAGGGGAGGAGAATCAGAGGCAACTTCTATCCCTGGTAGTGATGATTTTTGGAGTTACATGATGGCTTATAAAATTACAGAACATGTAAAATCCATTTAGCGCCTTTTGATATCTGGAAATCATGACGGTAACTGGAAGGAAACACGGATGAAGCTAGAAAATATTCTTTACCTGATACTTAAGTAAAAGAGAACTGAGTAAAAGCTTCTCTTTTACTCATTATGCTCATTTATTTTTTTAATTAAAAAAAATGTATTTGGTTGCATTGGGTTCTTAGTTGTAGCATGTGGGATCTAGTACCCTGACAAGGGATCGAATCGAGGCCCCTTGCATTGGGAGTTTAGCCACAGGACCATGAGGGAAGTGCTCATTAAATGTTTATTTAAATAGTTAATTCTCTTCCTTAGAGCCTGAGCTACGTTCACTGTTAAACAAACTGGGCTCCCCACTTCTTATATTTATAGGGAGAGTTATCTCCTAGGCCAGGTCCACATGAGAATGTTGCCAGATGACACCGTCACGTTCAAGAGCCCATCAGGAAGCAGAAAGAAGTGGAGCCTTTCCAGAATTTTCATTATGGTAGTCAATCACTCACAAATGAATGCCCAAAGTGATTGTGTTTAATGGCATGGATTAAAGGCCAGGCTGCACAGTTTGTGAGCTCTATATACTTGCACAAAGCACTGCCTAAACTCACTGAGCCCAAACCTCACAAATCTGATACCTACCAATAAAAAATAATACAAATGACCATTTCTTATTAAACTCTACAAAACTCTTGAGAGGATCACACTTTATTTTTCCTTCCTTTTAAAAAATGTGCTTAATAGGAGCATTGTGCCCAAAATATTTACTCAGTTGTTCATAATTACAAACACTTTCATACAGATTGTAGCTTTAGATTTATTCTCAAATAATGCTGGCTAGAAAGATAACCATTTCTTATATACAGTGTATGGAAGAAGGGACAAGGAATTTTGAAAATGTAAAAAGATCTCAATAAAAAGTTTGGACATGTGCAAAAGAGCAGATTGAGAATATCTGTTTGTGTGTACCCTTGTTAAATCCTTATAAAATGAAAAGTAAGAAAGACAACAGATAATAAGTTAGTCCATAGTATTATTAATTAAGAATGAGAGAGAGGGGACCTTCAGCAGTCAAAAGATTTCAAATTATTTCTAGAAGAAATAAAATATATGCTGGAGGAATTATATAGCCTAAAACACAAAGGAGAACTTTTTTTAATGGACTTGGGAGCCATTCATTCTGGTGATAGAAAAATGAGTCTCTAAATGCAAAGCTTTCAAGTTTGCAGACAAGAAACAGTAATTTGTTAGAAATCAAAAAGAGTAATTGAATAATAATAATAATGCATTTTTTTTCTCTCTCTTTTTTTTTTTCTTTTTACAAGATAGCTGCTTAAATAACACTCCTACCTCTTCTAGAATTTTGAGTTGGCAGAAGAATGTTTATCCTCAGGCCAAAACATGAGAAATACTCCCTAAAGAAATGGAGAAGAGCTGCCTTGGAAGAACTAAACTGCTGTTGTGGATCTTGTCACAGAATTCTGCTTTCCTTAATTATAGTGTGAGTGTTGTTTAGAAGTAGCCTTATTTCCAAATTCTCACTTAGATACCCTCAGGGAATTGCAGCCATCACACTCAAGAGACCCGTGGGACAAACAGGACCAGCAGTAAGACCCAACAAATGCACGAAGTATGCTATTGTTTTTAATAGGAACCTGATTTTATTTGAAAATAAAAATGAAATTAAAAAGGATAAAAGGTGGAAAAAAGAGCCATTAAGCATAAAAGATCTGATCACTTGGAGACTATAAAGGAACATAAAATTTTTATTTTAAGAAAATTTAAGAGATTGAATATATTTTATGTAAATAAGTGGCTCATAAAATTCTACATGTAGAAACAAAGGAATAAATGGTGAGGGTGTGTCCTCTCACCATGAATAAAAAAAACACTACATGAAATATACAGAATGATGAAGTTCAGTCTTTGGACATCCGGAGAAACAGAACCTGCAAGAACATAAGCAGGGGAGAATTCAGACTGCCTGAGCTTTCGGAGCGAGCGAAGTCGCTCAGGCGTGTCCGACTCTTTGTGACCCCATGGACTGTAGCCAACCAGGTTCCTCCATCCATGGAATTTTCTGGGCAAGAGTATTGGAGTGGGCTGCCATTTCCTTCCCCAGGGGATCTTCCCAACCCAGGGATCGAACCCAGGTCTCCAGCATTGCAGGCAGACACTTTACCATCTGAGCCACCTTCTACTTGAAGATAATTTCTCAATGAAGGCATAGGCAGGCTGTACCAAGCAAAGGATGGTGGTCTTACTGAGTTGAGACAAAGCCCAAGGTTCAAGACGGATAGAAGGCTAGAATTTGAAGATCAGGGTAGCAGAGGAAATGGAGATAATATAGAGAAAGAACTACAAAACTCACGAGAGTCATACTGAATCTTTATCTGAATATTTACTGTGCATTCACCAGGGAAAAACTCTACAGGGCAAGACTAAAAAGCACAGGCAGAAGTTAGTTGTATTCTAGTGTAGTTGGCATCAAGATACATCTGTATCAATGGATATACATATACATTCAATATCTACATTCAATATCATTGTTCAATATCTGTGTATAATATTGCCCTATACTAACTGCTTTATATATGGGTGTGTGCATATATGTAGAGTTCTCTAAGCAATCTTGTTATAAACTTAGAATTCCAGATTGGAATTTACTTTTCAGGACTTGATTGAATGAAACCAACTTAATTTAATGAAGAATATTAAAAAATACAATAAATATACCATCAAATACTTGAATACCTGATGCTACAGAAATAAAATGTTCCTGTGGTTTATGGCATATTTCATTTTTCTTCTGATTGGTTTTAGACTCTATAACCAGAGTGTTGAATACAGGTTTGGTGATCACTGAAACAGATAAATTCCAATGGAGACTGTTATGTATCAATGCTTTTACATCCCTTTTTTCCCTTCCTATTTCATAGCTGGGCATTTCCCCTTGAGCCATATTACAGCCATCAATGGTTTCCATGAGGCTCTTAATGTTATAGTCACATAAGAATGAAAAATCAAGCAGAAGAGTGGGAAGCAGGAACACAAAAGCTGTTATTTAACTCTTCCATTGTTCAATTTCAAGAGCATTTTCTGAGTAAATAACATGTTGTCTTTCGCTTCCATTACTGAACACTTGAGAGTGACTGATGACTTAACAAGCTGGTTTGTGTGCGGCAGCCCACTGAGTGAAATGCACTGTGTTCTGCAGTGATTGGTCTAGGGGTGTAGAATTCATCTAACTTGACAATAGTTGGCGACCAGTCATCCTATAAGTTTTCTCCATGGCATTTCTTGTCTAACTTCTTATCTCTAAACTGCTTTATATCCTGTTTGCCCATGCACAGCCAGCCATTCTGAACCAGTTGCCTAAGGCAGCTGTAACAAAGAACCACTAACTGGGAATGCTAAAAACAAAAGTTAATATCTTACAGTTCTGGAGACTAGAAGTTGAGAACAAGGTATCATTGGGGCTGTGTTTTCTCTGAAGGGTCTAGAGTGGAAGCTGGCCCATGTTTTCTCTTAGGCTCTGATGCTGCCGGCAATCTTTGACACTCCTTGCCTTCTAGATGCATCACTCTAGTCTGTTTCTATTATCACATGTGCATCCTCTCCCTGTGGTCTCTGTCTTTCTGTCTCTCCTCTTCTAAAAGCACCAGTCATATTGGGTGAAAAGCCTACCATAATGTGTATGAAATAACATTAACAACAACCCTATTTCCAAATAAGCTCACATTCTGAGGTAGTGGGAGTTAGAACTCTAACACATATTTTGAGTGTTACATAATTTAGCCCACAAAACATGCCCAGGAGGAACATAGCTGAGAACCTCCAACCAAGACACTTGAATTATTAAACATTTTCTATCATGTAATAAACTAAGAGGCTGTCAATTGTAGCAAACCTAGTATATTCATGTTCAACATTTTCCATAGAATCAGCCTCAAACTTGTCCAGTGGATAGATGCTAAATAAATAAATAAAGACTGGCTGCAAGAGGGAAGAAAAGAGTTCTTTGCTTGTGCATCATGTGAACATGTTTTTATTTGGGGCATAATTAACATTTAATTAATTCAGTTTACTCTGCTATTTTAATCAGAGTGGTGGTTTTCATATCCAGCAAAAATACCTCTTTGGGGATGAGACACTTCATTTCAGAAAGACATTGAAAAGGTAGATTTATCATAAAAGATTTACTATATCAGTCCTCATCCTTTTCAAGTTTTTATTGCTAAGCAACTTATTTTCTTGATGTGCCCACAGAAGAAGCTATAATATGTCACCCAGGAAACCAGCCATTTACATAGTGAAATTATTAAAATAAACCTAGGATTTAGCCATATTTTTAAAAATGGGTTTAAATTACCCTGCAGATCAGTATAATCTCATGAATAGTAGATAGGTAAAATCATAGGAAAAAAGATCTATCTGCCTATTCTGGCCTGAAATTCTTAGGGCTGAGGATCCATTTATTTGGCAAATGGAAATGAAGCTAAAATGCTTTAGCTACTCAACTCTGATGTTATCAAGATGAACCCAGAATTTATCCTGTATAAAAAAAAGGCCTAGATTATCATTTGATCTAGATAATATCATGTATTATAGGTTATTATTCCTGCAGTGATCTCACCTGCCTGCCTGCTTACTCTTGCCTGAAATCTCTAAGTGGGGACAAGATTGGAGACTTTTATTACACTGTTGGAGATGAGGCAGACTTCCTAATAATGTTTCATGGACTGAAATTCACACTATGGTGTAAGTGATTTGCTTTAGATATTTTCTTGCAGCAGATTTGGGGAGAGGAAGGTGCCTTGGGTAACAAGAAGAAATATAGTTCCTATGAGTGGGGGTAAGGAAGAAATCTCTAGTAATTATTCGTACTTTCATCAAGAACCCTAGAGATCAGCAATATAAACGGCTTCTTCATTATTCGTGTTTTGAGATTAATCTAAGAATTTGAATTATTCAGGTAACCGTACCACAGATATAGAGGTTGGGTCTGGATCCATATGGTTAAAATTAAACATTCAAAACTGGATTCATGATTTTTTTTCCCTTTAAATCAATTTCCCTTCTATTACTTCTTTTCAGAGGAGAGCACCAGCATTAATCCAGTTGCACAAGTCAGAAATCTAGCTGGCATCTTTAACATTGAATTCTTCCTCACCACCTACATGTAATTGACCATGAGAAGCTTTTATTCTATAAATACCTCTTGAAAGTATGTACTCCCCTCCCTCCACTATCATAACAACCACCATCCTAGCTTAAGCTACCATCATACATCAGTAACTTCCCATTCCAAGTTGTAACTACTCTGGAATCTCTCCAGTGCAATCTGTTTTTCTTACTGCATTTGTATATTCATCCATTCATCTATTAATTAATTCAATAAGTATATGGTAAATTATCTACTCAGGGTCAGACATTGTTCTAGAGACTGGGAAATATCAGTGAATAAAATAAAATACCTGCTTTCATGAAGAGAAATGTTTTAGCAGCAGGATATAAGCAATAAACAAAGCTATAGGATTACATAAAGAAATAATTATACAGATAAAGGAAAGGAATATGAAAGGTAAGTGATATGAAAAAATCAGGGGAAAGATACAGAACATGTGGAGAAAACTTTTTTGATACAATAATCATGAAAAGTTTCTCTAATAAGGTAATTTTGAGCAGCTACCTAAAGAAATTGTAGGAATTTATTTTGAGTGAGATGGCAATTCTTTAGAGAAATTTGATCAGAAAAGTTACTTAACCTCTTTAAATTTTTTAAGGTTATTCTGGCTGCTGGGTGGCATTGACTCTGTAGAGGAAATTAACAGTGAAAGAAGAGAACTAGTTATGGATCTACTCAAGTAGTCCATAGGAGTAGAAGGCAATGGCACCCCACTCCAGTGCTCTAGCCTGGAAAATCCCATGGACGGAGGAGCCTGGTAGGCTGCAGCCCATGGGGTCGCGAAGAGTCAGACAGGACTGAGCTACTTCACTTTCACTTTTCACTTTCATGCATTGGAGAAGGACATGGCAACCCACTCCAGTGTTCTTGCCTGGAGAATCCCGGGGAGGGGGAGCCTGGTGGCTGCCCTCTGTGGGGTCACACAGTGTCGGACATGACTGAAGCGACTTAGCACCAGCAGCAGCAAGTAGTCCAGAAAAAAAAAAAAAATGATGATGATTGCAAAATTAGAAAGGTCATGACTTGAGAAGCCAAGGGATATAGACATTTAATTTATCTTGAAGATGAAGCAGACAGGTGGGGGTGTGGGGGGTGTGGTGTGTGTGTGTGAAGGGAAAAAAAACAAAAAACAAAAAAACAAAAAACAAGAGATCTGTTTGGGGATGTGCTGTTTTAAGTACGCATGAGTCTGTCTTGAGAACTCTTCAAGTGGCTGGTTGGAAGTCTGAGGTTTGGAACTGAAGATAATACATGGTCAATCTATAGATTATATCATGAGATTGCAGAGGACACCCTTGACAAGAAATGTATGAAAAAATAATATAGTCCTGAGGTTTGAGTCTTGGGCACTACAGTATTTGGAGAGCAGGATGATGAAAAGACACTAGCATAGAGAACTGAGAAGAAACCACTAATGAAACAAGAGGGAAACTAAGAGTGCAGTGATCTCTGTTGGATTGAAGTGGGATTGCAGTACCTTTCTGGCCAAAGTACCCACTGGCATTCAGCTTCCCATTCTCTCTATATATGCTTTTGTAGGGCTAAATACCTACAAACTACATATCATGCTCCCCCGACAATTGGGGAGTTTTCTGGATTCTTCTAATGCACTGAAAGGAGAATAGAAGGTGATAGAAAGGAGGGTATTTTATTCTAATTATGGGGGCAGTTAAGACAGCAGCTGTAATATTGACAGGGAAATTGAGTACAGTGGCACATAACAGATGAGTTAGTGGAAGTTTCAGGAGATTCAGTAGTAGGACAAATTTCTATATTCTTACTCAGCAACAGTAGTTTGTTTCCAAAGAAAAGCAAGGAAAGAAAAGAAAACCTTCCTCAGTGATCAGTGCAAAGAAACAGAGGAAAACAATAGAATAGGAAAGACTAGAGATCTCTTCAAGAAAATTAAAGATACCAAGGGAACATTTCATGCAAAGATGGGCCTAATAAAGGACAGAAATGGTATGTACCTAACAGAAGCAGAAGATATTAAGAAGAGATGGCAAGAATACACAGAAGAACTGTACAAAAAAAGATCTTCATGGCCCAGATAATCATGAAGGTGTGATCACTGACCTAGACGCAGACATCCTGGAATGTGAAGTCAAGTGGGCCTTACGAAGCATCACTATGAACACAGCTAGTGGAGGTGATGGAATTCCAGTTGAGCTGTTTCAAATCCTGAAAGATGATGCTGTGAAAGCTCTGCACTCAATATGCCAGCAAATTTGGAAAACTCAGCAGTGGCCACAAGACTGGAAAAGGTCAGTTTTCATTCCAATCCAAAGAAAGGCAATGCCAAAGAATGCTCACACTACCGCACAATTGCGCTCATATCACACACTAGTAAAGTAATGCTCAAAATTTTTCAAGCCAGGCTTCAACAGTATGGGAACTGTGAACTTCCAAATGTTCATGCTGGTTTTAGAAAAGAGAAGAACCAGAGATGAAATTGCCAACATCTTCTGAATCATTGAGAATGCAAGAGAGTTCCAGAAAAACATCTACTTCTGCTTTATTGACTATGCCGAAGCCTTTGACTATGTGGATCAACCACTAACTGTGGAAAATTCTTCAAGATATGGGAATACCAGACCACCTGACCTGCCACTTGAGAAACCTGTATGCAGGTCAGGAAGCAATAGTGAGAACTGGACATGGAACAACAGACTGGTTCCAACTAGGAAAAGGAGTGCATCAAGACTGTATATTGTCACCCTGCTTATTTAACTTCTATGCAGAGTACATCATGAGAAATGCTGGACTGGAAGAAACACAAGTGGAATCAAGATTTCCAGGAAAATATTAATAACCTCAGATATGCAGATGACCCCACCCTTATGGCAGAAAGTGAAGAGGAACTAAAAAGCCTTGATGAAAGTGAAAGACGAGAGTAAAAATGTTAGCTTAAAGTTCAACATTCAGAAAACAAAGATCATGGCATCTGGTCCCACCACTTCATGGGAAATAAAAGGGGGAACAGTGGCAGACTTTATTTTGGGGAGCTCCAAAATCACAGCAGATGGTGACTGCAGCCGTGAAATTAAAAGATGCTACTCCTTGGAAGGAAAGTTACGACCAACCTAGACAGAATATTAAAAAGCAGAGACATTACTTTGCCGACAAATGTCTATTTAGTCAAGGCTATGGTTTTTCCTGTGGTCATGTATGGATGTGAGAGTTGGACTATAAAAAAGTTGAGTGCCAAAGAATTGATGCTTTGGAACTGTGGTGTTGGAGAAGACTCTTGAGAGTCCCTTGGACTGCAAGGAGATCCAACCAGTCCATCCTCAAGGAGATCAGTCATGAATATTCATTGGATGGTCTGATATTAAAGTTGAAACTCCAATACTTTGGCCGCCTGATGCGAAGAGCTGACTCATTTGAAAAAACCCTGATGCTGGGAAAGATTGAAGGCAGGAGGAGAAGCAGACAACAGAGGATGAGATGGTTGGATGGCATCACCGACTAAATGGGCATGAGTTTGTGTAAAATCTGGGAGTTGGTGATGGACAGGGAGGTCTGGCGTGCTGCATCCATGGGGTCACAAAAAGTCAGACCCAACTGTGACTGAACTGAACTGAAGTAGCTTCACTGGGGGTAATTTTTCTAAAAGTTCCCCTTCATGGTTTCATTTAAAAACAGCCGGAGCTCCTTGGTCTTCAGTCAAAAATATCCTCCCATTTGTTACTGCAACTCCTCCTGTACCTTTCTAATCATTGCCTGCATTTATTCCCATTCTGCCTGAACTATATAGAGTGATTTACCCTTTCCTGACAGAACCATGACCAGTATAGGGCTTGGTCTGAGATGTCTCTCAAAGGTGGAAATCTGAGGTTCAATATCAGACTTGACTGTGCTAAAATACTGTGGTCAGTTCATTGCCAGTGTAAATGGAATGCTAATATTCCATGGGTAATGGTTTACGATATGACTTCAAGGTTAGGCATTTCAAAAGGACAAGATTACAGAATTGGAGGTCTAGGAAATAGGTATGTAGATCAACCCTCTATAATGATCACCATGTGAGGGTATTCATATCCAATACTAGTATTCTTCTGAGGACACATACAGAAAGAGTTCAGTATTTGGGGGGGGGGAAAGATATCAAATCAATTTTGTGGATATCTTTTCAATCACCTGGGGCTTGTTCACTGAGTTTATATACCAATTGTCCTGAGTATCCAGTATAGAGATAATGCATAAACTTGACCTCGTCAAAGATGAGCTGAGTAACAGTATAGCCATGGTAATAGTAAATGCCCTATCTAAAATTCTTTAGTAGTTTTCCATTTCTCTTAGGATAAAGACAAAAGTAATATTGATTTAAAATTTCTATGTAATGTTGCCATGTATCAATTAGGAGAATTGAGGTAATCCTGCAATAATAAATATCCCTCAGGCTTAAGTGTTTTGTTTTTTTTTTTTTTTAATGGTTTCTTTCTCCATCATGCTAATGTCTATTGTGGGATGACTGAAGCTTCACATAATCCTGTGTTTTGTGTGTTTTTTTTTTTTTTTTGAAGAACCCAGACTGAGGGATCAACAATCATCTGAAGTTGTGCTGGTTGCTTCAAAGGGAGAGTATGGTAAGTCCCTTTCATTTCATTAGCCAGTTTACATCACATGCAGGGTCAGACCTGACTTCATGAAGTGAAGAAATATCACAGTGATGAGGAAAACTAGAACTGTTGCTGCAGTCCACTATTTGAATCAGATTTTCAGTTTATTCTCTTTCCTACGTCTGTATCATCCTTGTTCACCAGAAAAGACAGACCAAGTCCCATAGAATCACTGCATCCAGCTTAACTTCCAATCTTTGACTACTGCTCGGTAGTCCGCAGTTGTGTTTGGACATGGGTCCTGCTGGGGTCCAGCCCTGGCGGATCCAGGGAATTTGAAGCAGGGACGGAGTCAGCATCTTAGGAAAGAATTATTTAATTAGAGATGTAAAGAGAGATTAGGAAAGACTAGCGTAGTAGGAAAATTAGTGGAGGAAAGAGGCTGATATTCCTTGGTTTACACAAAAAGCTAATAAAGTCTCAAGACAAGAAACTTGCACCATCTACATTAGGCCACAGGTGCCCGCTTGAATAGCAGAGAGTGCCCCGCCTTGGGCTTCCTCTCGTGTGGGTCTTAGAAGCCCGGGCAAATAAGTAGACATGGAGAGCCTCTGTGTTCCAAGGGATCAGCCTGAAAAGGAGAGGGAGGGAGGGGGAGAAAGAGAGAGAGTGTTGACATGGGGGGGAGCCAGATTTCCAAGAAACCAGTCTGAGAAACTGGTCCGTCCTTTATTGTCCAGGAAAGCTTTTTATACTTTTGTTTGTACATAGAGATCAATGGATAATACAAAGTTATGCAGGGTCAGCTGCCCTGACCCTTATCAAGACCAGGCTTGCTTTCCGCAAATCTTTCCATATACAAAGGGTCTCAGGTGATTTATATTACCTTCTGGCCGAAAGGCCTGTTAACATTTTATGGCTCTCTTCCTTAATGAATGTTAATCTCACTTTCCCTGTAGTGTTTTTCTTTAATCTGCATCACCTTCGAAGTACTAAATAAAGTTACATTAAAAGATATGAAAACTTGGCAGCAAGTATTGGCTCAACAATGAAACCCTTAATCAGTTTTATTCTAATGATTTTTCCTAGAATTTCTTAAGTTTTCAGTTGGCGGACTATAAACAATTCACATGCGCAGTTGTAAGAATCCGGACAGACCAGTCAGGTAAGTTAGAAAGCTATCAGAGGGGTTTAAGCCAAGGCATTCTTTTTATGCCCAGGGGGCTCATTAACTGGAGCTCTAAGTTAATTCCTTTTAGAGGAAGGTGGTGGGGGACAGCCCCTGTTAATGTCAGAAGCGTAAGCGAAAAGCATAATGCAGTAAGGCAGGCAGACTCTTGTTTTGGGGCAGATGCACAAGCAGATCCAGCAAGGCTCCCTTAAGGCCTGACTCACCTTTGCCTGTTGGGCCCCTTAACCTCATGACCTTTACCACGGGCGGGACTCCTCGTGCTGGCTCCCAGCAGGGTCCTTTTGGTCCAAAACCTATGAACTGAAATATAAGTTACTTGACACACACATACCCAAAATGCAATGGCAAGACTAGGACAGGATAATCACAGTAAACAGTTCCATTCAGAAGGCAGAAGAATGTAAGTGATATAGAGATCACTGGTTCATAGCAGTTCTGAAATCTGCTGGGCAGATAGTGCAAGGACATTTATCTGGTGATAGAAATGATTAAACACTAGTGTTGTTAATTGAGAAAAACTGCACAGTGTATAATTACTCATTGTCCTTGACTCTGCCTCTGGGAGCTCTCTATTATTCCATTGTGCTTCACATATGAATAAATTAGAATATAAGCTTACCCTGGCCAATGAATTATTTTCTAGCCTGCTTCCTTTCCATAAAAACAGGACCAACAGTAATTGGTGGTTTATTGTAGTTGCTTTTGTTTATTATAGTTGTTGTTGCTGGTGTTGTCCAGACTCTTTGGCAGTCCAACTCAAAAGTTATATCTCTTGACTCCAGTAAATTCCATAGTTCTTTTATCAACAAGCCTCTTATCTCAAAAAACTTCTTTCCAATCTCTCTCCCCTCTCCCTTCTTTTACTCTTCCTCCTCTACCTCTTCTTCCCCTTCCCTTGCCTCATGTTCCTCTTCTTTTCACTGCCTCTTGCTCCCTCTGTCTCTCACACATACTTTTATTTCTAGTCAAAATTATTTTGTGATTATTAGACTGTAATTTAGTTGGAAGAACAGCACACTCGGTTCCTCTTCTTTGAGCCACTTTTGTCCAGTTGGAAGAATGTTCACATTCTCAGATGAATCTCTACTGAGAGGAATTGTAATCCATTTAGAAATTTTCACCCTGAGTATAATGGCTTGATTTGACCCTTGCCACTATGTTCCAAAGCATTTTTCAATATTTTCTTGTAATATTTTGATTTATGAAGCAGTTACCATATCTCATTTCAAGAAAGCAGAAAACTACAAAATCACACGTTAAGTTGGAAAACTTGGATGTATTTCCACATTAATGATTGCCACCACCCTCTACGTATTTCTTAAACCTAATTTCTTCCCATCCATGCCTATATTCTGTCATTTTCCACACTGGCCTCTCAGTTCCTCATCTACATCATCCTCTCACCTGATACAGGGACTTCTCCCAAACTAAATAAGCTTATTCATCAAGTTTACCCCTGTCTAGTGTTTAAGACCTCAGCTCTTATAATACTTACTCAGAGAAGCAAGCCTGCCTTTATTTGCATGACTCAGTCAAACATCTCCATCATAGACTCTTAGTTCTGGGTACTCTGTGTGCCTCTATTTAGATTAATATCATGTGAGCAAGGGTTTTATATTTTCATCATTGTATCCATAGCACTGCCCTTTGCCTGAGACTTAATGGGTGCTAAATACTTACTTCTTAAGTGATGGATGCAGCAGAAAAAGACAAATTCTTTTTTTTCCCCACCACCTCTTATATTCAATTAAGAGTGTGTGCATGCTCAGTTGTGTCCAACTCTTTGCAACCCCATGGATGATAGCCCCCAGAGCAACCTGGTAAGCCTCAATTATGAGTAGCCAAGCCCACATCAATGTGTGATACTATTTCTCTCCCACCTGACTTCCCCCTCTTATTACCAATGTTATCACCTGGGTTCTTATAGCCTGTATCATTACATGATCTCAATATTTGCTGCCACACATAAAGTATTGTGCACCTACAGCCATACTAGCATCATGGCTCCATTCAATGACCTCCAAGAGTAGTTAAAAATGAACTGAAAATACTATTTCTGAAAATCACCCCCATATTGTATATTTTATCAGCATGAAAGTGTTAGTGGCTCAGTCGTGTCTGACTCCTTTGTGACCCCATGGACTGTAGCCCACCAGGCTCCTCTGCCCAAGGAATTCTACAGGCAAGAATACTTGAGTGGGTTGCCATTTCCTTTTCCAGGGGATTTTCCCAACCCAGGGATTGAACCTGTGTCTCCCACAATGCAGGTGGATTCTTTACAGTGTGAGCCACCAGGGAAGCCCAACTTAGTGTGTAAGTGCCCCAACTTCTGATGTCAGGAACACTCTGGAGCTACCCTTCACTAGAGAAGTTGATCTGAAGCCTATGAAATTAGAATCCCAAACAAAATTATCTCCAGAGCCCATAAGACCTCACCCGACAGTCAAAAAACATTTGCATTTTCAGTTCCCCACTCAGGAGGCAATTGTCTTGCTCATGCAACAGAAATGAAGGACTGCTCAGTATTTCCCTGTGGTGGGTTAGGCTAAACTAATCCAGAAGAACTTTTTCTCTGTGAAGGCCTACATTACTTCTTAATCACTTGATTCCACCAAGAGGCTGCTGATTCTCCTCTCCCAAATAGACAGCTGTCTGAAGTTGGCCTCTGTGGTATGGAAGGCGGGTATGAATGCCAAACACGGAACAGACTGAAAGAGCCAAGACTGAGCACACAAATCACCTCCCCAGAATTCCCCAATGCAGAGAATGGATTTCACTGCTTTGTTAGTTATGCTACCAGAGTGCATCTCTAATGCCTCTTCTCTTCATTCATGAGTGTTTAAACATTTTAATGAATATGTTATTTACTGTAATAAAGTCAGAGTCTGCTATTAAATTAATAGAGCAGTGTAACCAAGAATCCCTTAACAACAATTTATCCCTGCTGAGAGTTACTGAATTCTAAACACAAGATTTCTGGCCATTTGAATCCTTTGCTGGTCTACAGATATTGCATAAATACTCTTTAGCTGCAAATAATAAAATCAGATTGAATTTAATGTGTATGTGTGTGTATACATGTGTACCTATGCATATTATTCATCAGCATGGTCTTTAAAGTAGTGTCTTCTGGAGATAAAGAGCCTAGTTCAAATGCCAGCTTTACTAGCTGGTTATCCTCAGGCACGTTATATTCTCTATAAGCCATAGTTTTCTCATCTATAAAATGAGAAGAATATGGAGTTTCCCCCCTTGGGTTGTTTGGGCTTCCCTGGTGGTTCAGTGGTAAATCCACATGCCATGCAGGAGATGTGAGTTTGATTCCTGAGTCAGGAAGATCCCCTGGAGAAGGAAATGGCAATGCACTCCAGTATTCTAGCCTGGGAAATCCCATGGACAGAGGAGCCTAGCAGGCTGCAGTGGATGGGGTCTCGAAAGAGTCAGACACAACTTAGTGACTGAACAACAGCAACAACACTGGGTTGTTCAAATAAAACAAGAGATTATGCATGAAACATGATGCCTGACACACATTAAGGCTGTAAATATTAGCCATTGATATCAAATGAAAGAGCTGATCTTGGTCACCACTAACTTTTATAACTTTTTGAAAATTAGAAAAATCCCCCTCTTCTTGCAACAGAAGCAAAATGGGTCAAATTTTGGCACTCTGTGTGTGGAGTATGAACTGGATTTCAGCCCACAGACACCCTCTTAGTTGACAAGAGTACAACTCGTCTAACCAAGAGTACTGGGCCCAGGAGTTATCTTGCCTCCTTCCTCACTACTTCAGTCACACATAGTTTCTTTTTACCTTCATTCATCATTTTTAAAATTTGGGGATGAGTATGGTTTCCCATAATCAATGGAAAATGATCTCTAAAAAGAATTTCTATTTCTTCTTTGGAGTAGATCTCCTAAAGGAAAGAATTTTGTCTTTTTATCTCTGATTCCTCAGCACCTAGCTCAGAACTTATCCTGTAATGGAAACTCAATAAATGACTGTTGAATGAGTGAATAAATAGATTAATAACAAATAATTTTGCCACTTAATGACCTAAAATTCAAGCTAGGCTTAAATTGATAAATCCTATTAGTGAGAATTTCTCTCACTAATAATTTAAATATCTCTAATACCATGATAACACAAATATTTAACATAGTTCCAGAGTCATTCTATATAAGCACATGTGATTGGGAAAGAGGAACCAAATGATATGGAAAATTAAGCTCTTAACCAGACAGTGACCTCGAGATAGGAACTGATCCAAATTTGGGGAACTATTTCTAGCTTCAAGTTTCTTCAGAGCAGTCTTGCTGTTTCTTAATCAGGCTCGAATTCATGACTACACAGCCAATCTAGGGTAATAAGTGATAGTGAAATGTCCAAACAATTGACTCCCTCTCCTGCTGCTGTTTCCCTGAATTAGCCAATTTTTTGAGTTCTAGTCTATAAAAACAAAGACATCTAGTCTATAAAAACAAAAACAAAGACATTTTTCCTCCAAAGACATCCAAAGAATGTACTTCAGAATCTTCTCGCATTCAGATAGTATGGCAAGAACCAAACACAAATATAGAACCATAACACTGGCTCAGTCAATGAAACACAGCAGTGCAGAAATACAATCATATTACGTAAAATCTTGATACAAAGACAGAGTTTGCAGCATGTCAAAGACAGTGAAATGTATTTGCATTAGTTCAGTTTCACAGCCTCAAAAGGAAAATCTAAATAGTTGAAGCAATCTTTTAAAATTATAACCTAACCAACAAAGCCTACGCTGACTGTTATATTTAAATTATAGTTTCTTTCCATATCTCACTGCCTCCTGCATTTTTTGACCCTCCTAATATGGCTCTGAAATTTATTTTATCAATAGAATTCATCCTTTCTGATTTGTCATAACTTTTTATTATTTTTTTTAATTTTTTTTAATTTTAAAATCTTTAATTCTTACATGCGTTCCCAAACATGAACCCCCCCTCCCACCTCCCTCCCCATAACATCTCTCTGGGTCATCCCCATGCACCAGCCCCAAGCATGCTGTATCCTGCGTCAGACATAGACTGGCGATTCGATTCTTACATGATAGTATACATGTTAGAATGCCATTCTCCCAAATCATCCCACCCTCTCCCTCTCCCTCTGAGTCCAAAAGTCCGTTATACACATCTGTGTCTTTTTTGCTGTCTTGCATACAGGGTCGTCATTGCCATCTTTCTAAATTTCATATATATGTGTTAGTATACTGTATTGGTGTTTTTCTTTCTGGCTTACTTCACTCTGTATAATCGGCTCCAGTTTCATCCATCTCATCAGAACTGATTCAAATGAATTCTTTTTAATAGCTGAGTAATACTCCATTGTGTATATGTACCACAGCTTTCTTATCCATTCATCTGCTGATGGACATCTAGGTTGTTTCCATGTCCTGGCCTTAATGGCTTACTATGGCTGCTATTGCTTGTCTGTCTCCACCCAATGTGTATGTGTGTGTTATCTCACTACTATATACCAGGGATCTAGAACCCAACCAAGTGTGGATCAAGGCTCTCAATAAATACTTTCTGAATGAATGAATGTCATTTCTTTGAAATATTTTATTTTCTACTACATATTCATTAAATCCACTGATGAAGGCTATGCATCCTTCCTGTCTCTGTTTTATCTTTCTTCTTCTTGCCCACATCACTACAAACCTATGGACTCCTGTTACATGATGGATATGCACGTTCTTTCCTATATCAGGACCGTCTCACACGTTGTTCCCTTGGTATACGCTCCTCTCTACTTCCTCCTTCTACCAGTCCCCCGTTCCCTTAATTTGCCAAGTTCTTAATGGTTACTTATCTTTCTAAAGGTTATTTTTCTATAGGGTCTTCCTTTATTATCCTAAGCATCTCCCTGCCCACCCCCCAACATATATACACATCTTTATTTTTCTCCATCTTAGTGGTAAACACAATTTACAGATTTTTTTTTCCCCTCTCTGTTCCTCTGTTAGACTCTGTGCCATGAGAATAAGAATTTCATATTTCCCTAGTGGTTTCCCAGACTCAGCACATAATGGACACTCCCCAAAGTTGAATAAGTGAGTAGACAATTCCATTATCTCAGAACAATGCTCTTTAGTTTCTTTTTCAAAGGATTTTTTAAAAACGAATATACAATACATGTCTTCAGTGTGCTTGACCCTTTGTTTTCACGATTTAGACTTCTGACTCTAATTTAAAGTGAAAATTAATATGTTCATTCTTCGTTAAGTTAGCATGGCCAGGCAGTGCTTTGCCTACAGCTATTCACAAGTTTCCAGAGTTTAGGGTCATGACTGAAACTAATACAACATTTGGGCATCTTCTCCCTAATTTTTTTTGGGAATATGTTTGTGAGAGATTAGACTTTTGGGAAATGATTTACACTAGTTAATTACTGATGTGTCCATACTCATACATTTTACTCTCATCTGAATCAATATGCAATTCAGACTAGCCCTAAATCCTCTCCACTTTTATTTCATATAAATTTATTACTCCTCACTCAGTGCTGTAAAGTTTAATTAAAGCTAGTGACTGCAACTTGATTACTCTAATTACTTGACACATAGTTTGTGAGCATTTACAATGCTAAGTGCTAAGCAGGGGTCAATTCTTCCTATTTTGTATTAAACTATTTTTTTGACCACCATCCGTAGAAAAGAAATTTTGCAGGTCCCTAGAGACTATGCAATCTACAGTCTGTCTTCAGTGAGCGAAGGAACTGGACATGCCTAAACTCATAATTTAGTCATTGTGTTTGTTGTTTTGTTTGCTTATATGTTTGTTTCAGAAAACTTAGAATATATCCACAAATATATATTTATTAAAAGTGCACCATAAAATTGTGACTTTTTTTTTTTTAAGTCATGACTCCACTATCCCCTCTTACTCATTTCCATCCTTGTACTGTCATTATCTGCTGGTCTGGATTTTCCTTCCAGGCCACTGACTATTCAAAGCATCTCTTAAACCTCACATCTCCCTGAAGATGGCTGTGATTATCACAAATTCCTTATATCTCAACTCTTTGACTTATGTAATATTTACATCTATTACTACCTCATTTTTGTTCATTCACATATTACCTAACATTACTTTCAGAAGTTTCATGAGTGAGTATCTTGTTTTCATGGCAAGTAATCACCATGACAAAAATACAATCACTTTCCTTAAAGGAATTTTTATAGTGTTAGGAAAAAAAATTCTTCTATATTTGAACAATAATATAAAAAATAACTATACATTTACTCTTTAAGATGTATTTAAAATTAAAAATTGAGTTCCTTTCTCTAATCCTAAACTTCTCCTCTTCCCTACCCCCATCATCACATTTATCCCCAGATGTGCCTATTATAAAGCATTTGGTACCAGAATTTATTTTTTCCTGCTCTGAAACTTTTTAAGTCCTTTACCACTTAAGCTCTATACTATGAGTAAGCTCTATACTCATCCTCCAAAAAGAGAGGATCAAAGGCCCATATTAGGAAACACACTCATTGTGGTCCCCTCACTGCTTTCAGAGGAGACCCCCCTCTCAACTTATGTTCTATCAACGCAACCATTTGTCTGAGCCTCATACTCATTAAGTGACAAAGAATCTCAGGTACAGACTTTTGAGTTTGTTCCAAATTGAGACTTTCTCTCTGTCTCCCTGCAGGTACATTCAGTCCTAAAACTAAAGACACAAAGAAAACAGACAGATAGAAGAGGTGAAACTACAGAACAGAGGAGAAAATCTTGAGATTTCTAGATCACTGGAAGGACTCTCCAAAGAGTCCTTGACTTCATTGTCTTCACAAGCTTTCAAATCCATAACTCTAAAGAAATATTAAAGAATCACAGTGGCAGTAAAATCTTGACTTGAAGTTCATGCCTATAAAGTTTACCCATCTGGTACTTTAAATATTTCAAAGTTCTATTTATATGTCTTTATTTTTCCATTTTCCTAGGGAGAACTCCTTCATACAAAGCTTTGAGTTTCTTTTAATTGGATAAATTTGACATGTAATATTGTGGAAACTTAAGTATATGTTATATTAGTTTGATGCATTTATATATTATGATATAGTTGTCATTGTAATGATATTTATCACAATACTTATAGTACAAGGCTACTATCTATATTAAACAGACTGTACATTAAATCTCTATGGCTGCTTTAGCACTTGTTATAAGTTTGTACCCTTAAACACTAGCAATCTTATCCTTGCACCCACCCCTCAACTCCCAGTAACCACCATTCTACTTTTTTTTTAACACATTTGATCTTTTAAAAAATATTCTACATATAATTAATATCATATAATACTTGTTTTTCTCTAAGTTTATCTCACTTAGCATAATGTGCTCAAGGTCCATCCATGTTATTGCAAATGGCAGGATTTCCTCCTTTCTCACAGCCGAATAAATAGTTCATTATGTATATATACTTTTTAATCTATCCATTCATTGATGGCATCTGAGAACTATAAAAATTTTTAATAGATGGTTTACAAGAATAGTTCAAGGAACAATCCTTGAAGTTTTTCTTAAGAAGATTTTTATTATTATATTTCACCAAGAAAAGAGAGTGGGCAATATAGCAAATCTCTCCCAAACACAAGGGAAAAGCCTGCGGGGAGAACCGTGAGCAACTGTTCTGTTTTCAGTGCCAACAGACTAGAGGAATTCTTCCAAAGGGAAATGATTACAATGACAGATTCCATATACCCATTTAACTTGCTTCTTCCTGAACCCTTATTAAATTTACATTGAAGATAATTTTTTTAAAGACACAGGACTAGAAAAAATACAATATTCATAAAATATGGAAGCTAGAAGGCAGAGGAATGTGTGGTAACTGATTTTGTAGGCTGAGAGCCAAATCGTACACCTAGATCTTTGGTGGCAAAAGCTGGCAAGCAAATCAGTTTTATTAAAGAATCCTCAAGAGGGTCAGCACCTAAGACACTCTTGAAATGGAAGGGAGACCAGGTAGAGGGTTAACTTACGTGCATTGAGTGGAATCTGTCCTATTAGGTTCCTGTCCCCACGCCACATTTTTGGGAACGTGTTCCTCCCTCAGTTTCTACTCTGACATGTAAGGGCTCTTGGAAGTTGCTATTATATCCTAACAAATTAGCAAAATAGCTGAAAAAATAATAAAAACAATTCTTCTTAAATCCACCAGAAATGAGGTCAGTGAGCAAAGAGCTGTGCCTCCGAATTGGAGAGAGAGATAGAGAGAGAAATGTGAACAAAGAATCACCTAAGCAAATCCCAGAAGCAAAAACCTCCTGAGGACAAGTGTGGGATAGGAAAACTGAACTATAATTGACAAAGTCCTTGAAGCTTAGTATGCAAGTCTGAGAGTTAAAAACTACAGGGGGTCCAAAATATACTAGCAGCTCTTATAACTCAATACCAGAAAAGCAAACAACCCAATCAAAAAGTGGGAAAAAGGCCTAAACATACATTTCTCCAAAGAAGACATACAGATGGCTAACAAACACATGAAAAGATGCTTAACATCTCTCATTATTAGAGAAATGTAAATAAAAATTATAATGAGATATCACCTCACAGTGGTCAGAATGGCTATCATCAAAAAGTCTACAAAAAATAAATGCTGAAGGGGGTATGGAGGAAAAGGAATGCTCTTGCACTGTTGGGAATATAAATTGATACAGCCACTATGGAAGACAGTATGGAGATTCATTAAGAGACTAGGAGTAAAACCACCATATGACTCAGCAGTCCTACTCCTAGGCATAGGAGTAGGAAACCAAAATTGAAAAAGACACATATACCCCAATGTTCACTGCAACACTCACTATTTACAATAGCTAGAACATGGAAGCAACCTAGATGTCCATTGACAGATGAATGGATAAAGAAGTTGTAGTACATATACACAATGAAATATTACTCAGCCATTAAAAGGAAAGCATTTGAGTCAGTTCTAATGAGGTGGATGAACCTACAGCCTATTATACAGAGTGAAGTAAGTCAGAAAGAGAAAGATTAACATAATATACTAACACATATATATGGAATCTAGAAATATGGTACTGATGAAATTACTTGCAAAGCAAGAATGGAAACACAAACATAGAGAACAGACTTATGGACATGGGGAGAGGGGAGGAGAGGGTGATGGGCATGGAGAGAGTAACATGGAAACTTACATTACCATATTTAAGATAGATAGCCAAAGGGAATTTGCTGTATGGCTCAGGAAACTCAAACAGGGGCTCTGTATCAACCTGGAGGGGTGGGATGGGGAAGATGGGTGGGATGGGAAAGATGGGAGGGAGGGAATATATGTATACCTGTGGCAGATTCATGTTGATGTTTGACAGAAAACAACATAATTCTGTAAAGCAGTTATCCTTCAATTAAAAAATTAAAAAGAGATAAATCCATTAGTGGTGGGGGAAACTACAGGGGACCTAGTCATAGGGGGAATCCTCACACCTTTGCAAGTTTTACCTCCTGGAGCTTGACCAGATTCTCATGCCTGGAGAAAAGTCATCTTCTGCTTCCAGCAGGAGAGGGAAAAACACCAAATGAAATACACCAAAGCATCCCCTCTTCTTACCAAGTTCTCCCCTTGAGAAAAACTACTTTATCAGTCACTAAACTATCTGGGCTTTTTCAGAGCCTCACCTAACTAGAGGAAGAACCTACACCCTGCTCTAGCCCATTCTAGACTTCCACAAGGGAAAAGGGAAATACCCAACTCTGTGCCACTTTGCCATCCTGTCTTAACTGGGGGAAAGGAGAGGGAGACAGAGAAGCATTGGTGAAGTTCACAGTCAAAAGGCACAAGCTTACTAAAAGTCTCTTTCTATTTCTCTATTGAAATGACAAAAACTAAAAAGTGGTGTAATATAAAAATAGGAACAAAGAACAAAGGCAATGAATAAAAAAAAATAACAAATTTGGTAGGTATTATTCCATTGTATCAATAATCATTTAAAAGTCCAATGGTCTAAATACACAAACTAAAAAAAAAAAACCCATAGATTCCGTTGGTTGGTCAAAAGGTCTAACTATTTATTATAAGAAACTCACTCAAAAAGATTCTTATAAGGTCAAAAGTCAGAAGGTGGAAAAATATATACCATGCTGCTGCTGCTACTAAGTCACTTCAGTCGTGTCCGACTCTGTGCGATCCCATAGACGGCAGCCCACCAGGCTCCACCATCCCTGGAATTCTCCAGGCAAGAACACTGGAGTGGGTTGCCATTTCCTTCTCCAATGCATGAAAGTGAAAAGTGAAAGTAACACTAATCGAAAGAAAAGTAGGAGTAGCTATATTAATTTCTGGTAGAGCAGAAATTAAAAGCAAAGAAACAGAAATAAATTCAGGGATAAAGAGGAGCATTCTATAATGATAACAGTGTAAAATCTCCAAGGAAATCCCTAATTTGCATGTGCCTAAAAAAGAGCTCCAAAATACATAGACAAAAGGATAAAACTGCAGGGAGAAACAGATGAATCCACCATTATAGTTGGGTATATCAGAGGGCATATATTTTAACTCATTCTGCAAGGTCAGCATTACTCTAATACCAAAACCAGATGAAAACATTACAAGAAAATTGTAGACCAGTATCTCTCATGAATATACATGCAAAAAGTTTCAACAAAATATAAGCAAGTCAATTCTGTATATAAAAAATTATACCTTGACCAAAGTGGGATTTCTCCCAAGTATGCAATATGCAAGCCTGATTCCATATTCAAAAATCAATTAATGTAGTCCATCACATGAGCAGGCTAAAGAAGAAAAACCTAGTTAATCATATTAATAGATGAAGAGAAAGCATTTGACAAAATTCAACACTCAGGATAAAAATGCAGGAAACTATAAACAGAACTTCAACTTGATAAAGATTACACACACACTTGCAACTAACAGCATTTGGTGATAAGAAACTCAAAGCTTTTCCACTAAAATCAGAAATAAAGCAAGAATGTTCACCCTCACACATCTTTTTAACATCATACTCTAAGTCTTAATTATTGCAACATGACAAGAAAAGGAAATAAAATACATACAAATTGGTTGGGAAGAAATATATAATTCTCTGTTCACAAGTGACAAGATTATCTATGTAGAAAATTCAAAGGAATAAACAAAAACTTCTCTCAGACTAGTAATTATAGAAAGGTTACACGAAAGATGATTATACAAGAGCCAATTGCCTTCCTATATATCATCAACGAACAGGTAAAATTCGACATTAAAAAATACCACAAATTTAGTGGCTTAGTGCAATCTACATTTATTGTCTCATTTTTTTTGTGGGTCAGGAGTTCAGCAATGACTAACTGAGTCCTCCAGTTCAGTCTATGTAAGTCTATAAGCAAGGAATAAGCTAGGACTGGGGTCTCATCTGAAAGGGCAACTGGTGTAGGATTTACTTCAAGACCATGTGGTTGTGCTGTCGGAATTCAGATCAGTCAGGACTATTGGATTGAGGAATTAATGTCTTTGTGGGCCAACAGCCAGAGGCTGACCTCAGTTCTTTGCCACGTGGACCTCTCCATAGGGTATCTCATCATGTGGAGGTTACACCCTTTCCTTTATCTTCCATCCACACATACCTGTGTCTCCTTTCCCATATAAATATCTCCCATACAACACTTAGGGGCTATTTACTGTCAAGGTCAGGAGTGCTTTTTTTTTTTTTACTTTTAATTGGAGCATAGTTGATTTACAATGTTGTGTTAGTTTCAGGTATATGGCAAAATGAGTCAGTTATAGATATATCCACTCTTTTTGAGATTCTATTCCCATATATGTTATCAGAGTATTGAACAGCATTCTCTATGCTATACAGTGGTGGTTCTTATTAGTTATCTATTTTATATATAGTAGTGTGTATATGGAGAGGGCAATGGCACCCCACTCCAGTACTCTTGCCTGGAGAATCCCATAGATGGAGGAGCCTGCTGGGCTGCAGTCCATGGGGTCACGAAGAGTCAGACACGACTGAGCAACTTCACTTTCACTTTTCACGTTCATGCTTTGAAGAAGGAAATGGCAACCCACTCCAGTGTTCTTGCCTGGAGAGTCCCAGGGATGGGGGAGCCTGGTGGGCTGCCATCTATGGAGTCGCACAGAGTCGGACACAACTGAAGTGACTTAGCAGCAGCAGCAGCAGTGTGTATATTGGAGATGGAAATGGAAACCCACTCCAGTATTCTTGCCTAGAGAATCTCAGGGATGGGGGAGCCTGGTAGGCTGCCATCTATAGGGTCGCACAGAGTCAGACACAACTGAGGCAACTTAGCAGCAGCAATAACAGTGTGTATATGTCAGTCCCAATTTTCCAACTTAGCCCTTTATCCCCTCCCCATAGGATTTCCATGGTGGTTTAAACTGTAAAGTGTCTACCTGCAATGTAGTAGACCTGGGTTTAATCCCTGGGTCAGGAAGAGCCTCTGGAGAAAGTAATGGCAACCCACTCCAGTATTCTTGAAAATTCCACAGATAGAAGAGCCTAGCAGGCTACAGCCCATGGGTTCGCAGAGTTGGCCATGACTGAGCAACCAGCACTGTCCCTTCCCCCTGGTAGTCATAAGTTTGAATGCTTTTCTTAAAGAGAAGAAAAACTGATTGTGGGACTAGATCACATTGGTTCAAATCAGTGAAGAAATACACAAACCTCTTCATTAGGAGCTCTCAGGGTCAGACTGCTGCCTATGGGGTATGACCAGACTCCCAATTCTTAAATAGATAGAGAGGAAAAGGACTGCAGTTTTATCAAATGATAATGCTAGTGTACAACTGTCTCCTTATGACTATGGTTTTACAAGCCACCTGCCATACAGCTAACACAGAAAAAGTCATGACTGTTCTTTTTTCCTTACATATGAAGTTAAGTGGTAAACCCTCAAGAAACACACAATGTGATTATTTCACCAGTTTCACTCTGTTAAAAACAGAGAGCATCATCTCTCCTTTTGAACGCACTACTGTGTTAAGAAACAGAGACTCTGTGTGAGAAACCTCCCTTAAGGAGATTCTTTTCTTGAAAGTGAAAGTGAATTTGCACAGTGTCTCCAACTGTTTGCAACTCTATGGACTATAGCCCACCAGGCTCCTCTGTTCATGGGATTTTCCAGGCAAGAATACTGAAGTGGGTTGCTATTTTCTTCTCCAGGGGATCTTCCCAACCCAGAGATCGAACTCAGGTCTCCCACACTGCAGGCAGACTCTTTACCCTCTGAGCCACCAAAGAATCACTTCACGTCTTCATTACAGTTCAGTTCAGTCGTTCAGTCCGACTCTTTGTGACCCCATGAATCACAGCATGCCAGGCCTCCCTGTCCATCACCAACTCCCAGAGTTCACTCAGACTCACATCCATCTAGTCAGTGATGCCATCCAGCCATCTCATCCTCGGTCGTCCCCTTCTCCTCCTGCCCCCAATCCCTCCCAGCATCAGAGTCTTTTCCAATGAGTCAACTCTTCACATGAGGTGGCCAGTGTACTGGAGTTTCAGCTTTAGCATCATTCCTTCCAAGGAACACTCAGGGCTGATCTCCTTCAGAATGGACTGGTTGGATGTCCTTGCAGTCCAAGGGACTCTCAACAGTCTTCTCCAACACCACAGTTCACAAGTATCAATTCTTCAGTGCTCAGCTTTCTTCACAGTCCAACTCTCACATCCATACATGACTACTGGAAAAACTATAGCCTTGACTAGATGGACCTTTGTTGCCAAAGTAATGTCTCTGCTTTTAAATATGCTATCTAGTTTGGTCATAACTTTTCTTCCAAGAAGTAAGCGTCTTTTAATTTCATGGCTGCAGTCACCATCTGCAGTGATTTTGGAGCCCAAAAAACAAAGTCTGACACTGTTTCCACTGTTTCTCCATCTATTTCCCATGAAGTGTTGGGACCAGATGCCATGATCTTCGTTTTCTGAATGTTGAACTTTAAGCCAACCTTTTCACTCTCCTCGTTCACTTTCATCAAGAGGCTTTTTAGTTCCTCTTCACTTTCTGCCATAAGGGTGGTGTCATCTGCATATCTGAGGTTATTGATATTTCTCCTGACAATCTTGATTCTAGCTTCTGTTTCTTCCCGCCCAGCATTTCTCATGATGTACTCTGCATATAAGTTAAATAAGCAGGGTGACAATATACAGCCTTGACATACTCCTTTTCCTATTTGGAACCAGTCTGTTGTTCCATGTCCAGTTCTAACTGTTGCTTCCTGACCTGCATATAGGTTTCTCAAGAGGCAGGTCAGGTGGTCTGGTATTCCCATCTCTTTCAGAATTTTCCACAGTTTATTGTGATCCACACAGTCAAAGGCTTTGGCATGTCAATAAAGCAGAAATAGACGTTTTTCTGGAACTCTCTTGCTTTTTCCATGATCCAGCGGATGTTGGCAATTTGATCTCTGGTTCCTCTGCCTTTTCTAAAACCAGCTTGGACATCAGGAAGTTCATGGTTCACGTATTGCTGAAGCCTGCCTTGGAGAATTTTGAGCATTACTTTACTAGCGTGCCAGATGAGTGCAATTGTGCGGTAGTTTGAGCATTCTTTGGCAATGCCTTTCTTTGGGATTGGAATGAAAACTGACCTTTTCCAGTCCTGTGGCCACTGCTGAGTTTTCCAAATTTGCTGGCACACTGAGCGCAGCACTTTCACAGCATCATCTTTCAGGATTTTAAATAGCTCCACTGGGATTCCATCATCTCCACTAGCTTTGTTCGTAGTGATGCTTTCTAAGGCCCACTTGACTTCACATTCCAGGATGTCTGGCTCTAGATGATTGATCACACCATCGTGATTATTTGGGTCATGAAGATCTTTTTTGTACAGTTCTTCTGTGTATTCTTGCCATCTCTTCTTAATATCTTCTGCTTCTGTTAGGTCCATACCATTTCTGTCCTTTATCGAGCCCATCTTTGCATGAAATATTCCCTTGATATCTCTAATTTTCTTGAAGAGATCTCTAGTCTTTCCCATTCTGTTCTTTTCCTCTATTTCTTTGCCTTGATCACTGAGGAAGGCTTTCTTATTTCTTCTTGCTATTCTTTGGAACTCTGCATTCAGATGTTTATATCTTTCCTTTTCTCCTTTGCTTTTCACTTCTCTACTTTTCACAGCTATTTGTAAGGCCTCCTCAGACAGCCATTTTGCTTTTTTGCATTTCTTTTCCATAGGGATGGTCTTGATCCCTGTCTCCTGTACAATGTCATGAACCTCCGTTAATAGTTCATCAGGCATTCTATCCATCAGATCTAGGCCCTTAAATCTATTTCTCACTTCTACTGTATAATCATAAGAGATTTGATTTTCATGTCTTAAGGGAAGATAAATCAGAGTTTGAATCTATCCAGTAGTGCAGGTGACTCTTATTGATACAGGCTAAGTAAAGTAGCATTCCTTTGGTCCCCTAGATTTTCTCTGGAGAGGACTCAAATGATTTGGGAGTTTCTTTGGAGGAATCATGATAAATAACCTAAGTAAAGCCAATTTAACACAGTTTGAGGCTTCCAAAAACGTGGTATTGATCAATTATATAAAGATGCTGATTTTCAAAGACAAAAGCCTTGGCATTTCTGAAGAACTTGTATTCCTTTCCAATAACTAGTAACTGTTTCCTAAAAGAGGGATGGGAGTAGAAATAAGGAAAAACTGAAGGGACAGGAAGCAAGGAAAGGATCAAATGGAACAGGAAGAGCAGGGAAGATTTTTATGAATAGACAAGATATGTAGCAAATAATATTTCTACTACTGCATTACATTTACCTTAATTATAAGGTCAGTCATGAATTAATAACATTGATTAAGCTCTGAAATGAATATACTATCATTGTTTATGGAATTTGATTTGAAATTTTATTTCTACTGGTCTAGGAAAAGCTGTTTGTTATCAGGACTACAAGTTGCCTGTCTGACTTTTTAAATTCTTCCCTCACATTTTAGCATTCTGGGAGGAAATGCTTTAAAAGGATGAGGAACCAGGCCAACATTTTTTTTCTGAAGCTTAATTTTTAAAACTTGAATCAACCAGAAGGTCTTTCAAACTGACTTGAATGACAACAGGGCTAACATGAGAGAAGGTAGAGAAGAGGTGAAGGGGACCTCTCTCACACATATTAACTACATGTGATTTATAGGGTCTTTGCAGACATAGAGCATACATAGAAGAACTGTACGAACAAGATCTTCACAACCCAGATAATAATGATGGTGTGATCACTCATACTCACCTAGAGCCAGACATCATGGAATGTGAAGTCAAGTGGGCCTTAGGAAGCATTACTATGAACAAAGCTAGTGGAGGTGATGGAATTCCACTTGAGCTATTTCAAATCCTAAAAGGAGATGCTGTGAAAGTGCTGCACTCAATATGCCAGCAAATTTGGAAAACTCAGCAGTGGCCACAGAACTGGGAATGGTCAGTTTTCATTCCAATCCCAAAGAAAGGCAATGCCAAGGAATGCTCAGCCTAACACACAATTGCACTCATCTCACATGCTAGTAAAGTAATGATGAAAATTCTCCAAGCCAGGCTTCAGCAATATGTGAACCATGAAATTCCAGATGTTCACGCTGGTTTTAGAAAAGGCAGAGGAACCAGAGATCAAATTGCCAACGTCTGCTGGCTCATCAAAAAAGCAAGAGAGTTCCAGAAAAATATCTATTTCTGCTTTATTGACTATGCCAAAGCCTTTGACTGTGTGGATCACAATAAACTGTAGAAAATTCTCAAAGAGATGGGAATACCAGACCACCTGACCTGCCTCTTGAGAATCCTATATGCAGGTCAGGAAGCAACAGTTAGAACTGGACATGGAACGATAGACTGGCTCCAAAAAGAAAAAGGAATATGTTAAGGCCGTATATTGTCACCCTGTTTATTTAACTTACACACAGAGTACATCATGAGAAATGCTGGGCTGGAGGAAGCACAAGCTGGAATCAAGATTGCTGGGAGAAATATCAATAATCTCAGATATGCAGATGACATCACTCTTATGGCAGAAAATGAAGAAGAACTAAAGAGGCTCTTGATGAAAGTAAAAGGAGAGTGAAAAAGTTGGCTTAAAGCTCAGCATTCAGAAAACTAAGATCATGGCATCCAATTCCATCACTTCATGGGAAATAGATGGGGAAACAGTGGAAACAGTGACTGACTTTATTTTTTTGGCTCCAAAATCACTGCAGATGGTGATTGGAGCCATGAAATTAAAACACTTACTCCTTGGAAGGAAAGTTATGACCAACCTAGATGGCATATTAAAAAGCAGAGACATTACTTTGCCAACAAAGGTCCATCTAGTCAAGGCTATGGTTTTTCCTGTGGTCATGTATGGATGTGAGAGTTGGACTGTGAAGAAAGCTGAACACTGGAGAATTGATGCTTTTGAACTGTGGTGTTGGAGAAGCCTCTTGAGAGTCCCTTGGACTGCGAAGAAATCCAACCAGTCCATCCTAAAATAGATCAGTCATCATCCAAGGAGTGATGTTGAAGCTGAAACTCCAATACTTAGGACACCTGATGCGAAGAGCTGACTCATTTGAAAAGACCCTGAAGCTAGGCAAGATTGAAGGCAGGAGGAGAAGGGGATGACAGAGGATGAGATGGTTGGATGGCATCACTGACTCAATGGACCCAAGTTTGAGCAAACTCCGGGAGCTGGTGATGAATAGAGAGGCCTAGTGTGCTGCAGTCCTTGGGGTAGCAAAAGGTTAGACACAACTGACTGAAGTGAACCTGTGGTGGAGGTAACGAAGATAATAGCAATCTGCTTCAAAAGGTCCCATTTACGCACTCCTACACTCAGCGCCCCCACCCCTGCAGGCGGCCGCGGCCCGCCACCACTGGCCCGTGGCTCTGCCAGAGACTCCTGGACACTCACAGGCAAGTCTGGGGCAGTCTCCTGTGGGGTCACTGCTCCTTTCTCCTGGGTCCTGTTGTGTACAAGTTTCTGTTTGTACCCTCCAAGAATCTATTTCCCCAGCCCTGTGTCTGTTCTGGCAGCTCTATGGTGGGGTTAACGGCGACCTCCTCCAAAAGGGCTGATGCCACACGCAGGTCTGCTGCCCCCAGAGCCCCTGTCCCTGCAGCAGTCCACTGCTGACCCGTAGCACCACAGGAGCCACTGAAACACGGTTCTGCCTCAGTCTCTGTGGGGCCTCTGGGTCCTGGTGCGCGCAAGGTTTGTTTCACCTCTCTGAGCATCTCTGGTGGGTATGGTGTTTGATTCTAAATGTGATTTTGCCCCTCCTACCATCTTTCTGGGGCTTCTCTGCCCTTGGAAGTGGGGTATCTCCTCACAGCCGCCCCATGCTGCGCAGCCACCGCTCCAGTGCCACGAAATACCTTTATGAACTCTCTTAAGGAACACAGCCAAACCTGTAACCATGCTGAAAGGTAAGCATATAGTAGCATTTGTCTATTACAACTGGGAGTGTTTTCATCAGTCATTGTCATATATCTAAAGGAAAGAAGGTTCATGCTGAGATGCAAATCATGAGACAGGGCATTAACAATGCAGCAAAGCCTGGTTTCCCATTTAGTAAACCAACTGATCACGTCAGAAATTTGTCAAAAGAAAGAGAAATGCACTACTTTCTAGTGACCCCCTGCCTGTCTAATCATTGCTTGGTCTTAGAGTCTGGAAATTAGCATGGATATAGGTCATACTTCAAGGGAGAAATATACTCTATTAAATATTCTTCATATAGATACAAACATCAAAGTAGATTCACCATGCTGGGCTCTCTTTAAATGCTGGAAACTATACAAAGAAACTGAGATATTATGTATGTCACAAAGTATGGTTTCAGTTGATAACTTGATTATTTTTACTTCATTGACATAGGTCAAAGACACGTTTCAATGTATTCATTAATGAAACATGTGCTGAAAACTACATAAAAAGCGCTATCCTTAGGATTAAAAGAATGTGAAGATGAGTAAAATTTCATTCTGCACTTATAGTTCAGTGACTGATGACTATATAGTCAACTGAATTTTTGAGTTTTCATAAATGGGGGAAAATCCCCTTGGTTGTCACAGGAGGAAGACTGGGGTGGGAGGAAGTTGAAGGAGCTCAGGTTTTTTAAATTATCTTCCTTTTATCACTATTTTTAGTGGCCTTTTAAAATTATTTTAAAGTTTCTTAGGAAGCTTTCTGTCCAAACAAAAGTGGTTGGGTTTTTTTTGTTGTTGTTATTGTTTTTGTTTTTAACTTTAATACAGTTTAAATGTCATCGGTTGAGTTAGAAAAGAGTTGAGTAAATGTTCTATGGTTTATTCTTTTATTCAAATTTGAACAAATATTTATTGTCTACTGATCCAAAAGACATTAAAAAAATAAAAGAATACTGTGAACTTCATACCAGTTAATTTGCCAACATACATGTATATGTACAAGTTCTCAGAAAAACCAAGTTGCCAAAACTGACACAAGAAGAAAGAGAACGCCTATATGTTTAAAAGAATTTGAATTAAAATTTCTCACACACCAAAATAATGCTTAAATATCTTTAGCAGTGGATTCTTTTGAATATTTGAGGAAGATAGAGTATCCATTATACAAACAGTCTCAGAAAACAGAGGCTAATTTTCTCCTTTGATATTTCTGGTATCAAAACTTGGCAGATATGTAAATATGTTACTTGGCACATATGTAAATACATTATTAGAAAAGAAAATGACATACCAATATCCTTCACAAGGGGTTTCCCTGGTGGCTCAGTGGTAACGAATCTGCCTGTCAGCACAGGAGACACAGATTTGATCCCTGGACTGAGAAGATCCCCTGGAGAAGGAAATGGCAAACCATTCCGTTATTCTTGCCTGGGAAATTCCATGGACAGAGAAGCCTAATGGGGTTAGAAAAGAGTTGGACATGACTTAGAGACTAAATAACAACAATCCCTCATAAACATACACACAAAATCTTTAACTATAGTAAGTGAATCCAGAAATTTGTAATATATCATAACCATGTAGTGCTTACTGCAGCAATACAAGGTTTATCAATTGGAAACCAATGTCATTGTATATTAATAAAATAAGGAAGAAAAGTCTTCAATAGATACAGTAAAAGCATGTGAAAACATTCAACATCTATTCATGAAAATAATTCTCAATAAACTATAATAGTAATAGAAGGAAATGTTGTTGACATTTCCTTGACATGATGCAGGACATCTATGAAAAACCTAAAGCTAAATAATTGAAAGCATTTACTCAAAAATTAAAAACAAGGCAAGCATCTCAACTCTCTTCACTATTCAGAATTGTTCTAGGTATTGGGAAAACAGCAGTAAGAAGCCCTAAGCAAAACGAATAAACATCAAAAAAGTTGAAAAAAAATTAAAGCAAAAATCAAAAAAAGTTTATGTGCTTTGATATGAGTAATAAAATGTAACTTTTAATAAAAGTACTGGAACTTACCTTAAAGCACCATCTAGATAGATCACCTATTAACATTTGACTTAAATACAAGCCACGAAACAATACAACATAATTCCCTGGCTACATCACTGCAAGTGAAAACCAAAAAAATATTCCATAGTTAGGATCTCTGCTATGATCAGAAGCCTTCTAGATCATCAACTTGTCCTCCCCATGCAATTGAAGTTTTGTTGTTTTTCTTTTTTTAAAGCCTGTCTTTTTCTAAACCGACTACTTTGAGAAACCACATGTTTCATATTGAGAATAAAAGAGTGCATGTCCATGCCAACTCTGAAAAGAATGTGAGGTCTATTCAAAATGCACAGTTTTAGCAAACATGCACATCCATGATGAGGACTATGTGCGATGCAAAGCTCCAGTTACCTGACAGTACAATAAGCCTGCACTAAGTTCCTGTATACCTCTCCCAGGCCATACAGGAAGCAGTTTGGACTCTGATTGGTATGGAAGGCAGGTTAAACTAGGCACAACAAATTGAGTGTGAAATAATATTCATTCAGGTCATCGCTTTCCACAAAAGGGCTGTTTGGGAAGTTTTTTGAAAATACCTAGGGGCTTCAAGGCCTTCTTTAATTGACTCTTTGTGTAGTCTCTTGCCTGACTTCTCAGGAAGTTGTTTGGTTATGATTTGATGCTTTTACTTAAAATGCTACTCGTGGAATTTGCCTCTTTCATATCCTGAGAGCCCAGCATTATAGTCAAGGCTGCACAGGAAGATGATAAATTAGTCTTTCACAAACTGAGGTCATTCAAATCAGCTTATCTCATTAAACTTGGATACAAATTACAGTGTGAGATCAGCAGATGCTTTGAAGCAAAACCTATATTAGCTGTGTTCCATTTATCCAGAAACACTGCAGAAAGAAATCTGGTTTGATAGATGATCAATAGCAATTCCCATCTAGTGTTAAATATTATTGTTTAAAAAGTAATGTCCTCTAGGAAGAAATTCTATAGTCCTTGTACTCTGAATGGACTTGTTTTTCATTCTCTGGCTTTCAGACCATAAATTACTTATTTCAATTGTTTGTTTGCTTGGTTCTTGTTCTTAAAGAACCTCAAACGCCTTAAAGAAATGGAACAGTCATTCCTTTATGCAATAGTCCTTACTAAAGGTCCTGTCTAGTCACTCTATATATTCGTTCTATACAAAGGTCCTGTCTATGCACTTAATATAATGTTACAGAAAGAGATGTGGGGGAGGGATTATGGTAGAATGGAAAAGGGGGAAATCAAGGTTTCAGTAAATTTGTTTGATAATAAAAATGTTTAGTTCAAAAAAGAATCTCATTAAATGTTCTAAACTTGCCTCTTAAGCTAATTACTTTGCGGCATGTATTAACATGAACAATAACTTTCACCTTTATAAGACCATTTCCATCATCATATAAACATGTTGCTATATATCTCATATTAAAAAAGAAGAAAACTCCCTCTCTCCCTCTCTTTCCTCTTCTCTATGAAATAGCATCAAAGAAGTTGTAGTACTTCCCCAAAGGCCACATAAGGATCAAAACGAAGATTAAACACTGGAACTGGGTCTCTTTGTCCTCAAGCTCTTCGCTACTCTCAAAACAGATGGAACAATCCAGCAGGATATGGCTGCACAATAAGAGCACCCCTTTTCCATTTATCCTCACTGCTTTTTGCAAGACTATTCTGATTTCTTATCCTGAGCAGACTGTAAATGCCAAAGGATTCCATTTTGAAATTCACAATTCTTTTCCTTCACTCCCGACTTCCACATGGTGAGATTTTCTGATTCATCTATGATACTTCTTTAAGGGAAGAGGTCAGCACTTCCCTCAGCCAAACGTTGTCCAGGGTGCAGATTTGGGCATCAAGGGTCTGGGCCCTCCATGAAGATAGAATAAAGCACCTGTTGTTAGGCTTGACAGTGGAGACATCTCTCAGTTAGGTACCAAACTATAGCTCTTCTTCAGCCCCTAAACCAATCCCTTGTACCTGCCCTTTCTTACAGAGACAACTGCCTCAAAGATTTATCTGTGTGCATACTCCATCATCAGGACTCTTGCTCACTGTCCCAGTACTAGCATATAGTCATAATTGTTTCCTCCAACTTCTACAGAATGCTTGTACCTCCACTCCAGTAGCTTTCTACCCCTCATTTTCTCTGAGTCCTGAGAGACTGTGTACTCAAGAATCCCTCAATGATGGGAACTTCCCTGGTGGGCCAGTTTTTAAGAATCCACCTTGCAATGCAACAGATGCATGTTCAATCCCTGACCAGGGAACCAAGATCTCACATGCCTCAGGGAAACTAACCACCGGCCCAGGCTGGAGCTCACGTGTCGTAACTAGAGAGCCCCAGCTGCAGCAAGGAGACCCCACACGATGCAACAAAGGTCTCTCACACTGCAACTAAATCCTGATGCAACCAAATAAATTAATAAACAAACAAAAAGAATCCCTCTATGGTCATTGGTACACCTCCAACTTGAGTTTCACTGTAATAAGGAAGCCGGTATCTCAGGACAAATGAGGGTTTCCACGTGGCTTTGTGTTCCAGAAAGCACAGAGGTCTTTACTTAATTCATCACCGATTTCTTGCTTCCTTTATGGCAGAAAGTGAAGAGGAACTAAAAAGCCTTTTAATGGAGGTGAAAGAGGAGAGTGAAAAAGAGCTGGCTTAAAACTCAACATTCAAAAAATGATCATGGAATCTGGTCCCATCACTTCATGGAAAATAGATGGGGAAACAATGGAAACAGTGACAGACTTTATTTTCTTGGGCTCCAAAATCACTGCAGATGGTGACTACAGCCACACAATTAAAAGACGCTTGCTCCTTGGAAAAAAAACTATGACAAACCTAGACAGCGCAGAGACATTACTTTGCTGACAAAGGTCCATCTAGTCAAAGCTCTGGGTTTTCCAGTAGTCATGTATGGATGTGAGAGTTGGACCATGAACAAAGCTGACTACCAAAGAACTGAGGCTTCTGAGCTGTGGTGTTGGAGATGACTTGAGAGTCCTTTGGACTGCTGGGAGATCAAACCAGTCAGTCCTAAAGGAAATCAATCCTTAATATTCATTGGAAAGACTAATGCTGAAGCTCCAATACTTTGGCCACCTGATATGAAGAACTGACTCATTAGAAAAGACCCTAATACTGGGAAAGATTGAAGGCAGGAGGAGAAGGGGACGACAGAGGATGAGGTAGTTGGATGGCATCACCAACTCAATGAACACAAATTTGAGCAAGCTCTGGGAGATGGTGAAAGATAGAGAAGCCTGGTGTGCTGCGATCCATGGCATCACAGAGTTAGACACGACAGAGCAACTGAACAACAATTCTCTACATTCACTAAACATTTATGAGTGTAGCCAGGCACTATAAAGGCCTTCTTATAATTCCACCACCTAGTGCCTCATTTCTTTCCTCTTCATTGCAACCAGCACCCTCAAATGAGTTGGTCAGTCTCCTGTTCTCTCTCTCATTTCTCCCATTTTTTAAATTGGAGGATAATTGCTTTAAAGTTGTTGTTTTAGTCTCTGCTGTACAATGAAGTGAATCAGTCATGTATATCCCCTCTCTCAGACCTCCCACCCACCCCGCATCCCACCCAGCTGTGTCATCACAGAGCACCAGGATAAGCTCCCTGTGCCGTACAACACATTCCCACTAGCTATTTTACACATGGTAGTGTTTTTAGGTCAAACCTGATCTCCCAGTTCATCCTACCCTCCCCTTGTCCCCACGGTGTCCACACATTAATTCTCCATATCTGTGTCTCTGTTCCTGCCCTGGAACTAGACTCCTTGGCAGCATTTTTCTAGTTTCCCCACACATGCATTAATATACAATATTTTTCTCTTTCTGACATTTCATTTTATACAACAGATGCGAAGTCCATTCATATCCCTACAAATGACTCAATTTCATTCCTTTTTATGGCTGAGTAGTATTTCATTGTATACATGTACCATATCTTAACTCTCCCAATCTTTTTAAAAATCTATTTGGTATGGCTTCCACCACCACTTTATGTGGCTTTGTGAAGGTCCCTAATGACTTCCATGTTATTCAGTTCAGTTCAGTCACTCAGTCATGTCCGACTCTTTGCAACCCCATGAATCGCAGCATGCCAGGCCTCCGTGACCATCACCAACTCCCGAAGTTCACTCAAACTCATGTCCATCGCATCGGTGATGCCATCCAGCCATCTCATCCTCTGTCATCCGCTTCTCCACCTGCCCCCAATCCCTCCCAGCATCAGAGTCTTTTCCAGTGAGTCAACTCTTTGCATGAGGTGGCCAAAGTACTGGAGCTTCAGCTTTAGCATCATTCCTTCCAAAGAACATCCAGGACTGATCTCCTTTAGAATGGACTGGTTGGATGTCCTTGCAGTCCAAGGGACTCTCAACAGTCTTCTCCAACACCACAGTTCAAAAGCATCAATTCTTCAGCACTCAGCTTTCTTCACAGTCCAAATCTCACAGCCATACATGACCACAGGAAAAACCATAGCCTTGACTAGATGGACCTTTGTTGGCAAAGTAATGTCTCTGCTTTTCAATATGCTATCTGGGTTGGTCATAACTTTCCTTCCCAGGAGTAAGCATCTTTTAATTTCATGGCTGAAATCACCATCTGCGGTGATTTTGGAGCCCAGAAGAACAAAGTCTGACACTGTTTTCCCATCTATTTCCCATGAAGTGATGGGACCAGATGCCATGATCTTTGTTTTCTGAATGTTGAGCTTTAAGCCAACCTTTTCACTCTCCTCTTTCACTTTCATCAAGAGGCTTTTTAGTTCCTCTTCACTTTCTGCCATAAGGGTGGTGTCATCTGCATATATGAGGTTATTGCTATTTCTCCCACCAATCTTAATTCCAGCTTGTGCTTCATCCAGGCCAGAATTTCTCATGATGTACTCTGCATATAAGTTAAATAACCAGGGTGACAATATACAGCCTTGACATACTCCTTCCTATTTGGAACCAGTCTGTTGTTCCATGTCCACTTCTAACTGTTGCTTCCTGACCTGCATATAGGTTTCTCAAGAGGCTGGTCAGGTGGTCTGGTATTCCCATCTCTTTCAGAATTTTCCACAGTTGATTGTGATCCACATAGTCAAAGGCTTTGGCATAGTCAATAAAGCAGAAATAGATGTTTTTCTGGAACTCTCTAGCTTTTTCCATGATCCAGCGGATGTTGGCAATTTGAACTCTGGTTCCTCTGCCTTTTCTAAAAGCAGCTTGAACATCAGGGAGTTCACAGTTCATGTATTTCTGAAGCCTGCCTTGGAGAATTTTGAGCATTACTTACTAGCGTGTGAGATGAGTACAATTGTGCGGTAATTTGAGCATTCTTTGGCAATGCCTTTCTTTGGGATTGGAATGAAAACTGACCATTTCCAGTCCTGTGGCCACTGCTGAGTTTTCCAAATTTGCTGGCATGTTATTAGAAATAATAGATAATAGAATCCAATATAAAATCCCAGTGTTTTTCCAGTCAGCATTTGGTAATGCAGCTATTCACTCAATCTTTCATTCATTTTGCTTCCAAGACATCATAATCTTTTCTTGGTCTTTCCTATCTCACTGACATTCCTGTCTGGAAGTCCTTTCTGTTCCATGTGGCCCCTTAATATTGACAGACCTCTTACACCAGTCCTTGTCTTCATCTCAATGTTTACATCTTAGTTTTGGTCTCTAACCTAGTCTTGTGGCATTTAAGCCTTCCTAATGGCTGACAGTTTCCAGATTTATTCCTTCTTTGAAGAAAATGATGTCTGCACTGTAACCATATCCACTCTGGTCTTGCTATTTTAGGATATTCCAAAAATCTCAGTTGCCTAAATCTGTATCTGTTCAAGAAATAAATTTTTTGGCCTGTGATCCTGCTTTGTCTACACATATGGCAGGCAAGAATCGGCTCAACCAATTACAGGTTGAAGTTCACATATGAAGACCCAGCTTTCTCAACCGTATTGTTTGGATATTCCAAAATATATGCTTTATACCTTACTGGCCCTCTACCTTTCCCATTCTTATCTCACTTCCTTCCTAGTGTTTCCTGGGTTTACCTCCCAAAATAAGTACACTTGAATTTTTGTCTTACAGTTTGTTTCTGGGATAGAAACAGAAAGATGCTCTCAACTACAATCTCATATAACCAACTGGTGACTTCACATCTACACTTAGCATCTGATAGGCACTTCAAATTTTACACGTCCAAAACTGAAATTTGATGATCTCTCTCCTGAAAAAGTTATTATATTTGTATCTTTCCTCAATTCAGTTGATAAAATCTTCATCTTTACAGGTGTGCTGCTGTCAATCTCTAAAGCAGTTGACTCATTTCTATTTCTTACAGCTCAAAAACTTCCTACCTCACCTTGCTTACCTTAGTACTCACCATCTTATATAATCTGCACATATATTATGTAAATGTGTAATTTTCAGTTCTACTCTGCTCAAATGTAAACTCAATGAAAGAATGGATCTTTGTTGTATACACTGGAGATGACCTTATCTTTTACATGCTCTTAACTAAGCTCTTATCCAATTGTCTTTATTTGAGGAATTGCAGATTTTTAGGAATTATGTGTTTATATAATTATTTCTATAAGGATAACTGTGAACTTAGATTGAAGTGTGTTAGTTGCTTAGTCGTGTCTGACTCTTTGCAACCCCATGGACTGTAATCCACCAGGCTCCTCTGTCCATGGAATTTTAGCAAGAATACTGGAGTGGGTTGCCATTTCCTACTCCAGATCTTCCTGGACCCAGGGATCAAACCTACATTTCCTGCATTACAGGAAGATCCTTTAACATTTGAGCTGCCAAGGATTCATGAATTTACAACTTACTGAAACAAATGAAAACAAATAAAAGGAATAATCTTGGTGACCAGAATCCATAATAGGCACATAAAAAGAAACACTTTTATGGTAGCTGAGTGTGTCTGTGTGTGTGTGTATATTAACATATATATATACATATATACCTATTATTTAGTATCCTTAAAATATATATCTTCCCTTTATCAAATTGGAACCATGAAAAATGGAGCACTCTTTGTAAAACTTCTAACACTCCATTTGAAACACTAACCAAAAGACCATTTTCTAAATTTCCAAGAGAAAAGTTCTGGAAAATTATCACCACTAATTCAAAGAAAGAATAAAAGCAGCTCTCCCTTTTAATTTTTGTTAACAGGAAAAAACAAAAGTATTTGGCATAAATGTCCGAAATTTTGACTATTTCTTATAAATAGATGTATATGTCCATTTCTCTGTTTAAATACTGGAAATATATGAAATGTTAAATTCATAACCTTGGTTTGCTTTTATGTTCTTTATTTTTAATTGGAAGAAAATTACAATGTAGTGTCTGTTTCTGCTATACAACAATGTGAATCGACCATAATTACAAATATATTTCATATAGTTTGCTTTTGTTTGCTCGTTTATTTTGCTTGTTGGTGATTCTGTGTTTAGGTCATAGTATTGTTTAACTTTAACTTCCTTGGTTGGTCAGATGGTAAAGTGTCTGCCTACAATGTGGGAGACCCAGGTTCAATCCCTGGGTTGGGAAGATCTCCTGGAGAAGGAAATGGCAACCCACTCCAGTGTTCTTGCCTGGAAAATCCCGTGGATGGAGCAGCCTGGTAGGCTGCAAAGAGTTGCAAAGAGTCAGACACAACTGAGTGAATGCACTTTCACTTTCTATTGTTTAACTTTCCCAGGTGTTTAGCTTTCTCAGGTGGCTCAACAGGTAAAAAATCCACCTGCATTGCAGGAGATGCAGAAGACAGTGGTTCAATCTCTGAGTTCAGAAGATCCCCTGGAGGAGGGCATGGCAACCCACTTCAGTATTTTTGCCTGGAGAATCCCATGCACAGAGGAGCCTGGTGGGCTACAGTCCATAGGGTCACAAACTTACTGGTAGAAAAACAGACTTTATAATGAACTGACATGTTGGCTTAGTAAAAGCTTAAATATAGAGGTCAAATAAGGTACTACCATTGTGTGTTAAAAAAAACAGAAATGATATGATTAATAAGACTTGGTTTTAAGACAAATAAGCTGACAAATTAGGTAGCTTATTTTGTTGTATTCTGAGTGGCATCCAATGGCCCATTTACCCTCATGGGTCTCTTCAGTTGAGGTGTTTTTGTTCCTCCATTAATCAATGTCTCTTCTGTAGAAATCTCTTGATATCATCTTTTCAAACTTCTCATTCAATCTCTGTTCCTTCTCTATAGGATTCCTAACAGCTGCCACCCTAGTGTGTCTAGTAACTCAAGGATATGTCTCTTTTAAAAGCAGTAAGTGCAAGTGGTGTGATGAAAGCAACTTGGACTTGGTTTTCACCCTACCTTTGTTTTCATCACATGGATCATTGTACACTTTAGTGACCACGGAAAAACCAACACCAAACGTCACTTTCCATAAACCCAGCTTTGGCGGCTCTCACTTTTCTCAACCATAAAGGTAAAAACAGAATTGTTCTATGTAAGATGTTAGGAAAAATGCAATATGAGCTGCATTCTTCCACGGAAGTTATCCCATGAGCGGTAGGTATCATTACTCAGGTCTGCATCTCTCTAAGACCTACTTGCTGCACAGCTGAGAACATTTTCCTTTTATCATTTAAGCCCTAGGCCACAGCACTGCTTATTGGAAATTACTTACTTCAGAAAACCACTGCTAAAACTATTGTGTTTCTGCTTCCCAATTACTATGTAACTCAAAGTTTCTGAATTTTCTTCATTTATCAAGAAGTATAAAGATTTTAAAGTTGATCCATAGTAATTTTAAGGGCCCTATGGTTTCTAAATTTGTCTCTCTGTACTTAAACTCCAGTGCTGGCAAAAACTCCTTTTGTTATTAGTCAACATTTCAAATCTTGAGACACAAAAGGATAACATAGGACTACTTTAGATGAGATTTATCCTGCATTCTTAATAAAGGATTTTACTGAGCAGAATAAGAAGGCAAATGTGATCATGAAGTAGGATACTTAATAGTTTTCTTGTCCTTTATAAGTATTTCATACACTAGCTACAAATGCTTCATTTGATTAAAACGTAAATCAAAACAGGATCTTTATGAAGACACATATTGATAGTAATTTTGTTAATTTTGAGTTATAGTAATAGTAGAAACACTACAAAATTATTTTCTTAAGAATCTCATACGAAGCAGTTTTATTTTCACAAATTCATTGCTTCTTTTAAGCAAATTGAGATATTAGGTCAGATACAATAATGAATTAAGAGGGCTTCTTTTTGTATATCTCCAGGAAAATGTTGACGCTTCTATTTATACCAAATATTTTCCCAATTCTATCTCACTGGAGTTTAGCTTGTGAGGCACTTATTAACAGCCTGAAGTTTTGCTCCCAGGGTCAGGTAAAATCTAAATTCCCTTCATCCATCATTAAAGATGCTGGAGATGAATTCATGTAAGACTTATCATCCAAGGTAGCCTAGCTGGATACCATATTTGGAATGAGTTCTTAAAATTAAGAGGCTTAGGGATGATAAAGAAAAAAAGGTTCATCTTTTCCCCTTAAATCCCAGAAAAGAATCTGCAGCAACAACCATCAGAACACAGAAACAAACATCCAAGAAGGAAATTCTTACACTGCAACTGGTGAAGCAATTGTCCATCAAGGGAGCAGTAACTATCACATGCCTCTGATGAATCATATACCTCAATATTTTTTATGGCTTTGGAGCACACCAGAATGGGACATATTCATTTCTTCATCCTTTTGGAATGAGTGATATCTGGTAGGGTTTCTTTGAGTATCAATGGTCCTTCTGAAAACATTACAAAGAAATTTCTTTAGGTAGGTGTTGCTTCAATAAAGTATTATAAAATGTTCAAAGCAACTTAATTTCCCAGGGGTCTCATATAGGAGATTATTTTATTTAGAGATAAAAGAATAAACATTACTTGATGCTAATATGACTTTAAAAGGCATTGACTGGTCTTTTGACAAGTCTATTTCCCGTCTATGTGTGTACGAGGAGAGAATGCCCAATTTTGTGAAAGCTAAGATACAGAACCTGGATGAGGTGAGAAAGAATTTCAGGGCAGAAACAGATGTAGGTAAATCATTTCTTTGGGGGTACCAATCAAGAAGTTAATCAAATATTTTTCATCTCAATTCAGTGAAATGAGCTGAAAAGTTTGCATGTTTGCTTTGTTATTCTCTTTACTCAAAAAATTAATAAATCACATTTAATGTTCTAATTTTGCTCTTGTTATACTAAAATCCACTTGCTAGCTGAAATGAATTACAGAAACTTGATAAGACTATCAATTCTATCTCAGACCTATTTTCAGAAGAATAAAGTTACAGAATGTGGGAAGGTGTGGAACTGTAGAATGTTTGATTATAATTATTTGTTTAAAATTACACTCCACTGTAAATTGAGTGTAAGAAGGAAGACACATATTAAAAAATATTTTTAAACACTTCCTTTAAAATGTCCCTAAGAAACATACCTTCCCTAGAGTAAGTCAGTTAATATTTCAAGCAGCATTGCATTCAGAACTTCTTGGCAAATGACGGGAAGTAAGAAATATAGTTAGGTGCTTTCACTGTCCAATAAAATGACTTCTGTATTTTCTTTATCTCCAAAGGTTAGAGTAAACTTATCATTCCTTATGATACTTTGAATAGCACAGTGTTAAATGTATTTATTAAGTCAAAACATGTGTATTAAAAAATCCTGTTTTATTTTGCCCTGCATGACTCATGCATTTTTTAAAAATTTCCAGCTTCGTTGAGGTATAATTAACAGAAATTTGTATACATTTTAGATGTACAGTGTGATGCTTTATGATATGCAAATGTTCAAAGGTGACTATCACAATCAAGTTAATTAACAAATCACCTCAGGTAGTAACCTTGTGTGGATGTGCAGTGAGAATATTTAAGACCTACTCTCTTATCAAATTTTAGGTGCATAATACAGTATTATTAATTATAGTCACCATATTGTATAGTACATCCCTAGAATTAATTCATATTATATAAATGAAAGTTTAATGTCCTTTGATGAACCTCTCTTCACTTCCCACCTCTCCAGGCTCTAGCAACAAACATACTACTCTGGTTCCAAGCTTTGCTTTTTTAGATTCAATATAAAATAGAAATCACACAGTATGTTTCTCTATGTCTAACTTAATCCGCTTAGCATAATATCCTCTTGGTTCATTTATGTTTAAGGTCTGTTCTGATAAAGTATGAATTACAGATGACCCTTGCTCTCAAGGAATTAGAAATCTAAGAAGGAAGACATAAGAGATCATGTTACTAACAGGAAAAACACAATGATAAAGACATGCACAGGGCCTCACTGGGAGAGAGGATGGGGTTGGCGCGAGAGAAGTTTAGGAAGCTGTCCCTGAGGTGATCACAGAGCTAACAGCAAAACACTGGGCATCCCTGGAGGTCCAGTGGCTAAGATCTGGTCTTCCATTGCAGGGGTGTGGGTTCAATCCCTGGTCAGAGAACTAATACCCCGCATGCCCTGGGGTGAGGCTAGGAAAATTTAAAAAGTAATAGCCAGACAGAGTGAGAATTGGTTGTAGATGTTGGGGCAAGGGAGGGGTAAAAGCAGAGAGATGAACTGACTTGCCCAGGGAAGAGATGACACTAGAGAAGACCAGAAAGAAAGCACATTATTTTAACCATTTATATTTCCCTATCTATGAACAGATATTTCATCTTCAGTTCAGTTCAGTCACTCAGTCGTGTCTGACTCTTTGTGACCCCACGAACTGCAGAAAGCCAGGGCTCTCTATCCATCACCAACTCCCAGAGTCCACCCAAACCCATGTCCATTGAGTCGGTGGTGCCATCCAACCATCTCATCCTCTGTTGTCCCCTTCTCCTCCTGCCCTCAATCTTTCCCAGCATCAGAGTCTTTTCATCTTTCTTGCCCACTTTTCTTCTGATTGTTTGCCTTAATTCCTTTTACATTGTCGGAAGTCTTTTTCCTGGAAATAAACATACTCCATCTGTTAAACATGTTACAAAATTTCTCTTTCAAATAGAGGTTTTCATTTTGAGTAAATTTATCAATCATTCTTTATTCCTTTTTTGTCATTCAAAAGAATCTTCCTTTCCCTCACATAATAAACATATACTGTTGTCATTGTGTTTTATCTTTTTATTTCTAGTCATTTAACCAATTCTTGATAAAGCATGAGGAAAAAATCTTGAATATTATGAGTTGAATTATTTCCCCTGTGAAAGGCTACATTGAAGTTCTAAACCCCAACATCATAGAACATGACTTTATTTAGAAATAAGGTCTTTGCAGACATAATTAGTTAAAACAAGATCTTACATGGGTCATCAGTCAGTCCATTCAGTCGTGTCCGACTCTGTGACCCCACGGAATGCAGCATGCCTGGCCTCCCTGTCCATCACCAACTCCTGGAGTTTACTCAAACTCATGTCCATTGAGTCAGTGATGCCATCTAACCATCTCATGCTCTGTTGTCCCCTTCTCCTCCCACCTTCAATCTTTCCCAGCATCAGGGTCTTTTCCAATGAGTCAATTCTTTGCATCAGGTGGCCAAAGTATTGGAGTTTCAGCTTCAACATCAGTCCTTCCAATGAATATTCAGGACTGATTTTCTTGAGGCTTGAGTGTTTTGATCTCTTTGCAGTCCAAGGGACTCTCAAGAATCTTCTCCAACACCACAGTTCAAAAGCATCAATTCTTTGTTGCTCAGCTTTCTTTATTGTCCAACTCTCACATCCATACATGACAACTGGAAAAACAATAGCTTTGAATAGATGGACCTTTGTATGTGGGTGGAGTGGGTCCCTCTCCAAGATAACTGGTATCATAAAAAGAATGCCATGAAAAGAGACACAGACACAGAGAGAACCCAATGTGAAGACAGGATTGAAACGATGCATACACAAGCTAAGGAATGCCAATGATTGCCCACAGACACCAGAAGTTAGGTCAAAGCAAGGAAAGATTCTCCCCTATAAATTTCTGAGGGAGCATGGCTCTACTGACACCTTGATTTTGGACTTGCAGTCTCCAGAATTGTGAAGCAGTAGATTTTTGCTGTTTGAAGCCACCCAGTTTGGGGTATTTTGTATGGCAGCCCTAGAAAAGATTTATACCAAACTGAAAATAGTGGTTAGAGACAAAACAGGGAAAAGAGACTAGAATTGGGGGGCAGATGGGCAGAGTATAAGAGGATTAGGGGTAATTTTGAGCTATGGTATGTGGAGAGAATGGAGAAATCATATGTAGTCCAGCTTTACATAAAGAATGTGTCATAGGTCGTTAAATGTTAAGCTGGAAAAGGAGAAGGGGTACACAGAATGGACAAATTGTATATTCAATTCAAAGTACCTGGATTTGACATTTTAAAGTATTTTAAATTATTTCTCAAAGTACACATACACACACACATTATAATTCAAACGTAAAATGTCTAGTCAAGGCTATGGTTTTTCCAATGGTTATGTATGGATGTGAGAGTTGGACTGTGAAGAAAGCTGAGCGCCGAAGAATTGATGCTTTTGAACTGTGGTGTTGGAGAAGACTCTTGAGAGTCCCTTGGACTGCAAGGAGATCAAACCAGTGCATCCTAAAGGAGATCAGTCCTGGGTGTTCATTGAAAGGACTGATGTTGAAACTGAAACTCCAATATTTTGGCCACCTCATGCGAAGAGTTGACTCATTGGAAAAGACCCTGGTGCTGAGAAGGACTGGGGGCAGGAGGAGAAGGGGACAACAGAGGATGATATGGCTGGATGGCATCACCATCTCGATGGACATGAGTTTGGGTAAACTCCAGGAGTTGGTGATTGACAGGGTGGCCTGGTGTGCTGCGATTCATGGGGTCGCAAAGAGTCAGACATGACTGAGCAACTGAACTGAACTGAACTGAAAATGCCTTTCAATAAATAATACTGTGTCAGATGGATAACTATAGATAAAAATAAAAGGCAACAGGAGAGTTAATAAGCAAGACACAGATTAACTGAATATAGTATTTGCAATGCATGAAAAGTGTGTGTGTAAGAGAGAGAGAAAGAAACCAGTAATTATAAACTTATCTGCTCAATACAGAAATGGGCAAAACCCCTTGAATTTAGGGGATTCAAATAGAATATCCAAATAGTCAATAAATATATAAAAGGATTTCAACAATAGCATTTATCCGAGAAATACAAATTAAAACCACCATAAGGATCACTAAACTACCCCTCAGTTGACTAACCTTAAAAAAATCAACCCTACCTAGTGCTGAAAAAGATGGGGAATCACTGGATTCATGCATGCTGAGGGGCAACATCCTAGTAGGGACTGTTGTTGAGTATCAAAATGGCCACAAACCTTCGCATTCAGTATGTGTGCCCCTGAAACTCTTTCAGGTAAAAAGGCAGTCTGTTTCTCCATTCCTTGACTTTCTTTGCCATATGGAATATCTTTTTTTAAGTGACTCAAGCAGAGGTTTGAAAAAACTTTACACATTGGGGTAGCCCTGTTTTGCTGCTCCTAGGGAACTCACCATGCGATGAAGCACAGATCAGCCAAAGACAGACAAAAATTCAGTCGTTAAAGTCATCAGGACCAACAACTAACATTAACATGCAACAGGTGAATAAGGTCATCCTAGATCAACCAACATCTCACCAACCTGCCAGATGACTACAGCCACATAGGTGGGCACATCAGGAGAGACAGGCAAAAGAATTACCCTGATCAGACTGCTGATTCAAATAATTATTAGCAGTTAAGTAGTTAAGTGCTATTTTGGCATAATTTGCTTCTCTGGTGGTTCAGAATGTAAAGAATCTGCCTGCAATAAAGGAAACCCTGGTTCAGTCTCTGGGTTGGGAAGATCCCCTAGAGAAGGGAATGGCTACCCACTAAAGTATTCTTGCCTTGAGAATTCCATGGACAGAGGAACCTGGTGGGCTACAGTCCATAGAGTCGCAAAGAGTCAGAACGACTGAGTGACTAACACTTTCACTTTTATTTATACAGAAGAATTTAATTTACACAGAATATTTGAATTAGTCTTTTATTTTACCAATAACAGTGCAACTATTTCAAAACCTAAAATAAGCCAAGACTGTTAAATAATGTACCTAGACATCTCTCTCAATCCAGGCCTCCAAGCTCATTTGTATTACAAGGGTCTTGTCATGTGCTATAAAACATTCAGTTTGGGCTTGCAGTTACTGAACACACTAAATAGGTTAACTTGTTAGCTACTCTTTTCATTATAAAGTGAACAAGAAATGCATGTGGCTCACGTGGATTTTACTTATCATCATGAAAGAATAAAAATTTCACTTTGACTGAAAATCAACCAGAACCTTTCCATCCAGCTAAGCCAGATTTTACCATCATGTTGCATTTAATTTCAATATAGCCATCAACACAAGCTATGACAAACCCACACAGTGTATTAGAAAGCAGAGACATTACTTTGCCAACATAGGTCCATATAGTCAAAGCTATAGTTTTTCCAGTAGTCATGTATGGAGTCACGGGAGGGTTGGACCGTAAAGAAGGCTGAGGGCCAAAGAATTGATGCTTTTGAACGGTGGTGTTGGAGAAGACTCTTGAGAGTGCCTTAGACAGCAAGGAGATCAAACCAGTCAATCCAAAAGGAAATTAACCCTGAATATTCATTGGAAAGACTGATGCTGAAGCTCCAATCCTTTAGTCACCTGATGCTAAGAACAGACTTATAAGAAAAGACCCTAATGGTAGGAAAGACTGAAGGCAGGAGGAAAAGGGGATGAAAGAGGATGAAATGGTTGGATGGCATCACCAACTCAAGGGACATGAGTTTGAGTAAGCTCCAGGAGATGGTGAAGGACAGGGAAGCCTGGCATGCTGCAGTCTATGGAGTCGCAAAGTGTTGAACACGACTGAGGTACTGAAGAACAGTCAACACAAGTATTCAAATGCTTCTTTACAAAATGTGGTAGTTTTATTATCCAAGCAAAATATACTGAGATCAATGGGCAAATTATTTGAGATACTATGTTCTCAGCGAATGTCACAGCAGCTGCTGGAGCATTCTGGAACTGCTAGACCTTGATTCTCACAACATTTCACTTCTGTACATTCCCATAGATTCAAGGTGGACTCGGATTAATATACTAATGTATAAAGACATTTCTTAAAATTAGCAGAAGCCAATGTAATAGATAATTCCCATAAATGTAAGCTACCTAACCAGATAAACCTCTGTATAAAGTTAGCTATTCAAATATATCTTTTCAGCATATTTAAATGTCTTGCATCCTCCCCTCACATTCTACAATCTCCACTGAATTTCTCAGTTTTTTTTTTCCATATCTATCATGATCAAGGTCTTCTCAGATTTTTTTCTTATGGACACCTTCCTCTTCCCCACATTAATTTGGCTAACTTATATGCATGTCCCATGGCCATCTCTTAGATACAAGCACACACACACACACACACACACACACACACACACGTATACACACTCTCAGCCTGTTTTCCACCCTGTTCTGAGTTCCGCAGCAGCCTCTACTCTCTAGCATAGAACTTTCTAGCCTATGTTATAAATTTTTATTTCCTCCAATAGAAACAAAGCTCTAAGAAGTTAGGAATTGTATTTCCAATTGCCTATTGAATGCCTATAAAAGTGCCTGCCCAGGATACTATTCCAAAGATACACAATAAAAGAACAAACAAAGAGGAAATGCATTAATACATCCCACTGACAGCCTATTTCAAGTTACAGAGGGCTTAGGTAAGGTTTCAACAATAATAAACTGAGTAGTGCAAAGATATGTTTGCACACAAACCCTTAAACACTTCGTTTTCCATACTTTTGATTTGCTGACAAAATAGGATTCTATATTGCTCATCAAAAGGCATCTCATAGTTTTAGCTATCACATTTAGTATTGGAAGAATTAAATCTAGCAGTGATATTTTGCCCTGACATAAAACTGCCCTACTTGTTCTTGGCTGTGAGTTTCCGAGTTGCCTATGAATAATGCTAATAGCTTATTTTCTTATTCAAGATCTCTGAATCAGCTCTAACATCTTGGCAAATACTCATCTGAGATGATATATTCATATACCATAAAGTGTAGAAAACATAATTTGCACCCAACTAAAAATTTTAAGACATGCTATCGAAAAGCCAATTTGTGTATGGCTGCAACTGAACAGGATACCATTAGGATGTGTGATTTTGAGAATTATGCTTATTTATGGACCTAACTGATGTTCTAAGATTATTGTAATCTCCTTGAAGAAAAAGATAATGCTTTAATTATCGTCTCTTGACAAACAGTTGAAAAATCAAACATTGAGATAATGAAGGAGGAAAAACAGCAATACAGAAACAGGAAGACATACACTTATAATGACAAGCAAATCAGACACCATGATCTTAAACCAAAGATACCAAATAAAGAGTTGGCAGTACTGGGACTTCCCTGGTGGTCCAGTGGTTAAGATTCTGTGCTTCCATGCAGGGGGCATCGATTCAACCCCTGGTCAGCGAACTAAGATCCCACATGCTGTGCGGTACAGCCAAAAACCCAAGAGCTGGCAGTACTCATGTGTGTGCTCTTGTCCATCTGAACTTCTAGCGTCCATCTAGGTCAAAATACTTTAAAGTTCCTTCTAAAAAGCAAAATAGACTTTTCTTTTATAAATAGCTTTTTAATGTATGGAAATGTGATAGAGACTTAGGGTTTGCTATTTCCTCTTAACATATAGAGGATTATACCTCTGAACTCATGCGTTCAGTCTAGACTGTATGTCTAGTTATAGTCAATGGCTTGCAAGCAAATATGTATGTTGCTTTCAGGTCAAATAATTTCAGCAAGAGACTTTGAAGTGCTTTTTTTCCCTACTATATCAAGGAATTCTCCCTGATATATCGAGGTAGCTGAAGCTACCTCCTGGGTAGAGATTCTGTTAGCCTGCACTGCTGAATGATGTCACAGAGGACACTTATCCATTCCTACAGGGGACTTTCAAGAGAAATAAACATTTTGTTCTGTGTTCTTCATTATCACAGCATAAATTACCTGAGTTAATGTCTGATAATAGAAAATATGTACAGTATTAAAACTGTACAAATGTACTAATAAACTTAAGAAAGTTTTCAGAAATCAAAGTGTTTTAGTTTCCCCTTTCCAAACCTACACTGTCTGAAGTTTCTTGGTTTAAAAGAATGTCTCATCTTGAGAATAAAGTGATTCAATGTCTAAGACTTTAATTACTTTGATATTTAACAGATGCAGTAGAGAAGTTAATATAGACAACGAATGTAGTCTTAAGCATCTACCCTAGGGAAGTACAAAAATTGGTTGCCAGTAGAGGTGACCTTTATCTAACAGAAGAACAGAATAGCACTGGTCACCTTAGGGACTTAATATGGTTGTTTAAGAAAAGAGATTGCCGGTGGAAGGTGGCCTTTGGCAGCTATTGCTGTATTTATGGAGCTGTCAGTGATTCAGCCAACACTGTAACTTTATGCTCCAAAAAAAGCAGACAAAGATAAAATGAAATACTGTATTTTTACTAAAATTAGGAAATGCTATTATCAGTAGTGTGAAGCCTCAGACTGATAGGAAACTTAAACATTTTTTTTCCCCAGATTAGGAAGCTAGGATCTAAAGAATACCTTGTCATAGAAAGGCAGATTTAAGGCAAGAACTCAGGTCTCCAAATTTGCAGCCCAGTGTCCTCCCATAAATATCTAAGAAAGATTATTAATTATAAACTCTGATATTTAAAAATTATGAGCCATAATTCTGGCCTTAAATTTTGCTTTTTGATACCTATGAGAGATGAAACTGAAATGGCAAGAAGTAACCGCATCTCTCTTCCACCAACATCCTGACCAATATTGAAAAAGCTTCATCATTCCTTGCTATAAACACACAAGTCTGATGGCTCTCGAGGAAATCCTGTATTAGGCCTAAAAGGGAATAGCAAATGAAAACACAAGTCTGAAACGCTACCTGACACACACTTATCCTTCACATCTCCAGTGAAATTAACACTGCCTCAAGAAACCCTTCCTTGCTCCTCTGTGTTGCAGAGTTGGTTTCATAGGCCTGCAATCTGTGTGGGTGCAAGGAGTCCTATGCTTGGCCTGTCATTATCCTCAAATTCTTACTAGTTTTTGAACACGGCACCCTACATTTTCATTTTGCATAAGACCGCAAGTTCTATAGCCAGTCCTGATTCTGCACTAATTCCCTCTGGCACTTCATTCATAACTTCCTGTATCTCTGCCTCATGGCATACATAATTAAATACAGTCATGCGATCTCTTTTCATTCTTCGTAGTGTAAATTCCACAAAAACAAGAATTGGTTTTCATTTTTTTCACTATTTTTATCCCCCTTAAAACAGAATGCTTTGACTATATGGATGAAGGTAAACTAATTAATTATTAATTGAGGTAATGAATGAATAAAATAAACCTGGGGGAGAACTTAGGGTTTGGACAGAATGAATGGTAGATATGGTATGAATAGATGGAATTTTGGGGGGTACGGGAAAAACTAAAGTAGATATTTACATAGAGTGGGAGCAGAATACAGTGAGGTCTGAAAGCTAAGATTTTGACACTTGTCACATGAAGAAATACAAAAGCTGTCATTAGCTTTTGATAAACATGGTAACATACTGATTGCCTGTTTCCAGACTGAATTTTATATTCTTAAACACTATTCCTTCTGCTTCCTTAGTAGGAATAAAATATCTTGGTATACTTTAATACATGGTAACATTCATTTACCATCAACTACATCACAAACTTTGATTTAATCCTCATAAAACCCTGTAACACTGGTTCTCACTTTTCAAATAAACAGCTTCCAAAAGTTAAAATAATTTTCCCAAGTAATATCAGAAAAATAAAGGTACAGAATTTGGAAACAGGTTTCCTTGAGAAAAATTCTCAAAAATCTTGTTATTTAAAAGTACTTTCCTAGCTTAAGACTTGGCTTATAAGCAAATGTTTAGTTACTCTGTATGCACCAATATTGTGGGACTAGTGGAAGAAACTCAGATGGTAGACTATACTTACCATCTGCTACAGGTACTACTTAGGACATTCGAGATGAACTATTCAAAGACCTTGAAGCATGTCTTTTTTTTTTTTTTTAAATCTGGTTTTTTTTTTTAAGATTTAAAATGTTTTATTTTTTATTTATTTATTTTTTTAATTTTAAAATCTTTAATTCTTACATGCGTTCCCAAACATGAACCCCCCTCCCACCTCCCTCCCCATAACATCTCTCTGGGTCATCCCCATGCACCAGCTCCAAGCATGCTGTATCCTGTATCAGACATAGACTGGCGATTCAATTCTTACATGATAGTATACATGTTAGAATGTCATTCTCCCAAATCATCCCACCCTCTCCCTCTCCCTCTGAGTCCAAAAGTCCATTATACACATCTGTGTCTCAACAATAACACAATAATAGTGGGAGACTTTAATACCCCACTCACACCTATGGACAGATCAACTAAACAGAAAATTAACAAAGAAACGCAAACTTTAAATGATACATTAGATCAGTTAGACCTAATTGATATCTATAGGAAGCATGTCTTTAGAAACATTCACTTTCTGTCAGAGGCTTGGAAAAAGGTAAGACATTGACACTAATTTATCACCAAATATATTCTAATCACAAATATAGTACTTTAGAGAAAACTGAAGAAAAGAGAAAAGATTTATGGCCAGAGCAAAAGATTATGACCATATAAGCAAAAGAACTTATCTTTTCTAAGTACTGCAGTACTCGAAGAAAATTGACCTCCAATTAAGTAAAGAAAATAAGAAATAGCAGTTTTATTTGGCCATAATTTCACCTAATTGAATCACATAATTAATAAAATGTACAGCTCCAATCACACTGAGATAGCTCTTAGAAAAATAGCCTCTGAGTAAATGTGCATTTCTTTCTTTGGGATGGTTTTGGTCATGATTTCCCATGCATTGTTACACTCTGTCTACCACATCTAACCCCTTGAATCTGCTTGTCATCTCCACTGTATTATCACGTGGGATTTGACTCAGGTCATACTTGAATGGCCTAGTGAATTTCCCTACTTTCTTCAATTTAACCATGAATTTTGCAACAAGGAACTCATGATCTGAGCCACAGTCAGCTCCTGGTCTTCATTTTGCTGACTGTATAAAGCTTCTCCATCTTTGGCTGCAAAGAATATAATCAATCTGATTTTGGTATTGACCATCTGGTGATGCCCAAGTGTAGCACCATTTCTTGTGTTGTTGGAAGAGGGTGTTTGCTATAACTAATGTGTTCTCTTGGCAAAACTGTTAGCTTTTGCCCAGCTTCATTTTGTACTCCAAGGCCAAACTTGCCTGTAAAAAGGCATTTGCACCTTGGAAGAAAAGCTACAACAAACCTTCATAGTATATTAAAAAGCAGAGACATCACTTTGCCAACAAAAGTGCTTAGAGTTAAAGCTATGGTTTTTCCAGTAGTCATGTATGGATGTGAAAGTTGGACCATAAAGAAGACTGAATGTCGAACAACTGATGCTTTAGAATTGTGGTGCTAGAAATTTTGAGAATCCCTTGGGTAGCAAGGAGATCAAACCAGTCAATCCTAAAGGAAATCAACCCTGAATATTCATTGGAAGGACTGATACTGAAGCTCCAACTGATGGTGGCCAAAGCTCCAACTTTGGCCACTTTTGGCCACCTGATGCAAAGAGCCAACTCACTGGAAAAGACCCTGATGCTGGGAAAGATTGAGGGCAGGAAGAGAAGGGGGCAAAAGAGGATGAGATGGTTAGATGGCACCATTGGCTTAATGGTTTTGAGTCTGAGCAAATTCTAGGAGATAATGAAGGACAGGGAAGCCTGGAATGCTTCCCTGAAGTTGCAGTCCATGAAGTTGCAAAGAGTCAGACATGACTTAGCCACTGAACAACAAAAAATGTGCATGCTTAGTTCAGTTCAGTTGCTAAGTCATGTGCACGCTGCTGCTGCTGCTGCTGCTAAGTCACCTCAGTCATGTCTGACTCTGTGCGACCCCATAGACGGCAGCCCACCAGGCTCCCCCTGTCCCTGGGATTCTTAAGGCAAGAATAATGGAGTGGGTTGCCATTTCCTTCTCCAATGCATGAAAGTGAAAGGTGAAAGTGAAGTCGCTCAGTTGTGCCAGACTCTTAGCAACCCCATGGACTGCAGGCTACCAGGCTCCTCCGTCCATGGGATTTTCCAGGCAAGAGTACTCTTGTGGGGTGCCATTGCCTTCTCTGCATGCCCACCCCTACCAAAAGTCTATTATTGATAGTTTTATATCATTATCACTATAATCAACCTTTAAATGAAATTTTATTCTGTTGTTTTCACTCAGTGTAGACACTAATTGCAGTCCTCTACCAGGAAAAGAAGGAAATCACCTGGGGTCCTCAATGGACAGAAAATCAACATGATGTGAAAGTTGGATGGATAAGCTAGTCCTCCTAAAGAAATAAAATGCTCACATCATTCCTTCAGTTCTGTTCAGTTCAGTCAGTCATGACCAACTCTTTGTGACCCCTTGGACGATTGATGCTTTAGAATTGTGGTGCTGGAAATTTTGAGAATCCCTTGGATAGCAAGAAGATCAAACCAGTCAATCCTAAAGGAAATCAACCCTGAATATTCATTGGAAGGACTGATGCTGAAGATGAGAAATGGCACTGAGTTTGAATTTGAATGTTGAAAACATTATCTAAATAGAGTCAATTTTTCTATCTGACATTAGTGCATACATGCATATGTGATTTACTTTGTGACAGAATTTACATACAGTGGCAATCACACATATTAAGAGTACAGTTTGATGGGTTTGACAGGCATATAAACCTACATCACCAATAATTCTCCAAAGGGTATACCCCACATGCCCTTTGTGGAATATGTAGAAATATGTGGAATATTTCCATTATCCCAGGAAGTTTCCTCATACCCCTTCCTGTCAGTCTCCACCCTCCAAATAAAAGCATTGTTTTGATGCCTATCACAATGGCTCAGCTTGCCTGTTCACAAATTTAATATAGATGGATTAACACATTATGTGCTCCTTTTTGAATGACCTCTTTCCCTCACTATGATGCAACCCCATGGATAAAGCTCAATGACATCAGTAGTTTATCATTCTTGTTGCATGTAGTGCTATTCCATTAGATGAATACACCACAATTTGTTTATTCATTCCCCTTCTGATACCACACAGACATTTTTTTCTAGTTTCTTCTCAAATTCCTTAAACATTTACAATGAGTGTTGTAAATGTCTAGTCTTCTAATCTCATCAGATGGCTTATCTATATCGGTGATTGTTTCTGTCCTATTTTCCTGCTTCTTCACATACTTACCAGTTTTCATCATCTGCTTGTGTACTATGGATAATACATTGAGGGCACCTGGATCGTAACAGTCTTCATTCTAACCATATTGTGTTTCAGACAGTTACATTTCTGGCAAATCATTTTCATCCTTTCAGGCATTTTTCCCTCAGCAACCATGGAAATTTTCACACACACAGAAAGCTTAAGAATTTTACAAAGAAAACTCATAAACTACCATCTAGATTCTACACTTGTCAAAATTTGTTATACTCATTTGATTATGTATATTCATCTATTCATACATCTTGATGCTTTTCTAAGTGAGTTGTAAACATCACTATCCTACACACTTAAGGAGTTTAGCATGTCAGATTTTTTATTATTTATTAATATGGCTCTATATTGATTACATCCTTAGTCGTGAGAGCATAGCCTCTACTCTAGACTATGGCTTTTACTTTCAAAGTGGGTATTTTTAATAGCCTCAACTGAATGCCTGAGGTTCTTACCAAGAAACTGTCTGGGATATACTCTGTTGTTATTCAGTTGCTAAGTCATGTCTGGCTCTTTGCAACCCCATGGACTGCAGAACAGCAGGCTTCCCTGTCCTTCTCTATCTCCCAGAGTTTGCTCAAATTCATGTCCATTGAGTCAGTGATGCCATTTAACCATCTTATCCTATGCCACCCTCTTCTCCTTTTGTGTTCAATCTCTCCCAGCATCAGGATCGTTTCTAATGAGTCGGCTCTTTGCATCAGGTGGCCAAAGTGCTCCGGCTGGGATATGATTCTACAGTCTCTCAGCACTGTATGACCTCTGGTGTCTCTGCTTACATTTTTCATGGAGTCTTGCTCCATATAAGTTCAGCACAGCCCAGTCCCTCTCTACACAGCTCTCTTCTCTGTACTGCTGCTGCTAAGTCACGTCAGTCGTGTCCGACCCTGTGTGACCCCATAGACGGCAGCCCACCAGGCTCCCGTCCCTGGGATTCTCCAGGCAAGAACACTGGAGTGGGTTGCCATTTCCTTCTCCAGTGCATGAAAGTGAAAAGAGTTCTCAACAAATACCAGCTGATTCACAACCCTAGAACTTAACACCCTTTTACTTTAAAGTGAACCCTATGTTCTGCTTAGATTTCAATTCCCTATGCAATGGCCAGAATAACACTGCGCAAAGAACTTTCTGCGATGAAGAAAATATTCTATATCTCTGCAATGTTCATTGTGGAGATCACTACCACATTCAATACTGAGCACTAGAAATGTGACCTGTTTGAAGAACTGGATTCATAGTTTTAATTTTATTAATTTTAACTTTAATTATCACATGGGTGGGTACCATACTGGACAGTGCAGATTTAGAAAATATCCCAAGGAGACAAAAGGCAGAGGTGTAGTATCTAGTATTTGCCTTCTTTCAAGGTTTGCATTTCTTTGTGAACATCTGAAAAGAATTAATTATTTTGTCCAGATCTGTAGGTTTTACTTGAAAAGGTAAATCTAATATGCTTATTCAGTTATGCTTGGGACGATACTGGCTTTTGTTTACCTTAAAATAGTAGAATCAGCAAAACATGCAATTCTGATTTCATAGTAAAATAAATAGAAAAATAATGGAATGTCTCCATCAGAGTTGTGCTAGTCAAACAGGTTTACATGCATTCCTGTGACTTGTATTATTTGACCCTCGAATGGTACATTTTATCTTTTGTGTAGGGTATAGTTAGTCCTATAATTCCTAGTGACTCCAGCTTAGCCTTAAAGCGTTAAGTCCACAAAAATGGGATTAGAAAAAGTTGTATACAAAGAACTAACGAAAGCAAAATAAAGTCAGATGGCTGCATCTTTACTTGGCCTCAACACAGAAGACCAAAACTGCGGTCCAAGTTGAAACTGGTCCATGAGCTTCCTTTATGCTCTCAGGTCCTGTGAAAACTTGAGACTGGTCTTTCATGCCTGTGACCCTGGCTCCCAGTATCATCCATAGTTCATCAATAAACCAATAAAAATATGCTAAATGAATACGTAAAAAAAAATACTCATTCCATCTGTGTCATTAAATAGACTGGTTAAGAAGGAACAGAAAGTGCTAACTTAAAGCCTTATATTTCTCTCAAGTTGGTGAGAATGGAGTAAATTTGCTAAACACCTCACAACTGAAGGCCAATCACAACAATCACAAAGAAGAATTGTTCAAGACTGACTGCTCAAACTTATGCCCACAGAGTGCCAGGTTGACCTTCCATAGACACATAGGATTTCACTCAGAGAATGCAACATCTCATGCATTGGATGATAAAGATGTTATGCTCCCTTCAAAATGCAGCCTTCCATAGAAAAATTCACTTTTAAGCTTAATGATGTCTACATATACCAGAAAAAGCTGTGTTCAAGCAGCCAATTATTCTATTTTCTCATACATTTATGATGTTGCTCATTGTTTGTCATTTGTACAATGACCTAAACCCAGAGTACATTCACAGCATTAATTAAATGTTATATCCATTATTTTTGTTTAATTCTTCTCCATAATTTTCTTGCCATGGTACATTTTGCTTAATTCAATTGGCTGCATTTCTTGTTTAGGTCTCCACAAAATGACTGAGCCCCTCTGCAGTTAATGAGTAATCCCATGAAGAAATGAATCAAGACTCAGTTATGGAGTGTGTTAAGGGTAAGCTACGCTGTGGCTCGGAATACATCTCTAGCAATTCAATGCAATGTGAAGGAAGATGGGGACTCAATAGGAGTTAGATTTCAACAGGCTCACAAAAGGAAGCATTTTCCACATTTCACTCTACTTCCAAATGTAGCAATACTCTTAAAATATACATATTTTAATAAAAATGTGTTTCTGATGCTGAAATTATTTCTTTGTCAAAAAAGACACTGCTATATTTGACTGCTTTATTTAATCTGTTTTGTGATTTTTGTATTAAATTCACTATTAATGCTCAAAGTGATGGACATGCACATAATTTTGGGCCATTTTGCAGTCATCCTACCAAGAAGATCTGGAATGAGTTCTACTATAATTCTTCTATATAAGTTAAAATATCAGTTTTCAAATTGCTACTACCCACTGAGCTACCTTCTATGATAAAGAGAAGAAATTTCACAAACACCACATATTACTTTCTAGGTTTAGTTTCAGCTTCCAACCTTCAAGCCCATATATTTCTTTTTACTGTATCGTATAACTTTTTCTTGTACATTAATGTCTACTGATGGAGTTAGTTGTGAAATATTGACTATTGCTAGAAGTTAGATTTTTCAGCCATAAATAAGGTTTATTATCTGAACTGCTGATTCATATGTTCTACTGTTAGACTATCTCTGTAAACGTAGTAAATTCTTCAATGCCTAAATATTTATCAAACAAGATTTCTATGATTTAGAATAATAACAGAAAATAGATCATACCAACAATTAATCAATTAGTTCTTAGGGAGAGAAAAGGCCAAGCAATCACATTCAATCAGTGGCACTGATTGTACTAGAGCTAACAGCCTACTGAAACAAACTGACTTTAGATATCTAAGTATATAGTTAACTTTATGAAGAGAGGTTCAAGTGGATTACAAATGGTAATCCAAATACACTCTTTCTTGCCATGTCTGCTCCCTCAAGTATAAAAGTACATAAATAATGTGATAGTAACATGTTTTGTTTAGATGAAGGTGAAAAACCATGGTTTTACATCTTGTCTTAATATCTCACAGACCCACTAACTTGATAACTGCTTGCAAAAGAGTATTCTGCTTGTCTAGCTTGATTGCACCCAAGAATATTCCTACTAGTGCCTTGATGATCTTCAGCTTGGAGAGATAACAAATACAGGTAATCTTTGAAGGAAATAGGTCAACTGCTCATTAGCAAAAGTAATATTAGTTATATGGGATCCAGTACGGTGTTTTGTTTTTTTTTTTTTTTTCTTTATTGTGTAATAATCCCCTGCTCACATTTGCTACTTAAATTTTAGAAAACTTCCCAACTTTACTTTGGCAATCTTTGGTCTCAAGTCTGTAACTTCTGGCTCTTTTCCACGTCTACTATCCCCAAATATTTCTTCACATATATTACAGTGTCTCTTGTCTCATAATAGTGGTGATATTAAGCTAGCTTAGGAGTGATCTTTTTTTTTTTAATGATGTAGTCACATTATTTTTTTAGAGTTGTTTTTTTTTTCTTTTTTATGTGAACCATTTCTAAAATCTTCATTGAATTAGCTACAGTATTGCTTCTGCTTTATGTTTTTCAGTTTATTGGCCACAAGGCACATGGAACATTAGCTCTGCCACCAGATATCAAACCCACACCCACTGCATTGGAAAGGGAAGTCTTAACCATTTGAAAGCCAGGGAAGTCCCAGGAATGATCTTTGATGATTATCCTTTGTCATGCCTGAGATTCTTCTCCCTACTTCTAGTCTATTCAAACCCATTCATCTCTTGTTCCATGTCTATTGCACTATTTGAAATTAGGATAATTTGGCAAGGTTTTTTAGAGAAAAAAATGGCAACTCACTCCAATAATCTTGCCTGAAAAATCCAATGACAGAGGAGCCTGGAGGCTACAGTCTAAAGGGCAGCAAAGAGATGGACAGACCAAGCCACTGAGGACGCACACACGATAAGGGTTTAAAAAAATATAATACATCTTTCAAAATCTACATATTTTTAAAATACAGAAAATAGAAGAAAAAAAATAACAGTACCAAAAACCTTATGAGAGAAGCCTCCAGCCCTTTCCTGCACATTCTTCTTTTTAAAAGGCAAATCTGATGAAAATCTCAATTGACTGAGGCCCCTCCATGGATTTCCATAACCTACAAGACAAGCTGAATGTTTCTTTACTGTGGCAAACTAAGCTCTTCATAATCAGGCTCTTTCCTATTTATTCCATACAATATCAGAATTCTGATGCAATGATTCTCAAACTTGAGCACCTTATAATGCTTGCTCTCACGTGAACCACTTTTGCTATTATGCAAAACTTAGACAGCCTGCTCGGCCAGTATGACTGCATAGGTCCAAAATGTGCTGTGCTTAGTCATTCAGTTGTGTCTGACTCTTTGCAACTCCATGGACTGTAGCCCGCCAGGCACCTTTGTTCGTGGAGATTCTCCAGGAAAAAATACTGGAGTAGGTAACCTATCACTTCTCCAGGGGAGCTTACTCACCCAGGAATCAAACCGAAGTCTCCTGCATTGTAGGCAGATTCTTTACCAGCTGAGTTACTAGGGAAGCCCAGGTCTAAAATAGGGCCCCCAAATTTGCCTTTTTAACATTCACTTAGGGAGATTCTGGTGCAAGTGCCTGCCAAGCCAGTCTAAGAATTATTTCTCTTGGCACATAGTCTTCACAACTGGCTCTGTTTCACTACTTCGATTTCACACATGCTATTTCCTCTATAAGAAAACCACTACTCATCTTTTGAAAACATATTCCTAATGATCCTTCAAGACTAAAACATCAGCACTGATAAAATTTGCTTAAAGGTAGAGAAGAAAATGGGGCTTCCCTAGTGGCTCAGCAGTAAAGAATCTGCCTGCAATGCAGGAAACCAGAGTTCAATCCCTGGGTGGGGAAATTCCCCTGGAGGAGGGCATGGAAAGCCACTCCAATATTCTTGCCTGGAGAATCTCATGGACAGACAAGCCTGGCAGGATATAGTCCATAGTGTCTCAAAGAGTCGGACACAACTGAAGTGACTGAGCACACATGCTCCTACCCTATATCAGGGAAAATTGAGGATCAGGGGATGTCCATGGTAAAACTTGATAAGAGAGAACATGGCAGTCATATAAACATACTAGACCCGAATGCAGAGATGAGAAATGGAATTCAGTGAAGGCTGGTGAGAGAGGGAGTGAAAAAAGAATGAGGTCCTTTTGCATGTTTTTAAATCAGATTTTTTTTTTTCAAATATGGAGTTGTATGAGCTCTTTATATATTTTAGATATTAACTCTTTATCAAACACATCATTTGCAAATGTCTTCTCCTACTCAGTAGGTTGTCTGTTTTATTGATGGTTTCCTTTGCTCTGGAAAAGCTTTTACATTCAGTTAGGTGCCATTGGCTTTTTGTTTTTGTTTCCCTTGCTTGAGGAGACAGATCATATATATATATATGGCTAAGACTTATTTATGTCAGACAGTGTAATACCTATGTTTCCTTCTAGAACTTTTGTGGTTTCTGGTCTCAGACTTAATTTAATCCATTTTGAGAAGAAGATCTGAATATATGTTTTTCCAAACAAGATACACAGGCCAACAGGCATATGGCAAGATGCTCAACATCACTAGTCATCAGGAAAATGCATATCAAAACCACAGTAAGCTATCCCCTCACACCCATCAGAATGGCTATTATCAAAGAGACAGAAGTAAAAAGTATTGAAGAGGATGCAGAGTAGAGTACTCTGGTGCACTGCTGGTGGGAATGTAAATTGGTACAACCGCTATGCAAAATAGTACAGAGGTTTCTCAGAAAACTAAAAATAGAACTACCATATGACCCAGCAATTCTACTCCTGGGTATATATTTGGAAAAAAAACAAAACTAAAACATTAATTTTAAAAGATACATGCACCTCAATATTTATAGCAGTATTATTTACAATAGGCAAGCTATAGAAGCAGCTTAAGTGTCCAACAGCTGAATGGATAAAGAATATTTGGTGTGTAATGTTGATACACACATAATAGAGATTTACTCAGCCATAAAAAGAATGAAATTTGACCATTTGCAACAAAATGGATGGTCGTGGAATGTATGCTTAGTGAAGTAGGTCAGAGAAAGACAATATACATGCTTTCACTTATGTGTGGAATCCAAAGGGTTTTTTTCTAATAAAAAAATATGACAGACTCAGATACAGAGAACAAATTAGCAGTTACCAGTGGGAAGAAGAGTTGGGGAGGAATGAGACATGGGGGAGGGGATTAAGAGAAACAGCTACTAGGTATAAAAGAAGATAAAGGATGTAATGCACAGCACAGGGAATATAACCAATATTTTTATAATAACTAAATGGAATATAATCTATAAAAAGTATACATTTACTATGTTGTACACTTGAAGCTAATACAATACTAAATATCAACTATGCTTCAATAAAGAAGGATTCAAAAAAGATAAGAATGAGAAGGGAAAATGAAAGAAGGGGAAATGGAAAGAATATAGAAGGACAAATAGAAGTATAATTGTTTAAAACATGGATAAAGACAGTTGAGGAAAAAGTGACCTCAGGAAAGGAAGTACATTTAGCCATGGCTTAAAACTGTTGACTAACTTTCAAAGAATGAGACAGAGTTTTACTAATACAAAGTTTAAAAAGAGATCAGAGTTATCCAAAAAGTCAGATGGTAAAGCCAAAGAAATGTTCAAAGTAACCCCTCTCAGAATAAGAAAAATAATTTAGATACTGGCATGTCTGAAAGTGTCATTAATGTTATATAGAAAGGCTAAGATGACAGTAGCACTCATCTCACACACTAGCAAAGTAATACTCAAAATTCTGCAAGCGAGGTTTCAGCAGTACGAGAACTGCGAACTTCCAGATGTTCAAGTTGGATTTCAAAAAGGGAGAGGAACCAGAGATCAAATGGCCAGCATCCATGGATCATAGAAAAATCAAGAGAATTCAAGAAAAACATCTACTTCTGCTTTTGATTATACCAAAGCCTTTGATTGTATCAGTTCTGTTCAGTCGCTCAGTCGTGTCAGACTCTTTACGACCCCATGAACTGCGGCACCCCAGGCCTCCCTGTCCATCACCAACTCCCACAGTCCACCCAAATCCATGTCCATTGAGTCAGTGATGCCATCCAACCATCCCATCCTCTGTCGTCCCCTTCTCCTCCTGTCTTCAATCTCTCCTATCACCAGGGTCTTTTTCAATTAGTCAGCTCTTTGCATCAGGTGGCCAAAGTACTGTACAGATCACAACAAACTGGAAAATTCTTCAAGAGACAGGAATACCAGACCACCTTACCTGCCTCCAGAGAAATCTGTATGCAGGTCAAGAGGCAACAGTTAGAACTGGACATGGAACAACAGACTGGTTCCAAATAGGAAAAGGAGTACGTCAAGCCTGTATATTGTCACCCTGCTTATTTAACTTCTATGAAGAGTACATCATGCAAAATGCTGGGCTGGATGAAGCACAGGCTGGAATCAACATTGCCAAGAGAAATATCAGTATTTGTTCAAATTGATCAATATTTCAATCATATATCAGTAACCTCAGATATGCAGATGACACCACCCTTAAGGCAGAAAGTGAAGAACTAAAGATCCTCTTGATGAAAGTGAAAGAGGAGAATGAAAAAGCTGACTTAAAACTCAAAATTCAAAAAACTAAGATGAGGGCGTCCAATCCCATCACTTCATGGCAAATATATGGGGAAACAATGCAAACAGTGACAGACTTTATTTGGGGGGGCTCCAAAATCACTGCAGATGGCGACTGCAGCCATGAAATTAAAAGGCACTTGCTCCTTGGAAGAAAAGCTATGACCAAGAAAAGCTAGACTGCATATTAAAAAGCAGAGATATTACTTTTCCAACAAATGTCCATCTACTCAAAGCTATAGTTTTTCCAGTAGTCATGTATAGATGTGAGAGCTGGACTATAAAGAAAGCTTGGTGCCGAAGAATTCATGCCTTTGAACTGTAGTGTTGGAAAGACTCTTGAGAGTTCCTTGGACTGCAAGATCAAAACACTCAATCCTCAGGAAAATCAATCCTGATTATTCATTGGAAGGACTGAGCTGAAGCTAAAGCTCCAATACTTTGGCTACCTGATGGGAAGAGCTAACTCGTTGGTAAAATCCCTGATTCTGAGAAAGATTGAAGGCATGAAGAGAAAGGGATAACAGAGGATGAGATGGCTGGATGGCATCACTCACAGAATGGACATGAGTTTGAGCAAGAGAGCCTCTTCTGGTAGATGGTGAAGGATAGGGAAGCCTAGCATACAGAGAGTCCATGTGTCATGGGTCACATGGGTCACAAAGAGTCAGACACAACTGAGCAACTGAACAAGTTATCAAACTTTATGAATAAAGAATAAAATATTCTAAGTATATAGGCAAGAGAAGAACATCACTAACTAGAGAAATCAGATTGGCCTCATAGTGCCCTACAACCACATTCAAAGTTAGAAGGTAAAGTTGTTTTGGGCACATTTCTGAAAGGACAAAAAAGTCTCACCCAGGAAAATTATACCAATTCAAGTTGTCATTCCAATATAAAGACATCAGACAGACATCTCAAAATGCTAGAACACTAGAAATATGGGACGCATGAATTTTTCTAGAAAAAAAACAGCAAACCAGAAGATCAATAAAAAGAAAGAAAGAAAAGGCATAATAGAATTGGTGAACATTAAATCTAGTAAATGTTTGGCTATGACTAGCATCTGGAGAATTGTGTTTGCAGAACAGATGGTAAATTTTATAAACTCTAACATTTTAAATATTATAACTAACAAACACTGAATGATGTGAGGTGGCGAATTAGAAGAAAGTATAGGAATGCTAATCACCTTACCTTCAGAATAGAGAATGCATTGACGCTACCCCAAACTGAAAAAGGTCATTTAAAAATCACACAGAGATCCCAAGAACTTAAGATTCTTTTCTTACTCATATAGAAAACTTACAGGAATAAATGTTTTGGGCGGAAAGAAAAAAGTTTCATTGGTCTTTCCATTTTGAATGTTTTTCTCTCTGCAAAGTTCCAGTGAACAAACCTAGTTTCGAAAATGTTTCTATTCATATATACCTATCTCTACACCTGTTTCTGTATACATACATACCAATAGATATATCTGGAAACACATAAAAATATTAACATCCATGGGATTTTGGATAATTTGTTGCTTTATAATTTTGTGTATGGCTTGAATTCTCTTATGATCCCATGTCATCTTGATGGACAAAAGCAAAAGCTTTACTGACACATGAAATCAATTTGTATTTTGGTAGAAATATTTCTAGTTGTCCCACCCCCACCCCCACCCCCCGCCACCACCGAGTACTGCAGAAAGGCTGAGAGAAAATGATAGCATTTGTTTCAGCACTGGAAATATTTATCCTCCCTGTAGCATCCTCACTACAACAAATAAAAAGCAGTGCAGATTGGCAGCAAAGGGTATTGAAGTGGCAGCTTTGAGAAAGACATCCCTGATCCAGACTGTTCATTCATAAATCTACCTGACCACTCTTAACATCCATTCACACTTTGGAGACTGGAGATTGTGATTTTGGATACAGTTTTTGATTAATAAAGGTCCATTGAGGTATTCTACACTAAATTGTAAGGCTTTTTTCTTACAGACAGCTTATTGGGCAACAGTCAACTAAAGTCAAAAGAAACACTTATTAAGAGCTGAACTCTGTTCAAGGTGTTGTTTTCTTCCTGAAAATATGCATGTAACAAAAATTCAAATGTCCAGAGAAATGGCATGAGTAGAAGCAGGTAGAAAGGGCTCTGAGCCTAAAGAGTAGTGTGTGATCCCTATAAACATTGGTGCTTTTTTATGATATATTTCCAGGCTTTCAAATAGTTTATTTAATTTTGCTTATTGAGTAAGACTGAAGCTAAAAGCTACTACAATGATGCCAAAGGTTTCCCTTTATTTCTATCATACTACCATTAATAATAGTTTCATTTTTCCATTTTCTTCCCATTTTAACAGATAGGATGCAATAAATGCAAATGAATTTTAACCAACACAGCTGAAATTGAGCAGTTGATTCCACAGTTAGAGCCATCTTTCATGAGCCAATATATAAAAGTCAAATTAGAGTCAAAAAAAGTTTCAGTGAAGAACACCAATGTGCCAAGTGTACAGAAGCCAAAAGTACAACATTCAAGGACCAATTCTAACCCAAAGAGCACCAGAAGACTTCAAATATTCTTTAAATTTGTTGAACTAGAGACTTGGGAAATGTGATTGCCAAAGGCCAAAGAAGAGTGGAATTGTCATGAATGGGTATAACTATGGTAAGGAGTGAAAAGTGAAAGTGAAGTCGCTCAGTCATGTCCGACTCTTTGCAATCCCATGGACTGTAGCCTACCAGGCTTCTCTGTCCATGGGATTTTCCAGGCAAGAGTACTAGAGTGGGTTGCCATTTCCTTCTCCAGGGGATCTTCCCAACCCAGGGACTGAACCCAGGTCTCCCGCAATGCAAGCAGACGCTTTACACTCTGAGCCTCCAGGGAAGCCCCACAGTTAGACAAAGACACATACAACCAACAAGCTCAAACAAAGGTCATGAGAAAATACTCTAAATTCAATTTGAAATGAAGGGAATAATGGGGCTTTCCCTATAACTGAAATACAGGAAAATTTAAATAAATTACTTAGACCGCTGGAAAAGAGGCCTATAGCAGTTGTGATAGCATATTCATTCAAAAATTTGACTAACATCTCCTCCTCTACTCTGTTGCCCCAGAACCATATCCCTTCCCCTCTCTGCAGGTAAACGTACAGAGAAACCACAGTCAACTATATTCTCTAGCTGCATTCACTGCACAGAACAAGATAATCTAACCACAAGAAAACTGGTGCAAGCTCCTTCAGCTCCAAAAGTGGGACAGTGTTGCCTTGCAGCTCGTTATCATCTCATCAGAATAGTAAGATCTCCCCTGCTCCTCCTCCAGCCATGATGGCTCAACTTGCTTCTGACGCAGATGCCAAAGAACCATACAATGGCAGAAAAGGGATGGCATCCCAGTGTCAGGAAAACGATTCCCAGAAAGCCAGTGCATATGCCTCCCCTCGTTAACCTAGCCCTTAAAATCTTGCCTTAATCATCCCCCCCACTGAGAAGCTGATTTTGAGCCAAGTTCCTTCTTCCCCATTCTCTGGCCATTGAATAAAGACTGTGCTGTTTCAATCTCAACATTGATTTTGTTATTGACTGGATGAATTTAGACTGAAAAAGAACTCTTTCTGGCCAAGGTACAGGGCCTCAGCTGGATACCCCAAGAGGAGGGTCCATACAACCAACTCAGTAATCACTCTATAAAATTATCCTTTCTCTCAACATGAGGATGAACATATGCAGAAAAACTTCACTGCAAATGTTTGTCGTATCATCAACTTGAAGAAATTACCCTCTCTTTGGAACCTCACAGGTACAGAAATAAGATTTCATATGAGTGGAATATTTTCATGAAAATCTCGAGTAACATAACAGAAAGAAGGGAAAGTGGCAGAAATATGGTAAGTACACAGAGACAATTGTCTGGAAGTAAAATGTTTCTCAAAAGCCAGTAGTGTCCTGAAAATTCTTATATCAAGATAAGAAATAGAAGAGAGAGGAGATGTTAATATACAGATTTGGTAATTATTTGATGCTATCAAGAGCTGTTTTAGTATTAAATCACTTATAGCATTACATTTAAAATATTTAACTGTTAAGTATGCATCAAAACATTTTATTTTATAATTTGATTTATGGTTCTTTGGGGCTTCCCTGGTGGTGCAGAGGTTAAAGCGTCGGCCTGCAATGTGGGAGACCTGGGTTCAATCCCTGGGTTGAGAAGAGCACCTGAAGGAGGAAATGGCAACCCACTCCAGTATTCTTGCCTGGAGAATCCCATGGATGGAGGAGCTTGGTGGGCTACAGTCCACAGGTTGCAAAGAGTCGGATATGAATGAGCGACTTCACTTTCACTTTCACCATGAATTTAGACCACCTGAGATTTAATATTTGGGAAATATTAGGGAATTTTAGGCCTTGCAAAAATTACTGAAAGCTCTGTGCCTCAGTTTCTTCATTTGTAAAAAGAATAACAGTATCTCCTTCACATGGTGGGAAACATTAGATGAAATAATCATTAAACACTTAGAATGATGTGCAGCACAAATGTTTAATAAAGATTAGCTATGACAACTGATTCATTATCTACCAAACAATAGGGTCAAACTTATGTGCTAGACAAAAATCTAAGTAACTTATGTATATCAGCTCACTTAATCCTTCCATGGCCTATAGGATGGACTTTATTGTTTTCTCCTTTTTACAGAAGACAGAACAGTTATGCATATTGCCAAGAATCTGTGTTCTTAATCATGTATTGATGTTTAATTTTGGCCACACTATTAGCATCACTTGAGAAGCTTTTAATAGTCCTGATTCTCAGGTTAATTGGTACCCTAACCCAATTCAATCATGGTAAGTCTAGTTACTGTCACCATATAAAGTTATTATAATAATACTAAGTTCCTTATGCTGTACATTAGATCCCTGTGACAAAGTTATAATACCCAATACAGTATATAGCTATGTACATAGTTGTAAATACACTGTCAATGATAGAGTTCAATAAAATCTAAATCTAAAGAGGCATCATATCCTAAAAGTAGTGTAAATTTGGAAGGAAAAATAAAACTTGTCTCAATAAAATACTAAGAAAATCTAGTAAATTGGGGGTATGGAATAGGTTAATAAGAACAAATTAGTTACTCAAGTGAAAAAAAAAATCCACTTGCAGGATTATATTACTCAAGATCAAACCAAAGATGGATAATAAATGATGTATATAAGTTGTTAAATGAGGGATATAAATAGTTCTTAGGGCTAGAACATACTCTGCCTTCAAGAGAAAACATCTTAATACATGATCCAAAATACTGTGAGTAATTTGATAGTTTTCCAATAATTTACAATTCAAATTTTAACCTTTTCATATTTTTTAACAAAATATTTCTCATCTAGTCTATACATCCCACTTAAATTTGACTTTTATAAAATGAAGATCAAAACAACCTGTGATAACGCAATCAGCAGAGAGAATGTAGATTACTTTTCCCTCCATTTCTACTAAGATGGATAAGGTTAAAATCAGCTTTTACTATTCCACCAAGCTGCCCTTTCTTGTTTATAACCTTCCTTTGTCTTCTGTGTACTTCTATAAATATGCTAAAATGTTATTGGATATGCAACTAGGAAAGATAGCATTTATGTGAAAATATTAGTTTACATTGTAAACTAAGAACTTTTTATGATAATACAGATGGAGGGTAAGAATATGTATTGTTTTGTAATCTTTGCCAAAGCTCCTCCTAAAAGTTTAATGCAAAGCAATAAAGAATGAATAAACCACATTTTAAATGGAGAAATATTTCTTTCAAGTTAACTTTTATATCCAAATGTCTCTTTCTACTCCTTCTTGCCTCAGACCTTCCTAAATACCCAAGGAATTTTGTAATTAGAAGGAAACATCCTACAAACTTAAATCATAAATGAAATAATTCTGCAATAGATCTACTTAATTTCATAAATTCTACTTGCTGAAAGCCATGGATGGTTGCAGATACAAATGAAATAGGGTAGAGCTGCAAGGGTCCATTCAGTACCATCTGGTTTTCATTCAAAATATTTTGATTATTGACTCTCACACCTGCTGCACATCCTTAAACCTCTTGAATCCACCCTGAAAGTTAAGGGAGAAAAGATCATTTTCCGCCTTCCTTTCTTTATTCCTTACATCTTCCCTATACTTACTTCCCACAGTGTGGCTCAGATGGTAAAGAATCTGCCTGCAATGCAGGAGACCTGGATTCAATCCCTGGGTCATGAAAATCTCCTGGAGAAAGGCATGGCAACCCACTCCAGTATTCCTGCCTGGAGAATCCCATGGACAGAGGAGCCTAGCAGCCTACAGTCCATGGGGTTGCACCGAGTCAGACATGACTGAGCAACTAACATTTTCACTTTCACGGTATTTTGAACACTACACAACAACTAACTTCTGGAATTTCATTAAGATCTGTTACCTGACATAGTCTTTTGTTGTCATTGTAAGAGGGTATTTGCTCATAAAGTAAGGTAACTGGAGAGATCAGCAGAAAGGAATTGTATTGGAGCTTCCCTTATCTGCTAAAGCAGAGAATCCTGAAAATACAGTTGTTATTACTGCCACCTCTATTCCCTGAATCTTATTTGAGAGAATGACCCACAGCAGGAAAAGTGTAGCTTAGCTGTTAGGAGCCCACCTCCACTACAGGGGAACTTCCAGCCAGTAAGGAGTCTGTTCATTAGCATCCAAATGAAAATGCCCAATAAAAGCTTCCATTATTTTCCAATGAGATCTCAGCTACCATCACCTCTTTTCCTAAGCTGATATATAGACGCCCTCCTCTGTCTATTCTGTTACTCACTACTGAATACTCCTACATGGGGATTAAACTTTTTTCCGATTAATCTGCCTATTATCAGTTAATTCACAGGACTCCAACCACACGGTCTACAGTGATAGAGGAGAATTTTTGCTTCCCAACAATCCCACACAGATGCTTGATATCTGTAGATGTTTCTGGAGGAAAGAAGTCTGGGACAAGTAAATGATTTTTTCAAGGTGTTTCAAAATATCATAAGGAGTATATGAGTCCCACCAAATATTTGAATTCTCTGTATGCTGGCAATATAGACCATAGCCCAACTTATATTTTAATGCAGCAAATCTTAGTAGGATTTTAAATGTTTCCACTACCTCAACTGACAGTTGGCCAGAATTGACTATTGGTTTCAGCTACAAGTCATTTAAGATGCAAACAACTAGAGAAGAGGCAAGTTGATGACATGTTTGAAACAGCCTAATTCTAACCTTGAATACAGTTTACTTAGCTTGAGTCAGACAAAACAATTTTTAGCCAATTAATATGATCAAAGCATCAAATACTTGCTACTTACATTATGCAGTATTTCCCAAGTATTGAATAGGATTCACTAATACTTGAAAAAGTCTTTGTTTACTTGAAATTCAGTGTAAACTGGGCATCCTGTATTTTATCTAGCAGCTCTAATTTTTGAGTTCTCTAGAAGATTACAATGTGGAGGTAAGAGTTAAAAGTTACTACAACGAGGTGTCTACATCTGTTCGTAATATCCTTTTCTCTTATTGTATCGTTCAGATGATTCCTCTTTAGGGAGAAGAGAAAACAGCATGAACAAATCTTCAATATCAGCCTTTACTGGGGCAAATATTAATCTCCATAACCACGTCATAATTTACTACTGAATACAAACAAAGGAAATTTCAAGGATTCAAAACATTAATTGAACAGAAACATAGCTCTGCCTCTGAGACCTATATAAGAATTAGTCATTTAACCAAGTTCTGAGGGAATGGGATATGGAACTTCCATACAAAAGACTCTTCAATATGGAAAAGGAAGGGTGCAGGAGTGGGAGATCATGCCACTGCAAGTGTGGTCCATTGAACAGCATCACCTCGAAGCTTGTTAGAAATTCACTGTCTCTGGACAGGACACATCCAGACCCACTGAATTAAAACTGCTGTTTTAGCAAGATCTCCAAATGCTTAATATACACAGTAAGGTTTGGGAAGATCAGCTGTAGGCAATTGGCTTCTACAAAGGATGAGCACCCAGGGTCACCAAAAAGAAAGACAATGTTAAATAAGGCAGTAAAGTCTTTCAAATGGAGGTATCTCTCCCTTGACCAGTTTCTACAAGCAAGAGGTAGCCCCTAGTACCCAGAAACACATGAGTTACTCATGTGAAAATATTTAGTCTGTTCGAACTGCTATAACAAATATCTAACCACAGACTGGCTACCTTAAACAACAAACATTCAGTTCTCACAGTTCTGGAGGCTGGGCAATCCAAGATCAAGGCAGTAAGGGTGGACTAGATGTCTGGTGGTAAGGGTGGACTAGATGTCTGGTGTGATCACTCTTCCTGGTTCAAAGATGCCTGGCTGTCTTCTCACCATTTCTGTCCATGGCAGAAGGAGCAACAGAGCCTGCTGGCTCTCTTTTATAGGAACACAGATTCTGCTCATGAGGGCTCCACCCCATGACCTCATCACCTCCTACAGGTCCCACCTGCAAACACCCTCACATTGGGAATCAGGTTTCAACAAATGTATTTTGGGAAACCGAAACATTGCTTCTAGCCATACTCCTTGACCCTCCAGACTCAACAAGCCTAACCAGGTGAACTAACCAAGGCCACTTCACTGCCATTCATATACAACTCAAAGAACTTGGGCTATAATGCAGAATGTTAGAAAAAATAACATGGGGCACTTTCTAATCAAATTTAAATCTTGTATAAACAAGTAGATATGAATATTTCAGGTACCTCAGCAAAATCTGCAGCCAGAATGCCAGGTCAATCTTGTTTTAAGTATATACATATTGATAAAAATCTGATCTTAACTACATTTCTTTGAGAAGTAACTCTACTGTAATGTATGATAGCCATAGGAGGGCCAAGGACAAGCATATATTTAATAGGGTTTGTAATCTCATAACTTTAAAATTACCTTGAGGAACTTTGCCAGTCTTCCTACCAAGGACAAGAAATACCAACATGTATAGCAGAATTAAATCATATTTTATTCAGATATATTCTCAGTGTTTTTAAAGTGTTAGTGCAGATCTTTCCTAAGCAATTATGACAACTTTCTGAGTTATATCTCAACAGGAGTCCTGCCAAGAAAGGAGGTACAATGATTCAGGGGAAAAAAAGAAAAAAGGTTAACTAAATCAATATATTCAAATAACTATCTCATTTATCAAAGGGGGAGGGGACGATAGAGGGACTGGGTCAGTTGCAAAGTGGAACTTGATAATTAATTGACTCATGATGATTAATATAGCTGAACCTTTCCCCTCACTTCTTTCAATCCAGGCAAAAGGGATAGTTAGAGTGTGATTAAATGAAAGCAATATAGGCTCTGGAAAGATTGTACTCCTGTGCTTTCTGGGACAATACATGTTTGTAACAAAACTGTCACAAGAAACATGCTTCTTTTCAATTTCAGCAGCAAGCAATAGGCATTTATCAAAGAAAATTGAACTGAGGCTGTTGCTGCAGAACCAGAAAGAAATTAGATTCGAATGATTTTTACCAAGTAGGCCAAAACCCTCTGATAGAAACAAGCAGATCTGTTATTTCTACCTCCCCTGGTTGCTTGCAGGCAGGACCAGGTCTTTAAAGAGCAGTTTTTTCCCATATGGCCACTGATGAGGGACGAAGCTTCTCCCCAGCATGGAGAGTAAATGTCCATGTGTCTATGGCAAGCAAGATAATTGATTTTCCCTCGCTACTGATTGGTTTAGAAATAAGGTGCATGATACCATTCTGCACCATGAATGTGATTCTGCTGAGCACCTATAGTTTCCTTTACTTTTAAATAGAGATATATAAGGAGAGACTTCTATTCTATCTCTGGATGAAATTATCTGCACAAGACTCAAAATTGCAACAAGCCCTCTTAGGGCCATGAGACAAGCTGACCTAAGAAAACAAACCAATGTTGTAAAATTGGCAGAGAGGAAAAATGAAAAGCACCTGAATCCCAGATCATATAACCAAGTCTATGAATAAATTAAATCTGGTGTCACATATTTTGCTACCTAAGATAACAAAGCTGTTTTGAGTTTGATCTCTTTTACTTGAAGCCAGACATTCTCAGGCACTGAAAAACCATCAGTCAGAGATTCTATTATTCATATCCCATTTATTTTAAAGAGACACATCAGGTCATTACACATTCACATTATATATCTATGCTCAAACAAAGGGAAGAATGTCCTGCAAACAGAAGGCATTATGTTGTTTCATTTGGTTCAGAATAGACCACAAGCGTTTCCTTCTATAATGTGCAGGCATCTACATGCCATGCTTCAACTTTTATACTTGTGAGTTAACCAATCAGAACTTAAAATATCAAGATGATTTTCACCTAATACCTGATTTCCACTGAGGGCTTCCCTGGTGGCTCAGATGGTAAAGCGTCTGCCTGCAATGTGGGAGACCTGGGTTCAATTCCCAGGTCAGGAAGATCCCCTGGAGAAGGAAATGGCAACCCACTCCAGTACTCTTGCCTGGAAAATTCCATGGACTGAGGAGCCTGGTAGGCTACAGTCCATGGGGTCGCAAAGAGTTGGACAGGACTGAGAGACTTCACTTTCACTGAGGTTTATTCTCCCTGGTTTCCTGGTCATTATATATGCTATTCCTTCAGATTGCCCATAACTATCATGAAGGACACTATGTTGCAAGTAAAAGTCTCAACTCAAATTGGCTAGAAAAATAGAGAATTTATTGGCCTACAAAATCTAGGTGCTCTAATTACATCAGCGAGGAGCCTGGATTCTCTTTATCTATTGCCTTCTAAGGGCATTGACTCTACTCCCTGGCTCCATAATCTTTAACCAAAACAGTGTCAACACAGCAGTCCCCAGTCCAGTTTCAAGGTAGAAAAATGACTACAGCAGCCTCAAATCCTAGCCCCAGAGCACACAGGGGAAGAGAGGAAGATCTCTTTCTCAGAAGATTCAATAAACATCTCACTACTCATCGGCTCTGATTTGTAGATAGCAATTGGCTAGGCTAGAATAGTGGTCCCCAACCTTTTTGGCACCAGGATCGATTATGTGGAAGATAATTTTTCCCAGAGTGGGTGGAGGGGATGGTTTCTGGATGACTCAAGTGCATTACATTTATTGTGCACTTTATCTCTAATCTAATGCTGCTGCTGATCTGACAGAAGGTACTATTCTGTGGCCTGGATTGGGAACCCCTGGGATAAAAGGAGGGAGCATATCAAACGGTGTAAGTTGTTGTCAATACCTGAAATGAGGTTCAGTTCACTCGCTCAGTCATGTACGACTCTTTGCAACCCCATGAATTGCAACAAGCCAGGCCTCCCTGTCCATCACCAGCTCCCAGAGTTCACTCAAACTTACATCCATCAAGTCAGTGATGCCATCCAGCCATCTCGTCCTCTGTCATCCCCTTCTCCTCCTGCCCCCAATCCCACCCAGCATCAGAGTCTTTTCCAATGAGTCAACTCTTCACATGAGGTGGTCAAAGTATTGGAGTTTCAGCTTTAGCATCATTCTTTCCAAAGAACACCCAGGACTGATTTCCTTTAGAATGGACTGGTTGGATCTCCTTGCTGTCCAAGGGACTCTCAAGAGCCTTCTCCAACACCACAGTTCAAAAGCATCAATTCTTCAGTGCTCAGCTTTCTTCACAGTCTAACTCTCACATCCATACATGACCACTGGAAAAACCATAGCCTTGACTAGACGGACCTTAGTCGGCAAAGTAATGTCTCTGCTTTTCAATATGCTATCTAGGTTGGTCATAATTTTCCTTCTAAGGAGTAAGCGTCTTTTAATTTCATGGCTGCAGTCACCATCTGCATTGATTTTGGGGTCTAAAAAAATAAAGTCTGCCACTGTTTCCACTGTTTCCCCATCTATTTTTCATGAAGTGCTGGGACCAGCTGCCATGATCTTCATTTTCTGAATGTTGAGCTTTAAGGTTAAGCCTACCTAAACAAATGGGCTGATGAAGAAATGGAGATATCCAAAAAGGAGAACGATGGTGCTGGAGAGAAATGGATACCAGGGAGGCAAAAAATAAATATCCACTACATCTTGGAGAAATAAGAACAGATTATTTAAAGAGACCATGCATGCAAATGAGTGAAATTTTATTTCAATTTATTATTCTTAAATCTTACTATTACCTTTGGAGGTTGGACAAATAGAAAAATCACATACACTATGGTATAACTCTTGCATTCCAAGGCTTGTATTTAGCAGCTTGATTATTTATTGCCTGTATTTTTATTTACTTTCTAACACTAAATTCCATATCCACAACACCCACAGTATCTGTCACTTGTCTTATTTTGAAAGCTGCAAGAAAACAACACACAAAAGGAATGTCAAAGAAGTTTAAAAGTACTTTTGTCTATGATTAAAACTTGGGAACAAATCTGCCCCACGCCATTCTGTTTCTCTCTAATACCTCTACTTGGGTGATTACTGGTTGGCTGGGGGTGGGGAAAAAAAGGAAAGGAAATTTTAAATAGAAATATTAGTTTTTAATGCCCACACTTTCCACGTAGTAAATTTTCCTCTCACATTAAATACTTGCATGGTGTACTCAGCTATGCCCCATTTAGCACCACGTTATACAATTTTGAGCTAATTGAACGTTATTTCCTACTAAGATTACCACTGTGTTATGTCATTCATCTTATTGCAAGTTTCTGCTCTTTTGAACAATGAAGAATACAAAACAGCATAGAAATGCAGGATATAACTCTCATTATTGTTACTATACTTTAATAGTTTTAAAGAGGTAGGGCTTAGTAATTCATAAGAAAGATTATGCAATTTTCAACATTGCAATTTTTAAAGTGGCTTAGTATTTCCTCAATTTACCCAAGGTTACATCAAATATGGATCACATTATAAGCTTCAGGTAAAAATTACAACTATTCATACCAATATCATGAGAAAATCATCTAATGCATTTATTAAGAATCATTAAAACTCAGGCAACATATTTGTAATGGAACTGTATTTCACTAATTGATCCTTTTAAACGTTTGTGTGAGCATTCAGGCATGTTCTCACTTAGGCACTGTATATATACAACATAACAAGATAAAAACCTTGCCTCTAAAGAGTTCACTATTTGACTTGTCCACACTCTTAGGCAATTTAATGTAAGGTCAGTTTCTCAACTTCTCTGCGCCTCAATTTCTTTAGCTACCTAGTGCCAATGATAACAGTACCTACCTTGAAGGTCTGTTGTGACATTGAAATAAGAAAATACACACAACATGCTAACAACAGCTCTAGCACCCTCATATGCACTCATTAAATATTAGCTGTTATTTTTAGTATAAGAGGAGAAAGGTTACAAAATTACAGGTTCAATTAATTTGTTCAGTATATTCTGTGTGCTGAGTTCTATGTAAGTCTCTGAAAATAAAGAAAAAGGCAACTACATTTTCTGCCTTCACAGGCATAAAGTCTAACTTAGCTATGAAACCAATCATAGTAATATTCAAAGGAAGTATACAATATGAAACAGACAATATAAAATATTGAATATTTAGTATATTTCATACTTTGTGCCAGAAACTTGTGAAAAATAGTCTCATTTTATTTCATGAGGCACAGCTCCAACAGTGGCCCAAACTTACACATTTCATAAAGAGTAAAACTAAGACCCAAATATAGATCTATTTTCTAAACTTTCCTCTCTAATGGCTTCTTAACTCATAGGAAGCAATTAGAGTAGCTGGCAAAGTCTTCTCCAAGAAAATAAAGAGCTTTGAAAGATCATTTTGAAAAATAAATTTGAACTAAACTTACATCATTATTTCCTAATGTGTGTTTTGTGGAATACTATTTGCATAAGATATCAATGTAGTCAGTCAACACTGACAAGATATTAGTGGTAGAACAGTTTTTTAATCTCCTTGATTCTCATGAAATCAAAGCAACTATAAAAACAAAACCAGAAACCTCTAAAAATTATATTTAAAAAAAGAGCAAAGTATCTTCATGACTCAATTATGTGAAGAGGCAAAAAACATCACCAACTATAATGCCTGCATGATATCAACATCCATGTGGAGGAAACAGGGAGGAACTGAGTCTGATGAAGCTGAATCAGAAAATCTTAAAACTGGCAATAGATTATCTATAGTGGACCAACCTTCTGAACTAAGGTGTGGTTTTACATGCTCACAGGTGAGTAGAAGGAGTCTAGGGTAACTCTGAAGACTGACACAATCTGGGGCTTAAGCATACTCTAAATCAATCTGCCAAGGACCCCAGGACAAACAGCAGCCATAGAGAAACTTTTGGAAACTGATTTAAAATTGAACAAAGCCAAAGCAGGAGAAGAAAAAAGAGAATGTTCAGATGTATGGGAACATGGTTTAAGACTTCACAAAATAACAGAAGAGGTTAAAAACAGCATTTATAACCAACTTCTCCCTTCTAAAAGCAACAGAATAAAAATATAATTAAAAATAATCAACCAAAAAACTTGCAGTGAAATATTTTTAAGAGATATTATTTAAAAGAGAATAAGGATTAGAATAACACCCCTGTAATTAAAGTCATGCCAGCAAGATCTGCCTAGAAATTGATGAAAAAATGCAACCCAATATTCCCAAATGTATAGAAATATATAAGGAAAAATTATATAAAATATGGAAGTACAGCATAAATAAATAGTAAAACTCAAAAATTTCAGAAATTAAAAAATAATGTTTTTTACAAAAGCAGTCTAAACCAAAAAGAACACAAAACCAACTGAACACACACAACATGCATGCTTCAAACGAAGTAGAAGCTGAAAAAATTTTTAAGTAAAAATATAAATTAAATAAAAATATTAAATAATTTGAGAAAAATGCTAAATATTATAAGAACAAGAAGTTTAGCATATGTATAATTGTTGTTCCCAAAGAAGAAAATCCAAGCAGTACATCAAAAGAAGTTATTTACCTGAAATATTTATATGAAACTACATATTAAAATAAATTCATATTATATATATTTACAGTCATATATAATTTTATTTATATAAGATAGTTTCTATAAACATGACTGTTTCATACAAATAAATTATATATTCACATATATGAAACTATACATTTTCACATATATATGAAACTGCACATAAAAATAACAAATATGGAATCTGTCATAGTTTCATATTGTTTAAAAAATCAAATGGACTCAATACTTCCTCAGCCTTTGAACTAGGGAATCAATAAAAATTTAGTGTCTCTATGGACCAACCTAGATAGCATATTAAAATGCAGAGACATTACTTTGCCAACAAAGGTCTGTCTAGTCAAGACTATGGTTTTTCCAGTGGTCATGTTTGGATATGAGAGTTGGACTGTGGAGAAAGCTGAGCGCCAAAGAATTGATGCTTTTAAACTGTGATGCTGAAGAAGACTGTTGAGAGTCCCTTGGACTGCAAGGAGATCCAACCAGCCCATCCTAAAGGAGACCAGTTCTGGGTGTTCATTGGAAGGACATGCTGAGGCTGAAAATCCAATACTTTGGCCACCTCATGCGAAGAGCTGACTCATTGGAAAAGACCCTGATGCTGGGAGGGATTGGGAGCAGGTGGAGAAGGGAATGACAGAGGATGAGATGGCTGGATGGCATCATCAACTCTATGCACATGAGTTTGGATGAACTCTGGGAGTTGGTGATGGACAGGGAGGCCTGGCATGCTGCAGTTCATGGGGTCACAAAGAGTCATACATAACTGAGCAATTGAACTGAACTGAACTGATGGATTATATGGTGATGAAAATTAATCATCTTTAAAGCTGTGAGTATAAATTAAAGATTAGGTTCTCACTGTGTTTGATGTGACATTTCACTTTTAATCCCTGCAACCTACTAATTTCACAACCCAGAACACTCCAATCCCTTTAAATCATCCTATGCAATGATACCTAATAATCCTGAGCATTATTTTCTTCAATCTTAACTTCCTTGGAAAGTATTTTCTGTTATTGACCCTAAATTCCCCACCTGGATGAGGGTTCTTTGAGCTAATCACCGCAACTCTTTTTTTCAAGCATCCGCTTCTTCTGGGTCACTCCCTTCCTGGTAGCTCTACATTACTTTGCCCATTCCTAGAGCCCATAGAACCATTACCGTCAATAGTTCTCTGAGCTGGTTCTCCTTCAAGTAGGAGATCTCACTGGGTCCAAGCAGGTTACCAGGGCAGATTGAATAGAAGTTGATAAAGCTCCACCCTGCCACTTCTTTCCAAGAGATCTAAAAGCAGCCAAATGAAGAATGTGTCCTCCGCATGTAACATGTTATTTGTGATTACCCTGCCATTTGTCGTAGCTATTCATTATCCATAAGAAAGTATGTATTTTTTCCCTTTAATTCCATTTGAGGGCTAATTTTCTGTTTAAACTGCTCATACCCTGAAAGCCATAATCCATATATCTACTATTATCCACAGAAAATATACCATTCGACAATGTTTTTTCCTTTTATGTCAAGTCTACAGTCAACAAAATCTTTATTATAAAAAGGTTATGATAATTTTCTTTTAAATAAAGTGACTAAGATCTTGCCATGCTAAAAGAACAGTAAAATGGTGAATTTGATTTGCGATGGTCATGCAGATACATGATGAGAAGGCCTTGGAATGTTTTTAGGGAACTTTGATATCGTCTTCTAAAAAAATGTCACTTTTACCATTTTTTATCATATAGCTAATAACATAGAGATGTACGGTATAATGATGAAAGGGGCCTGAGATTAAGCCTTTCAATAATTAGTTTCTTATTTTTAGTATCTTAGAAATAGATGTTTGCTTAGGTGATTTGATTAGCTGGACATGTTACTCAACATTACTTTCAAAAAGCTCAAATTACAAGATCAACAATTTTCAGTGACTGTTTTTGCTCTTGTGGTTTGATTCAACTTAAGTGAGAAATACAGGGATATAATTGTTATCTTCATGTTTTGAAGGTAATCTCTAAGAATGGTAAGATATAATCATCACTTTGTCTAATTACCTTACTTTTTGATATTTTCAAGTGAGTGCAATCATATTTTTAAAAAAGCCTTTTAGTCTGTTTGGAGAAAGAATTAAAAGACTGTGAGAAATGTGGCAAGTAAAAGAGAAAACTAACATCAAATTACATCTAAAAACCTTTGGAGAGAGTAATTAGTAGCAGAAAGACAGAAAGGAAAACCCAAATTTCAATTTATCTTGCTCAGTCTGCTAAAACTCTGCAAGACAAGTCTGAAAAAAACTCTAATCTATGAGTTCAAGGAGCTTAACAATTGAATTCAAGTTACATCTGGCTCTGATTTTTCTGGTAGTCATCTATAGAGTCTGAGACAAAATTGCTGTCCAGTGAAGCCCTTTTGTGACTCCCTAAAATAACGGCTAACACTTCATGAGTATTTATTATGTATCATGTACACTGTTAAGTAGTTATAGTTATCAGGTGCATGATGGTTAACCTAAGTGTCAACTTTGCCACAGTATCCAGAATATTTGATCAAGTATTATTCTGGATATACCTATGAAGGCTATTTTTTTTTTTTTACATCATCTATATTGGCAGTCAGGTTCTTTACCACTAGTGCCACCTGGGAAGTCTTTGAAGGTTTTTTTTTTTTTTTTTTTTTTTAAATTAAACGTGAGACAACATTCACATCAGTAGACTTCTAGTAAGATTACCCTCCATACGGTAAGTGGGCCTCAACTGATTAGTTGAATAATTTAATAGAACCAAGACTGACCCTCCCACCCCCACCCTCACACCAGGCAAGAAAGAATTCTGCCAGAGAACTGCCTTTCAGCCTGTCAGCCTACCCTGTAGATTTTGTTCTTGCCAAGATTCCACAGTCACATGAACTAATTCCTTTTAAATCAATCAATCTCTATCCCTCTTTCTCTCCACATACACAGCTCCTATTGGTTCTGTTCCTCTAGAGAATGCTAACACAATGTGATCTCTTACATAGCACTCCAACAACTCTATAACGTAAATATTATTGATATTCTGGACTTACCAAGAGACTAACCAAAACAAGGTCACAGATTTTCAATTTAAGTCTGTCTACTTCCAAAGCCTGGTTTTGGCTGTATTACAAAGATGCAAATTAAGCAAATATGTATATGAACATATGTGTATGTGTGCATACATATATATGCATGTTAATATGTATTTGAGCACATACACATCTGTGTATATATGTGTGTTTTGAGAGAGTGGTAATGGAGCAATTTAGATGAAGGCAATTTTCTTCTGCCTATCTGTACTGCCAACTCCTCATCCAGAGGCTTTCCCTGTGGCATTTCTTAATGGGTTGCCTGTGTTTTAAATTAATATAAGCCTATTGGAAGCTCTATCTCCTTATGAGAAAGTCCTGTCTTCTTGGATCAAGAGAGAAATTTTAGGTCACTCTCATGCTAACAGAAAATTACATTTTTGGAGGTTATGCATGAGATAAGTGTTGACTTATTTTGGTTTATAGGAGTAAGACTTACAGACTAGGCCTTCATATCTAATTCCTTCAGCATGCTGCTGACATGGACCTGGTCTAATATCTACCATCTTGTCTAATTATGTATTGAGAATTCTTTACATATATACATACATTGACTGATTGATTGATGGGTTGATTGATGCTTTAGGAACACAATTTGACCTTAATAGCTCCCATGCTTCCACGGCAGATAGTGATCATAAACCTGCGTGAAAAGGAGAACATATTTCTTTCCCATGTCCATTTATTCCCACAAGGCAAACCTAGTCTTGGTTCAGAGGTTTCAATGAGCTAATATACATCACAAAGTACCCAACTCATGATTAACACAGTCAGGTCACAAAAGTACCACTTTGCAGCTCTGGAAGAAGGCCAAACCCAAGGCCAGGCGCTGGTTCAGATGCCCCAGGAATCTGGCTGACTATCTTTTGCAGGAGCTCTGGGAAGCATGCTAAATCATACTCATCATGCTTTCTGCCAACAGTGATGCTGAACTGGTTCCACCATTGATCCAAAGCCTTTCCAGAGATATCGCCTGCTGTAATGCAAACACATTCTTGTGCTTCGGAGTCAAGGAATGTCAGAGCAATAAGAATTGAGAGATCATAAACTGCACCTAATTTTATAGGTATAGAGACTCAGTCTCAAAGAAGGTAGTATACAAAGTGACTACCTGCATGGTCTGTTTTCCTTTAAAATATTTTTATGTTGTTTATATGCTTCTCTTAATAAGATGTTCTCAATCAGCAAACTTAGGCTACAACAATTCTATCAAAAAGGAAAATTCTTGTCTTCTGTTTATTCTTTTATTACTTCTCCTGGTACTCTTCCCCAAGAAATTGTTATTTGCTTTCGTTTAGGTATACTGGGACCAGCCTTCTCTGGGGGGACTTGAGTTACTCTGTTTTATTATCACAGGTGGAAACACACTTTTCCCTAATATAGGAGGCAGAAAGGCTGCAATCCCCAAAGCAAAGTCCAGGGCCTGGCACCTCTACCTCAGCTGGCAGTTGTTTTCACCTTTTGATTCCCTTACTACACACCCTACTGCTCTTATTTTCCAAATAGCAGGGGGTTCTGAAATGTTTCTGTCACCAACAGCAAAATCCAAAATGAGCTAGAAGAGTGAAACTCAGCAGCCTGGAGCAAAGTCAGACAGTCTAAGGGGACTCAGAGTGTTCCTAGAAAGAAGTACTTTTTGGGGAGGTCAAAATGGACATATTTTCTTGAGTTTTCATCTATTTCTTACCATTAATAGGATGAGAATAGGAAAGATTAGCTAGAAGTCAGTGTTTCCTCTCTACTAGACACAGTTCTTGGTGCTCGGCATCTATTACATCCAACAAGACTCTCTGAACTGATATGACGTAAGGTTCACAAGGGCTTCCCAGTTAATACTAATGGCAAAGAACCTGCCTACAAATGCAGGAGACATAAGAAACATGGGTTCGATCCCTGGGTTGGGAAGATTCCCTGGAGGAGGGCATGGCAACCCATTCCAGTATTCTTGCTTGAAGAATCCTATGGACAGAGGAGCCCGGCAGGCTACAGTCCATAGGAAGGCTTACAGATGGAGAAACCGAGACTCAACAGCTAGGTAGGAAGGGACAGAATCAGGAGCCTGACTCTGGAGTTCCGTTCAGCATCCTGAGCTTACGTGTCAGGAGCATTTCATAAGAGTGCTAATTAGAGAAAGCAATGTATTTCCCATTGTTAAACAAAGCCCACCTAGCTTCTCATGATGACTGCTACCTAGACTTTTCTGATTAGTACTGTTAAAATGGGAAACCAGAGATGTTTCTATCCTAAACTCAAAACAGTATAGTCAATCCAGTCAAACAACCAGTAATTCAATTAATTCACTTTTTAAAAATAGGCAAAATCTACTCACTTCACTAAAAGGAATAACCTTGAAGAATTAATCAGTTCCATCAAAACAGAAAATCTGGTGTTTCAAAATGGGCACCAGCAGTATCTTAGGCAACATAGCAGAGTTATCTGATACAGTCAGCATGAGTTTTCATAGCTACCATGGTATAAAGAAATGAGGTGACAAGGATGCCTACATATCAGAGCAAAGACTGTTAATCAGTAAGATAGCAAATGAACAGCTGAGGTCATGAATAAAAGCAAAAAAAAAACTAGATAGCAGTACAGACTACAGTCACGAGAGCATTACTCTGAAGAGGGAGGAATCTTGCAATTTGAATTTGAAGGACCTACAGATTAAATTAACAGACGTGAAATTTGGAAGGTCACCAGTGTGTAAATGAGATTTCGAGTCATAGCACAAGCTGAATTGACACCAAACAGGATTGCCATTAGTTATGTAAATGTGGATGTCTATACTGACAGCCTGATGGATGTAGGTTCAGAAGGGTAAACAAGAACCAATTCAAACATTGCCAGCTCAGAAACAATAACATGTCTCTACAGGTAGCAAGGAGCATGGAGATGAATCATCTTGTAGGAGACGGAACTCAAGAAATCCTGGTTTTGCTTGTAAGGTAATTCACCAGGAAATTAAGTTCTAGTAAGCAATCCTAAGGGCTTCCATGGTGGCTCAGAGGTAAAGAACCCATGTGTCAATGCAGGAGACACAGGGGTTTGATCCTTGGGTCAAGAAGATTCCCTACAAATGGAAATGACAACCCACTCCTGTATTCTAGCCTGGGAATCCTATGGACAGAGGAGCCTGGGGGGCTAGAGTCCCTGGGGTCATGAAGAGTTGGACAAAACTGAGGGCATGCATGCATGCAAACACACACACACACACACACACACACACACACATACAGTTGACAAGGATGAACATGTGATCACATTTTAACAAAAGGAAAAATTATACGCAAAACAAAAATTTACTGCACATTAAAGGTAAATGGAAAGTTCTGCTTCATGAACTTGATGGTAAGTTCAAAAGTGTCCATTGAATTACTATTTTCTTACCTTATATTTTCAACATTATCCTATTTATCTAAGCAAATTTAATGAAGCAACTTTTAAAAAAGACATTCTAGAATAAAAAATATAATACAAAATTAAGTGCATATTAAGACTTCTGCTTTCAATTTAAAATTTTAGCTATTTAAAAAGGTCTATAAGCTCACCTAAAATTAGAGATATATTAAATATATTTACTCTCATTCTGGTCTAAAATTAGATACATCAATTTTGTTTTAATAAGCTTGTAATATTTAACTTATATGCAGAGTACGTCATGAGAAACGCTGGGCTGGATGAAGCACAAGTTGGAATTAAGACTGCTGGGAGAAATATCAATAACCTCAGATATACAGATGACACCACCCTTATGGCAGAAAGTAAAGAGGAACTAAAAAGCCTCTTGATGAAAGTGAAAGAGGAGAGTGAAGAAGTTGGCTTAAAGCTCAACATTCAGAAAACGAAGATTATGGCATCTGGTCCCATCACTTCATGGGAAACAGATGGGGAAACAGTGGAAACAGGGTCAGACTTTATTTTGGGGGGCTCCAAAATCACTGCAGAATGTGACTGGAGCCATGAAATTAAAAGACACTTAAACCTTGTAAGGAAAGTTATGACGATCCTAGATAGCATATTGAAAAGCAGAGACATTACTTTGCCAACAAAGGTCCATCTAGTCAAGGCTATGGTTTTTCCTGTGGTCACATATGGATGTGAGAGTTGGACTGTGAAGAAAGCTGAGCGCCGAAGAATTGATGCTTTTGAACTGTGGTGTTGGAGAAGACTCTTGAGAGTCCCTTGGACTGCAACGAGATCCAACCAGTCCATTCTAAAGGAGATCAGCCCTGGGATTTCTTTGGAAGGAATGATGCTAAAGCTGAAACTCCAGTGCTTTGGCCACCTCATGTGAAGAGTTGACTCACTGGAAAAGACTCTGATGCTGGGAGGGATTGGGAGCAGGAGGAGAAGGGGACGAGAGGATGATATGGCTGGATGGCATCACCGACTCAACAGACATAAGTCTGAGTGAACTCTGGGAGTTGGCGATGGACAGGGAGGCCTGGCGTGCTGCAATTCACGGGGTCACAAACAGTTGGACACGACTGAGCGACTGAACTGAACTAAATATATCCTAACACTTACTGTCAGATATCAGCATGCTTTGATAATATAATTCTGCTCAACTTCTACTCCAGCAGTCATGAATTAGATTAGAGTGATAGGAATTTAGTTTAACAAATTCTAGGTTTAAGAGGAGGGCATTTAGTTATCAATATAAATACAACCACCATGATAACTCTAAGTTTTTGAGCATTTTTTATGGATTTGATATTGAACTTAGTGTGAACTGCTTAGCTAAGTAACACCTCTTATCAAGTGATGCCTAAATAGAGCTTATGCCTTCTTGACTAAGACATCATATCTCAGATAATTTTGAGCAGAAAACTAAAATTATCCATTTATGTATTAACCAATTGCATTGAGTGAAGTGCTCTAGAAAAAAAGGGGAAATTCTTTGAGAATGTATGATAAAAACATCTCTGGAAAACAGTTCCCTTTGATGACAATTGTGATTAAAATTTCTCAGATCAGAAAACAGGAATTTAGTGAACAACGTACAGGTAAGATATCCCTTGACTGGGTTTTATCCAGGTTTGGGGTGTGGGGGGTTTGTTCTTAGAGAAGAACCATAGATAATATGCTTCTTCTTAGCCTGCATTTGAACATATGACAATTCATAAAAATTACCATTCATGGGCAAGACATTTTATTACTGATAGAAATTAGACTGTGCCTTTTATTTAGACAGCAGAAGGAGTGAAGATTATAATTCTTCTTTAAATTAAAAAAGCAACTATTCTTTTTGTTGGGTTTCCCTGGTGTCTCAGACCCTGGTGGTTCAATCCCTGGGTTGGGAAGCTCCCCTGGAGGAGGACATGGCAACCCACTCCAGTATTCTTGCCTGGAGAATCCCCATGGACAGAGGAGCTGGGTGGGCTACAGTAGAGGAGCCTGGCAGGTATTTCTTTATTGCCTGTGACATACGGCACATGGGATTCTAATTCCCTTATTAGGGATAGAACCCAAATACACTGCATTGGAAGCACAGAGTCTTGGCCACTGGACCACTGGAGAAATCTCCCAGTTTTTAAATTGGGTTGTTTTCTTATTGCTCAGTTTTGAAAGTTCTTTGTATATTTTGGATAACAATCCTTTCTCAGGTGTGTCTTTTGTACATTTATGGCTGAGTCCCTTGGCTGTCCACCTGAAACTACCACAGCAAATCAGCTGTACCCCAGTACAAAATAAAAAGCTAAAAAAAGAAAACCTTCCACTCCACAAAAGACACTGTCAAGAGAATGAAAAAATAAGCCACAGACTATAAGATATTTGCAAATTCAACTATTCTGTTTGAAATATCATCATTAATTGTTTTTGTGCTTGCTAAGTTATCTCAGTCGTGTCTGACTCTTTGTGACCTATGGTCTGTAGTCCTCCAGGCTCCTCTGTCTGTGTGATTCTCCAGGCAACAGTCCTGGAGTGGGTTGCCATGCCCTCTTCAGGGGATCTTTCCAACCCAGGGATTGAGCTCGAGTCTCTTATGTCTCACATTGGCAGGCAAGTTCTTTACCCCAAGCACCACCTTACCTTGCTATTTTATTAACAGACTTACATTTTTTCACATTCATCATTCATACTTATTAGTGTATTCTTAAGAATAGATAAATCTTCTTTATCAATACATAGACTAATTCTGTTTGGGAATTTTTTAAAAATGCACCCAGACAGTAGTCTAGAAATGTTAGGCTATTCATGCACTGATGGTGACTCCTCGGCATATATTATTTCATATTCATCATGCTACATTACAGTGTTTCAGTTCAGTTCAGCCACTCAGTCATGTCCAACTCTTTGCGACCCCATGAAACATAGCACACCAGGCCTCCCTGTCCATCACCAACTCCTGGAGTCCACCCAAAGCTGGTGGACTTTGAGTTGGTGATGCCATCCAACCATCTCATCCTCTGTCGTCCCCTTTACCTCCTGCCCCCAATCCCTCCCAGCGTCAGAGTCTTTTCCAATGAGTCAACCCTTCGCATGAGATGGCCAAAGTACTGGAGTTGCAGCTTCAGCATCAGTCCTTCCAATGAACACCCAGGACTGATCTTCTTTAGGATGGACTGGTTGGATGTCCTTGCAGTCCAAGGGACTCTCAAGAGTCTTCTCCAACACCACAGTTCAGAAGCATCACTTCTTCAGCACTCAGCTTCCTTTATAGTCCAACTCTCACATCCATACATGACCACTGGAGAAACCATAGCCTTGACTAAATGGACCTTTGTTGGCAAAGTAATGTCTCTGCTTTAATGATGTACAAATATCTACATATACATTATCTTATTTGAGTCTTACAACAATTTTATGTGGTCAATACTAATATTTTTCCCATTTTTTGGATGAGGAAATTAAAACAAATGTCAGATCTAGCTTCCAACCCAAGAAAAACTTTTTCTCCAGTTCCAATAATATTTCTATTATACTGTAGCTACACCTGGCCCAATCCTCATAACATATACAATAAACTCATTTATAGTACATAGCATAATGAAAGATTTTATATACATACACAAAATTCATGATTTGTGATTGTTATTCATTTATACAACGCATTTAATTAACATGTACAAATTCATTGTAGACAATAAAACAAATTTATGTCTGAAGAAGGTTGAAAAAAATCAACAAAGACAACAATACACCGAGTTTTAACTTCAACTTATTTTTTTTACCTGCTTGCTTATTTTCAATAACCTGGAAGCTATACTACTATTTATCTACTTACTAAATTTCATTTCTTTAAAAGTACTGGAGTAATTTAGCTTTTTTGATTTGAGTTTGTTTACTAATAAATTCATTTAATAGTTTCAACCATATGGAATTGCCAACATTCAAATATTTCTGACTTACAAAAACAGTAATTTCATATGATTCAATTTAATGTTTGTGTAAATTGGGATAGAACAGCAATATTTTTTGTCTCTCCAGTCAGCAAACAGATTACATCAAATTTGATGAGATGCCATCCAGCCTAAGACAGACTGGCAATTCCCTGAAATAGCATTTTAGTCATGAATCTCATATTTAGCATTATTTAATGCAGTTTCAAGGAAAATTTCTGAGCAGTTTTGGCATGGCTTTACCTATATTTACCATCACAGGAGCATGGGTATTATGGCAAAGATAGAACCACAAGTGTGTTAAATATGTTATACAAGAAGAAATTTGTGGGGAGAGCTTCAAAGGAATGGCTACCCACTCCAATATTCTGGCCTGGAGAATTCCATGGACAGAGGAGCCTTGTGGGCTACAGTCGATGGGGTTACAAAGAGTCAGACACGACTGAGCAATTTTCACCTTCAAGTTATACCAGTCAATGGCAATGACTTGGTAAATCAGTTATTTTCAACTTTTTGTGTATTTTATAATCCCTGTGTGTGTTAACTGATGACCCCAGACTTGTATGTTAGTCTCTCAGTCGTGCCCGACTCTTTGAGGCCGCATGGACTGCAATCCACCAGGTTCCTCTGTCCATGAGATTTTCCAGGCAAGGAAACTGGAGTGGGTCGCCATTTCCTTCTCCAGGGGATCTTCCCAACCCAGGGATCGAACTTGGGTCTCCTGCAATGCAGGCAAATTCTTTACTGACTGAGCTACAAGGGAAGCCCTTATAATCCCTGTGGTGGTATATAAAAATAAACACTTAAGAAAATTTGGCTACTGTGAAAGAAAAATAAATATGGAATCAGTATTAATAAGACAGTGCTCTACAGGGGAGCCAAGAGGCCGTGGAGGAAGTGTGACTTACTCACATCTAAGCCTAGACAAAATCTGACCTGTTGACCTCTTATTGTTCAACTCAAGATACTTATCCAATCATTATCCCCAAACAATTCATGATTCTTTGAGGACAAATAATCCCTGATTTGCATCAGAGTCAATTATAATTCTCACTGGGCAACTTTAACAACCTTGTGAATTTTGTCTTTACAAGTCCCTGATTCTTTCCTTTCCCCCAACACTTCTTTTGGTTTTACCTGAATCTGTCTCCTGGTGGTGATGGATTAGTCGTTAAATTGTGTCCGACCCTTGCAATCCCATGGACTATAACCTGCCAGGCTCCTCTGTCTACAGGATTCTCCAAGCAGGAATACTGGAGTGGATTGCCATTTCCTCTTCCAATGTCTCCTGGACTGTAATCCTTAAGACCCCAAATAAAGCCTTTTATTCTTTATAGTCTCGATGCTGATTACTGTTGGATAGTACATGGGGTTGAGATCTAGGCACTAGCTTTTATAAACTCCTTAAATTATTCTGATACCTGATATAGGTTAGAAGCCAGCATAATAAACTCCAACTGAATGAGGTAAATGTTGACAGTTATACATTCACATGGGTACCCTGAGCCCATAAATATTACCTGTAGCCATAACTTTCAGGGAAAGCTGAGGAGCAACCTATCAGTATATACCAGATGCTGTGCATAGGAGGAAACAATTCAGATTAAAACAGAAAATACAAGTTTATTACAAAGCTATTTTTACATATTCAGATTTAGAGTCTTCAAAGCAAGAAATTCCAGCTAGGGGATAATAAAGCAATCACCATCATTTGCTTCATTCGGAATGGACTATGTCAAATATATTCTGACCCTACATGCCTACTAAGGTCAACAAGACTTCGTCATCCTTCTTGAACTATTTCCCTATGCTGTTGTAACAAACTCCGCCAACTTAGTGGCTTAAAGCAATACAAATTTATTCTCTTATGGTTCTGGTTAGATGTCTAAAATTACAATGTCGCAGGGCTATATTCCTTTTGAAGCTTCAGAAGACAATCTCTTTAGTTGTCTCTTCAAGCTTCTAGAGCTGCATTCATTGTATCTTGTGACTTATGGTCCCTTCATGCACCATCAAAATGATGACAAATTTAAATTATAGTGGAATAATCTCACTACAGGCATATAAAATGGAGTCAGCAGCCACTAAGGTCCCAGACCAGTCTCTGTACCACTGAGAATTTGAACTTTCTTTGCACTATACCAGACCCAAGGACAACACCAGCCATATTCACATCTACCAGTTGCACCCTTAAGGTTTCAAGGTCTCCCATTGTAACTATGCAACCAATTCAAGCCCCAGCCAATTCTTATTTAATGAACATTCTTTCTTCTTGCCAGCTCCAATTATAATTCTTGATAAATAACTCATGTAAATGTAATTTTGCCACATTTTGCTTTATAAGTCTCTGCTATTTTGTAGTCAGGTACAACACAATTCAAGTGCTTCTTGAATTTGTGTCTCTCAACTGCAGATCTGCTGCTGCTGCTGCTAAATCGCTTCAGTCGTGTCCGACTCTGTGCAACCCCATAGACGGCAGCCCACCAGGCTCCCCGATCTCTGGGATTCTCCAGGCAAGAACACTGGAGTGGGTAGCCATTTCCTTCTCCAATGCATGAAAGTGAAAAGTAAAAGCGAAGTCGCTCAGTCCTGTCCAACTCTTCGCCACTGTATGGACTGCAGCCTACCAGGTTCCTCTGTCCATGGGGTTTTCCAGGCAAGAGTACTGGAGTGGGGTGCCATTGCCTTCTCCTAAGTCATCATTTTAGACCAAAAGATGTTGAGAATTAAGATCAGATATTCCTGGGACCTCCCTGGTGGTCCAGTGGCTAAGACTCCATTCTCCCAATCCTGGGGGCCCAGGTTCAATCCCTGGTCAGGGAACTAGATCCCACATGCTGCAACTAAGCCTACAGGCTGAAACTAAAGATCCTGCAGGACACAATAAGACTCGGTGCAGCCAAATAAATATTTAAAAAAAAAAAATAACAAACAACACATATTTCCACATGTGGCTTGGACACTGAGAAACAAAGTTTTCTCTTTATTATTCCATTGCTTTCATGAACATAACTTTATTATTCTGTAAGTCTCTGCCCAGGTAAATAATTTGACTGCTCATTACAGAGACTTCATGATATATCCATCTACTCTCAATAGAAAGCATCAATAGACAGTTATGCCCTAAGATTCTTCTGAACTTCTAGCCTCGAAGTTCTTGCCTTGAAGTTTCTACCAATTCTCAACTGTTATATCATGATTGTTACCCAGTTCTAAGTAGGCTTCCCTAGTGGCTCAGACCGGAGAAGGCAATGGCACCCCACTCCAGTACTCTTGCCTGGAAAATCCCATGGATTGAGGAGCCTAGTAGGCTCCAAATAATAGTTTGCCTTTACTTCTCCTCAGATCTCCATAGAGTCCAGTATATATCATCATAAGCTAGTTTATAAACTAATTTACAACAAAGGTTCACTCTTTATTGAACCTGATGTCCATCTCAGGGCATCTTAACTTTAGGACTGATACAGACAGGACAGCCTCTAGGTGGAGCATCCCTGGTTATTGTGGCATAACTCAACAAGGCACACACTGGTGATGAAGGCTGTTCAACTCATATTTTGTTAACCAAGCCTAACATCAATGGGATAAAGCAACATAATCCTTCCCCAGCAAGAGACGGCAAATATTTTCAATAGCAATCTGTCCTACTGCATATATATTGCCAAACGGGAACTTGAAATGTTTTAAAATCAGAGATACCACTGGAAGTCCACATATATATCACCTAGTCTGAAAGTCATTTAAAAAACTCAACAAATATGCTTTAGGATTTCCTTGGTGGACCAGTGGTTAGGACTCCATGCTTCCAATGCAGGAAGACTGGATTTGATCCCTGGGCAGGAAAGTTTCACTTGCCAGATGGTGCAGCCAAAAGAAAAAAAAAAAAAAAGAGCATGCTTAAAGGGGAGACATAGGTTACAGATTTGATAAAAACCCATCAGGGATCTGTGACAAGCATATCCATGCCTGTCATGGAAGAGGAGATATTTGTCCATAACCTGGTATCAGTTAAAGGATGGCAGAATACGTCACTTTTGCCTTGGGATACTTTGAGCTGAATGCAACTGAGAAGAAATAAATACAAGAAAGCATCCCTTTATTTGCCTGAAAGCAGAAGATAAATTTTCAAAGATGTCCCTCCTCCCCTCTGTACCAGGAAGAAAAATTAATCACCAGAGACAACTTGCACCCCTATCAGCTTGGAGAAAGTACTTGAGGAAAGTACACAACAAGTTCCATTAAGTTTTTCTTTACCATTAGTTTACCTTCTAATAGTTCATCAGCTTTACAAGCCTAAAACTGCTTTCCTCTGTGCTGTCATCTCTCCACAGATATAGTGACCTTTGTTGAAGATACTGTATAAGACAGAGTTCTAAGCCATTGCATTGAGTTCCTCATTTCTCCCTGAACAGTTCCCAAGGATACAAGAGATAAACATGTTAATAAACTTGTTTGTTTTCCTCTTGTTAATCTGTCTTTTACAGGGTTCACAGCCAAGAACAGGAGAAGGCAATGGCACCCCACTCCAGTACTCTTGCCTGGAAAATCCCATGGATGGAGAAGCCTGGTAAGCTGCAGTTCATAGAGTCGCTAAAAGTCAGACACAACTGAGCGACTTCACTTTCACTTTTCACTTTCATGCATTGGAGAAGGAAATGGCAACCCACTCCAGTGTTCTTGTCTGGAGAATCCCAGGGGACAGGGGAGCCTGGTGGGCTGCCGTCTATGGGGTTGCACAGAGTCTGACATGACTGAAGCAACTTAGCAGCAGCAGCAGCAGCAGCAGCAGCCAAGAACTCAGGGGGCTAGAGGAAAGTTGTTGTTTCCTCCCTTACACAATCAACAGGAGGCAAGGAGAAAATAATTGCACTATTATAGGCTTCCCAGGTGGCTCAGACAGTAAAGTGTCTGTCTACAATGTGGGAGACCTGGGTTCGATCCCAGGGTCGGGAGGATCCCCTGGAGAAGGAAATGGCAATCCACTCCAGTACTATTGCCTGGAAAATCCCACAGAAGAGGAGCCTGGTAGGCTATAGTCCATGGGGTAGCAAAGAGTCGGACACGACTGAGAGACTTCACTTTCTTTCACTTTCAGGCTGCCCAGGTGGCGCTAGTGGTAAAGAACCTGCCTGCCAAAGCAGGAAACTAAGAGGTGTGAGTTCGATCTCTGGGTTGGGAAAGATCTACCAGAGAAGGGCAAGGCAACCTATGCCAGTATTCTTGCCTGGGAAATCCCAAGGACAGAGGAGGAGCCTGGTGGGCTATAGTCCATGGGATCCAAAGAGTTGAATACAACTTAGGAACTAAACAACAACATGTCCACCCTTGTTTTGGTAAAGCACACAGCAGCAACCAGTTATTGGTTAAAATGATATCCTCAATAAGATATACAGAAAACTGCTGAATTGCAAACACCTCCACTGACAATGACACTCTTTTCAGTACCTTCCTAATGCTGAGGAGTTGATGATTGCAGATGATGATAAAATGGTTATTTTTTTTAACACATTATCAAGTACAAAAGTACAAGTAAAGTCTCTCAGTCGTGTCCAACTCTTTGCAACTCCATGGACTATAGCCTACCAGGCTCCTCTGTCCATGGGATTTTCCAGGCAAGAATACTGGACTGGGTTGCCATTTCCTTCTTGAACATATGCTAAAAAGATGATTATCTCATTCCTTAATATCCTATAAGACTTTGAGGGAAAACGAGAAGAGAAAATACCTCTTCATTCTGCTGGTAGATTTTTTGGAATAAGAAGGATTTTCTAGTAAGAACAAAACGATTGCATTCACCTAGCTATAACCTTTTTCTTTAATGTTAGTACTCATGTCTTCATATTCTTTTGTATTGGTTGTATAAAGAGATCTCATATAGTAAATAACAATGGGCTTCTTTAAGAAAGCAAATCAGCTCAATATGAAGAGCAATAGGAATTTAATTTATAATATTCAAAGGAGAAAAAAATTAGAAAAATGCTTGATCCAGTGTTTTTGATACTCTTGATGGTCAGATTGATAACATGGTCAAACTAATTTGCCCGGACAGAACCACTCATTAGATGCCATAAACCATTGATTCAGCCAATCATGAAAAAGTGACAGCCCTGATTTGAAGTGTTATTGGGTTGCTTGGTATATTTTGTAGTCAATCTGTTCACACACAGATTTCTACATATACTTTTCCATAAAACTTACATCAGAATTCCACTTGGCATGTAGTCTATTCCTCCTCTTGAACATGCCAGCTTTGTCTTAGGGAAATTAAGTAAAACGTTTTAGTGGGGGAAAATATAAAAGAATCAGCAATCAAATCTTAATGCATTACTAGAGGAAAAGAGATGGGCAAAGCATCTCTAAGACACACTAGGGGCCATTAGTTTTATTTAGTGCAGAAGTACATTTATGTTGTCCCTTTTGAAATGACTGTAAATATAAGGATTTATTTGGAAAGGGTCAAATAAACTGGGGCTGGATAAATAAAATTGATATGGTAATTACTCTTACATGGCTCATCATGCTGACAAACACCATAAACACAGGAAGCATGATGAATTACAAGCGTTCAGTCACAGGGTAGCTGGCTAGATTAGCTTCATGGGCTTATTGAAATTGTGTTGCTCTAATAAAGTGGAATGGAATAAGTGAATAAAAATTTTCCCCAGAAGCCCTCATAAATAATTCATGCAAAATATTTTAAAAATTGGTACAAATTTCAATTTAAATTGGGTTCAATTTTTTCCCTACTATACCTTCTAGTCCCCAAATTAGTTTGCATTCTGGGACCACTCTAGGTATCCTGAGGTCTGAAAATCAGTAATACAATACAACTTCTATTAATGAAGGGTATGTATTTCTTTTGGTTTCTAAACTTTTATCATCAATGACAGTGGGAAGTCTAATTCTCTGCCTTCATTTTTAAGATGGAAACAGTGCTCTAGTGAGGAAACCCCCTATTCCCAGCATCCCTCTCGTCCACTTAATCCAGGTCTTACTGGATTGGCTGAACTGAAACCCTAGTTATGTTCACCTCAGATTTAGAAGAACTCAGTGTCCATTACAACTTTTCTAACCCAGTCATGCATCATCAAGCAAATTGTGTAAAATCATCAAGATCTTATTTCTTCCACAACACTAAAAGAGTGATATCTTTCAATTCTGGTGATTTGCAATTAATACTGTAACTAAAAGTCAAACATCTTGGAAGACATAGTTGTTGTAGCCATGCGTTCTAGGAAACAAACTCACTCAGAAGGATAATGCAGATAGTGGAGGGCAGTTTATTACACCGGAGGGCCCAAGACAGAGTCTCCTCTTAGCCAAAGACCCCGACCAGCATTTGTGAAAATGTTTTATACCCCATGTGCACGTGTCTGAACCCACTACCCCAAATTCCTTGAGACATACATAAACCAAGGAAAATACAGTCCCAATAACCTCATCATTCACGTGCTCTGTGCTCATGTGCTCAAACAGTCAAACAATAGCCAATAATCAATAAGCCCGAGGTTACACTCTGATAGATACAGAAAAATTGATGGCCTGTCTGGAGGAAGGGGTGATTAGTGTATGTTTTCCCTTAGGCGATGAGTAACCTAGATATGATCTTCAAGGTTTCTCTGTCTGGAAGGGGTCTTATCCTTCTGTTGTTGTTTTCATAGGCACTAAACAGAGTTCAGAGCCCATTGGAAAGCTGGCCGAGCATGATCAGCATGAACAGGCCTAAGACGGAGTCCAGGCCCTATGAATTCCTTCTTCATAGTGAAGATAATTTACTGTAGGCAGAATTATGACCTCACTGTTGCACTAATATAGTCAAGGCTTATACACAACTCTATTGGGAGGAAAAGCTTATTCCTCTTTCAGTTTGGTTCCAGTGGTTGGAGTCTGCAACTTAAATGACATAGATTAACAGGAGAAAAGAAAAGGTTTATGTACACATGCACAGAGAGTTGCTTGAGATGAGTAATTTGTGGATTAGCCCTAAGTAAAGGTTTATATATAGATCAACTTAATAAAAGAAGGTTTTTAGAACTTCAAAGGGAGAGTATGAGAGATTCTATTTTTTTTTTTTTTTTTTTTTTTTTTGGAGGGCTATGCTAATGAAAGTGGGCAGTTTATTTCCAAGGCAGCTGAATTCACAGGAAACTCCCTTGGAGGGAGTGCTTAATGGCAGTTGTATTTTTGAGAGGTTCTGCTTTAGTCAGATAAGATTTCTTTCTAAATCTTCTAAACTCAAATGCTTCCACTTTAATATTTATGCCAAATCTGAGGGCCTGAGAGCATTCCAACAGCTCTCTTTCTGCAGATTCCTAGAACCCTATCTTGTCTTTACTTTCTTTTCCAAGACGTGGAGGACTGCTGGAAGGAAGGTTAAAAAAAAACAAAAAACCTTTGTTTGGACTTTCATTTGCATTTAAAAGAGAGACCAACTAGGCTGTGCCTGTGATTTAAAGATAATTACACTGCATGTGGCCATATTAAGTCTGGAGAGTTGGTTTTAAGTCACTTCCAGATAAAGAACAGGAGGCCTAAGTTCTTAATTCAAAGTTTTGTATTCATTACATAATTATTTGTCTAGAAAAAATTATGTATAAATTGAGTTTACCCTTTTTATAATATTTAAGTTACATCAAGTTCATTTTTGTCAGTAATATTTTAGGTTTCATCCCTATATCTGCAAAGTTTGTGATTTTGCTAATTTAGGTCATTATAAAACTTACATCAAAGCTTTACTTATTTTCCATTCTATTTTCTATTCCTCTAGGTCATAGATGAAGTTTATACAGCCTTTAATATATAGCTCATTTGTTTTTACACTGATCAGGGTCACTACCATCTTTTTAATCAAATAGTAGATATATGAAACCACTTCAGTCTTGTGGAATGATGCAGGAATCAGAGAAACTGACAGGTAAACTTTAGGTCTCACTTCAGGACACAGTATAAAAAGAAAACTAAAATGAGAACATTCTTCATTTTCAGGAATTTTGACCTTAAACTGACACTAGTACTAAATTTTTTCCTGAAATTATGTTTAAGTGTTGATAGCTTCCCCAGTGGCTCAGTGGTAAAGAATCCGCCTGCAATGCAGGAGCTGCAAGTGACCCTGGTTCGATCCCTGGGTCAGGAAGATCCCCTGGAAAAAGCATGGCAACCCAATCTAGTATTCTTGCCTGGAGAATCCCATGGACAGGGGAGCGTAGTAGTCTACAGACCATAGGGTGGCAAAGAGTCGGACACGACTGAAGCCACAGCATGCAGCATGCAGGAGTCCTAAAGGGCAGCAGAATGCACCCAAACATGCTACTGTGGCATAGGATTGCCTTTATTAAAAACTAAGTTTTAACATTTTATTTTGTATTGGAATATAGCTGATTAACAATGTTGTGATAGTTTCAGGTGACTAGTGATGGGTTTCAACAATACATATACACATATCCATTCTCCTCTAAACTTCCCTCCCATCCAAGCTGCCACATAACGAACGTTGAGCAGAGAGTCCCATTTAAATCTAAATGCTGACTTTCAGTGTGTACATATATACACTGGCACTTTTAAAATAGGTAACCACCAAGGAACTACTGTGTAGTATATGGAATTCAGCTCAATGTTGTAAGGGTGTCTCCTCTAGAAAAATGAGTCTAATCACAAAAATCTCTTATCAGTGGGGAAGAAGTAGATTGAAATATACATGATAAATCTTACCCTTGTATACAGTGCTTGCTTTTTTTTTTTTTTTAATAAACTCCCATAACTACCCCTGACTTGACCACAACATCTTTCTTTGACTTTGCAAGATGGTATTTAAAGCGGTGGCTTGGGCCAATCTTGAAGAGTTTTACTCAGTTTTCCTGGGTATCTCCTGTCTATGCATGAAGTATACATGTTATTAAATTTCTGTTTGTTTTTCTCTAGTTAATCTGTCTCTTATTATGAAGGGATTTCAGTCAGGGAATGTAGAAGAGTAGAAGGAAATTATTTTTTCCTCTCTAGAGTCCTCTGCTGGTTTCTCAAAACTGCTGCTAAGTATTGATCCTACAGATTCAAAGGAACGTGGAGTACAATATTCTAAGCAATGGAACAGTTTCCATAACATCAGCGGTTTTCAACCGGGGGGGATTTTGGCCCCCAAAACCACTGATGTCTCAGACCTCTTTGGGTAGCACAGACAGGGAGGTGAGGAGCTACTGGGATGCTGTAGAAACCTCGTACAATGCGCAGGACCACTGTCTATAACAAAAATTACTGGCAAAAAAATTACAACCAAAAAAAAGTCACAAAATGGCATGTCACAGGTTAAGAAACCCAGTAGTACTTTGAGAACATGAGGCTTAGTCTATATACTCACAAAAAATGGGTGCTGTTTTGAACTCTATTAAAATATCTGTTCTGACAGATTCAAGTTCCAAGGGCTTTGACATACAAATTTGTTGGGGGGGGGGGGGGTGGGTATAGTTGTTTTCCTTAAAAAAATAAAATCTTTTAAAGTTAATCATATGGTTTTAGCAGATCTGAGTTCATCTGTACAATGAGCTAAAAGACCTATTTTTCTTCAGATGATAGTTTAAATCCTTGATAACCCAGTTGTGATAAAAATAAAATAATTAAAGCTGGAATTATTATGAATCATGAAAAGTGCATTGTTGAAGTTGTATAGTTTATATTCATATGAAGCAAATGGATTCTTTAGAAACACAGCTAAGAGAACGAAATTTATAGCAAAGAGGCACATAAGAAATGTTGACGATGCTTCTTAAGATTCTAAAATCATATTTTGGGATCAATAGCAATTCAAGGTATTAGGTGAATAACACCTCTGTCCAAAAAATATTTTAGAATTGATATGTGCACCTTCAAATAAAAAAATATAAGTGATTCTCTCAAATACACATCTAAAAATGTTACTTCTTCAGTACAAAAATCCATGACATCTCTCTAAGAGACCCTTTAAGAAGTAATTTCAAATAACTTCTCCAGATTTAAATCTCTCTTATTTTTTCTTATATATGATTTAATCACAATGTGTTTATTTTTGCTTTTGTTTTTTTTTTTTTGCTCATCAGTCTATCACTGTTGGAGAGATAAAACTTCTACCCATTTAGAGTTTCCAGCTAGGGCTAAGAATTCAATTGAAATAAGACAAATTAAGAGAAGAAAAGCATATATATTTATGTAATATACATTTTTATGTGACACACATAAGAAACATAGCTACAAAATGGCAAAACTTAAATAGTTGGAGAAGGGGGCGACAGAGGATGAGATGGTGGGATGGCATCACTAACTCACTGTACACGAGTTTAAGCAAACTCCAGGAGATAGTGAAGGACAGGCAAGCCTGGTATGCTGCAGTTCATGGGGTCACAAAGATCAGCCATGACTTAGAATTTGAACAACAACATAGTAGGTTGAACAAAGACAATTGTGATAAAGTGACTAAAGAGACGCTAAAGGAAGATAAGAATTATTTTAACAAGGTTTGTTTGTCGAGATTTCTCTGAGCTCCAGCTTCCTATCCTTGATGATAAGAATGTTACTTGTTCTTAATATATGAAGGACATCTTTGATATGAAGGTTCTATCTCCTGCTTTCAAGAAGAAAAAGGGAATGGTCATAGGGCCCTTGTTATATCTGCTGTTTTTTTTTTTTAAGTGCCTTAGTTCAAAATAATCTCATGTCACAGTAGAATGTTTTAGAATGACATAGTCTGGTTTCTTCCATCACAACTTGTCACTCTCTTATCTCACACCCTGTCAAGACTTCCTATCATTATTGGGTTTTAATCTAACCTACCTCCTTGTCCTAAATGATTTTGGATTCCATGTTTCTGCTCACACAGCCTCAGTTTCAGAAAGTCGTCCCAAACTAAAGTGAAAATGAAAGTGTTAGTGGCTCAGTTGTGTCCAGTGTTTTGTGGGCCCATGAACAGTAGCCCGCCAGGCTTCTTTGTCTATGGAATTCTCCAGACAAGAATACTGGAGTGGGTAACCATTCTCTTCTCCAGGGGATCTTTTCAACCCAGGGATCGAACCCAGGTCTCCTGTATTGCAGCAGACTCTTTACCATCTGAGCCACCAAGGAAGCCTGAACTAATAATTCCCCTATTGAAATGAAGCAGGACCCTGTGCGACCCTCCAAAGTACAAAAAGCCTGTCTGTGCACCACATTTCTTGCTTGTAGGAAAAAGCAAGTTTCTTACACTTTCTCTGAGTTCCCAAGGGTGAATTCAAACAGTTATTAATTAGAAAAATGAGGGGATGCAGAAACAAAAGAAAGGAAGCCAAGAAACAATAGTGCAGCCATGGGGCAGCATCCTGGGTCCCCTGGAAGAGAAATGCATGACAACCTAATACACATCTCTGAGTTCTTCTAAGGAACTAATACCGTCACCCCAGGCTGAGCACAAGCACATGGACCCCAGACCGGTCGGAACAAGAAGGCTGATGACTGAGATTCCTGAAACACCACCCTCTTACCTCACCACCAGCCAATGAGAGGAAGGTCACACAGCCTGCAGACCTCCCCCAAATTTTGCCTCTAAAAACTCTTCCCTGAAAACTGTCAGAGAATTCCAGTTGTTCGAGCACTACCTACTCAGGATTCTTACAATATACATTACACTTTCCTTCACCACAACTCAATGTTAATAGGTTAGTTTTACTGTGTGCAGGTAAGCAGACCCAAGCTTGGTTCAGTAACACTATTTCCATTCAAATCTACTGGATCACACTCCCTTTGAATGTTTTAACATGTCTGAGTTGACCATCATGGCAAAATGACGTTGTAACTTTTGGTAACTACTTATGCACATATTCCAGACAATGTGTAGTCCTGACAATTGTTGTAGTCCTAACATGTAAGTACTACACATAGAAGATATGTTTGCCAAATACACTATGTTTGCTGAATACATGCATCTATGAAGGAATGAACTTGTGACGGGAGTTTCAACGATTTTAACTTAGTTTTCCTTAAGGCATTTTACAAACATACATGAATGAGACTATCACTTGGAAAAGAAAGAATAATACATAGTTTCAATTAATAAACACCCACCAAGTTAATATACCCCCTTCATGGATCACAGCCTCGTTGTAGCAAAGGGGTTTGCATAACTCAATGAACCTATGAGCCATAATGTGCAGGTCCATCCAAGACAAGATGGGTCATAGTGAAGAGTTCTGACAAAATGTAGTCCACTGGAAGAGGCAGTGGGAAACAGTACTCCAGTATTCTTGCCACGGGAATCCCATGAACAGTATGAAGGGCAAAAGATATGACACTGGAAACTGAGCCTCCCAGGTCAGAAGTTGTCCAATATGCTACTGGGGAAGGGCAAAAGGCAATTGCTATTAGCTCCAGAAATTACGAAGTGGCTGGGCCAAAGTGGAAATAATGCTCATTTGTGGATGGTGAAAGTACTGTCAGATGCTGTAAAGAACAATACCACATAGGAAATTGGAATGTAAAGCCCAAGAATCAAGGTAAACTGGACATGGTCAAGCAGGAGATGGCAAGAGTGAATATCACCATTTTAGGAATCAGTGAACTAAAATGGACAGGAATGGGCAAATTTAATTCAAATAATGATTATATCTACTACTATGGCCAAGAATACCTTAGAAGAAATGGAGTTGCCATCATAGTCAACAAAAGAGTCTGACATGCAGTACTTGGATAGCCTTCTTCAATGAACAATGCAAATAAGTAGAGGAAAACAACAGAATGGGAAAGAATAGAGATCTCTTCAAGAAAATTGGAGAGATCAAGGAAACATTTCATGCAAGAATGGGAACAATAAAGGATAGACATGGTAAAGAGTACATCAAGGCCATACAGAGAATTAAAAAGCAGAGACATCACTTTGCCAACAAAGGTCTGTATAGTCAAAGCTATGGTTTTTCCAGTAGTCTTATATGGATGTGAGAGTTGGATCAGAACGAAGGCTGAGCCCTGAAGAACTGATGCTTTTGAATTGTTCTTCTGTGAAGACTCTTGAGAGATTCCTTTGGACTGCAAGGAGGTCAAACCATTAAATCCTAAAGGAAATCAATCCTGAATAGTCACTGGAAGGACTGATGTTAAAGCTCCAATAAATTCACTGGAAAACAGCCTGATGCTGGGAAAGATTGAAAGCAAAAGAAGAGGGCAGCAGAGGATGAAATGGTATATACGGATGGCTAACAAACACATGAAAAGATGCTCAACATCACTCATTATTAGAGAAATGCAAATCAAAACCACAATGAGGTACCACTTCACACCAGCCAGAATGGCTGCGATCCAAAAATCTGCAAGCAATAAATGCTGGAGAGGGTGTGGAGAAAAGGGAACCCTCCTACACTGTTGGTGGGAATGCAAACTAGTACAGCCACTATGGAGAACAGTGTGGAGATTCCTTAAAAAATTGCAAATAGAACTACCTTATGACCCAGCAATCCCACTTCTGGGCATACACACCGAGGAAACCAGAATTGAAAGAGACACATGTACCCCAATGTTCATCGCAGCACTGTTTACAATAGCCAGGACATGGAAACAACCTAGATGTCCATCAGCAGATGAATGGATAAGAAAGCTGTGGTACATATACACAATGGAGTATTACTCAGCCGTTAAAAAGAATTCATTTGAATCAGTTCTGATGAGATGGGTGAAACTGGAGCCAATTATACAGAGTGAAGTAAGCCAGAAAGAAAAACACCAATACAGTATACTAACACATATATATGGAATTTAGGAGGATGGCAATGACGACCCTGTATGCAAGACAGGAAAAAAGACACAGATGTGTATACCAGACTTTTGGACTCAGAGGGAGAGGGAGAGGGTGGGATGATTTGGGAGAATGGGAATTATAACATGTATACTGTCATGTAAGAATTGAATCGCCAGTCCATGTCTGACATAGGGTGCAGCTTGCTTGGGGCTGGTGCATGGGGATGACCCAGAGAGATGTAGTGGGGAGGGAGGTGGGAGGGGGGTTCATGTTTGGGAACGCATGTAAGAATTAAAGATTTTAAATTTAAAAAAATAAAATAAAAAATTAAAATTAAAAAAAAAAAAAAAGAAATGGTTATGTAGCATCACTGACTCAATGGACATGGATTTAAGCAAACTCCAGGAGATAGTGAAGAACAGGGGAGCCTGGCATATTGCAGTCCATGGGGTCACAAATAGCTAGACACAACTTCGCAACTGAATAACAACAACAAAAGTTAATATGAATATATGACCACTAATAACAGCAGTAACACACAATGGAAAACAGAGGCATGTTCAATACTCGGCAGTTATAAGAATGCAAAATAAGACCTCTGACTTTAAGGGTTAAGTTTAAATACAAGGTAGGTACAGGATGGGAAATGCAATTAAATAAGGCAACCCAAAGTGTTTGTCAGTTTCTGGCACATATTAGTACTCAATGACTACGCCTTAGTAATAAGATGATGGTGGTAATGATCCTAAGTGTCAAATGAGTTGTTAGGACATCAAAACTCTCACAGGCATTAAGAAAAATCTCATAGGCAGGAACAGTAAGTCTTCATAGTACGGAAAGATGAGATTCAGGTCATTGTAAAATGGGGAGAATAAATTATATGCAGGAAGTTGGCACATAAATAAGAAATGCATTTGCATTAGAAAAACACTGTTCCCTAAGAAAGCTGCAATTTACAAAGGTTAGAGAGAGAGTGATAAGGTCAAGGTTGTAGGATATTTTTAATGTCTGACCTCAAAATTTGATGTTTACTGTGAAGGTTATTGAGAATCATCGGAAATTTATGAATAGGAAGGATGACATTGACAAGAGTAGTTGCTTAGAAAGAGCCTTGCAACAATGCCCTGGGGAAAGATGTTAGATTGAAGAGAGAATAGAAACAGGGAAATAGAAGTTTATTTACATATGAATTCAGTAACATAGTACTGTTTGAACAAATATCACGTTTTTAGAAATCATTCTAGAGAAAATGAAATGTTATTACAAGGTCACATACTCAAGGAAGTCTGAAATCTTTCTGAGGAGAGAAATTTAAATACAAGAAATAGAATGAAAAACAAGATGAAACATAGTAATGTTCTTAATGGACACTCATAAGAAGTGAAAAAGATCAGAGAAAGACAACATGGGAATCCTTGGGGAAGACTTCATGAAAAAGTGACATTTGAAATTGTGCTGAAATGGTGAGTAGGTTTCAAGTAGTCAAAAAAGCATAGGGAAAATAAAGACATCTTGATGGAGACACATCATAAAGAAAAGTATGGACAGATGAAAGAGTTCAGTATGTACCTAGAACAATAATTGTAAAAGAATAATTGAGGAATCTATATATGGGTTAAGAGAAGTGTGGATAAAACTACAGGATCTAAGTAGATGTTCAAATGGCATCATAGTTCAATATGTGTTCACTGTCTAACTGTCTACTTAGTTTCAGGCATTGCTCTAATATTTTCAGATGCGGATTTGCTTAATGTTCACAACAACCCTATGAAGTAGGCATTATCCCTACTCTACAGGTGAAGAAGTCTAAAGCTTAACTTATAAAGCCAGGACATCAGTACTGCCTCTATCTGTCAACCTGAAACCCAGAATAATCTTTACAAGTAAATGGCAGGAGGACACATGAATATCACGTTTTCAAACTCCTTAATACATGTTTCTCAGGGTTTTGTTTAACATGGTCATACTTTTTATTATATCCTTTTTTAAAAAAGTCTTTATTAGGAACGTCCCTGGCTTCCAGTTTGTTAACACTCTGCATTGCCACTGCAGGGGGCACGCATTTAAACCCTGGGGTGTAGCAAAAGAACCCTCAAACAAAGTCTTTCTTAGTAGTAAAAAGCACGTTCTAAAACTGGAGTTATAAATGGAGCCATAAGCCAGCACTCTGTAATTGAGATGAAATCGTTAGAAGGCAGCGCAACATTCTGTCTTAGATTCCTATGGGGAGGGGGGCTGCACCGTACTGGTTACAGGGGAAAAAACAAACTAACATAGAACATCATCTTAGAAATATCTGTAGAAAACCACCAGAGGCTTAAATAAGATTTAAGTTAATGGGCTACATGCTAGCAGTGACAATTTACAGACCTGTAAGCTAACATGCAAAGAACTGATTCATTGGAAAAGACCCTGATGCCGGGAAAGATTGAAGGCAGGAGGAGAAGGGGATGACAGAGGATGAGATGGTTGCATGGCATCACCGACTCAATGGACATGGGTTTGAGCAAGTTCCGGGAGTTGGTGATGGACAGGGAAACATGATGTGCTGCAGTCAATGGGGTCACAAAGAGTCGGACATGACTGAGCAACTGAACTGAACTGAAGCTAACAAGAAAAAGAGAATAGGAATGTTTAAAACATCCTACAAAAACACTGACACGTCTCAATAGATACAGATCATAAGATAAGTTGAGAGAGAGAGAAATTGAAGGACAGAATAATATGCCATCCCCAAAAATGCCACTTGGGTTTATTGATTGTTTCATGCTGTAGGCCCTTCAAAAACAACAAATGCAGGGAGCAGCTTCCTCTGAACTCGCCTCATCTACCTAAAGACAGATCCTTCAAAAGGCATTCAATTGTCCAAATCCCCTCCCTGAGAGTTTTATCAGCCAAGGAGGATTGATTTTTATCACAAGAGAGGAGAGGAAAAATTGATACAAAACCCCGAAAACTTTGTCACAAACTACACACCTCATCTACCTCATCTCCTCTTTTTAGAGAAATTCATCTTTCCTAAATATCATCTACTTTCCACTAAAAGGCCTACATCACCCTCCCCTTTCCCTATTAAGATGGTATTCAAGTCTGAATTCTAAGCCACTTGGAGGGGTGACTCATTTTCCCCCCTGGATATATCCTATATTATATGAGGCATACATGTTAACTTCTGTTGGTTTTTCTTGCTACTCTGTCATGAAAAAGGTCTCAGATAAACTCTAAGAAGAATACAGGGAAAATTACTTTGCTTTCCCTATGATATCTATATCAACACACAAATATCCTGCTAATTCAGCTGCAAAAAATGATGCCTTACAGAATGACTGGACTTCCTGGGTGGTTCAGTGGTAAAGAACCTGCCTGCCAATTTAGGAGAGGCAGTTTCTGTCCCTGGGTCAGGAAGATCCCCTAGAGGAGGAAATGGCAACTCCCTCCAGTATTCTTGCCTGAAAAGTTCCATGGTCAGAGGAGCCTGGCCGGCTGTAGTCCATGGGGTTGTAAGAGTCCAACATGATTGAGCAGGCACTCAAAGGGTTATTTTTAAATGCATACACTAGTTACTTTGGGTTAAGTCAAATACAACCACACAGTCTTAAGCAAAAGACTGTACACAGTAAGATTATTTACTTACTTAATTGACTTTTACAAGGGTTATTAGAAACAAAAACAAACAAACAAATAAACACAGGCCCAAAATGGTGTCATGAAATGGCTAAGAAGGAGGTGAAGTTGCTCAGTTGTGTCCAACTTTTTGCGACCCCATAGACTTAGCCTATCAGAGACTGAAGCCTACTGGCTTCTCTGTCCACGGGATTTTCCAGGCAAGAGTACCAGAGTGGGTTGCCGTTTCCTTCTCCAGGGGATCTTCCCGACCCAGCAATCGAACCCGGGTCTCCCGCATTGCAGGCGGACACTTTACCCTTTGGGCCAACCCCAAGATAAAAAATCTAGAATTTAACAACTGATCTAATTGCAGTTTCAACCTCTTCCAAAAATGTAATCTTAGTCAGTTCAGTCTGGAAATTTCTGGTCTAGGCACCAGTAAAATAATCTGTGCCCCTGAGCCTTCAGTAACCCCCAGAGGAAGAAAAGGCAAGCAGCATAAGAAAATCTTTGTCAAGTTCCCTTCCCCCAAAGAATATGATGTCTTGGCTTAAAAACAACCCTCTCTTTTCTTTTGCTAATACCTTTTTGCCCCACCCTCCTTCTTCCTATAAAAACCTTTCAATTTGCATAACCCCTCTGAGCACCCTTCTAGGTATTAAATGGGAGGACACTTGATTCATGAATCTTTGAAAAAAGCCAATTAGAGCTTCAAATTTCCTCCACTGAATTTTGTGTGTTTAGTGGGATGTTTGCCTTGAAAGTTCAAAGTTAAGTGACAATGTAATGGGAAGAGTATGGGAACTGGATTCTAAATGGGTTTCTAACAACCACTTACCACTTACAAATAATAGCAACGTTAGCAAATTACTTATTTTCTCAACCTAAACTGTATAACCTGGACAATGAGGTACAATTACTGGGTTTCATGGTTTTTATGAGAAATACCTAAAACCACGTGACATGACTAGTTCCAGGTTTGCCATAGAAAACAGCCAGTAAATACTAAGTCCTTTGAACTTGCATATGGTTGTCTTGCATATGAGAAAGATTGAGGGCAAAAGAAGAGGGCGGCAGAGGATGAGATGGCTAGATATCATCATCGACTCAATGGACATGTACTTGAGCAAACTCCAGGAGATAATGGAGGACAGGGAAGCCTGGCATGCTGCAATTTATGGGGTTGCAAAGAGTCGGACATGACTTAGCAACTGCACAGCAACACATACTTGTCTTGTTTGTGATCCCTGAGAAGCAAATCCTGAAACAAGACTTCAAATTTAAGAAGTAATCTGAGAGGTGATGCCAAAAGACACGAGGAAGGGGAGAAGAGAGGCAGGGAACAAGACCAAGATCAAGAATCAAACCATCAGGCTTTGTGTAAATAAAGCTCAACCCCGCTGTAGAAACTTGGGGGACACAGTAGACCACATCTTTTAATTAACCAAAATGAGAAGCAAGGAAGCTAGCTTATTTATCCACTAGTCCCCATCTGTCCTGGGCTAAACAATGCTCACTAGGGCATTAACTGTCTGGCTTTCCTGGCTTGCCATTTGTATTAGCCCAGCATGTTCCCCTTGTCCAGGAAAAAAAAAAAGAGCTCAAAAGCACAGAGAGTCACAGGTACTTATATATACAGTGCCAAACAGTGCCAAAATGGTGTCATTCAGGCTAAAGTCAAAGATTAAAAACCCAGAATTTAATACTTGACCTAATTGCAGTTTCAACCTCTTCCAAAAATGTAATCTTAGTCAATCAGTCTGGAAATTTCTGGTCTAGACATCATTAAAATAATCTGTACCCATGGGCATTCTCTATCCCCCAGAGGAAGAGGAGGCAAGCAGCATATTAAAATCTTTGCCAAGTTCCCTTCCCCCAAGGAAGGTGATGTCTTAGCTTAAAAATAATGCTCTCTTTTCTTTTGCTAATACCTTCTTGTCCCACCCTCTTTCCTATAAAAACCTTTCAATTTGTACAACCCCTCTGAGCATGGATTGCTACTTGGTTCAGAGCTGAGGGAACCGAGAGTCAAGAGAATGTGCAGGAACCCACAGCATCTGCTAGAGGGATGCATGCATGCGTGCTAAGCCACTTCAGTCATGTCTGACTCTGTGCGACCCTATAGACTCTAGTGCTCCAGGCTCCCTGCCAGAGGGAGAAGACTTTTACTTTTTATTTTTAAAAAAATATTTATTTATTTGGCCGCATCAGGTCTCAGTTAAGGCATCTGGGATCTGCCTTGAATCATGGGGAATCTTTCATTGTGGCATAGGGACTCTCGAGTTTTGGCATGGGGGCTCTAGAGCTTGTCGGCTAAGTAACTGTGATGTGCCAGCTTCGTTGTTCTGTGGGATCTTAGTTCCCCAATCAGGGGTTGAACCAGCATCTCTTGTGTTGCAGGGCAGATTCTTAACCACTGAATCACCAGAGAAGCCCCTAGAATGGTATTTTAAAATACCACTCTTTCCAACAATTTGCCAAGATTCAGTATTTATCCCTTCCATTTGACTCCTCTAAGTTCCAGTGTCAGAACCATAACAGTCTTGTTTACTGATTTTCCCCAAGCTCCCAGGACATGGTAGGCATTTAGTAGGTATTTTCTTTCATTTTATAATTTAGAATATTTATTCTTTATTTATAAAGAATGAGGCCCTGTGATAACTGATGTAGAAACATGATTGGTAAACTATTTGATTTGATCTTCATTATTTTCCTGTAATCTCTGAGAGTGTGTGTGCATGTGTGTAGGTGTGTGTGTGTGTGTACTGAGTCACTCAGTCATGCCCGACTCTTTTGCGACCCCATGGACTGTAACCCTGTCAGGCTCTTCTGTCCATGGGTTTTTCCAGGCAAGAATACTGGAGCCAGTTGCCATTTCCTACTTCAGGGGATCTTCCCAACCCAGGGGTTGAATTGGTGTCTTTCTGCATTGGCAGGCAGATTCTTTACCATTAGCGCCCACCTGCGAAGCCCGCATCTTCATTTAAGAGAGGTGAAAAGGATGACACGGATTAGAATATAGGCTCAGAACCATACAATAGACTAACTGCAAAGCCATATGCTTGATTACTAGGAGATTGTCTTTCTCCCAACTCTCTCACCCTTGGAGACCTCATTCATGTTCATGCCTTAAGTAAGGATCTTTGGTGGTTGACACCAAAATGGTAAACCCTACTCCTCCCTCTTTGGTTATCATACCACTCCCTCAGATTAAATTTCTCTCAAACGAAGCTCTCTTGTCTTCCAGCAATTTCTCTTGTGGCCAAATTGTATCAAGGGTATCAGGCTCAAATCCTCTGAACAATTACTGATGCTATATACCCTCCCCATCATAATAAGTATAAAAATTTATGTGGCTAGTTTTTAATTGATTCTCTACTATGTACTAACAGCTTAATGACTTGGGTCTTATGAAGATTTGCATAAGTCCAGATGCTAATCTGGACATAAATATCATGAAGGAGATAATAGCTAAGAACCACATACGAGGTACATAAGTAATGGTATATGAAAAAGTGAGATGACAGGATTGTAAAATTCTCTATGGTCTTTTCTGTGATGCCTTTTCCTCTGCCTACAAAGGGCTCCATTATTCTAGGTTGGGATTCCATCTCAAAAGGAATAATCTGTTTTATTTATGTATCCAGGCCATTAATAATGCATCTTGGAATCACTGGTATAATAAACTCCTTTGCGGTGAGTAGCAATGAGTTGCTGGAGGTTGCATGTGTGTATGCTCAATTACTCAGTCATGTCCAACTCTTTGCAACCCAGGGAACCACAACCCACCAGGATCTTCTGTCCATGGAATTTTTCAGGCAAGAATACTGGAGTGGGTTGCCATTTCCTACTCCAGGATATCTTCCCAACTCAGGGGTAGAATGCACACTTCTTGCGTCTCCTGCATTGGCAGGAAGATTCTTTTCCACTGCACCACCTGGGTGGAAGTTAGGTTATTCATTATTGCTTTAGGCTTGACTGGAATTACCCTTGTTCTCAGGAAAGTTTAAGACAAAAAACTTTATACTGTTCCTGTCTCTTTTAAGGCTTAACTGCTGGAGAAATACAATATTTCAAGATTTGTGATAATTCAGTAATGCAGAATTTTAGATCCCAAAAGCCTCTTTTATAAACATGCTGATATCTATAAAATAACCATTTCTCTCTTAAATGGGGACGATGTTATCAAAATGAGGCTAGTGTCAGTAATACCATGCTGCATTAGCTGACTACTTATATTCACAAACAACATCTATTTATTATCACATGAGATGGAAATAGTCTATGCATGGCAGTTTCAGAAGTAAACAAAATATTCAGAGGCATACTGGGGGTGGAAGAATGATCTCATATCCTTGATGGAGTTTGAAGCTCAAATTAAAATTGTCTAGGGCAACTGTTGTTTCTCTTATCCATTCAGAATCATCCAAGAGATTACTTGGACTCTGTTAAACAAAGGAAGCCATGAAAATCCTGACCATGATAAAAGACTGTCTAAAAATGTATGGTTTTTTTCCCCCTGAGATAATGATTAAATAGCTTCAAATACGGTAAGCCTAAGATTTATCATGAGAAGACTAAGTAGAGACATCCAACATTAACACACCTTAATCTGAGGGGGAAAAAAGAAATGCAACATAACCCTGGCATTTTAACACACCTTAATTTTAGAGGGAAAAAAAGAAATACAACATAACCCTGGCATTCATTAAAATAAGACAGCTGCCAGCCAAGACTTGAGGCTCTGTATTGCTTCAAAGCATTTCCATTCATTCCAACTGAAACCATTAGGCACTCATGCCTGTAGAGTATTAAACCTTACCACAAAGCCTCTATTACCAGGACAACTTCATTCATATTCCTGGCCTTGGAATCTACTCCACACTTTATTTTCCTTTTCAGACAATATTATTATACTCCAAATAAAGAACAGAACAAAAACTACATATGCCTTTTTACTCGTCAACGAAAATTTTAAAAGACACATTCTGTTACATTGGCTTCAGGATTTTTTTTTAAGTAATTTCGTTTATTTTTTTGATGGCACTGGGCCTTAGCTGCCTCACTCAGAATCTCTAATTGTGGCATGCAAACTCTTAGTTGCGGCATGTGGGATCAAGTTCCCCGACCAGGGATCAAGCCCAGGCCCCCTGTATTGGGTGATCACAGTCTTTGCTACTGGACCACCAGGGAAGGCCCAGTTTCAGATGCTTTTAGGGTGATAAAATATTGATCCAGTTGAAGCCTCTCTCAAAGCTCCTTTCAATACACTAACTTCTTGGCTTGTGATGTGCTCAGCCTTGAACACATTTTCTCTGCTCTTCACTTGGCCAACTCCTACTTACCTTTCAAACTTTAACTTAAGAGTTCAAATCAGGTCTAAAAGAAGTCCAAGTTATACAACAAGTTATGCAATTTCAAAACATTCTGTACTTTTTAGAATCACTTGGCTCAATTTTAAGTATGTAGTTTTAGTGGAATCATTCAGTTTGATGCCTCTTTTCTAAGTACTTTTGAGCTGTGTCTGTCTGCCTTTTTCATCTGCCCAGCACATGGCTTGACAGAAACTCAGCAAATATTTGTTGAGTCAATGAAAGAAACAGCATTCAAAATGATGGTCCTACAGAGAATATAGTAAAGGGTTTGTGCAACATCATGTACAAAATGAAACCAAATCAGCATTTTTTTTTTATGATTTAAATGCAGTTTCTGTGAAACACAGTGTACTGAAAATTCACTGTTCCTTACCTTTTCTCTCCTACTTCTCTTTGGATTCGTGTTTGGTGCTACCCAAGATGCTTTGGGCTTCCCAGGTGGTGCTAGTGGTAAAGAAACTGCCTGTCAATGCTGGAGACATAAGAGACACAGGTTTGATCCCTAGAGCGGGAAGATTCCCTGGAGGAGGGCATGGCAACCTAGTCCAGTATAGCTTCTTGGAGAATCCCATGGACAGAGGAGCCTGGCAGGCTGCAGTCTGTAGGGTTACACGGAGCTGGATGTGACTGAAGTGATGCTTTACTTTTCAAATGAAAAGAGGTTTTGTTGGTTTTCAATGCATTTTTCTACTTTAAATCAAAATGAGAGGCAAACAAACTAATGTGTCAAATTCCATGCCGACTGTGTTTTGTTCTATGGCATTTCTGGTCTGTAGCCTTTTGTCATTTTCTTTCTTGCTATTGTACATTTGTCATAAGAATATGATTTATCTTGACTGTATTGATTGTCTGCCTTTTACTGTCTCAATACAGACATCTGAATCTCTGTTCACTCAGTTTAAAAACCCAGATATGTGTGAGAGAGAAAAAGAGATTGCCATGGATGAAACTCTTTTTCAGATATACAAGATGATAAGACATTCACAAGATTCCTCTCTATCTTTTCAAGGGAAATGTTCTGATCTCTAATCCATTTTATATAGAGAGTAGAAAAACTCAATCCCAAGCTCTACAGAATATTACTTGTTTTACTACAGCATGAGGGGAAAAAATATCATTGAGAGATACAGAATTTAGGCAACTGAATAAGTGAATAACTAGGTCATGTGTGTGTGCTAAGTCACTTCAGTCATGTCTGACTCTGTGCAACCCTAGGGACTGTAGCCTGCCAGGCTCCTCTGTCCATGGGAGTCTCCAGGCAAGAATACTGGAGTGGGTTGCCATTTCTTCCCAAGAGGATCTTCCCGACTCAGGGATCGAACCTGCTTCTCTTACATTTCCTGCATTGGCAGGCAGGTTCTTTACCACTAGCATCACCTTGAAGTCAGGGGTTCTCAAATTTCAAGTTTATCAGAATTTCCTGGAGAGCCTGTTAAAACACAAATTGCCGGGCCCCACATCCAGAGTTTTTGATGCAGTGTATTCATGTGGAGTCTGAGAATTTGCATCTCTATCAAATTGTCAAGGTATAGTAATGCTGGTGAAGTGAAAGTCACTCAGTCGTGTCCAACTCTTTGGGACCCTGTGGACTATACAGTCCATGGGATTCTCCAGGCAAGAATACTGGAGTGGGTACCTGTTCCCTTCTCCAGGGGATCTTCCCAAACCTGGGACCTCACACTGCATGTCTTTGCACTGCAGAGACCATCAAATCCAGGTCTCTCACACTGCAGGTAGATTCTTTACCAGCTGAGCCATCAGAGAAGCCCAGTAATGCTGATAGTCCCTTTATATACTTTGAAGACAACTGCATTAGATCATTCACAAGGCAGATATTATGAGAACAAATAGATTGTATTAGGGATTTATGTTCTCAAAGTGCCTTTGCAAAATGACAGGGATGACTGTTCTTGATGAACCTTTTAGAACAATGGACAGAATTCTGGCAACACTCTTGAGGACTTAGGAAAATGTATATCGCTTGTGCACCCCAGGAGAGCTGCTTTTCATTATTAGACATTGCTTTGGAAAGTTCTTCTGCCATTTAATAGCCCTGTGAACTAGGAAAAAATTTGTTTCCCTATCTGTGCCTTAGTGTTTGAGGTATAAAATTGGGAGAAAAATTCATCTGCCATGCTAATGATTATAAATATTCAAGAAAATAATATGGAAAAGACCTTTGCCTACCACATGGTATACAGTAAACTTAAACAACTAAATCTAAGAAGGTAGTTCCTTTCCCTTACTGAAGATTCACATTGGTTAATTTTTAGGGCGTGTATGTCAGCTTTATTTTTGGATACATTTAATAGCACAATATTCCAAGAACAGCTTTGCAGACTGGTAATCAATTTGAACAGTCAGAAAAGGAGAGAAGTTTGAAGGCTATTCATGAGGCTAGCTCCACCAAATCATGCAAACATGAGATGAACTTGTTTTTCAGAGGCAGGATGAAGGAAGAAGTGAGAATTCCACTATTGAGTTTAGATGTCAACATCATCTCTAAAGCAAGGAGAGCAATTAAACCAAGTAATGTCTCTTAAGAGCAGCAGCAGAGTCAGTAATATAAGCAGGTTATACATTTAGGCCAATATTCCCAGATATAGTCTCCATTATCTTATAAAAGGTAAATACAATTTTGGAGACTGAAGCAAGTTACCAAAGACAGTCTCTTGTCTTCTGAAGGAAAATATTTGACCAGATGGTTTCTGGGTTTTCTGGCCACCTTCTCTGTAAAGGGATTTTTTTTTTTTTTTCAATTTTTGAAGTCTCTTTATTAGGATTGGCTCTGCCATTGAACAAAGAATTTTTTTTTTTTCTGTATTCCAGAATCTTTGGTACAGGAAAGCAACTCCTGAGAAAAGGTTTATATAATTATTGTTCAAAAATATAATAGACTCAAAACGGAAATCCTCATGAAAATTGAACAAAAGAAAAAATTAGATTCATTCACTATAAAGTTATAATAGGGTAGAATCTGAGCTGATTACATTTCAAATTTTTTAAAATAATTACTACGAACTCTCCAGTTATAATTTCTTTGATATGACCCTAGGCAGCCATTTTCTTCTGAAAGGTTTTAGCTATTTCTGAATTGGCATGTCACACTGCAATGAAGCCATAACCTTACATTTACTTCACAAGAATATCTGCCTTTGGCTTGAGGAGAGAGATGCCTCAAATTAGAAAAGAAATGAAAATCTCTAAGTTGATCAAAACTAAAAGAGGTCCGAGAAGATTATGAGAGATGCTTAATAAGGAATTAAGGTTCATATTATGTCTGGGGGTGATGTGGAATAGGCCTGTAATTCTGCAGACCTGAGTTCAAGTTCTCAGTTTATTAGCTATATAACTAGAGTGTGTGCTTGGCTTTGAGTCAACTTACTCATCACCAGAGTGATTTAGAAAAAGCTTTGAATTAAATGACTTGCAAATAGTATATAACTCATGCTTTTTCCCTTTTTCCTAATGTTCTCAAAATTCTGAAAGGACTAAACTAACTTGTATTCTAAAGTGATGGGGGAAAAAAATGCTTGGAGGCTCACTACGTATTGTCTTGAACGGTGTCCTGATCAAATTTTATCTATTTACACTAACTATAAGGTAATTTTTCTAACTCTAGCTGAGACGAACATAAGATTGAATTTTTCTACTTCTATAGCAGTAAGTACCTTTCTAATATCACCACTTCCCTGAAAATAACTGTCATTCAGGAAAAACAAGACAAAAATAGCACTTAAAAGCAATTAAGGACAGAAAGAGAGAAGTTGAAAACAAAAGGAAAATGAAAAAATTAGTAATTATATTGGAGAATGATTTGAAGCTTCTTTAAGCCTAATGGAGAAAGGTTCAGAGTAAATGAGAAATTAAAATACTACCTCTGCATCCTCTGAAGTGTTGAGAACTTGCACGTCAATTCCCAATCGATATTCAATAGGAAAGAATAAAAGTAAATTATATTCTTCTTCTACTTAGAGATTTAAACTGGTTCATTTCTAGACTTCTATTCAAGCCCGCATGACAAGATTTCATTTTTTTCTTTTTTGGAAGCTTAATTCATCAGCCATCCTGATAGTCTTTCTTCTTAATATTTGATAGTGGGGATTTAGATTAATAAGAGAAAAAATGACACTTTCTTAACATTTATTACTGTCCAAATCAGTCATTTTACTTATGACCTAGATGACTTCCCCAACAATAATATCTCATAATGCAATCCTACAGGCCTATCCAATCACTTTAATGAACTTCCAAGAAGTCTGAAAAATAAAATGTCCTTTATGACTAATTTAATGGTCAGAGATAAAGTTGTGTGGATTTCTCTCCTAAATTGCCTGGTCTAGCAGTTACCATCAGCTTCAACCCCCTTCATATAATGAGCAAAAAATTAAATTAGACTTGAAAGTCTTGAGCCATTATAATGGTTAAATCATATTTCTCTATTTTTTATGGCATGCATCTATATTTCTGCTGTAGAATAGCAAGTGAACTCAGAAAAGGGACAGCTAATAAATGAAAGAATATTGTGAGATAATAACTACAATTCTCTTTAAAGGTCATCTATAGATGGGGAAGTATAATGCTCTGTTAATATTGCTTATCATTTTATGACTGGGCATCATTTCCTTGTAGAAATGTAGCTCCAGATGTTACTTTTCCTTCCTCTCACACACACAAAACACCAGATTAACATCTGACAATGAATTACTCTTGAGAAATGCCTTGGCTTGTAATGGATTTTTAATAAGGAAAAAATATTCTGAATGAGGAGAAATGTTCTCTTTCAAGATGCCAAATTTATCTCACTTCTGTTTCTTTGGTTTTCTCTGGCTGTCCAAACTCTGCAAAACCTTTGTCATAAAATAGATTGAAGTAATATCTTGACCTTGCCTTTAGTATAAATGAGAGTCAAACTAACATTTTAAATTTCTCAACAAAATATATAAAGAGTACAATTAAATATTCTACAAAGTATTGTTTTCCTCTGAATATTGCTATTTGTATTATTTATATTTATATTGCTATTTATATTATTTAATATAGCACATAATATATCAATTATAAGTAGTATAATATAACATATCAAAGGTGTTATTATTATTAAACATTATTTTTATTTCCCCCAGGATTGGGTAATGAAATTATTTTATTATGTAAAATAATGCTCCATGAACATTCTGTTAGAATTTTATGGATATCAATAGTTATCTCTTATAACTGTACTTTGACTATTATAGTCTGGCTCACAGTAGATACCCAATAACTACATATATAGTCTTATTCTGTGAAAATTATACATATTCTTGAGACAACAGTCAAAGAACTACCTGTGTTATGCTTGGTGCAAAGACTGTAAATATTTTCAAGAATCATGGATTCTTACTGAAAATGCTTAGACACACTTGAAGTTTCATAATGAGCTGATTTCCTTAATGTGCTTAATCTTCTATGCTTTGGTCACTAACTGATTTTCTGGTATATTTAATTCATTTCTTGGTCGTCATCTCTATGTCCTTCATTCACACCTGCCTTTTAAAGAATCACACCTTGCTTGAGAAACTTCTTCCCTCCCTTGGCCCATTTTAACCTTTTGAATACAGTTGTCTGTTTTCATCAAATTCTTTGCTTTATTAGCCAGCAATAAATTAATTAAATACACATTTAATTAAGACGCTACTATGTGAACCAGCCCTGTGATGTTGACTATGAGAAAATGCTAAATTAGCATAGTTTTGTGTGAGTTGAAGATATAGTGATTTTTTATTATTAAATAACTGCCATTGTGGTCGGCAAACAGGAAGAGTTTAGGTTAAGAGATTGGACAATGAAGTGTAGGTGAAAGTAATTGGGAAACTTTCACTGAAGGGCTGGGACTAGATTTAAGTTCTGAATGATAAATGAAATTTGAAGGAAGAAAGGGAGGACTATGTTTTGTCAAAGAAAAATATACTGAAAGCCATCAAAAAAAAAAAAAAAACCCTCAATATATTCCAGCGACTCTAGTACACCACAGAAGGGTTTCTCCATGCTTTCATTTCACAGAGGACAGAGAGTATTGTGCTGCTTTTGTACAGGACAGTGGGTAAAGATGAGTATATAAATGGTGGGAGGTAATGATCCCGGGGATCCTAGCTGCTCAGGCTTAACCTGCCTGCCCTAAGGACAGAGGACATGAATATGCTCAGCAAATCCAAATCCTCACATCAGGGGAAGCTTGTGTGAAAGCTTAGGAAATGGTAAACAATACAAGGTTGCCACTAATTTGTATATTTCTGTTTTTGAGGGACAAAGTTAGATGAAAGAGAATTTAGGGAAATGTATTTGTGGCACCAAAGGATGTCTCTGATAGCTAAGTGAAAGTGTAAAGTGAAAGTCGTTCAGTCATGTCCGACTCATTGCGACCCCATGTACTATACAGTCCATGGAATTCTCCAGGTCAGAAGTGGGTAGCCCTTCCCTTCTCAAAGGGATCTTCCCAACCCAGGGACTAACCCAGGTCTCCCACATTGCAGGCAGATTCTTTACCTGTTGAGCCCCCAGGGAAGCCCAGGAATACTGGAGTGGGTAGCCTATCCATTCTCCAGTAGATCTTCCTGACTCAGGAATCAAACCAGGGTCTCCTGCATTGCAGGTGGATTCTTTACCAACTGATCTATCAGGGAGCTGAGAGCTGAATAGAGGAGATTTTTTTGAGGGGGCAGGGGTAATTTGAATTTTAGCAAAGTTCAAATCAAACACTGATCTTGTTAATTTAGAAGAGAGGTCTCTTTTAAGATCCGTTGTTGTTATTTAGTCGCTAAGTCATGTCCAACTCTTTTGCGACCCCATGGATGGTAGTCCACCAGACTCCTCTGGCCATGGGATTTCCCAGGCAAGAATACTGGAGTGGGTTACCATTTCCTTCCTCAGGGGATCTTTCTGATCCAGGGATTGAACCCATGTTTCTTGCACTGGCAGGTAGATTCTTTACCACTGAGCCACCAGGGAAGCTCTTTTAAGATCTATAGTTAAATGGTTTTCTGTGTAGATGGTCAAGGATATAGACATGGTTGTACTGAGTGATTGGTTAAATTGAGCTAAAATTTGGAAGTGAAATAAGTGTTTATGTCAGGGTCCTGGAAAGGCTCAAAGTTTAATCAATCAAGTCTATTCTTACATTTTATCAAATCTAGCAAATTCTGAGTTGCCTGTGTCAACCCCAAGGAGAATTCCATAGTAAAACTGAATGGGAATATGCAAAATCTCATCCTAACCCTACCTTTTAAATATGTGGGAAAAGAAAACCAGTAAAATAAGGTGAGCTGTTCAAAGAACTTCAGTGAATTCAACGTCCAAGACAGGGTTAGAACCCAAGTTTCTCTCTCCCAGCCCACCATTCCCATACTGACTCACTGGCAATTTGCATGAATATGAGAATATAATCTAGTCAGATCCTAGTTTTGCCAATTCCAAAGTTTCAGTTGAAGCCAGTGCCATTCCACTCCTCTATTTGCATCAGGTGCTAAAAATGAATGCAAATATGTATCAGTTTGCTATCACTGTATAACAAACCAACTCATCATTAATGACTAAAATGACAACTTATATTTGGTTCATGATGCTATAAGGTAAAAAGCTGGTTGGGGTTCAAGTGGGTGGTTCTCCCAACTTCAGCTGTACTCATTCATGTATCTATGATCGTATAAGGGGTCAGCTGTGTTTGATAACATGGTGACTAGGCAGAATTCAGAGAGAAAGAGCAAAGCATTCAAAGGCCTCTTGTGGCCTATACACATAATTAGGATAATGTCATTTCCAACATATTTTATTGATCAAAGCAAGTCATAAGCTTGGCTCATATTTGAAGGACGGATTGTAGATTCCACGCCTTGATGAAAAGAGCTTCACAAATCAAATATTAAGAACATGAAAAGAGGGAGGGAAAAATCAGGGCCTTTTTGCAAACAGTCTACCCCAGAGAAAAGGGACTTTCTTCAATATTCTTCTGCATTTATGATATAAGAAATAACTGGATTGGAAAGTTGAATTCAGTGCTTTTAGTTTACATTAAATCTTTGCAAATAGGTTAAATGGCCTTAAATGTACAATTGGAGTGGGACAAGGAGGAAGGAAAATCATTTTTGACAAAAAAAAATTAGCAATTATTAGTCATCTTGAATGGAAATTGAACAAATTGAGACTATATTAATGGAAGTAAAAATATCTGAGTCATTTTTTTCCCACATCCTTAAACAACCCTTTCAATCTGCTTTGCTGGTATCCCTTCCTCCACCAGACCTACATGTAAATGTTGGGCTGCCACAGGATTTTGTCCTTGGATTTTTTTTCTCCTTTCTTTCTATATTTTCATACCAGATGACATCAGTCCTGTCACCTTAAATATCACAAATACACTGATGGCTGTCAAATGTAATTTACCAAACCAGAGCTTTCCTCTAAAAACAGATTCATAAGTGACTATCACTTCCACATTTCCAGTGCTAACTCAAACATTCCATGCTCTAAAATAATGTATCGAACGGATTCTTTGTACATATAATGTCATAAGAATTTTCCCAAGTTTTTTAATCAAGATTAATTATGAATATTCATATAAAACCTATTTCCTAAATTCTTCACTTTTGTCCATCAAAAATTTTAGTGTCTATTTACTTCTAAAATACACCTCAAATTTGAGCACAGTTTACAAATACTCTGCATAGTCCAAAGATCATTTTCCATGACCTCCACAAGTCTCCCATTTTTTCCAAGGGCAGTGAGAATAACCTTTTATGAAAGTACAACAGGACTTCCCTTGGCAGTTCAGTGGTGAAGAGTCCACTGGCCAATGCAGAAGACATGAGTTCAATCCCTGGTCCAGGAAGATCCCACATGCTTTGGAGCTACTAAGTCCATGCACCACAACTACTGAGTCTGAGCTGTAGAGCCTGGGAGCCACAAGTACTGAGCCCAGCTGCTGCAGCTACTGAAGCCTGGATGCCTTAGAGCTCATGCTTGGTAACACAAGAAGCCACCGCAATAAGAAACCCATGCAGCCCAAATAGAAAGTAGCCGCCTCTCACCATGACTACAGAAAGCTGGCATGCAGCAACGAAGACCCAGCACAACCAAAAATAAAAAATAAATACAATTATAAAGACAAACAAACAAAAAGTACAGGAGACCATGTCATTGCTTTGCCTAAACTTAACCAGCAGAACACCATTTTATTTATATTAAAGTTTAAACTACTTACCATAGCCTAAGTGGTTCCATCTACAACTCCAACTTCAGGTCTACTACCCATTACGATGCTGCATCCAGGACCCCACACTCGCTGTTCCCTTCCACTTAAAATCCTCTGTCCATGCTTCTGCACGAATGCCTTCTCATCATTTTGACCCCAACTCACATGGAACCTCAGAAAGATTAAATCTAGCCATTCTAAGCAGAACCCTTCCACCAGCCAATTACTCTACCATATTTCATTCTGCCAATTATCTTTAGCAATGAAAGTAACTAAAATCTTTATTGTATTGAATTCATTATCTATTTTCTCCCCTAAAACATAACTTCATGATGACAGAAACACTATTTTGTTCACCACTGTTCTCATAGGAGATGCTTGATAAATATTCATTAATCTCTAGTACTTCACAAAAATCTACTTACTCTAGAGAAAACTCTATACATGGACGTCACCACATGGTCAATACTGAAATCAGACTGATTACATTCTTTGCAAACAAAGATGGAGAAGCTCTATACAGTCAGCAAAAACAAGACCAGGAGCTGATTGTGACTCAGATCATGAACTCCTTATTGCCAAATTCAGACTGAAATTGAAGAAAGTAGGGAAAACCGCTAAACCATTCAGGTATGACCTAAATCAAATCCGTTGCGATTATACAGTAGAAGTGAGAAATAGATTCAAGGGATTAGATCTGATAGAGTGCCTGAAGAACTATGGACAGAGATTCATGACATTGTACAAGAGACTGTGATCAAGACCATCCCCAAGAAAAACAAATGCAAAAAAGCAAACTGGTTGTCTGAGGAGGCCTCACAAGTAGCTAAAAACACAAGAGAAGCTAAATGCAAAGGAGAAAAGGAAAGATATACCCATTTGAATGCAGAGTTCCAAAGAATAGCAAGGAGAGATTAAAAAAAAAAAAAAAGCCTTCCTCAGTGATCAATACAAAGAAATAGAGGAAAACAGTAGAATGGGAAAGACTAGAGATCTCTTCAGGAAATTTAGAGATACCAAGGGAATATTTCATGCAAAGATGGGCACAATAAAGGACAGAAATGGTAAGGACCTAACAGAAGGAGAAGATATTAAGAAGTGGTTGTAAGAATACACAAAAGAACAATACAAAAAATATCTTCATGACCCAGATAACCACGATGGTGTGATCATGTACCTAGAGCCAGACACCCTGAAATGTGAAGTCAAGTGGGCCTTAGGAAGCATCACTACAAACAAAGCTAGTAGAGGTGAGGGAATTCTAGTTGAGATATTTCAAATCCTAAAAGACAGTGCTGTGAAGGTGCTGCACTCAATATACCAGCAAATTTGAAAAACTCAGAAGTGGCCATAGGACTGGAAAAGGTCAGTTTTCATTCCAATCCCAAAGAATGGCGATGCAAAAGAATGCTCAAACTACACACGACTGCACTCATCTCACATGCTAGTAAAGTAATGCTCAAAATTCTCAAAGCCAGGCTTCAGCAATATGTGAACTGTGAACTTCCAGATGTTCAAGCTGGATTTAGAAAAGGCAGAGGAACCAAAGATCAAATTGCCAGCATCCACTGGATCATTGAAAAAGCAAGAGAGTTCCAGAAAAACATCTACTTCTGCTTTATTGACTATGCCAAATCCTATAGCTGTGGATCACAACTAACTGTGGAAAATTCTTAGAGATGGGAATACCAGACCACCTGACCTGCCTCTTGAGAAATCTGTATGCAGGTCAAGAAGCAACAGTTAGAACTGGACATGGAACAACAGACTGGTATCAAATAGGAAAAGGAGTACGTCAAGGCCGTATATTGCCACCTTGCTTATTTAACTATATGCAGAGTACATCATGAGAAATGTTGACCTGGATGAAGCACAAGCTAGAATCAAGATTGCTGGGAGAAATACCAATAACCTTAGATACGCAGATGACACCACCCTTATAGCATAAAGTAAAGAGGAACTATGACACCACCCTTATGGCAGAAAGTGAAGAGGAACTAAAGAGTCTCTTGATGAAAGTGAAAGAGGAGAGTGAAAAAGTTGGCTTAAAACTCAACATTCAGAAAACTAAGATCATGGCATCTTTTCCCATAACTTCAAGGCAAATAGGTGGGGAAACAATGGAAACAGTGACAGACTTTATTTTATGCTGGCTCTCAAGACCTGATTTTCTTGGGCTCTGTTTAACTTAAACTTGAAGAATTTATGTCTAATCATTTATGTTTAGTGCTTAATTTAGACTACATTTATATGTTCCTAATTCCCAGTACAAAGACTTCCCTTAAACATCTGTTAAACTACTTTGAAAGTGAAAAAGTGAAAGTGTTATTAGCTCGGTCATGTCTGACTCTGTGACCCCATGGACTTTATCCTGCTAGGCTCCTCTGTCCATGGAATTCTCCAGGCAGGAGTACTAAAGTGGGTAACCATTCCCTTCTCCAGGAGATCTTTCCAACCCGGGGATCAAACCCAGGTCTCCTGCATTGCAGGCAAATTCATCTCACAGGAAAATACATAAATCTAGATGTGGAGAAAATATGAAATTTGAAGGTAGTGTCTTACATTGTCAAAATTACCTACTCAGATGTTTGTTATTGTTGTCATTGTTTTCAAACTAAGGCAGAAGTTAAATCTTTTCACATCTTTTGGAATCACCAATCCTCCCTGCCTCCACTCAGCCCTTTTACAACTATTATATGTGTAATAAAAAATGGGTTATCAACTCAACAATAGAAAACAAATAATTCAATTTAAAAAAGAGCCAAATATCTAAATATATACTCCTCCAAAGACATACAGATGGACAATAATCACATGACAAAATGTTCAACATGACTAATCTTTTAGAGAAAAGCTTATCAAAACTGCAATGAAGTACCACCTCATACCAGTCAGAATGGCCATCATTAAATACTCTATAAACAATAAATGCTAGAGAGGAAGTGGAGAAAAGGGAACCGTTTTACACTGTTGGTGGGAAAGTAAGTTGGTGTAGCCACTGCGGAAACAATACAGAGGTTTCTCAAAAACTAAAACTAGGGTTACTGTATGATCCAGCAATCCAGCTCCTAGAAGCCGGGAGCCAGCGTGAGGAATCCCGCCCATGGCAAAGGTCATGACGAAGGAAGCCCAACAAAATGCAAAGGCGTGATCTGGCTTCAGGGGTTCCCCCTGAGTTTTCCTGAGCATCTACCCCCCAAAACCAGAGTCTGCCTGCTTTATTACTGTGCTTTTCACTCTTCTGACATTCTCTGGAAAAAAGTTAATTCAGGGCTTCAGGCTCCTGCATCAGCTCAAACCCCTTTGATGGCTCTCTAACTTGCCTGACAGGTTCCCCTGGACTTTTTACAATTTGTGAATTGTTTACAGCCCCCCAGCCTCGAGAGTCACAAAGCTTAAAGCATCTTAAAGATACAGAGCCTTTTCTAAAGAGCTAAAAATCATATTGGTGATGGGTTCCCACTGTTGACTCAATGACTGCTGCCAGGCCCCCATATTCTTTATCTTTTAGGCACCTGAGGGATATTAATCAATGTAATCGGGGTGCAGAAATAGGAATATAGTAGTTTTGAGGTTACCAACACTAGACTTTTGAGTTAATTACTTTTCTTTGTTATAAATCACTGTACTCCTTTTACTTGTTATAAATTGTTGTATCCTTGCTATGTAAGAATGTAACTTTATTTAGTGCTTTCTGAGAGTGGCACCAGACTTTGGGAAGAACAACACAAATAAGTCTTCTGGTTGACAAATCCTTATCATAAAAGGGCTGTAAAATGTTAATTGGCCCTCTGGCCAGAAGATGATGTAAATCACCTAAGACTTGTGTATACAACTAGGTATGCAGAGAGAGAGCCTGGTCTCGATAAGAGTCAGGGCTGCTGACGCTGCATAATTTTATATTATCCATTGATCTCTATGTACAAGAAAAGATATAAAAGGCTTTTCTGGACAATAGGGGATGGGCAAGTCACTGGACTGGTTTCCCCCGTGTCTCCTCTTTACTCCATTTTCAGGCCGAATTCCCATCTGGGGTGTGGAGGCTTGTCATGTCTACTTACTTGCCCCGGCTTTTAAGTCCCATGAGAGAGGGAGCCCAAGGCGGGCCACCCTCCGCTATTCAAACGAGCGCCAGTGGCCTAACATAAATGTTGCAAACTTCTCGTCCTGAAGTTTTATTGGTTTTCCATGCAAACCAAGTTATTCAGCCTCTTTTCTCCACTTAATTTTCCTACTATACTATTTCTTCTTAATTTATTTTATATTTCTAAATAAATAAGTTTTCCCTTGCCTACTCCATCTCCCCTTTGAATTACTCTGGATCCACCAGGGCAGGACCCCGGCACCTAGGCATATATGTATCCAGACAAAACTATAATTCAAAAAGGTATATGCACTCCTATGCCCACAGAAGCACTATTCATAATAGCTAAGGCATGGAAACAACCTAAATGTCCATCCACAAATGAATTGATAAAGAAGATAGGGTACACACACATACACATACACACACACACACACACACACACACACACAAGTGCAATGGAATACTACACAGCTATAAAGAAGAATGAAGTAATGTCATTTGTAGCACCATGGATTGATCTAGAGATTATCATACTAAATGAAGTGAGTCAAAAAGGAAAAGATAAACACTACATGTCACATATATGTGGAATCTAAAATATGACACAATATGAAGCAGAAACAGACTCATAGACAGAGAGAACAGACTTGTGGTTGCCAAGGGAGTGGGGAGAGAAGGGACTGAGAGCTTGAGCTTATCAGATGCAATCTATTCCACACAGAAGAGAGAAATAGCAAAGTCCTACTGTATAGCACAGGGAACTATATTCAATATCCTGAGATAAACCATAATGGGAAAGAATATTTTAAAAATGTATATACGTGCATAAATAAAACACTTTGCTATACAGAAGAAATTAATGCAGCATTGTAAATTAACCATACTTCAATTTTTAAGAAATTCATGGGCCATGAGTAAATATGCAGATATTTGGCAGAATGATTAGACAAATGTGTATGTCCAACTAAGGTAAATGCTCTTCTAAATTCATGTTATTTGGTATTATAAACATCTTATTTCAAGTAACATTAGTGTTAATTTTTTCAGGACCCTGGAAGCAAAGCTGAATGCTCAGGAAGCCAAAGGGAAGAAAGAAAAGTAAATAAGACAATATGATGTCTTTTTATAAACTCAAAATTGCCCCAAAACGCACACAGCAGCTTTGTTTTAGACCTGAATTCCACAGATTATAAATTTTTCAAAGGGCAATTAACTTTAGCAAAATATTTCCATCTACCTCAAATGTGTTGGTCACTTTTTCTGAATATAAAATCAACCACTACAGGTATTAGCTAATCGTTTCCTTGTTCAGTGTGGCATGAAAAATTTAACACCCAAAATATTTTCTCCTCTATAAATTACTGAATAGAATAGCTCACGCAGTGCTGCCATTTTTTTATTTTAAAACTGATACAGTACAGACAGGGACTGGGTTTGTTTTTTCTAATAAACAGGTAAAGAAAATAGTAGGATTATAGTTCAGTTCGGTCGCTCAGTCATGTCCAACTCTTTGCGACCCATGGATTATCGTTGACGGTGCTGAAATCTGACTAAGTCTAGATACTTGTTTTACTTGTTAAGACAAGAAATGGGGAAATGCTTTCTGTCTTGTGATTTTTTTTAACCTGTGAGATTTACTGCAAAATCTGTAAGATAGCTTATATTTCCTCAAGCTCTGCTTTCATTATATGTGTGATTTTGTGATATCATTACATCTCCCCCCCACCCTCCCCATCTCCCTGCTTAGATACACAAGCCATTCTACACTTTTCAGGAAAAAAATAAAAAAACTAGTAATGTTAAACTCAGCTCCTGGGTTCCCAAGATTAGCACATTTCAGAGACTTAACTTACAAATGTACTGTGGTAATACAATACTGATGCCCTTGCCACCATGGTGAGCATATTTAAAAGGGCACTCGTGGAGAAAAGGTGACTGACACATTCAGCTTCGTCTTAAAAATGATACCAAAAAAAAAATGATATCAAAACAATTCTGAAGGAGAAAATAGGAAAGAGGCAGCTACATACCTACCTACCTACCTATCTTCTATAAAAGGAAGGGAAGAAATCCTACATATGGCCATTTACAGAAAATGTATTTACCCTACATCCTTAATCAAATAGAAAACTGGAAAAAATGTATTCATTAGCCGTTCTCAGACACTGGACAATGGGCATGAGTGACCATGATACATAGGAAAAGGAAAGCAGGATGAGTACTACAGTTGTTTCAGGTTATTGTATGGCCTGAAGGCAGAAGGCAGTTCAGGCAGTATTACTACAGAGAGAGAGAACCCAAAGATCCAGCAGTCTCATTCTATAAAAGAGGCAGAGATAAGTGTTTATAGATATTGATGGAAATGGAATGAACAGGCAGTATACCAGAGAAGAGAGAATTTCCCAGAGAACCCTGTATATACACAGAGAGTCTCCACAAGTCTTTAGGTGAGTACTGATCTGTATTTATGAGAGATGAAACTAGCTGAGGCTAGGAAATGAACCACTAGGAAGAAGTAGGCAGAACAATTTTAAGAGTTCACTGTGCAAATAATTTATACTTCTTCCAAAGTGAAAGTGAAAGTGTTAGTCGCTCAGTTATATCTGACTCTTTTCCACCCTATGGACTGTAGCTGCCAGTCTCCTCTGTCCACGGAGTTCCCCCAGGCAAGAATACTGGAGTGGGTAGCCATCCCCTTCTCCAGGGGATCTTCCTGACCCAGGGATCGATCCCAGGTCTCTGCATTGCAGGTAGGTTTTTTTACCATCTGAGCCATTGGGCCAGGGGGCAAAAACTTACTACCCTAGGTGGCATCAAGTAGAGTTCTTAGAATGTACAGCTTTCTTTTTGGAGTTCACAATTAGTCTTAGACTGAAACATCATCTGGACCTACCCTAAAATAACTTTAAAGTCTCAAAAAGATCAAATCAAACTCAAGTAATATAACTATCTTCCAGGACAAATGTTAAATACCATTGAAAAGGAAAAAAAAAAAAACGACAACCCATAATTCAACTGTTCAGCAATAGAAAATCCAGAATGTCTAGCATCCAGTGAAAACATTGGGATGCATACAGGTTATTATGATCCATTCCAGGAGAAATATGAGTCAGTAAACAGAGACCAAGAAACGACAGAGAAGGTGAAATTATCAGATAAGGATGTTAGAACTGCTTTTATCAATGTGTTCCATATGTTTTAGAAGATAGAGGGGAACAAAAGTATGATAGGTGAAAAGAGAAATGCTTTTAAAAGACCCACTTGGAACAACTAGATATAAAAAATACAATATATAAAATTTAAAAAATATAATGGATGAGATTAATGACTGATTAGATATGACAAAAAAGAACAATCACCGTACTTGAAGACACTGCACTAGAAATTTTTTCCAAAATTGAACATGGAGAGAAGATAGACCTGAAGAGCATCAGTGACCTAAGGGACAATATCAAGCTTTGCAAAATACATGTAATTGGAGTGTCAGAAAGAGAAGAGAGGAAACACACTGAGAAAATATTTGAAAAAACATAAATCATATTTTGAAGAATATCAACAAAACCTAAAAAGAAAACTCAAAGACCATGCCAAGAAACAGAAAAATCAAATTGCTGAAAACTAGTGGTAAAGAGACAAACTTTTTCCTGTCTTACGCTTTTTATTTTCTGTCTTTTTTTTTTTTTTTTTTTTTTTTTTTTTTACTTTACAATACTGTATTGGTTTTCCATACATCAGCATGAATCCACCACAGGTGTACATGAGTTCCCAATCCTGAACACCCCTCCCACCTCCCTCCCCATAAACTCAGTGTTTATAGTAAAAAAAAATAAAATAAAAAATAAAAAGACCGAAAAAAAAAAAAAAAAGAGAGAGAGAGAAACTTGAAAGCCTTGAGGAATAAAAGGCATGGGAAATAAAGCAATTTTTTTAAAAATACACAGATCTTGAAAAAAATAAATAAAAATTTTTGAAACAAATGAAGAGTAGCAGATCATGCCACTCCAAAATATGACACTTGGCACAAGGATTATTTTGAACCAAGCACAGTTGAGAAAAAGCAGATACAAGAAAAAGCTCTCTGTAATTCCCTATTTGCCTACAAGTGAAAGTGTTAGCACTCAGTCATGTCCCACTCTTTTCCACCCCATGGACTGTAGCTAACCAGCTCCTCTGTCCATGGAATTCTCCAGGGAAGAATACTACAGTGGGCAGCCATTCCCTTCTCCAGGGCATCTACCAGACCCATGGATGGAACCCAGGTCTCTGGTATTCTGGGCAGATTCTTAAAGTGGAACATAAATCTTTATCCCTCCTGCCCTCTTTACTAGGAAGAAGAATGGTTATCCTTGGAGACAACTTTAGATCCTATTCAGTTCAGAGTTCAGTTCAGTCGCTCAGTCGTGTCCGACTCTTTGCGACCCCATGAATCGCAGCACACCAGGCCTCCCTGTCCATCACCAAGTCCCGGAGTTCACTCAGACTCACGTCCATCGAGTCCGTGATGCCATCCAGCCATCTCATCCTCTGTCGTCCCCTTCTCCTCCTGCCCCCAATCCCTCCCAGCATCAGAGTCTTTTCCAATGAGTCAACTCTTCACATGAGGTGGAGTTTCAGCTTTAGCATCATTCCTTCCAAAGAAATCCCAGGGCTGATCTCCTTCAGAATGAACTGGTTGGATCTGCTTGCAGTCCAAGGGACTCTCAAGAGTCTTCTCCAACACCACAGTTTAAAAGCATCAATTCTTCGGCGCTCTGCCTTCTTCACAGTCCAACTCTCACATCCGTATATGATTACTGGAAAAACCATAGTCTTGACTAGACAGACCTTTGTTGGCAAAGTAATGTCTCTGCTTTTGAATATACTATCCTATTAGCCTAGAAAAATCACCGGAGCAATCTACACAACAAACTTAACAAACTAGTCTTTATCTTTAGAAGTCCTAAATTGTTTTCCTTTACTGGCATTTTCCGCAAATGTATTGTTCGTTGTTAAAGGTACTATATAAGACAGAATCCTAGGCTACAACATTGAGTTAACTCACTTTTCCCTGGATGTTTCCTATGTGTACACGAACTATACATATTGGTAAACTTCTGTCTTTCTGATATCAATCTGACTTTTATTATAGGAACCTGAGCCAAGAACTCAGAAGAGCAGAAGGGAAATTATTTTCCCTTATCCTACATTTCCAGTGGTCATGCATGGAGGAGAGAGTTGGACTGTGAAGAAAGCTGAGCACCGAAGAATTGATGCTTTTGAACTGTGGTGTTGGAGAAGACTCTTGAGAGTCCCTTGGACTGCAAGCAGATCCAACCAGTCCATTCTGAAGGAGATCAGCCCTGGGATTTCTTTGGAAGGAATGATGCTAAAGCTGAAACTCCAGTACTTTGGCCACCTCATGTGAAGTGTTGACTCATTGGAAAAGACCCTGATGCTGGGAGGGATTGGGGGCAGGAGGAGAAGGGGATGACAGAGGATGAGATGGCTGGATGGTATCACTCACTCGATGGACATGCGTTTGAGTGAACTCTGGGAGTTGGTGATGGACAGGGAGGCCTGGTGTGCTGCGATTCGTGGGGTCGCAAAGAGTTGGACACGACTGAGCGACTGAACTGAAATGATCCTACATATATTTGGCAAGGTGAGAGAAGACAGAAAACATACTTGAGGGTGATGAGTGGGATTAGGATAAGGTAAAGACTGTAGCACATCTTTTTATTTTCTAGTTTCCAATACTGTACCACTGATGTTGTTCAGTCTTCACTTAGTCACATCTGACTCTTTACGACCCCATGGACTAAAGCACACCAGGCTTCCCTGTCCTTCACCATCTCCCAGAGTTTACTCACACTCATATCCATTGAGTCAGTGATGCCATATTATAGAATAGCTATAGGATTTTAGAGGTCAAAATTCCACAAAGGTTATCTAGCCCTGTGTCCTTGATTGATAGAGAAGACTGATAACAGAGAAGGAAGCCACTAGAATTCAACAGTTTAACAGTCAGACAAATGAAAGACCTTGATATCACCTCATACACACCCCAAAATTAATTAAGTTGAGCCAGACTGTTGCAGGGCCCAGTGTTGAGGCCAGGTAAAAATCACGAGATTACAGCTATATATACAAATTGGAGCCAATGTTCAATTAACGAGTCACTTTGTTTATTGCACGTAATTAGCACATAACACAGGTTAGTCTAAGCAGGAAATATTTAGGAATAGGGTTTACAAACCATTCCAAGGAGCAGGAAGGAGGCACTGCAAAGCAGTCTGCAGTCCAGCAACGGGTCTCACAACAACCATGAGTGGGAAGTCAGTTACCTTCCGCTCCTGCAGAGCCTCAAGCAGAATCCCTCTGAAATAACTCTCAGAGCCCTGGAGTCAGGTCCTCTAGTAAGGATCCTTCAAGTTCCTGGGCCCAGTGGTCACATTTTCAGGAGTCTGTCAGTAGGGTATAAGGTTATACCCAGGGGATCTTGTCTTTATCAGCAGTTCCTTCTGTTCCACTCTCTCTATAGACATGACCAAATAAATCCCTTATCTAAAGTAACACAATTTTATCATACCGAAACACTCCCATCTCTGTATCTAATGTTTGAAAACAGCTAGTATGAAAGTTCCCTACTCCAATACTCTTGCCTGGAAAATCCCATGGGTGGAGGAGCCTGGTAGGCTGCAGTCCATGGGGTCGCTAAGAGTCAGACACGATTGAGTGACTTCCCTTTCACTTTTCACTTTCATGCCTTGGAGAAGGAAATGGCAACCCACTCCAGTGTTCTTGCCTGGAGAATTCCGGCGACGGGGGAGCCTGGTGGGCTGCTGTCTATGGGGTCGCACAGAGTCTGACATGACTGAAGCGACTTAGCAGCAGCAGCAGCAGTATGGAAGTTCACACTGGCCACTGTGACTCCCTCTTATACAGCAGAAGTCCTTTGAGTTTCACACCAGATGAGTAGAAACCATGGCACAAAGAAATCGTGACATAACACAGACACCTAAAAATGAAAAGGAGAAGGGAAAAAAATGGGAGAATATCATTGTGGCCTTGGGCTAGGCAAGAATTTCTTGAACAGAACTTAAGAACCAATATTAAAAAGAGTTGCTAAATCAGCTTTAGTGAAAATGATTTGCTTAACAAAAGACACCACCAACATTATGAAAAATGCAAGACTATGTCTGGAATACATTTCTAATGAAGGGCCTATATTCAGAGCATATATTGAATCTTGAAAATTAATTGTTTTAAAACTTGTCAAGAGACTAAGAATGTACTTCACAAAAAGAGGGTATCCATGGGGTTAATAAGCATATACACTTATTACCTAAGTATATGTACTTGTTAACCACATGGATAATGAAAAGGGTAACTTGGCATCATAACTCATCAAGGAAAGTCAATTTAAAGCCAGGATGACAAACACCTACACAACTGTCAGAATATCTAAAACTGAAAGAATTCCCAAGGATCTGGACTACCTGGAATGCTCCTACTTTTCTTATGGGAGTGTAAACTGGTCCAATATTTTGGAAAACTTTTTGCAGCATCCACTAAAATTAATTGCATATATACCTAGTGTTTCTAACTCAGTCATGTCCTACTCTTTGCGACCCCATGGACGGTAGTACCCCAGGCTCCTAAGGACTATGTATATATATACATACACCCTTAAGAACCTAGCAGTTTTGCATATATACCCAATTTACATATATATTTAAGGACCTAGGAATTTTACTTCTGCTAATAAAATAAAAAGAAATTAAAATATATTTTAAAAATATTTATGGCTCTATTTAAAGTAATATTTAGTGTTTATTAATATTAATATTTGATTATTTAAATAATATTTAGTCATAACAACCCAGTGTTGCAACAACTTAAATGTTGCCAACGCTAGAACAGATAAATGAAGTGTGGACTTTCAAGCATTAGAATATTATACTTCACTGCAAAGTTCATTTCTCCTATATATCACAGTGACTAAATCTCATAGACATAATATGAAAGAACAACAAGAATCCACAGTGCATGCTTTTGCACAGCCATAGTGAAGAGCAATCCAGAATGACTTGGGCAAATTAAGTCTCTAAATATCATGTTGCTGTTGTTGTTCAGTTGCTCAGTCCGACCTTGCAGCCCATGGACTATAGCCAACCAGACTCACCTGTCCATGGGATTTCCCAGACAAGAATACTGGAGTGGTTTGTCATTTCCTCCTCTAGGGAATCTTCCCCGTTCAGAGTTCAAACCCATGTCTTTTGCACTGGCAGGTGGATTTTTTTCCCACTGAGCCACTAGGGAAGTCTGTATATCATAGGACTCAGAAATTCTGCCCCTGGTGATCTGTCCCTCTAAAACTCTTACAGGTAAGCATAAAGAAGTAAGCATGAGAATACTGACTGCAACATCACGAACAGTAGCAAGGAGGGGGAGGCACCTGAGTTTCCTCTAGGAAAATGATAGGTAAAACATAGCGGATGACTAAGCCATCACAAAGTACAATGGGTCAGAGTACAAATAGCAAAGTGAACAAATAATAAAAATATAATGCTGAATTTAAAAAAGCAAGAAACAGGGACTTTCCTGGTGGTCTAGTGGTTAAGAACCCACATTCACTGCAGGGGCTGTGGGTTCAATCCCTGGTCAAAAAACTAAGATTTCACTGCAGGACTGCTAAGCCCATACAACACAACTAGTGAGCCCATGAGCTCTGGAGCCTGCAGGTCATAACTATACAGAAGGCATGTACAGTGCAATGAAAGATCCCATATGCCACAATGAAGACCCGACACAGTCAAATAAATATTAATGAATATTTTTTTAATTGTAAAAACTATTCATTTAAAAAGGTAAAAAAAAATTAGCAAAATGAGGTCAATTAACAAATTCCTTTCTGTAAATTACATGCAATAAAATAATATTGCGTTGTTTCAGGGCATGTAAAAATAAAAGATCTAATAAACATATAAGTTTGAGGGAAAGTGAACAGGACTGAACTAAGGTGCTAAATATGAACAATTAGGAAAAGAAAACAAGAAACAAGCTTTGTATGGACCATTGATGATATTGGGCCTTGAGTTGAGGTGCATGATTAATTCAATGCTCTCCACATGATGTTCACAAAAGCAAGAAAAGAGCAGGGGAAGCCACACTAACGCAGCATAAGATCACAGAGGTGAAAAGTGCAACAGCCTTATGAACATCACATGCACAAGGCAGTGTGTTTGCTTCATTTTTTAACATCCCTTTGCAGATAGGCTCTGAGATCCAGCAGTGAAAAATGAATGAAGCCCTGTGAATAAAATGCCATGTTATAAAAATAAAGCTCTGTTTTACCTCCACTTTGATCTCTGGGGCAGGGTCACAGTGTGAAGAGAAACATGATTCTGTCACCGATCCAGAGCAAGCCTGTGTAAAATTCCCCCATTTAGAAGTGGAATGCAACTCAGGGGTCATTTGGCTCAATCATATCAATTTAAAGCCACGGAAATAGTGGGCCACCATTCTTAACTGACTTGCCTAAGATAGACACTGCTACTGCTAAGTCACTTCAGTTGTGTCCAACTCTGTGTGACCCCGTAGACAGCAGCCCACCAGGCTCCCCCGTCCCTGGGATTCTCCAGGCAAGAACACTGGAGTGGGTTGCCATTTCCTTCTCCAATGCATGAAAGTGAAAAGTGAAAGTGAAGTCGCTCAGTCGTATCTGACTCTTAGCGACCCCATGGACTGCAGCCTACCAGGCTCCTCTGTCCATAGCATTTTCCAGGCAAGAGTACTGGAGTGGGATGCCATTGCCTTCTCTAGATAAGTACAGTTAATTGCACCATGAACCCCATTTTTACGCCCTAGTCCATGACGTTCCTTTATTTGTTGCTACTGAGATCAATGCCCACTTAAGGCATATATCAGATTTAAGGGTGAACCATGGGCTTCCCAGGTGGTGCAGCGGTAAATAATCTGCCTGACAGTGCAGGATACATGAGAGAAGTGGGTTCAATTCCTGGGTTGGAAAAAACCCCTGGAGTAAGAAATGGCAACCTGCTACAGCATTCTTGCCTGGAAAATTCCATGGACAGAGGGGCCTGGTGGGCTACAGACTGTGAGGTCATAAAGAATTGGACATGACTAAGGACACACATGGTGACAAAATATTCAGAGATCCGTATAAAGTTACATCTCAACTAACCTGGAGACTTTCAGAATGAGTTTTTGCAGGTGTTTCATTTTGCGTTGCTTTTATTAAAAACACATGTTCAGGATTTCCCTGGTGGTCCAGTGGCTGCGAGTCTGCTTGCCACTGCAGAGGACATGGGTTTGATTCCTGATCCAGGAAAACTCCACATGCTGCCAGGCAACTAAGCCCATGCGCCACAACTACTGAGCCCACTGGCTAGAGCCTGTGCTGCACAGCAAGAGAAGCCACAGTGAGACACGTGCCCTGCACCTAGAGAGTAGACCTCTCTCACTGAAACTAGAGAAAGCCTGAGAGCTCAGCAACGAGAACCAGCACAGCCAAAAATAAATAAATGAAAACACGTTCAGCTGCAATACTTACTAATGAAACTGTTTCTTAAAAAGACTAGGTAAATAGTCTAGACTTTGACCTGGGTAAATAATGTGAAGAAAAAATGTAATTATACTAACATGAATGAAATGGTTTTCATTTGGAATCCTGAGCAATAACTCAGGATAATCTCTGTGACCAGAGACGAAAAAAGTACAGAAGATTATGCATGATCAGTTCTTATCCCAGAGCTGTAACCTGAAAATTGTGTTATTTGTGGTTTTCTTACTATATGTCACTTTCTCCTAAAACTTAACTTTGCAACCCCATGGACTGTAGCCTGCCAGGCTCTTCTGTCCATGGAATTCTCCAGGCCAGAAAACTGGAGTGGGTAGCCATTCCCTTCTCCAGGGGATCTTCTCAACCCAGGCATTGAACCCAAGTCTTCCACATTACAAGCGGATATTTTTACTGTCTGAGCCACCAGGGAAGCCCAAGAATACTGGAGTGGGTGGCCTATCTCTTCTCCAGCAGATCTTCCCAGTCCAGGAATCAAACCGGGGTCTCCTGCATTGCAGGCAGATTCCTTACCAGCTGAGCTATCAGGGAAGTGACAGTAATGATAATAGAGCTAATTCAGCCACTGAGGGTTCTGTTACGCCTACAAAATGAAAGTTAAACAGTTACCATTTATAATTTCTTACTATAACTAATAGAATATATATTCATGTCTAGAAATTTTATTTAATGGAAAGAGATATGTGTTGCTCCACCAGCATCTATTCCATTTCTTTCCCATTGTGCAGCAACCACAGAATCTGCATGGGATTGACCTCATTCCTCCCCAGTGGTTACCTCTGAGGTAAGCAGATCAGCACGATGCTTCTTTTGCCATCTTGACTAGCCCAGGGATGGGCAGCAACATCTGATCAACCCAATCCATTTAGTCGGAATACTCCTTTGACCAGGGTCTGGCTCTGGTTACTCAAATCAGATGAAATACAAAACTCTTTTATGATTAAGGGTAAGCTAAAATGCCTTGTGTGTTTTGCAGACTTTGACTGTGTGGATCACAGCAAACTGTGCAAAATTCTTAAAGAGATGGAAATACCAGACCACCTGACCTGCCTCCTGAGAAATATATGTGCAGGTCAAGAAGCAACAGCTAGAACTGGACATGGAACAGCAGACTGGTTCCAAACTGGGAAAGGAGTATGTCAAGGCTGCATATTGTCACCCTGCTTATTAAACTTGTATGCAGAGTACAGCATACGAAATGCCAGGCTGGATGAAGCATAAGCTGGAACCAAGGTTGCCAGGATAAATATCAATAACCTCAGATACACAGATGACCTGACCCTTATGGCAGAAAGTGAAGAGGAGCTAAAGAGCCTCTTGATGAAAGTGAAAGAGGAGAGTGAAAAAGCTGGCTTAAAACTCAACATTCGGAAAACTAAGATCCTGGCATCTGGTCCCATCACTCCATCACAAATAGAAATGGTAACAATGAAAACAGTGACAGCTTTAACTTTTTGGGCTCCAAAATCACTGCAGATGGTGACTACAGCCATGAAATTAAAAGACATTGCTCCTTGGAAGAAAAGCTATGAACAATCTAGAAAGCATGTTAAAAAGCAGAGACATTACTTTCCCAACAAAGGTCCATCTAGTCAAAGCTATGATTTTTCCAGTAGTCATGTATAGACGTGAGAGTTAGACTATAAAGAAAGCTGAGCACCAAAGAATTGATGCTTTTGAACTGTGGTGTTGGAGAAGACTCTTGAGAGTATCTTGGACTGCAAGGAGATCCAACCAGTCAATCCTAAAGGAAATCAGTCCTAAATATTCATTGGAAGCACTGATGCTGAAGCTGAAACTCCAATACTTTGACCACCTGATATGAAGAACTGACTCATTGGAAAAGACTCTGATGCTGGGAAAGATTGAAGGCAGGAGGAAAAGGGGATGACAGAGGATGAGATGGTTGGATAGCATCACTGATGCAATGGGCATGAGTTTGAATAGGCTCTGGGAGTTGGTGACAGACAGGGAAGCCTGGAGTGCTGCAGTCCATGCGATTGCAACTGAGCTGAAAATGCCTTGTGTGTTTTGCAGATGTGTGGCCTAGAACCACAAGTGCCTTCATGCTTCCTGAAGCAAACCATGCTAAGGGTGAGGATATACACAGACAAGGGGGCCAAGCTGGGAGAATCTCAGAGGAACAGAAATGGCAACTTGATACAAGTATTCTAGAAAGTCACTCTACTCTGCGGATTTCTCTTTCATTAGACATTATACTACCTTTATTTTTAAGTAAAATTGTATTGGTTTTGCTGAAAATGGGCTTCCCAGATGGCTTGATGATAAAGAATCCACCTGCCAATGCAGGAGATCCAGGAGATGGTGGTTTGATCCCTGGGTCAGGAAGATTCCCTGGTGGAGGAAATGGGAACCCACCCACTCCAGTACTCTTGTCTGGAAAATTCCATGGACAGAAGAGACTGGCAGGCTACAGTCCATGGGTTTATACAGACTCGGATACGACTGAGCAGCTGAGCACGCACAGCACAGCTGAAAACACCTGAAATGAGACAACTTGTCATTTTACTACTCAAAGAGAATCACTGTTGGCCATGTGGTTAAGAAATTCTCAGTCATGTGTATGTGTGTTAAAATAGTATAAAACAAAGTTGGGAATTAATAATACATTTAGTTTTGTAGGCTGTATTTCAGTGAAGATGACATGAATATATTTGCATGTCATTAAGCTTCTATCAATACTTTTAATGATTTCTCCCTACTATACTATATGTGCCATAATTTATTAACTCAAGGCTTAATATTCGGACATTTAGTTTGCTTCCAATTTCTTGCTGTTTAAACAGCAGTACAATGAACAACTTTGCAGTCATATATTTTGTCATATCCAGGTTTATTACTTTTGAATAAATACTGAGAAATGTGACAATTATAGGGTCAAATACTATGCACAGGTCTAAGGATTTTGATTTGTGTTGCCAACTTTTCCTCTAAAAATTCAATTTCACCCTCAAAAAATATGTGTAATAGTGTTCATTTCAATAATCCTTCCATGATACAGTTCTTGGTAGTAAAATAATGATGCCAACATCGTGAAAGGTATGAAAACTATAATTGTACACATTATATATATTATAATCAACATTTTATATTCATAATATATTAGCTAAGAAAATATCATTATTTGAGTGATTTATTTTGTGTCAGGCTCTTTTAAGTCCTTCTCAATTTAATCCTCATAAGGTTACTGAGAGTTAGACATTATTAATTTCATTTTAAATAGAAAGGCAGAGATTTAGAGTACAGATAAGTTTCCTGAGATAGAATAACTAGTAATTTGCAAAAAGAACTGTTTTACTATTGCTCGATCCAACAGTATTTGGAAAATTAAATATTTGGAGAATTGGAACAATATTTGGAAAATTAAAAAGATGCCCCATAAATTCTAATATGGATTTTAAAAAAATATGATGACCATAAATTTTGTTGTGGTTCATTCCTGATATATTCAGATTGTCAGAGCATCCCATCCAGATTAACACATGTACAGCACTTTTTCAATTTATTGAATCATTATTAAAATAATTGCATTAAAAAATCAAGATGATTACAGTAAACCATAATTTTGTATTTTTAGCCACCTTGTAATGGTTCAATCATGTATGCAGCAAACATAGTTCTCACTTTAACACATGGTAAAATGTGGAAAGAGACCACAGATAACATCTCTCATTCCTAACAGAATTTAACATTTTGTTCAAGGAAAACATACTAAGTACTCACTGATAAAACAAGGTATGTTCAGATACAGGCAGTTTGAGTCAGATGGTGGTGAAAAAAGTATTTGATATCCCTGGTAGGAATTTGGTGCACCAAGACAGTTGCTCAATGGGTCTTGCATGGAAAAGCCAGTGGGGTGAGTGGGAAACATGGGAAATTATAGTTTAGATGGACATGAAATATGTGCTGAAAATACATTATGATCAGCTATAGGTATCCTTTTTACAGTTGTTCTGTCACATAGCACTAAACATTTTAAATCAAAGACTATTTTGTTTGACAATGATTTCTGAGTTTACAATAAGCCATTTTGGAAGCAATGAGCTAAGAAAAAATAATTTTAAATGAAAAATTAAACATTAAATTTCATCCTTTAAGAAAGTTGATGGTGACTTGCTTAGCTTGTACAAAACTTTTATCAACATTTACTCTCCAAGACAAGAAGAATAGTGATTTCTTTTACCCCATGTTAACATGATGACACAAATCTGCAGAAGAAACATAGCATCTACTTTAAAAAGTAAATAGTAATTTTTTTTTGATGTGCTCATGGCAACTATTTAAAGTCAGGCAGTTGCAGAATGTGCTGCACATCCTATTGTGATGCATGGCTTTTCATTTAGATCTAACAAGTCTCAGTTTAAATTCATCTTGCTAATGCTCAAGTTTTTTATACTCAGATGAAAAGTGGGTCAACTTCTAATACTAGTTAGCTCCATTAGCAGTACATCCACTTTGTAAATAACTCAAATTTATAAATTTTATTTCAGTGTCTTGGATGCTTCAGAAAGAAATCGGTTAATTCTGACAATAGGTTTTTTAATGCAATTTATGAATCCAACATCAAACATTTCAAAACTCATTCTGTTGAAAGTAAAAGATCTGCTATCCTTGTTGATTTTAAAAATTCAGTTAAAAAGTTTCACAATGAAGATAAAAACAGTTTTTGTAGTATAAACACAAAATTTGCTGGAGCAGTATCATGACAAACATTGTATTTTAACTAATCTAAGTGTAACCAATTATAGTTTCTATAGAACAGCAAGAGGGTTCCAAAAAAACATCTATTTCTGCTTTATTGACTATGCCAAAGCCTTTGTGTGGATCACAATAAACTGGAAAATTCTGAAAGAGATGGGAATACCAGACCACCTGACCAGACTTGAGAAACCTATATGCAGGTCAGGAAGCAGCAGTTAGAACTGGACATGGAACAACAGACTGGTTCCAAATAGGAGAAGGAGTACATCAAGGCTGTATATTGTCACCCTGCTTATTTAACTTTTAGGCAGAGTACATCATGAGAGCACTGGGTTGGAAAAATCATGAGCTGGAATCAAGATTGCTGAAAGAAATATCAATAACCTCAGATATGCAGATGACACCACCCTTATGGCAGAAAGTGCAGAGGAGCTAAAAAGCCTCTTGATGAAAGTGAAAGAGGAGAGTGAAAAAGTTGGCTTAAAGCTCAACATTCAGAAAACGAAGATCATGGCATCTGCTACTTCATGGCAAATAGATGGGGAAACAGTGTCAGATTTTATTTTTTGGGCTCCAAAATCACTGCAGATGGTGATTGCAGCCATGAAATTAAAAGACACTTACTCCTTGAAAGAAAAGTTATGACCAACCTAGATAGCATATTGAAAAAGAGAGACATTACTTTGCCAACTAAGGTCCGTCTAGTCAAGGCTAGTTTTTCCTATGGTCATGTATGGATGTGAGAGTTGGACTGGGAAAAAGGCTGAGTGCTGGAGAATTGATGCTTTTGAACTGTGGTGTTGGAGAAGACTCTGCAGAGTCCCTTGGGCTGCAAGGAAATCCAACCAGTCCATCCTAAAATAGATCAGCCCTGGGATTTCTTTGGAAGGACTGATGCTAAAGCTGAAACTCCAGTACTTTGGCCACCTCATGCGAAGAGTTGACTCATTGGAAATGACTCTGATGCTGAGAGGGATTGGGGGCACGAGGAGATGGGGATGACAGAGGATGAGATGGCTGGATGGCATCATGGACTCGATGGATGTGAGTTTGAGTAAACTCCAAGAGTTGGTGATGAACAGGGAGGCCTGGTGTGCTGCAATTCATGGGGTCACAAAGAGTCAGACACGACTGAGCAACTGAACTGAAGTGACTGAATGAGAACAGTAACTGAAAAAAATACCTTAATCCCATACATACTTTCCTTATATGAACTTGACATTCTTTCCATAAAGTGGTTGGAATCTACATCCTCTGCCTTAACTTTGCACAATCATTTGTTAATGCTCCATTAGCGTATGGTAGGTGTCATTGTGTGACTTCCAAATCCAGATAATCAAAATGTCATGTATTAAAAAAAAAAAGCTTATTTTATATTGCTATATTTAAAATGCCACACGTTTCTGCTTAGCTCTCTTTCAAAGCGGCTCTTGTCATCTAGCTGCCATGCAGTAAGGAAATCCAAATAAGCTCATTCAAGAAGACCATTTGATGAAGTGACATGTAGATGTTCCAGGCAAGAGCTCAACTGAGGTCCTAGGTGACAGTTTCATCTGCTAGATAATTCCAACCTCCAGCTGTTGAGATATCTCAAACTTGCATGTCTTCCTAGCTGAGAACCTAGACGCTGTAGAGAAGAGACAAGTTATCCCTGTTATGCCCTGTCTAAATTCTTGACATAGAGAATCCACAGGCATAATAATGTTATTGCATTATGCTGTGAAAGTTTGGGTGATATGCTATACAGTAGTAGCTTTCTGATACTTTATGAAACCTATGGAAAAGAAATGTATTTGAAATTAATTATTTTGTTGTTGTTATTGTTTAGTCAATAAGTCACGTGTGACTTTTTTGAGACCCCATGGACTGTAGACCACAAGGGTCCTCTCTCCGTGAGATTCACAAGCAAGAATACTAGAGAGGGTTGCCATTTTCTTCTCCAGGGATCTTTCCAACCCAAGGATCGAACTCAGGTCTCCTTCATTGGCCGGTGCAAGTTCTTTACCGCTGAGCTTTCACAGAGGCCCAACTGATAATGACACATATCTAATTCAAGAGAACTTTTGAAAAGCTGTGATGTTGTACAAACTTAAATAGAAGCTATAGTTGTCCAAAATTTATAAATATTTTATGCATCAACTTTTAGAGTAGATGAAATATAAAATTTTATAAGGAAGCATAAATAGATAAAAACTGTTCATTATAATGGTATGTACTTTCTCTCTTTGCAGCTTTTTTTTTTTTTTGGTAAGAGCAGAATTTTGACACGAGATCTTCCCTCTCCACAAATTTTTAGGTATTTTTAAACTATAGACACAATGTTACACAGCTGATCTCTAGAACTTAATCATTTTGCATTACTGAGATTTTACATCCATTAAACAAATTCTCCATTTCTCCCTCCCTCCAGTCCCAGGTAACTACTATTTTATTCTCTGTTTCTATATGTTTGGCTAATCTAAATATCTCAATAAATAGAATCATTCAGTGTTTGTCCTTCTGTGATTGACTACACCAAGAATAATGTCCTCCAGATTCACTCACATTGTCATACTGGGCAAGATTACTTCCTTTGTAAAGGCTGAATAATATTCCTTATTAATTTATCTATTCATCCATGGATAGATAATTAAGTTATTTTCAAATCTTGGCTATTGTGAGCACAGAATACCATGAATGAACATGGAAGGGCTAATATCATTTCAAGATATTGATTTCAATTCTTTTGGATATATATTCAAAAGTATAACTGCTGGATTATATCGCAGTTCTATTTTTAATTTTTAAGGATTTGTTTTTAATTTTTTAAGGAATTTCCATACTGTTTTTATAGTAGCTGCACCACCATTACACATGTCCACCAACAATGTATAACGGTTTCAATTTCTCCACATCTAAGCTGGCACTTCTCATCTTTAGTTTATCTTACCTTCATCAATTTATTTCTGGGTTCTCTATTTTGTTCCCTTTGTTAATTACTGTAGCTTTGTAATATAATTTGAACTTGGAAAGTGTGATGTCTCCAATTGTGTTCTTTCTCAGGATTGCTTGGGCTATTCAGGTTTATTGTGGTTCATATGAATTTTAGGATTGTTCTTGCTATTTCTGTAGCAAGAACAGAAATAGTTCTTGCTATTCATTGGAATTCTTACAGGGATTACATTAAATCTGTAGATTGTTTTGGGTACTACAAATATTTTTACAATAGTAAATTAGAAGATTGATTTGCAATCTATGAACACAGGATGTCTTTCCATTTGTTTATGTCTATTCTAATTTCTTTCATCAGTGTTTTGTAGTTTTCAATGTACACATCTTTTACGTCCTTGGTTAAATTCATTGCTATCTATTTTATTCCATTTAATGCTGTTGTAAATGAGATTGTTTAACTCTACCTACAAACAAGATAATTTTATTTCTCCCTTTCTGATTTGAATGCTTGTTATTTCTTTTTATTGCCTAATTGCTCTGGCTGGGACTTCTAATTCCTGTAGAACAGAAATGGTGGGAATAAACCTCCTTGCCTTATTCTAGATCTTAGTGGAAAGCTTTTAGGTTTTCACTGTTGAGTATAATGTTAACTGTGGGCTTGTCATACATGGCCTATGTTTTGAGTTTTTGTCATGAAAGGGGGTGAATTTTGTCAGGCTTTTTCTGCATTACCAAGACGATCATATGATTTTTATTCTTTATCTTGTTAATGTCTTCTGTTACTTCATTTGTGTACACTGAACCATCCTGGGATAAACCCCACTTGGTTATGGTGTATAATCTTTTTAAGAACTGCTTTTGAAATTGTAGGTCACACATATGACCCTAAATGTCATATGTAGGATGAAATTTTTTGTAACAGATTTCTTTAAATTTAGGTTGCTTTTTGCTGAAAATCACTTGTATATCTTTAATCAAAGTACTTAAGAAGGGAAACACATATAAATAGCTTTTGAAGCTTTAACACTTTGTAAATATTGAAAATAAAGATTGCTTCCAAACAGTAAGATATTTAACTTTATCTCAAAGCAAAAGATGAATCTTAATATTAATAAGTTTGGAATAGTGTACAAATTTAATTTTTAAATTCTATAATTAAACTTTGGAATATTTTGCATTTGATGGAGATACTTGCATATGGATTCTACTTTGTAAGCATTTACATTCTGAATCAGCATGGAATTGAAATTGACAATTCTATTTTACTTTAAAAATAATTTTTCAAGCAAGATTCCTGAAATGGAGCAAAGAAAGACAGCATCTATAAAATATTTGCATAGATATAGTTCCACATTTCAAAATAAAAGTTTAGTGAGACTATTTTCTATTTAGCAGAATTTTATCTTCTTTTACCAGGCAAATTAGATGACAAATCAATGTCAACATCACATATATTAATGATAAAAATGTGACTGGAATCTTAATTGCAGTCAATTTAATTTTTTAAATGATTATATTAAGAAATTTATTCTTTAGAAAATTGCTAGTGTATATTAGAAATAAACATGACTATAAAAATGTGATAAAAGTGAATGAGCACATACTATAAAATGATTTCTTAATTTTATGTTCAGATCTTTAATAAGAAACTTCATTTTGCTTCATTATATATCAATATACTACTTTATGTTTTACAAAGATTTTACTTTATAAAATAATTTTAAATAAGACTCTTACATTTACTAACATAAAAATACCAATTTGCTAGTCAGTAAATATCTCTGTCTGACTTTTTTCTCTTAGCATAATGCCTTCAAGTGTCATTCATGCTATTGCAGAGGGCAGGATTTCTTTGTTTTTATAGTTAAATAACATTCCGTTGTAAATATTGACTACAAATTCTTTATCTACTCATAGACACTTACATTGTTTCCATGTCTTGGCTACAGTCAATAATGCTACTATGAACCTGGGAATGCAGATATCTTTTTCAGTTAGTATTTTTGTTATCTTTCAGACCTGTGGTTATCAGAGGTGAAGGTTGGGGGAAGGAGAAATTACAGGAAGGTGGTCAAAACATAGCAAGTTCCATGCTGACAGACACTAAGGTGTCCCAGCTGATAGTTTAGCCAGTCCCTGACCAGCTTGCCAACCCATGTGAAGAAGGCCGTTACCTGATCATCCAACTGCCAGCAAACCTGCCAGTTACCTGGGACGCAGGCGACAGATCAACAAGCCACAGCAGCATGGAAGCCACCCAACAGCCTGTTGCTGTGTCGTGGCTAAGTTGTGTCTGACTCTTTGTGACCCCTAGAACTATAGCCCACCAGGCTCTCTGTCCATGGGGTTTTCCAGGCAAGAATACTGGTGTGGGTTGCCATTTCCTCCTCCAAGGGATCTTCCTGACCCTGGGATCGAATGCACATCTCCTGCGTTGGCAGGTGGATCTTTACCACTGAGCCAGCAGGGAAGCCCCCATCCAACTGCCTACATAATTATACACTAAATAAAAGGACTGCTGTGTTAAGTCACTAAAACCAAATAGAAAAAAACAAGGTACAATGTTCCAGTTATAAATAAGCACTAGCAGTGTAATGTACAACATGATGACTATAGATAATCCTGCCACAAAATATATAGGAAAACTTAAGAGAGTAAATTGTAGGAGTTCTCACCACAAGAAGAAAATTTTACCTTTATTCTTCTCTTCTTCTCTTTAAAAATTATACCTATATGAAAAGATACATCTTAGCTGAAGCTACTACAATAAACATTTCACCATATGTGTACATCAAACCACCATGCTGTATGCCTTAAATAAATACAGTGATACATTTCAATTATTTCTTAATTAAATTGGAAAAAAATGAATGGTATGCATCATTCCTCTATATGTATATGTACCAAAACATATATAACTATAATTAATTTTAGTATTCCCTCTTCATTTTCAGAAGCCTAATTTGGACAATAAAGTATCTGACCACTCTGCTATGAAGAGACCATTCCCAATCACTCTTCAAAACTAAGCAGGCTGCTTTCACTGAAAGGCAGATATATTTCCTATAAGGTGGTAAGTCTTGGGAATCAAATTCTTTTTTGAGCCCATAAATACAGTTGAGAAAGTAAATGGCTCTATGGCAATTCCCCAGCCCTAGAGATTGTGGGCCTGATCAGAAAGCTGACAGAGGAATTTGTTTTCTTAAGTAGCAACACTACATAGGGTAGGGAACGTGTTCAAGTGCTCAGTGGCAGATACTGGCGACAGTCAAGTTGGTCGGTGGTGACTGCTCTTTCCCGCTCTTACCCTAATGACTCCCCCATCTGCTTCTTACCCCTGGGCTTCCAAACAGCACTGCAAGTGTTCTAGAAACTCAATTACACTAGCAGAATCAAATGACAGGAACTGGGTATTCTTTGAAGGAGGGCAAACATTTTCAGCTGTGGTCAGCCCTACAAAATTTAGAAAGGACTTTCATTTTCTTCTACATACTGTACCCAATTAGGGGCCTTGTAACTTAAATTATGTTCCTTACAAACTTCCTCACTTGAAACTTCACAAAGTCAGGCTGCCTGTGGAGCAGAGAGGCAGTAATGAGCTGGCGTCTGCCAAAGTCAGGGCAATAGTGATTTCAAGGTCAGGGACTGGCAGAATGCTGAAGGAGAGATGACTGGCAAATATCAAAGGTACAGAAGAAGAAAGTGTATTCCAAGGATTTGTTGAAATTGGGCCACTGCTAGAAATTCCTTAAGGACGTCTGAGACAGTAAAATGAGCAGGGCTGTGAATAAATACTGCTTTGTGCATGAACATCTGTCTTTGTTACTTCCTCAGAGTCAATAAAGAGATATCCACATCTCAACGTGTATATAATGATGAAGCTTTCTTATCTTTAATCCAGAGGAGAATAGTAATAATGTAACAATTTTCCTCTTGTCACATGTTTCTGAGTGACTATTTAATGTGCCAACTACTTGAGATACTGAGGATTTAGTAGAGAACAAAAAGAAAAAAAGAAAACTCTATTCTTAATAGAGTTCATATTACAGTCAAAACTAGGCAGATGCCTGAAAAAGAGTGGCATGCTATTTTGAAGGGATTATCAGGAAAGATATTTGATCAAGAGACCATAAGGAAGTGAAGAAGCCACTGAAAAGGCCTGTGAGCAGCATACTAGGACACTGAAAGTCAGGAAGTAGTGTGACTTGCCTTGGCATGGACCAGAGGGAAATGAGAGAGGCGGGAATAAGGGAGACACTGAGCAGTTACCAGACCATCACAGAGCACAGAACTCTAGCATCTGCTGGGCTGATATTTTAATATATGGCAGTTAATATATAGAAGTATTACTTGCCTTCATTGCAAGGGGAAAATCAGTATGTCGGATGCTCTACACACTTTCAATACACTTGTATGGCATCTCTGCCTTTCTTGACTTTCTGGTCTCTATGGCTCTTAAACAGAGCTGCCTTCCCAGCATCTCCAGAATTTGGCCAAGACTTTCTATCACCTACTATTTAGCTCCCGTTTTCCTAGCTCTTAGCCGACAATCACCTGTGGACCCCTCAATCTTTGAAGAACCTCTTTGGACCCTGACACTTAACTCCAGAAACACAACACATTTTTGGTTTCAGCCTGCCCACTCTCATCTCCATCCTAAAAACACTCACACCTGCTCTTGCCTGTCTCCACCACCCACTGCCACAAGTATGCACACACCCCGACATGCTCCAATAAAATGATGACAACTACTGGTTGTTGAAATTCACACAATTGATGGCAACACTGGAGACAGAACGCTGGTGGCATGCATTCTTAATTGATCTTTCTTGATGACCTACAACAAGATTTGAAAAACTCTGAAATCAAACGTCACTAGGTTATTGTGTGCTCGTCTCCATTTGACTGTTCCAAAATTCAAGGAAGTTCTTCTATGATATTCTTATTTTTAGTTTAGTTATACCAACCTATTCCCATGACAATAAAAGCATATTAAAGATCTGCACGTGATATGTGTTAGATTAATGGAAAAGAATCTTACACTTCATCCCTTCCCACTTTTTTTCCCCTTTAAAATAACTTCTGTTTTACAAAATCCTATCACAGGAAAGTGGCCACTCAAAAGTCCTGCACTTAATAACAGATTCTATTTTATATGAAATCTAAGTCCCCTCTGTAACAAAAAGCAGTGCACAGCAGTCTTCTAAAAGCAATAACGGTGTAACAATTAAAATCCAGATAACCTAATATTGGAGAAGGCAATGGCACCCCACTCCAGTACTCTTGCCTGGAGAATCCCATGGATGGAGGAGCCTGGTGGGCTGAGGTCCATGGGGTCGCTAAGAGTTGGACATGACTGAGCAACTTCACTTTCACTTTCTAACCTGATATAACCAAGAAAGTTTTCTTTCTAAGAGGAAAAGACAGATGAGCTGGCAAGTACATACAGAAAATCATGGATTCAATTTCCAAAAGCTCAGGTCTAAATTCTTTAACCAGAGGCTGCTAGAGTCCAGCATCTTCTTCTTTAAAGTTATCAATAAATACACCAAGCAGCACTTGGTTGCTTGCTCAACTCAGAGCATCTTTTCATTACCCTTCCTCCATTCCAACAGAGCACACTCCTTTCTGGGAGATTAACACAATTTAGTCTTTGACAAGATGTTGCTTGTTATTGTTATTTATTTCCAAACTAATTCACTTATGGGAGGCCTAATCGAGAGTTGAACAAAACAAAAAGGAAAAGAAAATTATGTTTAAAAAGTACCATCCATAATTTTGTTAACCTTTTTTTTTCCTAAAAATTCCCAAAGGTTAGAAAAAAATCACAAGTTTCAGGAACTACCATGTGGTTTAACTTTATCAGATTACCTACTGTGAGGATTACAGTGTTGGATTTTTAAAGGATCATGCTCATGTTTCTTAGTTAAATTTCCTGATCATTTTTAAAAGGCTTAAATGAAGAGCTTTAGTCTGCAGTGCCTGAAATCTTTAAAAAAACTATTTTCACGGATAAGGCGCTAAACAAATAACTGAATAACTCTCAAACATTCTGTATCAACACAGTTTCTTCACTGTTTCTATACTTCTTCAGCCCAGAAAGAAAAATGCCACCAAGTTATATTGAGTTGATATTACTGTCTTGAATTCTTCTTCTTCTTAGGCTTCTTATTATAAACTGTTATTTCCTATGAAGTATCACCTGACTCACTTTCACTCACATTTCCTCTGTTCAAGCAAATGTCCCCATATGAAAGAACTTAGTTTATCAATATCTGTTAAAAAACAAAACATACTCACTACTCTCTCTTCTACTCTTCTTCCTTGCTTTATTTTAAAGTAATCTTCAATACAGTATTGTAAAGTAAAATAAAGTAAAAATAAGAAGGGGAAAAAAAAAAAGTCTACCCAAACTGCATCATAGACCAAATAAAAAACCTAAAACTATAAAGCAAAATAAATAAATAAATAAATAAAATAATCTTCAAGTTCAACAACTAATTTTGGTTTGTTTCTGCTGACTAATGCATGTGTAGTATTTTGAGACTTTGTGTTGATAGAGAAAATAATATTAGTAATAAAATTAACTGAATGTATTCTACAGGCTCAAATCCCAGGATAAGATATAAGATCACTTCAATTATCCCTTGGAATGTGATCTTTAAAAAGGGGTTTAGGTAGTAAAACCTTTCTATATATATATTTATATACATATATATATATATATATATATATCTACGATTTCCTCTAAGTGCTTAAGCATTCTCAAGTAATTTCTGAACCCACTGTCCTCTGAAAGATCAGATTAAAACAGCATCCAAAAGTGTCCCCTTAAACTCAGAAAATGTTTCTGAATGTGAGCAGTCAGCTGGCAGTGTTGCTCCTTCACACATACCAACCAATAGGAAAAATGCAGGCAATGCACCTGTCAGACTCTCCACGGGAAGGCATTTCATCTTAACTGAAACTATTCCTGAAGGGAGACAGAGTTCTTCTCAGGCCCAGCTTTTGACTGTTTTTTGAGATGCACTGGTTGCCCTCAAATTCACTGTGCATATGGGAAATGGGGGGCTTCCCTTGGGGCTCAGCTGGTAGAGAATCCGCCTGCAATGCAGGAGATCGGGGTTCCATCCCTGAGCTGAGAAGATCCCCTGAAGGGAAAGGCTACCCACTCCCGGATTCTAGCCTGAAGAGTTCTATGGACTGTATAGTCCACGAGGTTGCAAAGAATCAGACACGACTGAGCGACTTTCACTTCCATGGGAGATGGAAATACTTAAAAGTTATTAAAAAAAAAAACACTAAGCAATGTAAAATTGCAGATATTACCAGTTAGTTGTTAGGAAAGGCAAAAAAAAAAAAAAGTACAGATAATACTAGTAATATAGTAGAAGCTAAAAATCTACAATAAAAGTAGCACTTGAAATTAGCCAGTATTTTTCAGAATTAATTGTTCAGAAGTACCAGCCAAAACACCTAGAGACACGTGCATTAGAAACTTCAATACCACCAGAGTTTTAGAGTTGAGATGAATGTATGTTAAGTCTCCTAATCCAGATAAAACTATAAAATTGGACAATCAAATTAAATGACCCTTAGTCTTAAGTTTTATCATTCCTTCTCTCTCTTCTTCTCCCTTTTTTAAATCTGATCACACTTTTCTTGAAAATCTCTCCTCCACAAACATCATTACATGCTACATTTCTAGTCCTCATTCTGATCACTCTTTCTCTGATATTTCCAAATGACTACAGGGCATTTTGATTTGCATGCTTCTATAGGGATCTAAAAACTCAGTATTTCTCACACTGAACCCTTCTTTTTCCTGCAGTCTAATTTTTCCCTTCTATGTTCTATTTTTCTATTGGTGGAGATGTCAAATCATTTTCAATTGTTTCTATGATCTCTTCTGGATTCTTTTTCATCTCTTTCATTCCACTCCTATCATTATTGAATCTTTTTTAGCATTCACAAAATATTAGAATGGCCTTCTCCTCAGCATTTACCTGTCTTTACTCATATTGGTGAGTCCATTTTACAACCTGAAGCATTTCTAATTATTCTAGATGTTTTAAAGGCCTCCTAGTTTTCTTTTTTCTTTTTTGGTATGGAATTTCTGTGTCTTATGTATCTTTAGCTTTATTCCAGATGATGCCAAACTCTCCTCAGATTTTGTGTGGTTTTTTTTTGTTATTGTTTTCTTTGGCTGCTCTGGGTCCTTGTTGCAGCACCAGGGTTCTAAGGTATGTGGGCTCCATAACTGCAGTATATGGGATCTCAGTTCCATGACCAGGGATCGAACACTACCTCCTGCATTGGGAGCACGGAGTGTTATCTGCTGGACCACCAGAAAGTCCCCCTTTTCCTAAGGACAAAGTCCTAGCTTTGTCCAATACAACCCTTACTCGATGAAACAGGCTGATTGGAGGTTTCCTCACTGCAAACAATGCAGGAACATAGGAGGGAAAGAAAAGAAGACCTAGACTTCTTATGCACTGTAGAAGGGCACCTCTCTTGGCTCTGCCTAAGTTCAAGGGTGTGAGGAGGCGCAATTCAGCCGTGTGTCTGGAAGGAGGAGTATGGACTGTTTGTGGACCACACTGAAAATTAACACAGAGCTGATCCTAGCACACCTTGACATCCAGAAATTGTCTCAAGAGGTACCATAGAACTACAGTTTAACCTGGTGTAGCTTTTCACCACTACTGGTGAGAATTTCGCTACTTCTGCAGAGGGAGCCATCTTTTCCTACTCTGCTGACATGGCTTTATTATAACATGTTGGAGAGGCCTTAATACATAAGAGAACTTGTAACAGATCTGTGATCTGAAAGAAAAACAGTATCAACTAGCTAAGTATTTAATAGCTCATAACTAGAGAACACTTAGTATGTGTAAAATATAAGACTTTGCATTCATTTACTTATGTAATTCACCAGATAAAGTACCATTATTAACATTTTACAGGGAAGAAAAATAAAGGCAAAGATAAATCAAAAAACTCACTAACCAGTGTGTGACAGAGTAGGAATCAGAACTAGGAAGTCCAATTTCAGAGCAGGCCCTTTGAACCAACTGTGGTAGTGTACTGCTTCAATAGAAATGATTTAGCAAGTATATTTCAATGATTTATTAATTATATGACATGCTTCCAAGAAAGAAGAAAAGTATACGTAAAAATCAAAGTTTAAAGAAGGGTTCATCAGTCTTCCTCAAATGCAGAAATATTGAGTTTCTAACTGCCTTTATCTAAGACATCTAATCATTCAGTTCTTTGAGGCTATGATTTGCAGCTGACACATCCAGGCATGGGTACCAGGCCAAAGTCCTCATGAAAAACAGATAGCATATAGGTATAACTGAAACACTTTTAATGTCTTGGGAACTAATTTGTTAATAACTACCCTTCATATTTTATTAAGGTGAAAACATCTTCCTCCATGGAAATGACATAGATATCGAGGATCTCAGAGTCCTTAGTCAAATGGTGGTGGTGGTAGTTTAGTTGCTAAGTCGTATCTGACTTTCCTGACCCCATGGACTGTGGCCTTCCAGGCTCCTCTGTCCATGGGATTTTCCAGGCAAGAATACTGGAGTGGGTTGCCATTTCCTTCCTTAGTCAAACACCTGAGAAAATTCAAAAATACTTTTTGGGAAAAAATAATTCTACCCTCTGGCACCCTAGCAGTCCTCTTCCAAACAGAAGCTGAATGATCCTCTGTCAAGATCAGAGTATGAGCCAGGTTTTGAATTTTCCAATGATAATGCCAGGCCTTTTGCCTGCATGCCACACATATAAAGCATACGGATGCCACTTTAATTGACAATGCAGATTATCTACACTGTGGCACTCCTGAGAGGATCCAGCCAAGAATTTACAACAGCCCCGAATTTGCAAAGAGCACATGTGACATATTAATGCAGGAGAGTCAGGAGATGCCAGTTGGATTCCTGGGTCAGGAAGATCCCCTGGAGGAGGAAATGTCAACCCACTCTACTACTGTTGCCAGAAAAATCCCATGGACAGAGGAGACTGGTGGGCTACAGTCCATGGGCTCCTAAAGAGTCAGGCATGACTGAACAACTGAGCACAGACACAAAAGGACATAATAGCTACTCACTCATGCAGATTCTTCATGTCCTACTCCTATGTTAAATTGGCTCCTGAGATAGTAACTTTTGTTGCCTTTATTATCTTGAGTTTGTAGCCCCAAAGTATTTTAAAAGGGTTTGAGTTAAAGTCTACAAAATTTATAAGATTTACATGCTTAGTTTTTACAGAAGACTCATAGAAAATAGTCACTAGTTCACATTTTTCCATCTCCTATTAATTTGTTGGCAAAGACATCATGTAGTACAGAATTCTTATTTATATGCCTACAGGAAATATTAATTGCATAAAAAAATTAACTTTCTCTTCATTATGTCATGTTATATAAAAATTATCATCTTAAAATGCCATACAGTTATTATGTCTCACTGTCTGTATTTCACAAATCCAGCTACAGTGCAGTGGAGTCCTCTGCTTCATAGTCGCTTATGAAGCTGCAATTAAGGTGCCATGAGGGTTAAGTTCTCATCTGAAGGCTCAACTGGAGAAAGAGTTTCAAGGTTTGCTTACATGGTTGTTTGCTGAAGTGTGGTTCCTAAGGGTTACTGGATTCATTTCCTTACTGGATATTGGTTGGAATCTTCCCTAAAGTTCCTGTGATATGGATGTCCCCAACATGATAGTTTACTTTATGGAAACCAGCAAGAGAGAAAGCCTGTCAGCCAGCAGAACAGTAGTCACACTTTTATGTAGTCTAATCACAGAAGTGACATACCATCACCTCTGTTGTAGTCTACAAATTAGAAGCAAGTTACCATCCCAGGCACACTCAAGCAGAGGTGACTTTAGAGTCTGCCTACCACACCTTGTGAACTTCGATACATCTCATTATCATATTTTCCCTTGAATTTTGATAAATAATCCAACAATTCACCTACTAATAAGTTTTCCAACTTATTTTTATCTTACCATTTAATATTTCCTAATCTTCCATTTAATTTCCATTTGCTTTGCTGTTTAGTCGATAAGTTGGCTCTGACTCTTTTGCGACCCCATGGACTGTAGCCCTCCACACTCCTCTGTCCATGGCATTTCCTAGGCAAGAATACAGGAGTAGCTTGCCATTTCCTTCTCCAGGGGATCTTCTTGATACAGGGATCAAACCTGTGTCCTGCATTGGCAGGTGAATTCTTTACCAGTTGTTAATTCTTTACTATTTCTAGGAAACAAATATACTTTGGAGAAAGGTGTTCAGTTCAGTTCAGTTCAGTTGCTCAGTCATGTCCGACTCTTTGTGACCCCATGAATCGCAGCATGCCAGGCCTCCCTGTCCATCACCATCCCCCAGACTTCACTCAAACTCATGTGCATTGAGTCGGTGATGCCATTCAGCCATCTCATCCTCTGTCGTCCCCTTCTCCTCTTGCCCCCAATCCCTTCCAGCATCCGAGTCTTTTCCAATGAGTCAACTCTTCACATGAGGTGGCCAAAGTACTGGAGTTTCAGCTTTAGCATCAGTCCTTCCGAAGAACACCCAGAGCTTATCTCCTTTAGAATGGACTGGTTGGATCTCCTTGCAGTCCAAGGGACTCTCAAGAGTCTTCTCCAACACCACAGTTCAAAAGCATCAATTCTTCAGCGCTCAGCCTTCTTCACAGTCCAACTCTCACATCCATAAGGAGAAAGGTGTGGTATATACTAATAAATTAACAATAGGTGGTTAACAGGTGTCTTAGTCTGTTTGAACAGCTATAACAAGATACCACAGACTAAGCACCTTATAAACAACAGAAATTTATTTCTCACAGTTCTGGAGGCTGGACTCTGAGTTAAGGGTGCCAACATTATAGGGTGAGAGCCTTCTTCCAGGTTGCAGACTTCTCACTGTATATCCAGATGGTGGAAGGGGCTGGAGAGCTCTATGGAATCTCTTTTGTAAAAGCATTAATCCCAGTCATGAGGGCTCCACTCTCATGACCTAATCACCTCTCAAAGGTCCCACCTTATAACAATATTACATTGGGCATTAAGTTTTGGCTATGAATTTTGAAAAGACACAAACATTCAGAGCATAGCAACTGCTATTTAGATCAAGGTTCTAATACTTAAAGGTGCTAATTAATACCTCAATTCAGCAATACATTCAAGGAAATATAAACAGGCAAGATTTTTTTTAAAGAATGTATCCCCCTTTTGCCCCACTCTGTGTGCTAAGTTGCTTTAGTCATGTCTGACTTTTCGCAACCCCATGGACTGTAGACCACCAGGCTCCTCTGTCCATGGGGTTCTCCAGGTAAGAATACTGGGTGGGTTGCCATGCCCTCCTCCAGGGGATCTTCACAATCCAGGGATCAAACCTGGGTTTGATTAAACCACCCAGGGTGATGTGGTTTCTAAGTCATCTCTGATTCTTGACTCTCTCAAGACTGGATGTGAAAAAATGATGTAGTTTGCAGGCTGAATATCTTGTTAAAGAAAATTATGGTGGTGACCTTTACAATAATCTATTCAATAATATATAATCACAGCTATAGTACAAACCCTTCTCTAATGTGACAATACAGGTTTTGAAATCATATATGAATTTAAGATTTCATCATTTCACTATGCCTTATTTTCCTTTTAACTGTGGTTGCAAAATAACTCTGCATTTAGATCTTTACACCTTGTATTCTCTGCTGAATTTTATGCATTAGTGAAAGAATTCCATTTACTAATCAAGACATCTAATTTAAAGCCTGCCTCACTTCCAATTTCAGGTAACAATAGTAAACAATTCTAATAACATCAGAAATGGTCAAAATATTTGAAGGGTTATTTATCTTGCCTAAACAATATGCAGAATTAGAAAAAAGTAATTTATATTTTAGTAATTAGGCTTTTCTCATTTCTTTCCTTTTTTAGTCAAGCTATAAACTGATGAATTGAAAATAGATGATGTCAGTACAGATGGTTGGATAGCATCACTGACTCAAAGGATATGCATTTGAGCAAATTCTGGGAGGTGGTGAAGGACAGGGAAGCCTGGTGTGCTGCAGCCCATGGGGTCACAAAGAGTCAGACACAACTTAACAACTGAATAACAATAACAACAAACTTCAACACAACAAATATTTTCTGGCATGTCTCTGGCTTGAAAAAAGCCAGGAATTTCCATGGGTGGTAGTTATACAGCTTCTAGTTGTTCAGCCTCACAGCAATAGGAAGGGGAAAAAAAATCCAGTTTTTAATTCACTGGCCTTTTAACATGAAACATAAAGGAACACCCATGAATGCAGCATTGGTGCACAACTGCTTTCCCCAGGAGCCTGATATAGCCTGAGTAACTGCTCCAATACTAAGCAACATCCATCCTAGACAATGCTACTGGCAGGTTCATGCAGGAAGGGCGAGGAGGTTCAACTGGAACCAACGCTCTCACGCCTTTTATTTTAATAGCTACAGCTTTCACCTGCGAGTAACTGGGCTCTGAGCCCATCTTCTGGTTCATTCCTGGATAACTCACTGAAATACTCAATAAGTTCACCAATAGTCACTTTGGTAGAAATATAAAGACTTTCTGGGCTGGCTTGGAGTTGGTCATAAACTCAGGGAAAAAATAAGTTGATTTAACCTACCCCATGAAGTAGACAGAGCCTGCAGGAACAACACTGTATGTATGGAATTAACGAGCTCTAACAGGGCAGAAGCCAAGGGTCTTTTTTTTTTTTCCTTCTTTGTATCTCCAACATTCACCATAATGGAGAGCTCCTCATCAGTGATTTTTACAAAAGTTTTTTTAAGTCAATTAAATTTGTTTGCATCTACAAATTATGCAATGAATTTCATGTATTGTCATGAGTATATTGTTCTGGATATTTATGGGGTTGGTAATTATCTATAAAATGGCCAGAAGAACTTAAAAAAAGGGGAGGTAAGTTGCATACTACAGAGAGCTTCAGAAAATGAGCAGAAGCCGATACACACTTTTCATGAGCCTATCGTACACTGGAAATACACTGCAGAATTGCATAGCGAAAGAATTCTGGAGGGAAGTTTGGGGGAGAAATGATATGGCTGAGTTGCTTTGCTGTACACTCAAAACTATCGCAACATTGATAATCAGCTAACATAGTGTAAATTCAGGAAGTTTCACAGAACACGATAATTGAGATTGACCGTGAAAAAGTGTAGACTATATTCCAACCTTAAGCAGACATAGTGAATGATTGAAATCTGTATTATTTTCACTGACACTTATCATGGAAGATCATGTCCAAATATCCTGGCAACAGTTGGCATTCTTTTAGGTAGGCTTCAAATACTTCCCACAAACCCACAGTAGACAATAAAATTGGTGTCTTTTACTGACAACTCTGTTGATTGATCGATGGGGTTCAGAACCTACATGTTGTTGTTTAGTCACTAAGTTGTGTCTCTTTTGCAACCCCATGGACTGTAGCCCACCAGGCTCCTCTGTCCATGCGGTTTCCCAGGCAATAATACTGGAACGGGTTGCTATGCCCTCCTTCAGTGGATCTTTCTGACCTAGGGATTGAACCCAATATCCATTCTTTACCACTGAGCCACTGGGAAAGGCTACAAATAGCCTGTGGCACAAAATGTATTCAGTTGGCTCCTTGGAAGAAGTTGTCAGCCATACAGTCTTCTCAATACCTAACCAATTGTGCTTTCTCCATTTTCCCTTAACATACTTACAATCCAGGCAGGATCTGCCTTACCATCCACTATGTTCCCCAACAAGCACATAGGACAGAATTCCTCCATAATGCCACAAGGCCAAGAACTCTTCCTTGGAAGAGGATTTTCAATGTGTTGAAGAAGGTAATAAGAGAAAGGAAACTCTAATTCTTAATCAGCTATTAACCAGTTAAGTGCCAACTCAAAGATGTGCAACAATTAGAAAATGTCACTTTTTAAAAATGCATAAAAGCATAAAAAAGCATATTTAAGATTAAATCTTATAATGTGGAACAACATTATAGAGAAAAATATGTAAAATTTACTATTTAATGTCTTACAAGATTGTCTAAGTTATGCTGAGTGCTGCAAAAGTCGCTTCAGTCGTGTCTGCCTCTCTGTGACCCCACGGACTGTAGCCCGTCAGGTTCCTCTGTCTACGGGACTCTCCAGGCAGGAATACCGGAGCAGGCTGCCATGCCCATCTTCCCAGTCTAAGGACTGAACCCAAGTCTCCGGCATCTCCTGCCCTGGCAGGCACAATCTGTATCACTAGAACCACCTGGGAAGCCCGAACTACATGGAGAGCTTTATCAGATTCAGGAATAAGTGCAAATTCTCTTAAAAGTATTAGGTATGCAATTTCCATAAAAATCATAATAAAATTGTGATCAACATAGCATGAAATAACAGAGCATAAAGACAATTCGCATGGAAGATGAGTTAAAATTAACCAAAGCAATTTTTAACAATATAATAAAAAATAGGATAATACACTATCAGTACTCAGTGATACAAACAGAATTGTGTCAACATATGGAGAAGCCATCTAACCAGTGGAATAAAACAGAGGTGCATCTATACATAGACTTGGTTAATAAGACTGCACTACAAAAAACAAGGTAAATAACAAACCCTGTAGTAAATGAAGCTGTAAGAAAGCTATTTGTGCTCATAAAAATAGACATTATCTCATCTTATACACAAAAATAAGTTGTGAATAAAGACCTAAATACAAGAACAAAACTATAAAACCTTTAGAATAAAGGTGAGATTGCAAATCATAATGGAGAGAAATTGATAGTATTGACTACATTTAAATTTAAAACCTCTGTATAACAGAGGAGCCCACGGAAAAATAAAAAGACAAGCCAAAGGCTTTGAGAAGACAGCTAGAATGTAAATTCCACATAAATGTTAGAAGAATATAGAAAATACTTCCGCAAAACAGTAAAATGAAGATAAAAACAAAATAGAAAAATGAAAAAACATCAACACAAATGATAAACTTGACAATATATTTAAATGCATGACTGATCCAGGAAAACGAAAATTAAAGACAGATTACATTTCATAACTATCAAATTGACCAAAGTGAATGATCAGTTGATCGAAAGATACCAAAAATTGATGAAGATATATAGTTGGTGGGAATTCATACAGCACTTTAGAAACCAATTTGGCGATACTCAGTAAAAATGAAGACGCCTGTGCTTGCAGTTCAACAATTCTGCTAAATTTCTGTCCAAAAGAAACTGCTGCCTATGTACACAAAGTGTTATGTCCTTGGTTAGTAAGAAAAAAGAATAAGAAATAAGAAAAAAGCGAAAACAATTCATCTCTAAGAAAAATAGGAAAAATCTGGGTATGTACATGTTGTGTGTCTGTTTTATACTATGATTAAAAACGACGAAACTGATCTACATGTCAAAACATAGAAACAACACATTATTGACTGGAGGTGTATTAATATGTTTTTAGAGAGTGATACAATTAATATCACTAAGTTGTTAGAAAGTTGTTAGAGCTTAAAATTGATCAAGGTTTCAATATACAACTTATGAATGTTGCTATCATTTACATTTTGCTTTGTTAGGTTTTTGTTTCATCCTTGTGTGCGTTACAAACACAAGTTAATCACCTCAAAATTTTCAAAAATGATGCACTGCAAAATTTTAAGTGAAGAATTTTTTCGTTAGTTTTATGCAGATACTTTCTCTGATTGTCTGAGCAACATATATACTAGTGTTTCAGAAGATGATAGTTCTTCAGAATATTGTTCTGATTCAATGTGAATATTAGCCCAACAAAAAAAAAATCCTTAGTGATTGATTCTAATATGGAAAGTGAAAATAAAACTCACAATGCTGGAGAAAACTTTACAAGTGTGTCAAGTATAACTACTGACTGTAATAACCCATAAAGTGTTAATGAAATAAGAGAATTAATTTTTGGCCAGCCACAGGCATCAATTTCTGCAAAAATCCTAGATCAATAATGAGTTAAAAGGACATAGTGCTGAACTTGCAAGGCAAGTTGCAAACAGACATAGTCAAGAATTACCAAATAACTACTATATCCCAAATCACTGCAGATGGTGACTGCAGTCATAAAATAAAAAGATGCTCGCTCCTTGGAAGAAAAGTTATGACCAGCCTAGACAGCATATTAAAAAGCAGAGACATTACTTTGTCAAGAAAGGTCTGTCTAGTCCAGGCTATGGTTTTTCCAGTGGTCATGTATGGATGTGAGAGTTGGACTATAAAGAAAGCTGAGTGCAGAAGAATTGATGCTTTTGAACTATGGTGTTGGAGAAGACTCCTGGGAGTCCCTTGGACTGCAAGGAGATCCAACCAGTCCATCCTAAAGGAGATCAGTCCTGGGTGTTCATTGGAAGGACTGATGTTGAAGCTGAAACTCCAATACTTTGGCCACCTGATGCGAAGAATTGACTCATTTGAAAAGACCCTGATGCTGGGAAAGATTGAGGGTAGGAGGAGAAGGGGACAACAGAGGATGAGATGATTGGATGGCATCACCGACTCAATGGACATGAGTTTGGGTGGACTCTGGGAGTTGGTGATGGACAGGGAGGCCTGGCGTGCTACGATTCATGAGGTCGCAAAGAGTCAGACACGATTGAGTGGCTGAACTGAACTACTATATCCCATCATTTGTCTATGACTTACACTATATGAATGAGTAAATCTCTGAATCCCTACTGAATCTTACATTTTATAGAAGAATGGTAAGAATTTTTAACTCTCTGAATATTAACAGACAATATTCACAGTGTACTTTTAAAGCAATCACATATATATTTTAGTTTTAGTTCATTTTGTATTCAGTAGAGGCCTACTCAGTCACTGGCCCAAAGAGAAAATGTATGTAATATCATTATTAAGTATGTAGTTGTAGAAATCATCTTTCAGTGACAGAACTTACTGCATAGAGATGAATATTAATATTTGTAATTCTAGATTTTGGATTTAGATGCTGAATATATCTCTCATTTCTAATGGAGTTCTGCTTGAAAGTGAGTCTAGTGTCATCGTGTCATTTTTAGAGGATAATGACTATTTTACACAAATTCATCATGTAATTTTCTCTCACTATCAACAATGAACCAGTGGATATTTCTAAGACTTTTTAGCTCATATGAAACATTATCTAGCCTTTTTTCATTTTTAAATTGATTTAAAAATTTAAAATACTATCATATTTAATTATGATACTATCATAATTATTAAATATGGTATAATATTTAGTAATTAGTAAATATTACATAATTATCAAATATGATTACTATATTTCCTGTGGTATACAATGTGATACAATTAGTATACAATTTGAAGACAGGAAAAACATGTATTGATTATGAATATCTACATTTGTTCTAAGTTCAAAGATACACATGGAAAAGATATACATCAAATTCTGGAAAGGTTTCCTCTGGACAAGAGAGAAAAGGATAAGGTAGGCAAGACCTTAAAAGTATCCAAAATAGTTTCCTTATTTATAAAATAAGAAATATCTGAAGCAATATAGTAAAATGTTAACATATATATATATATAAAAAATCTGGATTCTGGGTGCATGAGTAATCTATTATCATATTTTTCTGAAATTTTCTGCATATTTGAAATGATATATATAATTCAAGATCAAAATAAACATATTTTAAAATGTTTTACTTAAAGAGATAAATATTATTTCTAACTTTTCACACCACAGAACATAAATCTGGAATGTTTGTAAACAGAATGGTATGGCACCAAACACGTATTCTAAAAAATAATCAGATTTACTATACTAAAGATGGATTAACGTTTCTAAGGATGTGACTATATGAGAGCTACTTGATTACAACTACATAAGGTACTTGTCATATTTCTCTACGGAATTAGATGATCTGATGGAATCTAGCATGACCTCCTGTTAGTAAACAGTTGCATTAATCATTATTGTACTGGCATGTCTCTCAGGATAATTACATATTTATGATTCAATTTCTCAATATCAGTATGTCCATCCAATGATCTTTATATGACTAAAGATATGACACCTTTGCGTATGTGTTCAGTTGCTCAGTCGTGTCCGACTCTTTGCAACCCCAAGACTGTAGCCAGCCAGGCTCCTCTGTTCATGGGATTTCCCAGGCAAGAATACTGGAATGACTTCATTTTTATTCTCCAGGGGACGAAAGCTGTGTCTCATGCATCTCCTACACTGCAGGCATATTCTGAGCCACTGGGGCTTCCCTTGACACTTTTATCATGGATGATAAATGGAACAAGATGGGCACAAAGATAAATCATAGGAACATGACCATCACCAATGGTTCCATCTGCCATTAGCCATATCTCTGCCAAGGAATTTAATATTTTCTGAGCTTGCTCAGAATCTGGCTAAATTAGTCAAAAGCTGAGTTGATAAGGATGACTGCAGTGATGAAGATAAAATATAGTGTTTGGTGGTAAGTAATATTTTAATAGAAAGTGACCCATCCCTATCAGTGTATTTCTACTTGCCTGGATAGATGTTTAGATGGATAGATGGTCCATCCTGAACAGATATATCCAGTGGATTTTTTGCATTTGGCTTCTTTAATCATATTAATACTTTTTAAATTCATCTACATTTTAGCATGCATCAGTCCCACATTTCTTTTCATCGCTAAGTAGCATTCTATTGTTTAGATATACCGCTATTCATTTATCCTTTCAGCAGCTCATAGACATCTGAATTATTTCCCCTTTTGCTATTATGAGCAATACTACTGTGAGCATTCATAAAGTCTTCTTTGTGAGCACGTGTTTTCATTTCTCTCAGGAGACACCTAGGAGTGGAACTGCTGCACTGTGGGATAATTTAACTTTTTCAGAAACTTTTAAACTGTTTCCCAAAGTGACAGCATTATTTTACATTCCCATTCATAATATATGATTGTTTAAGTTTGTCTGTATCTACACCACCACTTAACTTCCTACCATTTTTTAAGCCACAACATTATTTGGGGGTAGTTAGTTACATGGCAATATATTACAAAAGTGATTTGATTATTTATTTTACCCCTCATCACTAGAATCTAAATTTCACAACAGCATGAATCTTCATTTGCATTGTTCAGTCATCTAACAGAAATTTGCAGGTTAAAGCTGCCATCAGTAATACCTAAATATTGAATCTTCAGAGCAACCACATTAAGTAAGCAGAGCTGCCCAACATTACTAAACAATTTCTAAGGTGACTGATTTTCACCGGCACCTACCTAAAATCCAAAGCAGTAAACAAATTTTAGGAGAGTCTATTGCATTTAAGTCATCAAGCAAATTATAAACATATATGACAAATTTAGATAAATTTAGAATAACAGAATGAGTCATAACTGTATATACACATATAAACATATACATACGTAAAATATATATACATACACATAAATATATATGTATACACACAAACATATATATATATACACACACATTTCCAGACAGTCTATTGCCTCTGAAGATCCCCAATATAAGGTAAGTATAATTCACAGGAAAGGAACACACACTGAAATGTGAAGCACCAAAAGAAATTCACAATAGCTAATGACTGCCTGGCTCTGATTCATCTGTAGCGCCCTGTGGAAAAATCATTAGAAAAAAGTGCTTTAGAAAAGTCTTAGCCAGTCTAAGAGTCTTTAGAGAAGCCTCAGCCAGTCAGGTCCCAGCTGAGAGCTCAGTAGGTATACTCAGCCAGAGGTCCAGAGGGACATATGTTTAAAAGCCATTGTCACCTGTGGTACTGTGATACTCAGGAATCTAGCCCAGGGAGCACTTACCCCCATAGTACAGGAAAAGAGAAAAGGCTGGATGCCCTGAGATAGAAAAAAATTATTTATGCAAAAGATTTTCCTAAGGAAATGCGTAAATTGAATTATAAGCTCATATTTTTAGGAAAATGGCATCTACTCGATCTTTATTATTTTTTAATTGGCCTATTTTCAAATTAAGAGAGGTAGAGAGAGGTAATTAGAGGCAATATTAAAATAATCAAAATAGAAAGAAAAATTCAATGTCCCTACCTTGGGCTTACTGGAAAGGTCACTGCAATAAATTTAGAACAACAGAACAAGAAGAAGTCATAAGAGTTATTTTAGATAAACTTCCTGCCTTTAAGGAGGACTTAATCTAAACTGTCCTGTAAAGAAAATCTTTTTTATCATGGTCTTACTATTTTCCAGAGAATATTATCAGTATCCATTGGCAGCACAACCTATAGCTGTACAACGTTCTGAAAATTATCGTGAAGAAAAATAACTCAGATAATTCATTGTTTTAGTGAAATTATCCATAGGAGCAATCTGCAAAATTCTAGTGTAATTGGATTATTGCTGTAATACTTTTGTCAAGACAAGCTGAACTTTTTTCCTTGATGTGTCCCTTAAAACTGAAAGATAGCAGAATATACCACTCCCAGATTTTCCAGTTTGGCATAGAATTATGATTTGAACTGAACTATGAGTTGAAGGCAACTGAGAAGCAGATATAAGAAAAGCTCCCTACTTCCCCTATCTGCTAAACCAATTCTTTCAAGAAGAACAAAAGTTAATCAATGGAGACAACTTTAGATCCTATTAGCCTGGAGATGGCACTCAGTTCAGTTCAGCTCAGTCGCTCAGTTGTATCTGACTCTTTGCAACCCCATGAATCGCAGCACACCAGGCCTCCCTGTCCATCACCAACTCCCAGAGTTCACTCAGACTCATGTCCATCGAGGCAGTGATGCCATCCAGCCATCTCATCCTCTGTTGTCCCCTTCTCCTCCTGCCCCCAATCCCTCCCAGCATCAGAGTCTTTTCCAATGAGTCAACTCTTCGCATGAGGTGCCCAAAGTACTGGAGTTTCAGCTTTAGCATCATTCCTTCCAAAGAAATCCCAGGGCTGATCTCCTTCAGAATGGACTGGTTGGATCTCCTTGCAGTCCAAGGGACTCTCAAGAGTCTTCTCCAACACCACAGTTCAAAAGCATCAATTCTTCGGTGCTCAGCCTTCTTCACAGTCCAACTCTCACATCCATACATGACCACAGGAAAAACCATAGCCCTGACTAGACGGACCTTAGTCGGCAAAGTAATGTCTCTGCTTTTGAATATGCTATCTAGGTTGGTCATAACTTTTCTTCCAAGGAGCAAGGGTCTTTTAATTTCATGGCTGCAATCACCATCTGCAGTGATTTTGGAGCCCCCCAAAATAAAGTCTGACCCTGTTTCCACTGTTTCCCCATCTATTTCCCATGAAGTGATGGCACTAGGGGAATCTAAATAACAAACTTTACTGACTTTCCTTTATCTTCATCCTTGGCACCCTAAAACTACTTTATTTTGTAATGTCATTTTTACACAAATGTTCTTTGTTAAAGATGCTATACAATGTAGACTTATAAGGTACCAATTAGAGTTATTTATTTTAACCTGGATATCTCCCATATATACATGGGGTATATGTGTTAATAAACTTGCATTTGTTTTTCTCTTGTTAATCTTTAATTTCAGTGTTCTCAGACAAGAACTCCAAAGGGGAGAGGGAAAATTATTTTTCTTCCCCCAAAATACAGTAATTCAATAAACAAGACCAGAGAAACCCCCCAAATTATATATCAGCCAAAAAAAAATCTTTCCATTTATAGAAGGTCACTAAGCACATTGGACAGAAAATGAATTTCTATTGTGGAAAAGAAGCCTATCTGTAAGAATCTTATCAAAATGTGAATGCAACAAGCTACTGGGATATCAGAATGGAACTAAAATACAGTAGTAGTAAAAATAAGCAACAACAACAACAAAACCGTTCAGGTTCTGTCCAAGCTCTCATTTGATTAAAATGTGACAACTTTGAGAGATATCTCACATTTTAAGGAAAGCATATAAATTCATATTCAGCTCCATCTGACTTAAAAACCTGTATTCTTAATAACTGGCTACAATGGAACACAGCCATTGAGTTGAAGCCATAATTTAACAACAAAAACTGACTCAATTGTATATTGATCATCAAGAGGAATCAGACTCCAAGAGAGTCATCAGCACAGGAAAATATGATCACTCATAGGGTTTGGTATAGAAATCACTTTTCAAGCCTAAAAAGTGTATACAATTGAAGATTTTTAGAACTTTAATGTCCAAAAGGAGAATATGTGTAGAGATAGACAGGATGAAAACATTGAAAAAAAATCAATAAGACTAAATAAGAGAGTAAGAATTGTTAGTATTTTTTCCCCTTTGTATTCTGGTAGATAACCTATACCTGCTGTCTCTAATCCACATCAGGAACTTTCAAAGTAGACATCTGCTTAGGTTGGGTGCCCAGAAGAAAAAGTTGAGATGAAGCATGTATGTGTTTGACTTATTAAGGAACTGCTCTCAAGAAACCAGGAAAAAGCAGGACATGGATATGAAGAAATGAACCATAGACATAATCTCAGGCCAAGTCCCTCAGACCCACGGGGGAACTCAGAAGAATAAGTTGCCCTTCAGATGTACGCTCCTGAGAACAAGGGAGTTGCCCTTCCACACTCTTGTATCCATTTGTCACAACTACAGGGATTCAGGAGATCTAGGGGAAACCCTCAGAGAAGGCAATGGCACCCCACTCCAGTACTCTTGCCTGGAAAATCCCATGGACGGAGGAGCCTGGTGGGCTGCAGTCCATGAGGTCGCTGAGAGTTGGACATGACTGAGAGACTTCACTTTCACCCTTCACTTTCATGCATTGGAGAAGGAAATGGCAACCCACTCCAGTGTTCTTACCTGGAGAATCCCAGGGACAGAGGAGCCTGGTAGGAGGCGGTCTATGGGGTCGCACAGAGTCACACATGACCTGAAGCGACTTAGCAGCAGGGGAACCCCTGAGAGCATCTGTTATAGCACCTTATTGTTGTTTAGTCACTAAGCTGTGTCCAACTCTTTTGCACGTCCTTGGACTGTAGCCCACCAGGCTCCTCTGTCCATGGGATTTCCCAGGCAAGGATACTGTAGTGGGTTGCCATTTCCTTCTTCAGGGATCTTCCTGACCTAGGGATTGAACCTTTGGCTCCTGCATTGGCAGGTGGGTTCTTTACCAGTGAGACAACAGTGAAGATGTTATAGTGTCTTACTCTTATTTCATAGAAGAGAGAGGAAAAGCAAACTCAGTATGCTTAGTACCTTTGGCCAATGCTCCGGAGCCTAACTCAGGGGTATTTGACTCCAAAGCCCAAACCTTTCCCAACACTCTATACTCTCCTATAATTGTTCCTTCATCTGAGTTGTTTACCATTTCTGTTTTCAGTTACTCATTCTCTGCCACTCTCTGTAAATGGTAGCAAAGCGTAGCAAATGTCACACTGATGGATTCTACAAAACCTTCCTGAAAATCTCCCTACCTGTGTCTCTTCCAGCCTTTGCTGAGATTAACAGTTTCTGCTTCAGGAACAAACATAGTGTTACATTAATCAGAAGAGCCTGGAGGCTGCAGTTGGCTCCACAGAGTGTTTTATAATAGAAGATGCCATTACTGATAGTCTCAGGCTTAAAGAGCCTCCAAAGATCATATGGGAAAGAGTGGCATGAGGAGAAAGTGCAGTCTTAGAAGCTGGGTGCATAAAGTGCAAAGCTGAATTTTGGAAAATACAGCACATTTGGGAGTATTATGGCAAAATAGCCAAAAAACCAGAATTTTTTCTGCCTTTCTGCTTAGGTTTTGGTTCCATTCAGACCAAGCCAAAATCTGAGACTTGATCAAAGCTGACTTTATTTTTTTTGCCATCAGCACTCCCTGGGATTGGGCTGGTTTCTTTGTTTCTATATTTCCTATGGTTATGTCTCCATTTATATCCTTTTTCTCTAGGCAATTTTGACACATTTCTGCTCATTTATTAATATCTTCATAAATGTAAAACCTAAGGCCCTATTTATCTAGTCATTGAAAGTCTATAAAACAGTAATGTGGGATGTAAAATATTCAGTAATTCTAAAGGGAAGAACATTCTATATTTGACCTTATTTCCATTGGTCCATTCATCAATGACTCAAGCATATGATCATCTTGATCATCATACATAAATAAGGACTGAGTCTCAAATGAGGGATTAAACTAAAATTACTTTAAAAGCAAGCACATCCAAGTCAATGCTTTATAAAACCTTGACTTGGATAATAATTTTGCTTGTCATCATTTTCATAAAAGAAGATTTACACATCCTGTGATAGCACTAACCTTTTCAAAGAATGGCAAGTACACTTCATATATTTAAGTAATTATGAATTGTGAACCCCTAAATTATGACATCTAAAAAAATCAGAGAAAATGTGGAGAATAGGAGAACTCAAATGATAGTAGTAAGTGACTTTATTCTACTTTCAAGCCTTCTCTGTTTAACTCAGTCATACCACCACATCTGGTACTTTTGGTTAAGTTACTCTAATTTCCTTCTATTAAAACTCTGCAGATCAAAAGTAGGTATATAAACAAATTAGTTAATTCAAAGTTATTCACTGAGTACCTGCTATTTGCCAAACATGTGGTGCTTTGGATGCATTAATGTTTTGGAGACTAGGAGGGAAAGTGTGCTGTGGTCCATACTATCGGGTTAGCCAAAAAGTTCATTCAGGTTTTTCTGTATACTCTCATGGAAAAATCTGAACAAACTTTTTGGCCAGTTCAGTAATTCCCATTCAGTCAATCACTCAACAAACATCTATCAAGTATCATCTCTGATACTGCGACACAGGGGAGAATAGGAATCACTGCCTTTCCTCTGGGAGCACAGGAGAGAGGAAAGGAGGTGAACTCCCGTAACTGTAATACGATTCAGGAGGCACTATGATGGAAGAAGTAGTCCTGGCGAGGAGGAGGGGTGAATGCTGCTCGGTGATCCAGCAGTTGGTCTTGAAAGAGGGGGCGGCAGTGTGAAGGGCAGCATACAACACAGTCACTTATACGTTCAAGACAAAGGAAAAAGCATGTGCAAATCTGCGGAAGCACAAAAATGTAACTGCAAGTGGTTTAGCTGGAGCTTGGTGTTGAACAGGGGGTCCTAAAGGACATAGTCTATCATGTTATAGAATTTACTCAGTACAGTTTAGTCTCTCAGTTGGGTCCGACTCTTTGCGACCCCATGGACTGCAGCACACCAGGCTTCCCGGTCCATCACCAACTCCCGGAGCTTGCTCAAACTCATATCCATGGAGTCAGTGGTGCCATCCAACCATCTCATCCTCTGTTGAGTTTAGACTCCACCCTAAAGGAACTGGGAACCATTATAGGATTTTGAGCAGCAGATTTCTTATATAGTTTGATCTGCAATTTTAAAAGATCATTCTGGAAGTTTAATGGAGGATTGGAGATATGAAGACGAGATTGTGAGTCAGAGAGATGATTCAACAGCAAACATATAATGAAAACCTTAACTAACAATAAAAATAATAAAGACAGCAAGTATCGTCTGCGTATTCCTTGTATGTCAAACTCCACAAGAAACATATGAACAAATATCTCACTGTTTTTTTTCCATCAACCGTATTTCTCTTCCCGTACAGTTTACATCATCAACATGTGCATTTTATAGATGAGGAAATGCAATCTAAGGAGGTTAAGAAAACCAAACAAAGTGTCAGAGCTTATAACTAGTAGAGCCAAGAGTGAAGCCCAGGGAAACACTGAAAAGATTTTATAAGTCAAAATCAAAGCAGATGAATACCTGATTAGATGAAAGACATGAGGAGGAATCACAGGGAATAGTCCACAACTGGTCACTTTCCTTTTCCCTACTGTATCAAGATTACTGGGGCTTGTGGGGGAGGGCAGGCATTATAGTAAGTTCACTACAGATGAACACGTCCCATTCAGAGAGCACGTTTGTAAGTCCCATTTGTTAGATCCAACAAAGTTAGCCGAGGTACCCAACTAACAACTGGCTATATAATATTATACTATAATAGGTTTATAATACTTTTCACATAAACAATACATAAAAAAAACACAAAGAGGAAACGTTTTAAATCTTATAGTATGTTACCTTTAGGAGTACAGTAGTACCAGTGACATCTCCACTGCGTTTATATCTCCTTCCGAACTTTCTGTGCCGTACTTTGTCTCTCGGTCGTGTCTGACTCTTTGCGACGCCATGGACTGTAGCCCGCCAGGCTCCCCTGCCCATGGGGATTCTCCAGGCAAGAATACTGGAGTGGGTTGCCATGCCCTCCTCCAGGTCCTAACTTTCTAAAGTACACGAAAGCACAGTCACTGGTAGAGAGGATGCACACACGTGACAATGTATACCAGACACGTGAACTAACTTGGGTAATTGGACATGCGAACATATATTCACATCTTTCAAAGTTCACAGCTTGAAGGTTTGTATGCAGGGGACTTACTGTGTTATACGCACAAAGGTAACCCACGACCTGACAGTAGTTATGACTTCCCTCAGATACCCTATAAGATCAGGAAGGAATAATGGCTACTCCCAGGCTGTGAATTTTGGAGACACACAGAAACTTTGGGAAGTCTGTACCTATCTCGGGTACCTATTTTCCTCACAGAAGTATCCTTATTCTGGAAGAAACAGCAAGAGACCATATAAAAATTCTTCCACAAATGCACCGAATCTGTAGGCTCAACGAGAGAGTCCTACCATTATTTGAAAAACCGACAGGTGAAAATTATTCTAGCAAATTGAGGCCACCATATACCCATGACTGGAATAGCTTATATTTCACATCCTTCATACAATTTATATCTCCACACTCTTTACAGAATTAAAAGCTAAATAAAGAAGGAACATGTGGTATAAATTAAGGAAAAGCAATGGTGTCATCGCAGTGAATAAATTTAAACCCTCTAGCAGGACCATGTACATTCCATATGCTTTATGTCCATATATACTATGTTATCTATGTTATTGTGGGGGCTTTTGTATCTACATATTTTTTAAGAAATAATTTTTGTAAGAGTCGAGAATGTGAAATCAATTGGCAAATTCTATCGAGGTCAATTTAATTCACAGACTGAAGGAAAATTAAAACACAAGTGGATAGTTAGAATACTTTCCTACGTCATCAATGGAAAATCTATTAAAATTTCACTCATAAGCCTAGCCTTAATTCATAAACGTGTTCCTCTACTGGTCCAGTAAGAAATTATTCTTTCATACAAAATAAATTTTTAAAATTTATACTCTTTCTAAGCCATCAACATGTTCCTTCAGGGAAATTACTTACAGAGTCAAAAAATATTAGAATTAAAATGAACCATAGGAAACATCCTGCATACCATTTTCAAATTAAGCTACATGAAAGTGCTCAACAGGATTTTTTTTTTTTCTATGAATAAGGGATGCTCTTGGCAAATGTTTGGGAGATTGAGTTATACCAAGATCAACATATTTCTTTACCAAAACCATCTTAAACTATGTTTTAATATGCTAATTAGCAGGGTAATTTCCAAAAAGATTCTTATACAGCAAGTTTTTGTTTTTTCCCTCTAGATTTGCTTTGTCATGGAACCTTTAATTCTGGCAATAATTATCAGTATCAATATTCTCCAGCACATAGTTCAGATAACTAATTTTATTTCATTTCCTCACTGCAGGAGATGATGAAGGACAGGGAAGCAAGGCTGCAGTCCATGGGGTCGCAAAGAGTCAGACGTGACTGAGCAACTGAACAGCACAGAAAGGATAAATGAAGATTCTCAGGATGATAAAATTCAATAGCGACAGAGCCAGAAACCTGTTTTCTAAATACTTCATCCAACTCTGGTTCTCTTTGACTTACTTTCGCCTTTCATGTGTTCAACATCTGCATTATTTTTCCTTGAGCACATTACGTGGCATTAAAACGACGAGGGTTGAATTAGAGATCAGTACAATAAGAAAACACTACTGGCTACTGTATCTGAGTGCCCAGCACTTGCCAGATGAAATCCAAATGACTCTAGCTTCCTGGCTTTCTTCCTCACAATAACACTGCAAACTACTGATGAACATATTATTCTTCCCATTTCATAGCTGAGGAAAGTACTTTAAAGAAATCTGTAATGTGTCGCATAGTTTAAAGGTCTGGCTGACTCAAATCCCCTGATTTTTGCACCTGATCACTCCACACTTTATGTCAGAAAAAGTAATGCTCCTCAAAGCACTATCATGAAGCTCTCTCTGACTAAATTCTGCAGAAGTAAAAAGTGGGTGGGCTTCTGAAACAGCCCTTTTCTCTTTCACTACAGATACTTGGAATCTATCTCATACTGACTTTTCCACATTATGAAAAACTCTCTACATTGGACCACGTTTGTCCTCTATTAGATTTCTGGTTTTGAAACCTAATGGCCCAAGACATTTTGCAGTTGAAAATGTTAAAAATGATCATTGAAGCATATTCTAATCATTACATTCTATGTAAAAACCAAGATATTCTAGGTAAAATTTCAGCTAAAGCTGTTGAAAGTGACTTTAACGAAAGTTACTTAAGTAACTGAAATACAGCTCACTCAACACAACAAATCTTTAGAGTTTTAATGGAGAGTGCCCAGTTGATTTAGTTCTACCTCAGATAAAGAATCCACTGATCCAAAATTTCCTAATGGAGTCAAATTAATTCACCATGGTTCCTCAAAATAGCATATAACTTATAAGAACCACAGCATTAGAATTAAATACATTATAATACAGGTCAAAATAAAACTCTCACTTATCTACCTACATAACAAAAAAGTAATAAATTCAGATCATACTCTACAAAATAATATTAGTATCAGTGACTCAAAAATTAACTTTAGGCACCAAAACATATAAAGTATTTATCCATTGGTCTGCTTTGAAATCAGACAAAAATAAATGAAGAGATAGACCTGACTAGTCTCTCTTTCTTCAGGGATGAACATTAGAGGGAGGAATGTTAAGGTCTTGAAACATCAATTAGACATTAAATAAAACTAATTTGCTGACTCTTGACATTTTGTTTCCAAGTTGTAACTTTATTAATAAGAAGCCTGATCCTTACAGCAAGGGCATGGATGTGAATGACACCAAAAGTAATAAAAATATTACCCATTGAGATCTGTCAACACTTCCTGCTTGTGGCAGTTTAAGGAGATCCCCTGACAGTGATTCATGGCTTGAAACTCAGAACCATCTGCTTTCCTGGAGAGTTCCTCAGCCAAGGTGAAGAGGGGGTTTTCACAGCTGTATTCTTTTTCCTTCTAAAGTCTATGGAAAAGTGTCCAACAAGCCACAAAAAGCTGGCACTAATCTGAATATGGCAGACATTATCCTCCATATGTTCTTATTTCAATGGACCCTTTTTACAGTAACTGTCTCATTTGATGCCATTTCTTTCCTCTCTTCACATTGTGAACTGTCAATTTTTCTCACTCTATAAACTTCCTAATATGCTTTGCATTCTGGACAGTTTGGCTTTTTGTCCATATTTATTTTAATGCAAGCTTCCTTTCCTATTAATACAATTTCAAGGTTTAACTGAATGTCCAATTAAATAACTTATTTCATATTTAAGGAAACCAAGGTAAGATATTTCATTGATCACCCTAAAGTCTTTCACAATGAATGAATCAGAACTTGAGCACTTATCACCCAAAACTCTGCCCAGAATTTACTATTCTATCCAAGAGAAACGTCAGTGTCTCTGATATTCTGACTGACCCTGCTTAATGAGGAAGAGTTTTTGGCTATTATCTAACAAATCCCAGGTAATATATCAGATGAACCAAATAATTTGAATTCTTATCAAACCAATATGAAAATAAATATATATAATTAAAAAGGTAATTTTTCCTTACATAGAAAGGGAAACTTTAAAAGTTAAAGTCAAAAATTAATTTCACGTATCTTTACCTCATATTCAAAATGTGATTCCAAATAAGCTCTAAGAAAATGTAGTACATGTAAATTAGATAATTATATCACAGAGAAGAGGTCTATTGTTATCTAAGATACCAAGTAAACTATTTCAGGATTCAAATCCCTGTGACCAGACAGTAGGCAAACTTGTCTTTCAGTATAAGTAGGTAAGTGGTAGAGGATACACCACTTTAAGGAGGATGGGAATGGAGCTACTGCTAGCATATATGGAGAAGATTAAACAAGTTGAAAAATCATTCTCATAAGCCATATGCAAGAAGCTGTATCTATCAAGGGTATGCCTTCCTCATGATGCAAATAGGAAGCTCAAAAAGTCTGGTGGAAACTTGCCTTGGTTCATAACCGACACACTCTCTTCTTCCACATTCCATCAAATAAAGTAAGCCCCATAGCCAAGACCAATATTAGTGAGGTGAGTTGAACCATGAAAATAGGTGAGACTATTTCAAAGAGAAACATGCACTTCAGTGTTCCCAGCAGCACTCTTTACAATAGGGAGGGCACAGAAACAATCTAAATGTCCATCAACAGAGGAGCAGGTCAAGAAGATATGGTACATACACAGCTCGGACTATTACTCAGCCATAAAAAGGAAAGAACTGCCATGTGCAGAGACATGAAGTGACCTAGAGACTTTCACACAGAGGGAAGTAAGTCAGAAAGAGAAAAACAAATATTGCATAACATCACTTATATGTGCAATCTAGAAAAAGGATACAGTTGAACTTATTTGAAAAACAGAAACAGAAGCAGAGACATAGAGGAAAAAATAAATGGATACCAAGGGGGAAGCAGGAGTGGGTTGAACTGACAGGCTGGGGTCGACACTGATACTAAGTATAAAATAACTAATGAGAACCAATTGTATAGTCCAGGGAACTCTACTCAGTGCTTTGAGGTGACCTAAATGGGAAGGAAATCTGAATGAGGGGATATATGTGTATGTATAACTGATTCAAACCAGTCAGTCCTAAAGGATATCAACCCTGAATATTCATTGGAAGCACTGATGGTGAAGTTGAAGCTCCAATATTTTGGCAACGTGATGCAAAGAGTCAACTCATCGGAAAAAACCCTGATGCTGGGAAAGATTGAGGGCAGGAGGAGCAGGGGGAAGACAGAGGAAGAGGTCATTAGATAACATCACTAACACAATGGACATGAATCTGAGCAAACTCTGGGAGATACTGATGGGCAGGGAAGACTGGCATGTTGCAGTTCATGGGGTTGCAAAGAGTTGGACATGATTTAGTGACTGAACAACAACAAATAACAGATTCACTTTGCTGTATAATAGAAACTAACACAATATTGTAAAGCAACTATCTCTAATAAAAATTAATTTTTTAAAAATGACACACTTGAAGAAAAAAGGAACTGAGAAAGGTGTACCTTGCTAAAATGATCAAAAGAAACTTTGAGTAGCTATATTAATTTCAAAGTAGACTTCAAACAAGAAATTTTTTCAGGGTTAAAGAGGTGTTGTTTAGTCACTAAGTCGTGTCTGACTCTGCAACACCATGAACTGTGGCCCATCAGGCTCCTCTGTCCACGGGATTTCCTAGGCAAAAATACTGGAGTGGGTTGCCATTTCCTTCTCCAGGGTATCTTCCTGACCCAGGAATTGAACCTGTGTCTCCTCCATTAGCAGGTGGATTCTTGACTACTGAGCCATCAGGAAAGCAAAGAGAAGCATTACATAACAACAAAGCCACCAGCTCTCCCAGAAGACTTAACAATCTTTAATGTGTACGCACAGAACAAAACGATGGCAAAATGTAAGATGCAAAAACTGACAGAACTTCAAGGAGAAAGAGACAGATCCACTATCATAGTTGAAATTTAACAACTCTTATTTTAAAAACGTAATTAATAGATGCAGCAAGCAGAAAATCAGTAAGGACATAGTTGAATGAATAGCACCATCAATCAGTTTGATCTAATTGACATTTATAAAATACTTCATGTTTTACAATACGAGCAATTTTGTAATTTTGAATTACAGCAGAAGGAAGCAGGGGCGAGAGGGAGGAACACAGAAATCATTTCAAGGTTCATGACACCATTTCTGGCATTTTTCAATTAACATTTAAAGTGTTACATATTCCAGAGTTATCCCAAAGATCCACAAAGGGGAAGAGAGAAAACACTTACATTAGAGAGGACTAATTTTTCCAGTCTTCTTTCCAGGGGAAGCTTACACTTCCATAAGGACACTATTCCTATAACACTTCCAGATTTCCCCTCCACACCTTACTCTCACAGTCAAAGAGGAGTGACTCACTGATTCCTAAGCTTGGGAAAAACTTGATCCAAGGCCACCCTGAGTCTCAGTAGTCTCCTCCTTTCCCATGTGGCCAGTGCCTGTTCCTTGGATGTAAAACTCTCTCTCCATGCCTGGTTTGTAAATCTAATTATTTAATAAAAATATTAGGAAACTCATTTGACCACAGTTCGATGCCATGAGGCCTGATTCAGTTCTGCTGACAAAATGTTAAGGTCCTTCAATAGATGTTAATTGTATAGGGATCAGTAGGCTGGGGGCCTCCCAGGTGGCACAGTGGTAAAGAACCTGCCTGCCAATGCAGGAGATGCAAGAGATATCGACTCAATTCCCAGGTTGGGAAGATTTCTTGTAGGAGGAAACGGCAACCTCTCCAGTAGTCTTACCTGGGAAATCCCACAGACAGAGGAGCCTGGTGGGCTACAGTCCATGCAGTCACACACACTCAGACATGACTAAACACACACGCATGATCAATCGACTCAGAAGAATGATATGATTTATCAGACTTTTAAACCTCCACAGCTACCCAATAGAGTTGTAAGGAGAGTGAAATAAGGTGTATTTATAAAAAACATTAGGTAAGAATCTGAACTGCAAATTGAGTGACTTTTTTTTATTCTTTAATATAAATTTATTTATTTTAATTGGAGGTTAATTACTTTACAATATTGTATTGGTTTTGCCATACATCAACATGAATCCGCCACAGGTATACACGTGTTCCCCATCCTGAACACCCCTCCCGCCTCCCTCCCCGTACCATCCCTCTGGGTCGTCCCAGTGCACCAGGCCCAAGCATCCAGTATCATGCATCAATTTTTGTAACTAATAAACAAGCCTACTGCCTGACACTGACATTTTAATTGCTAGTATTTTTGGCTATCTGGAGTCATCTCTTCAAAATGCTGAGGATGTGCTCTATTAACAAAGTTTAAGTCATAGGCCTGGCATGCTGTGGTCCATGAGGTCACAAAGAGTCAGACAGGGCTGAGCAACTGAACTGAACTGAAGTCATAGACAGAGACCACTTGACCTGAAATAAATACCCTTCCTCAAAAAAAAAAAAAAAAAAAAAGGCTTTGTTTTGTTTTACTTAGTGGTTTAAGGGAGGACTTAAAAAAAATTCATTTATTGCCCCTGACATCTTCTAAACCAAGCAAAGATCTCTCTCAGTTGCTAATTGTTTGATTATCCTTTGTGTAGAAAGAGAGAGTTTATAGAAATAACCTCTACTATGTTTATTACCCTCATAGCAAAAGGTACACTTGAGGATTAAGACAGTACCTGAGGAAACTGTCCACAGTGCTACATGAAAGGTATCTATCAAATTTCAAGGGTTCATGTTGGTGGGACTCCTCAGAAGACCACCAGAAAACCTGTTCATGAAGAAGAATTCATTAGCCTTACTGTAAAAGAAAAACACTAGACAGAATCTCAGAAGTTTTTCAAAAAGAAGAAATTAGTAAATGATATTTATATGGTTTCAGGTCATGGCCTAGATGACTTTAGGCAGGCTCTTCAAGGAGGAGAATGTTGGGCTTCGATAGGTCTGATGGCTGATGAGCACATCCAGGCAAAGTTCCTGAGTGAGTCTTGGGAAATAAATTACCCTACTGCACCCAAGTCCTTATCTTCCAGGTACAAATTCTTCCTTAGGAAGCAACTAAGTTGGTTTGTTTTTTCCTGCCTGGTCCCAGTATTGTTTCACATGGGGTAGGGAAAATATGTCTGGGCTCACTACGGTTTAGCTCCTGTGCTAAGACTGCACTCCTAATGCAGAGGGTCCAGGTTTGATCCATGGTCATGGACCTGGATCCCACGTGCTGCAACTAAAGATCCCACCTAATTAAATATATATGTGTATATTTAGTATCTAAGGCAAACTAGCGGCTTCCCGATAGATAGCTCAGATGGTAAAGAGTACACCTACAATGCAGGAGACCCGGGTTTGATCCCTGGGTTGGGAAAATTCCCTGGAGAAGGGAATGGCCACCCGCTCCAGCATTCTTGCCTGGAGAATCCCATGGACAGAGGAGCCTAGCTAGAGTACATGCGGTTGAAAAGAGTTGGACACGACTGAGCGACTAACATAACACACACGAGGCAAACTAGACTTCCCAAATGAGATTCCTACTCACCCCAAAGTTCTCTAAGGGGGCATATCATGCTGTCTGTTCATCCTCTGAAAGGCCCACGGCAGACTGAATATTGATTTCCAAATGCATCTAGGTCCTAACCCTCAGAACCTTCAAATATTACCTTATACATGAAAAGTGAAGTCGCTCAGTTGTGTCCGACTCTTTGCGACCCCGTGGACTGTAACCTACCAGGCTCCTCCATCCATGGGATTTTTCCAGGGAAGAATACTGGAGTGGGTTGCCGTTTCCTTCTCCAGGGGATCTTCCCGACCCAGAGATTAAACCCAGGTCTCCCGCCTTGCAGGCAAACGCTTTAACCTCTGAGCCAAAAAGAGACTGCAAATGTGATTAAGTTGAGAATCTTGGGATGGGGAGATAATCCTGGGTTATCTGGGTGGGTTCTAAATGTAACCATGTATGACCTTTTAAGAGTGAGGCAGAGGAAGATTGACCAGCAAGGCAGAAGGCACGTGAAATGAAGCAAGATGTTATATGGATGGCTTTGAAGACAGAGGAAAGGACCATGAGCAAACTTGAAGTTCTAGAAGCTGGGAAAGATAAGGAAATTAATTCTTCCCTGGAGCCTCTGGAGGGAGCACACTCCTGTTGATACCTTGACTGTGACCCAGTAAAACTGATCTTGAACTTCTGACCTCCAGATGAAGAGAATAAATGTTTGTTATTTAATGCTACCAGGTTTGTGGTAATTTCTTACAGTACCATTGGAAAGCGCCCCCTGCTAAAAACAGGTGAACTACAAATACATCCAATAAGCCGCACAGTTTGTTAATGGTAACCAGCAGGGCCAATGCCAAGGGCTTTCTGGCCTGTTACCTCCAGAAAGGCAGGATGCCAGCTAACCAGTCCATAAATTCCATTCCCTGGGGCTAGTTGTCAACTTGAGTACCCAAATAGCACATCTGCTTATGTAATAAACATCACACACAAATTATATTTAGGGACAAATATAAAATTTTTTTTTCAGAATTTATCCCCTATTATGTCCTACTCTTGGCTGCTTTTTCATTGTTTTTGGATATAAACTCTTTTCTCTCAGAGATCTATTTTAAAACAAACAAACATCATTTACTTATATTCCATACATTAAAAAGTTGAAATTCTCCTCTAACAATCATCTACTCTTGAAAACTGATCCACTTAAAAATATAACAAAGCATTTTTTCTCACATTTGTGATGCCAACAACCTAATCTGATGATGTTTTGGTAGGCCAGCTAGCAGGAAAAATGGAGGAGGAAGAGGATCTCTGATTTATGGTAATTTCCAGTTTCCATGCTGATGTAAACACTCCTCCCATGGCCAAGTTCAACTTATTAATAGTTTAATACCCAGCTCATGTAATTCCTGAATATTTATCAGCCAGTCCTTATGGGCCAGACAGTTCTAGCACACTGTTGCAAAATGTTAAACTATCTAATTATTAATGGTACTAAGACTGGTCTCTGTCAGTTGCTTTTTGTGTATCAGAAGACAATGAGAAAAATATTAGTGAACTACTAAATGAATCATTATTTTTGGCATTTTCCTACACAAACAGGAAAGGAAAGAGCAGAGACAAGATACCAGATTAAGTCCCTGAATAAAACTTGAGAATGAAAGAATGTTAATTATCCTAATTAGACTAATCTCCAAGAAACCAATGTATCACCTATCCTAACAAGAAATTAAAGAACTGGAAGAGAGAATGAAATATAAATAATTGAGAGGAGCTGATGAAGTTGGGTCATAATTCATCACACAGAGCGGGGAAAAAATGTCCTTTTGGGGTGTATTGAGAAGAAACTCAGATGGTCCAAACTGCTGTTAAAACTATTTCATTTTTAGTACTAAGAGTTTCTAATTCACCTTAAAAAAAAAAAAAAAAAAAAACCTATAGGTACCTTAGACAGAATCAAATCCTTATCCTCCAAGGATGGCAATTAAAAGAAAATCTTTAGACGGCAAGTCCCTACTCTTGCCTAAGGACAAAATCATTATCTCTGGTGTTCATCTTCCCCAGCATTAACTGATCATTTCCCTCAATCTCAGTGTCATAGTTGGCTGAGCTTTCACATTTAAACCGGACTTTACTAGTGATTTAGGCTAATGGAGAAAATTCCAGAAAGGCAAATGTACCTAACTGACCTGACAATAAGACAGTGCTTCTCCCAGGAGCCCACTTGGCCCAACCGACTCTCATGAGGTCCAGTTCACAGTAAATTCTATACAGCAGAGACCCCTCTTTCCCCGCCAACCAGAGCTCATTCTTCAATGTCATAAATCCTTAAACTCCACATCCAAGAAAGGCTTGCTCTCAAAGTACTCCTTCCCTCTCCTGTTCGAGACTTTCCTTCCAAATCTCTATTTTCTGTCTTAGGATCGGCCTCTTCCCAAAATGACTAACATCAGAAATATGTCCTTCTCTCTGGCAATACTCCCCCACTATCCACAGGGGTGTGGCCCAGACCTGATTTCTACCAGAGCAACCACATCAGAATCTGTAAGATGTCACTGTAATTTGCGTGTGCACTCAGTGAGTGCATCAGATCCTCTTTGTTCTTTTGGCTACTTCCTTTTGGAGATTCCTGCCCTAGTTTTGGATTATCTCCAAATGCTTTAAAACACACTAACTTAATGTGTTCTCTAAGAAACCTTTATCACCCAGCTGACTATTTGGAAAGTATAAGGTAATTCCTTGGTTATATTACTGTGAAAGACAAGTGAACTTCTATTAGTAGTACTGAAAGCCAAAAATAGAGATGGGTAGGTGGGGAGCGCAGTAAATTTTCATAGAAAGCTCTGCCTTCTCAATTTATAATTCAAAGAGAAAATGACTTGGAAATTGCTTTAGGGTTGGGGAAGAAGATTATAGATTCTTATATATATAGATATAGATTCTTATTTATATATATATATATGTACATAAAATAAGCTCTTTAGGGATGTTCTCCTAATGCTATACTGAGTAAGTGAGTTTGATCCTATTTTTCTCTGATTCCTTATAAACAGTAAAACATCATTTCTGACTCAACTAAAGGAACAACATTAGAATCACACCATGAAATATACAGAAGGACAGAAGAGGCATAAAAGATCATAATAATTAAGTCTTTTCAAATTAAGGAGGAAAAACAGTAATGCCAGGGCCAAGGAAGAGAAATAACATATAAACTCAAGAACTCCAAGGGCAAACTAAGAGGTAAAATATAACTATTCCAATACAGGCATCATTTGTTATATTTTCCTTGTAGAACAGAGTGGAGAAACAGCTTACCTCATCGATATGAAACTGCTTAGAATCTCAGAAGCCACAGCCAAAATGAATATTTTTATGGAATGCAAAAATCGTCACTGCCTACACTATCAAGGCTACAACTGCACTTGGCATTGCCAACTGCCAATTTGCATGGAAATCTACTCCTCTGCTGTTGAAAACGAAGCCCTGTTTATTTTCCATCTGTATCTGGGCTATCTCCTTGCAGTCAATCAAATTAAAATTAGTATTTTGGCCACAATCCAGAAGCATACAACTTTTAAATGTTTTTTGCAATATGGTGACATGCAATACTTGGTAAGCTCTTATTGAGAGCACTTCCAAGGAGCTCGGTTAGATCTGGATGATCTCACTATTTAAAACCAACCTCCACTGTGATACCTGTATCCTGGCTTTTTATCCTTAAAACCTCCTTCAGGCATTAAAAGCATTGATCTATATACTCAGTATTATACAGGCTTCGTAATGTGTTGACCAAATGCCAGCACCTCTTATGTGGACTTTGGGAGTAGATCCTGGGGTGTCTTGGGATAAATGATGTGCTAAGACCGGAATCACAAACTTTTCCAATAAAGCTCATTTTACTCTAAGTTTCTTACAAGGGTAGTTACGATGGAAAACAGCTCGGCAGAACTGAGCAGTGATATACTTGCATTTTCTAATAGCAGTTCTAGAACATTAGGTACATAGTCTCATCTTCATTATGAGTACAACCTCATAATCTTTCATCTGCCTGAGAAACCCGAACAGGGTGATGGCTGAATAATGGAATGCTAAATCCTTTTGGCCAGTGAAACTCATTCTCATGGCTCTGAAATATTCATTTTACACTCTACAGTTAAAAACCAAAGTTCAGGTTTGATCTGAATATTAACAGAAAGCTTTGTGAAGGTATGTGCATGTGTTTCAGATGGCTATCTAGAGATAGATATGTGGTCGATACATACATATATATGTATGCACATACATAGGCAGGTGATTATTTATCAGAGCAACCTTACAAGGTTATCTGGCCTAGCACCAGGCCTTTGAATTGGTTAGATATTATTGTCACCTGTTTTCATACTGGAAATACCTACAATTTATAGATTTTAGCCGTTTGCTCAAGGTAATAATGCTAGTAAGAGAGCTGAAGAAGAGCAGTAGAATGCAGATCTGCTTCTTCATACAATTTACTAATAGTTTTCACTATTAATGTATTCTATTTTCTGCATTTTAAACATTTAATTTTTTAATGTAATATATACAGAAAAGTTGCAAAAACAGTACAGAGAGTTCCTATATATTCTTCACCCAGCTTCCCCTAACGTTAACATTTTGCATAACCATCACACAGTTATAAAAACTAAAGAAATTATCAATGGATCAATACTATGAAATAAACTACAGATATCAACTTTCCATTAATGTCTTTTTCTGCTCCAGGATCTAACGAGGACTCCATAGTATTTTTGGTTTTCACATTGCCTAGTACTTTTTTTTTGTACTTGATTGATACTTTATTTGATATATAAACATATTTAATATAAGTTTTTTATTTACAATACTATATTAGCTTCAGGTGTACAGCATAGTGAATCAATATTTTTATAGAGTATATTACATTTTAAGTTATTATGAAATATTGCCTATATTACCTCTCCTGGGTCTTTTCCATCTATGTGATGCCAGAACTACTTAATATTAAGGAAATTTGATATCTTGCAACTCCAAAATGAACTAAATATCAATTAGTGATAATATCTTGATGCCTTCATACTCATTCACATTTTATACCTCATAATGGGCACTATATCTTTTTTTTCTTTATTCTAAACTGAGACTATCTGAAATTTATATATCCCTTTTCCTTCATAATTTGCCATCTTTAAGATTTGGAAGCTCCATCTCTACGTCTAAAGAAAGATTTGAAAGTTCTGTCTCTATGTCAAAAGAAATATTGGACAATATAGTAAAGAAGAAAAAATTGAGCATTTACCATATATGTAACCACAGGGAAATCACATAGGCACTCTGGATTTCTATTTACTCATCTATAAAAGTGAAGGCAGTGATGCCTACGTCTCAGGGTCACTGTAAAGACTGAATGTAAAGCTCCAATCCCAGTGTTTAGAATATAATTATACTCCCTTTCCAATGCATGGGATATTTGAGAGTGTCTGGGGACAATTTTCGCTGCCACAGCTTTGAAGAGGTGCTACTGGCATCTGGTTGGATGCAGACCAGGGCTTAAACTAAACATCTTATAATGCACAGCTCAGTTCCCCAGATTAAATGACTTTTTGGCCCAGAATTTCTGTATTGCCAAGGTGAGAAACTGTGTTCTAAACGATGAGATCCATTTTGTCACCCTGACCCTGGGACACAGGTAAATTGAAATTCTTAGTGGAGCAAAACAGGTTTCATTAAGTCCAATCTATTCAAACATCAATGAACCAGAGTTTTATCTTTACATTTTAAAAGTGAAATAACGAATGGAAGCCAAAAGCTAAAAACAGCATCTCTGGAAACTGAGGTCTCAACAGTCAGTATTGCTCTATCATGTAAGTCTTCCTCTCCTGTCTTGACCTGATCTCAGACCACAGTCCAAAGAGAGAATGAATGAAAACCATGCACACTGACCTTTAAGTTAATGGCAAGAGATGTTTGGGTTCAATCTCACTTAACTGCATCAGGGAGATGAAGGCAGAGGTTGGCCAACACGCCTACTTCCATCATCCTTTTCATTTTAGAAGCTCTTAACACTGTTATTACCTATTCCAGCTCCCTTTCTTCAGGAATATTTGTTCAGAGCTTGGCTGAATTTTCTCCTTGTTAAAAAGCTACATCCTTTCAACTCTCTGGAAAATAAATAACGAACAGGAGACTTCGTAATCAGAATAGAAAAGGCAGTTTTCTCAGATTTAACAAAAGTGAAAGATGAAATATTTTATATGATTATTTGTGAGTATAAAAGAACATCATGGGGAATGGGATAATATAAAAGGCTATTTACCTTATTTTCACTGTGGAATCATGTGACAGCTCAAACACTGCAGTTTAATATTAAACCTGACAAATTGCATTTAACCAGGATGCCAGCTACCTTCAAACAGCTTAAATATATAGATATTTGTCTCTGAATAAGCTTGTGATTGTACGAATTCCAAAACCAGATAATCTTGCTTCATCATGGGAATTGGTAAGAGAGGAGATTGAATATAAGCCAAAACTTCTGAAATAATATTAATAACAATAATAAAAGCAACTAATAAAAATACTAACTGTACTATGAATTTTTGAGAATTAAATATGCCCCAGGCATTATGCGTAGACTTTGCAGACTTGAGCCCATTTCATTTGAATAGTAACGATCTCAACTACTTAGAAGCTATTATTTAACAACAGGGAAACTGAGACATAGTGTCACAGAGCTAACGAGTGGTAGATTCAGAACTCGAAACCATCGCTCTTAGTCAGTACACCACACTGAACGAATTGGAAGAGTAGCATTGCCATATATACACCACCATGTGTAAAACAGATACCTAATGGGAAGCACCTATGTAGCTTAGGGAACTCAGCTCAGTGCTCTGTGATGGGGAGGGATGCTCAGGAAGGAAGAGATAGATGCATATATACAGCTGATACACATTGTACAGCAGAAACATTGTAAAGCAATTATACCCCAATAATTAACATTTTAATAATAAAATTTAGTTTAATTATCCCTATGTGTCATGAAACCATATTTATCTTTACTTTATCAATTTGAACAAAACAAGAAAAATGTTGGGGTTAAGATTTTTTAGGCTTAACAAACTATTGGATTGGCCAAAAGGTTCATTTGAGTTTTTCTATAACATCTTATGGAAAAACCTGAATGAACTTTTTGGCCAATCCAATAGTTCCTCATAAGCAGTGCAAGGTAATTTACTTACTCTTTCAACAGACATTTCCAAGTGCTGAGGATGTGCAAGGCACTGTCTTAGAAATAGAGATACAAAGATCAGTCAAATACCAGATTATGGTCTCAAAGACCTTATAGTATAGTATGAGACATTAAAAAGAGATGTTTCAGGAACTTGAAGAGAGAGCTCTTCCTTCCTTTAGAGCAGTATCCATACTGTCTAGAACTGTGTGTAGTTCATAATAAGCAATGAATGAATGAACAGGTACATGTGTAAATTAATGAATGATCAAAGGCAGCATTCTAAATGGTCCTCAAAGGACTTCCCCTAGCAGTCCAGTGGTTAAGACTTCATCTTCCATTTCAGGAGGTATGGGTCTGATCCCTGGTTGAGGAGCTAAAATCCCACATGCCTCATGGCCAAAAAATCAGACAAAAGCAATATTGCAACAAATTCGATAAAGACTTTTAAATGGTCCACAATTTTTAAAAAATCTTTTAAAAAAAAAGGTCCTCAATACACAGTGAGGATTCACATGCAAAAGTGGATCAATGAAAACGTTCCAACAGAGCTAATAAAAGGAATTCATAGTACAAGCAACACTAATCAACTGTGTATAAATGAAGGAAAACAATATTTCTCCATACCAAAATAGACTTTTTGGTAGAATTCTCAAACAGAGTAGGGTATGAGGAAACTGAAAAAGTCACAGGGGCCCATCTGTGAGTGACAAGAGTAGCAGTAAGTCTGAGTTAATAAATTTTCCTCAACCAATATCCATCTGGGGCTTCCCTGATGGCTCAGATGGTAATGAATCCACTTGTCAATGCGGGAGACATGGGCTTGATTCCTGGGTCGGAAAGATACCCTGGAGAAGTGAATGGCTACCCATCCCAGTACTCTTGCCTGGAGAATTTCAAGGCAAGTGCTCCTTTATTAAAAATTAGGCACAGTTCTGTTGCCCTGTTGTCACTACGTTGTTTGCAGGGAGACACGCATGTTTATTTTATAGATGAGAACAAATATTCTTGTTGGATCTCAGACCATACAGTAAGCTACTAAAACAAACCAAAATATGAAAGAGCCAATGTTTGGGAACAAAAACTAGGTTTCTGGCTGTGATTAACCCACTTCATGCCATTTATATTTTATTTATTTAATGATTTTTTAAAGATTTTTCTGATGTGAACCATTTTTAGAGTCTTTATAGGATTTGTTCCAGTATTGCTCCTGTTATCTTTTCTTTTTTTTTTTTTTTACTTTTTATTTTGTATTGGGGGGTATAGCCGATTAATAAACAATGTTGTTGTGACAGTTTCAGGTGAAGAGCAAAGGGATCCAGCCATACATACACAGGTGTCCATTCTCCCCCAAACTCCCCTCCCATGCGGGCCATCCTGCAACCCTAAGCAGAGCTCCACGTGCTATACAGTAAATGCCTGTTGGCCGTCCATTTTTAACAGAGCAGTGAAAGAACACTGTATTTTTAAACAATAAAAGCCTGATTATCCAAAGAAATAGCCAACATAAAGCAAGAACTTCTGGGTTTTACCCTCAGACATGTTTCCAGGAGACTCAGAGATGCTCCAAAGGAAACTTTTAAGAAGCACTGCATGGCAGAGAGTGTGAGTTCCGAAGCCAGACAGATACAGCTGTGACTATATCTGCCCCATTTCGGATTGCAAGACCTGGAGTGAGCCACTACTCCTGTTTAGCTGTCAGTTGTTTCTGTTTTCTGTTTTTGTTTTTTGCTGTTGGTGTTGTTTTGGGTTTTTCTTTTTTTTTTGGCTAAGATTTTTGTGGGATCTTAGCTCTCCAACCAGGGATCAAACCCACATCCCCTGCATTGGAAAGCAAAATCTTAGCTACTGGACTGCCAGGGAAGTCCCACCATTTCCATTTCAAACAAAGACTAATCAGAAAAAAGAATTTTACCTCTCCTTCAGATAGAAGTAGAAATGCTGACAATAAAAAGTGAAGTATTAACACTTAATATGTTACCTGTCCTCCCCCCCCAAAAAAAAAAATATATATATATATGTTTTCTTTCCTTCTCATTCACACTCAGTTTCAACTTCAACAAGATGCAATACAGACTCAAGGATTTAGCACTTTAATAATTGGATTATGCTTTTTTAGTCACCCTTATACTCAAAATTAAATTCTCAAACCCAAATTTTTAAATTGAAAAGTTATAGCATAAACATGTTCAAACAAAAGTGACAGGGTGATGATTCTGGCAGAGATTACAGTTATGGCTGTCCAAAGCACCAGCTGGTTGACCCATTTGCAAGTGGCAAATTCAATATCTTGACCACAACTGTCAAACTGGTTGGAGGAATCTGTTCCAGGATAAACATCCACTCTACATCTACAGGGTCTCCTTAGTGCTGTTTCTTCAAAATGATACAGAAAAGCAATATCTTCTTGTCCTTTCTCATGCATGCATGCTTGCTTAGTCACTCAATCGTGTCTCTTTGAGACCCCATGGACTGTAGCCTGCCAGGCCCCTCCATCCATGAGATTTTCCAGGCAAGAATACTGGAGTGGGTTGCCATTTCCTTCTCTAGGGGATCTTCCCCAACCAGGAAGTGAACCCATGTCTCCTATGTATCTTGCACTGGCAAGCGGATTTTTTTTTTTTTACCACTGAGCCACCTGGGGCATTGAGGCCTTCTGGGGGCATTCAAAAGGATTGACCGTCACCTTCAATGTTTGCAATGTCATCACAGTCAAGAAACCAGTGTGACACATGAAGTTTAAATAAGATGAGATCCCATCAGACCCCCCACAATTGTCCCATTCCATTTGACGAAACCTACTGCCAATAAGATGCCAGGGCAGGCAACGTTTGTCCCTTTACCAAGTGTGTGTACCTTTACTACCAAGACACCTGCACGCATATCCAATCAGAACATCCACTCCAAGCATCACTTGAGTGCCACATACTCTCACTGCCCCAATTTTCCTCATGCCCTGAAGACCTGTGAACAGATCCTGAAGTTATGTATAAACCAGTTGGCTTATAACCAATTGGTACTATAAGTTGTATTAAAATAAATAGAATTCATGGCTAAAATTAAACAGCCTATGGCAAGGCTCTTGTGTAAATAAAACCATTGTTCCTTTGTTTATTAAGATTGCATTTATCAAATACACAAGAAAGGAAGAACACAAATTGCATGAAAAAGGCAACATATTTAGGACAAAATGATGGTGTGTAATAAAAAGATTTATTGTGTGACTAAAATGAAAATTAAATTCCTGTTAAAATATTTATGTAGATGTGGCTGAAACATTCTGCTGAGAGATAAATCAGAGCGGCCTTTGGCATTTTACAGACATAATTCCTCTATTCTTCTGCTGCAAATTTAGAGCTTACAAGATGCTAATGGCATTGTGATTTCCAGGACAGTCTCTGCAGACTACTTTTGCTCAGCAGGTGGTAAGAATTTGCATCCATATTTCAAATATACTTCTATCTTATTACTGGTTTCTTATTTCTTTGTGATTTATATCTCTATAAAATCCCAGCTAGTGGAATGGCGAATGGGAATTCAAAAAGGCAAATTCTGCATAATACTGACATTTATCATTTTCTTCCTTCTTTTTTTTTTTTCCTGCATCTCCTGAGAGAAGGGGAATATGACACATAGCACTTAAAGGGTGGGGGGGTGTACTTTTCTTAAAATAATGCCATTTGAAAGCTTTCAAAATTAGGAATATTGCTCTCAATGACACTCTCTGTGTAGTGGCCATATTATTTGCACCGTTGCCTACATTTAGCTCAATTGTGATCTTTCAATAATATATGTACCTTTGGACAGTAAACTCACTTGGTAGCTATTAATGTATAAGAGTCTTAATCATTTAAAATTCAGAAAGTGCTTTTTGTGATAAGTCGGAACATAACGAATCTATTTGGTATTCATGCAGGTATCACAAGCAATTTCAGAGCTGTTACACTATAATCCTGTGCTACTTAATAGATATTAGGGTGGTAGCAGTCGTGTCACTGTAGATAAGACTCTTTTACAGTTCCCATGTCAAATCCACCTCTTACTGGTATTTAGAATTTCGCTGAAGTAAAATTACACTCCTGTGAAATCTGACAGTTTCAGGGATTTACAGACATTTTCCAGGGGCAGAAGGAGCAAGTGGTGGTGAAATAAAAGGCAACAGGGAGGTATGTAGGCAAGGGAGTCAGATATTACTAAGATGAAAACTTAGATACGCAAATTTTTAATTTGTATGGGTAAATTAAAGAATATAAATCTAAGTATTTCCTTTCAGGTCTTCTCTTTCTAGCATTCCATTCCAGAAGAGAAATTAAAACTGTTAGTGAAATGTTACAGGCCATATGCTATCATATTTTTTAAATTCATTGATATTTTAAATAATTCTATCAATTACACTCAAAATATTTTGCCATATGACTAAAAATATAATTGTTGCACTTAATGAACAGCTATTGTGGTATCTAGAGATTCAGAATTTTTTAAACTAGAAATAACAAAAAACTGAAATTAAGGACAGCCACACACTGTAGGGGGGCTTTTGAGGTGGCGAGTGTGGTAAAGAACCCGCCTGCCAATGCAGGAGACCCAAGAGATGTGGATTCAATCCCTGGGTCAGAAAGGCCCCCTGCAGGAGAGCATGGCAACCCACTCCAGTATTCTTGCCTGGAGAATCCTATGGACAGAGGAGCCTGGCAGGCTACAGTCCATAGCGTCACAAAGAGTCGGACACGACTGAAGCGACTTAGCCGGCACATTCGCACCCACACAGGCACACACATACTATAGGACAGGATCACATAGGCAAAAGTGATACAAACATTTAAAAAAATATTTGGTTAAAAGGCCAGTCAGAAACTAATGTTTAGAGCAGAACATTTCCACTTAAATTTAATTGCATGAAAATCTAATAAAAAACCAAACTAGTATATAAGTTCACATAACATATTCATAACTCAATACCATCTCGAAAGACTGAACTATATTCTCTCTCTTGTTCTATTTCTCAGGACATTGGCTTCCTTACACGATGGTGGCCAGCAGTGACTACGCTTCCTCATTCTTTTCCAGCAGAAGTAAAGGGTATCTCTTTGGGGAGGTTCATGCAGAAGAGTAAGAAATTATTTTTGAAGCCCACAGGAAATATCCCTTGAGTCTCATTGCCCAAAACTGAGTTAAGTGTCATCTTCTATATTTATTTGGGAAAATGAGATGTTCTGAGCAGTTTAAACTACCCAGGGCCAAATTCTGACCCTGAAAATAGGCATCAAATCTATCAAGACAGTATGACCAGGCAATCCATGGGGGCCTTGGTAGGAATGGAAATGCAGCAGTGAGCTGTGAGCAGTGAGCTGTGAACTGTGTGCTCTGGGCACAAGGCATTTAAATCCATGATTTTCTTTATCCATCAGAGCAATCCTTCATGCTAAACACTGAAGACTCCAGATCTCAAAAGAGTAAAGAAGATGAGAAACATTTCAAAACTCACTCTGATATTAAGAATAGAAGAAGGCTCAAAACAGGTTGTTTAATAACCAGAGACTATGATTTACCCATCTTGTTAACTGTGAGGCTTCATGGTCTGTTCATGCTCATATCTGGCAGAAGCTTTATAACTGAAATTTAAAAATACGCAGAAGACATAGCGATCATTTCTTTATCCATATATAAACTAAATTCAGAGGTGAGCCAGAAAGAGGTTTTGCTTTTTAGTTTTGTTTTTTCTCTTTTCTCTCTCACTTTTTTTTCTATGAAAAAGAGACTTTTCACATAGAAGAGAAAGGAAGCTTCAGTCATGTGTTCTATCCTCCTCAGATGCAGGGGGAATAATGTGAATGAAATTTGACTACAATACAAGCTTCACAGAGGCAGGAATTTTTGTCTGTATTTTTATGCTTATCCATGTACTCCCAGTTCTAAGAATAATGTCCGAGACAAAGTAGGCACTTGATAAATATGTGTTAAATGAACCAAATGAAAGAAAGAATGAATAAATCAAAAGAGCATTTAAAGGCATGATCTCCCATGATTCTAGGTAAAGTTTGAAGATCATTAAGAGTGAAGAAAGGAAGCCATGGGAGTAAATTTTTAAATAGCCTGCAAGGTCTCTTTGTCCAGCTGGAGGAATAAAACTTTCAATGGGTCTTGGCAGGTGCAACCAAAGAAGCACAGACCAGCTATGTGTCCTGTAGCCTTGAGCTGTTCAGGAGAGTAGGCCATCTGTCCCCCCCACCATAGGTCAGCAAGGGCACAGCCCTGACTCTGATTAGGTAGAACCACATTTAGAGCCTGAACTTCCTGCAGGCAGTAAGGACAGCCACACACTTGGGGCAGGGTCACCTAGGCCTAGGCGATACACACATTTTAAAGTATGTTTAGTTATTTATAAGAGCCAATCTGAAGCCAATGTTTTGAGCAAAACATTTCCATTTAAATTTGATTGTGTGAATCAGCCTTATATGTTAAGGCTCAAGGCTTTATTTCTTTAAGAGATCATTCAGGACTAAAGAAAAAAATCAGTTTCCGGGTGGTTTATGCTTGGGGTGCTCTTGATCCATTGACTTTCCTAAGGATATACATGAAAATAGATGAGTCTCAGAAAATCTCTTCAGTTCAGTCGCTCAGTGATATCCGACTCTTTGCGACCCCATGAACCACAGCACACCAGGCCTCCCTGTCCATCACCAACCCCCGGAGTTTACCCAAACTCATGTCCATTGAGTCGGTGATGCCATCCAGCCATCTCATCCTCTCTCGTCCCCTTCTCCTCCTGCCCCCAACCCCTCCCATCATCAGGGTCTTTTCAATGAGTTAACTCTTTGCATGAGGTGGCCACAGTATTGGAGTTTCAGCTTTAGCATCAGTCCTTCCAATGAACACCCAGGACTGGTCTCCTTTAGGATGGACTGGTTGGATCTCCTTACAGTCCAAGGGACTCTCAAGAGCCTTCTCCAACACCACAGTTCAAAAGCATCAATTCTTTGGTGCTCAGCTTTCTTTGTAGTCCAACTCTCACATCCATACATGACTACTGGAAAAGCCATAGCCTTGACTAGACGGACCTTTGTCGGCAAAGTAATGTCTCTGCTTTTTAATATGCTGTCTAGGTTGGTCATAACTTTCCTTCCAAAGAGCAAGCATCTTTTAATTTCATGGCTGCAATCACCATCTGCAGTGATTTTGGAGCCCCCAAAAATAAAGTCAGCCACTGTTCCACTGTTTCCACTGTTTCTCCATCTATTTGCCATGAAGTGATGGAATCAGATGTCATGATCTTAGTTTCCTGAATGTTGAGGTTTAAGCCAACTTTTTGACTTTCCTCTTTCACTCTTAAGGGAGTGCAATCCAGTTAAATCTGGGTCTCATAATCCTTCTCAATTCAGTCTCTCAGTTATGTCTGACTCTTTGTGACCCCATGGACTGCAGTAGGCCAGGATTCCCTGTTCATCACCAACTCCCAGGGCTTACTCAAACTCATGTCCATCCAGTCGGTGACTCTATCCAATCATCTCATCCTCTGTCATCCCCTTCTCCTCCTGCCTTCAATCTTTCCCAGCATCAGGGTCTTCTCTAGTGAGTCAATTCTTGCATCAGGTGGCCAAAGTATTGAAGTTTCAGATTCGACATCAGTCCTTCCAATGAATATTCGGGACTGATTTCTTTTAGGATGGACTGGTTAGATCTCCTTGCAATCCAAGGAACTCTCAAGAGGCTTTTCCAACACCACAGTTCAAAAGCATCAATTCTCCAGCACTCAGCTTTCTTTATAGTCCAACTCTCACATCCATACATGACTACTAGAAAAACCAAAGCTTTGACTAGATGGACCTTTGTTGGCAAAATAATGTGTCTGCTTTTAATATGCTGTCTCGGTTGGTCATAACTTTCCTTCCAAGGAGCAAGCATCTTTTAATTTCATGGCCACAATCATCATCTGCAGTGATTTTGGAGCCCCCCAAAATAAAGTCTGTCACTGTTTACACTGTTTCCCCATCTATTTGCCAATCCTTTCTTAAACAGTTGCATTTTAAAAGTACAGTCCCGCAATCAAAAGTAATTGAAAGCACCTCAGTATAGAAATAGAAATATTCACGTTCCAGAAGCTCCCTGTGTATTCTTAATGGATTGAAACTTGTCTCCTGTAGGGGCTTCCCTGGTGGTCCAGTGGTTAAGAATCTGCCTTGTAATGCAAGGGACATCTGTTCCATCCCTGGTTCAGGATGATCCCACATGCCGTACTTACAGAGCAGCTGAACCCTTGTACCACAGCTAAGAAGCGAGCATTCTAGAGTCCATGAGCCACAGCTACCAAGCTCAGGTGCTGCAACTACTGAAGCCCCCATGCCTAGAGCTGTTGCTCCAAAACAAGAGAAGCCACCACAATGAGAACCCACACACTGCAAGAAGTGTAGCCCTGGATCGCGGCAACTAGAGAAAGCCCACGCCCAGCAGTGAAGATCCACCACAGCCAAAAATGAATATATTTAAAAAATGAGACACGGCTTCCTTGGTGGCTCAGAGGTAAAGAATTTGCCTGGAATGCAGGTGACATGGGTTTGATTCCTGATCCGGGAAGATCCCACACATCACAGAGCAGCTGTGCCTGTGCAGCACAACTACTGAGCCTGTGCGCTAGAGCCTGGAAGCCACAACTCTTGGGCCCACTAGCCACAGCTGAGCCCTGTGTGCGCTAGAGACCATGCTCCACATCAAGGGAGGCCATCACAATGGGAAGCCTGCACGTGGCACCTAGAGAGTAGCCTCCACTTGCAGCAACTAGACAAAAGTCCTTGCAGCAACAAAGCCCTAGCACAGCCAAAAATAGGTAAGTAAAATGATTTAAATACATGAATAAATCTTTTAAAAAATAAAACTTCTCTCCTCTAAAAATAACCACGATCCTGAAATTCATGCTAATCAATTACTTTCCTTTATAGTTTTAAACCTATGTATACATATCTAAAAGAGCAGTTTATTTTTTGCCTATGGTGAATTCTGCATATGTGTACACATACATATATGTGTCTCACTGTATACATTCTTCAGTGTTTTGGTGTTTTCCTTTCATATAGATATAGATGTGTAGACATACAGATTTATATATGACTTATCCATGGTATGGCATGTAAAACTATAGGTCACTCATTTTCATTTTTATTATTTGTGCAGGCATTTAAGTGTCTGATGTTATCATGATTTATTCATACATTCTACTACTGATGGATATTTAGATTTATTTAGATTTCCCCAGTATGGGGCTCTTACCAACCACACTGCTATGAACATTCATATGTGATCTTGATCCAAATATATGCAAGTTTCTTTAAGGAATATGCTTAGAGTTGCTGGAACATAAATATACTTCGTTTCAACTTGTGAAAAAAAGTGTTGTGCATGTTGCACACCATTTTCTCCATGCAAAAAAACTCTGCAGAGATTTATGTGCAGTAAGTTGACTGGGGAGGGCTTACAAGCTTGGAATCCATGTAGCAAGTCTTCCCTTTTGGCTCAGTGGTAAAGAATCCATCTGCCAATGCAGGAGACACAGGGTTGATCCCTGATCCGGGAAGATTCCACCTGCTTTGGGGTCACTAAGCCCATCCATGAGCCACAGCTATTGAGCCTGTGCTCCAGAGTCTGGGACCTGCAACTTCTGAGCCCACATGCCACAGCTGTGATGCCCAAGCGCCCTAGAGTCTGTGTTCTGCAGCAAGAAAAGCCAGGGCAGTGAGAAACCAATGCACCCCAACTAGGGAGTAGCCCCCTGCTTGCCGCAACTAGAGAAATGCCTGTGCAGGAACAAAGACCCCGCACAGCCAAAAATGAGTGAATACACAAATAAATAAATTTTTAAAAAAAATGAGACCTGAAGGAAACAAGATTGGGCAAAACAAGGCTAAAGTCAACTCCCTGGAGATCCCTGAAGCTTTGCCAATGCTTCAGGGTCATTGCCCCTTGAGAAATGGGACTTAGTCACTGTATACCTCCATTAACAAGCCATTAGATTAGAGTTTTCCCCAGGAAGGAGGACATTGTGTGAAAGGTCTCCCATCACCTGCTGGCAACTCCTAGAAAGCACTGAGAGCTTGGGCGAAACCAAACCTCACCCCTTCCAGCAACTGGTAAAATAAGTCTCTCAATCCAGAATAAGGATCTGGGTCAGCAGCAGTGTGGCTGAATAGCAACCAGAAGAGCAAGCAGCTTTCCAAAGTGGCCACTGATTCAAATATTTACTGCATCTCTTGAAGAATATCAAATGGAAGGAAACTGCTTCTTATGGTAAACATCCTTAATGTCTTCTTCACCTTCTGCTATCACCACCTATATACTTCCAAATTGTCTCTTCCACTTATCAAACCAAATGAAGTCTTTTGTGAAAGAACAAGAGGAACATAGAGTTTAAGGGGAGTGATAGAGGGGACTTCCCTGGTGGTCCAGTGGCTAGAACTCTGTGCTCCCAATGCAGAGGGCCTGGGTTTGATCCCTGGTCAGGGAACTAGATCCCATATGCTGCAGCTAAGAGTGCCAGGTGGCACTAATGGTAAAGAACCTACTTGCCAATGCAGGAAACCTGAGAGACATGGGGGTTTGATCCCTGGGTTGGGAATATCCCCTGGAGAGGGCATGGCAACCCACTCTGGTACTTTTGCTGGAGAATCCCAGGAACAGAGGAGCTTGGTGGGTTATAGTCCATAGGGTAGCAAAGAATTGGACATAACTAAAGTTTCTTAGCATGCACACATGCAAGAGTTCACATGCTGCAACAAGAGATCCCCCATGCTGGAACAATAACCTGATGCAGCCAAATAAATAAATTAAAATGAATATTAAAAAAGAGGAGTAATAGAGCTCTTCTGATACATGGAGAGATGTGGAGTTTTCTATACTAACAGAAAGTTTGGTGAGTAGTAAAGAAATATATCAGGAGTTGGACCCAAGAGGTAGAAGACCCACTAACTAAGGCCTAGTGACCAATCACTGTGAACAGCATTATTTTAGAACTTGTTACCTTTCTTGCACTGAGTCATTGTGTACCAGCCCCTCCCTCAACCTTTACTCAAAGGGCAAACTTCTGGTCACATGTGTGTAGAGCCTGTTACAGTTATCTCCCCATCAGTTTTCAGCAGCTCACCTGTTGATAACCCAGCTGGAATGAGGTATGTTTGTACCAGATTTTGTTCTGACTTCCCCTTCACACCTGTCATCCCAAGAAAATGATTTGGCACCTATACACTTTATAGAGTAATAGCAAGAAAGTCCTGGCATTTGAGAAGAGGAAACTGATCTTAAGTTAAAAAATTCTTTGAACTGTGAAAGTAATAAATGACACTCCCCTTTACATCATTATTTTACACTTTGGTGCCTTTTAAATTTTGGTTTCAGGTCCTAACCTAACCTTTTGATGTCAAAAGTAAACCCTTTGCAAGGACAAAGAGAATTATGCAAGCACATGGTCATTGACATGCTGTAAAAGCAGATAGCTCTGATTTTCAAGTTTGATGTTTTTAAATGCAGGTATCAAAGTGTCTCTTTCCAAGTAATCTGTTAATTAAGGGATTACTGTATCTCTGACACTCCCATCAGTTATCCCTGAGGCACGAAGGAAACTGATATCCATTTCTTCATTTTCTTTCCCAATTAAGAAAGATCAAGTGAGTTCAGATGACTTGTCTAGGGTCACAGAGCAAGTCATTGGTGATAATCTGAATCTATTAATTCCATTTGAGTAGGATGTATTGGGCATTGCTAGGAAGTACCGCTCATTCTGTGACCACAGAGAAGACAGAAGTCAGATATTCGCTACTGAAATGTTCTCAGGGTGAGACCCATTGACCTGCAGAGGACTGATGGAGCCCTCAGTGTTGACAAGCCCACTGAGGGAAGTTCACCAGTAAATTAAGCCTTGACTTATGATTTGTCATTCAATCCTCAGTAACACCTTAAGATTAATCAGGAAAACAGCATATTTTTAAATACAGTAAGTGACTAGCACAAATATTTCTTTAGTGCATATTTTGTTCAATTTCAACAAACAAGGCATAAGCTGAAAGTTATGTCCATAATGTCTTTTATAAATTAAGAAAATGCCTACAATCTACTTTCACGTAATTCTGAAGGTCTTTGCAGATCCTGTTTGAAATGGATATACCCAAGAACTCCAGTAAAAGGGGATGTTCTTTTATTGATTGCAAAGAAATGGATAAACACAAGTGTGTGGTAAAACACATCTATCAAAATGAAAGGATACAAAATAAAATAATGAAGTCTTATCCTCCTCTCTCCATAATTATAGCCTCTAGAGGTAACCACTTCAATGAAGGTGGCATATATTATTTTTCTATGAACTTTCATAACATGTGTGAACGTACATGTACACTCTCTAAAAACAAAACTATACTATACTTACTTCTCAGCAACTTCTTCCTTCAGGCATCCTTATTTTCCTACAAGAAAACTCTATAGTTTCTGTGCTTAGATCAAAATAACATTTTTAAGTTATCCTTGACTCTTCTCACACCTGCATTGGTCTATCATCAAATCATATTGATTCTACCTTCAATAATGTCAAGAAGTCATCTCCATGCCAGCACCCTGATACAGGCCACCATAGTATCTTATCTGAATTATTGTAATAGCCTCTCAAAGGCTGTTCAGCTACTGCCTTAATGCCTACAGACAGTTTTCACCATAGCAAAATAAGAGATGCTATTATGATGCAAAGTAGAGCCTGCCACTCTTTTTTTTTTTTGCTCAAAATTCTCAAGTGGCTTCATATCTCACTTAAAATAAAAGCCAAAGAGTCCTAATCAGAAGTTGCAGACTCTACATGACACTCACTCTTCCCTTGCTTCTATGCCCTCACCTTCTGGCCCTTCCCTCAGTCCTTTACGTCCCTCCAACGCCTGTGGCACAAGCACCTTGACAGCCCTGGTCCTCGTTGCCTCCTCCAAGGATACCTGTCTATTCACTAGTCACTAGCACAGGGACGCCTTCTCTGGCTGCTATATTCCAAATCTCGAAGTCTCCTGTGAGTCACAGCCCATTCCACACTTTATTTGTCCTTAGCATACTTCATGATCTCATACCTAACAGTCTTGTTTTCTTCAAAAAGGTTAAAGTGTCTGCCTGCAATGCTGGAGATCCGGGTTCAGTCCCTGGGTTGGGAAGACACCCTGGAGAAGGAAATGTCAACCCACTCCAGTATTCTTGCCTGGAGAATCCCATGGAGGGAGGAGCCTGATAGGCTACAGTCCACGGGGTCGCAAAGAGTCGGACACAACTGAGCAACTTCACTTTATTTTTATTTATTTTACTATGCTTCCTTCAGGAAGGCATAAGCTATGAGAACAAGTTTTTGTTTGTCTTGGTTTTTTTTTTTTTCCACTACTGTAGCTGTGTTGCCTCAATATTTGAATGAATAAAAAAATAACATTAATATTATTTTTTGGAAAATTCTACCAAATATTTGAAGAAGAATTAATACAAATCTTTCTCAAATGCTTCCAAAAGTAGAAAAGGAGGGAACATTTCCAAACTCACTTCCTAAGGTTGGCATTACCCTGATACCAAAATCAGAAAAGGAAAACATAAGAAAATTGTAGGCAAATATCTCTGATGAACATAGATACAAAATTCATCATCAAAATATTAACAACCTAAATTTGACAATACATTAAAAGGATCATGGACAGTGATCAAATGAGATTTATTCCAGGGATGCAAGAATGGTTCAACATCCATAAATCAATCAACTTGAATATCATATTAATAAAATGAAGAGTAAAAATCATACAATCATCTAAGCAGATGCAGAAAAAACAACATCCTTTCATAATGAAAGCTCTCAACAGTCTGAGATAGTGGGAACATACTTTAACATTACAAATGGTATATATGGCAAGCCCATGGCTAACATAGCATTCACTGGATAGAGGCTGAAAACTTTCCCTCTAAGATTAGGAACAAGAGAGAAAATCCACTCTTGTTGCTTTTATTCAACATGATAGTGAAAGTTCTAGCAAGGGAAATAGGCCAAAAAAAAGGCATCCAAATTGAAAAAGAAAAGGAAAAACAATCTCTATTGCAGATGACATTATATTATATAGAGAAAGCCCTAAAGACACTACCAAAAAAAAGCTATTAGAACTAATAGATGGATAGAGCAAAATGGTAGTTTACAAGAACAATATATAAATTTCAAGTTGTGTTTCTATACACTAACAACAAACTGCCAGAAACAGAAATTAATAAAATAATCCAATGTAAAACTATATCAAAAAATAAAGTATTTAGGAATAAATTTAACAAAAGAACTCAAAGACTTGCACACTGAAAACTATAAGACACTGATAAAAGAAATTGAAGAAGATAAAAATAAATAGATATTCTGTGCTCATGGAATGGAAGAATTAATATTGTCCACACTCTGCAAAGAATCTATAGATTTAGTGTAATTTTTACCAAAATTCCAATGGTATTTTTCACATAAATAGTATGAAAATCCTAAATTTCACATGAAATCACAAAATATCTTAAATAAGAAAAGCATTGCTAAGAAAGAAGAACACAGCTGGAGGCATTCTTATTTCCAAATTATATTACGAATCTACAGTAACCAGATAGTATTAGAATAAAAGTGACATATAGATTAATGAACAGAAATAAATCCATGCATGAAAGTGTTAGTCTCTCAGTCATGTCCTACTCTTTGCAATCCCATAGACTGTAGCCCACCAGGCTTTTCTGCCCATGGGATTTCCTGGGCAAGAATACTAGAGTGGTTGCCATGTCCTTCTCCAAGGGATCTTCCCAACCCAGGGATCCAACCCGCATCTCCTGCATCGCAGGCAATTTCTTTACCATCTAAGCCATCAAGGAAGCCCAAACCCTTTTGACATTTCCCAGCCCCCTTTATTGAAGAGACTATCCTCTTCCTATTCTATATTCTGAGCTACTGTGATATAAATTAAATGACCAAATCCATGAATATATGGCCAATTAATTTATATCACAGTAGCTAAGAATATGGAGTGGGGAAAAGGATAGTCTTCAATAAAGGGGGTTGGGAAACATTGACAGGAACATGCAAAAGAATTGAACTGGCCTACTATCTCACACCATACACAAAAATCAGCTTAAAATGAATTAACAGTTTGATTATAACCCTGAAACCATAATGAAACCTAGATGAAAATATAGGAGTTAAGGTCCTGGATGGTAGTGTTGGCAATGATTCTTTTAGATATGATACTAAAGATAAATACAATAAAAGCAAAAATAAACAGTGGGACTACATCAAACTAAAAATCTCTGTATGGCAAAAAAAAAATCATCAAAAAAGTGAAAAGGCAACCTATGGAATTGAAGAAAATATCTGAAAATCATATATCTGGTAGAGAGTTGATATCCAAGATATAAAAAGAACTTGCATAACTCAATAGGGAAAAAAACAGACAATTCAATTAAAAAATAGATGATCTGAATAGACATTTTTCCAAAGATATGAAAATGGCCAAGAACTACATGAAAAGGTCCTAAACATCACAAATCATCAGGGAAATACACATCAAAACCACAATCAGATAGCACTCACATCTATCAGAATGGCTATTATATCAAGCAGACAAGAAACAAGTGTTGTTAAGCGTGTAGAGAAAAGAGAAACTTTCATACTGTTAGTGGCTATGTGAATTGGTACTTTCATTATGAAAAACAGAATGAAGCTTCCTCAAAAAGCTGAAAATAAAACTACCATTATGATCCAGCAACTCTGCTTCTGGGTATACAGCCAAAGGAAATGAAATCAGTATCTTGAAGAGCTATCTGAGCTCCCCTGTTCACTGCATTATTTACAAAAGTCAGGATATAGAAATAACTTGTGTTGTCCCATGAATGAATGACTAAAGAAAATGTGATTGAGATATAGGTATCTATATCTAAATAAAAGGTATGGAGATCTATATACAGAGGAATGTTTTCCAGTCTTAAAAAAAGGAAATCTTATCATCTGTGAATTTGTAACAACATGGATGAATGTGGAGGACATAACAGTAAGAGAAACAAGGCAGTCAAAGAAAGACAAATAGTTCATGATTCCACTTACAAGTAGAATCTAAAAAGAGTAGATTCATAAAAGCTGAGAATAGAATAATGGATGCTGTCGGGTTGGAATGGGGAATAAAGATATATTGGTCAAAGCAGTGTTTTTAAAAACTAAAGTGTTTTAGTTATGCAGGATGAACATTCTGGAGATATAATGGTCAATGTAGTGTCTATAGTTAGTAATACTGTTACTATAACTTGAAATTTGCTGAGAGTAGACCTTAAGTATTCATCTACACACAAACACAAATGGTAGCTATGTGAGGTGACATATATGTTAATTAGCTTGATGTAATCATTTCACAATGTATATGTGTATTAGAACAACTTGTATACCTCATATATATATATGTGTATATATATATATCTTTTATTTGGCAATTATACGTCAATAAAGCTAATGGAAATTTAAATTGATTTCAGTTAAAATGAATTACAAACAAAAATTCAGCCCCTCAGTTGCCCTGGATACATGTTAAGTGCTCAGTAGCCATATGTAACTAGCGACTAACATATTGGAAAGCACAGGCAGACCATTTCCATCATCACAGAAAGTTATTCTGGATAGTGCCATTCTCAAATGCTCATGGGGCATGACGGGAAATGAGAAGTAGAATCAAGAAATCCTCAGAGAAAAATAAACATTGGCTTGTGAGAATAGGATCTATATTTTCCAAGATTTGCTAACTACAATGAAATCTCTGGCATAAGTAGGTGTGTGTCTATTACAGCACCTGGTACATGGTATTGCTTAATCAATCTGCATTGAATTAATTAATCACTACTGTGTCAGCATTTTCTGAGCTGTGATGATTAATAAACTTTCAATCTTTGCTGTTTCTGACCCTTTTGTTATTTACCTCCGCTGGATAACTGGGATGAAATTAAGGAAACAGCTAACACCTCTTAGGTTTCTGTTACAGGAGAAAACCTGAAATGAGATTATAAATATGAGTGCTTCAAAAAGCACAATGCTGCAAAGCAGCACAAGCTTATAATGTGTCCCGCAGATGCTGGAAGGTGTTAATTTATTTTTAATAGGTTGAGGATACTGGTACTAAGTTAAGGAAACAAAATCAATGTTAAGCAAATGTAGGAGGATAATATTTTGGATATGAACCAGTATCTTTTCCTCCAGACACTTGGCTTTCTTCTGCCCACTCCTGCATTGCTCCAATTAAAGCTGCTGTTGTTTTCTGTGTGCAGTGCCTTACGGAGGAAAGCAGAGAAAATAGCTGCCATCCTACTGTTGCTTTCCAAAAGTATAAGACCTTAGAGGAAAGGCAGGACTAGAGGCAGAGACAAATGATGTGCGAGAATTAACAAGAGTAGAAGCTGTGTCTGCAGTCTCCACCTACTCAGACAACATGGTTTTTCTGGACTATGGGAAAGGCAGGGGGCGGGGGGGGGCGGGAAATAAACTGGTGAGAGTACAGACACTGGTGGTTTCTGGTTTCTAAGGCTCACCCAGGAAAGTGCAATCCCTGTAGACAAAATGTGTAGTTTGCATAGTAAGTTTGTCTCTGCAGAGAGGTACTTAAGCAGCCTCGGAGAGTTCTCTGTCTCAGAGCAATGAAATGGTATCAACCAGACTCAGCCTAGAGAGGGAGAAGGGGACATGGGACCCAGAAGGGCCAAGCAGACAGGAGGAAACTCTGGTCTGCCTTGACTGGCATGTTCAGGGCTAGGCGGTACAAAGGACATGCCAGAGGACTTTCTGCATGAACAGATTCTAATAGAGCAGCTAGCCCCACCCTTGATGCAAAAGGACTCTCAAGCAAAGCAGACTCCTTGCTGGGTGTCAATGTACAACTGAAAGCTGGGAAGACATCACTTGCTGCACACTGGAACTAACAGGTATTTCGAAGCTGCAGGAAGCAAGTGATTTCTCCATTTTTTCCAGCTTGGCATGGAGAACTGTGATTAGGCAAGCACAGCTGGACATATCATGGATCATGATCCTGGAAAGGGAACCCAAGACTGTGGCTGACTATTTCATAGAACCTTCTTATGAGCAGCCTTGCAGTTTGGGTGCTAGCTGCTTAGGGAAGAATCCTGAGAGTGCTGTTTCCTTGAAGCATCTTGGAACACACTCATAAAAACACTTGTTCCATCAAAGGGTTTTTCTCTATCAACTAGTGTAAAGTGAACTGGAGGCAAAAAGGAGAGAAGAGTGCGGTATAGGCCACACAGGTCAGTGCATCAGTGCAGTAGAGACGGAGCAGTGCTTGATGCTTCTTAGATCCCCTGCATATGGGAGTAATGGCACCCCACTCTAGTACTTTTGCCTGGAAAATCCCATGGATGGAGGAGCCTGGTGGGCTGCAGTCCACGCAGTTGCTAGAGTCAGACACGACTGAGGCGACTTCACTTTGACTTTTCACTTTCATGCATTGGAGAAGGAAATGGCAACCCACTCCAGTGTTCTTGCCTGGAGAATCCCAGGGATGGGGGAGCCTGGTGGGCTGCTGTCTATGGGGTGGCACAGAGTCGGACATGACTGAAGAGACTTAGCAGTAGCCCAAAGAGGGTGGGATGGAAGTGAAGGATAGGACCTCCCTGGTGGTCCCATGGTTATGAAGCTACCTTCCAATGCAGGGGACGTAGGTTTGATCCTTGGTCAGGAGCTAGTATCCCACATGCCCTGGGGCAACTAAGCCCACGCGCCACAACTACTGAGCCTGCACGCCGCAACAGGAGATAAGCCTGCATGCTGCAACTCAAGATCCTATGTGCGGCAACTAAGACTTAGCATAGTCAAAAGTAAACAAATATTTTTTTAAAAAAGAAGAATAGAACAAAAAAGGAGGGAAAAAAAGAAGGAAACAGGAGAGATACCCAAGGGAATGAGGTTCTAAAGCAATTTAGAACCATAAAGATATTGACATATACTTGTACTCTGATCCAGAAGCTGGAAAATGGAGCTAAATTTTATTTTTTAATAATTACATACCTAATGTAAATAAGAGAAAAAATGTATGCCTAAAGAAGTCATTATATAAAGAATGTTATTAAAATTAAAGCCATCATTTAAAATGATGCTTAAAAAATAAAATAAAGCTTAAGAAAAATCATAACAATATGTAAATTATTATATTAAAGCAATAGAGTAGATATAGGCACAGTTTGATTACAGTTATATAATATTACTATATGTATATGTAATGTGAAGAATAATAGAGAGTATATTAGAAATTAATGTGCCATCTCTGAATAGGGCTAATATTTTAATCTTTCTACTCTTCTAAATGTTCCTAATTTTCTATAATAATTAGATATATTTTATAATAAAAAAATGAACTTTACTTAAAATACTATCTGTACCTTTAATGGTTTTAAAATTAGGATATTAATTAAGTAAAACTTAACTAGGTCTGACATGATTAAAGATTAATTTTTGAATAATGATTCAAAATTACTATCCAGGTTATATAATATTAATGACAATCAATTCATTCATTTTTTCATCTAACCATCCATTTCTCAATTATTCTTTCATCCAACTACTTATTTTTATGAATGCTTCATGGGTCAGCAAACTATAGCCCAAGGACCAAATCCAGCATGCTATCTGATTTTGCATGGCTTGTTAGCTGAAAATAGATTTAAAATTTTGATAGTCAAAAAGAAAATGAAAAGAAATAGAACATTTTGTGATATATGAAAATTACATAAAATTCAAATTGCCTCTCTAGGTCACAGTTTCCTTATCTCTAAAAGGCAGAGGTTAGTTAGAAATATTTTTTTGTTCATTTCTCTCTCTTGATCACAGTTTAAGAGAACATGAAGGCACAAATGCAGAAAGCTCAAGGGAGTTCTAGGATTAACTGCACCACGTAGAATGGTAACAACTTCCATGGCCATCTCAAGGGAAATAAAATACTACATCTTTAATTTTAAACTCCACCCCTGAAATCATCTACCTAGTGATGTGATACAACTCCATCCCCGAATTGATACAACTGAACTGATAAAACTGATAAAACTCCACCTCTGAAATCATCTACCTGATGATCCCATATAATCAAAAATCCCTGGTTTATTATACCAAATCAAGAGTATAATTGAAGGTTCATTTATAATTTTCAGATGTGGTGCCCCCAGCTTAATGGACCCAACTTTGTTGTTTCTCAGTCACTGTCACGTCCGACTCTGCAACCCCATGGACTGCAGCACGCCAGGCTCCCGTGTCCTTCAAGGACTGCAGCACGCCAGGCTCCCTTGTCCTTCACTGTCTCCCAGAGTTTGCTCAGATTGGTGTCCATTGAGTCAGTGATGCTATCTAACCATCTAATCCTAAAGGTACATTTATTTCAGAACTTTAAATATCTAGAAACAGACCGGGTTAATGATTCTTCATGCAAATCTCCTATTCTGAGCTACTTGGAACAATGACTAAGAATAAATGCCTCCAGCTGCCTAAAATGTTAAGAAGATGGTTTTTTATGTATTTTAATGACTAAAATGAAACCTGAAACACAAGGTTATATGAAGTTTCTATAGTTTCTAATTGTATTATCTGTAATAGTTCATTGAGACAATGACAAAGGGAAATTTTAGATGACAAAATTGAATGCTAAAAGGAGTTTGATAGGCTGGTGGTAGATGCTAGCTAACACAATTGCATTTATAAGAGATATGCATGGAAATATACATTTAGTTCTAAATAATCAGTCATACAGCTCAGGTAGAAAGCATTTATTTTAATAGCGGTCCTTGGTGAAAGAAAGACATACATTTCAGGAATATCAAGTATGTGTTAACTTTCAGATTCCTTGCATTATAATAGAAGAGGGGTTATAATGTGGTCCCTACCAGGGCCAGCTTCTATAAGATGAGATCAGGACAGCCACACAGGGCTAGCATTTGAAAGTTCAGTAAGGCTCTGTACTTGATTTAATGTTCTGTTGCCATCCTCCTGAAATGTTGAATAACGGTTGCTCAAGGGGCCTTGAATTTTAATTTTGCACTGGGTCTTGCTAATTATTTAACTGGTCCTAGAGCTTAAGTCCTAAGACTGTATAAACAGGAGCTTTATATCTAGAATATTGGAGTTTATAAATCCATGTGCTGGCGATTCTCTATTTGCCCCACTTCCCCCTAAGTCCATTCTTACCCACACTGACCTGTGCCCTAAAAGGCATTTAATTGGGGGTGGGAGTAGGAAATACATTTATCTGAGAGAATACTGAATATTTGGTTTTATATTTCTTTTTCAGAATCATATCAGGAACATTCTGTATGTTCATTAGGAACATTTACCGGAGAGAATACTAAATATTTGGTTTTGTATTTCTTTTTCAGAATCATATCAGGAACATTGAACATATTTAAGTGCTATTTAGAACATGATTCTTTAATGAGTAAACAAAATTGTTACTGATAGAAGCAGTATTATTTATTTAAACATATCCCTGGCCATGAAATTAAAAGATGCTTGCTCCTTGGAAGGAAAGTTATGACCAACCTAGATAGCATATTCAAAAACAGAGACATTACTTTGCTGACAAAGGTCATTCTAGTTAAGGCTATGGTTTTTCCTGTGGTCATGTATGGATGTGAGAATTGGACTGTGAAGAAAGCTGAGCGCTGAAGAATTGATGCTTTTGAATTGTGGTGTTGGAGAAGACTCTTGAGAGTCCCTTGAACTGCAAGGAGATCCAACCAGTCCATCCTAAACGAGATCAGTCCTGGGTGTTCTTTGGAAGGAATGATGCTAAAGCTGAAACTCCAATACTTTGGCCACCTCGTGCAAAGAGTTGACTCATTGGAAAAGACTCTAATGCTGGGAGGGATTGGGGGCAGGAGGAGAAGGGGACAACAGAGAATGCGATGGCTGGATGGCGTCATGAACTCGATGGACATGAGTTTCAGTGAACTCCAGGAGTTGGTGATGGACAGGGAGGCCTGGCGTGCTGCAATACATGGGTCACAAAGAGTCAGACACAACTGAGTGACTGAACTGAACTGAAACATATCCCTGTAGTTGGGCACTGAAGATGTTTTCAATACTTTTCAACTATAAATATGAATGCATTTATTTATGAGCTTTTCCTCTGATTTAAAATTTCTAGAACTGAAATTATAGGGTCGAATAGTATGAAATTTTAAGAAAGCTAATGCAAATGGCAAAATCCAGAAAATCTATAACTATCTGACTCCCACTTACAGGTCAATTTCACCACCATTGATTATCTAAAATCATCAATTGATTAAAATGGCATTCTTTTGTTTTAAATTTAATTTATTTAAATGATAATAAGATTCAGTTCAGTTCAGTCGCTCAGTCATGTCCAACTCTTAGCGATTCTATGGACTGCATCATGCCAGGCCTCCCTGTCCATCACCAACTCCTGGAGTTTACTCAGACTCATGTCCATCGAGTCGGTGATGCCATCCAACGATCTCATCCTCTTTCATTCCCTTCTCCTCCCACCTTCAGTCTTTCCCAGCATCAGGGTCTTTTCAAATGAGTCAGTTCTTTGCATCAGATGGCCAAAGTATTGAAGTTTCAGCTTCACTGTCAGTCCTTCCAATGACTATTCAGGACTGATTTCCTTTAGGATTGACTGGTTGGATTTCCTTGCTGTCCAAGGGATCTCAGGAATCTTTTCCAGTACCACAGTTCAGAAGCATCAATTCTTCATGGCTCACCTTTCTTTACAGTTCAATTCTCATATCCATATATGACTACTGAAAAAACCATAGCTTTGACTAGACAGACATTTGATGGCAAAGTAATGTCTCTGCTTTTTAACATCCTGTGTAGGTTGGTCATAGCTTTTCTTCCAAGGAGCAAGCATCTTCTAATTTCACAGCTGCAGTCACCATCTGCAGTGATTTTAGAGCCCAAAAGAAAGAAAGTCTCTCACACTTTCCATTGTTTCCCCATCTATTTGCTATGAAGTGATAGAACCCCTTGCCATAATCTTAGTTTTCCAAAAGTTGAGTTTTAAGCCAACATTTTCACTCTCCTCTTTCACTTTCATCAAGGGACCCTTTAGTTCTGCTTCGCTTTCTGCCATAAGGTTGGTGTCATCTGCATATCTGAGCTTATTGATATTTCTCCAGGCAATCTTGATTCAAGTTTATGCTTCATCCAAAATTTCACATGATGTACTCTACATATAAGTTAAATAAGCAGGGTGACAATATACGGCCTTGATGTACTCCTTTCCCCATGTTAGACCAATCTGTTGTTCCATGTCCAGTTCTAACTGTTGCTTCCTGACCTGCATATAGGTTTCTCAAGAGGCAAGTCTGATGGTCTGCTATTCCCATCTCTTTCAGAATTTTCCACAGTTTGTTGTGATCCACACAGTCAAAGGCTTTGGCATAGTCAATAAAGCAGAAATAGATGTTTTTCTGGAACTCTCTTGCATTTTCAATGATCCAGTGGTTGTTGGCAATTTGATCTCTGGTTCCTCTGCCTTTTCTAAATCCAGCTTGAACACCTGGAAGTTCATGGTTCACGTACTGTTGAAGCCTGGCTTGGAAAATTTTTAGCATTACTTTGCTAGAGTGTGAGATGAGTGCAACTGTGCAGTAGTTTCAGAGAAAGCAATGGCAACCCACTCCAGTGCTCTTGCCTGGAAAATCTCAAGGATGGCAGAGCCTGGTGGGCTGCCATCTATGGGGTCGCACAGAGTCGGACATGACTGAAGTGACTTAGCAGCAGCAGCAGCAGTGCGGTAGTTTGAACATTCTTTGGCATTGCTTTTCTTTGGGATTGGAATGAATGCTGACCTTTTCCAGTCCTGTGACCACTGCTGAGTTTTGCAAATTTACTGGCATGTTGAGTGCAGCCCTTTCACAGCATCATGTTTTAGGGTTTGAAATAGCTCAAATGGAATTCCGTCACCTCAACTAGCTTTATTCATAGGGATGCTCCCAAGGCCCGCTTGACTTCGCATTCCAGGATGTCTGGCTCTAGGTGAGTGATGACACCATCATGGTTATCTAGGTCATGAAGATCTTTTTTGTATAGTTCTTCTCTGTATTCTTGCCATCTCTTCTGAAACATTAAACATTTCTATATGTATATTGGTCCTATGGATTTCATTATCTTTCAACTGTCTGCTCATGTAATTTATTTTTCTATGGGAACATTAGCACTTTGTTTTGTATGAGCTTTTTACACATGAGAAACTATTTGTCTATAATATTTGTTTCAGGTAATCAGTTTGTATAATATGATGTGGCATATAGTCCAAAAGATAGTAATTTATCTATAGTAGCAATATTATTCTTTGAATAAATAAAACAGGAAAGAATTGTTTTCAAAGCACTCCTTTTTTAGCCTCCTCCTTTGCTCAGTCCCTTATCAACATTCAGAAAAAGCAGCATAAGGAAAACACATATCACAAACAGGGCCAGGTAGCCAAGAAGTACTCATTTAGATAGAAAGTGTTTGAAGGAAGTATAGGTAGAGTTCTCCTTCTATTCATAAAAGAGCAATTTTGGACTTTCCTAGTAATACAGTTGATAAGAATCCACCTGCCCGTGCAGGAGACGTGGGTTTGATCCCTGGTCTGGGAAGTTTCCACATGCCACAGGCAATTAAAGCCCATGCACCACAGCTACTGAGCCCACAGGCTCTAGGGCCCAAGAGTCACAGCAAATAAGTCCCCAGGCCCCAGTTACTGAAGCCTGCACACCCTGGATCCCTCACACCACAACTGCTAAGCCCACATGCTGCAACTACCGGAGCCCGCATGCCTAGAGTCTGTGCTCTGCAATAAGGGAAGCCATTGCAATGAGGAGCACACATACCCCAACCGAGAGTGGCCCCCACTCACCGCAGCTAGAGAGAGCCCACACACAGTAATGAAGACCCAGTGCAGCCAAAAATGAGTTTAAAAAAATGCACTTTAAATGCAACAACTTCACTGCGGCACATCCATTGTTCACAGCAGACCGTACTCAGGGTTGGCACCATCTCTGTACCTACTTGCTCTTAACCTTGCATCTTTGCCTCTCAGAAATGTTCAAAACCTGTTAAGCAAATTCCAAATGCTTACCTGACTAAAAATTAGGTCACAGAAACTGCACTTAAATATATACAATTTTCTACACCCTCTAACCCAAGCTGTCAGTCTTTCTAAAGTGAGAGCTTCCCCAGATGGGGCAATTGGAGGGGCAGGGTCCTAAGTCAAAGAAGGAAAGAACAGGCAGATACCCATCTGATCATCATGCAATATCTTATTTTATGTATATATTCACAAGGGATATCTGGAAGATACTACAAAAGTAAAAAAGAAAAATAATGATTAGTCCCACAGGATAGTTCACCTAATTAATGACATGGCCTACTGACCCACTTTGAAAAACAGGAAGTTTATGTAAGCATATAAAAAAGTATCCTGTGGGCGGGGGGGGGGGGGGGGGGAGGGGGGAAGACTTTCCTTTTCTTTTTTTTGATCACTTAAAGAAAAATAATTATTTAAGGCAGCACAGTTGAGTAAAAAAAAAAAAATCTTGCTGACATGGCCTCTAACCACAAATAAAACTGTTTTTAGATAAAGAAAAATGTTGTATGATATCCATTATAGGCAGAATCTTTTAAAAGAGAAATAAATAAACTTATTTACAAAACAAAAACAGACTCACAGACTTAGGGAAGGAATTTATGAATACCGGAGACAAATACTAGGGGGAAGAAGATGAGGGCAGGGGTAGCTGGAGAGTTTGGGATGGATATATGTACACTGTTATATTTAAAATGGATAACCAACACTCTGTAGCACAGGAAACTCTGCTCAGTGTTATGTGTCAGCATGGATGGGAGGGGTATTTGAGGGAGAATGGATACATGTATATATACGGCTAAATTGTTATTTTAACAAGTATTTTTATTAGGGGTAGGAGTCACAAGAGGAGGAGGGCCTGGACCAAAATGGCAGGGTTTTACTTTTCCTGAATACTAGTCCTTTGGTTTGACAAATAGGATCAGTCAAATTTTGACAGAAAATAGCACATTCTAAATCACTTCAAATACATCCAATTCTCATCCATCTTTTCAGGGAAAATTTATATATGTAACCAATTACTCATTACACTCGAAAAGCAAAAGAGAAGATTATCTTATTAATAAACCTCTTAATTCTCAGAATTAAGGTTTTTTAAACTGAATGCATAAACTGATATTCTTTCTTAACTGAAATTTTCATGCTGTTTTTCAAGATACAGTGGAATATACAAGAGTTCATTGGAGAAGGCAATGGCAACCCACTCCAGTACTCTTGCCTGGAACCTCCCACGGACAGAGGAGCCTGGTAGGCTGCAGTCTGTGGGGTCGCTAGGAGTCAGACACAACTGAGTGACTTCACTTTCATGCATTGCAGAAGGAAATGGCAACCCACTCCAGTGCTCTTGCCTGGAGAATCCCAGGGTCGGGAGAGCCTGGTGGGCTGCCATCTATGGGGTCGCACAGAGTCGGACAGGACTGAAGCGACTTAGCAGCAGCAGCAGCACACACAAGTTCATAGGCAATAATGCCTTTCTTCTAATTAATTCTGATGGGTAGTTGATTATGAGTCACCATATAAGATACAGTCACAGAGGGTAACACGAAGAGGGTAACAGATGATGAGATGGCTGGAAGGCATCACTGATTCAATGGACTTGAACTAAGGCAAACTCCAGGAGATGGTGGGGGACAAGGAGGTTTGGTGTGCTGCAATCCAAGGGGTCACAAAAAGTCAGACACAACTTAGTGACTGAACAACAACTATGCAAAGAGGTCACAAAATGCTAATAATCTTCTAATACCTATAGATAACTCAGATACCCCTGTAGTCTGATACAATATGGGGAATATACAGGATAGTAGTATTTAGCATCCAAGTGTGCAGTCATCCAGTGCAATTATTACAAGGAACAAATGAGAAAAAGCTATGACCCTAATATGTTAAGTGACTAGGTCATAGCCATGAAGCTAATTAGCAGTAAAGACTGAAATTAAGCTTGGGTCTCCCAATAATACACCAGTCTCCTCTTCATTGTACCTGCTGGCAGACGTCCAGAGGTGAGAATATCCTAATATCAAAAATTATCCATATATTCAAGATCTATTTTGATGGAATAAGAAAGTCATTCTAATGTTAGGTGGAAAAAGAAGTATGAATACAGAGTATAATCTCAACAAGAAAATAAACATGTAAAAGGATGATAGTAATCATCTCTAGATAGGAAGATTAGGGATTTTCTTACTATCTTCCTTATAATTTTCTATATTTCCTATAATTTATAACTAAAATATTAATTATACACATAAATAGTATCTTATTATTGTATATTAGAAGAGGATTATACATTATAAAGAGTGAATATTATTTAACATGCTAGTGTATAAGATGTATGATATTAAACACATATTATACACATATAATTATAATATACTTCTGTTCTTATATTTTAGGAAACATATCAGTCTTTCCCAAAATAGTATTAGTTTAACACATGTTCATCAGGATGACACTTATAAAAAGATCTAGGTGGAGAAATCAGCTTTGGAAATACTGCATACTTGCTGCCTGACTTAGTGGTTCACAGTTCACACTAGCATACCAATAGTTTCAAGACATCCTGCAGTAAAGAAAGCAACTTAAGTGTGTGTAAGCCATCACTTCTCTATTTATATGACCAAGGCACTTTTAAGAAGTACAGTATATGGTACACTTACTGAATTAGGTTTCACAGGAGAAACCTCACATCTCTTTAAAATTCCAAATCATCCACTCATAGGAAGGTCAATAATTTAAGGTTCTTAACTGAGCATTGCTTACAAATATTTGTATGGTACATATGCAAAATGAACTACAGGTTTAAAATGTATTAACACCTGGACCTGTATTTAAAAGTTTCCTTTTTTTAACCTGTGAGTATGCAGTGAATTAGGGCAACGAGAAGGTGATTTCTATGAGTTATTGCAGCAAATTTTCACCTGTTTTTGCTCATTGATTTTAGTGTTCAAGATGATTCATTTTAATTTTGCTTCTGCCTCAAGGCTTTCTTACAAAAGATCAATAATATTGTAATTAAGAACATCAACTGAAGTTGGCTAGAGCCATGCCCCTTTCTTTATCTTGTTCTGAACCCTAGTACTTAAAAAGGGATTATTTCAATGACTTTTTTCATACCCAGGGCCTCAATCCAGCATGCCAGTTTCAGAAATCCATACAAAAGACATGAAACATAACTGGAATATGTCTATATCCTTCATATTCTTCTTTATTCATCCCATACTTTAACTAAACTATTTCCTCTCAAATATTTCCATTGACCTCATCTCTACACATTGCTTAGTCTCTTTGTGACTCAGTTTCTTTTTCATTTTTTCATCTATAAAATATAAGAATGGCTCCCACCATCAGATTTATGTACAAATTATATGAAGAATATAATACATATGCTTTGAGCCATACCTGACACATAGTACATTTTCATAGTGAGTGCTAGGTATTAATCTGTGATTAATGGGATATTATTTTCTCTCTTCCTTTGTTTCTATTATCAGAAATACTGTCTTCTCTCAATTATGCAACATAAAACATAGTGTCATCTTTACTTTCTCTTTTATCTTCTCAACTCTACAACCAAATGCACACATTATACAAAATTTATTTTCATCATTTCCACACTATAGACATGCACACACATACCACAAAACATGCATACTATGCAACTTATTTTTATTTTCAGTTAATTGATATTGCAGTATACTTGCTTTACAATATTGCATTAGTTTCTGCTGTACAGCAAAGTGAATCAATTATACATATACACACATCCCCTCTCTCTTTCGATTTCCTTCCCATTTAGGTTACCACCGAGCACTGAATCGACTGTGCTATACAATAAGTTCTCATCAGTTATCTATTTTATACATAGTAGAATGTTATGTTGGCTTTCTCTGGTGGCTCAGTGGTAAAAAATCTGCCTGCAATACAGGACACCTAGATTTGATCCCTGGGTTGGGAAGATCCCCTGGGGGAGGGCATGGCAACCCACTCCAGTATTCTTGCCTGGAGAATCCCATGGACAGAGGAGCCTGGTGGGCTATAGTCCATGGGGTCACAAAGAGTCAAACATGACTCAGCACAGCACAGCACAGCGTATCCTGTCAATCCCAATCATCCCCCCTCCTTTTCCCTCCTTGGTTTCTATAAGTATGCGATCTATTTTAGTCTTTTCAGTTTTTCCTTTGAAATCACTGTTAAATATACCCTTTTAATTCCATCTTGTATTCTTATTAGGATATCAGGTTTCATTCCCTTATCATTTGTGAAAGTGTTAATTGTTCAGTTGTGTTTAACTCTTTGTGATCCCATTGACTATACAGCCTGCCAGGCTCCTCTGTCCATGGCATTCTCCAGGCAAGTACACTGGAGTGGAGAGCCATTCCCTTCTACAGGGGATCTTCCAACTCAGGGATGGATTGCAGGCAGATTCTTTACCATCTGAACCACCAGGGAAGCCATTTGGCTATGTAAGTTTGAGTGAAACTTTATCTAATTAATTCAGCTGTTTGTTGGGATTCTAGCTTCTGACAATTTGAAGGTCGTAACAGTTGTGGCTCTGGCGTTAGGACAGAGAAGGGTCTTCTGTACTTTGAGATTACAGAAAAGACTCAAACAGCTGTCTCCAGAATTATATCTGAACTAATATAACAACAGAGTACCTGGTTTCTATACTTGAAAAATGATTTCTTTCCCAATCTATCCTGTAAACAATTAGCTCTAAAATTTTAACCTTGTAGTTCTCAGTTTATAAACTATCACTAACTTCCTGATTCTTATAGGATAAAATCTAAACTCCAAAGACCACTGCAGGCATTCTATAGATTGGCCACAAATTCTACTCCGCACTCCCCAAATGAAATCCCCACTCCAATGTTCATTTATGCTATGTCACTGGTATGAAACAATATTTCCTTTCTTTGCCTTTCCGAATGGGACTAACTGATCTTAAAGATTCAGTTCAAATCACGTTTCTTCATAATCCTCCCTGAATCCTTTCATTCTGATATAAACCTGTTGCCATCTACTGAATCTGATAGTTCCTTCAAATGACCTATTCAATATATATTTCATGCTTTGAAAAAGATGTCTATTCCATTTTGACCTTTGGCCAAAAAGGTCATTTGGGTTTTTCATAACATCTTGATGTATAGTGAACGTTTTCTTGGATCATGTTTTGTACTTCACTGCTTCAGCCCTTCTGAAGCTAGTGTGTGCATGCTCAATCATAACTTTTTGCGACCCCATGGACTGTAGCGCACCAGACTCCTCTATCCATGGAGTTTTCCAGGCAAGAATATTAGAATGGGTTGACATTTCCTTATCCAGGGGATCTTCCTGATCCGAGGATCGAACCTGCATCTCTTGCACCTCTTACATTGGCAGGCAGGTTCTTTGCCAGCTAAGCCAGCACGAAGCTAAAGCTTGAGTCTACTTACAGATGTAGAAGCAGAGAAACATGACAAGTATAGAATTTGAAGAGAATCAGCAGTGCTTTGTAAGGCAACTACTTAAGGAGGGGACTATGGCAGGTTTTTCAGTCAAAGCAGAGCTAATCTCTTCAGGCAGATGTGGAGCAACTAGTCAACCCCATTAATCTCTTTCAGTTCAGTTCAGTCACTCAGTCACGTATGACCCTTTGCAACCCCATGAATTGCAGCACGCCAGGCCTCCCTGTCCATCACCATCTCCCAGAGTCTACTCGAACTCATGTCCATTGAGTAGGTGATGCCATCCAGCCATCTCATCCTCTGTCGTCCCCTTCTCCTCCTGTCCCCAATCCCTCCCAGCATCAGGGTCCTTTGCAATGATTCAACTCTTTGCATGAGGTGGCCAAAGTATTGGAGTTTCAGCTTCAACATCAGTCCTTCCAATGGACACCCAGGACGGATCTCCTTTAGAATGGACTGGTTGGATCTCCTTGCAGTCCAAGGGACTCTCAAGAGTCTTCTCCAACATCACAGTTCAAAAGCAACAATTCTTTGGCTCTCAGCTTTCTTTAGAGTCCAACCCTCACATCCATGCATGACTACTGGAAAATCTGTCTAGTTTGACTAAAAATTTCTATACCATCAAATGCATGGCTACTCAGAATTTCACCTTACACAGAAATTTGGCTAGGGGTATCCAATCACAAAGTTCTTTATCTCTCTATTCATACATTTGCATGCCACCAATATTCTCTTTACCACAGGAAAAAGAATCCTGTGTCCTTAGATCTAATCAGATTACAGAACCAATTTTAGAAAGCCCAGAACCAATTCTGAAAACATGAACACAGTCGGAAAACTCACCTTGAAGACTGTGTCCTTCTAAAATAATTTCTAGTGCCAAGATCAGTTTCAGTTACGGTTCAACCAAGGAAGCAGAACCAGCAGGATGTATACTTTGAGATTTCTTGCAAGGAATTGGCTCAAAGGATTATGGGGGCTAATTCAGCAAGTCTGAAGTCCCTAGGACAGACGCCCAGGAAGGTCAGGCTGCAACTGTCAGGCAGGGAGCTCTATCCACAGATGGAATTTCTTTATCAAGGAAGCCTTAGTGACATAGTGAAGTCGCTCAGTCGTGTCCGACTCTTTGCGACCCCATGAACTGTAGCCTAACAGGCTCTTCCCTCCATGGGATTCTCCAGGCAAGAGTACTGGAGTGGGTTGCCATTTCCTTCTCCAGGGGATCTTCCTGACCCAGGGATCGAACCCAGATCTCCTGCATTCCAGGCAGACACTTTAACCTCTGAGCCACCCTTCTACGTTTAAGGTCATTCAGCTGACTGGATCAAGTCCACTCACATTTTTATCTTCTTTAAAGATTTTCTTTTTAACATGTACCATTTTTTAAAGTCTTTATTATTTCTACGTTTTGGTGTTTGTTTTTTCTTTTAGGCTGCCAGGCACCTGGGCTCTTAGCTACCAGATCAGGAATCGAACCCACATTCCCTACACTGGAAAGTGAAGTCTTAACTACTGGACCATCAGGGAAGTCCCCTCCCTTACATAAATTTAATTGATTGACTTTAATCATACCTACAAAATACTTTCAAAACAACACTATAATAGATAACTATTTACAGTTGATTGAATAAAGTGGGGGAGAGGTGTGACAAAATTGAGGGATGAACAGAACAGAAAAAAGGTTCAGAAATTGGTTTCTAGACATGTTAAATTTGAGATGTCTATTAGAAACCCAAGTGAATATAACAAGTAAGCAGTTGGATATACATGTCTTGATTTCAAGGAACTGAAGCAATATATTTGAGAGCCATCAGCTACTTAAAACCATGAGACTAGATGAGATCACTGAAGGAAGGAGCCCTGGGGCAATTGCTCAGAGGTTTGAGACATGAATGATGAACCTACAAAGAAGACTAAGAAAGAAAATCTACTTGAAGCAAGTAAAGCAAAGTATAGCATCCTGAACTCTAGGTGAAGAAAGTACTCTAAGAAGGAATAAATGCTTAGCTGCATCAGAAACTGCAGACTGTTCAGATGAAACAAGGAATGATGTTTGGACATTGAATTTTAAAATGTAAGTGCTAGGTTCCTCCATGTTGCTGCAAATGGACCTAGAAATTGTCATGCTGAGTGAAGTGAGTCAGAGAGAAAAAAAGAAATATTCTATGATATCGCTTACATGCAGAATCCTTTTTAAAAAATTGATATAAATGAATTTATTTTCAAAACAGAAATAGACTTAGGGAAGGAACTTCCAGTTGCCAGGGGCAGAGGGTTGGGGGAAGGGATGGTTAGGGAGTTTGGGATGGACATGTACACACTGTTACATCTAAAGTGGATAACCAACAAGGACCTACTGTATAGAACAGGAAATGCTGCTCAGTATGATACAACCTAGATGGGAAACGAATCTGAAAAAGAGTAGATGCGTGTATAGGTAAAACTGAATCAGTCTTCTCTACACCTGAAACTAAAACATTGTTAACCTACTATATTCCAATATAAAGTAGAAAGTTTTTAAATATGCAAATATAATTTAATGATCTTGTAAGAGCTAATGTTAAAGATGTGATGGAATTAGTTCTAACAGACTCATGATATGGTGTCTCATCAAGGCTCTATGTATTAGGGCATTGTCAGTAGGTTGGAATGGGGGAGGCTGAGATCTGAGATGCCCCTTCTGCTAAAGGTCAGGAAGAGGGAGGGGTGATCTTATCACAAATATGTGGAACTTGGGGGTCTCTTTTTGGACTCCAATGGAAGCCTGGAAGCCGGGAAAAGCCAAGGCAATTTATACTTGATATCCTCTAAATGCTAAAATCACTGCAGATGGTGATTGCCGCCATGAAATTAAAAGACGCTTACTCCTTGGAAGAAAAGTTATGACCAACCTAGATAGCATATTCAAAAGCAGAGACATTACTTTGCCAACTAAGGTCTGTCTAGTCAAGGCTATGGTTTTTCCTATGGTCATGTATGGATGTGAGAGTTGGACTGTTAAGAAGGCTGAGCACTGAAGAATTGATGCTTTTGAACTGTGGTGTTGGAGAAGACTCTTGAGAGTCCCTTGGACTGCAAGGAGATCCAACCAGTCCATTCTGAAGGAGATTAGCCCTGGGATTTCTTTGGAAGGAATGATGCTAAAGCTGAAACTCCAATACTTTGGCCACGTCATGTGAAGAGTTGACTCATTGGAAAAGACTCTGATGCTGGGAGGGATTGGGAGCAGGAGGAGAAGGGGACGACAGAGGATAAGATGGCTGGATCGCATCATGGACTCGATGGACATGTGTCTGAGTGAACTCTGGGAGTTGGCGATGGACAAGGAGGCCTGGCTTGCTGTGATTCATGGGGTCGCAAAAAGTTGGACACGACTGAGCGACTGAACTGAACTGAAATGCTAAATGGCCTATCTGTATTTCGATTACAGAAATAACACTCAAAGTTATTTGTTTTAATAACTATTCAATAGAACTCTTGCTTTTAATATTTCCATTACCCATCTTTCAAAAATTACAGAAATTCTTGGGTATTACTACATCAAACATCAATTATCAAGTATGTTGTAGAATGCCTCTAAAATATTTTTTATTTAAAAAAAACAATAACAGCAATAGAAATTCTATATTTATTCATAAGTTCTGTGAACTTTGATATCACCTAGCTTAAAAGAATGTTTCTAGGTAACAAACCCATCCAAGGCCTGCAGCACAGAACTGAATAGGTGTCGAACATAAAAGCAAATTGTGTGTGTGTGTGTGTGTGTGTTCACATTGTCTATATACTTGCTTTTCCTTCTTTAGAATTAGGTATTAATTCAAGCACAGATAATTTAAAGTATGAAAGACCTTGAAATAATTTGGAGAAGAGGTAAGACGTTCTGAATTTTCTCTAAGGCTTTGTAGACTTTAATGTCTTATAAGAATTGTCTACTATTTTTATTTGAAATTAAGCTTCTTGAAAAATGAAACTGCCTAATCAACAAGACTAAGAAAAGTAAACAAACCTTAGATGGCCCCAGAAAAATTTTATTGAGCTGAAAGGGTTATTTATATTCTACTTTGACCAGTATACCGTTATCAACTGAGCCGGCTCAGCCATAATTATTCATGGCTCCTAAGGGAGCCTGGGTCTGCCATCTCCCGTCTGAACTAACACAGAGGGACAGAGCTGAAGGACCAGCAAGGCCATCGCAGTCTCCAAAGACTAGAGCTTGGAAGACGAGCTGGCTCAAAGGTTAGTAAGGTTAGTAACCACAGTGTAAGAAATCTGTCACTTTCTCTCCTGCTTATCCTCACATAGGACATTTACTATACACCCTTACATGCATGCGCACACACATATACACATACACTCCTGTGATGCAAGAATGTGCCTGTTGACCTTCCCCACTAGCCTGTGAGGCAGTGTGAACTGCCAAGTTGATGTCCTCTTGCTCCTAGTCCAGTTTTAATCTAAGCCATCATTGTTTTCAGCCCTTTGCCTGTACCATCACCTCCTTTGCCCTTCCCATTTCAACACAAATTCTTGGCAAAGCAACAACCTTGGTTTATCCCTGCCTACTCCCCAACCACACCTATGCAGCTGGGCAAGGCTGCAGAAATGAGACTGTTGAAATACCCCACCACACACACTGGGTTCACTTTAACTTAATGACCATGAATTTCAGCAGAACACTTGAAGATACCAGGTAGTTGCAGTTGGCCCTCAATGCTGGTGGGTTTGCTCCCAACCGCAGACCAAAATATCTATATGTAGTATTAATTGTAGAAAGTTCCATGTTAATAATTGCTTAATTTTATTGAAGTATAGTTGATTTACAATGTTGTGTTACTGTCTGATATATAGCAAAATGACTGAGCTGTACATATATGTGTGTATGTGTATATATATAATGTATATATTTTATATATATTTTTTCATTATGGTTTATCTCAGGAGAGTGAATATAGTTCCCCGTGCTACACAGTGCTTGAGTGTGTAGTCACTCAGTTGTGTCTGACTCTTGGCTACCCAAGGACTGTAGCCCACAAGGCTCCTCTGTCCGTGGGATTATCCAGGCAAGAATACTGGAGTGGGTTGCTATTTCCTCCTCCAGGGGATCTTTCCAACCCAGGAATCAATCTACATCTCCTTCAGCTTCTGCATTAGTAGGGGGATTCTTTAACACTGAGCAACCTGGGAAACTACACAGTAGGACCTTTTATTTATCCATCCTAGATATACTGGTTTGCATCTGTGATCTCGAAACTCCCAATCCATCCCTCTCCTGCCACTCCTACCCCTTGACAACCACCTTTGTCTTTTCTCTTTGTCTGTGAATCTGTTTCTGTTTCGTAGACAAGCCCATTTGTGGTTTAGTTTCCACATATGCTGCTGCTAAGTCGCTTCAGTCATGTCAGATTCTGTGTGACCCCATAGACAGCAGCCCACCAGGCTCCCCCGTTCCTGGGATTCTCCAGGCAAGAACACTGGAGTGGGTTGCCATTTCCTTCTCCAATGCATCAAAGTGAAAAGTGTAAGTGAAGTTGCTCAGTTGTGTCCAACTCTTAGCAACCCCATGGACTGCAGCCCACCAGGCTCCTCCGTCCATGGGATTTTCCAGGCAAGAGTACTGGAGTGGGGTGCCATTGCCTTCTCCAGTACAAGTAATAGCAAATGGCATTTGTCCCCTCTTTCTGACTCTGTTCTCTTAGTAGAATAATTTCTAGGTCCATCCATCCAGAAATATCCAAAAAGCAAAACTTGAATTTGCTGCTGGGCTCTGCCAACTATTTACATAGCATTTACATTGTATTTACAACTATTTACATAGTATTTGCATAGCATTAGGTATTAGAAGTAATTTGTGTGCTTAGTTGCTCAGTTGTGTTGGACTCTTTGCAACCCCATGGACTGTAGCCCACCAGGCTCTCTGTCCATGGGGATTTTCCAGGCAAGAATATTGGAGTGGGCTGCCACGCCCTCCTCTAGGGGATCTTCCCAACCCAGGAATCAAACTGGGATCTCCTGCATTGCAGGCGGATTCTTTAGCAGCTGAGCTACTAGGGAAGCCCAGAAGGTATAGTAGTATGTAGCAAAGATTAATATTTCTCCTTTTAAGCATTGTCTAGAGATGATTTAAAGTATACAGAAGGATGCGTACATATTATGCACAAGTACATAAGGGACTTTAGCCTGGGCATCTCTGGATTTTGTCCACAGGAGTCCTGAAACCAACCCCTGGCAGATACCCAGAAACCACTGTAAAAATAGACAACTATTTTTCCCTAGTCCAATCACTTTCACTCTCCTATTTAATAGTCTCCTTTCTTCAAACTCTCAGCATGTCCTTCTCTCAGAATCATTCTCAGGTGATAACCTTGCTTCCCACTAGACTGGAAAAAAGAAATCCACCAGAAGGACACTTTCACATACTCGCATCACTAAGTATCTGCCAGCGTGTGGACTCACACAGTCTATTCCTCTTACCCGACCCCACAGATGAACCATCCACACTCCTGTTTAAACCTGATGTCTCCACTGTGTACCAGCTACCTCTCACTCACTCACTCACTCAAAGACATAGCTCCAGTAATGCTCCTGTTCTCTCCTATATCATCAGATTTTCACAATCTACTGGATTATTCCCATCCATACACAATGTGCAGTAATTTCTCCCGCTTTAAGTTTCCCTGTACCTCACAAAAAACGCACCATTTCTTAGCAATACTTCAACAAGCACTAAAGGAGATATCTCTGATATCTGATAGGAAATGTCTATATTGACACCACCCTTATGGCAGAAAGTGAAGAGGAGCTAAAAAGCCTCTTGATGAAAAGTGAAAAAAGAGAGTGAAAAAGTTGGCTTAAAGTTCAACATTCAGAAAACGAAGATCATGGCATCTGGTTATGGCATCACTTCATGGGAAATAGATGGGGAAACAGTGGAAACAGTGGCTGACTTTTTTGGGGGGGCTTCAAAATCACTGCTAATGGTGATTGTAGCCATGAAATTAAAAGACGTTTACTCCTTGGAAGGAAAGTTATGACCAACCTAGATAGCATATTCAAAAGCAGAGACATTGCTTTTCCAACAAAGGTCCATCTAGTCAAGGCTATGGTTTTTCCAGTGGTCATGTATGGATGTGAGAGTCGGACTATAAAGAAAGCTGAGCACCAAAGAATTGATGCTTCTGAACTGTGGTGTTGGAGAAGACTCTTCAGAGTCCCTTGGCCTGCAAGGAGATCCAACCAGTCCATTCTGAAGATCAGCCCTGGGTGTTCTTTGGAAGGAATGATGCTAAAGCTGAAACTCCAGTATTTTGGCCACCTCATGCGAAGAGTTGACTCATTGGAAAAGACTCGGATGCTGGGAGGGATTGTGGGTAGGAGAAGGGGACGACAGAGGATGAGATGGCTGGATGGCATCACGGACTCGATGGACATGAGTCTGAGTGAACTCCGGGAGTTGGTGATGGACAGGGAGGCCTGGAGTGTTGCAATTCATGGGGTCACAAAGAGTCAGACACGACCGAGCGACTGAACTGATACTTGCTCTTCCAATGCTATCTCTCCTGTTCACGCTTCAGCCTTGTTTATTTCAGCTTTACTCCATCACCACACCAAAACTGCTCAGTCAAATCCCCAGTGGCCTGCACGTGGATCAGCAGCACTTGACACGATCCCTTGTCCCCTTCTTTACCTGCTGTACGTTCTTCAGAAATGAGACTTGGCACATACCAAGTGCCCAAAATGTGTTGCTCAATTAAATTAATAAGACAATAAGGAACCAGTTTTCCTAATGTCTCCCTCTTTACCAGGAGAGCACTCCTTTCTCTGGACCATCTCTGTCCAAATATGATACTGCACATGTTTTATTAATTCCACTTACAGTGCTTATTATTTCTTTAACTGTCTGCCTTCTCCTCAGACTGTGAGCCCCTCCAGGATAGGACTATATCCCATCCATCCATGGACCTCAGCACAGGGTTTCACTGGCACCCCTGTGATTTCAATTAGTATTTGTCAAACCATAATTTTTAAGATGCAATATTTTTTTTCTTTTAGATACGCTATAGTTGGCAAGTGTATCAAGAATAGAGGAAATGATGAAAAACCCATATTGGTATCACTTTACTTTTTTTCACAATAGAAAGTTGGCAAAATTGAAGAACAGAAGAAAAGGGTGAAAACCCCATATTGATATTATCAAAAAGTTTAGAATTTTGGTCTCTACCCTTCCAACTGTTTTTCCATGCAAATTTGTGAGTGTTGGTCAAAATGTGAATGTTGGTCCAAAAAAAGACTTTTTATTTAGCAAAATCATACATATGCACACTTCTGTACTCTGATCTTTGGACTTATTATATTGAACATGAATGTGGAAGTTTAATATTTTTAAATGATATACTGTATTTCATCAACTGAATAAAAGAGACTGCTCATCCATGGCACTATGGTTGAAAGTCTGGATTATTTCTATTTTTAGGAAAGAATTTTTAAAGGGCTCTATTCAAGCTATTCAACAGAGATCGGCAAACTTCTTGACTATGATGGACTAATTTAGCGAGTTGCCAAATTTTCCAGTTAATTTAATAGATGGCACTCTCCCGGTCTCACAGCTGAGAATAGGGATTTAATTGACAAAGGAACTGAGGGGGAAGATGTCCCCTTCTGCCCCCAACAACAAAATTTTACTTTATAAATGCTGTTTTCAATAAAAGTTTTCACATTTCTTTTAGTGAATTTCCATCTGCCATCCAAAAATACCTGATGTAAGTTGCTTTACATGTTAAGAAAATATGTTTCTCTGAACCTCATTTCCCCTCTGCCAGGTCTTTCTATGCCAGGAGGAGTAAATGACTTGTGACATTAACTTTTTGACCCAGGGGTCATATTCATAACAGATTTGGACACTTGGGGGTAGCTGTTAACTGAAGTTTCTGCAGAAATACTGCTGACATACCAAGTGCCCGAGGCTGTTGCATCTGTGGGTCTGGGCAGGAAGGAGAGACTCATGGCATTTCTTTCTTCTTCATTGTTACCCTTGGGTTCTACCCTATCAATTCTGCAACTGGAAGTTCAATTTGAAGTGCAAATTCAAAACTGTATGGTGGTACTTTAGCTTAATTTAACTTTCCTACAGAAACATGTAAAAACTGAACATACTATTAAATTTCTCTTAACACTGCCAAAAAATCATTGACCAAATTTGCTAACACAATAAAAATGTGAATTACTGGATTGAAAACATAGAGATCAGTTGTGTGCTAAATTGCGGGTGGTATCCATGAGTTAAACATGGGAAAAGTTGTTCTCATCTCCTGGAAATGAGCCTGCATCCTCTTCTAGTCACACTTTCAGGGTAACTGGTAAGACCTGATGATTCTAATTAATGCCTGGAGTTGAAAGAAACATAACCCAAGTTTAAAAGACTTTTGACACAAAATTCAAAACAGCTGCAAAACTACAAGTGTTTTGGCAATGAAGGTTTTTGTTCTCTTTCCAAATGACATTAGTTTTCTTTGTTACGTGATTATTTAATAGTAATAGCTACCACTTAAACTTTCTATGTGCCTAGCACCATGATAAGCACCTTAAAAATATTAGATAATTAATTTTCTTAATAACATCATGAGATAGGCATTATTTTACCATTTTACAGATCAAAAAATTAAGACTTTAACCTGCCCCAAATCACATTTATAAAAATACCAGAATTATTATTCAATATGGTATGAAGTAAAATTCATATTTTATGGCAAGATAAAAATTTTGACATAAAAATTCTTCTCTGCCCTGTGGTCTCCTCTCTTCCTCAATGTGCATTGTGTATCGGCGTTTCATTATACAGTGATCAGACCTCCCCCATCGGCAGGAATACCTACTCAATCATAAATAGCAACACTCTCCCAGCATCAATAAGATGACTCCATAAAAGACAACATTCTTTCTTGATCTAAGGGATTCTCTCTTGATCTTCTAAGGGATCACATGACCCACTACAATGATGCTTCGATCTGGATTGTGTAACCTGTCAATAATATGTCATTCGACATATTACAGCCTTCTGTCTCAAAAAATTTATATAAACTGTGTCTTGACTTCTAACAGGCAGAAGAGCTCTCAAAACTTTCTCATATGATCTTCCCAGGTTATAATCTTCAAAGCTGGCTCAAATGAAATTTTCCATTGCTTTCTTAGGTGAGCTGATTTTTCATTTTTCAATGACAATAAGCACTCAGGACACTAGTGCAGTGTTCTCCTCCTTGCTTCTATCTCTGTGTCACTCTGCCTCTTGTTTATTCATTATGTGCTTTTTTCCTGAATGTGTATCTCTTTATAACACCTTGTAATTTTTCCTTCCCTTTTATACATCCCTCCTGCTTATTCCTTAACCTGATTATCAGATAGAACAAAAATCTAAATTGTAACTTTTATTTATGTGATTGAGTTTGATGTTTTATATTCTAAGTTTAAGCACGTGATTGTCATGTTTTAGAATACTTTTAAAATGTGAAACAACACAACGTCGCTGGAATACTCTCAGGTGAGACAAGGAGGCTAGAGAAGGAACATCACTCCTACCCTAACTGCCATAATACTCCGGCCAAGTATCTCCCGGGAGTACTAGGTCTTTGTTATGGAAAAGCTCTGGGATTATTTCAAAACGATTCATCTCCCCCTTCCCCTGCCAGAATGACTAAGAGATCTTTCTCAGATACACGATGAGATCCTGGTGGGGTTCCTTGAGGGAAAACCCATGAAAATGTGCCCCCTTCCAATAGTGAGGCCCCAGGAGTTTCTTCCTGTCATGTGAGTCCACACCCAGCCTCCAGCAATTCCTCCAAAAATATTATTTATATTTCTCATCAGTTTCTGGCTGGAAGCTTCTGCTCCAGGAAATCAGATCTCAGCTATGACTCTCTGGATTCATGAATTTCTTTAGAATTTGAGTGGTGGCATGCTCTGCAACCTCAGTCCTCTAATGGGTCCACAAAAGTGGTTAATTTTCAGTTTGGCTAGCTTTGTCTGGTAGGAAGGATAAGAGCAACGACATCTAGTTCTTGGTATGTTGGAACTAAAAGACTTTCACTTAAATTTTTCTAAATAACTTTTTATTTTATTCGACTGCGCTTGTTTTGAATTGAGATAGAGATTAATGGAAGAAAACTTATATTTTTATTCTTGCTCCATTTAGCTATTCTTTGAAAAACTGATAACACTCAGAAATCCATCACAAATAAATGAAGCTTCCAAGGATGGCAGCAGCTAAATCATCTGAAATCCATAGAGCTATTAAATAACTTTCAGTTGTCTATGAAGAAAATACATGTAAACCATTCATTGTATTAAATGTCTCATAGTCTCTTGGCTTTATGTTCTCTGGCTGATAGAGGCATTTAGATTCACTTTATTGGAAACCATAATACTAGTTTATCTTAAATTATCTTCAAAGTTATAAATATGCCCCTCCATCAACAATCCATTTAAGGGTATTAATTTTTTTTCCTCTTTGTTGCTAATGAAAAATTTGAGTATCTGCTAATTTTCTGATTTTCCTTATAGACAATATCTATTCAAGAAAATAGTTACTAGGGAAAGTCATCAACAATGATGACTTAACTGGAAAACAGAGGTCATGGAAATTTTATAGGAAGGTTGTAAGCTTAGGAGCTTCCCAGGCAATGACAGTGGCAAAGAACACATCTGCCAACATGAGAGACATAATGAGATCTGGGTTTGATCCCTGGGTTGGGAAGATCAAAGAAAGGCATAGCAACCCACTCCAGTATCTTGCCTGGAGAATCCCCTGGACAGAGGAGCTTGGAGGGCTACAGTCTGTGGGTTTGCAGAGTCAGACGCGACTGAAGCGATGCAGCATAGCATAGCATGGCACCATGTTTTAAGTCAGGATGGAAAAGTCCTTACAGGAATACAGATTATATGGAATTAGAGAAAAATAAATTGTAAAAGGTCTAGAGAAGGAGTAAGCTAGGTTACACGGCATGGTCTTCAGGAGGGGGTTGATGACTTTACCTTTTTATAAAGTTCATGGGGCTCTCTTGGCAAGAATACTGGAGTGATGACTTTACAGAATTGAGATGCTCTCAGAAGGCAAATAAGTTTAGAAATGGCCCCCAGAATGGTGAAAAGACCTGACTTCATTTTATGAAAACTTTTATAAAACAGAGATAAGTTAGTCTAGAGAAGAGAAACTCAAGCAACAGAAGAGCTTTCTTCAAGGACTGAAAGACTGAGATGTAGAAGATGGCTTTGATACATTTGGTATGACCCCAAGTGGTAGCAGCAGTATCCATGCTTCAAAGTTACAGGGAGAAATGAAGAACACCTTAATAATCACAAAAGTTCAAAGATGAAGTGGGTTATCTCCAGATTTAATGCCTTATCATAATTAAAGTCAAAATAAATTATTATATGCTTGATTGAGTTTTAAGATATTTTAAATCCTTCCTGAAAAAGTCAGGCAAAGTACTAATAAGTAAATACAATCTTGCCTAATGACGAGTACATTGCATAGAACATAGAACAACAACATAGAACATAAGTCGCTCAGTCGTGTCCGACTCTTTGCGACCCCATGGACTGTAGCCTATCAGGCTCCTCCATCCATGGGATTTTCCAGGCAAGAGTACTGGAGTAGCTTGCCATTTCCTTCTCCAGGGGAACTTCCTGACCCAGGAATCGAACCCAGGTCTCCCACATTGCAGGAAGATGCTTTACCGTCTGAGCCAACATGGTGGTGCTAAAATTTTATTTGTTGAAGCAATTCAGTTAATAGACAAATGATCACCTGGGGAAGGGAAGCAGAGTTCCCAAGTGGATTCAAGCATTGGAAGGATGGTTGGACTGATGAACTTCCAAGTTTCCTTGACTAAAAGATTCCATGTTGGCATTTATTTAGGCAAACAGTCATTAGTAATAAAGTACAGTGGCTACTCTGTATTTTTGTATAATATTTTTAAAGTTCAGTTCAGTTCAGTCACTCAGTCATGTCTGACTCTTTGTGACCCCATGAAGCGCAGCACGCCAGGCCTCCCTGTCCATCACCATCTCCCGGAGTTCACTCAGACTCACATCCATCAAGTCAGTGATGCCATCCAGCCATCTCATCCTCTGTTGTCCCCTTCTCCTGCCCCCAATCCCTCCCAGCATCAGAGTCTTTTCCAGTGAGTCAACTCTTCGCATGAGGTGGCCAAAGTACTGGAGTTTCAGCTTTAGCATCATTCCTTCCAAAGAACACCCAGGACTGATCTCCTTTAGAATGGATTGGTTGGATCTCCTTGCAGTCCAAGGGACTCTCGAGTCTTCTCCAACACCACAGTTCAAAAGCATCAATTCTTTGGCACTCAGCTTTCTTCACATCCAGCTCTCACATCCATACATGACCACTGGAAAAACCATAGCCTTGACTAAACGGACCTTTGTTGGCAAAGCTATGTCTCTGCTTTTGAATATGCTGTCTAGGTTGGTCATAACTTTTCTTCCAAGGAGTAAGCGTCTTTTAATTTCATTGCTGCAGTCACCATCCGCAGTAATTTTGGAGCCCCCCCAAAAAAGTCTGACACTGTTTCCACTGTTTCCCCATCTATTTGCCATGAAGTGATGGGACCAGATGCCATGATCTTCATTTTCTGAATGTTGAGCTTTAAGCCAACTTTTTCACTATCCTCTTTCACTTTGATCATTTTAAAGTTAACCAAGCTCTTTTACATTATCTATCCTACGTTTATCCCCGTATTAGCTCTCTAAGGCAGAGAACGTGAGGCAACTGAGATCAGATGATTGAGCGTTTTCTCAGTGTTACATCTGGTAAACAGCAGAGGCAGGATTGCAACCTGTGTTTCAAAAGAGATTCAGCTTTCTCTTAATTGGGTATAACAATTCCAGTTTCATCAGCCCTTCCTCCAGGGTCCTAGTTTTAAATCCTCCCCACAGCCACCTTAAAGAGCACAATTACCCCCACTATGGGGAGTTGAAAGAATAATACATTTTAGATTTTTCATCTCAATTGCACTGAGTATTGATTATATCATGTGGTTGTATACTTTCCATGGGCATGGCATTCTGAATAATTTTAAAAGTTGCTAAAACTTTTTGAAAATGTGTTTCTGATGTGGTTAGGCTTGTTACAAGCTTTACCTGAGTTTATTCTCACACAGTCATATGAGAAAGGTACATTATCCTAATTTTACCACTGAAGCCAATAAAATAGTGAGTAATCTGCACAAAATTACACAATTTCAATTCAAAGCAGGAATTTCAACTCAGGCAGTCTACCCTAGAAACCATGCATAAAATGTTCTATCTTTGGGGTTTATTGAGATATAACTGACATGTTACATTGTGTAAGCTTAAAGCATGCATCATGTTGATTTGATGAACTTATATGTTTCAAAATGATTACCACCATAGCTTTAACCAACACCTGCATCATACTATATAGTTACAATTTTGTGTATGTGTGGTGAGAATATTTAAGATCTACTTTCTTAGAAACTTCACCTATATAATATTGTTTATTATTAACTCTGGAATTTCCGAGGTGGTAAAATATCCACCTACCAATGCAGGAAACTCAAAAGACACAGGTTCCATCCCTGGGTTGGAACAATTCCTGGGAGTAAAAATGGCAAACCCATTCCAGTATACTTGCCTGGAAAATTTTTTTTTTTTTAGTTTTTTATTTTTTAAATTTTAAAATCTTTAATTCTTACATGCGTTCCCAAACATGAACCCCCCTCCCACCTCCCTCCCCACAACATCTCTCTGGGTCATCTTGCCTGGAAAATTCCATGGACAAGAGAGCCTGGCAGGCTACAGTCCATGGGCTCACAAAGAGTCAGACACGATTGAACACTCACACATGCAAATTACTAACCCTAATCCCTATGCTGTACCTTGGATCTCCAGACTTTATTCTTCTTAAGTTTGTCCTCTTTCATCAACGTCTAGAAACTGTGTTCTTAAATCCTACCTTATTGTAAGCTGCTGTCACAATCCCTCCCAAATCTCCGATCAAATATGTCCCTGCTTAACTGAAACACTAAGTCTCTCGATCTTAAGTGTGAGTCTAGTGTAATCACTGCATACGTGCTGGACAGGATATGGACCATGATATCGCTGTCTGGTTACATTATTCCCTGTTTCAACTTTGACTTCTCTTCCCTGGCTTTTCAAAACATAGAACAGACAGCAAACGTTGCAAAAGTAACTTGCAAATTCTATCTATTTCATTTAGGCATTAAGTATTGCCCTATGAGACTTGCTGGGTCGTGGAACCAATCTGAGTTAATGGAGGCTGTGTTATTGGCATATTACCACATCTTATATGTAAGAATGGCAACTCAAGTAACATGGGAAAAATAGCAGATGTCTGAAAACATCGTGGAAAACACAGCTTCCTGATGTTCCTTTGCACCTAAACTAGAGAAGTTCTTCTAAAGTTAAAATCCTAGAAGGAGAATATTGTCGGCATTTATCCTCTAATGAAAACAACTCTGACATTACTCAGGCTTGACTTAAAGAGCATCTTCCCTCCCAATGTGCATTTCCAGGTAACGGCCTTGCCAGAGGTCTTTGAAGAAAACATATGAGCTTATAAAAGCAAAGGTAAAGTTATGCACTAAAATTTTAGCTGCTGTTATTTCTGGCTTGTGAAACTGTGTTTTTTATTTTCTTCTTAATGTTCCTCTGTATGTTTTAAGTTTGTCAGTGTTTCTATGTTACTCTTATAGTTGCATACATACATGTCATTAAAACAAAACAAGAAAATGCTACTCTAACCATACATTGAATTGTGCAAACCTATAAAAGAATATTCTTTGAGACTAAAATGGTAGAAGAGAATACACAATGAGAGTATAGCATGGATTTAGCAATACAAGGATCTAAAGATTAAAAAAATGAAGATATGGTCGCTACTTTAAAAAATCAAGTCTAATAATTCTTATTCAGTTTTTCTATCATTTCTTCTGTTACTATTAATACTGCATCATTCACTAATTTACCAGTCTCTAAGCTGCAATCATTTCTGATATTTCTTTCAATACTTTCCACACATGCAATCAGGGATCACATCATATTTATTCTATTATTAAGGGTCCTACAGTTTAAAACAATCATCAGAAACATCTTTCTCCTGATTATTCTCAGTTTAGTGAAATAAACGCCTAACAAACACTTGGAGGGAAAAATGAGGAAATCTAAAGAGAAAAAGAGGTGCTCAGAGTGAGTAGGAATGGCTTGTTAACACTGACTGTCACTCAATAATACCTGGATCACACATACTCTGAAATGTAACAGGCAACACAGAGGCCTTTATACTCTCCAGTTATAACTGACAGTTCTTCAGATTCTCCAGCTTTCATCCATCCACATAAATCCAAATTTGGCTCCTACTGCTGCTCCTTGTCCAAGAATTTAAAGCATCACTGATTATAATTTAGGGTTACCTGGGAATTACTGCACTGCTCCTCAGGAAAAAATTTCGTGAGTTACAGATGTTAACTATAATCTACACCTTTCAGAGATGGAAATAGACCTGTGAGGCCACTCCTGAAGCAGTTCATATGCTGATTTTACAGGATGGCTTCTTCCCCTTGAAATAAGCAAGTGTGAGAACTATCAATATTTTTTACTTCAGAGAAACTACACAGAGAAAATTTTATGTAAGAGTGACCTAAGTATTATGAAAGGCCCCTTCCATCTTAGTTTCCATCCCTGCAAACAACTCCACTCTTGGAAGGTTCTATGGGTGGTTGGAAGTGGGGACCTAGAAAAACAGACTCCAAAGGATCTTAGTGAGCAAACCTTGATTGCATCCTAAAAGTAAGGCTCAGTGAGTGAGTGAGTGAAGTTGCTCAGTCATGTCCAACTCTTTGCAACCCTGTGGACTGTAGCCCACCAGGCTCCTCTGCCCATGGGATTCTCCAGGCAAGAATACTGGAGGGGGTTGCCATTTCATTCTCTAAGGCTCAGTAGCAGGAAACAAAAACCCAGCTTTGTGGCAAGATAACACTGAAGGTGACAAAGAGTTTAAAGTTTGTGGCATAATTAAGATGGTAATGAGAAATGTGAGCATTAAAAGAAAAGAGCCAATTATACATTGGAGGGAAGAAAGCCCTCTAAATATAGAAAGTTGCCTATTAGATACTCCTTTGGTTAACTCCATAGTACAGATCTGTCTAAAGAACATAGAGTTATGGCTTTGGGGACATTATATTCTATTTCATAGGTTTTGATTAATAAATGCTACTAAAGGCAGACTCATATATGAGAAGTGCTCCATCTGTTGAACAAAAGGCCTTCAAAGCTTTAAATTCACTAGTGGGGATTTTGTACCAACTCACCCAAAGCACTGCTTTAATCTTGGATTTTTTTTTTTTTTTTGGCTAATAAAATAAAAACCCTTCCTATGATCAGAAGCACAGATCAAATTCCAAGGATTAGGATTTAAGTGAGTGAGCAATCAAAACAGGCATTCTGATACAAGTTTAAAATGGTAAAGGATTGGAGCCATTAGTACTGAAACAGACTAAATATAAGCTTTTAGAAATATTAATACTTGATTTTCTTCCAAAATAATAATGGTTCTGAGCTTATAAAGCTATAAAATCTCTGTGAGAATAAAGTGATCACTGGTACAGCTGAGCCCCTTATTTAAATTTCACTGAGTGAACATAATGCAATGTCACTCTTGGTTTAATTTGATACATTTTATTACAAGCACGATTTTCAGAATACCATAAAACTGCTATAAACTGGCATGGATGAGGGCATTGCTACTAGTTAACTGAGTTCCATGGCTAATATAGGACTCATTGACTAAGTTGTCAGAGTTTTGTTTTTTTTTTTAGTTAAACACTACAAATTTTTTTAAATTATCTTCTTTTCCAACCTTTAGTAGCATATAAAACTACTAACAATGATGATGATAAGGCTAATTATTCTTCAGTAGAAACTTTTTGTGATCCAGATGTATAATTTTGATATTTTAACCGTAGAATATTGGCCTTTTTCTGTTTTATAAGATGTATTCTTGTAGCTATCGTTCATAAACAAACTTCTTTTATCAGTTTGTTTTCTTGTTATTTTCCAAGGTAGAACTTAGTAATTAAAAGTTCTGGTTAGCTGGCTTCCAATTAGTCAAAGGTTTACAATATGATGCCCTGGAACTGATAAAGCTAACAATACAGTAAGTGCCATAAACAAAGAAATTAGCGACTTTATCAGAGTGTTTTATTTCAAGTGACCTAAAGCTAACCTTGAAGTCAATCCTTCTGCTGCTATCAGGGATGAATTTAGATTAGGCACAAAGTAGATCCTGAAAGTTTCATTCCATTGCTGCCAGGCTCCTCTGTCCATGGGGATTCTCCAGGCAAGAATACTGGAGTAGGTTGCCTTTTCCTTCTCCAGAGAATGTTCCCAGGATCGAACTCAGATCTCTCGCATTGCTGGCAGATTCTTTGCCATTTGAGCCACCAGGGAAGCTTTGCCACAGATCTAAAATATAACGCCATATTGCCAGTGATGTTAAATTGAAGCCAGGATAGATAAGAAGGCAGAAGATGAATGTTCTCTGTAGTTTCCTGACAGAGGCAACAGGGAAGCCTCTGCCAGAATCAGGAGATAAGAATCTGAAACCACATCTGAAGTGGACCTCTTCATACCTCCCTACTTACCTTTGATTAGGAACAGCTTTCTGGGTTTCCTTTGGGAACCCACATCTCTCCCCTTTTCAACCCGCATGGTGCTAACTTCACCCTGAGGCTTCAGGGATGAAGATGCAACGAGGCTGTGCCAATGACAGCATCACAGTTTGTGCTGAAACAATGAATGGCTCTAAGAAGGGTAACTATGTATCACATGAGCTTGTGATTACTGAAGGAGCTGCTTTCCCGCTTGTGATTACTGAAGGAGCTGCTTTCCCGTCAGCTTTTGCAGAATTGGTACTTAGTGCTGTATCATACAGATACCTATTTATCTGATCTGATTACTGCTGGAGAAGAAATCTTGAGGTCAGGAATGCTGGGCTGGAGAAGAAGATGCTCTCTCCTGATGTTCTAAGTAGAAGTTCAGAGAAATCCAGGAGGTCTGGTGTTTACGTGCCACTGCCTTCTCCCTGGGCAATGGGATCCATCAAGAGGGAACAGTACAACATGCAGTCAGCAAGAAAAGCGAAGGAATGGGCAACATCCTGAGAAGTCTCCACTTTCATGTCAGGAACCATAAAAAGACGTCTACCATGCTAGTATTATAGTTGAAGCATTGACAAATATGGCACCACAGGGAAAAATGAGGAAAAATGTATTTGGAAGAGAAGAAATGAAACTGACATTTACCCCAGGCTACAATTGTCTACACAGAAAATCTAAATACATGAATCATTAAATTCTAAAAAGAAGTCAGTAAGACTGCTAAATATAAACTCAGTGCAAAAAAGCCAATAGCATTCCCTACACATCAACAATTAGAATTATGTAACTTTAAAATGTTGTTCATTGTGACAATAAAAACTGCAAAACATCTAGGATTGAACAAAAGATATGCACAGACCTTTGCAGAAATACATGTATCAGTTCAGTTCAGTCGCTCAGTCGTGTCCGACTCTTTGCGACCCCATGAATCGCAGCACACCAGGCCACCCTGTCCATCACCAACTCCCGGAGTTCATTCAGACTCACGTCCATCGAGTCAGTGATGCCATCCAGCCATCTCAGCCCTCTGTCGTCCCCTTCTCCTCCTGCCCCCAATTTCTCCCAGCATCAGAGTCTTTTCCAATGAGCTCTATTAAAAGACATAAAATAAGACCTAAATAACTTGAGAGATATGCCACAGAGAGTTAAAAATATAAAACCATGAAGATATATTGATTCTTGACAAATTAATCTATAAATTCAAAGGAAATAAAATCAAGATGCCTGCATAATTCCTCATGGAAATGACAAAGGGTTTCTAAAATTCTCATGGAAAAGTAAAGGATCGATTACAGACAAAACACTCCTACAGAAGATCAATACAGGCAGCTTGCCTTCTCAGCAATCAGAAGTCATTATGGAGCCATGGTAATCAGAGTCAGTGTGCTGCCGGGCCAGAAACAGGCAAACAGAACAATGAAACAGAAGAGGGATCACAGAGTAGACAGTGCTTAACAGGCGATTATTCAAATGTACCAAAATAACATCATGTTCCTTATATTTTGCCATATACAAAAGTAAATTCTATGTTAGTTAAGAACTTAAATTTGAAATGCAACTTTTAGAAGGAAATGTGGATCTAGAGTAGAAAAAGATCTCTTTAGCAAGATTTAAAACATTATCATCCTTAAGAAAAAACCAATAAATGTACTACTTTAGAATTCAAAAATATCTGTATAAAAACATCATAAAACCATTAAACTGAAACAGAAGGGGAGCTGTTTACAATGCTAATAATCTTAAGCAAAGAGTCTCTGGAACATAATTTTTTTTTAGTCTGTATAAAATAATAGATGGATAAAGGATATGATTGGGTAAGTTAACAAAAAGGAAAGCTAAAATTGCCTAAGTATAAAAAGGTACTCCATCTGATTAATAAATAGGAAAACTCAATTTTTTTCAAAAAAGATGGTGATTAGCATGCCAGTTCTGACCTGTTTGTATTTCTGACCTGGGCTGGTTAATCCTTTCTTAGACAATCTGGGAGTCCCCCAGTCTGGGAGGTCACATATTGATACAGAGTTTAATGTGGATAAACAATCAGCATTATGTACTATAGCCCAGAACACCGGGGCCTAAGAAATCCTCCAGCCTCAACTTCTCATGTCTGTACATCACTACTGGAAAAATCATAACTTTGACTACATAGACCTTAGTCCGCAAAGTGACGTCTTTACTTTTCAACATGTTGTCTGGTTTTGTCATAACTTTGCTTCCAAGGAGCAAGCATCTTTAATTTCATGGCTGCTGTCACCATCCACAGTGATTTTGGAGTCCCCAAAAATAAAATCTGTCAATGTTTCCCTTTTTTCCCCTTCTAATTGCCATGCCTTCTAATGCCATAATCTTAGCTTTTTGAACGTTGAGTTTTTCACTCTCTTTCACCTTCATCAGAGGCTCTTTATTTCCTCTTTACTTTATGCCATTTATGGTGTCATCTGGTACAGATGTGAGGGTTGGTCCGTAAAGAAGGCTGAGTGCCAAAGAATTGACGCTTTCCAACTGTGGTGTCGGAGAAGACTCTTGAAATTCCCTTGGACTGCAAGGAGATCAAACCAGTCAATCCTAAAGGAGATCAGTCCTGAATATTCCTTGGAAGGACTGATGCTGAAGCTGAAGCTCCAACACTTTGACCACCTGATATGAAGAACCAACTCATTGGAAAAGACCTTGATGCTGGGAAAGATTGAGGACAAGAAGAGAAGAGACAACCAAGGATGAGATGGTTGGATGGCATCATCAACACAATGGACGTGACTGTGAGCAAACTCTGAGAGAAGAAATTCTGTCCTTCAGCAAACTCTGAAGGACAGGGAACCCTGCTGAGCTGCAGTCTATGTGGTCACAAAGGGTTGGACATGACTTAGCAACTGAAAATCTTCCCTGGTGGCTCAGCATATTCCCTGGTGGCTCAACTGGTAAAGAATCTGCCTGGAACATGGGAGACCTGGGTTCAATCCCTGCATTGGGAAGATCCCCTGGAGAAAGGAATAGCTACCCACTCCAGTATTCTGGCCTGGAGAATTCCATGGACTGTACAGTCCATGGGGTTGCGAAGAGTCAGACATGATTGAGCAAATTTCACTTTCACCAGTGACTGAATAACTTCTCAAGTAGCTGGAACTATCAGCAGGTACCACCTAGCAGAGGAAAATTATGGAGAAAATAGAAAAATCAGTGTTTCCAAGGATTGGGGTGGAAGAAGGGATAAATAGGCAGACCAAAGAGGTTTTTAGGGCAGTGAAAATACCCTGTACAGTACTATGCTGCTGCTAAGTCGCTTCAGTCGTGTCCGACTCTGTGCGACCCCAAGACGGCAGCCCACCAGGCTCCCCCATCCCTGGGATTTTCCAGGCAAGAGTACTGGAGTGGTTTGCCATTGCCTTCTCCATAAGTACAGTACTATAATTATGAATAAATGTCATCATACACTTGCCCAAACCTATAGAAAGTACAACTCCAAGAATGAGCCTTAATGGAAACCATGAAATTTAGGTGATAATGTTCAATGTCACATAATGTCAATATATGTTCACTATGGAGGGGATGTTGTTAATCAGAGAAAATATGCATGTGTGTGGGGAGGAGCTTATGGGGAATAGCTTTCTCTCAATTTTACTGTGAATCTGACCTTGTTCTTAAAAAAATAGTCTTAAAAAATCAAAGATTAAAAATCATTACTGTGCCAAACTAGCAAGCAAAGATATTAAATTTTATTATAAAAAGCTAGAAACAAGTTATTATGTCTAAATATATGCCATTATTATATATATTAATAATAACAGATCTTTAAAACATGTAACTCGATTTGTGCTTAATATTTTCATGAAAACTTTAAATATGTTAAAAAAAATATGGTGGGCTTTCTTGGTGGCTCAGTTGTAAAGAATCTGCCTGACAATGCAGGAAGCACAGGTTCGATCCCTGATCCAGGAAGATCCCACGTGCCACGGACCAAACTGAGCCTATGCAACTACTGAGCCCATGCACCACAGCTACTGAAGCCTGCATGCCTTAGGGCCTGTGCTCCACTAAAAAAGAAGCCGCCTCAATGAGAAGGCTGAATACCACAGTTAGAGTAGCCCCCAACTCCACAACTAGAGAAAAGCCTGTGCAACAAAGACCCAGCACAGCCAAAAATTAATTTTTAAAAAAAATGGTGATACTACTTCACACCCATTATACTGAAAAAAAAAATGTCTATTAACACCAATGTTGACAAAGATGATGGAAAACAAGAACTCATATGTTTCTAATGGGAATACAATCTTAGAAAGTAATTTGGAAATAGCCAAAACTTGAAAAGGAATACAATGTGTGACTCAGCACTTCTCTCTTTCTAGAAATTTACCCTAAAGAGACATTCACACATTTTCAGGAAACACATACAGAAAAGATAATTACAGAGCTGTTTGTAATAGTGAAAAAAAAGTGAATAAATGGTCATATCACTCCTCTAAACAAAATAGAATATATTAGTAACCAGGAAGGAGAAAATAAAATATTGGATAGGCAAATAACATTTGATGCAAAGTGTGTTCATAAAAAATATAAATGTGTGTTTAAAATTGTGTAAAAATGATATATTCTGAATGTATCTTTTGAAATATGCTTTTCCACTCAACATTATGTTTTTAAGATTTATCTATGCTTATACATGGAAATGCAGCTGATTTATTTTCATCATTGATGGGATTCCATAAAGCAATTACAACAAATTTTGTCTTCTATTAGAGGATTTGGCATTCTTTAAAATCATAGAATTACAAAATAAGAATGATGATAATAAAACAACTATTATGGCTGTCATTTATTAAGCCTTTACCACATGCCTGACATTATGCTAAACACTATGACATTTCATTTAATCCTCAGGACCCTCCTATACAATAATATCAATGTCATTTCACAAACGACAATACGAATCTTACAGTGATAGGATTTGACAAAGGTCACATATTTGATACTTAAAGAGACAGAACTTAAATGTGGTCCTGGTTCTGGAACCTGCACTGGTAAATAACATACTATCCTCGGAGTGCATTTCCCTTCTTGACAGCAGGATATTTTCATGTAAGTTTCAAGTTAAGTTCAGATGCTCAGTCGTGTCCGACTCTTTGCATCCCCATGGACTGCAGCATGCCAGGCTGCCCTGTCCATCACCAACTCCCAGAGCAAGCTCAAACTCAAGTCCATTGAGTTGGTGATGCCTTTCAGCCGTCTCATCCTCTGTCGTACCCTTCTCCTCCTGCCTTCAGTCTTTCCCAGCAACAAGGTGTTTTCCAATGAGTCAGTTCTTTGCATCAAGTGGCCAAACTATTGGAGTTTCAGCATTGGTCCTCCAGTGAATATTCACAACCGATTTCCTTTAGGATTGACTGCCTTATCTCCTTGTTGTCAAAGGGACTTTCAAGAGTTTTCTCCAATACCACAGTTAAAAATCATCACTTCTTCAGCACTCAGCTTTCTTTATGGTCCAACTCTCACATCCACACATGACTACTTGAAAAACCACAGCTTTGACTAGATGGACCTTTGTCGGCAAAGTCATGTCTCTGCTTATTAATATGCTGTCTAGGTTGGTCATAACATTCTTTCCAATGAGCAAGCGTCTTTCAATTTCATGGCTGCTGTCACCATCTACAGTGATTTTGGAGCCCAAGAAAATAAAGTTTGTCACTGTTTCCATTGTTTTCCCTTTTTTTCTTTTCTGTGCCATGAAGTGATGAGACCAGATACCATAATCTTCAGTTTTTTGAATGTTGAGTTTTAGGTCAGCTTTTTCACTCTCCTCTTTCACCTCCATCAGGAAGCTCTTTAGTTCCTCTTCACTTTCTGCCATTAGGGTGATGTCATCTGCATATCTGAAGTTATTGATATTTCTCCCAGAAATCTTGATTCAATCTTGTGTTTCATCCAGCCAGGCATTTACCATGATGTACTCTCCATATAAGTTAAATAAGCAGGGTGACAATATACAGCCTTGATGTACTCCTTTCCCAATTAGGAACTAGTCCATTGTTCCATGTCCAGTTCTAACTGTTGCCTCTTGACCTGCAAAGAGATTTCTCAGGAGGCAGGTCACGTGGTCTGCTATTCCCTCTCTTGAAGAATTTTTCCACAGTTTATTGTGATCCACACAGTTAAAGGTTTTAGTGTAGTCAATGAAGCAGTAGTAGATATTTTTCTGGAAATCTCTTGCTTTTTGATGATCCAGTGGATGTTGGCAATTTGATCTCTGGTTCCTCTGTCTTTTCTAAATCCAGCATAAACATCTGGAAGTTCACTGTTCAAATACTGTTGAAGCCTACTTTGGAGAATTTGGAGCATTACTTTGCTAGTGTGTGAGATGAGTGCAATTGTGCAGTAGTTTGAGCATTCTTTGGCATTGCCTTTGTTTGGGATTAGGATGAAAACTGACCTTTTCCAGTCCTGTGACCACTGCTGAGTTTTCCAGATTTGCTGGCATATTGAGTGCAGCACCTGCACAGCATCATCTTTTAGGATTTGAAATAGATCACCCAGAATTCCTTCATCTCCACTAGCTTTGTTTGTAGTGATGCTTCCTAAGGCCCACTTGACTTCATATTCCAGGATGTCTGGCTCTAGGTGAGTGATCACACCATCATGGTTATCTGGGTCATTAAGGCCTGTTTTGTAATGTTCTTCTGTGTATTCCTGTCACCTCTTAATATCTTCTGCTTCTGTTAGGTTCATACATTTTCTGTCCTTTATTGTGCCCATCTTTGCATGAAATGTTACCTTGGTATTTCTGATTTCTTGAGGAGATCTCTACTCTTTCCCATTTTATTGTTTTCCTCTATTTCTTTGCATTGATCGCTTAGGAAGGCTTTCTTATCTCTCCTTGCTATTCTTTGGAACTCTGCATTCAGAGTTTCTAAGTCATCTTTAAAAAAACCTCCAGGAAACAGCAAACTAAAAGGGAGACAAAATCTGTATTTTAAACCCATCATAATGTTTATACTGTGATGATTCTTTAACTCCCCTCTCCTAGTTATTCTTCTTCATATAGTTGAGATAATCAATTATGTTGAGCAAGTGATTTTTGCTATTTCTCTTTTTATCTCATGCCTGTAAGTATTTTAGAGAAGTTTGATTGAAAATGCATCTATTTGCTGACCATTAATTCTGTAAAAGACTGCATGTTCAGAATCTCATCTGGTAAACCAAAGGCTCTCCTATCATCAGGTATCACTCCTGATAGAAAAGTGGTCTTTGTAGCTTTGCACGCTTCCTAAAGCCTCTGTCAGAACTCCTATTTCCTGCTCTCTATTATAGTGAATATCTTTGTGACTCTATCTGGTTTCAGATGACTCCCTCTATTCAAAGATATTAAGCTACCTACAGTCATTTTAAACTCCAACACCCTATAACTCTGGCCATGGTGGATTGAACGAAGATGACATTCAGTTGCAATCAGATTCTGGCTTCCCTGAATTTAGGAATTCAAAATAGAAGAGATTCATAGACTGGCAGGTGACAGGAGCCCAGTCACTTGAAACAATCTAGTAGAGGTTAGAGTTCCAATCTAGTTTTGGTCCTCTTTTTTATATAAATTTATTTATTTTAATTAGAGGTTAATTACTCTACAATATTGTAATGGTTTGCCATACATCAACATGAATTCACCACAGGTATACATGTGTTCCCCATCCTGAACTCCCCTCCCTCTTCCCTCCCCGTACCATCCCTCTGGGTCATCTCAGTGCACCAGCCACAAGCATCCAGTATCATGCATCAAACCTGGACTGGCATATATGATATTATACATGTTTCAGTGCCATTCTCCCAAATCATACCACCCTCTTCCTCTCCCACAAAGTCCAAAAGACTGTTCTATACATCTGTGTCTCTTTTGCTGTCTTGTTTGGTCTTCTTTAAGATACTGGGTCAATTTTCCCCTATCTGTATCTAATCTAAGTGAAATAATCCATAATCCTTCCTTTCTATCCTTCACCTATCTTCAAAAGCACCAGATGATAACCAAAAACATTTTCATATACATTACCCTAATTGATCCTTCCAACAAGTCAAAGAGGTCGGAACATTGGATGAATTATATAGATGAGTAAACTAAGGTTGAAGAGGTACACTTTTACTGACAGGAAGCAGGAATCTGATTAAAAATTCACTATGGATAATCTGCAAATAAGATGTTGGTTATTCTTACAGAGTCAGGTTTAACTCTTCCTGAAATGATTGGTAACCAGTCACCAATGCTTTAGCAAAGATTTATGCTTCTTTGGGCTTCTTTCCTTATAATCTGATGGAGAACATGAATAATAAACATGCTGAATGTGATGGCTGTCTTGAAAGAGAAGGGACAAGATACTGTGGCAACTATTAACCAAGGAAATTAACTTAGTCTGTGGAAGTGATTCTCCAATATCATAGTCCATAACAATTACCAGAGGCATTTGCTCAAATTGCCTCTGGCAATTGTTATGGACTATGATATTGGATGCCTGCCCCCTACCTTCTTAGTCGATGGGTCTGGAGAGATGCCCTGAAGGCTAAATTTTAATACACACCCCCAAGTGATACCACTACAGATTGTCTGCAAAACACACTTGAAAGAATATTAACATGGGGGCCAGAGTTTCTTCACTGAGGAAGATAATTTTGAGATTTGAATGGTGAGTATTATTTAGCCATTGATGAGGATAAGAAGTGAGCTAGGAGTTCCTGGCAGAGGAAAACCATGTGGAGACCTAAACGAGAAAAATGAGGAAATAATCATAGTGCCTCTAATAGCAAACTTGAATGGTAAGTGACGTACTAGAAGAAAATATAGAGGTCATATGAAAGGTCTGAAAGGCAGTGTTAGGAATAAAGAACGTTAACCAAAAGGCAGTAGAAAAATCATAGAAAGGCTTGAAGGCTGACAGGCTGTCTGTGACTCGGCTATTTCATCTATAATTATACCACCATTGTAGATTCTTTGTAAGGGTTACATGGGAGCAGTGCCCGGTATGAAAGTGAAAGTGGCTCAGTGCATCTGACTCTTTGTGATTCCACAACTGTAGCCTGCCAGGCATCTCTGTCCATGGGAATCTCCAGGCAATAATACTGGAATGGGTTGCCATTCCCTTTTCCAGGAGATCATCCTGCCCCTGGGATCAGATTGCGGTCTCCTGCACTGCAAGCAGATTCATCTGAGCCACCAGGGAAGCCTGTGCCTGGTATAAAGCAAGCATTTAATAAGTGTTACGTATTATCATGATGATACTGTTTACATTTGGATCATTTTAAGATCCCAGATAAAGCTGTGGATAGAGTTCAAATGAAATGAAATGCTGAGTACATTATATAGCCAAGCAACTTAGTGAGTCTTGGCAAAGTAGGGACATAGATAGTGGTGTGAATGCCACGAAAACAAGGATTATTTAAAGAAACATAAGGTCTCATAAGACGAGCAGAAAGTTCTCAGGCCACGAATTCTTGAGCACCAAGACACAGGACCAAAAATGATTTACTGCTGAGACTGGCATGGTAGGCACTTTTTAATTAGTAGAATTAGGAGAGCACTTAGAGCTGCTTTTGTGAGACGAGTTTAATTACTGTCTTTGAAACTACAACCCATAAGTCAGTAAGAGGTGGCTCAGCAAGAATGTGGCTCTAAGTCTAGGCCTAATTCTCAGTTACGTTGAGTGAAGCCATTACTAAGCTCACTGATCCTTGAATATGTCGTAGGATTTCTCATCATCACTTTCCCTCAGGTGAATCCCAGAAGAAATGCACCTTAGGATTGCTGGCGACTTACATCTCCTTCCTTGTCATCCCATTTTCCTGTCTTCCAAGCACTCAGTTTATAGGTCATCTGAGCAAAATTAAACCCAAGCAAGCAGCACCCAGCCTTTGGCAGCTCTTACCTGAAAGCATCTTAAAACACTTCCTTCCAGGTGGGCAGCCAGAGATACTTATCTTGGAAAAAGCTGGCCTATTGACATGAATTTCATGCTTCAGAGGGGGAAAAAAAAATGGGTGACGAATTCTATGTTTTCTATCATCACTTTTATCAATAGTTATTAACCACAGCTAGGATCTGGAGAGGTTTGTTTCTTTTTAAGATGACAATATTCCAGCCATAAGAGCATCCGGAGATACCAGATGAGAGTAAGAATTACACAGGTTCTTATTTTGTAATTACGGAGTCTGATCCAAGGTCTCTTTTTGAAAGTTGGCCAGATGACTGCTAATATCTAGCCAGGGTTATAACCACTGAATTATGTAAAGTTTGCTTAAGGCTCTCTTGGTTGCAAGCACAGAAATGCACTCAAAGCAGGAAATTGATGCAAACTCTGATTCTAGAAGTGTTCAAGCAGGTGACAGTAATGAGTAAACCAGATATGGTTTGGGGCTCTCCAAGAAGCTGGGGAGCATGAAAAACTGTGGAGTGCAAGAAACACACAGAGTGCTCAGCACTTACTCAGCTATAGCCAGTTGTTCAGTTCAGTTCAGTTCAGTTCATTCGCTCAGTTGTGTCCGACTCTTTGTGACCCCATGAATCGCAGCACACCAGGCCACCCTGTCCATCACCAACTCCCGGAGTTCATTCAGACTCATGTCCATTGAATCAGTGATGCCATCCAGCCATCTCATCCTCGGTCATCCCCTTCTCCTGCCCCCAATCCCTCCCAGCATCAAAGTCTTTTCCAATGAGTCAACTCTTCGCATGAGGTAGCCAAAGTACTAGAGTTTCAGCTTTAGCATCATTCCTTCCAAAGAAATCGAGGGCTGATCTTCAGAATGGACTGGTTGGATCTCCTTGTAGTCCAAGGGACTCTCAAGAGTCTTCTCCAACACCACAGTTCAAAAGCATCAATTCTTCAGCGCTCAGCCTTCTTCACAGTCCAATTGTTAGGATCTGGAAATGTTTGCCCAGTGTTGTCATAACTTCTCATTTCTCAAGAGCAGCTAAAACTCTGAAAGTTTGTGTTATGTAAAAATCTCAACATAGAGTGTTGACAAAGAATTTCTTAAATGTCTCATGGGATTTATGCTATACTATGAAACTTAATAAAGTCACAATTCCAAAGTGACTCTGATGGCCCACCTAGCATAAGGCTTCCAGCCCTAGTCTTACTGATCATTACCAATGAATAATGTCTCTTAATAAACAGCCATCACTCCTCTTGGGGGCCCAAATGGAGTCAAGCAGTCTTCAGACAAATAGGAGAGGAATTAAATTACTCAAGTTCATCCATATAAAGAACCATGAAAATAGGATGTTGAGACCAATCTGGCGTATTTTCTAAGCCAGAAAGCTGGAGCTCAATGACTGAAAGTTACAGAAATGGAGGTGGTGATTAAGAGTTCTACACAAATATGATAGCTTTCCTCAGGAGGTGCTGAGCTTTCAGTCACTGCAGCATTCACGCAGTGGTTGAAAGTTCACCTAATGGAGACACCCCCATATGCTCCCATCCAATGCAGGCATCCACCTGCAATGCAGGAGACCCAGATTTGATTCCTGGGTCCAGAAGATCCCCTGCAGAAGGAAATGGCAACCTACTCCAGTATTTTTGCCTGGAAAATCCCATGAACAAAGGAACCTGGCGAGCTACAGTCCATGAGGTCACAAGAGTTGGACACGACTTAGCAACTAAACCACCACAACGACCAGTATTGCCTCTCCCACTCTAATATTTTATGAATGTACATACACCCTACATGATCAGACTGTGAATATCCTTGACTCCCTGCTTGTGGAACTGAATGTCTCCTACAAAGAATGTACAGATTAATTTTTTCAATCACAAGAGTCTTAACAGTAGAGGTAATCCTAAATACAGAAACCTGTAGGAATAAGTTCCAATATACACAGGAGAAAACTTGTTTTGGTTATAACAGTCTTCCCGTTTTATCATGTGTAAATTTTTCCTGAACAATTCCTCTTAAATCCTGGCAATTCATATCAGCAGAGGACATCACAAATCTCACTGTTAACAGAGACTCCTTTTTTCCATGCAGGCCTTTCTGCAGGGTACAAAAGGAAAATGAAGAATCTCCCCTGGCCAGTCTGCCAGATTATAGCTCAAGATGGAAAGAGGCTCCCTCTGCAAAGAAAAAGATGACCAAAAACTCTTTGCAATAAAAAGAATGATTTCCAGACTCCATGAAGATTAAGCCAGTTACAAAGTTTCCAAAGCAGAGCTGCAGCCTGCCAAGTATGTCTGCAGCCCTGGAGATAACATCGTAATTCAATTTATAATAGCACTAATGACTGAATGCCTCTATGCATTATCTCACGTAACATTTGCCCCAAGCCTTGAAACTTCTCTGGTGGCTCAGATGGTAAAGGATCCACCTGCGATGGGGGAGACCCAGGTTCAATCCCTGAGTCAGAAAGATTCCTTGGAGAGGGAAAGAACAACCCACTTCAGTATACTTGCCTGGGAAATCCCACAGACCGAGGAGACTGGTGGGTTGCCGTCATGGGATCTCAGAGAGTCAGACACGACTGAGCGACTAACACTCTCATATGATGCATGATACATTTCCTAACCTCTTTCACCTTTAGTCCCTCATTAGTAAGGAGGAGATAATAATGGTTCCAATTGAAAAGGAATTTTTGTGAGCATTGAGTTAAATAAGATTATCTTAGCACATAGAAAATTCTTGATAAATAATAGCTGTAGATACAACAGTCAGTAATGGCAAAACTGAAACTCTAACTGGTACCCAAATCAGTTGTCTTGGTATTAGCCTCCTTCACAACTGTTTCAGACTTGTCAGAATAACTTCTCTATAGGGAAATGTGTGTGTGTACACGCTGTGTGCTTAGTCATGTCTGACTCTTTGTAACCACATGGACTGTAGGCCGCCAGGCTCCTCTGTCCATGGGATTTCCCAGGCAAGAATACTGGAACAGACTCCCATTTCCTACTCCGTAGGATCTTCCCGGCCGAGGGATTGAACCTGTGTCTTCTACATTTCAGGTGGATTCTTTACCATTAGCACCACCTGGAAAATATACCACTTGTTATTCTTGGTTTGATCTGAATCTTTCCAGCTTAGTTAGTGGGCCAGACATCTCTATATTTGTGACCAACTTACTATTTCGATTTATCTAGAGGACTTTGATACAAGTCTTGGCCTCTGCCCCATAAATGGTTTAATCTCCTCTCTGCCCTACAAGTTTCTCCTAGGTGTATCAGTCATGTCTCACCATCATAATGCTGTACAACACAATCACAAAAACTCAGTCTATAATCATAAACATTTTTTATGTTCACAAGGCTATGAGTTGGCTGCACGGTTCTGCTGTTGTGAGCAAAATTTGTCTGGACTGCCCATAAGCCTTGTTGGCTGGTATATCATCTGGGGCCTGACTAATCTAGAGTGGCTTCACTTGGGATATATCTCCTCCAGATGGACTCTGATCATTCAAAGGGCAGCCCAGGCTTGACTTCATGTAGAACCAGGGATCCAAAAGAGAACAGAAGCCCAATAGGCTCTTGAGATATAGGCTCAGGCCTGAACCTACATTCACCTGCATTCTCTGAAACAAGTAAGTCATAAGACCAGACCAGTTTTGGGGAATGGGCAACGAGATTCTATCCTCTGATGAGAGTATCTGTTAAGCCACATTCCAAAAGACATCCTATGAATGGTGCCACTATGAAATCCATTACACTTCTCCACTAATGCTCAAGGTTATCCAGCTTAGGGGCCAGACTTCTTTCCCAAATGAAAAGAGGAGGCAGTGAAATCACTATGGCTTGGTAAAAGACACTGAAAATATTTTTTTAACACATATATATGGAATTTTTTTTTAGAGTTTTTATCCAAATTTATTAAAATTAAATTTTAAAATTCACTGTCTATACTTGCCACCTTTCTTTTTATTGTAACTATTTTTATTTTTTTCTTTTTTAATTTTTACTTTATTTTACTTTACAATACTGTATCAGTTTTGCCATACATTGACAATGATGACCCTGTATGCAAAACAGAAAAAGAGATACAGATGTGTAGAGTGGACTTTTGGACTCAGAGGGAGAGGGAGAGGGTGGGATGATTTGGGAGAATGGCATTGAAACATCTATACCATCATGTAAGAAATGAATCGTCAGCCTATGTCCGATGTAGGATACAGGATGCTTGGGGCTGGTGCACGGGGATGACCCAGATAGATGAAAATATTTTCAATCGTGAATTTCAATTATGCAATGGACAACTGAATTTCATTTATGCAATGGACATTTTTATACTATCTCAAAGGCATTTATTCTTCCAAAAGAAATATCAAAGTGTAATTTGATAGTACCAGAAAAATTAGTGAGTACCAAAAATCACTGTTAGGATCACCTGCAATATGGGGAGAAAAGAAGTCATAGTGGCTTTGGGTCTTTTAAGATTCTCCCTTTATCCAGGAATTTTCCCTTGAAGTAAGAAGATCAATCTTTGCATTAATCTGGAAGTTTCATTCTCATTCAATTACTTTGTTGTCTGGTCCAGGAAGACTCAGAATGTTATTGGCCTATGATTTCTAGGAACAATTAATACAAATAAACTGGTTTAGGATTATTTGGGGTCAAACCCAAAACTTATGCCAACATAATCAACATAAAATAACCTTGATATATATCAATGTGGGGCTTCCCTGGTGACCCAGATGAAAAGAATCTGCCAGCAATGTGGGAGACAGGGGTTGATCCTTAGATCTGGAAGATCCCCTGGAGAAGAGAACAGCTACCCATTCCAGTATTCTTGCCTGGAGAATTCCATGGATAGAGGAGCCTGGTGGGCTTCAGTCCATGGAATCTCAAAGAGCTGGACACAACTGAGTAACTAACATTATACATCAATGTAAAACTTAAATTATGAAAATTTAGTAGCTTAACCTTTGACTCCTGAAATGCAGTGTCCACATGAAAATTCTAATTTCTCAGTCTCCCAGGCCAAAAATTCATAAAATATAATCTCAATTGTTGAACAAAATCTGCCTTTAATTTACTAGGGGACATCATAAATTATTCCACCCTTTTAATAGCTTTTCTTATACTAGTATAAAGTTTAATTCTATCCAGCAAATATTAACCTTACATCTTTATAAGTGCTTAAGAGTGTAGAAGATGAAATAGCTACCCCTACAAAGTCAAACGTTGTACAAACTTTCTCATAACTTATAACAGCTATTCTTTTATTTCCAAGATTCCCCTAACAGTTCTTTCTGCCTCCAGTCACATCTCTTCACCATCCATTCTCCGCGTTGCTGCCAGGGTGAATTTTGAAAATCTGACAAAGAAAACCACAACAGCCTCCTATTGCCCATGGATTCTCTGCATGTTGAACAAAGCCTTCCATGTTGATTTACCCTTTGCCTGACCTTATTCTTAGTTCACATGACTCCAGTCCCATTTCACAATCCACAGATTCCCTTGCTCAAAACTACATGTTCTTCGATGAACACATGTCTGCACCAGAGCCTTTCTTAGGTTTAAAACATCTTCTTGAAATTTCTCTCCCGGTTATCACCAGCCTTCCTCCTTGCTTCTGTCCATTCTCTGCCACCTCATAGACATCTCCTTGTGCATCCCTAGAGGTTCACCTTTTAGGTCTCTCTTCTGCTCAGGTAGTATTGATTAGGTCCTCCTTTGTATACTCAATGTGTCCTGTTTACATTTCTAACATAGCATTTATAGCTGGCTTTGCTTATTTCCATGCCCTAGTCAATTATAAATAGGATTTCATTCATTCTCACATCTTCAGCATCTGGCACAATACTGGATATGCAATATGTACCCTAGGGATGTTTCCCTAGTCAATGCAGGTATAAATGAGTGAATAAATAAATACATGTTGTGACAATGAGACAAATAAGGGCATTGTCTTAAGTGTTATACTTGTCTTATACACAAAATATCAAATGGGCATTATGGAAATTAAGGTTTCAAATGACAGGAATGTAGCTCTGGGTTACATGAAGGCTATACGACTTGAACTAGGTCTTGAAAAGTAAACAGGCCATCATACACAGAGAGAACAGGGAAGAGGATGCAGATAGAAGAGAAAGAGCAAGAGAAAAGGTAGGGGGTGGAAATGCTGGCCTTCTACCTGTGGGCTTGCTGTGGGACTCCGTAAATGGGAAAATACGTTGAAGTTTTGTATATTGAGCTTTTATAAATTAAAACAACATTTTTTTTTCTTGATTCACATATGCATATGAATAAGCCACCCTATACTCTATTTTGGTTTAATTTTACTACTTCGTTCCTTTTTACCTGCTGTATCTCTTTCATATTGGCTGGTGTAAAAGTCAAGGATGCCACCAGATTACAGCCTTTGGAGTTCAATGCGAACGGAAGAAATGGATAACATTATTCTCTTCTCATTAGGATCCTTTACTTCTAGAGGATTAATGTGGAGGGAAGCCATTTGGTATTCCTCTTGGACTGTTAGCCACCAAATGAGATATCAGGCTGCTAATGGCTTTTACACTCTGCCTCAGACAGCCTGTACATCTCTGACTTTCCTCAGGGTAGTGAAACTCTCAGAGATAAGGAAGAGAAAGGGAAAGTCAAATATTTGTCTCCCCCGCAAAAAAAGAAGCAGATCACAAAAAAGCTGATCAAAAAAGGGTGGATCAGAATAGCACAGATCCAGCCCCACCACTGGAAAAGCAAGGATTTTCTAAGATGGCTGCAAGTCCATCTTGTCATTTGCAAAGTCTTGGAAACATGATCTATAAATCACTTGATAACTACCTATTAATGAATGATGTATTTCCATGAAACATTCATGCAAGGAATGAGAAAACTGAAGATTTTTGAGTGAGGACATCTTATTATTGTTCCACCTGGGATGATCAAATCTCCTTTCTTTTCATCATTTTGAAAAGTACTGTAAACTTCATTAGTATACAAAATACTCAATAACTCATTTATCAAAAGAGTACTATTTGCTATTTTCTGAAGAAAACATAATAACCTTTTTGTTTTGGTTGATGAGTGGGGATTTTATTAGTATATTACAGGATGATGTTCTGAAGAATAAAGGCCATTCTCCATAATTATATATTTATATATAGAAAGTAAAGAGACAGAGGCTAACAGAGTCTTCTTGATTTGGACGGAGGCAAGGGAACAACGAAATTCTATGCTTAAAATCACAAACAACCACTAAATCCAAGACATCATTTAGAGACAAACCCATATATTGAGGAGTTTGTTGTTTAGTTGCTCAGTCGTGTCTGACTCTTTTGTGACCCCATAGACTGTAGCCCGCCAGGCTCCTCTGTCTATGGGTTTTCCTAGGCTCTTGCCATTCCCTTCTCCAATACTGGGGCTTCCCTGTTGGTTCAGATGGTAAAGAATCTGCCTGCAATGCAGGAGACTTAGTTTCGATCCCTGGGTTGGGAAGATCCCATGGAGAATGGATTGGCTACCCACTCCAGTATTATGGCCTGGAGAATTCCATGGGTAGAGGAGCCTGGCAGGCTATAGTCTGTGGAGTCACAAAGAGTTGGACACAACTGAGTGACTTTCACTCACTCCCTCTCCAACATTGAGGGTTTGCATTGGATTAATTTCAGGCACTTGAGATTGAACTGCATTAAGAAAAAGGTAGGAGGGGAACATGATGTATCCTGCAACTCACCAAAGAAACATCAGTGTCTGCCCAGTGTGGCTCCTACAAAATACGCAATGAAAAGTTAATGGGAACTCTAGGACTTTCTTCCAGAGGAAATTATAACCATTCACACAGATGGTGATATTCACTAATTTTTAAACAGAGGTTTGATTTTCTTTTAATGTGGTCTTAAACCACTTAGGAATGCAGGTAATTGTAACAACACAGAGCCATCCATCCTAGAATGCTTATATTGGAAAGTTAATTTTCTGCCCCAAACAAGACTTTTCTAAACTATGCTTATGGGTCTGAGGTTCCAGAATGCTGGGGCAGAAATAAGGGCTTTAACTCAGATGTTGGCTTCTTAAACTCTCTCGTAAGAGATTAGAATCTGAAATAATTGAATCAAATCACATATGTATCTGTGGAAGATTGAATTTACCAAGAATGGCCCCAATAACATTTTCCATCCCACACCCTCTTCCTACAATGTGACCTTGGCACTCAATATCTAGTGACAGGGTCTAAAGCCCCTCCCCTTGAACCTAAGCAAACATTTGCAACAGCCTCTTAGGTCTAACCAACAGCCCATACCTCCTGTCAGACATGTAAATAAAGATATCTCTGGATGATTCTAGATCACAACGTTTGAGCCATTCTCAGTCTAGGTCATCCCAACTGGATCCCAAGACCTCATGGAAGAAAGACAATCTGTCATCACTGTACCTTATTTAAATTCCTGACCCATAGAATCTGTGGGCATAACAAAATAGCTGGTTTTCCCCACTATATCGGGGGTGTTTTTTTAATCCAGCAATTGATAACTAGAATAATTTCAAATCTTAATCTCACTCTACTATTAACCCTTTTTATAAATATGTATTGAATAATACTGGGGTTTACCTGGTGGCTCAGATGGTAAACAGTCTGGCTGCAAGGCAGGGGACACTGGCTCAATCCCTGGGTCAGGAAGATCCACTGAAGAAGGGAGTGGCTACCCACTCCAGTATTCTTGCCTGGAAAATCCCATGAACAGAAGATTCTGATGGGCTACATTACCATGGGCGTAGTACAGTGGTAGGCACTGGAGATGAAGGAGTTCAAAAAGATGAATGTAATCCCTGCTGCTATCAAGATTACACACTGACAAGGTGGAGAAAGAGGCTGGATAAGTGCAGTTAAGGAAATAAACACTCTGAAGAGTTGGAGAATAGTTTCATGGTAAGTGGGATACTTGGATAGAGGTCCTTGAAGAGGTAATATTTCAGCTCAGACCTTGAATCTGTTTTAGGCAAGATTTGTTTTACATGTATGGAATATGCGGCCTATATTAGGTGGGGGCAAGGATGGGACACAGGTTTCCAATTCGTATTTAAATGTTCTCTGCTGGTCCAGACTCTTCTAGAGAAGGCAACACTAACCTGTAGAGAGATCTTGTTTTTCCATAAATGAAAATATGGAAGCATTTGATCCATTCAAATTATTTTCTTTGTGGCACGGTTTCCAAACCTCTTTGGGCAAGAAAATGGTAAGAATGACAGTAACATTTCCTGAATGGTAATTCTGTGCCAAGCATTTTGCTAAGAAGCTTCTGCTGCTCAATGACATTACTTCAAAGAAATATGGCAGACATGCGTCATTGGAGACAAAAGCTCAGCCGTGCTGGGCGGGGTGGGATCGGGGGCGGGGTGGGGGGGGTGGGTAGAGGGTGTGCAAACTGAAGGAAGCGATCTGAAAGATCTAAGTAGAGAACCAACGGAAACCACTGAAATCCACCTCTTCTAGCACTCCGGTGGGCTCACATCTTATCTGCTCCTGCTTTCTTCAAGACGGTAGTTGGCCATAGTTTCTAGAGAAAAGCTGATAATAGGAGAGTTGGTGACATGAACTACAGTCTCTTCTGCTTAATTTAATGCTGAGGCTTTAATTGTGATCCAACACCTCTCACTTCTACATCCATTTGGGATTCTTTCCATTCTTGGCTAACCCTTGTGCTGATCTAGGTTGTTTGACTAGAGGAATAACCCAGCCATTCATCCCTGAGGGATAGGAGCCCTCTATTACTATGTATTTATCAAAATATGGTTGCAGTAATAATCCATTCATGGATAAAACTAGGCAGGAGGAATGAGAAATGAAAAATACTTCAATTCAGTGTTTTCAAAATATTATCTTTATTATACTATTAAACTCCTAGTAATAGAAAAAGAAAGAAAGAAAACTCCCAGTAATGAAGTTGTAGAAAAATTCCAAGTATTCATGCTTGCCTCTGCAACTTTCAATATTATGCTTCTATAATTTTTCTATACACTGTCATGTGAAAGAGGATTAGAACTGTTCGGCTTATTACTCAAGGGGAAGAATTAAACCACAAATTCAAAGACACAGGAACAGGTTTCAGCACAATAAATACCAAGTCCTTTCTAAAAGTCAAAGCTTAATAAATCTTGAAATAAATTGACACAAGAAGGTATGAATTCTTTATCACCTTATATTAATGTGTCTCAGGAGAAATCATTGGGAGGAAACCCTCTTAAACGACTTATAACCCATGAATCCAAAATTTTAAGAATTACAACTTTCACTTCACGTATAAAACCAGAAAATGCTACATCCGACACTTTTATTGGAGGCCTGGTTTTCCCCAAATCAGAAAACAAAACAAGCAACAAAAAAAGCAAGAGGAACTGATCAAAAGATGGAATTAAGGAAAAAGAGGCTTAAGTTCCTTAAATTTTTGATTCCAGTGTTTATTACCAACACAGAAACCTTGCCATCTCAGGATAAATAAATACAATAAGATAATCTAGTAAATAAGATTTATACGATGACTAATTTTAAAAACTATTAAAGAACCAACAAACATCTACTTTAAAGAATAATCATCACACTGGATTGTGTATGAAACCACAAACATCCCCTAAATAATCTGTCCAGGGTTTGATTAGACCCATGGAAAATAAATACTTCTCCACTGGGTAGAGTAAAACATGAGTTCCTCAGGAAATGGAAAAGACACCAAGGTATAACATATGGCAGAAATGGACTGGAAGCCAAAAATAAACCCAAACACTGAACTGTGTAGTTATTTGAACTTACACAGACATCTGACCTCTTGGGATTTAGACAATACAATCTCTAGCTGCTCTGCAGGCTTTAATGTTCTGTGCTTCAAAGTACAGCTTCAGATCAGTCCTGTGACATAATCTAGTTCCAGAAATCTATATCTAAACTGTCAGTTCAGGAAAAGAATATATATAATTATAAAATGAACAGTCCTATGATTCTAGGCTACTTCATTCTGGAGAATTCTGCCCTACTTTTAGCATAGAAGAAGAAATTTCATAAGAATTCTTAAGCTTTAAAAATTTGTATACTTCTGTCATTACGGTAAGCACGCATTTTATTCATACTTATAGAACCCTCCCTTATTCTAGCATGTAAAGAAGTTCCAATTTTCCTAATTGTTAGAAAATCCTAGTAATTCCCTTTACTTATTTTGACCTCCTCAATTCTTTAAACTCTTCTTTTATAAATGTACTAAGTAGAAAAGATCATATTTGATAGTATTTCAATACATACCAAGTTGCAATCTACTTAGCACAAAAGGACTAGGTAAATGTTTGGATGCAGGACAATTTAATGACCATTCAGATTCACCAGCTGTCAGATGCAAAAGGAAAAAGGTAATTCCTAATGTTTTGACTTTTAGGATATTGCTTCTGGCATTCATGTACACACTCTCCCCTTTACCTGTTCTCTTCAGCTCCTGCTTATTGTGAGGATCTCAGCTGAGATCTTTCTTGCAGGAAGTCAAGACACACTTCATTTATACCAGCGGTTCTGACAGTTTTGCTCCTCCACTCGGAGGACATGTGGCAAAACCTACACGCACTTTTGGTTGTGACAACTTGGGGGAAGGTTGTTACTGACATCTAATGAATAGAAACCAAGGATGATGCTAACCACTTTACAATGTGCACCAGAGCTCCCACAACAACTGTCCATCCCAAACGTCAGTAGGGCTGCTATTAAGAAACTCCAGTTTCAGCCATCACAGCACTTGTCACAGTCTTCCCTGGTGGCTCAGTGGTAAAGAATTTGCCTGCCAATACAGGGATCCAGTTCAACCCCTGGGTCGGGAAGATCTCCTGGAGAAGGAAATGGCAACCCATTCCAGTATTCTTGCCTGAGAAATCCCATGGACAGAGGATCCTGGCAGGCTAGGCTACAGCCCATGGGATCTCAAACAGTCAGACACGACCTACCAATTAAAACAACAACAAAGCACTTGTCACATCGTATTGCATTTGCAGGGTTTGTGCACCTGAGAACAAGAACATATCTTGATTTCCACCGCATGTCCCTTGCATACCCAGGACTCATTAGGTAGACAGTAAAGATGAAATGACTGACTGACTTAATAAAGAAAATTACTGGGGCTTCCCTGGTGGTCCGGTGGTTAAGAATCCACCTGCCAATGCAGGGGACATGGATTGGATCCCTGGTCCAGGAAGATCCCACATGCCACAAAGCAGCCAAGTCCATACACCACAACAACTGAGCCTGCACACCCTAGATCCGATGCACCACAATGAAGAGTAGTTCCGCCTCAACACAGCTAGAGGAAGCCTGTGCTCAGCAATGGAGACCCAGTACAGCCAAAAATAAAGTGATTAATAAAAAAAATTTTTTTAAGAAAATCACTAATAAGATACAAAGAAGCAAGAATTAAACCACAGCCCATTTACTGCTCATAAAATATTTTTAGATTATCCAGTTAAAATGCTTGCAGTTTACAAAGTACTTCAAAACCATGATCCAACAACTCAGCTAGGCAAAAAGAGCATAAATTATTAACCCCATTTTTATAAAGAAGGCACCAATCCTCACAGGAGTTAAGAGCTTGCAAATGTAAATGATAAATGATCTCGCACTGGAAGTGTCTTACAAAGCCTTTGCTGATTTGTAACAAAATTTTTAGGCACTTAGAAGTAAGCAGTTGGCTGTGGAGTGGATGTTACACTATCCCTTCTATACTGCCAAAGAAAAGTTTTAGCTTTGGGTTATCAGAACCCAATAAACACTCAACTTCAGCTAACAAAACAAGTGCCACTGACTCTTAGAAGGGTTTGCCTGATGAAACAGGGCAATTATGGGATAATGTGTCACTTAGCAATTCCTCTACAGGTAGCTCAAAGGCAACAGGGACATAGCCTAGGTACTGATGAAAATAAACTACTCCTTGTTAAATCTTTAACCAGCCAGATTGCCTGCCTGTTTTGAGCACAGAATATATGGAAGGTAGTTTTCCAAAGGACATTTCCTGGATTTGAAACTCAATTCCGCATACTTATTTGCTGTGTTTCTTTGGGCAAAAATCTTAATGTAGATGTAGCTGCCTCAGTTTCCTCAACTGTGAAAGTGAAAGTGAAGTCGCTCAGTCATGTCCGACTCTTTGCGACCCCGTGGACTGGAACCTACCAAGCTCCTCCATCTATGGGATTCTCCAGGCAAGAATACTGGAGTGGGTTGCCATTTCCTTCTCCAGGGGGATCTTCCCGACCCAGGGATTGAACCCAGGTCTCCCGCCTTGCAGGCAAACGCTTTAACCTCTGAGCCACCAGGGAAGCCCTCATCTGTAAGGTGAGGGTTATAACAACAATGATGTCACAGGATAGTTGAGTGGGGGGAACATGTTCAAACACATGAGGCACTTAGAACAGCACCTGAAATGAAGTGTGTGCAATAATTTCATCAGTCTACCTATCCATCCATCTATCCAATTGGATTCAAGCGCTATCTCTTTGAAGTTTATCAGAGAGTAAAACACTCCATGGGTTTTCCCTGGTGGCTCAGTGGTAAAGAATTCACTTGCCAGTGTAGAGATGTGTGTTCAAGCCCTGGGTCAGGAAGATTCCCTGAAGAAGGAAATGGCAACCCCCTCCAGTATTCTTGCCTGCAAAATCCCATGGACAGAGGAGCCTGGTGGGCCATGGGGTCACAAAGAGTTGGACACAACTTAGCAAGTAAACAACAACAAAAGACTCTATAGTCTGAAGGAATTTCTCTATGGATGTGACATCTGTCCATCCATCCATCCACCTATCTATATCACTGATCTATCATATATATATATATATGATATACACCTATATATATATATACACCTATCTAATCTATTTCATTCATCATCTTTATATGCTTTCCCATTTAAAGAATTTTTCCTGGAGATAAATAAGCCACAACACCACACCATGTGCCTCATATGCCCCAAATGTCTATGTAATAACCCACATAACTACTTTGACTAAGGTAGTGAACACCTGTATTTCTTGGTTCCCCAGAATCCTACTCAACTTAACTCCTTTGGTAACAAGAAAATTCTTTGCAGGGAGGATTGTTTTATTGAAGAATGCTATGAGAATCTTCCATATTTCAATGTATGTATTTCTGTAACTTTTTTACAAAGCAAATGTATTACTTTGTGAGAACAAAAGCATCGTTGCTCATACTCAAGTAATGTAGAGATGATTTGGGAGAATGGCATTCTAACATGTATACTATCATGTAAGAATTGAATCGCCAGTCTATGTCTGACGCAGGATACAGCATGCTTGGGGCTGGTGCATGGGGATGACCCACAAAGATGTTATGGGGAGGGAGGTGGGAGGGGGGTTCATGTTTGGGAACACATGTAAGAATTAAAGATTTTAAAATTAAAAAAATAAAAAACTAAAAAAAACAAAACAAAACAAAGTGACAATAAAACATTTTAAAGGCAAAAATAAATAAATAAAAAATAAAAGAAATTGCCATTGACTCCTCTGCAACCTTGACCTATGTTAATTACAGTATTGTATAAATGTATACAAGCATAAAATAAAGCTAGGCATCAATTCATTAGGCTAAATAAATTGAATGTAAGACTAAAAATGGGATACAGTTTTATTTTAAATGGTGAAAAGTTCCTACTGTTGGGTTTAGCAGCATATGACAAACAGCATGCTGTGCCACCCAGAGTGCCCTTCAAGGAAGGACATGCTGACCAGCTGTGAGGACACAGGCTCCAGCTGGCACCTTCTTCAAGGTGAGCCTCAGCTCCAGCCTGCGGGCCCAAAGTCGAGCCTTTCCTGGAGCAGCCTGCACCTGGCAACCATGCAAGGTGGGGGTGTTAAGGCCCTCACTTTCAGCTTGATGGGGGACAGCTCTGACAAGCCATGCTCACTCCAGAGCCCCCTGCCAGGTTGGCTGCAGTACTGTTGGTCTGCATCAGAGTTCAACTCCTTCGTTCTACCCAGCCCTGGCCTCTCCACCTTTCTTCTACAGATACTGATCTCAAATAAACATCTTACACTCTTAAGTTCTCTGCTTCCAGAGCATTTTATCTACAACCTAGTAAAAACCAAAAGCCTATGCTTCTGTATTTTTAGTTTAATAACACAAATAACAGAAGTGGACATTTAATGAACAGCACAAAATTGTACTAATAGCCTCAAGCCTGTTTTGCTCATCTTCAACTGGGGCCATGAGTGAGGCAATGTGTGCCTAAGGATACAAGTTTTTTTTCATTACTTAATAAGCTATACAGCTATACCTAGTAATTAAAAGCTCCAGCAACTCATCTTCACATTATGCAGAACAGAAAATCTTTAATGAAATACACAAAAGAAGATTCCAGGCAACTGAAAACTCTGCAAAGCATCAACAACTGCTCTGTGACAATACTGCACTAAACAGCTAGTTATTTCAATGAGGCATTGTACCAGCTACCAGTTATTTCATAAAACATTGCACACAACATGGAAGATAATTCCAAAACACACCTCACAGGATAATTATTTAAGGTTGCTCAAAAAATGTTTACTCCAAATTGGCAATTATTTCTTTAACAATGATGATACACTCAGAAGGAGTTTGCAAAACCTGGCATAAATAAATAGACTGAAAGAAACCATGCATGTACCAGAGTCTAAGGTTCAAAGGCTTTTAAGAGGGTAAACACAAATGAAAAAAAAAAAAAAAAAGTTTGTTTGTTTTGCTAAAGAAGCCATTTCTCTTGTATTTATTCATCTATTCAATTCACTTATTCATCAAATAATACGTATGTGTCAGCTACTTTGTATCTTGAGCTGCTGGGAGGCAAATAAAGAATCCTGTGATAAAGGAGGAGCTTATAACCTGTTAGAGCCTGATGAGACTGACAGGGGCTGCAAGGAAAGTATTGCAAAGTTGTCCCTGTTTCTCTCCCCAACTCATCCCCTCCCTGCTTCCCATCTCTCCACCTACTCTGAACTGTTCTTTTCCTCAACTCTCCAAAGCCATTCCGAGCAGAGGCTATTTCCCCCTGCTGTCTCCTCGTTATACATCTGCACTGTCCAGTAGGGTAGCCCTTACTACATGTGACTATAGAGGACTTAAAATGGGGTTACTCTAAACTCAAACGCGTGAAATAAGAGATTGATTTCAAAGACTTTGTACAATAGAAATGTAAAATGCACCATGAATATTTTAAGATAGTTACATGATTAAATAATATTTTGGAAATACTGGGTTCTATAAAATGCACTGTTAAAATTAGTTTTGTTTTTTTTTTTTTTAATTTTAAAATCTTTAATTCTTACATGCGTTCCCAAACATGAACCCGCCTCCCACCTCCCTCCCCACAACATCTCTCTGGGTCATCCCCATGCACCAGCCCCAAGCATGCTGCACCCTACGTCAGACATGGACTGGCGATTCAATTCTTACATGACAGTATACATGTTAGAATTCCCATTCTCCCAAATCATCCCACCCTCTCCCTCTCCCTCTGAGTCCAAAAGTCCATTATACACATCTGTGTCTTTTTTCCTGTCTTGCATACAGGGTCGTCATTGCCATCTTCCTAAATTCCATATATATGTGTTAGTATACTGTATTGGTGTTTTTCTTTCTGGCTTACTGAGTGAAGTAAGCCAGAAAGAAAAACACCAATACAGTATACTAACACGTAAAATTAGTTTTATCTGTTTCTTTTTAATGTGGCTACTCGAAAAATTAAAATGACTTACGTGGCTCACACTATTTTTATAGGACAGCTCTAGTCTAGAAAAGCCTAACTGGTTCATACTTTCTTGGCATTCTGGTGTCAGATCATTGTCTTTGCCTCAAAGAGTTCTTTTTCTGACCATCAATCTCAAGAAGACACACCCACCCAAAGTTTTGAGCACATAGTACCATGCTGTTAGTATACGAAGATTATTGTATAGTAATTTGCCAGGACTTTTTATTGTGCATGACTGAAACTTTGTATCCAGTCAACAATTCCCCATTTCTCCCTACGCCCCAATTTTGGCAACCAACATTTAACTCTCTGCTTCTGTAAGTATGACTAACTTAGTTGCTTCATGTAAGCGCAATCATGTAGTATTTGTCTTTCCATTACTGGCTTATTTCGCTCAGTGTAATATTCTCAAGGTTCATCCATGTTGCAACATATGCCAGAATATCCCTCTCTTTTAGCTGAATAATATTCCATTGTGTGTATGTATCACATTTTCTTATCCATTCATTAGTCAGTAGAATTTAGGTTATTTCCACCTCTTGACAATTGTGAATAACACTGCAATAAACAGCCACTATGGAAACACTGTGGACCATCTCCCCAAAAACTAAAACTAGAACTACCACGTGATCCTAGTCAAAGCTATGGTTTTTCCAGTAGTCATGTATGGATGTCAGAGTTGAACTATAATGAAAGCTGAGTGCCAAAAAATCGATGCTTTTGAACTGTGGTGTTGGAGAAGGCTTGAGAGTCCCTTGGACTGCAAGGACATCCAATCAGTCCATTCTAAAGGAAATCAGTCCTGAATATTCATTGGAAGGACTGATGCTAAAGCTGAAACTCCCATACTTTGGCCACCTGATGCAAAGAACTGACTCATTAGAAAAGACCCTGACACTGGGAATGACTGAAGGCAGGAGGAGAAGGGGATGCCAGAAGATGAGATGGTTGGATGGCATCACCAACTTGATGGACATGAATTTGAGCAAGCTCCAGGAGTTGGTGATAGAGAGGGAAGCCTGATGTGATGCAGTCTGGGGTCACAAAGTCATACACGACTAAGCAACTGAACTGAACCACATGATCCAGCAATCCCACTTCTAGGGATTTATACAAGAGCATTGAAATCCACATCTTGAAAAGATATTTGCACTCCTGTGCAGTTAGTTTTCTTTTTAGCACTTGTTACTATGTGAAATTGCTCTATTGACTTTAGTTTTTAATTATCTCTATTGGAATATAAGCCTCATGAAAGCAAAGAACTAATACATCTTCTTTACCATTCAATCTGCAGCTATAATGCAGTGTTTGCCACTTAGTAAGGGTTCAGTAAATAATTATTGAGCAAATGAATGAAGGGGGCAATGCACACCTACGTAAAGGGGCAGCCAAGTCTGCCTGAGAAGACAGGGGAAGGAGCACTCAAGACTGTGTGTACTTGGCTAGGTTCCCTAGAAAGAGCAGATTCAGCCCCTCCTTCTCTCTAACCAACCATCCTTTTGTCTATATTTCAATCACTGATCCATTTACTCTAAAGATATTTCTTTAGAATGTCTACATTTTAGGCACTGTGCTAGTCGCGGAGAATACAGTAGTGGATACAATTAAACAGGGTCCTACTATTGGGAAGGAAGTTACCTTTCTAGGAAGGTACCTACCTTGACCTACCAAGTTAGAAGGAAGACCAGCTTCCTTGAAGAGTTATCTAATTACATAAACAATCACTTCATTATCCTTTGGATGAGTGCTAGAGAGGGCAATGTGTCTAGGGAATCAGAAAAGGTTTACTTAGGTGTGAAATATTTTTGTAAGACTTGAAAGGTAGAAATGAGTTAGCTTGAGCAGTGCCCTGGAGGGACAAGGCAGAAAAGGAAGTTCAGAGAAATCCAGGTAATTCAGTTCGTCTGGGGCATAAAGTATGTAGGTGAGACAAATGGCCAGTAGAAATTTAGGTAATTTTATAGAAAGTATATTTAGCAGCTAAACATATATGTATTAATGTAGAATGAATCATTCAGCAATAGTTCTAAATTTTGAAGGCAATGACACATAATACCTTAAATGGAATTTAATCAATTTTTAAGTCTGATTAAATAAAGTAGTATTTATTTTTAGAAAATTTGAAAACTATGTCTAAGAGGAACTTAAAATTATCCCTGATATTACTTTTTAAAGATAAGTATCATTAATATTTTGGTTTACCCTACCTTGATTTTTTTCTATATGTATATATACATTTTTTAAAAGCACTGGGTAAAATATAACAATCCTTATATTCTTATAGGTACCCTTAAAGAGTAGTAGAACCAAAACTCTAGAAGTAAGTAAATCTCATTTTTCTTAAAACATAAACAAATTCTAGAATCTATTTTTAAGTATAAAACTTGTCCTTGAAATTTAGAAAGTAAAATCAGTAGTTTTCACTACATTCCCACAAAACCAGTAGTATAACAGGAAGCCTTTAATTTAAAACTAAGGAAAGATGCGGTTCCACCTCTCACATATATGGCCAGACACGTATTAGAATATTATCATCTTACTATAAATAATTAAACATAAGCTGCCAATGTCTCTAGTAAAATACGTGAACCTGATATATTTATGGGATGCAGTACCTAAGCTGATTATCCTGTGCTTATTCCCTTACCTAATCAAGACTGGTTTGTAATTCAAAACAAATCCCACAATCTTTAGAGCAAAGGAAAATTAATGAGCATGAATAGTCTATAACTCTCACTTTAAAAAAAAATTAAACCAGGCCAATCAAACCATTCTCAATCAAATCATAAATCCCTAAAAACTGAACACTTGGGAACCAACATAATAAGACTCTCAATAATTTTCTATGTTTTTTTTCTATATTTTATTTCACCCAGATGTGTCAAGATATAGTTTGTGACCCCAAACTTTCTTTCATATTTCATTTCATTTCATATGGACTATAGCAGTTCTCATTCTGGGCATTGTACTAGATCAATAGACCCCGTTTTTCACCCAGCCTGTATTCACACACTTTGCCATATAACTTTTCAGTGCTCTCCTACCTTGAGGGAGATGTTCCGCCTAAGCCCTTGACTAGTTCAGCCGTGTCAACAAGCTGAACAGTGTGAATTAAACAGGGGCTTGGAAAAATACTTGCTCGTTTTAGTTTGTTCTGTTGCTTCTCTGTGATTGCCATTAACACATGCTTGAGCAGGCCTGCTCCAGTCGTGATTAGTTCCAGTCACCCCAGCCAAGACTATCCTAGATCAGCCAACAGCCAGCTGATGCCAGGTGGGCAAATAAGCCCAGCCTAGAATCAAAGAATGGCCATGCCAATGCCAGACTCAATTGCCAAGTTCCAGACTAGCAAGCAAAAGGGATGGTTTCGGGTGATCATGCAAAACACACCGTTATTGAGACAATAGATGACTGACCCAGCAGCCACTCTCTAAAATACAGATCTCTTCATTAGTAGCTTGATTTTCACTTCCAAAAAGAAGCCAGAGTGTATTGGAAAAGACAAAAAGTATCTACAAATTTTCCTTCTAATTAAATTGTATACAAAGAAACACTCAGTTGTGCATTATAATTTATTTATTGTAAAACCTTTCTAATGCTTACTATCTATAGTGTTTGGCCATTTTCAAATCTCCATGATGAGTGTATAAGGAGAAAAGAAGAGTTTATTATCCCTATCAGAATGATAGAGTCACTTTTAACAAGCACTACTCTCCCAAGTTGATTTTCTTTAACATTAACAACAAAATTCTGGTCATCAGTTTGAAGTCGGTTCAGTTCAGTCACTCAGTCGTATCCAACTCTTTGAGACCCCATGAATCGCAGCACACCAGGCCTCCCTGTCCATCACCAACTCCCGGAGTTCACTCAGACTCACGTCCATAGAGTCCGTGATGCCATCCAGCCATCTCATCCTCGGTCATCCCCTTCTCCTCCTGCCCCCAATCCCTCCCAGCTTCAGAGTCTTTTCCAATGAGTCAACTCTTCGCATCAGGTGGCCAAAGTACTGGAGTTTCAGCTTTAGCATCATTCCTTCCAAAGAAATCCCAGGGTTGATCTCCTTCAGAATGGACTGGTTGGATCTCCTTGCAATTCAAGGGACTCTCAAGAGTCTTCTCCAACACCACAGTTCAAAAGCATCAATTCTTCGGCTCTCAGCCTTCTTCACAGTCCAACTCTCACATCCATACATGACCACTGGAAAAACCATAGCCCTGACTAGACGGACCTTAGTCGGCAAAGTAATGTCTCTGCTTTTGAATATGCTATCTAGGTTGGTCATAACTTTTCTTCCAAGGAGTAAGCGTCTTTTAATTTCATGGCTGCAGTCACCATCTGCAGTGATTTTGGAGCCCAAAAAAATAACGTCTGACAGTGTTTCTACTGTTTCCCCATCTATTTCCCATGAAGTGATGGGACCGGATGCCATGATCTTCGTTTTCCAAATGTTGAGCTTTAAGCCAACTTTTTCACCCTCTGAAGTCAGGATTGTCCAAATCCTTGCAAGGAACACACATCTAGAATAACTCTTTAAACAACATTCAAATAAAGACATTATCAAAAAGCACTACACCATTAAAATCAGTGGTAATGGTAAAGAACCTAAGTAGAATCAGCATTACAATGGCTCTAACAAGATGAAGTTTATCAGGAATATGTAGTGAAAGTGAAGTGAAAGTCACTCAGTTGTGTCCAACTCTTTGTGACCCCATGGACTATACAGTCCATGGAATTCTCCAGGCCAGAAGACTGGAGTGGGTAGCCTTTCCCTTCTCCTGAGAATCTTCCCAACCCAGGGATTGAACCCAGGCCTCCCACACTGCAGGTGGATTCTTTACCAGCTAAGCCACAGGGAAGCCTAAGAATACTGGAGTGGATAGCGTATCCCTTCTCCAGCAGATCTTCCCCACCCAGGAATTGAACCAGGGTCTCCTGCATTGCAGGTGGGTTCTCTACCAACTGAGCTATCAGGGAAGCCTCTATCAGGAATAAATGTCTTATAGATTTTGTGCTTGGGGCTAATTAATTGTTTCTACTTGACAGTATCTGGGGGCTCAGCGGTAAATTATCCACCTGCCAATGCAGGAGACACAGAGACACAGGTTCATTCCCTGGGTCAGGAAGATCCCTGAGAGTAAAATGGTAACCCACTCTAGTATTCTTGCCTGGCATGGAAGGAAGAGCCTGCTGGACTACAGTCCATGGGATCACAAAGAGTCAGATATGACTTAGCAACTAAACAACAACACTTAAAAGTATGATATGGGAGTAACTAATGACTAAAAACTTGTAGTTAATAACAGAAAGGCATTGAGAGAGTAAACACATTAAATGGAATCAAGAGCCCAGAAATAGGCCCATGCATATGCAATCAATTGATTTATGACAAAGGAGCCAAGAATATACAATGAGGTGAGAATAGTGCCTTCACTTAATGAGGTTGGAAAACCTGAACAGCCACATACAAAAGAATGAATGTGGACCCTTCTAACACTATAGAGGAAAATCAATTCAAGTTACAGTATGAACTGAACTGTAAGACCTCAAACCACAGAACTCCTAAAAGAAAATATAGGGAGTAAGTTTCTTCTCCTTGCTCTTGGTAATGATTTGTTGAATTTGACACCAAATACAAAGGCAACAAAAGAAAAAACAAGTAGAGCTATATTAAACTAGAAAAAGTTTCTTTACAGCACAAGAAACCATCAACAAAATGGTTTTGGTTGGAAGGGCAATGGAAAAAATAAAACAGAAAGGAAGAAAATATTTGCCAAACATTTATCTAAGGGATTAATATCCAAAATATATAGAAAGAAGGCACACAATAATAAAAATCAAACAATCCAACTTAAAAAATGAGTAAAGGGACTGAATAGACATTTTCCAAAGACATACAGATGGTCAATAGATGCATTGAAAGGTGCTCAATGTCACTAACCATCAGGGAATTGCAAATCAAAATCATGATATCACCTCACATCTGTTAGAATGGCTATTATCAAAAATACAAGAGATTAATGTTGATAAGGATGTGGACAGAAGGGAACACTTCTGAACTGTTAGTGAGGATGCAAATTGCTGCAGTCACTATGGAAAACAGTACAGAGGTCTTGCAAAAAATCAGACACAGAGCTACCATATAATCCAGCAGCTTCACTGTGGGGCATTCATCTGAAAGAAACACAATCACTTTCTGAAAAAGATATCTGCCCTTCCATGTTTTTTTGTAGCATTATTCACAATAGTCAAGATACAGAAACAACCTGTGCCCCTGACAAATGAATGGATAAATAAAAATGTGTTACATATATACTGATTTTATGCATGTCTCACACAAATGATATATCACACATACACATATATATATGCATGCATACATATATAATGAGTTTGAGCAAGCTTCAGGAGATGGTAAAGGACAGGAAAGCCTGGTATGTTGCAGTCCATGGGGTTGCAAAGAATCCGACATGACTGAGCAACCGAACAACCACAACAAAATATAATGAAATATTACTGACTGAGCACAAAAATGAAGGAAACCCTGCTGTTTGCAACAACATGATGGGCCTTGAGGGTATTATCATATGCTAAGTGAAATAAGTCAGACAGAGACTAACAAACACTGTACCATCTGACTTCGAGGTTGAATCTTAAAAAAAAAAAAAAAAAACCTCATAGGTTACAGAGAATTGATTGGTCTTTACCAGAGGCAGGGTTAGGAAGTGTATGAAACCAGTGAATCTGGTCAAAAAGTACAGACTTACACTTATAAGGTAAATCCTAAGAATGTAACATACAGTGTGGTGACTGTAGCTAACAATACTGTATTACATATTTAAATGTCAATAAGAGAGTAGATCTGAAAAGTTCTCAGCACAATAAAAAATAGAACTATGTGTAGTGATGGATGTTAACTAGACTTCAGTCATTTCTCAGTACGTACATATGTCAAATTACCATGTTGTACACCTGAAACTAATACAATGCTACACGTCAATTATATCTCAATTTTAAAAATACATATTAACAAACACTTAAAAACATCTAAATAGATAAAGACTAAATGCTATCTTTTCTCAATGTGTGTAACATAGAATGGACACTCATATTAGCTGAATAAATTCTTATACAGACTCCAGTTCATTTCACTCACATTGTAAGTCTCAGTAAGCAAAGCAATGAATCAGAAAGTTGTCCCATGACAATCTGGTGACTAGAAGAAACTAAATGTAAAGATGGAAGTCAAGACTTAAAACAGATGATGTCACAAAAATATTCTTTTGGCTGATTATACTTTCCAACACATGTTCAAAAAATATTTATTTCAGATGAGAATAATGTGCATCCTTTTTTCATCATTGAATATTCCATATCATAGCCCATGGTACATCATTTGTATTCAACAAATATTTCTTAATAAATGTTTTGTTCCATGTTAATTTCTAACATGGAATATCACTGAATTCATGATAATGATTTAACTTGAAAACTATACATTGAAATATTTTACTAGCCACATTCTTTGTATACTTCTTATTCCACTATGCAAAAATACACATTTGTTCCTCTAATGGCACTTAAGAAATCTGTTAAATAATTAAATTGTCTGAGAAGGAACTGTGACTATATTCTGAGACTATGTCCACATCCGGGATTGAATTACCAATCCAACCATTTAAAAATGTAGAATTCATGGAGGTAGTGAGACTTCCAAACAAAGAGGAAAATAATTTTGGATAAACCTACCTTTTATAAAATTTCCGACTATATGGCTAATGTATACCTTTAGTGAAGGGCTTCTCTGGTGGCTCAGCTGGTAAAGAATCCACCTGCAATGTGGGAGACCTGGGTTCGATCCCTGAGTTGGGAAGATCCCCTGGAGAAGGGAACAGCTACCCACTCCAGTAGCCTTCCCCGGCAAATTCCCTGGACTGTATACTCAATGGGGTCACAAAGAGCTGGACACACTGAGGGACTTTCGCTTCACTTCATACCTTTAGTGAAACAGTTTGCCATCACTGTGAGAGAAAGTAGTAATACAGTGACTAAGTTATTTTTAAGTAAATGCATGACCTTACTTCGTTCCCAGAAAAATAACACAATCCTAACTTTTGAAGGAAAAATTATGACAAAATGTGGTTTAATACATCCTATACATATTTTTATATATTATATACACACACACACACACACACACACACACACACACACATACATACATAGAGAGAGGGAGGCAGTGAGGGAGGGGGAAAGAGCCATGCCCTACACCTAGAGGTATGTTGCTGCTGCTGCTGCTAAGCCGCTTCAGTCGTGTCTGACTCTGTGCGACCCCATAGACGACAGCCCAACAGGCTCCCCTGTCCCTGGGATTCTCCAGGCAAGAACACTGGAGTGGGTTGCCATTTCCTTCTCCAATGCATGAAGGTGAAAAGTGAAAGTGAAGTCGCTTAGTCGTGTCCGACCCTCAGCGACCCCATGGAGTGCAGCCTACCAGGCTCCTCCATCCATGGGATTTTCCAGGCAAGAGTACTGGAGTAGGGCACCATTGCAAGCTAATATAAGGACAAAAATGAAAATTACTTTATGAAGCAAGTTAGTGGTTGACTTTATGTTTCTAAGACTCACTACAGGGTCCATTTAAGTAAGAGGTAATCCCAGGTCACTTAAATAAGACACATTCACTCATCTGCTTCAGAGTCAGTTTTTCCAGAATTACTCTTCCATCACCAGAGGTGAGCATATGTAAAATAGAACAATAAGTGAAAAATAGCAATTTCTCTAGGTTCTTGGACTTCATTATTATTAGTTCCCTGAGAACAGATCCTGAGTCTCAGTCTTTTAATATTCTTTAACATGCTCAACACACAGTAGGACCTTAAAAACTACCTGTCAGAATCAGGGAGCTATACGTCTGTGTGAGTTGCCTTGTAGCTATGCTGTGAAATAAGGCTTTAAATTCTGTCAATGTGCTGTTCTTTTTTTCTTCTTTTTTTAACTACCTGCAATTCAGCAGAGACATCCTTTGCCTCAGGAAGAATGAGGATTGTGAGAGGGGGGAAAAGAAGAGAGAGAGAAGTGTCACTATTCAGTATCTGACTTCCAAAATAGACACTTGAAGCCAGTTTCAAAGACAATACTCTTGAAAGCCAAAGCGTTTAAGTGAGAACTGAAATGTTAAAGAGGTCAAAAAAAAAAAAAGGCTGAAAAGGGATTTTGCATCCAAAAGGAAAGCCCTAAAGAAGCAAGGCATAAAATATATTCACAAAAAACAGATCAGAAGAAACAGAAATGAAAAGCTAAGGGACCTCACCCAAGTGGGAAAATTAAGACAGCTCTATCCAGGTGGCTAGAGAAAGGGAGGGCCCTGGAAGGACAGGCAGGAGGGCCAGAGTGGGGATGATGGAAAAGGGAAGTCAACATTTCCTGCTGATCATCTGCCTAAGCCTTGTGACAACCAAGGCAACACCCACAGGCCATTCCTGATCATTCCAGTGTGTGCCCACTTAGCCTGGGTTAGTTCTCCCTGCAATATGAATGCTCCCTCTCTTGGCCCAAGGGTAAGAGCATCTCATTAACAGCTGCCTAAACACGGCACAGCAACTGCCCACCAGAAGTGGTGGTCAACTACAACTGGCTTGAAACCTCAGGAGTCCCTGGGGTGAAATTCGAAACTGGCTCCATACACAGAAGGCAATGAGAGAAGAAAGAGGCAGATTTCTTTGGGGTGGAAGGTAGCAGATTTAATTAGGAGGGGAATTACATAGGGGGCTTGCCTTAGGCAGCCATAAGAAAAGTGGATCTCTGCCCTGGTCTTATAAGTTTGTATGGCAGCCACAGTGGGGTTCAGTCATGTACACAGTCCAGATGGTCTCAGCAACACATTGCCTTTCTCAAGGCAGCATCCTTGAAATGGCTTCTCTAGGTTGGGGATGAAGGGCAGAATATACATTCCAAGGAGAGAGACGGGGATAAGGAGCCTTCCCTCACCTGGCTCCAACTCTCCGGTCAGCAGGAAGTCACACTCTCTCTATGACCTTCTCCAACTATGATGCAAAATTCTGCTCACCCTACAAAAGACCCTCTATTTACAAAGCCATATTCCATGGTCCAAGCTATCCTAAACCAGTAAAGCAGACACAGGAATCCTGAACTCTCAGAGGTAGCAGTGTGAACAACAGAGCATCCAGCACCTGTACTTGGCTGGGACTGATCAGAGCCAATTTGAGAGTCTTCCTCACTTCAAACCGGGACAGGGTGAAGCCACCCGGCACCATAGTGTTATCTGAATATGGACATTGTCAAGTCTAGAAACCTGTCATTCCTGATGATCTACAACTATCACATTTTATATAAAACTATAACATAAGAGCAGTAAAAATATTTTTTGTTGCTTTTTAATGTAAGTAAGAAACTTAAACAGTACCATGGACAAAGAGGGGAGAGTTTCTAAATGATAAAAAGGTCTCATTAGTTAAGAGAATTTAAGTCAGAATTGCCAAGATCATCTTATGCACCAACTTTACAAATTAAGAAATGAAAGCCTGGAGAGTTTAATCAATTTGTCTAATATCCAGTGGAAAAAAGCAAGACAGACCCAAGAATCCACACCTCCCTGCCAGTTGTTACCTGGATTTCAAAAATTCTGCTTTGCTTCTTGGCATCTATCTTAATTCTCAGCTATGTAAACAGTTCAACTGTACTTTTTTCTTTTTAACCTTTTGGCCCCATTGCACAGCACATGGAATCTTAGTTTGCCAATCAGAGATTGAATCTGCATTCCCTGCATTGGAAATGTAACCACCGGTCTGTCAGAGAAGTCCCCTCAACTGCACTCTTTGCATACTGTGTTAACGTTGATTTGCTACATAAGGATGAAACCTAGTACCAAATTCTTTTGTGTTTAACAGGTGAGACTTCACTTCTGCAGAACAATATCTCTGTTGCTTCCTGGGCTGACATTTCCTTTGGTTTCCCATAGGTAACCTCCCTTTAACTTCAATTCCCATTTGCTTTTTATTATGGTTCCATATGAGGTCACTCCATTACCCCATCTGTCTCTAATTAACCTGTAGGCTATTTCCCTGGAAATTATTCAGAATGATTTAACAACTTTAATTTCCAATAGTGGCATACTAGGATTGAACTGATATATCTTGAAGATAATCAACTTGCCTCATGACATATAAATATGCCTATGCCATTTTATAATTTATGAAGTGACTTTGTGTGTGTTATTTCTTTGTAAGTTGGTATGTATATTTATTACTTTATCTTTTTTAATATAGCATATAGAGGTCAGAAGACAAGCCTGCTGAATATGAAGTTGGAGAACGAGGCATGAAATCCAGGTCTCTCTGATTCAGAATTCCACATACTTTCTACTAAGTCATACCTTCTTCAGAAAAATTGCCAGGTTTGGCCTGTCTGTCTCTGGAGAATGAAAATGTCCAGAAGCTGAATAAGTTGGTGTGTAAGCTTTTAATCTGGGACCATGAGCAACCCCAGTCATAGTGCTTACCCTGCTAAATTGGATTAGGAACAAGACAGACAGCCACACCTGGTGGCCAACATTAAACCGTCTCTGCAGTAACAGAAACCAAAAGCAACAGGCAAGTGGCTTGGAAAACACCTAGGTCAGATAGGAAGGGGATGAACAGACATCATATGTGAGGAGGCAAGGACTGGAGAGAAAGCTTCAAGGCAGGTCATTCCCTGTAATGAAAGTCTGTAAGGAGAATTGAAGCAGGACCACTGCATACCTAGGGCTTCCCAGGTTGTGCTAGTGCTAAAGAATCCACCTGCTGAGCAGGAGACACAAGAAATACTGGTTATATCCCTGGGTTGGGAAGCTGCCCTGGAGTAGGAAGGGGAGACTGATGGGCTGAAGTCCGTGAAGCCTCAAGAAGTCAGATACGACTGAGCACCTGTGGACCACATCTTGGGGATGGCCCTTAGCAAGACTTGGCCCTAATGGGCTCATAACCTCCTCCTCGCCTCCTCCTTTGGCTCAGAGTGGACCTGAATGTAAAATAGATCTTGCTCCTTAAGACAGGAAATGATCCTGAGAAAGTGAAGGAACTGCATTTGCTTTCCTCATCAGAGACCTCGTAGAGACTGAGCAGGAATGCCTATGTGGAGGGAAGGCTCTCCTGTGTTGTACACACCCTCCCTGACACATGGCAGTCTGTGAATTTCCTCACTGCATGACTGTCTCACACAGGGCCGAATCCAGAAAACTGATCCAGAAAAAAAACCAGAAGGCACTTTTTCCCTCCTCCCATCCCACCATCTCTCTCTCTGCTGCTTTCCAAACTGTGACTCTATTTGTGCTAGTACTCAGAGAGCACAATCAGAAAGTTTAAATCTGCTTCACAATAGGTGTATTCTAATTAAATGGCGCTTCCACCATTAGGAGTGGATGGGTTTGAGTTTCCCGTTGGAACAGGCTGAAAAAGAAACGACACATTTTCTAACGCTATGTGATACACAGTTCTCATTCTGGACTTCATGTTTTTCTTAGACCATAAGATCAAAGCGGCATTATTATACTCTGTCCATGTATCATGTATATAAACAAATCAAAAAGAGAAAATGTTTTCTTTTCCCTCAAGGAATTTTAAGGAAATTTGTAGTTAAATCTGAGATCCATTTTCCTCCCAGTCTTTGAATTAGTGGCTGGGCTCCCCCAACTGGAGCTTTACTGTACTGCGAGCCGTCCTTAACGGCTGTTATGATTTAGAGAAATACTTATAAACTGATTTTTCTTTATAATCCTCGTAAACAAAAGGACCTCATTAGGGAATTTCAGGCTCTATATTTTCCCACTCTTATTCTGTGATTTACTGTATCCTTTAACAAACATTTTGGGGTCTTATGCCAAACTCAGTAAGCGTAGCCATGGAAATTTTTGCAATTTGGAACAGGTAATTATGAACATGGAGAAGGAAATGGCAACACACTCCAGTATTCTTTCCTGGAAAATCCCATGGACAGAGGAGCCAGCTAGGCTACAGTCCATGAGGTCACAAAGAGTCAGACACGACTGAGCGACTTCACTCACTCAATTATGAACAAGATCTTGAGAAATCAAAGAGAGTCCCAAGTAAGGACTCTGAGGACTTCACCCTGAGAACAATAGCTGAGCTCACTACATGGGCAATGACAAACTAATTACCACATTGAAACTAATTACAAATGTGTAGTCTGAACAAGCAAAAGCTAAGAGATTATCTATAACTGTCTTCACACATCAAAGCCATGTCTCACAAAGAGAGGGCTTAGACATATCTTGCATTACTCTACAGCAGTTTCTCAACTTTGACACTACTGAAATTATCCTATGCATTATAAGATGCTAAGCATCATCCTTTACCTCTACTCATTAGATGCCAGTGGCATCCAGTTGAGAAATTCCAAATGTCTTTGGATTTTGCCATATATTCCCAGGCAGATATATGATCCACGCTCAAAACCATTGCTATGGCAGAGGGGGTATTCAGTTAGCAGAACTCCAGGCACTCTTTTACCAAAGTGACTCCATTCTTGCACATTTTCATATCAGATGGGAGATGCTACAGAGAACTCACACTCAGGTCAATTTCAGGGAGAAAAAGTTCCAAATCCAGTGTTTGAGCAGAAATGAAACTGTGAGGCTCATGTTGCAACATGCCCCCCTTCGCTAGAGGAATTAGACAGGAGCATGATAACATCAGTAGGAGAATCTGTAAAAAGATTCTAGGCAACAAGTAGGTAGGGAGGTGTCACTTCTAAGGTTTCCATAATTATGATTTCTTGTCATGATTACATACGGTTTTGTAAACCAGGCACAGAAATGGTGGCTACACAGAATATCATTAACTAATTAACTACAAATTTGATCAGCTGTTCCTTTTAAGAATCTGAAGACATTTATGGCCATAATTTAAATTGTACCATTTATTTTTGTACCGATCATCCAAAAAGCCTAATCCTTTTTAGAATCTATGATTAAAACCCATCTGCCTCCTTTTCATGTTATCCAAAATAGTGAACATTACTTTATACATTTTTTTGACTGCCTCGGAATTTGGAAGAAATTTCAGGAAGAACAAAACTGTGCCCACTGACCACTCAAGGGTGATTGTTTCTGGACAATGTATACGTCTTTGGAGTGTGTTTTAATATCTTATTTCATGCTAATGATACATGTTGTCAGAATATTAAATATGTTCATACAGCTTCCAATGGAGAAACATCTTTGCCCAATCCACAATACCCTACTTTTACCCAGACAATAACTCTATTTTTTTTAAACTCCCCTAATCTAAAATGTATTTTCAAGAGGTGAGATGCTTCTCAATGTTTCCCCAGAGCAGAAATGTCAGAGAAATACAAAAATATAGGGTTGACTCTAGGCTATGTGTTATTTTGAATCATTAGCACAGTCTAAAGGGTTTTTCCAAATCGCCTAGAAATGAAGCTATTTTAAACTGGTAATTAGAAGATTATCTGCATGCTAGTATTTTTAAATTAATTTTAAGCCCCAAAGGGCTTGTGAATGGTTGAGTAGCCTTATTACTGAGTTTTGTTTAAAATGCTCCAGTTATTTGATAATTTTTTTAATTAAAAAAACAGTGGAAAAGCTTCACTGATCAGACCTGTATTAGTTCCCCAGATTGTATCTAAGCCTTGAAGGTTGCTTGTTTAAGCTGGCTTTCCTCGAGTCAAAAATGGCCCTTTCTAGAAACTATAAATGAAGTCTATATGCATCCTTTGAAGTATAACCACTGATTCTCATCCCAGAACCACAAGATATGAGTCACTACCAAAAATGTTAACCCCATTCATTTATTAAACATGGGGTTATTCATTTCCAAGATACTTATTACATTGAGAATGCTTACATTAAACTTAATGCCTTACAAAATTGATTTTGAATATTAAAAACACTGGGATTGAAATTAAAGTCATGGCACCTTGAAATTGAACCCTTTTCTATCATCAATGAGTTGTGTGAATCTGAGCAAGCCAAGCTTTCCTCCTAGGATTCAGTCTTTTCACCTTAATAGTATTAGATAGTTCTTATTTTTAAATAAAGTTATAGAATTCCATATTCTATAGGCAAACTAGGAAACAGAACATCTTGTGCTTTTTAGAAGTTAAGTACCACAGTTTTATCTCCATTCTGAAGATATTTGCTATGGTCTACTCATTCACTTAACACAGGGGAGCTCCCACTGACTCAAGGGAAAGAAAGATTTGAAATTTAAAAAATAAAATCTTCCACTGTGTTCTAACTTAGCTTACTGTTTTTGGTTTAGGTTGATGGATTATAGTTTTAGACAAAAATTTTGCTGTTGTCTGTGCTCAATTGTGTCCAACTCTTTATGACCCCAAGGACTATAACCCACCAGGGTCCTCTGTCCATGGAATTTTCCAGGCAAGAATACGGGAGCAGGTTGCCATTTCCTACTCCAGGGTATCTTCCTGCCCCAGGGGTTGAACCTGATCTCTATGTCTCCTGCATTATCAGGCAGATTCTTTATCATGAGCGCTATACTTACTGAATGCTTTCTACTCGGGTTGGGCTTTATAGCTGGACTCTCTTCAGTGGATTGAGGCCAACCTCGTCAGGTCAAGCAAAACACCTGGCCCTTATTCCCAAAGACTTCCTGAGAAAGAGTTGTGGGTTATACAAATTAATTTGTCTCTTACCCACAAGGAACTGAGAGAGTAGCATTAACATACACACACTACTATGTATAAAATAGACAGCTAGTGGAAAGCTGCTTAAAAACACAGGGAGTTCAGCTTGGTGCTCTGTGATGGCCTAGAGGAGTGGGATGAGAGGGTGGAGGGAGGCCCAAGATGGAGGGGATATATGTATATTTATAGTTGATTCACATTGTAGTATAGAAAAAGCTAACAACACTGTAAAGCAATTATCCTCCAATTTAAAAATTCCTATGATAAAAATTATTTTACCCACTAATACAGTAAAAACAAATTGTCTTATACAGAATAATCTATGCACTTAGCATATTTAACATTTCAGATATACTTGTCGAGAAGAATTCATACACTCCTGCTTCTGTATCCTTAGGAAAACGTTGTTGAATACCTAAGATTAAAAACAAACTCATCCACAGATAAAAGTAAATTAAAGTTAAAAGCAAATTAAAGTTTTACTGAAATGAAGTGACACCAATTTCAACAAAATAGATACTGTAGCTGCTATATAACTGCTCCAGCTCCATAAAATGCCCACTAGCTTTCGTATCTTTACTTTAAAACTCAGCTACACTTCTTCATAGGCACAGGGAGAAAAACCTTCTGACTTGGCAAGACTTGACTTAAAAACAAAGATAGGACTTGAGTAGGAAAGATGCTTTAAGTGTCCTGACTCACCCTGTCGCTCATTTCATAGCAACACTTCTCCCACCAAAACCAAAGTTTAAGGTCAGCTTTGGGGCTTGAGAGGGCAAGATGTGATAAGTAATATTGAGTATGTACTGCAAGTATATGTCTAAGTGACTTTTCATGTACCAAATCATTTACAACCACTATGAAGATTAATTTTACATGTCAGCTTTATGGGCTGAGGGATTCCCAGATGGCTGGTAACACACTATTTCTAGGTGTGTTTGTGAAAGTGTTTCCAGAAGATATTAGCACTTGAATCACAGACAATAAAAAAGATCTCTTTCACCAACGTGGGCATCATCCAATCAAAATAGAGCAGAAAGATGGAGACAGAGCAAATTTCCCTCTGCTCCAGCTGAGACATGGATTTTTCTCCTGCTCTTAGACACTGGCATCCTGGTTCTTGGGCTTTTGAACTCAGACCAGGACTTATACCATCAGTTACCCTATTTTTAGGCCTTTGGACTTGAACTGAACTATATCACTGGTTTTCTTGATGCTCCAGCTTGCAAACAGTAGATCTCAGATTATGGGAACATCTTGGCCTTCATCACTATGTGAGTCAATTCCTATAATAAATCTCCTTTTGTGAGTGTGTGCACTTGTGTATGTGCATATATCCTATTTCTTGTCTCTGGAGAGCTCTAATACAATAATCTTATAAAGTAAAATCGATTATTATCACCAGTCTTTGAATGAAGAAACACAGGCACATATAGGTTCAATATTGTGCCTTTGTTACGCAGTGTCACAAAAAAGCAGAGGTTCAAGTTTAGGCAACCTAACACCTTAGTCCTCATTCCTAATAAGTAACTATAATAACAAAACAATAACTAATATTACCATTAACTATTATTGCATATCTTTTAAATGGCATTCCTTTTCTCACTTTCTCCTTGTGAACTAAGGGTTAGTATTCCCATTATAAGATTCTAAAAGATTAAATAGCCTGATGTCACATAGCTAGTAAATGAGAGAGCATACATCTAAGTCTCTGCTTTTAAGCTACTGTCTGCCCTGTCTGGTGAGGATATGAGATGTGCCATACTCTGTGGTTTTAAGAAAATCCAAGGATACTGAATAAAGTTCCCATGGCTAAGAGCTAATCAAACAGCAGAATATGAACAGACTCAGCATATACCAACACAGAAGAAAGAAAGGCTAAAGCAGAGATGCAAATTAAGCACCTTTACAGTCGAGACAAATTCACTACTATACTCAGACACAAGGACAACCCATTCCCACCCAAGTCTCCCTCCACATGCCAATAAGACCTGACCACCAAAGCCCGTGTCCTCTTTTAGACCATGTTTCAGTTATCCAGGACTTCAGAAATCTGTGCACAAATGGTCTTGAGCCCTGAATCCACCTCCCCAGGACCAGCCATGCCAATGATGTGCACACTCAAAGATGTTTGGCTGGGACAATAGTTTAAGGGGTGCAAAAGGAATTTGGGTATGCAAGCTGGGGTAGCTGCCTTTGTGTAGGAAGGAGCTAAAGGTGGTAAAAAGATAACAAGCAATGGGGCAGGAACTGGGCGCTTACACCGTCAACATAGGATTTTGATAAATCTAAGAATTTTAAACTTGAACCCAGGCTTCCAGGATAAAGTTATATTTGTAAAGAGAAAAGGATAGAGCATATTTTATGTAAACATATGTGAGTCTGATTTATAACTTTTAAAGACCTATGTCCTTCAGATCTCCATCTGCATTCCTGCCCTGAATCCAAAAATTCCAAGTACAGGCTTGGGTCAGCTGATTTCTTTCTTATTCTTTCCCCTCCCCTCAGAGGTGAATATGCTGCATTGAGCTCACTTTAGTATTACACTGGCTTCTGCTGTTTAGTCACTAAGTTGTATCCTCCTCTTGTGATGCCACGGACTGTAGCCCGCCAGGTTCTCTGTCCATGGGATTTCCCAGGGAAGAATACTGGAGTGGGTCACCGTTTCCTTTGCCAAGGGATCTTCCTGACCCAGGGATCAAACCCAGGCCTCTTGCATTGGCAGGAGGATTCTTTACTACTGAGCCACCTGGGAAGCCCTCTTTCAGGTGGCAGTGGTTAACAAACTTGGTTTGTGGCTCCACTGGTCTTTCCAGAGAGACTCATTAAATCTCAGCTACAGATGACTTTCTGTAAGCCTCACTTCTCAGTCTCTGCTGAGGACAAGGAAAAAAAATCACCTGGTGTTGTGTAGGAATTGCTATTTACATAACACTTTGCTGTTCACTTCATTGGAAACAGCTGTTTCATCGATTTATTTCAATGTTCATTAGCTTGACATGCAAGATTATGGTGTGTTGTCTACATGATGCCAGAACAACTAGATGATTTAACCAAATTCAGTCCAACAAGCAGACGATTTACTTTGAAAGAGAAATTAGTCCATTTGTTTGCTTGCTTTTTTAATTGCTTGTTTTTTTTAACCATCAGTTCTAAACCAATAGGAAATTCAGTCATCCCCACCCCCATCCTCTCCACTCCAGAAGAGATATCCACTCCGAGCAGAAGTTTGTATGGAGGGGGCCAGGCTAGACAACATATAAGATGCTCTAGCTTTGTCATAGTTCTCCTTACAAGGAGCAAGTGTCTTTTAATTTCATGGCTGTAGCCACTGCAAGGAGATCCAACCAGTCCAACCTAAGGAAATAAATCCTGAATATTCATTGGAAGGACTGATGTAGAAGCTGAAACGCCAATACTTTGGCCACCTGATGCAAATAACTGACTTATTTGAAAAGACTCTGATGCTGGGAAAGATTGAAGGCAGGAGGAGAAGGGGACGACAGAGGATGAGATGATTGCATGGCATCACCAACTCAAGGACATGAGTTTGAGCAAACTCCAGGAGTTGGTGATGAACAGGGAGGCCTGGTGGGCTGCAGTCCATGGGGTAGCAAAGAGTCGGACACGACTGAGTGACTTAACTGAACTGAGTCACTTAAGTCTAGCCTAGCCATAAAAGACCCTGATCCTGGGAAAGATTGAGGGCAGGAGGATAAGGGAGTGACAGAGGATGAGATGGGTGGATGGCATCACTGACTTGATGGACGTGAGTTTGAGCAAGCTCTGGGAGACAGGGAAGGACAGGGAAGCCTGGTGTGCTGCTGTCCTTGGGGTCACAGAGATTCAGAATCAACTTAGCAACTGAACAACAACATGGCTAGACTTACAAAGGCATGGTGACCTCAGTCACCTCTCATTCTGACATGTCTGAGTTCACAAAATCCAAAATACCTCCATACTGCCTTCTTATAGGCTTCCAGCATTCTTCACTAGTGAAGAATAGGGAGCAGTTAAATGAAAGTGACCTTATGGTCATCTGAACCATCATTTGGTGCCCCAAGATCTATATATTAACCCATTTGCTGCTTGAAAAGATGGGGCCAGACGTCCTATAGCAGGAGATAAACAGACTTGAAACTCAGAATCCAGCTGCTTAACACAGTGAGATTCCAATCACTGACAACCATACCACAGCCTATTTATAAATTGAACATCTAATTGAAACCCATGTGAGAATATACCTGATTCATTGTGGGTGGCTGCCAGAAGCAATACAGAGCAATGGGAAATCATTAAAGAGGTACACTCAGTAGCCTTAGTAAAAGTGCCTGCTGATTTGGGAAGGGCACTTTGGAGAAGTGACGTTCTTCCATTTAAAGATAGAAACTCCTCTGGCCACAGAAAGCAAGTTACTTTCCAGTCTTACCTACAAGTCACTTGGGTCATGGTATAAATTTGGAAGGCCAGATGCAAGGAGTGAATTTTACTTATCATTTACCCCTCCCAAACTGCACGATCTCCCAGGACCACTTTGTTAGAACACAGTAGATCACAGCTTGCAGTAGGTAGGGCTGCAGCCCAAGCTAAACGATTTTATTAGGCACATGATGACTTAGCCCAGATTGTTTCCTTCGGGTCCTGGATCCTACACGGAATGGAATCATCCTCCGTCATAATTACCAGAAGCATCAGAAGCAGCTGTTGCCTCCTTCCCACTGCTAACACTGGGCAGCAGACAGCCTGAGGGTCCCATCGTCTGACAGTGACATGCTCGCTTGATGGCAGTGTGCGTGCCTGTGCATCCCATGGCCTGAGCCAGCAGCTGTCACCTGCCCACTTGATGCTGAATATGGTGTGGAAACTTCCCTCCACAGTAACAGAGTGAAGGCAGGACTACTACACCCACTAAACACAAAGGAGTCACAACACTGAGACACACAAACTAGGGAATACTACTGTCAGTATTAGCCATCAGTTACTTATGGCCACTATGTGCTAGGCACCAAGCTAAGCTTCATATACATGTTTTCATTTCATCCACTACAACATCTTTGAGATTAAAAAGTTTTACCATCAACCATCAGAGCACAAAGGAAAGTAAAACAGACCCTCATCTCGACACAGAGTCTACAAAAATAAGGAGAGGAAAGACATGAAGCAATTGATCCAGAAGGCATAGACTGAGGGGGGATAATTTGAGGCACTCAAGCAACGTTTGTCATCACATAATTTGGACTGAGATCACCGACCCCATAGACTGTAGCCTGCCAGGCTCCTCTGTCCATGGAATTCTCCAGGCAAGAATAATGGAGTGGGAAGCCATTCTGTTCTTCAGGGGATCTTCCTGACTCAGGGACCAAACTCAGGTCTCCTGCACTGCAGGTAGGTTCTTTACCATCTGAGCCACCAGGGAAGCCCAACACTGCATGGTAAGCTCTGCACAAGATGCTGGGGACACGACAGAAGAGAGTGACAGGGGTTTTACCACCTGAGAAATATAAGGGGAGTGATTTTTTAAACTGTTTTGAGAAAGTAATGCTCAAAATTCTCCAAGCCTGGCTTCAGCAGTATGTGAACCAAGAACTTCCAGGTGTTCGAGCTGGATTTAGAAAAGGCAGAGGAACAAGAGATCAAATTGCCAACATCCATTGGATCATAGAAAAAGCAAGAGAGTTCCAGGAAAGCATTTACTTCTGCTTCATTGACTACCCCAAAGCCTTTGACTGTATGGATCACAACAAACTGTGGAAAATTTTTAAAGACATGGGAATACCAGTCCAACTGATCTGCCTCCTGAGAAATTTAGTGTATGCACGTCAAGAAGCAACAGTTAGAACTGGACATGGAACAACGAACTGGCTCCAAATATGGAAAGGAGTATGTCAAGGCTGCATATTTTCACCCTGCTTATTTAATTTATATGTGGTGCACATCATGCAAAATGCCAGGCTGGATGAAGCACAAGCTGGAATCAAGATTCCCAGGAGAAATATCAATAACCTCAGAAATGCAGATAAAACCATCCTTATGGGAGAAAGTGAAGAGGGACTAAAGAGCCTCTTGATGAAAGTGAAAGAAGAGAGTGAAAAAACTGGTTTAAAACTCAACATTCAAAAAATTTAAGATCATGGCATCCAGTCCCATCACTTCATAGCAAATAGATGGGAAAACAATGGAAACAGTGACAGACTTTATTTTCTTGGGCTCCAAAATCACCACAGATGGTGACTAGAGCCATGAAATTAAAATATCCTTGCTCCTTGGAGAAAAACTATGACCAACCTAGATAGCATATTAAAAAGCAGAGACATTACTTTGCCCAAAAAGAACCATATAGTCAAAGCTATGGTTTTTCCAGTAGTCATGTACAGATGTAAGAGTTGGACCATAAAGAAAGCTGAGGGCTGAAGAATTGATGTTTTTTAACTGTGGTATTGGAGAAGACTCTTGAGAGTCCTTTGGACTGCAAGGAGATCAAGCCAGTCAATCCTAAATGAAATCAGTCCTGAATGTTCATTGGAAGGACTGATGCTGAAGCTGAAGCTCCAATACTTTGGCCACCTGATGTGAAGAACTGACTCATTTGAAAAGACCCTGATGCTGGGAAATATTGAAGGCAGGAGGAGAAGGGGATGACAGAGCATGAGATGGTTAGATGGCATTACCAACTCGACGGACATGAGTTTGAGCAAGCTCCAGGAGCTGGTGATGAATGGGGAAGCCTGGCATGCTGCAGTCCATGGGGTCGCAGAGAGTTGGACATGACTGAGCGACTGGACTGAACTGTTGGCATAAAACGAGAGGAGAATAAAGGGACTAGTAGGCATTGCAGCAACCCCAGGAAAGAATTCAGTCCAAGGATGACACTTGCCCTGAACAGGTAGGGAGAGAGGGTTGATAAGAAAAAGGTAGGAAAACTGAGGTTTATAAAGAGGTACTTCCACAGACCCACATTAGAAGAGAATCAAGAGCTAGCTCTTCCATGATCTGTGCCCCCTGGGGACTTCCTTGGTGGTCCAGGGGTTAAGACTCCACACTTCTAAGGCAGAGGTGTGTAGGTTCAATCCAGGATCAGGGAACTAAGGTCTCACATGCTGTGGAGTGAGGTCAAAATAATGAATTAACTTAGAAACTAAGAAATTAATGTTTTTTTAAAAAAGATTCATGCCTCCATGATTGCTGCAGGACACTAAACACCAGCTGCTCTGAATGGTCTTAATGCTCTGGAGGGCAAATGACAACTTGAGAATCTGATCAACTATGCACATAAAGACACATGTATACACACACACAACTTTAACTTTTCTGAAATCTATCCATGTTCTAAGATCTCCAAGACTAGAGAACTGAGCTGGGGCAGACACATCCTCAAAGGGGTTGAAAGTCCAAGTCCAAGAAGGTGTGAGACACATGAAGGCAGCCCCAACCCAAGGATCTTAGTATTGGTGGGTATCATTATATACAGTAGATAGCACAGAGAATATTATTAGCCAGCATCCTTCATGAATAAATGAGAAATTCAGAAATGACCTACTGATCAAAGAGGAGAGAGAAATTTTGGAACAGCCTAAAAGAGGGTCAGTGTAAGGAGTTGTCAGAAAACAGTTATTAGTTAAGAACACTCTGTACACCTTCTTGGGGCTTCCCTGTGGCTCAGGCAGGATCTGCCTGCAGTGCAGGAGAGCTTGGTTCAATCCCTGGTTTGGGAAGAGTCCCTGGATAAGGGAACGGCTAGCCACTCCAGCATTCTTGCCTGGAAAATTCCTTGGACAGAGGAGCCTGACAGCCTACAGTCCTTGGGGTCGCAAAGAGTCAGAGTACACCTTCTACCATGACTTGAGTTGCTATGGAGGCAACCAAGGACATCAATCCTCATTTACAAACATCTATGGGACAAGCCAGATTGGAAAGCTCTTTTATTGTATTTTCTGTGTGTAATATATGAAGGAATGTTGGAAGATCTGGAGAAACCAGACTCAGAGTCCTGGTAGCTGAGTCAGCTACATATGCCCTAAAAGGAACCCACATATGAGTTCCCACTGGAGGGTGTTGATCAGGAGTAAACAACAAAAACAAACCAATTTAGTCTTTATGACAACCCGAATGAGGTTATTAGCACGATCTAAATGACAAGGAACAAGTCTGCCTTAGGCTTTATGCTAGAAAATGATACACTATGTAAACCCAGATCCTCAAATCTCCAGAACTTGTCTTCATAATCACTGCACTATATTGTCTCCCAGGCAAAGGATTCCAGGCAAGTGAAAAATTACATGGAAAAGGCAGGACAAGAATCTCACTCAGAAAACATCTGTTCCCTTCAGATTTTGCTCCTCTGTGGAATACAGGTGCTGGGAGAATTTTCCATTCTCCAGCTGCCCTTGCCACCAAGTTTCCCTCTGGTATCACAAATCATGCTAGAATGCTAGCTTATCCAGGACTACTTTGTCCCTGCTGAATGTTCTTTTGCTTTACAAGGAATGCTTATCATTAATGCAGAAATTCAATTACTGCTTGGATTTATTAATTTGTTTGATACATAGCACATACCATTCAGAGCTATGCACAAGATGAAATCACCATATCTGACAAAGGGAGACAGTTTACATGTTCAGCCTAGACATAAACTAAGCTGACTCAGGCCCAGCAGTCTTGTATTATAGCCTCTAGAGTGTGGTGCTAATCACTTGACCTGTTCTTTACATGTAGGCAGTGTCAATGGAGACAAATACTATGGCTGCAGGAACGGAGGCTGGGGCAGGAAATGTCCTTCCAGAGGCTGCCTCGCTCGTATTTGGCAAATGAAACAGAACTGGCCTTGCCCAGCACTTGATTTGGAGATCCCCTCCCACCCACAGAGGAAGCTGAGCCTCTGTCCAATGAGATTTATGAAAACTATATTGTTTAATTTCCAAAGAACAGGTTGACATAGTCATTATCTCACAAATTAGTCTAAAAATAAGAATTCTGACTCTAAGTTGCCTTTACATTCATTTACGACCTTTCTTGTGTACCAGCCTCTGCAATTCTTACTATAGCCCATGGAGCATTTATGTCTGAAGTCATGGTACAGACAAACTGTGGAATATACTGAGTCATCAAGAGAGTGCAATTAATTAGTATCAGACACAGTTGTCTGGGGCCATAGCACCCAGAGTCATTTAGGTAGAAGTACTACAGTGAGGAGGGATAAAAAAAAAAAAGTAAATCATAGAGTCAGAGATACCTAGGTTCAAATATCTGTTCTGCTACTTACTTGCTGTGAGACTTTTGGCAAGTCACTTGCTATTTTTCTCAGAAACTAGTGATAGAATCTCGGAGAAGGTGATGGCACCCCACTCCAGTACTCTTGCCTGGAAAATCCCATGGACGGAGGAGCCTGGTAGGCTGCAGTCCATGGGGTCGTCAAGAGTCGGACACGACTGAGCGACTTCACTTTCACTTTTCACTTTCATGCATTGGAGAAGGAAATGGCAACCCACTCCAGTGTTCTTGCCTGGAGAATCCCAGGGATGGGGGAGCCTGGTGGGCTGCCGTCTATGGGGTCGCACAGAGTCAGAGACGACTGAAGCGACTTAGCAGCAGCAGCAGCAGTGATAGAATCTACTCTGGATGACATGTGTTAGGATTTGAGATGGTCATGGACAAGCCCTCAATTATTCATGTGACAATGATTCCACAAGGAACCATCAAGAGCCACCATGGAAAGGAGACAGAAATCTGAAGTCGAGGAGATGGACCACAGATGTGAAACAAAGACCATAAATCGATGAACAAAACAGTAATAAAGCAACAACAATTCACAGAAAGGGAGGGGCAGTCATTTTATGCACTGTTCATGGGGAGGCTTATATTAAAGGGGTCCAGTTGCCTTCTAGAGTCACCGGTGTTCTATCTCTACCAAGATGTCATCCATGAATTCTGACCACTCTTGAGTCCTGCCAGCTCACTCAGGCCCTGGCAGTAGCTGTAGAGTTGGTCTTTCTCCTCTAGAAAGTAGAAACCCTTTATTACTCTGAAATTGTGAAAAGCAAAAGGCACAGTAAAAATGCCTCTCTTCTCAGAATTTTCCTGTTAAGTTTCTGAGGTTTTAGTCATAGCTTAAACTGATTCCTGCTCTAATTGGATTTTATATTTTCCAAAATTTTTTCTGGGTCAAAATATATCATTTTATGTTCCCATGGCATAACTCATACTTGTGTCTAGGTCAAAGGCTTTTTTCTTCTTTCTATTTATATCTGTACAAGAACTTGATTGTAGTGTAACTCCTATTACACAGCAATCTTTACTTGTACCTCTGTCCATCCACATGACTGTAAATTCCCTGAGGGCAGAGACTGGATTTTATTTTTCGCTGAAGACCTAGTCTGCTTTGTAGGAAAAAAAAATAGTTGTGCAATAATGTGATTGCTGTTACATGAGTGGATGCTATGAACCAACACAGGGCAATGTTGTGAATAGCGTAATTTATGTACCAATTTCCTTTTCAAGCTAAATATTTAAAATTACCTTGAGGAAAAGGCACTCACCAGATAATGTGAAACCATCACCAACTTGATCATTAGTATCAAGTTAAGCTTTGAGAATTAAAATTGTGCTTGTAAGAAGATAAAAACTGCAGTTTCCACAAGCAGAGTTTTACAATACATTTATAATGGAATGTTTCACCTGAATTACCTAGAAATACCTGAACTGAGTGCTGACTATCAAGCATTTCCTTCTAAAATGATTTTTTGGGGTTGTAGTTTCCCTTACTAGTCCCACTGGTAAGTAACAACTCAATCTCCAGCAAAACTGTACAATTCCAACCTGCTCTAAGGCTACACATTGCCTCCCTGACCAAAGCCAATCACCTTACAATTATATATCAATCAACCATAAGGTACATTAATGTCCCGTGGAATTCTCCATGCCAGGATTCTAGAGTGGGTAGCCGTTCCCTTCTCCAGGGGATCTTCCAAACCTAGGGATAAAACCCAGGTCTCCCACATCACAGGAGGATTCTTTACCAGCTGAGCCACAGGAAAGCCCAAGAATGCTGGAGTGGGTAGCCTATCCCTTCTCCAGCAGATCTTCCCAACCCCAGGATTTCCTGCATTGCAGGCAGATTCTTTACCAGCTGAGCTACCAAGGAATCTCAACGTGATAATAGCTATCATTTATTGGGTGAATATGATTCGGTCTATTCATTATTTGACATGGATTATCTCAGTTTTTCTTTAAAACTACCATCTGAAAGAACATTGCTTATATCCCCATTTTATAGCTAAAGAAACTGAAACCCAAAGAGGCTATGTCACTGATCCAACAAACATATATGAATGTATTCATCCTATGTCATCCACCACAGCTGAGATGGAGGAGAAAGACATTGATGGCATGCCTGAGTGACAATGGCCTGGTGACCACCTTTTCTTTTTACAGGAACTCTCTCAGTTATGGGCTTCTCCGGGGGCACTAGTGGTAAAGAACCTGTCTGCCAGTGCAGGGGACATGAGAGATGTGGGTTCAATCCCTGGATTGTAAAGATTCTCCGGAGGAGGGCATGGCAACTCACTCCAGTATTCTTGCCTGGAGAATCCCATGGACAGAAGAGACTGGCAGGCTACAGTCCATGGGGTCACAAAAGAGTCAGACATGACTGAAGCAACTTAGCATGCACATACACTCTCAGCCAGGCATTTGATATCACTTGGTTATGATAATCTATCTTTGAATTTGCATATCCGATGAAGCAGTGGCGCATCATTAGTTATCACTGCATCTGTCTATGAACACCATAAGGAACAAAGTGTCATAATTTTCAAATTTCCCAGAAGGACTGTAAGAGAAATACACCAGAGAGAAACACAGTGTAAAACATATAAATCTCCAGACCACTTTGCAGAGACACTACTCATGGACAATCAGAGAAGGAAAGTCATACTCACAATGGAAAGAAAGTGATACTTTACACCTAGTCCATCTATTTTTATGTGTATGAGCATCATCGTTATTTCTGAGTTGGTACATTACAGTTTGCTAGCATTAAAGTGATCATCTTTGATACTGAGTGAAGTTGGTTGTTGCTCTGAGAATGATGATGGCTGCACCTGGTTGTAGTAATCTTATCTTTGTACAGAAAGGTGACACTGATGACCCACAGTGAATTTCAATGGTACTTTGCTTTCTTAGTTTTAAAAATGACTCTTCCATGATCTATGAGTAATTCCTAAGAGACTGCCAGGCACCTACAACTTAGAGAACAAAAAGGAGCTAACGGGATAGAACCTGAAAACGTTTCAACTCACCCCAAACTCTGATAATACAGTTTTCAAGAGGTAAATGATGCAGAATGGAAGAAAAAGATGGAGGGAAATCAAATCAGTTGTATAGAATATATATATATACATTTCTTTGTATTATCACCTGAGAAACCCCTTATTCTAATTTCCCCTTATCACCATACCTTGTTTTACTGTACTTTGCTTTATTGTGCTTTGCAGATATTGAGGTTTTGTTTTGCCTTTTTTTTTTTAAACTAACTTGTTTGTTGCAACTCTGCACTGAACATTTGATCAGTGCCATTCTTCCACCAGCATTTGCTCACTTTGTGTTTCTGTCTCATATTTTGGTAATTCTTGGACTATTTTAAGCTTTTACATTATTATTGTATTTGTCATGGGGATCTGTGATCTCTGGCATTACTACTGTAATTGTTCTGGGGCACCATGAACCAAGCCCACATAAAGCGGTAAGCTTGAAGGCAACATGACGTGGGTGTCCTGACAGTTCCACTGACTGCCTGTTCCATTTCCTCTCTCCCTTTCCTCAGGCCTGTCTATTCTGTGAGACACAATATTGAAATTAAACCAATTTATAACCCCACAATGGCCACTAAGTGTTCAAGTGAAAGGAAGATTGGTTCTCTTTAAATCAAAAACTAGAAATGATTAACTGTAATGAGGAAGAAATATTAAAAGCTAAGATAGTCTGAGAGCTAGGCCTCTTTTACCAAACCATTAGCCAAGCTATGAATGTAGAGAAAAAGTTCTTGAGAAAAATGGAACGTGCTGCTTCAGTGAACAAATGACATCCATTCCTAAGTCCATGGATCAAGGAGTCATTTAGACCTTCAAGCCTTACTATGTAAGAAATATATTTCATCAGGCTATGGCTACCATAGACAGAGGTTCCTCTGATGGATCTGGAAAAAGTCAATTGAAAACCTCCTGGAAAGGATTCACTATTCTAGATTCCATTTAGAGCATTTGTGATTCCTGGAAGAGGTTCAAATATCAAGATCAACAGGAGTTTGGAAGAATATAATAAAGCCCAACCCTCACGGATAACTTTTTTTTTTTTAATTTTTTAAATTTTAAAATCTTTAATTCTTACATGCGTTCCCAAACATGAACCCGCCTCCCACCTCCCTCCCCACAACATCTCTCTGGGTCATCCCCATGCACCAGCCCCAAGCATGCTGCACCCTACATCAGACATGGACTGGCGATTCAATTCTTACATGACAGTATACATGTTAGAATTCCCATTCTCCCAAATCATCCCACCCTCTCCCTTTCCCTCTGAGTCCAAAAGTCCATTATACACATCTGTGTCTTTTTTCCTGTCTTGCATACAGGGTCGTCATTGCCATCTTCCTAAATTCCATATATATGTGTTAGTATACTGTATTGGTGTTTTTCTTTCTGGCCTACTTCACTCTGTATAATTGGCTCCAGTTTCATCCATCTCATTAGAACTGATTCAAATGAATTCTTTTTAATGGCTGAGTAATACTCCATTGTGTATATGTACCACAGCTTTCTTATCCATTCATCTGCTGATGGACATCTAGGTTGTTTCCATGCCCTGGCTATCTTTGAAAATCCAACCTCACGGATAACTTTAAAGTGCTCAAGATTTCAGTAGAGGAAGTAACTACAAACGTGGCAGAAATAACAAGAAAGCTAGAATTAGAAGTAGAGACTGAGGATGTGACTGAACTGTAATCTCATGATAAAACTTGAGGGGATGATGAGTTGCTTCTTACAGATGAATGAAGAAAGTGGTTTCTCGAGATGAAATCTCCTGGAGAATACTGTTGAACTGGCAACAACATCTTTAGAATACTACATAAACTTAGTTGATAAAATCAGCAGAGTGTGAGAAGACTGACCACAATCACTAAAGAAGTTCCACTGTGGGTAAAATACCGTCAAACAGCATTGCCTGCTACAGAGAACTCTTGGGAATGGAAGAGGCAATCAAACTTCATTGCAGCAAACTTCATTTTTTCACCTCAACGTTTAGCCTTCACCACCCTCAGTCAGTAGCATTGACATTGAGGCAAGACCCTCCACCAGCAAAGAAACTGCACCTCACTGAAGGCTCAGATGATGGCTAGCACACTTTCGCAAAGAAGTATTTTTAAATTAAGGTATGTACATTGCTTTTCTTAGATATAATAGGGTGGTACACTTAATAGCTCTTATGTATAGTATAAACAGAGCTTTTATATGCACTGAGAAATCCAGAGATTCATGTGACTCATTTTATTAGGATATTTGCTTAACTGCAGTCAGTGATCTAGAAGCAGTATGTCCAAGGTATGCCAGTATTTTTCTTTTTTGGCAAGTATTCATCCTGAACTTGAAAAATGTAACAGAAAGTGATCTGAGAAGTCTCCAAACATAACCCTAAATTCTGTCCCTAATTCAAGAGCCCATTTCTGGCTTAACTTAGTTCACAGGACAAAACACTTATAGGTAATGTTTCTCTCACCTTTTAGATAAGCACTCATCACACGTCAACAGTTAGTATCCCCCTTTATGCCTCCCTGGCCTCGTAGACTCTGCTCCTGGTCTTCCTAACAGTGTCTCCCAACCTTAGATGATCTCTTCAAGCTCATCTGATTCCTTTGATCTATAGTCCACTCACAGAGATAGAGCTGGGCATAATGAAATTAAAACAAAAAATCATGTAGATGCCCAATATTAAAATAAGCCCAGGAGGTAATCAATGAGTTGTGTGATGTCAAAGTCATTAGCTGGGTATCAGAAGGACATAGATATCAGTGGGGTGCACAAAATTGAAAGGCCAAGTCATGGAATATGAGACAACAGAAAATGTTAACCCAAGGAAGAGATTCTGGCAAGATAAAGATTTTGCCAAATAATGCTTAATTAATAACAACATTAATACATACCATTTATTAGATGCCTACTAGGGGCCAGGCACTATTAAGCTTTTCACATAGTTATATGATTTAATGTCTTCACTAGCTCTATGAGAGAGGAATCATATTAATTTCATAAATGAAGAAAGTGAAATTCAGAGAGAAGGGGAAGCTTGCCCAAGGTCACACAGCCATTAAATGAGAATGATAGAAATCAATCCGAACTCTATCAAATTTGAAAGCCGGTTACTCTTAACACCATACAAAATCCCTTTCTTACATATTATACTACCAAGTATAATGTGTGGCCTTTTAAAGATATATCAGAGGATTTTTCAGACAATGTTTCAGCCCATCTTAAAGGTTCATACCCTTTGGCTTAGCTGAACACTTGGTCCAGCTCCCTGCAGCCAGTCTAGTTCCTTTAGAAACTGTATTTTTTGGCTTTCAGTTCTTTATTCAGATCCTAAACCCAAATTCATATCTACATTCACCAATGCCATTTGCTTAGAGCTGTGGGTCATTCCCTTTTCTCATTTCCTGGCTCCCTTCAGAATCTTTATAGTGTGTTATTTCTGGACCAGTTGCTCCCTGTGACAGTGTGGAAAGACTCAGAGCATCTGCCAACTTCCTGCCAGATGGCTGAACTCTAGTGAATGGCCACTGACCTACAGACTACACTGAATGCTTTTCTGCTTAATGCAGAAACTCTAGCAGAATGTCACATGGTGCAAGTCTGGGATTTAACTCATCTCAAGGAAATGTTAAAATCTCAGTAATAATGATGGTGATGATAACGTCCAAGTACTCTGAGTACTTACTATAGATCAGCCCAGCTTCAAGCACTTTAGAAGCATCATTTAATAATCTTCATAACAAGTGATAGAAGAAGGTACGACTACTAGCCTTGCTTTACAAGTGAAGAAACTGAGGCCTAGAGAAAGTTACCCAAGTTCACAAAGCTGGAAAATAACAAAGCAGAGTTTCCTGCACCATGTCCTGGTAAGGAAAAGTTTGGGATATATTTTTTTCCACAAAAAGAAGCTAAAACCCAAAACATCAATCAGGAGGACCAAAAGGCCCATCATGGAAGCCTTGTTGAGGATGGATCATTAACATTAGGAAAGAAAATAGCAACAACTAGCTCATATAAAGCTCCTTCTTTGTGCCATTTACACCTATCCAGTCACAAAATCTCACAATAACTATTTGAGATAAACCTTAACATTAACTCTAATTAAAAGAAGAAATTTATATTTGTGAGATCAGTATGTTCTACAAGGATACACTGGTAAAATACCAGATAGTCACAGCCATGGTAATGCTGTGTAACAAACCAGACCATAACTTACTCACTTGAAACAACTATAATTTCCTTAGCTCACATTTTTCAAAGTGACACTCTGGCTTGATTTGACTGGGCAATTTCTCCCTTCTTCCTGGGATTCCTCATGTATCTGAGGTCAGTTTTGGGTCAAGCAGGCAGTTTTGCTGATTTTGATTAGGCTCTTTCACCTCTGTAACTCAGCTGGAGCAACATCTCTAGATAACACTTAGTTATATGCAAGGACTCTTCAGGATTATGCTTAGAAATGATACCATGCTTTCTAACACTTTGTTAGCCAAAGCAAGTCACGAGGCCAGCTCAGATTCAGCGGTTGGAAAATAGATGAACAGGGCTGCAATTTCATATTTCAAAGACCACAGGTCTATGAAAGCAAGAACAATGACTGTCAGTTTTGTAATCATACACTGCGAATCAAACCCAGTTCTAACTCCAGAGTCCTTACTACTATAAACTATCTCCAGTACAAAATTCAAATTTGCCAACCCTTAAATTAGAACATTCAGGAAATACACTTCCCTTTTCTCTCCCCTATTTTAAATATTTCACTCCACTCTCTTTTTGTGTACATGGTTTCTAAGGAGCAGTCACATGTTATTCTATTCTACACTTCTCCATAAAATGCCTCCCCTACTCCGATCCTGGCTTCTTTCAAAATCTTTTATCTTTGATTTTCTGCACCTGAATATGGTATGCCTGGGTATAATTCATTGGGGTTTGATTTTTGCTCTTTTTGTTGGGCATTTATCAGGCTTGGTGTTCTCTGAGATTCCTGAATCTGTGGCTTGGTGTCTGACATCAATTTGGGAAATTTTTCAGTCATTATTACTTCAAACATTTTTTTTTTCTTCTGGTATTTCCATTATATATGCTATAACTTTCGCAGTTGTCTCACAGTTCTTGGATATTCCTTTTTTTGTTTTGAGTGATTTTTTTTTCTTTGCTAAAATGCAACTAAAAGTTTATGTTTCTACTAACATATCTTAAAACATTGAGATTCTTTTCTAAGCCATGACCAGTCTACTATGAGTCCATCAAATCCATTTTCATTTGTATTTCAATGCTTTTGATCTGTAGCATTTTTGATTCTTAAAATTTCCATCTCTCTACCTGAATTATCTGTCTGTTCTTGCACATGATCTACTTTTTCATTAGAGCCCTTAACATATTAACCATCATTGTTTTAAATTTCCAGTCTGATAATTCCAACATTCCTGCCATATCTGAGTCTGGTTCTGATGCTTGCTCTGTCTCTTCAAGCAGCATTTTTCACCTTTCTAGTATGTCTTATAATTTTTTGTTGAAAGCAGGACATGACAGAACGGGCTAAAAACAAACAAACAAACAAAAAACCTCCAGTGAATAAAGCTTTAGTGATATGGCAGCAGCAATGTATTGGGGCAGGGGGTGGGGGGTGGGGCGAAGGAAAAACATTCTATAGTTCTACAATTAGGCTTGTCTTTGAACCCTGGGAATGTGAAGTCACCTGCTCTAATCAGGTGCAACAGGGTGACAAGGAAGGGAAATTTCTTCCCCCAGATCAGTTAGGCTCTGATAGAATCCTAATAGGTTAGGTTTCTTATAAAATTGTTTCTCTTGAGGGAAAACTTTGTTAAGAAAAGCAGAATTCTCTGGCATATTTCAAAACAGTTCCTTTTCCTCTCCCCCTACCAGACTCATCAGGGACTTTCCCTCCAATATTCACTATGAAATACCAGTAGAATTCCTAGCCGTAAAACCCACAAAAGTGTGGAGCCTCTCCTCTGACCATCTCCCTTGAGAAGTTTAACTCTCAAACTTCTCCATACGGAGCCTCCAGCAATTTGTCAACTACAGTTTAGGTTTGCCTACCCCACACTAGTCCCTCAAGAAGTTTCTGCTCTCGGATTTCTTATCTGGTAACTTGTAATTCTCTGTGTTACTTCTTTGTCTAATTTTAGGGAGCAGTGGCTTGTCCTGTCACTTCACATCTCTGAAAGATCGAAGAAGAGTGAAGTGTTCAGTTCATTCAGCTTCTTACTTGTTAGAACAGAGGGATAACTCCCCAAGGTCTTTACATGCCTGCAAGACCAGAAACCAGAAGTCCTGGATCAGAACCTTGAAGTTATCTTTTCAATGATCATGTTCCTAGTATATACAAGTACTTAGTGAGCTGGATTTACCTTTCAGTTGGCTTCTTATAGGACCCAAAAGGAGGTGGAAGGTGAGGGTATGAAGATAACAGCTGCTTCAAGGAAGAAAGACTGCAAGTTTGCATGAATGAATCTGAAAAGTGTTTCCTATGGACTCTGCTTGCTTTTTGAAGCAATCACCTGCCTCTAGAGAAAGTGTAATGAGACTAAAGGCAAGTTTTCCTAATGGGGACTTATTTTGGATCATGATTAGAATTCTCTTTGGATAATAAATTGTAGGACTAAAATGGTATATTCAGTATGGACCCAAGAAAAACAAAATTCCTTGAGGCTTACACAATGAAGAAGCAAAAAAAAATCTCATAGGGTGTCCGGTTTATCTCATCCTGTGTTAAGCATTGAGCTAAACTTTCTCATTTATACTTCTCATTTTAACTTATTTTTCATGGTCATAAAAAGCTGCACTTAGACAAGAGACATCCCAAGAACCCAACTGACTGACTGACATCTGAGTTTAAGATGGTTGTGTGTGTGTGCTCAATCATGTCTGACTCTTTGTGACCCCATGGACTGTAACCAGGCAGGCTCCTATGTCCATGGGATTTACCAGGCAAGAATACTGGAGTGAGTTGCCATTTTCTTCTCCAGGGAATCTTCCTGGCCCAGGGATCAAACTCACATTTCCTCTGTCTCCTGCATGGACAGGTGGATTCGTTAACACTTGCACCACCTGGAAAGCTGGTTAAAACCCTCCAATATTTCTATGGTTTGAAATACTTTAACTTGGAGCATCTGTTGCTTCAGTATCACCCAGAAATAATTCCTCAGCCTTTTCATAAAAAGAAGGAAAGCAGCAAGCTAATTTTGTTTAGTACATTTCCATTTTATTCTTTTTAAAGAATTATTAGTTATGGTTTAACTGTAGAATTTTTCAAAGGGAAAGTCAGGCTATGAGAAAACAATCTCTTGAAATTCAGATAAAAATGTAACCAATGAAAGACTTGAAAAAAATCAGCTAGCCAAGGAAATAACTTGGTTTACATCTAAGCTTGCTTTTCGCTTGTTTGTGGAAACCTCCTTTCAGTTCAGTTCAGTCACTCAGTCGTGTCCAACTCTTTGTGATCCCATGAATCACAGCACGCCAGGCCTCCCTGTCCATCACCAACTCCCGGAGTTCACGCAAACTCACATCCATCAAGTCAGTGATGCCATCCAGCCATCTCATCCTCTTTCATCCCCTTCTTCTCCTGCCCCCAATCCCTCCCAGCATCAGAGTCTTTCCAATGAATCAACTCTTCACATGAGGTGGCCAAAGTACTGGAGTTTCAGCTTCAGCATCATTCCTTCCAAAGAAATCCCAGGGTTGACTCCTTCAGAATGGACTGGTTGGATCTCCTTGCAGTCCAAGGGACTCTCAAGAGTCTTCTCCAACACCACAGTTCAAACGCATCAATTCTTTGGTGCTCAGCCTTCTTCACAGTCCAATTCTCACATCCATACATGACCACAGGAAACACCATAGCCTTGACTAGATGGACGTTAGTCGGCAAAGTAATGTCTCTGCTTTTGAATATGCTATCTAGGTTGGTCATAACTTTTCTTCCAAGGAGAAGTGTCCAAGGAGTAAGCGTCTTTTAATTTCATGGCTGCAGTCACCATCTGCAGTGATTTTGGAGCCCAAAAAAATAAAGTCTGACACTGTTTACACAGTTTCCCCATCTATTTCCCATGAAGTGATGGGACCGGATGCCATGATCTTCATTTCCTGAATGTTGAGCTTTAAGCCAACTTTTTCACTCTCCTCTTTCATTTTCATCAAGAGGCTTTTTAGTTCCTCTTCACTTTCTGCCATAAGGGTGGTATCATCTGCATATCTGAGGTGGTTGATATTTCTCCCGGCAATCTTGATTCTAGCTTGTGTTTCTTCCAGTCCAGCGTTTCTCATGAAGTACTCTGAATAGAAGTTAAATAAGCAGGGTGACAATATATAGCCTTGACGTACTCCTTTTCCTATTTGGAACCAGTCTGTTGTTCCATGTCCAGTTTGAACTGTTGCTTCCTGACCTGCATACAGATTTCTTAAGAGGCAGGTCAGGTGGTCTGGTATTCCCATATCTTTCAGAATTTTCCACAGTTTATTGTGATCCACACTGTCAAAGGCTTTGGCATAGTCAATAAAGCAGAAATAGATGTTTTTCTGGAACTCTCTTGCTTTTTCCATGATCCAGCGGATATTGGCAATTTGATCTCTGGTTCCTCTGCCTTTTCTAAAACCAGCTTGAACATCAGGAAGTTCATGGTTCACATATTGCTGAAGCCTGGCTTGAAGAATTTTGAGCATCACTTTACTAGTGTGTGAGATGAGTGCAATTGTGTGGTAGTTTGAGCGTTCTTTGGCATTGCCTTTCTTAGGGATTGGAATGAAAACTGACCTCTTCCAGTCCTGTGGCCACTGCTGGGTTTTCCAAATTAAGGAACACATATTTCAGGTGAAATGTTCTTATTCCAGAAGGAAAAGGAAATTCTGAAGTGAAGGCTATCCTGAGGAAATAGTTTGGCAAGGAATATGACATTTTCCTGTTTTTGCTTATTATCATAAACAAAATGAATATGGGTGATGACAAACTAAATGGAAAAAAGATTCCCAGAATAATAGAATACAAAATCAGAATAGTTCCTGAGAGATCATCTGGTCCAAATTCCTTATTTTTTCCATGAGATCGAAGACCCAGGGAAGCAAACTTCATTGCCCAAAGTAACACCGATGGCTAGTGGCAGAACTGAAGCTCGAAGTAAAACTTAAAATTCTGTTGATTGTCCTAATAGGATTCAAAGAATCTTCCTCCAAAGTCTACCTCTGTTTGATCGTGATCTATTCTGTCCTGCCAAGCCACAAAAGGACTATTTCTATTCTCCAGCAAGGAGATGACAGGTGAGACTTGTGGTACAGACTGTCACTTGAAGAAGGACATGATAAAATTCAGAGTATGTCAAACTTCAATGGAAAACTTTTCTTATTTGTTTTCTTTTCAGTAACAAGTGAGACTGAGCATTTTTTTCAAATACAAATGGAGACAACAGGCCACAGTCGTATTAGTGGCTCCTGTGACTGTCACCAGGAAAGTCAGATGTCTTCACATTCTTCCACAGTTGCTGTATATTTTGAAACATCATTTATGTTCATAATGATTTTGAAATTAGGATACTGAAACTTGTTCCTAGATATTAATATTTAATGTCTTCATGAAAAGGCACATACATTGCCATTTCACAAATGTGCTTTCTAATATTTGGTCATTGGTTTCCTTAGCAACCATAAATAATTTATTTTATGGCCTGCCTTGAACAGTCAATTATACAAAATTGTACAATGCTCCCCCAAAGGTCTTCTGTATCACAAGATATCTACAAATATGCCTCAGTTCAGTTCAGTCGCTCAGTCATGTCCGACTCTTTGCTACCCCACGAATCACAGCACGCCAGGCCTCCCTGTCCATCACCAACAACCAGAGTACACCCAAACTCATATCCATCGAGTTGGTGATGCCATCCAACCTGCTCATGCTCTGTCGTCCCCTTCTCCTGCCCCCAATCCCTCCCAGCATCAAAGTCTTTTCCAATGAGTCAACTCTTCACATGAGGTGGCCAAAGTACTGGAGTTTCAGCTTCAGTATCAGTCTTTCCAATGAATACCCAGGACTGACCTCCTTTAGGATGGTCTGGTTGGACCTCCTTGCAGTCCAAGGGACTCTCACGAGTCTTCTCCAACACCACAGTTCAAACGCATCAATTCTTCGGTGCTCAGCTTTCTTCACAGTCCAACTCTCACATCCATACATGACTCCTGGAAAAACCATAGCCTTGACTAGACAGACCTTTGTTGGCAAAGTAATATCTCTGCTTTTTAATATGCTGTCTATGTCGGTCATAACTTTCCTTCCAAGGAATAAGCATATTTTAACTTCATGGGTGCAATCACCATCTGCAGTGATTTTGGAGCCCCCAAAAAATAGTCTGATGCTGTTTCCACTGTTTCCCCATCTATTTGCTATGAAGTGATGGGACCAGATGCCATGATCTTCATTTTCTGAATGTTGAGCTTTAAGCCAACTTTTTCACTCTCCTCTTTCACTTTCATCAAGAGGCTTTTTAGTTCTTCTTCACTTTCTGCCATAAGGGTGGTGTCATCTGCATATCTGAGGTTATTGAGATTTCTCCCACCAATCTTGATTCCAGCTTGTGCTTCTTCCAGCCCAGCGTTTCTCATGATGTACTCTGCATAGAAGTTAAATAAGCAGGATGACAATATACAGCCTTGACATACTCCTTTTCCTATTTGGAACCAGTCTGTTGTTCCATGTCCGGTACTAACTGTTGCTTCCTGACCTGCATATAGGTTTCTCAAGAGGCAGATCAGATGGTCTGGTATTCCCATCTCTTTCAGAATTGTCCAGTTTATTGTGATCCACACTGTCAAAGGCTTTGGCATAGTCAATAAAGCAGAAATAGATGGTTTTCTGGAACTCTCTTGATTTTACCATGATCCAGCAGATATTGGCAATTTGGTCTCTGGTTCCTCTGCCTTTTCTAAAACCAGGTTGAACATCAGGAATTTCATGGTTCACGTATTGCTGAAGCCTGGCTTGGAGAATTTTGAGCATTACTTTACTAGCATGTGAGATGAGTGCAATTGTGCGGTAGTTTGAGCATTCTTTTGCATTGCCTTTCTTTGGGATTGGAATGAAAACTGACCTTTTCCACTCCGGTGGCCACTGCTGAGTTTTCCCAATTTGCTGGCATATTGAGTGCAGCCCTTTCACAGCATCATCTTTGAGGATTTGAAATAGCTCAACTGGAATTCCATCACCTCCACTAGTTTTGTTCGTAGTGATGCTTTCTGAGGCTCACTTGACTTCACAATCCAGGATGTCTGGCTTCAGGTGAGTGTTCACACCATCATGATTATCTTGGTCATGAAGCTCTTTTTTGCACAGTTCTTCTGTATATTCTTGCCACCTCTTAATATCTTCTGCTTCTGTTAGGTCCATACAATTTCTGTCCTTTATTGAGCCCATCTTTGCATGAAATGGTCCCTTGGTATCTCTAATTTTCTTGAAGAGATCTCTAGTCTTTCTCATTCTGTTGTTTTCCTCTATTTCTTTGCATTGATAGCTGAAGAAGGCTTTCTTATCTCTCCTTCCTATTCTTTGGAACTCTGCATTCAGATGCTTATATCTTTCCTTTTCTCCTTTGCTTTTCGCTTCTCTTCTTTTCATAGCTACAAATACTTCTAGAGCTAGCTAAATCTCTGATTTAAACTGGTCCCACAGCTTCACAGCAGGCCAAAAAAAGACCTTAAATTATATCCAATATATCTACAACTGGGGAGTAGACCAGGATGTGAGCTCCTGAGCCAAAATCATTATGAGTAATTAAGAAGTCTGCTTGAAATAATTAACCCCATTCAGCAACGAGGCTTGAATGTTAGGGTGAAGGACTGGGCTTCTGGTTCAAATCTGGACCATGTTTGTTAACTTCTCTTGGGCAATGCTCCCTACTACCCCTCCCCAACTCCCTTTGCCCTATCATGCAATACATCAGTGAAATTACTGAATCCCTGGGAACCAAGTCATTCTGCTATGAGACACCACTGTAAATGCTGGCTCCAAGAGGGAAAAAAGGGTTTTCCCCTGGCAAAGAGGATGTCACAGCAGTGCTACCTGAAGCCTTGAGCAACCCAGAGTTGGGTGAGCCAAACGAGAACAGAAACCAAGTGGATGTGGACCACAATCAGCAGACTATCAACTAACAATTCAATAGAAAAAAGGCAGCAGCAGCTATTTTCACAGCAAGCATCATGTCACCAGCTGTAGATACACTGGTTAGGAAGTCAGATGCAGCTCCCACAATGTCCGGGTTTGAATTAATTCAGCCTCTTGTAAAAGATACACAATTTAGCCAAGTTACTTCACCTTCCTGTGCTGTAAAATATAATAGCTGTAGCTACTTCATAGGGTTTTGTGAGACCAAAATGCATACATTTCAAGAAAGTGTATATAACAGGGCCTGGTCCACCATAAGCATTCAATAAATGTTAGCTATTAGGGGTAGCAATTGCTCTGAATATATATACAGGACAACTGTGCTCTCCAACATATCGTGGAACTCTTGGGATGCACAAACTGCTGTTGGCATCAGGAGCACAGACAGGTTACCAATGTGAGACCCTTTGGGATCCTCAGGGATTTTGGAAGGATGTATTTTCTGGAAATAATTTTACTCCTTTGAAATATCAAAATCGAGGGTACTATTAGAAAGGTGAAAACCTGAGACACAGCAATTAATCCTTTGTAATGATTCTGTTATTTATTGTAATTATGCATACAAGAGGAATAGTTCACAAGTTCCTGGATTACCTTCGATTTTAAAGACTAAATTTTAGTATCCTAAGTCATGTATTATTAGTCACTTAAGCCTACAAGACAGCACTTAGTCCAAGGTCTGATCCATTTCAAGAATCCAGCAAATGCCTTTGAATAAATGAAAAACAAGCTCACTAGCCCTCTACTATACAAGGTAAGGCTCACAGAATTCACAACACCTGTGAAATCTAGATATTTCATTTTTAATGCTATTCATGTCCTGGTATAATATACCAATATGTTGAAATATGTGCATTTGTTCAAGGTGTAAATAAAAATGCTATTTATTAATTTGCTACTTCTTCCTCGCTGTTTTTATTGATGGCACAGTGATAGGGACTTGGATTTTTATTCTAACCCAGCACTGTCTCAAATTCATAATATTTTATGAATCAGCTTCTCTAGAAATAATAGCCCACTTACTATATGCAAGAAGGGCATTCACTCACTCCTTTCCCCCTCACCCAATTCCCAGGGTAACTTCCATTTCTTATCCATTCAAGAGTGACAACAGCAAGTCTAAACCAATTTGTTATTCAATTCTTGATTAGATATCCAGGGACACTAGTGTTTACAAATGTCCAGGCTTGTAAATGGGATGCTTAATCTCCTGTGCTGCTGGGATGCCTGATTGACTGGAAGATTAGTGGCTTTTATTCCTAAAGTGTTTGTGTGGTCCAGGCAAAGCTTCGCTAGGAGAGTCATCATCTCTATAATGAGCAGTCTGGAATGGTGCCCTGGTCTGTACCCTGGCTCTGTGTTTACCCACAGCTGCCTTTTCCCAGTTGAGGGGTCAGTGATCCTATATTTTCATTGGCTCAGCCCAAACTAGATGCAGCTGAAGCTCCAAGTTCCTAAAGCACAACTCAAGAAAATGTCTTATTGTTCAGGCTCCATGCTGCTTGGAGAACATGCAAGTCTTCACAACCTTGATTAGTGATGGCAGGTGGAATGGGTTTAACCCATAGCTTCAGGGTTCCACCCCCATCCATCTTTTGATTATTCCTCAATCTGGAGGGAGAGGGTGTGAGGATGGCCCTGGCTACTTTCTGCTGATAAGGAGTATATACCCAACAAGGGCTTGAAAAACTGAAACTAGCTAGCATTTGTTTGAGAGTATTTTCTTGTTTCTGGTTTCAAATTCACACTTTGATCTCAATAAATAAATACTGCCTCTGAGCCAGCTGTTAAGGTGCTCACAGACCCAAGATTGGTAACAAACCCCAAAGATGTACCTTTGGGGCTGAAAGAATGCCAGACGTGGTTAGTTTTTAGTTTGAATTTTTAGCAGTTTTATCAAAGACACAATCAAGAAGGGGTTTTTGGTGTCTCAGCTTATGTGTTTCATATCTCAATCATTATCCATTTGGTTGAAACATTTAGGTATTAAATATGGAAGAGACATAGGCTGGGAAAATTATGGTTTCTTCAATATCCTAACCAAGTAGAATCTTGACAGGGATAGATGCCAAGAGTTGTTTTGTTTGTTTTAAATATGAAGATTCAATATCAGAGAGAACGAAGTTCCAGCTCAGTTGAGAGAAAGACAGAGGACAGGTGATCAGCCTAATTGATAGGTTACATCTTAAGGCAGCAAAGTTAGGGATGGTTGAAAAACTGACCAGCACAACCAAGGGGTGAGCATGATCAAGTACAGGAAGTGATTTTTGACGATAGGTACATTGCTAGAGATACACCTACTTTTGCCAAAGTAGGAAAAATCTACTCACCAAGTTGTCCCTGCAAGCCTGGAGGGTTAGAAACAAAGGCCTAACAAAAGAAAAGCTCACTCTTATAACTTAGGAAGTTACTTCAATTGCCTTCCAAAGAGTTTCACTTTACCAAAAGCCACCACTGCAGCAAGCCCACTCACCTTATTTCTCGCAGTTTCTGAGAAGCAACTTGAGATCTGTTTTGGTTCACTTGCCCCAAGAGAAGTCAGAATCAGGATCTAGAACAGTGCAAGTTTGGGCGACCTTGTTCCAGGTTTTTGTGCAGCATGGCTTCCATTTCCAATCTATATCTCATAAGGACCAGTCCAGCAAGGACGGAACCAGTCTTCTGGATGTTTATCCTCCAAGATTTCAGTCTAGAGAGGGTCACAATCTCTTCCTTTAAAAGCTTCATTCAAAAGGTTTTGCTATGAGTCTGAAATTAGGGATCCAGTCACAGCAGAAGCCAGCCATTCCCAGGAACCACCAAAGTTGGCTAGGTGGGAACTGCCACTCACTAGAATTTCTGCGGCTTCAAAAAGCAATTCTCTATCCTTAAGTTCAAAAACCCCAAAATACTTAAAATGGAGGACCAAAAATTTAAAAAAAAGAAACTGCCTTTTTCGCAGGAGCTCCAGAGCTGAAGTGCCTGTGAAAAAGAGTGAAACGCAGGCACAAACCTCAAGCTGGTCTCCCGAAGTCCATGGGCTCTGGGTATTTATGGGATCAGGAATGAAGAGGCCCAGCATTCTCAGGGTGCACAGCAGGGAGGCATGGGCGGTGTGGGGAAAGGCGATGGGGAACAGGTGCCGGGGAATCACTGTTCTGCACAGGCATAACTAGGCTACAGGCCTCCGGACCTTCACAAAGCTAGGGGCAGACATGCGCAGGTCCAGTGGAGGGGTTGGTGGTCCTATCCCATTCCACAGGCTCATCCTAAAATAGACACAGCTGATTTCAAGTTCCTGGAGAACAACTCCAGCAAACATCTCAATGCTTAGGCTCGCTACAACTTGGAGGAAGCCTAAGTCTTAAAATCACCTTGAGCAGTGACAGCAGGTGAAATAGATGTGACTCATTACCCATGGGTTCAATTTGAGAATCAAATCAGAAACAAGGCTGTTACCCTTGACTTTTAAGGGGCATTTGATTCCTCATGACTTTTTTTCTTTAAAGTATTTTTTTATTGAAGTATAATTGACTTATAATGTTGTTTTAGTTCCAGGTATACAGGAAAGTGATTCTGATATATGTGTGTGGAGAAAAGGAAATACATACCTGCCGGGGGCCAGGGGCCGGGGGCCAGTTTCTCGGACCAGTTTCTCGAACTAGTCTCTCGACCTGGTTTCTTGGGACTCTGGCTCCCCCCATGTCTCTCTCTCTCTTTCTCTTCTTCTCTCCCCTTCCCTCTCTCTGCTCTTTACTTTAACTTCAGGCTGAATCTCCACCTGGGGCGCGGAGGCTCGCCAGGTCTACTTACTTGCCCCGGCTGTTAAGACCCGCACGAAAGGGAGCTTAAGGCGAGGCACCCTTAGATATTCAAGCGGGCGCCGGTGGCCCAACGTAGATGGTGCAAATTCCTTGTCTGGAATTTTATTGGCCTTCCGCGTAAACCAAGCTATTCAGCCCTCTTCCTCCACTTAATCTTCTTACTACACTATAGTTTCTTAATCTAATCTTACATTAATAAACAAACAAGTCTTTCCACGCCAACGCCGTCCACCCTTCGAATTCCCTGGATCCACCGGGGCTGGACCCCGGCACATACCCATCTGAATGCAGAGTTCCAAAAAATAGCACAGAAAGATAAGACTCAATGTAAAGAAATAGAGGAAAACAATAGAATGAGAAAGACCAGAGATCTCTCTAAGAAAATTAGAGACACCAAGGAAATACTTCATGCAAAGATGGTCTCAATAAAGGATAGAAATTATATGGACCTAATGGGAAGCAAAAGATATTAGAAAGAGGTGGCAAAAATACACAGAAGAACTGTACAAAAAAATCTTAATGACCTGGATAACCATGATGGTGATAACCACCTAGAGACAGACATCCTGGAATGAGAAGTCAAGTGGGCCTTAGAAAGCATCACTACCAACAAAGGTGGGGAGGTGATGGAATTCCAGCTGACCTGTTTCAAATCCTAAAGATGAGACTGCTGAAGTGTTGCATTCAATATGCCAGTATGTGAACCAAGAACTTCCAGATGTTCAAGCTGGATTTAGAAAAGGCAGAGGAACCAGAGAACTGCCAACATCCTTGAATCATAGAAAAAGCAAGAGAGTTCCAGAAAAACATCTACTTCTGCTTCATTGACTACGTTAAAGCCTTTGACTGTGTGAGTGAAGTGAAAGTCGCTCAGTCACGTACTACTCTTTGCGACCCCGTGGACTATACAGTCCATGGAATTCTCCAGGCCAGAATACTGGAGTGGGTAGCTAATCCCTTCTCCAGGGAATCTTCTCAACACAGGGATCAAACCCAGGTCTCCCACATTACAGGTGGATTCTTTACTAGCTGAGTCACAACTGTATGGATCACAACAAACTGTGGGAAATTCCTAAAGAGATGGGAATATCAGACCAAATTACTGTCTCCTGAGAAATCTGTATGCAGGTCAAGAAGCAACAGTTAGAACTGGAAATGGAACAATGGACTGGTTCCAAATTGGGAAAGGAATACATCAAGGCCGTATATTGTCACCGTGCTTATTTAACGTATATGCACAATGGTGGTGTCATCTGCATATCTGAGGTTATTGATATTTATCCTAGCAATCTTTATTCCAGCTTGTGATTCATCCAGCCCAGCATTTAGCATTAACCTCAGATATACAGATGACACCACCCTTGTGACAGAAAGTGAGGAGGCACTAAAGAGTCTCTTGATAAAGATGAAAGAGGAGAGTGAAAAAGCTGGCTTAAAACTCAACATTCAAAAAACTATTATCATGGCATGTTGTCACATCACTTCATGGCAAATAGATGGATAAACAATGGAAACAGTGACAGACTTTATTTTCTTGGGTTCCAAAATCACTGCAGATGGTGACTGAAGCCATGAAATTAAAAGACGCTTGCTTCTTGGAAGAAAAGCTATGACCAACCTAGACAGCATATTAGAAAGGAGAGACCACTTTGCCAACAAATATCTGTATTGCCAAAGCTATGGTTTTTCCAGTAGTCATGTAGAGACCATAAAGAAGGTTGAGTGCCCAAGAATTGATGCTTTGGAACTGTGGTGTTGGAGAAGACTCTTCAGAGACCCTTGGACAGCAAGGAGATCAAATCAGTCAGTCCTAAAGGAAATAAGTCATAAATATTCATTTGAAGGCTGATGCTAAAGCTGAAGCTCCAAGACTTTGGCCACCTGATGTGAAAAGCTGACTCTTTGTAAAATATCCTGATGCTGGGAAAGATTGAGGGCAGGAGGGGCCAACAGAGGACAAGATGGCTGGATGGTATCACCAACTCAATGGACATGAGTTTGAGCAAACTCCGAAAGATAGTGATGGACAGGGAAGCCTGGTGTGCTACAGTCCATGGGGTGGAAAGGAGTCAGACACCACTAAGAGACTGAACAACAACAAATATACCATATCCTCTGGTGAGCAGAGCTGTGTCAAGGGGAGTATCTAGAGGTGGTTGTGTCCTCAGGAAGACTTTAGGCAGCCTGTCTGCTAATGAGTGGGACTGGGGTCCCACCTTGTTGGTTGTTTGGCCCTAGGTGTCCCAGCATGAGAACTTACTGGCTATTGAGTAGCTGTTGGGTGAGGCTAAGTCTTGGTAATGATTACCCAAGCAATAGTTCTGCCTCCAGCGAGAGTTCAAGAAGATGAGCACTCCCTGATATTTCTTCCACAAACTTTTATGACCCCAGAGAGACCCACAGCCACTCCCTGTCTCCCCAGGAGACCCTCCAAGACCAGCAGGTAGGGCTGCCCCAGGCTGCTATGGAGTCACTGCTTTGGTCCTGGGTCCTAGTGTGCATGAGAACTTGTATGCACCCTCTGAGAGTGGAGTGTCTGTTTTCCCTAGTCCTGTGGTGCTCCTGTAGTCAGGTACTTCTGGCCTTCAAAGTCTAATGCTCTGGGAGTTCCTCCTCCTAAGGCCAGACCACGAGACTGGGAAGCCTGACATGGGGCTGAGAACTCTCACTCATGCAAGATGGAGCAGATATTTCTATAATATTATATATATATAACATATATAATATAATCTATAATAATAATTATGTCTGTGATCTAATTACTCCCCAGTTTGGGGGTTATTCTTCTGGGGGGGGGCGGTGTGGGATTTGATTGTATCATGAGTACATCCCTCATACTGTCTCATTTTGCTTTATCTTTATGTCTTTGGATTTCCCTGGTGGCTCAGACTATAAAGCATCTGCCTACAATGCAGGAGACCCAGGTTCAGTCCCTGGGTTGAGAAGATCCCCTGGAGAAGGAAATTGCAACCCACTCCAGTACTCTTGTCTGGAAAATCCAATGGATGGAGGAGCCTGATGGGCTACAGTCCGTGGGATCGCAAACAGTCGGATAGGACTGAGCGATTTCATTTTCTTTTTTTATGTCTTCAGATGAAGAATATCTTTTTTGTAGATTCCATTCTTTTTATTGACAGTGGTCCAATAATTAATTGTAATTTTATGGTTCTTGTGAGAGGAGGTGAGCTCAAGGTCCTTCTACCTCACCATCTTATCTATGCGCATACTGATATCTTCATGTTCTTTCTGTGAGCAAGTTATCAAACGCGCAAGCTGAGGCCTCCTCAGTTCAGTTCAGCCACTCAGTCATGTCTGACTCTTTGTGACCCCATGGACTGCAGCACACCAGGCTCCCCTGTCCATCACCAACTCCTGGAGCCTGCTCAAAGTCATGTCTCTTATTTATCTTATTATTCTATTGGCCTTATTATTTTCCTGCACTGCTTACCTCTATTGAATTCCTAAGTTCTTCCATTTCTCTGAGATAACATCAAATCTCTTAAATACCTACTTGAAGTTTTTTGTTTTCTTTCTCTACTTGGACTTTTAGAAGTTTACTGCACGATTCAGAAGTTCAGTTCAGTTGCTCAGTCATGTCTGACTCTCTGTGACCCCATAGACTGCAGCACGCCAGGCTTCCCTGTCCATCACCAACTCCCGGAGCTTGCTCACACTCATGTCCATTGAGCCATCCAACCAGCTCATCCTCTGTTGTCCCCTTCTCCTCCTGCCTTCAATCTTCCCAGCCTTAGGTTCTTTTCGAAAGAGTCAGGTCTTTGCATAGGTGGCCAAAGTATTGGAGCTTCAGATGCTAATGTTGAAACATGGGCTGACCTTTGTGGACAATGGGAAGCTGTTTATGATCAAAGATACTTAGGCAAAGCGATGGCAAATGTTGTGAGCTTCCTTGCCCCTCTCTGACCTGACAACCATTCGCCAACCTGAAAGCTCTGTCAATTGTTGCTATACAACCATCTCTCTTTTTCATGGTGAGCTATCACACTGTCAACGAACCAGGTTCATCTTGCCCCAACACACAGCAAACCAAAATGCCCAGCTGATCTCTCAGGGATACACATATTCAGATGTCATGATGACTCCTCCATGGATGACTTCAGCCCTGACCACATTGCCAGAGTTCCAGCGTCAAAGATTATTGTCCAATTTGCTGCCAAATACTTCCAGGCTCTTCTCCAGGGAGAAGGCTTGTGAAGTGACTCATTGGTGGTGAGTCATTGGTCTATGTTTCTCTAATGAGTGAATCTGATCTATTAAATGGCTTAAGAATGGGGGGCTTAGTCTCTTTCTCCTCTCCACCCGGACTAGAGGGAGACAATTACCTATGTCTCCTGAAAATTCAACTTTGCTTCAGGTGGGCAAGTTCAGAAATGCAGGGTAGGTCTCAGCAAACTAACTTTAGCTCAAACTAAGACAAATCCTCCAACCTAACCACTATTGAAAATCAGAAAATAGCTGGGTTTCCATTCTCTTGACTCCTTTGTCTTATTTCCTAGTGAGTGAGAAATCAGTCTAGGAAATAACATGCTACTTTGTAATCTATTGCTGTATAACAAATCATCTAGAATTTGATAGCTTAAAATAAAGACAATCATATTTTTGGCTTGTAAATTTACAATTTGGGCAGAGTTTGGCAGAATAGGCTCATCATGATCCCATGAAGCATCAGCAGCCCAACTGGTCTGGAGGATATGATTTCAACATGGCTATCAAGTTGCTGGGCGTGTCAGCTGGGAGTTCATCTGGGGCTGTTGGCCAAGGGCCACTCCCTAGGGCTCGTTGGGCTTCCTCACAGCATGATCAGTTTCAAAAGCAAGTATTCAAAGAGGCCCAAATGGAAGCTGCATGAATTCTTATCAACCAGCCTGAGAAGGCTCAGAATTTTACTCTACAGCATTTTATGATCAGCTAAATCTCTAAGGCAAGCCCAGATTCAAGAGGAGAAATGCCATCTTTCAATAACAGGCAAAGTAAAATAATGTGCACCCACGGTTAATCTATCACAGATGCTATTGATTGAACTTCCTCTAGAAGTCTGATGCCCTGAAAGGTACAACTATACAAAAACAAACATATAAGAAAACAGAAATCATAGTCCAGCTTGCTAGTGTTTCTGGGAAGTTTAAGAGACCAAAAAATATAGAAAGTCTGTTTCTAAATCCCAATAGTCTTCAGCTTTATGGATACTGACTAATTCATTAATAAATTCTGGAACCAAAAAGAATTAAATGTTCCAGGGTCTCATCAGACATCAATATAAAACTGATTTCTGTCCTAAATGCTTTATCACCTGATTTCCCACGTCTAAATTGTTCCTAAGCAAAACTGTAACCAGAATGATTTAAAAGTGGTGTCTCAAGTGCTTAGTATTTTTCCATTCATTTACTGTCCTTTCCAAAATCCATTAGGGGAAAGAAAAAATGACACCCTAAACTTGAGGATGCCAGTTCAATTACCTAAATTGAAGAGGCTGAACCAGGTCATCAAAAGATTCTCTGAATTCCTACTTTCTTATAACTTCAGCTAACTCCAGCATTATTTTATATATATATATATATATATATATATATACACATATATACATATATATATATAATCACCAGACATTAAACAGAGTTAGAAAGAGTAGGTCATCCCCTCCCAGTGTGGGAGAGAGGGATGCTCTGAGTTAAAACTACTACTATTTGTCTATTTTGTTATTAAAAACACTCACTACCATTGGCCATAAAATTAGAGATGCGTGTGTAAGGTTTATAAAGGTTATAAGTAGTTGAAGATCCACTGGGTCTTCTTTCAATAGATTTTTGAGATTCAAGGTGAGTCATTATCTCAAATATCTTTTGTTGTGGGAAAGAGGAAAGATGTGCATGCTTATTCTTTAGGTTCATTAAGTGCAGGAATACAAAACTTGGCCATGTGAAGTTTATATAGTCACTAGAGGAAGATTCTGTTCAATGTCAGCTTTCTAACTGTAGAAAGAAATATTTTTCCAAGGAGAAACCACAAGATCTGTTTGGGAGCTCTAAAGCCATCTGGGAGACATTGCACAAGTTCTTTACTACTTAAAAATGTTAGGATTCAAAGGTCTCAGTCTTTTTCCCACTTTTATCAGGGATGTACTTTTTATATAAAAGAACTTTAACATTCATCAACTGCCAACTATACCAACTAAGAACCAAGAAAAATTAAAATGTTATAACATTTCACTGTTTATTTCATTTAAAAGCAGAATTAGCAATATATAGAATAATGATGGGGCTGGTGCAGGCAGTATGCATTGCAGGCATATTCTTGATTTTTTTTTTTTAATAATAATGCTGGAGTTAGCTGAAGTTATAAGAAAGTAGGAGTTGAGAGAATCTTTTGATGACCTGGTTCAGCCTCTTCAATTAAGGTAATTGAACTGGCATCCTCAAGTTTAGGGTGTCATTTTTTCTTTCCCCTAATGGATTTTGGAAAGGACAGTAAATGAATGGAAAAATACTAAGCACTTGAGACACAACTTTTACATCATTCTGGTTACAGTTTTGCTTAGGAACAATTTAGACGTGGGCGGCTCAGACAATAAAGAATATGCCTGCAATGCAGGAGATATGGGTTCAATCCCTGCCTCAGGAAGATTGCCTGGAGAAGGGAATGGCTACCCTCTTCAGTATTCTTACCTGGAAAATCCCATGAGCAGAGGAGCCTGGCGGTCTCCAGTCCAGGGGGTAGCAAAGAGTTGAACAGGACTGAGCAACTAAGCACACACACAATATAGCTGTAAATAAGTAAAAAAAAAAAATTACTTGGTCACAGTTTTATCCTTCATTCACGAAATACAGAAAATAGAGCAGCATGAATGTGTAACTGGCACACTGCAACAGGAGGACGGAGTAGCAAAATCTTGACTGTGATGAATGACTCTTGTTCCAAAAGAGATAAAATGGGAGGAAAAGAAAAGGAAGAAGAGGAAGATTTACATTAAGAGAATTAAAATGTATATTAAATAAAAATAATGGGCAAGAAATGAAATGTTGATTGGTTACATGAAAGGAAATAGCTACTTTAAGTTTTAGGAGAATGAATTCTCAGAATATTTTGGAAGGATAAAAGGTTTATGACTGGGACAGGACACATGAAGGGACTTCTGGGGTGACTGACAAGGTACCCTGAACTGAACTGGATTGTGATTTCAAGTGTGTTTACCTTAGAGTACTGGATTAAGCTAGATATATGTTTGTGTGATCTTTTGAATCTTTATCTCCTTTTATTGAAAAAAAAATCTAAAACAACAACAAAAAAAGAATAGTTGAAGAATTATATACTTGTATTTTTAAAAAATTACACCTACAGGTAGCTTACAGATTTTTCAAAAATTAGTAAGGAAATAATATGTAGAACTGAATAACAACAAAAATCCCATATAAATTTTAAAAAGCAAATAATGTGGACAAGTTTAAAGGGAAATGTATAACTTTGGACAGTCATTCTAGAAAAGAGGAAAAGCAAACCATTCATAAGTTAAATTATCATATTGAAAGGAAAAAAAGGAAAAACCTGGAGAAAGGAGAAAGAGCAATAAAATGAGAAATTTAACAAGAAAAATATACAGTATAGAAGAAAGTGAACTGGCAAGGCAATCCAGATTAAAAAATAATATAAAACTAGGCAATCATGCCGATTAACAGAGGCCCTAATTACACGCCAGATGGGCTGCCGTCTATGGGTCGCACAGAGTCGGACACGACTGAAGCAACTTAGCAGCTGCAGCAGCAGATATTAAGAGATGATAAAATAATATTATAAACATCTTTTTGTAAAAATCTTGACAGCATATACAAAATGACAAATTCCTAGAAAACAATAATGTACTAAAATTGAGTCAAGAAGAAATAAAATATTTGAATAGTCCTACACAGTTGAAGGAAACATAGTTAATAACTTTTAAAAAATTCTTTTTTTTTCCCCACAAAGGTAACACCAAGGCTAGAGATCTTTATAAGGGAGTTCTACAAAATATTCAGAGTTTTACGTGACTTCCAGAACAGAAAAAGAGTTAACGCTTGAATTATTCCATAAAGTATACATGCTGCTGCTGCTAAGTCGCTTCAGTCGTGTCCGACTCTGTGCAACCCCATAGATGGCAGCCCGCCAGGCTCCCCCGTCCCTGAGATTCTCTAAGCAAGAATACTTGGTGTGTTGCCATTTCCTTCTCCAATGCATGAAAGTGAAAAGTGAAAGTGAAGTCGCTTAGTCATGTCCGACTCTTAGCGACCCCATGGACTGCAGCCCACCAGGCTCCTCCATCCATGGGATTTTCCAGGCAAGAGTACTGGAGTGGGTTGCCATTGCCTTCTCCAAAAGTATACATGATCTTACATTAAAGCCAATAATACATTAGGAGAAATTCAAAATTTAGGCCAATCTCACTCATAAATATGGATGTGAAAATATTAAAATATTAGCAAGCTAAACATATTGATGTAAGAAAAACATAAAACATTACAACAACATGATTTTATCCCAAAAATGTAAGGTTCATACAATACTGGGAATACTTTCAGGTACTTTATCAGAGTAAACTGTTGATGGGGAAACTCATGTAACCTGCTAAATACATATATTGAAAATTTTCTAGATAAAAATTAAAAACCTGTTCATTCTTAAAGAAAAAACTTCCTAAGGAGCTAGAAATTAGTTCTACAAAATCAATATACAAAGCGGTAAAATGTAATAAAGCATTCTCTATTATTGCAAGACAAGGATATTGAGTATTACAGCTTCTATTAATAGGTACTCTTGTAATAAAGATATTCAGTTCAGTTCAGTTCAGTCACTCAGTCGTGTCCAACTCTATGCGACCCCATGATGTGCAGCAGGCCAGGCCTCCCTGTCCATCACCAACTCCCAGAGTTTACTCAAACTCATGACCATCGAGTCGGTGACGCCATCCAGCCATTTCATTCTCTGTCGTCGCCTTCTCCTCCTGCCCCCAATCCCTCCCAGCATCAGAGTCTTTTCCGATGAGTCAAATCTTCACATGAGGTGGCCAAAGTACTGGAGTTTCAGCTTCAGCATCATTCTTTCCAAAGAACACCCAAGACTGATATCCTTTAGAATGGACTGGTTGGATCTCCTTGCAGTCCAAGGGACTCTCAAGAATCTTCTCCAACGCCACAGTTCAAAAGCATCAATTCTTTGGCACTCAACTTTCTTCACAGTCCAACTCTCACATCCATACATGAACACTGGGAAAACCATAGCCTTGACTAGACGGACCTTTGTTGACAAAGCAATGTCTATGCTTTTGAATATGCTATCTAGGTTGGTCATAACTTTTCTTCCAAGGAGTAAGCGTATTTTAATTTCATGGCTTCAGTCACCATCTGCAGTGATTTTGGAGCCAAAAGTCTGACACTGTTTCCACTGTTTCCCCATCTATTTCCCATGAAGTGATGGGACCAGATGCCATGATTTTCGTTTTCTAAATGGTGAGCTTTAAGCCAACTTTTTCACTCTCCTCTTTCACTTTCATTAAGAGGCTCATTAGTTCCTCTTCACTTTCTGCCATAAGGGTGGTGTCATCTGCATATCTGAGGTTATTGATATTTCTCCCAACAATCTTGATTCTAGCTTGTGTTTCTTCCAGTCCAGCGTTTCTCATGATGTACTGTGAATAGAAGTTAAATAAGCAAGGTGACAATATACAGCCTTGACGTACTCCTTTTCCTACTTGGAACCAGTCTGTTGTTCCATGTCCAGTTCTAACTGTTGCTTCCTGACCTGCATACAGATTTCTCAAGAGGCAGGTCAGGTGCTCTGGTATTCCTATCTCTTTCAGAATTGTCCACAGTTTACTGTGATCCACACAGTCAAAGGCTTTAGCATAGTCAGTAAAGCAGAAATAGATGTTTTTCTGGAACTCTCTTGCTTTTTCCATGATCCAGCGGATGTTGGCAATTTGATCTCTGGTTCCTCTGCTTTTTCTAAAACCAGCATGAACATTTGGAATTTCATGGTTCACGTATTGCTGAAGCCTGGCTTGGAGAATTTTGAGCATTACTTTACTAGTGTGTGAGATGAGTGCAATTGTACGGTAGTCTGAGCATTCTTTGGCATTGCCTTTCTTTGGAATTGGAATGAAATGGACCTTTTCCAGTCCTGTGGCCACTGCTGAGTTTTCCAAATTTGCTGGCATATTGAGTGCAGCACTTTCACAGCATCATCTTTGAGGATTTGAAATAGCTCAACTGGAAGATATCAGCCAGTGCAATTAGAAAAAAAGAAGAAATATAAGATGCAAAGATCAGAAAGAAAGAAACAAATCTGAATTATCTTCAGATAAAATGTGTACATACACACATAGATATAGAACCTCCATTCATCAGGAAACACCAAAAGGAGAGTGAAAAGACAAGTCACATTCTAAAATATTTGCCACATATATAAAAATTGCCATGTATGTTTTAAAGATTAGTATCATGAATATCTGAAAAACTCCAAGAAGTCAAGAAAAATATTTTAATGAGAAAACAGGAAAAAGATATAAACAATTATTTTCTAGATGACAAAATAAGCATGGCCAATAAATAGGATGAAACGTGTAAGTTCATTAGCAACTGGGAAAATACAAATTAAAACCACAATAAAATGCAATTTTATACTCTCTAGATGGGCGAAAATTAAGCAGTCTAACAATACCAATGCTGTGAAAAATGTGAGGCTAGTTGGGGTGTTTTCACATACCTGGTGGGACTGTAAACTGATACAACCATCATGAAAATCATTTGTCATTATCTAATATTCTATACTGTGGGGTCTCACAGAGTTGGACACGACTGAAGCGACGCAGCAGCAGCAGCAGCAATATACTTAAAGATGCTAATTTTTGACTTCATGCTTCATTTTTTCTAATCTGCAAAATGGGTTTAACAACATCTACCTCATAAGATGATTTTAAAGATTTAAATGAGACAATGTATATTGCAACAACTCTAACACATACAAGCGCTCAACAAGTGTTAACTAAAAGTGCTGTTGTTAATATGACTGAACTGACATTCATCTGTGTAGTGGGTATAGTATAATCCAGATATCAGGATCGCTAGAGTAAAAAACATACCTTTTTGAAACATACGATTATACCTGGAAAAAAGGAGAAAAGTCACTGTACTGGAATGTAGATAAGTAGACACTACACCAAAGCCTTTATGCAAATCACAACAATTCTTAAAGAGACGGGAAAATTCTTAAAGAGACAGGAAAATTCTTACAGACAGGAATACCAGACCACCTGACCTGCCTCCTAAGAAATCTGTATGCAGGTCAAGAAGCAACAATTAGAACTGGACGTGGAACAACAGACTGGTTCCAAATTGGGAAAGGAGTACATCAAGGCTGTATATTGTCACCCTGCTTATTTAACTTATATGCAGAGTACATCATGAGAAATGCTGGGCTGGAGGAAGCACAAGCTGGAATCAAGATTGCAGGAAAATATCAATAAGCTCAGATATGCAGATGACACCACCCTTTTGGCAGAAAGCAAAAAAGAACTAAAGAGCCTCTTGATGAAAGTGAGAGAAGAGTAAAACAGTTGGCTTAAAACTCAACATCCAAAAATCTAAGATCATGGCATCTGGTCCCATTATTTCATGGGAAACAGATGGGGAATCAGTGTCAGACTTTATTTTTGGGGGCTCCAAAATCACTGCAGATGGTGACTGCAGCCATGAAATTAAAAGACGCTTACTCCTTGGAAGAAAAGTTGTGACCAACCTAGGCAGCATATTAAAAAGTAGAGACATTACTTTGCCAATGAAGGTCCATCTAATCAAAGCTATGGTTTTTCCAGTAGTCATGTATGGATGTGAGAGTTGGACCATAAAGAAAGCTGAGTGCTGAAGAATTCATGCTTCTGAACTGTGGTGTTAGGGAAGACTCTTGAGAATCCCTTGGGCTGCAAGGAGATCCAACCAGTCTAGCCTAAAGGAAATCAGTAATGAACATTCATTGGAAGGACTGATGCTGAAGCTGAAACTCCAATACTTTGGCCACCTGATGCAAAGAACTGATTCATTTGAAAAAACCCTGATGCTGGGAGGGATTGAAGGCAGGAGGAGAAGGGAATGGCAGAGGGTTAGATGTCTGGAAGGCATCACTGATTCAATGGACATGAGTTTGAGTAAGGTCTTAGAATTGGTGATGGACAGGGAGACCTGGGGTGCTGTAGTCCATGGGGTCGCAAACAGTCAGACAGGACTGAGCGAATGAATTGAACTGAAGTAGACCTTGCTCGTCGGAGAAGGTGATGGCACTCCTCTCCAGTACTCTTGCCTGGAAAATCCCATGGATGGAGGACCCTGGCGGGCTGCAGTCCATGGGGTTTGGAAGAGTCGGACATAACTGACTGACTTCACTTTCACTGTTCACTTTCATGCATTGGAGAAGGAAATGGCAACCCACTCCAGTGTTCTTGCCTGGAGAATCCCAGGGACGGGGGAGCCTGTTGGGCTGTCGTCTATGGGGTCGCACAGAGTCGGACACGACTGAAGTGACTTAGCAGCTGCAGCAGACCTTGCTCGTAGGGAAATAGTGAAGCAGGAAGATGAGATAAGATTTTGTAGAATGGAGGAGAATCCAGTTAATAAAAAGTGAGTATAGTTCGGAAAGAGATATGTGTAATCAGGTGGGAGGAGCTCAATTTTTGAAAACTTCTTCTGAAAGGATATATAAAATACAAGTAGCAAAGTAAGGCAACTTAATGAATTTGGTCTCAAGCAAAGAGGAAAAGAAAATAACCAATGGAGAAAAAGGAAGGAAGGAAGGGAAGGAAGGGGCAAGGAAAAAGGGAAAGAGGGGAGGGAAAGACAAAGAATGGCGAGAGGAAAGAAGGAAGAAAACCCCATCAGAGACCAAACTCAGTGAAAGCTGTGGCAAATTCAGTTCAGTTCAGTTGCTCTATCATGTCAAGCTCCTTGTAACCTTATGGACTATAGCTCTCCAGGCTCCTCTGTCCATGGAGACTCTCCAGGCAAGAATACTGGAGTAGGTTGTCATGTCCTCCTCCAGGAGATCTTCCTGACCCAGGGATTGAATCTGCAACTCTTGTGTCTCCTGCATTAGCAGGCAGCTTCTTTACCACTGGGGCTTCCCTCGTGGCTCAGAGGTTAAAGCGTTTGCCTGCAATGCCAGAGACCTGGGTTCGATCCCTGGGTCAGGAAGACCCCCTGGAGAAGGAAATGGCAACCCACTCCAGTATTCTTGCCTGGAGAACCCCATGGATTGAGGAGCCTGGTGGGCTACAGCCCACAGGGTCGCAAAGAATCGGACACGACTGAGCGACTTCACCTTTCTTTACCACTAGCACTGCCTGCGAAGCCCTGGACTGCAGGACTAAGCTTTGAAAGATCTGGCAGCCTCCCCCGTTTCCCTCTGAGGCACCAGGAAGGAAGTCCAAGCTAGTCTTCTGGAAACACAGGTGTTGTAGAGGGACCCTGAAGAGCCTGAAATGTGAGTGGAGAAGCTATCTTTATTGGCCAGCCCTATCAGTCTGCACTTGATTCCTGCCCTAGCTGTCCTCCAATGGTGATCCCACCAGTGGTCATGAGCAAGAACTCTCCAGCTTAGTCTATTCAACCCACAGAACCATGAGAGATAATGTTATTGTCAAAACTACTAAATTTTAGGGTAGGTTGGTACACATCAGTAGACAAACAGAACAAGGCATCTTGTGGGGAGAGAAAGAACATGGTATCCAGAGAAAATGAAGACTGAAGATGAAGACTAGCCTTGCCAAAATGCAGCATCAAGGTCATCTGGAACTCTTAACTCTTGGATCTTCCATCTACCCTTTGCAGGATTCTAGGTTGAGATGGTTTGTGTAGATCTTCTTTAATTGCAGAATGCAGAGAGAGGACCCAACCTCCAACCAACTGTCCATAAGAGACTGCAAGTACCAGTAGTGAATCACTTTTTCTTGGTCTCATTTGGAGGTGTTTCCCCCCCACTCTTACATTTCCCTGTAAAAGTCTAGTGTGCTCCTGCAAATATACTCATTAAAGTCTCAGGATTCAATTTACATAATTGAGGCAGTCCAGCTAATTTTAGGAAAATTACAACTTTGCGAAAAATAACTATTATACCATAATTATGGCAAAGATGTTCAGCTTTGTGTCAGACACAATGAAAATGGGTTTAAAAATTAAGAACAAGGGCCTCTAAGCTCTCAATGTCATTTTTAAAATGAGAGAGAGCTGATAAGAAACAGCCTCGCATGTTAATCACAGAGCTCAGGAACATTCTGTGTTAAGATATATGATTTTTCAACCTTGTTAAAAGAAATATTGAAAGAGGGAAATTGATTTTTTTCCCCACAAAATTTGCCTGCCACACTCCCAGATAAGTTACTGTTATATGTGTCCATTAAATAAGTTTATTATATTAAAAGTCACACTCTAGGAAATAAAAGTTCTGTCAGCACTGACTTCAGCTAGGATTTATACAATCTCTTAATTCAAGGATTCAAGGTGAACAGAGTTGAATCTCATTAATGTGCAGTTGAACTCTTATGGAATGAAAAACATATGGAACAGTAACAAGCTATAACTACATTTGGGCAATTGGGCTGGTTGCCTCAGAGAGAGATTCTTGGAAATGCTATATTCACTGAGAGAGTAAATAAAGTTACTGCCACTATATGTGCTGAATGGTGAATTAACACACAGTGTTTGGCAGAAGAAATCGGGGAGACAACAATGTAATTTTTAAAAGCAAAAGAAAACATTTATTCCAAAGGTTTTCCAACTTTTCCCAAGAAGCCCTTGGTTCTGCTAAGATAGTCAGGACTGGAGGAAGAGGGAAAGGAAGTCTGAGTGGATGCAGCTAAGCAACTCCCCATGTATCCATCTATGGAAACACAGCTCCGCCTTGATGTTTTTTCTGTACTGAGATGATTATAAAATTGCATTTGAGAAAATAGATCAGAGCCTAAATAGGGTTCTAGATGACTTCCCTCAGAAGATGACCCATAAGTGATTCCTAAAAAGCACCAGCAAAGCAGTGGCAAAGTAAAAGGATGGGGGTGAAAACTGCTCTCTCAAGAAGGTACATTTGTAAGAATTCAGCCTGATCTGATAAGCTTCCAAATGTAAAATCCTAAGTGAAGAGGAAATCCCTGATTCAAGTTTTCTGACCATTTTCTCCTAGAATATAACAAATATACTGATTGGGGCGGGGGGGGCAGGTAGGGTTGGCATTCCCATGAACTTTCTGGGGTTTATTCAGGTGCACATAAAGTATCTATTTGGTTAATTCACTCCAAGTTGAGTGTACTACTAGTTAAAGCCAAATGTAATCTCAAATGACATATAGTATCTTTTCACTTGACAACAACAACTTTTACTTCAATGATGTGCTTCTTTAGAGCCATAATTAGTTACAGAAGCCAAACTGCAAAGGAAACTCTGAAAAATACATCTATATGTGTCCAACTTCTTTGAGTCTCTATTCTCATCTTTAAAACAGTACAAAAGCATTTACAGAATCCTTGCAAATAAGAGATAAGGCATGCAAAATGTTTAACACAATGCTTAGATATACATGTTCAGTGGGATAGCATTTATCATCATCATTAGCAATAATCACTATTATTACAAAAGAACAGAGGAACTGGAGAAAATTTAGCATTAAATGATGATATTATTTACCCATTTATAAGCATCTCTTGAGGGGTAAAACTTAACAGTATTCTTGATAAAAATTGTTTGTAAAATACTATTTTACAGAAATGTACATATTTTACTTTTTCTTTAATTATATTAAATTCATATTTTCCTTACTCTTTGACATTTTACTTAACCCATGACTGCCACTACCTCTCATTCCTAAGAGGAATACCTAAGAAGATGAAAAGTCTAAATCAGCAGTCTCATCAAAAAATAATAGAGAGACTATCTAGTCTAGAGATGGATCAGTCCAATTCAGTTGCTCAGTCGTGTCTGACTCCCTACAACCCCACAAACCACAGCACGCCAGGCCTCCGTGTCCATCACCAACTCCCGGAGTCCATCCAAACCCATGTCTATTGAGTCGGTGATGCCATCCAACCATCTTATCCTCTGTCATCCCCTCTCCTCCTGCCCCCAATCCCTCCCAGCATCAGGGTCTTTTCAAACGAGTCAGCTCCTTGCATCAGGTGGCCAAAGTATTGGAGTTTCAGCTTCAACATCAGTCCTTCCATTAAACACTCAGGACTGATCTCCTTTAGAATGGATTGCTTGGATCTCCTTGCAATCCAAGGGACTCTCAAGAGTCTTCTCCAACACCGCAGTTCAAAAGCATCAATTCTTCAGTGCTCAGCTTTCTTCACAGTCAACTCTCACATCCATACATGACCACAGGAAAAACCACAGTCTTGACTAGACAGACCTTTGTTGACAAAGTAATGTCTCTGCTTTTTAATATGCTGTCTAGGTTGGTCATGACTTTCCTTCCAAGGAGTAAGCGTCTTTTAATTTGATGGCTGCAATCACCATCTGCACTGATTTTGGAGCCCCCCAAAATAAAGTCTGACACAGTTTCCACTGTTTCCCCATCTATTTCCCATGAAGTGATGGGACCAGATGCCATGATCTTCATTTTCTGAATGTTGAGCTTTAAGTCAACTTTTTCACTCTCCTCTTTCACTTTCATCAAGAGGCTCTTTAGTTCTTCTTCATTTTCTGCCATAAAGGAGGTGTCATCTGCATATCTGAGGTTATTGATGTTTTTCCCGGCAATTTTTATTCCAGCTTGTGCTTCCTCCAGCCCAGCGTTTCCCATGATGTATTCTTCATAGAAGTTAAATAAGCAGGGTGACAATATACAGCCTTGACATACTTCTTTCCCTATTTGGAACAAGTCTGTTGTTCCATGTCTAGTTTTAACTGTTGCTTCCTGACTTGCATATACGTTTCTCAAGAGGCAGGTCAGGTGGTGTAGTATTCCCATCTCTTTCCAAATTTTCCACAGTTTGTTATGACCCACACAGTCAAAGGCTTTGGCATAGTCAATAAAGCAGAAATAGACATTTTTCTGGAACTCTCTTGCTTTTTCAATGATCCAGCGAATGTTGGCAATTTGATCTCTAGTTCCTCTGCCTTTTCTAAAACCAGACATCTGGAACATCTAGATGTTCTTGAACATCTGGAAGTTCACGGTTCACATATTGCTGAAGCCTGGCTTGGAGAATTTCAAGCATCACTTTACCAGCATGTGAAATGAGTGCAATTGTGCAGTAGTTTGAGCATTCTTTGGCATTGCCTTTCTTTGGGATTTGAATGAAAACTGACCTTTTCCAGTCCTGTGGCCGTGGCTGAGTTTTCCAAATTTGCTGACATATTGAGTGCAGCACTTTCACAGCATCATCTTTCAGGATTTGAAACAGCTCAACTGGAATTCCATCACCTCCACTAGTTTTGTTCGTAGTGATGCTTTCTAAGGCCCACTTGACTTTGCATTCCAGGATGTCTGGCTCTAGGTGAGTGATCACACCATTGGATTATCTGGGTCATGAAGATCTTTTTTGTACAGTTCTTCTGTGCATTCTTGCCACCTCTTCTTAATATCTTCTGCTTAAGTCAGGGACAGCGGCCCAGAGTGCCAGGCTGCGACGGTGCAGGAACGGCCGGGAGGAACCACCCCACGTCCAAGGTCAGGGGCGAAGGCTGAGAGGAGCTACCCCGCGTCCGAAGTCAGTGGCGGCTGCGAGGAGACACCCCGCGTCTGAGGTCAGGGCGGCAGCCGGGAGGAGCTACCCAGCATCTGAGGCCAGTAGCAGCCAGGAAGAGACACCCCACGTCCAAGGTCAGGGACGACTGGGGGAAGCAACCTTGAGCCCAAGGCCAGGGGCGGTGACCTTGTGGAGCCACCCCGAGCCCGAGGCCAGGGGCAGCAGCTGGGAGGAGCCACCCACGCCCAAGGCCAGGGCTGGCAGCTGGGAAGAGCAACCGGAGGAGCAGTGGCTGAGCAGGCACAGGAGGGCCTAGAGAAGCTATCCCATGTTGAAGGTCAGGAACAGCAGCAGTAAGGAGATACCCCCTCGTTCAAGGTAAGGAGCAGTGGCTGTGCTTTGCTGCAGCAGCCGTGAAGAGATACCCCACGCCAAGGTAAGACAAACCCAAGTAAGATGGTAGGTGTTGCAAGAGGGCCTCAGAGGGCAGACACACTGAAACCATACTCACAGAAAACTAGTCAATCTAATCACACTAGGACCACAGCCTTGTCTAACTCAATGAAACCAAGCCATGCCTGCAGGGCAACCCAAAACAGGTGGGTCATGGTGGAGAGATCTGACAGAATGTGGTCCACTGGAGAAGGGAATGGCAAGCTACTTCAGTATTCTTGCCTTGAGAACCCCATGAACAGTATGAAAAGGCCAAATGATTGGATACCGAAAGAGGAACTTCCCAGGTCATTAGGTGCCCAATATGCTACTGGAGATCAGTGGAGAAATAACTCCAGAAAGAATGAAGGGATGGAGCCAAAGCAAAAGCAATACCCAGTTGTGGATGTGACTGGTGATAGAAGCAAGATCTGATGCTGTAAAGAGCAATATTGCATAGGAACCCGGAATGTCAGGTCTATGAATCAAGCCAAATTGGAAGTGGTCAAACAAGAGATGGCAAGGGTGGACGTCGACATTCTAGGAATCAGCGAACTAAAATGGACTGGAATGGGTGAATTTAACTCAGATGACCATTATATCTACTACTATAGGCAGGAATCCCTAAGAAGAAATGGAGTAGCCATCATGGTCAACAAAAGAGTCCGAAATGCAGTACTTGGATGCAATCTCAAAAACGACAGAATGATCTCTGTTCGTCTCCAAGGCAAACCATTCAATATCAGTTATCCAAGTCTATGCCCCACCAGTAACGCTGAAGAAACTGAAGTTGAACGGTTTTATGAGGACCTACAAGACCTTTTAGAACTAACACGCAAAAAAGATGTCCGTTTCATTACAGGGGACTGGAATGCAAAAGTAGGAAGTCAAGAAACACCTGGAGTAACAGGCAAATTTGGCCTTGGAATGTGGAATGAAGCAGGGCAAAGACTAAAAGAGTTTTGCCAAGAAAATGCACTGGTCATAGCAAACACCCTCTTCCAACAACACAAGAGAAGGCTCTACACATGGACATCACCAGATGGTCAACACCGAAATCAGATTGATTATATTCTTTGCAGCCAAAGATGGAGAAGCTCTATACAGTCAGCAAAAACAAGACCAGGAGCTAACTGTGGCTCAGATCATGAACTCCTTATTACCAAATTCAGACTTAAATTGAAGAAAGCAGGGAAAACCGCTGGACCATTCAGGTATGACCTAAATCAAATCCCTTATACAGTGGAAGTGAGAAATAGATTTAAGGGCCTACATCTGATAGATAGAGTGCCTAATGAACTATGGAATGAGGTTCGTGACACTGTACAGGAGACAGGGATCAAGACCATCCCCATGGAAAAGAAATGCAAAAAAGCAAAATGGCTGTCTGGGGAGGCCTTACAAATAGCTGTGAAAAGAAGAGACATAAAAAGCAAAGGAGAAAGGCAAAGATATAAGCATCTGAATGCAGAGTTCCAAAGAATAGCAAGAAGAGATAAGAAAGCCTTCTTCAGCGATCAATGCAAAAAAATAGAGGAAAAGAACAGAATGGGAAAGACTAGAGATCTCTTCAAGAAAATTAGAGATACCAAGGGAACATTTCATGCAAAGATGGGCTCAATAAAGGACAGAAGTGGTATGGACCTAACAGAAGTAGAAGATATTAAGAAAAGGTGGCAAGAATACACAGAAGAACTGTACAAAAAAGATCTTCACGACCCAGATAATCACAAGGGTGTGGTCACTCACCTAGAGCCAGACATCTTAGAATGTAAAGTCAAGTGGGCCTTAGAAAGCATCACTGCGAACAAAACTAGCGGAGGTGATGGAATTCCAGTTGAGCTATTTCAAATCCTGAAAGATGATGCTGTGAAAGTGCTGCACTCAATATGCCAGCAAATTTGGAAAACTCAGCAGTGGCCACAGGACTGGAAAAGGTCAGTTTTCATTCCAATCCCGAACAAAGGCAATGCCAAAGAATGCTCAACCTACCACACAATTGCACTCATCTCACATGCTAGTAAAGTAATGCTCAAAATTCTCCAAGCCAGTCTTCAGCAATATGTGGACCGTGAACTCCCTGATGTTCAAGCTGGTTTTAGAAAAGGCAGAGGAACTAGAGATCAAATTGCCAACATCCACTGGATCATGGAAAAAGAAAGAGAGTTCCAGAAAAACATCTATTTCTGCTTTATTGACTACTCAAAGTCTTTGACTGTGTGGATCACAATAAACTGTGGAAAATTCTGAAAGAGATGGGAATACCAGACCACCTGACCTGCCTCTTGAGAAATCTGTATGCAGGTCAGGAAGCAACAGTTAGAACTGGACATGGAACAACAGACTGGTTCCAAATTGGAAAAGGAGTACGTCAAGGCTGTATATTGTCGCCCTGCTTATTTAATTTATATGCAGAGTACATCAAGAGAAACGCCGGGCTGGAAGAAGCACAAGCTGGAATCAAGATTGCCAGGAGAAATATCAACAACCTCAGATATGCAGATGACACCACCCTTATGGCAGAAAGTGAAGAGGAACTAAAAAGCCTCTTGATGAAAGTGAAAGAGGAGAGTGAAAAAGTTGGCTTAAAGCTCAACATTCAGAAAACGAAGATCATGGCATCTGGTTCCATCACTTCATGGGAAATAGATGGGGAAACAGTGGAAACAATGTCAGACTTTATCTTTTTGGGCTCCAAAATCACTGCAGATGGTGATTGCAGCCATGAAATTAAAAGACGCTTACTCCTTGGACACTTCTCCTTGGAAGAAAAGTTATGACCAACCTAGATAGTATATTCAAAAACAGAGACATTACTTTGCTGGCTAAGGTCCGTCTAGTCAAGGCTATGGTTTTCCCAGTGGTCATGTATGGGTGTGAGAGTTGACTGTGAAGGAGGCTGAGCGCTGAAGAATTGATGCTTTTGAACTGTGGTGTTTGAGAAGACTCTTGAGAGTCCCTTGGACTGCAAGGAGATCCAACCAGTCCATTCTGAAGGAGATCAACCCTGGGATTTCTTTGGAAGGAATGATGCTGAAGCTGAAACTCCAGTACTTTGGCCACCTCATGCGAAGAGTTGACTCATTGGAAAAGACTCTTATCCTGGGAGGGATTGGGGGCAGGAGAAGAAGGGACGATCAAGGATGAGATGGCTGAATGGCATCACGGACTCAATGGACGTGAGTCTGAGTGAACTGCGGGAGATGGTGATGGACAGGGAGGCCTGGCGTGCTGTGATTCATGGGGCTGCATAGAGTCAGACACGACTGAGTGACTGAAATGAACTGAACTGAACTGAACTCTCTTAGGTACATACCATTTCTGTCCTTCATCAAGCCCATCTTTGCATGAAATGTTCCCTTGATATCTCTAATTTTCTTAAAGAGATCTCTAGTCTTTCCCATTCTATTGTTTTCCTCTGTTTATTTGCATTTATTGCTGAGGAAGTCTTTCTTATCTCTCCTTGCTATTCTTTGGAACTCTGTATTTAGATGCTTATATCTTTCCTTTTCTCCTTTGCTTTTCACTTCCCTTCTTTTCACAGCTATTTGTAAGGCCTCCTCAGACAGCCATTTTGCTTTTTTGCATTTCTTTTTCTTGGGGATGGTCTTGATTCCTGTCTCCTGTACAATGTCACGAACCTCTGTCCATAGTTCATCAGGCACTCTGTCTCTCAGATTTGGTCCCTTCAATCTGTTTCTCACTTCCACTGTATAATCATAAGGGATTTGATTTAGGTCATACCTGAATGGTATGGTGGTTTTCTCTACTTTCTTCAATTTCAGTCTGAATTTGGCAATAAGCACTTCATGATCTCAGCCACAGTCAGCTCCCAGTCTTGTTTTTGCTGACTATATAGAGCTTCTCCATCTTTCGCTGCAAAAATATAATCAAGTTGATTTTGGTGTCAACCATCTAGTGATGTCCATGTGTAGAGTCTTTTCTTGTGTTGTTGGAAGAGGGTGTTTGCTATGACCAGTGCATTCTCTTGATCCAAATTTCAGAAAGTCCAAAAGAATGTACAACTATGGAAAGCAGTTTGTGAGAAAATTTATTTACCTGGGAAAAGTGGATCATTATTGGAGGATCTATGACTCAAAAATGTGGAGAATCATGGATCCCATCCCACTCTGACTGTGCAGTTGAAGAAGCAGGACAAAAGAAGTGGAGTCACTTCCTCAAGGACGCACACGTGATTGAACTGTGAGTAAAACTAAAGATGTTATTACTTGTCCTTGATGACCTGGGCAGAGATTCCGATTTTGTTGTTTTTTTTTTTCTTTATGGCTATACCACGTGACTTGTCCGATCTTAGTTTCCCAACTGAGCCCTCAGTAGTGAGAGTGCAGAGTCCTAACTGCTGGACCACCAGGGGATTCCTGAGACTTTGATGTCACTATGTGGAGGCTGGTCAAGGAAAACATGGCAGATCCCAGTAGAGATGGACCTTGTTGAACTTGCTGGGCAACATACTGGCTCATTGCCCCTGTACAGGAGTGGTCAATCCCAGAACAGATTTCAGTCCCATCACTTTGTTGACTGAATTTGGGCATGTTATTTGATTTATATGAGCCTATATTTTGCCATGTATAATACAACTATAAAAATCAGGATTTGACTTGGTGTTGAAGAAGATTCTTGAGAGTCCCTTGAACTGCAAGGAGATCCAACCAGTCCATTCTAAAGGAAATCAGTCCTGGGTGTTCTTTGGAAAGAATGATGCTAAAGCTGAAACTCCAGTACTTTGGCCACCTCATGCGAAGAGTTGACTCATTGGAAAGACTCTGATGCTGGGAGGGGTTGGGGGCAGGAGGAGAATGGGATGACAGAGGAAGAGATGGCCGGATGGCATCACCGACTCGATGGACGTGAGTTTGAGTGAACTCCGAGTGTTGGTGATGGACAGGGAGGCCTGGTGTGCTGCAATTCATGGGGTCGCAAAGAGTCAGACAGGACTGAGCGACTGAACTGAACTGAAACAAAATAACATGTAAAAAGCAACCAGAACAATGCTTCAGTTCAGTCACTGGGTCAGTGATGCCATCCGGCCATCTCATCCTCTGTCGTCCCCTTCTCCTCCTGCCCCCAATCCCTCCCAGTATCAGAGTCTTTCCAATGAATCAACTCTTCACATGAGGTGGCCAAAGTACTGGAGCTTCAGCTTTAGCATCATTCCTTCCAAAGAAATCCCAGGGTTGATCTCCTTCAGAATGGACTGGTTGGATCTCCTTGCAGTCCAAGGGACTCTCAAGAGTCTTCTCCAACACCACAGTTCAAAAGCATCAATTCTTCGGCTCTCAGCCTTCTTCACAGTCCAACTCTCACTTCCGTACATGACCAGAGGAAAAACCATAGCCTGGACTAGATGGACGTGGGAAATAATGAATAGAAGTTATTATAATGGTTGTTTTACCTTGTCTTCCTTTTCTACAAATTTTCCTTTGCCACAGCCAACTCAGTTTCTCCAATTTTTCTATTATTTCTTCCTGTGCCGTGTTGTGCTCTACTTAGTCTTTCAGTTGTGCCCAACCTTTTGCAACTGTAGCCCGCCAGGCATCTTTGTCCAGGGGGATTCTCCAGGCAAGAATACTGGAGTGGGTTGCCATGCCCTCCTCCAGGGGGTCTTCCCAACCCAGCTATTGATCTGAAGTCTCCCGAATTAAAGGCAGATTCTTTACTGTCTGAGCCACCAGGGAAGCCCTTATTTCTTCCTACTAACATCTAATTTGGAGATATAATTCAATGAACACTGTCACAATGATGTTTAAAACACCAATACCCTCTCTTGAAGATTTCCTTTTAACTCATGAACAATGTCCCAAGCCAAGGCATAAAGTCAGGGATGAAACTGTGGTTTCCACAATCTGATGCCAGACAAATTTATTACTTTATTTTCCAATGGATGAGGGGAATTCCTCGGCTTCCTTCCCAGAAATCACACTTATCAGTGGATTCCTTCTCTCACTACTTAATATGACTAAGTGCCCAGTGACAAGGTTAAAAAAAAAAAAATGTATCCCTGGCCAAATGCCTTTTTCTGAAATACTCTTAAAAAGCAGGAAGCCTGTAAGCCAGGCTGATGACGTTCATGCCACAGCAGATGGGACTCACATACCTGAACCCTCTCCAGCCTCAATAATTCAATACTGCCCCAAAACAGTGACTCTCTCAGTCAGTGCTAAACCATAGCTATTTGCTCATTGCAAAACATCACCACTTCAAAGAAATGGCAGGCAATTTGCTTGGTGGCTCCATATGCTCAGTGGCTCAGACTGTAAACATCTGCATGCGATGCAGGACACCCAGCTTTGATCCCTGGGTTAGGAAGATCCCCTGGAGAAGCAAATAGCTACCCACTCCATTATTCTTTCCTGGAGAAAGAATCCCACGGACAGAGGAGCCGGGTGGGCTACAGTTCATAGGGTCGCAAACAGCTGGACATGACTGAATGACTTTCACCTTTTCATGCTCGTAGCTGAAGCTGAATTTCCAATACTTTGGCCATCTGATGCAAAGAGGTGACACATTGGAAAAGACCCTGATGCTGGAAACGATTGAAGGCAAAAGAAGGGGGCAGTGGAGGAGGAGATGGTAAGATAGCATCACTGACTCAATGGACATGAATTTGAGAAAACTCTGGGAGATAGCGGAGGACAGAGAAGCCTAGCGTACTGCAGTCCATGGGGTCACATGAATCTCCCTGCAGTCCAAGGGACTCTCAAGAGTCTTCTCCAACACCACAGTTCAAAAGCATCAATTCTTCGGCGCTCTGCCTGCTTCACAGTCCAACTCTCACATCCATACACGACCACAGGAAAAACCATAGCCTTGAACTAGACAGACCTTAGTCAGCAAAGTAATGTCTCTGCTTTGAATATCGATCTAGGTTGCTCATAACTTTTCTTCCAAGGAGTAAGCGTCTTTTAATTTCACAGCTGCAATCACCATCTGCAGTGATTTTGGAGACCCCCCCCAACAAAAAATGTCTGACACTGTTTCCCATGTTTCCCCACCTATTTCCCATGAAGTGAGGTGACCAGATGCCATGATCTTCATTTTCTGAATGTTGAGCTTTAAGCCAACTTTTTTGCTCTCCTCTTTCACCTTCATCAAGAGGCTTTTTAGTTCCTCTTCACTTCCTGCCATAAGGGTGGTATCATCTGCATATCTGAGGTGATTGATATTTCTCCCGGCAATCTTGATTCCAGCTTGTGCTTCTTCCAGCCCGGCGTTTCTCATGATGTACTCTGCATATAAATTAAATAAGCAGGGTGATAATATACAGCCTTGGTGTACTCCTTTTCCTATTTGGAACCAGTCTGTTGTTCCATGTCCGGTTCTAACTGTTGCTTCCTGACCTAAATACAGATTTCTCAAGAGACAGGTTAGGTGGTCTGGTATTCCCATCTCTTTCAGAATTTTCCACAGTTTATTGTGATCCACACAGTCAAAGGCTTTGGCATAGTCAATAAAGCAGAAATAGATGTTTTTCTGGAACTCTCTTTCTTTTTCCATGATCCAGCGGATGTTGGCAATTTGATCTCTGGTTCCTCTGCCTTTTCTAAAATCAGCTTGAACATCTGAAGTTCACGGTTCACATATTGCTGAAGCCTGGCTTGGAGAATTTTGAGCATTACTTTACTAGCAAGTGAGATGAGTGCAACTGTGCAGTAGTTTAAGCATTCTTTTGCATTGCCTTTGTTCGGGATTGGAATGAAAACTGACTTTTTCCAGTCCTGTGGCCACTGCTGAGTTTTCCAAATTTGCTGGCATATTGAGTGCAGCACTTTCACAGCATCATCTTTCAGGATTTGAAATAGCTCAACTGGAATTCCATCACCTCCACTAACTTTGTTTGTAGTGATGCTTTCTAAGGCCCACTTGACTTTACATTCTAAGATGTCTGGCTCTAGATGAGTGACCACACCCTTGTGATTATCTGGGTCGTGAAGATCTTTTTTATATAGTTCTTCTGTGTATTCTTGCCACCTCTTCTTAATATCTTCTGCTTCTGTTAGGTCCATACCATTTCTGTCCTTTATCGAGCCCATCTTTGCATGAAATGTTCCCTTGGTATCTCTAATTTTCTTGAAGAGATCTCTAGTCTTTCCCTTTCTGATCTTTTCCTCTATTTCTTTGCATTGATCGCTGAAGAAGGCTTTCTTATCTCTTCTTGCTATTCTTTGGAACTCTTCATTCAGATGCTTATATCTTTCCTTTACTCCTTTTGGAGAAAACACTTTAATAAATTGGAGAATACACTTTAATAAATCAAAGGTAAAAAGAACAGGTTCTGCATCTTTTTGGAACTAAAGAATGTAGATGTTTCTAGAAGGCTAAGAGAATAAGAAGAAGGCGAAATGGGGAAATAGCTCAGAGATTAAGGAAATATTTTTTTCACACTTGCAATTAATTGTATTAATAAGTTCCATGATAGCTAACCTTCCTAATATTGCCAAATATAACTTATTTCACTCTTGGGTACTCTTCTTTTAGTAAATATATTTCTTTAAAATATAAGTGGATACAATTTGTGCTGAATCTTTTCTTTAGAATTTTTGTTGTAGTATCCGAAGTGAGATTACCCTTTGCTATTTTTGTTAGTTTCTAGTTTAAGTGCTGAGTTTCTTTCATAGAATATGATGCTTGAAGTTTTCCTCACTTTTCTGTGCTCTGGAATGGTTTAAATGTTTGTCTTCAATAACACTGAATTTGTCTATGCATTTGTGTGAGATTGTCATCTCTGAGGAGATTTTTTAAATCTCTTCTTTCTTTTAGGGTTATTGATCTATTCAGAGTTTAGACCCTTCCTTGAATCAAGTCTGAGAAATTTTATTACCCCAGAAACTCATCAAATGTACAAAGACTTGCAAATTTGTTAGCATATAGTAAGTATGTGTACATATAAAATCCGTTGTAAAAAATTTTAATTTCCTGGCTATTTACATTTGCAGCCCATGATGAAGCTTAGAGGTGCTTTCTCATTATTTTATCTCCTTTCCATTCTGACCTCACGATAATCCTTCAGTCCAGGGCCTTTAGTTTTCCTGTTTGTTTGTTTCAAGCCTTGTGGCTTGTGGAATCTTAGTTTCTTAATTCCTTGACCAGGGATCGAACCAGTGCTCCCTGCAGTGGAAGCACAGAGCTCTAACTACTAGAATGCCAGGAAAGGCTCCCAGAGCTTTTGCACTTGCTATTTCAGCTTCCCCTTTACCTAGAGAGTTCCTCCTTCACTTCCAAGTTCAGCTCAATAATCCCTTCCTCACATACATTCCATGAGCTCAATAATTAGTTAATTTCTTCCTGGTTAGCACATTCATATCATATATCAGTTAAAATATTATAATACTTTTAGTTGCAATTATTTGAGTACTTATGTCTTCACTACAGAGTCTATATTGTGTATTGTTCCTTTCCAGGTAACTTTTTTTTTCCCTGGTTGGCTGCTTACAGCAATATTCTTAATCATTATAGATTTAAATTTTTAGTGACATGCATTTAAAGGTCAATTTCTTTTCACAGTTTTGGCTGAAAGTGAGACATTTTATGTCCACATGCACAGTTGTATTTTCTTCAAATTAAAAAGATGGTGATTATTATATCTTTAAGTTTCTTTCTATTCATTTGTTCTTTTCTGTATATGTAGTCCTCTTGCCTGGAAAGTCCCATGGACAGAGGAGCCTAGAAGGCTGCAGTCCATGGGGTCGCTGAGGGTCAGACACGGCTGAGCGACTTCACTTCCACTTTTCACTTTCATGTATTGGAGAAGGAAATGGCAACCCACTCCAGTGTTCTTGCCTGGAGAATCCAGGGACGGGGGAGCCTTTGGGGCTGCCATCTGTGGGGTCGCAGAGTCGGACACGACTGAAGTGACTTAGCAGCAGCAGCAGCAGTATATGTGGAACACCAGTTAGTTATTAAAGCATCTTTGTCTTCTATCTACCACAGATATTATATTGTCTTTCATTGATTTCCACAGTGTAGGAGCACTTTTCAAATTTACCAACTGAGTCAATAACCCAGTTTTCCACTGCATCACTTCTGCTGTTTGCTGCCTTGGGGTGAATTCTAACTCTGCCATTTTATTATTACTTATTTTTACAATCCTTACTTATAGAATATATCTCCTTTTATCAGTTGACATTATTACCATTTACCTTTTTATAGATTGTTCTCTTTTTCAATGTAACCATCTGTCTTAAGTTGCCTGGTTATAAAGGTTTTTTCTGGGTGTTAGATAATATACAGAGGTATGAAGCTTCTGAAACATATACTTTTTCTTATTTCTCAATGGCTATGCAACAGATCTGTCTTTGCAATAGCCTCATAATATTCTATAGTATGGATGTGCCATATTGTAATCTCTCTTGTAAAATCTCTTACTTATACATTTTGGGTTATCTATAGGGCTAGTCTGGCGTTCGTTTGGTTTGGCTTTCCTGCCCCTTCAAATAACACTATAACAAAAATCCTTGTAGATTTATTCTTGTTGTTTAGTCACTAACCTGACTCCTTTGCAACTCCATGAACTGTTTCCCACCAGGCTCCTCTGTCTGCGGGATTTCCCGGGCAGGAATACTGGAGTGGGTTGCCATATCCTTCTCTAGGGAATTTTCCTAACCCAGGGGTTGAACCTACGTCTCCTGCATTGGCAGGAGAATTCTTGACCCCTGAGCTACCAGGGAAGCCCTAGTTATATTCTTAACCTTACTGTTTTTCCTAGCAAAATATCTCCCATAGTGTGAAACACCACTAGCAATGTATAATACTCTGTTGCCCTATTCCATTTCCAGTCCTCTATCCTATATATCCCTTTCATTCACCTATTTTGATCATTTAAAAGTATGTGTGTGTTTAGTCACTAAGTTGTGTCTGACTCTTTGCGACCCCATAGACTGCAGCATGCCAGGCTTCCCTGTCTTTCACTATCTCCCAGAGTTTGCTCAAATTCAAGTCCATTGAGTCAGTGATGCTATCTACCATCTCACCCTCTGCTGCCCTCTTCTCCTCTTGCTTTCAATCTTTTCCAGCATCAGGGTCTCTTCCAATGAGTCAACTCTTCTCAAACAGGTGGCCAAAGTGTTAGAGCTTCAGCATCAGTCCTTCCAGTGAAAACTCATTGTTGATTTCCTTTAAGATTGACTGGTTTGAAATCCTTGCAATCCAAGGGACTCTCAAGAGTCTTCTCCAGGGAGCAGTCTCTCAGAGCTATCTGAGGTGCTGCCTCCTAGACTGCAGGCCTCATTTTGCCCCAAATAAAATTTAACTCACCACTCTCGAGCTGTGCATCTTTTTTAGCCAACAGTTATCATGACCAATGAAGCGACCCAGAGTGGACTTCCTTCTTTTGCCTGAAATCCACAAGGAACCAGAGCTTTGGTATCAACAGAGACCCCTTGTGCCTATCTGCGTCCTCAGGGAGGGCAGACAAATTTGGAACACTCTAAGTTTGTTTCTGAAGCTTATCTCAGTAATCTATGTTTGGATGAAGATCGGATGTCTCACAACCTGCAGGAAAGACATAATTTAAGGGACTGTCTACAACCTGGATGGAAGGAACTTTTTATCAGACTATAAAAATGATGTTAGACAAAAAGCAACTTTGAGTAATTTTCTTATTTGAGTTCAGAATTTAAAGCAGTGGAGAAAACTCACAATATTAACAATACATTTGGCCCAGGAACTGCTAACAACCTACAGCACAGCAGTGGTTCAAGAAGTTTTGCAAGGGAGACTAGAGCCTTGAAGATGAGAAGCATAGTGGCTGGCCATAGGAAGGTGACAACAACAATTGAGAGCCATCATCAAAGCTGATCCTCTTCCAACTGCATGAGACGTTGCCAAAGAACTCAACATCAACCATCCTATGGCCATTCAGCTCTTGAAGCTAATTGGAAAGGAGTAAAAGTTCAACAAATGCAACCAATGCCTCATGAGCTGACTGCAAATCAAAAAAATAATAATTTTGATGTGTCTTCTCTTATTCTACACAACAATGAACCATTTCTCAATCATATTGTAACATGTGTTGAAAGTGGATTTTATACGACAACCAGCAATGGTCATCAGCTTAGTGGTTGGGAAGTAGTAAAGCTTCCTCTTTCTCCAAAGCCAAACTTGCACCCAAAAAGAGGTCATGGTTACTGTTTGATCTGCTGCTGGTCTGATCCACTATAGCCTTTTGAATCCAGCAAAATCATTACATCTGAGAAGTACACTCAGCAAATAGTTGAGATGCACCAAACATGGCAAAGCTTGCCGCTGCTGCTGCTGCTGCTAAGTCGCTTCAGTCGTGTCCGACTCTGTGTGACCCCATAGACAACAGCCCACCAGGCTCCCCCATCCCTGGAATTCTCCAGGCAAGAACATTGGAGTGGGTTGCCATTTCCTTCTCCAATGCATGAAAGTGAAAAGTGAAAGTGAAGTCGCTCAGTCGTGTCCGACTCTTCGCGACCCCATGGACTGCAGCCTACCAGGCTCCTCCGACCATGGGATTTTCCAGGCAAGAGTACTGGAGTGGGGTGCCATTGCCTTCTCCAAAGCTTGCAGCTAGCAGTGGTCAACAGAATGGGCTCAATTCTTCTCCATGGAAATACCTGACCACACGTCATATAACCAATGCTTCAATAGTTGAACAAATTGGGCTACGAAGTGTTGTCTCATCTGCTATATTCACTTGACCTCTAGACAACTGACTGCCACTTCTTCAGGCATCTTAACAGCTTGCAAAATGATTCTACAACCAGCAGGATGCAAAAAATGCTTTCCAAGAGTTTGTCAAATCCCAAAGCATGGATTTTTATGCTACAGGAATAAACAAACTTATTTCTCGTCGGCAAAAATGTGTTGATTGTAATGGTTCCTATCTTGATTAATAAAGGTGTGTTTGAGCCTAGTTATAATTTAAAATTCATGGTCCGAAAATACAATTACTTTTGTACCAACCTGATATAAGGTTAGGTGGCTTAGAGTTTCCTTGTTTCCTGAGGCAGGACTGTATTGCTATGAACTTCTCTCTCGGAACTGCCTCTACTGTATCTTGTAGGCTTTGGATTGTTGTGGTTTCATTTTCATTCATCTCTAGTTTTTTGTTTGTTTTTTTTTTCCTTCTTTGATTTCTTCAGTGATCCATTGGTTGTTTAGTAACATATTGTTTGTCCTCAATGTTTTTGTGGTTTTTATACTTTATTGTGATTTATTCTAGCCTCAGAGTGTTGTAAACAGAAAGGATGCTTGATATTTCAATTTTCCTGAATTTGCTAAGGCTTGCCTTGTGGACCAGCATGTCATCGATCATGGAGAGTCATTCACGTGCACTTGAAGGATGAGCAGTCTGCTGCTTTTGGATGGAATGCTCTATAAATATCAGTGAAGTCCAAACAGAAAAAAAATATCCAGCACCACAGTTCTTCAGTGCTCAGACTTCTTTATGGTCCAACTCTCACATCCACATATGACTACTGGAAAAACCATAGCTTTGACTATATGGACCTTTGTTGACAAAGTGATGTCTTTGCTTTTTAATATGCTATCTAGGTTTTCCATAGTTTTCCTTCCATGGAGCAAGTATCTTTTAATTTCATTTTTCATCTTTTAATTTCTTTTCCATCTGATCCACCAAGGAAGCCCCAGCTTAAAAGTAGCTTCTCATTGTATGGTTCTGGCTTACAACATATCTAATCATCTTTTCATATGTTCACTTACCAGTTTTCATTTTCTTTTCCATGAATTGTTTGTTCATATTACTTTCTTTACTTTTTTCTTAAATATTTGTAAGAATTACCCAGACATTAGAAATATTAACTCCTTGTCTGTTACTAATGTAAATATTGCAAATATTTTCTCTTGTATATAAGTGGTCTCAATTCTTTACTATGTCATTTTCCAATACAAAAATTTTTATTATTAATGAATGTAGCCAAATCTGTCAATTCTTTTCTGTGTAATTCTGAGTTTCCCAACTCATTCAGAATATCTCTTGGATCCTAAGTTATAAAAACATTTTCCTAAAGTGTTGTATGTTTTTATTGTTTTACTTTTTACACTTGGTTCTTTAATCAACTTGGATTTTATTTAAAATAAGCTATAAGGTAGAAATCCAAAATTGTTCTTCCAGATAAATAGCCAATTATGCCAGTATCACTTATTATGTAAACTATCATTTTGAACTGATTTTAAAAGGTATTCTTGTTATATATTAAGGCCTCATCCTATTTAGAACTATTCCCTGATTCCCTTCTCTGTTCAAATGATCTGTTCTTTTCTTACCCAGATATTATACTATTTTTATTGTAGGAAATTATGCAAAAAGTTAACATATTATATTTTACACACTTATTCTTCATATGAATTTTTAAATGATGCTTTCCAGTTTGAAAAAAAAAATGAGATTCTGAATGAAATCACATCAACAATGTGTAACTTGACAATTATTTACAATTTTATGAAATTTTATTTTGTTATCTGGGAATGGTTCCCCCAAATTTATTTTTTTTTGTAGAGTCAAATATATTTTCTAAATATTGATTACACCAAACATGTTGTTTTGTAACTTGCTTTTTTTCATTAAACAACATATTATAAATACTTTTCATATCAGTGAATATTTTTTAACAATTACACAGGCTTCAAGATATTAAAACATCAGGATACATTCTCACTGACATAAAATAATTTGTTGAATCTTCAGGCTTTTTTTATTATAACTAATGTTATTTTTTTATTATTATAGCTAACATTGCACATTGAACTGCCCTGCAGATAAATTTCTGCTTACAGCTATGGTTTATTTTCATAACATAAAGCAATTCGTGTTCAACATAGAAGCCGTGAGAAGCACAGAAAATCCCAATGGAAGAAGAAAATCCCCAAAGTATAATTGTGACCCCATCTTCTAAAGATGATCGTATAATGAGGATTTGTTGTATATCTTTTTAGTATCCTCGCTTCTTTCTCTCTCCATACATGCATGTGTAGAGTTATAAAAACAATATTGAATTGCATATACAATAGCTTCTCTTTTTTAACCATTATATTTTGAATGTGCTCATCTGTTTTCTATTTGGTTTTTGCCTGTTTAAATGTTCATGTCTCATGTGCCCCCGAATGCTCTCAGCCCCAACTGTCCCCTGACACTTCATGCCCTGCTCAGTTTCAGCCATTGCACTGGTACATGACCCTATGGGGCCCAGCAGCCACATGCCTGGAGTCTCTGGCTCCTCCCACCATTGCCTAATTTGGATAAAGCAACCAATGCAGGGAGTCTGACTTCCCCACTGGCTGAAAAAAAGAGCCAAGGGCACACTCTTAAGTTTGGGAATGTTAACTCCCTGAGCAATGAACTTTGACCAGCAGTAAAAAACAGATTGGGATCAAGAGAGAAATTCTTGCTCAAAAAGTCTGAAGGCAAGCCATGTGAAGCAATGTCACTTTGCATTTGTACCTTCTTTTTTTTTAAGATTTCTTTTTTGATGTAGATCATTTTTATTTCTCTTTTTAATTTTATTTTTAAATTGGAAAATAATTGCTTTACAATGTTGTGTTGGTTTTCAGTCATAATTATACATATAACCCTCCCTTTTGAGCCAACCATCTTTAAAGCCTTTATTGAATTTGTTACAATATTGCTTCTGTTTTTATGTTTTGGTTTTTTGGCTGCAAAGCATGTGGGATCTTGGCTCCCCAAACAGGCATCAAACCCATACCTCCTGCATCACAAGAGGAGGTCTTAACCGCTAGATTGCCAGGGAAGTCCTTGCATTTGCCTTTTATCCTTTGCCTTGCTTCTTTTTGCCTCAGCCTTGCTGCCTTGGGGAGTACACCTTCTAATTAGGATTAGCACTTGAACCTGTTCTCATGATCTTTCGTCTATGGACCCCAGGCAAAGCACTGGGATAATATTGTATCATAAGGATATTATGACTTAGTAATTAATCTTCCATTGATAGCATTCAGGTCTTTCTAAATATTGTATATTTAAATGATGATGTTTTCAAATACTTACACAAGTATGTTTACACATAACTGATTATTTTCTAAAGATAAAGTCAAAAATGTAGGGTTTTGGAAAGTTGTACAAACATTTTTCGGGGTAAATAAGCTTTAAAAGTCATATTTAAGTTCATTAATTCTAGACTGTGTGAGTCAGCAAAGAAATTAGCTGGGAATTGCTGAATATACAATTTGAAATGGGAATCTTTTTCAGTTGAATATGTTAAAATTTAGAAACCACACAGCCAGTTCCAAGCTCAGTCTGGAGTTCCTGCCTCATTAAAAAAACAGGGAGCAAGTTGTAAGGTCTAAGAGTCTCCAGTATGTTTGGTGGGCTTTCTCCATTTTCCAGATAGCTCATATCCTTTTTGAACAGGTATCGTCTTTCAGAAATCTTGTTTTCTTTAAGCATGTAGTTTTTGCTTATGTATTTGTTTCATTTACACTCCAGAAACTTTTTGGAGCACATTCAGAAAGCAACAACAGCAAGTAGGTTTTGCTTCTTTCCCGTATACTCTGAAGAATCCTTGATGCCACCCTACCTAATTCAAGGGAAGATCTCCGTGACATTGCAGCTCATTATTTCTCTGTTAACTCCATTCTGAGAGGGCACAGAGTGATTAGGGGTCCAAGAATTTGCATGTGCTTCCGGCACTGCCATGACAGGCTGAATCAATAATACACAGGTGCTATGCCGATACGTATTTGGTGCCATTCTGATACCTATCTTCTCAGAGCATCATTTACTAACAGTATCATTCTGCGAGGAAGCTAGATGAAGTTGAAGTGAATATCTTCATATTTGAAGACAAGAAACTCCTGTCCTCACCCAGCCCTGTGTTCCGTGCTTGCAAGCTGTCACATCTCACCTGTCACCAGCATCTTGCATGTGGTGGCAGTGGGGGAGAAATTTTTAAAGTTTGTTTGATCTAAATATTTTTCTCCTTGAATTCAAAACTAAAAAGCACATGCCCCCAAACACTCTACTAGTATATATCTATCCTATGTACCCCAAGCACCACTTAGTGGTTATAAGTTGAGCTCCAATGTCAAAAATCTTTGTGTTCAAATTCTGGTTCCATCACGATGTGGCTTTGGCAAATGGCCTAGCATGGCTACTTTTTCATCATTTCTTCCATAAAATTGGGATAATAGCCACAGCTATTTCATTGAATTAGTATGAGAATTGAATGTGTTAATATATGTGACTCAGAAGAGCATTTGGCACAACATATGCATAGAGTAAAATAGAAACTACAGTAAAAATAAAAATAAATTATTATGTAGTAACTTCATGCCCAATATCATATTGACTACCTGGATAATGCTTGACTGAAATTATGTAACCTTACACCTCCTCCCATACTTCAAAAGACTTCCAAGTGAAAACAGAAGAGAGGAAAAACATTCATACTATTTCAATACCTAACAGGTTCCAGGGCTTCCCTGGTGGCTCAGTGGTAAAGAATTTGCCTAACTATGCAGGAAACCCAGGTTTGATCCTTGGGTCAAGAAGATCTTCCAGAGAAGGAAATGGCAACCCACTCCAGTAATCTTGCCTGGGAAATCCCAAGGACAGAGGAGCCTGGCGGGTTACAGTCCATGGGGTCACAAGAGTCAAATATGACTGAGCAACTAGACAACAACAACAACAACATGTTCCAAACACCCTGTTATTACACACTTCCTAAGTCTATTAATATCAAATATGCCACACGGTATCACATTATTATATATTTATACAAATGCACCCGTATCCCATGTTATCTCATTTTGTGGCATTTAAAAGATCGACAGTTTTATAACTGTGTCCTTAAAATCATTCTCAATTTCAATTCGTTTTTCAAGGTGTAATTTAAAGGGAAAGAGTATTTTATATCTCAGTCACCTTATAGCTCCATCTTGGACAGAGGAGCCTGGTGGGCTATAGTCCATAGGGTGGCAAGAGTTGGACAGAACTGAGCAACTAAACCAACACAGTCATCTTAAAAGGCCCTTATAAACTGTGTAGGTCCGTAACATCTAATAGATACTTTGTCTCTCTTTTACATATCTCATCTTTATTACCAAAATTAACATGTCTGTTCTGTTGATGAGGAAACGGAGGCTTAAAGAGTTTAGGAATCTTTACCAATATCACTGTGGAAAAGCATTAAAGTGAGAGCTGGCCAAGATTAGAAGCACTTTCTCCATCTCATGTGCCCTTCAGCATTCCCATCTTTCTCAGCTCTCTGTTTTGGTCCCTAGAAGTAAACACAAAGGCCTCAGGGTTCCTCCTCCCCAGGAATGTGGCACTGAACAGAAAACTTCAGCTCTAAATCCCTTCAGCAGAAAGCCCAGATTTCTGCAGTTTCATTTATTCCCTTGTCAGGCTGCCTGTCAAGGATTAAAACTCTATAACTTCATGTGTCTGAAGCCCAAAACTCTCAACATGTCATTCTATCTTTAAACACTCCTTTGTTTCTGTTCTTATCAGTCAGATGTATGTCTTACATCCTGTCTTTTAAGTTAAAATCCCTTTTCCTTCTTGATTTCTTTTCTAGCTTTTGGTCAGCCTGGCAATGAGAAATAGCCACACTTCTGAGTTGTTTGAAACAAATTCTGAAATCTGAGTCTACGGATTGGTAATTGCGGAGATAAAAGTCAGGTGTTATCAGTATCAAAATACATCCTGGTGAAATGTTTCCCACCTACATTTTGGTCATCTGGCAACTTTTTCTAATGAACTAAAACTATGTCTCTTAGCCCTGTAAAACGTTTAACCTGGGAAAAAATATTTATATTATATGCACATAGAGGCTGTTAATACATAAATTCATAGATACAACCTGAGGCTAGCCATTAAAGATGATGATTAGTCTAGGTATATAATAACAACTAATACTTATCAAGGACTTTACAATGCCAAGAGTTTCCCTGGTGACTCAGATAGTAAAGAATCTGCCTGTAACTCAGGAGACCCAGGTTCGATACCTGGGTTGGGAAGATCCCCTGGAGAAGGGAATGACTACCCACTCCCGTATTCTTGCCTAAAGAATCCCATGGACAGAGGAGCCTGGTGGGCTATAGTCCATGGGGTCACAAAGAGTCGGGCACAAACTCAGTGACCAACACTTACAATGCCAAGCCTAATTCAAAATACTTGGAATGACTAATGCATTTGGTCCTCTCAACAAAACTAGGAAGTCTAATCCCCACATTAGAGGGGAAATTGAAGTATAGAGGGATCTAGGAAGTCGCCTAAAGTCACAAAACTAGTAGGTGATAAAGAAGAAATGTGAACCCAGTAAGTCCAGCAGCAACACTCACAGCCCTAACCACTAGGAATAGTACCTTCCCACCCAGAAGGGGATTTTAAGGGAAGAAAGACCCATGTGAAAGAGGTGTTCATGTAATGATAGAGGGGAAAACAGAGAAAGCATTTCTTCTGCTGCCACTCAAGTCTCTAGACTCATTTCTGAGCCGTTAGCAAAAATTGACAGCACATCCTCCTGAGGGTTTCTGTGTGACTCCAGAGATAAATTATTCTTTTCGAAGGCAAAAGAAGAAATAGCAGAGAAGATATTTCTCCAGTTAGAGGCAGAAAATAAACAATGACATTTGATGGCATATGCAGCACCAGCACAGAGAATCCTTTTGAGAGACACTGGTATTTTCATAAATATACCATGTGCAAGGGCAGTCGTGGTCATGATCAAGTGACTTCCAGAGACAGTGTATCAAATTTGGGTATCAGAGCAAGAGAATAAGTAAGCATCTTATGTCACCTGGAGACTAGAGTTGCCGGACTGATGTGAGCACCATGTAAACCACGACTTGAGTCGGAAGTGCCCTGTGAGCAGTGGTGGACTTGAGTCAGTGAATTTCAGACTATTATTCCTTTATAATCCATATATAGACAAAGACTGGGGAAAACTCAAAATACTAGTAAATAAATTTTCTTATATCACACAGGTAGGGATAATTTTACCAGGGCAAAAATGTAAATTTAAAATTATGAGTATATGATACTAAAAAATAGCCAAATTCAAGATTTAGAAATAAGGATAATAGGTTGTTCTCATATGTTTCCTTTTTTTTTTTCATTGTTGTTTTGCCTCTTAAAGAGCATTTTGTCAGTGACCTTGGTATATTAGAAGATATCAAAGGCTTAAGAAAATTATGAGTATAAAAACACTGAAGGACAAAGGATAGACCAATTCATAGAATGCTAGGATAACCCACTATATCAACTGAGAACCACTACTTTGAAGCATAAAAACTTGGGGAGGGAAGAAACTTCTGTTAGTTTTCTTATTCAGATCTTAGAATGATTTCTATACCAACTTTTCCAATTTGCACAAGTTATACATGAAAGAACAGTTAAGAAATGGTTGGAAAATTGTGACCCATGGTACAAATGCTAAACATTAAGTTACAGTATGACAGAAAAACCAGAAAGGAAAGAAAAAGAACATCCCTGTATCCCATTAATTGAGTACATTTGGGAGGCATGGGTAGGAGAAACAAGGCCAATAACTAGAGTTCAAATTTTCCTGACATATAACTTAATTGACTCGTTGTCTTATAGACAGACCCCAAAACAAAATGAATCTAAGTTAGTTTCACCATAAGAAATCATAGTAGACCCATCAGTGAAATCAAAGGAAGATCAAAAGAATCAGTAACTATAACATGATAATTTATCCTTTGTTTTGTAAAATCCTTAGTAATTTAAGCCAAGTGATTACTGTGTCTCAAGATATCTTTTGCATCTTGCAGGATATTTTATCTGGGAGTCCCAGTGATAAAAGCAAAACACTCTTCCCTCATCCCTCCCACCATAACCATAATCCAACAACAGCAGTCCAATTTTGTCATATGACATACCAGATTTTCTTGGAAAGAATATTGATGGAACAATCGGATGTATTAAAGAGGACTTGAGCAGATATTTCTCCAAGGAAGACATACAAATGGCCAATAAGATAGAAAAGATACTGATCATAACTTACCATATGGAAGCACAAATCAAAATGACAAGATACCTGTTTACACTATACAGATGGCTATCTCTTTATTAAAAAAGAGAGAGAGATACTGGTGAAGATGTGGAGAAATTGGGATCCTTGTACATGGTTGGTGAGAATGCAATATTGTGTAACTGGTATGGAAAATAGTATAAAGATTCCTCAAAATTTATAGTAGAACTAACATGATCCAGCAATGTGATGGGGAAGTACAAACTTTGGGTTTAAGATTGGTTCAAGGATGTATTGTGCAACATGGGGAATATAGTCAATATTTTGTTATAACTATAAATGTATAACTTTTAAGACATAAAAATATTTTAATAAACATTAAAAAATTAAATCAGTATTTAATGCTATATACTGATGGCTTCACAGAGCAATTCTATTATTCATAAAACATATAATACTAATTTTTCTTCTCTTTTTTTTTCTTTTATTTATTTAACATTTATTGCTCAGCAAGTTCAAGGTACTCTTCTGAGTGCTTCTGATATCACATTTTCATATAGTCTTTATTAAATTTTCATAACAATCCTGTAAGGTAGATATTGTAATTATCCACAATTTATAGGTGAGACCACTTAGAGGCTGAGAAATTTAGGAATTTTCTAAAGGTCATACAGTTGTTAAGTGATATAGATGGACAAAAAAACAGATAATTTAGCTCGAAAGACTGAGCTCTTCACCATCACACCACTGTTTCCTTGCTAAGAAAATCATCAAATTGTATATAAAGACATACACCAAAAAAGTTCAGTACAGAATTTTTATACTAGTAAAACATCAGATACAAGTTAAATTGACAATCACAGGAGAACATTTAAACAAATTACAAATCATATGATAAATTACTATTAAACTATATTAAATCTCTTTTAAGAGTGCTCAAAAAAAAAAGCCTCACACATTATGTTAAGGAAAATAATCAAGACATAATTTTAAAAATTTTAGTTATATAAATATAAATTCATATATCCATATATATAAATATTTTAAAATTAGGAAAGAACATTTGTCAAAATACTAAAAGAATTATCTTTGAATGGCAGAAATATGAACTTCAAAGATTTTCTTACTTCTTGTTTGCTAAATTTTTCAATATATTACTTACACATTATTAAACTAATAGTAGCTTATGGAACTATTCTTAATGCTTTGTGTTAGATAAGAACTTCATATTCTTTTTACTAATTTAAAACCAACTTAGTATTTATTCTACTGGAAATATAAAGTTGTTTTATTAACTATAGTCTAGAACTAATAAGCTATTTATTTTGTTCATTCTAGTTTTAAACAATAAATAAACTCATGATAACATAAAAAAATTAACTATATATATTTTAAAATTACATTCCTTCCTAAGCAACCCCAATTCCAAAGAATAGAAAATTGAATACATGTAGTGCTAAGTTAGCAGACACTACTCCTCATTAAAGCATCTCTTAGTTTTGTCAATAAAATAAATTGAATACATGAGACAAGCTGATTGAACCAATATGAATAGATAACTTTTAAACAGTATCATTCTAAATGATAGATATAAATTAGAGATATAGACAATCACTATTAGAACACCACAATGATAACTGCTGCACACAAAATTTTTGAATGGATGAGAAACTTTAAAGATAAATAGGATATTTCCATGGCTTAAAGGTACCTCTCCCTAAAACTTATTTATTATCAGTGGTTTAACATATGTCCACAATTTGATAATCTTCCTTCCATAATGAAGAACTTAATTCCCCATTCCCTCAGTGTGAAATTACTGTGCGCTTAGTGATTCCTTGAAATGAATGGAGTATGGGAAGGGAAAAAATGGTAACTTTAAAATAGAGAAACCTGGCATACACCACTTTAACCAAGTGACTTCATGAGCCATGTTGATATCGTGTATCCTCTGATGTCATGGGTTGAAAAGGGTACCTGGTCTCTGTGATACTGTTGCCAGATCCCATAACCCCAGTCTAATCATAAAGAAAATATCAGATAAAACCACACTGAGGGTGAGAGAGTCAATTCCTAGGCAGGTTGACAAGAAGCCCAGCATCCCAGAGGAGGAGAGAGAGGTCTGCGGCTCTCAAGGAGGAAGAAAGGACAAATGTCTTTTTTTTTTCTCTCTCTCTACATTCCTTAGTCTAAGTCACAGAAAACATTTTTGTTTTCTCTAAGCCCAGAACTGAGGATTATACAACAACTCAGTTTAAACTCTACACTAAGGATTATATAACAATAGTGTATCCTGCTTGAGGACAGTTTCTCCTTGAAAACCTTCTGACCAACCCTGTCATCTTAAAATGTATATTGTGGGAGTGGCTCTGGCAAGATCTTTACAACCTTGAGACATTCTTTTGATTTCTTGTAATAACCAATTTAAAAAGTATATAATTCCCTTGCTGAGACTAGTGAGGGGGGCGCCCTCCATCCCCACTTCTGATGTCTATGTCAGAAGCTTCCTTTGTCCATTTTCATAGTTGGATGAAATACTGCTACACAAAAGCTCTTGAGTGATCAAGCCTGGTCCCTGGTCCCAAAGCTAAATCTTCTTTTTCAGAGATCATGGATCTGACACCATTCGCTGTAAGCTGTCAAGGGTATGTTCTATAAGACACCTGACCAGTATTCTTCAATAGAGTCAAGCTCATGAAATACAAGGAAGGACGAGGAAGTATCACAGACTGTAGGAAATCAAGGAGACAGAACTAAATATCCTAGAAAGGATCTTGGGTTAGAAGTAGCACGTCTGTAGGAAAACTGATGACATCAGAATAAAATCCGTAGCTTAGTTTATGGATTATTCCAATGTTCATTTCTCCGTTTTGATAAATGCACCATGGTTATGTACATGTTTAACATCAGAGCAAGTGGGTAAAGGGTATCTGGGAACTAACTGTACTAGCTTTGAAATTCAGAGCTCAACTTGAGAGGCTCATAGAAATGGGGGCTAGATTTCCTTGAGGAACTGGGTATCATCTCATGCTCACTGTTTCATGCTGACCACAGCAAGTGGATCAGTGAGTGAATCATTCAACATTATTTTTAAGGAGTATTGTATCACACCTTGTCCCAACTGATTCTGTGGCCAGCTTGACTGATTGATGCCTTCTACTGGGAAGGGGCAGAACTGCTTCCTCTGTGGGTTCATCCTTTAAACTGCCAGAAGTTAGTGCCAAAGATCCGTCCTTTCTCTCAGCTCTGATCTAAGCATTTAACTAATCCTCCTTTAGAAGTCTTTTCCTTCCTTCTTTGTGTCCTCTATTTCCAAATAGACATTTGGAGTCCACCTCTCCATCCCCACTTTGACATTTTTTGAAGATCTTCCTTGCGTCATTCTATCCCATCTGGTCTCCTCTCTCTGTTAATTTCTCTTGATAAAACTTGACATGGGACAGTCTGTGCTCAACAAAAATCTATTTGTTCCCCTACATTTACCAGCCTCCCTGACAGTTAGGCTGTGGCGATATGATTAGTTCTGGTTCGTGAACTATAAGGAGAAGGGACACGTGTCACTTCTGGCTAAGCCCGTTAAGAGTCCATGTGTTTCTCTCCCTCTCAGCTCTCTCGTCCCATCCTGTTCTCCTGATCTCGTTTTACCTCTAACTCCAGCTCCAGTGCTTGGCCCCAGCCCCAGAAATCTTAAGGCCAAGTACTCCAGACTGCATACCTGCAGGATAGATAAGGACCACAAAAACCATATACAACTTTGAGTGAAAAGAAAAATCTCCATTTTGTTAAGTTGATGACATTTTTGTATTTTCTGTTACACTAAGAACTATTAATTACACTGTCTAGAATAATCTTCCCCCTCTCTACCCCCCTAGAAAAACTGTGATAAAGTTCTGTTCCTATAAATCTATCCTACCCCATTTTTCTCAAAAGGAACTACCTTCTCCCATTCACTTTGTGGAATCCTTCCTATTGACCCTAAACTACTCTCTTTAATTTCCTGTATCTTTAGTATTTACCACCATTATAATTGATAAGCTGAGAAGAGAGTCCCTCTTACTATCCTAATCTGGGCCAAATTCTCTACAAAATAAGAAAACAATAGACTAAAGCTACATGTGAATGCCTTACCAGGAGGATCAATCTAAGGGCAGCAAGTGTGAGGGAAATGGCAAGTGAGGCAGAAACAGGAAATCAACGGCCAACGACAAGGAGGCACATGGCTAAGCTTGTTTCACCAGGAAACCCCAGCCAGCTTCTCAGCCATGCGGGGCATCTCTGGAGAGTCTGGGTGGAATCACTGTGCGTGGAAACATCCTGAAGAGGGGTGCAGGGCCCAGACTCTGTCTGCTGGCTTATTCCTGTCAAAGCTTGCCCCACATTGTCGGGTTGTGTAAATGGACAGCTCTAGGCTGGTTCTCATGCCCCAACATCTGGGGTTTTATCTGAGACCAGAAGTGGTGGAAGGCACTGCTATCTGCTGGGGCCCAGTCAATTTGTTCAAGGTGTCAAAGTTGACATGATCCCTGCCATGGCAGAGATTATGCTGGGGCCTGGCTAAGATATCCAGCGCTGCTAGAAGATGAGGAAACTACAGCAGTGATGGCCAGGGCCCTCTATTTGACAAACAGCCAAGAGCCAGGCAAGAGGCGGGGCTGAGCAAACACAGAGAGGAAGATAAACCAGGACCAACCATAATTGCTTGCTCCCAAATGATGTACCATCTACTTTCTCAAATAATTAGTCTCTACACCTGTGCTCAGTTGTGTCAGACTCTGGAACCCCATGGACTACACCTAAGGGTTACTAAATCCTCAGCTATAGAGGGCTTCACTATATATGAAAAGCCAAGTACCAAATGACAGGAAGGCCAAGTTGAAAAATTATAACTGAGCAGTGCAAAAAAGTATCACAATGCAACTAAAGTCCTTTAATAAAACATTTGTATCCAAGTGTTCACTCATCCTCTCCTTGAAATTAAACACAAGAGCCACAAAGCCAGCTGGAATATCTCTTTACAAAATATAGCTGTGCTTTCTCTGAGCCATTCCTTTCTAATATCTTTTTGGTTATTTTCCATATCTGAGTCTGGAGCGAGCCAATGAGATAATGTTTGTACAGGGTATGCAAACTGCAGCAAGGTCTGCAGACCTAGTAAGTTTAGGAGCGTAAGAGGCATGTGGTGTGATTTTAGCTGTAAAAAGCACCTCAGTGACATGACAGACAGCAGAAGCTGTTTAGCGATTTGGAATTGGTGGCATTTCCACTTCAGCAGCATTTCCACTTCAGCTATGGGACCTCTGACAACACAAGGTGTCCATGTTCTCGGGATATATTCTGATGCCACAGAGGGAAAAAGGTGCTAATTGGTCCACGCTGGGCTTGGGCAGCAGAAGCAGATGCTTAGGTCCCTAAAGGCTTCTCTGCCTTGGGAATGCTGATTAAAAAATCAGTTGTCTACATGACATGTGTGCATGTGTGTTATTACTTCAATCGTGTCTGACTCTTTGCGACCCTATGGACTGTAGCCTGCCAGGCTCCCCTGTCCATGGGACTCTCCAGGCAAGAATACTGGAATGGGTTGTCTTGCCCTCCTCTGGGGGATCTTCCTGACCCAGGGATGGAACCTGTGTCTCTTACGTCTCCTGCATTAGAAGGTGGGTTCTTTACCACTAGCGCCAACTGGGAAGCCCAGAATGTGGTCACCATTTACTATTTCAGCATAAGTTTGAGAGTCAAGGGAAAAAAGTATTTGTGACCTGTATGTCCTTGGACAAGTTATTCAGTGTCATTGGGGCTCAGTTTTCTTACTTGTAAAATAGGTGTAATAGTAATTCTTGCCTCACAAGATTATTATTAAGACAAGTGAGTTATTATTTATAAAATGCTTGCATATAGTAAGTGCACACAATCTTTTAGACTGTGGAGGCAGTTAAAAGACCAGTGATTGCCAGAAGTCAGGGAAGAGGATGTATGCACAGAGCTCAGAGGGTTTTTAGAGCAGCAGAACTAATTCTGTATGATATTACAATGGTAGATACATACCATAGAACATTTGTCCAAGCCCATAGCATGTACAATCAAATACTTTGGCCACTGTGAAGAGCCAACTCATTGGAAAAGATCCTAACACTGGGAAGGATTGAGGACCAAAGGAGAAGGGGGCAGCAGAGAATGAGATGGTTAGATAGCATCACCGACTCAATGGACATGAGTTTGAGCAAACTCCAAAAGATAGTGGAGGAGAGAGGAAGGTGGCGTGCTGTAGTCCATGGGGTTGCAAAGAGTCAGACACGATTTAGTTACTCAACAACAACAACAAGAGAATGTACTGATACAACGCCAAGAACGAATCCTAATGTAAACTACAGTCTCTGGGTAATAAGGACAGGTCAATGTAGGTTCATGGATTGCAACAAATGCGCCGCTGCTCTGAGGAATGTCAAAACTGTGGGAAGTTGTTAGTGTCTGGGGTAGAGAGGGTGTGTGGGAACTGTCTGTGATTTCTACTCAGTTTTGCTGTGAACCTAAAACTACTCCTGAAAATAGTTTATTAGTTAAAATAAAAACAGGCAACACAGGTAAAAACACAGGTGGCTCAAGACTATTAGGGATATGGCAGGCAATAAATAGTATCTACTCATATTTTATTTATCAATAATATTATTTCTAAAAAGTCTCAAAATTGTTAAGAATTTTTAGAGCTGAAGATGCCACTTCACAGTGATATAATGAAAGTTCACAACTAAACTGCTTCAAACAGCTACTAGACTTCTGTTGGCTTGTAAGCCACTTGTGCCTGCCTCCTCAGCACCACTCAGTGTGATCAGTCCTCTAGGCTACAAATTCAATTGCCTCTTCTGTTTAAAATGTACATATGGCAAAAAGGTGAAACAGAGCTAACTGTAAAGTACAAAAACAAAAGTTGGCCCTGTACATCCTTAGTCCAATTCTCCAGAGTCATACACTAACACTTTCTTTTGACCTCTATTAAAAAAGAGGAACAGGAAATAGCAAAATGATAAAACAGCATGTATTTTGTACATTTATTTTACTTACAGGTGGGACTACTAAATACAGTATTTTCACCTTTTTCTAGCTTAATAATATACCTTGACACTTTTCCAAATTGGCACATAGACATCTTCACAAGACTACAAACTATTTCTCTCACTGATTTGTAACTAAATTCACCAGCTATCAATACTTTCTTGAAGTATTTTCTTTGCATGATTGACAAAGGAAGGAAGAACTCCTTAGAGTGTGATATTCCTTGTCATTACTATTATTCTTTCAAAGTTATTAGAATGATTACAGTTAGAAATTAGATTTCCCAACTACATAGGGTTCTCAGCAAAGACAGTATTCACATACATTTTGAATTAATAGACATGAGAAATCTATATGCTAAGGGAAATAAATCAAAGACAAATAATGTGTGAATCACTTAAATGTGGAACCTAAAAATTACGACAAACTAGTGAATATAACAAAAAGGAAGCAGGCTCACAGATACAGAGAACAAACCGGGTTCCAGTGGGGGCAGAGGGGTAATAGAGAGTCAGGAGATGAAGAGGGACGAATTATAAGGTGTAAAATAAGCTATAAGTACATTTTGTACAACACAGAGAATATAGCCAATATTTTGTAATAACTATAAATGGAGTTGTTGCTGTTCAGTGACCATGCGGTGTCCAGCTTTTCGTGACCCCATGGATGGCAGCACGCTGGTCTACCCTGTCCTTTACCATCTCCTGGAGTTTGCCCAAGTTCAGGTCCATTGAGTTCATGATGCCATCCAACCATCTCTTCCTATGTCACCCTCTTCTCCTTCTGCCTTCAGTCTTTCCTTCTGCATCAGGGTCTTTTCCAATGAGTCAGCTGTTCACATCAGGTGGCCAAAGTATTGGAGCTTCAGCATCAGATCTTCCAAAGAGGATTCAAGGTTGATTTTCTTAAAGATTGACTGGTCTGATCTTGCTTTCCATGGGACTCTCAAGAGTCTTTATAAATGGTGTATAAAAATTTTGAATCACTATATTATACATCTGTAACATATAGTATTATATGTACATGCAGCCTGCCAGACTCCTCCATCAGTGCTATTTTTCCAAGCAAGAATACTGGAGTAGGTTGCCATTTTCTTCTCCAGGGGATCTTTCCAACCCATGGATCAAACCCGAGTCTCCCACATTGCAGACAGAATCTTTACTATCTGAACCACCAGGGAATCTCTGGTAACATATAGCATTATATGTACACACTGCTATATTTAAAATGAGTTACTAACAAAGACTTACTGTATAACACAGGGAACTCTGCTCAATGTTATGTGGCAGTCTGGATGGGAGTGGAGTTTGGGGAAGAATGGACATATGTATACCTATGGCTGAGTCCCTTTGCTGCCCATTGTTAATCAGCTATCCTGTAGTATAAAATTTTTAAATATTAACAAAATTGTGAATCACTATATTATATACCTGTAACATATAGCTGTATAGCAACTATACTTCAATTTAAAAATGAAAATCTAAAAAAAAATTACTTAGAATTTTTAAATATTTATTTTAAAATAAGTATTGGGCACTGCAAAGACGAGAATTTTGGAAGCCATCACACCCATATATACCCGCTACTGCCTTGTTAGTATAAAAGTGGTGTTGAACAACTGAATCCTAATGTTGTAGATCAGGCACCAAAATGTAATTGACATGCAAAAGCCACTGGCAGAATTAATAATCATGATAAAAAACCATGAACAACTGATTTTAATGACCAGATAAGGAACTTATTTCCAGTCACCCACTGAGAGAAACTAATCTTCCTTCACATCCTGATCTACTGATACATTCAGTCTGGGCTGTAATAAGCTCTTAATAATAAATAATCTCACTATGGATAAAATTCTGCTGAGCAGAAAATGGAGGATTATAGAACATTTCAGAAAGAATTCATTTTCATTTTCCCCTCACTTCGTCACCCTTTAGTTAATTTTCTATAAATACTAGTCGATTGTTGCCGCCGCCTTAAGGTTTAAGAGGATGTGCACACAAGTGTGAAAGTACTCGATACTGTCCCAGATAAAAGGCACGTGGGAGGGGCATTAGAGTACAAACACAAAACACACAGACTGACAGATATCTATATTAATAATCCTTACAGAAAACCATCTGTTAATGATGGATTCATCCATTCTGGAGCCATAGGATAAAGTGATAACTATAGACCATTTTGAACTGTGGTGTTGGAGAAGACTCTTGAGGGTCCCTTGGACTGCAAGGAGATCCAACCAGTCCATTCTGAAGGAGATCAACCCTGGGATTTCTTTGGAAGGAATGATGCTAAAGCTGAAGCTCCAGTACTTTGGTCACCTCATGTGAAGAGCTGACTCATTGGAAAAGACTCTGATGCTGGGAGAGATTGAGGGCAGGAGGAGAAGGGGACGACCCGGGATGAGATGGCTGGATGGCATCATGGACTCGACGGACGTGAGTCTGAGTGAACTCCGGGAGATGGTGATGGACGGGGAGGCCTGGCGTGCTGCGATTCATGGGGCCGCAAAGAGTCGGGCACAACTGAGCGACTGAACTGAACTGAACTGATGCACTCATAATTTGCACAAATGAACCTGTGCACACTCACATACACACTGCACTTTTGCTCAGTAATGAATATTCTATTAATAATAACTGAGTATTCCATGCCACAGGGCAGTGAATAGAAACATGTATTTTTCTCGTATTGTTAAGGGTATCTCAGGTAGATTAAGCAATTTGATGAGAAACTTTAAGACAAAGTCTTAGAAATCACAGTTGTGGGCCATTATGCTGCCCTTGAGTCAACTGACCCACTACTGAAGAAGGAAAGAAGAGAAGAAAAAGAGGAGGGGAAAAAGAGAAAAGGACTGACACAAAGAAATTCATTCATTTGCTCACCCATTAATATCACTGAACACCTACAAAGTGTTCAGGCACTGCGCCAGCAACCAGAGACACAAGGTGACCGTGTCTGCCATTGAGAAGCTCAAAGTCTCATGAGAGTGACAGCCAAGAAATGAGCCAGTCTTTCCCAGCCAGACTCAGAGGAAGCCATTGCATCTCTCTTGTTCCTACTGCAGTAGGGACAGTGCCCATGATGGTGTGAATATGGAAAGAACTCAGGCTGGGACTTTGCAAAGACCGGGGTTTAAAATGTTCTCTCCATCCTTACTGGCTCATCTTGGCTATGTCTTTTAGCTTGTCTGAGCTGTAGCTTCAGCTTCTTTAAAACGGGAATAAAAATCTTCTTAGGAGGATAAACAACTATAAGGAAGCACACGGAAGCTTCTAGGACAAAGCTGTTTGGTTTTGCTGCCCTTCCTTGTCTGTGTCCCCAGCGGACTGCCCCTGGTCAGTAGCGGTAGCTTTACAAGCTGCAATGTAGAACCCACCACAATTGGAGAAAGAATCCTGGATCTCAGAGCTAGGTCCCAGCACCAAACCTCCCCAAGGAGAGCATCCAGATCAATCTATGGGGCTCGCACTCCTACTTCAGTCTCTCCTAGAAGCACAATCCTGGTTGATCATCCACTGTCACCAGACTCTCCTCCCCTTCACTGCTCTGTATTTTCCCTAACGAGGCTCAACCTCCCACTCTTTTCCTCTCTCTCACTTCCACCGTGCCCTGGGGGAGAGTCCGCCTGTGATCAACAAAGATCCTTACACTCACCAGTTCTCTGTTTGCTCCCTTTATGTTGGACTGAGCTGGCCCCAGGAACACTGCTTTCCAAGCATCCTTCTCAGTTTTTCTTTAATCCTCCTGTTCCTGAGGGTTAGAAGAGAGACAGCGTGTCTTCCTGGTCCCTACTGCTGCTTCCAGATCATTACACCTGGTGCTCTTTCCATCCTGTAAGATCCTCTGCTCCTCTTAGGCATCCTGTCTGCTTATCTGACCCCCTTCTACCTCAGTCCTGCCTCCGTGATCTGATGACATCCTTCTGCCACTGATGTCATCTCCCTACTTACACTTGCCTGCTCCACAAACCACTTCAATGACTTCAGCACCGGGCTTTTGATTTCTTCCCTTCCTTGTCTACAACCAGCCTTTCTTCGGCTCTTGCAGCTACCCCATCCCACTGTCATCTCCAGAAACTGCATCGTCCCTCACATCTAGCTGTTTCTTCACCACTATTTGTTGTTGCCTTTTAATATGCCTCCTTTTAAATTTAACTTATCTGAGTGGGTTTCTGTTTCTTGATATTTAAAAAATCCCACTAATGCCTCAACTGAAAATTTTAAAATTAGAGGTAGCTTCACTTAATCTGCGCTAAAAACCTCTTATTTTGAAATAATGTAGATACTGCTTTTGTCCTTTGAAAACAAATCCTCTGCTTCTGCTGAGAGGGCTTCCCTGAGAGCTCAGCGGTAAAGAATCCACCTGCAATGCAAGAGACCTTCATTCAATTCCTGGGTCGGGAAGATCCTCTGGAGAAGGGATATGCTACCCACTCCAGTATTCTTGGGCTTCCCTTGTGGCTCAGCTGGTAAAGAAACTGCCTGCAATGCAGGAGACCCTGGTTCTATTCCTGGGTTGGGAAGATCCCCTGGAGAAGGGAAAGGTTACCCAGTCCAGTATTCTGGCCTGGAGAATTCCATGGACTGTATGGTCCATGGGGTTGCAAAGAGTGGGACATGACTGGGCAACTTTCACTTTCACTTTCTGCTGAGAGCCACTAGGACCCAGAGTCCATGGCCAAGTTTGCAACATATCCCAAGATCTATGAATTTCAAAAATGCAATGGACTGAATATTTGTGTCACCTGAAATGTACATGCTGAAATCCTAACATTCAATGCAATGATATTTAGAAGTAAGGCCTTTGGGAGGTAACTGGGTAATAGGGGTGGAGCCCTTGTGAATGGGGTTAGCCCTTTAATAAGAGACCAGAGAGTTGGCCGGCTCTCTTTCCACCATATGAGGATAGAGGTGGAAATGAGGAGTCACCAGTCTGTAGGCCCAAAGAGAGCCCTCCCCAGAACCCAACCATGCTGACACATGATCTCAGACTTCCAACCTCCAGAACTTTGAGAAATACATTTCTGTAGCTTATAAGCCACCCAGTCTATGGTACTTTGTTGCATCAGCCTTAACCGACTAAGGCGGGGAGGACCAGTGGTGGCAAAGGAGACCAGCTTCTGCTCCAATTTCCCCAGCTGCTGGACATGCCTTCCAGACCACTCCTCGCAGAATCAAAGGGTTGGATTTACCCCAGAAAGTGCCATGGAGCAAGTTCCATGTGAGAATGAGATGCAGACATTTTATATTAGCAAGAACGAATTGTGAAACTAAAAAAGAATTTCTAAAATATCAATAAATACGTATTTTTTAAATTTAACCAACATGCTGTAAGAAAGATGTGATCTTTTTCTAGCTTTTGAAAACATTATAAAATTATTGTCATATAAAGAAATGATTAAAAATATGCAGCTAAAATATATGCAAAAATACTTATTACAGAGATATACCTAGGCAGATGAATATTATTAATAGTAATAAGATTGCATATTTTTGAATTGCATGGTACTGATGGCATTTGTCAGCTTTTTAAAATTTTTTAAAAGTATAAGTTAAGATTTCTCATTCTAAATAAACGTTCACTCTCACACCTCACTTTATATTCATAATTTGGTATTATTTTTCTTAATTATGATTTCCAAAGCTGCTCAGCTTGCAGACTCCATAACACTTGAGTCCACTGACATCCAAATGTTACGTATTTGGAAACCGAGGCTCAGAGAAGTTACAGAAGCAGCCTCAGGCAGAAGAGCTGAATGAGGAGCCATGATTCAAACTGAGTATGTCTGGACTACTGCGTGTTACGTGTTCTTTTGATCTGCCACAAAATTTGACTCCAACTATAATTACTGATATACATTTGAAATGAGTTTAAGGTTTTTACACCCATTTCCCTGACGAGACTCTCAGCTCCCTGACAGTAGGGACTATACCATATCCTATTATTCCCCCAGCATTTATTTCAATAACATGTAGTAAATTACTCGTTAAAAGTTTGATCAAAGGATGAATGCCTAGGTGAATAAACGAGCTTTTTTATCCCTACTTTTCATGTGTCCCACTGATGCAGGGGAAGGCCAGACAGTAACTGGCCATCTGAAGAAAGAAACACATGGGTCTTTGCACATATGACTCCCAATCCTTAGTTCAGGGCCTCCAAGGAGTCAGGACACTATTGCAGAAGCTTCATATGTGCCACACCATTTGTAAATAAATAAGTGCCTTATTTTCAGAAAAATTTGCCCCTTCTGTGAAAGTGAGCAAATTTTTCTGAAAACATAGAATTCCTTATATATGGATCAAGCTGGGAACTACTTAATCTCACTAAAAATCCAACACTTTTTCCTGTCACTCGAAACAGGAGTGTCACAGTGAGATTCAATAGTTTCAAAGTCCAGGGAGAGAAGACTGACACAAAAGGTCAAGGATGAAACACAATGTCAAGAAAAGTAGACAGTCTGAGACTGAGAGTAGAAGCTGGTTCCTCAGAGAAAAGAGAAAATTGGTCTCAAAATGGGAGGAAGCTTAGGCACAGCAGAAATCAGTGGACAAACAGACAAAAGGTACAGAACATGAGGTGATATCTAGAAACAGGTTTTAAAGTGGTTGAAAGTGCTATCAAATATTATACACCATGCCTGACCCTTCCAAGTCCTATTTCTTAGCAGCCTTTGCTGTGTCCAGAACTACTTGTCATGTGGACAGGGAGCCAATAATACCACTTCCTTTCCAAGTATAGTTGATATCTTGATTCCAGGGTCTGCATATCTGGGAAGTCAATCAACCATGGATGGATCATGGGTGAGGAATTCATGGATATGCAGGCTCTACTGTTCTCCACCCCTTTATATAAGGGACTTGAGTATCCTCATATTTCGGAATCTGTGGGAGCTCCTGGAACCAATTCCCCAAGGATGACAAGGGATGAGACTGTAGTCACAGCTCTCCAGGACCCTTCTTTCATATTCAGAGAAGGGCACTTGAAATCAGGCTTCCCTGGTGATTCAAATGACAAAGAATCTGCCCACAAGGCGGGAGACCTGGATTTGATCCCTAGGTCAGGAAGATCCCCTGGAGAAGGAAAAAGCAATCCACTCCAGTCTTCTTGCCTGGAAAATTCTATGGACAAAGGAGCCCGCAGGGCTACTCTCCATGGGCTGACAAAGAATCGGCCAGGACTGAGCAACTAACACACATTTGATACCAGATGCTTGAATCAGCCAAACACAGGGCAGGAGGACCAAATTCGGCAGCACAGCAAGAAGGAACCAGAGGAGATGAAACCAGCGCCCAGTTTCATCTTCCAGCATCAGTGAGCATCGAAATCAATCAGTGCGGAAAACTGTCAGTTCAACATGACATTTCAGCTTTATTCCCTAACGCTTCTTTGTGTGTGTGCTTATGTGGAAAAAAATAGATAGAAATACGGTTAACTTGTGGTTCTTTTTGATTTGGAGTTTGAGGGATTTTCCAAGTAATGAAAAAGCCTGGCCACCTGGGGCAAAGATATTCACTCAGTGAGCAGGAAAAAATATTGCTCAGAGAAAAATGAATTGAGAGCTCCCTGAGAAAGTACCTACTACTGAAGACAATTTCTTTCCTGGAATTACACAAAGCTCAGAGGATAAAGCCCCAGAGGAGCTGTGGGCCTGGAGGCCCTAGAAGATTTAGGCATGGCCATCTTAGAACTATGTGAGCAGAATCCCCAAGCCTGTCAGGTCTCCTCCTATATCCTGGCCCAGGCTGGGTGTTATGGGTTGAATTGTGACCTTCCTCCTCCCAGAAAATATCTGTGTTGGAGTCCTAACCCCCTCTACCTAAGAATATGACCATACTTGAAAAGAAGATCATTGCAGAGGTAATTAGTTAACATGATGTCTTACTGGAATCCAGGAGTCCCTAAGCTAGCACGTGTGTGTGTGTGTGTGTGTGTGTGTGTGTGTGTGTGTGTTTGTGTTTGTCACTCAGTCATATCCAACTTTTTGTGATCCCATGGAATGTAGCCACCCAGGCTCTTCTGTCCTTGGGTATTCTCCAGGCAGGAATACTGGAGCGGGTAGTAGCCATTCCCTTCTCCAGAGGATCTTCCCAACCAAGGGATCGAACTCCGGTCTCTTGAATTGCCGAAAGATTCTTTACTCTCTGAGCCATCAGGGAAGTTCTTATAAGAAGCAGGCAATGTGAAAACACAGAGACACACAGGGTGAGCCTGAAGTTACACAGCTGCAAGCCAAGGAACACCAAAGATTGCCAGCAAACCACCAGAAACTAGAGGGAGGGAAGGAAGGATTTTTCCTTATATGGCCATGCCTACACCTTCATTTTAACTTTCAGCTTCCTGAATTGTGAGATAGTAATTTCTGTTGTTTTAAGTCACTTGGTTTGTGGTACTTTGCTCTGACAGCCCTAGGAAAATAATATACTTGAATAAGATGTTGTTTAGTCATAAAAGTGTCGAGCTCTGCGACCGCAAATACTGTAGCCATCCGGGCTCCTCTGCCCACGAGATTTCCAAAGCAAGAATACTGGAGTGGGTTGCCATTTCCTTCTCCAGGGGATCTTTGCAACCCAGGGTTTGAACCCATGTCTCCTATACTGGCAGGCAGATTCTTTACTGCTGAACTACCTGGGAAGCCCTGGGGTAAGATGAAGTGACCCTAAATGTCCTGGTCCAGATGAAAGGTATAGGAGGAGAATATTCCACTGGAGGAATACTGTATACTCACCCTAGACTGGGAGGAAGTCCTGTGTCTGTGAGCATGTATGTTTGTGTGTATGTGGATATGTATGTACATGTATAATATGTGTGTATCATTTTAATAAGGAAGATCAAAACCCATCATAATGAATCCAAAGTATTTTCAAACAATCAAAGTTGTCTACATAACCATATAAAACTATTTAAAACCATAAAAGATGATGCTGTTAAAGGGCTGCACTCAATGTGCGAGCAAGTTTGGAAAACTCAGCAGTGGCCACAGGACTGGAAAAGGTCAGTTTTCATTCCAATCCTAAAGAAAGGTAATACCAAAGAATGCTCAAACTACCATACAATTGCACTCATTTCAAATGCTAGCAAGGTAATGCTCAAAATCCTTCAAGCTAGATTTCAACAGTATGTATACCGAGAACTTCCAGATGTAAAAGTTGGATTTAGAAAAGGCAGAGGAACCAGAGATCAAATTGCCATCTGTGGGATCATAGAAAAAGTAAGAGAATTCCAGAAAAACATCTACTTCTGCTTCATTGACTACAGTAAAGACTGTGGCTGTGTGGATCACAAAAAACTGTGGTAAAATCTTAAAGAGATGGGAATACCAGACCACCTTACCTGTCTCCTGAGAAACCAGAATGCAAAACAAGAAGCAACAGTTAGAACCAGACATGGAACAACAGACAAGTTCCAAATTGGGAAAGGAGTACATCAAGACTGTATATGTCATCCTGCTTATTTAAGTTATATGCAGAGTACATCATGCGCAATGCTGGGCTGGATGAATCACAAGCTGGAATCAAGATTGCCAGGAGGAATATCAACAACCTCAGATATGCAGATGTTACCACTTTAATGGCAGAAAGTGAAGAGGAACTAGACAGCCTTTTGATGAAGGTGAAAGAGGAGAGTGAAAAAGCATTCAAAAAGACTAAGATCATGGCATCCGGTTCCATCACTTCATGGCAAATAGATGGGGAAAAAGTGGAAAAAGTGGCAGATTTTATTTTCTTGGGCTGCAAAATTACCTCAGACAGTGACTACAGCCACAAAACTAAAAGACACTTGCTCCTTGGAAGAAAAGCAATGACCAACCTGGACAGCATATTAAAAAGCAGAGACAGTACTTTGCTGTTAAAGATACATCTTGTCAAAGCTATGGTTTTTCCAGTAGTCATGTATGGATGTAAGAGCTGGACCATGAAGAGGGTTGAGTGCCAAAGAATTGATGCTTTTGAATTGCGGTGCTGGAGAAGATTCTTGAGAGTCCCTTGGACAACAAGAAGATCAAACCAGTCAATCCTAAAGGAAATCGACCCTGAATACTCATTGGAAGGACTGATACTGAAGCGGAAGCTCCGATACTTTGGCCATCTGATGAGAAGAGCTGACTCATTGGAAAAGATCCTGATGCTGGGAAAGATTGAAGTCAGGAGGAGAAGGGGATGGCAGAGGATGAGATGGTTGAATAGCATCATTGACACAGTGGACATGAGTTTGAACAAACTTCAAGAGATAGTGAAGGACAGGGAAGCCTGGCAGGCTTCAGTTCATGGGGTCACAAATAGTGGGACATGACTTAGTGGCTCAACAATAACAACATAACCATAACTGGCAATCACTGGTTTCAAGGAATCCAAAGTGAAAGAAAAAGGAAGAACAGTGAAATGTTCCCAAGGAAAAAATCATTTCAAGGCAATTTATCATCTTAAGACCATGAACTTGAACAAGCATTGTTAAATAGTATATCATCAGCAAGATAAGGTATCAGTAAATGAGGAATACCAGTAACTATGTGCTTTAGGTGTGCAAGACCCAGGTTCAAATCCTCACTAAATCAATGATTGTTTTGTAAGCTTAGGCAAGTTATAAACTCCCTATATCAGTTACCTGTAGTCAATATACTAATGTGTAAACAACTGCCATTTATTCTTGCTCATGTCTATACCAGTTACTTAGAGACTAGGTGATCTGGACCCGGTGGGTCCAGTCTCAGCATCAACTGCAAGTGGGAATCACATTGTCTCCCTGTGACTCTCATGTTCTGTATACCAGCAGCAGCTATTAGGAGCTTGCTCTTATAGTAATGGCAGAAGTATACATACACCAGACATTCCTTTGGCCTTGGCTCACAACAGGCATGTAATCACTTTCGCTAATATTCTTGGGCCACAGCAAATCAAATGGCCAAGACCAACATCAATGGGTCAGGGAAATGTATACTGTCTCTAACTGGAAAGTGAAGACTAAATATTTGCTGCATAATTTAAATTATTGCACTCCCTGAATATGTTTCCATACCTGAAAACTAGAGATAAAAATGGTGCCTAATTTAGACAGTTGTTGAGCTGTTTTGATTTTAACCACTGAAAGATTTCACATAGCAATCCAGACTGTCTCTTTAAAGTTAAAAAATAAAAATCCAGCATTCTGAGTCCTTAGTTCCAGCCAGCAATAATTGGCTGGAGGTTAAGTGGGTTTTAAAGCTTCTTGGTGGCTCAGAGGTTAAAGCGTCTGCCTCTAATGTGGGATACCTGGGTTCGATCCCTGGGTCAGGAAGATCCTCTGGAGAAGGAAATGGCAACCCACTCCAATATTTTTGCCTGGAGAATCCCATGGATGGAGGAGCGTGGTGGGCTACAGTCCACGGGGTCGCAAAGAGTCAGACACGACTGAGCAACTTAACTAACTAAGTGGGTTTTAGCCCAAATTTGGAAGAATTTGGCAGATTCCCCATCTGACTTACCAATTCATACATTTGAGCTACCTACTTAGCACCTATAAGCCTGCACGTTTGTGGCCCCTGCTGTATACTAATCTGAAGTGTATGCGGTGTGCCTCTTGCATGTTTCCCTGAACAACCTCCTAAATGAACTTAGCTCTGGGAGGCCAGAGCAAAAGACAGAAATGAAGTCCAACAGCTAATTCTCCATGGACGTCTTCTTCCCACTGGGCTCTTAACTTAGTGGATGGGGAGGATATTTTGTAACATGGATAAAAGAGGGTCTTTGGATCCCATTAACCTTCTGTGTCCAATTGTCAAAATTATATCAGAAACTGTTAATGCATTGCTTCTAGGTAATGTACAGTTAATTACTGTGTGGTGGTGTTGTTTAGTCACCACGTTGTATCTGACTCTTTGCAACCCCACAGAAAGTAGCCCTCCAGGTTCCTCTGTCCATGGGATTTCCCAGGCAAGAATACTGGAATGGGTTGCTTTTCCTTCTTGAGGGAATATTCTCAACCCAGGGATTAAACTTGCATTTTCTGCATTGGCAGGCAGATTCTTTACCACTGAGCCACCTGGAAAGCTTTCTCCTCCCAAACAGGATTTCTGATGCTATGACCTGAAAGGTCAATACAATCTGAATGTCAAACTCTAGTCACAAAATTTAACTCCAAGTGAGAAAAAATAAACAAGCAAAGGAATTTTCAGGATTCTAGCCCTGCTGGATCTCCTAGGATGATACACTGAAAATCTGCCTTTCATTTTCCCTGGTGATTGTGATGTACAAGTAAATTTAATAACTACAGATGAAGGTCATCCAGGGAAATTTATGATGCAGGAAAGGGCTCAGAGGAAAAATCAAAGGGTCTCAGGCTCTCTGTGAGTATCACAGATATACACTGCTTGGTCTGTTTTTACAGTGGAGGTCACTTTATCAAACGTTTTATCTTGAAACAAGTAGGCAAACAGCATGTTTTCTCATTTGCACAGGACTCTGGGTCAGGTGTACTCCTTTGTGATAACCTGGGTGCAATTTCTTAAAGAGTAAATGAAAGCCAAGTAATTAATTTTCAAACTGTTTTTCTCTGCTAGGTGCATTATCCGAAGGCAGGTACGTTCTGAGATCTGCTGTCACCCAGAGTGGTGAATTACGCATGATAAGATCATAGGCCTGGCAATGAATACCCCCTGTATATTCACTATAGCATTCTGCCTGGATATTCATCATTTGACAGTAACGAGTCCATGAAACCATGATTGCCTGGGTGTTTGAAGGGCCTGAGATTTGCATTTCTTACTGGGAAGCCAGCATTCGAATTTTATTTTCATAATCTAGTGCCTATGACCAAGTTATATGGCAAAGACTTCAACTCTGAAAAGTCAATATTCCTTCATAAAAATAATATCAGAAGTTATTTTAATAACATAGATCCTCAGTCCCTTATCTGCAATTCTAAAACTTTTGCAGAAAAGTTTCAAAAAAATCAAACTTTATTTTTCGTAACTCATTTGGTAGCAAAACCTGACCTACAGAACTTCTCTTTGTGGCAAAACCTGACCTGAACTATTTACTGTCTCTGTACATCCTGCTTAATATAAATATTCACATACTTCACTATAGAATTATTAATGTGTTTGATTCCGGGGTGTTTCTCCAAATCCCACTTGGGGGTGGCACATGCAGTATCTGTTCTGAATTATCTTTGTAACAATGGAAACTTTCCAAGTCCCTAAATGCATCTGGCTCCAAAGGCTTCAGATAAGATTGAGAACCTGGGTTATTGAAATAACTTTTACTTACTTTTATAAAGTAATCTTACCTTTTCATAATTGAAGTCTAGCACGTCAATTTGGGCTCATATATTCATGAAATGTATCTCCCACTTGCACTTTGGTGATTAAGAGGTAAACAGGTTCATTTTCAAAGTCATAAACCTTAATTGAGTTCCTGTCATGTGTAATGAACTTTGACCCTGAAACTACATTATTAGAAATGAGAAAACTGAGTCTTGGTGAGGTTTGTGACTTGCTCAAGGTCATGCACCTGATAAAGGATAGAGGCTAGATCTCACAGCTAGGTCAGTTATGGTAATTTTTGAGATTATCAAGGCAGGGGCTCATAACTGTATAATCTTCACAGTACCCAGAAATGCTAGACATAGGGGAGTGTGGATTCCCAAGTTCTGTGGCCATTTTCTATCTAGTCATGTAACTATATCTTAACATATTCTAGGTAGTTATCCTCCATCTAAATATTATCATTTCATTTCTCATCTCCATAGTCCTGGTCAAATATTGTGCAAGAGAATAATAATACAATGAACTTGATGAAAGCCAAAGAACCTCACTGAGCTTGTGCACCTTGCCATCAGCCACTCTTGCCTTCTCATCTTAATAGAAGGAGATTTAAAACTCAAATAACATAGCTAGAACATGGAAGTAACCTAGATGTCCATTGACAGATGGATAGATAAAAAAGTTGTGGTACATATACACAATGGAATATTACTCAGCCATAAAAAGGAATGCATTTGAGTCAGTTCTGATGAGGTGGATGAACCTAAAACCTATTATACAGAGTGAAGTGAGTCAGAAAGAGAAAGATAAATATCATATTCTAATGCACATATACAGAATCTAGAAAAATAATACTGAAGAATTTATTTACAGGGCAGCAATGAAGAAATAGACATAGAGAATAGAGTTATGGACATGGGGAAAGGGGAGGAGAGGGTGAGATATATGGAGAGAGTAACATGGAAACTTACATTACCATATGTAAAATAGATAGCCAACAGGTTGCTGTATGGCTCAGGAAACTCAAGCAGGGGCTCTGTATCAGTCTAGAGGGGTTGGATGGGCTGGGAGATGAGAGGGAGGTTCAAAAGGGAGAGGATATATGTGTGCCCTCATGTTGAGGTCTGACAGAAAACAACAAAATTCTGTAAAGCAATTATCCTTCAACAAAAAAATAAATTAAAAAATAAATAAACAAAATTCAGATAAACCTACAAATGATTTGGAGGTGGCAATCAAACCAGATCATAGCCTGTTGCACCTCAAAACCCTCTCCCCAAACCTACTGCTCCCAATTCAAATTAACACATTGCTAAAAAGAAAAACTAACTTTGTGATAGGATCTTTTGGGGGGTACTAAGGAGTTAACTCGGAGAAGGCAATGGCAATCCACTCCAGTACTCTTGACCGGAAAATCCCATGGATGGAGGAGCCTGGTGGTCTGCAGTCCATGGGGTCGCTAAGGGTCGGACACGACTGAGCGACTTCACTTTCACTTTTCCCTTTCATGCATTGGAGAAGGAAATGGCAACCCACTCCAGTGTTCTTGCCTGGAGAATCTCAGGGACTGGGGAGCCTGGTGGGCTGCCATCTATGGGGTCACACAGAGTCAGGCACAACTGAAGCAACTTAGCAGCAGCAGCAGCAGCAAAGCGTTAACTGTATCCCCCAAAATTCATATGTTGAAGCCTTAAATATTCATATGTAATGGCATTTGGAAATTTGGGCCTTCGAGAGATAAATTTAGAGAGGTTATGAGGGTGGGGCCCTTATGATGATATTAGTGTCCTTGTGAAACAACAAAGCGCTCACTACCTCTCTCTCTCTCTCTCTCTCTCTCTCTACCATGTGAGAATACATGAGAAGGTGCTCATCTCCAAGCCAGGAAGAGAGCTCTCACCAGAACGTGACCATGCTGTCACCCTAATCTCGGGCTTCCAGCCTTCACGACAGTGAGAAAATAAACTTCTACTGTTTAAGCCACCTACTCTGTGGTATTTTGTTATGGCAGCCCAAGCAGGCTAGATGTTTGGCACGTCAAAACACATTAAAAAGTTGGTCTCATTAGAACCTCTTAAAGTGAAAGAAAGTGAAGTCGCTCAGTTGTGTCCGACTCTTTGTGACCCTGTGGACTGTAGCCTCCTCCGTCCATAGATACCCACAAACGTTAAGAAGTATTGCAGGAGCACATGGCTCTCTAAAATGACAACAATTATTGAAATAGCAATAGCCGTGGAGTGACTACAATACCCCATGTAAGTCACATTATCTCCAATCTGCACTAGAACCATATGCTTCACTCTTGTAACGCTTCACTCTAGATGCTTAAAAAGGCTGCCCAGTAGTGAGAAACAAGCCTCTGGGAGTGGAGATTAAACCCAGGTGTTTGATTTTAAAACTCACACTCTCTACTCCTACACCAAGTGTGCCTTTCTATAAAAGAAGAAACACACACAGTAGGCTTTAACAGAAATCAGAGGCAGCCTTTACTATAAGCACAAAAAAATCTTGCTTCACTAGCATGATTAAGGATTCCACTCAGCCTGAAACCTCTCCATTACTCATGCCTGAAATTCCACTATCGTTAATTCACTTGACACACTGAATACGTCAGCTCTTAACATCTCTTTTAACTTGCAAAACCTCACCTTGAAATAATAGGTGAAGCTCCAAACACACTGGGTCCCCTGTGTTTACCTGTTCTGTTCAACTAACAAATATTAAACACCTATTATATACAAGTGATTGTGCTCAACTTGCTAAAACTGAAAAATACATGAGACTTTCTACTACAATACCCCCAATGTCGAGCTGTCAGCCAGTGAGTGGAGGGAAGCAGTATTTATAATGTTTAAACCTATATACAAACCATGTTTAAGTAAATTACACTTAAAAAAGCAGTACTGACAAGTGGTTTATGAGACTACCTCCATGAATTAAGACCCCAAACACGTGAGCATGAAACATGTTTACTCTCACTATTTGAATGATTGTTACATGCAAGGTCTACTTTTGAAAAAAAATTAAAAGAGTGAAAAAACTAGTTAACTGAATCTGAATCTGAATTTAATCTGAACATCTCTAAATTGATATTACTGATTTCAACACAAAATCTTTCTGATTTACCTTGTCTGGTACTTGAGAAGAAGACAGAACATTGTATTTCCCCTTGTGTATTTATTCACTTAATTCCGTATTCTGAAGACCTTTCCAGGCGGCTTGTAAGTGTCAGGACCTATATTAGGCAGGTAGTAATAGTCAAGGTTAATTCAAATAAATAACAGATTTGCAAACAGGTGCTAGGAAGGCAGAGGTCAGTAGAAGGTAGGAAGCTGATCTAGTTAAAATGAGATCAGGCCATTTTCCCTGCCTACCTGTGATGGACCCCGGATCCTGCAGGAATCTCAGTGACCCCTGCACCCCTCAACATACACATATCAACATACAACTACAGAGAGTCACACAGCCAGAATATTTGCAGAACACACAAAGCACAGCACTCCAGCTCTCATACCGTCATCTGGGGGGAAATCCGCTTAGAAATGTGGTAAGTCAAAGTGACAAAAGGGGCTTCCCTGGTGGCTCAGAGATTAAAGGGTCTACCTGCAAGGCGGGAGACCCAGGTTCAATCCCTGGGTCAGGAAGATCACCTGGAGAAGGAAACGGCAACCCACTCCAGTATTCTTGCCTGGAGAATCCCATGGACAGAGGAGCCTGGTAGGTTACAGTCCACAGGGCCGCAAAGAGTCAGACACGACTGAGCGAGTTCACTTTCACTTTCAAGGTGACAATGGAAGAGGGGTATTTGGTGGGCAGTGAAGACAATGTTCCTCTGCGAGCTGCAAGAGGCGGAAGTAGTTGCATGCTGACGCAGGCAAAGAAGGAGGTTTCCGCGATGAATCAGATCCTCAGGTACCCCAGACAATTGCCTCCATAATAGAAGCAGGACTGCTGAGGTTTAGTTTTCATTTTCCTCAATGCTAGCCTTTCTAATGCTTATTACAAGTCAAGTGCCAATCTAGTACTGTCCTCAAGGAAAAATATTCTCTGTTTGACTGTCCATGCCAGAAAGAAGGCAGATAAAGAAAGCTATTTGTTGTTAATGGTATAAATTTCTTCTCACTTCCTCCATGGCCAAGTCAAAAATGAGTAAGATGGTGGAATTTCCAAATGCTGGGCACAGCTGGTGAAGGCAGGCCGTGTTTTCTGGACAAGCAGTTCACTACCCAGCAATTAATTTCTAAATCCGTCATTTAATTATTAGCCCAAAAAGCCACTGAAAATGAACACCATTGCTCCATTTACATATTTAATCGGATTAGACTGCCGACTTTCAGATCCTTGCAATTAACTGCTCTCTGTGTCCCTTTTTCAATACTTAAATGATTAATCCCTTATATTTGGGTGCCTGTGTTCACTCCCTGATATTTTATGTTGGAAAATTAATTGTTCTATTTCAGCATCTTTATATGCATAAGCTAATGCAAACAACTTACCTCGTGCTGTCCTAAATAATAATGACTTTATGAAGCTGTATAAGATTCTAGGTAATGAGATATGTTCATAACTATAAACCCACTTTTCTCTTAAATATAAAGTCAATTAAGTGAAATCAAATGAACCTGTTCACAGTCATGTAAGTTCAACAAAGATGATATTCTTCCAACTGAACCTAATATTTTCTCATTTGTTAGCTAATTAAAACCAGCATTCCCCACAACCCTCATATGAGGTTCTGTATTTCACAGTCCTGCCTAAAAAGAGGTACAGGTTTAAACTTGGACAAGCTAAATTTAGATGCATGACAACATTGGTAACACAACAAAACAGGCCTGATGTAATCTTATTGTTAGGTAACCCTTGCTGTTAACGAAAACCTCCAAAATTTCCCCAAACCTTTCTGAAATGATCCCAAACCAATTCACCCTGAAAGATATCATATACGTTCCCCTATAACCAATTTTGCTGACCAGGTCATTCTCATTAATTTGTACCCAGCCTAGAAGCATAGGACTTTGAGCACACATTTCATGAGATATATAAGACCTTGAACTTGGGGGAATTTTCATGATTCTCCAAAGAACCAAAGATTAAATTCCTTGACCTGGAGACAAGTACTACTTCAGCAGAGAACAAGCCACATATAAGTTTCCAAATTTAGTCATTCCACACAACAAGTATGTGTTGAGGGTCCACTTTTCATCAGAACCTGGAATTTTTCTTCTTTTCCTTCTGAAGCTACAAAAAGCTCAACCCTATACTATTTAAGCAGAAGAAATTATCTTGATTTTTCTCAAAATCTCCAGTGCCATGTTTCTGTTGTCCTCAGCAACTGGAACAAATAAGAGCCAGAACACAGGCTTTGAAGGTTTTAAAAGTTCAAAGGAAAAAAAACACAAAAGGTTTTTTAAAGAAAATTATCTTTACTTTTCTGATTTTTAAAATTATTTGTGCTTCTATATCTTTCAGACAATACAAAAAGGCAAAAGTAAGAAATAAAAATCTCCCATCATCCCACCTAGAGGTTATCACTGATACATGCTCTATATATTTTTCTAAGTAAATATATCCATATAACAATGCATATATACACAGAACCATAAACACATACACAGAAAAGACACAAACATATAACCTTCTCTGCAGCCTGATTATTTTCACTAAACAAAAAATATATGGCTTTCCCAGTTAATAAATAAGGATTTAAATTTGCCTAATCACTTTCAACGGTTACATTGTTTTCTGCTTTACAGAGGTGTTTATTAAATTTACCAAACCCTCTCACTGGACAGTTAAGTAGTTTTCTTTCTTTATTTTCCATTGATTCATTTCTTTGCTCAACACCTATATATTTATAGAACACTCGCAATGAGCCTGGACAGTTTCAGAAACAAGAGCTACAGTCCTGAGCAAGAGAAATGAAATTTCTGCCTCTGTCAACCTTATAGTCTGGGGGGGGGGGGGGGGCGGGGAAGAAAATTAAGAAATATGCAGTTAGGGGATAGAGAAGGATGGGAGGTGAGTATGATAATTAGGAGATATACACATATTTTATAATTAAATTTACTTATTATTAATTGAAGGATAATTGCTTTATGGTATATATACATATTTTATATACACTTCTTTGCAAATTTGTCTAGTAATGCAAATCTGATGCATTTATTTTTTAATCAAATTATGATTGGTAATCTGGACAAGATGGTCCTGATATTTATAAAATGCCTTCCAGGTGGACTCTCTTTGACCATGCCCTAGAAACCAATCTGGATTGGGTAAAAATCAGGGAAAACGAATTTCCCTGACCTCCTGGCTCCTTGCTGCCCACAAAGAATGTCAGTTTTTGAACGACCAGTCAAAGGCATCTCCATTCATTCTAGAGGATTTTTCACTATTCTCATTTTCGGGGGCATTTTTCTCTTCAAAATAAAAGATTCCATAAGCAGCAAAACATTGCATCTTACGGAACATACACTCCTATTAACGAGTTGAGGCAGGGGGAGGGTGTTGTGGTTAATATCTGAGAGCCACCCACCTAGTGACCTTGTGAAATATTTGTTTTTCTTTTCTTCCCAGTGGAGCGTGGTAGAGGGCTGCCTCTATTCTTCATCAGCCCAGACAGGTTTCAGAAAAACCAAGCAGCTCAGGATTTTGTGTGTTGCCAGAATCTACAGTGAATTCAAAGATGAGTAGTGATGCTGAAGATCAGTGAGGACGTGAAGAAGAAAAATCTTCTCTGTTAGCTTGGATCTAACGGTTTTATAACAAACTGCTGCTTCCAAGGGGCCATCAACCAGCAGAAAAGGCAGAGACCTCTAAACAGCACCTGAAAACCTCAGGAGCTGCAATAGGACCAAACAACAGCTAATATTTATTGAGGTTCATCTCTGTGCTTGGCACTGTGCAATAACTCACAATATCGCTTGGAGATAGGCCTTCTTATTACCCTCTTTTTAGAGATAAGGAAGGGAAAGCACAAAAAAGTTAAGCACTTTGCTCATTTAGTGGCGCCAGCCATCAGCCCAGGCAATCTGGCTATTCAGGAGCTGGGCTCCTTAATACTACAACACAGGTTCCCATGCGCACATGCACACACAAACACACATATATACCTATATACACAGACACATATATATACACATTCACACACACACACCCACCACACACATATACCACATGTCATCCAGGTTTGTACTAGGCACAGACCTCACCCAACACATATATATCTCACCCCACATTCACATACCACACTACATCCATCCCACTCACCATGCACACATACCCCGCAAATCTCACACACCACACACTCAACCATATGTCACAATACACACACTCCAAATACACATGCACACACTCCACACACTCCATGCATCATGTGCAATTACAGCATGAACACACTATACAACACACACATACATCCCCCCACATATATATCACACAAGCATACCACACATCACATATGCACACACACCACGCACACGCCCCGCCTTACGTGTACACGCATACCACACACACATACATCTCACAACATCTCACACATGCACCTACCACACACACACGTATACATTCTCTGCCTTTCCCCAAACTGAGCCCTTAACTGAGTAGCAAACCCCAAACGTGTTTGTAATTCTCTTACTGCTTGTAAGAGAATTTCAAGAGATACTGAGGTCTATTTCTTCCCCTGTGTGGTGGAGAAAGTAACATAGATGCTTCATAAGGTTGCTTTGGGAAGCGTCTGGGATGTCTGGCCAAAGGCTTGGTGACATGTCAAGGGTGCTCTACCAAGATGGTATGTGCTCATGTAGAGCTCAAATAAGCTTTGTGTTCAGAAGGCTACACTGCAGCCACACCCCTCTGTTCAAGCGACCAACAGCTCACAGCGTGTCCATAGAGCCACTTCCCCCGGACTAGAAATGTGGTCCTAACTCTTCAGCCTGCCACTCAACTCCTCAGCTATTCCATTTCCCTGGGGCTCTCCCACATAAACTACCCCAGCAGGCAGTCCTCCTTTAGTCCTCCCCTGAAGGACTCTTGATCCCATGTGCATTCCTACCCCTTCCTGACCTTCTGATTTGTTGCTGCTTGAAACCAAACCATCCACCCTGGTCAGCTCAGTCCTTCCAGCACCATGAAGTTGCCTCTGACCCTGCATCCCTTGCCATCCTCTAAACTTCAACAGCATGTATTATCTGTACCATCTGCTCAGCATTTTGATACATGTCCTACCACACTTTTAGCTATGTCAAAAGGAAAAAAAAATGTTGTATTATATTCTAGTTGCCCGGAGACCCTCCACCCATTCATTATTCAGTAGCTGTCGTTGCTTTAGAGGGATGGCAAAACAGATTTTATTGGCTTTGAGGTTTAAAACAGTGCTTTGACACTTAGAAAGAAATGGAATCTTAAAAGAAAGGTGTTTTTGATTTGTGAGAAACTGGTCTTTTGAGAGAGAAAAGGTTTGTTAAATTATAAAAGCTTGCCTTCAGCTATTAAGAACTAAGACCTAAGAAATATAAAAAGTTTATTTGATAAGTATGGCTTTAAGATGAATGTATAATGACATAAAAGCAGGTTTTCTCTTCCAAAACAAGGTAAATTGCGATGGCTGAAGAAGGAGGAAAAACTAAAGAGAAGTGACAGCTTAAACAAGAGGGTGGTATTATGGCGTCCAGCAGCCTCCAGGCTGGGTCTTGATAGAATACCCAGAGAAGCTTGGGGATGATATCACAGTTAAGACCCACTTTCCTGAGGCAGAAACCTTACAAATGTCCCTAAATAGCAGAAGGTATGGAAGCATTAACATCAACATGGTAGTGCAGCACCTCTACCATGAGAAGGATTAGGGTCTTTCCCCATAAGCCTCCCAGAGGGAGTGTATAAGCTGGTAAACATTTAACAACTAGGTCTCTGATTTTGGGGTGTGGTAGACAGAATGACAGCCCTCCAAAAATGAACCTGATCTCCAGAACCTGTGAAGGTGTTACCTTACATGATAAAAGGTCCTTCACAGATGGGATTAATTCAGAGACCTGGAGATGCGGATCCTGGATTATCCAGGAGAGACAGAGACTGTCCAAGAAAATAATAAATTTGTGTTGTTTTATGTCATGGCATAGGGCTTCGGAGGTGGCACAGTGGTAAAGAATCCACTCTTCCAATACAGAAGAGTATGGGTTCACTTTCTGGCTCAGGAAGATCCCCTGGAGTTGGAAATGGCAATCCACTCCAGGATTCTTACCTGAAAAATTCCATGGACAGAGGAGCCTGGTGAGCTACAGTCCTTGGGGTTTCAAAGAGTTGGACCCAACACAACAAGTTGGCCTGAGCAGCCAAGTGTGCCACTGCATTGGGGGTATCTTGTTACAGAATCAATAGGAAACTAATACATAGAGTTTTCAAATGGTGTAAAGACTTCCCAGGGCTAATTCCAAGCTACCCAGGTGAAGTCACTGAATGCAAGATGGGAAAAGATTCATACAATCAGCCCTTATGAGTTGGATACAGATTAGACTCCAGCACACCACCTGCATGAGAGAACATTTGGAATTTCCCATGTCTCAGAGAACTCAGAAGGGGATGGGAGGGACTGGCAGACTGATGGAATCCTACAGTCATGAAGGGAGAGAACATGAGCAAGTATAGTATGGAGCCCCAAAGATGGGGGCCAGGCACAGGATCAGAGGTCAACACTGGAGATCAGTTTGCTAAACCCAAGCTGGCATTGATGGAGGCCAGAGGATGACCACAGGCCAGATACTTTCTGCTTCTCTCATGCCCAGAGGCTGGGCCAGCCTGCCAGAATCTGGGAGAGAAAGAAGGGGTGAGCAAAAACACTTAAATGACTGATTTTAAGTCTTAAATTGACCAAATTTAAATCCTGATTTGAACAGGACTACCTAGAAGTGATTCAATTACTTCCTGACACCAAGGCGAATGGGGCTGGGGATCGAAACAGAAAGTAGATTCAGTTATAACAGTTAGTCGAATTACTTCTTCCAAATAATTCACAAACACCTTACGAAAATTAAGCAGGTCTATCTATCCAAACATCATTGACTTCTAAAGGGCACCACAACCCTGGTTGACAGGAAGTATTTACGAATTGGCTGCTTGGCTTTTGGTGTGGCTAACCTGCTCAGATGCACACTGGAGTCACATGAAGAACTGTACAACATAACGATGCCTACCTGGATCCTACCCCTGGAAGATTCCGATTTAAATGGTGGAATTGGGATTTTTTAAGTTCCCTGCAGACGTGCCAGCAATCAGCCAAAGATGAAATCCACTGCTTAAACATACTACTTCTCCTGGAGCCAGTTTTGGAATCAAATTAGCCCAGGTTTAGCTATGACCCTACATGCTTCAGGATGACCCTGGATAAACAATTTCACTTTTCTGCACCTCAGTTTTCTCACCTGTAAGTGGGCTAATGACATTTATGTAGAGAGTATGAAAGAGATAATGTACATACAGAGCCTGGCATAGGGTGCATATTCATTTTTGCTGGTGAATAGCTACTATGATATGATATTTCAACAAGAATGCCCATGAATTCTCTTTCTCCAGACATTGGATAGTCTTGTTTATATAGAATCAATAGAGGCTTCCAATGGACCTAGAATACAAATATTAAAGCACAAGTCTTTTTTCTTATATAATTGTCCCATTTGGAAAACAAAAAGTACAAATGGAACTCCACAACTCACTCATGAATCAAAGAGGAAAACACCTCCTACATAGGAAACTATGTCAAAAAGCCCCTAAGCGTCACTCTCATTATGGACCAAATGAGGTTTCTCCAAGGTAGAGGTAATAGTGTGTTCTCAGTTTTCTGAATATCAAATATATGAGGGCACTTAGGGACCTCCCAAACATATATTTCAAGGATAAAAATCTTTTCATCTTCAAAGAATCCACTTACTATTCAACAAAGATGATTACAAAATAAGACAAATGGAATTATTCTGCCTCAGAGGTGCCGTATAAAAAGTATACATGTATATATACAAAAGTAGTTAAGAAAGATTAAAAGCTTGTGTAACTGAAAGACGATATGGTACAGAAGTTTAAATGAAGTCTCCAGAGATTATTTTTGCTACTGTTTTCATGAATAAAAGTTTGAATAAGATGGGGGTAAAATTAAAGAGGCATGTCTACAAACAAAGAGCACAATGATTAAAAGCAAAGGTTCTAGAATCAAATCCTCTAGGCTCTAAACTAAATCTATCCTTTATGTTACCTCTCTGTGCTTTGGTTTTTCTCATGAATAAAATCAAGATGGATAAGATCAAGTGGTTATTGGGACTTCCCTGGTGGTCCTTGATTAAGAATCCACCTTCCAATGATGAGAGCACAGGTTCAATCCTGGTAGGGAAATAAAATCCCATCTACCACGGGGCAAATAAGCCCACACCACAACTAGGGACAAGCTAAGACCTGACACATTCAAAGAAATAAATAATTGAAAACATTAAGTGGGTATTGGGAGGATCTTAAAGATTCTAGGAGGAAAGTGCTTAGTGCAGTATTTAGTACCTAGAAAATTATCAATAAGCATTAGTTGCTATTGTTATTACAGTAGTAATACAGTTTTGCCAGTATTATTGTACAATAATGCTGTACAGTCCAATAAAGTACGTCATGGCCATATGTGCCTATTTGAATTTAGTATACAGATTTATAAAAACCTAAATAGAATTTGAAATTCTATTCTTCACTTACCATAGCCATATTTCAAGTGTTCAGTGGGCACTTGTGCCTAGTGGTCACCATAATGACAGAGGAATATTTCCATCATAATAGATGTGAAAGTCTCTACTTCAAGAGACAAATGGCAAGCTCTGGAGCTTTTCTTATTTGGTTGAAGATGAAAGAAAAGTCTCTCCCTTTCTTCCTCCACTGAGCAGGGAAAAACATAAGGCAGTGATATCCCTCTCCCAAGAAACCTTCTCTCTTGAAGTCTGACCCTATTCAAATCTTAGATGCTCTCCATAAGGATACTGGACTGCTGCTGAGTGAACTTGTTTCACAATGACTAGCAAGGCCTGCTAGGGAGTCTTGCACTTGCCTTAGGATATGCAGGCACTTATCAACTGTGACATTATTGGCAGGTTATGCAGCCTCTACCAGAATTTCTACTCCATTAGCTTGTACCTTTCTGCGGATCAATAATGGTCCCCCTTCCAGTTTCCCAAAACTCCTAACTTGCTGATTTTATGTGAACAGAATACCAGATTAAAAATTTACTATCAATAAATCCTTGGAAGAAAAGTTATGACCAATCTAGATAGTATATTCAAAAGCAGAGACATTACTTTGCTGACTAAGGTCTGTCTAGTCAAGGCTATGGTTTTTCCTGTGGTCACGTATGGATGTGAGAGTTGGACTGTGAAGAAGGCTGAGCGCCGAAGAATTGATGCTTTTGAACTGTGGTGTTGGAGAAGACTCTTGAGAGTCCCTTGGACTGCAAGGAGATCCAACCAGTCCATTCTGAAGGAGATCAGCCCTGGGATTTCTTTGGAAGGAATGATGCTAAAGCTGAAACTCCAGTAGTTTGGCCACCTCATGTGAAGAGTTGACTCATTGGAAAACACTCTGATGCTGGGAGGGATTGAGGGCAGGAGGAGAAGGGGATGACCGAGGATGAGATGGCTGGATAGCATCACTGACTCGATGGACATGAGTCTGAGTGAATTCCGGGAGATGGTGATGGACAGGGAGGCCTGGTGTGCTGCAATTTGTGGGGTCGCAAAGAGTTGGACACAACTGAGTGACTGAACTGAACTGAACTGAAGACTCTAGAATGGGCTTTTAGTCCTTCTCAAGAATATCAGTTCACTAACACTTTGAAGACCTTGTTTTACTTCATTTCTGGTCCCATCTGTACTCCAGACAGCTGAGAGTGCAACATTCCCAGCTTATAAAAAAGATTTCTTTGCAATATCAAAGAGCAATAAGGATATATGAAGTGATTCTTTGAGAAACAGTGTAAGAAATAGAAAACTAATAGAAGTGATTCAGTTCAGTTCAGTTCAGTTGTTCAGTCCTGTCTAACTCTTTGTGACCCCATGGACTGCAGCACACTAGGCCTCCTTATCCATCATCAATACCCAGAGCTTACTCAAACTCATGTCCATTGAGTCGGTGATGCCATCCAACCATCTCATCCTCTGTCATCCCATTCTCCTCCTGCCTTCAATCTTTCCCAGCATCAGGGTCTCTTCAAATGCGTCAGTTGTTTGCATCAGGTGGCCAAAGTATTGGAGTTTCAGCTTCAGCATCAGTCCCAATGAATATTCAGGACTGATTTGCTTTAGGATTGACTGGTTGGATCTCCTTGCTGTCCAAGGGACTCTCAAGAGTTTTCTCCAACACCACAGTTCAAAAACATCAAATTTTTGGCATCCGGCTTCCTTTACCGTCCAACTCTCACATCCATACATGACTCCTGGAAAAACCATAGCTTTGACTAGACAGATCTTTATTGGCAAAGTAATGTCTCTGCTTTTTAATAACTGTCTAGGTTGGTCATAACTTTTCTTCCAAGGAACAAGTGTCTTAATTTCATGGCTGCAGTCACCAACTGCTGTGATTTTGGAGCCCCAAAAAATAAAGTCTGACACTGTTTCCACTGTTTCCCCGTCTACTTGCCATGAAGTAACGGGACCCAATGCCATGATCTTAAGTTTTCTAAATGTTGATTTTAAGCCAAATTTTTAATTCTCTTCTTTCACTTTGAGCAAGAGGCTCTTTAGTTCTTCTTTGCTTTCTGCCATAAGGATGGTATCATCTGCATATTTGAGGTTATTGATATTTCTCCCAGAAATCTTGATTCCAGCTTGTGCTTCATCCTGTCCAGCATTTCTCATGATGTACTCTGCATATAAGTTAAATAAGCAGGGTGACAATATACAGCCCTGACATACTTGTTTCCTTATTTGGAACCAGTCTGTTGTCTTATGTCCAGTTGTAACTGTTGCTTCTTGACCTGCATACAGATTTCTATGAAGGCAGGTCAGGTGGCCTGGTATCCTGATCTCTTGAAGAATTTTCCACAGTTTGTTGTGATTCACACAGTCAAAGGTTTTGGCATAGTCAATAAAGCAGAAGTAGATGTTTTTCTGGAACTCTCTTGCCTTTTTGATGATCCAATGGATGTTGGCAATTTGATCTCTGATTCCTCTGCCTTTTCTAAATCCAGCTTGAACATCTGGTTCAGATGTTCAGATACATCTTGGTTCAGATACTGTTGAAGCCTGGCTTGGAGAATTTTGAGCATTGCTTTGCTAGCATGTGAGATTGATTATATTCTTTGCAGCCAAAGATGGAGAAGCTCTATACAGTCAGCAAAAATGAGACCGGGAGCTGACTCTGGCTCAGATCATGAACTCCTTATTGCCAAATTCAGACTTAAATTGAAGAAAATAGGGAAAACCACTAGACCATTCAGGTATGACCTAAATCAAAACCCTTACAACTGTACAGTGGAGGTAACAGATAGATTCAAGGGATTAGATCTGATAGAGAGAGTGCCTGAAAAACTATGGATGGAGGTTCGTGACATTGTACAGGAGGCAGTGATCAAGACCATCCCCAAGAAAAAGAAATACTGAAAGGGAAAATGGTTGTCTGCAGAGGCCTTACAAACAGCTATGAAGAGAAGAGAAGCAAAAGGCAAAGGAGAAAAGGAAAGATATGCCCATTTGAATATAGAGTTCCAAAGAATATCAAGGAGAGATAAGAAAGCCTTCCTTAGTGATCAGTGCAAAGAAGTAGAGGAAAACAGTAGAATGGGAAAGACTAGAGATCTCAAGAAAATTAGCAATACCAAGGGAACTTTTCATGTAAAGATGGGCACAATGAAGGACAGAAATGGTATGGACCTAACAGAAGCAGAAGATATTAAAATGAGGTGGCAATAATACACAGAAGAATTATACAAAAAAGATCTTCATGACCGAGATAATCATGATGCTGTGATCATTCACCTAGACTCAGACATCCTGGAACATGAAGTCAAGTGGGCCTTAGGAAGCATCACTAGGAACAAAGCTAGTGGAGGTGATGGAATTCCAGTTGGGCTATTTCAAATCCTGAAAGATGATGCTGTGAAAGTGCTGCACTCAATATGCCAGCAAATTTGGAAAACTCAGCAATGGCCACAGGACTGGAATAGGTCAGTTTTCATTCCAATCTCTAAGAAAGGCAATGCCAAAGAATAGAAGTGGTACAAAGAAATATCTCCCTCTAGCTAATCTGTGTGGAGTCCAAATTTAGACAAATGACCAATTCTATTATGTCATAAGCAAATGATATTAAATCATTTGAGGATCAGTAAAATCCATTCTTCAACTATAAAGCACAAAAAATTCACTCTATCTGGTTCTGTATACTTTATCATATAGATGTTTTTAATGTGTTAAAATACTTTTCATGCTGTGTCTATACACATGTGCCAGCCTGAAGAAGAAATGGTATCACCTAAAAAGTTATGATTCATGTGAACTTGATGCACTTCTTCCTAAGCTGATTTAACCACAGGAGTGAAGAGGAGTTAAGCAATTCAGGCCATGTTAGATAAGTCAGTCTATTTTGCATGATTAAGTATCATTCACCACATGCATCAAGTGGTACAAAGAACCATGACTCCATTAAAGCAATAATATATCCCTTGTTGTTACTGTTCAGTTGCCCAGTCACGTCTGACTCTTTGCAGCCTCACTGACTGAAGCATGCCAGGACTCCCTATTCCTCACCTTCTCCCAGAGCTTGCCCAGTTCATGTTCATTGCATCAGTGATGCTTTCCAGCCATCTCATCATCTGATGCCCTCTTCTCCTTTTGCCGTCAATCTTTCCCTGCATCAGGGACTTTTCCAATGAGTCGTTTGTGTGCATCAGATGACCAGAATACTGGAGCTTCAGTTTCAGCATCAGTTCTTCCAGTGAATATTCAGGGTTGATCTCCCTTAAGATTGACTGGTTTGATCTCCTTGCTGCTCAAGGGACTTTCAGGGTCGTCTTCAGCACCACACTTTGAAAGTATCAGTGCTTTAGCACTCTGTCTTCTTTATGGTCCAGTTCTCACAACCGTACATGACCACTGGGAAGACTAGCCTAGGCTATGTGAACCTTTGTTGGCAGAGTAATATCTCTGCTTTTCAACACACTGTCTAGGTTTGTCATCGCTTTCCTGCCAAGAAGCAATCATCAGACTATATGACTGCAATCACCATCAGCAGTGATTTTGGAGCCCAAGAAAAGGAAATCTACAGCTTCCATTTTTTCCCCTTCTATTTGTCACACAATAATGGGGCCAAATGCCATGATCTTAGTTTTTTTAATATTTACTCTTAAGCAGGCTCTTTCTCTCTTCCCCTTAACCCCTATCAAGAGGCTCTTTAGTTCCTCTTCACTTTCTGCCATTAGAGTGATATTATTCACATATCTGAGGTTGTTTATATTTCTCCCACCTACCTTGATTCTGGCTTGTAATTCATCCAGCCCGGCATTTCTCATGATGTGCTCAGTGTATAGGTTAAACAAACAGGGTGACAGCAGACAGCCCTGTAGTACTTCTTTCTCAATCTTGAACCACTCAGCTGTTCCATATAGAGTTCTAACAGTTGCTTCTTGACCTGCATACAAGTTTCTCAGGAGACAGGTAAGATGGTCTGGTATTCTCATCTCTCTAAGAGCTTTCTACAGTTTATCATGATCCACAGAGTCAAAGGCTTTAGCATAATTGATGAAACACAAGTGGATGCTCTTCTGAAATTCCCTTGTTTTCTCTATAATCCAGTGAAAGTTGGCAATTTAATGTCTAGTTACTCTTCCTTTTCTAAACCCAGCTTGAACACCTGAAATTTCTTAGTTCGCATAATGCTGAAGTCTAGCATGCAAGATTTTAAGCACGAGCTTACTAGTATGGGAGATGAATGCAATTGTCTGAAGGTTAGCACATTCTTTGGTACTACCTTTCTTGAGAATAGGGATGAGGATGACCTTTTCCAGTCCTGTGGCCACTGTTGCATCTTGGGAAGCTGCACTGGGGTTTCTCAAGTGGCTCAAATGGTAAAGAACCTGCCTGCCAATGCAGGAGGCCCTAGTTTGATCCCTGGGTTGGGAAGATCCCCTGGAGGAGTTCAAGGCAACCCACTCCAGTATTCTTGCTTGAGAAATCCCATGGACAGAACAGCCTGGCGAACTACAGTCCATGGGGTTGCAAAGAGTCAAACACAACTGAGTGACTATCAATATATCCCTTATTTGCCAGTAAAATAGGAATAAAGCCAGTTTTAAGATGAAGGACCTGCAGACAGATTACCTCAAATCTTGGCCTCACCACTCATTATCAATTTGACTTTTAGGCAAGTGCAAAAATTAGGAAAATGCCTATATTGTCTAATATAAAAAATGGAGTTACTAATATGCTCCTGTGTTCAGTCATGTTCAACTTTTTGCGATCCTAGAGGACTGTTGATTACCAGGCTCCTCTGCCCACGGAATTTCCCAGGCAAGAATCCTGGAATACTGGTTCCATTGCTTCCTCCAGGGGATCTTTCCAACCCAGGGATAAAACGGCTGTCTCCTGCCTGGCAGCAAAATCTTTACTGCTGAGCCACCTGCCCTTGCCTAATAGAAGTTTCTAACATGTTTATTGAGTGGTAAGTCACATACTATAAAACTCACTCTGTTAAAGTGTAAAATTCAGTGGTTTCTGGCATATTCACAGATTGTACAATTATCACCACTATCTAATTTTTTCATACCACAAGCAAATCTCATATCTACTCACAGTCACTTTGTTTATTCCTCTCACCCTGTCCCTGGTAACTAATCATATAATTTTTGTCTGTATGGATTTGTCTACTCTGGATATTTCATATAAGTAGAGTCATACAATAGTCCTTTTTGACTGATTCCCTTCACTTAGCATAATGTTCTCAAAGCCCATCTATGCTGCAGCATAGAGCAATACTTCATTCCTTTTTATTGCCAAACAATACTCCATTGTATGGATATATTGGTTGGCCAAAAAGCTCGTTTGGGTTTTTCCATAACATCATGCAGGAGAACCTGAATGAACTTTTTGGCCAACCCCATGTTATGTTCTATTCATCCATTCATTCGTTGGTGGACATTTAGGTTGTTTCTACATCTTAGATATTGTGAATAATGCTACAATGAACATTTGGTACAAGTGTTTGTGTAGACATACATTTTTATTTCTCTTGAGTACTCCAATACTTTGGCCACCTGATGTGAAGAACTGACTCATTTGAAAAGACCCTGATGCTGAGAAAGATCGAAGGTGGGAGAAGGAGACGACAGAGGGTGAGATGGTTGGAAGGCATCACCGACTTGATGGACATGAATTTGAGTAAGCTCCAGGAGCTGGTGATGAACAGGCAAGCCTGGCGTGCTGCAGCACATGGGGTTGCAAAGAGTCGGAATGACTGAGCGACTAAACAGAACTGAACTGAGTGCTTATCAGTAAGTGGAATTTCTGGGGTATATGATTTTGATTTGTATTTCTCTAATTATTAAAGATATTGAGAATTTTTCATGTGCTTTTTAGTCACTTGTATATAGTCTTTGGAGAAATGTCTATTTGAACTCTTTGCTCATTTTTAATTAGGTTATTTGTTTTTTAATGGTTGAGATGTAAGATACTTTATATACTCTGAATACAAGTCCTATACCAGATATACAACCTGCAAATATCTTCTCCCACTCTGAGGACTGTATTTTTTGCTTTTCTGATATTGAGCTTTGAAACACAATGCTTTTATTTTAATAATGTCAGTTTTATTTATCTTTTCTTTTTTTGCTTGTTAATTTGGTGTCATTTGAAAAACCATTGCTTAACCCAAGGTCACAAAGATTTACACCTATGTTTTCTTCTAAGGGTTTCATAGACTTAGTCTTATATTTAGGCCTATTATCCATTTTTAGTTAATTTTTATATATGGTGTGTGGTAGGAATCCAAATCCTTTGGTTATACAGTTGTCTTAGCACAAATTGTTAGGAAGACTATTATCTCCCCACTGAGTTGTGCTTGCACTCCTGAAAATTAATTGACCATAAATGTAAAAGTAAATTTCCAGATCGTTGACTCTATTCCACTGATACCTGAACCCATCCTTATGCCAGTACCATGCTGTCTTAGTCATTTAGCTTTGCAGTAAGTTTTGAGACTGAGAAGTGTGAGCCCTCTTTGTTCTTTTTCAAGACAGTTTTGGATATTTGGGTCCCTTCCATTTCCTTATCAATCTTAGGGTCAGTTTATCAAGTGTCAGTAAAATAGACAGGATTTTGGTCAGTATTGTGATGAAGTTGTTTTGCAAGTGCTTTGTAAGAAGCTGAATGATATAGGGGAAAGAGCAGTGGGCTCGAATTTTAAAATGTAAGTTCTCACCATTTGAAAATCATTTCCATTGCTAGGACTTCAGTTTCTTCATCTATTAAATATGGAAGTTAGGCTGTGTTGATTTGGAAGATCCTTTCAAATTCAAGATTCTAGGGTTCTATATCTATTTCAAGTATGAGAATAATCTTAGAAGTTTGATATAAATAACAAAACTTTTAAACAAATCAGCAGTTTTGAACTATCAACTTTACTGGACACTTGGCAAATATAGTAACTCTGGGGATAGAAAAGATCCTAGTGTGGAGGGATTCCTTTTTCTGCTGGATTAAATGTAAGCCATTTTCAACAAAACAACTTCTCAAAAACTGCAGTTATGAAATGGGCTCTTATGCTGTGGTTTGCATGAATGTAGGTGTGTTTACAACTATATTTGGTGCAGAGCCATTTAAAATAAAACCTGACAGTATGTTAAATACCTCTAATTTCATCAAGCAGAACACAAAAGTTGTGGGGAACATATGCCAATTACTGTTTTAATGAATATAGATTATCTCAATCATTAAATAATAAATATATAAATAATTAATATTTTATATAACCAATCCATTTTCTCCTCAGATGTAAGATGGCATGCATAATAATGAACATCTGGCAAGTACTCCTATTTTTCACTGTTTTACTCTCAAAGCAAACTCTTTAGCACTAGCTGGCTAAGGATATTGGATGTTCATGTTCAAGTTTTTGAGAGGTTTAAACATCTGTTAAGCATGTACCATGTACCATATACCAGGCACAGAAGACACAGAGATAAATGATATATAGTCCTTATTGTCAGAGTTCACCATCTGAGTACCTGAGGAGACAGATATACAAGGAGAAAACCACAGTACAAAGTTTTTATACTTCTTTTATAATAGTATAAAAAACTGTTCCAAGGACACAGATGAGAATATAGAGGCTATAGCAGGATAAGGTATATAAGGGGAACAGTGATAAATGAGGCAAAACTTCAGAGCTAATGACATATCCACACTGATGTGGAACATAGGAGAACAAGAATTGTGGGCAACTCCAAGATGTCTAGCTGGGGTAACTTGCTGGATGGTGATGAAACTTCAGACAAGTTATTATTATCTACAAAGAATTCTCATAATGTCAATGTCATTGAACATATGATAAACCCAATAAAAAATGATAATGAATAAAAGATAATGAAAAAAGAAAATAAAAGATAATGAAAAACCCAAACTATATTGCCTCCTCCCTCAGCCCAAAACTAAAAGCAGAATTCCAAAGTACAACTCTGTGAACTTTTTGTATTTCATCTCAACAATTGATCCATCACACAGCTATCGAAATATCATATCCTCAACAAAATTCAATAAGAATCAAGAATGAAGATTAGTCATTCTAATGATACAATGTTTATTTCTTTAAGTAGTCATTTATGCCTCCTCCCACCATGATAAATTTTTGATATATAAGTAAAAATGACATTGTATAAAATGCCATATGAAACTAACAGTCACTTTCTCTGACAAGTATTTGAGCTGGAGTGGCTACACTAATATCAGACAAGATAGATTCTAAAACAAAAAAAAAATTATTAAAGATAAGGAGAAATGTTATAGTCAAAAAAGAGCAATTCCATCAGGAAAACAACACATATATGTGCCTAACAACAGAGACACAAAATACATGAAGCAAAAACTGACAGAACTGAGGAGACACACAATTCAATAAACTTAGCTGGAGAGTTCAAACTGTCACTTTAAATTATCAGAGGACAATAGACAAAAGATCAACAAGCAAAGGGGGGACTCAGGCAATGTGCTTGTGTAATCAAATGCACTTGTAAATTTTAGAAATATATAATATTTTAAGTTAAAATAATTTAAGAGCATCTTCTCTTTGCACTCTGACTTCTTTCTATCACATTTGCTCCTATATTTGGTGAAAATGGAGTAACCACATATTGGAAATCTAAGGAGGAATTCTATTTAGACGACATTTAGTGTGAGTGCGTCATATGTCGGTGGCTTTCAGCTATCACTAGCTTTCCCAGGTTGGAATGGCTATCAGAAATAAACCCACTGCCCACTGAAGGAATTCACCCAGTACCAAAAACCAAAAGGGACAGGGGTGATACTGAAAAGTGAGTCTGTCCTACAGCCCCTGGCACCTGAACTATGTACACAGTCAATGAGAAACCGAGTTTGAAAAGGGGAAGCCAGAAGAACCTAGTGTGCGGAAAATTCTCCAAGTCATAAAAAATGCAAGTTGTGAGCAGGAAAAAAATGGACGTTCTCTTCTTTCAGAGAAATATTTAATAATGTGGCATTTGCAACTATACAAGTACCATACTTTATTTCTTTCCATTTTGGTGGGAATCATGGAAAATAGAATTTATCTGAATTCCTTCACTTTTAGAGCACAAATCTACAATTGGTGAGTGCATCTGTGAGGTAAGTCATATATAACTGTCACTACCATTAATAATAAAATACAAATTTCAATCAACCATCTTAAGACAAAGTATTGCAAAAATCATGTTTCACATGAAGAAGTGCTCAATGCACGCAGTCAGAAAGTATACATAAAAATCATACCATGTCTCAGCCTGCTCACCACCACAGCAAAACACCATAGGCTAAGTGGCCTAAACAACAGAAGTTTCCTTCTCACAGTTCTGGAGGCTGGGAATTCCAAGATGAAGGTGCTGGCAGGTAAGTTTCATTCTGAATCATTTCTCTCTTGAATTGCAGGTGTGTGCCATCACACTGTGTGTTCACATGACCTATTCTTTGTGTACATGTGGGAGAGAAATCATGAACTCTCTGATGTCTGTCCACCATAAAAGGCATTAATCCCACCAGGAGGACTCCAGCCTCATCACCTCATTTAACCCTAATTACCCCCCAAAAGTTCCATCTCCAAATGCCATCACATTGGGAGTGTTAAGGTTTCAACATATGAACTGGGTGGGGGGCGGGGCATAAACATATCAAATGTGTGTACAATAATTAAATTATTATGTACTTAGTGATATTATGATATATGACAGCTCTTTAATATTTGCAGTGTATTGTGATTAAGTTTCTCTTTCCAAATGTACCTTCAATTTCACACCTAATTTTGTTTTAATTTTAAAATCTTTTTTTTTTTATTTTATTTATTTTTTTATTTTTTAAATTTTTAAAATCTTTAATTCTTACATGCGTTCCCAAACATGAACCCCCCTCCCACCTCCCTCCCCATAACATCTCTCTGGGTCATCCCCATGCACCAGCTCCAAGCATGCTGTATCCTGCATCAGACATAGACTGGCGATTCAATTCTTACATGATAGTGTACATGTTAGAATGTCATTCTCCCAAATCATCCCACCCTCTCCCTCCCTCTGAGTCCAAAAGTCCATTATACACATCTGTGTCTCTTTCCCTGTCTTGCATACAGGGTCGTCATTGCCATCTTCCTAAATTCCATATATATGTGTTAGTATACTGTATTGGTGTTTTTCTTTCTGGCTTACTTCACTCTGTATAGTCGGCTCCAGTTTCATCCATCTCATCAGAACTGATTCAAATGAATTCTTTTTAACGGCTGAGTAATACTCCATTGTGTATATGTACCACAGCTTTCTTATCCATTCATCTGCTGATGGACATCTAGGTTGTTTCCATGTCTTAGCTATTATAAACAGTGCTGCGATGAACATTGGGGTACATGTGTCTCTTTCAATTCTGGTTTCCTTGGTGTGTATGCCCAGAAGTGGGATTGCTGGGTCATAAGGTAGTTCTATTTGCAATTTTTTAAGGAATCTCCACACTGTTCTCCATAGTGGCTGTACTAGTTTGCATTCCCACCAACAGTGTAGGAGGGTTCCCTTTTCTCCACACCCTCTCCAGCATTTATTGCTTGCAGATTTTTGGATCACAGCCATTCTGACTGGTGTGAAGTGGTACCTCATTGTGGTTTTGATTTGCATTTCTCTAATAATGAGTGATGTTGAGCATCTTTTCATGTGTTTGTTAGCCATCCGTATGTCTTCTTTCTCTCAAAGATGATCCCAGCCCAACAAAATCTAGACCCCCTCTTGCCTTTACCATCACCTTCCCACACCCCTTATCCTCAAGTTCTTTCATATCTAAAGCTGCCCATCTTACACAAAACAACAGCCTCCCTGTGCAGACAACCTCTCTACATGCATTTCTATCTATTCTCAAGATTCTAAATCACAAATCTCTAAAACAAGTTTGATGGAAGCAACCTGAATGTTCATTGACAGATAAATGAATAAGGAAGATGTGGGACAAATATATAATGGAATATTACTCAGCTATAAAAAGGATGAAATAATGTCATTTGTAGCAACATAGGTGGATCTAGAGATGATCATACTAAGTGAAGTAAGTCAGACAGAGAAAGACAAATATCACATGATATCATGCACACGTTGAAACTAAAAAAAAAAAGATGATACAAATGAACTTATTTCAAAAACAGAAATTGACACATGGGCAACAAATTTATAGTAACCAAAGGAGAAAAGGAGGGGAGGGACAAATTAGTAGTAGGGATTAACATATACACACTACTATATATAAAATAGAAAAAAAAGACCTACTGTATAGCACAGAAAACTACACTCAATATTTCATAATAACCTGTAATGGAAAAGAATCTGAAAAAGTTATATATATGTATATACATATATATATATACACACACACATGAATATATATACACAAATATATATATATATATACACTCAAATGAAAAGATATAGATATATATATATATATACACACATATATAACAAATATGTTCTTGCCTGGAAAATCTCAGTGATGGGGGAGCCTGGTGCAATTCCATCTATGGGGTTGCATAGAGTTGGACACGACTAAAGTGACTTAGCATAGCATATAACAAATGAAAAGTTTTATATATATATATATATGAAAGTGAAAGTGAAGTCGCTTAGTTGTGTCTGATTCTTTGCGACCCCGTGGACGGTAGTCCACCAGGCTCTTCCATCCATGGGATTCTCCAGGCAAGAGTACTGGAGTGGGTTGCCATTTCCTTCTCCAGGGGATCTTCCCGACCCAGGGATCGAACCCAGGTCTCCCACATTGCAGGCAGACACTTTAACCTCTGAGCCACCAGGGAAGCCCATATATATATTTTTTTAATTTATTTTTTTTAATTGAAGTATAGTTGACTTACAGTGTTTCAGGTGTATAGCAAAGTGATTAATTTGTGTGTGTGTGTATATAATTAAAAAAATAAAAACAAAGCAATTTCAAAAAAAGAACAAGTTTAGTAAAAGCAGAAAGAAGCTGAATAAGCAAATGCTATCATTCTCAGGGAGTGATAATGAGGATAAATTAGGAGCACTCGTTTGTTATTCAACATATACAACTTACTCCACCAAAAGTTTGCAAATGGCTGTGTTATAGTCACTATGTTTTACCCAGTACCACCATCTTCATCCAACCCTCAGGCCCTGTGGCTGATGCGCAGCTTAATTTCATTCAGGACTGATTCTTTCCCACTGGCCCAACAGTTCACTATGGAAATCAGCTTCCTTCAGGAGTCCTTCAGTCAATGAGTCATGCCTACATGGGTCTGCATTCCAGCTGTCAATCCTGTTCAATGACTACTTTTCAAAAAGGCTCCTTAGCACCAAAGTGAATCAATCAATATCAATAAATTCAAAAAAAGGGGTAGGAACCAGCCACAAACACAGCACACATACAGAACAAAGTTCACTTGGACTTCACCCGGGTTCATTACTATCAGTGGAGAGAACAGCCATATATACACAGAGTGTGAAGCTTTATTCTCTCCCTGGGAGTCAGAGGCAGAATAATTCCTTAACAAATGCTCCTGCTGCCATGTACAAATGATACTGATCTCTACAATTGGCACTGAAAGCTGGAGCTGGTATACTGCATTTTTTAAACTTGTATCTCTAAATCCAAGCTGGCAGTTTGGTGTCAAATACAGCAGAAGACTTTTCCATAGATTTCTCATCTAACAGATGGAGGAAAGTCCTGATTTACAGGAATTCAGGTAACCATGGTTCTCAGCGCCCTGGAATATTGTGCTTGTTAACTCTGCTTCAGAGAAAGAATAATCACCAAAAAAATCCCAAGACAGAATGCAAATGAAAAACCCCAAAAGTCTTATGTGTGCAGCTAGCAGCCCCTCAAAATTGTTTGGGGGTCATTGATTGTCTATCTCAAGAGTCTACCCTTTCTGCAACTGCATGATGTCCCATAACATCCTGCCATCTGAGTCCACTATTTTTAACAATGTTCTATTGTTTAAGGCAGGAAAATGAATGTGATCTTTTTAAAAAGAATTTCAGCAAGGGCTGAAGTGGAAATGATTATTTAACTTAACCCTCTGTGGACCAGATAATCCAATTAGCACCTTGTTGCTTAATCATTTGAACTAATTAAGCTTTTATTGTATAAGAATCAATGGCTTAAAATAAGTTATTTCCTTGGCTCAAATAACTATTTGGAAGATACAGTAATTCAAACTGTTTAAATGGAATTGTCTTCAATACCCTCGAAGAGTCCACTTCAGGGCCATCTTTTTCCTTTGTTTGTGGTTGTTGTTGTCTAGTCACAAAGCCGTGTCCAACTCTTTGTGGACCCATGGACTATAGCCTGCCAGGCCCTTAGCCCATGGGGTTTCCCAGGCAAGATTACTGAAGTGGGTTTTCATTTCCTTCTCCAAGAAATCTTCCTGACCCAGGGACTGAACCTGTGTCTCCTGCGTTGGCAGGCAGATTCTTGGCCACTGAGCCACCAAGAAAGCCCCTTTTCCCTTAGGAGTCAATTACTATTAATGCTATTGATAACCCCAGTGACTGTCTACAACATATATGTCTCCATAGAGCCTCAGTCATTCTTTTATAGTGTCTCATATTGATATTTAAACATTGTACATTTCAATTATACTTGTTTATATCTTGTATTTTCAACTAAAGTTTAAGCAACTTGAGAAACGATAATGAATCTTATTCATTTTGTATTCCACTCACATCTCACAAAGTGCCCAAGATACAATAGGTTTCTGATAAAATGCTAGTTTCCATCATGCACTTAGGGACATATATACTATTATACAGATAATATCAGACATGTGTGTATGTGCGTGTCTGGTCATGTCCGACTCTTTGCAACTCTGTGGACTGTAGCCCACCAGGCTCCTCTGTCCATAGGATTCACTAGACGAAAATACTGGAGTGGATTGCCATTTCCTCCTCCAGGGGATCTTTCTGACTCAGGAATCAAACCCACATCTCCTGCATTGGTAGGCAGATTCTTCCCACTTGGGAACCCCAAACATTAGTCATAGATTAGCCAAAACTAGTTAAATAGCATTTTAACTTGTTAGGAACAAAACAACAAGGAATCTCAGATGCTATCTGATTAAACAACACAACAGCCTTGGAGAGACCATTTGTACTTCTCATTCTACGGAGAAATTTGAGAGTCGTAGTTTGTTTGTTTTTTTTTTTAAGTCCAGTGTTATGGATCTAATAAGACTTCCCTGGTGGCTCAGACAGTAAAGTGTCTGCCTACAATGCGAGAGACCTGGGTTCGATCCCTGGGTTGGGAAGGTCCTCTGGAGAAGGAAATGGTAACCTACTCCAGTTACTCTTGCCTGGAAAATCCCATGGATGGGGAAGCATAGTAGTCTACTAGTCCATGGAGGCGCAAACAGTTGGACACGACTGAGCGACTTTACTCACTTTACTTATGAATCTAATATGTCCTGGAGCAATAATGCAAAACTACATGGAAAACTCATTTTCATACCTTGAAATAGTGACTCCGGTCAGAATAGTCATGTTCTAAGCATTCCACCAATTCACCTGGAGTTTTGGTACTTGACCAGAGAAAGGTTCAATCTTCTCACAAGCTTTCACTGAAGATGTTCAAAGTCTGGAGCAGTTACTTCTGTTGAATCAATGAAGACCTGATGGAGGGGATATACATTTTAGTGCACAACAGGAAGGTGCAGAAGTTATCACATTTATTTCTTCATATCACATTTAATCAGTGTGTTGTCCCCTCCCCACCTAACTAGTGAGAAACTAATGCTTAAATATCATGGTGTGTGTCTTCCCCACACCATGAGATTATTCCGGAATCCTAAATGCACATAACAGAGAAACAAGAGAGGATCTACATTCTTAGCCCAAGTACATGACATCTTTGCTGACCCTCCTTTGTAGCCTGTAGTTACTTCTGGGTACCAATCTTAAGACTGATTGGACACACAGCTTTGGGTGGGTTCACAGTGGTACCACATCAGAGTTCCTCTGAGTCCCACTGGTATCCTTACCACTGCTTTCCAGGCCCCTCTTTATGGTGTATAGCTTGTATGGTGTCCAAGGCAGCCCATAGCATCTGGATGCTCCATGCTAGTGGAACAGACTAATTCCTTAGGTAGAAAAAGGGTCTTCAAACTTTAATTCTACTCTCAGTCTCATTCCATAAGGTCTTTGGGCATCTGCACGCCAGATATGTGTATTCATCCTATTCCCTTCAGAACCACCTGGCTAAAATATCCTTAGCGGGCACAAAACAAAAGCTCTTGAAAAACAGATGCAGACCCCTCTTTCCTTTTCTTTTCCTCCCTTTTACATGGCAAAGTTACTAATATTTGAAGTCTGCTCTGAAATGAAATTGAAGTCTTGAGATTTGGACAATAATAAATGGGGTTTATATTATTATTACTGTGTAAATATTTTTCATGGCAGAACCAAGAAGTATTCTCTGGTTATATTTTCTTTATTGAACTGCCTCTTATTTATCTTGATATTTCTATTGGCCTTTATTATTTTCTTGCATTGTTTACCTTTATTGAACTCCTAAGCTCTTCCATTTCTCTGGGATAATATCAAATCTCTTAAATAACTACTAGGAGTTTTTCCTTTTCTTATTCTACTCGGACTTTTATAAGTTTGCTTCATGATTCAGTTCAGATCAGTTCAGTTGCTCAGTTGTGTCCAACTCTTTCTGACCCCACGGACTGCAGCACACCAGGCTACTCTGTCCATCACCAACTCCTGGAGCTTGCTCAAACTCTTCTTGATTGAGTCGGTGATGCCATCCAACCATCTCACCCTCTGCCATCCCCTTCTTCTCCTGCCTTCTATCTTTCCCAGCATTAGGGTCTTTTCAAATGAGTCAGTTCTTTGCATCAGGTGGCCAAAGGATTGATGCTTCAGCTTCAGCACCAGTACTTCCAATGAATATTCAAACTGATTTTCTTTAGGATTGACTGGCTTGATCTCCTTGCAGTCCAAGGGACTCTCATTTCAAAAGCATCAATTATTTGGTGCTCAGCTTTCTTTATCCAACTCTCACATCCATACCATTTCAGAAAACATCAATTCTTTGGTGCTCAGCTTTTTATCCAACTCTCACATCCATACATGACTACTGGAAAAATCATAGCTTTGACTATATGGACCTTTGTCAGCAAAGTAATGTCTCTGCTTTTTAATATGCTGTCTAGGTTGATCAGAGCTTTTCTTCCAAGGAGCAAGCATTTTTAATTTCATGGCTGCACTCACCATCTACAGTGATTTTGGAGCCCAAGAAAATAAACTCTGTCAGTTTCCATTATTTCCCCACCTATTTGCATGAAGTGATGGGGCCAGATGCCATGATCTTAGTTTCTTAAATGTTGAGTTTTAAGCCAACTTTTTCACTCTCCTCTTTCCCTTTAGTCAGAGGCTCTTTTGTTCCTCTTTACTTTCTGCCAAAAGGGCAGTATTATCTGCATATCTGACGTTATTGATATTTCTCCCAGCAGACTTGATTCCAGCCTGTGCTCCATCCAGTCCAGCATTTCGCATGATGTACTCTGCACATAAGCTAAATAAGCAGGGTGACTATATAGCCTTGACATACTACTTTCCCAATTTGGAACCAGCCCGTTGTTCCATGTCTTGTTCTAAATGTTGCTTCTTGACCTGCATGCAGATCTCTCAGGAGGCAGGTCAGGTGGTCTGGTATTCCCATCTCTTTCAGAATTTTCCACAGTTTTTTGTGATCCACATGGTCAAGACTTTGGCATAGTCAATAAAGCAGAAGTAGATTTTTTTCTGAAACTTTCTTGCTTTTTCAATGATCCAATGGATGTTGTCAATTTGATCTCTGGTTCCTCTGCCTGTTCTAAACCCAGCTTGAACATCTGGAAGTTCTTGGTTCACATCCTGTTGAAGCCTCTCTTGGAGAATTTTGAGAATTACTTTGTTAGCATGTGAGATGAGTGCAGTTTTCTGGTAGTTTCAACATTCTTTGGCATTACTTTTTGTTTCTTTGTTTGTTTTCATACCTTTTAAAATTTTTTATTTATTTTAATTGGAGGCTAATTACAATATTGTAGTGGTTTTGCCATACATTCACATGAATCAGCCACAGGTGTACGTTTGTTCCCCATCGTAAATTCCCCCTCCCACCTCCTTCCCCATCCCATCCCTCAGGGTCATCCCAGTGTTCCATCCCTGAGCACCCTGTCTCATGCATCGAACCTGGACTGGTGATCTATTTCACATATGATAATATACATGTTTCAATGCTATTCTCTCAAATCATCCCACCCTCGCCTTCTCCCATAGAGTGCAAAAGTCTGTTCTTTACATCTGTGTCTCTTTTGCTATCTTGCATATAGGGTCATTGTTACCATCTTTCTAAATTCCCTATATATGTGTTAGTATACTGTATTGGTGTTTTTCTTTCTGACTTAATTCTCTCTGTATAATAGGCTCCAGTTTCACCCACCTCATTAGAACTGATTCAAATGCATTCTTTTTAATGGCTGAGTAATACTCCATTGTGTATATGTACCTACCACAGCTTGCTTATCCATTCTTCTGTCTTTGGCATTCCTTGTACATAAAGACACATTGTTGTTGCTTAGTCACCAAGTCGTGTCCGCCTCTTTTGCCACCCCATGGACTGTAGCCCACCAGGCTCCTCTGTCAAACCTGCACCTTCACTGGCAGGCAGATCCTTTAGCACTGAGCTACCTGGGAAGCCCCACACATACAGTTATGCTTATAAAAGCATAAAAGTGTGAGGGCTACTGGAAGTGGAATTTTAATGTTTGGGGATTATTTACAAAGCCTTCTGCCTCTCAACTCCTCATTAAACCCCATCTACTTTCACTATAGAGTATTGTGGTATCATAGAGCAAAATCAGAGACTAGTCAACTCAAGGAACCTGAGATGTTGATCCATGTGATGTCCAATGGAATCCCATGGAGATTTACTTATATTGACTTTTAAAGTTGATTTTCACAAGTCAACACATACCTTATCATAGGCATAATTAGAAGAGCATTCTGATGTTAGCTTTGTTAGGATGTATATTCTTTCAGACTCATCACTATACTATTTTAATGTGAAATTTTAGAAGTCTCTAACTATTCTTTATTTCTCAGTACTCACCCAATTTATATTCAAGGTTGTATATTTGAAGATCTTGGGTCGGTTACATTTATATCCCAGAAAGTAAACAGTAAAGTACTATCAAAGAGTAATGAAACACTTGATCATATAATTCAAGGTGTGACAAAAGAATTGTAATTCAATTAGCTGAGAAAAGAGAAAGCTTTTAAAAACTATCAGATTAACATGGAGTCAACTGGGATCTTTTCTATTGATAAACATCAACTCTCTAATTGAGAAAATAAATAAAAGAATAGAACAGTTTATTAAAATGTTTATTTTTTAAAGACTTCATTCTGAGTCTATTTTCATTTTAAGACTTCTTGTGGTTAATACCAGACCTATAGAATGAATGTGTATAGTGCATGAAAGGACCATAAATCTTAAAAGAATCACTTTACTTCTGGACAAAATTATGAGCTGTACTTGATAAGAAAGATAAAACTGAACTTTTCTTTCTAACATAATACTGATGTTTATTTCCATATTGTGTAACTACCACTCTAAAACCTAAAATTGACAAATATGCAAAACCAACAGTATGAGAATTTATCTCTATTGTCATTATTTTTATTTTCACACTACTATGTACTACACTACTTTGTACTACAAATGTACAAGTATTATATAAAATTCAAAGGTTCTGAAAGGTGAAATGAAAAGTCAAAGCTCGGTATATTATAATTGTAGCAGGTAAAACTAAAGCTACACCTCTCTTCTAGAATTTAGCAATGTTGAGCATTTAGCAGTTGCTCTATTGAGCAATGTTGGAGCAATGTTGGTTTTCTGTTGACAGATTAAAGCCAGTGAATATTTGGAAAGGCATTATCCTGTGAGTATGGACATTAGTCGCTGAATTTACAAAGAGATTTTACACAATTTACAATGTATTTGATCCAGTACTCTCTTTTTTTTTCTTTTCTATCTCTGTTCTCTATATTCAAGACAGAAATATAAATAAAATGACAGATGAGTGAGAGGGTATCTCCATGCCAACTTTATTTTCTCCAAGGACTAAAACTAAAACAAATAAATTTAATAGTAACCAAATGGAGGTAGGGCTTCCCTGGTGGCTCAGATAGTAAAAGCGTCTGCCTGCAATGTGGGAGACCTGGGTTCAATCCCTGGGTCAGGAAGATCCCCTGGTGAAGGATGGCAACCCACTCCATTACTCTTGCCTGGAAAAGTCCATAGATGGAGGAGCCTGGTGGGCTATACAGTCCATGGGGTCACAAAGAGTCAGACATGACTGAGTGTCTGACTTTCACTTTCACTTTCAAATGGGGGTAAGAAGGAGAGAGAGCCATGGGTATGACTGTGACTTGAAAAATCACCTGGGGAGGAAATAAACAATGCAGCCAACCACGTGTTGGGATTAAAAGGTCAAGAGATCACTGGAACTTTGCTTGAACTGAAGTTCTGAATGGACTAGTTTTATATTTTATATAAGCAGACTAGATTGAATGTATTGGGCACTGGTTGTATAACCTGCCATCATTGAAATTTAAAATCTACAGGGAGCGGTAGATTCTTTAACATGACAGGGCAATCGACATGAAACATTTTCCTTCTCAAGTCTGCGTTATATTCCCACTGCTAGTATGTAATTTGGCACATTACTTTGTGTAACTTCTACAGGGACTAATGTCCCTTCCAACTCATCACACACACTGAATAGTTTCCTGTGCCAAAACCTTTCAGGAAGATAAAGAAATTATTGAAAATAATTTAATTCCCTTTTCTCCCCCTCCCCTCTCTTTCTCTCTCTCTCTCACACACACAAAGGCTTTTGCTTAATGGACACTTGTCCAGTGGAGAGAAGGTAGCCAGAGAAATGGCATATGCTAAAATACATTTATTGATATTTAATTAAATGAAAGAGAACTAGATGCAGCCTACCTGAGCATATTATTTTAAAGACTAACTTCTCTCCAAAGGTTTGTCCACATAAATTGTCAAGCTTGTTGGACATAATCAACTTTCCAATTTCAATAAAAATAAGCACAGCTGATTCTGTTTTGACAACTTATCAATAAGTAATGTTGCAAATTTTTCTGCAGTTGGTAAAATAGATACAAGACTTGAATCTCCTGAAATATTTGGTCCCTTCTTAATCCTTTCATCATTTTTTCACCTCTGTGATGGCAAAGACCGTATCTAACTTATTCAAAATGTAATCCCTGTGGCTAGTACACTGTAAATATTCAAAAGGAAGAAATAAGGACAGTGCATCTATGTTCTTAAGGGGTGCCCATATAAATATGTGAGACATATTTCAAGGATTTTTCATATCTTCTACCAGTTTTCATATCTCCCTATACAATTTATATTCAACTATAGAACCCAATCAGTAATATAACATCTTCAGGAAGGCAACTTCTCATAAGTTTATGAAAAAAATAAATGTAATAAGCAAATTATGTAATATGACCTTTTTTTTCCTATTGTATAAAGGTGACCTTAGCCATTTAATGCCAATTTCGTCAACTCTACTTCTCCATACATCAACATATCTCTGTATCTCTACTACTATCCTTTCTCTTTCTTCAGTGTCAGAGGGAACAATGATATAACTTTTATCAAAGGCATATCTCTCCACTTCATCTCCTAAAGCTTCCCCTGAGACTTAGTTTCATCAATTGACCCCACCTCCTTTCACCAGAATTTTGGTCTTTTATTCTTCCCCCTGGATTTTACCTTTGCACACTCTTTTGCTGCTATTGGTTTAAATTCAGATTAGAGTTGGATCCAAAACGACAGTCTCAGTAGTCTTTCTCTCTTTTCTCTGTGTGTGTATGTTTGTGCTCCGATTGCTTCTCAGTTTTCCCTTTTCAGACATTCTAATTGTTCTTTGTCCTATCATTACGAGAGAAAAAAATTCCTCTTTCCCAATAATTGCAGAAAAGTCCCCCAAGGAGAGCTCTTGAGCTCCTAGACAGAGTCCGGTGCTTCTCTCTGAACCAATGTTGCTGTTTTGGTTTAGTCACTCAGTCGTGTCTGACTCTTTGTGACCCCATGAACTGTAGCTTGCCATGATCCTCTGTCCATGGGATTCCCAGGCAAGAATACGAGAGTGGAATGCCATCTCCTTCCCAAGGGGATCTTCCTGATCCACGTCTCCTGCGTCTCCTGCCTTGGCAACCAGGTTCTTTATTCCTGAGCGACCAGGGAAGCCCCTCTGAACAAATACCTTTGACCAAAACACAGAATGTTCTAAGGGGCTAGGTCTGCGATATTGCTGTAGAGAAAAAGAGAGAAGAGGAAATTATCTACTGCTATACCACAAGGGCAGAGGCCAAAAGAGAGGTATTTCCATGAAAGAAAATTATGAAGTTCATTCCAGAAAAGAATTAACATTGTAAAAGCCATACAGGTGCAAATTTAAATAACTCTCTCCACATAAAACATTTCTTCTGCAGTAGTGTTTTCCTTTTAGGCTAATAGTCTCTGTTTTTATGACTACAAGTTTCCAAATGAAGAATGTAGACTTCACTTCTCATGCATCACCCACTTCCTACTTTGCCCTTGAAAACTGACTTTTAAATTTCTGCAGCATTGATGTTGTCCTCTCAAAAGTCACTATTTGTGCTTTCTGCTTTCTCTTCAGCTACTCTCTCTCTGCAACATTTGGCACAGCTTGTCATTACCTTTTGTAAAATTCTTCCCTCCTAAAATTTCCATGACATTCAAACAGCCTCCTCCATTTACCCCTAGTCTTCTGTTTCATCTCCACATGGTGGACATGTCTGAGGCCATGTCTTCATCCTTCCTCTCTTCATTCCTCTTAGTTTCATGATATTATACACTCATGCTTTCAATGAACCATTCTACTGAATGACCTTAAATATCTGTATCTCCAGCTCAAAACTCCTGCATTCTTCTTCATGGTTCCAGCTGGATAGTCTGCCAAGTGTAAACTTAAAAATGCTTCCATCTGATTTTTAAATGCTAACAGTACCATCATTTTCCAAGTAACATGTTTTAAATCTCAAGCGCCTCCAGTTCTTTTCTCCATGTTCAGTCATGTACTACCATTTCCTCCTGATTAGTCTTCCTTTTTTTTTCATTTCATATAGTTTCTGCTCCCACTCATGCCACCAATCAGAAGTTCTTATTACCTTGTAATAATGACTTTAGTGTTTTCCCTGCTCTCAGATCTCCCCCATTTCAATCAATGTTTAATTTTCACATTGAGCATTATCACTCCACTGCTCAAAGACTTTTCCTGGTATACACTTGCCAATGGTCTGCATTTCTCTGTTATGTAGAATTAATCTTTTGAAGGTTGCATGCCTTGGAGATCCTTTTTTTTTCTTCTTCTTCATTATCAGGGCTCTTCCCTGGTGGCTCAGAGGGTAAAGCATCTGCCTGCAATGCAGGAGACCCGGGTTCACTTTCTGGATCAGGAAGATCCCCTGGAGAAGGAAATGGCAACCCACTCCAGTACTCTTACCTGGAAAATCCCGTGGACGGAGAAGCCTGGTAGGCTACAGTCCATGGGGTCACAAAGAGTCAGACACGACTGAATGACCTTCACTTCACTTCATTGTCAACCCCTGACTAATATGAAACCACAACCCAGGATAATTATGTCTGCTGTGTAGACCTAAACTTGTCCTTACCCAGGATATCCCAAGTAAGGGACTGCAGAATGGGTGGAGATATAAAGCATAGAGTGTTTTAGAGAGATTTTTCTAGGCACAGGTATAAAGTCTTATTTTATAATTGATTCATCTCTTAATTGCCTTTGAGCTCAGAAAGCACAGAAAGGAGTATTATTTATTTTCCTCCTGAAAAATGCCAACATGGTAGACTCAGATGTTCATAAATTTTTTCACAATAGCACATGTAGATTAATGACCAAAATAAAAAATCTGAACATCTCTTGAAAAGGAATGGGGCATAAAACTTGCCTGCCTATAATTAGAAACATTCAAGCTAAAAGGGACCTAAAAGCATTTAATTCCACTCCATCCTTTTACAGACAAAGTGACTTACCCAACTTCCTCCAACTGTTTAGAGACTAAATGGTATCTAGAACTCAGATTTGCCCATTTAAAATCCAGAGCTTCTTCACTTTATAGCACACAACTTTCCAAAAGATTGTAACTATGCCTTAAAAATTACATTTAACATTTTGTCTAAAGGACAGAAATGGTATGGACCTAACAGAAACAGAAGATATTAAGAAGAGGTGGCAAGAATACACAGGAGAACTGTACAAAAAAGATCTTCATGACCAAGATAATCATGATGGTATGATCATTCACCTAGAGCCAGACATCCTGGAGTGTGAACTCAAGTGGGCTTTAGAAAGCATCACTACGAACAAAGCTAGTGGAGGTGATGGAATTCCAGTTGAGCTATTTCAAATCCTGAAATGTGATGCTGTGAAAGTGCTACACTCAATATGGCAGCAAATTTGGAAAACTCAGCAGTGGCCACAGGACTGGAAAAGGTCAGTTTTCATTCCAATCCCAAAGAAAGGCAATGCCAAAGAATGCTCAAACTACCACACAATTGCACTCATCTCACACACTAATGAAGTAATGCTCAAAATTCTCCAAGCCAGGCTTCAGCAATACATGAACCGTGAACTTCCAGATGTTCAAGCTGGTTTTAGAAAAGGCAGAGAAACCAGAGATCAAATTGCCAACATCTGCTGGATCATCGAAAAAGGAAGAGAGTTCCAGAAAAACATCTATTTCTGCTTTATTGACTATGCCAAAGCCTTTGACTATGAATCACAATAAACTGTGGAAAATTCTGAAAGAGATGGGAATACCAGACCACCTGACCTGCCTCTTGAGAAACCTATATGCAGGTCAGGAAGCAACAGTTAGAACTGGACATGGAACAACAGTCTGGTTCCAAATAGGAATAGGAGTACATCAAGGCTGTATATTGTCACCCTGCTTATTTAACTTATATGTAGAGTACATCATGAGAAAAGCTGGGCTGGAAGAAGCACAAGCTAGAATCAAGATTGCCGGGAGAAATATCAATAACCTCAGATATGCAGATGACACCACTCTTATGGCAGAAAGTGAAGAGGAACTAAAGAGCTCCTTGATGAAAGGGAAAGAGGAGAGTGAAAAAGTTGGCTTAAAGCTCAACATTCAGAAAATGAAGATCATGGCATCTGGTCCCATCACTACATGGGAAATAGGTGGGGAAACAGTGGAAACAGTGTCAGACTTTATTTTTGGGGAGCTCCAAAATCACTGCAGATGGTGACTGCAGCGAAATTAAAGATGCTTACTCCTTGGAAGGAAAGTTATGATCAATCTAGATAGCATATTCAAAAGCAGAGACATTACTTTGCCAACAAAGATCCATCTAGTCAAGGCTATGGTTTTTCCAGTGGTCATGTATGGATGTGAGAGTTTGACTGTGAAGAAGGCTGAGTGCCAAAGAATTGATGCTTTTGAACTGTGGTGTTGGAGAAGACTCTTGAGAGTCCCTTGGAAGGCAAGGAGATCCAACCAGTCCATTCTGAAGGAAATCAGTCCTGGGATTTCTTTGGAAGGAATGATGCTGAAGCTGAAACTCCAGTACTTTGGCCACCTCATGCGAAGAGTTGACTCATTGGGAAAGACTCTGATGCTGGGAGGGATTGGGGGCAGGAGGAGAAGGGGACGACAGAGGCTGAGATGGCTGGATGGCATCACCGACTCAATGGACATGAGTTTGAGTGAACTCCAGGAGATGGTGATGGACAGGAAGGCCTGGCGTGCTGCAATTCATGGGGTCACAAAGAGTCAGACACACCTGAGCGACTGAACTGAACTGAATAACCTATAAGGGAAATGAATCTTAAATCTATATGTATACATATATGAATATAAGTGAATCACTTTGCTGTACACTTGAAACTAATACAATACTGTAAATCAACTATACTTCAATAAAAAAGAGTACGTCCTCCAAGAAGCAATCAGCAATGCAGCAAGATGAATCCCCTATAAATATAGCTAGATTACAACATTCAAGAAATTGTAAGTGAATAGAAAATATATTACTGAATTTTTCACAAAGATTCTATTGTCAAATTATCCTTTCTTGTGTATAAAGAAAATATTCAAGAATTGGTTTCTAAAACAAGGATTTATCATTCTGGCAACCCAAACCTCTATGTTAAAAAAAGTCATAATTATTAAAATTTTGTGCTTAAATTTTTAATGCATTATTAATTAATTAGAATTATTCAAGTGTTTTAATTTTCAAAATGATTGAAGCCTTCACAGAATGTTTTAACTCAGAACTGTATTGTATGACATACAGAGTATGTGTAAATGGTCCAGCCCACACCATGTTCAAGTCTATAATATTTAAGCAATATTTCTCTTGATATGAACTAGTATATGGTAATTGATTGGCCCACCCAAGCACAACATCTATAGTCTTTGAACAAATGAGGAAAATATAGATAAGTCTATTATGTCAGGATGAAATGCTTCTTGTAAAATGACAATTTCTTAGAAATTTAATCAAACAAAATGAGCCTAATATTGGGCTGACATTCATTCCCACGGAAATTGGCTGGGGAATGGTCCTGAAATGTTTTCCATTAAATGTGGCTCTGCTGGGGCATTCAGGTTCACTCAGGTGTGAGAAGCAGATAATGACTTGCGGAGAACAAGAGAAAGGTAATGGAATCAATAGGTATTTCCTTTGAAGGAATACACAAAGTTAGAACTTAAAAGAGGTATTATTGAATAGTTTCAGACACAACTGTAAGATGATCTGACCACAGCCAAAGTTGAAGAAATAGCACAGCGTACGGATTCCCCATTTGGACTTTGGAGGTAACTGGACCTGGACTCCAGTTCCAGTTGGGCGACTTACTGGTTCACTTCATTGTGCATTTCAAGCTGTCAGAGCCTTTTAATTTCCTCCTCTGTAAATTAGTGTTAATAATATTGCCCAGCTCAAAGAGCTATTGAAAGGTTCACTGATGTAATGCCCATTAAATGCTCTCAATGAAGGCTAGTGGTTATTATTCCATGATATAGCAGAACATTTCTTTTTCTGTGCTTCCAAAGTGATTTTATATCCAGTGCTAATTGGTACAATATTGTCCCTTTCCAGTTCACTTTTTCTGATATTCTCTTAATAGGATCTTGAGTCAAGGCCTAGGGATGGATGAGGAGTGTCACCAATGCTGTTAATACACCTAACATCTGATATACAACATAATCCTCAAGCATCCCTGAAACACCAACAGTCAATGCTATAAGCTCAGCTCATTTGAGCTTACTAAAATCAGAAAATGTTCACACTGGAAGAGCATGTTGCCATCTAAGGACAACTCCTCATTTTACACGTGGGGAATGGCAGAAATGCAGAAAATAGCTGGAAAATAGAAACATACCACTGCTATTCTAGTTATTCCACTGCAACTTCTAGAAAATGCAACTTCTAGACTATGGCAGAGAATGATTAAAGCAATAGCAACAACCATAACAGTACAGACAACAGTTATTTAATATTTCCTTTGTTCTAAGCATTATTCTAAGCATTTTGCACATATTAACACTTGTAATTGTCACAACCACCCAACAATTGGTATTTCTCTTATGTCAGTATACTTTAGCTTTTAAAAATATGGAGAAGTAACCTTTCTAGCAAGGCCACATGTCTAGTAGGTGGTGTGGAAGAAAAAGAGTATTTGTATTTGCTACCTTTTATACACCAAGCGGGCTTCCCTGGTGGTTTAGACGTTAAAGAATCTGCCTGCAATGAGAGAGATCTCATTGAAATCTGGGTTCAGTCCCTGGGTTGGGAAGATCCCCTGGAGGAGCACAAGGCAACCCACTCTAGTGTCCTAGCCTGGAGAATCTTCATGGACAGAGGAGCCTGGCAGTCTACAGTCCAGGGAGTCACAAAGAGTCGGACATGACTGAGCAACTAAGCACAACACAGCATACACCAAGCATATGCTAATTTCTTTAAGAAAGTTAAAGGGAACTAACATTATTGAGAACTTAACCAGAGAGTCAGAAATGTTCTATTTCAAGCCAGTTCAGGCCACTTCTGAAGAATAAGGATGATCTTCTTCCTAGGGGCATGTCCTCAATAAGCTCCTCAGTTTTACAAGGGACAAATCCTATCTCTTAAAACATCTGTAAGAATAGGTTGGGTTCTTCCCTGTTGTCCCTTTCTTCTATTGTACAAAATATATATAATTGAAAACTCATTAGATGGGTGGGATAGTGTCAGTTTGATTGGGCCATGGATGCCCAGATAATTGGTCAAACATTAGTCTGGTATGTTTGTGAGGGTATGCCTGAATGGGATTAACATTTGAATCAAAAGACTAAGTAAAGCACACTACCCTCCACAGTATGAGTAATTCAATCAGTTGACAGTCTGAACAGAACAAAAAAGCTGGCCCTCAGGTAGGTAAGAGGGAACTGCCTTGAGCCAGGACATTATATATTCCCTGCCTTTGGACTCAAACCAAAATATTGGCCCTTCCTGAATATCAGGTCTGCCAGAGTTTGGACTAGAACTACACAATCAGTTTTTCGGTATCTCCAGCCTTGCCAACTGCGTATCTTGGAACTTGTCAGCCTCCACAATTGGTGCCTTCACAATAAATATGTCTCTCGCCCCCTCTCTCCCTGCCTGCCTCCCCGTATATATTTAGAGAGGGAATGATGCAGAACCTCTTATATGCAGATTTTTTTCAACAGTAAATACTATGGTGCCACATAATGTCTGGTTTGTTGAATCCTCGGATGAGAAGATGTGGAACTGTGGATATGGAGGAACTGCAGATATGGAAAAATCACATATACGGAGAGCCAACTATAAGACACACGCACATTTTTTACTGAGTAGAAGGTCAGCACCCCTAACTCCCACATTGTCCAAGGGTCAACTACATATAGAGAAAGAAAATTCTTTTCTCTGAAGAACTATAACTAAGGCATACAGGTTTAGCACAGGCTAGATGAGACATAGTGGAAGGCAGAATCAGTAATGGAAAAGAGTGAAAAACCCACAAATTTCAATAGAAAACACTGAGACATGTAATACATGTCAAAGAACTAACACATGTAATCAGATTCCAAGAAACAAAACACAAGAATACCAAAAATAAGCACTATTTGAAAAATTAATGATCACAAATTTTTGAAATGTGATGAAAGACCTTAATACAGAGTTGAAGAAGCTCAGTGAATCCGAACCAGGATGAACCACACCTGGGCACATAAGAGTCTGTTGAAAACAAACAAGCAACAACCAAACATGAAGAGAAAACTCTTAGAATCAGCCAGAAGGGAGAAAGAAATTTTCTTCCAGGAAGAACAAGTAAAAGATACCTGACTTCTCAACAGAAACTGTGTTTGCCTGAAGAAATTATAATTGTTTTTTTAAGTGCTAAAAGGAAAAATAACTGCTAACACTAGGGCTCTATACATGGTAGAAAATATATTTTGAAATAAGAGCAAAAGAAAGATATTCTCAGACAGGAATGAGATAATTAACTGAAACTGACTTTTACTCTAGGAAATACTAAAGGAATTTCTGCAACTTAAAAGAGAAAAGATTGCAGATGAAATCATAGAAATCCAAGAAGTGATAAATAGCAAGAGAAAAGGGAAGCAGGGAAATATAAAAGATTACTGACTGTTTAAGGCAATAATAATGATAATGTTTGTGGAGTTTGTAGCTTATTTAGAAATAAAATGTATGACAAAAATAGCAAATAAAAGGTGAATTATTTAAAGTAAATCTAAATTATAATAATTGTAATTGAGATCAAATAAGCAAATATTTTTCTCCAAAACTCCTACTCAAAATATCCCTATTTATTACAAACTCTGCAGCCAAGCTTTTCTAACTGATCATCATTTTAATCTTTTTTTAATCTTTGACTTCTTTTTATATAGACTTTCTAAAATGAAATAAAAGTATAAGTCAAGCTTATCCCGGGAATAAGTATTACCATCAGCAATCTTTGTTTTAGATAGCAGAGTTTTAATGCCCTCCTTGCCCTATTAAGGTATACTTTTGCTGGACTCCACACTGACATGTACTATAAGAAATAGCCCACTGAAGTCTGTGGTTGAGAATATAGTTCACAACAAACCTCTGTTTCTCTCAGAACAGTCTTCTGAAGTGTTTTGTTTTTATTTGGCTGGCCATGTGAATTATGTATCTTATTACATTAACTTCTTTGCTTTATTTACTATAAAGCTCTGTGACAAACTTGCAGCTCAACAGTGTAGAAATATGTATATACATTGCTATTTATACATATTTTGCATTCACCCTTCATTGTATTCCAGTTGTCCCCATGTTTAATGTGCCTTCACTAATATTTTCTCCTCCACTTTTATATGTAATCCTAGTAACTTAGATGATTTTATATGTCACCTCAAGCCCTTTTTAGAACAAGAAAGGAAATAAATACATTGCACTTATATTCATATACACACACACATATTTACTCATTCTGGGTTCTTTTCAAATATTTTCTCATTAAGTCATCACAAGCCAAAAAGGAAATACTTATTCTCTCCATTTCACATATGAGAAAACAGAATCAATGACTAGCCCCAAATCACACAATAAATAGTGAAGCCAGAATCCTCCCCTTTGCTCAAAAGCCTATGATTTTTCTTTTATGCCATGCCATGCCTCTCATTTGCTGATTGTACCATTCATTTATTGATTCATTGGATGCCTGTGTATTGACTACAAACTACTTGCCAGATTGGTGATAGATAAACCAATCAAGGTGTCACCTCTCAAGCAGCCTGCAGATGATAGGTTTCTTTTACCAAGATACCTGTTTTGTAAATTAGATTATAGGTGCTTAAGAGATAAATACTATTATATACAACTCTGTATGACCCTCCACACCTATCCCACACTATCCCAAGTGCTCCATGAGCTATAGTTATAGTGCTTATCCACACTACCCCAGTCAACTTTAAAGTAAACACACTCACAAGAACAGTGAGGAGAATCAGCATGGCAATTAGTGGGAGGTTTTCCTAAGTAATCCAAAAAATTACTAGGTTAATTACTTTCTTTAATTACTAAAGCAATATTGAGCTTTAGTATTATACAATGCAGAGGGAAAGAAAAAGAAAAAAAAAAGCACAAAACCTAATTGAATTATGTCAAATTACGCTGAACAAAAGGTAACTTTGGAAGCAACTAGTCAAGTATGTCAATCTGCTATGGTGTTTGGGAGCCCAGATTCCCTTCATAATTCAATGTCTTGTAACAACCACCACCCCCCCAGGGACTGCAAATATGCCCTGAACAATGGCTGAATATGGGTTTGGGTGTTTAATGGGATGCTGTCAGCAAAGAGAAATGGTCTCATTTCAGCCCATTACTCAAACTCTACATGCTAAACCAGTGTTTCTGAATGTTACCCGCAGCTAAGGGACACACAATAATTTTACTAAACAAAGGACCTTACGAGGTTCTATAAGGACAGAAACTGGAGGTTTTTCTCAGGGATCAAGGAACAATACCCATAACTCACAGGTCTGTACTTTGCTGTGGAGAATCGAAAGCCAATGAGTTGAGTCTTTCAGTACTGGAGCTCTCACACACATTGTTCTCTGCAGAAACCTTTTCATCGTCCCTCAAGGTATAAAGATTAATCGTTTCAGAGAAAAAACGTGAGTTCTTTAAACATTGCAGGAAGTCTCTTTTCCTGAATAGAAGGGTCCCTTATGCCCACAGGCGTTAAAGATGCATGCATGATGAGCTGGTGAGCCCTGAGGGAACCCAGGAAGGAAAAGAATACCTGTCAACTACCAACCATCAGACTACAGACTACAGCCATCAGACTACACTCCCTATGGTGAGCCCTGAGGGAACTCAGGATGTGAAAACACAGGATATTGGCCCCAGATAACTGAGGTACATATCAAAAGAATGATTTCAGTGAGCCCAGACTCTTGCATTTTCCCATACACAGAAAAGTGCTAAATCATTTAACTTGGGATATCTGGTTTTCTTTAAGTAACACTCAACTTTTGATGTTTCTGACTGGTATGATCTAAATCAAACCCCTAATGATTATCCAGTGGAGGTGACAAATAGATTCAAGGGATTAGATCTGGTAGACAGAGTGCCTGAAGAACTATGGATGGAAACTCATAACACTGTACAGGAGGCAGGGACCAAAACTATCTCAAAGAAAAGAAATATAAGATGGCAAGGTGGTTATCTGAAGAAGCTTTACAATAGCCAAGCAAATAAGAGAAGCAAAAGGCAAGGGAGATAGGGAAAGATATACCCAACTGAGTGCAGAGTTCCAGAGAATAGCAAGGAAAGATAAAAGGAAGTCTTAAATAAACAATACAAAAAATAGAGGAAAACAATAGAATGGAAAAAACTAGAAGTCTCTTCAAGAAAATTGGAGATATCAAGGGAACATTTCATGTAAGAATGGGCACAATAAAGGACAGAAACAGTAAGGTTCTAACAGAAGCGAAAGAGATTAAGAAGAGGTGAGAAGAATATACAGAAGAATTAACAAAAAGGTCTTAATGACCCAGATAAGAATCATGGTGTGACCACTCACCTAGAGCTGAACATCTGGGGTGTGAAGTCAAATGGGCCTTAGGAAGCAATTACTACTAGGGATGTGATGGAATTCCAGCTGAGTTGTTTAAAATCCTAAAAGATGATGCAGTTAAAGTGTTGCACTCAATATGCCAGCAAATTTGGAAAACTTAGCAGTGGCCACAAGACTGAAAAGGTCAGTTTTATTTCCAATACCAAGGAAGGGCAATGTCAACGAATGTTCACACTACCAAACAATTGCACTCATTTCACACACTAGCAAGGTAATGTTCAAAATCCTTCAAGCCAGGCTTTAGCAGGATGTGAACTGACAACTTCCAGTGGTGCAACCAAGGTTTAGAAAAGGAAGAGGAACCAGAGATCAAATTACCAATGTTCATCAGATTATGAAGAAAATAAGGAAACTCCAGAAAAAAAACATTGATTTCTGCTTCATTGACTATGCTAAATCCTTTGACTTTGTGTATCATTACAAACCGTGAAAAACTCTTAAAGAAATGGGAATACCAGACCACCTGACCTGTCTCCTGAGAAACCTGTATACAGTTCAAGAAGCAACAGTTAGAACCAGACATGGAACAACAGACTGGTTGAAAATTGGGAAAGCAGTACTGCAAGGCTGTATATTGTCACCCTGCTGATTTAACTTATATGCAGAGTACATCATGTGAAATGCTGGGCTAGATGAATCACAAGCTGGAATTAAGATTGCTGGGGAAAATATCTATAACCTCAGATATGCAGATGACACCACACTTATGGAAGAAAACGAAGAGGAACTGAAGAGCCTCTTCATGAGGATGAAAGAGCAGAGTGAAAAAGCTGCTTAAGCACTGTTTATAATAGCCAGGACATGGAAACAACCTAGATGTCCATCAGCAGATGAATGGATAAGAAAGCTGTGATACATATACACAATGGAATATTACTCAGCCATTAAAAAGAATACATTTGAATCAGTTCTAATGAGGTGGATGAAACTGGAGCCTATTATACGGAGTGAAGTAAGCCAGAAAGAAAAACATCAATACAGTATACTAACGCATATATATGGAATTTAGAAAGATGGTAATGATAACCCTGTATGCGAGATAGCAAAAGAGACACAGATGTATAGAACAGTCTTTTGGACTCTGTGGGAGAGGGAGAGGGTGGGTTGATTTGGGAGAATGGCATTGAGACATGTATAATATCATATATGAAATGAATTGCCAGTCCAGGTTCAATGCATGATACATGATGCTTGGGGCTGGTGCACTGGGATGACCCAGAGGGATGGAACGGAGAGGGAGGTGGGAAGGGGGTTCAGGATGGGGAACACGTGTATACCTATGGTGGATTCATGATGATGTATGGCAAAACCAATACAATATTGTAAAGTAATTAACCTCCAATTAAAATAAATAAATTAAAGAAAGAAAAAGCTGCTTAAAACTCAACATTGAAAAAGTGAAGATCATGGCATCTGGCCCCACCACTTCATGGCAAATAGAAGGGGGAGAAAATGGAACAGTGACAGATTTTATTTTCTTGGGATCCAAAATCACTTCAGACAGTGATTGCAGCCATGAAATTAAAAGACATTTGCTCCTTGGAAAACAAGTTATGACCAACCTAGACAGCATATTAAAAAGCAGAGGCATTACTTTGTTGACAAATCTCAGTATAGTCAAAGCTATGGTTTTTCCAGTAATCATGTATGAATATAAGAGTTGGACCACAAAGAAGGCTGAGCACTGAAGAACTGATGCTTTTGAAATGGTGTTAGAAAAGACTCTTGAGAGTCCCTTGGGCTGAAAGGAGACCCAACTAATCCATCCTAAAGAAAATCAACCCTGAATATTCACTGGAAGGACTGATGCTGAAGCTCCAATATTCAGACCACTTGATACAAAGAGTCAACTCATTGGAAAAGACCCTGATACTGGAAAAGATTGAATGCAAAAGGAGAAGGGGGAGGCAGAGGATGAGATGGTTAGACAGCATCACAGACTCAAGGGACACGAATTTGAGCCAACTCTGGGAGATAGTGAAGGACAGACAAACCTGGCGTGCTGCAGTCCATGGAGTCACAGAGAGCTGGACATGGCTTAAAAACTGAACAATAACCACAAAAACCCTCACTTTGTTAAAAAAAACTTCTGTACAAAATGGCTCCCCCTCTGGCCTCCTCAGAGTAGTTCTCTCAAGGTTAATTGAGAAGCTGCCTCCCAAGTTTAGTCCTAAAAATTTCTACCGAATAAAACATAATTCTCAACTTTTAGGTTGTAAATATTTTTTAAGTCCACTGGGGAAATATGGAAACAGGGAACTGTGTGGCAGGATGCAGGTCTCATTGATGTTGAAAGTGTTTCATGTTTGTTTGTTTGTTTGTTTGTTTTGTTTTGTTTTTGAGGTAGAAACTTTAAAGGACAAAACTCTAAGTTCACCAAGAAAAAAAAAAAAGTATTGTTTCTAGCTTAAAGGACAAGCCCAAGGATAAAACAATATGTGATATGATAAAGCACAGGATTAATCTGTAGAGTCCTAAGTCAATGGAAATAGTGGTGCTATCTTACGTACTGCCATAATCCACTGAAGATGTGGTTTGGGGGATTTTCTCGCCACTCTTTTGGGGAAGACTTCTGTATTCCAGGCATTGTGCTCATATTTCCCACTTTCTCATCTTTTTTCTTTACAACGATCCTCAAGTGAACGATATCACACCCACTTTTAGTAAACGAAACTGCGGCCTGCAACAATCAGTAATGTGCTGGTGCTCCCACAGCTAGTAAAGGGCGGAGCCCGAAGTCTACCCCCACCTTCTCTGAGTTTCTCTCTCCATGTGCTCCGCCCAGTCTCCCAGAGAAGTACAGAGAAGACAAGAGTAGCAGCGAAATTTGGGAAGTGTTTCAACTAAAGTCTTGACCTCAAAGAAAACTCCCTGTACTAATAAATCTACCCATTTGGACCAGACTCAGTAGTTTAGAACTATCTGCAGGCCCCTGAGGAAAGTGAGATATGCGCCTTCCACAGTGAGAGGGAAGAGTCTGTGTGGATGTTCTGATTAACATTAGAATCCTGATGTCAGAGCTCAAAGTCAACACTGACCCGGAAGGGCACTCCTCTCCCCCTTCAGTGGCTTCAGAGAGCCCTCCCCTCCCCCAAGTCTCTACCCCTTCTAGTCCCCCTGCAGAAGCTCCCCAGGCTTCCCAGTCTACTGCAGTGATTCATGGTAGTGTCATCTAGGTATTGGCACCTGCCATGGACCCTTGCCTCCTACCTATCTACCGCTATAAAATTAAGTCATATGCTGCTGACCTTCAACACCCCCTGAAAGGAGCTCAGGGTGGAGGGCAGAAAAGAGTCATTCTGTGCTAGGAGTTGGTGGGGAGTGGAATGGCAGGACAGATCTTCAGAGAGTTAGGTATTTTCAGAGCTGATTTTATAAGCCCAATTCTTGTATCTCCCCATACCTAGAAAAGCACTAAAATCCTTCAGGAGACGACTGTTCCTCATGACTAGCAAAGGCTTCATGAGACTAGAAGAAACCTTCTGGAAAAATATGTGATTGATTGCACATATTCCCCTTTCACCAAAAGTCACACATAGACTGACCTTCCCCCACTACCTCTTTGGAGCCCAGAGCTATCCCAGGTGCTGTCTCCCTGGCTGTAGATCTCATTTTGCCCCAAATAAAACTTACTGACAACTCTCATGTTGTACATTTTTTTAATAAAGTCAACAGTAGTGAGAAAATCTTGTCCAAGAGTCTACTCAAGGAAACTATGAGGAGGCAGGGAACTTAGGCATCTGGGGAAAACTCTGGAGGCCCACTGGTCACAACACACAGTAAGCAGAAATGAATGACTGGGGTCACAAACAATTTAACTGCTTAAATTGTTGCATTAAGTGACTATTGAAAGAACTTAGCTCTTCATGGAACCTCCTAGAAAAGTAAAATCAAAAGCATTCTTAGACTTGTTTTGAATTTGCTAATCCCAGTCAATTGAAGTCAGTCCAGTCTCTTCTCATTTCCCTTCCCACCTGTCCGCTTTTCCTTCTGCAAATGACACACACAGCTCCCAGTCTGCAAGATGACTGTGGCTTTACTCCTCAGAGTGACTGTCAAGATGACATAGTGAATACAAAGTGAAAAGGGAGGGAAAATACTCCATTGTTTTGCACAAAGCAAGCTAGTGCTTAATCTAATGCAAACATAATTACTTTTACTTAAACAAAAGGGGAAAACAAATAAAAAAAAACATAATGTTTATAGCATAGGCTGTCTGCTCGGAAATGAACAGCTACGTGGGCATCAGATAGCAATAACATTTCTCCTCTCAGCTGCTGCTTTTTGGAAACAAATCTGAAAAGCATTTACAGAACAGAAACAGGGGTTCTGAGTCCTAGCTAGTTTTTTTTTTAATTTTCTTATCTTCAATAGTTCCCATTTTAGGTTCCTGTCCTTGTTCACTTCTTCAGTTTGAATACTAATAGCAGGTTGGCACTTTGAGAAATGGCATTAAAGTTGAGTGTCAGGAAGAGGGACATTTAACTTTTTTTTCCATTGACCTTTACATAGAATTGATCCCTTTGGTATTTTCAAACAGTGAGTCAGAAGGAATATTCTTTGATTCACTCAACAGATATTGAAAGCCAGGCTACTCTGTAACAGGTGCCGTACTGGGGTGAGCAATACAGAAATGAGGGCTGTCCTAAAGCGGACAGTATAGCGGAAAGAAAACACATGGAATAATTATGCAAATAAATACAGAAAAGTACATGCTGCTCTGAGAGCATATAACAGAGAAGCCTGAACTATTAGCAGGGTAGTAAAGGAGGGCGGTCAGGAATAGCCCTCCAGGAAGTCCTGAAGGCTCCAAGGAAGATTCCACTTCCAAGTTCATTCAGGTTTTGAATGGAATTCCAGTGCCTTGATGCGTGGGTCCCTTCAGATTCAAGGCAACAATAGCATGGGGAATCCTCATATTTCAAATCTCTGAATTCCCCTGCCACTACTATCCTGAGAAAGATCTCTGCTTCAGAAGTCTCGTGTGATTACATTTGACTCTCACATTAATCCGAGATGAATTGCTATTTGAAGATCAGCTGACTATTAATCAGATTTACAAAGTCCCTTGTGTCGTGTATTATAACATATTCACAGAAGAAACACCAGAGGGCAGAGTTCATTTGGACTACAGTTCGGCCTGTCACGTGTAGTATTTAGTGATGAGACCTCTAAAACACCCTGAGACTAACAGATTTCTGCAGCTACTTCCCAAGGAGAGGGTGTATGGGAACTAAAATTTTGTGTTTTTAAGTTGCCATTTCTCAGTTGTAATTTCTCTCCTCCCTGCCACTTTCCTCCTTGAATCTTGGCTCAGCAGCTTTGATATAGACAGTCTACTTGAATTCTCTGAGCTTCAGATTTCCTATCTGTAAACAGGGATGATAACAATAGCACAAACTCAAAGGGTTGCTCCAAAGACTAAATAAGTTAGGATGATACCTGACAGCTTCAAAAAGCCAACCCTGGTTACCACAAATTGGCAGAACCATCTGTGTGTCCACACTTCCAATCTCTGATAGAATTTATTTATCATTTTCTTAAAATATTTATTAATTTTTGGCTGCGCCTGGCCTTAGTTGTGGCATGCAGGCTTCGTTGCCTACCCCATAGCATGTGGAAGCTTAGTTCCCCGATCAGGGATCAAACCTCTGTCCCTCTGTATTGGAAGGCAGATTCTTAGTCACTGGACCACTAAGGAAGTCCCCTCTCTTAGAGATTAGCTAAGATTAGAATTTAGCTAGACCCCTGCCCAGCCCTGCTTTTTATCAGTCTGTTCTGTTTTCCATTTCACAAACTCTCTTCCTCATAGTGTCCACGTTCTTCAGATCCTCTTCCCAGTGATTCCTTCACGACTCAACACACTGACTCCGCTCCCTAAAAACTATTTTCCAAGCTGCAATCTCTGGATTGGAAGTAGAACCAGATCTTGTAAACTAGCAGGCCCTACAGGGCCTTCCATGACAGGCCTTCCCACAGAGCCTCTGCTTTAGCTCCTCTCTCAAATACCTGTTGAATAGATAACAGTATTTGATGCAAATTTACTGAGGTGTTTTGCAGATCAGGCTTCCCTTATGGCTCAGCTGGTAAAGAATTTGCCTAGAATGTGGGAGACCTGGGTTCAATCCCTGGATTGAGAAAATCTCCTAGAGAAGGGAAAGGCTACCCACTGAAGTATTCTGGCCTGGAGAATTCCATGTACTGGGGTCTCAAGGAGTCGGACATGACTGATCAACAGATATGATAACCCCTACCAAAAGGAAGTTATTAACCACTGACCATGAGCTCATCGCCCCAGCCCTCCTGGAGCCTAAGGTGATAATATTCACCCCTGTGATACTACCTGGTTCCCTCACCATCAGCCAATCACAGAATTGTGCACGACCTGATCACAAACCCTGTGACTTCCCTCCATCACCTGGCTTTTGAAAATGCTTTGTGGAAAACCTTCAGGGAATTCGGGGCTTTTTAGGGCAGGAGCCCCTTGTCTCCTTGCATTTTGTTGTTCAGTCACTCAGTCATGTCTGACTCTTTGCAACCCCAAGGGCTGCAATACACCATGCTTCCTTGTCCTTCACTATCTCCCGGAGCTTGCTCAAACTCATGTCCATTGAGCCAATGATGCCATCCAGTCATCTCATCCTCTGTCGCCCCCTTCTCCTCCCACCTTCAATCGTTCTCAGCATCAGGGTCTTTTCAACGAGTCAGCTCTTCTTCTCAGGTGGCCAAAGTATTGGAGCTTCAGCTTCAGCATCAGTCCTTCCAGTGAATATTCAGGACTGATTTCCTTTAGGATTGACTGGTTGGATCTCCTTGAAGACCAAGGGACTCTCAAGAGTCTTCTCCAACACTACAGTTGGAAAGTATCAATTCTTCATCACTCAACAGGGCCCTGCAATGAACCTTTCTCTGCTCCAAACTCCAACATTTCTGTTTGTTTGGACTCACTGTGTGTTGGGCACAGGAACTTGCACCAACAATGTTTGTTGGCCCATGTTTGACATGCCCTTGATTCCTCTTCCAGAAGATGCCAACTATCCTTTCATTTGGTAGGAAATAGGAAAGATTGGGCTTCCCTGGTAGCTCAGCTAGTAAAGAATCCACCTGCAATGCAGAAGACACTGGTTCGATTCCTGGATCAGGAAGATCCCCTGGTGAAGGGATAGGCTACCCACTCCAGTGTTGTTGGGCTTCCCTGGTGGCTCAGATGGTAAAGAATCTGCCTGCAATGCACGAGACCTGGATTTGATCCCTGGGTGGCGAAGATCTCCTGGAGGAGGGCATGGCAACCCACTCCATTATTCTTGCCTGGAGAAGCCCCATGGACAGAGGAGTCTGGCAGGGTACAGTCCATGGGGTCACAAAGAATCGGACATGACTGAGAGACTAAGCATAGCACAGCACAGAACCAGGATTTAAGATAAGAAATTATCTTGTATCCTGTGACCCATCTTACTTTGGCCACTCTCAGCTGAATGAGTGAGTACACCATGTGTCTACTTTCGGTTTTATGATGCTCTTGCTTCTTCTGAGAGTGCATTGATAATTAACAGAAATGCAAAATTTTCCTTCTTGCTCCCCTTTCCAAACCATCAAAGTAACTGGTGAGTTTCTCTGGTGAATTGAACTCTTTTGGGACTAGGGGACCCCTGATCTCCTGGGATTATTTTAGCAATTCATGCTGAATAGTTCAATTCAGAGCAGCAGTTTTGTGGAAGCTTGCATGAAATGCAGACTACGTAACTGCTCTGCTCAGCAAGTTTATCTGCTGACCACCTCTCCAAGACTGCAGGGAAAGGAGCTGGGATTCCGAACACATTGCTGCATTGTTGTTAGCTTAGATTCAAGCGAAGCAATCAGATTGCATAAAGGAAAAAGGATGAGAAATCTAGTATTTTCTCATTGTTTTGAAGGTATTTGACTTTAGTTTTACTTCAGACTTTAATTTGAGCAATGAATAAAGAAATGATAAGGCTTCTATAGAGGTAAAAATCAAGAAATTAGGATCCTTTGTTCTCAAAGTGAAGTGAAGTCACTCAGTCGTGTCCGACTCTTTGCGACCCCATGGACTGTAGCCCACCAGGCTCCTTGGTCCATGGGATTTTCCAGGCATGAATACTGGAGTGAGTTGCCATTCCCTTCTCCAAGGGATCTTCCCAACCCAGGGATCAAACCCAGGTCTCCCGCATTGTAAACAGATGCTTTACCATCTGAGCTACAGGCTAAAGGGAAAGGTCACTGGAATATTAAAAAAAAATCTTGGGCATCTCAGAGAGAATGAGGGTGAGCAAAACCAAAAAAAAGAAAATAATATATATATATACATATATATATAAACAATATATATACATATATACATATATAAACAATATATATATACACACACATATATATAAAACTATATATATATAGTTTTCTTTTTTTTGGTTTTGCTCACCCTCATTCTCTCTGAGATGCCCAAGATTTTTTTTTAATATTCCAGTGACCTTTCCCTTTAGCCGGCTCCCCACTCCAGTACTCTTGCCTGGAAAATCCCATGGATGGAGGAGCCTGGTGGGCTGCAGTCCATGGGATCGCGAAGAGTCAGACATGACTGAGCAACTTCACTTTCACTTTTCACTTTCATGCATTGGAGAAGGAAATGGCAACCCACTCCAGTGTTCTTGGCTGGAAAATCCCAGGGACGGGGGAGCCTGGTGGGGTGCCGTCTATGGGGTCGCACAGAGTCGGAAACAACTGAAGCAACTTAGCAGCAGCATATATACATATATGTATACATATATATATGTATATATGGGGACATATGATTTTTCCATTGGGTTTTATTTTTGTTAACATGGGGAAAAAAATTTATCTCATCTAAGAATAGCAGTAACGCTCTGTAGAACCAAAAGGGACATTTATTTATAAAGATTAATTTTTTCTCCCTTCCTGATGAAAACCAGTGTTTCATTTTATATTAAAATTATGCTTCACTGAACATTTTATTAGTAATAATTCACTATTTAAAATGTATATTTCAGTAATGAAAAACAATTCACTAGGCTTGAAAGAAATCCAAATTATTTAAAATGAAAGAACCGTCCCTTTTAATTATGGTAGAGGTTTCTCTAACCAGACATGCAAAACACTTTCCAAAGAGTCCTTGAATTTTTTTCTTTAGAATTGTTTCAGATTTACAAATTATGCTGAAATTAGTAAGAGAGTTCTCATATATCCAAAACCCAGTTTCCCATATTATTAACATCTTAAATTGGTATGGCAGATTTGCTATAATGAATGAACAAATATTCATCACCTCATCTAAAATAAACTGTATATTTCATTCAAATTTCTTCAGTTTTTTTTTTCCCTTAATCTTCTTTTTGTATTCTAGGACCCTCTTTAGGAAATCATTTTTTACTTAGTTGTCATGTCCTTGGGCTTCTCTTCGCTGTGATAATTTCTCGCTTTCCTTATTTTTGAAGACCTTGATAGTTTTGAGGAGTAGAAGTCTCAGACTTGTACAGACTTGTACAGACTGTCCCTCAGTTGGGCTTTTTCTAATGGTTTCTCATGATCAGAGCAGCTGAGGACATTCTGAGAGGAAGACTACAGAGGTGCAGTGCCATTCTTGTGTGCGTCTGCTCAGGCGTGTCTGACCCTTGGAGACCCTTTGGACTAGCCCACTAGACTCCTGTCCAGGATTTTCCAAGTAAGAATACTGGAGTGGGCTGTTATTTCCTCCTCCAGGGGAGCTCCCTGACCCAGGATCAACTTCCTTTAGCAAAGCAATAAATATTGGGCTGCCTGAAACTTGGGGTTGATTTGCTGTGTCATTGCAACGAATAGTGTCAGTCGAAGACATCACTTCTAATAAAGCAATGAAACCCTTTTGTACCATAGTTTGAACTAAACATCCCAGTCTTTCACCATCCAATAACTGAAGAAAAGCAGATTCTATGTCAAGACTTAATTACCCGTTTTCAGCCTTGACTGCTTTTATCAATGCTAAAAGCATCCACCCGAAAAAGTTAGGAGAATTAATGTGAAAGTGAATTTGAAATTCTGAATACACTGTGCTATTAGCCAAATTAAAATGTATAAAATCAATTGCCCCAAATCCTAAAAAATGAAATAGATTGTTTCTATCCAATGTCAGAGTAAAAGCAAGAGCTTATGGAGGAGAAACAGCAAAAATGTAATCTCTTCCATGTCTGAGTTCTATGAAGTGAACAAAAGCACTGCCAGAAGAAAAATGTAAAAATCCCAAATAACCCATGGAGTCTCAAAGTGCTTCATATTGATTAAATTTTGCCTTTGATTTCACAACTTATTGACCAGAGACATATTAATGTCTTTTGTTACCCAAATGTTATTGGTCAAAGATATTTCAATATTCAGTTACATAACAAATCATTGGCCCCAGGCGTTAGTTTCTGCAAAAATCCTCCAGTCAATAATGTAAGACGTCTATCAAATCACATAGTCACACTCTCCTTGATGCTCTCATTTATGTATCATTTCCTAATTGCAGACTTCAGTTTCATAGAAAAGTGTCATGGTGGGCATTCCCCAAACGTTTATAGAATAAATGAAACCTCATCTCCACTTCATAGCAATATCAAAGATTTTCCTAACTAGTTGATCCCATATTAATGATCTCTCTTCAACAACAGTGGTAGTTATGTTGAAAATATTCACTTGCTATTTCTCACGTAATGCTTTATATTGTCATTTTATCATGTTATGTACCTTGTTCCTCCATTGGATTGTAAGTTCCTTGAGGGCTGAAATTAGAATCTATAGCCTCCTTACCTATAAGATAAGGATGATCATATCTCTCCTGCAAAGTTTTCATGAAATAATGCCGATGAAACACATAGTGGAGTAATTAACAAAGATAAATTGGCTAGTGACTTTCATTTCCTCTCCATTTTTACTATTTTGTATTCCTCGCTATTCAAATTATAGTGCCTTGCACATGGTAGGGGATGAATAAAGGTATGCTGATGCACTATGAGTTTCAAGTTCAAGGAAAAGTCAGTGTCGAGGAAAGATTAAAGGGCAAAGCCTAGGTATCAGTGGCTAACTTGAAGACACAGGAGTTCTATTCTTGACACTGACTTCAGCAAATGCATTGAATATTTTGCTGCTATCATTGCTCAAAACATTTTAAAACAAATTGTAAACGCATAATATTAATATGGTACCTTTAAAGGTCACCAGAAAGATAGGCAGCATTTTCAATAATACATGTTAAGAGGGAGAAGCTGGAATTCTGTCCAAATAGAAATGGAAATGCTGCTCCTACTCAAGGTTAGAATGGTTGGGGTCAATAAGAAGAGCTTGTGTTTTATTTGGAAAGCAAGGAGGCTAAGAGATATTTTCAGCACCACGCAATGACTTATAAGCTCCAACATGCTGCCATGATATGGAAAACTGTGGCATACCACACAGTTAAAAATCTTCGTGTCCTCTCCACACTGTCTACCTCACAGGGTAAAGTCTTCTTCTTCAATGGTATTTTTTTAATAATTTATTTATTTTTAATTGAAGGATAATTGCTTTACAATATTGATTTGATTTCTGCTTTACATCAACATGAATTAGCCATAGGTGTGCATATGTCTATTCAATTCCTGGAAGATGGTGCTGTGAAAGTGCTGCACTCAATATGCCAGCAAATTTGGAAAGCTCAGCAGTGGCCACAGGACTGGAAAAGGTCAGTTTCATTCCAATCCCAAAGAAAGGCAATGCCAAAGAATGCTCAAACTACCACACAATTGTACTCATCTCACACGCTAGTTAAGTAATGCTCAAAATTCTTCAAGCCAGGCTCAGCAATACGTGAACCGTGAACTTCCAGATGTTCAAGCTGGTTTTAGAAAAGGCAGAGGAACCAGAGATCAAATTGCCAACATCCACTGGATCATGGAAAAAGCAAGAGAGTTCCAGAAAAACATCTATTTCTGCTTTATTGACTGTGCTAAAGCCTTTGACTGTGTGGATCACAATAAACTGTGGAAAATTCTTCAAGAGATGGGAATACCAAAGCACCTGACCTGCCTCTTGAGAAACCTATATGCAGGTCAGGAAGCAACAGTTAGCACCGGACATGGAACAACAGACTGGTTCCAAATAGGAAAAGGAGTACGTCAAGGCTGTATATTGTCACCCTGCTTATTTAACTTCTATGTAGAGTACATCATGAGAAACGCTGGGCTGGAAAAACACAAGCTGGAATCAAGATTGCTGGGAGAAATATCAATAACCTTAGATATGCAGATGACACCACCCTTCTGGCAGAAAGTGAAGAGGAACTAAAAAGCCTCTTGATGAAAGTGAAAGAGGAGAGTGAAATAGTTGGCTTAAAGCTCAACATTCAGAAAATGAAGATCATGGCATCTGGTCCCATCACTTCATGGGAAATAGATGGGGAAACAGTGTCAGACTTTATTTTTCTGGGCTCCAAAATCACTGCAGATGGTGACTGCAGCCATGAAATTAAAAGACGTTTACTCCTTGGAAGAAAAGTTATGACCAACCTAGATAGCATATTCAAAAGCAGAAACATTACTTTGCTAACAAAGGTCCGTCTAGTCAAGGCTATGGTTTTTCCAGTGGTCATGTATGGATGTGAGAGTTGGACTGTGAAGAAAGCTGAGCACTGAAGAATTGATGCTTCTGAACTGTGGTGTTGGAGAAGACTCTTGAGAGTCCCTTGGACTGCAAGGAGATCCAACCAGTCCATCCTAAAGGAGATCAGTCCTGAGTATTCATTGGAAGGAATGATGCTAAAGCTGAAACTCCAGTACTTTGGCCACCTCATGTGAAGAGTTGACTCATTGGGAAAGACTCTGATGCTGGGAGGGATTGGGGGCAGGAGGAGAAGGGGACGACAGAGGATGAGATGGCTGCATGGCATCACCGACTCAATGGACGTGAGTTTGGGTGAACTCCAGGAGTTGGTGACTGACAGGGAGGCCTGGCGTGCTGCAATTCATGGGGTCGCAAAGAGTCGGACATGACTGAGCGACTGAACTGAACTGTACATATGTCCCCTCCCCTTGAACTTCCCTCACCTCTCTCACACTTTCCCACCTCTCTATGCTGTTAAAGAACCCCACTTTGAGCTCTCTGAGTCATACAGTACTCAGTGGGTTTTGATGAATTATTCCACCACTGGAGAAAATAGTGGGCCTGGATAGATAATTAGAATTTCATAACAAGAACTAAGGAATCATAATCAAATTTAGGCCATCCATAAAGTGCCACTTTTGTATTGCCCAAAGCCTACTATAAATGAATATAATAAAGGAATTCTCATAAACATAAAAATGACAGTCTCAGAAAAATCACATGACATTTCTAAAAGAATTCAACTTTGCAAAGTTATTGCTGAGGCTTAAGATCAAAGGCTGAGGGCCACTGTTCTAGAAGACACCAAGAGAGGAGACATAATGAAGGAGAAAGGTGGTATCTGGGAGAAAAGTTGAAATGAAAGCAGGCACACAGAATCTGTGAGATGTATTTAAATCTCAGAACCAAACTAGCTCTCCAAGGGGAGCCGCTTTTCATCTTCTGAGTTGACACAAGCCTTTTGAAACCTCTGTGGCTTTGACCTTCCCTTATTGGCAACAACGGCCACCCGCCTTCACCCCTCACCTGAGCCTCTCGGATGCAATGCAGGGACGATGCCCTCGACCGCTCTGCAGTCGCGTGAGGCTTTCACTGCTCTCACTTCAAAACCAGCCAGATTGTGAGATGTGAGTCTTGCAAGAAAAGGTTTCTCTCTCAGCGCCAGCGTTTTTGGTGAGAGATGTAATACATCAAAGTGGAGAAGAGATGCAATCATGCAGGGAATGATTTCAAAAACTTTAATGAAGCATTTAAAATAAACTCATTTGAAGGTAATTTAACAACACCACTTTTACAATTAAAAATACTATTTTAGCATGCAAATGCAGAACATTAGTCCCATGTCAGGATAGAAAATGAAGTGAAACTGTAGGATTTTTGAAACATGAAAGCTATCTCAGTAATTTCTCATCACTCCATGGTGCTCTTAGGCAGCTTAATGAAAAAAAATGAATTGATTTAAACAACATTTTGTTAGAGCAATGGGGTTTGAGGAATTAAATTAACTTGATGGTTAGTTATAAGAGCCAGGCTCGGAATTGGCATAGATTGTTACTAAAATTAATTTCTATCCTCTCCTAAGTTTTATTTGGATACATCTTTTCCCCTATTTTTTTCCTAATGTATCAACCAAGTATTTCAGCAATTGGCAGAATACCTCATCAGTCCTCTTTGATGGATTACCATTCGCTCAAAAATGTATATGTGAAGGCAGAATTATACTCTCTGAGCAAACAAACTGGACTCCAGCTGCTGCCCCTTGGAATGGCAGCGGCAGCTGAGTCTTCCCTTGAAAAGGGTCCTGGAATGACAAGGCGGCACGTGGAATAAGCCAAGACAGCAATTCTCAGTCTTTTCCCTCACCATGAAACAGACGACAAATCACATTCGCAGATCACATCCGCAACTATACCAGGTTACAAATCTCAGCACCACTAAGATAGGCTGCAAGGGTCCAGGCAACTCTGAATGCACAGGTACATGCATGCCAGTTTCTCTCCCACTCAGCAGAGTATCAGAATGTTACTAAGTGAAAGCGACATTGTAATAGACATCACCTTACGGGCTCAAATTTTTTTAAAGTAGGTCATAAAATTTGTACCTTAATGGTTACAAAAAAGAAAATACGTTAAAAAATAATATCAATAGATATTAACACGTCAGATAACATCTCCCTGACATCACATTTTGTGCTGCAAAGTATTGCTCTTTTTATGTTTGACTCCAGTTTTTTAATACTAGCCTCAGTAAAGAATGCTAAAATCAGATTCTCTCTTAATAAGAACGGTTTTTTATTGGTGTCAATAAAGAGGAGTAATGAATAGCTCACTCCAAACACAGAATTTGCATCCTACACAAACTCTCCAAGGTAATAACCCCCCTTTTAAGGAGGAACAAAATAGGGTTCAGACTTGTCCAAGATTCTACAGCTGGGAAATGGTAACTAGAAACTGATCAAAAGTTACATCCACTGTGACTTAGCAGGAAAGTGTCACCAGTGTTCAAGGTCCCATGGAAGCAAAAAATCAAGACATGAATATGGTGTTTTCATTTTCTTTCCTCTCATGCAAAACTTTCTGTTCCAAAGCACCATTCTCTTTCAGAACTCTTTTGGAAGGCCACCCACATATTCCCACCAGAATGCATTTGCTCAACGCTTGCCTCAATAAAGAAGGCCTTCCTGTTCAACTTATGAGTCACACGTGAAAATGTCTCATTTCCTCCAATCTTTCTATGGTTATACAAACATAATTTTAAGATGGTATCTCCATCTTGCTCACCCACCTAATCACTGTAGAAATGTTTCAGTGAGGACTCACAACACATTTCTAGCAAAGACAGTATTATTAAACATGCCTATCAACATCTGAGACTATTTTGAAGGGCACAACAGATTTCAAACTTTTAAATCTAATACATCTATTTTTTTAATAGTCTTTGCTTCTAGAGCAGTTTTAGGCTTGCAGAAATATTAAGCAGGCGGTACAGAAAATTCCCATACACTGCCTTATCCCAACACACAGCTTTCCCATTCTCAGCAACAGCATTAGTGCTACACATTTGTAACAACTGATGAACAAATATTGATACATTATTATTAAATAAAGTGCATAGTCTACATTAGGGTTCATTCTTTATATTATACACTTCTGTGAATTTTGACAAATGTGCAGTGTCATATATTTATTAGAATATGTTTAGAAAAATTTCAGGACCCTAAAAATCCCCTGGTACTCCAGTTATTCATCCTTCCCTCTCTACTCCCAAGCCCCTGGCCACTACACATCAGAGTACTGTCTCCAGAGCTCTGCGTTGCCCATAAAGTCATATGAAATCACACAGAAGCCTTTTCAGACTGGTTTCTCTCACTTGCGCTCAGTCCCGGCCGACTCTTTGCAGCCCCATGGACTGTAGCACACCAGGCTCTTCTGTCCATTGAATTTTGCAGGCAGGAATGCTGGCGCAGGTTGCCCCTTCCTACTCCAGGGGATTCTCCCGACCTAGGGATCGAACATGCATCTCCTGCATTGGCAGGAGAATTCTTTACCACTAGTGCCACCTGGGAAGCCCTCCCACTTAACCACATTCATTTTGTTTATTCCATATCTTCTCATAGCTTAAGAATATCTATCTTTACTTCAGCAACATGTTAAAAATAAAGCACAAAGATGTCTATTCTCCATCGTATATTTCAAAAAAGGAAGACATAAGGAAAAAGACTGGAAGGGGATTGGCTAACACGCATTAGGATCATGAGATTATGGTATGTGGTTTCTTTTGCCTATTTCTACATTTTAGCTTTTGAAATTTTATAAAGAAATATTTCTTAAAATAGGGTTCAAAAAAGCAAAGGAGAAAATCAATCATTTCTTTATGATTCTTTTCCACTTGTTTGGCATTCTATAATTAGTTAAACACTTTTCTCTCTCACTCTTTTCCGTATGTCTTTTTTTTTTTTTTTTAACTGAGAGTCAAAACTCTGTGCCTCCTTTGACTGAGATGGGAAGGCAAGAAGGAGATGAATACAAAAAATAGCAAGGAAACAAAAACATTTTGGAAGAACTGACAGTTTTTCAAGTATTCTTAGTCCCCTTGTGGATTTGTAAGTACTTACGGCTAAAGAACACACACTGTATGACAATGAATTAACTATAATTTAGACCTGCTTCCCTGGTGGCTCAGATGGTAAAGAATCTGCCTTCTATGCAGGAGCCTGAGTTCGATCCCTGGGTCAGGAAAATTCCCTGGAGCAAAGAATGGCAGCCCACTCCAGTACTCTTGCCTGGAGAATCCCATGGACAGAGGAGCCTGGTGGGCTGCAGTCCATGGGGTCGCAAAGAGTCGAACACGACTGAACGACTTCACTTTCCCTTTCACTTTAGTCCTGCAGCAACTCCAGTTTCAGGAAAATCACACCTCTCAGCCCAAACCAAGTAAAGCAAAGTTCTCAACACAGCTGCTGTGCTTGGAGCCCTTACCACTCTTATGAGGCAGACATATGACAGATGAAGTTGAACAAGAAAGTCAATTCACACCCGGATCTGACTCAAGAGCCTGCTTGCCTCTAGTAAGCACTGCCATAGGTTACATATGTAAAACCATACACGTTCTTGTCCCCAATTTTTTCTTTTCGGCCACAGCCAAGAGTTATCATGGAGGAACACAGGGAGGGGTTCTGGGCTGAAGACCAGCATATAATTTAGTACCTGCCCAGAGGTTTCCCTTGCTAACTGGGAGGATTAAATAATTAATGCATTTTAAGAGGCCTTCGATGAATATTCTTCAAAATCAAGGTTTCCTGCCTGGTTCAGCATGAAGGGCTTTGAGAACAATAAAAATCTCAGCTCCAACTCTCCACTTCACATGTAATTGCTTTTATCTTCAACTGCTCTATCTACAAATTGAGAATCAAGTGAAAGCATTACTAAATAGAAGCCACTCAATCCATCCTTTGGGCAGGGATAGAACTGTGAGGCTCAAAACATTTGGCACCAAGAGGCATTGCTGCCTTTGTTCTACCTGGTGGAGTGACCCCGGGCAAGATTCTTAACCTCTATGCCTCTGTTGCCTCACACACATAATATGGATAACAGCACAGGCCCCAGACAGTATCTTATTCAGGTTGATTTTAATGAGGCTATTTCTTCAAGAATTCGAAGGAGGGAGATTTAATAATCAACACAAGACATAGTAACCCAGGGGCTGTGCCTCTGATTAGGGTGAAGGTCATTCTATCAAAATGCTGGCATAGCTGCAAGGACAGGAGCCTTGAGGTGATAATCATGTGTTCAAGAGTGAAAAAGGTCAAAATCATGGTGAAGAGGAGAGTACATTACCCACAGTTGCCTTCAGAGTGTATATCCCAAGCTGCATAGTTTAGCAGTGGCCGGTTGCTAGAAAAGGACTCTGTCTTTGGCATGAGATAACCCCTCGACCAAATCCGGGTCTCACCACTTAGCTGTGAATTCTTGAGAAATTTGCTGAAAGTTTCTAAACTTCTAATTCAGCATCTATAAGATCAGAAAAATAAGATCACACCATTCCTCTCACCCTGGTAGAGTTGTTTTGAGTATCAAACTGGAAGAACTAACACAGGCAAATTACCTAGAAAATGACTGGCTGGCCTGCTACTGCTGCTGCTAAGTCGCTTCAGTCGTGTCTGACTCTGTGCGACCCCATGGACGGCAGCCCACCAGGCTCCCCCATCCTTGAGATTCTCCAGGCAAGAACACTGGAGTGGGTTGCCATTTCCTTCTCCAGTGCATGAAAGTGAGAAGTGAAAGTGAAGTCGCTCAGTCGTGTCCGACTCTGGCCTAGCATAAGCATTTATTAGTTTTTTGCCTCTTTGTGGGGGCTAACTCCGCCAAGAGGAAAAGATAAAAGACACAAAAATCTATAAATCAACCCCAACAGGAAAAACGATCTCACCACATTTCTATCTTCTCTGCTCACATTGGCAGTAACCCTGAGGCAGGTATTTAATAAAGACATAGGAAGGAACTGGCTAACCAATTTACTCTGACCCTGTGTGATCTCTCTTGCAGCACCGTATCAATCAGTCTTCTCAGCCTTACTTTTCTAATTGGGATACACTCCCTCAATGGATTTCCATTCCCCCATTTTTCCTGCACCATCTGTAGGTGCGGGGACCCAGAGAACAGGGAACATTCTGAATTTTGGTTTTCTTTTATGGAACCAACTCTCCAGTAACTCTTGTTTTCACACCAGAGGAAAATTCGCACTTGGCTCCAGAAACTCTACTCAGTTCCCGTCAAACTAACATGTTAATTGAACCCGGTTGAAGGGTGGACCATAAACTAAGCACAGAAGAATGATGCTTTCAAACTGTGGTGCTGGAGAAAACTCTTGAGAATCTCTTGGACTGCAAGGAGATTAAATCAGTTAGTCCTAAAGGAAATCAACCCTGAATATTCACTGGAAGGACTTTTGCTGAAGTTGAAGCTCCAATACTTTGGCCACCTGATGAGAAGAGCTGACTCATTGGAAAAGACCCTGATGCTGGGGAAGATTGGGGGCAGAAGGAGAAAGGGGTGACAGAGAATGAGATGTCTGGATGGCATTAGCAACTCAATGGGCATGAGTTTGAGCAAACTCCAGGAGATGATAAGGGACTGGGAAGCCTGGCATGGTGCAGTCCATGGAGTCCCAAAGAGTCGGACACGATTTAGCAACTAAAAACAACAACAACAAATCTGAAACGCAAAGTGTAAGCAAACTCATCTGTTAGCATTATCTGTTGGCAGTCTTCTTGCTGAAGCCCCAACCCATCTACTTGGGTCTCTGCTCCGGTCACCTGCATCTGGGCAACAATGCCTAGTTCTGAACTATAACCAGTGGTCAGAGGAGAACAACAATGCACAGGTCTTTCTCAGTCTCCTCTTTCAATACTGTATCCTGAGTTCACTTCCTTCATTTTGTGTCAGAACCTCTTTATCTAAGACCAGTTTTCCCATCTGTTGCCAAGAACTATTCTTAACAGACTAGACATGAGTTTCTCCTGAACAGCCAAAGTTAAGCTATTCAACCTCACACACATTAGGATGGTTACTATAAAAAAAAGAAAAGAAGTAACACTTGCTTGTGAGGGTGTACAGCCCTTATAGAAAATAGGATGGAGGTTTCTTAAAAACTGAAGATAGAATTACCACATGCTCCAACAATTCCATTTCTGGGTCTATACCTAAACGAAATGAAAGCAGGATCTTGAAGAGATGTTTGTACACCTATGTTTGTACCAGCATTATCCACCATGGCCAAAACACAGAAGCAATTCAAGTATCCATCATAGATTGAATGAATTTATAAAATGTGGTTTGCTGTTGTTGTTTAGTCACTAAGTCGTATCTGACTCTTTGTGACCCCATAAGCTACGGTTTATGGAGTATTATTCAGTTTCAAAAGGAGAGAAATTCCAACACATGCTACAACATGCAAGAAACTTAAGGACATTAAAGTTAAATAAGTGAAAGTGAAAGTCGCTCCGTTGAGTCTGACTCTTTACGACCACGTGGACTATACAGTCCTTGGAATTCTCCAGGCCAGAATACTGGAGTGGGTAGCCATTGCCTTTTCCAGGGATCTTCCCAACCTAGGGATCAGGTCTCCTGCGATTGCAGGCGGATTCTTTACCAGCTGAGCCACAAGGGAAGCCCAAGAATACTGGAGTGGGTAGACTTTGCCTTCTCCAGGGGATCTGCCCAACCCAGGAATCAAACGGCGGTCTCCTGAATTGCAGGCAAATTCTTTACCAACTGAGCTATCAGGGTGACCCTAAATAAGCCAGTCACAAGAAGACAAAAGTTGTTTGATTCCACTTATGTGAGATACCTAGAGTAGTCAAATTCATAGAGACATAAAGTGGTTTCTGGGACTGGGGAGAGACAGGAAGGCAGGATTCTCATTTACTGGGTAATTTTAGTTTTGCAAGATGAAAAGAGTTCTGGAAATTATACAACAATGTTAATGTACTTAATACCACTGAGTTGTATGCTTAAAAATGGTAAATCTCATGTGTATTGTACCACAATAAAATTTTTAAATTTTTTTTAAAGTAATCTATTTAATTTGCCAGCGGATCACTTTTCCCCTGTGCTAACCATAAGTAACGCTGCCTCACTGGAGCATAATGTGGTCTACCACTCATCCTAAGGGCATTCCCACAGGCCAGACCGCTGGAACCACTGTGAGTCTGACTCATAGGCTTCTGCAAGAGAAATAAAGTGCCACTGAAGAGAGAATAAAAGTTACAGAAAGAATTCATGCCATTGGTGAAGTTAAAGAATGTTCTAGAATGAGAACAGAATCAGAAACCTACAAAAAAAGGGTAGTAAGTTAGTGCTCACAAAAGGTATTAAAGGAGAATGAAGAAGAACTTTGCAGACATACTGAGAAAGAGAGAGAGGCTCAAGGGAAAACGAGCTTCCTAATGAAAGAGGAGGCGTGCTCAATTAATTACACCTTTGAAATATTGAACTCATTCCTTAACGCTATCGCAACCCTGAAGAAAAAGAAAAGACGTTTGTGCAAGTTAGAAGTAATGGAGCCTGAGAGGAACCAGCTGTCCATCAAGACCAATAAAGGGGATGTTTAGAGAACTGGAAAAATGCACATCAACAGATCCCAAGACCTCACTTATGGGCAGTGTATTGAATTAGCACTGAGAACTTCTCTTCTAAAAAGAAATATAAACACCTTCAGAAAGATCAGGGGAGTAGCAAAGCAAAGGGCACAACCTAAATTAGAAATACCTTGAAATTGTAGACTTCTAAGTATGAAGGCTCTAATAATAGAGACAATAGATATACATATCAAAGCCCTTATTAAAATAAATACTGCCAGGAGCTGCAGAGATTTTTTTTTAATCAAATTGATCAAATAAGAACGTTCATTGTTGAAACTCTTCCTAAATCTTCTCATATATATTTATATAGTAACCGAACAATGGGGACAAGTCACTTTTGAGTTTAATTTTTGAGTTCAATTCACTCCTCTTCATGTTTTAAAGAGTTTTTGGAAGAATTGAATGCACATAAAATTAGAAAAGTACTGAGCAAAGTATCTGGTGTGCCAGAAACAGCAATCACTATTGCTCATCATTATTATTCTGTTTAGAATTGATCAATTACCCTATCTCTTTCTTTTTTTAATTTATTTTTTATTGAAAGATAATTACTTTACAGAATTTTGCTGTTTTCTGGCAAACCTCAACATATTTCCCCAGAGAAGACATACAGATGACTAACAAACACATGAAAAGATGCTCAACATCACTCATTATTAGAGAAATGCAAATCAAAGTACAAGGAGATATCACCTCACACAGGTCAGAATGGCCCCCATCTCTTTCTTATTTGTTCATTTCCTGTTGACACTTTTGCTGTTTGAACCTCCTTCCCTGAAGTGTCTTTGTGCTCATCTGGCATAGTGGCTGAGTGGGCTTAGGTTAAACAGCCTCTGATGAAACAGGTTCAAATCCCACCTTATACACTTACTAATTATATGGCCTGGGGTAAGTCATTTGACTTTTCTGCATCTCTGCTTCCTCAACTACAAAATGGGGAAAATGAGATCTAACTTTCAAGGTTAACTACGAGGACTAAATGAGACTATCTATACAAAGGACTTTGCATAGTAGAGTCATACAAGCACTCATGAAAGGGTAGTTATCATTGCTGTTATGACAATATTATTTCTTGATTTTATAAAAGTGAAGCTCTTCTTTTGTGAAACGAGGCTGGTCTATGTGTCCTCAAGGTAAAGGGATAAGTTGAAAGAGCAAAGCTATATTCTCTGACCTAATACCGTTGTTGAAATAGTTGTAGCCACGCATTCTGGGAAACAAACTCACTGAGAAAGACAATGCAGATAATGGAGTGCAGTTTATTACACCGGTGGGTCCAAGGCAGAGTCTCCTCTTAGCCAAGGACCCTGACCAGTTTCTATGAAAACCTTAAATACCCTAAGTGTACATGCCCAAACCCACCTCCCCAAATTCCCTGAAACTAGTCTGAACAAAGAAAAAGAAAGATACAATCAAAGTTAACCCGACTCATATGCCTTAAGCTTAGGTAGTTAACAGTGGACAATTACCAATAGGCCTGCAGTCAAACCTCAATAAGCATAATAGAATTTATGATTCTATTTGGTTACACAGATAATTAGGGTATTCTTTTAGGTTGGAGAGTCTAGGTAGGAGCCCTGGGGCTCTTCCATCCGGGGGTCTGGTTTTCCATTGGTATGTCATTTCCATGTATACTGGGCATACAGCTCAAAGTCAGTAGTCAGCCAAAGATGGAGTCCTGCTTTCAAGATGGAGCCTGTTCTGTCTATTTCCTCCTTCAAAATCTCACCTAAGAGTTTATGCCTTCTTTCTCAAACTAGAGGCAAAAATAAAAATAGCTTTTTAATAATATTAATAGAAGCTGTGGGGGTGGTAAGTCACTAGTAATTTAAAATAAAATTGAAACTCAAATGCTTTGCTCCAAACAGCTATTAAAATTAGAAAAGAGAAAAAGGTAGATTTTAATGAGGGAGGAAAAAGTCATCATGAAAGATGACGTGGCTGCCTTTGAAAGAGCCTCAGCTCTAAATATGCAGAGGAGGATTCCTGAGAGCACAGAGCAGCATGGGGTCAGAACAGGAATGAAAGGACACCAGAGGAAACAGCAGGGGTTCCCATTCATTTCTCCACCAACCCCTCCAATTTTTCAACCCCATGTATTATTTAGCATCTACTACATGCAATGTCTAAGGCCATAAATATCTAAGGACATAGAGAGACTCCCCCTGTGTTGAGGGAGTCCACGGTGTAGCGGGGTAAATAAGCCGGATAAGCACAGGGCAGTGCCTCAGTGCTCTCATCTCAGTGCATATCCAGTTTTGTCAAAACAGAACGACTGGATAAAGATGAGGGTTAAAGGTGGAAGGGTAAGGATTAAGTCATTGAGTGTATCCTGGAACAAGCTTCACAGGGGCCATCTCCATTCTCGGTAGAGGAGAATCTGGAAGGGGCATATCTCAGGCAGCAGGAATGGAGGCATGAAAAAGCAGGGCCTGTTGGAGACCCACAGGTAATTCTGTATGAGTCTAGCATCGTCCAATTTAGAGAAAGAGGATAGGGAGAGGGAAACACGCCAAATAGATAGAAGCTAAAATGGACTTGCTGACTGATTGTTAAGCAAAATGGCACCGCTGTATAGGTCTTTTAAAAGGAAGAGCCTAAATGTCTTCTAAATTACCAACTAGAGGGAGTCATGTGTACGTGCCTGTGTTAAGTCACTTCAGTTGTGTCTTACTCTTTGCAACCCCATGGACTGTAGCCTGCCAGGCTCCTCTGTCCATGGGATTCTCTAAGTATGAATGCTAGAATGGGTGGCCAGGCCCTCCTCCAGAGGATCTTCCCAATCCAGGGATCTAACCCATGTCTCTTATATCTCCTGCATTGTAGGCAGGTTCTTCCCAGAGCCACCTGGGAAGCCCAGAGGGCATCATCAAGAATGTTAAATCAAGATGTTTAAGTGCTTCAAGAAATGCCAACAATGTGAACCAAGGCAGTGGTAGTGATAATGGGAAATAGACACGTTATAGGAACTAGAATTGTTTTAATTTTTTTTAACGTTTTATTTTATACTGGGGTATAGCTGATTAACAATGTTGTGATAGTTTCAGGTGGACAGCAAAGGGACTCAGCTACACATGTACATGTAGCCATTCTCCCTCAGACTCCCCTCAATCCAGGCTACCACATAGCATTGAACAGAGTTCCCTGTGCTATGCAGTCAGTCCATGCTGGCTATCTATTCTAAATACAGCAGTGTGTACATGTTGATTCGAAACTCCCTAACTATCCCTTCCCCCTACTGTTTCCTTCTGAACCCTAAGTTCATTCTTAAGTCTGAGTCTGTTTCTGTTTCGTAAATAGGTTCATTTATATCATTTCTTTTCAGATTCCACATATAAGGGATGTCCTAAGACTTTTCTCCCTCTCTGTCCGACTTACTTCACTCAGTATGACAATCTCTAGGTTCATGGGAGCCAGAACTCATAGAATTGCTGATGGCTTATTTGCAGAAGGAGTGTAGAGTGATGTTGACGGTTCTGCCTCGGGAAACTGAGTGGATAAAGATGACACTGAAGTCAGAAAGACTGAAGAAGGAAGGTAGTCAGAGGGCAAGCCCCACAGACGAGCAAAGAGCCAGCTTCCAGCTGAGCTCAGCTCATCTGAAGGAACACTGGGGAAAAAAAGGCTGTAATGATTGCCCAAGAAACATGTTTTATTATTTTCATTTGACATATTAATAATCTGAATATGATTCAATATTTCACCTGCTTCCTTTAACTGAGGATTCACAGTGCAGTGCAGAAATGGCATCAATGAGAGCTCTATAAACTTTAATGAGCTTAAAAAAACTGCTAAATAAGTGTCAATGCCTCTCAGCAGCTGGAACACTCACTGCTAACCATTAATAAGGTATTTCTGCAGGTAAACCCAGGACACTTGAGAAGGCCCTTTACCCTGCGGGTAAACCCGGGGGAGGGAGAAGGCCCGTCTCACATTATCCCAGTGAATGTTCTGCCCCTAAAGTTGATCAGAATCTAAAAGAAGTCACAATGTTAAAGTCATACTCAAATGAAGAAACATTTATACTGGGCAACAAGCAGTTAAGAATACCATGATAAGACCCCTAAAATCTTTGCGGATTTATAGAAAGAGACCGGCATCCCAGATACCGTGGGTGTGTGTGAAATTTGCTCAGTTCAGCTCAGTTGCTCAGTTGTGTTTGACTCTTCACAACCCCATGAATCACAGCACACCAGGCCTCCCTGCCCATCACCAACTCCCGGAGTTCACTCAAACTCATGTCCATCGAGTCAGTGATGCCATCCAGCCATCTCATCCTCTGTCGTCCCCTTCTCCTCCTGCCCCCAATCCCTCCCAGCATCAGAGTCTTTTCCAACAAGTCAACTCTTCGCATGAGGTGGCCAAAGTATTGGAGTTTCAGCTTTAGCATCAGTCCTTCCAATGAACACCCAGGACTGATCTCCTTTAGAATGGACTGGTTGGATCTCCTTGTAGTCCAAGGGACTCTCAAGAGTCTTGTCCAACACCACAGTTCCAAAGCATCAATTCTTCAGCGCTCAGCTTTCTTCACAGTCCAACTCTCACACCCATACATGAACACTGGAAAAACCATAGCCTTGACTAGACGGACCTTTGTTGGCAAAGTAATGTCTCTGCTTTTGAATATGCTATCTAGGTTGGTCATAACTTTCCTTCCAAGGAGTAAGCGTCTTTTAATTTCATGGCTGCAGTCACCATCTGCAGTGATTTTGGAGCCCAGAAAAATAAAGTCTGACACTGTTTCCATTGTTTCCCCATCTATTTCCCATGAAGTGATGGGACCAGATGCCTGCAGGTAAAGCCAGGGAAGGGAGAAGGCCCTTCTCAGATTACCCCAGTGAATGTTCTGCCCCTAAAGTCGATCAGAATCTAAAAAAAGTCACAGTATTAATGTCATACTCAAATGAAGAAACATCTATAGTGGGCAACAAGCAATCAAGAATACCATGGTAAGACCCCTAAAATCTTTGGGGATTTACAGAAAGAGACCAGAATCCCAGAAACCATGTGTGTGTGAAAGTTGCTCAATCATGTCCAACTCTTCATTTAGTGAAGGTTTACTATGAAAATAGACCTATACTAAATGCTTATCATCTACCATTGCAGTTAATTCTCATTACCACCACCCTGTGAAGTGGATATATTCTTATTTTTTTAAGATAATTTTTGATGTGGACATTTTTACAGTTTTTATTGAATTTGTTACAATATTGCTTCTGTTTTACATTTTGGATTTTTGGGTCACGAGGCACATGGGATCTTAGCGCCCCAACCAAGGATCAAACTCGTATCCCATGCATTGGAAGGCAAAGTCTTATTAATAACTACTGACTCACCAGGGAAGTCGGTGAATATATTCTTGCCATTCTTATTTTAGACATGAGGAAACCAAGGCTCAAAGAAAAGAAGTGATTTCCCAAAGTTTCCCTGCAAGTGGCGCAGCCAAGATTCAAGCAGAATCTTTGCTGCCAACACCAGTTCTCTTAACCACTATGTAAGAATGTCTTCACAAATTTATCATTCCACAGTCAATTTTTAAGTTTGTCAGGAAAACCCTAAAATATGTGCCAGTTTTGCTCAAAAACTTCTATAACTCAGGTTCAACTTTTCTTTTGGGTCCGAAGATTTGATCATTCATTGAGCCCACCCAGAGACAACCTGCCAATAAGCATGTAATCCCAGACACAGGTTTGCACTTTGATATTGAAACTATAAAGACAGATAGATAAATACAATTACTTGGAGTCCTACAACTCTCTCATACTAAATATTTCTATAATATTTCCTCTGGGCTTCTCTCAGCAGTGATGTGTTTGCTTAGTATTCCTCCAATTTTGGACACTTTCATCTGTTCTGAATAGAACAATGTTATTCTCAATCAGTCCAAACGTCACTTCCTTTTACAGCCAAGGTTCTGAACAATGATACTAAATAATATAATGATGTTATCCGTTTGATGACTGTTTTATGCTTTCTGGTCTCCTGGGACAAGAACCTCAGGCTTCCCCTGTAAATCTTGCCAGCTCCCCAGATCTGCTCCCTCTATCAGTTTCTCCCCTGGAAAATTTAAATCTCTGCTTAAAACATTAACTTCTTCTTCATTTAATTATTTTTTATTGCTAAGGGTTTCCAGCTGACTTTATGGCCCTGGGATGATTAATTTTTAATGCCTTTCTTTCTTTCTTCTTTGACCAACTCCCTCCATTTTCAATTTGAATGCAATTGTACCTTTCTCAAAAGCATTTGCCTCTCTCTGGTTTGCATATTTCGGGGAGTCGGAGGTGGCTGATGCAGAGTGGAAGGCAGCATTCCTGCAGAAAATAACTGAAAGATAGAAAGCACCTCTATGCCTTTCCTGTGAGTCTTGCTGACAGCAAACTCTCTAGCATCAGTAAATCTGCCAGTTCTAGGTCCTGGCAGACAATGAATTCCCTGGGAGGGTTACCGTGCTAAATTCTGGCATTGTCATACACAAGGTATGGATTGAGTCATATCTTTCAAACTACTGAACATTCAGTGGGGAAAACACATATCCCTTTAAAAACATACCTTAAAGGCAAGTCATACCTTCTCCCAACCCCATACTCAAAAAACAAAACCGAAAGAAACTGAGGATTTGTTTTGCAAGTCAAAAAGTCCCCAGCTTTTTATATTCACACAGTATATGGCCATTTAAATGTTGCAGAACATTTAATGACATGGAAAAGATGTTCACTATATATTTGGTAGAAGAAAACCAGCTGCAAAACAGAGAGTAGGGTATAATTTCTAAAGGTATATTTATGCATAAAAATACTGAGGTTATTAATAATAATTCTCTCCAGGGATGATAGAAATAAATGTCTATTTTTGTTCTTTGCTTCTCTGTGATTTCTGTTTTCTATATGACTATGTATTGCTTTTATAATTAAAAAAGAAGAGCTATAATTTAAAATAGAAGTTCCTTGCATTTAGGGTGATAATTGAAATTAAACAAAGAACCAGAGACCAAATCCTTGAGAGTATGGAAAGGAGAAATGGGAGATGCTCAAAATTAATAATAATATTTATCAGTATATTAAGGACAATGGTAAGAATATCATATTCCTAACTCTCCAGGTTTTAAAAGTTTTACAAACATTTTACAAGCTTGAAAACTGGGGCTCAGAAAAGTTATATAAAGTGCCCAAATCTGCACAGATTAGGATCAAGATTGTCAAATTTCAGATCCCCATGACTTCAAAATGCACACAATTGTCACAGTGCCATACTGCCTGAACAGAAGTACATTTCTACACACAACTGAGCTACCCCAATAGATTCGTTTATTTTATACAGGAGACGTATTGACTCCCAGCCCCGGTGCTAAATCAAGAGCAGGTTTCTGAACCATTTTTATTCTTGCTTTTCAAAAATATATGTGCAAGTGTAGAATAATATATTCTTTCCATTACAATTTATGAGCATGTCATAGTTTACGATGCATTTTTCACATCCATTAGTCTTCCTAACTATTTGATTTATTCACTAGGTAACTAAAATATCATCAAACTACACTTAAAATATTTAAAAACCTGTGCAGGAAAATAAATATATATATAAATCAAAAATGAAAACCTCTGCTCCTATTTTGTCTACATAAACCAAAATATATATATTTATAGAACTGGTTAGCAGGTGACAAAAAATTGAAATAAAAGTTGTTTACCTGATTAATAATTTCTTCTAATACTATAAATTATTGACACTACCCTGTGTTGGATGAGGCTGTCACTAGCTATCACCATGTAGCCTCCATCTGTTTAGCCACAATTTGACAGAAACCCTGCTAAATGGATGCTCATTAGGTCATGAGTAGTCAAGGAATGTCTATTATCATCAATAATGTGTTATTTACGGTGATGATTCTTCTCTCAGCTTCCTTGAAGTAATTGCAATTCCATTCAAATTCTTTGCTAGGTCTTATAATAAGGTCTAAATGTTTTCTATAGTCAATGGCTCTATGATCAACTAAAGTCACCAAAAACATTTGATGACTTGTATTACATATTTTAATAGGTTGAATTTAAGCCTTTCAATTTATGTGTTTGAATCCTAATTATGCTACTGTTAATTTTAAAAACCTGTTTCCACATCTGTGAAATGGGGATTATGATGGTTACTACAGAATTTAAATGTCATTATATATGATGCCTGGCATAGAAACCCTGTTAAACATTAGCTTTCCTCTTCATTAAAATGAATATAGTCGGTACCCATGCTAAATGGGCATTCCACACATTTTCAAAAACTGAGCTCACTGAATGAAAGTGCAGTTTCTGCCTCATGGCTCCCTCCCTCCCCACAGCCTCTCTCTTATCTCAGGAAGTGACCAATGTGCAGGCAATTGGCAGTGTCTGAACATTGTTACTTTGTCCTCTATTTCTGTCACCACCCCAGCCTCCCCTCTTGCAATCTCTCCAAGTCTCTTTCACCCCAAATCCCATAGATATTTCAGTTCTTATCAGCAGAAATAGAAAGGAGATTCCAGAGTAAGACACCCTGTGCTGCAGAGACCCACAGCTTCACCTGGGACCCAGCACGGGGGGAGGGAGTACTAGCTTGTAAAGTGGTGGGAACCCCTGCAAGAACTCTATTTCCCGTGTGTGTGTGTGTCTGTGTCTGTGTGTGTCTGTGTGTGTGTGTGTGTGTGTGTGCGTGCGCGCGCTAATTAGCTTCAGTCTTGTCCAATTCTTTGCAACCTCATGGACTGCAGCCCACCGGGCTCCTCAGTCCATGGGATTCTTTATGCAAGAATACTGGAGTGGGTAGCCATGCCTTCTTCCTTCCCAATCCAAGGATTGAACCCATGTCTCTTATGTCTCCTACCAATGTCTAAGCTTGCTCTAGCATGGATGAAATGCAGGGGAAAAAACTAGGGGATAGGAGCCATAAATAATAGTAAATGAAAGGGCAGGGCTGTGTTCTAACAAAATTGTATTTAGTTTGTCAAGCCCTAGGCCCTAACAGATGTCCAAAGCACAACAGATATAAGTGATGCCTAGGGAGGCACATGTTGTGTTTAGTTGCTAAGCTGAGTCCAACTCTTTTGTGACTCCATGCACTATAGCCCAGCAGGCTCCTCTGATCATACAATTTCCCAGGCAAGAATACTGGAGTGGGTTGCCATGCCCTCTTCCAGGGGATCTTCTCGACCCAGGGATTGAACCCCGTCTCCTGCATTGGGCAGGGTTCCTCTTAATTTTGAAGGAAGAGCAGAATCTGGCTCTGTTGACAGAGCTTTTATCCTCCCCACATACAAACTGAAATACAAAGCTTGACGTGGAGGGAGTACTAATTTGCATAAGACCAAACAGACCTTCTGGGAAATAAAATGTCAAGACCTTTTAAACTTTCTTCCAGGTTCAAAGTTACTGAAACATCGAAATATTTGAGGGGAAGATAGAAGGTGTCCCTGACCAAACTGAGATCAAAATCACCATGAGTGAGAGGGAGGATATTGTTTCTGGATTTGCCAAAAAGCTAACCCCAAACCATGCATTCTGATAACATGATTTCTTTATAATCCTCAGGCAATGCATTGGGCTAATTGAAAAACCTGGCTAGAGAAAGTGCTGTTCTACTGAGTCAGTGTCAGCATGAGGTACCCACATCTAAACATGACTCGGGGGGTGGGTTGTTCTTCTAATGCCTGCTGTGCTATGCCACAAGCCAGCATCTCCTCAATCCCTATGGGCTGGACATTGCAGGACCTGATGGTTTTATGAAGCACCAGAGATCAGTAAAAAAACAATAAGCCTTTGGAGAGAGAGACAACTTGGCCTCACCATCTGGAATCAGTTGGCACCCCAGGCTTCTTGGACCCACCATGAGAAGAGCATCCTCCGAGGAAAAGACTACATTTCTTGCCACTCTGAGCAGATGGAATCCTGAATACTGCATAATGATGCATCCTTTTCAAATGACATCTATTTGTCCTAACAAACTAATGATGATGTTCCCTCTAATTACAAGTTTAGCAGTAAATTTTTACATGAAAGGATGAATAAATGAATGAAAGCTGGAACAGAATACCTATGCCTGAAGTAGAATTCCACATCTTTGGCTTCCAAAAACTCTCAATCAAATGTCCCTGAGAACTTCCTCAGATCTGACTTCCAACACAAACCTTGTATGATTTTGTGTACCATGATGTGAAGTACACCACAGTCTGGTTACATGAGAGTTGACACAAGCTAACAGCTTCTCAAAAAGTCTTTTTCACCCTTGATGAGCACAAGTTCACAGTCCATAGGTCCCTGCAATCCAAATATCCCCACGGAAACACTTTCGGCATATCATTCAGCCTCTTCCTCCAAAGCTGTCAGGACCAAAGCAGTGAGAGCGTTAGGTTTCATTCCAGTGCGCCTGTTAGGTGTAACCCAATTGTTTTACTCAGTAACCACTAAATCTGTCAGTCAATCTTCACAGGATTTTCTGATCCCCCGCCCCCACCCTAATACCCTGCTAGCTTCCAGCAACCAGAAGAAATTTTACCAAGCTCTGTCAAAGGAAACCATTATATAAATATTAAAAGACTGAAGGCCTGATCAGAACAGACATTTGATATCATAGGATTTGTAAATTGACTTATGCACTGTGTGATATATGGCAAGGCATCAAGAGGCAATAACCATTTTGTGGGGGAAGATCATAAACCCATCAAGTTCTCTATCCCCATGTGCATACGAGACTACTCTGATGCCAAAAAGTGATGTTATCACCTCATCCAAAAGAGCTAATGCATTTCTAACTTTACTATTAATGTTGTCTCTTAACAGGCCCCTCTCCAAAAAAGAGTTTCATTTTTTGTTGACATTTCCAATATGATCATTTACACAGCTGGAGAGAAGTAAGTTCTCTAAGAGCTGCACTGTAATTTTGATGTTCTGTACCCAAAAATTCCTGAAACCAGCATTTCCAGGGGACTAAGCATCATTTTAGAGAAGGCAATGGCAACCCACTCCAGTCCTCTTACCTGGAGAATCCCAGGGACGGAGGAGCCTGGTGGGCTGCAGTCCATAGGGTAGCTAGCAGTCGGACACGACTGAGTGACTTTACTTTCACTTTTCACTTTCATGCATTGGAGAAGGAAATGGCAACTCACTCTAGTGTTCTTGCCTGGAGAATCCCAGGGACGGGGGAGCCTGGTGGGCTGCCGTCTATGGCGTGTCACAAAGTCAGACACGACTGAAGCAACTTAGCAGCAGCAGCAAGCATCATTTTAATTACTAGTCTCCTTATTCCTATCAGTTGCTTCTTGCCATTTGAACACTCATGTTTCCCCAGGAAGTCATATGAAATGCCATTCTGTGACACAGCAGTCCAAGAGCTTCCAAGAGGACATCAACGCATCTATTCAGAACAGGTATGTCATCAGGCAAAGGGTGCTGCTGGCCAAGCATCTCTGATATAGGCAAAATCATGCCTTCTTGGCAGAACACTGACAGCTCTCAGCAATATGTCCTATCTAGGCTGGTGTTTTGACAGTTTCAGTACTATCAAAGTAAGTGTATACATGCGTATTCACATAAGTTGTTTGACCTTAGGCAAGTCACTGCATCAGAGGATCCAGTGGGGAAGCCCCCAGTAAGTACCAGGGGTGCTGATACCTGCCAGTCCATCTAACCGGATGTGGGTAGTGTCGAATGAGGAACCAGATTTAAATGCAGTTTGTAAACTCTACAAAGAAAGCAAATAATAGAGAGAGTGGAAGCTCTGGAGTCAAAAATCTGGGTCAGAATCCTGTTGTATAACCAAAACCATTATTTCATCTCTCTGAGCCTCACTCAGGTCTCCTATCCAGAAGGGGACAATAATAATTATCACACAGGGTTCTTGTAGGCAACTGCATTGTGTGGTGCAGAGTAAGCACATAACACATGAATATACCATGCACATATTTTAAGTGGGCTTTCACTGGTGGCTCAGAAGGTAAAGAATCTTCCTGCAATGCAGGAGACCTGGTTTGATCCCTGGGTCAAGAAAATCCCCTGGAGAAGTGAATGGCTACCTACTCCAGTATTTTTTTTAATATAAATTTATTTATTTTAATTAGAGGCTAATTACTTTATAATATTGTATTGGTTTTGCCATACATTAACATGAATCCACCACGGGTATCCAGTATTCTTGCCTGGGAAATCCCATGGACAGAGGAGCCTGGTGGGCCACAGTCCATGGCGTTGCAGAGTTCGACAAAAACAGAGAGACTGATACTTTCAAGGAGAAAGGAGACATAAATATGTGTTTTCAAATCTCCATATGTAACCAAAAGTCTTTTACATCTTGTATAAGCTTGCCTTCATGATTTACCCACTTCTCACTGGAATAAAACAGGATGACAGTGTCTCCTCCTTCATAGAAAATATAATCTCCCAGGGTCTTCACTGTACTATAAGATGCCTTCATGCAAAATTGAAAACTCAGCCCCCTTTAGGTAGACACAGTCCAGTGAAAGGAAAGCTTAGGTTTCAGCTCCCATGAGCCATCTCAACCAGGGATCCTGTGCAAGACAAAACCAGGGCAATTATAAAAAATGGTCCTGAGGATCATTACATTGTGTGATACCCTGCGAAATCTAAGAGCAAGAGGCAAAACAGAACCTTCAAAAAATTAGAACAATCATGTGCTTCTTATAGCCACACAGTAACCCAATGAGTTTGCCTACTGAATTTATCAAAAAGTCACCCGGATGTCTTTGGTATTAAAAAAAAATTTTTTAATAAAATTTAAAATAAAGAGAGAAGTTTAAAAAAATCACCTGGAATGTAAATTGGTACAGCCACTATGAAAAATAGTATGGAGCTTCCTTAAAAACTAAAAATAGAACTATCATATAATCTAGTAATTCTACTTCTGGGCATATATCTGAAAAAAAAAAAAAAACCCTGAAATCACTAATTTGAAGGCATATATGCACCTCAGTGTTCACAGCAGCACTGTTCACACACCCAGCACATGGAAGCGTCCCAAGTGCCCATCAACAGATGATTAGATTAAGAAGATGTGGTGTGTGTATTTATACATATAATGTAATTTTACTCAGCCGTAAAAAAGAAATTCTGCCATCTGTAGCAATGTGGATGGATCTTGAGAATGTGACATTTAGTGGAATAAATCAAAGACAAATATTATATGATACCACTTATCTGTGGAATATAAAAATATCATAAATGAATGCATATGCAAAATAGTAACAGACTCACAGATATAGAAAACAAACTTGTGGTTACCAAAGGGGAGAGGGAAAAGGGGAGGGACAAATTAGGGCTATGATATTAACACAAACTACACATGCATCTTTTGTGGATTTAAATAAAGGCTTCTGACTCTCAGGCCTAGGCCATGCCTTGACATTTCTGTCATTTTCCAGATTCTTCCCACTATATTAGCCAGTCTCCCCAGTGCCCATTTACAGTTGTTTAATGCGGGATAACCAAGCCTAGAGATCCCATACAGAACCCACTCATTATTCTCCTCCTGCCTGTAGACATCTGTTCCAGCCCTCCTCTTCTCTCATCCACCAAAAGAAGTAAAGTCCAAAGGAGGGACCAAGTAAAGGTTCTGTACATTGTCTTTCATGCACTACACCCATGTATCAAAGCAATGACTCCACCACTGAATTGAGAAGATGCTCCACAGGGGGAAGCAATACTGAACTAGATGCCCTTTCTTTTGAAGAAGGTCAGGGAGTTAGTCACATCAGGCCAAATGGATGGACAGGAATATCTTTTGAAGATGCCAAATAGATCTGAAGGAAGACAGCATCACTTAAGGGCCCTTCAAAGCCCGCAGATTGCTAGCCATTTTACAATGCCATCAGAAATGGAAACTGTCTCATTAGGGGGACCTACTGTGAGCTTGATAACACAATATAGTGTATGACTCATCTTTGAGCCCAGTCATGCTGACAGCTTTTTGATTTAGTGTTTTTTGGATCAATTTTCCTATCACACTCACAGTGAATTATACTGAATAGTTTACAGTGTCCTGGCAGAGTCAGCATACCATTTAATGAGTCAGCAGCTGGTGTCTACATATGGCGGAAAGCTACCTCAGTGTTACTCTGAGGAAGGGCTATTGTGATTGTTCCCATTTTGCAGATGTACAATTTTAATGCATGCAATTAGTCATGGTTACTTACCTAGTCTGAATGCACATTCTGGCTAACTTTGTCCAAGCGCTAGCCAGGTGGCCTTGGCCAGTCACCTAAGCTCTCTGAACCTGTTTACTCATCAATTATACTAAGAGATTGCATTAGATAATTTCCAAAGCAATTTCCAAAAATGTTCTTTTTAATTTTCTGACTCTCCTCAAATCATAGTTTGGAAAAGTCCTGGATGCAAATCCAAGTGAATAAAAACCATGGAAATCATTCTAAGCTAGCAATATCCAAGAGAAATGTTCTACAATGATGAAATGCTCTATAACTCCAATTTAGGTCAAATACAGTGACCAATTTAAGTCAAATATGCTAGCCACCCATAGCTAGCAAATACTTTAAATGTCACTAATGAGACAAATAAAACTGAATTTTCATTTGATTTTATTATTAATTAAAATTTAAATATCCCCATGTTGCCATCATCTACAATATTGGACAGCACAGGTCTAGACAAAGATGTACGTTTCCATGGTAAGTCTCAGAATTGCAGTGATGAGAAAGAAGAAATAAGAATTTTTGAAATATAAGGGACAACTTTTTTATAGTTTGGATATAGTTCAAAATTTTCCATGGCCAAAGTTCTGAGCCAAATGGCAGATTCCCACTCCACCCCTTTCATTAAGGACTGTCTTTTGATCCCCAACAAGAAAGCAATACATGACAGTTCCCACAGTAAGATTATGGAGACTTGGACCAGGGTGGCAGCAGAAGAGATGGAGAAAAGTGATAAAGATGATGGATGTATTTTAGAAGCACAGTCAGCAGAGGTGACTGGTGGTGTGGATGTGGGTGATAAGGCAAGAGCAGAAATAGAGGTAAATGATATGTAGATTTCTGATCTAAACAGCATATTTTCCATAGTACATTTCAGTGATATCTGGTCTCTCCTATGTTTATGTGTTGTGAAGCTCTGACTCAACATAAATACCTGGATTAAAGTTGCCCTCTCTCTCCATCTCACCTCCCACAATAAAAAGATTGCAGCTTTATCCTGAGAATGGAAGGATTCATACTGTCAAAATCATAGAGACACTTCCCAGTTTGGGAAATCTGTAGTCTCAGCTGTGAGACCTCTCTTCAGCCATAACATGAGTTATCCAACAAGGTCTAACCAGCCTCACCCATGAGGATTATCTCCCCTCCTTACCCAAGTGGGGGAAGGGAATTTTAACAAGTAAAGTACTAGTTAACAGATAAGTACAATAAATCCTCTACCTATAAGCACATTCGTAAGTCCACTTTGGTGGTAAGTCCAACAAAATTAGCTTAGGTACCCAACTAACACAACTGGCTGTATACTGCTGCTTTTATCTTGCTTCAGACACCTTGGGCTTAAAGTAAAGATACTGTACTAGTGTACTCTATAAAGTATTGTACAATAGGGTACACAAAACCATAACCACATGTAGAAGATACACACGTGTGCCAATGTACACAGGACACGTGACTGGACATGCAAACGCACGTTCACATCTTTGAAAGTTCGCAATTTGAAGGTTCATATGTAGGGGGCTTACTGTAGCAGAAGCAGGGAGCTATTCATAATCTATAGAACAGAGTTATCGGAATCCAGGACACAGCACTGACAGCAAATGGAGAAGGTGTCCAAAGCCATCATAAAGACTTAGAACCAAGATCTGCAACCAAGAAAACAGCCCAAGTGAAACGATTCTGAAATATGAGGAGAAACCACCAGGGTGACCCAGTGCATTTTACCTGTCAGCTTAAATACTACCTATGAGCTCACAGCTTTTGGCCCAGGCCTGAAAGTCACTCAAAACACCTGGCCAACCATCACCTTAGCAACAAAGAGATTAGAGGATAATGCAAGTGTTTTCGATCAATACCAAATTAATTACAGAAACCTGTTTTTTCATTGCTCACTTCATCACATAGTAGTATTTAAAGCAACACCTTTTCTAACGGAAACAAATAAAACTGGATACTGCCAATATGTCACCTTTGTGTATGAAAAGGACTCCACTGGTATTTGAAGGATGTTCCTCCTGATTGCCTATTGTCATAGCCTGAGATTAGAGGGGAGAGAAAGTATGGCTTCTGATTGTTACAGCCATGATGAGAAAGGCCTCCAGTCACATCTTATTAATTTACTGTGGAACAGAATGTCACATTGACATTTCAAATTATCCTCTTGCTTTGTTCACAGGATTATTTTGAGCTTAAACTCATTGGGCTTCTAGCTTGGCTATTTATGTGAGCTAAGAACTCTAATCTCCTAGTGTCTTGACCTGCACACCAGACTAAATTTTACTATTTATAAAAATGATTGATTGTCCTACCTTGGGGTCAAACAGGCCTGGGTCTCCTTGGGTTAAGTGATTTATCCTCTTGGTGCCTTAGTATCCTATATCTCATAAAGAAAATAATATTATCTCTCATGTTTCTTCCGAGGACTGTGTGTGATAATACAGGAAAGGCTTTAACAACTATACCAATAAAAGGCAACTCACATTAAACTAATAGTAACAATCATAAAAGCTAACATTTTTAGCACTCTCTAGTAGCCAAGCCTTTTGTTGTCATTGCTATTGTCGTTCAGTGGCTAATTAACGTCTGACTCTTTGCGACCCCATGGACTATAGCATACCAGGCTCCCCTGTCCTTCACTGTCTCCAGATTGCTCAGATTCATGTCCACTGAGACGGTAATGCTATCTAACAATCACATCATCTGCTGACCCCTTCTCCTTTTGACTTCAATCTTTCCCAGCATCAAATCTTTTCCAATGATTCAGCTCTTTGCAACACGTGGCCAAAGTATTGGAGCTTCAGCATTAGTCCTTCCAATGAATATTCAGGGTTGATATTCTTTAGGATTGACTGACTTGATCTTCTTGCAGTCCAAGGAACTCTCAAGAGTCTTCTCCAGCTCTACAATTCAAAATCATCAATTCTTTGGCACTCAGCATTCTTTATGATTCAACTCTCATATCCATACATGACTACTGAAAAAATCATAGCTTTGACTGTACGGACCTTTGTCAGCAAAGTGATGTCTTGGCTTTTTAATATGCTGTCTAGATTTGCCATAGCTTTCCTTTCAAGAAGCAAGCATCTTTTAATTTCATGGCTGCAGTCACCATCCACAGTGAGACAGGCCTTTGCATAATCTAAATACATTTATTAACTTAATTCTCACACCAACTTTGTAACTAGATGCTATCGTTATTTTATTTATTTTTAAAACAGATTTGGCTGCACTGGGTCTCAGTTGTGGCACTCAGGATGTTGGAATCTTCACCCTTCATTGCAGCATACAGGATCTTTAGTTGCAGCGTGTGAACTCTTAGTTGAGGCAATGGAGTCTAGTTCCCCGACCAGGGACTGAGCCAGAACTGCTGCATTGGGAGCATGGAATCTTAACCACTGGACCACCAGCGAAGTCCCTGCTGCTGCTGCTGCTAAGTCGCTTCAGTCCTGTCCGACTCTGTGCGACCTCATAGACGGCAGCCCACCAGGCTCCTCTGTCCCTGGGATTCTCCAGGCAAGAACACTGGAGTGGGTTGCCACTTCCTTCTCCAATGCATGAAAGTGAAAAATGAAACTGAAGTTGCTCAGTTGCATCTGACTCTTCGCGACCCCAGGGACTGCAGCCTACCAGGCTCCTCCATCCATGGGAATTTGGAGGAAAGTGTACTGGAGTGGGGTGCCATTGCCTTTTCGGAGGGAAGTCCCTAGACACTAATAATTATTACCTCCATTTTACAGATGAGGATACTGATCCCCTCAAAGTTAGATTTTATTGCCACCCAGGCAATCTGGCTTCAAGGCCTGAACTCATACAATCTGCTACTTTGCATCTATCTCAATTTCTTCACAAAGCTACATTTTCTACAATTTGATCTCCAGCCCAAACTTCCCTCCGAAATCCAAGCTCACATATCCAATATCCAACTGCTTTCTCATCATTTCCCCCTAAAACTCTGACTCTCCCCTGGAACAGGCTCAACTCAAGCGTCACATCACATGTGTTCTTCACCTCTCCCTGATCCTGAGCCAGTCACCTTACTCTTTGTGTCACTTATGTTGGTTTTATCCTTCCAGAAGTGACCACTCTTCCCACCTCTCCTCCTCTCAAACGACACATCTACTTCATTAGTAAGTAATTACTGGCTCTTCTTTCAAAATATTCAGGATTCACCACTTCTCATCTCCCCCTCCACATCACCCTGGCCCAAACCATCATCATCTCTTGCCAGGATCACTGCTACAGCCCCCTGACAGGTCACTCCAAATCTTCCCTGTGCCCCTACATTCAGTATCTAGGAGCCAGAATCATCTCCATATCCTCCAATGACTCCTGTGCCTCCCTAGGTAAAAATCATAATTTGTATGAGACCCCACATAATACTGTCCCTGCTGTTATCTCTGACCTCGTCCTTTGCTATTTTCCCTCTCTTTATAAAAATATTACTTAATTAGTTTTTGGCTGTGTTGGGTTTTTATTACTGCTAAGCCTTTCTCACAATAAACTGGAAAATTCTGAAAGCGATGGGAATACCAGACCACCTGACCTGCCTCTTGAGAAACCTATATGGAGGTCAGAAAGCAACAGTTAGACCTGGACATGGAACAACAGACTGGTTCCAACTAGGAAAAGGAGTACGTCAAGGCTGTATATTGTCACCCTGCTTATTTAACCTATATGCAGAGTACATCATGAGAAACGCTGGGCTGGAAGAAGCACAAGCTGGAATCAAAAGATTGCTGGGGAAAATATCAATAAGCTCAGATATGCAGATGACACCACCCTTATGGCAGAAAGTGAAGAGGAACTAAAGAGCCTCTTGATGAAGCTGAAAGAGGAGAGTGAAAAAGTGTCAGACTTTTATTTTGGGGGGCTCCAAAATCATTGCAAATGATGACTGCAGCCATGAAATTAAAAGACGCTTAAAGAAAAGTTATGACCAACCTAGATAGCATATTCAAAAGCAGAGATATTACTTTGCCAACAAAGGTCCGTCTAGTCAAGGTATGGTTTTTCCAGTGGTCATGTATGGATGTGAGAGTTGGACTGTGAAGAAAGCTGAGTGCTGAAGAATTGATGCATTTGAACTGTGGTGTTGGAGAAGACTCTTGAGAGTCCCTTGGACTGCAAGGAGATCCAACCAGTCCATTCTGAAGGAGATCAACCCCGGAATTCCTTTGGAAGGAATGATGCTGAAGCTGAAACTCCAGTACTTTGGCCACCTCATGCAAAGAGTTGACTCATTGGAAAAGACTCTGATGATGGGAGGGGTTGGGGGCAGGAGGAGAAGGGGACAACAGAGGATGAGATGGCTGGATCGCATCACTGATTCGATAGACGTCAGTCTGAGTGAACTCTGAGTGAACTCAGGGAGTTGGTGATGGACAGGGAGGCCTGGCATGCTGCGATTCATGGGGTCGCAAAGAGTTGGACACAATTGAGCAACTGAACTGAACTGAAGCCTTTCTCTAGTTGCAGTGAGCCGGGGCTACTCTTCATTGCAGTGAGCAGGCTTCTCATTCTGGCAGCTTCTCTTATTGCAGAGCTTGGGCTCGAGGGTGCACGGGCTTCAATCGTAGTGACATACAGATGCTCTGCGGGCATGTGGCATCTTCTTGGACCAAGGATTGAACCCACGTCCCCTGCACTGGAAAGCAGATTCTTCACCACTGAACCACCAGGGAAGTCCTTCCCTCTCTCTCTCTCTCTGCTCCAGCCACACTGGCACCCACTGTTTCTGGATCACAACAGAACACCACGACCTCATAGCCTTCACACTTAAAATTTATTCCCCCTTGAAAGTTGTTCTGCCAGATATTGGCATGGTGCCTTCTTTAACCTCCTGGTCTCTACTTACTGAGGGCTTTACTTTCTTCTTCCTTTGGTCCTATTTCCCTCCATTGTTTCATTCTTCTCCATCTAACACATTATGTATTTTCTTATTTGTTATGTTCATTACTTATCCTTGGGCATCTCTGGTGGCTCAGCTGGTAAAGAATCTGCCTGTAATGCAGGAGGCCTAGGTTCGATCCCTGGGTTGGGAAGATCTCCCGGAGAAGGGAAAGGCTACCCACTCTGGTATTCTGGCCTGGAGAATTCCATGGACTATATATAGGCCATGGGGTCACAAAGAGTTGGACACGACTGAGTGGCTTTCACTTTCACTTTACCTATCCTTCCCACTAGAATGTAAGCTTTACAAGGGCAGAGGTTTTTATCTATTTGGCTCATGTCTGTATATTACCATCAGAGAAGGCAATGGCAACCCACTCCACTACTCTTGCCTGAAAAATCCCATGGGCAGAGGAGCCTGGTAGGCTGCAATCCATGGGGTCGCTGAGGGTTGGACATGGACTGAGCGACTTCACTTTCACTTTTCACTTTCATGCATTGGAGAAGGAAATGGCAACCCACTCCAGTGTTCTTGCCTGGAGAATCCCAGGACGGGGGAGCCTGGTGGGCTACGGTCTATGGGGTTGCACAGAGTCGGACACGACTGAAGCAACTTAGCAGCAGCAGCAGCAGCATATTACCATATGTAAAATAGATGACCATTACAAGTTTGATGCATGAAGCTGGGCATTCCAAGCTGGTGACCTGGGACAACCCAGAGGGATGGGGTGGGGAGGGAGGTGGGAGGGGGTTCAGGATGGGGAGACACATGTAGGTGATTCATGCCAATGTATGGCAAAAAGCACCACAATATTGTAAAGAAATTATCCTATTTTGCTCATGTCTGCATCTCCTATACCCAGACCATGTGGGCATATAGGTGATGCTCAATATTTATTTAGTGAATAAATGATTGAATAACTCAGTTCTCTCCCCACAAGGAGCCGAACACCACAGCAATATGCCAAGTATAATGAACTACATAATGATCTCCCAGTCCTAGTTCCCTCCTGAGAGTTTATACTTTTCCTCACGTTCAATCTCAGTGACTCATTTCTTTGGGGTAAGTGTTATTAATCTACAAATACTTCTGAGAAGGAAAAAGTAACAAGCTACCATCAGTCAATGGTACCTTAATGTAAATTGGTTTGTATAGTTTCCCCCCACCTCGTGAATTACTTGAGAACATGTTCACTTAGAAGTAAAGAAAAAGATGACTAGGGAAGACCAATAAGCCAAGGAAATAAACTGATATCCAAAAACCAGATATTGCACATATGGGAGGTGGTAGAGGAAGGGGCGGAAGCCCTGGCTTGGGAAGGGCACTACAGGGAAAGATGAATCTCTCTTTCCGGCATATGTGACTGGGCTGGTCAAGAATCTTCAGGAAGAGATCTTTAGTCCCTGGTACTACATCTCAGGCTCAAATGAGCACCTTGGTTGTTTTTGTTTGTTTGTTTGTTTGTTTCCTCTTTCTAGTCTTTTGCTTTGCTATAAGACCCACGAGTTTACATTCTCCCCCTTTCTCTGCAAGGCTGCTGCTGCTGCTGACAAATCGCTTCAGTCGTGTCCAACTCTGTGCAACCCCATAGACGGCAGCCCACCAGGCTCCCCCATCCCTGGGATTCTCCAGGCAAGAACACGGGAGTGGGTTGCCATTTCCTTCTCCAATGCATGACAGGGAAAGTGAAAGGGAAGTTGCTCAGTCGTGTCTGACTCTTAGCGACCCCATGGACTGCAGCCCACCAGGCTCCTCCGTCCATGGGATTTGCCAGGCAAGAGTACTGGACTGGGGTGCCATTGCCTTCTCTGCTCTGCAAGGCTACTCACATCTGATTTGCCTCTCCAGATTTCTCTATCACCCACAGCTGGAAATGAAGCAGAACAACATTTTCCCAGCCCCCTACAGCACAGGCTTCTGTGAGCCTAGTTCCTGTGGCACCCTGGCATTGGACAGATGTTCCAAAACCCATTGCATATTATAGTGACTCACAGTGTTTAGAAACATAGGAATGATTTCTTTACTCAATCTGAGGTGAGAGCAAGCAGTTGGTGAATTCCCTTAGGGGATGTAAAAGTGCAGCCCTGGTTGACAGTGACTAGGGTGGGAGAGGCCAGCTCTACAAGGAGGAGATCGAGGTTCAAGTCTGGCTCCAGCTCTCACCAGACATGACATCAGCAAAGTCACTTCATCTTTCTGAAGACGATTAGAAAGATTAGGTTAGATTAGAAAAACCTGGCTCCTGATTATAAAAATAGCCACTCTGATTTCTTAGGATTATTGTAGAGATATATAAGAAAATTGTGTGAAAGTGTTTTTATAAGACCTCACTACTTTGGGGTAGTTATCCAATGGGGCAAAAGTAGGAGTTGGATATCACTTGAATAAAGAAAGCACACGGAATCTAGGGGATTCCTCACCAAACAGCTATTTTTCTAACAGCTATGACAACATAAGGAGAATAACTCCCCATCAGGACGTGAGAGGTAGAACCCTACAAACAGGCTGTTCTGACACATCCGCAGTATTGATCTTATAATTATCAAAATGATTTATTCACTATATCGTATACATAATACTGTTAAGAAAAAGAGGAAAAACTGAAATTCATAATCTAACCACCCATGGATCACCATTATTGCCATCTTGATAGTCTTCCAAACTTCAACACATAAAGACACAAAAATATGCAAGACAAAGACAGTACATATTATCATTTAGCATCCTTTACTTACTTAACATGACATTAATGTCTTTTAATATCAATGAATACAGATCTTTGATTATTGTCCTAGAGGCCATGTAGTAGCCAATCTCCAAGCACTTATCACTTAAATTGAAAGTGAAAGTTAAGTCACTCAGGCGTGTCCGACTCTTTGTGATGCCATGGACTGTAGCCCACCAGGCTTCTCCGTCCATGGGATTCTCCAGGCAAGAGTACTGGCGTGGGTTGCCACTTAGGCTATTTCAAATTTCCCCTCTCACATAAACAATTCTGCAATATAACTTTGTATATATGTCACTATTCACTTGTCCATTCATTTTCCCAAGATAGACTCCAAGTAACAAAACTGCTCAAAGACAAGGCAAAAAGAACCATATTATAGGGGTCTTTTTTAATTACAAGAAAAATACAGGACTTTTTAAAAAATCCGAGTAATTTATGCTAATTGCTCACTAAAATCTATGTTCTCTTCATCTGCCTGAAGAGAGGCACACTGCAGGAATAAATTTCCCAGCCTCTCCTGAAGCTGGATACAACCATGGGACTAAGTTTTAGCCAATGGAATATATACTAAGTAACAGATGTCAAGTGCCAGCCTGGCCCACTGAAACCTCTCATGCCATCCTCCTGTGCCTCTCTTACCTCTTTTGCTGGTGGCTAACGATACCTAGGGACTCTGGAAGTTATGAGTTGAAGATGGTCTAGTCTCCATCAGCCTGGATCTCTGAAAAGCTATCACAAACATAGCCCACTTCCTGCTACACTAGAACAAGCTTAGATTACTCACGTAAGTAAGAAAAACTTCTGCATTTAGGCCACTATACACTTTGAGATTTATTTGTAACAGAAATTAGACCTCCTTAACAAAGAAATGTATACCTTCAAGTAGCAAAATGCTATAGTTCAGTTCAGTTCAGTCACTCAGTCGTGTCCAACTCTGCGACCCCATGATCACAGCACGCCAGGCCTCCCTGTCCATCACCAACTCCCGGAGTTCACTCAGACTCACGTCCATCAAGTCAGTGATGCCATCCAGCCATCTCATCCTTTGTCATCCCCTTCTCCTCCTGCCCCCAATCCCTCCCAGGATAAGAGTCTTTTCCAATGAGTCAACTCTTCTCATGAGGTGGCCAAAGTACTGGAGTTTCAGCTTCAGCATCAGTCCTTCCAAAGAATCCCAGGGCTGATCTCCTTCAGAATGGACTGGTTAGATCTCCTTGCAGTCCAAGGGACTCTCAAGAGTCTTCTCCAACACCACAGTTCAAAAGCATTAATTCTTCGGTGCTCAGCCTTCTTCACAGTCCAACTCTCACATCCATACATGACCACTGGAAAAACCATAGCCTTGACTAAACAGACCTTTGCTGGTAAAGTAATGTCTCTGCTTTTGAATATGCTATCTAGGTTGGTCATAACTTTTCTTCCAAGGAGTAAGTGTCTTTTAATGTCATGGCTAATGAAATAATAATGCTATAACACACCCCTAAAACATGTGGCATTGACTCAGTTAGAGGTTTAGTAGAACACAGTGGAGAAAATTTTTAATATAGGCTCAAAAGATAGACACCCATAATTTACAGTTACAAGACATTTGGTAAAATGTCCTTCTTGGAAGACAGGACCAGTGCCTTCTAAGCTTTTATCTGTGGGGGAAGTAGTGAGAAAACAGGTATTAAAGTACGTTGATTATTACTCATTACATTTAGAAAGGGTTTGCAAGAAATATATGAGCTCAAAAAAGAATTGGTTGATTTTCAAGGAGAAATAAAAGAGAATGGAGAAAGTCTAACTTAGACGTTCATTGCCAGATGAATGGATAAAGATGTGGTACGTCTATACAATGGAACATTACTCAGTCATTAAAAAGAATGAAATAATGCCATTTGCAGCAACAGAGAAGGACTTGGAGATTATCACACTAAGTGAAGTGAAAGAGAAGACAGGTATCCCATGATATCGTTTATATGTTGGATCTAAAATAAGTGACACAGATGAAATTACTTATAAAGCAGACTCACAGGCTTAGAGAACAAGCTTATGGTTACCAGAGGGGAAGAGGAGTGGGAAGGGAAAGACAGGGAGTGGGAAGGGATAGTTAGGGAGTGTAGGACTTACATGCACACACTGCTGTATTTAAAGCTAATACTACAGAGCCCACACACCTTGGAGCCTACACGTCACAACTGGAGACAAACCCTCATGCTGCAAGGAACATTCTGTGTGCTTCAAGTAAGACTCAACACAGCCAAATAAATAAATACAAAATATTTTTTTAATAATAATAAAAAAATAACTAACGAACAAGGACCTATGTATATCACAGGGAACTCTGCTCAATATTATGTAACAACCTAAATGGGAAAAGAATTTGAAAAAGAATAGATAGATATATATGCACAACTGAATCACTTTGTTGTATGCCTGAAACAAACATAATATTGTTAATCAACTATGTTCCAATATAAAATAAAAAGTTTAAATAAATCACTGAACCCAAGGTCACCTAAAAAAATGAAAAGAAAACAAGCTTATGGTTACCAAAGGAGAAAAGTGGGAGGTAGGAAGAGTAAATTGGGAGTTTGAGAATGACATATACACACTACAATATTAAAATAGATAACCAACAAGGACCTACTATATAGCATAGGGAACTATGCCCAATATTCTCTAATAGCCCAAATGGGAAAAGAATTTGTGGGAGAATTTCACTGTATACCCAAAACTAGCAAAATATTGTTAATCAACTATACTCCAATATAGAATAAAAATTTATAAAAAAAATATTACTGATTTCAGAGGACTAAATCAAAGATTTAACATAGTTGGAAATGTCAAAGAGTTGCAGCCATCCTGTCAGTGAAGTAACGGTTATAAAACTTAGACGATACAAATTTAGATGATATAAAACTTAGATGATAAACTTAGATGGTATAAAAGTTAGATCATATGAAACTTAGACAATATAAAACTCAAATGGTATGGAGATTCCTTTAAAAACTAGGAATAAAAGCACCATATGACCCAGAAATCCCACTCCTAGGCATATGCCCTGAGGAAACCAAAATTGAAAAAGACACATGTGTCCCGTTGTTCATTGCAGCACTATTTACAATAGCTAGAACATGGAAGCAACCTAGATGTCCATCAACAGATGAATGGATAAAGGAGGTGTGGTACATACACACAGTGGAATATTACTCAGCCATAATAAAGGAATGCATTTGAGTCAGTTCTAATGAGGTGGAGGAACCTAGAGCCTATTAAATAGAGTGAAGTAAGTCAGAAAGCAAAAGGTAAATATCATATACTAATGCATATATACGGAATCTAGAAAAATGGTACTGAAGAATTTATTTGCAGGGCAGCAACGGAGAAACAGACATAGAGAATAGAGTTATGGACATGGGGAGAGGGGAGGAGAGGGTGAGATGTATGGAGAGAGTAACATGGAAACTCACTTTACCATATGTAAAACAGAGAACCAAAGGGAATTTGCTGTATGGCTCAGGAAACCCAAACAAGAGCTCTGTATCAACTTAGAGGGGGGAGATGAGGAGGGAGATGGGAGGAAGGCTCAAAAGGGAGGAGATATATGTATACCTATGTCTGATTCATGTTGAAGTTTGACAGAAAACAGCAAAATTCTGTGAAGGAATCATCCTTCAATTTAAAAAAAATAAATTTTTAAAAAACTTAGCAGGCATTGAATACTCAATAAATGTTATCTATTATTATTTCAAAACATAAATAAAAGTACATGCATTGATGTGGCTAGATAGCACTCTATGCCTTTAATAAAATAATAACTGTCCATTTGGGGCTAACAAAAACTACAAAACAAACCTATAAAAATATTTACTGTTTTCATGAACACTTTGATGGCCAGCAAATGAGGTAAACACTGCCCAGAAATAATGTAGAAATAACAAATTTCACCCCAGTAACTTAAAGTAAAAATCACAGCCAAACTCTTACACGTCACAATAAGAAAATAAAATAGCTTCCACTTAGCCCCCTAGTATTTGTCTTCTGAGGGTGTTTTCTCCCAACAAGCCCAAGAGATCAGTATAGACAAAAGCAACCACTCTTTTAAATGAAAAACATGTTAGAAGGACAGGTGCTGGTAAACAATTGATGCATTGCCCAGTGCTTTTCTTAGCTGTTCATCTACTACATTTACAGAAATTTTCAGATATTTTCAGATATCTGAAATATTCAAAAATTTCAAATATTTTCTTACAAAAATGCTGAATGCAGAGCTCATATATGATAAATTATTTCCATTATTGTCTCAAAAGGGAGTACTTTCTCTGGAATTCTTGAAATAATATCACATTACCAATGACATATCTGAGTTTAAGAACACCTGGTACCATCTTTCAGTTTGTAAAGGTCAAGTCTGTTTGTGCTCAATCACTGTTATGCACTCTCCTTTACGTTCAACAGAGCTCCTAGCTCAGAATTCTCAGATTGTCCTTCATATACCTCTTCCCTGACCCGTCCCTCTCACCCTCCCATGCAGTGGCCTGAATAGAATGCCCCTCTTCTGTATTCTCATAGTATTGTGTGAATGCCACCACCCAATAACTCCAATTCATTATCATCATTGTCATCACATTTTTGGAGAGCTATGTGCTAGATGCCATATAATGTACTTTATATCCTCTATTTCATTCAAATCTAAAATACTATTTTATAATAAGTAAACTGAGACACAGTTTAGTAAGCAGCTAGTGTCAGAGCCAAGGCTCCAAGCCAGGCAATCTAACCCAGGAAACCATATTCTAAAGAGCCAGTAATAATAGTTGGTTTTATTGCCTCTTTTTCTTCTTTTATTCAACAAATATTTACTGATCACCTGTTACTACAAGCCAGGCTCACTTTCACAGGAAATGAGTAAGGGACTGTGTTTTGAAGTAAGGGACTGTGTTTTGAAGTAAGGGACTGTGTTTTGTTTTTTTCCTCTTAGGATTCCCAATGCTTAGTATAATGTCCAAAAGATAGTTGCTGCTAAATAAACTTATGAAGCATCATCGTTACAAATTACAGAAACACATAAGCATATTTTCTGTCCTGCTTCTATATAGTCTAACAGAAAGACAGGAAAACAATGAATATCCTTCTGAAACAAAATGGAATGGGCTAGTATTTCCCTGATACTAGAAATATATCAAACAGAGGCTAAGCCTCTGCAGGTTAGTAGTCCTGATCCTTTAAAATAGAACTGTAACTTGCTATGTTCTCGAGTTTTCAACATTCTAGCGCTTTTATGTGTTAATATAGAGACCATTCCAGGCTCAAATGGAGAGATGAAAATTCATGGAGCAGGTGGAAATTGAGCCAGATTTTTGGAGAATAAGTAGAATTTGAATCCAAGCCAAATATTTGTCACTTTTCAGGCTAGAGAAATAACAGTGGCTCCATGGAAACAGAAATCGTTATAATGCCATGGAAGTTGGTGTAAAGACTACCCTAACTAAAATAAAGAGAAATCGACAAAACCTCTGTGGTGGTCCAGTAGCTAAGAAGCCATACTCCCAATGCAAGGGGGGACTGGGTTTGACCCCTGGTCAGGGAACTGGATCCCACATGTTGCAACTAGGAGTTCATAGATCGCAACTAAAGATTCTGCATGTCACACTTGGTGCATCTAGATAAATAAATAAATTTTTAAAATTTATTTTATTGAGTATAGTTGATTTACAATGTCATGTTGATTTCTGCCATATGGTTAAATGATTCAGATATATATATATATATATATATATATATATATATATATATATATAGAAGAAAAAGGCAACCCACTCCAGTACTCTTGCCTAGAAAATCCCATGTCCATGGGGTCGCAAAGAGTCGGACACGACTGAGCGACTTTACTTTATATATATATTCAAATAAAAATTTGATGATGATGGAATCACAATGAGATGATGATGCCGTATAACGTACTTTATATGCTCTATTTCATTCAAATCTAATATACTATTTTATAATAAGGAAACTGAGATGCAGTTTAGTAAGCAGCTAGTGTCAGAGCCAAGGCTCCAAGCCAGGCAACCTAACCCAGGAAACCATATTCTAAAGAGCCAGTAATAATAGTTGGTTTTATTGCCTCTTTTTCTTCTTTTCTTCAACAAATATTTACTGATCACCTGTTACTACAAGCCAGGCTCACTTTCACAGGAAATGAATAAGGGACTGTGTTTTGAAGTAAGGGACTGATGATCGATGATAGATGATGAAACTATCTAATAGAGAGACAGGCAGGCAGACAGACAAAGTAGGTTCTGATCCTTAGAGGGACTCTCAAAAGAGTAAAGTTGGAATTAAAGAGTTATTTTAGGTTTGTTCACAGAAAAATGACTTTATAGATGTGGTATATGAAGCATATTGGCCTGGTATCTAAGTTCTAAGAAGAGCTCACTTGTTCTTTCCCTCTTTCCTGGACTGGGGATAGGCAACCTCAAGATGACTGCGATTCAGGAAGAGCCAGTGGAGAAACTGGCCACATAAGTTGGGTTGCAACCACAAGAACTTTCCTCACACAACTGAGTCTTCAGATTTTGTTCCTTGGCAAAGAACTAAAGTCACCCAAAGAGGTTTCTCTTTCCTTTAGGCAGACCCTGCATCATGGGTAAACCACCTTCCTAACTCTTTTTGCCAACCTCCACCATCTGTACCCTTAGGCCGGCACTTCCTAGAAACTCAAGAATTGTTCTCTATGATGGCATACTCCACTCCCTTGTTCCTAAGTGAAACAAAGGTGCATAGCGCTGCCCCCACACACTCACACCCAAGCATGTCCCCAGAACATAGTGGCTGTCTACATGGCTATTGGCTTTCTCCATGGGCTCACACCTACCTACGGAAGAAAGCCAAACCTCGCAGTTTAGTTTTCCTGGCCTTCTTAATGTTGACAGTCATTTGCTGGCTCAGCTCTGCTTCATAACCAGAACTCATCTCATAGACTTTCTTCATCAGTCAAGCTCATTAGCCTACTATAGCCCTCCATCTACTCTCTACTGCTAATGTCTCATGTCTTCCCTGAATTTCATCCTGTGTCCTAACCTCCACACTCTTAACCTTTCTTCACAGTCCAGTTTTCTTCAATTTCCTAAACTCATAGGTGTGAGTGGGGTATTAAAGTCTCCCACTATAGTCTATGTCTGACGCAGGATACAGCATGCTTGGGGCTGGTGCTTGGGGATGACCCAGAGAGATGTTATGGGGAGGGAGGTGGGAGGGGGGTTCATGTTTGGGAATGCATGTAAGAATTAAAGATTTTAAAATTAAAAAAATAAAAAACTAAAAAAAAAAATTTCCTAAACCCACAGAAATTTCCACTTCCTTGGAACACTTAAAATTGTTTCTACTAATTTTTTGACACTTAATTTTAAACTCTTCTATCATTCCTTAACTGCTCTTGTGAGAATGTCACTTCCTATCAATTACATTCCATGAGGTAAAGACTTTGTTGAAAGCTTCTGTATCCTTCACAGTCCCAAGCACTAACAGGTGCTCAACAAATACTCCCCCAGGTGAATTTGTGATTACTAATTATCCATCTAGATATTTGATGAAATGGTGGCAGGGGAACAGATTAGAAATGGATAATTCATCATTTCTCCCATTGTCATGTTGCAGAATTTTAATTAAGTAACTCTTGGCATTACATATGGCTGTTCAGAAAACAAGAATGCAGTTTTAGCGCAAAGGTTTGATTTGCCTGAAATGGAATGGAAATGACCATATTATTCTAAAGCAACCATACGCTGTACCTCAAAATAACTATTTTTGCACTGTGCTCATTAATGTTTAAGAGCTAACTGGTAAGACATATCAGACCAGCAGCAATCTGACAGGTCATTATTCACTACCATTTTCTGCATCTATTGCCAAACAAACAATGATTTGCTAAACTGAATTTTCTCTCTCAGTGAAATAAGCCTGGTAATAGCAGAGTGTCTCTGGAAACATGTATGGCTCTTCCAACCCTACAGAGTATAGCATATCCCCACTCACTGCACTCATCAAAGGCAAAATGACATCAGGGGTCTTTTTTTTTTTTTTTAAGAAAAGTGAAATGCAGCAACCTATCTAAACCACAAAAAATTCAAAAGTCAGGAATGGCCTATTAAAATTACAGAAGTATCACTTGATTCACAAAAGATCATGCTGCAATATACAATACATATATCAAATCCCTGGCATTTGTGAAGTTAACAATCATTGTTTCAATCACTGTGCTCACAATTAAATACTATGCATATTCTATTGTGTTATAGAGGTACATGTTTGAGTCACGCACGGTGAGGTGATTCTTACGTACAATGTTATTTCACTCAATGTCAGAAATCAAGTAGGTATTACAATATTCCCCCCTTAACAGGTGAGAACAGCATGCAAAGTATTTATTTCTGTGGCATTCATAAATTCTGGCTTTCCTGAGGCTGCCTGCTATTTCAATGCTAGTCTAATTCCCAGGTGTAAGGAGGTCATACTCAAGCTTTCTTTAAATATCTTTTTCTTTTCTTGGGCTTTGGATCTGTATTAATTTTTCAAGTTTTCTTCACAAGTGAAGCTGAGATTGAACATAGGAAGAGCTTCATTTTATTTTGTTCATTAACAGAGTTCACTTATCTCTGTAAAGCTGCCATGTAATTCTCTGAGATTTGCAAACAATATTTGCATGCAGTGATTGAGAGCTAGTGTCAGAGAAGTTAACCAAATGCAAAAAAGGGCTTCCCTGGTGGCTCAGTGACAAAGAATCTGCCTTCCATGAAGGAGCTACAGGAGACTCGATTTCAATCTCTGAGTCAGGAAGATCCTCTGGAGAAGGGCATGGCAGCCCATTCCAGTACTCTTGCCTGGAGAATCTCATGGACAGAGGAGCCTGGTGGGCTACAATCCATAGGGTTGCAAAGAGTCGGACATGACTGAAGCGACTTAGCATATTAGCACACCATCCCAAAGTAAAAGATATCTCCTAGTGACCCTCAGATCTGACTGATAAATGCAATAGGAAGGGTACAGCTCTTGCATTGTCTAAAGCTTGGGAAAATAGTCTAAATTTGGCCTTAACCCAAAAAGAAGAGGAGAGAAGGGTAGGGGAGAGGAGAAGAAGAAGGAAGAGGAGGAGGAGGAAGGAAAGGAAGGAGAATGGGGGAGAAGAAAGAGGAGGCAGAGGAGGGGCGGGGAGGAGGATGAGAGAGAGGGGCAGGAAAGACAAATGGGCCTGATATCTCCCTACCTAGATCCCTGTCCAGACCTGAGACAGCACGCACAAGAGGAGTGTGAGTCTGCAATGCAGACCCACCGGCCCTAGACACTGCTTCTGGGAATAGAGACCACATTCAGGACCTTGGACAGATCCCCCCCAAACAATGGAGAGACCTGCTGCCTTCCAACCAGGTACCTCATTCCACCTCAGCTAGGAAGAAAGGAAGGGGTGCTGCAAGAGACGCAGAAGTCTGCTTTGGCAAAATCACTTTTCCTGGAAATCAAGAGTAGAGAAGAGCATTTTCTCCAATAGATGGGACCTGACACATGTCAGCACATTCAGCTGCCCGAAGAGCAGCCCTGTCAGCCTTCCTACCACTATCACCCTGTGGAAAGGGCATGTGAAACTTGGTCCCATGACATTATAATTACTTCCTCCCTTCAAGGCCACATAAGCCACACTCACATGCCCAAGCTGTTTTTGGGAAGAGTGAAATAGAGGAGATGTGAAAATCAGAAAAAATAAGGATCTCAAAGTCTACTTTTATTTAATGGGGTTATTAATTATTTTTGGATTAGACTAAATAAATAAAAGATAAATAAAATTTGCTTTATTCCACCAAAAAATGTGGGCCTCATAAGGGATATGACTCAATAATCAGAAAAGAAATGCATTTTCTGAGCACATAAATTTCTGTGCTCCCTAAAAGTGTGGAGAGGGGAAACTGGCATTTACTAGGTCAGCTACATCTTACAAACTGAGCACAGGACAATCAAAGTTAAAGTAGACCAATGAAATTAAAACAAACCAAGAGATATACAACTAAACCTCCTGAGATAGTTAATACCAAAACTGGTCACAAAACTTTGCTTCAAGTTTCAAAGAATTCTTAGCACCTGGAAAAAGGTATGTAATTTAGACAGTTGATTCATGGTTGACTCCTCCTTCATCTATGAATTTGAAGCTTCATTTTGAAAGCTGTGATTTCTTCTTAATCTAGATATTTAAAAGAAATAGAATATATAGACCAGGGTTTCACACTGTAAAATCTACTCCTCGACTTTAAACCAGAAATCTCTGGAAGCTGAATTAACATTTAGACCATTAGGGTACAGTTTAGGAAATTATTGCTTCAATTGCTCAAATGGGACCCCAATGGAATAAAAGGTTCCACCAAGTCTACGCTTTATTAAATTGCACCTTGGAGTTCTGTACTGTTGGATAGTACACTTCAAGTACCACAGTTTGGCTCTTTGTTGTTGCTCTCTGTAGAACTAAAGGCAATTACCTATTAAAGAATTAAAGATTTTAAAATTTAAAAAATAAAAAAAAATAAAATTTTAAAAATTGAAAAAAAAAAGAAACAAAAAAAATAAATAAAAATAAAAAAATAAAATAAAAAAATAAACCAACCTTGAGGGAGAAAAAGAAAGAGGTTAATTCTATTTGAATGAACACAAATGCCACTTTCCTATGTGGTCCCTATTACATCATATTTAATGACACTAAGCATACGAGACTGATTTCCACAAGTTAAACAAAAATGACTCAATGGCAAGTTCTGATGGATGCTGTTTTCTGTTTCAGGTACCTCCATTGGTAACATTAATTTACTTCCTGAATCTAAGACTCCTCAACATAACCCTTGAATCTATACATGGTCTCTGAGAACTTTGCACTGAGTATTACAGACCTTTACTGTCCAATATGGCAGGCATTAACCACATACGGTTATTCAAACTTAAATTTAGTTAAAATTAAGTAAGACTTAAAACTCCATTCTTCAGTCACTCTAGCCACTTCAAGCATTCAATAGCCACATGTGGTTAATGGCTAAATTAGTGGCAGAGGGCTAAATGAAAGGTGACGAGATTAGAATTGTGATTCAGGGCCAAACAGAAAGCCTGCCATGCTATGAAGACAGGACTTATTTTGCAGAAGCTATGGAATTAATAAAGGTTTTGGCATATAGCACATTTATGCCCTGAAAAATAAATGAAACTAATTTGTTGTAAGATGGACTAGAGAAAATAAAAAGGACTAAGTGCACAGGAGATAATTTAAGGTTGAAAATTTATACCACGCAACAACTTACTACCAGATGCCAAATAAAAATAATGTTTCTCTATAAGTATTCACATTTATGTAAACATATATATGAACATTTATAAACACACTTATTGTTAACTAGACTTACTGTAGTGCTTATTCTGCAGTATAAACAAATCATTATGTTGTACACACAGAACTAATATAATGTTGTATGTCAACTACATCTCAATTTAAAAAACATACGTACAGTTTACTGAAAGTAAATAAAACTGTAGAATGCTAATGAGGCTATATGACTGTATGGGTATCTAACATAGACTCCAATTTATTTCTAGATTCTATGCTCTGAGGTGGCCCAGACACCTACATATACGTACACACATTCACACCCACAACACATCATCTATTTATTAAGTTCTTACTCTATGTCAAGGCCTGTGTTAACTGCCATTTCTACATTATCTCATTTTAACCCTTAGTGATGACTCAGGAGATGGGAATTGTTTTCCCCGCTTTAAAATTATGACCCAGGCAGGTTGGATAACTTATCCAAAACCAGACAACTAGAAAGAGACAGAGTCAGACACCGTAGTCAGGAATAATTATTTTTAACCTTGTGCTTTTAACATCAAGCTAATATTGCTTTCCAACATGACTTAACATACTTGACTCACACAGGTTCAGGATTCTTGAAACCTGCTTTCAAAATGACATGGCATACAAAGAAGACATTAAAATGAAAAAAGAAAAAATCTTCTGACAAAGCTTGCTGCTCTAACAATACTCACCACACCTCAACAATGTCTTAAAGACGCGTTCACTGGACAAGATGCTCATTTTAACAAAGATATATCACTGGAGGAAAACAAACGGGCTCCAAAGACCTGACTTCAAAGTTCTCTTCTAATGGCTCTAACTAGAGGTACAAGAATGTAGGATAATATTAAACAGTATCTTCTTTGCCCACATTTGTTTCTATCCTGTCACACCATGAGGGCAAATATGCCCCAAAAGTGACTGTCCTAACCACCCCATCACCTTACCTTCAGAGTCTGACTACAAGAGAAATTCCACTTGGAACTTTAATGAGGAAATCAGAGGTAAATAAACAGAAATTCCACTTGGAACTCTAACGAGGAAATCAGAGGTAAATAAACGTTATAGCCAGACCATGCAAGGGAGGGCTTTCCCCAGTGGCTCAGTGGTAAAGAATGGCCAGCAATGAAGGAGAGCCGGCTTCAATCTCTGGGCTGGGAAGATCCCCTGGAGGAAGGCATAGCAACCCACCCCAGTATTCTTGCCTGGAAAATCCCATAGACAGAGGAGCCTGGCAGGCTACTGTCCATGGGGTCACAAAGAATCAGACACGACTGAAGCAACCGAGCATGTATGCACATGTGAGGCAGCACAGAGGAAAGAGCCACTAATATTAAATGGGCATGAGAGGAAGAGGAGGGTGAAGCTATAGTGAAGGAGGGGGAAGCATAGTTCATGAGCAAACTTGATGGGGTTAAGAGACTGAAGTCACCCTGTCATTTCATGCTCAGCTTGAGCAACTGTGGCAATCGATATTTTTTTTTCTTCTATTACAAAACAGCTATACTTATAAATATATTTAAAGCTTCATGCAATTATTAGTGGCACATTGATAATTATCGTGACTGGTGGCTTGCCTTCCTCAATGGAGGAAGGCATTCATATAGAGGAAGAAGCCATCCCTTTTGAGAATTCCCATTGGCTGAAGATAATGGTACTGAACAGAGGCCCAGAGTACTGGAAGACAACACGCTGGTGTGGCTGGGCTTTATGATCTCTAAGAAGTCACAAAGCTCTGCCTGCTTCTCTGTCTAGGCAATGGCTGTGACTTCACACAGACCCAAAGCAGAGTCATTCCAGTTTATTGCATTTCAGCTCCATGATGCCACAAGGCAGAAAGATGGAGGAACTGGGGTCCTCTTACAAGCACAGCTTAAGGAATACAAAGATTGAGCAAATGCTGTTATAGCCTTATTTGTCTTGGTCACGCAGCACGCCCCCTTTCCTTAGTTTGCAACAATCCTATATCTACATGTGGTTCAAAGCACTTCATCAACATTGAAGCCAGCAATCTTCACACAGGTTGGGGTAGAAGGGCAGGATAGGTAAGAGCTGCCAGAGCCGAATACAAAGCAAATAGCATTTACACTGACAAGCAGCTGTGCCAGAGAAACTCAGTGAGGAACAGCAAGGAAATCAGCTCTGGTTTAAACCAAAAAAAAAAAAAAAGTCATTACTGCTATTATCATAGGCTTTCAAATGTGTACAGATACATACGTGTGCTTTCATGCACATGTGCACATTCAGTCGTGTCCAGCTCTCTTTCATCCCATGGACTGCCCCTTGCCAGGATCCTCTGACCATGGAATTTACCAGGCAAGAATACTGGAGTGGGTTGCCATTTCCTTCTCCAGGGGATCTTCCAGACCTGGGGATTAAAACTGCACCTCTTATGTCTCCTGCATTGGCAGGCAAGTTCTTTACCAGCTGAGCCACCAGACAAGCCCCTACATATGCATAATAATAATATTAATAATTATTATATTATATTATTTTAATAATTAATAATTATTATATTGTTTTTATTATATTATATTATATTAATAAATTCCATGGTCAGAGGAGCCTGGCAAGGGGCAGTCCATGGGATCAAAGAGAGTTGGACACGACTGAATGGGCACACGTGCGTGCCAGCACACGTATATATCTGTACACATATGCATACATGCATTTAAAAAATAAAGATCACACACACACATAAACACACACCAATTTTCTTTGAAACAGTAAATTCTCTTTCAGAAATGACATGGAATTAGATTAACCTCTTAGACCTAAAAAGGGCCTCACAGATGATTTGGTTTATATGTCTGCATTATACTATTTTATAAATTTAGTCATGTTTATAGAGGTCCTACCGGGTGCCACAAAGTGAATATGCAAAGCTAAGTTACCTAAGGAAAAAAAAAAATAACAGAAAAAGCGGCTTAGAACACAGTTTCCTGGCTCCCTACTGTAGTATTCTCTCCATTATATCTTTTGGCCAGTTAGGAAGCAACTACTTGCAATTAATGGAGAAGTCCTCCCTGGAGCAACTGACTGCAAGTCACTGCCTTTGACAACAATTCTTAGAGTAGGTGTTAGTTCACCAGTTTAACGACACCAGGGCTGATGGGATCTTCCCTCGGTCCTTTCATCTTGTGCGCTGTGTCACCATCACAATACGGCTGCTGCATCTCCAGGCCTTATAGCCTCCTTTCAATGGGAAAACGGAGCATGGGAAAAGGCAAAAGGTCCTCCTGCCCGCACTGCATTGATCAGAACTGTACTGCAAGGCCGCCCAGTCTGTAAGAGAGACTGTGAAATGGAATATTTAAAACTATCCACATTGCTGCCTCCAACACAATTGGGAATCTATAAGCAAAGAATGGCTTCCCAGGAGGCTCAGGGGTAAAGAACCTGTCTGCCAAGCAGAAGATGCAGGTTTAGTCCCTGGGTCGGGAAGATACCCTGGAGAAGGAAATGACAACTCACTTCAGGATTCTTGCCTGGGAAACCCCATGGACAGAGAAGCCTGGTGGGCTACAGTTCATGGGGTCTCAAAGAATCAGAAATAACTTAGTGGTTAAACAACAGCAAGCAAAAATTAAGGAGAGAATTAATAGGGTTCTTTATACTTTCTTCACACACACTGACCGTCCTAGGAACTGTTTCATCCTTTTTAGAATCTAGCAGATGTTAGATTTCATCTAAATTTAATCAAAAGTGTTCCCTTATTAGAGTATAATTGCTTTACAATGTTGTCTTAGAGCCTGTTGTACAATGAAGTGAATCAGCTATATGTATTCATATATCCCCTCCTTCCATCCCTCCCACCCACCCCATCCCACCCATCTAGGTGATCACAGAGAACCAAGGTGAGATCCATGTGCTATTGAATCCAGTTCCTTACTTGCTGTTAGCTAGGATGGTGGGAAGAAGTAAACTTTATCCTCCATCTAGGCTGTGGTGCTACTCACTTCCCTCACTCAAAACCTCCCCTTCCTATCATCCTGTGAACTGGGTGCAAGGCTACAATCTGACTCCTCCATGTCCACACATCACCCATAACCCGGATCGAGAACAGACACACAAATGACAGCTGCGTTGTCTCCAGAACAAAACGTGTTTAGCTTTTGCTTCAGATGTAAAAGCAAAAGTTGCTCAGTCGAGTCCAACTCTTTGAGACCCCATGGACTATACATACCATGGAATTCTCCAGGCCAGAATACTGGAGTGGGTACCCTTTCCCTTCTCCAGGGGATCTTCCCAACCCAGGGATCGAACCCAGGTCTCCTGCATTGCAGGCAGATTCTTTACCAGCTGAACAACAAAGGAAGCCCAAGAATACTGGAGTGGGTAGCCTATCCCTTCAACAGTAGAGCTAATAAATTATAAAAATTTGAAAGAAATTTTTGAAAAAGTACTACACTATCATATACTACTTGTTTTCTCTCTATCACATGCACACACGTGCACACACACACAATTAAAATAATCCTTTTACCAACAAAAGAAGAAAAGTCTTAGCATGCATTTGGAGATTAAAACACCAATGAACTATAATTCTTTGGCAGGGAAGTGACTTATTCATCAAATAGCAATGATCTTAAAAAGCAAAGATCATCATCTGTTTAGATAGCGTAAGAGCTCCTAAGTTCATCCATCTTTGTTTTAAAGTTATGATAGGAAACCACACAAGCAAAAACTATTTTATACAAATGCAATTAGTCATTTAGCTTCTTCAGTGCAGGGTTTGTTTATTTATAGACTGAGAAGACTGCAGCCAGTTGGACTCTAAAGCCGATTAGACGTTGCCCCAACCCACGCAGAAGTCACCTCTTTATCAAGGCAGGGAACTGGCTATTCACTTTCTCTTTTCTGCCTCTAGTAACAGGGTGTCATTACTCAGCAAGGGAACCAACTTGTTGCAGGGTGACCAGTTACCCAGGTTTGTCTAGAACAAAAGGCTTTCCCAGGATTCAAGATGGTTGATGCTAAAACTGGGATGGTCCCAAGCAGACAATGTACCATCCCACTTAGACCAAGCTGCCCCCTTGCCCAACTCCATTCCTTCCTCCAGAGTCCTGCCTAGAAGGAGAGGAACAAGAGTAGAGCCCGGGCGTAGTCAGACCTAATCACTAAAATGAATTTCTAGTTATTCAAGATGACCTTCCACACGTTCAGGGTTTTCATTACTGCTTATTATGTGACATCTGTTTCCGAAGGAACATTTTAAGAACATAGCCTGTAAGATGAACTGTGCTGGAAATTTTCTTTAGACTTTACCACCTGCTACAAAGCAGCAACCCACTTTTGGACAGGCTCCATTCCCCCCATTTCACAGTTGTACCCAATAACCACAAGACAGACGTATCCAACATGTTTGATTTGTTTTGACATTTTGGGCACAAACTTAATTATGATAAACCAGTCCAGTTCTTTCTCACAACCTTTCTCCTTACAGTGGATCACACTGATAAAGTGTGATTTAAGTATATTTTTCAGTAATTTTAATAATTGACACAGGGAAATTAAAATAATATTTTCCTATTCTACTTGTCATAACCTGTTGAGATATCTTTCAAAATGTGTTACTTCACAAAAAAAGAAATTTGATACACATTATTGCTGAAATTTCCTGGCTCTCTGCCTCCCAGAAGAGCAATGCATGAAATATTTATTCAAAAATGGAAATATTAAGAATCAAATGGATTTAAGCCACCCTGATTACTGTATAGGCATTTCTCCACTGCTTACAGAAACACCAAACCATCTTAAGTTCTGCATAGGCTATGTCAACCAGAATATCTTGTTCAAAAAGTGAAAAATTCCTCTCAAATAGCCAACCTGACCAATTTAATTCTATTTAAAGAATTGTTCTCAGGATGAAGTAACTAGATAAGTGCTGCACGACAAAGTCAGAAGAGGTAAAGAACTTTCAACTGCATAGGGCCTGGGAGATCATTTCTTCTTTCACTGAACCAATATTTATTTATTGAGCATGTACTGTGCTGGGTGTTCTTTGCTGTGCGGGCTTTTCTCTAGTTGCAGATAGAAGGGGCTACTCTTTGTTGCACTGCCAAAGCTTCTCTTGCGGTGGCTTCTCTTGTTGGAAGCACTTGGGCTCAGTAGCTGTGACTCCTGGGCTCTAAAGCAAAGGCTCAGTAGCTGCAGTGTACGAGCTTAAGTTGTTCCGTAGCATGTAGCATCTTCCCAGACCAGTGACCGAACCCATGTCTCCTGCATTGGCAGGCAGATTCTTTACCTCTGAGCTACCAGGGAAGCCCCACCAAGTGCTATTTTAAATGCTGCAAGAAAATAGAGCTTCTACACTCATGAAGAGATAGACAACCACTTCTGTGATGGTCATGGTAAGTAAATATGAGGAAAAACAGCTGACAAATTCTCTTATATCCTAATGGAACAGTGTGTCTCTGAGAAAATGACTTCTGAATTGTGACCTAAATTAATTTGGGGGAGGAGATATGCCTCTCCAGGCTTCCCTGGTGGCTCAGATGGTAAAGAATCTGCCTGAAATGTGGGAGATCTAGGTTAGATCCCTGGATTGGGAAGATCCCCTGAAGGAGGGCATGGCAACCCACTCCAGCATTCTTGCCTGGAGACTAAGCATGCAGGTCAAGAAGTAACAGTTAGAACTAGACTTGGAAAAATGGACTAGTTGGGAAAAGAGTATGGCAAGGCTGTATGTTGTCACCCTGCTTATTTAACTTATATGCACACTACATCATGTGAAATGCCGGGCTGGATGAAGCACAAGCTGGAATCAAGATTGCTAGGAGAAATGTCAATAACCTCAGATAAGCAGGTGACATCACCCTTATGGCAGAAAATGAAAAGGAACTAAAGAGCTTCTTAATGAAAGTGAAAGAGGAGAGTGAAAAAGCTTGTTTAAAACTCAATCTTCAAAAAACTAAGATCATGGCATCTGGTCCCATCACTTCATGGCAAACAGATGGGGAAGCAGTGGAAACAGTGACAGACTTTATTCTCTTGGGCTCCAAAATCACTGCAGATGGTGACTGCAGCCATGAAATTAAGATACTTACTCCTTGGAAGAAAAACTATGGCCAACCTAGACAGCAAATTAAAGAGCAGAGACATGACTTTGCTGACAAAGGTCTTTATGGTCAGAGTTATGGTTTTTCCAGCAGTCATGTATGGATATGAGAATTGGATCATAAAGAAGGCTGAACACTGAAAAATCAATGCTTTTCAAATGGTGTTGGAGAAGACTCTTGAGAGTCCCTTGGACTGTAAGGAGATCCAACCAGTCCATCCTAAAGGAAATCAGTCCTGAATATCCACTGGAAGGACTGATGCTGAAGCTGAAGCTCCAATACTTTGCCCACCTGATGTCAAGAGCCAACTCATTGGAAAAGACCCTACTCATTGGAAAAGACCCTGGTGCTGGGAAAGATTAAGGGCAGTAAAAGAAGGGGACAACAGAGGATGAGATAATTGGATGACATCACTGACTCAATGAACATGAGTTTGAGCAAACTCCAGGAGATAGTGAAGGACAGAGAAGCCTGGAGTGCTGCAGTCCATGGGATCACAAAGAGTAGCGCATGACTGAGCAACTGAACAACAATAGGCCTCTCCCCTACTGCCATCATCTTTATACATCTAGACAGTGGTTTTCAAAGTACGGTCTCCAGACTAGCAACAGCAGCATCAGTGGGGAAGTTACCAACAAATGCACATTCTCAGCCCCTACTCAGGATCTCCTGAACATGAAACTCTAGAGGTTTTCATAACCACTCTGTTTTAATACATTTTCCAGGTGATTTTGATGCATGTCAACTGCTCTTGACAATCATCCTTTAAGGTTTCATTCAAACACTCCTTCCTCCAAGAAACCCTCTAGGATCTTCACAGCTGTGAATGATCCTTTCCTCCTCGAAAATCCTGCCACATATTACAGATGACCATCTGGAGGCGCTCTGACTCTCCTTTCTGTATGATACCACTCATGTGCCTGCAGACCCTGCATTTGCTACCAGTAGCTCCCTTAAGGCAGGGACCATGGGATGGTTAATTTTATATGTCAGTTTGACTGAGCCATGAGGTGCCCAGATATTTGGCTAAACATTAGGTTTGGGTGTGCCTGTGAGGGTACATCTGAATGAGAGTAGTATTGAATCAGTGGCCTGAGCAAAGCAGATGGCTCTCCTGTGGGTGAGCATCATCCAGTCAAAAATGACTGAGGATATCTAAGTTGCTTCCATGTCCTGGCTCTTGTAAAAAGTGCTGCAGTGAACGTTAGGGTGCATGTGTCTTTCTGAATTATAGTTTTCTCAGGATATATGCCAAGTAGTGGGATGGCTCAATCATACAGTGGTTCTATTTTTAGTTTAAGAAACCAAGGGTATCAAACACAGTGAAGTAAATCAGACAGAGAAAAACAAATATCATACATTAATGCATAAATGTGGAACCCAGAAAATTGGTACAAATGAACCTATTTACAAGGCAGGAATAGAGATGCAGACATAGAGAATGATATGTGGACACAGAGGAGAGAAGAAGGGTGTGGGATGAATTGGGAGATGGGGGTTGACACACACACACACACATATATATATATACCATATATACACCATGACATATGTATACTTACCTGTTATCTATATTATACCATGTGCAAAGTAGATAACTAGTAGGAAGCTACTGTGTAGCCCAGGGAGCTCATCTCAGTTCTCTGTGATCACCTAGAGAGGTGGCATGGGAGGGGTAGGTGGGAAGAAGGCTCAGGAGGAAGAGGATATATGTATACATATCGCTGATTCATTTCATTGTACAGCAGACACTAACACAGTATTGTAAAGCAACTACACCCCAATTTTAAAAAATCACTGAGGGCCTGAATAGAACAAAAAGGTTGAGGAAGGGAGAATTCACTCTCTTTGCCTGACTGATTGAGTGGGGACAGTGGTCTTCTCCTGCTCTTGGACTTGGACCAGGACTTACACCATCAGCTCCCCTAGTTCTCACGCCTTTGGACTTGGATGGCACCACAAGGCTGCTTTTCTGGGTCTCCAGCTCACAGACAACAGACTGTGGGACTGAGCCTCTGTAATCACATAAGCCAATTCCTTACATATACCCATAGAGAATATATATATAGAGAGAGAGAGAGACAGACAGACAGACAGACAGACAGAGGGGACGCATAGAGGAGAAGAAAGCAAACAGGACCTCAGAGGCCGAAACTGAATGACGTGGCCACAAATCAAAAAATGCCAGCAATCACCAAAAACTGCAAGAGGCAAGGTTCTCCCCTAGAGACTCTAGACGGAGTGTGGCCCTCCTGACATTTTGATTTCTGCCCAGTGAATACAGGTTTCAGATTTCTGATCTCCAGAACTGAAAAAGGATAAATTTCCATTGTTTTTTTAAGCCACTAAGTTTGTGGTAATTTGTGACATTGGCCACAGGAAACTAACACAGACAATAACAGCTAACAGAGGGTGGTGACTTTTTAATGTTACCTTGGCTAGGCTGCAATCATCAATTATTCCATCAGACATTAATCTAGTTGATAAGGATGTAAAGAGATTTTTCCAGGTGTAATTACAGTTCCTAATCAGTTGACTTTCAAGTAAAGGAGAGTACCTGGAGTGAGCCTGCCTATTTCGGTTGGAAGGATATAAAAGCAGGAATGAGTCTTTTACTCAAAGGAAGGAATTCTGGAGGCAATGGCTGCAGACCATGTTGGTGAGGTTCCAGCCTTTTTGTGCTCTTCCTTTCCTGATTCTGTGCCCCTGGGGTCAAGCCTGCCCATGATCTCTGCCTGCCCTGGTTAAATCCTGGCTGATATAGGCTTTGAGAATTTATTCTGCAGCAGGCATTTTACATACAGTATTAAATCTTCACAACAATCCTATGAGGTAGGTATGACCTATTATCCCATTTTATAGATAAGATCATTTACACCTAGAGGAATGAAGTCAATTACCCTAGGTCACACAGCTCACAGGAGGACAGACTTGCCATTCAAATGCAGGCAGTCTGATTCCAGAATCTCAATCACTGTACCAAACACCTCCCACCAAACCATGAATGAATATGAAACAGAATGGAAGAGGCATTGCAAGGAAATTCCCAGTGCTCTTAAATGTTTCAGGCTAAAAAAAGGGATGTGTTAGCAGCTCAGTGGTGTCTAACCCTTTGCAACCCCATGGACTATAGCCTATAACCCACCAGGCTCCTCTGTCCATGGAATTCTCCAGGCAAGAATCCTGGAGTGGATAGCCATTCCCTTCTCCAGAGGATCTTCCTGACCCAGGGATCAAACCCAGTTTTCCTGCATTGCAGGTGGATTGCTGACTGTCCAAGCCACCAGGGAAGTCCCTAATAAGGGGAAACAGCAAAGGAATTTTCTTTAGAATGAAGAGGAGTTCCATTAATTTGGAATTATATTTAAGGCAGACACGGACTGCTGAGAAGACAACTGTTTACTAAATAATCTGAGAATGTCAGCCCAGCTAGGCTCAAAGCCTCCCCTCCCCCTCACCAGCAGGGCCAGTCAGCTGACCCTCCTCATTTCACTCTCTCAGAGGCAACATCCAGAGCTGGACAGATGCTCCAGACAGCAGGGGACGGACAGCAATGGTGATAAAACAGAGAAATTTAGGAGCCCCGCAGTGGGTTCCCTTATACTCTCTCATATTCATGAGAAAGAGAACTTTATCAGCATTTGCCCCAGGGTGCTAATTTAATATGCTAAGAATAAGATGTTCAATCTGGCATCTTGTAGCTGAAAAGAAATTTGCTCACTGCAAAAGAGACTACTCAGGCCAGTTGAGGAGCTGTTAAATAACGAAGTCATTCTAACATTCTTCATGACTGAGATGTCAGCTTAGGATGTGTTCTAAGTCAGTGAGGATGAAGATGAAAATGTTTTAAAGAACCAGAGGGACCTTATAACAAAGGAGTTGCTTCTCTAAGCCAGTCTTGCCCGTGTAAAGAGCAAGGGCTTGGGAATTCATCAGAGCAGGGTTCCAGACTCAGCTCATTAAACATATGACTTTGGTAAATTACTTACTTTTCCACAAGGAAAATAAGCTTATTGGGTATTTTATTATTATTACATAATGTGTGCTCATTGAATAAATTCAAACAATATAGAGAGAACAGAAAAGAAAAAAAACCGCAACGTTCACTCAAAATTTCATGACCCAAAGATAACTGACATTAACCTTTTGCTGGGCAAGTTAGCTAACTTCTTTTGGCCTGGCTACTAATGGAAACAAACACAGAGTCTGGCAGGAGAGGCGATGCATGAAATAAATCAGGTAAAATGCTTAACTACCCTGGTGGCTCAGTGGTAAATAATCCACCTGCAAATACAGGAGACATGGGTTCCATCCCTGGGCTGGGAAGATCCCCTGGAGAAGGAAATGGCAACCCACTCCAGGATTCTTGCCCGGGAAATCCCATGGACAGAGAAGCCTGGCAGCCTACAGTATCTGCATGGTCACAAAAGAGTCAGACACCAGTTAGTGACTAAAACAGCAAGCAAAACGCTTAGCCCAGGGGGTAGCGAATAAGGCTCTCCCATGCTAGGGGGGTGATAGCCCGTTTGCCATGGTCTCTCTTGGTAAGCGCTGAATGTGCCACAGCCTGGGAAATCTCTCAGTCTTGGGCGATCCAGGATGGCTGGTCACCATGCGCACAGCATAACCCCAAAGGAAAGAGGACAGCAGCGAAGTAGCCTATTCCCTGGAATCCAGACAATGCAGAGGGAGTACATGACTGTTGTTTTAACCAAGCAGCACCCTTCAGTTCCCCTCAGATTCATTTTTATTATCTAACACAGGGTCAGTTTGGACTGATGGGGGAAATCTCAAGGTCAGTGGTTCAGTATCAGAAAGGTATCATCCTAGTATAGAACTGTCACTCATCCAGAAGCAGTTTTGATTTTTTAGCAAATGGCATTTCCTTCCTGCCTGCCTATGACTTCTGGTTGAAGGAGTGAGCAGAAATCTGCCACACTCCTCTAAGCTCTAAGCTGCTCTTGAAGAGCAGAAGGGAAGCCCAGCAGAGCACCTCCCTGACCCCAATCCATACCGCCACTCTCCAGCCACCTCTAAGCCCTAAGAACATCGATCCGGTTCCATTTCCCTTCAGTCTTTTAACTTGCACAACTCTGGATGGCACTGCAGAGCAGGACACAGGTCTCATCATTGTGGTATCAGTTCTGCCTTGCAGAACTCAGCCTTGTTCTGACTTTATCAGTGATAGAACAACATGTCTGACTCTTTGCAACCCCATGCACTGTAGCCCCCCAGACTCTTCTGTCTATAGAACTCTCCAGGCAAGAATACTAAACTAGGTGGCCATTCCCTTCTCCAGGGGATCTTCCTGACCTAAGGATCAGACCGGGTCTCCCGCATTACAAGCAGATTCATTTACCACTGAGCCGCCAGGGGAGCCCAATAGAAGCAACAGAGACCTAACAAAGGTGTTTTCTTAACTAGACCCTCAGTCTGCTGATTTCTGATGACCATGGACCATCAGGAGAATGTTCATCCCTAACACGTTAGATGGCTCACTTTCTGTGCTCCCAGTTTAATAAATCACTCACTCTGGACATCCTGACAGAGGTCCGAGTGATATTTCCTTTGGCTACAACTCATCCCATCCTTTCTAGTTATTGACTCAATCCTTCTGTCAACTAAACAAGGCCCAGCCAACATCTTTGAGTTATGACACTTCCTTTCCCTCTCTTCCCACATTCTTTTTCACTTGGCTTCTCTCGATTACTCTTCTCTGTGCTTGCCTGGAGATCCTTAATGATCTTGCCTCTAGTGCATTCAAACCTTTGCACTAACAAGTGTTCTGAGCTGTTTTCTTCCTTCTGGGAAGCCAACTGGAAAGTCACCCACACATACTGCCCCAAATGTATTTCAAGTAAGCACCAGAGGAGCTGAGAGCCTCCAGCCCCTAAGGACATATGAAGTGCCAACTGCATATCCTTGAGTTTGAATAATAATACACACGCACACGTGCGCACGTGCGCGCGCGCGCACACACACACACACACACACGTACACACATATACTTCCACAGCTGGTGAGTTTAAGTGACACTACATTAATAGCAATAATAAAAATTTCCATCCTTGTACTTGATGATGGCCAGTCATGCAAGATCCTCAGCCTCTGACAAAGACCTCCAAACCCCATGAGCATTTCCATGGGTTCATTTATAGGTAGACCTGCAAACCCAGTCAGGACCACATGGCTTTTTCCAGGCGCACCGCCAACCCAACTCTGTTTCTGTCTCCCGTAAGGTACCATAGTCTCTCAGCTGACAGCATCACTTACTCTGTGGAACAGTCCAAATGAGAAGGGGTCTGTGGTACAGGAAAGTGGGAAAATCAGTGCTGCCAGGACCCTGCAGTTGAGTGTAACATAAAATGAGAAAGTGCAAATGAAACATCTTCAGGTTTTCCTCTCTCTCCCTCCAGCTCAGCTACAAGTCCTTGGGCCTGAGCTGAGTGTAGACCTAAAGGATCAGCACCGCATTCTGCTCACAACCACAACCCCCACAGGGACAAATGACCACGACCGTATGAATGGGTCCAATTCATCATGCATAGGCATTTCTCCCCTTAATATAAGTTCTCACCCTGGATGGTCCTCCTGCAAATAGAACTCCATCCTCTGTGCTCAGGTTCCAGTCTCCTAATCCCCCTCTCCAGTTCCAGACCCCAGATTCCCACACATGCCTAAACACCAAATGAACAGATTTCCACATGTGTATACTATTTGGGGTGCTTCGCTGGTTGCTCAGACTGTAAAGAAGCCTCTTGCAATTCAGGAGACCTGGGTTCAATCCCTGGGTCAGGAAGATCCCCTGGAGAAGGGAATGGCTACCCACTCCAGTATTCTTGCCTGGAGAATCCCATGGACAGAGGAGCCTGGTGGGCTCATTTTTAAATGATTCATCACAAACCCTGAGCACATGTCTAGACACGAGGGTTTTCAAAATGAAAGAGAGACAGGTCTACTCTAGACATCCTTCTAGGATGCATATTCCTAGACTGTTTTCCATCGTCTGGGATTACTAGGACATCTATAGCCCATAAAACAACAGACGTTACAAGCCCAGGAGCTGGTGTGTTGCATCACATGGGCCCATGTGGTTGCTTTCATGAGTTTTTCCTGGAAAATGTCCAGTCATAAGACCCAGTGAAACTATTAGAAGAAACTGATCCTAATAATACACAGAATTAACATAATCAGGAAAATGGCTGAAACAAATGGCTCTTGACACTGCAATAATGGCTTCTTCATAAGAGAAAATGAATTCAGGAGCAAATAATAGAAATTAATGAAGGTACCATAGTCAAAATCCTCCTCCCCCTCCAAAGGGATTATTACTTTGGGGGCTGCCCTGCCTTCAAGATGAGCAAAGGTTCTACCGAGAACCCTGGGAGAGGATGGATAATTTGAATGGGAGCTGCAGCCGCAGAGGCTTCACAGACTACGAACAGAGTCACTTCTCAAGGGAAGTGGTAAATTTCCACAGCCTTTATAGATCACTTGGCTGATATTTTAATACCAACAGTCTATGTCTTTAAAGGGTATTTACAGCTTTAATGGCATTAAGGTGACTGGATACCCTGGGACTCTTGAACTTTTATCTGTTGGTGAAAAGTATAAATCACCTTGACACCAGATTAGCCTATGGAGATGTTTTCCCTAGAAATCAATAGCTCATACTCAGTTATCTTCAGCTCTGGAGACAGCCCCAGTCAAGCAGAATAGGCCCCCAGGTAGCAGTGATCACCTTTCAAGGGAACAGCAAAGGTCAAGCAGGGCAGGCAGGGAGATGTGATAAGTGGTATTTTTACCCCTCTCTAGTCTGGAATAAGGAGAAGGCAATGGCCCCCCACTCCAGTACTCTTGCCTGGAAAATCCCATGGATGGAGGAGCCTGGTGGGCTGCAGTCCGTGGCATCGCTATGAGTTGAACACGACTGAGCGACTTCACTTTCACTTTTCACTTTCATGTATTGGAGAAGGAAATGGCAAACCACTTCAGTATTCTTGCCTGGAGAATCCCAAGGACGGGGGAGCCTGGTGGGCTGCCGTCTATGGGGTCGCACAGAGTCGGACACGACTGAAGTGACTTAGCAGTGTGGAATATGCCTAAGGCAGAATCAGGGTCACCTTCTTAATATTTTCCATTTTACACAGAAAATAATTCAGGGGTCCAACTGGGAATGGACTTGAGAAGACTGAGAGACCTTAAGCAAGTCACTCCACATCCCTAGTTTCCTCATCTTGTCTGCACTTTCAATTTCTGATATTTTATCATTCCTGGAAGAAGTAAGAACCCAGGCAATGTCCAGAGACACTGGGCCAGAGGCTAATCCTCTGAGACTCTTCCTCCTTCACTCAAAGTGATAGCGCCAGGACTGGGGGAAAATGATTCTTACGTCTATTCATTCATTCAACAAAGGCTCGCTGGCAGTCTTCCCAGGGAGGGGCTCTAAGCTGCAGATTGCAGACGTTTATCAAGGAATGCCTGTGAGATCATCACCTGTGAAAAGGCAAGGATGGAAGCTGGAAGCCTTGCTGCAAGGCCGTATCTACATGCATTCCTGACCCTCAGGGTGATGAAGAGCCAGAAGGGCCTGCAGAGATGTCCCAGGTTGAGGTGAGAGAGCCAGGACATCACACCCTGTGTCCTACAGTCACTGGACATGGGCCACCCTGAGTAGGGGGGCTGAACTTGACCTTGGTTACCTCTGCAGCCAAGGCACCACTGTGCTGACAGCTGAAGGATACTGAAGATATCACTCCCAATCGCTGGGACCACAAGTCCCTCTTTGAAAGAGGGTGCGGGTGCATCTCCACGCCCACCACACCTTTTCTATTAAAGACAAAGAATGACAATAGCTCACCAGGAAACCAGGAAAACTGAGCCAGACGCCTCAGATGCCCTTCCAGGTGTGTATAGACAGGCAAAGCAGCTCACACGGGAGTTTAACACACATACACATACTCACACACCAGTGTCTAAAAATAAAGAATTCCCAGGAAAGCCTCACCTTCTCATTCTGACTGGGTATACCTGGCAGCTCTTCTTTCCTCTCTAGGCCTTCAGAAGCTTTCCAGCGGAGACAACTTTATTTATGATACTGAACAATACTTGGAAAGATAAAGAGCCCAGTCAGAAAAAAATGAGAAGCTCGGCTAGGGATCTTCAAGGCTCCTTGATACATTTCTTACTGTTTTTCTGGGCAGAAATTTTCATTTACAAAATTTCTACAGCTCAATTTGTCTTGTGTTAGTTTTTCATTATTCCCATTTTTTTTTTTTTAAAGCACACACATGTTCGGAACAAATCATTTCCTCTGATTCCTGTGTTCAATTAGTTTGGATATTAACTTGAGCTGCCCAACCCATGGCAGTGAGTAAGTGTACACCTCTGATTCTGAAGTTTCTTAAACTTTCCAGGATTAAATTAGCCTTTCACAGACATCAAGGGGCTGGCACAGGGCAGGGGGGTGACTTCTTAGTGTTTCTATTTGTATAATCCAGAAGCCTGACAGTTGGTGGTTTCCCTGAAGGTTGTAAACTCTCTGAGATGAGCTAAATCATGAGTGAGGGGCCAGGAGAGTAAGATGCAGCATTCACGCTGGGTTGGAAATGCCGAAGACAAGAGTGAAGCAAGACTAAGGGCGTCAGGAACCCAGGATGGATGTTTAAGACCTGGAAGGTGCTTGGGACAATATATCCTATTCCTTCATTTAAAAAAAAAAAAAAGCCAAGAAAGATTGAGGAATTGCCCAGATTGCTCCATGAGTGTTAGTAGCAGAACTGAGATACAAATTTCTTGGCACCCAAAACAGGGACCTTTCTCTATTTCAACTACAGGAGAATATTTATTGGAGTTGGAAATATTTCAAGGCACATCTGGGCAGGAAGTTATCAGAAATATATTATAATCATGGCTTTCTCATTTTCATTTTATGATCCCAGCAATGAAATGTGGGATTGTATTAAAGGCATGAGAAGTCCCACGAAGGCTTATGTAGGGATGGAAAAAATCAATAACTTCCCTGATCACAGAGACCACTGGGAAGCCTGCTCCCATCTGGGTCTCTGGAGAACACCTCCGCACGTCCTGTAACACCAGAATCAATTCAGTTATCCTACATCATTGTTACCCGCTCCCAGTTCATTCTTTTCATTTTTCACTGCTTGTCATCACTGATTTCTTACCTCGTTTTCTTCTTGATTTTCTTTTTCCCCACCCCCAGATTCCCTGGTGGGTTCCCTGGTGGGTTCCCTGGTGGCTCAGACAGTAAAGAATCCACCTGCAATGCGGGAGACCTAGGTTCAATCCCTGGGTAGGGAAGATGCCCTGGAGAAGGGACTGGCTACCCACTCCAGTATTCTGGCCTGGAGAATTCCAAGGACTGTATAGTCTATGGGGTTACAAAGAGTCAGAACCGACTGAGTGACTTTCACTTTTGCCCCCAGATTAAGAGGTCCAAGAGGGCAGGAAACTTATTTGTTTTATTCATCTGTTAAACTCCAGCACAAAACAAGCACACACAAAAGAATTGCTGAATGCATGGATGAAAAAACAAGTGAGTGAACAAATTGGAGACAACGGTGATCATTAGCTACCTGATAGGATTTTTCCTTTTGTCCTCCTCAAATACCTTTAACCTATGCCTCCCATCTCCTTCCCCACTCTCCTCCCATTTCCCTGTTCCATTCATCACTTTTAAATAGAAAACTAAGGTACAGAATGTCAATATTTCTAACTGTTATTGAACACCTAATTAGAATTAGAGACATAAATAAAATAAATTCCTAAAATTTCTGGATTTTCATCTCTTTGCAGTAGATCACATTGCCTTATGAGTTATCTGAGTTCTCTCTTACACAACATATATAGTTTAGATAGGATTTATCTACAACAAATATATTTATTTCCTCAGTGTAGAAAGAAAAACATCTCCAAAACTGCATCTGTTCTATGGGTTACTGTCTAATAAGCTTCTCTAGAGGGGAAAAAAAAAAAGCCATTAATAAGTTTGAGAAATTCTACCTACTTTATATCCCTTAGGGGTCATCACAAAATATTATGGAACCCTAAACATTATGTTCTAAAATGAATTTACTTTTGTTAGACCTAACTTCTCCAAATTTATTTGACCAAGGCAACCCTTTTCTGAACCCAAAACCTATTCACATTTCTTTAAACTAGTGATTTCTGGGAAAGATTGAAGACGGGAGGAAAAGGGAATGGCAGAGGATGAGACGGTTGGATGGCAACACCGATGCGATGGACATGACTTTGAGTAGGCTCCTGGAGTTGGTGATGGACAGGGAAGCCTGGCGTGCTGCAGTCCATGGGGTTGCAAAGAGTCAGACACGACTGAGCAATCGAACTGAACTGAATATTTTAAGTCATAGTTTGGAAAAAGCTCAAGTGGGAGCACATTAAAAATGACATGCAATCACTGATGGGGCTTCTTAGGTGGCTGAGTAGTAAAGAATCCACTTGCCAATGCAGGAGACACAGGAGACGTGGGTTTGATCCCTGGGTGGGGAAGATCACCTGTAGTAGCAAATGGCAACCCTCTCCAGTATGCTTGCCTGGAAAATCCCACAGACAGAGGGGCCTGGCAGTCTATAGTCCACGGGGTCGCAAAGAGTCAGACACGGCTGAGTGCCTCAGCGCACACGCACAATCGCTGGTGGAGCTGTGACTCCTGCGTAAGTACTGAGGTGGCACTAACCAGAGCTTCGACTTTGTGAACAAATCCACCTGTCCTTATTAGATAAGCTGGACTCCCACCTAGTGTCTTTAGAAAAGTGACAACCTGGGGAAGAAAATGCCGATAGAGAGAGGAGAAGGACATAAAGGAGCTGTCATTGACAGTGCTTTCTGGCTTTCACCATATTCACCCTGGGCTGAATTTGACGTGACTCTCTTCCCTTTTCTCTCCCAAGGCCACCAAGCTTTTAATTATCAATCTAATTTTAGAAACAAGTCATGAAAATCCCATAAACTACCATCTTCAAGTTCAGACAACTTGTAGCACCTTGCACGTTCAGCTCAGCTCAGTGCAGTCATTCAGTCATGTCTGACTCTTTGAGACCGCATGGACCGCAGCACACCAGGCTTCCCTGTCCATCACCAACTCCCAGAGCTTACTCAAACTCATTTCCATTGCATCAGTGATGCCGTCCAACCATCTCATCCTCTGTTGTCCTCTTCTCCTCTCACCTTCAATCTTTCCCAGCATCAGGGTCTTTTCCAGTGAGTCGGTTCTTTGTATCAAGTGGCCAAAGTATTGGAGTTTTGGCTACAGCACCAGTTTTTCCTATAAATATTCAGGACTGATTTCTTTTAGGAGTGACTGGTTGGATCTCCTTGCAGTCCAAGGGACTCTCAAGAGTCTTCTCCAACACCAGAGTTCAAAAGCATCAGTTCTTCGGTACTCAGCTTTCCTTATAGACCAACTCTCACATCCATACATGACTACTGCAAAAACCTTAGCTTTGACTAGACAGACCTTTGTTGGAAAATAATGTCTCTGCTTTTTAATATGCCATCTAGGTTGGTCATGGGTTTTCTTCCAAGGAGTAAGCATCTTTTAATTTCATGGCTGCAGTCACCATCTGCAGTGATTTTGGAGCCTCCAAAAATAAAGTTTGTTACTGTTTCCATTGTTTTCCCATCTATTTGTCATGAAGTGATGGAACCAGATGCCATGATCTTAGTTTTCTGAATGTTGAGTTTTAAGCCAACTTTTTCACTCTCCTCTTTCACTTTCATCAAGAGGCTTAGTTCTTCGTTTTCTGCCATAAGGGTGGTGTCATCTGCATATCTGAGGTTATCGATATTTCGCCCGGCCATCTTGACACCACCTTGTGCTTCATCCAGCCTGGCATTTTGCATAATGTATTCTACATAGAAGTTAAAGAAGCAGGGTGACAATATACAGCCTTGATGTACTCCTTTCCCACATCTTATAACAAGTAAATTTTTTTTTAAATGATAACTCCCCAACTCTAAACCTCTGGTTCCCTTACCTGGAAATGTAACACAATCAATTCTTCTCATTCATAGCACCTGCCTAGATTTCAGTAGCACTAAAATCTCTTTGGGCTTCCCTTCGGTCCCATCACTTCATGGGAAATAGATGGGGAAACAGTGGAAACAGTGTCAGACTTTATTCTGGGGGGCTCCAAAATCACTGCAGATGGTGACTGCAGCCATGAAATTAAAAGACGCTTACTCCCTGGAAGAAAAGTTATGACCAACCTAGATAGCATATTCAAAAGCAGAGAAATTACTTTGCCAACTAAGGTCCGTCTAGTCAAGGCTATGGCTTTTCCAGTAGTCATGTATGGATGTGAGAGTTGGACTGTGAAGAAAGCTGAGCGCCGAAGAATTGATGCGTTTGAACTGTGGTGTTGGAGAAGACTCTTGAGAGTCCCTTGGACTGCAGGGAGATCCAACCAGTCCATTCTGAAGGAGATCAGCCCTGGGATTTCTTTGGAAAGAATGATGGTGAAGCTGAAACTCCAGTATATTGGCCACCTCATTCGAAGAGCTGACTCATTGGAAAAGACTCTGATGCTGGGAGGGATTGGGAAGCAGGAGGAGAAGGGGACGACAGACAATGAGATGGCTGGATGGCATCACCAACTCGATGGACATGAGTTTGGGTGAACTCTTGGAGTTGGTGATGGACAGGGAGGCCTGGCGTGCTGTGATTCATGAGGTTGCAAAGAGTCAGACATGACTGAGCGACTGAACTGAACTGAATAGCTCAATTGGTAAAGAATTCGGCTGCAATGCAGAAGACTCTGGTTCAATTCCTGGGTCAGGAAGATCAGCTGGGGAAGGGATAGGCTACCCACTCCAGTATTCTTGGGCTTCCCTTGTGGCTCAGCTGGTAAAGAATCCACCTGCAATGTGGGAGACCTGGGTTCAATCCCTGGGTTGGGAAGATCCCTGGAGAAGGGAAAGGCTACCACTCCAGTATTCTGGCCTGGAGAATTCCATGGACTGTAAAGTCCATGAGGTCGCAAAGAGTCGGACATGACTGAGCGACTCACTCACTCTTCACTAAATCCCTACTCCTCTACCTATTACTTCTCTATGTGACCTTGTGTGAGTTAAACATCTCATGCTTCACTTTCCTCATCTGCAATACAGGTTGTACAAGGATTAAATTTGTTATTGCATGTTAAAGTTTATAATGGTGTCAGCACATATTTATCTCTCAATAAAATAGCTATTGTTAGTATAGACATCTTCAGATAATGATGAATCTTCCAGATGATTAGTTTCAGATCATTTCAGCAGTCTATGAGCCATCTGAGTGGAAACGGAGTCATTACCAGTCCCATCTTTAAAGACTTAGTTGAGATAGAGCAAAGCAAAATAACTGTGGAACCCACATATACATTATTGTTTGTAAACAAACATTCAGGATACTAATTGGTAAGAAAAAAAGCCAAACACACCATTATTTTGAATGGCTATAGAAATCTGAGGATCCTAATTGATAAGCTAATTGACTTACCATTCTTTTAGAGCACCAATTTCAGCCCACAGGTAAACATTTACCTTGATTGCTGGCACAGGAAATTTTAAAAGAAAATCAAGGCAACACGTTGATTGTGACCAAAACTTCTGTTTCATCAGCCATCATCTGTCAGCAGTCTTTCAAAAACAGCAAAGACCAATAAAATCCAAGGGTCTACTAGGTACTACCCAACAGTTATACCCAGAGAGAGCACTCCTGGAAGTACTCATCCTCTAAGAACACACTCATGCATGCCTTCTGCATCTATATTGAGCACCCAGCATGAACCAGCACCAATACTGACATCTAGGAGGACCATAAACCTAACAAGCTCAACACTGCCTTCATGAAACTTGGAGTCTTTTCAGGGAGAGAGTCAATTAACACAAGATATTTCAACAGAAAGTCACAGGACCATAGCAGTCATAATAAAGTACTTTTTTCCCCTGCTGCTGCTGCTGCTAAGTTGCTCAGTCATGTCCGACTCTGTGCGACTCTATGGACGGCAGCCCACCAGGCTCCTCTGTCCACAGGATTCTCTAGGCAGGAGTACTGGAGTGGGTTGCCATTTCCTTCTCCACTTTTTTCCCCTAACCATTCAGTTAATAAGAATAATTGTGCTATCTCTGAAGACCACAGAAAGTAACACAAAAGTTTTTAAGAGGTAAAATTATGTTTGTATATCCTTAGTGAAGTTGCTCAGTCGTGTCCGACTCTTTGCAACCCCATGGACTGTAGCCTACCAGGCTCCTCTGTCCATGGGATTTTCCAGGCAATAGTCCTGGAGTGGATTGCCATTTCCTTCTCCAGGGGATCTTCCCAACCCAGGGATCGAACCCGGGTCTCCCGCATTGTAGACAGACACTTTACTATCTGAACCACCAGGGAAGTCTTAGAACTTGTCTTAGAAGTTGTATGTCCTTAAAATGGTATATTGTTCCTAACTCAGCTTCTTCTTCCCATCCAATCAGGAGACTGATTGGCTCCATGGGACTGAGGTTCGTGTTCCATATTGTCCTTCAGTGAAGACTCCATAGGGTGTGCTGATCTCCAGAAATAAGTATCTTAAAGGAGCATGAAAAAAAAATGCATTTTAACATATGTCGAATTCCATATAATAAGGTCCTCCAATGATGAGGCCTATGTGGGTTGTACTTGCTCAGGGAGAAATAGTGACAACTTGCAGGTGTTAAGCCTTGACCTGAAAGAATAGTGGAATAAGTCTAAGATGACCTTATTTTCCAAACCAAAAATCAGGACACAACGTCTAACAAAGAACTTTTTCCACTTCTGGGAATTAGGCTCTCTCAGAGAATGTAGTCTAAATGTCAAAATATATTGGCCTTTCTGGGACACTGAGAGCAATGAATATATGGAAACCACAAGGCAGAATCCTTGAAATCAAGACTACTCTGAAAAAAGAAGTCAAGAGATCTCAACCTAAAAGGGTCTGCACAAAATACCGTCTTGAAACCTGCGGAGATTAAAATCAGAGGAGAAGCGGATGGAAGCAGTAGTTTCTAAGCATTCAACAAGAGAACAAATGAATCTGGAGTACCCCCAGGTGTAGAGAAAGGGGGAAGAAAGCAAATTCTTTTCAGTTTATAATACCTCTTACCCAAATCAATTGATTCTTTTTATCCCTCTGGTTGAAAATGTGTCCAAGTATTTTAAGGTAAAGCAATCAAAATATCCCTTGATCAACTATTTAAGTAGAAGATGAATCCACATATATATTTTTGGTTTTGCTCTTTGATTATAAGCAGCAGAGACCCACTGTTTCCCTAAAAATGGAGGGTAGACATTTATCGGATAATGAATAGATAGGAAGATTATTAGGCCTTTCCTTCCATTTCAGCTTTAATCCCGGCAGAAACTGACTTAAAATGGGTGTTACAAGTTTCAGTTCTGAGAAGAGTGTCTGATCCTAGGGCGCTGACCCAGCTCTGGGTTTTTGCCCACTCTGACCTCATAAACCATGTCCTAAGCAGTATTCTGGACTTGCTAGCTTCACTAAGAGGCGCTATCGGCAGCCCAGCAACGTGAAAGTGTCCTGCACCATTGTTAAGACAACGTTACGGATGTCTAACCTTCCAGGAGAATTTTGCACCTCTAGTTCCATTCAAGTTCACCCAGCTGTTCTACATGTACTCCCACCTGTCTCTCAAAGGACATGAGTTTGAGTAAACTCGGGAGTCGGTGATGGACAGGGAGCCCTGGAGTGCTGCAGTCCACGGGGTCGCAGAGTCGGACATGACTGAGCGACTGTTCTGAACTGAACCTGTCTCTAAGCAGAACCATCTGCTCAGAATGTCTTTCAGGAGACGGGAGCAGGCTGTACCTCCCTCCACCCCCAGGGGGCGCCAAAATGTCTGTTCTGTGCCTGCAACAGACAGACTATGGCACCTCCTCTCTGATGTTCTGGATCAGCAAAACTCTCCTGGACCCTGCAGGCCTGTTCTTCCTCCTTCAAGTCGGAGGCTACCTATAGCAGAAACTGTTGGTGCCCAGCTCATATTATGTCAGCCCCTCCCAGATCCCACTTGAGATCAATTCTCATACTTGCCAATAATATCCTGTGACTGGCTGCCGGAAGGAATTCCCTGGCTACAGAGCCATGCTCTGCCCTACATGACAAGACAGGCCAAAAGTGCCAAGGAGACAATGCCTGCAGAACTGGCTCCCACCAATGAGAGAGAGAAACTGGTGGATAAATATTTCAGTTTCCTCACTTCATTGATGAAACACACAAACTCTTGGAGGGTCCACAGTAGGATTGGGTTTCAATTGCCCATAGTGAATATACCTATGGGAATACACCCTTTATTAGCTTTCTCCTCTACCCCTCTCACTTCTTTCCCACTCTTCCTGCTGCTGCTGCTGCTGCAAAGTCGCTTTAGTCGTGTCCGACTCGTGTGACCCCATAGACGGCAGCCCACCAGGCTCCCACGTCCCTGGGATTCTCCAGGCAAGAACACAGGAGTGGGTTGCCATTTCCTTCTCCAATGCATGACAGTGAGAAGTGAAAGTGAAGTCATTCAACCGTGTCTGACTCTTAGCGACCCCATGGACTGCAGCCTACCAGGCTCCTCCATCCATGGGATTTTCCAGGCAAGAGTACTAGAGTGGGGTGCCATTGCCTTCTCTGACTCTTCCTGCTATCAACTCTCAAAGAAACTATTTGTACCCATAACCTTGTCTCAGGGTCTGTTTTTGTGAAAACAAAGGTAAAAATCAAGGGACCATTTCACCCACCATCCCCAATCTGCTGATACCTCCCACTCCAAAATCTTACTTTGACATCTTGCTTTGAATAATTCTGAACATGATCCATGCTCCCAAACTCAGACCAATCGTGTTCCTTCACCTATTCTCCCCAGAACCAGCCCCTCTCCTCAAATCTTGCATTCCCTAACCTCAGCTGTATCTTATTTCATTTAGTCTTAATGTCTCTTAGGCTTCCTGTAAAAGAATGAAGTTGGCTTCATCGCCGGGGGCCAGCGTGAGGAACTCCGCCCATGGCAAAGGTCATGAGGAAGGAGGCTTGGCATACGCAAAGGCGTGATCAAGCCTCAGGGAACCCCCTGTTCCTGAGCATCTAACCCCAAAACCAGAGTCTGTTTTATGCTCTCACTACACCTCTGACTTTACGGGGGTCTCTCCCCCATAACCGTTTCTCTCGGAGAAGGAGTAAATGTGCAGCTCCAAGGCAATAAAAATTCTTGGGCGTGACAGAGTGTTTCAGCTTACGACTCCTCTGAAGGTTATCTAGCCCGCCTGTATAGGTTGGTCCGGCCACATGTGATTGTTTACAGCCTCCCAACCTGAGAGGCACGAGATGTTTTAGACTTACTAAAGGCATTCTTTTGGGGAGTTAGAAATTATTAGTATAGTGGGTTGGTTAGGAATTATATTGGTGGAGGGTTTTTTCATTTGTTGTGTCAATAATTGCTGCTAATTCCCTGCTCTGGATGGGACAAGGATGTCTCAGGTCAAACCTCTCTGCTGACAGACTAGCTTGTGTGACAGGATTATCCATACTCCTGCCACTAGCCACATGATTGTTTACTACCTCTCAACCATAAACAGCACAGAGAGTTTTGGAGTATTTTGAGAGTCTTAATTAGCACAGGGCTTTTTCTTCTTGTTGAGTCAATGATTGCCGCCAGGCCTCCATATCCTTAGGCATCTGGGAATATATAAATCAATGTATTTGGAATATAGCAAAGGAAATATAGCAGTTTTTGATGTTAGCAATACTAGACTTTTTGAGTTAATGGATTTTCTCTTTTGTAATAGATCACTGTACTTTGTTATAAATCACTGTGTCCTTGCTACGTAAGAATGTAACGTTATCATATCTTAAGACTAAATAGATCTTAAGGGGAGCATTGGTGAAAGGATTTTATTTGTTGGGCTGATGTTTGCTGCTAAATCTCCATATTCCCTGCCCTTATAATGAATATAACTAGCTTATAGGAGAAATAAATATTAACCTTTAAACATATAGGAGAAATAAGTATTAACCTTTAAGATTAATCATGTTAACCTTGGGTTAAATAAATTCCTTTCTTGATTGTAACTCACTACACCCTCACCCTATAGGAATGTAACTTTATTTGGAGGGTGGTGCCTGGTTTAAGAAAAAACACCCTTGGAAGAAATAAGTTTTTTGGTTATCAGAAAGAAAGGATCATAAAATGTCAGCAGGTCTCACTCATGGCCAGAAGATGATGTACCTTTTTTATACATTTATGTGAAGCACCTGATTTTGATAAAGGTCAGGACTGCTGACCCCCACGTGACTCTGTATTCATCCCTATGTGTAACAAAAGGTATATAAGCAAACCTAAAAATAAAGAAAATTGATCCGTTTCCGGAAAGACTGATTCCCCCATGTCGCTTCTTTCTTGCTCCCGTTTTTCTGGCTGAATTCCCATCTGGAGCATGGATGCTATTCCACGTAATCCAAGTTATTCAGCCTCTTTTTCTCCACTAATCTTCCTACTACACTATCCATTTCTAATCTCTCTACATCTGTGATTAAATATGTATTTTTCCAAAGACGCCGACTCCATCCCCACCTTCGAATCACCCTGGATCCACCGGGGCTGGACCCGGGCACTTCATGTTCTACTCCCAGAAGCTCACTAGTTTCTCCTGCCAGATACTTCTTCCCAGGAGCTTTTCCCCAAGGGGTCATGATGTCAGCAGTACTAACTGATGTCACCTCCATGCTTAAGAACACATGAGAGACATAATCATTTAGCTACTGATGGCCACTGCCAGCACCCCTTGCTTCCCCCACCTTGCTTTACCCACCTTGGTTCCCCCATAGAACCGCAGAAACTGAAAAGGCCAGGAACTTGTATTTACAGCCTCTCTTGCAGCTAAGGCTTCCATGGACTCCACTGTTGCCGAAAGACATAAGGGAATTTCTGAGATAGCTTTTTTCCTCTCCCAGAAAAGAAAAGAGAATGCCCCTCAACGAGTCTTCCTTCCCACTCTCTCTCCCCCTCTTCCCCAACCCCTCTCTGTGTGTATATGTGTCTGTCTTTGGCTCTCTCCCCAATCCTTGTGGGTATGAGTGTGGACACACACATATGCAGGTACCCTCCTGTCTTCTCCTCTGGACACACTACATACATAAAAAGCTTCAGGAACTACAGAAAAAAATCCAGTAAGCATGAGAAATATGATAAGCCAAAAGAATTTCGGGATGTCAACTCCACACACTGACAGCATGGAGCTAAGGAATGAACACCAGGACTGGCTGCCTCCAGATTTCTTCTTTGGTAACAAGTGTCCTTTGGGTTACTCCACTGTTGGTGGAGTTACACTTGCAGCCATGACTATTTCCAGCTCATATTGGACAAAACAGGGCAGAAGGTGTGTAGGGTTCTTGCTCAAGCAACAGCTATGTATTAACTGCCTGGTCTTTGCAAAGCATGGTAGGAATAGGGAACGTATAAAGCAGAGTCCCTTCAGAGGATTAGAGAAATTGTGATAAAGAGGCTGCAAGGTTGCAGAAACAGCAGAGCCCCTGTGCTGACGTATGGGCTCCCAGGAGAGGGAGGCTGCTGTGGACCACAGAGGTGGGGGGAAATTTCCTCAGGCAAACTCAGAGGCACACAGGATTTAAGTGGATGGAGAAGAAAATTCCAAGCAAGGGAAGTCATGGAAACAATGATGCTTGATTTAATTTTATAAGACAACTTGGGAAAAGCAAGTCAACCAATGTGGCTGCAAAAAGGGATGGTGTTGGATATCATTGAGCCCCTGGCACTATTCTTGTGAACAACAAGGGCTTGGTTGTTAACATATGCTAGCGGTGAAAGGACATGGGGGCATCATGTCAGAAGGCAGGGATCACAGGCATGGCCCAACTAAGAAAATAATGCAATGATAATTTATTGAATACCGGGCAGCCACTATCGTAAACATTTTGTACAAATTATCTCATGTAATGCTCAATACACTCTTACAGATGGGAGTTACATTACTGGTTACTGTGGATAAGAAAACTAAGATTTCAAAAATGCTTTTGAACATTACACTGTTAGGGAATTCCCTGGCAGTCCTGTGGTTAGGACTCAGCACTTTTATTGTCAAAGACCTGAGTTCAGTCCCTAATAATGGATCTAGGATTCCATAGGCCACACAGTGTGGCCTAAAACAAACAAAAATTACACTGCTGATAAGAGACAGGATCCAATTTCAAACTCAAGTGACCTCTTGACTCTGATACGTAGTGAGACCTGGATGAGTGTCCTGCCACAGGCTTCCCATTGCTTCTCTCTGTCACAGCACCAGCCACACTGGCTCGCGAACCTATCTCCTCCAGTAACTTCAGACAACCTGTGGACGTGGACAGTGGCTCATTCACCTGGCGACCCCCATGCCCTCCCAGTGCCTTGAGAGATCCTGGGCCGTGGCCACACTGATCAACATTTGCTGAATGGATCCCAGTCTTCACTCTTAAGTGCTGAGTTGACTTATAAATTGAAATAATCTCCTTATGTTTAAGGTACAACATCCTGGCAGGGGCATTAAATTAAAGTACTGGCTTTGGCCAACTCACCTGAGAAGACTCCTTCCTCAACACACAGCCTCGCCACCTACACAGTCCAAGGCTGAAAAGGAAGCTTTTGAACAGAGAGCAGATTAAAGGGCTGGTGAGCACCAGCAGGACTCTTCCCAGAGCACCATGTGTGGCTTCAAAATCCACAAGGGAGCAGAAGTGCAGAGGGCAAAAGCGAACACAGAGAATCAGTGGGAAGATGGCCATTCCTGAAAGGCTGCTCCTCATCACTGGAGGCCAGCCAGAAACACAGGCAGCTTACATTTCAGCCAGGTGGACTGCAGTCAGAGGAAAGGAAAGATATTTAGCCACCACTCATCCATCAGAAATTCACATCATCCAGACTGGTACTGAACACAGTCTAGGTCCCAAGACAACCAGGATGCAAAGTCAGAGAAGGCTGCTCACTGCCCTCCTTATAGCCCAACCCCACCTGGCAGACCACCAAGCCAACAACAACCATTCAGGGGAAGGCTGCTTTATTAGGAGCATGCCAAGGAAGTGCTGGAAAAGGGCTTCTCACCTATACTTTTTCTGCCAAGCTTTCTTGAGTACTTCCTCTCTACAAAGCACTGGGCTAGCCATGAGGGTACAAAGATGAGTTACAGACCCACCATCCAAGACTTCCTAATGGAGGCGCTGATACATAGACTATAACTTCCTATAAATGTGGTGCAGGGGTACCAAATGCTGTAGGAATGAAGAGCCCTAAACACAGTGCTGTCTGACAGCAAACCAACCACCACATAAGTGACTTTGAATATTCTAATAGCCAGGTTAAGAAAGGTAATAAAAAGCCAAGACATTAATTTTAATAATATTTTGTGTAATCCAATAACTGAAATATCGTTTCAACATGCAATCGATATTTTTTTCTAAACTCCCTGTGCTTCCGTTTTTTAAATTAACAGCAATGAAAAATTCAGTTCGTCCATCTCACAAGCCACATTTCAAGTGCTCAATAGTCATGAGTGACTGGTGGCTACTGTGTAAGGCAGGGTGGAGCTAGAGGAAATGACACCTGAGTTGAGCGTAGATGAATGACCGAGAGTTAACACAAAGGCAGGAAAGGCATTTCAGGCAGAAGGATCAGCATGCAGGAAGGCAGATTCAGAGAGATGAGGGCAGTGAATGGGGCTGAAGAAAAAGCCAGAGATGCAGGCAAGGATCAAGCCAACTAAATAACGCTTTCTGTGCTAAACTAAAGAGACAGACTTTATCCCCGGGAAGTAAGGGGGAAGGCGTGTGAAGTGTTTTAGGGCTGCCATAACAGAGTACCATAAACCTGGTGGGTTAAAGCAATAGACATTTATTTTCTCACAGTTCTGGAGCCCAGAAGTCTGAAATCCATGTGTCGGCAGGCCAATGATCCCTTGGGAGGCTAGAAGAGAGGACCCTTCCTTGCTTCTTCCAGCTTCTAGTGGTACACTGTGCTCCTGGCCTGTGACAAGCCAAGAATTATATTTTTAACAGTGATGGGAATTATTCACTGAAGGAGATATATGATGATGTAGGAGAGAAAGGAATTGGTATTGTAATAGTCTCAGGTAGGCTGAAGGGAATAGGGCCTAGTATACAGAAAAAAGCATTTTTTAGAAAGGAATATAGACATTTAATCAATAGTGACCATGTTAGAGCAGAGAATATGGGAAGATGCCAGCAAGGGCTAAATGGGTTTGTGATTATCTCTGAGTTTCCCTGTTCTTATCTCCAAATGGCAGTGTTCTTAGGACTTTGGGGAGGCTTACATGAAATGTTTTTGGCAAGTATTTAGAATAAATCACATCGTAGGTGTTCAGTAAATGAGTATGAGTGTGTATATGAATCAGTCAAGGCTAGGAAGATAACAGATGCTCCTCACTCTACAACAGGATTTACTAAGCACCTTCAACTTGATTTATTCTAAGCATTTTACAAAATTATTTCATGTAAGCCTCTCACAGCCCTACTAATACTGTCATTTTACAGATGAGGAAATGCAAACTCAGAGGTAATCACAACTCCATTTAACCCTTGCCAGTGTCTTTCCATATCCTCTGTCCTAACACGGTCACTATTGAGTAAACATCCATATTCCCTTCTAAACAAATACTTGGATTTGAATACCAGCCCCCATTCCTTATAAGAGGATTTACATACAGGTTTTACAGGTTTACCCAATCACTGGAAGAGCTCAGTGACTGAAGGTTAGGGAAATACCACTGGTAAAACTCACTTTGGGCACCAAGTGGGGAAGGTTGCTTCAAACTTCAAAAAAGACCGACAATCGTGGCTGCAACTGCCTCAGAGTTCTGGGCTTCCCAGATGGGGTAGTGCTAAAGAATCCGCCTGGCAATGCAGGAGACATGAGAGACGTGGGTTCGAACCCTGGGTCAGGCAGATCCTCTGGAGCAGGAAATGGCAACCCATACTAGCCTCTCTTATTCTGCCTTCCTTATCTGACATGAGGTGCCAACTCATTGCAGACAGGTTTTACTGGAAAAATTATACAGAAGAAAAGAGCCTGGGAATACCCTTCTTGGCATCAGGCAATCCAACACAGTATTACAGCCACTTATACAATGAGCACACCATTTTAGGCTCCAGTTCCTCTGCGGCAAGGAGAGAAAGTCTAGTAGCTTCCCAAGCATTAAGCACGCCACTAACTTCTAACTTGGAGCTGATATACATTTTTTTTTAAATTTAAATACTCAACTATAAATATCTGTCAGTTTATTCCTCTTAAGTAGTGAACAAGCCCAAGTGTTATTCTTAGAATATGACACTGGAAAATAGCTCAAATATAACAAATATTTTTATCTCTCTACAGTGTTGACACACATATAAAAAAGATAAACTAGTGTTGACACCAAAACTAAAACAGCCAGTTATTTCACCAGCAAAATGAATTTATTCAAAGTAGCAGAGAATTGTAATTCAGGACAAGCATGCTGTAGCAAAAGTGATACAAATCTGGAGAAACAAGAGAGAGGAAAATTCTTTTATAGAGGAAAAGGAGAATTCGAGGGGAGCTGTTATAAACAAGGAGGAAACGGGAAGTTTGAACTCTAGGGGCTTTTTATTGGCTGAGTTGTAATAGTCTCTAATTGGCTGAATTGTTGTTGGGCAGAGAGAAAACCTCCCTTTTTCTTGCTGGACTAGTAATGCAATAACCTTCTTCCTGTTGGCAACACAAGGTACATCTCTTCCTGTTTGGGGTCTGCAGATAGCAGTGAGTGGTGGGCATGAGAGTTCCCACCTCCAGCATCCTGACTCTGATTTAAGTGAGATTTCCTTTATTGATGTTCACATTAGCAATAGTTAATAATTATCACAAGCCATGAATGCCCACTTTGGTTTCATCTTACCTTTACAAAATTTCAAGGGGGAAAAGAATTACCCTTTTTGTGTCTATGAAGTTTCCATCATTGTTTCAAATAAATAATTTGGCTTCTCCTATATTCCCCTCAACTAGTATCTTACCTGTAGGAGAATTTTCTGGTTTGGACAATCTTGTGGATACTCACTTTTGTATAAAATGAAGGATAAAAGAGTTTAAAGATAATGGAAACCATAAGTCATAGAAGCAGAAGTAGGGGGCAACACTTTTATTAGAGAGATCAGGCTATAACATATTTATGAAACATACAGTACAGGTTGTAACACTTAAGAGGCTTTACATGGTAAATAACGTGGTATTTGTACTCAGGTGTAAAATAAATATTCAACATCTTGATGGCAGTGCTAGACAGTAGTGCCACATTGGTGGCAAACTGATGTGTGCATGTTTTAAAAATTGTACATTTAAAGATGGTACGTTTTATGTACTTAAAGCAATCCTTTGATTAAAGAGAGTACACATGGCAAAAAAAAAAAAGTGTGGACTTCTAACAGTTATTGACATTAGGCAGTTACAGCATGCCTTAGGCACTTTATATGCATTTCTTTTTGTTTGTTTATTTATGGCTGTGCTGGCTCTTGGTTGTTGCGCTCGAGCTTTCTCTAGTTGCCGCAAGCAAGGGCCGCTCTCCAGAGGTGATCCACAGCCTTCCCACGCAGTGGCCTCTCTCGTTGTGGAGCGTGGGCTCTAGGGCACGTGAGCTCAGTAGCTGAGGCTCATGCTCTAGAGCGCGGGCTCAGTAGCTGTGGCATCTGAGACCTTCCCAGACCAGGGCTTGAACCCCTGTCCCCGGTGTTGGCGGGTGGACTCTTTACCACTGAGCCAGCAGGGAAGCCCAATATATGTATTTTCTAATTTGAACTTCTCAGCTACCTTAAGGAGTGGGTATTTCCATCCACTTTTGATGAAGACACTGAGGCTCTGAATGTTAAAATCACACTAATAACTGAGAGAGCTAGAATTCAAATTTATGAGTGTGGAGTCCAAAACCCACAGTTTTAGCCATCACACTAGGCAGTCTCAATTTCAGTGCCAGGATAAGGCTATCTACATGCTTTCCTTGCAAAGATAAACATTTCCCTTTTCACTTGACAGCCAGGAAGCTCATGAATGACTTTACTGCAGAATGTCATTAATCCTAGCCTTTGGTACATGGTTTCTAGTTTCTCTGTTTTTTTCTATGATCTTCCATGTAAAAATATATACATTTCTGCCGGCAATTATTACATATCATCAAATAATATAAAAGAAGTATATAGATATGTCTTCATTTGTTATTATTGATCTAGTTTAAGTCATCATCATTTAGAACAGTAAGAACATCATAAGTGATGAGAAGTTTCAAGTCCAATTTCATATTTAATTCATAAGTTATTAATTTTCTGATTACTATGCATATTATCTATGCACACCAGCAATGCCTTTTTAAAAATATTTCAAAATAAAAATATGCACACAGGTAATTCTGTGATAAATAATATACATTGATCACAAGTACCCATTCTGAAAACCTGTTAAATATATTGATCTTATTTTAAAAGAAAATCGGCCGGTGATGGAGCCAAGCGATTCACTACCTGGAAGAATAATGAAAACGGATGCAAACTAAATGAGTCTTCAGGCATCCCAAGGACTAACGGGAAAGATGAACAAGTGAACGGTAGAGTGAGAATCAAGTTATTTCTGCTTATACTGCTGAGCTGGTGACTTACGGACCACTAAATGGGTCATTCTGATGGAATCGGTTGGTTGCTAGGACAGCCTGCTGCAATCATTAGTGAGTATATCTGTGGCAACTTTGCTCAAAGGGTGCCTGAGTTTGTAAAAAATATATATATATTCCTGGTGATTTGGGGAGTGATCTGGAATCCAGATAGAAAACAGACTATGACGGGTTAGATGACATCCTCATTCATCACAGTCTGTTTTCTATCCAGATGCAGCCTCGTAGACCAGTGTGGGGGTCTCTATTTTTGATGTGTGAATGGTTCTCCCAGACTTTTTCCAGAATGGAGACTCTGAGTTGTACTCACTTGGCCTCACTAATACTAGAGTCTTGTGAAGTCTTGCCTTATGACCTCAGCCCTGAACAGTCTTTATAATCCAACTGCCTATCAAGACTTTCAAGTAACACCCAAATTCAATTCACCATCTCTAGGGTCCACCCTCCTGTAGACCTCATTGAACTTCCTCAGACCCCAGCTATCTCCTTCTGCCTGTGTTCACGACTTGCCTAGACCACAACAGATTATTCCTGTGCTCCCTATGGACATGGATCTGAATGTTAGCACTTGAACCTGGACCAGAGCCTCAAGCTGTGCGTCTGCCTGGGAGTCAGCTCTACTAACAGAACACACTTTTCCCTGTCTCCTTTGGACAGCCATGACCTCATCTAGTCCTTGCACGCGACTCTTACAAAATGCGGCCACGTTTTATAACCAATTACATGCATTTCATTTTAGGTATGCCTATGACACATTTCTGCATCTATTTTATGTAATTTGTATCAGGCTCAGTTTCTAGATGAACATCTAACATTTTTAACTGCTGTACTACTGTGAGTCTTTGCACTCTAAATGGGAACGTGTCTTTCGTATGGATTGAAACAACCATCTGTACCCTCGGCTAACAGTCCATATTAGTCACAGGGTACAGAATTGAGTTGATGTGTCAAACCCTTCCCGGGCATGAAACACCCTCTCTCTCTGAGAGTCATGGGGACAATTCAGGTTTGCTTGGGTTCTATATACTTGGAATTTGATTGTATTCTTTTCTCTTACAAACCTCCCTTGTAACTATTTATCTCAAACCCGATCCCAGTTAGACCCAGTTATCCGTTTCAAACCCTTTATGTTGTTGTCCAGTCACTAAGTCGTGTCCTGACTCTTTGTGGCCCCATGGACTGCAGCACACCAGATTTCTCTGTCCTTCTCTGTCTCCGGGAGCTTGTTCACATTTACACCCACGGAGTTGGTGATGCTACCTAACCATCTCATCCTCTGTCATCCATCCCCTTCTCTCCCTGCCCTCAACCTTTCCCAGCATCAGGGTCTTTTCCAATGAGTTAGCTCTTTGCATCAGGTGGCCAAAGTATTTGAGCTTCAGCATCAGTCCTTCCAATGAATATTCAAGGTTGCTTTTCTTGAGGATTGACTAGTTTTATCTCCTCTCAAAAATGTGAATGTTTCTGTCTCTGTGTGTATATTTTCCCCCAAATTCAAAGGAGGCAACATGCCAATTTAAAGCAAAATTGGAAAGGGAGAAAGCGCCCTAAGTGTTTTACAGATATTGCACTGATCCCTACTTTTTATTTGGATAACTTACTCTAGAATCAGTCATATCTTTGCTTTCTCCACCAGGAGCTGTCATACATACTTCAGCCTGGCAGTCAGGGTTCACTCATTCCCTCAATAGCTGAGGATATTTGCAGCTGCCTTGTAACACCACCCACACTGTTTTCCGTTTGCTTTCTGTTTTGTTTTTGGCTGCACTGGGTCTGTATTACTGCACACAGGTTTTCTCTAGTTGTGGATACTGGGGGCTGCGCTGTAGTCACAGTATGTGGGCTTCTCATCGTGGTGCCTTCTCTTGTTGCAGAGCACAGCCTCTAGGTGCGAGGCTCAGTAGCTGTGATGCACTGACTTAGCTGCCCCATGGCACGTGGGTTCTCCCCACACCAGGGATTAAACTCATGTCCCCTGCATTGGCAGGTGGATTCTTAACCACTGGACCACCAGGGAATTCCCACAGTGTTGTACAGTTTAGCTTTTGCTTTTGATCTCTTCACTCATTTAATTCTCAGGCCAACCCAGTGAGACTCTACCCTGTTAGGGACCCATAGAAGAATTTTCTTTTGAGGTCTGGGCCCCCAAGAAAATACCACTGTAAATCAGACTTTGTCACAATCAACCCTATATTGTCACCTAACTTAGTTGCAGCTGTAGACCTTAGATTTCAAAAACTGGATGATATAACTTGAATATTGAATATGATTCAGAAGCTTGAATTGGGACACAGGTGCCATGTTGGAAATATCAGAATATGACTAGCTTTTAAACCATGAGAAAGCATTGTTGAGCTACTTTCACGTGAACAGAAACGGTCCTGAAAGCCTGGCAGATCTTCACAACAGCCGCGAGTACAATCAAGTTAGTGCCCTTAAGCGGAGCGCCCCCAGCTTGCACACTAAAGCATTCGGTGTGGCAATGCCATCGCATTAACACCTGCTGCAACCAGCCGACAGAAGTGAAGTGGGTCCCCTGACTGGACAAAGTCAACCCAATGCCTCTAACATCTGCAAGTTTCCAAGGCACTAACGTTACTTAGGGTAGCTATGGCTAATGGAGCTACATTTTCACAGTATCTGCCAAACACAACTCTCCCAAAGCAGAGTTAAGATAGAGTCAAAGCCTTAATGAGTCACATCAGACCACGAGACCATAGCTGTACGGTGTACATCTTTCCAGTGGACATTTCTGCCAAAGGAGCACTAAGCGCACATCAACACTAGAAATCTGGCACCACCTCAAGGAGGCACAGTGCAGGGTACAAAGCGGAGCTTCACCGCCTTTGCACTGGTTAATTAGAATACAGAATTCCATGATAAAATTCCAAGGCAAATCGGTCTTCTGTGGAAATCTGTTATGGCCCAAATGTTGTGCCCCCTCAAAATTCATACATGGAAATCCTAACACTAATATGATGGTATCAGGAGGTAGGGCCTTTGGGAGATGTTTAGGTCATGAGGCGAGTCCTCCTGGAATGGGATTTAGTGCCCTTATAAGAGATCCCACGGAGCTTCCTTGGTGGCTCAGGGGCAAAAAATCAACCTGCCACTGCAGGAGAAATGGGTTTGATCCCTGGTCTGGGAAGACCCCACATGCTGCAGAGCAGCTAAGACCATGGGCCACAGGTACTGAGCCTGTGCTCTAGAGCCTAGGAATCACAACCACCAAGCTCACGTGCCACAGCTAAGCCCACACGCGCTGCAACCCAAGCTCCACGACAAGAGAAGCCCATGCCCCACAACTAGAGAGAAAACCCACGCAGTGGCGAAGACCCAGCACAGCCACAAATAAATGAGAGAGACCCCACAGAGCTCCCCAGCCCCTTCCACAACGTTAGGAAGCAGAGAGAATGTAGGAAGCCCTCCCAAACACCGAATCTGAAGGAGCTATGATCCCAACCTCTGGACCTGTAGGAAAACTGTTCACTGTTTATAACTACCCAGTCTGTGCTATTTTATTATAACAGCCTGAGCAGACTAAGAGTATTAACACTACAAAATCCAGCAATAACTCAAGGAGTCACTGTGCAGGGCACAAAATATTGCTTTATTGTCTATGCACTGGTCATTTGGAATATATAATTCCATAATAAAAAGTCCAAGTCAAGTTGGTCTTTAAGATATTTGTTCTTCGGTGGGAACCTAACCACTTTGAAACTAAGGACTTGCTCTCCTTTATCTGGAAAAGTGGTCCTTTCAGATGGAGAAAGTGGTTTTGGTGGAATACACGTGGGCCAGAAAGAGAGGACGTCTTATAGACAGACATCTATAGACAGAGGACGTCTATAACCAACCTGGCCATCCCAGTAACTCCTGGAAATTACAGTGGTGACCTTTGTGAAAATCATTATCACCCTAAATCCAGGATCCTATTGAGTCAACTTTTCAAGTACTACTGCTCAGCTCAGTAAACACTTAATGAGCATTCCAGATGGCACAGCAGTCAGTGGAAAGGCTTATTTTAAAAAATCACTCTTGATCTCAAAGATTTCTTGACCCCAAAGGTTGCAGGTAAGAATTTTCCTGGAAACAGATTACAGGATTGAGATTTACATGCTTGAAGTTTGTTGGCACATGTTAATGAGATCAACACCTTGGAGAATGTGGGGAAACCCAAATCATGCCTGGGGGTAGGAGGGAGGTGGAAAAGTCAAGCTGTGTGCAATCACAACAAAGGCTTCAGTTGATCCCACAGGAAGCCAAGGAGCTGGGATGACCTCTTAAAATTCTTCCAAGTTTAGGCAAAGCATCCAGGCCTTTATAAATCATAGTGACCAGTTATTGGGTATAAAGGAGGGGGCAATTCCCCGAAAGGAAGACAATACCACAAGCATTTCAACAGTTGGGGAAGTAGGTAGTTCCATTCTGAAGGAGGGCAAGGGAGATCTGGGTGGCACACCATACATTCACTGCACAAAACAATATGGACCAATTTTTGTTTTGTTTTGATTTTGGAAATCAGTCCTGAATATTCATTGGAAGGACTGATGCTGAAGCTCCAATACTTTGACCACCTGATGCGAAGAACTGACTCATTAGAAAAGACCCTGGTGCTGGGAAAGATTGAAGGCAAGAAGAGAAAGGGACAACAGAGGATGAGGTGGTTGGATGGCGTCACCAACTCGATGGACATATGTTTGAGCAAGCTCAGGGAGTTGGTGATGGGCAGGGAAGCCTGGACACGACTGAGCAACTGAACTGAACTGTGCTGGGTCTTCATTGGTGAGCATGAGCTTTCTCTAGTTGTGGCGAGCAGGGATTGCTCTCTAGATCTGATGTGAGGGCTCCTCATTGCAGCGGCTTCTCTTGTTGTGGAGCACAGGATCGGGGGCACGTGAGCATTAGCAGCTGCGCCATGTGGGCTCAGAAGTCGCAGCTCTCAGGCTTAGTAACACTGAGGCATGTGAGATGTTCCAGGACCAGGGATCGAACTGGTGGGACTGAACTGGTGTCCCCTGCATTGAAAGGTGGATTCTTAACCATTGCACCATCAGGGAAGCCCTGGACTAGTTTTTGTATTGAATTAAGTGACGAGCCCAGTAATTTTTAAGCCACACAATTCAATCACTGAACATTAAAACATCTATGAGATCCTAACATGAATCACTTAACTTACAACTGGACAATAAAAGTTTTGCTGTAATTGTGCTGATTTTTTTTTTTTGGGTGGGGGGGAAACAATTTCTCAAAATCATCCTCTAATGAATATGGAAGCAGACTTATTACATAAGCAAAATTAATTAAGTGTGAAATCAATGGTACTATAGAGTTTAACCAATTCTCCTCACATTCAGGATTCCCCTAGCAAGACATACTCCTAACGTGGAGAGCAAATGCGTTTTCACAGCCTGAAATCACAGCCCCTGCTGTCTGTCCTGCGGGAGAATAAATGGCCAGGAAAATTAACCACCAACATTTGCCAAGAACTTATTATGTGCCTAGTAAATGTTACGAGTGCTTTACATGCATCGTTACCCTTAATCTTCGAAATAAACTATTAATACATAAGGTAGATGTTGTTATTATTACCAAAATACAGAAAAGGAAACTAATTTACAGAAAAGTTAAGTAACCTGCTCAAGGTCACCCAAATTACGTGTTGTTTAGTCGCTAGGTTATGTCTGACTCTTGTGACCCCATAGACTGTAGCCCCCCAGGCTCCTCTGTCCATGAGCTTCCCAGGCAAGAATATTGGAATGGGTTGCCATTTCCTTCTGTAGGGGATCTTCCCAACCCCGAGATCAAACTCATGTCTCCTGCATTGGCATGTGGGTTCCTTACCCCTGAGCCACCAGGGAAGCTTCCAATGTGTGGCAGAGCCTACATTCCATGTTATCAGACCCAAAGGAAATCCATAAACAGTTGTTTTGGATAATCCCCATTTGCCCCTCAGACCTCCTCTCCACCCTATTCTGTGTCCCAGGAAGATGACCTCTATGGACTTCGCCCAGCTAAAGCTCTTTTGCCTTCTGGTTTCCAGGTGGGTTGATTAAAAGGAGATACCAACAAGAGATCTGAGGGTAAAAGGAGACCAAGATCAGGGTGTGCAAATACTGGTTTCCTTCCTGCTGGGCCACAGGGTGACTCCTTCCTCTACCAAAAGTTCTTCCTGCAGCTAGAGATATCATGGCTTCCAGTGACCACACCCTCCTCTTCCCTCTCCAGATCACTATTGGTTTTTCAAGACCCTTCTCCAACCCTTGTTCATTTCCATTAACGCTGCCCACAGCTTTGTAACTAGGTTTTGGTTTTTTTTTAATTAAATCTGTCTCTTAGGGCATTTGAGGGTTGAGTACATCTCCTAGTGGACTCAGAAATGTAGTTAGATTTCCAAAGCAATGAGAGACATGCTCTCTAGCAGAGAAGTCATGAGTTTCATGGACAGTGTCTAATGACAAACAGACACTAGTTAATGTCCATAGCATGCCTCCTGCCTTCCAAGTAAGTATCCCCTGGTCTTGCCTCTTTTCCAATAAGCATCAGTACAGACAGGGTTTCACAATCTGAACTCTATTGATATTTTGAATCAGAAAATCTTTAATTCTGGGTCAGGGGTGTCCCATGCACGGCAGCATCTCTGGTCTCTACCCAACAGGTGCCAATAGCAATCTCCCAAGTCATGGCAACAAATGTCTTCAGATATTGGCAAATATGTCCTGGGGGCAAAATACCCTCAGTTGAAAACCATGACCTAGAATTAATGGAGAAAGAGCTTCAGAGGATAAACCCAAGAGTAACAAAAGGATGGAGCGAGGGGAAGGAAGGCAGGACACAAGGGAGAGAGGAAGGGAGAGGGGAAGGGAGGGAAGATCAGGAGGTATTTCAAAAGACATTGATCTGCCACGTTTCTGTCACTGGTGATTAACATCCCTCACTAAAGGCACTCACTTTCACTTACTGTTTATTCCCTCTGAGAAGCTGGGTGCTCTGTTCTTATGGAGGATCTGTTTCTCCATCAACTTCCTCCTTCTTCACAATCACAACCTTCCCAGACAAGTCACTGCTCCTTTCTAAACCACACTGCCCTGCCTGCAAATCAAAGGCATCAGAGAAGACCATCTCTAAACTTTCTCCCAACTCCGCTTATGTAGAGCTCCAAAGAAACACTTCCCTGTTCAAAAATGATACCCCAGATGGTCATTTCTCCCCCTTGTGTCTGTGGGAGCTAAAAAAGCCAACCACACAAGATTAAAACGATTTTCCTATGCATACAGCCGTCATCATCTCATTTTATTCCCACACTTTTTTTTCTTTTTGGCCTTTTCTCAAAGATTTCAGGACTTATGTCTAGAATAAGTACATCTTTGTCATCCTGAAAAAAAAAAAAAAAAAAAAGGCCTGCCTTGAGCTGAAGGGCAAAGCAATACCAAGAAATCTGAATGGTTTATGCTTAACGATGACTATTTGGACACCATTCAAGGGCCCGTGGTAGAAATCCTTCATTAGCACCATGACGTTTCCATTATTGCCAATGTCAGGAAGAAACGTGTTGCAAGTACTCAGGAGCTGAGGTTTCAACATTTGTCAAATGCAATTACCCAGACTTTTTAGTTCCAAAGTTGATTGGAATGCTATCTTCCACTTCTCTTTCACCCGATACACAGAAAAGGAAGCCGAGGGGTAGTTTATAAAAGACACGAAGTAATAACAACGGCATCATGTTTAAATTAGAATGACATGAATGAGTTTGTAATGCTTGGAAACCACATAACCCTGAGAGTGCTAAAAGGTCTATTAGAGCTAACGAGGCTGGTAGCTGTGTCATTCCAACAAGAAAGAATGAATCACAACACAGAATGCAATCCAAATACAGTTTTCAAACCACAGTTGAGAACAAGGATGAAACAGAGAACAGGTTCCCCCAAGCGCCACCCCAGTCACCTGCCACTCTGAAAACTGGCCACCAGACCCCCTGATAAAATCACTTACATGTAACTGTCAGGCATATCACTTGCAACAGAACTTCCCATTTCTGCTATATCTCAAAGCTGGAAATGTCCGCTAGGTTTCCAGTTTTGTGGCTCTTTTAAAAGAAGTTGCAAGTCAGTAACTAGTGGGAACCCTGAATTCGATTTAGAAGAGAGTTTTCCTGGGACCTCACTCTCTGAAACATGGGGACAAGGATTTGCCAGAGAAAAATGTGGCTGCAATTGGCTGACAATGTCAGAGATGATTCTTTCCTTCTCACCTGGGATTAGGACTGTTCTCACCACAAGGAGAGCATCCACAGTCACAGGTCAAGCTGCTAAGAGGGCAAAATATGAAGGTGGAAAATGCAAACTTCAAAAATAGACAAGCAAGGAATTATAAAAACTCAGGGCAAAAAATTCTTAAATAACTCCATTAAATTTGAGTGTCAAAAGTCACACACAGGGAGACCCAAAAGTGAAATTCAGTGAGCAGGCACAACCAAGTTAGTTTTGATAAAAATGATGTTTGGAAAAAGCTGAATTGAATGCCTTTATAGGAGAGACATACTTACCTGATGGCTCATTGAGTAAAGAATCTGCCTTCGGTGCAGAAGATGCAGGAGACTCAGGTTCAATATTGACTGGGTCAGGAAGATCCCCTGGAGGAGGAAGTGGCAATCCTCTCCAGTATTTTGCCTGGGAAATCCAATTGTCAGAGGAGCCTGGTGGGCCACAGTCTAAAGGGTCCCAAAGAGATGGACACGACTGAGTATGCGCCTGTAGGAGGGGCACGCACTTTCCTCCCACCTCTGCTCATTTCTCCCTGCTCAAGCTGACCCACATCAGGCATTTTTGTTAATTGACCAGCCCCTAGGGCATGTGTGTTTATAAGCCTGAGCTGGTCAGGTTTCTTAGGCCCACAAAATAAAATCTGTTGTGATAGGTCTAAGCAGGGAAAAAAAAAAAAACCTGTTAAAATAATTTTTTCAAAAGAAAAAAAAAAGCATTTATTAAAGGATAACTTAGTACCCTAGCTGAGGATGGATGAGCTGAGAGGGTGAGAGGAAGAGAATAAGGAGCTACTCAAGCAGGAATAAGGCAACCACAGATGGAGTTACTCTCCTGAAGATGCCACTTGGACCCCACTCCACAGAAAAAGTGCTCAGAATCACACATGCAGCTCCATCACGCTTTCCTCCAGACGCGGCTTCTCCACCACCACTCTGGGCATTAGTGCGGCTCCCTTGTACAGCCACCACTTCACTTTGCTCACTTCCAACTGCAATTTTGCCGGCAGAACCAGGATCATTGACATTTTAGTCAACAACGTGGGTGAAAACAAACAAGGTAGACCCATCTATCTATTTTATAAGTGTATACATTATAAAATTAGCGACAGAAAACGTTACAGAGTCTGTGACTAGGTTTTCACGTGCGAGTGGAAAAAAGTGAAACAAATATTCCTTTATTTAATTTCATAAAACCTTTTCTCAAGCATTTAAGATTGAGAAAGCATTTTAAGTTCATGCGCATTTCATGAACTTACCTACAGAACAGAAACAGACTCACAGGTGCAGAGAACAGACTTCTGGTTGCCAAGGAGGAGGAGGATGGGAGAAGGATGGCTTGAGAGTTTGGGTTTATCAGATGCAGACTGGTACATATGGAAGGGATAAACAATAAGGTTCTACTGTGTATCACAGGGAGCTCTATTCAATATCCTGTGATAAACCACAATGGAACAGAATATGAAAAAGTGTGTATATACGCACACACGTGCATGCACACACACACAGTCTATTCAGTTGCACAGTGAAAGGGAAAGTGCTAGTCGCCTGTCTTGTCTGAGTCTTTGCAACCTGATGAACTGTAGCCCTCCAGGCTCCCCTGTCCATGGAATTCTCCAGGCGAGAATACTGGAGTGGATAACCATTCCCTTTCCAGGGTTTCTTTTTGACCCAGGGATTTAATCCAGGTCTCCTGCATCCCAGGCAGATTCTTCACTGAGCCACCAAGGAAGCCCTGCGCATGCGCGCGCGTGTGCGCGCGCGCGCGTGTGTGTGTGCGTGTGTGCGTGCGTGTGCGTCCGCGTGTGTGCGTGCATGTGCGCTTGTGTGCGCGTGTGCGTGTGCGTCCGCGTGCGTGCATGTGCACGTGTGCACGTGTGCACGTGTGCGCGTGTGCGTGCGTGCGTGCGTGTGTGTAGAACTAAATCACTTTGCTGTACAGTAGAAATTAATACAACATTATAAATCAACTATGGAGAAAATTTGAGAATCCCTTGGATAGTAAGGAAATAAAACCAGTCAGTCCTAAAGGAAATCAACCATTGGAAGGATAGATGCTGAAGCTGAAACTTCAATAGTCTGGGCACCTGATGTGAAGAGCCGACTCATTGGAAAAGACCCTGATGCTGGGAAAGATGAGGGCAGGAGGAGAAGGGGGTGACAGAGGATGAGATGGTTGGATGGCATCACCGACTCAATGGAAGTGAGTTTGAGTGAACTTCAGGAGATAGTAAAGGACAAAGAAGCCAGGCATGCTGCAGTCCATGGGGTCACAAAGAGTCAGACACGATTTAGCAACTGAAAAACAAAATACTTCAATGAAATAATTTTTTAAAAAAAAGAATGAAAATTTCACCACCTACCTACAAAAATGTCACAGATTAAAATATGAAGGTACCAAAACAACAAAACCACAAAAATATTAAAAGAAATTTCTAAAAAGTGCCAGGTAATAAAATGAGGAACAAAAAAGAATATAGCAGGAAAGTTAGGCTAAGGATATCTACTATAATTAATCATAAAAGAGCTGTGTTTCTTCATAGGCAAAGCAATGTTACAGGTTTCTTATTACTTATTAAACAGATATGTATCCAGTTCTCCAAGGGAATATATCAATTTCCTCATTTTGAGCTGAAACTTGAGTTCAGTTGCTCAGTCATGCCCGACTGTTTGTGACCCCTTGGACTGCAGCACGCCAGGCTTCCCTGTTCATTGCCAACTCCCAGAGCTTGCTCAGACTCATGTCCATCAAGTTAGTGATGCCATGCAACCACCTTATCCTCTGTCATCCCCTTCTCCTCCTGCCTTCAATCTTTCCCAGCGTCAGGGTCTTTTCCAATAAGTCAATTCTTCACATCAGGTGAAGAACTTCACATCAGGTGGCCAAAGTATTGGAGTTTCAGCTTCAGCATCAGTCCTTCCAATGAGTACTCAGGACTGATTTCCTTTAGGATGGACTGGTTGAATCTCCTTGCAGCTCAAGGGACTCTGAAGAGTCTTCTCCAACACCACAGTTTAAAATCATCAATTATCCGGCACTCAGCTAAGTCATTGAGTTAGACAAGGCTATGGTCCATGTGATCACTGAGCTGAAAATAATTAATCATAATGAAAGAATAATGAACAATAAAAACAGATGATATATTTGATAATGATTTTTTTAAAGCTTATATATACAGTTCCATTCGTGATCATTTCTTACTTCAAAATTTAGGGAATAATTTTAACTTGCAGTTTTGTCAAGGCATGTCTACAGAGAATCAGAGTAATAAATTCCAGTAGGTGGCTAACTCCTGGTGTGCTCTAAAACCAATAAAGCCTAGAGAATCTGGTAAGATAAATGGTTCAACTGTCTCTAAGATTGGAATATGGATTTTCTCAGTAGGGCTTTTGTCAAGCAACGTGTGACAGTCAAACCCACATTGATGTCCTTCCATGCAAGAGCCTGGTGCTGCTGTTAGGGGATTCAGAAGCTCCACAATGTAGACAGCATCACTAGCATTTTACTAAGGAAATGAAAACTCATAGTTTGTCATCTGACTGAGATACAGACAGTACACTGCAGGAAGCAAAAGGGTAAAGTTGGGTTTTTTTCGTTAGGTTTACTCCCCATTCAGTCATTTTTAATTAGCTCAAATAATTGAATAAGGGTTTGATGAAACTAGCAGAGTTCTGCATATAAGTAATGCAGAGAGAAAGAAGGGAAGAGAGGAAGAAATACACTTAGATGTAGGATTAAGAAGACAGTTTTAGTCGTGTCCTCTTAAATAAGCTGTGCAAGGTTGGGGACTGGTCCACCACACCAGGGTAAAAGATAAGGAAGCAACGCCATGGCTGAAATGACCTTGTGAATGGGACACTCATGTAGGAGAAAGATGAGCTCCAGGTTACACATTTACAACTGGCCTCCTGTTCACATTTCATATGAGCAGAAGTGGACTTCAGACTGGATACTTAGAGCTGGTAGCATTTTCTGCGACAAGAGGCAGGTGGGCTCCAGTTAAGGCATTTATAATCAGCCTCCTGTTCGCTCTCCAAAATGGAAGTCGCACAGAAACATGATAAAGAGCCAGAGTTTGTCTCTTGTAAACATCCTTAAGGTAATAGTCATGGCCATAATCAAGGTCATAGCCATGGCAAGGACAAAGAAGGGCAAACTCTGTTTGAGTAAAGGATAAAGGCATCTCCGCTCCCCCCTCTTTGGGGACAAGGGAGACACTACACATGTGAAGAAGGGCTCCGTGTGGGTCAAAAGCCAAGGGATAGTGCCAGGCCATAATGAGTCTTGCTCCTCCCAGAAGCCTTCACCTCGAGATACATCTTGGCTGAGGGGTGTATGTTCATCCAGAGGAGGGTCTGGTATGGAACAGGAAGCAGATTATTGGCCTGAAGGAAGGCAAAGACCCAGACTAACTGACCTCTATGAATGACATAACCTCCTCTTTACTGCTCTCCTAAAGGGGAAACCCATGGGGGAAAACCCACTCTTTCTTTCTGGGTGCACATCTCTGCCTTACTTCTGTCTTATCTAAACAAACTGTTTCTCTATGTACTGTCCCACTTGCTGCTGCTATGTCTCTAACAGGAAACTTTGCACCTTCATTTACAGTTTCTACCTCTATGATAAATGATTTTTCTCTGGCAGCAAAGATTCAGGGAAATATTACCTCTAGCCTCTAGCTCTTGCTAGTCTGATGGCTAGGATTTGTGATTCCCATCCAGGCTACCCAGGTTCAATTCCTGGGCAGGGAATTAATATCTCGCTTCACACCAGCACTTACTGCTGCCTCTTCGAGATCAACACTCAGTTCAATTCAGTTCAGTCACTCAGTCGTGTCCGACCCTTTGCGACTCCATGAATCGCAGCACGCCAGGCCTCCCTGTCCATCACCAACTCCCGGAGTTCACTCAGACTCACACCGATCGAGTCAGTAATGCCATCCAGCCATCTCATCCTCTGTCGTGCCCTTCTCCTTCTGCCCCCAATCCCTCCCAGCATCAGAGTCTTTTCCAATGAGTCAACTCTTCGCATCAGGTGGCCAAAGTACTGGAGTTTCAGCTTCACCATCATTCCTTCCAAAGAAATTCCAGGGCTGATCTCCTTCAGAATGGACTGGTTGGATCTCCTTGCAGTCCAAGGGACTCTCAAGAGTCTTCTCCAACACCACAGTTCAAAAGCATCAATTCTTCAGCGCTCAGCCTTCTTCACAGTCCAACTCTCACATCCATACATGACCACAGGAGAAACCATAGCCTTGACTAGATGGACCTTAGTTGGCAAAGTAATGTCTCTGCTTTTGAATATACTATCTAGGTCGGTCATAACTTTTCTTCCAAGGAGTAAGCATCTTTTAATTTCATGGCTGCAGTCACCATCTGTAGTGATGTTGGAGCCAAAAAAAATAAAGTCTGACACTGTTTCCACCCTGTTTCCCCATCTATTTCCCATGAAGTGATGGGACCAGACGCCATGATCTTCATTTTCTGAATGTTGAGCTTTAAGCCAACTTTTTCACTCTCCTCTTTCACTTTCATCAAGAGGCTTTGTAGTCCCTCTTCACTTTCTGCCATAAGGGTGGTGTCATCTGCATATCTGAGCTTATTGATATTTCTCCCGGCCATCTTGATTCCAGCTTGTGTTTCTTCCAGTCCAGAGTTTCTCATGATGTATTCTGCATATAAGTTAAATAAGCAGGGTGACAATATACCCCCTTGACGTACTCCTTTTCCTATTTGGAACCAGTCTGTTGTTCCATGTCCAGTTCTAACTGTTGCTTCCTGACCTGCCTAACTAGTTATCTATTGAAAGTGAAAGTGAAGTTGCTCAGTCATGTCTGACTCTTCTCGACCCCATGGACTGTATAGGCTCCTCTGTCCATGGAATTTTCCAGGCACGAGTACTGGAGTGGGTTGCCATTTCCTTCTCCAGGGGATCTTCCCGACCCAGGGATCAAACCCAGGTCTCCTGCATTGCAGGCAGATGATTTTACCATCTGAGCCACCAGAGAAGTCTATCTATTGCTATGAAACAAATTTCTCCAAAGTTTAGTGGCTTAAAGCAACACCTTTTTAATCTGATAGTTTCTATAGATTAGGCATCTGAGGACAACCTCAGTGGTTCCCCTGCCTCTGGGGTCTCACACAAGTACAGTCAGGCATCTCAAGGCTTAAATGGGGGAAAAAAAGAGTCCACTTCTGCTCACCCATGTTCTTGCTGGCAGGATTCAGTCCCTGGGGACCGTTTGAACTGAGGACTTCAGCTCCTCATGAGTTGTTGGCCTTCACATAGGGTAGCTCACAGCATAGAATCTGACTGCATCAGGAGAGCAAGAGAGAAGAAGAGAAAGTGCTTCAGGAGAGCAAGAGAGAAGAAGAGAAAGTGCTAGCAAGATGAAAGTAAGGGCCGTTTGTAACCTAATCTCAGAAGGGATATCCTATCACCTTTGCTGTACTATTCTACATATTAGATACAAGTAACTAGGTCCAGTCCATGCTCAAGGGGGAGGGGATTACAGAAGACATGCATCACACACAAGAATACAAAATACCTAAGAGGTGAATGGGCTTCGCAGGTGGCACAGTTGTGAAGAATCCACCTTCCAACGCAGGAGAAGCAAGAGACACAGGTTCGATCCCTGGGTTGGGAAGATCCCCTGGAGGAGGAAATGGCAACCCACGCCAGTATTCTTGCCTGGAAAGTTCCACGGACAGAGGAGAGTCTGGCGGGCTACAGTTCATGGGGTTGGCAAAGCGCTGGACATGGCTGAGGGACATGCATGCACAGGGTTGGTGACGGGTGGGAGAGGTGAATGCCAGCAGGCAGTCATCACGGGAATTCATTCCAGAATCTGCCAACCACAGACACAGACATGGGAGTCTGAGAGATGAACCCAGAGGAAGTCAGTTGCTGAGATACAAGTTAGAACAGTGGTCTTCTAGAAAATTTACTAGGGAAAATCTTTCCAAACAGAATATTTAAAACAGGTCAAAGCAGAACTATTTTCCCTGAAGCACTGAGTAAGGCCCAGGAGATGCTGGATACTTATCCTTGGCCCCCTAATCCAACCGTGGCCCAGGCCCCAGACTAGGCTCCCTTCCTCCTGGCGCTCATGAGTTTGGGGACAGGGAGACAGCACGGGCAATGGACGTTCATCAGCTGCCTGACGGGGAGCCCTGCCAGAAGAGGAAGCAAAGAGCTGCTCTCACTGAAGATGGAAACAAGCCAGAGAACCACAGGCCCTTTCCAGTCCCCATGACCGCCAAATAATGATGAGTTTACGGTGTATTTCCCAAACCTGAAATGAACACAAACCAAGCATTTACTAAACATCTGAAGTTGAGAATTACACCAAATACAGCTTGAAAATCACTGAGGTCTGAAACCGTGTAACATACGGAAGGATCAAGCTATGTGCAGCCAAGAAGTGAAGATCAAGTGTCTTTCCAATAGAAAAAGCATAGCAAGTAGGAAGGTAGATGACGCAGTTTGGTTGAAGTGGAGCATCAGGACCAAGCTAGAGTGGGAAGAGATTGAAAACTACATCAGAAGCTCATCTGACAGTCTAAGCCCAACTGCTGGGCTTGGCGAGCAGTTGAGAGAACATTCCTGAACCTATGACACCACAGAAGGATGGGGGTGAGCTTCATCTGGGTGATCGTATGTCCTGATTTTTCTGGGTCCATGGGGTTTAGGGTTATGTCTCTGTCAGTAGTCCTGTTTTTCATTCTCTGGGAAGACTAGTTACCTGATGCCACTGTCCATGTTTTTTAAAACCTGATTACCCAATATCACTCCTCTCATATGATACAACTCTCCTTCTATCATCCACCTGAAAAGAGAAGCTATCATCCCATAGCCTGCGACTACAAAGGAAAAGACCTCTCCACCTTACACAGCAACCAGACGCTAACTGATAAACAGAAGGAGGTTAAAAACTTAGGGATTTTTACTGCAGTGTCCTCACTGTTGATTCATTTATTTTCTATATCTTTTTTGGATGCACATCTTAGATAGGAAAGGCACACTTTCTTCTGACAAGATTGGTACCATCTCCGTATCCCCACTTTAGAGAAACACAGTACTGAAACTGATGGCTGGAGAAACGGAGATTGCCTGTCTGTGTGAACGCATGCCCATGGAATGATAATGCCATTCCTTTGCCAAAGACTCCCCAGTCACCTCCCTTACAACTGGCCAGCAGAAAGCATGCTGGGCCTCCCCTTCAGCAGCCGCAAACTCAAAAGAAGGCAGCAGATGGCACAGATCCTCCTGACTCTGAAAATCCACGTGCACCTTTGAACATCTCCGCTTCAAGGCAACATTGAAAAATGATGTTTCCATCAACAGAGGCAACAAGATAACAGAGCATGCTAAGATTAAGAGGTAGGTATACAGGAAAGAGACAAATACTGAGTAATTTAGCTTCAGAAAAAATGACCAGCTTTGGGGAGGAGTGTCATCACAACCAACATAAATGAGAACTGGCGATTCAAAATCCAAGCCAAAAGCAGAGGCTCTCCCAACAATATACTTTTTCATGTTAACAATAATTTTAGTTGAAAGAATCCATATTTTTGGAAATCTGTCAAATAGCTCTAGGGCAGAAATTGGTTTTGGATAGGCAATGTATGACAGCAATGGGTATAATTCTTGATTCTACTTTAAGGAGATGGATGAAAGGGATAAACCCATTAGTCAGAGATCCAGAGGATAACCCAGCCCTGGATTAATTTAATTAGCATTTTAGATATCTCCTAAATGCCAGTGTCTATACTGATGTACTAGAAATACAAAAATGGAAAATAATAGCTAAATGTTTTGGAATATTCCATATGGACTACATACTGGACTTGGGCTTTCTCATGCACTGCTGAGTCACTTCAGTCGTGTCTGACTCTGTGCGACCCCACAGACGGCAGCCCACCAGGCTCCCCCACCCCTGGGATTCTCCAGGCAAGAACAGTGGAGTGGGTTGCCATTTCCTTCTCCAATGCATGAAAGTGAAAAATGAAAGTGAAGTCACTCAGTTGTGTCTGACTCTTCGCGACCCCATGGACCGCACCCTACCAGGCTCCTCCATCCATGGGATTTTCCAGGCAAGAGTACTGGAGTGGGGCGCCAATGCCTTCTCCGTATCATGCACTACAATGTTCAATTCTTCTACCAATGCTGGGGGATATGTACCATTATCATATCTACTTAACAGATGAGAAAAATGAGACATAGAGATCTTTTTCAGAGTCAGTAAACAATGGAGCTTGAATTTGAAACCAAAAGATGTTAAGCCAAAGAGTGACTGGATAATCTTTATTACATATTACTACCAAGAAAAGGTCTTGTACTCAAAATGTTTGCTGTGTTCCGAGTAAAGGAGAAGTGGGTTTTGGCGAAGCAGAGAGAGCAAAAAAGAGAATACTAGGCAAAGACAATGGTAAATGTTTCAAAATGACATTTCCAAACTTTTCCAACATTTTCCACTAGGACATGAATAAAGCTCATAAAAAAGCCATGTGAAAAATAAGGAAATCAAGGCACTCAATGAAAACAATATTGATGATATGCTTTAAATAAATCCTTTTCATTTCTGAGCATCCAACTAAATATACCCCTTCTCATCAGTTACTGTGGGATACAATAGATCGCCACCTTAGAAGTTGTTCCATCCAAATTTTTCTTCTAGAGTTTTACAAGAAACACTTCCATTCAGGAAGCAACAAGTTAAGACAGAAAGAGCAAATAACTAGGAGCCAAGTGAACAAAGACATATGTTTGAGATCCAACTGTGCTATTTACATAATTAATAATGTTGGAGAAAGTCACATGGCTTCTATGAACTGTGAGGTTTCCCTTCCTGTAAAATGAGATGCATGCATTCTTTCAACAAACATGTACTGTGGACCTGCTAAAAGGTCCTCAAGACACACCAGCAATTAAGACACCAATCTCTAGGAGGAAGCAATAGTGTCTACTGTTGACTGAAAAAAAACACACAACCTAAAAGCTGAGAATTTTGTTTTATTTGGCGGACAATACTGAGGACTTAAACCCAGGATACAGGCTCTCAGAGAGTTCTGAGGGATTGCTCCAAAAAGGTAAAGGATGAAAAGAGGACATATAGAAGTTTTTGCAGCAAAGACCAGGAAGTTGAAACTTCAAAAGACTACTGCTAGTTAAAGAAAACTAGACAGCTCCAGTTAATGAATTTAGCACTTTTCTGTGTATGACATGAAAGGCTCTGGGCTCAATGAAATCGTTCTTTTGATATGCACATTAGCCACCTGGTGGCTCAGACTGTAAAGCATCTGCCTGCAATGTGGGAGACCCAGGTTCAATTTCTGGGTCAGGAAGATCCCCTGGAGAAGGAAATGGCAATCCACTCCAGCACTCTTGCCTGGAAAATCCCATGGATGGAGCCTGATAGGCTACAGTCCATGGGGTCACAAAGCGTCGGACACAACTGAGCGACTTCACTTTCACTTTCACTTAGCCACCCTAGGAGGGCTTCCCTGGTAGCTCAGCTGGTAAAGACTCTTCCTGCAATGCAAGAGACCCCGGTTTGATTCCTGGGTCAGGAAGATCCCCTGGAGAAGGAATAGGTTACCCACTCCAGTATTCTTGAGCTTCTCTGGTGGCTCAACCATAAAGAATCTGCCTACAATGCAGGAACCCTGGTTCAATTCCTGGGTCAGGAAGATCCATGAAGAAAGGATAGGCTACCCACTTCAGTATGCTTGGGTTTCCCTTGTGGCTCAGCTAGTAAAGAATCCGCCTGCAATGCGGGAGACCTGGGTTCCATCCCTGGGTTGGGAAGATCCCCTGGAGAAGGGAAAGGCTACCCACTCCAGTATTCTGGCCTGGAGAATTCCATGGACTGGATAATCCATGGGGTCACAAAGAGTCTGACACACTGAGCAACTTTCACTTTCACTTTAGCTACCTAGGGCCAGTATTTTGTTCTCCATTCCAAGTCCCCTCCAGGAACACCATCTGGGGTGGCTGCAATGACTGAGGGCTTGGCAATCAGTAGCCTATTTGCCTCCATCCTGAATTCCCTCAGGGCTCATCATCAGGTGGCTACAGTGGCTTTGATGACTGAAACATCATTTGTTTACTAATTTGAAGGCAATGTTTTTCATTCACACTACCCCAGTGGTTTGCTATGAAGACCAAATGAAGTCAATGAAGTGTTGTCCAGACATTCACAAATGCTAGATATTTACTGAGCCAGGTGATACAGTATTGAATAGCAAAGAGAAAGTCTCTGCACTGATGAAGATCATGTTGTAGTCTACAAATAAATGAACAGAAAATTATTTTAGAGGTGATAAATACCAAGGAGAGAATCTAACTAAAACTGGATAATGCCTGAAGTGTGACTTAGAGGATGGGGTTGCTTTAGATTGGTCATGAAAAGTGTCTGAGGAAGTGACATTAGAGCTGAGACAGGAGTGATGGAGAAGACCTAGCCGCAGAAGGATCCAGAAGCTTCCAGTCTAGGCGAAGCAAGCAGTAAGTATAGTCCCCAGGGTGAAAGCCAAACTCCCCAAAACAGAAATAAAGCCATTAGGGATGAAGTACAATGAAGAGGAGGAGAAGAGCAGGGAGAGGATAAGAGAGGGAGGCAAGGAAATTACCCTGCACAGCCTTGTGGCTGGAGAAGGAAGGTGGATATTATACAGAACCGTAATGCACCTGAGTGGAGGGCTCTGAGCAAGCGCGCAACATGATCTGATTTATAATTTTACATGAAAAGATGCTCAGCATCACTAATCATCAGGGAAATGCAAATCAAAACCACAAGGAGACATCACCTCGTACCTGTCAGAATGGCTCTCATCAGAAAGTCTACAAATAACATATGCTGGTGAGGATGTGGAAAGAAGGGAGCCATTGTAACTGTTGGCAGAAATGTAAATTAGTGTGACCACTGTGGAAAATAGTACGGAGGTCCTTGAAAAAATTAGACACAGAATGACCACATGAACCAGCAATTCCCCTCCTGGGTATATATCTGAAAAAAAAAAAACCAAAAACACTAATTCGAAAAGATATATGCACCGTAATGTTCATAGCAGCATTATTTACAATTGCTAAGACATGGAAACAACAGAAGTGTCCATCAACAGATGAATGGATAAAGACGATGTGGTCTGTATGCACATGTCTGCATATATATACAAAGGAATGCTACTCAATCATGAAAAGAATGAAATTTTGCCATGTACAGCAGCATGGATAGACTTGGAGGGTATTATGCTAAGTGAAATAAGTCAGAGAAGGACAAATACTGTATGATATCACATACATGGAATATAAAAAGTACAACAAACTAGAAAATACAACCAAAAAAAGCAGACTCATAGAGACCTAATTAGCAGTTACCAGTGGGGAGGGGGGAGGGACAATACAAGAGTGGGAGAGCAGGAGATATCAACTGCTACATGGTAAGATAAGTTCAATGATGTATTTACAACATGGGAGATATAGCCAATAATTCTGTAATAACTGTAAATAGAAAGTAACTTTTCAGTTCAGTACAGTTCAGTCTCTCAGTCATGTCCGACTCCTTGTGACCCCATGAAGTGCAGCACGCCAGGCCTCTCTGTCCATCACCAACTCCTGCAGTTCATTCAAACTCATGTCCATAGCTTCAGTGATGCCATCTCACCAACTCATCCTCTGTCATCCCCTTCTCCTCCTGCCCCCAGTCCCTCCCAGCATCAGGGTTTTTTCAATGAGTCAACTCTTTGCACGAGGTGGCCAAAGTATTGGAGTTTCAGCTTCAATATCAGTCCTTCCAAAGAACACCCAGGACTGATCTTTAGAATGGACTGGTTGGATCTCCTTGCAGTCCAGGGGACTCTCAAGAGTCTTCTCCAAAACCACAGTTCAAAAGCATCAATTCTTTGGCACTCAGCTTTCTTCACAGTCCAACTCTCACATCCATACATGACCACTGGAAAAACCATGACCTTGACTAGATGGACCTTTGCTGGTAAAGTAATGTCTCTGCTTTTGAATATACTATCTAGGTTGGTCATAACTTTCCTTCCAAGGAGTGTCTTTTAATTTCATGGCTGCAATCACCATCTGCAGTGATTTTGGAGCCCCCAAAAATAAAGTCTGACACTATTTCCACTGTTTCCCCATCTATTTCCCATGTAGTGATGGGACCAGATGCCATGATTTTCGTTTTCTGAATGTTGAGCTTTAAGCCAACTTTGTCACTCTCCTCTTTCACTTTCATCAAGAAGCTTTTTAGTTCCTCTTCATTTTCTGCCATAAGGATAGTGTTATCTGCATATCTGAGGTTATTGATATTTCTCCCGGCCATCTTGATTCCAGCTTGTGCTTTTTCCAGCCCAGCGTTTCTCACAATGTACTCTGCATATAAGTTAAATAAGCAGGGTGACAATATACAGCCTTGATGTACTCCTTTTCCTATTTGGAACCAGTCTGTTGTTCCATGTCCAGTTCTAACTGTTGCTTCCTGACCTGCATATAGGTTTCTCAAGAGGCAGGTCAGGTGGTCTGATATTCCCATCTCTCTCAGATTTTTCCAGTTTGTTGTGATCCACACAGTCAAAGACTTTGGCATAGTCAATAAAGCAAAAATAGATGTTTTTCTGAAACTCTCTTCCTTTTTCGATGATCCAGTGGATGTTGGCTATTTGATCTCTGGTTCCTCTGCCTTTTCTAAAACCTGCTTGAACATTTGGAAGTTCGCGGTTCACGTATTGCTGAAGGCTGGCTTGGAGAATTTTGAGCATTACTTTACTAGCGTGTGAGATGAGTGCAATTGTGTGGTAGTTTGAGTATTCTTGGCATTGCCTTTCTTTGGGATTGGAATGAAAACTGACCTTTTCCAGTCCTGTGGCCACTGCTGAGTTTTCCAAATTTGCTGCCATATTGAGTGTAGCACTTTCATAGCATCATCTTTCAGGATTTAAAATAGCTCAACTGGAATTCCATCACCTCCACTAGCTTTGTTCATAGTGATGCTTTCTAAGGCCCACTTGACTTCACATTCCAGGATGTCTAAAGCTGTATAAAAATAAGAACTTAAAAAAAAGTTCACCCTGGCTTCTGGGGAAATGGAAAGGAAGGGGGAGCTGAAAGCATAAGTCAGAGTTTAATCCAGGAAAGGAACAAACCGTGTCCTAGGCAGGGTGGTAATAATGGAGATGGAGAGATGTGGACAGATTCTGTCCACGTGTGATCAAGAAAGATACGAGAATTGTTGACGGGGAGAAAATCAAATAGTACCTTGTTTGGGACTTTAGTAATTGGGCAGGTTGTAGTGCCATATACTGAAATGGAAAACAGAGTTCTGCTTTGCCATGTTAAGTCCAAGATACTTCTTAAACATCATAAAGATATTTACGTAAAATATGCTGCTCAGGAGAGAGGTGAAAGCTGATAATACAAATTTGGGTGCTCCATACAAACAGAAAGTAGTATAACTCCTTCTTAGATAATTTCAATAACAAAGTGAAAAAATGTGGAGAAATGGAAGGTAGGGCATTAATTTTAGTGAGGCTCTTGGATAATTAATTCAGTAATATACATCCCAGTCATACACCACTATAGTAATTGCTCTACTAGTTAATGCTTTTATGTGTTTTTACTTATTTACACTCCGAGCTTCACAGGTGACACAGTGGTAAAGAATTCATATGCAGTGTAGGAGACATGGGTTCGAGCCCTGGGTGAGGAAGACCCTCTGGAGGAGGAATCTGCTCCAGTATTTCTTGCCTGGAAAATTCCATGGACAGAGGAGCCTGGTGGGCCACAGTCCACAAGGTCGCAAAGAGTCAGACATAACTGAGGACACACACACGTTAGTTCAATAAAAATGAATGTAAGGTGACTTTCACAAAAATGTGTCATATGCTAAGAACTGTCTGCCTAGTATAGCAGCATTTTGCCTGTTTTATTTCTCATCCCTAAAACAAAGTAATAATTATCCACTTAGTACTGGTTACACATTTGTGGTTTGATATTAAGTTTAACCAAATAATTATTGAGGAATTTATCAATTTAAATTGAATTAATCAACTTCATTTTAAAAATTAACTTTGTGATTAAAACAACCTGACATAAGATTAAAGAAAGCACTGCTACTTTCTGATGCTGCCTAACTCTATACTTTTCAAACTGAGGTATGAATACCCCAGGAGATACATAGTAAAGTGTTCCACTGATTCCAGAAGTCATAGGATAAACATCTTCCAGAAGCTTTGTTTTTCCTTGACAAAGTGGACAAGAAAAAAACTTTTTCTATTAAAACAAACACAGACAGATTAGTGAGTGGAAGGTCAACTTTGCCTTTTGCTTCCAAAAACTATGGGTAGCAGGCTGATTTGGACTATGCTCCCAGGGCCCTAGGGGCACAAATCCTCTGTACTTTGCAGCTAAAGGAACTCGGGCAGAAATGTTTGAGAAGCACTTGGCTTCATTTTCCCCAGTACCCTTTAGGGGGTAGTTTTCTCTCAATTTTCCAGAGAGACAGAGGAAATTCATTCAGATTTCTCCACATCAGACTTTGAAGAAGGAAGCTTTGCAAGTTGGAAAATTCTAGGTCAAAACACTGGAAGCTGCTTAGGACTCTAAGCTTATCTCACAAGTATGTCTTTGTTGTCATCAGAGGAGATAAAGAGAAAAGAGAGAAAACAGGCTCTGAGTTCTACCCCTTTCTTCTAAGCCCACCCTTACCCTTTATGATATGTGCAACCTTGCCCCTTATTATTATTCAGCAGCAGTCATTCGACTTGAAGTCAACAAAGGCCAGGCATCTGTGGAGAAGAGAAACCCAGACACACTTCAAACGTGATGTGGCCTTCAGGTGGCTGGCAGCCTGAATAGCCCATCTTCTCTAGGCCTGTCTTTGCTCTGGGACTCGTCCTCCCACTGCACACCCAAGTGAAAAAACAAACAGCAGCGACGAGAGCGGAGCCAGTGGTAGAAGAAAGGACGAGCTTGACTTTTTCCACGTATTTGAAGGATGAGCCCTCAGAATCTGTTGCCTTTTTTCCTGCTCTGGGCGGCAGCAGGACTGGAGGGAATGGAAACGTGCTTGAATTTTATTTCTTTCAAACAGAGTCCTACAAAGGCTATCTGCTAGCCTTATGCCATGGTCTCAAATACAAATAGCAATGTCTTGGCAGGAAATCACAGAGTGGAAAAAGGCTACAGAGGACAGATGTTATCAAACAAAACAAAAATTCAAAGACTTTTAAATAACAGTTTCCCATTCCCTCTGTGGCTTTTGCTTAGTACAAACAGCACCTGGAAGTCTTGTTTCTTGCACAACAATGGTTCTCTGAGATCTTTCTCTTTGTAAGTGTTGTTGTTGTTTTTGGCTTTGGACCTCAGATGCATGGATTAATCACAATAAATACTGCCATTGGGCAATACATGCTCTATTTTTATTTATCCATTTACTTATTACTTAGAAATGGTATATAAACATATGCATTTGTATAGCGATAGAGTTTATTACAGGCTTCCCTGGTGACTCAGACAGTAAAGAATCTGCCTGCAATGCAGGAGACCCAGGTTCAATCCCTGGGTCGGAAGATCCCCTAGGGGAAGGCATGGCAACCCACTCCAGTACTTTTGCCTGGAGAGTCCCGTGGACAGAGGAGCCTGGCGGGCTGCCATCCATAGGGCTGCACAGAGTCGGACACGACTGAAGCAACTAAGCATCAGCAGAGTTAATCACATGTATATTCTTAAGTAATATATTGTTTAGTTTTGTTTTTAAACATTATAAGGATGCCATTCTACCCATTATCTTCTGGAATTTGTGGTTTTACTCACTATACATTACCACCATTCATTTAAATTACTGTATATTGCCATAGTTTGTTTTTACTGCCATGTACTATCTTGTTGTAAATTGTAATTTGTTTCTCCATTTTTGTCTCAACAGTCATTAGCTTGCTTCCAGGCTTTCTGATTAACAGAGCTACTGTAAACATTCTCATAATAGATACTTTTTGCAGGAACATGAATTGAAATTCTTTAGAACAGAGTAAAATTGGCATATGCCATCACGCTTTCTCCTTATGTCATCTGATCTTTGAATTTACTATGGCAGGGGGGGCACTGAATCAGCAAAGTAAAGGATTTAATCAACTAGTTAAACACATTCCCCATGGTTGTGCAGATAGTAAATGACAGAGGAGGGAAACTTGGCTCCAAAGCACCTGTTTCTAATTACTACATCTGGATACCAGACAAGCAGTGCCATCCATTATACTCTGCACGTCCTAATCCCCATACTGGACTAGACTATCCCTGTGTCCATGGACAAGTCAGTCGCCCTCTGGGGTCTTAGTTTTCTCACCGAAAAAATGACAGAGATGTTCCGCATGATCTTTTAATATTCTTTCAAGCTATGTTATTCTATGCATTTAAGGTCCTGGTCCTCCCAGGGGGCTCAGTGGTAAAGAACCCACCTGACGATGCAGGAAACATGGGTTCGATCCCTGAGTCAGGAAGATCCCCTGGAGAAGGAAATGGCAGCCTACTCCAGTATTCTTGCCTGAGAAATCCCATGGACAGAGGAGCCTAACGGGCTACTGTCCATGGGGTCACAGAAGAATCAGACATGACTTAGCAACTAAACAACAAAGGCCCTGGTACAATTAATCTCTGACCTTCAATTCTTTCATTTGGACCTAAAACAGTTAATATTTTATATTAGGCATCCTATCAAAACAAGGTCGTGCAACTGAATATTGTCTTTGTCCCTTTGGGCTGCTATAACCTACTACAGACTGGGTTCTGCAGACTATCACACTGGGCATTAGGAATTCAATATATGAATTTGGGGGGCTGTGACACAAACATTCAGGCCATAGCATATGTCCATGAGCATGCTTCACTCAGCATTCTCGCTACCCCTAACAGCTAACAGATTTGCCAGGAGACATCTCTCACACAGTCGAGGGTCAGAGAAAGGAGGTGGTGGTAAAAACTTATATCAGATAGCCCTTTCCTAGTGCCAGTTACAGTTTAAGCACCATAGCTTCCAAAGAGATTAAGAAAATGAACCCCATGGTTGCAATATGTGTCTGGAGAACACCTTTTTAACACATCCAGCCCCATCACTTCACGGCAAATAGATGGGGAAACAATGGAAACAGTGACAGGCTTTATATTTTTGGCCTCCAAAATCACTGCAGATGGTGACTGCAGCCATGAAATTAAAAGATGCTTGCTCCTTGGAAGAAAAGCTATGACCAACCTAGACAGCATATTAAAAAAGCAGAAACATTACTTTACCAACCAAAGTCCATTTAGTCAAGGCTATGGTTTTTCCAGTAGTCATGTATGGATGTGAGAGTTGGACTATAAAGAAAGCTCAGCACCCAAGAATTGATACTTTTGAACTGTGGTGTTGGAGAAGACTCTTGAGAGTCCCTTGGACTGCAAGGAGATCCAATCAGTCCATCCTAAAGGAAATCAGTCCTGAACATACATTGGAAGGACTGATGCTGAAGCTGAAACTCCAATACATTGGCCACTTGATGCAAAGAACCAATTCATTGGAAAAGACCATCATGCTGGGAAAGATTGAAGCTAGGAGTAGAAGGGGACGACAGAGGATGAGATAGTTGGATGGCATCACTGACACAATGGACATGAGTTTGAGCAAGCTCCAGGAGTTGGTGATGGACAGGGAAGCCTGGCGTGCTGCAGTCTGTGGGGTCGCAAAGAGTCAGACTGAACTGACTGAGGTCCTGGAAGCGATGTGAATCCTGCATGTAGGACCGTCATTATTTAGAACTCACCTCCATAGGCATATTTATACACAGTGGCTGTTGAGAGCTCCCAGCTGTGAAATCCCAAAGCCACAAACTGTATTTATGTGCAGGGTTCCCATTCCCTGGTTCCAGCTCTGCTCAAATCTATAGAAAAACTTCATCTCTGTAGACAAGTCCTTATAAATCTCTCCTTGTCAAAGGATTTAGTTCACTGATCGTCAGCCATGAGCTACTTCATAAAACAACTCACAGAGGAATAGAACCTTCTGCTCTGCCTTTGGTGAGGAGCTTGTTACACTAGATCAGCTTTTAATGACTGTATTCCATTTTAACTCGGCGCCAGAGAGAGAAACTAAAAAGAAAGAAAAGATCCTTCCTTAATGCTATGTTGTTGTTGTTGTTCTTGTTCATATTGCATCCAGTGAAGTAAATTAGAAAAGATGGATAGAAGTTGCTTCTGCCTCTGGAATCCCAGGGCCTTATGGCATAAAAAAGGGCCAGTTGCTCATTGAAGTGGTGATGTTTCAGGGCTAAAGGACCTATTGAAATAAGTGAAGACAAAGTTTCTAAACTGGAAGTGATACTAAATCTGCATCAAAGCTATTTTTAACACCTGTATCTCACTGATATGTTACTTTTTAATTCCCTGTTACATTTTGCAATGATTACCTTCATTTTAATGAGTTGCAATTAATATTCAGGAGAAAGAATATTGCTTTAAGGGAGCACAGAAATAAATGCCAAAGCCTATTTTTTTTCATCGGTGGAGATTTACATCTGCTTGCATTCTCAGTCCTCTTAGTCATGTCCGACCCCATGGACTGTAGCCCACCAGACTCCTCTGTCCATGGGATTTCCCAGGCAAGAATACTAGAGTGAGTTGCCATTTCCTTCTCCAGGAGATCTTCCTGACCCAGGGATCGAACCTGTGTCTCCTTTGGTCCCTGCATTAACAGGGGGATTCCCCACAGAACCACATGGGAAGCCCCAGATGTTATGTCTACTCTACATTGAATCAGAGATTTTAGGGGGACTATTCTTACAGGAAAGCATGGAGACTGAAGTCTACAGAGAGTGGCGGTGAAGTATTTCACTTTGATATTGGTTAGAAAACAGAGTTTCTGTGAAAGTCAAATCAGAGTTCTCAGAACTCCTGCAAGTCTCTTAAGAGAGAGATTTCAGGTTCTGTAACATGAATAGTTCCCATATTAATAATGCCGAAAATTCAAAATTCTAGATGCAAGCCACCTTGCATGAGGGATACCTATGTGACCGTTACAAATGCTTGGCTCTAAAATTATAACGTGCAAATCTATGTTTAACTTGGACCAAATTTTCTATGCAGCAGGAGCCCTCATGAGTGACCTCCACTTGACACTATTGCGGTATTAAGCAGGCTTCTCCACTCCTCTGGAAAACGCTGGGGCAGAGGACCTCGCTAGGTCTATAACTGAAGGCTGCTGGGTTGTTCTTTGGGACGATGCTCCCTATTGTCCCCACCCTTAGAGATGGATCTGCACCAGGGGTCTGCTATGTTCATCTCCAAATGGATCTCTTTTTTCCTCTAAGAGTTTTTTTTTGTCTTTAATTTCAGCTTTATTGAGGTATAATTGACAGGTAAAATTGTAAGGCATTTGAAGTATACATCATGGTAATTTAATAAACCTGCACATCGCCAATCCAATTTATGGTAGTTTGCATCTGTTAGCATCACTGTGTAATTTAATTAAGGACAGTGTAAATTGATGACATGAATTAAACAAGAAAGAGAGATGTTCCCATGAAAAATAAATTGAATGCTTGGAAAGATTTGATAAAGTGGAGTCACAAAAAGATTATTGATAGTTAAGATGGAGTACACTAGAAAATAGTCTACTGCCCACCCCCCCCCCCCGAAACACCCCTCCCTGTGTGCACATACAACCAAGAATTTAACTGGGAGAGGAGTCGAATAGTTTTCTGAACTCAATTTACTTCTCAAGTATCTTGAGCAGAGGTCAGCAAACGTTTTCTTAAAGGGTCAGACTGCATGAACTTAATTTTTTTATTTTAAATTTATTTATTTTTTAATTGAAGGATAATTTGCTTTATAGAATTTTGTTGGTTTCTGCCAAATACCAACATGCATCAGCTACCTCCCTCCCCATCCCACCCCTCTGGTTTGTTACAGAGCCCCAGTTTGAGCTCCCTGAGTCATACAGCAAATTCCCATTGGGTATCTATTTTATAAGTGGTAATGTACGTTTCCATGTTACTGTCTCCATACATCCCACCCTCTCCTTCCTCCCCCTCCAGCCCCAGTGTCCATAAGTCTGTTCTCTATGTTTTTGTCTCCAATGCTGCTCTGCAAATAATTTCATCAGTACTTTCTAGATTCCAAACATATGTGTTAGTATACGATATTTGTTTTTCTCTTTCTAACTTACTTCATTCTGCATAATAGGCTCTAGGTTAGCTTTGCAGGCCATAGGGTCTCTGTCACAAGTATTCAGCTCCGTCACCAGAGTGTGAAAGCAGTCATAGGTAATACCTAAATAACTGAGTGTGACCATAATCCAGTGAAAGTTGATTTAAGAACACAAAATTTGCATCTCATGTCATTTTAACATGTTAGAAAATGTTGTTGTTGTTTAGTTGCTAAGTTGTGTCTGACTCTTTTTGTGACCCTGTGAACTGTAGCCCATGAGGCTCCTCTGTCCTTGGGATTTCCCAGGTCAGAATACTGGAGTGGGTCGCCATTCCTTTCTCCAGGAGATCTTCTCAACCCAGGGATCAAACCCATATCTCCTGCATTACAGGCAGATTCTTTACTGCTGAGCCACTAGGGAAGACCCTTTAGAAAATATTATTCTTCTTTTAACTTTTTTCCAACCATTTAAAAAATGTAAAATCCATTCTTAGCCCAGGGCCTTATGAAAACAGATGGCAAAGCTGATTTAGCTCAAGCCACAATATGCCAACCCCTAATCTTGAGTCCTCACTCCATTTTAAAGAAGCAAAAACTCAAATTATAGAAGGCATGATTTATATAAGAAAGAAGATGTAGAATTTCACTCAGCCAACCCTACTGAAAGATGTCTTAACTCTTTATCCAAATATTGGTGAGCAACTGTACCCATGAAGTTAAAAACAGAATGATTAAGGTACATGTGGACCACTTTCAAGATTTCCTGTTTTTTCCCTTATTTACAATTAACTGTTTGTATACATATTTTTTTCATATCTGTTTAAGGTCAGGCAGGCAAGGGCCATGTCTGTCAGCCTCACTGCTGGACCCTCCAGCATGGCCAAGCATTCTCATAGTGATTGCTAGACACAGATTTCATCCAATAAGTACGTATCAAGTAGCTACTAAGCAACTCCATGCAAGAACTTCTTCCTAGTTATATGCAAACAATCATGAAACAGACAGGCAGTGTCCTTGTTTTCATAGACATATTGGGCTGGAAGATATAGACAACATACAATTAAACGAATATCCATCCCTTCAATAAGTAAATGTTCGATCACTATACTAGCCAATATTGTAAAAATCAGCAGCTTGCTAAGACACACCCTCCTCCCAAAAATATCAAACTTAACAGAAGTTCTCTTTTCTCTGCCTATAATAGCATTTTGATATACCCTAAGTATTCAAGCATTCAGTTCTTTTTTCTGAGTGAGGCAGTCAATATCCCCAAAGAGAGAGAGAAATTACTGCTATACCACTACCACTTCTGAGAAGTAATAATATTCTGAATGAAAGACCCATGTGGCCCAGGCTCTGTAACATGCTGAGAATCCCCTTGCCCCGCCCCAGGGTGTCCACATCCTAGTCCCTGCATCCTGTGTAAATGCTCCCCACCATAGCAAAGAGGGCTTCCCTTGTGGCTCAGTACTAAAAAATCCACCTGCAATGCAGGGAATTCAGGTTCAATCCCTGGGTAGGGGAAGATCCCCCGGAGGAGGAAATGGCAACCCACTCCAGTATTCTTGCCTTGGAAAGCCCATGGACAGAGGAACTTGGTGGGCTACAGTCACTGGGTCACAGAAAGTGAAAGTGAAGTCACTCAGTCATGTCTGACTCTTTGTGACCCCGTGGACTGTAGCCTACCAAGCTCCTCTGTCCATGGGATTCTCCAGGCAAGAATACTGGAGTGGGTTGCCATTTCCTTCTCCAGGGGATCTTCCCGACCCAGGGATCGAACCCGGGTTTCCCGCATTGGAGGCAGACACTTTAACCTCTGAGCCACCAGGGTCACAGAGTTGGACCCAATTTAGTAACTAAGCAACAGCAACAATAGCAAAAGAGACTTTGCAGATGTGATTATGGTTCAAGAACTTGCGAATAAGGCGAGTATCCTGATTATCCAGGTGGGCCCAATATAATCTGTTGTTGTTGTGTTGTTTAGTAGCTAAGTCATGTGCAAGTCTTTGTGACCCCCTTGGATTGCAGCCTGCCAGGCTCCTCTGTCCATGGGATTCTCCAGGCAAGAATACTGGAGTGGGTTGCCATTTCCTTCTCCAGGGGATCTTCCCAACCCAGGGATCGAACCCAGATCTCCCACATTGCGGGCAGACACTTTAACCTCTGAGCCATTTGGTAAGCTTAGGAGGATAAGAAATGAGAGGTAATCAGTTCCAGTAGTGATTTCAAACAAAAACAGGCCCTAAGAATGCCTTTGAACACCCCTGCCCCTTCTGTGGAGAAAGGTATTTATGCCAAGAAAATCTAGTCTGTGGTGCCAGGTAAATCACTTAGCAATCTCTCTAATGATAGAATATTTTAAAGAAAGCTGTGATGCTGATTACTGCCTAATTATTTCAAACAGGTTGTAATCATGGGCCATATTTCTAGAACAGGCAATACAATTAAAGTTACAAAGTCGCTTTCATTATGTGACAAAGCAACTGGATGGTAAATATCCTCTTGCTGAATCAAGAGTCTTCTTTAGACTAATAATGGATTAATCTGTATGTAAATGGCCCAGTTACAACCTGTGTTTGACATTCTGTCTGCTCTCAAGGTGGGGAAAATAAGCATACTTCCCCAGCAGTAAAAATTGTCGGTCTTCCACAATCGAAGAACCACTCACTCTAATTCCGCCTGCTTCTGATGATGTCTCGTCCTGTACATGACTCTCTATTTTCTTGCTGAGCCCGTTTGATTTATGTCATTCCAAGAAGAGATCCAGAAAGAAGAACCACTCTGTTCAGGGGAGGAAATGGAGGCTTGTTTTTCCCTTCTTACCTGAGGATACTTTTGAGGAAGGCCGCATCTCTGTCTGAGGTCTTCCCCGGTGGCTCAGCAGTAAAGAATCCGCCTGCAATACAGGAGAGCTGTGTTCAGTCCCTAGGTTGGGAAGATCCCCAGGAGAAGGATATGGCAACCTACGCCGGTATTCTTCCCTGGAGAATCCCACGGACAAAGGAGCCTGGCGGGCTACAGTCCACGGGGTCACGAAGGGTCAAACATGACTGAGCACGCACACATACACACATCTGCTGGACCTCTTGTTTCTGTTTTTTGTTTTTACCACCATAGACTCAAGGAGAACTTATGTACTCATTACTCAAAGTGTCAAAATTCTGCAGAAACTGGCTTTAGTAGGTGGAAGCTAAGATTCGCAGGATGCTATTTGTGACAAAAGGGAAACGAAAAACCAGACAGTGCCACTTTGAGATCTCAAGTCTGGAGGAGACACAGACGTTACCTTAAGGAAAAGGCAAGTTGGTTTTCCTGTCTGTTTGTTCATTGGGGGTTGTTTTTAGGGAGAGGGGACTTTTTTAAGTGGAGAGTTTGATTCTATAGAGGAAATGCTCAAACCCTGGCCCTAAGGGCTTCCCTGATAGCTCAGTTGGTAAAGAATCTGCCTGCAATGCAGGAGACCCCAGTTCAATTCCTGGGTTGGCAAGATCCGTGGAGAAGGGATAGGCTACCCCCTCCAGTATGCTTGGGCTTTCCTGGTGGCTCAGCTAGTAAAGAGTCTGCCTGCAATGCAGGAGACCTGGATTCAATCCCGAAAGGCTACCCACTCCAGTATTCTGGCCTGGAGAATTCCATGGACTGGATAGTCCATGGAGTCACAGAGTCAGATATGACTGAGCAACTCTCACTTTCACTTTTCTTTCTTAAAGGGAGAGATAGAGCCAAATCGATGCTGAACTACCCTATCAAACAGCGGAAGTGCCAGGGCCTTTGCACAGCCTGCTCTCTGCCAGTGGCATGTTGGTGACAGTTCTTAAACAGGCTCACACAAACCAGTTGCTAGCATCTATTCCCAACTCTGTTCGATGTGCTCACATTGGTTGTCTGAAACTGGCTGTGGAGAGAATGTTTACATCTTGGAAATGTACAACGCCTACGTATCAGTGCTCTTGCTCTAGGAGAGCCAGTGGTTAAACATGAACCAGAAATCCCTTGTTGTCCCAGAAATCTTCCTTGGGCCCTGTCCCTGCTTTATGTAAGTGCCATCTCAGAAAACCTTCCCTAACTACCTGGTAGAAAATAACACATCCACTGTCCTTCTCTATCCTCGTGGTTTTCAAAACCAGCTGCATACTAGAAACACCTGGGGAGCTTTAGCATCTAGTAAAGCCTCACTTTAGACCACTCAGATCAGAAACTTCTAGCTCCACAGGAGATTCCAGTAGGAGGCCCAGGCTGAGGATCATCATTCTAGGCCCTTATCCAGCTTGTTCTTCATAACGATTGCAGCTATCTGCAATTATATCTTTATGCATTGTTTCCTTGCTAGCAGAATGCAGGTCACGTGGGGGCGGGGCCATTGTCTGACTGTTCAACACTAAGTCTTTGAACCTGGAATCAAGCCTTACACATAGGGGACAGTAGATAATTTGCGGAAGGAAGGGAAGGAGAGAAGAAAGGGGAGAGAAAGGAAGGGGAGGGGAGAGGAAGCAATATTTTGCATAGCTAGCATCTCTGGAAGGGTATTAAGTTGCTAACTGACCTCTTTTCTCTTCAGGAAATTAGAGGAAAGAAGATCCTGACCTGACAGCGAAACTGACCTTACAACATAGGGGCAGGCTGGGGTGGGGGGCAGGGTTCTGAGGCCAGAGACGCACCACCAAAGAGCAAAACGTTAATGATCAACGTGTAAGGTGATAGCTGACAAGCAACTTTAAGCTCTCTGTTCTGTTATTGCACAAACCAGCTTTGTGTTAAGGCTCTCTGAGAACCAGAGGAACCAGCTGTGCCTGCGCTTGGGATAAGGCAGTGCAGAGAGACACGGGAGAGCCAGGTTGCTCGGCTCCAGAGGATTCTGTTCACATCACAGGCAACATGAAAAGCACCCCCTGGAGTTGTGCAGTGCACAGACCACATGGGCATGTCAGCAGCCTGGGAAGAAGAGCAACCTGGAAAATGCATTGTGAAACAGACCGCGTAACCAGAGAGGAGCTCAGGGGAAGAGTCCCCTTTATTTTTTTAGCGTTTAAAAAAATGTTATTGAAGCTTTTTAAAGCCATTTGTTTTATTGAAGTATAGCTGATTTACCATCTTGTGCTAATTTCTACTGTTATAGCAGTGATTCAGCTATACACACACACACACATATACAGATACACATTCTTTTCCATTGTGGTTTATCACGGAATACTGAACACAGTTCCCTGTGCTATACAGTAGCACAGTTGTTATCCATTCTCTATATAATAGTTTCCATCTGCTAATCTTAAATTCCCAATCCACCGCTTCCCTACCCTCTCCCGTTAGCAAGTGTGTTCCGACGAGTGAACTCTTAAAGACCTAGGAGGAGGCCAGTTGGAAGCAATTAGGATGAGCTGTCTGAATGGAAAAAAAAAAAAAAGTGAAATTTTAAATCAAGTCATCACCTAGCCACAAGAAAGGGCTGTGCTGCTATACCTGGAAGAAAATACTAACTATATGGTTTTGGTGGTTTCCAGGTTCTCAGTCCATCTGTTCATGTGTTCTGAGAGCCAGAGGCCCAGGCCAGGGTCTGTGGGATCTGGGCAGTATCAGAGCGTAGGTCGGTATAAAGAGCTCAGATCCATGAGTTGATGGGACTTCCCAAGTGGATCAGTGGTTAAGCCTCTACGCTTCCAGGGCAAGGGGCTCAGGCTTGATCCCAGGTCAGGAACTAAGATCTCACATGCCATGCCAGCCAAAAAAAGGCAAAGGGGAAACAACCACGAGTTGAGACTTGTTCTCAGAGGACGTGTCCGTGAACGTTTTTGTGCTTGTTTCCCCACGTCACGTGGTACTTGTGAACTTCACGTTTGACTGGGAGGTGCCCACGGGGACTAAACTAGCTTGGCCACTAGGGGGAGACAAAGGAAGCTGGAAGCTCAGTGGAGGCTGCAAGGGCTTCTTGCGGACCCAGCGGGAGGGACGTGAGAACAAGCCTGCCTGGGCCTGGGGGAACAAGAAAACATTCACAAGGGACAACAGATACAGAAGAACGGTGGGATCTTGGATTTCTTGAGCCTGATTTTTTTTTTTTTTGCACCTGCCTCCTTCTTAACAGAACCCTATTTTTGGCCCTTTCCCCAGACAACCCTCGAAGGAAGAGCAATTGACCATTCAATAAGAAATAGCTAGTGCCTTGAAGGTGCTCCCTGCTGTTGAAGCAGAGGGCTGGTGCCTGATGCATGCCTGAGAAAGCTAAGTAGGCTGCAGTGATCTGGGCTGAGTGGATGGGCGGCATTACCAGATGGGACCACACGTGAAAGAACACCAGCTTGAGGGTGCCCTGGGTCTTGTCCACTGGGGCTGCATAAAAGGGCAGAGGAACCTCCACAGAAATGGGGTGTAAATGCTAGATTTCTAGGCAAGGACTGTAGAAGGACCCACCGGTGGAATAGAAAATGTATGCTTCTCAGTCAAAAAGAAACTATGGAGTAAGGTCCGCAGGATGAGGCCCCTGAAATTAACTTCACTGTCACCCTAGAGAAAAAGAATCAGCTTTAAGTAGTCACCACCCCAGGGTAAGAAACCAGCCTCAGATACACAGGCCCAGTAAGAGATTTCCTCCTCCTTTTCCACTCTTCTTTCTCACCAATGAACTTGGGAAGAGTCAGTGCTGAGCCAGCAAGCTGTAGAGGAAGAAGCAGAAGGTAGAAACAGAAAAGTCAACTAACCCTGAATCCCTGCCAGTTGCCAGCCTGAGGCTGGCTGGCCCCCAACGAACAAGGAGAGAGAACTTGACTTAAAGACTTCATCATTTTAATCTTAGAGCCACATTCTCATTCCTGTGTCTAACCCTTGTTAACTTAAGCAATCTGAGAACTTTCTGTGTGAGGGATAATAGTAATGGGCATAAGGAGCTAGGGGGAGGCTTCCCCCACTGAACAAATTTCAAAGGGACTATAGGAGACAAAAAAAAAAAAAAAAAACAAGCAAACAAACATAAAAGTAAAATTGCAGTTGTGTTACAACCATTGGTCTTGTTCAATATTGGAAAATTTCGGAAAGACTGTGCCCAGCCCAACAATTATTTTCTGCAAAATGGGAAAGGGGATGAAATACATTAAGGAATGATACATTCTCTACTGACAATAAGAACTGTGGTTTGGGGAAGAGATTATGACAGTATCTTGGTACAAAGTGACAACGCTAGAGTGATCCAGAAGTGATCTTGGAAAGTATAATATTCAGAATCCTTCACTAGCATGCTAAAACCAGAGACAACGATCCCTGAATATCCTTACTAAGGAGGAATGGGGCTCTTTAGCATCACTAAGATTTTTGTGCAAAAAAAGAAGAAATCAAATGTAAAGTGAGAGAACTCCCTGTCAGTTGGTCAGTTCAGTCACTCAGTTGTGTCTCTTTGTGACCCCATGGACTGCAGCACATCAGGCTTCCCTGTCCATCACCAACTCCCAGAGTTTATTCAAACTCATGTCCATCAAGTCGGTGATGCCATCCAACCATCTCATCCTCTGCCGTCCCCTTCTCCTCCTGCCCTCAATCTTTCCCAGCATCAAGGTCTTTTCAAATGAGTTAGTTCTTCACATGTGGTCAAAGTATTGGAGTTTCAGCTTCAGTATCAGTCCTTCCAGTGAATATTCAGGACTGATTTCCTTTAGGATTGACTGGTTGGATCTCCTTGCAATCCAAGGGATTCTCAAGAGTCTTCTCCAACACCATAGTTCAAAAGCATCAACTCCCTGTCAGATCACATTAAAACATAGTAAGAGGTTCCCTGGTGGCTCAGACAGTAAAAGAATCTGCCTTCAACACAGGAGAATCAGGTTTGATCCCTGGGTCGGGAAGATCCCCTGGAGAAGGGCATGGCAACCCACTCCAGTATTCTTGCCTGGAGAATTCCGTGGACAGAGGAGCCTGAAGGGCCACAGTCCATGGGGTCGCAAAGAGCCAGACACGACTGAGTAACTAACCCTTTCACTTTTTCAATTGCTCCAGAGCTGGAGGATTTGCCTTCAATGGATGCACAGTAAGAAAATTCTCCAACTGAATTAAGAAGAAATCTTCAAATATGATTAAAATCAATGATCAAAACAGGAATGGGAATGCCTCCCTCCTCTTTCAAGGGGTAGAGGCCAGCGGGGCATGTTTTTTCAAAATGATACAGAGAAAGCTCTCAAGAGAAGACTAAAGCCAAAGGCTTCAAAGAGAAACAGCTGTCTCCCCTGCTGCAACATACTTAGTGAAGAACCAGAAGAGACATAAATGGCAAAACTACAGCTGGAATAGTGCAAACTCAAAGAGCAAGTGAGAAGCTTGTACAGATAGAGTGAGAACAGAAGAAGCGAGACTCAGAAACCTCAAGACACCACCTACAGGGTCTTAAAATCAGCAGGACTGAAGGAAGAAAGGATGGATGGGGAGCTGGTGAGGGGAAAAAAAAGCCACAGGTGGGGATAGAACTCAAAGGGAACATAGGAAAGTTCTGAAAGCAAGCAAAGGTAATCTACAAGGAACCCAAGATCACACAGAGATAAATGAGGCATGTCCTTGCCGTCAAGATGCCTTTAATCTGGACATGAAGATCTAGATACAATTACCTTTAACACAAGTTGTGACCTGATGATACAGGAACACAGCATAAGAATATGTGAATTGAAAAAAGTAGCCTTTGAAATGAGCTTTAAGATATACGTGGTTTGCTTTGGAGTGGACTTTAGGTAGAAACACTTGGGTGAAAAGTGTTCTGGGAATGGGAAGCAGCATGGATAGGGCAGAAAACTGTAAGAGAATTCTCAGAGGTCTAACATAGCCTGAACTATTGCCAAACACACAAGAAGAAAGGTTTTCAGCCAGTTAATAATTAACAAGTAGATGATAAATTGAGTAGGGTGACCTCATTATTCAACAGGAGCAGAGTTCCTAAGTGGACTAATCACTAAAATCTAACATTGCATTGATGTCATCTACCAAGATCATAAAAAAACCTGAATTCCTGATGTCCATCCCAGAAAGATTCCAATTTAATAATTTTAAGGTAAATCTCAATCCAATCCATTAATGAGTCTGAGTATGTGGGAACCATGGAAGATTTCTGAGAGATCTTCAGGAAACTTTTCACCATATTTCTGAATGGATAAAATATGATAAGACAAGTACAACAAGGATATGTTACTGTGATAAATTAGGTAACTGTTCTCAATTCTTCACTGTCTCTTGTAATAAGATCTTGCCGTGTCCAAGAGTGGGCAGAATACACTTCTCCACTCCGCTAATGTTGGGTTTGGCCAAAGTAATGTGGATAGGATGACAGTGTCTAGTCCAGAACCAAAGTTTTAGGAGGGTGTTCTATCTTTTAAGCACCTGCCATCAATCATGAGAAGAATATGGCAGGTGCTTCATTCAGGAAGAATACGGAGATGTGTGGAACAGACCTAAACCCAGCTTGGTGCCAAACTAGCCAAACAGCATCCTGAGGAAGAAATGCCCCAGCAGAACTGCAGGCCCTTGAGTAAGAAAAACAAATGCTTCACTTCTGTAAGTTGCTAAGTTTTAGCACAGTTTATTGTACACATTTTTACAGCAATAGCTGACTAATACACTAATTAAATTAAATTCAAGGCTACACTGCATCCTAAGCTAAATTCCCATCCCAAATTATGCAGTTACTCTATTCAAAATAACTAACTCCCCAAATGTCTCATAGAAATCAAAAGGCAATATAAAAACACTCTATTTAATGTGGGGATGTAACAAGTTCAAATTACATTCCCACATGTAACAGAAGACAGGTCAATCTCACCAATAGGCAACATGACATTTCCCAAACCCATTCCTGAAGAAATCTAAACCCATGCTACTGTTGACAGAGATCAGAATAGAGTCTCTAAGGTAAGGAGGGAAGGCTGAAATGATCCTTCCCTTTTAACCTCAGCAGGATGCCAGGGAGTCTATCATAGTTTGGAAAATTCTACATTTGACGCTACACTCAAGCATGAGAAACCTCACGAGAAGACGTTAAGCATTAGTGTGGCTGGATCTAGAGTCTGTCACCCAGAGTGAAGTAAGTCAGAAAGAGAAAAGCAAATATTGTATATTAACACATACATGTAGAATCTAGGAAAAAATGGTACTGATGAACCTATTTGCAGGGCAGGAATAGAGACAGAGATGTAGAGGATGAGCCTGTGGACACAGCAGGGGAAGAAGGGGGTGGGATGGATTGAGAGTAGCGCTGACATATATACACTGCCATGTGTGAAATAGATCGCTGGAGGAAAGCTGCTGCACAGCACAGGGAGCCCAGCTCAGCGTTCTGTGACGACCTAGATGGGGGAGAGGGAGGTCCAAGAGGGAGGCGATATACGTACACATATAGCTGATTCACTTAGCTGCACAGTAGAAACTAACACAATATCGAAAAGCAATTATGAAAGTGTTAGTTGCTCAGTCATGCACCTGACCCTTTGCGACCCCATGGACTGTAGCCCTCCAGGCTCCTCTGTCCATGGAATTCTCCAGGCAGGAATACTAGAGTGGGTTCCCATTTCCTTCTCCAGGGGATCTTCTTGACCCAGGAATGGAACCTGGATCTCCTGCACTGCAGGCAGATCCTTTACCATCTGAGCCACCATAATTTTTTTTTTTTTAAACAAGTAAATTTCTTTTTTTGTTGTTTTTGTTTTTTTGTTTTTTTTGTTTTTAATTTTTACTTTATTTTACAATACTGTGTTAAAAGATGTTAATCATTACATGTTGATTATAACATTATGGCCAGCACACATGGGGGGATAGGTTCTCCTCTCAGAGAATAACATGGAGATACTCACATCTTATAAAATTTAAGAATTTGCAATGATGTCAACCATATTTTTTTGCAATCACCAGATTTTCCTTTAGTGATGCTTCACTACCTTATTCAGTAAATTTAAGTCTTATTCATTTCTATATTCTTTTTTGAGCCCTGTGTTCCAAACACATCAGTGCTAAATTAAGAGTGAGCCCTTGTCAAGTGAGTTAGACTTGAGTACAGATTCTTTCAGTCCTGTGCCAAAGGCTTTGGAACTGCTAGAGCCAAGAAAACCTGTCTCTTTATACCCATATTATTTTTCTGCTGGAGAACCACCTCTATCAGATTCCTGAACTTAAGTTGTCATAGATGGTTCTAGAAACCTGTGCCCCAAGGGCTCAATGAGAACCAAACTTCTGCCATTATTCTTTTCAAAAGTCTAGCCTTTGCGTGGTCTTTTAATGCCTGAGCCTTGAATAACCATTTCAATGGCAGCAAGATATTTCTCTATGTCACACCTTTTCTTGCAGCAGTGGGATGCGCCTTTGGTATTCTACTTACCTCTTTTATTTCCCTGTTCCTTTAAGAAAACCCAGCTGTGCTTTTAATAGCTTTTCTTGCTTCTTAGTTCGCTGCCTTTCCTTCTCTACTGAGTGAGGACAACCACTCTGTCCAAAGAGAAAAACCTCCCAGGTCTAAAGCACTGTGCGTGCATGTGTGTCTGCGTGCATGCTAAGCAGCTTCAGTCGCGTCCACCTCTGTGTGACCCTATGGACTGTAGCCCACCAGGCTCCTCTGTCTATGGGGTTCTCTAGGCAAGAATACTAGAGTGGGTTGCCATGCCCTCCTTCAGGGGGATCTTCCTGACCCAGGGCTCAAACCCACATCTCTTGTGTCCCCACCATTGGCAGGCAAGTTCTTTACCACTAGCACCACCTGGGAAGCCCCTAAGGTACTGTGCTGCTGCTGCTGCTAAGTCGCTTCAGTCGTGTCCAACTCTGTGCAATCCCAGAAACGGCAGCCCACCCTTCTCCCCCGTCCCTGGGATTCTCCAGGCAAGAACACTGGAGTGGGTTGCCATTTCCTTCTCCAATGCATGAAGGTGAAAAGTGAAAGTGAAGTTGCTCAGTCGTGTCCAACTCTTCGCAACCCCATGGACTGCAGCCTACCAGGCTCCTCTATCCATTGGATTTGCCAGGCAAGAGCACTGGAGTGGGGTGCCATTGCCTTCTCCATAAGGTACTGTAGTTTGATCCAATTCATTTCAACTGGTTTACGGGGTTTGGGACATCTCTGCATTTATTTTTCCCTGGCTTCACATGCATTTAAACTGTTAAGATACTTAAATCATTTGAGGTAGTAGATCCTGTATAATTCATAAACAGCCAACCCAAGGGCTGAGAATCCACAGATAAGAGGAAAACAAAAATGGCAAAAAGAGAGTGATGAAAATTTGGGAATTTTGAGACACTGACAGGCTATATGTGTGCAAGTGTTTTGGGCTTTGAGGGTAAGACCAGAAAATTACCAACTATAACTATTTTTAACACATTTGAAAATTGAATACGATTGTATATGCCAGAGCTTTGGAAAGTATCAAATCCAGAGAGTAAGGGACTTTTATTAGTAGTCGTCACCATTTTTTAAGATGCCACTAATGACTGTATTTATGGAGAGACATGGCCAGGAGTGCTGGCATCAGGGAAACTTTCTGGATGCAAGAGACTGTCCTTGCCTTTGAGGTTGGTGAGAATAAATTAGCATCCATTTTCACGCCTAAGGCTTTGGCAAACACAGGTACTTTGTCAGTTAAGACAAGGCTTTTCCAGCCTGAAGAGGAAATGTCACCTGGTCCCTGCCGCTGGCCTGAATTTAGCCCACAAAGAGCTGCCCCCCAAGTCCAGGACAGAGAAAAATAATGGTGGGGATGTGGGCTGTCAGAGCTCAAGGCCAAGTTAGACTCACCAGCTGCATCTATACAAGGGCCCTCCTAGTTCCAGCCAAGAATGAACAAACTCTCTGACTCCAAAGCCTCCAGGACACATGGAGTGGGGGTAAAGGTGAAAAATTATATGGGAGAGATTCATCTTCATCTCTCGGGCATGATCAGATTTGGGTTTGGACCGTCCTTACCAATGTGCATTGACAAATAACAGCACAAAGCGGGCAAAGATCAACACAGACACTGTTAAAGCAAATCCTCAGGGTGCTCTGCTACCCCGGATTCTTTGGATGGATGAAGCGAATGCTTGCCAGGGGATAAGAGGTCCAGAATGAACACCAGCAGGCCCTGGAGCATTTGGAGAAGATCCAGGGAGAGCAAATGTCCACCTTCTAAGCTTACAGAGCTAGAGTTTGGTAGAAAGGCATGGGTGGCCTGCAGCCACCAGGGTAGGTGGAAAGCTCAAAGTGTGTCACCAAAAGGTAATGAGGCTGCCTGAGGGAGCCTCAGTCATGTCCCATTCTTTGTGACCCCATGGACTGTAGCCCACGGCTCCTCTGTCCATGGGATTCACCAAGCAACAATCCTGGAGTGGGTTGCCATTCCCTTCTCCAGGGGATTTTCCTGACCCAGGAATCAAACCCAGGTCTCCTGTATTGCAGGCAGATTCTTTCCAGTTTGAGCTACCAGAGAAACCCAATGAGGCTGCCTGGGGGTCAGAAAATCCATCAGGAAGAACGATGTCCAGAGAGCACCTGCCCTGGCATTGGGAACCTCGATTCTCCATGTGATTGAGGACAGGTGACTGAACTGTGTCCAGACCTCAGCACACCAAAGCTGCACAGCCAGACAGCCTGTGTTCCCCAGCGAGGAACACTGTGGCATGATGGGCACCTGCCCTGGAGAGACAGTGCCAGGATTCCTTTGTCATGCAGTTCTTTCTGTTTCACTTCCCCAGCTCTGCATACCTCTCATGCAGGGCCCATCCACCCAACAAATACTCATTGAGCTTCACAGAATTCTGTCCTAGAAGTACACACAGAGGCCCTCAGATGCATTTGAGAACCTGAAGAAGAAGGATTTTCTGGTCTTCACTAAGAAACCATTGCAGCGGTTTTGTCCAAGCTCTTTCCTGGGCTATAGGACAGGACCAGTGAAGAATCTGCCTGCAATGCAGAAGACCTGGGTGCAATCCCTGGAGAAGAAAATGGCAAACCTCTCCGGTATTCTTGCCTGGAGAATCCCAAGCACAGAGGAGCCTGCAGGTTACAGTCCACGGGGTTGCAAAGAGTCGGACATAACAGAGCAACTAATACTTAACACTTACTAATGAGGACAAAGTGGGTTTTCCTGGCATAACAGGGTGGTTTAGGACAACCAGAATTCCAGTCCTGGCTCCAGAACTTACTAGATGAGTAACATGAGCTGAATGTCTTCACTCTCTAAGTCCCTGGAAAAATGACAACAACATTAACTCTGCTCATTTCCTACCTCTACAGTCTGTGATAAAGATTAAATGGAAAATTCTGTGCCCACAAGTTTGGTTTTTTTAAACCTTGAAATGTACATAAATATTTCATTCATGGGGCTATGTGTCTTCTTATGCTACATCCATGAGAAGAACTCATAGGAGAATAAAAGGTAAGACCAAATTAGACAAGACTTTCCCTCAAAACTCTCAGCTCTGAAGTGAACTTCCTGTCACTAATTAACAGAACAAATGCCCACAGAATCACTGGCATTTATTGTGAAGAAGGCTGCTCTGGTGTCTCAGAAGGTAAAGAATCAGCCTGCAATGCAGGAGACCAGGGTTCAATCCCGTGCCAGGAAGATCCCCTGGAGGATGGCCTGGCAACCCACTCCAGTATTCTTACCTGGAGAATCCCATGGACAGAGGAGCCTGGCGGGCCACAGTCCATGGGGTTGCAAAGAGTCAGACACGACTGAGTGACTAACACTTTCACATTCATTTTTTATTGTGGAAAGGGAGCTAAGAAATTCTCTAGTAGAAACAGGATAGCATAGCAGAGGAAAGATTGGACTTGAAGTCAGACCACCTGTCTCTGTTCCTCACCTCCTTGAGTAAACACTGAGTTTTGCTAAGTCTCAGCTCCTTGTCTCTAAAATTGCAGTGATGATTGGACCCAGCTCGTGGGGTTATTTTGGAGATGGATCAAGGTAATGTGTATGAAATGCTTAGAAAGCTGTGCTTAGCACTTAATAACTGCTCTCTAAACAATGGCTGTCATTGTTTTATGGAGGCCAACTCTGTAGTGCAGAGAAACTAAGTGGTTTGTGCAAACAAGAACCTGAACTCACAGCCAGTTCTTTCTCCAGGAGCCCACACAGAATTTCGTGGTTTCTCTATGATTTGGAAACCTAGGACAACTCTGCTTCCCAGGTTGCTCAGATGGTAAAGAATCTGCCTGCAAAGTGGGAGACTCAGGTTCAACCCCTGGAGAAGGAAATGGCAATTCACTTCAATATTCTTGCCTGAAGAATTCCATGGACAGAGGAGCCTGGCAGGCTATAGCCCATGGGATCCCAAAGAGTTGGACACGACAGTGACTAACATTATTTTTAGGACAACTTTGGCTGGGTATCTGAACATCCATACCTACCATTGGGAATGTTCATAACTTCCATGTTCAGGTTCAGTGCTGAAAAAAACTAACATGAATTAAACTAAAGAAAAAAGAACCAAAACAAAACAGACCAAGGCAAATGTACAAGAAAAGTTCAGCTAATGCTAACATTATGCACCTTTCTTACCATCAAAGAGGTCATTTTCTGATGCCAATTTTATACCAATTTTAAGCAGTGTTAAAATGCCAAGAAATACCTTATCTTGAATTGGATCCATTGCATGCTGCTGCTGCTACTGCTGCGAAGTCGCTTCAGTCGTGTCCGACTCTATGCGACCCCACAGACGGCAGCCCACCAGGCTCCCCCGTCCCTGGGATTCTCCAGGCAAGAACACTGGAGTGGGTTGCCATGTCCTTCTCCAATGCATGAAAGTGAAAAGTGAGAGTGAAGTCGCTCAGTCGTGTCCAACTCTTAGCGACCCCATCAACTGCAGCCTATCAGGCTCCTCCACCCATGGGATTTTCCAGGCAAGAGTACTGGAATGGGTCACCATTGCCTTCTCCGGGGTCCATTGCATAGGTGTCTCCAAAGATTAATTACTGAATTTTCTTATGCACGTCCTGGCACTGTCCTTTGTCAGTTCAGTTACAATGGCGGAAGAAACATTTCATAGGAGGGCACTTAATATCTCCAAAGAAATCAGCTTTCTCCCCTCTCTGGCATCACAGATCTTACTACAATGAGGGAGCTCCTCTGTTCTGCATTATCACAGATCCGGTATGAATGAAAGATCTTCTCTTGGCTAGAATTGTTGACGATGTAAGCAGGGAAAAAGGCCTTTCCTCTGAAGAAGCCAAAGTTAAGTCAAAAAGCAGAAGGAGGAACAATCTTGTATCTAGTCCCTGGAGTTAGCCTGGTTTCTCCTCTTCTCCATCTGCCAAAGAAAAAAACTTCCCTGATCAAAAGAGACTGTTCTCTCTTCCCATTAGTCTCCATCAACACTGCAAATCTAGAGCCAATTCTCTCTCACTGGGTTTAAAGCATTCAGCACACTGGGAATTTAGTAATTCTGATACAGATGTTGGCCAAGGGCTCCAATTTGTTACTACAACACTGCTTCACTTATGAGGGGTCCCTCTGGCATGGAAACCTGAAGGACATACTCATATTAAAATCTCCCTGCAGGGATCTTTCTCTCTGATGAACCACTGAACTCAGCATCTGCAAAATGTGTTTGGCAACACAACTGTTTGCTAGTGTAACTATTCTCTTGTTATCTCACTGTGTTATTTAATTCTTTAGTAATTAAAATAAGTCTTGGTCTTGTCCCACTGTACCAACTGATTTCAAATTCCCTGAAATCAAATTATATGTTGTTATCTGCATTGAGGGTCTTAGCAGTGGTGCTCAGCCAAAGCACCTGGTATATCTTTGCCTTTATGTCACTCACCTAAAATCACACACACAATAACACACTGTAATTGCATACATATACATTTCGCCTTCATGTGTTTCCTGTACTGTAGGATGAATACGAATGATAAAAGTCATAAACAGGTTTCTGTTGCCTGTACCAGCACCCAGGAGCTGTAACACCTTAAAGCCACAGAGGGTAACAGTGAATGGTGAGCTCAGAAAAGGTGGGAAATCATGTTAACCACATCATACTTGCTCCACAGGAAGAGATAAATAATGTCCAAACCTACTATGAAAAGGAACTTTCATAAAACTCTTCTCTCCTCCAGACTTCTCCCAACTCTAACCCTTCCCATCACCTAGACAACCTTCATGACAAGGGAACAGCAGAGATCGCTTGTGTTTGTGCTATCCACGAGTCTCATCAGGAAGTATTCAATTACTTACAACATCCCCACAGTGTCCTTGGCCAGAGTCCTTAGCAAACAATCTTCTTTGAAGGAGTCAGTTTGCCAAAATTTTGTATTATCAGCAGGCTTTTGGAAACACTTAAGAAAAGATGCAGAGAATGGCAAAGCTACCATAAAACAATTACTTAGGATACCCGAAGAAAGAAAAAGATACTGTGCAAACATATGATGCCCCACAGTGATTTTCTCTTGAGAGCAATGATGTTGGATCTTTCACTGAGAACTCTGCTTGACCAGGAAATCTTCACAGGGTTCCTGTTAGACCTCTAGGGCAACCGGCCTCTGAAGGCACTTTGACATTTCAAACCACGCCTCTCTTCTGACTCTTTGGGGGTTGCTGCCTAGAGAGCTGTTCTGAGGATTCTCGTAAAAAGATCAGGTTCAGCAGGATAACACATTGATAGCTTAGCGGTGCCTGCCGGGAACAAAGATGGCAGTGGTAGCGCAAATGCCAGGGCTTTGTCAGCCCTAAATTAGATGTTCCAAACAGGAACTATCCTAAGTTGCCATGGAAAGTCTGAGGGGAGGCATTAAAAATATTGCCAAATATCATATTCGAGTTAGGCCTTAAAAAGGGACAGGATTTCAGCATGTGGGTAAGAGGAGCAACCTGGGCAGTGAAGGGCAACAGCATGGGCAAAGGCACAGAAGCAGAGATCCTGGGGGTTTCTGCACCTGTGAGAAGCAGTGCATGCTGTTTCACCTCTAGGTGCAGTAGAGACGCTGCTGGCCCAGGGTCCAGGCCAGCGACGCACACTAGAAATCCAACGTGATGGAAACGACCTGAAAGTCCATCGACAGATGAATGGATAAAGATATGGCGCGTGTACATAGTGGAATGTTACTCAGCCATATAAAAGAATGAAGTTGGGTCGGTTGTAGAGATGTTGATGGACCCAGAGTCTGTCGTACAGAGTGAAGTCAGAAAGAGAAAAGTAAATATCGTGGAATCTAGAAAATGTATGGAATATGTGGAATTCCACAAATACGTGGAATCTAGAAAAACACGTACAGATAGATGAACCTATCGGCAGGGCAGGAATGGAAACACCCATGTAGAGAAGAGATGTGGGGACACTGGTAGGGAAAAGGCAGTGATGAAATCGGGAGATTCGAATTGACATATATACACTACCAGGACCTCCCTGGTGGCTCAGGCAGTAAAGAATCTGTCTGCAATGTGAGACACCCAGGTTCGATCCTTGGGTTAGGAAGATTCCCCTGGAGAAGGGCATGGCAACCCACTCCAGTGTTCTTGCCTGGAGAATTCCATGGACAGAGGAGCCTGGTGGGCTACAGGGTCACAAAGAGTCAGACAGACTGAGTGACTAACACACACACACCACGGGTAAGATAGATGAGTAGTGAAGAGTTGCAATAAAGCACAGGGGGCCTAGCTCCAGGATCTGTAGCGATCCAGGGGGGTTAGGTTGGGGGATGGAGTGGGAGGGAGCTCCAAGAGGGAAGGGATATATTTATATATACCGCTGACTCCCTTTATTATACAACAGAAACACAACATTATAAAGCAACTATACCCCAATAAATTTTTTTAAAAGAAATGCAATGTGAACTGTATGTATAATTTAAATATTTCCAGTTGCCACATTTTTAAAAAGTAAAACTTTTAAAATTCTTTTTTTTTAAGCATTCCATTGTGAACAAATCATTAGAGAGCTTGCTGCAAAATTCAAAAGGCTCCAGATTCATCAGAGTGGAGGAACAGCTGAATTCTGCCAGTTTGCTTGGCAGGTACAAGGGGAACCATAAACTACAGGATAAAAACAGTATGATAAAATGGAACGAAATAAGAGGAAATCCTCAGCGCTCAGGGTCTGATCAGACTGGCCAATAACAGGAGAGGAGATGGAAAGGGGTTGGAAGCAGTGTTATAAGCGTGCTCGTAAGGAATGCAACAATTGCCTGCTTGACCCCTTTATACAGGCAGGAGAAACACGTGGGATTCATTTATTCTGGGAGAATCTGAGTTATCTCTATTAACATCATAGCATTGAAGAGATTTCATAGTTGTTCAGCTGGATTAACTCTTCGTTATCTTTATTTAGGGTTCATCTTTTTTTTAAGTAAATCTCTTTACATTCCAATAGGACATTTACCATGGTGATGGTTATTACTTCCTACACCCTTCCCCCCAACATTTCTCCCTACTATCATCTCTCACACAAAACTACACCACATTTGAAATACCATGAGGAAACTGGCCCAGCTTTAAAGATTATCAGAGACTTAAAATGCTTTAATTAGGTGGCACAACACTGCAGAAAGCACACGCTTGAGAATTAGTCCAAATTGAGTTGAATCCTGGTTCTGCCAGTTGCTAACTGTGAACACTTGGGCTGCTTCCTGAGCCCCAATTAGTCCCAGTTTCATGATCCCTAAAGTGGGTAGGAACATGTCTGCCTTTTAGAGTTTTTGTAAGGATTAAATGAGATGATATATGTAAAATCCCAACACAGGATAACACTAAAGATTCTCAATACTGAGTAGCTCATTCCTGCAATCAGTGAATATTTATTAGGCACCTACTATATGCTAAGCAATGTTTTCAGTGCTGCAGACACAACCATAAACAAAGATAAAGGCTAAGTAATGGTGTTTTATAATATCAACAGTAAGAATTGCCATTAGAATGAACTGTCAATATGTCCAGAAAATAATATGACAATTTCAACCAAAATGCCTGACCTAAAACTGACATAGGCCCTCCAAAGCTGCATGTTTTCCTTAGAGACTATCCTGTCCCACTTCTTTATGACAGCTATGAGAAAACTTAGCTACGGGAAATAAAATGTCACTGACATCTGAGGGTATAAAGATGAGTATGACTGGGCTTCCCCTGGTGATACAGTGGTTGAGAGTCTTGCAGCCAATCCAGGGAACACGGGTTCGATCCCTGGTCCTGGGAGATTCCACATGCTGTGAAGCAACAAAGTCCATGAGCCTCAACTACTGAGCCTGTGCTCTAGAGTCCTCAAGCTGCAACTACTGAAGCCCACATGCCTACTGCCTATGCTCCACAATGAGAAGCCTGCGCACTGCAGAGAAGATTGAGCACAGTCAAAATGAATAATAAATAAAGATGGTAAGACTATATTCTCTATATTGAACCCTGTAATACCACGCCAACATCATAACAAATAGTCATCCTTATTTTATACTATTGGGGATTGCTCATTCATTCATTCATTAAACATCCATTAAAGGGCAATTCAATTTGTTACAGCATTTGCAATCACAAAGCTCAAGGTAAAAAGAGAATACAGACAGGTAAAGGAGCAACCACATTCCAGCATGATACACAATCTACTTCCCCTATGACAAGGGAAGTAGAGGGCCCCTGAAAACACAGGAATATCATTTAACCCAGAACTTAGGGATCATGGAAAGCTTCTGAGAAGTCATGTCCAAACATGGGCTTGAAGAATAAGAATGCTCAGTGTAGAAGGAATAGTATGTGCCAAAATATGAAACTGAAAGAGAATGTGAAATTTCTGAAGGACGGAGTGTAATTTGTTTGCAAGGAGACAAGTGGTCAGAGATGAGTCTGAAAAATAAGCAGGGGTAAGATGGTAATGGACTCTGAAAGCCCTTACAGAGTTTAGAGTTGATCCTAACAAGACTCAAGATGTGGAAGGAAATGATGGTGATGATAATGATGACAAAGGATGGTGGTGGTGGTGGTGGTGATGGTGTGGTTTGGTGATAGCCATTGACATTGCAGGACAAATAAGTGGCAGTAGATGTGAGTGCAGCAATAGAATGAGCATCTTTTGAGCATCAGCAACGAATAAGACTCTGTGATAGGCACTTCCTTAGTTAATACACCTCCACAAGAGTAAGCGTGTAACTTCCTTCACTCTGATTATTGTATTAAGAAAGGATTAGAGGCAGACAAAATTGGAAGAAAGAGAACCAATTAGGAGGCTACCACAGAATTCAAACTCAAGATCATGGTGATCTGGATACTCAACCGAGGAATGGCAGTGAGAGACTTTTGAAAAGAATTTATGTGTAAGACTCGTGATCCTGTAGTATCCTGTGGTTATGACTGAGAATATAAATTCTTACCACCTGATATGATACAGAGAATGTAGGTGATTGTGCTTTATTTTTTTCAAACCCAGACCACACACTTTACGTGTCCTTGTTGATCAAATCTTTATAAGGAATATTACACATTTTTTTCTTTAACAGCCAAATTTAGAAATAAAAAACATTGTCTTTCCAACTTCTGGTTTACAGGATTATGCTTATTGTACATTTTCCCATCAATGGAGAAGAAGCAGAAAGTTTTCCGAGATCCCATGGAGACCCACAGACTGGAAAGAGGTTGACCTAAATCCTTCTTTAAGAATTCTGGCAAATATCTCGCCTTCAGAGCATTGTTATAAGGAGCGACATTAAATTTGCCAATGTAATCACCGTACTGAATGGGGTATATGGGATAGGATGCAATCATAATAGGGTGTAATCATAAAACAACTTGAGTCTTTCTCCTCTGTCCAGCTCAGCTCTTTCTGAATCCCTTACCCACAGCCTGAGACAGTAGTCTAGCTGGCCCCATGGCTTCCCAGTCTCCTCAGGTCAAGAACAATTTCCCTTCCCTCATTAAAACAGCTTATCCAATATAATCACCAAAACTCAATGAAATTCCTTCAAGGGAAAATGTATCCCCTCTTGGTGCCCCCAGCTTCAGACTTAGAGCCTGCAGTGAGGGCATGGGCATGGTCGGCCACCTTCATCCCTCTGCCCCCCTCCTCGACTCCTCCCCACTCCATGTGTTTCTAGAAATGGTTTCTGGCTGTCTGGGCGCTGGCTCAGAGGGAGAGAGGTGAAGAAGGAAAGGGCCCAGTAGGCATAGCGAAAGTGAAAGTCACTCATTTGTGTCTGACTCTGCGACTCCATAGACTATAGAGTCCATGGAATTCTCCAGGCCAGAATACTGGAGTGGGTAGCCTTTCCCTTCTCCAGGGGATCTTCCCAACTCAGGGATCAAACCCAGGTCTCCTGCATTGCAGGCAGATTCTTTACCAGCTGAGGCACAAGGGAAGCCCATACGGACCATTGTAATTTGATATTGGGTCCCCTGGCATGTGGAGCGTGTTCTTCCATGGGTCAGTTTAACAGGTTTTTCAGAAATCCTCCAGCTGGGAAACTTTGCACTGCTCTTCTCCATCTACCCACCCGACATGGACTCCCTGCAGCACAGTCTTTTTGTCTTTTCCAGAAGTCCTTTTGAGAGGAAGTCCTTGGAGCACACATACATGCAGGCGTGTGCATGTGTGACACACACACACACACACACACACACACAGGCTGGCTCCTTACTTCAAGCCAGGAAAACAGGCATCTTTGCCCCATGCAGCTCACTCCCCATGCAGCCAAGCTCACAGCATCACTCAAAGAAGATCCCCTGTGATCTCTGCTCAGTAGGAGTCTTACGCTTTGTAAATTCCAGAGATCACAGGTCAAGCTTTCCAAGAGTTCCCCTTGAAGCTCCTTTCCCTGGGCGTAAGGTGAAGAGAAGCAACACCCAGCCTCCCCCAGCACGGTGGGGGAAAGACACAGCTCTGGCAACTCTCTCCGACCTCCTGTGCGGGCTAGACGTGGACAGACTGTCACCGATGCTGGCAAAACCCCCTGTGCTATCTCAGCGGCATGCTCTTCATCAACAGCGCAGCACTTCATTTTATGACAGCATTTCACTTGGAACCTAATTGCATTTTTCTCACCTTGTGGGGCCTCTGCACAAACTCTGAAACAGGAAGAAATGTACATAAGATGTTATCTTAAGAAAGGATTAGGCACAATTACTGGGAATTCTGAGTATAATAATGTTCTTTCCAATGCTATTCCCTGAATGGGAACCTAGAAAAAAATCATATTCTATATGAATGACCTAAAAGACGACTTAGATAGCTGGGTGCTGGGCCCAGACTTTCAGCAATGACCCAGCACCTTCCCTGCTACATTCCCTGATGTTTCTGTCCAACATTCTGTGTCCTGACTCCTCCTTCTGTTTCCGCTTTGCATCCCACTCACTCCCTTTGTACTTGTTAACTGATCGGAATTCCCTGACTTGCCCCTTCAATATACATCAAGCAATTTAGCTGAGACTCTCACTTGTCTGGAAAGAAAGAATAACTGCCCTAAGCTCAGAGCCCATTTTACTCTAAATTAAAGTAAAAAGGTTACATATGTAGCATGATGTGTGAGACCCAGTGAAAAATATCTCCTTCACCCAGTATCTAAAAGTCTTAAAGATTCATTTTATAAATGTGTCTTAGTCATCACCTCATTTTAAGACTATGTCAAATTAGGTAATACTGATATGCATTTAGCCAGTATACATTTAGGGACAAGTTTGAGGGGAGTAAGATTTTCCCTTTAGCCTATAATTTTATTTTCTCACTTCTATGAATTGATTTTAAAATGCTTTAGCCATTGATGTTGCAGATTTCTGAATTTTTTACAAACAACAAATAATTTTTTAGTATGAGTATGTGCCAAATGGTGTGTGGAACATACTTACATTAAAAAACATGCATTATTTATCTGAAATTTAAGTTTTTCTGGGTGCTGCATTCTAAGTCATTTCAATTGTGTCCGACTCTTTGCAAACCTATGGACTGTAGCCCACCAGGCTCCTCTGTCCAAGAAATTCTCCAGGGAAGAATATTGGAGTGAGTTGCCATGCCATGCTCCAGGAGATCTTCCTGACCCAAGGATCAAACCCACATCTCATAAGTCTCCTGCACTTGCAGGCAGGCTCTTTATCACTAGTGCCACTTGGGCATTTGGTAAATCTGGCATCCCGAGTCCCTGGAGATTCCAGTCTAACTGCCCTCGTAGTCCTCATATGAAATAAGCCCCTGACAAACTCACTGACAAGTTTTAAATGGCAATGATAGATTGGCATAGTTATAGGACAAAGATGGATTCCTTCTCAATTCTGAAGCCACGTGATTGCTAATATCTTTGTTCCAATCTTCCTAAAAAGGAAAAGAAGACTGACTCCAGATTAGCAAATACGGGAAGATGGCACCCCAACACAGTCTTTGCTGTAATTCCATCTCAAGGTTCCCAGAAAGATTCTAAAAATACATGGCATCACTGAAAATATCTTTGGCTGAAAGTAGCAGAAAATGTGAACTCAAACTGGCTCAAATAATAAGGAAATGCCAGAAAGCCTATCATTGGAAGCTCAGAAACATAATGAACCATAAAACCCCAAGTTCTCTCTACCCCTCTGCTCTCCTCAATGTCCACTAGTATTAATAGTTGCCATCTTTTCCAGAAAGGTCTGCTTCCCCTCCTCATAGCAACGTGGTGGCCAGTGCCTATTGGAGCTACACACCTCCCTTTCTACATCCGGCAGGAGAGGAAGAAAAGACTCTCCCAGTCAGGGACCTCCACTCTTAGACTAACCAATACCATCGCAGGAATGCCATGTGCTGATTGCCTTAGAAATCAGGGTTCCTCCTGGAGCAGGGGAAGGGAAAGAGATATAAACAAAAATGGGATTCAACATGAGTTGGGGAGAATGAATGCTAGGCAAGCATCCACTGGAGCTCACTAAAAACTGTCTTAGTTCTTCCTTTTTTTTTTTTTCCAAATAGGCCATTAATTTGATGAGAAAGCTCCCTAAATATCTATATGTAAATTCATTCTGGTTGGTCTGACAAACCCAGTGAAGCAAAGCCAGATGAATTAAGTCTGCCTTTTGGAAAATATACTAATAGCTACATTAGAAATATACATAAACACTTCAAGAATTTAGTATGAAACATTTTTCCTCCAGGACTTAGAAACACGGACATATTCAAAGTCATTCCTGAATCTTCCTTCTATGAAGGATAAAGTAATAATAATAGATTAAATTGTATAAATCCTATTAGTAATATTTCTACATTAGTCTCATTTGGGTCTCACAATATCCTAGAGACAGTTCCACTGTTTTGACAAAGAAACTGAGCCCCACCCTGATTTAGCGACCTGTCCAGGGTCACATTTGGTTACACTGAATGTGAAAATGGAAACAAGAATTCAGTTCATTTTGTCACCCGGGTCATGCAAGGAAGGCATCGTTTTTTACTAACACAAGAGCTCTGGTCTATATGCAACTTCTGTCCCCCACCCCATGGCAATGGAAAATGAGGAAATTGGAGGAGGTGATAATTTTAGAAATGTTATTACATTTGAATTAAAAGTCACTGTACTACATTTTTAGTAGCCTTTACAAAACAGAATATGGCCAAGAATCAAGTCAATAAAAAGGAATACTACACAAAGGCTAAGCTTCTTAATCTATGGCTAAACTTCTTCTTTTCCTCCACTGCCACTATATGAGTTAGAAACATTTTGGTTACACATAGAGACACACACACATACAATTTACAAGTAAATGCTGAATTGGTTTAAGCAGAAAAGGAAATGCCTTGGCTCACAAAACTAAAAAGTCTAGAGTGTCTCAACTTAGAGACACCCTAGAGGCTCAAAGAAAGTCACAAGTGCCTGGTATCTTGTCCTCTCCATTTTGCTTGCCTACATGTATGTAGACTTCAGTCTCAGGCTCTACTTGGTGATACAGCATTAATAGTTGCCATCTTCTCTAGAACAAAATCTCTGAGTATCAACACCATCACAAGGAGAGTGTGCTTCTCTACCAGCACTCTCAGAATTACCTCCTCATGACCCAGTAGCTCTGACACTGAAAGTGAACGTGAAGTTGCTCAGTCGTGTCCGACCTTTTGTGAACCCATGGACTGTAGCCTAGCAGGCTTCTCCATCCATGGGACTTTCCAGGCAAGAATACTGGAGTGGGTCGCCATTTCCTTCTCCAGGCCATCTTCCTGACCCAGGGATCGAACCCAGGTCCCCCGCATTGTAGGCAGATGCTTCACTGTTTGAGCCACCAGGGATACACTCATTTCTGAAGCCGTCATGATAGAAAAAATACAAACCTCTGGTTAGCCACGCTGCAGCTAAATGCCTACCTATGGGGCCAGAGCTTCAGTCAACTCCATTCAAAGTGCAAAGATTAAACAGTGAAGATGTGGTTACCTAGAAGAGAAACAGAGTCCATTTTAAGAAGGAAGGTGATTAGGTGGTCCAGTGGTTAAGACTCAACACTTCTAATGCAGGGAATGTGGGTTCAATCCTTGTTCGGAAGACTAAGATCCCACAATGATGGAATCATTTCAATAAAACTTCTACAAGAAAGTAAAAGAAGAAAATCTATATGACCTTGGCAAAAACAGTGATTTCTTGAAGAAGACCAAAGACATTAACCATAAAATATATAGTATGAAAAGGAATAGGTGAGCTTCTTTTCCAATAAAAACTTTTAAAAAGATAATAACAACTCAAAAAGAAGAAGGGTGACTAGATGCTTGGAGGCAAAAATCAATACATCATCTATTACATTCATGAGCAAAAAAAACTTGAGACTTCTTCAACAACTCGAGAAACTATATCGTACCACTGCCTAACTAGTGTCTTTTCTCAAGTTTATAAAGAAACTGAATTACGCATTTTGACTATTCCCTTTTGGGCAACATTTGTACGGGCAATCTGACTCCGGAACATGACACAAAACCTGAAGTATGGGGTTAGATTTGTACTCAAAGAAGCAGACTAATACACACTGCCATTCTTTTATCTGATGTCTTAAAAGTAATTAACTGACTGGAGGAGACGAAGAGAAGAAAGGGTGAAGCCTCATGCTTCAAAAAGGTTATTGGTGTGAAGAAGAGAAGGACCCTGGTTTACGCTGAATGGCAGAGACATTTGTCTCTGAAGCAGAAATGATCTCACTGATAGATACAGAATCTGATTGTAAGGAGTTTGTAGAACTCTAGCAGAATGGAAAATCAAAAGAAGTGAAAATCAAGCCAAAAAAAAAAAAAAATCCAAAACACTTTCAGAGTTGGTCACCATTTAAGAGTCATTCAAAAAAGCTGCTTTGTCCTCTTAGAACAAACCAGTTCCAGGTTAAAAGACAAGGTCACAATCTCAAAGGCAGCCATCAGTCTGGAACTTTGCAAACAGTGGTCACTCTGGAGATGTTTCAAGTGTCCTTATGTGAGCCTGCATCTTTTCAGCCCATTTTCCAAATGGCTCTAGATTTTATCTTGCTGGGTAAATTGCTTTCTCCCTCTCCTTCACCCTTATTTTCTGCCACAGAAAAAAGAAGAATGAATTCCTACCCTCTGAGGCTTCAGGCTCTGGACTAGAGATTGAACCGAAAAGGAGAAAATTAAATTCTCAAATAGGCACTGTTTACAATAATATAAAAAGAATCAAATGCCAAAGACTATATCTAACAAAAGATATGCAAGAAAACCACTGTTACCAAGTCCAAGCTCCTCTGCTGACCACACAACGGGCCAATGAATCCTAGAGATGAGGTGTTGTTGTAGTGTTAGTCATTCAGTCCTATCCGACTCTTTGTGACCCCATGGACTGTAGCCACCAGGTTCCTCCGTCCATGGGATTCTCCAGGCAAGAATACTTAAGTGGGTTGCCATTCCGTCCTCCAGGGGATCCTCCCCACCCAGGGATCAAAATAGGGTCTACTGCATTGCAGGCAGATTCTTGGCAGATTAGCACCTCAAAATAACCATCTTTTCAGGGTCTGGATGCCAGGTTCTTTACTAGATCAAAGATAGGGAGAGGTGAGGAAGCAAAGCAAAAAGGCCATTATCTTGCAAACATCTCCTAGCATGGCAAGACTCAAGCTGGGAATATGTTAATTTCTTCCTTCCTGCCATCCACAGGTGGACAGGGTTCTGAACAGGCACTTTAACAGTCAGGCAGAGGGGCAGGGTCCTTTTACTCAAGCCATTACTTATGATTGTAATAACAAAAGCCCTGAAAAGAAAGTCAAAGAAACAGTTTCCAGCATGGAGTCAGAATTGGCTTCTTCTCTGCAACACCACCAAATGTTGTTAAGAGAAATTTAATAAGGCTAAATAAGTTGAGTGATATTCCAGGTTCTTAGGTTTTACGTCCCAATGTTGAGAACCTGGCAGTTCTCCACAAGTTGACATGTAAATCTAAAACAATCTATATTAAAATCTAAATCTAAATCTTGGTGCCTTTATTCTTAAGAATTTTACAATTTAGTTTTTTCATTTGCATAGTAAACAAAAGGCCACGACTATCCAAGATAATGATGAAAAGGAAGACCAAAGTTGGAAAACTTATACTGGCAGATGTTAAGACTTATCATCCCAAGACACTATAAGGCTACAGTAATTAACAGTGTAAGTACAGGTACAGCATAAAAAAAAAAAACAGAGTAATGGGATAGAATATGGAAACAGACCCCACATCCATGATCACTCAATTTATGACAAAGATGACATCAAAATGGAATAGAGAAAGAGTGGCATTTTCAATAAATAATGCTTTGGGTACCCATAAAAAAAAGTGAAGTCAGAATTATAACTCAAACCATACACAAAAGTCAGCTTCAGATAGACTGTAAATGAAAATGTGAAAGATAAAATATATATCTTTTAAGAGAAAATGAAGGATAATTTCTTCATGACTTTGAGATAAATCTCTTAAACAGGACAAAATACACTAAACATAAGGAAGAAATTGATAAATTGAATGCTCTTTAAATTAAGAGGGCTTCTCTGGTGGCTCAGATGGTAAAGAATCTGCCTGCCAATGCAGGAGACCCAGATTCAATCCCTGGGTCAGGAAGATTCCCTGGAGAAGGAAATGGCAACCCACTCTGAAGGAGGAAACAGACAGAACAGGCTCCATCTTGAAAGCAGGACTCCATCTTGGGCCGGACTGTGGACTTGGAGCTATATGCCCAGTATTTATGGAAACGACATACCAACTGGAAAACCAGACCCCACCCCCCCATGGAAGAGCCCCAGGGCTCGTATCTAGACTCTCCATCGCCTAAAAGAATACATGAATTATCTGTGTAACCAAACAGAATTATAAATTCTATTATGGTTATTGGGGTATGACCACAGGCCTATTGATAATTGTCCACTGTTAACTACCTAGGCTTAAGGAATATGAATCACGGGTTTAAGGCATATGAATCACAGGTTAACTTTGATTGTATCTTTCTTTTCCTTTGTTCAGACTAGTTTCGGAGAATTTGGGGAAGTGGGTTTGAACATGTATACTTACGGTATATAAGGTTCTCACAAAAACTGGTTGAGGTCCTTGGCTAAGAGGAGACTAGGCCTTGGGCCCGCCAGTGTAATAAACTGTACTTCACTTTCTGCATCGTCCTTCTGAGTGAGTTTGTCTCCCGGAATGCGTGGCTACAACAACTTCAGTATTCTTGCCTGGAGAATAATTAAATTTCTTAAATTAAGAAATTCTGCTCACCAAAAGACACCATTAGAACAGTGAACAGTCAAGGCACAGAGTGGGAAGAAATATTATATATATATATGATATATATATTTATTTTATATATAGTATATAAAATATATATGATATATACACACATGCACACATATATATATATATATATCCTATAAAGGACTCACATCCATGATACATAACAAATGTTTGCAAGAAAAAGACAGATAACCTAATAGAAAAATGGACAAAAATAATTTAACAGGCACACCGCAGAAGAGATTATCCAAATAGCCCATATATATATGAAGGGATGCTCAACTTCATTAATCATCAAAAAAAGCAATTAAAATCTCAGTGTGGCTAAAATGAAAAACACTGAAAATGCCAAGTGTTGCCAAGGGTATCGAGTATTCAGAACTCATACACTGCTAGTGAGATGATACATTGATATAACCACTTTTAAAAAATTAAATATGTGCCTATCCGGTGATCCAGCAATTACATCCCTATATAGAAAGCCAACAAAAATGAATACACATATTCACTGAAAGACATGAACAGGAGCATGATTTATTACTGCCACAAACTAGAAAACACCCATCCATAGCAGAATTCACACAGTGGAAAATTGTGTTATGGTGTTAGCTGTTAGTGTAGGTATTATGTTTGTGGGGTTAGTGACAACCGAAAAGGAGTCTAAGGGAAGTTTCTGGGATGCTAGTGAAATGTGTACTTTTGATCTGGGTGTGCTGATTATATTCATTATAATCATGAATATATAATTCTATGTTCACTTGGTTAAAAATTCACCTAGAATCTATGCAATTTTCCATGTATAGTTATATTTCACAAAGAAGTTATTTCATACTGGGGATGAACAGGGAAAGAATGAAAAGGGAGAATTGCCTACAAATGCTCAGGGAATAAATGAATTGAGACAAGTCCAATATTAGTCACTTTCTTCTGCCAATTGGACATGACTTCATGTGACATGCCAGGCAGAGAGCAGCCCCATCTAGAGGTGATTCAAACACCAATACCAAACTATGATGATGCTCACAAATGCAGAATTCCAGCACTCTTTCTTGTTTGAAGAAGACAGAAGACAATGTTTTCCCAGCCTGGGAAAGAAAACCATTCTGCTAACATGTTGTTTTTGGTTTAGCAGGCAGGTCCTATCTATTCAGTGACCTCATCCAATCTTGTGGTTTTAAATGACATCTAAATGCTGATGATTCCAAAATATAGAAACCCACCTCAGACCTCTCCACTCAACTTCAGAATTATATAGCTTAAATCATACAAAATTGCCATTTTTATGGATCAAAAAGTGGGTGACTTTAGGTAGATCAACTGCGCAATATATATTTCTAATAAGTATCTCTAATATAGCTTATCCAAAACCAAATCTTCCCCTCCTGTATCTGTCTATCTCAATACATGGTAATCCTATTATTCCTTCACTCTAGCTAAAAACCTGGAGTCATCATTGACTCCTCTCTACCTCTAAAACCATGTGTCAAATTCATCAAGTCAATCCTGCCAGGCCTGCCTTTGAAATATATCCAGAATCAGATAACTTCTCCCCACCTTCACAATATCACCTTGATCTGCTGCTGCTGCTGCTAAGTCACTTCAGTCGTGTCCGACTCTGTGCGACCCCACACACGGCAGCCCACCAGGCTCCCCCATCCCTGGCATTCTCTAGGCAAGAACACTGGAGTGGGTTGCCATTTCCTTCTCCAATGCATGAAAGTGAAAAGTGAAAGGGAAGTGACTCAGTCAAGTCCGACTCTTTGCGACCCCATGGACTGCAGCCTACCAGGCTAGGTAGGAAATCCGCCCATGGGATTTTCCAGGCAAGAGTACTGGAGTGGGTCGCCATTGCCTTCTCCTTAGTCTAAGGTGCCATTATTGACTACATGACTTTTTGCAATAATTCTCTCCTCAGGCACCCTTCTCCCTCAGCCCCCATTTTAATTCATCCCAGCATCCAGAGTCACCCTTTCAAATGTTAACTCAGATTACATCACTATTCTGCTAAAAATTCTCCCGTAGTTTCCCATCTGCTTCTGAGTAAAGACCAAAGTCCTATAGCTGCCCCAAAAGCCCTATATCATTGGGTTCTCCCATCACCTCTCCAATTCAGACTCCTCCCACTCCACTCCTTGTTCATTCCGCTCCAGACACCCTGGTCTTGTTGCTGGTCCTCCAATATTTCAAGCACACTCCCACCACAGGGCTATCTGCTGCTCCTTTTGCTGGAAACATTACAGATATTCTTAATACTTACACTTTCCTCTCCTTCAGTTCTGTACTTTTCATTGGAACCTTTCCTAATAACCGTATTTAAAATTAAAAATCACCTAACAGGCACTTTTTACCACTTCCATGCTCTCCAGTCCTTCACAGCACTTATCATCATCTAACATAAAGAGGCCCTAGTAATAAAGAAAGTGATGATAGACATTCAGACACGTCCAGCTCTTTACAACCCCACAGATTGTGGTCCAGCAGACTCCTCTGTCCATGGAATTCTCCAGGCAAGAATGCTGGAGTAGGTAGCCATTCCCTTCTCCAGGGGATATTCCCAAACCTGGGTCTCCTGCCTTGCAGGAAGATTCTTTACGGTCTGAGATACCAGGGAAGCACCTGCCTGCCAATGCAGGAGATATAAGACACATAGGTTTGATCCCTGAGATGTGAAGATCCCCTAGAGGAGGGCATGGCAACCCACTCCACTATTCATGCCTGGGAAATCCCTTGGATAGAGGAGCCTGGTGGTCTATGGTCCATAGGGTCACAGAGAGTTGGACACAACTGAAGCAGCTTAGCACACACATATGCAACATACTTTATATTTTATTTATCTATTATTTTATTATAAACATATTAGAATATGTTTCATAAAGACATAGAGTTGTTTTGTTTTCTGCTGTTTCCACTGTCAGAAACAGTGCTTGGCACATAGTATACATGAAATTAACATTCAGTAAATAAATGAATAATGAAAGAAGGGAAAAATGCCCATCAGGGACCCAGAATTCTTCCACCTGCCCACTCCACTACCCTTAGGAGGTGGCCCTTTTCCTTATGACCCAAGACGGCTGCCCAGTCTCTGACGTCACATCCACATTCTAAGCAGCAGGACTGAGGAACGAGGAAGAAAGGCATGCCCTCTTTATTTTACAGAGACTTCCCAGAAGTCCACATTTTATGTCTGTTTCTATCTCATCATTCATAACTTAGGCCGTGCTTTCACAACCTCGGCATCATTGACATTTTGGGAAAGGCAATTCTTTGCTATAGAGAGAGAGACTGTCTGATACATTGTAGGACGTCTAGCAGTGTCTCTACTAGCATCCCACCAGACACCAGTGGAACATGCTCCTCACACTACCTCCAAGTTGTAACAACTAAAACATCCCCACGTATTGCCAAATTTCCTACAGAAGGAGGGATATGCCTCATTGAGAACCACTGATCTCAATAGCAAATATCAGATGGTAAAGTTGAAATTCTGTACTTTGAGATACAGCAGGAGAATGGATGTTTGTTAAGTATCTAGCAGTCTCCACCGAGAATACTCCTCCCCAGAAGCAAGCACTTCGGTCACTTTTTTGAGATAATTTCAGAAATATTCAATGCATACAAAACTGGCTTATTTACATATAGTGTAGCTTCTGTCATACTAAGCTATGCCTTGTTTTTCTTTCTCCCAACAAGGCAATTTTTTTTCTGGGATAGAATATGACCTTTCTACTTATAGATTCTAGTTTTCTTTTATTCCTGAAAAGGTCTCTCAAATTCTAAAATTTCAATTTTAAAAATCATCTTTACATTTCAGTTCTGCTTCCTTATTTATCTTCATTGTTAATACCAGCTATGGGTATTTTAGACTTTCTTTCTTCGATATCTATTATTTGGTCCTAATCTTTTTTAAAAAAACGCTCCTGGTATTTTACATTTTTTCCTGCGTCTTACATTCGCCAGTGTCTTCCCTTTATAGTGCTGCCTTCAGTCCTTTGTTTAACTTAACTTCTCTCCTCCATCTCTTCCCAAAGCTCTGTCAGGTCACAGAGCATCACCTTTTTGAACCATCTCACCTTTTTGAACCTTGTTTTCTGGAGGCAATTACTTCATTATATTATTTTTTATTAATGATGATATGTTTCATGATAATTTTTGTTACTCTTTGACAGTATTTTTCTGGTGAACATTCTTTATCTGCCGTTATTTGTTTCCATTCCTTTTCTGTCTTCTTCTAATGTCTTAATATAAACATCCTGTGATCATTCTCTTTTCACCGTTACTCATAAGCGAGTTGAGTCTTGCGTGCATGCATGCTGAGTCACCTCACTTGCGTCTGACTCTTTGCGACCCCATGGACTGTAACCCATCAGGCTTCTCTGTCCATGGGATTCTTCAGGCAAGAATACTGGAAAGGGCTGTCATGCCCTCCTCCAGTGGATTTTCTGAGCCCAGAGATCGAACCCACGTCTCTTATGTCTCCTGCATTGGCAGGTGGGTTCTTTACCACTAGCACCACCTGGGAAGCCTGAAATGAGTCTTAACTAAATTAAATATTTGTAGAAAATATCTCATCCACATTCCAGGCGACAGTAGGGAGGACAGGAGTTTTCTCCAGCTTTTTGTATTTTTCTAACAGAGACTTTCCAGAATTCCCTCCCCAAATATTTTCTATATTTTTCTATAAATATTGCAAATATTTTTCTATAAAAATATTTATAGAAAATGCCACCAAGGACTAGAAGCCAAACTGGAAAGATTCCTCTTTGTTATATGAAGCTGTGAGTGGAATTAAACAGTTTTCGACTTTTCCTTCCCTCAATCAGCAGTGACCCACAGCCGTCTGATCTTCTCACAATACAGATTCTCTCTCCTCACCCTGCCTCATCTGCAGTTTGCTTCCTGTCGCTATGTCTTGTCTGTGTAATTTCTCATTCAGTCCTGCCTGTGATTCTCTTTATCAATGAGGCTTGGCAAATTCCCTGTAACTAGTCCTGACATATTCTCTCTGCCCAAAACAAGAATAAGACCAAGACCCACAGCTACTACTAACATTTATTCTCTTTTCTTCTTATTGCCATGGAACCAAACTTGGATCTGCTCGCCTGACACGCAGCAAAAGCCAGTCTACTGACACCAGGCTGTGGTGAAGGAAAGTACAGGATTTATGGCAAGGTGCCTACCGTGTAGCCAAGGAAAGAGAACAGGCAGCACATACCCAGCTCCCCAGTAGCTTTCAGGGAAGGGTTTTTAAAGGCAGCATTAGGGATGAGGATTGTAGAGTGCCTTTTCAGCTTGTGGACATTCTTCTAATTGATTGGTAGTGAGGTCAGTTCAGTAGCTCAGTCGTGTCCGACTCTTTGCGACCCCATGAACCGCAGCACGCCAGGCCTCCCTGCTTATCACCAACTCCCAGAGTCCACCCAAACCCATGTCCATTGAGTCGATGATGCCATCTAACCATCTCATCCTCCGTTGTCCCCTTCTCCTCCTGCCCTCAATCTTGGTGGTGAGGTAACCAGATGGTATTTTGGGAGTCAACATCATCAACTTTATGGTTCCAACCAGTCTGAGGTCTGCATGCTGGTCATCAGCATGCAATTAACTTCTTCCACCTGATGGGAGTTTCAGTATCTGCAACACAACACAAGGATATGGCTCAGGATATTAACTGTAGCCTCTGAGGAGGAATTAAAGAGCCATTACTTTGTTTTATGGTTAAACTGTTAGGATTTTGCCTTGCTTGACTATTTTTCTTCGTTTCTGCATTTTCTCACTTCCCTGATTAAATTTGCTTTTTTGGAATTTGAGGAAGGCCTAGGAAGCTTAAGTTTTTCTATAATTAAGAGTCAGGGGACACAGAAGTCTGTCCCTGGGAGGCCCCACAGGGTACTGGCCAGTTTCAAATTTCAGAACTTCTCTATCATTAGAGAGAGCAATGTGGGTGTTTAGTCACTCAGTCATGTCTGACTCTTTGTGACTTCATGGACTGTAGCCTGCCAGGCTCCTCCGTCCATGAAATTTTCCAGGCAAGAATACTGGAGTGGGTTGCCATTTCCTTCTCCAGGGGATCTTCTCGATACAGGGATTGAACTGGGTCTTCTGCATGACAGGGAGTCTCCTCCATTGCAGGAGGATTGTTTACAACTAAGCCACCAGGCTAAACTGCTAAAAGATTCCTTTTCTGGACTTCTTTGCAGCTATATGTGACATACAATCAGGTTCTAATGGAAATCTTTGGGAGAGAATTCTGGAAAGTCTCTATTTAAAAAATACAAAAAGCTGGAGAAGACTCTTGTCCTCCCTACTGTTGCCTGGAATGTGGATGTGATGACTGACGCTCCAGCAAACTCTTGCATCATGAAGTTACCATAAAGATGGAAGCTACACACCAGAAAGCTGGCCCAAAAAGCAGAAACTTGGCTTTTTTTTTTAATAGTGGAGCCACTGCACCAGCTTTGGACAGCAAACCTCTAGACTTCTCTTATGTGAGAGAAAACCAGACTTCTGTTATTTCAGATGTTCTGTTAGATGCACTTGAACTTAATCCTAACTAAAACAGCAAAGCCTTGGCCCTAAGGGTGTATTACTGATTTGAAAAACTCCTCTGTGAGACTTGGAAGATCAGCAGCCAAAGACATCCTCTCTTGATGGAAGAACCACTATTTGACTTTCCTTCTGACATCTCTTCCTCAAATATAGTCTGGAGTTATAAATGTCTCCTAGTGTTCTTTAAGACAGAATACGAGTTTCTCAATTTTGAGTATTCTTTTTTCTTAAATTCAAGAATAGATAGTTGGAATGCTTCTCTGTTCTACTGCTTTAAAACTGGAAGGAGGAGATTTTTTTTAAGATAGGGAAGAAATAGTTTGAAACAGCAAAAGGAAATATGAAGGGCACAATCTCTGCTTCCAGGCTCTGATTTATGAGAGATACAAGCTTCACACAGGAAGCCTGCAGTGCAAATGATATCATCAAGGGACAGCTTGTTTTTTATGGTAAAAATACAGCACTCAGAGACGTAGAGGATATAGAGCTATTGACTAAATGATAACCTGAGAGTTCCAAAGGTTGAAAGGACAAGGGGGCGCATTGGGTGGTCAGGATTATATGGTCATTAGGGGTCAGGGTGATAATAGGTGAGCTGGGAAACAGCTTTCCTGGTGACAGGAAAACTGGTAAGTTTCCTAATAGTAGCCTCCAGAGGAAGGCAGACTCATCCTTTCAGACTACATGTGAGGACAGATAGATATTTGTTGTCCAGTCCAACTTTGCAACCATGCAGCACGCCAGGCTCCCCTGTCCTTCACTCTCTCCTGGAGTTTGCTCAAGCTCATGTCCATTGAGTCAGTGATGTTTCTTGCATCTCCTGCATTGGCAGGCAGATTCTTTGGGCTTCCCAGGTGGCTCGGTGGTAAAGAATCCACTTATCAAAGCAGGAGAAGCAAGAGGCACAGGTTCAAATCCTGTGTCGGGAAGAGGCCCTGGAGGAGGAAATGTCATCCAATTCCAGTATTCTTGCCTGGAAAAGCCCATAGACAGAGGAGTCTGATGGGCTACAGTCCATGGGATTGCAAAAAGTCGGACACAACTGAGCACCCATTCACTGACTTGCACACAGGCTCACCTGGGAAGCCTTACAATATCCTCAGAGCCTTGATATTCAATACCATCAGTCTTGCATCACCTAAAATTTACAGAAATTTTCCCTCTACTCCCTTCCATTGTATTCAAAGATACTTAACATAATTGCAACAGTTAGATGTGGGGGGAGGGGCGGGGAGGAGCAGGGAAGCCTGGAAGAAAAGTGCAGTGTAGGCAGGTTTTTCCACTTCAACACAACCTCTCCTGAAGGAAGGAAACAGCTGGGGGACCTGGGGTGGGGTGGGGTAAAAGGGGGTAGTGAAAGGTGGAAATAGAAAAACACAAATGATTATGCCAAATACTATCCTACTCCCAAAGCACGCTCTTTCTTTGATTCTCTGCACAAGCTAACCACCCCCTTTTCTCTGCTGTGACCACAGCCAAAACCCTGCTTTCATGTCAGCAGAGTAGCGATGCCTTCTTGGGGAAAAGGAGGGGCGCTCAGAACCTCTCAGCCCGGAGACATCCCCCCACCCTCCACTGCTCTTGTTCCTCATAGACTCCTTTTGACCCTCATTCTATAAAAGTAAGGTTCTTAAAATGCTTTTCAAGGAAGGTCTTATCCACAACTTCAAAACAGAAAACATACAGGGTGTTAGTGTTCTGGCTGAAGCAGAGGCAGGGCCCCTGAGCTCTGTGTTCTCAGCTTCCCCCTGGCCCTGCCATCCTGGCCTGACCACTCCCCTACACACACACACACACAGACACACACACACACAGACACACTCACACACACACTCACACAAATACACTCACTCACTCACACACTCACACACACACTCACACTCATACACTCACACTCACTCACTCACTCTCATCTCTCCGAAAAACCCTGGACTAGGGTGACCTACCCATCCCAGTTTGCCCAGGACTTCTCGGTTTAGCACAGAAAGTCCCACAGCTCAGGAACCCCCTGTTTCCCGCAAACCGGGATGGTTGGTCATTAACTCTAAATGGTTTTAAAAATGATGGTTTTAAAAGCACTGATTTTAAAAAACTCATTGTCCTTGTCAAAATATAAGCATTTCTAGTAAAGGCAACATTTTAAGCCATGGTTGGTCATTGCCAGCTTAGCGTGAGTTAGTTCATCTGCTACTTTCAAGCAGCAGCCAGGTGAAGAATGGGATTTGACAATGAAAAGGACGAGTATGGCTGCCCTTAAGTATGCCCTATCAGTGTTCTTGTCAAAGTCAAATTCACTCACCCAGTTTCCACAGGAATACCCTAGTAGAGCACCCCAAAGCTGCACCCACTCCATGCCCAAGCAGTGTCTTCCTTCCCCAGATGAGGAAATATGCAGTCAAGGCTGCAGCACAGACTAAAACTAAGGGCCCACGTGGGGATCGAGCCCTGACGTCTATTAGAGTAGCTCTGAAGCCAGACCTAACCAGCCAGAGTGAAGCCTGTATAATGGGCTTGGAAAAGCTTTCAGGCACCAGAGTCTCTCACAACAGTGGGGACCAAAGCCTGAACCAGAGAAGGAGCGCCCGAAGGAGAAAGGGACCAGTCAAACGTGTCCAGATGATCCCCTTTGTTGGCAAAGCTGTCCAGATGCTCATGCAGTGTTAATTAAGCCCAATTCTAATTAATCTGTGACCTTATTCAAACCAACGCCTTATTCAAACCTCTAACGCCTCTCCAGATTCATCTGTCCTTTCCCTCTAAGAAGAGTCGGAGGGTTTGTTTTCATTATTGAGTTTAACTGAAAGATGACTGAGCCACAGTCTTTCATAAACAGGGAAATGCCCACCAATAGAACTCATAGACCAGAGGGGTGGCAGGGAGGCAGCAGAGACATAACTTCTACAGTCTGTATACTGATGAGGGGCTGGGTCCAGCCTGGACCACTTCAAAGCTAACCCATCAGACCTCACACATTAAAAAATTGAAAGCAGCATGTTGTGTTTAGAACAGCTGCGCTCAGTGTGGCATCTTTGAGACCGTGGAGAGATGGGCTGAGAGCATAAAGGGATATGAGAGAGGAGCGGCACAGACAAGGAAGCAGCAGTGAAAGGGTTAAGATCCAGCCTCTGTCCTCAAACCCAGAGCTTCCTACTCGCACGCCAGGGCACTCTGTGTGCTACTAGTGACTCGCAGGTGTTTCTGAAGGAGGAAACAGAACAGGCTCTATCTTGAAAGCAGGACTCCATCTTGGGCCAGACTGTGGACTTTGAACAATATACCCGGTATCTATGGAAATGACAGACCAACTGGAAAACCAGACCCCCGGAAGGGAGAGCCCCAGGGCTCTCCATTGCCTAAAAGAATAGTCCTAATTATCTGTGTAACCGAATAGAATCATACATTCTATTATGCTTATTGAGGTGTGACCACAAGTCTATTGATAATTGTCCACTGTTAACTACCTAGGCTTAAGGCATATGAATCATGGGTTAACTTTGATTGTATCTTTCTTTTTCCTTTGTTCAGACTAGTTTCAGGGAATTTGGGGAGGTAGATTTGTGCACGTACACTTAGGGTATATAAGGTTTTCACAAAAACTGGTTGGTGTCCTTGGCTAACAGGAGACTCCGCCTTGGGCCCGCCGGTGCAATAAACTGTACTCCACTATCTGCATTGTCCTTCTGAGTGAGTTTGTTTCCCGGAACACACGGCTACAACATTTCCAGATGTTGAGCCCCTCTGCACTGGTTGAGGCTTGGGGGAACGGGAGATAGCACTCAGCAACCTCCAGCTGGGAGCAGCCTTCCTCATGTCCCCACTAGGCTGTAGGAATATAACGATCCTTACCCGTGCTGTGTTTAAAGAAGGTCGACAGTATTTAACATGTTGGAAAGCACTGATGTAAATCCATTCGTGTGTGTGTGTGCTCAGTGGCTCAGTCACATCTGACTCTGTGGCGGTACTGCAGCCCACCAGGCTACTCTATCCATGGGATTTTACAGGCAAGACTACTGGAACACATTGCCATCTCCTCCAGGAATCCACTTGTGACCCCCATCTAATTCTGAAACAACTATGTTTCTTTTCTATCAGAACAAATACCCTATCAACCACAATTTACCAACACGGTACAGAAAAGGCAGGCTGCCCTTTGCATCACTACACCTTTATTTTATCAGTCTAGGATATATCAGGATGATCTGTTTTTCAAAGGTTTGTTTTCGAAATTTGAATGCACTTGGGTGGATGTTAGTATGTTACTCTCCCCCAAAGCTTCTAACTCAAACATTTCTCTAGCTTCCTATTGTTTTTAGAGTAAACATCAAAGTCCTTACCAGGACTACAGGACCTTCCAGGATCTGGCTTCTTTGGAGCAGCAGTCTTAATTGCTCATGACTGACCAACTCTAGGGCTTTCCAGATGGTGTTAGTGGTAAAAAAAACCTGCCTGCCAATTTAGGAGACGTAAGAGACACAAGTTCAATCCCTGGGTCAGGAAGGTCCCCTGGAGAAGGGCATGGAAAACCACTCTAGTATTCTTGCCTGGAAAATTCCATGGACAGAGGAGCCAGGAGGGCAATAGTTCATAGGGTTGTACTGGACACAACTGAAGTGACTTAGCACACATGTACCACCTACTCTAAGTAAACTGAGAACCTCTGAGAAAGTCAGAAGGTCCCCGTAGAACCTCTAGAAGGGATTGCAGTCCTGCAGACAGCTTCCAATTAGCCCCCTGAGACCCATTTTGGATATCTTACTTCTAGAACTGTAAGAGAGTTATTAAGCTTGTGTGGCTTTGAGCCACTAAGTTGGTGGGAATCTGTTAAACAGCCATAGGAATGATCACACTCCTGCAGTAGCACACGCTGTTCTTGCCTGGAGCACCCACCCTCAACTCCTGTTCCTTCACAGCTGAGCTTATGTAGGCCTTTCTCATAGAGACTGCCTCTAAGCTCCCAGACCAGGTCAGGCTCCCCACCCGCCATGTCCTTTCTCGTTCCTTGCTTCACTCCTTGATTGCATTCCTAGCCTGCCATTCATTCACTGCATTCAGGAACCTTTACTGAACTTGTTTGTGTGCCTATGTGTGCTTGGTCGTGTCTAACTCTTTGCGACCCTGTGGACTGCAGCCCACCAGGCTTCTCTGTCCATGGGATTCTCCAGGCAAGAATACTGGAATGGGTTGCCATGCCCTCATCTGGGGGATCTTCCTGACCCAGGGATGGAACCGGTGTCTCCTGGGTCTCCTGCATTGCAAAAGGATTCTTTACCGCTGAGCCACCAGGGAAGCCTGAACTTATTTACTACGAGCAACCATTTCCAGGACACCAGAAAGAAAAGTGAAGGACCTCCTGCTCTTTTAGAGTGACAGGTTCACCCTTCACTTCATTCAATCCTCACATACCCTGTGAAAGAAATCAGTTCCTGCAGGTTGACATTCGGCCAAGCCTGCTTGGACCCTGCTCTGAGCTCCAATCAGATGGAGGGAGGAGGCTGTCAAGGACGTTATCAGTTGGCATTTTCCAAATGCTAATCTGACAGGGATATGAAATCCTGACCTTCTCTTCAAGAAACGTTGACTTTTTTTTTTTTCTGACAAAAGGAATATTTTGCCATCTAGTCCTTCAGTGTCTGGATCAGAGGACCCTAAGCTCTTGCTGGAACTTTTCTCTAGCTGTTGGCAGCTGCCTCTCCACCAAATGGAGATACAGAATGGTCTTTTTGCCCTTCCTTCTCCTCCATCCCCCTTCCTTGCCTACCTGTGCCCTTCACAGTTCCAAGGCAGAAAGTTTTGACCAGCGCCTAAAAGCATCTCCCAGAGGTGGAGAACCACCTCCATGCACACTGGGGTGCTGCCCACTTCTGTAAGGGGCCTGAAGGTAAACCGTTAGCAAAGAGGAGAAAGATCCAGCGGCAGGCAGGCACCACTTGGGTGCTTCACTACTAATGGTGCTTTCCCAGAGATGGTGATGCACGCCAGCAAGGGATGAGGCACTTCAGAATAACTGGATTCTGTGAGCTTGCTCAGGCTGCTGAGGACTGGGACAGAAGAGAAAGCCCAGTTCTAAAAGCTGTCCTCCAAGTATCTGGAATGGCCTATTTGGGGGAAGATTTATATCTAGATATTAAAGATACAGTGTGAAAAAGAGACTCCATCACTTTTTACAAGGCCCCTTTAAATCCAGAAAGAGAAGCCCCATCGATCAAGAAATTCTCCTCATTAGTCACTTTCTGACCTCTTGCCTCTGGCTTACTCTAGGCTGCCAGTGGAGACGTAGGGCCACAATTAATAAAACATCATTACAGATACAGACCACATCCACAGTGGGCACGATGAGGATTCACACAGAAGCACATGCGCACACCCTGCCCCTTGACATCTCTAGACTCCTGTCTCAGGAACATTCCATTTCTCAAAATTAATCCAAATGAGAATGTAAACCCACTACTAGTTCATATGTATCTGAAGTCAGCCCTCTGAGGGCTGAGATCCAGAAGACATCAGCTGAATATGATTAACGAGAAACAGCACAATGTGTAAAGAGCCTGGGCTCTGAAATCAGACAGAACTAGGTCTGAACTGGGCTCTTCCACTCACTAGCTGTGTGACCTTGGGTGAACTGCCTCACTTCTCTGGGCCCTGGCTTTCTAATCACTGAAATGGGGATGATATGCATAGCCCTGATGAAGTTTAGAGAAAATGTGTTTAAAACACATATCCCTGTACTGTCACTTAACAGACAGGAGTGCTATTATTGGTAATAAAGAGTATTGGTTATAAATTAGCATAAAATGTGTCTTATCCCTCTCGGTCCTGCCTTTTCTCTCTCTCCTTCCCTAAAGTCATACCTATCACAGTTCTACTGCTCTTTTTTCCTTTGGATGCCTACATGACCAGTCGGTCTCTCAAAAAAGAATTTATCAGCTGAGACCAGGTGCTGAGCCATAAACTAGGTCATGTTGGAGACACCATTATTACTGTTGTCAGCGATAACTGATTTCAGCTTTTGGACATAAATTTGGCGATTTTGTGTTCCACTGCCATCAGGGAGCAATCTTACCATAGGGATCCTTCCCTCCCTGATGGAAACACTTGGCGGAAGTGGGAGGGAATCTCTATAACGCAAGGCACAGAACAGAACAGCTGGAAGTGGCCTCCCTAATTTGCAGCTTCCTGTATTATAACAGGTTTGAGGCAGATTATGACAGCAGAAAGGGTACACGCAGGGACAGAGTGGCAGGCAGCACTTCCTCGGATGGAAGCTTCTGGAGGCTTCCAGATGCAGCTGCTCCCTTTAACCTGCATGTTCATAGCAGCTCCAGGGTACCCTTCCCCGGACTCCCAGGGCCATATATCAATGTCAGTTTGGCTGCCAAGTCCAGCTCTACAGAAGCACCTGGGAAAGGCCAGGCAGCTAAGGCGAGCAGGGGGATCAAGGGGGAAAGACAGCTGCACTGGGGGCCGAGGGACTGGGGTCTGGCTCCCGTCCTGTAGCCACTTGAACTTCTAGCAAGTCCTCGTCCCCCTAAGGGTGAGTTTCCTGTCAGCCAAGAGGCTGGCTTGCATCTGCCCACTTCCTATACGAGGAACGCTGTCAGGGCTGCTCACTTTGCTCACCTGTACTTCCTGCTGCTGCTGCTGCTGCTCAGTCACTTCAGTCATGTCCAACTCTGTGTGACCCCACAGATGGCAGCCCACCAGGCTCCTCTCTCTCTGGGATTCTCCAGGCAAGAACACTGGAGTGGGTTGCCATTTCCTTGTCCAATGCATGAAAGTGAAAAGTGAAAGTGAAGTTGCTCAGTTGTGCCTGACTCTTAGCGACTCCCATGGACTGCAGCCCACCAGGCTCCTCTGCCTATGGGATTTGCCAGGCAAGAACACTGGAGTGGGGTGCCACCGCCTTCTCCAACCTGTACTTTCTACTTCTACTCTATATACATATTTTTGAGGGGAGAAAGATATAATTTCTGAGGTTTCTCTGATTGTACTGCTCAGACCTCGTCCACTTCTAAACCAGTCAGCAATATCTGTGTGTTTGTGTATGTGTGTGTATGCATGTGTGCGTTCATGTACACTCAGTTGATTCAGTCGCGTGACTCTTTTTGACCCTATGGACTGTAGCCCACAATGCTCCTCTGTCCATGGAATTCTCTAGGCAAGAACACTGGAGTGAGTGAGTTGCCATGCCCTCCTCCAGAAGATCTTCCCAACCCAGGGACTGAACCTGAATCTCCCGCATTGCAGGAGGGTTCTTCACCCATTGAGCCACCTGGGAAGACTACACACACACACACACACACACACACACACACACACACACACACACACACACACACACACACACACACACACACACACACACACACACACACACACACACACACACACACACACACACACACACACACACACACACACACACACACACACACACACACACACACACACACACACACACACACACACACACACACACACACACACGTGCCCACATGAAGTTGTGAAATAATAACTGAAACACTAAGCTCATACTAACTGGGCATCTCCTCTGTGCCAAGCATGGTGTTACATGCTTTGCATTTATTATCACATTTAATCCTGCCAAAAACACTGAGAAAAGTTGATTGAACACACCTGCTGCTGACCGCCCAGCATTCATTTCCCTCTGCCTCCTGGTAACAGTGCTCTGAATTTCCCTTGAGAAACCACGCCTCCTTGCCATCTTCCCTCATGTGATTCTGTGGCACTGGCTTCAGCCCCAGGTCTGAAAGTTGATCTTGACTGACTTCATCACCGGTATTTGCTCCCCACCACCACCATCACAGAGACTGGTTCACAGGCAGATGAGATCTGTGCAGTACAGTCAGAAGAAACCTCAGGAACTTGCCAGGAATGTGGAGACATGGTGCCCTTCTTCCCTGTAGGACTTGAACATGGAGCATATGGTCTCATTACATGTTGTAAGCCATTCTGGACACTTAAGGGGATATACTTCCAAGATGAAAGCCAATGCTGAAGACATAGAGGTGAGAAATAAAGAGAGAAAACCAGGGCTTTGAGATGCTAGATCAAACCTTGCCTGAAACTACATTTACTCTTGCAATTTATTGTTTAAATAATTTTATTTGAATTTTTCTGTTTCATGCAACCAAAGATATATTTATCAATGTAGGCAGGTGTCATTGTTCTCCCATTTTATACATTAGAAAACCAAGGCTTAATGGAGCTAAGCAACTTACCCTCAGCCATACAGCAAGTACATCACAGAAACATCATCTGAACCCAGGTCCATTTGTGTTCTCTGTCTCCAAAGAGATTAGACTTATTCCCAAAACTGAGCAAAATTATCTGCACAGAAGAAGTACTTAGTATTGTTTAAGTGAATGAATGAAGAATGAATAATTCCCCTTAAGGAAAACATTAGCAAGGTGAAAGATAAGGACCTCTGAACTGGGAACTTGGGAATCTAATTTCTGACCTGGAGTTCTTCACTTACTAATTATGAGACCTTGAAAAAGTCATTTATAAAATCTAATCTTTATGCTCCACATGCTAAAGCTGAAATGATGAGATTAGATCCTCTGCATAGGACCTAAGGACTAGGATGCCATTTAGGAAAATTCTGAAAACTCTCATGGCATTTTAGAGAGATAGAGTACCCTTCATGTGGGTGAGTAGATTCCTCCAAAAATTTACTTAGCCTCAGGTTGATAGTATTAAACTCAGATTTGTTTTGTCTTCTTAATTATCTCTACACTATGCATAATTTTGTGGAACATAACTTTCTGGAGAATAAGGTAATTAGTGGAAATTAGCCCCTGACAAAATAGAATTGTCATGAGACATTCTGCCAAAAACAAGATTCTTCCAGCCTGGATGTGTGAATTTGTAGGAGGATGAATAATGTCTCCCAAAGATGTCCACATCCTAATCCTTGAAACCTGTCAAGGTTACCTTTCCTGGCAAAAAGAATCTGCTGAAGTCATTAAGGATTTTGAGAGGGAGAGATTTTCCTCGATTCTCTGCTACTGCTACTGCTAAGTCACTTCAGTCGTGTCTGACTCTTCGCGACCCCATGGACTGCAGCCCACCAGGCTCCTCCACCCATGGGATTTTCCAGGCAAGAGTACTGGAGTGGGGTGCCGTTTCCTTCTCCACCTCGATTCTCTAGATGAGCCCAAAGTAATCACAAGGATGAGAGGGACACAGGAGGACCCAAAATTAGAGGAAAAGAAGGAAGCAGAGATTAGAGTGATGGACTTTAAATATGCTGGAAGGATGCTGCTGGAAGCCACTAGAAGCGGAAAAGAGCCAGGAAACACATTCTCTTTCTCAGAACTTCCAGAGGGAACAGATTTGACTCCAGCTCAGTGAAATAAATCTCAGACTTCAGACTTCCAAAGCAGTAAGAGAGTACCTTTTATTCTTAAATAACCATTTCTTTATTTTAAAAGAAATATTTGCTTTTAAATTAATGCTCTTTAAGCCACAAAGTTTGTGGTAATTTGTTATTGCAGCCATAGAAAACTAACAGCCCCCTAAAAGAGAAGACTAGCTTGAAAAGAAAATTACAGGCATACCTCAGAAACATTGTGAGTTCAGATCCAGACCAAGGTAACAAAGTGAGTCACATGATTCTTTTCGGTTCCCTAATGCATACAGAAGTTATATTTACAGTACATTGTAGCTTAGTACATATGCAATAGCATTATGTCTTGAAAAACCAATGCATATACCCTAATTTTAAAAATAATGCTACTGGGGAAATGGTGCCAATAGATTTGCTTGACTCAGGGTTGGCACAAACCTCAATTCATAACAAAAGCAGTAACTGTGATGTGCAATAAAGTGAAGCATGGTAAAATGCCTCATGACACTATTATTTTCTTAATGCAGAAAAGGAGAAGAAACTGAGATTTTCAACTGTATAAAGGAAGAAGGGGAAATGAAGATCAGCAGTCTTCATTCTCTTAGCAAAGTGGCATGAGGAGGAATTGGGCTAAAATCAGTTCAAGAAATCTCTGGGTTAGATATAAATAGAAAATTGCTACTAGTTAAAGTTGGCAAGAATTGGAAATGCATTTCCACCGCTGATTGTTGTGCAGAAAATCCCTTGACAGGCTTCCTGGAGGAGAGCGCACAACAATTCAACAATTGCATGGGAATTAGTCAGACTTGCTAAAAAGCAAACTGATGCCTTCGGACATTCTGTGCAGTTAGAAGAGGCTGCCAGGACTGGACTCCTGTTCAAGAGGGCTGGGAAGCCAGGGACACCTGAGATTTGAGCAGATATATTTCTAGCAAAGCTATGGAGTTCAGAGGGTTGGACATAGAGGACTTGACTGGCTTCCACTTGTGGACTAGAGGAGAAGCATTAGCCATGAGTAAATGTTTCACCTGCCAGGACCAGTGGGGACTTTAGGAGGGTCTGGAGGTCTGAGTCTATCCAGGTGCCAAGACCAAGCAGCTCCGTGTGAGCCTGTAAACAATGTCCTGTAGTGGTCAAGCTTATAAGCGTTGACATCAGACTGCCCTGAATTTGAATCTCAGTTCTGCCATTTACTCACTGTGTGACCTTAAGAAAGTTGGCATGTTTACGTGCTTTAATTTCCTCCCCAGCAAATACTAAGTATCTATGGCAGTAAGTTCTTATGGGGATTCAATGCGATAATGCCTTTAATTGTAATATCGATTAATAGTTATTTCAATTATTAATATCAATAATATAAAGTAGAATGCCTAGAAACTAGTAAGCATTCATTAGAGAAAACACTATTATTTCTAGTAATGCAGTCAACCCTGGCTGGGAGTCAGAGCAAGGCAATCAGACAAGAGTGGAAGGAGGGCCACGTTAAAGATCCAGAGAGGCAGAGGAATCTAAAAAGCCAAGACCCAGGAACCAGGAAGCAGGTGAGAGAGCAGTGACCAAACTTTAGCATCAGTGTTCAAGCACCAGCAGCCTGTGAGGACAGCATTCGAGGCGCTTTGCAATACCACTTACAGCTGCCCATTCTCCCCTGATTTGGAAGGACAAGGTAGGGACCTAGGAGCAACTTGCTAAAGACAGGAAGTAGAGCCCCCGTGCCTACCTGAGGGCGTCCTAGGGTTTCTCATCTGTTTTGATCTCTTTACCAAGGATGCTTGGCTTTCACGCCATCATTTCCTCTCCTCCACTCATTTGTTTAATGAATATTTATGTGCTATGTGTAAGGCATGTCTAGGTGCTGGAAACCAGCAATAAATACAACAGCCATAAACGAATCCCTGCCCTGATATACTCTAGTGCCCAGGACAGACATCGCTAAGCAATGAATGGCATACTTTCCTACGGAGGCTCAGTGCCTCTACAAGTCCTTCTCAGTGCTGCCCAGTTCTCCAAAGAGCCACTGCCAATCAGAGTTGAACTTAAGATGAAAACTCCCTTGTATTCCTGCTTTGAGCTTCGGTGGTTGCTGATTAGACGCACTGATCCCTTCACAAGAACAGGCCACTGTCTCACAGTCTAGTGCTAACAGGGAAATGATACTCTCAGAGCAACAACCACCAGAGTATCCATTTAAGACACGATGAAATAATTGCTTTGACTACTATCACTGAAATGTTTTTTAATATTTTACTGAAGCATCCAGTTACTACACTGATCTAGGCTGAATTGATAGGAGTACATATATCAGAATCTTAATTTCATGTACTATATTTATGATCTCCTCTCACATTACAGCTACCCATTCTGCCTTTGTCCACTATTTTTCATTCTTCCCCAATACATACACACACACACACACACACACACACACACACACACACACACACACACGCACGCACTTAGAGGAGACTCAGACAGAACAGACAGATGCACATACGCAGAGCTGGTAGCCACCTGATCTGGTGGGAAATCAGCCATAACACAGTGGAGTCAGTGGGTCTGGCTTCCAGACTCAGCTCTTCCACTGACATACCATGCGGCATCTTCTGCATCTGAGAAATGTGAATAACAAAATTTATATCATAATAAGATCAAAGTCGGCTAATCACACACAGTTCTTCTGCAACTCCAACATGATACTATGTTACAGGTCAAGATTCCAATGGCTCTGATGTCACTCAGGCACTAGGGATGCCACTTCCCACCTCCTCCCTAAGCCAGGGGGACCAGGTCACTTCCACGGTGACCATCCAGGTGGCTGACCAGAGCATCCCCAGCAGAGAACCTATTAAGGATCTGTTTGCCTTATGGCATCACCGGGCAGGGACTGGACCAGACAAAAAGCACTTTAACAACCCTCTCAGTCTACATCCTGGGAAGTACCCTACTAACCAACGGAAAAGTAAAAGAGCAAGCTGGTCACTGGACAGCAGACCATAGGAGATAAAACTGCAACCCACCCCTGCCCCGGATCCATTTCCCAGCAAAACCCAGCTCTCAAACTCAGCCCCTTTTGACATCAAAATACTCACTCCAGCCTCCATGGTAGGAGGTAATTCTGTTTCAGATGGATAAGGTGAGCGGTCTGGTCCAGGATCTCATGACTCTCCCACCTGGTCTGGATAAGCAGGCCTGCCATTTGACTTTCTTCCTCTGCCTTCTCTCTTCCCTCTCAGGCTTAAGAAGAAACTTTTTTTTTTTTTTTTAAGTTAAGCTAGAAGGCAAAATTTAGTAACACACAAAAAACAGTGCCCAGTAACCACCAGTGTCTACTTATACTTAATTCATATAAATTGAATGAAATTAGATATTTGCTCTCTTAGTTGTATAGCTCTATAGCCATATGTGATTAGCCACTAGACAGCACAGAGAGGACATTTACACATTCTACTAAACAGCACTAATCTAGGCCAGCAAGACTGGAGAAGGGAACAGCAACCTACTCTAGAATACTTGCCTGGAGAATTCCACAGATGCAGGAGCCTGGTGGGCTACAGTCCATGGAGTTGCAAAGAGTCAGGTATGATTTAGCAACTAAACGACAAGGGCGACGAGGCCATCAGGGAGTAGTGAATGGAAGAAGAAGTATACACCAAATTAACTGTTTTACAATGAGCTACATTATGTTTTCTAATATTTATTCTTATTTATTATTTCTTTGGCTGCAGCAGGTCTTAGTCAGCACATGGGATCTTAGATCTTAGTTGTGGTTTGTGGGATCTAGTACCCTGACCAGGGATTGAACCCAGGCAGCCTACATTGGGAGCAGGAAAGTCTTAGCACCTGGACCAGCAGGGAAGTCGCTATTTTACATTTTTATTAGAAAAATCTATGGAAAGGAAGAAAGGCTTTCCTATGACAAAACATAAAACAATATATAAAGGGAAGTAAAAATTTTGGAAAAAATATTTATAACATACATCAGGAGAGAACTGTTAATATGTTTCATAAATTAACTTAAGTGGTAAACAAAGCATCAGTTCAGTTCAGTTCAGTCACTCAGTCGTGTCCGACTCGTTGCGACAGCATTAATTGCAGCAGGCCAGGCCTCCCTGTTCATCACCATCTCCCGGAGTTCACTCAGACTCACGTCCATCGAGTTGGTGATGCCATCCAGCCATCTCATCCTCTGTCATCCCCTTCTCCTCCTGCCCCCAATCCCTCCCAGCATCAGAGTCTTTTCCAATGAGTCAACTCTTCACATGAGGTGGCCAAAATATTGGAGTTTCAGCTATAGCATCAGTCCTTCCAAAGAACACCCAGGACTGATCTCCTTTAGGATGGACTGGTTGGATCTCCTCACCGTCCAAGGGACTCTCAAGAGTCTTCTCCAACACCACAGTTCAAAAGCATCAATTCTTTTGCGCTCAGCTCTCTTCACAGTCAAACTCTCTCATCCATACATGACCACTGGAAAAACCATAGCCTTGACTAGACGGACCTTTGTTGGCAAAGTAATGTCTCTGCTTTTCAATATGCTATCTAGGTTGGTCATAACTTTCCATCCAAGGAGTAAGCGTCTTTTAATTTCATGGCTGCAATCACCATCTGCAGTGATTTTGGAGCCCCCAAAAATAAAGTCTCACAATGTTTCCCCATCTATTTCCCATGAAGTATATGGGACCAGATGCCATGATCTTTGTTTTCTGAATGTTGAGCTTTAAGCCAACTTTTTCACTCTCCTCTTTCACTTTCATCAAGAAGCTTTTTAGTTCCTCTTCACTTTCTGCCATAAGGGTGGTGTCATCTGCATATCTGAGGTTATTGATATTTCTCCTGGCAATCGTGATTCCAGCTTGTGCTTCTTCCAGCCCAGCGTTTCTCATGATGTACTCTTCATAGAAGTTAAATAAGCAGGGTGACAATATACAGCCTTGACATACTCCTTTTCCTATTTGGAACCAGTCTGCTGTTCCATGTCTAGTTCTAACTGTTGCTTCCTGACCTGCATATAGGTTTCTCAAGAGGCAGGTCAGATGGTCTGGTATTCTCATCTCTTTCAGGATTTTCCACAGTGTATTGTGATCCACACAGTCAAAGGCTTTATTTAGCATAGTCAGTAAAGCAGAAATAGATGTTTTTCTGGAACTCTCTTGCTTTTTCCATGATCCAGCGGATGTTGGCAATTTGATCTCTGGTTCTTTTGCCTTTTCTAAAACCAGCTTGAACATCTGGAAGTTCATGGCTCACATATTGCTGAAGCCTGGCTTGGAGAATTTTGAGCATCGCTTTACTAGCGTGTGAGACGAGTACAAACAAAGCATAACAATAGATAAATCAAGGTAAAGAAATTAAAATGGCAAAAATGCATCAGATGATTCTCAACACATCAATAATTTAAAAATGAAAATGAAAACAATGAGATAAATTAAATGAAACCAACAAATTACAGTTATTTTGACTCATGATAATATATTTATAAAATAGTACATATTTACATATGATCATGCATATAAAATGTGAGACAGATTTAGAAATGGAAATTACTTTTCAAAAACAAAGGTTTAAAGTGTTACATAAACCTTCTTAGTTTGTTATTAATTGTCATCAGGATTTCAGATAACGGCCAGGCTTTATTTTCCTCTTTTTATCATCATATTATTTTTACATTAAACCTCATCTCTGTAGGCAACAAAATCAAAGTGTACCAACCTCCCCAAAGCGAGAAGTATCGTCAATAAAATGTGGGAGAGTTAATATGTATGAACGTTCTGCTGAGCATTCTTTTTCTTTTTTTCTCTAGATGTCACATCTCACCCAAACTGCATGTTTATTTGTCTATGAGAATATATTATTAATGTGAACTTGCTTCAGAAAAAAATAGCAACTTTAATCAGGGTTTTTTCTCTCCCAATCTTTCTTTTCCGCTCCCTGTTGTGTACGCTGGCATCACTTTCGCCAACAATGATCTTCCTGCATGCAGGCAGGAAGGTGGCCACCAAAGCCCCATTTCCCAGCATCCCCATTTGCTGCTGCTGCTGTTTAGGTGGTCAGTCATGTTGACTCTTTTGCAGCCCCGGAGACTGTAGCCCACCGGGCTCCTCTGTCCATGGGGTTTCTCAGGCTAGAATACTGCAGTGGTTTGCTATTTCCTTCTCCAGGGGATCTTCTCAACTCAGGGACTGAACCTGCATCTCCTACATTGGCAAGCAGATTCTTTAGCAGTCGGAAATTGGAAAGGGAGGTTTTTGTCTCCTAACTTCCATAGGTTAATTCCAGGAGTAGAGCCCAGTGATCCTGCTATGTCTCACGCCCATTCCTCAGACCATTCATTTCCAGGGGAAGGATATCCTGTCACACAACACCAGGGGGCAACAATCACACAGAAATATGGGGTATTTGGTGTTTAACTAGAGTTGTGCTGCGTGGTGGCCCTGCTCCCAAGGACAGAATATCATGAGCGGACAGACCTGTGTCACATGGTACTTGCTGTGTCCAGGAGGTCACGATCTGTTTTTGGAAAAAGAAAATGAAGGGAAAACATTCTAGACTGCCAAAATAAACCCGTAAACCACCTGAACATATCATCCCAGAGTGAGAAGAAATGAAAATTCCACACCAACCCTCCCTATGCCTTTCGTGGGTACAGAGATAAGCAGCGTGGTGGAGGGTTGTGGGTAGGGGAGTAAACACAGCACTCTTTAAAGCTTCAGAAGAAATAAATATGTGTCTGCAAGGTATTGCAGTGAGGAGGGTCTCCTTTCCCTTAAGGAAACAAGAACACTACAACACAAGCCAAATGGAAAGCCTTCTGCAGCTCTGCTACAGAAATGACAAAGCCCAGCCTTGAAACACAGCTAACCTTTGCTTCAGAAGCCACTTTCAGAAGTCCTGAGAACATTTTTTTTAAGAGCTAAACCTCTAGAAATAAGGCTCCAGGACCAGCTTGTGTTTACAGGATCTCATGTTTGCTAATTCTCAACTCTGGGGGGCTCCTGGGTTTCAGGATGTGCCCTCAAGAACCTGTAAATGAACTCATGCCATCAGCTCTGGGGGGGTCACGCTGGCAGGCCATCAGGCAGGCAGTGGGTGAATGCCAACCACGTGGGTGCATGCAACTCCCTCCAACCCCACAAGCCAGCCTCTCTCACCCCCTGGTGCACCCACAGCTGCCAGAGGAAGGGCAGCAGCCAGGCGGGGACAGACTCCCTCCATCACTGTTCATCGCCACAGCCCATCTCTCTGTAGGGAACGATGTCTTTTCTTGATTCTTCTTTTGCACATTGTGCAAAAAAAAAAAAAAAAAAAAACTGAAGCACTTTTGAAATATACAGATTCCTGGATCCCCTCTCAGACTTGACAATATAAATATCTAAAGACAGAGGCCTTGGAATCTGTATTTATTCTCAGTCCCCTAATTGATTTTTATGTCAAAATCAAGAATCACTGTAATCTACATCTGTACTTGGCCCTTGTTTGAGACTCAGGCATTGTAAACACAAAATATAGAATATCCTAGAGCAACTCTTCATGATCTCTTTGCTGACTTAATACTGTTTTCTGCTTAGGCCCATTTATCCTTTTAAACATTACTGAGGACAACAAAGAGCTTCTGTTTATTTGCTCGTGCTCAGTCGCTCAGTCATGCCTGACTCTTTGTGACCTTTTGGACTGTAGCCTGCCATTCTCCTTATCCATGGGATGTCCAAGGCAAGACTACTGGAGTGGGTTGCTATTTCCTTCTCCAGGGGATCTTCCCAACCCAGGGATCAAACCCACGTCTTCTGCATTGGCAGGCAGATTTTTTACCGCTGAGCCATTGCATTGGGGAAGCCCTTGTTTATGTAGTTTATACCTAATATGTTTAACATATTAACAATCAGAATGAAAAATTTAAATATTTAATAAATTCTTTATTTGTTAACATAAATAATATAGGTTTCTTTAAAATAAAAACAAAAACTTTTTTCCAGAATTGAACAATTGGTGAGTAGCATGGCATTATTTGACATTTTCATAAAGCTCTTTAATGTGTAGCTAAATAGAAGACATTTGGGTTCTCATATTTGCCTTTGCACTTAATCTGTTGCTATTATCACACATCAGACAGTCTCTGGAAAACTCCATCAGACAAGCAGGAGAGAATGAGAACAAGAAAAGAAAATAATAGCTTAATATTGCTGGAGCATAATTTTGACCTTAAGGAGACTCCCTTGAAAGGGTGTTCAGGGTCCCCCACTGACGCCCAGACCACACTTTGAGGACCCCTGCTCTGGACCACCCCTCATATTATTACACTTCTTCTACCTTCACATATATGCTCATTGCTCTAATTTCAGCATTGGTATATTTTGATGCCTTTTTTATTTTTACAAATCTTCAACTTGTTTCCCTAATTGTGTGTGTGTGTGAAAATCACTAAATTTAAGGAATAGGAATCCACTCAAGCTATGTTGAACCAAGGAAGATGCATGGTAAAGATACAAGGGAATCTTGCAAAGCTCCATGTGGGAGGTGCAGCTAGGTCCCCACTATTCTTCCCAGACTCCAAGGCTCTGCCCAATACATAACTGGGGTCCTCTGGCAAGAATCCTAATTTCCCAACGAAGCTTTGGGTTACCACAAGGTAATCTGACTGCCTTTTCATACTGTTCATTCTCGAAAAGGCGAGAGAATTCCAGGAAAACATCTACTTCTGCTTTATTGATTACTCCAAAGCCTTTGACTGTGTGGATCACAACAAACTGTGGAAAATTCTTAAAGAAATGAGAACATCAGATCACCTTACTTGTCTCCTGAGAACTCTGTATGCAAGTCAAGAAGCAACAGTTAGAACTGAACATGGAACAACAGATTGGTTCCAAATCAGGAAAGGAGTACATCAAAGCTGTATATTGTCACCCTGCTTATTTAACTTATTTATATGCAGAGTACATCATGTGAAATGCTGGGCTGGATGAAGCACAAGCTGAAATCAAGATTGTTGGGAGAAATATCAATAACCTCAGATACACAGACGACACCACCCTATGGCAGAAAGCAAAGAGGAAATTAAAAACCTCTTGATGAAACTGAAATAGGACAGTGAAAAAGTTGGCTTAAAGCTCAACATTCAGAAAACTGAGATCATGGCATTACTTCATGATTAATAGATGAGGAAACAATGGAAATAGTAAGAGACTTTACATTTGGGGGCTCCAAAATCATTGCAGATGGTGACTGCAGCCATGAAATTTAAAGACTCTTGCTCCTTGGAAGAAAAGCTATGACCAACTTAGAAAGCATATTACAAAGCAGAGACATTACTTTGCCAACAAAAGTCCATCTAGCCAAAGCTATGATTTTTCCAGTAGTCACATATGGATGTGAGGATTGGACTATAAAGAAAGCTGAATGTTGAAGAATTGATGCTTCTGAACTGTGGTGTTGAAGAAGACTCTTGAGAGTCCCTTGGACTGCAACGAGATCCAACCAGTCAATCCCAAAAGAAATCAGTCCTGAATATTCATTGGAAGGACTGATGCTGAAGCTGAAACTCCAATACTTTGGCCACCTGATGCGCATAATTTTTCATTGGAAAAGACCCTGATGCTCAGAAAGATTGACGGCAGGAGGAGAAGGGGACGACCGAGGATGAGATGGTTGGATGGCATCACTGACTCGACGGCCATGAGTTTGAGCAAGCTCCGGGAGTTGGTGATGGACAGGGAGGCCTGGCGTGCTGCGGTTCACGGGGTTGCAAAGAGTCAGACACGACTGAGCGACTGAACTGAACTGAACTGACTCTGACTGTATCACCTTAAAGTTCCAGGTAAACAATTTCTTACTATCAAGTCTTGACTGTAAAATCCTAGGTGAGAAAAACTGGTTGACCCAGCATGAAGAAGTTATCAAGCAAGGCGATGGAGCATTTCGGATATTTTATTTATGTCCATTTGAGACAGCCCACATCAGGGACCACACAAGTAATCAAATAGCAAAACACTGGTTCTCAACTCTGGCTGTTCAGCCCTTGTCTAATGAGGTGAGATCATAAGCCAGGGTTACTGATGCACTGGGCTGCCCTGTTCAGGCTATGTGAACACAGTGCTCTACACGATGGTAAAGAGGTAACAGGCATCCCTAGCACCGACTGCCAACACTGTTCTGTAGAAATAGAATGTGAACCATGTATGTAATTTAGCATAGTCACATTCACAAAGTAAAAATAAACTGGTGAAACTGATTTAACATATTTTAACATAACACATCCAAAATATTATCTCCACATAGTATCAGTACAAAAAAGCAATAATGAGAAATTTTACACCCTTTTGTACTAATGTCTTCAAAATCAGTGTGTATAAAATACATTTTAATTAGTGTACTAAATTTTCATCAGACATACTTGATCTGTATTTAAGGTTCATAAAATTTATAGCTGAAAGAGCAAATCCATGTACCCAAGTTGTTCCAAACATACTTAGATCTTTTCAAGTATTCATTTTTTACATTTTCATTAATTACAATTTAATTTAAAATTCCATTCTTCAGCTTCATTAGCCGCCTTTCAAGTGCTCAGGAGCCATGTAGAACTAGGGGCTACATTTCAGGCACAGCACAGACTAGACAGAGAGCCAGAATCTGGTCTCTACTTTTTTGCACCTCCCACAGCATCAGCAGAGAACTGCCCACTAGGGATGTCCAGTTACTTCTGTTGATGGAAACTGTTCAAGTCAGAATTGCTCAAATCCAGTTGCTGAAGGACCCTTACTTAAAAATTGCATCTAAATGTTTTTCTTTAACAAATTACATCACTTTAAATGCATTAAAGAATCTTCTTAGTTAAAGGAATCCGATGAGATGGTTGGATGGCATCACCGACTCAATGGACATGGGTTTGGGTGGACTCCGGAAGTTGGTGGTGGACAGGGAGGCCTGGTGTGCTGCAGTTCATGGGGTTGCAAAGAGTCAGACACGACTGAGCGGCTGAACTGAACTGAACAATGATTTAACTCATTCATCAAATAAATCATCTTTCAGTCATTTGTATTTAAAAAAAAAAAGACTTTCTTACATCAGGTTTTTTTTAAATTTATTATATATATATATTTTTTAATTTTACTTTATAATAGTTTTGGTTTTGCCATACATCAACATGAATCCATCACAGGTATACAGGTGTTCCCAATCCTGAACCCCTCTCCCACCTCCCTCCCCATACAATCTCTCTGGGTCATCCCAGTGCACCAGCCCCAAGCATCATGTATCCTGCATCGAACCTACACTGGCAATTCGTTTCATATATGATATTATACATGTTTCAATGCCATTCTCCCAAATCATCCCACCCTCTCCCTCTCCCACAGAGTCCAAAAGACTGTTCTATACGTCTGTGCCTCTTTTGCTGTCTCACATACAGGGCTATCATTACCATCTTTCTAAATTCCATATATATGTGTTAGTATACTATATTGGTGTTTTTCTTTCTGGCTTACTTCACTCTGCATAATCGGCTCCAGTTTCATCTACCTCATTAGAACTGACTCAAATGTATTCTTTTTAATGGCTGAGCAGGTTTATTTTAAGTAGAGCACAAACAGAAAGCCAACTGAAGGCCATTTGACAAATGAGTAATCCGAGAACCCATAATTCACGTCCTGCACCCTCATGAAACTGAAGTGAGTTTTGCCGAAGTCCTTGAAAACCTGAAACAAAAAGGTGTGATTTCTGGTTCTGTTTGGCTGATACTGGCTGCATTTAAACCCTCTGCAAATGGTGATGGAAAATGTGCGTGAAAGTTGGTATGTAAGCTAACAGCCTTGAGCTCTTTCCAGTAGATGGCACTGTAATCAAAAGGACTGCTCTGTGACCCCCTGAACCCATTTTCTACAACGTTTTCTAAAATCTGTACCCATTATATTCTAAACCTACTCTACATGGGCACAGCCCATTTTGGCTGAACAGAATTATTTAAAGCCTCCGTTTGTTTAATCAAATAAGCATTTGAATATTTAGTGTTAGCCAAACAAGCTGTTCACACCATTGTGATTATCTTGGTCATGAAGATCTTTTTTGTACAGTTCTTCTGTGTATTCTTGCCACCTCTTCTTAATTTCTTCTGCTTCTGTTAGGTCCATACCATTTCTGTCCTTTATCGAGCCCATCTTTGCATGAAATGTTCCCTTGGTATCTCTAATTTTCTTGAAGAGATCTCTAGTCTTTCCCATTCTGTTGTTTTGCTCTATTTCTTTGCATTGATCACTGAGGAAGGCTTTCTTATCTCTTCTTGCTATTCTTTGGAACTCTGCATCCACTCACCTAGAGCCAGACATCCTGGAATGTGAAGTCAAGTGGGCCTTAGAAAACATCACTACGAACAAAGCTAGTGAAGGTGATGGAATTCCAGTTGAGCTATTTCAAATCCTGAAAGATGATGCTGTGAAAGTGCTGCACTCAATATGACAGCAAATTTAGAAAGCTCAGCAGTGGCCACAGGACTAGAAAAGGTCAGTTTTCATTCCAATCCCAAAGAAAGGCAATGCCAAAGAATGCTCAAACTACTGCACAATTGCACTCATCTCACATGCTAGTAAAGTAATGCTCAAAATTCTCCAAGCCAGGCTTCAGCAATACGTGAACCGTGAATTTCCAGATGTTCAAGCTGGTTTTAGAAAAGGCAGAGAAACCAGAGATCAAATTGCCAACATCCACTGGATCATCAAAAAACCAAGAGAGTTCCAGAAAAACATCTATTTCTGCTTTATTGACTATGCCACAGCCTTTGACTGTGTGGATCACAATAAACTGTGGAAAATTCTTCAAGAGATGGGAATACCAGACTACCTGACCTGCCTCTTGAGAAACCTATATGCAGGTCAGGAAGCAACAGTTAGAACTAGACATGGAACAACTGACTGGTTCCAAATTGGAAAAGGAGTACGTCAAGGCTGCATATTGTCACCCATTTAACTTCTACACAGAGTACATCATGAGAAACGCTGGGCTGGAAGAAGCACAAGCTGGAATCAAGATTGCCGGGAGAAATATCAATAACCTCAGATATGCAGATGACACCACCCTTATGGCAGAAAGTGAAGAGGAACTAAAAAGCTTCCTGATAAAAGTGAAAGAAGAGAGTGAAAAAGTTGGTTTAAAGCTCAACATTCAGAAACAAAGATCATGGCATCTGGTCCCATCACTTCATGGGAAATAGATGGGGAAACAGTGGAAACAGTGTCAGACTTCATTTTTGGGGCTCCAAAATCACTGCAGATGGTGATTGCAGCCATGAAATTAAAAGACGCTTACTCCTTGAAAGGAAAGTTATGACCAACCTAGATAACATATTGAAAAGCAGAGACATTACTTTGCCAACAAAGGCCTGTCTAGTCAAGGCTATGGTTTTTCCAGTGGTCATGTATGGATGTGAGAGTTGGACTATGAAGAGAGGTGAGTGCTGAAGAATTGAAGCTTTTGAACTGTGGTGTTGGAGAAGACTCTTGAGAGTCCCTTGGACTCCAAGGAGATCTAACCAGTCCATTCTGAAGGAGATCAGCTCTGGAATTTCTTTGGAGGGAATGATGCTAAAGCTGAAACTCCAGTACTTTGGCCACCTCATGTGAAGAGTTGATTCATTGGAAAAGACTCTGATGCTGTGAGGGATTGGGGGCAGGAGGAGAAGGGGATGACAGAGGATGAGATGGCTGGATGGCATCACGGACTCGATGGATGTGAGTCTGAGTGAACTCTGGGAGTTGGTGATGGACAGGGAGGCCTGGCGTGCTGCCATTCATGGGGTCGCAGAGAGTCGGATACAACTGAGCGACTGAACTGAACTGAACTGAACTGAAGCAAGCTGTTCATTGGTTCTTTCGTTCATTCATCAAACCCTTCTTGAACACTATCAAGTATCAGATGTCATGACACAGAGCTAGAAACACAAGGAAAAGAAAGAATAGATCCTTCCTGTAAGGAATTCACAGCCTGTTAGGAAGGTTAGTCATGCGCATAAATAAGTGCAAAACAGTGCAATTCAGTCCCATGGAAGAGAGATACGATTCTGCGTTGGGGGGTGGAGAAGAGGAGAACTGAGGGAGGTTTGGGGGTAGGGATAGAAAGGTGAAGAAAGCTGGAAAGCTGTCACCAGACAAAGGTGGAGAGTTCCGTGAAATGGGAACTAGATACACAACAGCCTCCTATGTTCCCCCTGCTTCCACCCTGGCCCCACAATCAGCAGTCCAGCAGGCCCACAACTGTCACCACGATCCTTTTAAAATGAAAATCAGATTCCATTACTCCCTGACCTCAAACTTCCAGCCACTTCCTATCACATGTAGAATAAAATCCAAAGTCCTTGCCACAGTCTGGAGACCTTACATGTAGATCCATGCTGTATCAGAGACCTCCCTTCCTTCCATGTTCACCATTACAGTCGCAAGGTCCTCCCGGATGGTCTCCAGACATCCCAGGCCAGCATTTCTCCAGGGTCGGGGCAGAGTGCTTTCTCTGACAGTGCTACACATACCGGAACCCTGCTATCACTCTCTATCCCCTCGCTCCGCTTTATTTCTCTACAATGCACTCAGGATTATATGACACACATGTTAGCTATTTCCCTGTATACCACATAACCACGAGGGCAGGGGTTGGATCCGTTCTGTTCACAACTACATCACCAATGCCTAGGAGAGGTCTGGCACAAGATGGTCTCTCCAAAAGGATTTGGAGAGTGAATGAAGAATCAAATGAGCCTAGGCAAACTATGAATATTTCAAGAGATTGCAAGTATCCAGCATGGTTAGTAGATGAGCGAGGAAGGCAGGTAGGAAAATAGCTAGAAATGGGTGGGTGCTCAGTGACCAGGTCAAGAAAGGACCCTGTACTCCTGAATAAAGGGTTGGATTGCATTCCCAGGACAGTAGGGAGCCAGTGAAGCTTGCTAAGGAAGCGTCTGACACAATCAGATCAGCACGTTTCGAAGCCAAGTCAGGCTGCCATGGGGTAGATAGCCTAGAGAGGAAAGGAGGCAAGAGGGATGCTGGGTTGTACTTTTGCCATCATCTTAGTTTCCTCATCTGTAGAATGGAGACAACAGCCTCATCTTAGTCGGGGGCAGCACGATGACCAAGAGGTGACACACAAAACGTCACAGTACCCGGAGATAAGAGGCTCTCAATAAGCATTATCTGGAGCTTGCCGGGTGGCTCAGTGTTGAAGAATTCGCCCGCCAATGCAGGAGACATGGGGCCAATCCCTGACCCGGGAAATTCCGACAAGCCACTGAGCCACTAAACCCGTGCACCACAACTGTTGAGCCCGTGCTCTAGAGTCCAGGAGCACAGCAACTGAAGCCCCCAAGCCCTAGAGCCAGCACTCTGCAACAAGAAACTATCACAGAGAGAAGCCTGAGCCCCGCAACTATAGGGTAGCCCCAGCTCGCCACTAGTGAAGCTCTGGTATAGCCAAAAGTAAATGAACTAAGTTATTAAACATAAATAAACATTATCCATCACCACTGACAGTAGAGAAGCTTGGAGGATGACGCCCACACGTCCGCTCGGGTGACTGACTGCTTGGAGTGCAGTGCCTTTGATTCTGATAGGATCTACAGAAAGAACTCATTTCTGGGAACAGAAAATAAATTCTATTTTGGGCAAGTGCAGTTGGAAATAGCTGCAGTATATCCAGTGATATCCTGATATCCAGGATATACAGTTGGCAGTCAGACATAAAGGTCCAAAGCTCTGAAGGGAAGTTTAAACCAAAGATAAAGATTCAGAGGAATCTATCGCATTACAAGCAATAGCCCTGGTTCCCTGTAAGCAAACTCTGAATCCAAGCACTCAAAGTAAACTCGCCTGAGTAAAAACCCTCAACAAGAAATAATCTCGTTGAGCTGAGAAGCAAAATGCCATGAACAGGAACCAACTCCAGTTCTGAGCCTACTGTGTTCATGCGGCCCCCTCTGCATCTCCTCTGGACACAGAGAAAAGAGCTTCTTGTAATATACGGCTTTTTCTACAACCTTCTCCAAGGCTTTCTCCAGCTTCCTGTTTTCCAGTGTTACATGTAAGAAAAGGTTGAATAAGCTCCAAAAGTCTAACTATTACAGATAAGAGACTTCTTAGCTTTAGAAATCTTTTTTTTTTTTTCTTCCTGAGCTGAATGAATTCTAAAACTCACAGTGCTCTCCTCCTGCTTCAAGCACTGGAGAATCAGAACTTCTCTGGTGGTCCACTGATTAAGATTCTGCCCCCCAAGTGCAAGGGGTGTGGGTTCAATCCCTGGTCAGGAAGCTAAGGACATGGCTCGCAGCCAAAAAACTAAAACAGAAAACAGAAGCAATACTGTAACAAATTTAATACGGACTTTGAAAATGGTCAACATCCAAAGTTCAAGTTCAAATTCAGTCGCTCAGTTGTGTCCAACTCTTTGCGACCCCATGAATCGCAGCAGGCCAGGCCTCCCTGTCCATCACCAACTCCCAGAGTTCACTCAGACTCACCTCCATCGAGTCAGTGATGCCATCCAGCCGTCTCATCCTCGGTCGTCCCCTTCTCCTCCTGCCCCCAATCCCTCCCAGCATCAGAGTCTTTTCTAATGAGTCAACTCTTCGCATGAAGTGGCCAAAGTACTGGAGTTTCAGCTTTAGCATCATTCCTTCCAAAGAAATCCCAGGGCTGATCTCCTTCAGAACGGATTGGTTGGATCTCCTTGCAGTCCAAGGGACTCCCAAGAGTCTTCTCCAATACCACAGTTCAAAAGCAACAATTCTTCGGCGCTCAGCTTTCTTCACAGTCCAACTCTCACATCCATACATGACCACTGGAAAAACCATAGCCTTCACTAGATGGACCTTAGTTGGCAAAGTAATGTCTCTGCTTTTGAATATACTATCTAGGTTGGTCATAACTTTTCTTCCAAGAAGTAAGTGTCTTTTAATTTCATGGCTGCAATCACCATCTGCAGTGATTTTGGAGCCCCCCAAAATAAAGTCTGACACTGTTTCCACTGTTTCCCCATCTATTTCCCAAGAAGTGATGGGACCGGATGCCATGATCTTCATTTTCTGAATGTTGAGCTTTAAGCCAACTTTTTCACTCTCCTCTTTCACTTTCATCAAGAGGCTTTTTAGTTCCTCTTCACTTTCTGCCATAAGGATGGTGTCATCTGCATATCTGAGGTTATTAACATTTCTTTCGGCAATCTTGATTCCAACTTGTGTTTCTTCTAGTCCAGTGTTTCTCATGATGTACTCTGCATATAAGTTAAATAAGCAGGGTGACAATATACAGCCTTGATGTACTCCTTTTCCTATTTGGAACCAGTCTGTTGTTCCATAAGATCCTTTGAAAAAGAGATAGACATTATGTAAAAAAATAAAAGACTTGGAGAATATGTGTGGGAGGTACAGTGCACTGTGCTGGGGGGGAGGGGGCTCTATCAAGCGCCCTGGGATGCAGGAAACACAGGTGAGGCTCACAGACAGTGTGCCCTGGGGTCACTGAAAGGACGGTGTAACTAGACTCATGCACGCATTCACTCATTCATTAAGCAAATGGCCAATTTTTCAACTTTTTATTTTGTATTGGAGTATAACCGATTAACAATGCTGTGATAGTTTCAGGTGAACAGTGAAGCGACTCAGCCATACATATATCCATTCTCTCCCAAACTCCCCTCCCATCCTTTCTACCACATAACACTGAGCAGAGTTCCATGTGCTATACAGTTTCTGGTCATTCATTTTAAATACAGCAGTACATACATGTCCATCCCAAATGCCCTAACTTGCCCTTTCCCCCATCCTTCCCCTCAGCAACCACAAGTTCATTCCCTAAGTCTGTGAGTCTCTTTCTGTTTTGTAAGTTCATTGGTATCATTTCCTTTTAGATTCCACATATAAGGAATGTCATATGATAGTTCTCCTTCTTTGACTTACTTCACTCAGTTTGACAATTTCCAGGTCCCTTCTTGTTGCTGCAGATGGCATTATTTGCCCTTTTAATGGCTGAGTACTATTCCATTGCATATGTGTACAACACCTTCTTTATCCATCCCTCTGCTGATGAATGGGTATTTAAGTTGCTTCCATGTCTTGCCTATTGTAAACAGCGCTGCAATGAACACTGTGGTGACTGGATCCTTTCAGATCTTGTTTTTCTCTGGATATATGCCCAGGAATGGGATTGCCTGGTTATATGATAGCTTTATGTTCAGTTTTTCAAGGAACTGCCATACTGTTCTCCATAGCAGCTGTACTAATCTACATTCCCACCAACAGGGTAGGAGGGTTCCCTTCTGTCCACACCCTCTCCAGCCTCAAACATTCCTCTGCCACATGCAGAGGAAGCAACAGTGAGTAAGTCAGATGTGGGCCTTCATGGAGCTTTGTGTCCTACTTCCTATCTCCCAGGATCCTTCCTATCTCCAGGAATCCTTGAAAACATAAGGCAAACTCTCTTAATTTCCATTCATTCATTCAGCAAAAATATTTTGAGAGGACAGTGTTGGCCTCTAGAGTTACAGCATTAACTAACACTGAGCAATGCCGCCAGAGGCTGAAGGAAGGGGCCCATGATGGAACTAGCTGTCCACAAATTCTCTGATATAGGCCCCCACCCCTGCACGCCACTGAGAGGTCTGTGTACTCTTCCCTTCAATCTGGCCTGGTTCTGAGACTGTGTTGATCAGCAAAAAATGACAGAAGTGATGCTTCACCTGGCCTTTCAGGAGGAGCAGTACCCTCTCTCGGAATGCCTGCTCTAGGGAAAGCCAGCTGCCATCCAACGGGTCTGACTGTCCTGAGATGGCCGAGCTGTGAGGAAGCCCAAGTTTGCTATGTAAAGAGGCTTGTGGGAAGAGAGAGGCTAATGAGCTCTGGTTTTTCTGCTGGTCCAGTCAGGTGACAACATTTGAAGAAGAAAGCTCTCTTAGATATTTCATGTTAGCTTGTGTTTTGGTCTGAATGTTGATGTATCCCCAAAATTTATACATTGAAATCCTATGCCCAATATGATGGTATTAGGAATTGGGGCTTTAGAGGGGGAGTTGAAGGTAGAGCCCTCATACATGGGATTAGTGTTTTTATAAAAGAAACCTCACAGAGACCTCTCACCCCTTCCACGAAGTCAGGACATAAGAAGAAGCCAGCTGTGAACCAGGAAGAGGACCCTCTCCAGACCATAATGACACCCAGATCTCATACTTTCAGCCCCAGGATTTTAAGAAATGAATTTCTGTTGTCTGTAAGTCTCCCAATCTGTGGCGTATTTTTATAATAGAAGCCCAACTGAACTAAGACAGATGACAAACACCTCTCTGAAGAGGTGGCATTTAGTTCAAGATCTAAATGATGAGAAAAGTGTTGATAGGCAAGACCAAGGAGAAGAGCATTCCAAACAGTGGAAAGGAATGTTCAAAGATCCAGAGCTTGGGAAGTTCTTGGAGTGTCCCAGGAGCTGACAGTCAGCCAGTGTGACTGGAGCTTGGGGAGCAAGAGGAAGAGCTGAAGATTAGACCAGCGAGAGGACAGAGACACATGGGGAAGGCCATCGGCCATGGCAGGGTGTTTCAATTGTATTCTAAGTACAAGAAGGCTTTAAACAAATGCAAACACAAAAGCAACATAATCTATATAGATGGACAACAGGCACATGAAAAGATACTCAACATCCCTGATTATTAGAGAAATGCAAATAAAAACTATAATGAGGAACCACCTCACACTGGTCAGAATGGCCACCATGAAAAAGCCTACAAATTAAAAATGCTGGAAAAAAATAAAAATAAAAATGCTGGAAAGGATGTAGAGAAAAGAGAGCCCCCTACACTATTGGTGGGAACGTAAATTGGTACAACCACTAAGGAAAACAGTATGGAGGTTCCTCAAGAAATTGAAAATAGAGTTGCCATATGATCGAGCAATCCCACTTCAGAACATATACTTGAACAAAACTATAATTCAAAAATTACAAGCAGCTCTATGTTCATACCAGGACTATTCACGTTAGCCAAGACATGGAAGCAACCTAAGTGTTCACTGACAGATAAATGAATAAATAAGACATCACAAACACACACACACACACATACACACACACATACACACACACAATGGAATATTACTTAGCCATTAAAAGGAATGAAATAATACCATTTGTAGCAACATGGATAGAACAAGAGATTATCATACTAAGTGAAGTAAGTCAGAAAGAAAAAGACAAATATGATATCATTTATATGTGGAATCTAAAATATGACACCAATGACCTTATCTATGAAACAGACTTACAGACACAGAGAATAGGCTTGTGCTTGCCAAAGGGGAGAAAGGTGAGGGAATGAATGAATTCAGAGTTCAGGATTAGCAAACACAAACGATTATGTATAGACTGGATATATACAGGTTCTACTGTATAGCACAGGGAACTATATTCAAAATCCTGTGATAAACCATAATGGAAAAAAATGTCAGAAAGAATATATAGGAAAAAAAAAAAAGAATATATAGGGACTTCCCTGTTGGTCTACTGTCTAGGACTCCACGCTCTCAAGGCAGGGGACCTGGGTTCGATCCCTGGTCAGGGAACTAGATCCCACATGATGCAACTAAAGATCCCACATGCTGCAACTAAGTCTTGGCATAGTCAAATAAATAAACATTTTTTAATAAAAGAATGGATATATACATATAGCTGAATCACCTTATTATATGGCAGAAGTTATTACAACACTGAAAATCAACCATACTTCAGTAAAATACACTTTTAAAAAGCAACATGATCTGTATTAAAATCCTAAGTGGATTCCTGTTGCTGCTATGCCAGCTCTGTGAGCACCAGCTTCATGACATTGATCACAGCTCTAATTCAGCACTGAGTACCTGGCATTATTTATTTATTTATTTTTGAGATAGTTCAACAGCCTCACCAATTCTATGAATGTGAATTTGCACTAACTCTGGGAGATAGTGAAGGACAGGGAAGCCTGGCATGCAGCAGCAGTCCATGGGGTCACAAAGAGTTGGACACAACTTAGCAAGAGAACACCACCACCACCTGACACTCAGAGGGTCCAGTCCCAACACCCCAGCCCCCAAAAGTGTTAAATGAGTGACTTAATAAGAATGCACTGGAGGGACTTCCCTGGAAGCCCAGTGATAAAACACCTGCCTGCGCAGGAGACCTGGGCTCGATCCCTGATCCAGGAAGATCCTACATGACAGGGAGCAACTAAGCGCATGTGCCACAGCTACTGAGCCTGTGTTCCAGGGCCTGAGAGCTGCGACTACTGAGCCCACATGGTCAACTCCTGAAGCCGACAAGCCCTAGAGTCCACGCTCTGCCGCAAGAGCAGCCACTGCAGTGGGAAGCCACTGCAGCTAGAGAGTAGCCCCATTCGCTGCAACTAAACAGAAGCCTAAGCAGCAGTGAAGACCCAGCAGAGCCAAAAATAAATAAATCATTTTTTAAAAAAAGAATGGACTGTAGAGGCATAAAGAGTAAATGCAGAGATACCGCCAAGAAAGCCACTGTAATAACCCAGGTGAAAGAGTCGGGCAGGACTGGAGGTGGAAAGAAGAGAGAACTGTTGAAAAACAGAGGAAGAAGAAATTAGACTCAAGTGCTGGCTCTGAGATGCATCAGTTTTAAGACCTTGAGAAAATCAAACTCCCTGAGCCTCTAAATCTTCATCTGTAAAATCTTGTCAATATAGGAATATCTCATGCACTTTGGTGTTGTGAGAATCTCATGAGAAAGTATCAGGAGAGCACTTTGTCAAACTGCATTGCTTGCTTATATGAGGGGACATTACTGCGATTATCACATTTTCTACTCTGACCTGATGGAATAGTCAGAAACATCATCTTTAGTTTTTACAGCATCTCCTAATTTTCTAGAATAGTGAGTATAGAAGTCCAATCCGTTTGGTCTCTGAGGCTGACAAGATGATTCCATGAGCCTCCTATAGCTCTTCACCAAGGTCGTAAGAAGCCAGACATTTTCTGGACCAGAAGCTTTGTTCTCTTTAGAGCAGGAGTTCTCAGACTTACGCACTGATCAGAAGCTCCTGGAAGACTTATTAAAATGCCAACTGCTGAGCTCCAAACCCAGAGCTTCTGCTGTAAGAGATCTGAGAAGAAGAGCAAGAATTTCCATTTCTCACAAGTGCCCGAGTGAGGCTGATGCTGCTAATTTGGGGCCAGCTTTGAGAACTGCCTTAGCTGAGCATGCAATCAATATCCTTTTTAGACTGGACGGTTTCCTCTATTTCTCAGATGAGAGTCTCACAGAAATTCGAGAACCAACTGGAAAAATTTCTTCCAGGTTCTTAACATGAGAGCTAGCTGTTCTTGTTCTGAACAACTGGTAGGTTTTAAAAGCATGGAGCCAGGCCATCCGCTTTTAAAAACTCTGAATCAGCTGCATGACCTAAGCCAAGTACCTCCCTTCTAGGATCAATGTGAGGATCAAGAGTTCATGCACACAAAGCGCTTAGAGGCACAGCTGGTACCAAGTAAGCAGTTGATAAATGCTAGCTGTTAGCATGATTATTTCAGAGCGTGACTCATGTAATTGGTTGTTTTATGGTTTTCACATAAAAACCCAGCAGAAAGTGCAGCTTCAAATTTGTAACCCACCTCTAGGAATTGTATAGGACAGCACCAAGCATTTTGGGAACAAACGTCACTCCCAGCTTCATCTAGCTTTTAACCCACATTTTTCCTAGGACTCAGTTCCCTCACTTCACTTTATGTCATTGAATTATTATGTGGGTCTCTGTAAGCCACTTTAAATCCTTTCTTTTTCTTAACTTTTTATTTTATATTGGAGTATGGTCAGTTAATGATGCTGTGATAGTTTCATGTGGACAGTAAAGGGACTCCACCATACATATACATGCAGCCACTCTCTCCCAAACTCCCCACCCATCCAGGCTAAATCCTTTTTTAAACCAAGTGGATCACATGTATAAATAAATAACTCTCCATTGATTTATGCAACTGCTCCATGAATAATCAAGGTGTTTCAGGGTCAAGAGTCCTACAAGCCAACTTCTTCAGGTACCTGTCATTACTATTTTACATTTTTAATCACCTTAAGCACACAACAATAATAGTAAACCATATATGCAAACCATACATAAGAATACAGTTGTTTCATGAGTATTCACCCAACTTTCTGTCCTACTGTTTCTTGGAATGATACAGAGTGTGTTCTACAAAGTCAAGTCATGGTCCAAGTTTTGCTGCCTTTCTCTTGTGAAGATGCCATTGACTGTCCACTGATGGACACTGCCTTTCGATCTTGCCTGTGGCGTTCAGTGACTCAAGAAGCAGTTACTGAATACCTAACACATGTCGCACAATAGGGCTCCTAACACTATGTGTTCTGAAAGAGACTCAGACTTACAGAGCAACTTATGGTTGCCAGGGGAAGGATGGTGTAAGCCATAGCTAGGGAGCTGAGGGCTGACATGTACACAGTGCTATATTTAAAATGGTTAACCAACAAGGACTTACTGTAGAGTACATGGAACTCTGCTCAATGTCATGTGACAGCCTGGATGGGAGCGGAGTTTGGGGGCAGATGGATACATCTGTATGTATGGCTGAGTGCCTTTGCTGTTCACCTGAAACGATCACAACATTATTGATTGGCTAAACCTCAATACAAAATAAAAAGTTTTAAAAAAAATTGTTTGTCCTCTAGGAACTAAGAATCTAGTGAGTAGAGCCATTAATAGGCAGGTGAGTTCCATACTGCAAGATGTATATTAGGAATAAGAAAGGTCGACATTTGTCAGACATTTGCTACATGCAGGCCCTGTTCTGTGCACTTTACACACTGATCCTGTGAGGCCCACACTACCAATTCCCTCACTTTGTAGATGAGGAAATGGAAGCAGGGAAACTGCAAGGTCACCCTGTAAGAAGCAAGGTCACACTATAAGAAGCAGAATCGGACTTCAAACTCAGGCAGTCTGACTCCAGGGCCTGCACTCTGAATCCCTCTCTACTATGCTGCTTTTCTGCCATGTAACATGAAGGAGAGTTGAAGGATTAAGGTCAGGGGATCCTTGGACCCAGGAATGCAAAAAAAAAAACAAAGTAACTTTGGACAGGAAAAAAAAAATTAGTGAGAAAAGAGAAGAGCAGGACCTCTAGCAAAGCAGATTAGGTAGCAAAATTAGGTAGCGTTCTGCGTCTGGGAACCACAAGGGGAGGAAAGGCTGAGTAAGCATCCTGTGATAATGACCCTGGAGGGTGGCCACTGTAGGAAAGTGCAGTCCCAGCCCCCAGGAGACTAGCCGGCCCCACACAGGTAGCACTCTTATATAAGGATCAAAATCAGCACTTTCTATGGAGTTTATCGCAGAGCAAGGACTGCAAACCTGAGAAGGCATTCACCGCAGCCTTCACACAGGAGAGAAGAGAGCGAATTTTGCAAACAAGCATTGCCTGAGAATTTCTGTGTCTACATGTGCTCTGTGCTGTAATGTTGGACTTGCCATATAAAGGGTTTCTTAATTATCTCCCAAGTCTAATTTAGGGTTCTGATCCAGTCACCTATTGCTACATAACATGCCATCCCCAAACTAAGCAGTAAAATAGCCACCATTTTATAAAGCTCATCATTTTGCACATTTAGGACTTTGTACACACCAGAGCTGGCTATAGCATGGCTTGAATAACTGGAGATGACTAGGACAACTTGCTTGAGCCACATGTCTGAGGCCTGGGTTCTGAGTTTCAGTTGAATTTCTAGCCGCTCTATAGTATACAATCTAGGATGGAAATATCTGAGGTGGCTTCTTCACTCAGATGTTGGCACCTGGCTGGAATGGCTGGATAACCAGAGCTCACTGACCTCTCTTTTCCACAGCCTGTCCACACAGTGAGCCTGGGCTTCCTCACAACATGGCAGTCTCAGGACATGGACCCATTACCTGACACCCGGCTTCCCCTAGAGCAGGCATTCCAAGAGAGGATGTTGCTACTTATTCAAAGCTTAGGTGAGGTGTCACTTATTCAAAGCTTAGGTGAGGCGTCAATTTTTCCATATTCTGCAGGCGGGCAATCTCAGAACCAGGCCAGATTCAAGGGGAAAGGAAAGGCTTTTTTCCCCAGTAGTGGGAGAGTCAAAGAATTTGTGAACAAACTTGCTCCATTACGGGACCCTTCCTGCAGCCTCCACTGGTACACTGCACTTGCCTCACCATGACATGTAAACTGAATTGTAACTTCACCATCTTAGTCAACATTGCAATCCAGAGGGTAACACAGAGCCCTCAGTAAATTTTTGTTGAATGAATGAAAATTAGGAGGGTTTTCCCTATAGTTTAGATCTCCCCAAGTATTCTGGAGAAATGGAAATCAAACCACCCAGAAATATTACCTGAATGAAATCACAAAATATTTTACTAAGGAAGGTACCATAGAAATATGGGTATATTTATATTTATACATGTATAACAGACATATTTTGTATACATATAATTATTATGATTTGTAGATATATGAGAGAACAGAAATAGTTGCTATAATTGAGTAACTCACTATTTATATAGTGCTTCCTATATGTACCCAACACTACACCAAGCCCTTCATACGAATTGCCTCAGTACAGGAAGTTAAGCTCTATTATGAACTGAACTGTGTCCCCTTCAAAATTTGTCTGTTGAAGCCCCAACTTCCAGGACCCCAGAACTTGACTATATCTGGAGAGATGGTCTTTAAGGAGGTATCTCAGTTAAAATGAGGTCACTGGGACAAGCCCTCATCAAATACAACTGTAAAAAGGAAACTAAGGCACAGACAGACACAGAGGGAAGGGCCTGTGAAGACTCAGCGAGCAGACAGCCGTTTACAAGCCACGGAGAAGGGCCTCAGAGGAAACCAACCCTGCTGACACCTTGACCTCAGACTTTTAGCTTCCAGACCTCTGAGAAAATAAATGTCTATTATTTAAGCCACACAGTTTGTGGTACTTTGTTATGGCAGCCCTACCGAACTAACCCCAGGTCCCAGAAGCCCTGGGCAGTAATACTATCAAAAAGGATGGACCCTCACCTCAGCCTAGGTCAAATGCCATGGAAATGAAGGAAGGATTGTGGCTTTTACCTACAAGCATGAGAGATGACAGCAGCCTGCAGAAGGAGACATTACATAGGAAAGGAAGATGATCAGAGCCATCTAGTCCCGGTGGGGAAGGAGCCTGCCAACATGGCAGTCCAGAATGGAAGGAGACAGGAACCACGACCAAAAACACACAGGGCACCAGTCCTGCCCCTCTGCAAGAGGAGGGCTTGAGTTACGCTATCTGTCCAGCCAACAAACAATGAACCTAAGCTGGAGGACTTGAGGACTTAGAGTTTAATATGGAACAAAAATGTTTTTCCAATATAGTGGAGAACACTGCCTATAAAACTTGCAGTTATGAAAGAAGTAAGTTCGAAGTTTTACCTTGGATTGTAAAGTGCCGGAAAACCAACTTCCCCCTTCTACAGCTCTAGGAGTCTCGCCAGCCACCACCAGCCCCACTATTATTGCAAGCAGGGAGCTCCACTGCAAAGGGGAAGTGGAGGGGAAGATGAGATGATATCATGTCAGTGTCTGGCGGCTGTTATAAAGATCACCCGAAACTTGGTGGCCTGAAAATAGCAGAAATGTATTTTCTCACAGTACTAGAGCCCAGAATTCCCAAGTCAGCACCACTGGGTTAAAATCAAGGTATCAGCAGGGCAATGTTCCCTCTGAAGCTCCAAGGGGGACTCTGTCCCTTGCCTCCTCGGCAGCTTATGGTGGCTGCTGGCGTTCCGCGTGTTACGGCTGCATCACTCCGGTCTCTGCCTCTGCAGTCACACTGCCTCCTCCCCTCTGTCTCTGTGCAAATCCCCCTCTGCCTCTTTCTAACAAGGACAATGACTATGGCATTTAGGGCCCACCCAGTAATCCAAGATCATCTCCCCATCTCAAAATCCTTATCCTTACCATATCTTCAAAGACCCTTTCTCTGTTTATAACATACTTCGCAAATATTTTTAAAATTACATATTTTTATAACATATTCCATTTGGAACCATAAAGCAACATTTACACATTCAAGGGATTGCACGCTTTTGTGTGTGTCTGACTCTTTGCAAACCCATAAATCCTAGCCCACCAGACTCCTTTGTCCATGGGATTCTCCAGGCAAGAACACTAGAGTGGGTTGCCAAGCCATCCTCCAGGGGATATTCCTGACCTGGGGACTGAACCTGTGTCTCCTCCATTGGAGGCAGATTCTTTGCCACTGAGCCACCAGGGAGGCCCACAGTTTCCAGGGATTAGGACCTGACGTTTTAGAGGCTGTTACTCTGCCTACCACAGGCATCCTCTACCTCTGCCCAGAAAACAAGATGCATCAGGCCTAGAAAGAACTTTTAATATATTTATATATACATATTTATTATATTGATATATATATATTTGGCTGTGCCAGGTCTTAGTTGGGGAACATAGGGTTTTTGATCTTCTTTACAGGATGGAAACCCTAAGTTGCAGCATATGGTTTCTAGTTCCCTGATTAGGGATAGAACCTGGGTCCTCTGCACTGGGAGTACAGAGTCTTAGTAACCAGACCCCAGTCTTAGTAACCAGACCTCTGCACTGGGAGTACAGAGTCTTAGTAACTAGACCAAGACCATTTCTGAGGCTGCTTGGGATGCCCGCCTTGAGACAGACCTAGCATATATGTTTACATATATGATTAGCTGAGCAACAAGATGCTAATTTTCCTAATGATATGAATCTAAACATCTTTCATTTCTGTTATGTCTACATCTGTCATCTTTTATTTATGTATGGCTGCAGGCTGGCTCAAGGAGGCAACTCAGAGGGCACGTTCTTCCAACACACCAAATACTCTCGGGTTTGCAAAGGGCTGCAACTTCTCCCGAATAGAGGGGTTGGAATCCTCTCCAGAGCGCTCTTGAGATACACGGAAATTAAAGAGATGCCATGAATGGCCTGCACTCAGAGACCTGAAGCAGCAGGATGAAGAGGTGCATTAAGATTTCTGAATGCGCTGTGTCTGTTTGACTAAAGCTGGAACTTTGTTCTCCAGGAGCCTCTTCCGTGTGTGGAGGTGGGTTAGGTTTGTCAAAAAGAGGACCTTGGGGAAGAAAAGAAGTCATGATTCTCGGGTCACGGTGGGAAGATGTGATGACAGACGCAAACGTCCACCATGCTCCAGCCTCCAGCTCCTCTTTCTAATGAGGACCCCATCAAACAGCAGCCGCAAGCCAGTCTCCAGAGGCAACAACTCTCCCAGACCTCTCCACCAGACCCCTCTGCAGGTCCCCATGGGCAGGTGGCCGCCCACAGCCTGCAGGGTTTCCTCCAAGCTGTGGTCTGCTCGTCTGGACCAGCTTCAGGCTCTCACGACCTTCCTGCCCAGACTTTCACTTCCTCAGTTCCTCCAATGCTCGTTGTGGAAATTCAAGCTGCCACAGTCAACCCTTTGTTCCTACAGTACATTTAGGGGCCCAACTAATCTATAGCAGATGGCTCTTCCAGTGCACAGTTTGGCTTGTAAGCTTGTAAACCAAGAGGTATTTCTCAAAGTTTGGTCCAAGACCCTCCTACATCAGATATATCTGAAGAGCTTTTAATATATATATTTATTTTTATTTACATATTTGGTGGCACCGGGTCTTAATTGTAGCCCTGGACCTTCAGATTCATTGCAACATGTGAGATCTTTAGCTGCGGTATGTGGGATCTAAGTTCCCTGAGCAGGGATTGAACTCAGGCCACCTGCATTGGGAGCACAAAGTCTTAGCCACTGACCCACCAGGGAAGTCACCAAAGAGCTTTTTTAAACAACAGAATTCCTAAGGCTCTACATCAAACCTATGAATCAAAATCTCCAGTGATGCATCCCAGGATTCTGCATTATAACAAGTAGGCCAAGTGGCTCTTGCACACCTACAGATTTTATATATAAAATATTGCTAAGATGGAAAGTATTGGTGATGATTGAAAACAGTAGTTCAGCATAATGTTACTAGTAGTACACACTAGGAAATATTACATTGTACTGAAATGTCAGGTTTAATTTTCATAACATATATTTTATAATGGATGTTACTATCATTAAAGAGAGGCCTCCAAATCTCCAACTTTTAGGAGAGAGAGTTAAGCATAGTCTGAAGTGGTCTGAGTACTGGCAATAGTTTATTTCCTTATTCTTTGGACCATCCCTGGTTACTTGTGACGTGTTACAGACTATGTGAAGACCTGGAGATAATTAAGAAAAATCTCTTGTCCTCATGGAGCATACACTTCAGTATGAGCAATGAGAATGTGATGATAACAGTTCATACTTATCTGAGGCTTACTGAGTGGTCACTTACATGCGTCACTTCATTAACAACCGTGTAAGAGACAGACTCTTACTTAATTCATTCTCCAGGCAAGAAAGTTGAGATTCAAAGAGCTTAAGCCCAGTGTCACAAACCCAGGACCCCTCTGTGTCATCCTGCTCCCCTTTCCTGAAAAATGGAAGCTGCTCGTGACCAACAAGCACTCTGGGAGTGAAGGCTGAGGAGCCCATCAGAACAGCAGAAACCATAAAGTGAGTGGGAACAATTCTCACCATAAAGCAGTTTTGAACAATCTTGAAACTGCATCCATATTGCTCCACTGCTCGGGCTTTGGTCATTAGTAGGCAGAATTATTTCACTGCTCTACAAGTGTGCAGATGAAGGCTGTATTCCTCCCGTTAGTACAGACAGCTCTGCTGAGACACCCTGACAGTCCCCATGTTCCCCTGCGGTATGTACGAGTTAGGCAATTTGATATTCAGAAGGGAGATGTAGGACTTGGACTGCGGAAGGCCTGAGGCAGGAGGAGTCCAGAGGTACTATCTGTGATTGTCAACAGTTTTGACATTAAGGGTCTTCCCTCCATTAGAGGAGAGGACTTCTCTTGTGGGTGCTGTACACCTGGGTCTGAATCGAGACATTATATTGCTCTCTTTCCTTTTAACTCTTTACTTCCTAATATAACAAAATTGCCAGTTATTATAAAATGCCTTTTTCTCTGTATTTTTGTAGGTGAATAAGGAAACCCCAGCAGGCCATGATTCTGAGGAAAAAGGCTATTGGGACTATAAAATCATCATAAGGACTCAGTAAGGCTTCCCATCTTGGGAAGCAGGTCCAGACACAGCTGCCAGGCTCCCTTGTTGGAGTTGCTTAAGACTCCTCCACTGTCAGACTCCCCGGCGTATCCTCAAAGCTCAGGACACACAATATCCCTGGACTCTTCCTGTCTGAGCATCTCCTCTGATGCCCCATTACCACACCAAGAACCCTTGGACCAAACTATTTGGTATAAGAGACCCCTGATCCCTGTTATCCTGCGAAACACATTAGTATAAAGTTGATTACACAGTTCTGAACTCCTCCTGGTCCCAGCCACTGATCTTGCCTTTCTTTGTGATAAGTCACCAGTATGATGGACTCCCTGGTCTTGTTTACTTGATTATTTTGTAACTGATGGCTTCCTGGAATATCACAGCTCTAGACTGGTCTTCCTGACATGTTTCACTGTCTGAAACATGCCAAAGACGGCCACAGACTTTACACCCTGCACCTCATCCTCTTCTGTGTGACCTTGGTAGAGGATCCTGCCAGACCCCAGAGTTCCAGTGGGAAGACAAAGCCAGACATAGCCTCTTCTTCCCCCTGGGCTCCTGATTACTCAGTTCATCCTTCTTTCCTTCCCACTTCATTCTCATATTCCTTCGACTAGAAATACTTGCATTAGTCACTGTTGGGTGGATGTTTGACATTTTAACCAATAATACTCAAAATTGGGTCTTTGCAACAGACTGAACTTGCACCCCCCTGCTCCAACAAAGTTCATATGTTGAAGATTTGAACTCCAGTGTAACTGTATTTGGAGCTAGGGCTCTTAGGAGATAATTAAGGTTGAAAGCGAAGTTACTCAGTCATGTTCGACTCTTTGCGACCCCATGGACTGTAGCCTACCAGGCTCCTCCCTCCATGGGATTCTCCAAGCAAGAGTACTGGAGTGGGTTGCCATTTCCTTCTCCAGGGGTCTTCCCGACCCAGGGATCGAACCCAGGTCTCCTGAATTCCAGGTAGACGCTTTAACCTCTGAGCCACCAGGGAAGTGGTATGATGATACAGGATGCTCGGAGCTGGTGCACTGGGATGACCCAGAGGGATGGGATGGGGAGAGAGGTAAGAGGGGCGTTCAGGATGGGGAACATATGTACACCTGTGGTGTATTCATGTCAATGTATGGCAAAACCAATACAATATTGTAAAGTAATTAGCCTCCAATTAAAATAAATGAATTTATACATCATGTCAATGTATGGCAAAACCAATACAGTATTGTAAAGTAAAATAAAGTAAAAATAAAATTTTAAAAAAAGAAATGAATAGGATATATATACACCATTTTTTACAAAGATGGTCATATATATACAAATTTAATTAAGTATGTTACATAGCTATTATTTAGAGGGGAAAGTATTTTGACATGTAGTTCAAGGATTTAAAGTACACAGCTACCTATTTTCTTCAAAGTAAATATTATGCTACTTGACTGTCCTTTAATATAATAACAGATTATAATAAATTACTTTAGTATTAAAAAAAAAAAAAGAAGAAGGTAAACATCAGCAATACTCGGTTAACCCAGTCCTGATGGCAGGAAGTCTTCCCAGAAGAATAAATCTTAAAGGATGAAAAGGGTAGACAGTATCTCCAAAGGAAAAGTGGCCCATGTGTAGAACTCAGAAGAGAAAGACCACGGCTCCACTGGTTCTGCAAATATCTCACAATGGCAGGACAATAGAGTGAAAACACCGGGTGCCAGGAGGCAGGGCTGGAGAAATTAGCAGGCAGATGCTCAGCAGGCCTTGAAGTGAACATTGGGTTGCATGTGTCCCTAAGAATTACGGTTGTTTTCTCAGGGAATATGCCCAGCAGTGGGATTGTTTAATCATAATTTTTAGTTTTTTAATGAACCTCCATACTGTTCTCCACAGTGGCTCTATCAATTTTCATTCCCACCAACAGTGTCGGATAGTTCCTTTTGGGATGGGGGGGAGGTAGGAGGGAGGCCCAAGAGAGAGAGAATACGTGTATACACATAGCTGATTCACTTCACTGTGCAGCAGAAACTAACACAACATTATAAAGCAATTATACTCCAATTTCAAAAAATAAGGCCTTGCAGGCCACATTAAGGAATCTGAAATCTATTTTGAAAGCAAAGAGAAAACACCTGAAGAGTTTTTTCTTTCTTTCTTTTTTTACAGGAACTGACACAATAGGAGATATATTTTAGAAAGGTCACAGGAAGGAGCAGCATATCCAGGTCAGGGGTGTCTTCAACAACAGCAATATTAATTCAACTAACATTTATTAAGAACCTATTATAGATCAGGAACCATTCTGGGATATAGAAGTGAACAAAACAGGCCACAACCCCACCCTCCATAGCACCAATATTCTGACACGGTGATACAGTCCAGAAACAAGTCAACAAAGAAGCATATAGTATGTCAGATGACAATTAGAGTCCAGGACGAATGTGAATGGGCAGAGGTGGGAGATTATACAGAACAATAAGAGGAGGACTTGCTAATAAAATGACATTTGAGCAGAGACCTGAAGGAAGTGAGGAATGAGCTGGAGGAATCTGAGGTCAGAGCATCCCAGGCAGAGGGAAGAGCAAGAGCAAAGACCCTGAGGGAAGAGCAGGCCTGTCCCAGCAATGGCTGGGAGACCAGTGCAGTTACAGCCCTGGGACACAGGAGAAGAGGGAACGAGGCGGCCAGAGAGGCCAGCTCTTGTGCCTTTAGGGGATGTGCTCAAAGCCCTGAATTCTTTCCCTGCCAGAGCATTGCCTAGGCTCACCCAGACATGTACAAGCTATAAACTCTTAACCATCTATATGCCACACTTTGTGACCTGGACCCCAAAACAGCTCCTTTTGGATCTAGTTTCTCTTGAGAATTCTGCCAGCTACCAAACACACTCCCTCAACTGAATTTCTCACAAGAAATAAGTCGATTTTTACTCCTACTCCTCTAACCAGAAGGATTTAAACCCAATCTAAAGAGCCCAGAGCAAATAGGTACTAAACTATCACTTCATCTTTTTCCTATGCACAAAGTTCATCCTCTATCCCCAGACCCACACTCACACTCCCGATTTTGTTACCATCTGAGAATCGAGACAAATACTTAAAGGAAAGGGTAGAATTATCAGAGTAACAGTATATGATAGGTTTTGAATTGGCAAAAGAAAAGGTTATTTGTCCCCCAAACCCCAGGGCTTCCACGTGAACAATATCAGAAGGTGAATTTTAACCAAATCCTTAATGAAATAAGAAAAAAGAAGGGAAAAGGTAGTGGGTTTCTGTGAAATTAAATTTTTTCCATTTAAATTTAATTTGGGGATTCGTGTTGATTAGGTACTGTCACAAATACCAAATATCTTGGTGGTTTAATGCAATAAAAGTTGATTTCTTACTGTGCAGGAAATTAAGCTATTGTATCTGTTCTCAAAACCCACCTTTTATACTCAGCTTTACAATGCTGGAGCTGGAATTCCACGAACCACACTATGCTTTGATGGCTGTTTCCTGAAGTTTCCGTTAGTACAGGGTCTCAGAAAGGGGCTGCAAAGCTATAGGAGGAATAAGAGATGTGCTCCTTTCTGGGCATGTGTGGGATTTCAGCTCGCTTGTTCATGTTTTTGTAAGTTGCTGTGTTTGTTACACTCATCAATGTCACCTGAGCACCATTTCTTACCTGGCGGCAGCAGCTCGTAGTAGAAGCAGTTGGTTTCCAGTTTTTTCCTTCTTTTCAAGAGTGAACCTCACCAAGATCCCAGAGGTATCTGAACCACACTGCAGGCCAGTATCCCTTCCTCAAAAGTCAGAGTTACAGCTCCACTCTCACTCACTTGGAATCCAGGGAAAATACTGTAGGTTGACTGTGGCTTTCTAGACGGCCGTGTGCGCACCCTTCTGTTACCTTGAAATTCAGCCATCTTCGGGTCTTCTGCGGGACACTCAGCACCTGTGCCACACGTGGGGCACGAGAGCCGAGAGGACTGTGGGAGTCTTTAAGGGCCAGGACAACCAGCAGCAAACTTCCCTTTGGCTCCATCCCCAGAGCCAGTCTAACTGCAAGGGACACTGGGAAATGTAGTCTGGTTGTGGCTTGTGGCTGAATGTAGGGCAATCACTGCTGCAATGTCCTTACAACAGTTGAATGTTTAAAAACAAATCCTTTCATAACTTAGAGTAAGAGTAGATGACAGGCCTGGAAAAATTAAAGGTTACTTGGATTCGCAGGTGGCTCATTGGCGTCCACCTGCCAATGCAGGAGACGCAAGAGATTCAGGTTCAATCCCTGGGTCAGGAAGATCCTTTGGAGGAGGAAGTGACAACCCACTCCAGTATTCTTGCCTGGAGAATCCCATGGACAGAGGAGCCTGGTGGGTAAAGTCTGTAGGGTTGCAAAGAATCAGACACAACTAAGCACGCACAGGGAAAAAAGGTTACTTGCCCCCCAAACCCTAGAGCTCAGTAGGTCAGCAAAATTCAAAGGGCTGAGAACCACTGTTTCTTGCTAATACAGGTGGCCTCAGATGCCTTCTTCATGCTCCTATCAAGTGGTGTCCTGAATCTGTTCATGCTCATTTCCATGTTGCACTCTTTCCTCCTGAACACAGCAGTGCACAAAGTATCTCACGCTATTGGATGGAAAATCTATATGTCTTTCTTGATTCCTAACACCAGGGTTATAATTGTTGTCCAGTGAATTAGCATGTTACAGGTTCCAGATGAGTGTTAAAACTGGAACAGCACTGGCCAGACGTGTTGAGCTCTCTAGAAGACATTTTCTATTTAAAAAAAGGAAATAAAAAGAAAGAAGAATGACATAGTTTAGAACAGACTCCAAGTTAGTTTTGGTATTATCCTCTTTTCTGCTGTGCTGGCTGCTGTGCTCATGCTGTAGTTGTGTCCGACTTTTTTCTACTCCACGGACTGTAACCCGCCAGGTTCCTCTGTCCGTGGGATTTCCCAGGCAAGAATACTGGAGTGGGTTGCCATTTTCTTCTCCAGGGGATCTTCCTGACCTAGGGATCAAACCTACGTCTCTTGCATCTCCTGCATTGCAGGCAGATTCTACCACAGGGCCACCTGGGAAGCCTTGTTAAACTTACTTTCCAGATGGTTGGATAAGTTAATATAATCACACTTGGCTCTTTTATGGATCTTTGCCAACTATGAAATGTTTTGCATGAATCTCTACTTACCCATAAATTACTGTTGAACCCATATCAGGAACAAATCACTGTAAAAGTCTAGGTTATGTGACCTTTAGAAGGCAACTCTGATTAGTAAACCCTCTTAGGATAGCATCCTCTTGCCTACAGAATAAAAACAAGTTTAACTTTTGGTGCTATTTCTATTTTTAAAAAATATAATAATTGAACCAGAAGCTTTCTGGGTGAATAGACAGAGCCCTTGTAATTAGTGTAGGAAGAATTTTCTAAACCCAAGTCAGGACTGTGGGAGTAGAGAGACAGTTAATAGTCTCTCTCTCTTATATTCATATCAAAAACATTTAAAAGGAGAAACATCATGCCAGCAGTGTTTTTTAAGACAACTCCTATTTTTTTTTTCTTTTTTCTGTAACTCTTGCAAATCCAAGGTAAGCTAAACTATGCCTGACTATTGCAAGACTATCTTAAGTTCCAGTTGTCTCATGAACAGCAAAATCAATGCACTGAAGACCTCCAGACACTTTCGTCTCTTCCATTTTCCTCTCCTATTCAAGGATTCATCAACATCCACCAAGTCACCAGAGCTAGAAAGCTTAGAATCTTTTTGTAGCAGTAGCCTGTGTATTATTTCTGTACACATGTCTATCACTGCATGCATGACATCACATTTTATGCATTTATTATCATACTAGCCTCTCTTTCCAGCTACTTTAACTCAGAACCATCCCTTGATTTTGTATCTCTCATGATTAGTACAGAGTTGGCACAGAGTAATCACCAAATAAATGGATTTGAACTCTCCCACTTCCCAAGTTCTTTATTTTTGGTCACTGAGTCCTGCCCATTTTTTCCCTGAAATGTCTCTTGAATCCTCTTCCTCAAAGTTCAGACTCTTATCACTCTCTCCTTTGACTTATCCAGAATCTTCTATCAGCTGTTCCCTCTAACTCCAGGCTAACCCTGCCTGTATCTGCCTGCTATACAGCTGCCAAGTTATCTTTCCCAAATACAAGTCTAATCAAGCTGCCCCTTTGTCTAACAGCTTCAATATTCCCTCACATCTAGCACACGGTCCAGATTTCTTAGCATGATTCTCAGCACAGTCTACCTGCCCAAGTTCATCTCCAGAAACTTGCCCCTGTGTGTCCTAAGCTCTAGTCATTCCAAACAGCTGATTGTTTAATCAAGAAATGCTCCTTGAGGCCTCTGTGGTTTGTTCCTTCTCCTTCTTCCGTTTAAAATGCCTTTCCCACTCTCCTCAGAAAACTCCTACTCATCCATCAACACTTAGGTTGTGTCACTTCTCTGAAGCCTAATTCCCCAAACGTTTGCTTATAGATCCTCCTCTTCCACTCAATTTTGTGCCACTTTAGCAGAGGGACTATGTCTAAATTATTATTGTATGCCTCATGCTAAATTCAGTTTCTGACACCATCAGCATCAGCAAATCTTTACGAATTGCCAACCAGCATCTAGGATTTTTCAGTATTCCAAAATCCTAATTGGTATCTTCACTTCTACAAAGGCCAGATTCCTGCTCCCCAGGACAAGCCCCCCAAAAGTGTTATTATAGTACAAATTGGAAACCCTCCAGTACCGCTGCTCAAAGCCGCAGACATGGTAACATCCATTTTTAAGCATCTAGGGAAAGTAAATATACTTCTATGCAGAAACAAAAGCAAAATAAAAAACTGCTGGTTTTCTAAATCAGAGATGAAGTTAATGCATAGCCCTTTTGTTGATGATAACTGTGATAATCTCACTTTGACTGAATAATTTTTAAAACACTTCCACATATATTAACTTACTTGGTAACCTATGGACACATATGGAAATTGTCAAATGCATTAGCAAGGAGTCATTTGGAGTCTGGTATCAGCATGGCAAAGGTTCCAGCCCCAGACCCCCATTTGCTAAATACTTGGCCATGGAAACATTATTTAACCTCCTTAGGGCTATGCCAAAGCCTTTGACTGTGCGGATCACAATAAACTGTGGAAAATTCTGAAAGAGATGGGAATACCAGACCACCTGACCTGCCTCTTGAGAAACCTGTATGCAGGTCAGGAAGCAACAGTTAAAACTGGACATGGAACAATAGACTGGTTCCAAATAGGAAAAGGAGTACGTCAAGGCTGCATATTGTCACCCTGCTTATTTAACTTATATGCAGAATTCAGTCCAGTTCAGTTCAGTCGCTCAGTCCTGTCCGACTCTTTGTGACCCCATGAATCACAGCACGCCAGGCCTCTCTGTCCATCACCATCTCCCAGAGTTCACTCAGACTCACATCCATCGAGTCAGTGATGCCATCCAGCCATCTCATCCTCTGTCGTCCCCTTCTCCTCCTGCCCCCAATCTCTCCCAGCATCAGAGTCTTTTCCAATGAGTCAACTCTTCGCATGAGGTGGCCAAAGTACTGGAGCTTCAGCTTTAGCATCATTCCTTCCAAAGAAATCCCAGGGCTGATCTCCTTCAGAATGGACTGGTTGGATCTCCTTGCAGTCCAAGGGATTCTCAAGAGTCTTCTCCAACACAACAGTTCAAACACATCAATTCTTCGGCACTCAACCTTCTTCACAGTCCAACTCTCACATCCATACATGACCACTGGAAAAATCATAGCCTTGACTAGATGGACCTTAGTCGGCAAAGTAATATCTCTGCTTTTGAATATGCTATCTAGGTTGGTCATAACTTTTCTTCCAAGGAGTAAGCATCTTTTAATTTCATGGCTGCAGTCACCATCTGCAGTGATTTTGGAGCCCCAAAAATAAAGTCTGACACTGTTTCCACTGTTTCCCCATCTATTTCCCATGAAGTGATGGGACCGGACGCCATGATCTTAGTTTCCTGAACGTTGAGCTTTAAGCCAACTTTTTCACTCTCCTCTTTCACTTTCATCAAGAGGCTTTTTAGTTCCTCTTCACTTTCTGCCATAAGGGTGGTGTCATCTGCATATCTGAGGTTATTGATATTTCTCCCAACAATCTTGATTTCAGCTTGTGTTTCTTCCAGCCCAGCGTTTCTCATGATGTACTCTGCATATAAATTAAATAAGCAGGGTGACAGTATACAGTCTTGACGTACTCCTTTTCCTATTTCTGGGCTGGATGAAGCACAAGCTGGAATCAAGATTACCGGGAGAAATATCAATAACCTCAGATATGCAGATGACACCACCCTTATGGCTGAAAGTGAAGAAGAACTAAAGAACCTCTTGAAAGGGAAAGAGGAGAGTGAAAAAGTTGACTTAAAGTTCAACATTCAGAAAACGAAGATCATGGCATCCAGTCCTATCACTTCATGGCAAATAGATGGGGAAACAGTGGAAACAGTGGCTGACTTTATTTTTCTGGGCTCCAAAATCACTGCAGATGGTGACTGCAGCCATGAAATTAAAAGACGCTTACTCCTTGGAAGAAAAGTTATGACCAACCTAGATGGCATATTAAAAAGCAGAGATATTACTTTGCCAACAAAGGTCTGTTTAGTCAAGGCTATGGTTTTTCCAGTGGTCATGTATGGATGTGAGATTTGGACTATAAAGAAAGCTGAGCACCGGAGAATTGATGCTTTTGAACTGTGATGTTGGAGAAGAGTCTTGAGAGTCCCTTGGACTGCAAGGAGATCCAATCAATCCATTCTAAAGGAGATCAGTCCTGGGTGTTTGAAAGGACTGATGTTGAAACTGAAACTCCAATACTTTGGCCACCTAATGGGAAGACCGGACTCATTTGAAAAGACCCTGATGCTGGGAAAGATTGAGCGCAGAAGGAGAAGGGGACAACAGAGGGTAAGATGGTTGGATGGCATCACCAACTCAATGGACATGGGTTTGGGTGGACTCTGGGAGTTGGTTATGGACAAGGAGGCCTGGCATGCTGCGGTTCATGGTGTCACAAAGAGTCAGACACGACTAAGTGACTGAACTGAACTGAGGGCTTCCCTGGAGGCTCAGACAATAAAGAATCCGCCTACAATTCAGGAGACCCAGGTTCAATCCCTGGGTTGGGAAGATCTCCTGGAGAAGCGAATGGCTACCTACTCCAGCATTCTTGCCTAAAGAATTCCAATGACAGAGGAGCCTGGCAGGCTATAGTCCATGGGGTCACAGAGAGTCAGACATGACTAAGCGACTAATACTTTTATTTCAAGCCTCCTTAAGCCTATGTTTCTTCACCAGTAAAGATAGGAATAATAACAGTAATAACAATTGCTGAATTCCTCTTATATATGAATACTATTCTAAGTGGTTTCAGTATAATTCATTTAATCCTATAAAAGGTGAAATAAATACCATGAACTGTCTTCAGTTAGGAGACTGAGGCACAGCTAGTAAATGGTAGGACCAGAATAGGGACCTGTACTCTAACCCACTATGGAAACCATCTCAGTGATTTCCTTAAGTATAAATGAGATCAGGCATATGCAGCCCTTAGCACAAAGCCTGGAACATACTAATTCCTTGATGAACATCAGCTGTTCCTATCCTTATTAGCTAGAAGGACAATAGTAATCATTCAGCTGAACTCTAATGTAATCTAATTACCTACCTTTGCTGCTGCTGCTAAGTCACTTCAATCATGTCCAACTCTGTGCGACCCCATACATGGCAGCCCACCAGGCTCCCCCGTCCCTGGGATTCTCCAGGCAAGAACACTGGAGTGGGTTGCCATTTCCTTCTACAATGCATGAAAGTGAAAAATGAAAGGGAAGTCACTCAGTCGTGTCCGACTCCCAGCGACCCCGTGGACTGCAGCCTACCAGGCTCCTCCATCCTTGGGATTTTCCAGGCAAGAGCACTTACCTTTACCAAGCACCAAAACAGACTTGTCCACTTTGCTACAGCCTCAGAAGAAAAACAAAAACAAAAGAAAGAAAGGAAGGAAGGGGGCCTTCCCTGTCTGTCCAGTGGTTAACACTTTGCCTTCCAAAGCCGGGGGTGTGAGTTCAATTCCTGGTCAGAGATTTAACATCCTACCTGCCTTCTGGCCAAGAAACCAAAATGTAAAACAGAAGCAGTGTTGTGACAAGTTCAATAAAGACTTTGAAACATCAAAAAAGTTTTAAAAACACATACAGAAAAAAAAAGGGGGGCAGGGAAGGGGGGAAACAGAGGCAACAAAATGAAAGAAGAGATGTGAAGGCAACATCCGTGTCAAAGGTGCTTCATAAAATGAAGGGTGGTGTTGTGGCAGGGGCAGGAATTTCTGGAAGGGCGTACATCATTTGTATTCAGTGGTCCTGTTCCCAGAAGGAGGCCTGTTCATGTTTCTCCTTGACAGTGAGCATGCTGCTGCTGCTGCTGCTAAGTCGCTTCAGTCGTGTCCGACTCTGTGCGACCCCATAGACAGCAGCCCATCGGGCTCCCCCATCCCTGGGATTCTCCAGGCAAGAACACTGGAGTGGGTTGCCATTTCCTTCTCCAATGCATGAAAGTGAAAAGTGAAAGTGAAGTCACTCAACCGTGTCTGACTCTTAGTGACCCCATGGACTGCAGCCCACCAGGCTCCTCCGTCCATGGGATTTTCCAGGCAAGAGTACTGGAGTGGGGTGCCATTGCCTTCTCCGGACAGTGAGCCTAATCCTATACAAAAGTGAAAAGGGCTTGAGCCTGGATTTTCCTGTGGACACAAATCACTTGACATTCCTATCTGTATCCACATGGGAGCCAGCATAATAGAGGGGAAAAGACACCCAAACCCAGTCTCTTCCCCCCACCATCCCCCAGCACCCTTACATGGAGTTCCTTCTTCAAATTTAGCTGCCTTCCATGTTTTATCTTTTGACCCATTTCTTTACCTCCAGACCGCATAGGTTCACTTTCCTTCTTTATGATTTTACTGAAAGCAAAATAACAGCAATTGTCACCTAAAAGACAATGGATTGTTTTTAATTAAAACCTGTTATTCTAGGCACATCATACACATCAAGCCAAGATTCCTCTGTGGGAAGCTCCATAGCTGCTGCTGCTGCTGCTGCTGCTGCTGCTGCTTCTAAGTCACTTCAGTCGTGTCCGACTCTGTGTGACCCCATAGACGGCAGCCCACCAGGCTCCCCCGACCCTGGGATTCTCCAGGCAAGAACACTGGAGTGGGTTGCCATGTCCTTCTCCAATGCATGAAAGTGAAAAGTGAAAGTGAAGTTGTTGAGTCGTGTCCGACTCTTAGCGATCCCACGGACTGCAGCCCACCAGGCTCCTCCACCGTGGGATTTTCCAGTACTGGAGTGGGGTTCCACTGCCTTCTCCGAGCTCCATAGCAGCGCTGTCCAATGTACCTTGCTATGATGATATTCTATATCTTCACCATCCAAAACGGTGGATGGTGCATTAAAATATAGTTCCCCCTGCAACTGAAGAACTACATTTGTATTTCATTTAATTTTAATAAATTTAAATAACCACGTATAACAAGTGACTACCATATTGGTCAGAAAGTGTTAGGCACACAGTCGTGTCTGACTCTTTGTGACCCTATGGACTGAAGCCAGCCCGGCTCCTCTGCCCATGGGATTCTCCAGGCAAGAATATTGGAGTGGGCTGGCATTCCTTTCTCTAGGATATTGGTCAGAGCATCTCCATAAACTATCATCCACTTCTACTAAAGAGTGAGGGATGACTAGGCAGGGTTTAGGATGTCACTTCCGAAGAGCAAACAGCAAACTCGGAGGAAGCAGTCCTCTGAAATTAAGATGGCTTACCGAGAGGATCAACACCAGTTATTTCTAAAATTTGCTTCTAGAGGGACTAGAAGGCTGATTCTCAAATTGGCCCTGGGCCACTCGATCACTATTCAGTTCAAGCATGTGAAACAGAGACTCTTTTATCGGTTATAGGTAAATACGGGCTGCTGACCTTTAAACTGCAGGAAATGTCTGGAATTGACCACTGCGATCTCAAAAAAGCACTGAAAGACATTAAACCTCAAGTATCACCCAAAGAAAAGCAGAATAATTTGTCTCTGTTCTTTATTCCTTACAGGATCACATCCCCAGTCATGCTTTGGACTTGGAACTGGGCTGATCCGCTTTCCTATGAAGATAGATTTACTAAGGAAGAGAGGAGGGTGACAAGCTTTGTGAGGCACGTAAGAAGCAAACGCCAAGACTTTGTGAGGATGCGAGAATGTGCAAAGAAGTGTGGCTTGTGTTCTGAGAATCATAGGAGGCCTCTGGACTATTTGAAGCAAGAAGAGCACATTGTCAATTTGGGATTTTGTAAGGGTGACTACTGTTGCTGTGTGAAAAGTGGGGTGAAAGGGGTGTGAGATCAGTGAGGAGACCTTTGTTTTGGCAAAAAGTGATGGAAGTGAAGAGTCTGAGAGCAGTAGAGCCAAAGGGAAGGGGGCGGAGTAAACATATTTAGGGACAAAATTAACAGGGCTTTGGAATGATTGGACCAGGGGTGGGGAGGAGGCAGGGATGAGCAAGAGGTTCTTCATGACAATGGAAGGAGGTGCTGTTCACTGAGATAGACAGAAAGGAGTAGATCTGGGAGAAAATAAGTCTCATTTTGGACACTTACGTTTGAAGTATTCTTGACACTGTGAATATGGCAAATAGATAAATTGGACATGCAGGTCTAGGGTTTAGAGGATTGGTTTTATCTATAGTGTTGATTCCATTAAAAACATTTGAAAAAAGAAACTGATACAATATCTCACTTTTCAACCGTCAATAGGTGATGCCCAAAAGTAGCACAAGGAGGATTTCTCCAGAATTCAGCTTTTACCAGGCATAGCTCCTTCCTAGCAGAATTTCAGGCTGCCAAGCTCACCAGAAAAGACTGCATTCCCTATTTCTTTCAGCAACGCTGTGGGGCATCTCTCGTTCTTACAAACCCTGCTAAATGTCCATCTACGTTGGCCACACATCTGCCCTCTTGTCTGCCCCTCTGGCTGGGATGAGGTTAACGCTTTAATCCTTCTGACTTCCAGTGTCATCTACTGGCCAGTTCCTCAATCTGCAGCCTTGTGATCCTTGAACTCACAGAAGACTTCATTAACCATCCCAAAGTCTCTAGAGGCCATGCTTGAACTAAGCCAATACCCAACTCGATTGTGTTGTCATCTGGGAATAACCAATATTGCTGAAGTTAATGATTTTTAAGAGAAGCTGAAGCTGTGATTTTTTTTCTTATGAAATCATTCTATGTTTTAAATGTCTAACTCATATATATATTTTTTTAATTCTAAAAGGCCACCTGGGTCAAGAAAAACCTCTTACAGTCCCCGTTTGTTCCACGGATCATCAATTTGTGACTTTTGGTCTCATGGGTGGCACATGGACAGCATTCATGTATTCATTCATGACTCACCCCTAATCGATACCTTTTCCCACTGAATCTGAATACATCTTCAGAATCTATCTCAACATAAAATCCTCCAGGGAGGTAATGTTTCAAATATTCAGAACTGCATATATGAGTTGAAACTTATCTGCCATATATATTCTTGTGGTAACCACAGAATAAATTCTATTCCTCAAAAACAGGAGGACATCACAAAAGTCCCAAAGGACATCACCCCAGGAGGTGATGTCCCAGGAGGACATCACCCAAAAGTCCCTCTCCTCACCTCCTTTCAAGACAAATTGCCCTGAAGCACAAACACAAATGCCAGAATTCTTTCAGTGCCCATTTCTATTAGCACATATTGTGTTATCTGAGTCTACAAACCATTCCCATTTTCTTCCCACCTTATCTCTGCTCAGTGACCTTTTAAATGCCACTGTAGTTCAGTTGAATCAACATCTTTTTCTTTTTCTATTCACTCTTGGCCTTCACCTCTCCTATCAAATTTTTTTTTTTTTTCATCTCAACAGCATTTCCCTAAATGCCTCATCCTGTTTAAAAACAAAACCCGGACACTTTTCTCTACATAATTCTCTAATGTGATGATAACTGATGGAGAAACCTTTTCATGCCCTGACCTCAGAACTCTAGGGCACCAGGAAGAGTCTGCAAGCCCTGTACCTTCTGCAAAATGACTCGTTTTGTTTTCACCTGAGTGTAATGAATTGAAGAAAGAGTTCCCATTCTTTCAATTAGTGAAACAACAATCATTTCCCCATGTAAAATTAAAGCTTAGCAGGCACCTTTCCTTGGGAAGACCTGAAGCTGAACGCTTTTCACTGAAGCCAAACAACAGCATTAAGAAGATATATTCCTCCAGAGCTGTACTCCTTCAGATCCTCACATGTGAGTCGTTGGTTTACTTTTTAGCCAAAGTAAAAGATCTTTTTGCTTCTTTCTTTAAGGATCTCCATTAAGAAAAGCAGCAGCAGTTTTTCTATTATGGAGTTTCCTTTGCTGGGGGCAAAGGAAGGAGAAATAATAGTCTCATAACTTAGACAGTGGTTGTATTAGTTTGCTATGGCTGCCATAACAAAGGACCACAGACTGGGTGGCGTAAATGACAGACTTATTTTTTTCTCACAATTTTGAGGGGTTTTAACTTTCCATTTCACTTTGGCGTATAGTCGATTAACAATGTTGTAATTCTTTCCGGTGCACAGCAAAGGGACTCATACACATACATGTGTCCATTCTCCCCAAACTCCCCTTCCAGCCAGGCTGCCACATAACCTTGAGCAGGGGCCCCTGTGCTGTCCAGAGGGTCCTTGTTGGTTGCCCATTTTATATATAGCAGTGTGCAAACATCGATCCCAAACTCCCTAATTATCCCTTCCCCACCTTCTTCCCCTCAGCAACCATAAGTTTGTTCTCTGTCTGTGAGTCTCTGTTTGTAAATCAGTTTGTTTGTGTCATTTCTCAGATTCCACACATAAGGGATATCATTCAATATTTCTCCTTCTCCCTCTGACTTACTTCACTCAGTATGAAATCTCTAAGAAAAGGAGAAATATCATATGACATCCCTTATGACATCACTTATGTGCAGAATGTAAAAAGGAATAATACAAATCTCACAATTTTGGAGACTGGAAGTTCAAGATCAAAGTATGAGGTTTAGCTCCTCCCAAAGGCCTCTGTCTTTGGCTTGTGAATGGTGGCCTTCTCTGTGTGTCTTCACATACTATTTCCTCGGAGACTGTGTCCTAATCTTTTATAGGGATGCCAGTCATACTGGATTAAGGCCCACCCAAATGGTCTCACATTAACCTACTTAACCTCTTTAAGGACCCCGTCTCCTAACATAGTCACATTCTGAGGTCCTGAGTGTTAGGACTGCAGCATGTAAATTTGAGCCGGGGGAGGACACGATTTGGCCCATAATGGGGGTCCTGAGGACATGTTTGAGCCCATAATGGGGGTCTTGAGGACATGTTCGAGCAGTTTAGTGTTAGTGGCGACCAGTGTGCCCTTGTGAGTGTGCTCAGTTACTTCAGTCGTGTCCGACTCTTTGCGACTCCATGAACTGGGGCCCACCAGGCTCCTCTGCCATGGGATTCTCCAGGCGAGAACACTGGAGTGGGTTGCCATTTCCTCCTCCAAAGGATCTTCCTGAGCCAGGAATTGAACCACATCTCCTGCGTCTCCTGCATTGCAGGCAGATTCTTAACTGCTGAGCCACGGGAGAAGATGTTAGTGACAAGTAACAGAAACTAATTCAGTGTGAGTAAATAATCATCATAATCACCAAAAGAAAAAACCCACAGAAAACATCCGAGGCAGGAAAACAATCATGCCTTAAGAAGGAAAGAACCTGAAACAGAAAAACCCTCAAGACATTCTCCCCCACCTCCCTGCTTCCTCTGCAAACAGGCATCTTTCCTCTCTTTCCACAAGATAGAGAATAGTCTCCAGGCTGAAAACCTCCCTTGGACAGGTCCTGCCATTTATCCACACAGAGTAGCTAGAAAAGCTTCAGTTCCAGTTTCCAGAGGAAAGAGTCCTGATGGTCCCAGCTGAGGTCAGGTGTTCGCGACGGTCCAGTTAGTTATAACCACAGTGATCACATCACCTATTTCACACATGACTCTTGGGGGCTTGCCCCTGTGAACTGGGGTGATTCCCATGGGAAAAGGAGGTAGAGATGCGTGATCCCTGGCCGGTGAACAGGGTAGATGTTTCAGAACTCGCCACTGGATGGATAAAGATGTTTTTTCTGCATGTCCCACTCTTTTTTGTTAGATCTGAGCACCTGTTTCTCTCTTACTAACCAGCTGAGCTTGAGATTTCTCCTATGGAAGCATAGACAATAGGTAACTATAGCAACTGGCTGTACAGCTAATTGCTCTAAAACATTACCCAGGGGTTAAAAAGCCATGGAGACAGTGATTCCCTACGTTCAACTGGAGCATTAGTCCACAGCTAAAGTGAGTTTTTTTGTCTCCAGAACAGTCAATGTTTTACCTTTTAAAAGTAAAGTGTGTGTGCCACAGTTCTCTCTGAAAGCCCAGGCACTGAAGTGGGTCCAGGAGATGCAATTTTAAACAGGCTCAACCTTTCATCTTCCAGGTCCAAGGCTTGGCTAGGTCTCAGTTGCCTCTAATCTTCTTTGTCATCTTGGTTTCAGCTACCCACCATTTCCAGGAGCGGGTTGATGAGGAAAGACACAGGTTCAATAATATCACCTTTAGCTCTGATAAGACAGCATTCCCTAGGGACCCCCATGACTGTCTAGTGGTTAAGACTCCAGGCTTCCACTCCAGGGTGCATGGGTCCTGATCCTTGGCCGGGGAACTAAGATCCCACATGCCACATAGCACAGCCAAAAGAAAAATTTTTAATAAATTTTAAAGACAGCATTCAAATGTGATCAGTTCATCCTCCAAAGGTTCAACCAGAAGTGCAGGCATTTTCTACCTAATGATCTCCCTTCTCACTCACTCTCCCTTGAATTCACTGAATTTACAGACATAAGGACAATAGCCTTCCCTCTCTCTATTTTAAAGTTCACATCCAATTGGAGTGACTCATTTGGAATCACTGGGATAAGGAAACAGACATAACCCAGGGCTCTATGGTCTCACGTCCTCTCTCATCAATCATTTGGGAGACAACTGAGCGATAACCATACCCATGCCGGATCCAGGTTGCCCAGGCTTTAAGTTCTACTCCTTTCTGACTCTACCTTAGACAAGTCATCCATCTCTCTGAGCCTCAGTTTCCTGATCATTAAATGAGCTAATATACCTAAGTGCTTACAGCTGTGTAGTTGAAGGCTATTATTATTAATATTGTAATAAAAATCTGGCCTGAAAGGCCACCTAGGGTTAGCCTGTGACAAAATGCAAGGGCATTCCTCTCTGTTCTTCATTCAGGGCATCCTGCTCTCTTGCCTCTTTATCGCATTTATCTGGGAGCCTCATGGAAACTTCCCCCATCAGGCCCCAGAACCCAAGGTCACCCCACTCTCTGAAACTGCTGACTCTGAAAGAGAGGTAGTTCCCCTATCCTTGAAAAAAAAAAAAAAAACCCTCAATGTCTTCTGTTTCCTTTCTAAGAGTTTTTTCTACTGTTTCTCTAATAACGTCCATGCATCTAGTTAACTGGATTATACCAGTTTACTGGGTTTCCCAGGCGGCTCAGCGGTAAAGGATCCTCTTGCCAATGCAGGAGACACAGGATACATGAGTTTGATCTCTGGGTCAGGAAAATCCTCTGGAGAAGGAAATGGCAACTCTCTCCAGTCTTCTTTCCTAGTGAATCCCATGGACAGAGGAGCCTGGTGGGCTACAGTCCCTGGGGTAGCAAGGAGTTGGACACAACAGAGCACACACACACGCACAGTTTACTAATTATCACCTAAAGCTGTCCCCTGCCCTCCATACTCACTACAGCTGTCTGAGTTTGGACCCTCTCATCTCTCACCTGGACCATGACTCTCTTCCCTACTTGGTTACACTACCAATTTTGGTCTGATATCCATAGAGCTAGCACAAGGGTTTGTTCTAGACAATTGGTTTGACTACAGATGAAATATTTTTCCAGGAGCTTCCCTAGTGGCTCAGATGATAAAGAGTCTGCCTGCAGTGCAGGAGACCCAGGTTCCATCCCCGGGGTCAGGAAGATCCCTTGGAGAAGGAACAGCAACCCGTTCAGTATTCTTGCCCGGAAAATCCCATGGATGGAGGAGCCTTGAGGGCTACAGTCCATGGGGTCACAAAGAGCTGGACACAACTGAGCCACTTCACTTTCACTTGAAATATTTTTCCAGATAAAAAATTTTGAAAGCTCCCTTTTGCCCAAAAGGTATATTCCAAAGTTTTGTCTGCATAGCCCAAAAGCCCCCTGTTGACCTCTACCTGCTAATCTCTGATCAGTCTAATCTCTGATCACTCCACTTACCCTACCATGGAACACTTTAGCCACAGAAAGCTACAAGTATGGTGTTGTTACTTCCAGTTGGAGTATCCCAGTCTTCCAGCCATCCACCTAACTAACTCTTACCCATTTTTCATGATCCAACTCAGCAGATATCTCCTCTAAAAGCAGTCAATGTTTCCCCCCAGAAATAATCCATTACACTCTCCTCCCTGTTGACTTCATACAACATACAGGACAAACCACTCTAAATGTTCATTTTCTAGACTGTCCCCACTTTTTTAAAACCACTTTATTGAAGTATGGTTGACATGTAAAAATACAGAAAACTTATATAACTCAACAGCCAAATTTTAAAATGAGCACAGGACAAAGACATACTGTATGGCACAGGGAACTTTACTCAATATTTTGTAATAATCTATATGGGGAAGAATCTGAAAAAGAATGGTATATGTACAACAGAATCCCTTTGCTGTACACTTGAAACTAACACTACATTGTAATTAACCATAACTCAATATAAATAAAAATTAAATTAAAAAATAAATTAAATGGGCAAAGGACCTGAATAGACATTTCTCCACAGGTGACATAAACTTGGCCAAAGATATGTAAAAAGGGACTCATCAGGCAAATGGAAACAAAAACCCCAGTGAAATATCACTTCATACCTGTTAGGATGGATATTTCTTAAAAAGAGGTAACAAATGTTGGCAAGGATTTAGGAAAAGGGGGACCCTGGTACCCTGTTGGTGGGAATGTAAATTGGTACTGCCATTATGGAAAACAGCATGGAAGTTTCTTCCCTCCTTTACTGGAAACTCTTTGAGGTCAGGAATTATGTTGCATCAGTCTTAGTGTTTTCCTCAGCACCAACCCCAGAAAAGGGTATGAGCTATAATAAACACTGGACAAATGAAGGAATAAGGGAGAGGGGAGGAGAGCGTTATTCTTTACACACAGCTATAATAGTACTATCCTGGGCCTCCCTGGTGGTTCAGGGGTAAAGAATCCGCCTGCCAATTGAGAAGACACAGGTACGATCCCTAAGCCGGGAAGACCCCCTGGAGAAAGAAATGGCAACCCACCTCAGTATTCTTGCCTTGGAAATCCCATGGACAGAGAAGCCTGGTGGGTTACAAGTTCATGGGGTCACAAAAGAGCTGGACACAACTGAGCAACTAGAACAACAACAAATAATAGTACCATAACCCTATCGATAGACTTTATCTTTGGATACGTTCCCCAACATTGGAATGTGCTATATAGGTTTATCTATGTATTCTCATCCTTGTTACTCTGGAATTAACGATTCCATTATGGCTGAGTGAGAGGTTTCAGCAGTCTCTGACTAGGGACAAAACCAACTGGCCCCACCCTGGAAGGAAATTCTATTCTTGGCCCCCTCATCAGCATCACTCACTCCCCAGCTGAGCCCAGAGCCCTGAAGGAGGTCAGCTTGCAGCCCAGCCCGGCAGTGGGACTGAGAAATGGAAGAACAAGTCTTCTCCACCCCACCATGAAACTGAAAAAGCACATGTGCTACATACATGTGGATGGAAATCTTCCTTCCTGCATCCTTCCCTTCCCTTCTTCTTTCCTTCCTCCCTTCTCCCAGCACATTCGCAAATGAGGTGCTAGTGTAAACTTGAACCTGACAACGTTGGTGGTTGATTCCCCTGCTCATTAACTACAAAAGCCTTCAAGACGCACACCAACCTCAGAGAGGTTGCATCACTTAATTGCTATGAAACAACCCCACAGGTTAATGCACGCTTGATCTCAAAGGAGTGGCAGTAATCATTGTGTTATTTATATCAACTGCACAGTATGAAACCAGAACAGAGAATTCAGGCCTGGAAACAGGACACAGGTCTGAGTTAAGGGAATGTCCACACCCTTGGCTCCTGCTGCTGCTGCTGCTGCTAAGTCGCGTCAGTCGTGTCCGACTCTGTGCGACCGCGTAGACGGCAGCCCACCAGGCTTCCCGGTCCCTGGGATTCTCCAGCCAAGAACACTGGAGTGGGTCGCCATTGCCTTCTCCAACTACCACTCCCCAAAACTTGGGCTACCATGTTGCTATAGACTGAAATTTTAGACCAAGAAATAAATTATTTTGTGTTTTTCCTATTAAAATGCAAATACCATGTATGGTAGATCACATATCAAACCATGATCCATCATTTATGCCTCAGATACATCTAGATAAACTTAGACATTTTTCTGTGGCACTGGTGTTCCAGTGCCTCAAAGAATTGAAAGAGAGTAGCTGGAGCTGAACAGTTGGGGCAGTTTACCATCAAGGGTGGAAAACAAGTCAAAAGAGGAATGTTGTTACGGCAGTTGTTTAGTTACTAAGTCGTGTCTGACTCCTTGCAACCCCAGGGACTATAGCCTGCCAGACTCCTCTGTCCATGGGATTCTCCAGGCAAGAATACTGGAGTGGGTTGCCATTTCCTTCTCCAGGGCAATCTTCCCGACCTGTGTCTCCTGAATTGGCAGGCAGATTCTTTACCACTGAGCCACCAGGGAAACCCAAAAGAGGAATGAGGGACTAAGAAAGCAAGGCTCACCTATTTCATATTTGTACCTCCTGCCTGGCATTGATAGAATTGTGGACAATCGTGTGGAAATAAGAGGTCGAGGAGTCTGACTGTAGCTGGCATTCTATTCTACAGGATTGATTTACTGAAATTTTCTGCCTCTGATTTTTGCATCACTAGCATCCCAAGAATGAAGCAGCATGATTTCCAACTCGGGGTTTCACTTTATACAGTATATCTGCTTCTGACAAGCTCTGGGTAAATAATTTTTCATAAGTCAAATCGTAACGCAGGTATTCCAGGAGAGACTTAGAGAGGAGATCACCCGGAACAGTGAAAATGTCTTGACTGTTTTGTACAAATGCTTGCTTTTCTACATCAGGCTTGCTTGTGAAGTATACTTACCGTGTGTTCACCTCTCTCTCTGGAAGGCAGACTATTTAGAACTCTGTGATGATGACTGATTTAATTTACAAAATGCCTGTTCAGACGGGTAAGGATCTGCAGGAGCTTCCTGATTATCTCATCACGATTCTACGGGATGCATAAAGTAAAGAGGACCACCCCCAAACTGCTAAAAGAGCTGTTCTTCTGTCTGATAAGTTAGTCAAGAAATGAGCAGTCAGTCTCTTCTCCTGCGAAACAGAGAGGATGCCAAGTACTAGATAAGAGACTTCTTTTAGCTACAGGCTCTTATAGTGAGAACAACTGATAAAAAGTGTGTATATTTGAACAAAAGGCTCGTTTCATGGAAAAGGTTATTAGAAACTCAAGAAGAATGATGTGTCTCATTGTGGTAAATGAGGTCAGACACTCAACCTGCTTCCGACGTGGGTCAACAATCTTAAGCATGTTGTGAATAGAAAAGCACGCTCTGTATCTCATCAACTTACCTGGGTTTGTACAAGACAATCCTTTCATTCAGTAAGGAATATAACAGGCTTTTTAGGCAGCACCTTGGGGACAAAGGGAAGCATGCCCCCAAAGAACTTGGGAACGAGGGTGCCCACCGAAAGGCAAACCAAACAAGTCAGCACTGAGTGGGACAAAGCAGAAAGTCTACCGAGTTCTTTCTGAAGCATAATCGATGATACTGGCACCCTGAGACCTTACCTTGACCCAAAAGAAGTATTCCTCAAAGCTCTCTGCATCCTTTTGCTTTGAATCTTTACTCAACAGTCTGCTGATTGATAATGCAGCTCAATGCCTGGTAAAGGGACCATCCAGGCACGGGCAGGAGTTTTCTCTCATTGTAAATAATCACATTGGCATTCTAGTTTATCCATCAATCTCATGTGAACTGACTTAGTGAGTAGCCATCACTTTAAATCTGGTCAATTCTAAGTATACCAATAAAGCCCCGTTTCTGTAGCCCCATACACAGTGGTACATTTACAAAGCTGCTGCTATATAGCACCAAGAAGATTTTCTAAGGCTTTATCCTTTTGTTTGCCATTAATCTTTTTCCATTCTTTCACCGTTGCTTAAAAGGTAAATTTCCCTTAATGGTTTGACTCATAAGCAGTATCTAGACAATACCCAAAATGCTAGTTGATCATAGACTTAGAGAATGAACTCATGGTTACCCGTGGGGAAGGTTCGGGGGAAGGGACAGCTTGGGAGTTTGGGATGGACACGGACACACTGCTATGTTTAAAATGGATAACCAACAAGGACCTACTGTAGAGGACAGGAAACTCAGCTCACTGTGAAGCCAGAATGGGAGGGGATTTGGAGGGAGAATGAATACCTGTATATGTATGGTTGAGTCTCTTTGCACTCCACCTGAAACTATCACAACATTGTTAATTGGCTATATACTAATATAAAATAATGTGCTTTTTTTTTTAAAAAAAAAAAAAGAACTAGTTTACCTCTTTGAATTGTGGAATGAAAAATCCAGTAGAAATGGTTATTTAGCAGCAGAGGCGGAGGTGCAAGGCTAGACTTGAGGTCAATAGTAACACCTGAGGATATACTTTTTAGTGCCACAGACCCCTTTAAAGGAATCTGAGGAAAGCTCTGAGTCCCCTCTCCATTAAAATGCACAATCACAAGATTTGGAGTTTGGGGTCCATGAATCCTAGATACAGACTGCTACTTAAGAAGCGTGACCTCATGCAAATCTGTCGCCTTATAGATGGGGAAACCGAGGTTTTGTGGAGGGAAATGACTAACCTGAGTTGACAGAGCTAGTTACAGGAAGAAACAGAATTAGGTCTTTAACCTCTTCAAATCAACACTCATCTAACCAACTTTTTCCCACCGTATAAGTCATACTGACATCAAGCAGATGCAGCAATAATGTGGAAACCAGCCGGTTCATGCTGCTTGGATACCATCCTCTCTCAGGACATGGGAAGACTCAACCCAGACTCCTCACCCACCGACCCCCATTCTCTAAGCCAAGCTGCACTAAGTCATCTGGCTCTTGAGTCTTTATTCCTCTCTTTTAAAATGGGAGCTGAGAGACTTCACTAGTAGTCCAGTGGTTAGGAATCCTCCTTGCAATGCAGGGAACAAGGGTTCCCCTGGCTGGTAAACTAAGATCCCACATGCCTGGGGCAACTAAGCCACAACTACTGAGGCCACACACCACAAGATGCAACTAAGACCCAACACAGCCAAACAAATACATTTTAAAAAATGGGACCTGAAAGAGGGAAACAGAACTGACCAACCCATTCTGGAGAAAATTCCAGAGGTTATCCGTGTTTCCTCCTGCAATCCGCAAACTCTGGGTTTGCCCAGTGATTTCAATCAAACAAATGTGAAATCATGGGAAGAAACTAGCCAATTTATATGAATTAACTAGTCTGGTCAATGAAAACACTCCATCTGAGGGGCGCAGGAAGGCTTTTCCTAAAGCAATCTCTCTGCAAACTATTAACTAAAAATTCTATGATGTTTTATATTTCATAAAGTACTTTCAGGCCTCCCTCGTAGCTCAGTTGGTAAAGAACTTGCCTCAATGCAGGAGACTCAGGTTCGATTCCTGGGTTGGAAAGATCACCTGGAGAAGGAAATGGCAACCCACTCCAGTATTTTTGCCTGGACAATCCCATGGACAGAGAAGCCTGGCAGGCTACTGTCCATGGGGTCACAAGAGTCGAACATGACTTAGCGAGTAAACCACCATCGCCACCGAAGTGCTTTCAGGTAATACGCCACCCGAGGAAAGAAAAATTAAAGGGAGAGAAGGATTAGCAAGTCCTTAATGTTAAATGGTTTATTTCCAAAACAACTCTGAAATAAAGACCTTTCTAACTCGTAAGGCATCAGACTCAAAATGGCTAAGTATTTTGCACAAAGTCACACAGTAACTAACAGAGCCAGGACTCAAATTCTGATACCTGATACAATCTTATTTTCTAGATGACAAGTTGAGGTTCTAAGAGGTTATGTCATTCCTTTTTTTCATTCACTTCCTAAGTTATGGCTCTTGTATTTGAACTCACAACTTTAGAGCCTAAAGCAATTCTTTCATCCCATTGAGTCAATGTTTCTCAACGTTCTCTGCAAAGCACCCAAATGGGAATCACCTGGTTGCTCCATTTTTGAGAAAAATAGGTCTTGAGTGAGAATTCTTAAAGTGTGGTGCTTGGACCAACAGCTGAGAACACTTGTTAGAAATGCAAGATTTCAGACACCACCCAGGACCTACTAAATCAGAAACTCTGGGTGTGGGGGTCAGGAATCTATGTTTTAAGTCCCCCGGGTAACTCTGATGCCTTTTTGAGAACCATTCACTAATGACATGCTTTCCCTTAACCCCTCCCCAAGGCAACTCATTTACACCTGAACTTTTTCTAGATAGAACGATCCTAACACATGTAACCTCACCTCAAAAAGCACCAACAGGTATTCAGCATTTGATCTAAGTCCATCATACTCTACAAGGCTCCAAACCTTGTGGCATTTGATTCTACTGCCTAATTTCATTGTAGTCTCTTTTCCCCAAACACAATCGGAAATCAGAGGACTCAAGAATCTGCTGAGAATCACGGACATGGAGAATAGACTGGTGGTGTCAGTGGGAGGATTTGGGGGAGGGATGGAGTGGCAGGTTGGAATTAGCAGAATTAAGCTTTTATATACAGAATGTAGAAACGACAGGGTCCTACTGTATAGCACAGGGAACTATATTCAACATCCTTTGATAAACCATAATGGAAAAGAATATCTTTAAAAAGGATATATATATATATGTATGCATAACAGAACCACTTTGCTGTACAGCAGAAATTAACACATTGTAAATGTGTTAATAATAATAATTTTAAAAATCTATCTGCTGAACGAACTCCACCCTGAATGTGTTCTCAGAGATTGTTCCTAATGAAGAGCAAAAAGATGCCCAGCACTATCATTTGCTTACGAAACTGTCACTACTCAGAACAGAATTTTTAATGGTGATGTTTACATGAATTTGAGCAAACTCCAGAAGACAGTGAAGAAGAGAGAAGCCTAGCACGCTACACACAGTCCATGGGTAACATAGTAGGACACGACTTAGTGACTGAACAACAAAAAGATTAGAAAATAGAGTTTCCTCCAAGAGAACCCACCAGCGTAGATTGTAAGGCTTTGTTTCAGAGCTCAGCTTGCCCGTGTGATGTTGATGTGTGGGCCTTTCATAGTATGTCTTGGTGGGTGGTTCGTTTTATGACACTAAATGTTCTTCTCAAGCAGGTGGTTGGCTGGATAGACTAAAACTAATTAGTTTGTTCTTGGAGAAAAGTGAGCCTTATTTCAGATATATCCAGGTAGGTTATTTGCTTGAATTACACGCGCGTTCTAACAAGGAGTGAAAATGTGTTACCTTTCCTGGAGTCTGCTATATTTTATCATGGAAAACACAATCAGCAGTACCAAATGCAAGTATAATATTCACTGGTTAAACCAACCCCATCCTGCATCTCCCATGTTACTGCTCAGCAATTGAATTCGCCTGTGATCCCGCTGCGGGCTACGCTTTCACAAGGAATGGTGCAACACTGCCACCGTGTGGTTCCCAGGTGAAAATGGCTGAGGCAAAAATAACCGTCCGCATTGAAAAGGCTGCACTGCTTTCCAGACTCTCCCAAGAGGCTTAACCTTTGCGTTTGAGCTTAGAATTCAGATGCAAGAGGACAGACGAGGACTGTCTTTGGGTGGACACAAAACATTAATCAGAAAGTGAGGCAGTGCCTGGGTAATCAGGTACCCTCAGGAATTCCCATTTTCAATTCTCCTTCAATTCATTCTGTTCTCTTCCCACCCTGTTCCTTTCTTGTTGGTAGCTTTTATTTGACTACAGCTTAATCAATTTCCATTGCATTCCTAAATCTCAGCTACTGGCCATTTAAGGTCCCCCACCCACTCAAGTTCAAAGCACAGATCCCACCCCCGTTATGTTTCTCCAGGTTTCACAAAGCCTTCATCCAACCGTTAGGAACCAACTCTTATCCTGGTCTGTGAGAGGGAAAAAAGAAAGAGACGGAAAAAGATGGGAGATTCCGAAAACTCATAATGATCAGTCCAGCAGCTGACTTGCCTGCTCTTGGACATTTCTTCTCTCTTTATTAATTGTATAGGAGTTTTTAGTTAGTATGAATATCAGAGACTCACAAACCATCTTAAACTTTCAAAGAAAAAAAAAGAATTATTTTTCTAAATGAATTAAAGATACACCTTAGGAAGTTTATTTACCTGAAAAGAACAATCTCCAAAGCTTGCACACGTCCACCTTCAGGGTTCCAAGAACATACGGTTTCTCACAATTAACTAGTACAAATTGAGGGTGTCAAGCACACTTCTGATGAAGAAAAATCTGGTTACCCTTTATTTTTATAGTTTCCCCGTATTATTAATGGCCCTATTGCATCCTAGGCCCTGAGTAGGCCCTCCAAGTCTATGCTATTTCTAATTCCCAGGTTAGCAATAGCAGTTTGCTTTTTTTCCTAAATGCCTCTTTCAAAACTAAACACGAGCACACACATACACACACAGAGTTCTTGTCTGGAAACCTTATTTGCAGCAGTGACGAAGAATCTCTTTTGCTCCTATAGTATGGCTGACAGCTCTAGTGTTTCCTCCTTTTAAAACGTTAAATTCAAAATGGCTTTTATCTTTGTCGCTGGAGATGAGTTGACATTTAATGTAAAATGAGACATTTAGCTGCCTCTATGAAGGCAGAGTAGGGGGTTTTCTAAGAGAATAAGCACATTTGTTTGTCAGATCTGCTGGCCAGCAGCTTTGGTTAAATCAAGTTTAATCCTCCCAGCTTATCCTCACCTCACCGGAAGCAACTGGGAAGTTTTCCGCCACATTCCTTCCACCCTGAGAGGCGCTGCCTCCTGCAGATGTGGGTATCAACAGGGAGCTAACAGAGAAATCTGGGAATGTTCATTCCGAGAGAATTTAGAGAAACATAACAGCCATAGGAAGGAACGAAATTGAATCAGTTGTAGTGAGGTGGATGAACTAGAATCTGGGATAGAGAGTGAAGTAAGTCAGAAAGAGAAAGACAAATATCATATATTAACGCATATAATATGGAATCTAGAAAAATGGTACTGATGAATCTATTTGAAAGCAGGAACAGAAACGGAGACTTAGAGACTGGACACAGTGAGGGAAGGAGAGGCTGAGATGAACTGGGAGAGTAGCATTGTCATATATACACTATCATGTGTAAAATTACACGTGGGAAGCGGCTGTATAACACAGGGCACTCTGTGACGAGCTTGGGGGGTGGGAGGGAGGCTCAAGAGAGAGGGAGATATGTATACTTATAGCCGATTCATGTTGTTGTACAGCAGAAACTAACGCAACATTGTAAAGCAATTATCCTCCATTTAAAAAAAAGTATTTAAAAATTAAATTAAAAAAAGAAAAGAAAAACATAACATGCACCCACACTAGCAGGATCAATACTCACTTTCACTATATTCAGATGCACAAAGAGCCTTTTTATTCCTCTGTTCTGATTGGCTTCCCTCACAGGACTTCAACCAGCTAATGGCAGAAGATAAAAATGAAATGTCTATCCGGCCTAGCAACATAGTCTTGGTTGGAATCCCATCTCAGCTAGGCTGGCTTGGATGCGTGCTTACTGTTTCAGAGTCTGCACCTCCCCATCCCGGGCGCCTCCTAAGCTGATACCTTGGAGTCTGAAAGGAATAGTGTGGCTTTGTGACCTCTCGGGGAGAGAGGGGAGATGGCCAGGGTCCTTGAGATGTCGGCCAGCATCCACAGAAAAGGATACAGGCTGGGTCGACCCCTTGCCTGGAGCCCACAGAGGTGTGAGCAGGTGCCCTGGACATCCTGCTGGTGCCCCTGTGTCTTTGGCTAACATCACTCGGGGTCTGCTGGACTCAGTTCACCTCAGCTCCTGCTGGCACAGTGGACACAGCCCTAACATCTGCCAGGAATCACTGCCTTGCTGTCCTCAGCAACACTGACTCCTCTGCACCCTGAAAGTGAAAGTGTTGGTCGTTCAGTCATGTCCGACTCTTTGCAACCCCGTGGACTGTAGCCCACCAGGCTCCTCTGTCCATGGGCTTCTCCAGGCAAGAATACTGGAGTGGGTTGCCATGCCCTCCTCCAGGGGATCTTCTGAACTCAGGGATCGAACCTGGGTCTCCCGCACTGCAGGTGGATTCTTTACCATCTGAACCACCAGTTTGCCCTCTGAAGTAATCCCTTTCTGCCAGGCTGCCCAGGCAGGCTCTGCAAAAGTCAGTGGCCAGCCCTGGGGTGTGAGGAAATCCTAGGTCCCTTTCAGTCACTTGAGAAGGAAGGCTGGTTCAGAAAAGCGCCCTCCTAGGCCTAACCCAGCTGAGCTGCCAGTGTCTTCTGACGAAGCTGCCACAGGTGGCTGCACGGCAACCTGAGAAACCAGCCTACACCCAGAAACCCAGCTTACTGCTGGTATCTCGCACACACAGTCACACACACACACACACACAGTCACACACATACACACAGAGTCATACACACACACACAGTCATGTAGTCACACACAGATAGTCACACACAGTCACACACAGTCACACACACAGTCACATACACGCACACACACAGTCACACACACAGTCACACACACACAGTCACATAGTCACACACAGATAGTCACACACAGTCACATACACACAGTCACACACACACACACAGAGTCACATACTCACACACAGTCACATACAGGCATACACAGTCACATACAATCACACACACAGTCACACACACACACACAGAGTCACGTACTCATACACAGATAGTCGCACACAGCCATACACAGTCACACACACAGTCACACACACACAGTCATACACACAGTCACACACACACAGTCACATACTCACACACAATCACACACACACAGTCACATACTCACACACAATCACACACAGTCACACACAGTCACACACACAGTCACTACCCACAGTCACACACACACAGTCACGTACTCACAGTCACACAGTCATACACAGTCACACACACAGTCTCACACACACACAGTCACACACACACAGTCACGTACTCACACACAATCACACACAGTCACACACACAGTCACTACCCACAGTCACACACACACAGTCACGTACTCACAGTCACACAGTCATACACAGTCACACACACAGTCTCACACACACACAGTCACACACACACAGTCACGTACTCACACACAGGTAGTCACACACAGTCACACACAGTCACAGTCACATACTCACACACAGATAGTCACACACACACAGTCACACACAGTCACACACAGTCACATACTCACACAGATAGTCACACACACACAGTCACATACACACACAGAGTCACATACACACAGATAGTCACACACAGTCACACAGTCATACAGTCACACACAGTCACACACACAGTCACATACTCACACACAGTCACACACACAGTCACACACACTCACACACAGTCACACATACACACAGAGTCACATACACATAGATAGTCACATAGTCGCACACACAGTCACATACACACAGTCACACACACACAGTCACACACACACACTCACACACACACACTTCCCATCGCCCCAGCTCAGGCCCAGAAGAAAGATCTCACTCCCCCTCTTCACCTCATTTCTCTCCCTCCTCTTCTCCCCATTCCCCTATGCCAGAAGGATAGACCATGGAGTTTCTATTTCCTCTACAAACTGGCCTCCTTCTGTACATCAAGCCTTGTGCTCTACCCGACATAGGCAGGAGGAGGAGCCTCTACACTTGGAAAATCTTTATCCTTTAATCTACTAAGGCCTCCTCTCAATGTGCTAGGAGTGAGTGTGTGCTTAGTCGCTCAGCTGTGTCCAACTTCCTGCCACCCCATGGACTGTATAGCCCACCAAGCTCCTCTGTCCACGGAATTCTCCAAGCAAGAACACTGGAGTGGGTTGCCCTCCTCCAGGGGATCTTCCCAACCCAGGGATCGAACACAGGTCTCCAGCCTTGCAGGCAGATTCTTTACCCTCTGAGCTACCAGGGAAGAGGGACCCCTAAAAAAGGAGTCCTAGATGTCTTTTTCCCTCGGGGGGAAAATGTCTTATCTTACTGTAGAATCAAAAACACTATTTTGAACACCAAACCTGGAATATTAACTCCTTCTTTCTCTTTGCCTCCCTCTAGGAACCATTCTAAGAGTTAGGAGGATTGCCTCAAGTAAACTACAGAGAAGATTACATGTAGGGAAGTGTCAAAAAAGAAAATATTTCAAAATATCACCCTGTTCAAAATATCACCCTAGCTCGTCAGTTAAATTCTCCAGATCCTTCCTGAGTACTTGCTTCATCTTCAGTTACTGAGAAAGCACTACAGGAAGTACAGAAGCGAAACAATACCTGGTCACAACCTCAGGGAACTTTCAGTCTAACAGTAAGAGAGACTCTTGAATAAGCAAAAGGAAGACCTGACTTGCACAAACGGGTGGCGAGGGCGCTAAACTGCTGCCAGTTCGGTAGGCCCTCTCCCGACCCCTGGCGTTTCCCTTCCTCCTCTGCTATGGTGAGGCTCTTAAATTTTTAATCTCTCTGCCTCTTGCAAGAGAAGCCCTGAAGCAGCGAGCAGGCAAGCAGCGCCTGCACTGTACACTGGTGTCTGCAGCGCCCCCTGTCGTCAGGAAGCCACAATTCCCCAGAGGAAGAGGGGAGTGGATGAGGACACCTACCAGGTCTCAACTGTACACAGGCGATTTATGCTCATAATTATTTCGAGTACTGCACAAGTCACATAAAACTTGACCAAACAGCCACTAACTAAATGCTATGCGAAACCTCTCATTCCTGTGCATGTTTCTAATATATCAGAGTCCACTGAAAGAGAAATCTCACATCAAGTAATTTCCACCCATCTGCTCTATGTTCAGTAAGACCTCATAAAAGAATGGTAGATGTTGATTTTTTTTAAAGTCAACTTTCATAGAGAAAAGACTTAAAAGAACAGAACTAAACATTGCCAGTAATTATTCCGGACCGTGTGTGTGTGTGTGTGTGTGTGTGTGTTTCTTAATACTTTTAAGAGAAGCACCAACATTGGCAACTCCAGCCAAGAAATTAAAAGACACTTGCTCCTTGGAAGAAAAGCTATGACCAACCTAGACAGCATATTAAAAAGCAGAGACATTACTTTGCCGACAAAGGTATGTCTAGTCAAAACTATGGTTTTTCCAGCATGAAAAAGTGTAACATTTAGAAGTCAGAATCTTAGGTGATGCTGATACTGGCAGTATAAGCGTAAGTACAAATTAGAAATAAGGGAAAAAAACAATTCTCCATGAGGCAAAGAAAATGGAAAGACGCCATCCTCCAACTCCCTTTCTTCTTTGAGCTTTACCTTTAAAACTCATCATTGTAAGCTCTTTCTCTGCCTCCTCAAAATGTATGTAAATCTCTTTAGACGGTAAATAATCCTCTTGCCAATTTTACAATCCAAGGATGTTTCCTCCAGGAGCAGGGAGCCATCTCTTTGAAAAGTAATCATCAAGAAAGATAGGACCCTATCTCTCAGTTTCATGGGAGGACAGGAGCCTCCCTTCCTGAATTCATACTGCAAACTTACCTCTTGTTGGGAGATATGAGAAATTTACTTTTTCTTTGGATAAAGGCAACTAGCAAACCCAGATCATTATCCCCATTACATGATGAATTTAGGAAGAGCAACTACATGTGCAAATAGTGCTGGTAAGTCCTCTTGAGGGTTAGTTGTCCTTTATCTTGAGAATGTGTATGGAATGGGTGTATCTGCTTGGCTATACAAACTATAGGAAAGGGTGAGATTTCTTTCAATATTTGTAATCTCTTAATGGGTTGCCTGTGATACTCACCATGTCCTTGTTTAATGCTGGTTCAGTAATAAAACTGTTTCTCTTCTATCCTTGTGGAGAGGTTTTCTGAGTTGGCAGGAGGGTTTTTTTTTTTCTGATTCATTTTTTTAACACTCAACTCTTTCTGTATTGAATAATTTGTATATTTGTGATTTTTTAAATAATGTAATATCTTGATATTACACCATAGAATTAATATAAGAATTAAACCCACCTGAATGTTATTCCTATGGCAAATAGATGGAGAAGAAAATGGAAACAGTGAGAGACTTTATTTTCTTGGGCTCCAAAATCACAGCAAATAGCAACTCCAGCCAAGAAATTAAAAGACACTTGCTCCTTGGAAGAAAAGCTATGACCAACCTAGACAGCATATTAAAAAGCAGAGACATTACTTTGCCGACAAAGGTATGTCTAGTCAAAGCTATGGTTTTTCCAGTAGTCATGTATGGATGTGAGATTTGAACCATAAAGAAACCTGAGGGCCGAAGAATTGATGCTTTTGAACTCTGGTGTTAGAGAAGACTCTTGAGAGTCCCTTGGATAGCAAGGAGATCCAACCAGTCCATCCTAAAGGAAATCAATGCTGAATATTTATTGGAAGGACTGATGCTGAAGCTAAAACTCCAATACTTTGGCCACCTGATGTGAAGATTTGACTCATTGGAAAATACTCTGATGCTGGGAAAGATTGAGGGCAGGAGGAGAAGGTAACAACGGAGGATGAAATGGTTGGATGGTATCACCGACTCTATGAACATGAGTTTGAGCAAGCTCCAGGAGTTGGTGAGGGACAGGGAAGCCTGGCGTGCTGCTGTCCATGGGGTCACAGAGAGTCGAACACGACTGAGCGACTGAACTGAATTGAATGCTATTTAGTTGTTTTGCAAAAAGCTAGGAATTAAATATCAGAAAGGAGGGATAATTCTGGAATATTCTGGATAATCTTTAACATGATTGATGAACTATTATAAAATTTGGTTTCTCCATCTGAAAAATGAGGATTATGTAACATGTATTAATCAGTTACAGGTTTTGGGAGACGTTTAAATATCTTCTTAATATGGCCCCAAGTTTAGTAAACATCTGTTTTGATCACATACCTATAACTCCAAACCATCTGCTCATCTGTAAAAGCTTCCTTGGATGGAGTAAGTCTTCTTTTAACTCTGGCTCTTCTACTGAGGAAAAAACAAAAACATTTCAGGATTTTTCCAGTGATTTTCAAAGTAAGGATACAAAATCTTTTTTTAAATATAGGTGTCTTTGACATTGGCGTAAGGTCACCTCCCTACCTTATCCACATTATCTATTCCATTTCTATCAGCAAAATATTCACAGATTTTGTCATTGGGCATATTCAGTTTCTTTTTAAATTACACATGTATTTTAAATCCTGGATACAAATACCTCCTATACTTTTCTGACATTTAAAGAATTCCACAGCAATGAACAATGGCCTCATAACAAAGATCAATAATAGTTTCTATTGCAACAAATCTTTAATTAACCCAAAATTCGAACACTGTCACCATAAGAGCAAACAGATAAAAGGCTATCTGGTTTCTATTGGGTTTGCCTATAAAGTGCATTCAGGTTTTCCATAAGACGTTATGGAAACCCAAACAAACATTTTGGGCAACTCTATAAATTCTGACATTAAAATTCACAGGTAGACCTATAGCTTAGTCATCATATATACCTTACAAGGTTTATTTTGCTATTTGCACCATTTAAATTGTTTAATTTTAGCAATTTAGCCTTGAACACTAGTCATATGAGAAGCTCCCAATTTCCTAAGATACCAAGACTTAAACAATTAAGAGCATAAATTTGAAATCAAACAGATCTGCTGAACCATAAACTAACAGTGTGTCCTTGATCAAGTTATTTAACCTCGCTTCAAAGTTTCCTCAGCTGAAAATGAGTTAAAATTAAATAAGATAATGCCCTTAATAAAGCATGCTGCTGCTAAGTCACTTCAGTCGTGTCCGACTCTGTGCGACCCCATAGACGGCAGCCCACCAGGCTCCCCCGTCCCTGGTATTCTCCAGGCAAGAACACTGGAGTGGGTTGCCATTTCCTTCTCCAATGCATGAAAATTAATAAATCATTACAAGATGGAAAAAAATAAAAAATAAAGGAGAAAAAAAAAAAAGAAAATTAAAAGTGAAAGTGAAGTCACTCAGTCGTGTCCGACTCTTAGCGACCCCATGGACCGCAGCCCACCAGGTTCCTCCGTCCATGGGATTTTCCAGGCAAGAGTACTGGAGTGAGGCGCCATTGCCTTCTCCTTAATAAAGCATAATCATTAGAAATTGTTACGTAATCACTCTATTCAGCTCTGTCATTCAAAATCCGTATCTCTGTGGCCAGTGTCTCTGCTGATGACCCTGGTAATTTGTTGTTGTTGTTCAGTCGCTCAGTCGTGTCTGACTCTGCGATCCCATGGACTGCAGCACGCCAGGCTTCCCTGTCCTTCACGGCCTCCCGGAACTTGCTCCAACTCATGTCCGTTGAGTCGGTGATGCCATCCAACCATCTCATCCCCTGTCATCCCCTTCTCCTCCTGCCTTTGATCTTTCCCAGCATCAGAGTCTTTACTTTTTTAAAAAATGAGAAAGAAAACAGAAGTTTGTAAAATGCCCTCACAAATTCTCATGCAACAAAAGGCCAATAAAATTCAGCCTGCCTTCCACATAAGGGACGGGTTTTTCAGTTTGTCCCTTTAAGAAAGCAGAACTCCGAGTCCACCACTTAGCCAAAAATAAAATAAAATTCCAACTCCTTCTCACTCCTATCAGAGAGACTTATAGCTTTCAACCCAATTTCTTATTCTATGGTTCAAATCAGCATCACAACAGCATGCTTCAAATTAATTAAAAGACATTCCTTTCCATCCAAGGTATAATCACAGCAATTTACTTCCAAACATAATCAAGAAAGTATGTAAAGGAAGATAAACCATATGAAGAATTTTTTCATGTGTGAAGTTAATTGATTTTCATATCTTTTTTTAATGTTTCAAATAAGGATTCTAAAAGACTAGGTTTCCTGAAATATCTCAACTCAGAATAATTTTGGAATAAACTCTTCAAAAGAGATTACACTTTCCACAAAAAAAACAGCTCCCAGGCTATGGGGGTAGTGGGGCACTTAGTGAATTTGTTATAGGCCCACAGTAGCTACATTCAGAGTTCTGGGAACTCTTGACCAGAATTCTTTGAATAGTCAGAAGAGGGCAAAAAGAGTGATGAAAATAAGTTTTTTCAGTAAAGCTTAGAGCTATGTATTTTAACAGGCCAGATCAGGTTTATGGAGAAAAAACTGCTGGCCATGTTTGATTGTCTTCAATTCTTTGGGGAAAAAACAAACAAGCAAGCAAAAATTCAGGCAAACAAAAAAACTGTTCACCTGTAATATTTACTTCCAAAAAGACTGATCCCCTCTATTGAAAGCCAAATAAGAGCTTTATTGAGACAATAGACACAGCTACCTCAATTGCAAATAGGGATTCTAAAGGTTTCCCCAGTCCCTGATTCCCTACATTCACATTTGCACAGCCCCTTAAATTTACTCCTGAGCCCTTCCAATGAATGCCCCCTCTGACACAGAAACATTGCGAGAGGGCAACGTTATAGTCCCATGAGCAGTCATCGCCAGTGTTTGTCCAGGATTTCACAATTAAGGACCCTTGTCACACTCTTCCCCAAATTCCCATGTATTGAAACATCATTGTTTCTGTTGTTGTTGTTTAGTGGAAGAGTCGTTTAGACTCTTCGTGACCCCATGGACTGTATGTAGCCCACTGGGCTCTTCTGTCCATGGGATTTCATTATGCTAATAACCAATAATAAGCTAATAGCATTTATTAATAATCCTTTGTTACCCATTTTTTTAAATTAATGAAGGGCACAGAAAACGATAATTTAAGTTCCGATCAACACAGGGCTACCACATTACCACAGTGAGCTGATATAATATCAGCCAAAATCCAGTAAAGGTGGAGCACAGACCAAAGCCTGTAGCCAGAGCACCTAGGTTAGAATTCCGGCTCTGCCACGTCAGCTGTGCAACTTTGGGCAAGTTGCACAACCTCTCTGTGTCTGAATGATCTCACCTATATGCTGCTAGTAATAACTGTACCTATCCATAGGGCTGTTGGAGAGACTAAAATGAGTTCATATACTTAAAGAACTGAAAACAGTGCTGAAATATAGTAAATGCTAATTTAAAGTAGCTTTAATATTTTAAACAGCTTTATTTCCAGGAAATACTTCTAGAAACTTGTGTCCCTGGATGTCTCGATCTAAGTGAGACTCTGTTTTAGTCTCTTAGTCATGTCCAACTCTTTGCGACACCATGGACTGTAGCCCACCAGGCTTCTCTGTACATGGAATTCTCCAGGCAAGAATACTAGAGTGGATTGCCATTCTGTTCTCCAGAGGTACTTCTCAACCCCAGGATCGAACTCTGATCTCCTGCCTCACAGGCAGATTCTTTACCCTTTGAGCTAGAGGGAAGTCTAAGTGAAGATCTAAGTGAAGAACTCTACATTAAGGCCTTTTAAAATGTCATCTTGTTTCCATGTGGCCCACAATTCAGCACTCACCATAGTAATTAATTGTAGCTTTAATATCCTCATTCTGCACCAGGTGAGGTAAAAAGAAATAAAAATTATCTGTAGTAGACTAAATGTGTCAGTAACATAATGTTAAGCATTTAAACTCTAGATTTTTAAGAAAAACAGTTTTATCCTTTATAAAGTATCACTAGGACATAAATGCTATCTCCATTTCCTTCACTCAAAATACAAGCAACTGTTGGATAAAAGCGAGCACTTTGCAGGGGCTGTGAAGAGGTGTGCTCAGTCATGCAGTTAGGTCTGACTCTTTTGCGATCCCATGGACTGTAACCTGCCAGGCTCCTCTGTCCATGGGATTCTCCAGGTAGGAATACTGGGGTGTGTTGTCGTGCCCTCCTCCAGGGGATCTTCCTGGTCCAGGGGTTGAACCCACATCTCTTGCTTCTCCTGCATTGGCAGGTGGATTCTTTACAACCGTGCCACCTGGGAAGCCTAAGGAAAAGGCAATAAAAAATAGAAGGGCAAGAGAAGTCAACTGAGGGAAATATGTCAAAATACCCTAAATGGACAACTATAGTACTATTCCCAGAAAAAATGAAGGATTCCAAAATCTCGGCATAAGCAAACAGCTCTGAAGATGTCAGTGGCCCAATCTTTCCAAGTGCTGAAATGGAAAACTATCCAGAGCGAGTGTTGGGCTGCCCAGTCCACATCCTGCCATCCTCAGAACACCAGCAGCTGGGACACTTTTCCCAAGCACAGCCCTCTAGGCAGACACCCTCCCCGCCTCCACTGCCGAGCAGTTTCTAATGCCGACTCTGTGATCTTTGAAATTACCCTGTGGCTTGATTTTTCTCATTTGTAAAATAGAGACAATATCTGGACCCACCTTACAGTGTTCGCTTTTAGTTTCTCTTTATTTTTCGGCTCTGCCAAGGGGCCAGTGGGACCTCAGTTCCCTGACCAGGGACCGAACCCACACCTTCTGTGTGGCAGTGGAAATTCAGAGACTTAACCACTGGACCATCAGGAAAGTCCCTATCGGGTTTTATAAAGATTAAACAAGTTAATGCACATTGAGCTCCTATAACTGTGCCTGGCACACATTAAGTGTTACATAAGTCTAAATTATTATTTTTATTTAAAAACTGGCTCCTAAACTTCTCCCCAGTCCTAATGAGTCAGACTCTGCAAACCTTCCCCTAGGTGATTCTCATATGAGACAGCTTTGGGAACTATGGATGGGCAACTTTATTATTTTAAGTGAGATTATCACTTAGTTATCTTATTTAAAATATCTCTAAATGGGTCAAAAGGTACAAATTTCCACGTATAAAATAAACAAGTCATGACATGTATAGTGTACAGCATAGTGACTATATTACTAATCATGTGTAAAAATAATATTTTATTGTATATTTCACAGTTGCTCAGACAGTAGATCTTAAAAGTTCACATTACAAGAAAAAAAATCCTGGCAGTGTATGGTGATGGATATTAACTTGTGATTATTTCACAATACATACAAATATTGAATTACTATGTTATATACCTGAAACTAATATACTGTTATATGTCAATAATATCTCATTAAGAAAAAATTAAAAAACCAAAACCCAAGGGAATTCCCTAGTCGTCAAATAGGACTCAACACTTTCATTGCTGGGGCCTCAGTTCGATCCCAGGTTGGGGAAGCAGGATCCCCCACAAGACAAGTGGTGTGGCCAAAAAAAAAAAGCCCATGAGGCACTTACCAGAAAAGGCAAACAAAATTAAACAAGAGTCCCTGGAACCGAAACATGAGACAATCTGTTGGATTTAGACCAGCTGTTCTCAACTGGGGTGAGTTCTTTACTGCCTCCCATCCCAGAGTATGCTCATCAACTCATGCAGAAGTTTTTGCTTATAACAATTGGTAAGGAAATGCTACTGGTATCCAGTGGGGAGAGGCCAGACATGCTGCTAAACATCCTACAATGCAGAAGCCAGCCTCCAGGATGAAGATTTATCACGTCCAAAATATCAACAGAGTTAATATTGAAAAACCCTGATGGATCGGTGCTTCCCAAACTTTTATGTGCTTACGAATCACCTGGGGATCTTGTGAAAGTGTGTATCTTCAGATGTAAAGAACAGACTTCTGGACTCTGCTTGAGAAGGCGAGGGTGGGATGATTTGAGAGAATAGCATTGAAACATGTATGTTACCATATGTGAAACAGATCGCCAGTCCAGGTTCGATGCATGAGACAGGGCGCTCAGGGCCAGTGCACTGGGATGACCCTGAGGGGTGGGATGGGGAGGGTCAGGATGGGCACACATGTACACCTGTGGCTGATTCATGTCAATGTGGCAAAACCACTACAATATTGTAAAGTAGTTAGCCTCCTGCTGCTGCTACTGCTGCTGCTAAGTCGCTTCAGTCGTGTCTGACTCTGTGTGACCCCAAGACAGCAGCCCACCAGGCTCCCCCATCCCTGGGATTCTCCAGGCAAGAATAGTGGAGTGGGTTGCCATTTCTTTCTCCAATGCATGAAAGTGAAAAGTGAAAGTGAAGTTGCTCAGTCGTGTCCGACTCTTCGCGACCCCATGGACTGCAGCCCACCAGGCTCCTCTGTCCATGGGATTTTCCAGGCAAGAATAGTGGATTAGGTTGCCATTTCCTCCTCCAGGGGATCTTTCTGACCCAGGGATTGAACCCATATTTCCTGCATCACAAATCAGGTTTGTGCTAATCCACAAAAGAGAAAGCTATTTTTCAGACCTATTGACAAAGAGTAAGACTGGACACTACTTTCTAGGCAATTTTTAAATATTTAAATATATGAGAAAACTGCAAGGATTTTATTAGATTACTTTATTAAATTTTATTAAAATTAAATAATTTATAATTATAAAGAATAATTTTTATAATTATTCAAGAATTCAGACATTCCAAGTAGGTCTTACTGTTCCTCAGTCAAAACCTCTCACAGCTTAGAGGGGTTCTGAAACACAGGAAGGGCAGAGGCAAGCAGAGGAGGGATGGATGGGAAAGAGAGAGGAAGAGAAGGGAGAAAAGGAAGAAGAAGGGAAGGAGGAGGAAATGAGGAAAGAATAAGAGAAGGAGAAGGAAGGAAAGAAACAGAATGTAAGGATGTAGAGAGGAAAAAAAGGAAAGAAAGAAGGAGGAAGAAAAGGAGAGTGAGGTTTGAAAAATGATCTGTACAACTTTAAGCAAAATGATTTCTTTACTGCAGGACTTATCAGAGCCTTTAATGCTCTCATGTGCAATTTGAAATTCCAAAGGGAGATATTTTCGACATATGACTATAGAAGCTTTTTATTATAGAGCTTCTCAAGGCCTTCATATTTTAAGGAACTCAGCTTTGGAAATGTTGGTGTAAGTAAACCATTTTCTTTCCTGGACTTTTAAAAGGACTGTCATGCATACATCTTTCCAGACCGCTCAACATCTATTTTGTATCCTCAGGAGCCAGAATGTGTGTGTGTGTGTGTGTGTGTGTGTGTGTGTGTGTGTGTGTGTCACTCACGTGTGCCTGACTCTGCAACCCCATGGACTATAGACCATCAGGCTCCTCTGTCCTTGGAATTTTCCAGGCAGGAATACTAGAGTGGGTTGCCATTTCCTTCTCCAAGGGGATCTTCCTGACCCAGGGATTGAACCTGGGTCTTCTGCATTGCAAGTGGATTCTTTACTGTCTAAGCCTCCGGGGAAGCCCAGGAACCAGAATAGGCACTAATAAATAAGAACAGCAGGTATCATTTTAACCATCTTGCCATACCAGGCACTGTGCTAGACACTTGACATGCATTTTCTCTGATTCTCACAACAAGCTGACAAGGTAGGAATGAACTCAATTTATACCTTAAGGAAATGAGACACAGAAGCTGAGAAATTTGCCCCAAACTACGCCTGCTGGTGAAGGCTGGTGAGCTTACTCAGATCCACTTAATGAAACATCGTCTTCCCTGACATGGGGGTTAGATTCAAATCCTGAACACAGACATCTCTTCTCCTTGGAGACTTGACTGCTTTTTTGCTAGTAACTGGCTTAGCCTCTGTCTCGATCTCTCACCCACACCTCCATCATCCTCGTTTGCTTGCCTTTAACATTTCTGTTCAACTCAGTGTCCTCAGCAGTGACCGACTTTCACAGACTCACCCACCTTTCCCATAGATGAGACCCTATGTTGGAGACCCCCCAAAGTGGAGCTCAGGGTCCCTCAGATCTCCCTGGAAGCATTACATCACCACTTCTAATTCCCTGCTTGGGAGGAAGCCCACCCAGCAAATGAAGCCATTCATGGACCAGCAGCTCCTGTCTGGGGTTCTCCTTTCCCACGCAGTATCTAGTAAGTAAGCTCTGGACAGCTGGCCTCTGCTGTCACGTTGGAATGACAGGTGGTCTTCACACTGGACTTGACTGAACAGCCCACCTCCTCACTTGATCCTCTGCATGCATCACTCCCTCCCTGCATCAGGTATGACATCTGCCTACAACAACAGCCCACCACAGAGTGGTGATTTGGGGCCAGGCACCCTGCTAAGTGCTTCCCTGGTCGCTCAGCAGTAAAGAATCCACCTGCAATGCAGGAGATGCAGGATTCGTGGACTTGATCCCTGAGTCAGGAAGATCCGCTGGAGGAGGGCATGACAACCCATCGTAGTATTCTTGCCTGAGAAATCCCATGACCGGGGAGCCTGGCAGGCTACAGTCCATGGGGTCACAAAGTGTTCGGCAACTGAGCATGCACATACTATGCTAAGGGCTTATACACTTCATTTCTTTTTAACCTCAGGCTTCCCTGGTGGCTCAGCAGTATAGAATTTGCTTGTGGTTCAGGACACATGGATTCAATCCCTGGGTCAGGAAGATTCCCTGGAGAAGGAAATGACAACCCACTCCAGTATTCTTGCCTGGAAAATTTCATGGACAGAGAAGCCTGGCAGGCTACAGCTCATGGGGTCACGAAGAGTCAGACACAACTTAGCAACTAAACCACCACCACCACCTTTTTAACCTCACAACACTGTTAAGTAAGTAATATCACCCCCATTGGACGACGTGTGCATTAAACCAATATAGTAGACGTTATTCACATGATCATCCAACTACTGTATGCTAAACGCAAACCTGTTCTTCCTGACCCCAAAACTTACCCTTTTATCCACCAAGCCCTGATGACTCTCAGTATAACAATTAAAGGCTCATAAAATCCTATGAGAAATGGATACAGAGGGGAGGCAGACAAACCATGCGGGTTGCTTGGTTTCCTTGGTTTCCTCCTAAAAGACACCTCGTGAAGTTTTCTTGGCAAATATTTCCAACGACAGATGTGCAAACTGAGGAAAGCTGCTAGAGCACGTGATTGTATGTTTCCAATCCAAATTTACAACTAAAGAGAACTTTGGTTTATGTCAAAACAAGAGGCTGAAAATAGATTCCTAGGCTCCACAGAGATGTGGATTTGTGAAGAAAGTTGATCCAAATCACAACACTGAAAAATGAGCCTTGTGCAAAACCACCCACACACTCAGCCTGGTTTGGAGTGGAAAAGATCAGTCAGTGACCTTTATCCTTGGCTCCTGGACCTTATGAGACTGTTTCCTCTCAAAACATATCCTTAGGATATGAGTTACTTCATCTGGAAAATGAAGGAATGGAACTAAACAGTATCAGAAAGTACTTCTCGACTCTACATTTGACGGCTTTCTGAATTCCAAAACCAATTTCAAATCTCCCCTTGGGAGCGGGTGATAGAGAAGAAACAGATGAAATTGGTCTTGTCCACACACGATTTTTAATCATCTGTGCACGCTCAGCTTCATGCTTCCCCACAATGCACACTCCTGGTATTCCTTCACTCAATCCCTGGTTTGGCTTTTCCGGGGTGACACGTATCAGGCATGTCTTGGACCACCCAGAACCCACTTGTGACTGGAAGAAGCCAAAGCAACAAAGAGCAGGAACTGGCTCTGCTGCCTCCTAACACCTGACCTACTGACCACTGCCACCACACTTTTCTCGCTGGGAAAGGCAATGATATTGTCTAGTGTCGTCAACCAGGGCTTCTTAAACGGTTGGGGTGAAAAATCAGTCCTTTTTGTCTGATAATTTCCAATCTATCTTAGATGGCTACATTCATTATAAAACAGAATAAAAGTAAATTAATGGGAAAATGACAGGCTGCTTGGATGTCACAGCAATTTCGCTTTGCCATAAAAGTTCCAAAATGTTTCCTCTTCAGTTGCAGACGTATCTTACCATGGACCTGTAACAGTTCACAGAACCATGCGGGACTGCAGACCACACAAGAGAGGCTTTGCCCTAAATCCTTTTTCAATTCAATTCCAGACATTTATTAGGCAATTTCTAGGTCTATACCAGGTGACATGGGCAGCACTGATATTTAGATGACTGGCTTAAAATCTCTCTCATATGCTGAGTTAGAATGAGGCCAGGCTGTTGCAAAGTGATAGTGGAATTAAGTAATTCATAGGTTTTAACTTGAAAAGAGGGCAACTAGCATGTGGCTGGAGAAGTATCACAAGTCAGAAGAGATGACGTTTCATAAAGAATAAAACCTCTTATAATAAATGTCATAATGTTGTGTTTGGAAGTTCCAGACAGATCTCAACCTCCTGGTCAACCTGTTTTGTTTTATCCCAGCTTGACCCCTCAGAGGTTGGAAGAGAAAACTGTGAGGCAAAAATTTAGGACTCAGCCTCAACTCTCTCATCCACTCAACCTCCCTCTATGTAACCCTCACTAAGCCCCATCAACCCCATCTCCAGAATGGGTCCTAAATCCATCCACGTTTCTCCACCTCCACCACTACCACCCAAGCCACCATCACCCCCAGCTGGATGACTGCAGTACCAGCCACATAGCCAGTCACCCTGCTTCTTCTCCCAATCCCATCTCAACCCCATCAAGCAGAGTGAATCTCTTAAAATACAAAGCACATCAAAGATATCAAAATTCCGTGACTTCTCATAGCACCGAGATTAGAATCTAGCCCCCATCATGACCTCCAACGTCAGACAGACAGTGAATCCCACTAGCTGCCTCGCTCACCCCCAAGAATCTTGGCTTTCCCTCGTTACACTCCAGACACATGGTCATTCCTTATGTTTCTCTGGTCAACAACTTTGGTTCACTTTAGGGTCTTAACCTAGCTATTGATTCAACCAGGAACACACTTTCTCCAGGTCATTGCAAGCCTGGCCCCATCTTGCCATTACAGTCTCAGCTTACCTGTATCTTCCTTAATGAGGCTTTCACTTTCCACCCAAATGCTCTCTATTCCTTCATCCAGGTTGGCATTCATCACGGCCTTTACCAGCAATGTGTCTTTACTGCTCCAACTCCAGAGTGCTGCTGCCTTGCTTATCACAAGCACTCCATGAGTATTTACTGTCTGTAGGAAAATGTTCATCTCCATCTAGGACCTTGTGCTTAGTTGCTACTTAGTATGAAAAATAACTAATTCACTTCAGAAAAAAAAAAAGTACAATAAAAGAAGCTGAGGGATTTGTTTGCTGACTTACTTGGGATTTAATTACATGGAAGATTCTGATGAAAAGAAAGAAAAATATTGTAGTACATTATGGTACTAATGTGTGGGAGTTTTCATTGTTTACCCCTGTCTCCTTCCTGGGGTATTATTAATGAGCCAGCTATCTTGTATGTGATAATGTATTACAGTGAGTTGCATTGGGTTGTGGGTCAAGATAAAATAGCACAGTGTAATTTAAACGAAATGATGTTTGCTCAGTGAACGGCTGACTCATTTAACACTTGCTTCTCTTCTGCACTTTAGCTGTGAGCACCCTGGGGTTGCACCGACCCAGCCTCTCTCCCACCCAGCTGATGGGAGGAGGTGGATGAGCCAGTTGCCAAGCAATCTAATCTGACCTCTGCAAAAACAAGAATCAAGGTGGCCCCTCAAACGGGCACTCATCCCAAAAGCTCACCAACTTGCCTTTCAATGATAGAGGGTTTCTTGACAACCACTTCTAATTTTCTGAAAATCCAGGCAGGTCCTCAACACCTGGTTGCTCTCAGAGCAGCTCCTGGGCCAAAGCAGAGCACTGATCCCAGGGAGGTGGGCTTCCACTTCAACAGACGACCTTCAAAAGATGGGCAACCACTGACGCCCACCTGTGTTAACTGTCAGCTGCCCACAAGAGAGTACAGTGGTGGGAATGCCCCTCTTATCTCTGGCTTTCATCGCTGTGGTGGAGAGAAGCTGCTCTTGTGGGCTGAGACGGATGGGTTTCAAGGGTTTCTTTGCTTCTGATGTCAAGCCTCCAGCACCGCAAGATGAATATGTGCCATCTGTAGGGTAGTGTGTGATGGGGGAGGGGATGGGCAGGGAAATACATACAGATACAGGTATGTATCATGGATGCCATGTCATCAGGACGAGCCATCTCTTCCCAAAGGAACACCAAGCTCAACTTCTAGAAAGTAAGGTCTATTTAACTCTCCCCTTATCTAAGGGCTTCCCTGATTGCTCACATGGTAAAGAATCTGCCTGCAATGCAGGAGACCTGGGATCAATCCCTGGGTTGGGAAGACTCCCTGGAGAGGGGCATGAGAATACCTAACCCTCCCTGGTATTCTTGCCTGGAGGGTTAGGGTTAGGGAGAATTCCATGGACAGAGGAACCTGACAAGCTATAGTCCATGGGGTTGCCAAGAGTCAGACATGCCTGAGCAACTGACACTTTAGCTATGGAAGGTCAGTTTATTTGAAACAATGAGTCTAGCTAATGTAGTACTAGTTCACCAGTGGGTTCCCTGGATATTGCACTGATTTCTCTTTCCTGTGTCAAAATTGGCCTCTCTGTGATGTTAGTGAGTAATCAGCCACTCTTTTTTCCTTCTCCCACATCTCCTCTAAACTGAAGGTGAACATGTGGTAAACACTCAATTGACACTTAGTGGTTTTTTTAATGCTTTCTATTTTGATTAATTAATTGCTTAAAATGTCATGACTGTCAAATTAGGGGGAATTGAAAATGGAAGCACACTTGTAGCAAAATATATTTCATTTCTCATTCTAAACGATGGTGGACGGCATTGGATGGTTTATTTATTTGATATATAGCATACTAGAGATTAATTTCACCACAATGTAGAGTGATCATTGTGGGCACCATCTGGGATCCTGACAAATCGAGGACACTAATGACAGGACAGAATACACTCACTTAAGCCAACAAGTACAGAAGCCATTACGTAAGTGAAGGAATTTTCCAGAAATACTCTGACCAGCCCTTTACACAGTTCCTGACATGTAAGGGACTCACGTTTCCTTACCGCTTTTTGTTTGTTTGTTTCCTTACTGTTTTGAAAAGAGAAGCCTCTCAAGTCCAACACGCAAGCCCTCACCTGCAGCCTGCACATACTCTTGTTTGTCTGGGATGAAAGCCCCCTCTCCAGAGTACTGTGCACCTGCACACAAGCAGCCAGGTGTTCAGCTGTTCAACACCAAACGACCACCAGCACGCACCTCTTTCTGTTACACTTGCACTTGGCGCATTGAGGGGAAGCAGAAACCGCGCTATAGGCAAAGCCTCCAGGACAGAACAATGAAAAGGAATAGAGCTGAAGAAAGACAAACACTGCAGGACTTTTTCCCCAGAGAAAGGTTAGCAAACTCAATTTTAGCAAAACAAAAAGGCAACACAGACCAACGAATCTGTGAATTTCTTTCACATTTGAAAATAAGTTGGATTCAATGCTGCTGCTGCTGCTGCTGCTGCTAAGTTGCTTCAACTGTGTCTGACTCTGTGCGACCCCATAGATGGCAGCTCACCAGGCGCCCCCATTCCTGGGATTCTCCAGGCAAGAACACTGGAGTGGGTTGCCATTTCCTTCTCCAATGCATGAAAGTAAAAAGTGAAAGTGAAGTCACTCAGTTGTGTCTGACTCTTAGCGACCCCATGGACTGCAGCCCACCAGGCTCCTCCGTCCATGGGATTTTCCAGGCAAGAGTGCTGGAGTGGGGTGCCATTGGCAGAGTCAATGCAAAGTAATATAAATTTATTTGCACACGGAATGTATATTGTGCCTATTCTGCTGTTTAGTGGCTAAGTTGTGTCCGACTCTTTTGCCAACCATGGACTGTAGCCCACACGACTCCTTGGTCCACAGGGTTTCCCAGGCAAGAATACTGGAGTGGGTTGCCATTTCCTTTTCCAAGGGATCTTTCCAACCCAGGGATCAAACCTACGTCTCCTGCATTGGCAGATGGGTTCTTTACCACTGAGCCACCAAGGAAGCCCCAAGAATATATATATGGATATAAAAACATCGAGTCATCAAAAGTCATTACGGTCAATATGTCAACAACAGGATAATACTATAACCAAAGCACTTAAAGAAAATCATAAACTATTCTCCAAAAACAAAAGTCTCCTAAGCAGATCTTTGCTTTCCAAGCTAAATCCTCTATAAGTTCAAGACAACAACCTTTTGAAAACCAAAGGACTCAGGAAATCATCTTTGCAAAGATATACCATGCTTTTTCTAAATGCCCCAATGTTTATGATACAAATACTTTCCAGATTTTCCCATCTTTATGGAGGGAAAAAAAGAAGATAAGAATAATTAGTGGTTTTTTTCTGCCTGGTTGTTAAATACCCTAATTACTTCAAGCACCATTACTGCCACTTGCATATAAGCCATCCTTTGAAAATACTGTTCAATCTAAACTAACATTCATGCTAATTTCTTCTGAGAATTTAGCCAATATTAACACAATTTGAAAAGTTACTAGATTTACTTTTCTAATCTTAACAGGGATGTCAATATTCTAAGCATATACAATGGAGATAATCTACTACCATCTTAAGTGTAATGAACAACAGAAAAACTCTTTAAAAAGACAAAGCATTTTTATAGACCTGAAAAGTATTATAATTACATATCATGTACCATAACCTTTATTACTGACTTGCCATTATTTTGATACTAAAATGACTTCCTATATTCCTTCTTACAAAATTTACTTACATTAAAATCATATTGTTGGGTCTTTCCTCCCACTTTTGTACTGGATGGAATTACTTTTTCTAATTATTCGCTCAATAAATCAACATTCTGGTGCAGCTTGTGCAGACATTTTGGGTTCTTTTTTTATCATAAATTCAGTGTCACAAATCATGCCATTATCTGTTTCTATATCAAAATGTAACAAAGGAAGCAGACTGTAAAGAAACATTAGTTGAATGAAAAAATCCTGATGTGACCCACTTTTGTAGCACTCATCCTGGATTTTGTAATTAAAGATGGTGACTTCAGCCATGAAATTAAAAGATGCTTACTCCTTGGAGGGAAAGTTATGACCAACCTAGATAGTATATTCAAAAGCAGAGACATTACTTTGCCGACTAAGGTCCGTCTAGTCAAGGCTATGGTTTTTCCAGTGGTCATGTATGGATGTGAGAGTTGGACTGTGAAGAAAGCTGAGCACCAAAGAATTGATGCGTTTGAACTGTGGTGTTGGAGAAGACTCTTGAGAGTCCCTTGGACTGCAAGGAAATCCAACCAGTCCATCCTAAAGGAGACCAGCTCTGGGTATTCTTTGGAAGGAATGATGCTAAAGCTGAAACTCCAGTACTTTGGCCACCTCACGTGAAGAACTGACTCATTGGAAAAGACTCTGATGCTGGGAGGGATTGGGGGCAGGAGGAGAAGGGGACGACTGAGGACGAGATTGCTGGATGGCATCACTGACTCGATGGACATGAGTTTGAGTGAACTCCGGGAGTTGGTGATGGACAGGGAGGCCTGGCATGCTGTGATTCATGGGGTTGCAAAGAGTCGGACACGAACGAGCAACTGAACTGAACTGAACTGAACTGAACTGAGTGATGAGAACCATAATATGTAAGAAACCTGCTTCCTAAATATGCATGAATGAATGAGATTTAGTGTTTGCCCTTAGACTGGAGTAGAGGGGCAGGGAAAGAGTGTTCACAAGGCAGAATGTGACAAGTAGCAACAGTGTTACAAAATGCTATGGAGGTTTCAGGGAAGAATCAGAAAATTTCACAGAGGAAGTGACCCCTGGGGTGCATCTTAAAGGATGAGTAGAAATTCACCGGGCAGAAATGAAGGGTGACCATTCAGAAAGAAAGAACAATAAGAAGAAAATCAAGAAGGTGGAGGGGACATTTGGGAGCCATGTGCCCTGAGTTTCGTCTGTGTCGTGGCAGTGCTAGGGAATAGGGCCTTGTAAGTTAAACTGAAAAGTTTTTAATATCAGTAGACAAGGAGCAGCTAGTAGTGGTTTTGAAAAAGATTGCAACACAAAGATGAATATGAAAGCAATGTGCAAAACAAGCTACAGTGGAAAGAACAGAGACATTTAGAGACTAATTGGGAAGTAGGAAGGATTCCAGAAGGAGATCAGTAACAATGAAGTCTTGAATAAAGGCCAGAGGGATACAAAGGAGAGATTGGAACCAAAAGGGAGTATAGAGGCCAAAATGATACTCAGGCAACCAATGTGGTGCCATGAACAGAAATAGGAACATCAGGAATAGGAAAGAGACGTGCTTCAGAGGATGGAATGCCTAACACAGAAAAGACTCACACATTCCAGAGACCCAGCCAGAGACGCAGCACCTAATGTGTCACTTCCCTCTCTCAGTGTCAGGGATCCTAGAATTTAGTTAGCCTCCACTTGTCACCCCTGAGGCTTTCTACAACATGCTAGGAATACCCAACACCCTCCTGACATCTCCGTCTCCTCTGCGCATTCAGTGTCATAAACACAAGCGCTTCCCCTCGAAGGGCAAAGGGAAAGGGAAAAAACCTGGAAAAAACCATGCTCAGCCTTATTAAGGATGAGATGCTACCTTCATTCACACAGTTCTAATGGTCCAGTCTTGATGCAGCTCTGGCATGCTGTCCTGATCTGTCTAGATGTGGTTTCGTGGCATCTGCCCTTATTTTCCTTTTCATGGAAATGGCTTTACTATTTAGTGGATTTTAAAATGCAAAAAAGAAAAGTACATGCATCTTGCAATAAAAAACATGGAAAATAAAGTTGAGGAAAGTCGCAGAAAATAGAGCAAAAAGAAAGAAAACAGAAGAGAGTACAAAAATATTAGAGTAGCATCTAAGAAGTTCAATATCCAAAAAGCAAACATTCTAGGAAAACAAAGAACAAATGGAAAGAAGGTCATCAAAAACTAATTCAAGACAGTTTCCCAGAACCAAGGATGTAGCTTTCCAAACTAAAAGGCTACTGAGTGCCCAGTACCAAAAATGAAAACAGCTCTGTGTCAGCAAAGATCACCATAAATTTTCAGAAAACAGGGGATAATGAAATCACAGTAACTTCCAGAGTGAGAGAACAGTAGGAAAGCCCTTTACAATACAGCCTGGCACACCCCTCCAACAGAGCCTTTCCCCAACATAGTACAGCCCTAGCCCCTCTCCACCCATCTCCCCTCAAATATAAATCAGATTATGTCCCTCCTGTTTACAAATCTCTTGTGACTTACATAACACTAAAATAAAAATGTAATGAAAACAAGGGAATTAGGCTTTCAGACCTCCTCTAAAATGTGATGACTCTGGTGAGCATTAACATTTTTGAATGGATGCATAAAAGATTCTGTTTTACAGTCAGCTACCAAAATGAAATTTTCTTCTTCCTAACTCACTCTGTAAGTTCTGTTTTCTTTTCCCTTCCAGGTTTTTTCCCTTTCAGTCTTTTCTTTTCCAGTCAGCAGTCCACACTTTTTAATGCAGAATGTTGGGAATACTGGTATTATATCTCATGAATGGCTCCCAAGTAGGGTTTTCAATCAAAGAAATCATAACAAGGTTTTAAAAGAACAACTGAGAAGTAGGTCAAGTTCCCATGTGAGCCACAATTCTCCATGGGGTTAAGCAAGGCAAAGAAGGAACAGGTTAAATGGAACAGTTCTAGCCCATATTTGCACTGGCCATTGGATAATCATCATGAGTATAAGAAGTAATATATTTATATAATACATATATATATATATATATAATGCCTTGAATATAAAAGTGCTCAATAAATGTTTAACCAAACTGAATTGATGAAACGGACCTCTCGGTTCTTCTTCAAACTTTAGAGGTTTGATTCATTCAGTCAATATTTATTGAACAAATACTGTATTGAAGGCCTTTTTCAGCTGTTGGGGACATGGCAGCAAAAAGACAGAGGAGCGCTGTACCCTCTTGCAGTTTATGATGTAATGGGAGAGTCTGGTAAGACACAGACAATGTAGGGTAAAGGGATGCACAGTGACAGGGTGAGGGCTGTGAGAACAGGATGAGATAGGCTGGTCAGAAAGAGACTCTGGGAGACACACTTCACCTGAGACCTGAATAAACAGAAAGAGGAGTCACACCAAGAGCAGGGGAAACCATGGAGAAAGAAGAGCAAGAGAAAAGCACAGAGGTGGAAACAAGGCAGAGTGTTTGAAAAACAAAAAGAATGCAAACTGGCTAGAACATAATTTTTTAAAAATGCTGCTGCTGCTGCTAAGTCGCGTCGGTCGTGTCCGACTCTGTGTGACCCCAGAGACGGCAGCCCAGCAGGCTCCCTGTCCCTGGGATTCTCCAGGCAAGAACACTGCAGTGGGTTGCCATTTCCTTCTCCAATGATGAGGAGGTACAAAATGAGATTGGAGGGGCCAATGGATATACGGGCTGGGTAGGCCAGGGTGAGGTGAATGGATTTCTCTTCTGCTTGTCAGTTCAGTTCAGTCGCTCAGTCGTGTCAGACTCTGCAACCCCATGGACTGCAGCACACCAGGCCTCCCTGTCCATCACCAACTCCCCTTTACTCAAACTCATGTCCATTGAGTCAGTGATGCCATCCAACCATCTCATCTTCTGTCATCCATTTCTCCTCCTGCCCTCAATCTTTCTGAGCATCAGGGTCTTTTCAAATGAGTCAGCTCTTCGCATGAGGTGCCCAAAGTATTGGAGTTTCAGCTTCAACATCAGTCCTTCCAATGAAAACCCAGGACTGATCTCCTTTAGGATGGACTGGTTGGATCTCCTTGCAGTCCAAGGGACTCTCAAGAGTCTTCTCCAACACCACAGTTCAAAAGCATCAATTCTTCACTGCTCAGCTTTCTTTATAGTCCAACTCTCACATCCATACATGACTACTGGAAAAACCATAGCCTTCACTAGATGACCTTTGTTGGCAAAGTAATGTCTCTGCTTTTTAATATGCTGTCTAAGTTGGTCATAACTTTCCTTCCAAGGAGTAGGCATCTTTTAATTTCATGGCTGCAGTCACCATCTGCAGTGATTTTGGAGCCCCCCAAAATAAAATCTGACACTGTTTCCACTGTTTTCCCATCTATTTGCCTTGAAGTGATGGGACCGGATACCATGATCTTAGTTTTCTGAACGTTGAGTTTTAAGCCAACTTTTTCACTCTCCTCTTTCACTTTCATCAAGAGGTTCTTTAGTTCTTCTTCACTTTCTGCCGTAAGGGTGGTGTAATCTGCATGTCTGAGGTTATTGATATTTCTCCTGGTAATCTTGATTCCAGCTTGTACTTCTTCCAGCCCAGTGTTTCTCATGATGTACTCTGCCTAGATGTTAAATAAGCAGGGTGACAATATACAGCCTTGACGTACTCCTTTCCCGATTTGGAACCAGTCTGTTGTTCCATGTCCGGTTCTAACTGTTGCTTCTTGACCTGCATACAGATTTCTCAGGAAGCAGGTCAGGTGGTCTATTATTCCCATCTCATTAAGAATTTTCCACAGTTTCTTGTGATACACACAGTCAAAGGCTTTGGCATAGTCAATAAAGCAGAAGGAGATGTTTCTTTGGAATTCTCTTGCTTATGGAGACATATTTTTCTAGGAAATTCCAAGATTGTCTCTTTCACGTCATTTCCCATGCTACTGTATTCATACACCTTTGACCTCCAAGAAACAAGCCAATGAAATGAAATTTTTTTGCCTTTTTCATATTTTAATTCAATCATACAATTACTATCACATAAGGAAAATTTCTTGATGAAAGAACTAAAAAGCCTCTTGATGAAAATGAAAGAGGAGAGTGCAAAAGTTGGCTTAAAACTCAACATTCAGAAAACTAAGATCATGGCATGTGGTCCCATCACTTCATGGCAAATAGATGTAGAAACAGTGACAGACTTTATTTTTTGGGGCTCCAAAATTACTGCAAATGGTGACTGCAGCCATGAAATTAAAAGATACTTATTCCTTGGAAGGAAAGTTATGACCAACCTAGACAGCATAGTAAAAAGCAGAGACATTGCTTTGCCGACAAAGGTCTGTCTAGGCAAAGCTATGGTTTTTCCAGTAGTCATGTATGGATGTGAGAGTTGGACTATAAAGAAAGCTGAGCAGTGAAGAACTGATGCTTTTGAACTGTGGTGTTGGAGAAGACTCTTTAGAGTCCCTTGGAATGCAAGGAGATCCAACCAGTCCATCCTAAAGGAAATCAGTCTTGAATATTCACTCGAAGGACTGATGCTAAGGATAAAACTCCAATACTTTGGCCACTTGATGTGAAGAACTGACTCATTTGAAAAGACCCTAATGCTGGGAAAGATTGAAGGTGGGAGTCGAAGGGGACGACAAAGGATGAGATGGTTGGATGGCATCACTGACTCAATGGACATGAGTTTGAGTAAACTCCAGGAGGTGGTGATGGACACAGAGCCCTCGCGTGCTGCAGTCCATGAGGTCGCAAAGAGTCACATACAACTGAGCAACTGAACTGAAGGAAAATTTCTTTTAAGAGGATGCAGCTCTATCTCATTCATGGGAAAAGAAATTTTTTGATGAAGGAACCAAGAAAGTTCAATCCCAGGTCTAAATATTTTTTTCTCCTTCTTATGTGATTCCATATAAGATGGGTCCTGCAGTAATAAGACTGCCAACTGAGCCACCACACAGAACAAGCTAGGGCTGGGACTGCAGACTTGGAGTGAACTTTCCTCCCTTCCAGCTAGTTTGTGTAGCAACTGCCACTTTATTTCGAGATACTCAAAATTTTCATGTTCTCCCCTACCATTTTGGTGCATACCTGCAAGAGCTTCTCCTGATCTTCTACTCTTTCTTAATCGTATCCTAAATCCCACTACCTAATCCAAGTAAGTATTATCCATACATACACTTGTAGGCTTCTTCTAAAGGCACTTGGTTAGGGTTTTCCAGTCAACACAAAATGAACCATTCACATCAATTCAAGGGATCCATAAAGCTGGAAGTCATGGTGGAGTTTTTACTAGTTAGGGCAAGAGTAATGGTACCACTGAGACAAAACTAATTCACTCAAAGGCTTTACGGACCTATTTCCAGTGTCACTTTTGCTGTAATGCACAACTGTCCCAAATCATGCAGGAATCAAAAATTTCCAAAGGGAATGAAGCTAATGATATACCAACTCTACAGACAGACTGCTCTGCAGTAACATGCATCTGCCATCTACTCCCGCCCCCATCCCGCCCCCAGTTAATGGAATACTCTGCCAACATGTAATTCTTTTTGAATAGCTGCTTTTGTTTCTTCTATTATAAAACTATTTAATTTTATAAAATGGGCGATTCATGTCGATATATGGCAAAAACCATCACAATATTGTAATTATCCTCCAATCAAAATAAATTAATTAAAAAGAATTTTTAAAAACAATGAAGCCTTTTATTTAAAAAACCAAAATGCAGAGTCTCTGATCTCGTGAACAACTGTAACACACTGTGGTTGTCTCCTCAAGTTAGCGTGTGTACAGACTGCATACTAAAATACTGTCTTAACCTCACAATAACCCAATATTGTAAAGCAATTATCCTCTAATTAAAAGCAAATTTAATCATCAAAAAATATATTGTCTTAACCTCACAACTGCTCCCTTATGCCCACAATGCACCAACCAACAATCCTTGAAAGTTCTGCCTGCAAATCTCTAATCAGACCACGCCCTCCATGTCATGCCCACCCCCACTGCCTTGGTTCCAGCTCTTATCTCCCCCGTCAACTACTCTAATAGCCGCAAATCAAAAGGTCCTACTGATTCTTTCTGACCAACCTCAAAGCTTTCCTCCTCTGTGAATATTCCCCACCTCTCCAGGGTGGAGAGAGATTCAATAACTCCAATTTGCTTCACCCAGTAGCTCTTAGTACACACCACTCTTACAGTACTGATTATACTCTACTGCAATGCCATCAAATAAAAATACACAAGCCACAGGCATAATTTTAAATGCCCCAATAGCCTCATTAAAAAGGCAAAAAGAAATTGGTAATTTTTAACACTATATTTTACTTAACCAGATACATCCAAAATATTATGTCAATATGTAATCAATACAAAAAACAAGATATTCTATAATTTTTCATATTAGTTCTTTGAAATCCAATGCACGTTTTCCCTTTACAGCATATTTTAAACACTAAGTTGTTATCAAAAATAGTTGATCTGTATTTAGTTGCATAAAAGTTACAATTGAAAAAAGTAGATTCACATACCCAAGCGGTTCCAAATGAACTTGAGAGTTTTATAATAACTGCATCAAATATCAACTTTTTATTTTAAGCTAAAATTAACATCCAAAAATCAGTTCCTCAGTCACACTAGTGGCTAGTGGCTATGAGGTGGGATCGTGTAGCTGTATGGTAATTATTTGCATATACATTTGTCTTTCCCACTAAATTAGACTATATCTAATTTACCTATATCCTCCTCAAGCATAGGCTTGGCACATATATGGTGTTTTGTGAAAGTCTGTTGACTAGACAAAGAAAAACAGACATGGAAATCACCTGACTATAGCAACAATAAATCAACAAAATTCTTTTGTAGGGAATATGAATGGCAGTTTAATGAATATACACACACATACCAGCACAGGCTTGTATAAAAAATAATCATGACTAAGTACATTTGAAATAGGTGCAGCCACTATGGAGAATAGTATGAAGGTTCCTCAAAAAACTAAAAGTAAAGTTGCCATATGATCCAACAATTCAATTCCTGAGCATATATCCAGGCAACCTATAATTCAAAAAGATATATGCACCCCAATGTTCACTGCAGCACTATTTACAACAGCCAAAATATGGGAAAAGTGTAAATGTCTATCAAAAGATGAATGGATACAGAAGCTGTGGTACATATATACAATGGAATGCTACTCAGTCAAACAGAGAATGAAATAATGCCATTATAGCAACATGGACAGACCTAGAGATCATACTACCTGAAGCAAGTCAGAAAGAGAAAGAGAAATATCATATAATAACATTCATATGTGGAATCTAAAATATGACACAAATAAACTTATCTGTGAAATAGAAAGACTCAGAAAGTCTGTCTGGAGAATAGGCTTGTGGTTGCTAGGCATGGGGGTGGGGAGAGAAGGAGGAATGGATAAGGAGTTTGGGATTAGCAGGTGCAAACTGTTATACACAGAATGGATAAACAAGGTCCCACCGTACAGCACGGGGAACTATATTCAATACCCTATAATAAGCCATAATGGAAAAAAAAGATAGGAATAAAAAACATACAAAGGAAAAAAGGCTAAGTGCATTTGATTTGTTACTGATTCCTTCAATAACAAAAATCACTTCGTATATACTATTCCCCCTCTGTGCCCTCACCCCTTTCTCTCCGCCCTTTAAAGCATTCATGGGTATTGTACGCAATTAGCACTTCGTAATAGTTTTTACATTCACTGGTTGCCTTCTCTATGTCTTGCCTTCTCAAATTATATTTCAAACTTCTGGAGCTAGAGATCATTCCTTGTACTTTGTAACTATCCTCATCCATGGTTGAATAGCAGTAACAAAGTACAAGAATTTAACATATGACATCTAATCAATTTTCAGATGCTTTCCTTTTCAGTAAAGTCTTTCTCAATCAATCCTCGAAGCCCAGCCTCTCAGCACTCACATTCATATAACTGTCTCTGGATACCTGGCACCTGGGACCTACCACTTGACCAGTTCTTCTCTGGGCTTTGCATGCTCAATTGCCCTTCCTCCCCAAGCAGGTAGGGTGAAATTTCCAGTCTATGTCACAATTACCTACTTGCAGTGCTCTCACCAGATAGACCCTTCTGTAGGTGCTGCTTCCTGTTCCCATTTGCCACCTCCCTCTCCCCCTATCAGCCATGGATGCAGCCAAGTGATAGAAGAGAATTCTGTAAGGATAGAGGCCACCCTGGCGGCTCAACTGGTAAAGAATCTGTCTGCAATGCAGTAGACTGTCTGCAATGCAGGGGGCCGGGTTTCATCCCTGGATCAGGAAGATCCCCTGGAGAAGGAAATGGCAACCTACTCCAGAATTCTTGCCTGGAAAATTCCATGAACGGAAGAGTCTGGTGTGTTACAGTCCAAGGGATCGCAAGAGTTGGACACGACTGAGCAACTAAACCACATAAACCATAGAGAGCAGGTTGGTTTTGTTAGACGCATCACCTGGGCTTTGCTGGTAGCTCACCTGGTAGAGAATCCACCTGCAGTGCAGAAAACCCCAGTTCCATTCCTGGATCAGGATGATCCGCTGGAGAAGGGATAGGTTACACACTCCAGTATTCTTGGGCTTCCCTGGTGGCTCAGATGGTAAAGAATCTGCCTGCAATGTGGGAGACCTGGGTTCAATCCCTGAGTTGGGAAGATTCCCTGAAGAAGGGAGCGGCTGCTACCCACTCCAGTATTCTGGCCTGGAGAATTCCATGGACTGTATAGCCCATGGGTCACAAAAAGCTGGACACAACTGAGCTATTTTCACTTCACTTTTCAGACCCATCGCCCTACTGAAAAGATTGGTGGTGTGGGCATGCTCAGTTGTGTCCGATTCTTTGTAACCCCATGGACTGTAGCCCCCCAGACTCCTCTGTCCACAGGATTTCCCAGGCCAGAATACTGGAGTGAGTTGCCATTCCCTTGCCCAGGGCATCTTCCCGACACAGGGACTGAACCCACATCTGCTGCATCTACTTGCATTGAAGGCAAATTCTTTACCACTGCGCCACCGGGGAAGTCCACCGAGAAATAACCCTATAAATCAATGCACACACACACATTTACATGAAGGGGATTACAACAGGTTTATCTTTTAATTTCATGTTGCTTGAATAAGAACAAAATAAAAATAAATGTAAAGAGGTCTGGGTGGATCAGTCATGGGGCTCCTCCAAGTCTGCGCTCTTTGTCTTCTGCTTGGATAGCTCTTCGATGACATTCATCTCTGCAGGAGTGAACTTGGGGGTTAGCACCACTGCATCATAATCGAATTCTTCATCAAGCGAGAAGGGCTGAACTTCGTCTCCAGTGATCTATAAAAGGTAATGAAGGAGGAAAATCATATATAATCATTGGAAATGAAGATAAAGCTGAAAACATAAACTCCCTATTAATATTTAATTAAACTTTTTTTAGACTTCAGCACTCTCAGCTGATTAAGCTGTTTTTAAGTAAAGGAATAAATTCAATTATTCAATTTGACCTAATTTAGGCCTTTTAATGTGCCCCATTTGTACCATCCTGCGTTGGAATGAATATCATTAGCTAATTCCACCCACGGCAAGAATCAGAAAATCTCTCTTGCACACATTCAATACATTTTTACCATTTGTAGCATATGGGCTACAGGCATATGGAAAAACTAAGTTTGCTGTTGTTCAGAGGCTAAGTCCTATCTGACTCAGGGTCTTTTCCAATGAGTTGGCTCTTCACATCAGGTGGCCAAAGTATCTGAGCTTCGGTTTCAGCATCAGTCCTTCCAATGAATATTCAGGGTTGATTTCCCTTAGGACAGACTGGTTTGATATCCATGCAGTCCAAGGGAATCTCAAGAGTTTTCTCCAACACCACAATTGAAAAGCCTCAGTTCTTCAATGTTCTTCAATGTTATGGTCCAACTCTCACATCCATACATAAACTACTGGAAAAACCATAGCTTTGACTCTATACAGACCTTTGTTGGCAAAATGATGTCCCTGCTTTTTAAAAGTTATATTCAAATGTGAGAAAATAAACCCTAAGATTTTGTTCAATCTTAAAGACATTTTTATTTTTAGTATTTACTAAAAAAAGACTTGCATCAAAAATACATTCATTTTTGAAGATAAAAATACCCTATGCTTAACATACTTCTTCAGATAGTACTTGGGCCAATAATAGCAAGAATTAAAACACATAGTGTCCCCCTTAAATTAAAAAGTCTAGGATCCTTTCTTCCCACCAAGAATTTTAAAATATTACAGAATTTACTTGCAACTCAGAGAAGCTGCAAAGAGAAATAATAATTTTGTACCTGCTTATTCATAATCTGTGAATTTTAAAGACTTCCTAAAGGAAGGTAGTTTAAAAAGTGTATTTTCCAATAAACAAAAGAGAATGCTTTAAATCTCATTGTATTACCCCTTGGAAAGCCTCTCCAAAATCAAATGGCGTGTGATACTATGAGATCACCCAGTACTTCTTTGTAGCTCTATATTATGTATGATGATGCTGAAATAATTGAAAACTATGGCTTATGCAAGAGTAAAAAAAAATGCCCTGAAGCTATAATCAGCTTTAAATATTCTTGCATGGAAAATGATCTCATCGAGTGGCTTTTGCAATGTTCTTGAAAATGGAGCATCTCACTCAGAAGCTGTGTGCTGTTTTCAAAGATGCGAAGAAAAAAAACATGAAAATTAGGTTATCACCTATCTGTTTAGCAAGCTGCATTTTGTAGTTGGGTATGCAGTGCTAATAGCAAACACCCAGCCATCTATCATCCTTTCTTAGTAAAACCAGCAAGAGAACAAATTTCAGAGACTTGTTCATTTCCTCTTTATTAGAAAGTGTCTGTGCTTTTCTGACAAAGGTAATGATGAGACCTGTCACTGAGTGAGTTCCCACCACACGCCAGCCCCAGTTACTAGGAACTTTGTGGGAATTAGCAGTAATCTTCAAACAACCCATTTTACAAAGCTCTAAGAAGCTAAGTAACTTATCAAGGCTGTACAATTAGTAAGGTAGAGAAGCAAGATTTGAATCCCGGGTGATCTGTAGATAAAGCTTCCACTTTCTCAACAAAAAACACCAGCAAAGATCAACCTTGAAGTTTCCCTAAGCCAAATCATGTCTCTTTGGGAGAAAAGATCTTTTCTAAATAAGCTAAAAAATTCTCCCAGTCTACCATAAAAATGCACTCAAGGATCCACATAATACCGTGACTGTCCTTAAAGGAGCAAGTGTATACAGGAATCAAATCAGTCTGCTGAGAAGCTGATCTGTCCCTTCTGGTCAGTCTCTGAAAATTAAATTTTGCATCACCAGTGGGGTAATAGGGCTAAGACCAGCTCAAGTGAAGAAACGTGTACACAATGACACAAAACGCTCATTTCCTGAACAGAAGCATCCTTACCATCTCCAGCTCTATCCGGCAGTGAGCACTGAGGCCTGCAAGCCTGGTCCTGGCAGACGACGAGGAGGAGTCCCCTCTCTGCCAGTGTCTTCTGTCCAGTGGGATTCTTGCTGCCCTGTAGACTGGTTAAAGGCCTGCCATCCACACGTCCACCAAGATTCCAGCTGCCCACTGTACTGGGACTTTGAACCCTGTCCTGAGGCCTCTAAGACCTGCCCAGACTTCACTGCTGCTGCTAAGTCACTTCAGTCGTGTCCGACTCTGTGCGACCCCAGAGACGGCAGCCCACCAGGCTCCCCTGTCCTTGGGATTCTCCAGGCAAGAACACTGGAGTGGGTTGCCATTTCCTTCTCCAATGCATGGAAGTGAAAAGTGAAAGTGAAGTCGCTCAGTCGTGTCCGACTCCTAGCGACCCCATGGACTGCAGACTACCAGGCTCCTCTGTCCATCGGATTTTCCAGGCAAGAGTATTGGAGTGGGGTGCCATTGCCTTTTCCATCAGACTTCACTAGCCACTCTCAATAGATGCAGTCACTCTGCCTTCACCTACCTCCCTCTGAGACTGGAAAGCGGGTTCAAATACAACAAATCTCTTTGCTGAGCTAAAATCTGAGCAAGAGCATCCTTCTCAGACTCCCTCACACCACATGAACAGCCCTCACTTGCCCACCTCCCTCCCCTCTACGTGTTCACTCCATAAACAGCTATTGAGCATTTAATGTGAACTGGATACTGAGAACACATAAAGATAAAGAAAACGAAAATCTGTGTCCACGAGGTTTTGTTAACTTCAAGGAGAAGAGAGAAGTAAGGGAGTGATTTCCTGACCATGCTCCATGCTCCTCAACAGAGGGATGCAAAAAGGGCTACACAAGCATGGAGGGCAAAGTGCTAAAATTAGCTTACTTCCAACTGAGCGTGACCACTCTCCAGAAAATCCTACTCGACTCCCCACTCAACACCCTAGTCCTGACCCACCTTGTACCAGCAACCCAGACAGGGCAAGGCTGCTGTGTTGAATTTCTAAACTCTCTTGACAAGGGCTGACTCCCACAGTCAAGTTAGTTCTTTTTCCCAGGTACGGCTCAACCCATCACCCTCTTACCACTCTCCCTTCCCAAGGGTCCCAAGATACCTTTTGGCCACAATATCCAACATTATGGAACTGGAGATATAGAAATTAATCTTTAAGTGGAAAGTTTTTATTTTCCATAAGTTCTTTTTCATACACTTAAATTTTTCTCTATTATAGAGCACAATTTCCTTCATCAGTTATTTGGTATTAACTTAAATGATGCCAAGGAATAAGTTTTTAGCTAGCCAATAGATATACAATGCCAATGCAAGAATTATTCATTTATAATACACTTTAAAAATTAAAAATATGCTTAAAAATATAAATGCCTTCACTTAGAAACTCAGTTATTAACAGCAGCTTTTATTGTTAGATTAATTCCTTTAGGCAATCAGTGAAATGCTGATGTATATAATAAAAGAAAGAAATTAAGGGTGATAATAATTTCTTATCTGCAATGCCAAAATATGATACTCAAGACATTTTAAAGCTGTTTGGGTGTATCACTGTCACTCTGTACTGCAAGGTGTCCAGTACATCTCTGGATCAAAATATCAGAGGAATAGTCTCCTGCAATCATTCAGATATATTCCATTCTTTCCACGAATGTTTATTAAAATCTAGGTGCTGTGCTGGGTGCTGAGGATACAAAGCTGCAGACTTGTGTGAAACCTCAGAGAAATGATTTAGATACATATATGAACAATTATAGTAAAATGTAGTAAGTATACATGGTATAGTTAGGAGGGAATAGTAAAAGGAAGGAAAGCGTAACCCAGCCTAGATTAGAAGGCATTGGGAAGGAATCAGGGGAGGCTTCCTGGAAGAGCTGCTATCTAAGCAGAATCTTCAAAGGTAATATTATTTAACAAGGTGAGGGAAAATGAGCTTGGGACAAAAGCAGGTCTCATGAGCAGAGGAGGCCAAGTAAGAAAGACACAGAATTTCATGTATGTAGATCTACAAGCAGGTCAGTGCTGAAAATGTCAGGTAGAGAGCAGCAGGAGACGAGGATGGTGCCAGGTCACGATGGGTCTTGTATGCTGCTTTTCCCAGAGATGATGAAGTCGCTGAAGGATTTTTTTTGAAAGCAAGTAGATACTTGGTCATCTATGCATTTCAAATAAATTCCTTCCTTCATTCAAATGCTAACTGAGATAAGTGCTGGGGGCACCGGTGTGGTGCAGAGAACAGGATGCCCTGCCCTCCTTGAGCATACGTCGAATTAAGTCACTTTGCAGATGGAATAAAGGGTAGGCTTGGAGTCAGGAGTGGGCTGAAGCAGTCCAGACAAGAGACAAGGAGCACAGGGCACTCAGAGCAGACATTTGAAAATTTTAGAAAAACTGGCTAATTTGCATATGGGAAGGGACGAAAGACAAGAATGCAGGAATGGAAGCAGGTAAAGATAAGCTCAGTATTTAACATGCTGATTCGAATGTACCTTATGGAATCCAGATAGAATTGTCAACAGGCAGTGAACACACAAACCTGGAGCTCAGCAAAAGGTCTGAAGCTATAGAGACACAGATTTGGAGACAGAAGCACAAAGGGGAGTCACCTAGAGACGAAAACGGATCCATGTGTGCAAGTGGGAAGAGCTGTGGTTTAGCATGGAACCCTGAGGAACACCAGCTCCTAAGAGGAGCATGGCAGGAAACCCCCAGAGGAAGCAGGGCAAGAACACCCAGAGAAATACACACGGGAGCGCCAGGAGTGTGAGTGTCAGGCAAGATCAGTGGTGACAACTGCAGTGGAGAGGCCCATTAAAGACAGAAAAGTGTCCACTGGCATTTGGCACTAATAAAGTGCTTGGTACCTTTATTCTGACTCTGTCCAGGTAGACGATCAACACAAGGACGTTTTGCAATGAACTGAATGAGGAACAAGGGGAAAGGAAGCAGAGACGACGAGGGGAGCTAGATCTAATGGTTTGTGAAGTCTACATGGAAAGTGAGAAAAAAGGACAATAGCCAGAGGGGTCCAAGGTAAAGGGGAGGATATTCTTCCTTAGTTTTCTTTCATTTTGTTAAGAATGGGAGTGCCGGGAGCCAGCGTGAGGAACTCCGCCCATGGCAAAGGTCATGTGGAAGGAGGCTTGGCATACACAAAGGCGTGATCAAGCCTCAGGAAACCCCCTGTTCCCGAGCATCTAACCCCAAGACCAGAGTCTGTTTTATGCTCTCACCTACACCTCTGACTTTACGGGGGGCTCTCCCCCATAACTGTTTCTCTCGGAGAAGGAGTAAACGTGCAGCTCCAAGGCAAGAAAAATTCTTGGGCGTGACAGAGTGTTTCAGCTTACGGACTCCTCTGAAGGTTATCTAGCCCACCTGTATAGGTTCGTCCGGCCACATGTGATTGTTCACAGCCTCCCAATCTGAGAGGCATGAGATGTTTTAGACTTACTAAAGGCAAATTCTTTTGGGGAATTAGAAATTATTAGTATAGTGGGTTGGTTAGGAATTATATTGGTGAAGGGTTTTTCATTTGTTGGGTCAATAATTGCTGCTAATTCCCTGCTCTGGGTGGGACAAGGATGTCTCAGGTCAAACCTCTCTGCTGACAGACTAGCTTGTGTGACAGGATTATCCATACTCCTGCCACTACGCACATGATTGTTTACTACCTCTCAACCATAAACAGCACAGAGTTTGGGAGTATTTTGAGAGTCTTAATTAGCACAGGGCTTTTTCTTCTTGTTGAGTCAATGATTGCCGCCAGGCCTCCATATCCTTAGGCTCCTGGGAACATATTAATCAATGTATTTGGAATATAGCAAAGGAAATATAGTAGTTTGATGTTAGCAATACTAGACTTTTTGAGTTAATGGATTTTCTCTTTTATAATAGATCACTGTGCTTTGTTATAAATCACCATGATCTTGCTATGTAAAAATGTAACTTTATCATATCTTAAGACTAAATAGATCTTAAGGGGAACATTGGTGAAAGGATTTTCATTTGTTGGGCTGATGTTTGCTGCTAAATCTCCATGTTCCCTACCCTTATAATGAATATAACTAACATATAGGAGAAATAAGTATTAACCTTTAAGCATATAGGAGAAGTAAGTATTAACCTTTAAGACTAATCATGTTAACCTTGGATTAAATAAATTCCTTTCTTGATTGTAACTCACTACACCCTCACCCTATAGGAATGTAACTTTATTTGGAGGATGGTGCCTGGTTTAAGAAAAAACACCCTTGGAAGAAATAAGTTTTTTGGTTATCAGAAAGAAAGGATCATAAAATGTCAGCAGGTCTCACTCATGGCCAGAAGATGATGTACCTTTTTTATACATTTATGTGAAGCACCTGATTTTGATAAAGGTCAGGACTGCTGACTCCCGCGTGACTCTGTATTCATCCCTATGTGTAACAAAAGGTATATAAGCTAACCCAAAAATAAAGAAATTGGATCAGTTTCCGGAAAGACTGATTCCCCCATGTCGCTTCTTTCTTGCTCTCTGCTTTCCTGGCTGAATTCCCATCCGGAGCATGGATGCTATTCCACGTAATCCAAGTTATTCAGCCTCTTTTTCTCCACTAATCTTCCTACTACACTATCCATTTCTAATCTCTCTATATCTGTGATTAAATATGTATTTTTCCAAAGACGCCGACTCCGTCCCCACCTTCAAATCACCCTGGATCCACCGGGGCTGGACCCCGGCATGGGAGAGACTTAGATGTGTTTACATGTTGACGGGAATGAACGAATAGAAAAGAAAAAAGAGAATGACCCTCACCATCTTATTATACCAGAAAGTCACTCCCGGTAGCTAGTAAAATTTTTTTTGATTATTTGCTCATTCAGTATTTACTATGTCTTCTATAGGCATAGCACTGAACTCAGCACTAGTTCTGACTTTTTTGCATTTCAATTAAGGAATCTCCTTATAGAGACACACAGGAGTGAATGTAGTCTTCTAAGACAAGGGGCATACATGTAATTCAAAGTGAACCCTGACGTACCCTGCAGTTTAGAAGACTTTGCTATGATCTTCAAAATGACAGCTTTCCAGCCACAGTAAAGCTGCTGTTCTATTTATGCATTTCAGCTGTTGGCTACTGTGGCACACTTTGGGAATTCTCTTCTTTCAAGTTGCGTTCATTTTCGGGTTCTAAGCTCCAAGGCTCCGAGGTTTTTAAATTGCAAACTGAACTTCTGATTTATTTCAAAGCGCAGAATTTGTGCAATGGGACACCAAATCTCCTGCTACTAAATAGAAAACAACTGTGAATTAAGTTATTAACTTGTTATTTTTGCCTAAGGAGCTGAGAGAAATATATGGATTTCAGGTGTCTAATTTCAAATTTAATTGAAATTTTTTGTAGCCTCCCAGGGAATAGAATTTGTACACTATCAGAAAACTGCTGGTTTTCTTAAAATTGTTTCTGTGACTTATTCTAAGAGGGACACTGTTACAGGAAGAATCATTTTCATTCACAGAACCACACAGGCAAATTAAAGAAAATAAAACTAATGCTCAAATCAATAATAGCAGCATTTAGCTATAGGCTGTCTTGCACAGTAACATGGTAACTAAACTGTCTTTACAGGTGAAAAACTTGACAGTCCTATTTTGAATTGGAAAAACAGGCCATCTCCCATTAAAATATTACGAAAGTTTCTTCAATGACCTCTTCTGTACTTTGGAAAGTAGGAAAGGAACTGGTAATTTTTTATCTTCTTAACGTGAATTCTTTTTGTTCTATAAAGCTTCAGAACTTTATAGAACTTCCAAAATTCTATAAAGTTCAGAACTTCCAAAATTCATCAAAATAGAATGACCACAGCAAGAAATTATTCACAAAGGGAAAGTGGAAGTTTCTTTAAAAAGGTTTGACTGTTAAGGGGGAAATGCACATGAATAACAGCAGTGATAAAATTAGCGAAAAAAATTAAATGGGTTCAGTTCAAGAAGTTATAGATTCTTATTAGGCAATTAAGAGGGAGTCAGGACATCCAGGATACATTTTCAACTTTTGAGACTGACATCACAGAAAGGAACCACCGTCTCTAGCCCAAAATGGCCCCTCGGTAGGTCCTCACAGGACCCATGTGCTGGAATTTGGTGATTATGTTCTTTTTCTTGCACTGCGTACTTTAGAATAAGATTAATACTATTAAACCAAGGCAGAGGTGGTGCGGTACTGTGATTCTAGACAGTCCTGAAATGTTTCTCTAACAAATAGTGTCTAGAAATTAAAAGCCCACCCACAACATTACTCTGAATATAAATTATTCATCTGTGTCTCATTAGTACTTTGGCCACCTCATGAGAAGAGGTGACTCATTGGGAAAGACTGATGATGGGGAGGGATTGGGGGCAGGAGGAGAAGGGGACGACCGAGGATGAGATGGCTGGATGGCATCACGGACTTGATGGACGTGAGTCTGAGTGAACTCCGGGAGATGGTGATGAACAGGGAGGCCTGGCGTGCTGCGGTTCATGGGGTTGCAAAGAGTCAGACACGACTGAGCGACTGAACTATAACTGAACCGAACTGTGTGTCTCATTAGTTGCCAGCACAAAAACTGTTCCTATCATTTTGATTTGAACATTTAAAAATTTTCACATTTTCTGAGAAGAAACTTATACTCGTTTTAAAGAGATAATCATATACAGGCTTTTAACTAGCATTTTGCTGGCTATATGAGAGATCATAGAAATCATTCATTTTTTTAAACCCATCAGCTAAAGCCATTTTGTAACAATTTCTATAATGGCATGAATGCCACTGAATACTGGCTGGCCCAATAATTTGTACGGTCACAACTGAAGTCAAGAACATGAACAAGTCTTTAAAAGAAGCTGATTCTTGCATAGCAATCACCTTGCAATTTTAGCTTCTTAATACTCAGAGGAAGCTCCATAATTCAAAAAGACACTGAAAAGTGGCTGTCTCGACCCCATGAACAATAGCCCACCAGGCTCCTTTGTCCATCGGATTCTCCAGGCAAGAATACTGGAGTGGGTTGCCATTTCCTTCTCCAAGTAACCTATTTGGGGGTTCAATATAAGTCTGCAAACCTCCTAGATAGACTTTTCTGGTGTCAGTGAACAAAAGTTCTATTAGCAAAGGGCAAAAATTGAAATGTGTGGATTACTTCTGATTGAATGACTGCTTCCATAACAGAATATCTTCAGATGACAAGACTAGTACCTGAACGATTAAATAATCAGGAAACAGTCTAGTATTTTTATTTGGAATCAATAATAAAGAGCCCTTAACAACTTCTTGTACCTGATCCCCTTTTATGCTAGCGTAAAAAAGGTGATAAAGGTCACTACCCAGCACCATCAGTGGCCTCAGTTGGTGCCTGTCTATTAAGTAAATGAAGATATGACTCTCCATGTTGTGTATTGGGGAGAATTAACAGGTGGCAGATTCCATTCTCCCATGCTGGAGAAGCACATGGCTAGATGACATTTCTCCCTGGTGATCAGATAGGAACACGGGACTAAGTGGTTGCCAACGAGAGAGAGCAGAAATGAAGAGCCTAAGTCCTCAGCCTTGGGGAAGCACGCTGTCCCCATCCTCTCATTCCCTGCCCCTCCAGGTAGGACAGTGACCTGACTTGGAACATGCACACGCCGACAATGTCCTGAGGTGCACTGAGATCCAGAGAGAAGGAACCCGGTGGGCCCCAATGACTGAAAACAGAACCACCACTTGCTCACTTTAAAGGCTCTCCTCAGGCTGTTACAGGAGAGAAATAAACTTCTCTCTCCTTTTAGCCATTGAATTATTGTTCCCTATTGACCCCCTATAGGGTTCCCTACTATAGCAGCCTGGCCTTACCTTAACTAATGCAAAATGTTTATAGAGACTTGGAAGCAATAACAAAAAGAAAAGAGGCTGGTACAGACAAAAAGAGGAAAGAAATCTGTCCAACCTATCTGTGGATTAGTCCCCAGGTAGCACCATCCTGCAGCACGGCAAACATGATGACATAAAAATAGTTTCTGAGTAAAAGCATAATTGCTCTCTGTGTGTTCAAAGGGATTATACACATTAGAGAGAGATGACAGAGACAGGGACCCAATTAAGCAACCTGAATTCCACATTTTCCCAAACCTGAGAAAACTACAGGCGCACACGGGTATGGTGGCATTTCTCTGAAAGGACCAGTTATAGCATCAAGGCAACTTCAAGAGGCCTGAATTCCCTGAAAAGTACCTCTTCCCTTTGTTTATCTGCTGCTTTCACGGTGGGCCTGGGCTTCGTTCCAGGGGTGACAGGCTGGATGGCCACAGAAGGAATGTAAGAGGGAACACTCAGGCTCACTTCCTGCTCCACTTGTCCTGGAAGCAGCAGCACGTCTGTTGAACACAAAATACATCACTCGATCCCTTCACCAAGTCCACAATTGACCTAAATCATCAAAAAGCCTATGACAGTCAAAAGAATGAGCAAATATGCTCAAGTAAAGTAGGCCCGTTTCACAACACCTGTTCTCACTGGGGAACTTGGCTCAAGGGTGTCTCCCTTCTAGAAAATAAAAGCTGCTGGTGCATTAGTTTTTCTCTGATTGCTGCTATGTTAACAATCCATCCAAAAGGTCTGGGAGAAATGTTGTCTGGGGCACAGCTTGATCATGCCTTTCAACCCAACTTCTACTTCTATAGGAAACCAAGTCCAGAAGATGCTACTTTTGTCTCATTTTGCCACATTTTCCTAAGGGGGGAAAGAGAAAGAAAATGGAGTGCTGATTTCATCCTGTAACAATATGGCAATATTTCAAAACAACGTATTAAAAAACAATGATGCCAGAAGGAAGGAACTTCCACTTGCAGCAGAAAAATGAAATAATCCGTCATACTCAGAATGCGTGGCCTCATTTCCAACACTTGCAAACAACAATGTGTTTTGTGTTTCCGGCTTGTTTAGCACAACAGCAAGAATTCAAAAGCCAATCCTGGTTTTCTGATCAATCCATTAGAAGTAGATGTGTTCCCTTTATTTATTTATTTATTTTTGCACATGTGGCAGAATCATGGATGCATCATGGACAAACAATGATCTTCCACAGCTCTCTCTGAAGACAGAAAAACAAACAGAAGCCCAAAAGGATTGCTCCTTGGCCTGTTTCTGCAGGACCAGAAGGGCTGCTGGAGCCAGCCAGTAACTTGCAGCTGGCGCAGGATGCTGCGGCCTGCTACTCAATGATGATCCTAATTAAGACACTAATTAAGTTCTCAGTGGAAGTGATTAATTAACAACAGGCATGCCTTGGCTGTTGCCAATGGCAGCATATATGAGGAGATAACTGAGCAGGTACTGCTATTCAGAAATGGAAACAGATTTGAAATACATCTCTCTCCACTGCAGATACCACCTGGAAGCTTAAGAATTTTGTAATCATGTCTTTTTTGATCCCTGAGTGAGGAAGAGCCCCTGGAGGAGGAAACAGCAACCCACTCCAGTACTCTTGCCTGGAAAATCCCATGGACAGAGGAGCCTGGCAGGCTACAGTCCATGGGGTTGCACAGAGTCAGACACAAGTTAGAGGCTGAGCATGCACGCATGACTATGATTAATTACTGAAATCGTAGAAGGTGACCTGATTAATTAGGGGAAATGAAAACGATAATACTAGCCAGCTTTTTACATGCATTAACTCAGCTAATCCTCTCAACAACTCTATTATTGCCTGTTTTACAGACAAGGAGTTCTAACACCCAGAATCACCGCATTCAAGGCGCCACAGCTGCAGTCTGGCTGCAGAGCCCTGTTCTGAGCCCAAGACGTCACATCAGAAACTGATTTCTAAGAAAGCAGTTTCATCTCTTATGTTATTTAAATCTACCAGATTTGTATCTCCAAACTCAGGGCCAAGAAACATCACTATGATAAGCATGTTAACATGATTAGTCAGCAGTCAGTGTGTTCACGCGTTTTATAACCAGAGAAGTAACACTTTTAAATACTCAATAAGGTTGGTGGAAAGACTGGCTTTCCCTTGATGAGTCCAAAGCTAAACTCCTTCACTGGTTAGGGGCCAGCCAACAACAGAGGCAAGGAGAGTAAGGGTCAAGCCTCTTAATATGAAAACCAATATCTACCAGACCCAATGGCTGCCAGAGCAAACATCACTTCAAATGTGAAATAAAAATCAATTCTGCTTTCAGAGCTATTTAAGATCCGACTGACAACACTGTGCATCAAGAAGAACAACTCTGCCATTCCTTGGCTGAGATTCTTCACGTCCCTCATATATTTGCAAAGAAGGTAGGGTTTTCAGCAATAACGGTTTCCTTCCTAAAAAGCCCACTGCCATGGGAACAGTTCTTTCAAAACAAGACGACTCAGTATTCACCACATTCCACATTCCTGTCATTCGTTTCTCCAGGATAAAAAGAAAACACACAAACTTGCATAGTTGGAGTCTAACACACCCAGCACCTTATGTGTAGTAAATTCAACGCGTACTTGCAGAAAGGAAATGGATTTCCTGTATCTCAACTTTTAAATTGAACAGCACGTGTAAGTCTACCTATCCATAGAACATTGTGAATGATACAAAATATGTAAAGTCCTTATCCTCAAAAGCTAAGTTTTTTTCCAGGGATATGATTTTTACACATAAAATCAGAGACTAGTCAACACAAAAACTGAACTGCTTTACCTCTAAATAGGACAGATTTATAAAATGGTGAAACCATTATGGACACGAACAGTCTGATAATAAGTAGGTTATAAAGAAACCTACCTTGTCCTTTATCCATTTTATAGTCACTGATGGGTTATATATAAAATAACCATTTATATATTCATTCTCTGAGAGGGAAAATAATTGTATTCATTGATGACGAGGAATGGAATTTCTGAAGATCTCTAAAGCTTTTTAGACTGAAATCTGATCTTTAAGACACTTTTGCTGTTGTTTAGTCACTAAGCCGTTGTCCACTCTTTGCAACCTATGGACTGCAGCACACCAGGCTTCCTTGTCCTTTACTATTTCCCACAGCTTACTCAATCTAGGCTTACTGTTTCTAAAACAATTAGTTTTTTCTTAACTATTGATAAATACCACCATCTTGACTGATGGGCTTTGTCGAGTTAAGGCAACTCTCAAAAATGAATCTTCATATTGGATGGCAAGCCTGGTTGAAAGCATTTCAATCTCTTTCTCAACTACATAATAAGAATGTCCAACGTTTATAAATTATCCGTTTCTGCCATGTGCCTTTCTATATTTAACCAATGATCAGCAAGTCAAAGGTAATACCTTTAAAAGTAAGCAATCAAAAAAAGAAAAGGTAATCTGACACCTGATAATCTAGACAACAATAATACTTAATCTGCCTATCATATTTATAAGATCAACCAATTCAATCCTTTGTTGCCATGTAGAAATAGCCAAAATTTCCTGAAATTTTGGGCACTCCTCAAGACCAAAAAAGATACACATAAGAAATGGACTGAGGTCTCTTATGCATACGGATTCCAGCTATGATAGTTTATGTCAGAGTTTCTTGTTAAAAATTTTTGAAGATGCAAAGAGCTTTTTTTGGTGGGAGTTATATCTAACAATATTTACCATATTAGAAACTGAATTTTCAAATATTTGATTTCAAATTATTAAAATAATACAATCATTATTAAAATAAATACTTTTTTAAAAAGATATTTTCCAAAAGCAAAAATAATAGAAAAGAAGCATTGTTTTACATTTTCTGAATCTTTTAAGTTCTTAAGTAGAGAAAGCTGGATTCTATCTTTGCTTCTGCATTCAATTTTTGGAATATGCTGTTTCACATGATGAAAATGAAGAAATTCTAGTCTCACACGATATATACGTTGGAAAGGGGAGGAGTACTTTAATACTCCTTTTATACAGTTGGGGATATTCTTTGATACACACTGGATCTTGACAAATGATATTGGTTTTAAAAATATTTTCAATGTGCAACATGAAACCCTTTCAGAGAAGTTTTCATGCTCTTATGTTTAAAATTCATTGGTCTGGCCTTTATCATAAATGAATTGTTCTGTGCATGATTTTGTAACACCATAAATCGGTTATTTGGAAAACGGTGGTTCACTCTGTTATGCAGATCTTTCAAATGCTGACATATTTCATTATGCAATATAAAAGTCACATTAGTTAACATTACCAATTTTATCAAAAAAGCCTTTAAATATTGAGAAGCTGTCAAGCTCACAGTACTGGATATAAGTTTTCCAAAAATCCAATTTTCACTTGATCCATTGCCAACTCTATCACTGGCAATGAACACTATCAGTTGTTTGTCTTGAAAAGACAGCTTCACTTCATTCACTTTTGAGAACTACATTTTGTCAGTCATTCTTTCAAGTAAAAATGTTGATCCATGAAAGAAAAAAAAAATTAATTCCGCACACCACTCAACGGCATAAGTGTTTTTTATTAAAAAGTGTTTTCCATTTTTTCCATGAAAAAATGCTCGTGTATTTCATGCACATGTGAAATACAACTGTTGTATGTCAGTATGCAGCAGAAGTGCTGTATACATACAAAACATTAAAAAGAGGTATACTCAGGGATCAAGATTCAATAAAATTAATAATTTTTACTACTTCCCTGGTGGTGCAGACGGTAAAGAATCTGCCTGCAATGTGGAAGACTCGGGTTAGATCCCTGGGTCAGGACGATCCTCTAGAGAAGGAAATGGCAACCCACTCCAGTACTCTTGCCTGGAGAATTTCACAGACAGAGGAGCCTGGGGGACTACAGTCCACGGGGTCACAAAGAATTGGACGTGACTGAGCACACACCACACAAACACCATTTCATCAAAGACATTTTCAATGGAAACTGGCATTTGTTTTAACTACAAATTCATGACAGTGAAGGTAACAGTGACGACTAGTATAGCCTGGTGATTCTACCTTGAGTCACACTAAGGTACTAGTATCTTTGCCCATCATTGCTTTTGCAACATCAGTGCAAATGTCAACATATTTGACCTTCAGACCTTGGGGTTTCCAAAGGAGCTCCCAGACCACATTTAATATCTGACCCTCATCATATAGTCTGAACCTTCCAGCAAGAACACTGGAACAGCTGGGAAAATGATAAAAATTAACTAGTTAAAGGCATGCTACCAGGGAAGCCCAAAACTTGAGGGGCTAAGATCCTGGAGAGAAGGAAAGTACTGAATGTGAGTCTAAGATTCTAAGCTGTTTTTCAACATACGGCATCTAGTGATTTGTAAGCAGAGGCTAAAAGACCAAGAAGAAGAAATAGGCTAAGAGGCTGAGAAGCTTAGCAGAACTACCAACAGATTCACAGTGCTCTGAAGACAAAAAACAGAGTTCAGGACTTCCAAAAAGAAAGGGCTGTAATTTACCCTGAAGGGCTACACCCTAGAAGCAAGCGAGAACTAGAAGTAGAGCAGCCCTCATAAAGCCTGAGGTGGTGGCTCAGATGGTGAAGAATATGCCTGCAACGTAGGAGATCCAGGTTCAGTCCCTGGGTTGGGAAGATCCTCTAGAGTAGGAAATGGCACTCCAGTGTTCTTGCCCAGAGAATGCCATGAACAGAGGAGCCGGAAGGGCTACAGTCCATGGGGTCGCAAAGAGTCAGATATGAATTAGCGACTAACACTTTTACTTTCTTTCATAAAACCTGAATCTCAGTCACCAAATCAGCTCAATCCCATATTGGGTTAAGCTGATCTATAACTACTCTAAATGCTAGCAGAGAATGTTGGAGTTTCTCTAAGCACAGATAAAGGTAACATCATCCAGAGCCTCTGTAATATTTTATATACAGTATTCAGCGCTCAAACAAAAATTACCAGGTATACGAAGACACTGGATCAAAAGGGGAAATTAATGATACACATGGACCCACGGAACATCTCAGTTATTGGAATTATGAGACAAGAACTTTAAAATAACCAATTAATACATTCCAATACATATATTACAAGATGGAGAATTTGGGCAGGGAACTGAAATTTTTAAAAATAGATACTCCAGATCTCTTGACAACTATAACAGAAATACTGATGGCTTTAACATCATATTTGATACAAGACAAGATTACTGAATTGAAACACAGTAGAAAATATTCTAGCTGAAGAAAGAAAGGAAATAGAAGATGACGGAAATGCAGGAAAGAGCATGGGGAGATGTGGGACATGATGAAAAGGTCTGGGCACAGGTATTATTTGAAGACATAATAGCTGAGACTTTCCCAACATTTATACGAATCCGCAAACCCCAAGCAGAATAAATGCAAAGTAAGCAATACCAAGGCATAATGAAATTACTGAAAAACAAAGAGAAAATCATAGAAGTAAGCAAATGAGGTAAAAAACATATTGATATTACCTTCAAATGTACAACAATCAAATTGACATTTGGTTTTTCTACAGTTTTCAATAGAGGAACAATTAACACCATAACAAAACAGAATAACACCTTTAAAATGCTGAAGAAAATAATTATATATATTCTGGGTAGAATTCTCTACCCAGAAAAAATAGGAGGCCATGAAACAATAATATGTGATTGATCCAAAATAGGCAAAAAATGAGTGAAGAAAAGAATATATAACTGGCAGAACAAGTGGAAAACAAAATAGTAAGATAAGAGATTTAAAGTCAAATATATCAGCAACTATATTGAACATAAATGGATCAGGCACTCTAAAAGACAAAGTTGGGTGTATGTGTGTATAGATGCACATGAATTAATCATACGCCACTTTCAAGAGACACATTAGCCAACACCCACTCCAAGAAACAAATTGCAAAGTAAAAGTGGAAATATAAAAGGAGGCAGAAGACTACTACTGCCATCAAAGAAGCTGGGGAACAAGCTGGGGAAGATCTGGGAAGATTGACTTATGGCTGGAGCTGGCATTTGACAGTGATAATAAATCATATCCCTCTACCTTTAAATATAGCAATAGAGGAAAATACATTCAGGAGCCAAAATAATGGGGATCAAAATATGAGCTTTATAAATAATGAAGCTGATTTTGAAAGTGGAGCTTGTCTTGCAGTCACAATTGGATCTCTTGCTTATTGAGCTTTCCTTCCAAATCTAGACCTCAGACTATCCCACCTGAGAGGAAGTCCACACAGATGACACGAATCCAGCCAGGTAAAAGGAGAACCTCTTCACATCCCTGTAGCTCTTGGAGTAGGGGCTCAAGAGTGATACCTCCAGAACTGTCTAGAGCTGGTTCTCAGCTTCAATAGCATATTAGGGTCACCTGGGGAGCTTTAAAACCTGCCAGTGACCAGGACACACACAAGGCTACTGGAAAAGGATCTCCAAAGGCAGGATGCAGGTATTGTCTTTTTTTGTTAAAGCTCCTCAAGTGATTCTACTGTATCTCAGGTTGAAAACCACCGGGTAAGGCAGGACTGGGTCCCATGTAAAGTGTCTACAATAAGAAAGGTGGGGTGAGCACAGAAGAGAGGACATACACCTTCCAAACAGCACGACCCCAGAGGAAGAAGCAAAGGCCTCATCCATACACATCCAGTGTTTTCCCCTGATCTCTCCAATTAGATAAAACCTTTCTTTTTTCCTACGGGAGAAATAAACATAGGAACTGTTGAAAGGGCGTAATTATCATGCCAATTCTGTTCTCAGGAATGGAGTGGAAGCATTTATCTTTGTGGCTGACAAGGCTTTCAAACTGGAGTTTAATAGATGGATAAGTCTGCACATAAAAAATAATTGGAGGAAGAGAGACAGAGGAACATTTTGAAGCTAGGATTTTTTTCCTTCTCAAAGTTTTTAGTGATCTTCTAAGCAATGAAATGATGATTTTTAACAGTCTCAAGTGTAGAGTAAATGAAATGCCTAAACTATGAACTGGCGGAAATATGCCATCCTCTCCTAGCTCAGGACCTTTACATAAGCTGTTCTCATCCTGTTGCTATACTCTCCTGCCCACCCCTCACCTAGTTAATAATTACTCATCCTTTAGATCTCAAGCTCTCTGCTCTTTATCTGATCCACAGAAAAATTAAACTCCTCTACAATGTGCTCTCATAAGATCTAGAGCAATTCGTAATTACATATTTGTGACTATCTGGTTAATGTCCAATTCTTCCAATAAACTATGAATTTCCATAAGGACAGGAACCAGATATGTTTTATTTTTTATTTTATTCCCAGATCCAGTCACAGTTGTTAAATATTTATTGAATAAAGGCCAGGTCATTCATAGGCTACATAAAGCTGCTCTAAGTTGCAGATAAGGAAAATTTTAAACAAAAAAAAAAAAAAAAGAGGGAGAGGGAGAGAAACTGATATCTTCATTAAAATTGTAAGCACTGGAAAGCTTGAAAATGAAAATCAAATAAGGCTGCCAATCTTCAAGCAGGAATCAGTTGCCCATTTTCATTCAGTGAAATCAATCACAACATAAGTACATACACTGGTCAAGAAACTTGTATAATACAGTATAGTTCTGAATTCCAGACCTCAAAATGGTCTCTGACCTTCTGCACTCATACAGAGAACAGGCTGGGCCAACTGAGGGGTGGAAATAAAGACAATCAGAAGATTCTTTCTACTCTAAAGGGCTAACCAATTGTTGAGTCTTCTGTGATCCCATGGACTATATAGCCTGTCAGGCTCCTCTGCCTATGGGATTTCCCAGGCAAGAATACTGGAGTGGGTTGCCATTTCCTTCTCCAGGGAATCTTCTCAACTCAAACCAAACCAGAGTTTCCAGCATTGGCAGGCAGATTCTTTTACCACTGAGCCACCAGGGAGGCCCCTATAATAATTAATACCTATTCCAAATAATAATCTTTCTGGCTATGCATGGCAGTAAGTAACCAGGGTAATTATCTTGTCTCAAAGGAGGGGAAAAAAAAAGTTAATTTAATGTCAAATAAACACAGGGCACCACACTTTGTGGCCAAGGTTTCCTTGGACAACTGGTCAATAGCACGGCACTGGGATGGCTTCTTGGAAAAACTGTGTCCACCTGGGCTGCTGAAACAACAAGCTAAATCCCAGGGCAGCATCAAAGGCCTGAATCTTGGAGAATGTTTATGAAAATGAAGAAGGTGAACAAATAAAGTCAACGGTAGAAAAACAATAGGCAACTCACTTCCTTGTTGCCCCAGGCAAATCTGTTGTTTAAACAATAATGACAGAATCTAATCAGTAAGCCTCTCAGCTGCCAAAATTATACAAGCAACTTGTTTATTTAAAATGTCACATTTCCCATCTGATATATTCACCTTCTGCTCATATTCCTGAAGTGTAATACAAATTAGAAGTGTAATACAAATTAGACCCAAAGATAAAACCCACCTTGGCAAATAACTTGTGTGTGTGTGTGTGTGTGTGTGTGTGTTTTTTCTTTCAGATGACCCAGATTGTACATTATAAAAACAGTGAAGCTTGGTGGTCTTTTCAGTAATTGGAATAGATCACTGAAGCCTTGGTTGCTTTTTAGCCTTGACTTTTCACATTATTTTACACCTCAGAAGGTCTTGCCTAGCTCATCCAAGTCCACTGAGACTTGGTTCAGCCTCAAGAAGCTTTTATACACAAATGAAAAACTACCTGTTCTCAAATTTCTGGAAAAATCATACTAGTGAGACGTTTTTATGCAATCTTTTAAACAAAAGAAACAGACCTAATAGTAATAAAAAATAACTTAAAAAATGTTTAAAGGAAATAATGTGAAAGTAGTGGGCAAAGTAAAGACTAATTTAAAATACTGATACAACCAAAAGCAAATTCACTGGCTATGCAGGATCATGTCGGTGTACAGACTTTCTAATTACTGGCAAGAAGAGTAACCATCACAGAATCGTTCCACCTGTACACTGTTGTGCCCTTCTGTGAAGCTAACTTTATGTTGCAAATGTACACATGCCAATTCCAAGTGCCAACTCCAAGTACTACCCACAGAAGAACTATATCAGAATCCCCAGGGGGAGTGGTTAATAACACAGATCACTAGCTGTCACGAAAGACCTTCTGAATTAAACTCTTTTTTGGGAACAAGACCGAGGAATCTGCTCCTTTCTCCCAAACTACCCAAAACCCAGAAACAGTGCGCTTGCTCTACAAATTTGCCTCCCTCATCAATCCTTAGCAATATCTTCGAATCCAATCAGAACCCCTAAATTGCTCTTATAAAGAAATTCAGAGCCGCCTAAGGCACGGAAGTTAAAAGAACCTCTCCCAGGAGTCTGTGATTCCCTTAGATCCCTCATCTCCCTTAAGCAAGGGGAAAAAAATCTGCAGTTTGCTGGTTAATAGACTGCTTGAGAAACAGTCCCTTCAGTGGAGTACGGTTATGTTTGGAAGCAGAATAAAAATGTTAATTGCTTCCAATTACCAAAGCCTCTCAAATTCAGGGGGAACCAGAGAAGCCCAAGCAAAGGTTTCTATAGACAATTTACAGACAGCAGTCCACAAAGCAGCTACAGCCTGCACTTAAACTCCTGTGTGATCAGAAAGAAGCCCTCCTCCCCAACCATAATGACCACAATGGCTGTTTATGACCACCTAATGACTGTAAACAGCAAACACCAACAACCAACTCCCCTGTGGAAACTGCCCCATGGAAACATTCAACATTAATGTTGAGATATTCTTGCATATTAAATTAGGAATGAGAGTTTTCAAAACAACTCAAATTTTGAACATATTTCAAAGCTCCTTGGAGTAACAAAGGATACCTATGCTTACACAGAAATGTTAACCAGGAGAGGAAAAAGGCCTCATAAACGTCATGGACGATGTACATGTCAGCAGACAGCAGGCTCTCTCAGCCCAGCCTATGTAGAACAGCCCAGAAAAAAACATTCATAACACAGCTTTAGATTTAAGTGTTTGGCTTACATATTAATAAATATTTATAAAAGCAAAAATCTGGATTTTATTTTCTTTTGTGTTTATTTTATGACCAACTCTCATAATGTTTATGATCAACTGGTATTTTACGGAGCATTCAAAACTAATCTCAATTTATATAGCATGATGCAGAAATTCTAAGAAATAAGAGTTTGACTTAAGTGGTTCTACTTGAGACAATTATCCAAAAATCAATCATATGGTAAATGGGAGATGGGAGGAAGAAAATCTTTATTTCTTTTAAGACCAAAGACTTTACAACCTTCAACAAGCTTTGTTTGACCTTTCAGCTGAAATCTTTATTAATAAAAAAAGAGACTGCAGGACTCCAGTTTTCTGTATCTCAGGGAAAGGAGGGGTAAGAATTGCACCCCACGCCCACCCACCCAGGGGAAAGAAAAAAAAAGAAAAGCTGTCTAAAGTCTTACGTGTAGTTTCTAGAAAGAGGTCAAGCAGTGTAGGAAGGAAACAAAAAACATACCCTTGCTCAGTTGAGGATTAATCTCTTCATCCAGGTCTAAATCTTCTATATCAAGGAAATTGTCTACCTAGAAAAGGATTAATATCATTTTTATGCAAATCAGACCTAGAGGAAAAAAAAATGCAGTTAAGAATCAATGAATCCATTTCTACAACACTCAAGTGAGCAACTGAATCCAATTTTCTCATTAACTTTTGAGTCCCAGCTAGAGTCCTTTGTGTTCACTGTGCTTTCCCAGAGACATCTGAAAGAAGCAGTAAATTTAGAAGCTGGCCTGGATTTTGTAGGCACCATAATAAAATCTCTAGACTGAAAGAAAAAATACAGTCTGGGGAGTTTTTGAAAAGTTTTTGTTCCTGATTCTATCCCAGAATATATACCACCATCAAGACAGTCCAAAGCAGTGTCTCTGTCTTTTGTTTTTGTTTTATTGCTCTTGTTTCTCTGGCCAGCGATGGTGGTGGGTCTGACTATTCTCATAACAGTGTGCTTTAAATCCCAAAGAGAGAAGAAACTAAAGCAAGCAGGAGAGAAGGTTCATTCGAAACAAAATCATCCTGCCCCAGGTAACCACATGAAAGGAGAGCAGGGCAAAAAATCAAGTGTTCTCTTTCGAGCAAATAAATCTGAAGATTACTTCAAAGGTAAAAAGCAGAGCAAATGACCTTTACAGACACAATAGCAGCATTTCAATGAAAAACTATTCCACGTGGAATACTGCTTTCCACAGCAAGCTGACAATGACACATTTTAGATTAACAAAATGTTAACACTTCATACATGAACTGATTCATCTCAGGTGAACATCAAAGAGTGTAAATTAAAACAATGATTTCACCACTGGCAGACCTAGCAAAGGCAGGATGTCGAAATGCCTTTTATGCTTATGATCTAAAACATGTGCATGACAAAATACCATAAAATCATAAATTTAGATTTCATCACTGGAATTCAAAACACAGCCTAGGTCTTTCTTCCCCACTCTACTTATCAGACCATGGCTTTTACACAGGAATTAAAAATGGTAGCTTCCACTGCTTCTAAGTACATAACTGCAGTTATTTTTTGACATCCAAGTGACAGCAAAAACTGATCTTCCAAATGATGGTTTAGCGCTAAAACTTGAGAATCTGTTATATTGTCATTTCTCTTAATGGTGTAAGTTCAGGGGAATGAGAGTCATGTTTCTCTATTGAAGCACCACTTCCATTTCTAAAGCTTTGAGGAAAAAAGATCCAGAACCCAGCCAACCAAGACAGCTGAAGATAATCAAACATCATTTTTTTTTAAATCAAATACCATTAAAAAAAAAAAAATCACATGGACAAAATCTGCTGAATTTTCCAAATCTGTATGGGAGATAGCAAATGAGTCCTGTGAGGTTTCTGTGCTTTTTTAGGGTTTTGGCCATGGAACAAAATTGAATCATGCCTCACCTTCACCTCCCCTGCTCGATTCAGATCCCCTTGAAAGGAACTGCCAGCTTTTTGGCCATCATCTATCATTATCTGAAAAACAAGACAAAAACCACTGAAGACATATTGATGGGAACTTGAAATGACAGAAAATAAAGGAGCTGGTCTGTAGCCCTTCAGGCACAGCTCTCCCCTTCCGGTTTCTGTTCATTAGCTATGCTTGATAGACCGTCTCACCTTAGTGACGGCAGATTCGCTAGGTCATAGTGGTGGTCAGGGAATAGGTTTCAAGAGGTCTGACTTCTACTTCTGACCTCTAGACCCATCTACAGTGCACCTTAGAGTAACATACTTCATCTCGGTTTTCTCGTGCGTGAAACAGGAACACACCCCCTCTCATTACCCCAGCTCCCATGCCATCCAACGAACCTCTGCAGGACAAAGCAGAGAACGCTAACACAACATTTTCAAGTTATGAGGAAAAAATATTGTGAAACAATTCTTTGCCTCGCACATACTGGTTAAAGATTCAACAGAAAATGTAATTCCTACTGCCAGTGACTGCCAATAGACAGAAAATCTTCTAGGAAAAAAAAAAAAGTTTTGTTCCTTAATTGTCTCTCTGGAATAATTTTTAGAAGTAAAGAATTATAGGCCTTCACTGTATATAAACACACTTCTAACTTGGAGATGTTTTTCCCTTGCATAAAACCACAATCTCACATACAATTCTATCCACCATATCACAGGGAAGACATGTGAGATATAAAGTAGAAACTCAAATGGCTTAAAAAAAATAGAACAGTTTCCACTAGGATTCCTTGATTGTTAAAAAAAAAACATAGCTAGAAAGAATGTGAACATAGTCTATGAAATCTTGAAGATTAGGAAGAGAGCATCTAACATTTATTTATTGACCAACTCTTGGAAAAACCAAGATAACACATTCTACTTTAAGTCTGAAGGACTGAAACCACAACAGTAAAAGAAATTCCATTTACACAGAGAATTGTAAAAAGGAACTCTTTTATCCCAAACAGAAGATAAGCTAAAATATAGAAGTAATTACAAGAAAAATCTGTAGATGGCAGATCCTGATATTATCATAAGCTGGCTGTTGAAACCATGAAATGTAATGACGATTGTCAGCTAAGTAATCGGGTCTCTCCTTCTAAAATCAGGAGTGTGAGTTACTGATCCAACAACTGTCCAGTGTTTTTATATTCTTACAGTCTCTTGTTTTAAATTCATGGTGAATTTTTTTCTCTGCTTCCGTAAATGTGCTATGGTAGTACCTGCTCCTCTTCCGAACACTGTGATGAAGTACGAAGAAAGATGGCTTTATTGCTAAGACGGTGATCATTTGGTTCATTTCTCTGGGTAAATTTTATTGAAGTAAAATTGTTTTCTGAAGAATTAGCTCCAAAGGCTTCTCTTTTGGTCACATTCTCTGAAATGATAAATTACATAATATTAGAAAACACCCACCACATCCAGTCTAGTTTATTTTGTGTTTATTGAGAATTTTTCTTCCAAACAGCAACAGAAAACTTTTCAAGGACATCTACAAACTGAATGCTTGAAGCTTTAAGTACTCTTAACCTATAAAGTTATTTCTAAAAATGCATAAAAGACGACACTATTTTATTCACTATTCAACAAACATTTATAAGAGCTTACTATGTATCCAGCATTGTTCTCAGCCTGCGTTAAAAGGTCAATAAAACACAGTATTTGCAAGACTCTTAGACATTACCCGGAGAAGGCAATGGCAACCCACTCCAGTACTCTTGCCTGGAAAAACCCATGGACGGAGGAGCCTAGTTGCAGTCCATGGGATCGCTAGAAGTCCAACATGACTGAGCGACTTCACTTTCACTTTTCACTTTCATGCATTGGAGAAGGAAATGGCAACTCACTCCAGTGTTCTTGTCTGGAGAATCCCAGGGACGGAGGAGCCTGGTGGGCTGCCATCTCTGGGGTCGCGCACTGAGTCGGACACAACTGAAGCGACTTGGCAGCAGTAGACATTACCCATCTCTCTTTTTTTTTTTTCTAAATTTGAGGGGTTTTTTTCCCAGAAAGAAAAACACCAATTCAGTATACTAACACATATATATGGAATTTAGAAAGATGGTAACGATGACCCTATATGCAAGACAGCAAAAGAGACACCGATGTATAGAACAGTCTTTTGGACTCTGTGGGAGAGGGCCAGGGTGGGATGATCTGAGAGAATAGCACTGAAACATGTATATTATCATATGTGAAACAGGTCGCAGTCCAGGTTCGATGCATCATACAGGATGCTCAGGGCTGGAACATTGGGATGACCCTGAGGGATGGGATGGGGAGGGAGGTGGAGGGGGGTTCAGGATGGAGAACACATGTACACCCATGGCTGATTCATGTCAATGTATGGTAAAACCAATACAATATTGTAAAGTAATTAGCCTCCAATTAAAATAAATAAATTTAAAAAATAAAAGTAAAAATATGGAAGCAACGTACAGATGATTTTAGAAAATTTATAAGAGAAAAAAATTAAAATTAGAATATCACACATAATCCTACAAGACAGAAATGCTACAAAACAATTTTTTCAGTGACTATTTTTCTCATCTTTTATTTATGCATACATAAACTTCTAAAACAAAAATGGAACTGTATGATACATACCATATTATAAGTCAACTTGAGAATATTTTTTCCATATTATTGCATATTCTTCTGTGTAATTTTAATGACTGTAGAGAATTCCACTGTATATATTTAACATATTTATTTAACCAATTCATATTCTCAATTATTTAAAACTGTAAACAGTAAATACCTTTGTACTAAATTTTTGCACATTTCATCATTTTGTCCTTAGGATAAGGAAAGAGTCTAAGATTCCTAAATTAAGAGAAAATTATGATAACATGGTGCCATTAACAGAAATGTGGGGGATAAATTCAGATGAGAGAGGACAAATTAACCTTTGTCCCAAGTTGCATTTGAGGCTCCAGAGGAGACTGAGGGAAACGTACCCGGGGCAGCTGCAAATGTAGGCTAAAATGTGGGCGAGAGTCAGAGCAACAGGTGAAAGGGCTAGTGAGCCAACTACCCTGCGGCCAGGGCTTAAGCCATAAAATTAGTTTTAATATTAGCAGTAATATTAAAATAAATAAGGGTTAACACTTACTTGAGTGTCAGACAGTCTTTTATATGCATCTCATAAATCTCATTTAAACCTTGCAACTGCCGTAGAGGTAGGTACTGTTAGTATCCCCATTTTTCAGATGAAGAAATCAAGGCCTACAGAGAGCCTAAGTACCCTGTTCAAAGTGACACAGCTGGTAAGTAGCCAAGTAGGGATTTGAACCCAGTCCTTCCTAACCACTTACTGTGCTATGCAACTTAACTGGGAGCGTAGCACTGGCACAGATTCACTGCCATGTGTGAAACAGATGGCTAGCGGGACGCTGCTATGTGATAGGACGCAGCTCAGTGCTCTGTGTCCTGAACCGATGGGACATGAGGTGTGGGCAAGAGGAGGCCCACTGAAATCAGTGGGATTTGTGTTCTAATGACCTCAGCCTGGTGCAAGGCGACCAGAATCCTTTGTCTGTTTCTGAATACCTCATTTTGGTAGAATTAAGACTTATAGGGCTGTCTGCAGGACATTTAACACAGAAGTACTATTGGGGAACAGAGGTAAGGTGCACGCGTGCATGCTAAGTCACTTCAATCATGTCCGACTCTTTGAGACCCCATCGACTATAAGCACACCAGCTTCCTCTGTCCATGGAATTTTCCAGGAAGGAATACTGGAGTGGGTTGCCATTTCCTTCTCCAGAGGCTCTTCCCCCGCCCAGGGATGGAACCAGCATCTCTTCCATCTCCTGCCCTGGCAGGCAGATTCTTTACTCTTGGCACCTGGGAAGCCCATCCTTTAAGTCTAGCACAACCTAAGTCTAGTATTTCCAGAAAAAATACTGTGTACCCAGCACAACGTTACTGTAATAATCTATTGACTTACATATTTGAAAAGCACAGTCACGTCTGGGAAGAACAGATGCTCTCTAAGGACAAGTTCTATTTGTTCTCGTAATCACTCAGTGTACTCCTCTGCCATTTCCAATAAAACACCAGGTTATTTGACAGATAACCAGATGAAACTCCTTCAAAATAAAAGAGCAAAATATAATGAAGTCCTGGCTTCTGATGCTGATGTGGAACGACTGTTCAGGTGTCAGATCGAACAAAACTTCTCATTCACTCTTTTAAAACTTCTTCTTATTGTACACATAGAGCTTTCATTTTTAAAATACCAAAAGACGCAGAAAAAAAACTTATTCTCTGTCTGACTCAACCTACACTTGAAGACTCCTTCCTAAACCTGGAAAGCAGTTTCACAAGAGTACATACTGCTTGACCCCAAAGTGCGTCTTACAAAGGCTTTCATCACTTTAAAAAACAAAAGCAAAGAAAAATTAATCTCTGGGCAGAATCAGTTCAGTTCAGTTCAGTCACTCAGTCGTGTCCGACTCTTTATGACCCCACGAATCGCAGCACGCCAGGCCTCCCTATCCATCACCAACTCCCGGAGTTCACTCAGACTCACGTCCATCGAGTCAGTGATGCCATCCAGCCATCTCATCCTCTGTCATCCCCTTCTCCTCATGCCCCCAATCCCTCCCAGCATCAGAGTCTTTTCCAATGAGTCAACTCTCTGCATGAGGTGCAGAATAAGATAGGAGAAAAGTTCCTTTTCAATATGATAATAACAAGATGGCAGATGATGGCACAGCCCAGGATCCAAAGTAGCCTAAAGCCTGATTCACGTGCCGGATGTTGCCTCCCAGAGTGATTCTGGTGGCAATCCACACATCCCATCCAAGTGTGTGTCTCATATTCTGCTGTTTCTGTTTTTCATCAGAGTCTTTTTCCACCCTTTCATCTAATCCCTAATGTTTCTTGCTTTGAAATAAGTGTCAGACATAATACACTTAAGAAATATAACAGCAATATTTCAGAGAACAAATCGGTTTTTGAGACCTGAAAGAGCATTTCTTTTGGGTATCTCTGAGTCAAAACTTCAATATACATGAAACAAACGTTGTATTTTTTTTTCCTAAAAGTTTCATTATTCTGAAGCAGTGGAATTTCAATTTTCTTTTGATACCAAACAGACAAGCTTCAACAGATTTTCCTTGCAAGGCTACCAACTATATCTATTGTGTCTATTTTCAGGCCAAAGAAAAAGTTTACTCTTCTGGAAAAGGGTTGAAACTACTGATACCTTGATAAATTAAACACCTATCATAAATTGACTGTATATATTCCAGATGAAAGCGATCTGTTTCAGAGAACTCGGTTTCAAAAGAAATTTTTAAAAATTCAAATTCCCCCATTCAAAGGCTGGACTAGTGTCCATGAGCTGAGAAGAAAGTTTAGGCTTCTGGGAAAGTTTTCAGAAATCAACCCAACCAACATCAGAATTCACGATCTAATCCTCCTGGCAACCCCTAAGAGTCTGTTTTTCTGCACCATGGTCAACAGTGATATAAATCAAGAGCATGTTCCCAGTCATGAAGTGATATTGAATATGTTGCTATAAGGAAAGAAAAATTCATGGGGGGGGGGGTGCAAAATTCTGTGCAACACTGGGTAGCTGCAAAAAGCCTTCTGACAAGAGCGTAGGGGATAAGCATTCATGCTTATAACAAGGTTGGGTCCTTTGAAAATCAGGGGGGTGATTTTCACATCACATTCCTAGCCTAGAGCAATGTTTATCTGGACAATATCTGCTCTTCATTTGCCCAGCCAAACTACTTCACGCCACTGCTTCTTAATCACGTGTTCCTTGGTATCTGGCCTCCCCTGGAGCGAGAGTCATTAGGATTAAATAAGCAGGTTAAAAGCCAATCAATCATAAATCCGAATAAATCCAAAGAAGCTAAATTCAGCAGACAACGGTTTTGCCTAAATTCCCTTTGCAGCACTCTGAATTTCAACTGTTTCATGTTCTTCACTGGAAAGGGCGCAGGGAAGAGGGACTTGCCTCAGCCTGGCCAGCCAGAGATCACTGTGCTTTCCCTGAGGCTGGACAGTAACTGACTCATTATTCACAGTCAGAGCTCTCAAGCTGCCAGGACACAAATGTACAACCCTAGCTCAGTAAAAAAAAAAGAAAGAAAAAAGTGTGTCCAAAGTCCAAGATGAAGGACACAATAGCAGTTGATTTTTTTTTAATTTTACTTTATTTTACTTTACAATACTGTATTGGTTTTGCCATACATCAACATGAATCTGCCACGGGTGTACAAGTGTTCCCAATCCTGAATCCCCCCTCCCACCTACCTCCCCATACCATCTCTCTGGGTCATCCCAGTGCACCAGCCCCAAGCATCATGTATCTTGCATCAAACTTAGACTGGTGATTCGTTTCTTATATGATATTATACATGTTTCAATGCCATTCTCCCAAATCATCCCACCCTCTCCGTCTCCCACAGAGTCCAAAAGACTGTTCTATACATCTGTGTCTCTTTTGCTATCTCGCATACAGGGTTATCGTTACCATCTTTCTAAATTCCATATATATGTGTTAGTATACTGTATTTGTGTTTTTCTTTCTGACATACTTCACTCTGTATAATTGGCTCCAGTTTCATCCACCTCATCAGAACTGACTCAAACGTATTCTTTTTAATGGCTGAGTAATACTCCACTGTGTATATGTACCACAGCTTTCTTTTTTGTTGTTGTTGTTGTTGTTGTTGTTGTTGTTATTATTAAGTTTTTTTTTTAATTTTTTTTCCCTTCTTTTTTTTTATTTTTTTTAAATTTTAAAATCTTTAATTCTTACATGCATTCCCAAACATGAACCCCCCTCCCACCTCCCTCCCCATAGCATCTCTCTGGGTCATCCCCATGCACCAGCTCCAAGCATGCTGTATCCTGCATCAGACATAGACTGGCGATTCAATTCTTACATGATAGTATACATGTTAGAATGTCATTCTCCCAAATCATCCCACCCTCTCGCTCTCCCTCTGAGTCCAAAAGTCCATTATACACATCTGTGTCTCTTTCCCTGTCTTGCATACAGGGTCGTCATTGCCATCTTCCTAAATTCCATATATATGTGTTAGTATACTGTATTGGTGTTTTTCTTTCTGGCTTACTTCACTCTGTATAATCGGCTCCAGTTTCATCCATCTCATCAGAACTGATTCAAATGAATTCTTTTTAATGGCTGAGTAATACTCCATTGTGTATATGTAACACAGCTTTCTTATCCATTCATCTGCTGATGGACATCTAGGTTGCTTCCATCTCCTGGCTATTATAAACAGTGCTGCGATGAATATTGGGGTACACGTGTCTCTTTCAATTCTGGTTTCCTCGGTATGTATGCCCAGCAGTGTGGAGATTCCTTAAAAAACTGGAAATAGAACTGCCTTATGACCCAGCAGTCCTACTGCTGGGCATACACACCGAGGAAATCAGAATTGAAAGTTGACATTTTTGCAATGTCCAGTGTTAGGTGCTTTCAGGGAGGAAAAAAAAAAAGTGAAGTGAATGTAAAGTTGCTGTAAGTTTATTTTCAGGGAGAAAAGCTGAGTGGTAGTTGAATTATGCTGTTCATTCAACCCAGAGGTTATATTCTGAACATCAAATATGTGCAATGTGATCAAGACGGGGAAGACCCAGTCCCTGCCCTGACAGAGTCTACAGACTAAGAAGTCAAGCCAGGTTTGCAAACCACTCAGCTAGAACACAACTAAGGCAGAGGATGGACTTCCCTGGTGGCTCAGGGGTAAAGAACCCACCTGCCAATGCAGGAGATGCAGGATGGATGCCTGGGTGGGGAAGATCCTCTGGAAGGAAATGGCAACCCACTTCAGTATTCTTGCCTGGGAAATCCCGTGGACAGAGGAGCCTGGAGGGCTACAGTCATGAGGTCACAAGAAGAGTCGGACACGACTTAGCAACTAAACAACAAAAGGAGAGGTTGTAAGGAGAAGGGTGAAGTCACGGTTGGTTTAGGAGAATCACAACAGACTTCATATAGGAATGCGGAGTCTGAGCTAGACTCTGAAAACTGGCCACGATTTCAGCAGGTGAACCCTGCGCAGAGCTATCCCACAGAAGAAGAACCACACACAGAAGAACCACCACACCTCCAGGAAGACAGGAGTACATACTGGGCGATGCAGGAAGGCCTGCTACTTACAGGGCCTGACAAAAACTCTGCACTATACCAAGGCCCTAGGGAGTCATAATTAGACCAAGCTCTAAGGAAATGAACTGGATGGAATGCAGGAGAGTGCTTTAGGTACTGGAGGTAAAAAGTACGACGTTACTCCAACAATCCAAGCGAGAAGTAAAGGGAGCCTCGGTAACAGGAGTTTAGAAAGGAGAAAAGAGTTCACAAAGTGGGTTCTTCTTGTGTTTCTAGAACAGAAATGAAGACTCTGTCTCCAAGTGGTTATGTTTCTCCCACGAGATATCTCAGAAGGTTCACCTGATCTTTCCACGGCAATCTATACTATTCTCTTAATTTCATCTGGCATGCCCTCAGTTCAGTTCAGTTCAGTTCAGTTGCTCAGGCATGTCCGACTCTTTGCAACCCCATGAATTGCAGCATGCCAGGCCTCCCTGTTCATCACCATCTCCTGGAGTTCACTCAGACTCATGTCCATCGAGTCCGTGATGCCATCCAGCCATCTCATCCTCAGTCGTCCCCTTCTCCTCCTGCCCCCAATCCCTCCCAGCATCAGAGTCTTTTCCAATGAGTCAACTCTTCGCATGAGGTGGCCAAAGTACTGGAGTTTCAGCTTTAGCATCATTCCTTCCAAAGAAATCCCAGGGTTGATCTCCTTCAGAATGGACTGGTTGGATCTCCTTGCAGTCCAAGGGACTCTCAAGAGTCTTCTCCAACACCACAGTTCAAAAGCATCAATTCTTCGGCTCTCAGCCTTCTTCACAGTCCAACTCTCACATCCATACATGACCACAGGAAAAACCATAGCCTTGACTAGACGGACCTGAGTCGGCAAAGTAATGTCTCTGCTTTTGAATATACTATCTAGGTTGGTCATAACTTTTCTTCTAAGGAGTAAGCGTCTTTTAATTTCACGGCTGCAATCACCATCTGCAGTGATTTTGGAGCCCAAAAAAATAAAGTCTGACACTGTTTCTACTGTTTCCCCATCTATTTCCCATGAAGTGATGGGACCAGATGCCATGATCTTCATTTTCTGAATGTTGAGCTTTAAGCCAACTTTTTCACTCTCCTCTTTCACTTTCATCAACAGGCTTTTTAGCTCCTCTTCACTTTCTGCCATAAGGGTGGTGTCATCTGCATATCTGAGGTTATTGATATTTCTCCCGGCAATCTTGATTCCAGCTTGTGCTTCTTCCAGCCCCGCGTTTCTCATGATGTACTCTGCATAGAAGTTAAATAAGCAGGGTGACAATATACAGCCTTGACGTACTCCTTTTCCTATTTGGAACCAGTCTGTTGTTCCATGTCCAGTTCTAACTGTTGCTTCCTGACCTGCATACAGATTTCTCAAGAGGCAGGTTAGGTGGTCTGGTATTCCCATCTCTTTCAGAATTTTCCAGAGTTTATTGTGAACAAAAACAAACAAACAAAAAAAACAATCTCTGTGGTGGTGGTGGTGGTGGTAGGTATTGCAGCATGCTTGCAATCTGTCAAATGGATCACACTGTGCTGCAGAGAGGCTGCATGTATCATCCCATAAGACGAGTTCCCCTTGCAACAGCTTCATTCGAGGCTGCAGAAGGGAGCTGGCCCAGCGTGGGTACAGATGCAGTATATGTGAGTGCAGCTTCCCTGAGCTCCCAGAATCCCTAACAGGCTGACCCATTAGTGACACTGTCTACACAAGGTAGGATACTGTGCCATCTGGGAAGTCTGTTTCTTTTTTGTATCACAGTCTTTATCTACCTAAAATTTTCAAGTCTATGCTGCTGCTGCTGTTGAGTCACTTCAGTCATGTCTGACTCTGTGTGAACCTATAGACTGCAGCCTGCCAGGCTCCTCTGTCCATGGGATTCTCCAGGCAGGAGTACTGGAGTGGGTGGCCATGCCCTCCTCCAGGTCAAGTCTATGCACATATGGTTTATTTTCCTGGTAGGAAATAATTATGACAAGCAGGACCCTCCGAGTTTTTCAGCCAGATCCAGAATCACAAGGCTATATGCTCATCCAGTGAAGAACTCAGGTAAGAATCTAGGTGTCTGTGAACAGTAACGCTACCTCTCCATAGCTTCATTGAGGTATATTTGCAGAATTCACTTAAGTGTGTTGTTATTGTTCAGTTCAGTTCAGTCACTCAGTAGTGTACAACTATTTGCGACCCCATGAATCACAGCACGCCAGGCCTCCCTGTCCATCACCAACTCCCAGAGTTCACTTAAACTCATGTCCATCAAGTCGGTGATGCCATCCAGCCATCTCATCCTCTGTCATCCCCTTCTCCTCCTGCCCCCAATCCCTCCCAGCATCAGAGTCTTTTCCAATGAGTCAACTCTTCACATGAGGTGGCCAAAGTACTGGAGTTTCAGCTTTAGCATCATTCCTCCCAATGAATATTCAGTACTGATTTCCCTTAGGATGGATTGGTTGGATCTCCTTGCAGTCCAAGGGACTCAAGAGTCTTCTCCAACACCACAGTTCAAAAGCATCAATTCTTCAGCGCTCAGCTTTCTTCACAGTCCAACTCTCACATCCATACATGACCACCGGGAAAACCATAGCCTTGTTGTTATTCAGTCACTAAGTCGTGCCTGACTCTGTGATCCCATGGACTGGAGCACACCAGTCTTCCCTGTCCTCCACTATCTCCTGGAGTTTGCACAAACTCATGTTCATTGAGTCAGTGATGCTACCTAACCATTTCATCCTCTGCCACCCTCTTTCTCCTTTTGCCTTCAATCTTTCCAGCATCAGGGTCTTTTCCAATAGGTCAGCTCTTTGCATCAGGTGGCCATAGTAATGGGAGCTTCAGCTTCCGCGGCAGTCCTTCCAAAGGAAATTCAGGGTTGATTTCCTTTAGGATTGACTGGTTTGATCTCCTTGCAGTCCAAGGGACTCTCAAGAGTCTTCTCCAACACCACAGTTTGAAAGCATCAATTCTTCAGCACTCAGCCTTCTTTATGGTCCAGCTCTCACAGCCATACATGACTACTGGAAAAACCACAGCTTTGACTATACAGACTTTTGCTGCAAAGAGATGTCTGGTCTTTTTAATATGCTGTCTAGGTTTGTCATGCTTTCCTTCCAAGGAGCAAGCAGTCACTTAAGTGTACAATTCAATACTTTTTAATAAATATATGGGGTTGTCCAACCATCACCACAATTACATTTTAGATCATCTCCATCATCCCCAAAAGTCTCAGATACTCATCTGTAGTCACTCTCCATTCCTACTGCCAAACACCAGCAAGCACTAATCTAATTTTTAAAGCTACAGAGTTGCCTTTCCTAGATATTCCATATAAATGGTACCTATTCTCTTTTGTAGTTGGCTTCCTCACTTAATATGAAATCTTTGAGGGTCATCCACATTGTAGTTATATTAGTATTTAATTTCTTTTTATAGTCAAGAACTATTCCATTATCTTCATAGACAATTTTTTTTTGCCATTCACCAGTTAATGGACAGTTGGATCTTTTCCACATTTGGCACCCCCTTGATTCAAATACTGAGTTTGATCCAAAGACCACCGTCACTAATCCAATTCCTTTGTGGTGCCAAGACATGTTGAAATCAAAACAAAAGCCAACCACAGAGTTCCAGCTTCCCTTCACACCCCAACAAGGGAAGAAATGTGTATATTAATTGAAGCTACATAACTCTCTGATCATCTTACCATCTCATATGGTCACAGTCTTAGAAACACGACCCTGTTCTCTTCTCCAAACATACTGAAATCATCTGCAATTGCCTTTCTTTAATTTTCCATGGTGATCTCCTCCTACTAAACTGTAAGCCTAAGGAGAATTAGGGACCTCTCTGTCAGAAACTTACTCACAGTTCCTGAAAGGTAAATATCCTTTCCCCCTTCCTAAGGACATGTAACAATTAAGACTGGAAGGTGGACTGACGCAGTACACTTCACCCAGCGAGACCTCTGTGTGTTCTGTGCCATGCTAGGCTGGCAAACCAGGAATCGAGAAAGTTAAAGGTCATGACCTCTGCCTAAGAGAAACAGAATTTATCTCCTTAAAACTTTTACTCACTCAAAGGCATAACACTTTGCATATCTTTCAGCAGCATTTCTATGTCTAAGAATTTATCCAAAAAAATAATTATGTGGGCAAAGATTTCACTACAAAGCCAAAAATGTCTGATCTATTCCCTTGAAATTTTTTTACTTAATCAAGGCCTTACATTTTTGCATATCTTTGAACCAGCATTTCCATGCGTAAAAATTTATTCAGAGACCATAAATAAGAAGGGTGCAAAAATGTAGCTACTAAAAAAATAATAATAATACAATATGACCAAAGTCATTCAAGGACCTACCAAGCTACCATGCCTCGTCTACCCCCACCTCAAAAGCCTTTGATATCAGCTTCTCCTCTCTTCTCCCCCAACCGGGCCACTCTGGCCTCCACACTGTTCCTCAGCCAGGCCGGGTACCGCTCTCTCTAGGCCTCTGCACTGTTGTTTCACTGGCCTCGGGTGCGTTTCCCCCAAGTCTCTGCAGGTTTAACTTCCTCACTTCCTCCCAGTCTTCATTCAGATTTGACCTTCCTGTGTCTGCTCAGTCACTTTAGTCGTGCCTGACTCTTTGCGACCATATGGACTGTAGCCCACCAGGCTCCTCTGGATTCTTCAGGCAAGAATACTGCAGAGGTTGCCATGTCCTCCTCCAGGGGATCTTCCCAACCCAGGGATCCAGCCCACATCTCCTGCAGCTCCTGCACGGGCATAGAGATTCTCTACCACTGCACCACCTGGGAAATCCAATAATTGTGTTCGGTTCAGTTCAGTCTCTCAGTCATGTCTGACTCTGCAACCCCATGGACCGCAGCACGCCAGGCCTCCCTGTCCATCACCAACTCCCAGAGTTTACCCAAACTCATTGGAGAAGGCGATGGCACCCCACTCCAGTACTCTTGCCTGGAAAATCCCATGGACGGAGGAGCCTGGTGGGCTGCAGTCCATGGAGTCGCAAAGAGTCAGACATGACTGAGCGACTTCCCTTTCACTTTTCACGTTCCTGCACTGGAGAAGGAAATGGCAACCCACTCCAGTGTTCATGCCTGGAGAATCCCAGGGATGGGGGAGCCTGGTGGGCTGCCATCTATGGGGTCGCACAGAGTCGGACACAACTGAAGCGACTTAGCAGCAGCACCAGCATGTCCATTGAGTCGGTGATGCCATCCAACCATCTCATCCTCTGTCGTCCCCTTCTCCTCCCGTTCCCAATCTTTCCCAGCATCAGGGTCTTTTCCAATGAGTCAGCTCTTCGCATCAGGTGGCCAAAGTATTCCAGCTTCAGCTTCAACATCAGTCCATCCGATGAACACTCAGGACTGATCTCCTTTAGGATGGACCGGTTGGATCTCCTCACAGTCCAAGGGACTCTCAAGAGTCTTCTCCAACACCACAGTTCAAAAGCATCAATTCCTCGCCGCTCAGCTTTCTTTGTAGTCCAACTCTCCCATTCATACATGACTACTGGAAAAACCATAGCCTTGACTAGACGGACCTTTGTCGGCAAAGTAATGTCTCTGATCTTTAATATCCTGTCTAGGTTGGTCATAACTTTCCTTCCAAGGAGTAAGCGTCTTTTAATTTCATGGCTACAGCACCATCTGCAACAATTTTGCAGCTCAAAAAAATAAAGTCTGCCACTGTTTCCCCATCTATTCCCCATGAAGTGATGGGACCGGATGCCATGATCTTCGTTTTCTGAATGTTGAGCTTTAAGCCAACTTTTTCACTCTCCTCTTTCACTTTCATCAACAGGCTCTTTAGTTCTTCACTTTCTGCCATAAGGGTGGTGTCATCTGCATATCTGAAGTTATTGATATTTCTCCCGGCAATCTTGATTCCAGCTTGTGCTTCCTCCAGCCCAGCATTTCTCATGATGTAATCTGCATATAAGTTAAATAAGCAGGGTGACAATATACAGCCTTGACATACTCCTTTTCCTATTTGGAACCAGTCTGTTGTTCCATGTCCAGTTCTAACTGTTGCCTCTTGACCTGCATACAGATTTCTCAAGAGGCAAGTCAGGTGGTCTGGTATTACCATCTCTTGAAGAATTTTCCACAATTAGCTGTGATCCACACAATCAAAGGCTTTGGCATGGTCAGTAAAGCCGAAGTAGATGTTTTTTCTGGAACTCTCTTGCTTTTTCAATGATCCAGCAGATGTTGGCAATTTGATCTCTGGTTCCTCTGCCTTTTGTAAAACCAGCTTGAACATCTGAACGTTCACGGTTCACATACTACTGAAGCCTGGCTTGGAGAATTTTGAGCATTACTTTACTAGTGTGTGAGATGAGTGCAATTGTGCAGTAGTTTGAGCATTCTGTGGCACTGCCTTTCATATATACAAATTAACTAAAAGAAAAATTCAAGAAGGATATATAATATGCCCATGGTTTATCTCTTAAGACACAGGATTATGGTTTTATTAATTGGATATATGTTTGCCTACGTTAAACAGATACCCAAAGTAACAATTGGTTAAACTAGACAGAAGTTTATTTCTCGTTCATGTAATAGTACAAGTAGAGATAATTCAGGGCTAATATGGTTGTTCTGCTCCACAAAGTCATCCTAGAACCCAGGCTCCTTCTATCTTTCTTCTCTGGCATTTTTAAGGAACCACCTTTCTCCACATGATCCAGGAGGCAGCACCCTTGCTTCAAGAAAGAGGATGAAGAAAAGAGAAGAAGAAAGCATGGATGTCTGCTTCCCTCTGTTACTCACCAAGGTTCAGTTTAAGCTACTAAATGGAGGAAGCACCAAAACAAAGCAGCTGAAACAAGAATTTTATTTCTCTCTCATTTTATTCCTCATGGGGCAGGTGGGCAGGCTCTGCTCCATGAGATGATGCAGGGATCCAGGCTGGTGGGATGCCCTGCCATCCTCAGCATAGGGCTTCCACCTCTGGGTCTATGGAATTGCTCCAATGATTGCCTAGTTCGAGCCAGGGGAAATGAAACAAAAAGAGTCCAGGGTATGTTTCCTGAGGATGTGACTTCAAAGTTACACACATCAGTTCCCCTTACTTCTTTCAGGCACATACTTAGTCAAATGGCTATACCCAATTGCAAGGGAGAAGGAGAAACGTAACTTTCATTCTGAATGACCACAGAGTGGCCAAACATTTTACTGCCGGAGCAAGAGTACGTATTCTGATTTGTTGTGTGTGTGCACATGTTTTGGTGCCTCTCTGTATTTTCTGATTTCCTACTATGAATAAAAACAGACAAATACACATTCATTTATAGAGGTGAAAAGCATTTTGTTTTCAAACCCTCAATTCAGGGAGAATACCTACATGCATCTCCTTCCTTCTTAAGAAGACTTTCCTAAAAATACTCAAGAAAAACATACATATATGGTGTTTTACATTTACATGCTTTAATATTTTGGACAAAAGTTTCCTTTAGCATTTAACTTTGTGGTCCCTCTTTAATTTTTTGTTAATTAATTTATTCTTAATTGGAGAATAATTACTTTACAATACTGTGTTGGCTTCTACCATACATCAACATGAATCAGCCACGGGTATACATATGTCCCCTCCGTCTTAAACCTCCCACCCATCGCACCCTCTAGGTTGCCGCAGAGCGCTAGATTTGCGCTCCCTGCACCATACAGCAATTGCCACTGACTGTCCATTTAATACACGTGGTGTCTACATTTCAGCGCTGCTCTCTCAACTCATCCCACCCTCTCCTTCCCACACTGTGTCCACCGGGTCTGTTCTTTATGGATGGGCCCTCTTATAAATCATAGTTACCCCAATCATAAAATTTTATGCTTGACTAAATTTTTAAAACTTACCAAGAAGCTTCATGTATGAAATACAGAGCAGAAAAGTTACCAAAAGTACAGAACTATTGGTGGGGCATTTCCTAGAAATACACATAACAAGATGCCTTCATAGCCCGAGTGGCCTCCCAAGTCTCCTGCCTGTGCACTTGCTAATGATAAAATACTCAAACACGCTTCTGGTAGCAACAGAAGTAGAGAGGAGATTTCTCCGTGATTGGGTAACTTTGGCCTACAGATATAAGCACTATAATCCTTCAGAGTTGGGACAGAATTTATGCTGAACCAAAAACCACCCTAAAATTCTGTAAGTGATCGTATCTTCGCCTCTGTATCAGGTGGGCAGGATCAAAGTAAGACCATTCGTATAGGGCTTGCTTTGGTAGCACGTGTACTAAAACTGAAATAATAGAAGGTCAGCTATTGAATAAGAGAAGATCAGCACGGCCCTGGAGCAAAGATGTCATACAAAATCCGTGAACTGTCCCATATATTTTTGCAACTAGACATTATCATACAAACTGAAGCAAGTCAGAAAGAGAAAGGCAAATACCATATGATACCATTTGTATGTAGAATCTGAAATATGGCACAGATGAACCCATCTATAAAACAGAAACAGACTCACAAACACAGAGAGCAGACATGATTGCCGAGGAGAGGGGGACGGGTGAGGGATGGACTGGGAGTTTGGGGTTAGTAAATGCAAAGGATTATATATAGAATGGTCTTCTATAAACAGCAAGGTCTTCCTGTATAGCACAGGGAACTTTATTCCAACATCCTGAGATAAACCATAATGAAAAAGAACATGTATATGTGTCTAACTGAGTCATTCTGCTACACAGCAGAAATTAACACATTATAAATCTACTATATTTCAGTTTAAAACAATTTTAAAAAATTTTTTAATCATTCCTGCAACCTGCCATACTTTTTCACTGTCAAAGTATCTTTTAAATAATATAAAATGGTGGCATTAAATTAAAAGTTATATTTAAAGTACAATAATTGTTCTTGCCCTTTGGGTAAAGTGTAGACAATTTCATGAAAGCTGTGAAACTATTCCTAGAGAAATACTATATATACAAAAGCCAAGAATTCTGAGGAATTCGTTCATCTTCCCACACCCTTCCTTAATCTCATTTAGAGTGTTTATCAAAGCTGGTCTGAAAGTCAAGGCTCCCGGGCTGCACATTAGAACTGGTAAATCAGAGTTGGGAGATTGGTCCCCAGGAACCCGCATTTTAATAACCCTCTCCCAGGTGATCTTTACATATACTTCAGGTGAGAGTCCCAAGTAAAGATTCCATGGAGCAGTATCTAAAAAACTTATAATTAGAGGTTTCTGATGCCTGTCTTTGTCAAAGCACATAAATATACCTTTGCCTGAAGGATCTATGTAGACATATTATTTAGTCCATCCACCAGAGGCCAGTGTAGGATTATTCCCTGCACCATACAGTGTTACACTGCGTAACACACACTGTCGACACTACGCAATACATACTGTGCACAGCTGGCTTTAGCTACCTCAGTGAAGAAGTGTGGGAAACAATACCGAAATATATGACATCTTATAAAAATAGAGAATACTATAGGTAGTATTTTACATTTTTTATATTGTAAAGTCAAGATTTCTTTAACATTTAACCTTGATGTTCCTCTTTTAAATTACAGTCTGCATACTCATAATACTTGAGAGTAAATCTTTAAAATTTACCAAGTATCTTCATGCACATTTCATCTGATTATCTCCACAACCATATGAGACACCAAGCAGACAGGGTTACCCCTGATTTACAGATTCAGAGAGAGTAAGTGGCAGGTCTGCAACCTCAGAGGATTAATGAATGCCAGCATCCGGTCTTCTGAATCCTATACTAGAATAGCATCCTTTCCATTACACTCATCCTACCTACGACAAAATAAGAAACACAAGGGCAGTATACTAAGTTCCCCATAAAACTAAATCCTGCCAACCTAAGAAACGTCCCTTCACTCGAGATCATGCCCTTCTGCCTGCCTACAAAGAGATGCGTCTACTAAGACAATCTCTTTCACTCACACAGGTTGGAGAAAGCTGGAGTAATTTTTTTTCTGTCTCCTTCATAAATAAAGGCTTCCTACAAGTTTTCAAACTTTATGAGGTAGAATACCCTCTCCTGTACAAATTTGTAATAACATAGGACTCATACATTGGTGTGTGAGAGCAATGCAAACACAGAGATAAATTATACATGTCTTTCACACTCTCGATTTTTTTCAGAGTACTCCAAGACATCCTTGAATGTAAAAAACAAACGAACAAACAAACTTGAAGCAAAAAACAAAAGAAAAGTCTGAAAATCCACTGTTTCTAAACATTCTTACTGCTCTTTTCTTAACTCATATTAAGTGTTTATTCAACTGAAAATTGAGACTCCAAAACCAAAGGCAATATTCTGGATACTGTTTAATCAGCACTATTGTAAAGAGTAGTGAGTATTGGATCCCCAAACAATCTATAACTATAATGTCTACAAATATACAGATTGCTATTGCTTTTTCATACATCTAGAGCACTTGGAACACCCAGGACACAGAAATTAGTAAGAATGACATATTTCTGTCTCATTTATCTTGTATTCCCAGATTCCAACTCAATGCCTGAATTACAGCAGGAACACAGTCAATACAAAAATGGCCTCAACATTAGCAAGAAAAACTGGATTGATACCACAATTAGGAACTAGAATCAGTACTCAGAAATTAGATGAGTGGCTACAAGTCACACAAAGCAAGATTTAGAGAAGGTGGGGAAAAAATGGTACTTGGTTCACAACCCTTTTTTTCTAATCAGTGATTTGCACACCACAAAAACTAGAACAAAAGAAGCTACATCCAGAAAGCACGCGAAAATGGTCCAGCAGTTCCTCAGTGTGCTAAGGGAGCAATGGGCTGCAAAAAGAGTGAGCTAACTAGTGTCACTTCAAGCTATCCCATCTGGGACACATCCGAATGGGAAGGAGAAAAAGACAAAAAATGTCATACTAGACCGACTGCGGTTTGATTTTCATATAAGAAAAATAAGAGTTTGGTTAAAATACAGTTTCCTGTTTGTATCCCTTTGGGTTTAGTGGACCATTTCAAAGAAAATATTATTGTTCCATGCCTGGAAGAACATTTTGCTAAAACCATCCAGATGTGAATATGTACCCACTCACTGAATGAAAGGACACAGTCTTGCGACCACCTCAGTTTCAAGTCTAGTAATTAAGTTTTTTCCATCAAGTATAACAATACATTGACAACAATGATTTCTTAAAAATGCGTGCATGTGTGCTAAGTCGCTTCAGCGTGTCCGACTCTTTGCAACCCTCTGGACTGTAGCCTGCCAGGCTTCTCCGTCCATGGGATTTCCCAGGCAAGAATACCGGAGGAGGGTGCCAAGTCTTCCTCAGCACTCCAAACAAATGCACATGCACTTCATACTGTTTAAACTGGCTACTTAAAGGATGATAGGAAACATCTTAAAAGTTTCTTTGGGGATTTCCCTGGTGGTCCAGTGGTTAAGAATCCACCTGCCAATGCAGGGGAGATGGGTTCGATCCCTGGTCTGGGAATATTCCACATGCTGCAAAGCAACTAAGCCCACGTGCCACAACTTCCGAGCCCGTACATCTAGAGCCAATGATACGCGACAAGAGAAGCCCCCCTAATGAGAAGCCTTCGCACCCCAATTCCACAGCTAGAGAAAACCCATGTGCAGCAGCAAAGACCCAGTGCAACCAAAAAAAAAAAAGTTCTTTGGCTACCAGTAATTCTTTGCTTGTGTTTTGAAAAAGTTCAAAATTCAATTTACCCAAGAAAGTACACCCTTCTTGGAGAAGGCAATGGCACCCCACTCCAGTACTCTTGCCTGGAAAATCCCATGGATGGAAGAGCCTGGTAGGCTGCAGTCCATGGGGTCACTAAGAGTTGGACACAACTGAGCGACTTGACTTTCACGTTTCAGTTTCATGCATTGGAGAAGGAAATGGCAACCCACTCCAGTGTTCTTGCCTGGAGAATCCCAGGGACGGCAGAGCCAGGTGGGCTGCCGTCTATGGGGTCACACAGAGTCAGACACGACTGAAGTGACTTAGCAGTAGCAGTAGCAGTATACCCCTCTAATTTATGCATACATATAAAATATGCTAAATAATATATATATGTGTGTGTGTGTGGAGAAGTTATAAAAAGAGAAAGAAAATGACTCATTTATTAGGACATAAACCAGATTTAAAACTTCACATCATATCTTTTGTGTGTTTTACTGAGAAAACACACTAGAAAAGATATTTACTGTAAGAAAATACATGTCAAAAACACTGCCAAAAATAATTTAATGATTGTAATTCAAAATGTTGTAAATACTTAAATACATTTTCTTTCCTTATCCAATTACACCTAAACTACAGCAGACACAGAAAACAAATGACTATCTATGGACCAAATATTCCTGTGCAGAATGAATATGAATTGTAACAACTGCAGCTGAAGATTTATGCTAATATATCTAAAGCAAAATGGCTTGATCAGCTCAAAATCCATCATAGTTTGGTGGGGGTTGGATTTCCTTCTGCAACTGAACCAGCAGTTTTCTGTGTTTTACAATTTGTCAATTTCTCCCTAAGTGTAGTGATTTAGTGATGACAAAAGAAATAGAGAAACAAATGAAAACTGCTTAATTACCATTTGCAGATGTACCCCCAAAGAGAAATAGGTTCAGCAGCTGATGCTATTTCTTCCACTGGACTCTGCTATAAAGTAGCTCACTTCATCCAATACTCTTTTTCTCCTTCGGTGTTTATCTGATATTTGATGCTATGCTGTGATAAATATGTCACATACAGGCAGTCACTAAATGTATGACAGATATAAAATCATGAGTTTTTTTCTTCTCCTTTTAGTCTTCTCAGCAATCAGTTCAGTTCAGTCACTCAGTCATGTCTGACTCTTTGCGACCCCATGAACCGCAGCACGCCAGGCCTCCCTGTCCATCACCAACTCCCGGAGTCCACACAAACCCATGTCCATTGAGTCGGTGATGCCATGCAACCATCTCATCCTCTGTCATCCCCTTCTCCTCCTGCCCTCAATCTTTCCCAGCATCAGGGTCTTTTCAAATGAGTCAGCTCTTCGCATCAGGTAGCCAAAGTATTGCAGTTTCAGCTTCAACATCAGTCCTTCCAATAAACACCCAGGACTGATCTTTAGGATGGACTGGTTGGATCTCCTTGCAGTCCAAGGGACTCTCAAGAGTCTTCTCCAACATCACAGTTCAAAAGCATCAATTCTTTGGCACTCAGCTTTCTTTTATAGTCCAGCTCTCACATCCATACATGACCACTGGAAAAACCATAGCCTTGACTAGACAGACCAATAACCCTGCCTCAAAAAAAAATCAATCAATCAATCCTTATTCTCTCCGTTTGGATGCCAGATTAATTGGTGGATTTTTTTTAACTGCCTACTTGCTTTTATTAGCAAATGCTCATTTGATGTCTTCTACAATTTTCTCTTGAAGTTAACATCCCAGTGGTCTACATCCTAATTTAAATCAAGTTTATTACTACTTGCTGTGCTATTTTCAACAATGCACTTTACTGTTAAATTCACATTTGTAAACATGCTTCCCAAGTTGCCTTTTTTTTTTTTTAATGTGGCTTATGTGAAAAAGGAAACAGAAGGACACTGTAAATGGCCTGTGAACTAAAAACACCACTCAATATTCAGTAGGGAATTAAATGACTGATAACAACAGCACAGAAAAACTGGCTTAAGTGCCACCTGGAAGCATAAAGCTGGTCAGTTCGTTTCCAACTTCCGCTGGCGGGCAATCTGCCAGTGGTGAGGGTGTCAAAACAACGCTAAGCCCACTGGTCTCTAATACTCGACAGAAAACAACTGCAAAAGGCTATGCAGCAAGGATTATGTTTTGTTGTCGTGCTTTCTTTTATGAGAGAAAGCTGTTTTCATGCTTTACTGAAATTCCTTTCCTGCTCTGAAATTGGTAAGAGGGCCAGCTGCTTTCTCTATTTTTCTCTGAGGTATTTGTCAATGGCAGATTTTAAATTCATACTTCAGATGGGGAAAAGACGCTTCGTCTCCCTGTGGAAGTCTAAAGATGCATCGCTAACAATCAAATTCAAGATAGCTTTGGGGACCAAAAGGATATGTCAACTTTGGAAACGTGTTGTTTTACGTGCTGCCACCAGTTTCATTTTTAATTACCTTTTTTAGAAGTTGTCAAGTGTGAGTGGTGATACATATCCCTTTGGCTGAAGTGACAACTCGAAGTTTATCAGTCCAGAAGTGTAAACCAAATCCCAGCCCAAGATTCTAAGCTCTTTGACAGAATATACACTCAATAAGGAAAAAAAAAAGAAAAGGCTCCTGAAATGAGAACTGTGAACAAGTTGGCCTCAGTGGGCCTTGGGATCTCCAGGCAGGACGCTTGTGATTCGTCTTTGGCTGCTGCTTCTCCCTAATCCTGTCAGTCACCTGTTACCAAGGGCTGCACTTCCTCACTTGCAGAGTCTCACTGGCCCTATTTCCTTTCTATTTCCTCCTCCATGGCCCTAATGAAGTCTGTACCACCGTATATGTGTTTCTGCTCAGCCTCCTGGCTAAGCTAGTCTCCATGACTCTAGTTGCTTCTCTCCTTCTTTGCCTGTGTTTTTCAAAATCACTTTGTGTGTGTATGTGTGTGTGTTTGTGTGCGCGTGCACTCAAATTCCACTATGGCTCTCAATTAGCTAGTATATCAACTCCAGATTCAGGGCATCATGACATCAGGGCATCTTTTCCAGGCTCTTCTTTCTGTGCCTAGCCATTACATGTGGGTGTCCTTTAGGGTCTGGTCTGAGGACCTCCTGTCCATCTTTCTGCCATCCTGCGTTCTCATATGTTCTTTTTGTTTCATTTCTTCAACAAATATTTATTAAGCATCAATTTATTCTACATTACCAGTCACTGCTTTCGACACGAAAATAATAATAATGAACAAAACCCTCAAGCAACTAGACCTCATGGAGCTTACACTCTGGAGCAGACAGAGTAATTATATTTTGAGAAAGCACATCCATTCCCATGACTCACATTACCCACATGCCAGGGACTCCCCAGATCTCGAGAACTGCCCACTTGCTATGTGGAAGGCAGAAAAGTGAAATGGCTCAGGGTATGGGCTTTAGAGCTACGATGACTAGGCCCATATTCCAATGCCATCACTAAATAGTTACAGGACCTTAGGTAATTCTGTTAGGGCTGCCTTTACAAAACACCACAGACTAGGTGGTGTGAAACAACACAAATTTATTTTCCCACACTCCTGGATTCTAGAAGTCCAAGATCAAGGCGTGTGCCGGTTACCTTTTCTCCTAAGGTAAGGTCCCCTCACCTTAGCTTGCAAAAGGCTGCCCTCTTGCAGTGGCCTCCCGTGGTCTTTCCTCTGTGTGCATGCATCCCTGCTGCAGCTCTCTTTTCAGGAGGACACCAGTCATACTGAACTAGGACCCCACCTCACGACCTCGTGTAGTCTTCATTACTTCTTAAAAGGCCCTGACTCCGAACCCAGTCACCTTACCAGTTAGGGCTGCAACAGATAAATTTTGAAGGGACATAGTTTAGTCCATAACAGCAATTTACTTAAACTTAAGCCTTGGTTTTCTCATCTGTAAATAGAGAATAATAAAAATTTTTTAAATTATAATGGAAAAAAAGAAATTTACTAGGTTATTACAAAGTTTGAGATGATCCAGGTAAAGTGCCAAGCATAATACCTAGTACTTAATAAATGTTAGCTGCTTATCAATAAGGGAAGGTCAAACCCTCATGATTATTAAGAGTATTAGAACCTAAGAAAAACTGAAACATATTTAGAGATTTTGAGACTAAAATTTTGAGACAATCAAAAGACTAGACCACAACCTGATTATAAAGTCACAGGTATGGCCATTTGTCCAGAACATTCAGACACATAATATTCTACTTAAGGGGGAATTTCATTCAAATATTAACAAGCATGAAGGGGAAAAGGCAGGTTGAGTTGACAAGGTTTTTTTTTTTTTTTTTTTTCAAATATATGTTGAAAGAACAATAAAAGGCTAAAAGCATGAAGTGTTGGAAGGGAAATGAGAATGGCATAAAGAAAACAAGAACACATCAAAATCAGAAACAAAATCTTTGATCTCAACTGGTTTAAGTATATAAATATGGCAGTGAGTAGGAAGCTGTTATTATATGATATTATAGAAACTGACAAAATCACTTGGGAATCTGGATCCTAGGTATTTAAAGAATGAAATGAGAGAATGAAAAGCAAAGTCTTATTTAAGAGTTAATCATAAAATTACAGTAGATTCATTTCCATTTCCAAAGCATTTTAAGCTGAAATTGGTAAAACTGGCAACCTTAATGGAAATTAATCATTTACTCTGAAGCACACACACAAAAAAGACAATAATGGTGTGAGTGTGTGTGTGTATATGTGTGGGAGACGATGAGTGCTTGAGAACACAAACTATATCTTAAATGTTTTTTAATCCTTAGCATCTAAAACAAGAAATTCAGACAATAAGACACTCAGAGGATTGTTGAATGAATAAATGCATTAACAGAAAATCAAATATAATTATTTATATCTGTGTTTTTGTAACCTAAACAATGATAGAAATATAACAAGGAGGAAGAAGCATTTTTTTTTCCTTCAGACACACAGTCTGGTATCAATCAATTATATTCACAAAGAAACTGAAATACCAAAGATTGAAAGTCAGCCTCTTATCTTTACCCACAATAATGTAAAGAATATAATAATGTCTTCACTGATAATGAGCAAACTCAAAATGTGCACACCAGTCTTCTAATACAAATCTTAAACTCGGTCTTAACTTTCTTAAACTGAAGAATTAAATTATAAATGTCTGCTTAAAATTAATAAGCAATATATCTCTTTAAACATTTTGGTAAAACACAGTATTTATCATCAAATATGCCCCATGATAATAAAAACCAGAGCTGCTTAAAGAAAAAACAAACTGCAAAACATAGTCAATATAAATGTACTGGAGTGAGAATTATTCTACAATATTAACAGTTTCCAACTGTTTTCCAAGCACCTGAAGCAGTAATGTGAATTTCCTCAAAAAGGCTATAGTTTAATTTTTTCCAGGGAAATATTTTTAATAGGATTAATGACCCTTTTAACACTCTTGGAAAGAAAATGAATCTCATAAGCATTCTGGCATATAACTATTATAAAAATAAATAGAAGAGTCAACCAGTGAAAGCATACTCGAGAAACTAACTAAAGAAATGTACGTAACTTTACATGGTGATAACTACTTTAACACAGACAAGATTTCACTTCCTTAGCAAGACAACCAAATACACTGGGACAGATGAAGGGCTAGCAAGGAGGAGAAACTCTGAAGAAAAAACTTTCATATCTTCCTTCAAACAGAACTAACTACATTGACTGTGGTCAAGTCTGTTGGCTATTATTCAACTCTTAGGCCTGACCTTAAGTCCTGTGTGGTTTTTCAGAGGCATTTAAAAGTTTCAGGGTAAGAAAGGACACTTAGTGATTTAAGACATATTTTTGCACTCAACTCTTGCGCTCTAGGAGGAATTTTTTCAGATCATTAGTTTGTAATGTGAACTGGCGCCGAAGGATATTTTGAAAGGGAAAAAACTAGTGTGCTTGGAGATGCAGTTTCTGTAACTTGCATCATCATTTATTTCAGCTCAATTTGGGGCCTAAACGGAACTCAAAATGAAGTCACCACATCTGCAACAGATTCTCTGGGCATGGAATGAGCACACAGAAATCTGCAAACAGAACAGACTCCTTACCCGGAAAAACAAAAACAGTGTAACCTCCTTAAAATATCCAAGTCCTTGCAAGAAGTTCTTACACTTTCAGAGTACAAAAATAAAGTCAGCCTTACAAGTAAGTTCCAAAGTAATCTGGGTTATCAAAAGGCCATTGGCATACCAAAATGCATGAATTCTGCCAGTTTTACCCTTCTTTCCACAGCCTACCCCAGCCATTCACACAACCACACATGTGTGGGTCTGGAAAACATGGAACCAAATCATTAGGCTCAAAGAAGGCAAGCATCTTCCTAAATCCATGTGCATAAGACAAATGGTGATTTGGCCATTATCAAGATTAATTTGATCCACATATGATACCAAAATAGATCATTCTCAGCCCCAACTTAACAAAGTATTTCCTAAATTCTCTATTTCCCTTTCAGTTTAGTTCAGTTCAGTTTAGTTGTACAGTCATGTCCGACTCTTTGCAACCCCATGGATCGCAGCACACTAGGCCTCCCTGCTTATCACCAACTCCAGGAGTTCACCCAAACTCATGTGCATTGAGTCAGTGATGCCATCCAGCCATCTCATCCTCTGTTGTCCCCTTCTCCTCCTGCCCCCAATCCCTCCCAGCATCAGAGTCTTTTCCAATGAGTCAACTCTTCGCATGAGGTGGCCAATGTATTGGAGTTTCAGCTTTAGCATCAGTCCTTCCAAAGAACACCCAGGGCTGCTCTCCTTTAGAATGGACTAGTTGGATCTCCTTGCAGTCCAAGGGACTCTCAAAAGTCTTCTCCAACACCACAGTTCAAAAGCATCAATTCTTTGGCGCTAAGCTTTCTTCACAGTCCAACACTCACATCCGTATATGACCACTGGAAAAACCATAGCCTTGACTAGACAGACCTTTGTTGGCAAAGTAATATCTCTGCTTTTTAATGTGCTATCTAGGTCAGTCATAACTTTCCTTCCAAGGAGTAAGCATCTTTTAATTTCATAGCTGCAATCACCATCTGCAGTGATTTTGGAGCCCTAACCGTATCTCCCTTAAGAGTAAACAAAACAGATATTCCCACTACCTTGTACAATAAAAGAAACAGGTTAGAATCTCTTTTCCTTTTCTTAATTATAACTTCACTTCTTTTACATTTATTAAGGACACATGAATTATGGCTTCAAATCATGGAGCTGAGGATCCTGAGATTGTCATAACCTAAGAAATTATGGAACTCCCTATTTTCAATCCTGGGTACACATTAAAATCACCACAGGAACTTTTAAAAAGTCTATATTCCCGGGCCCCATTAGGGCCCTGGAGTTGAGTCCAACATACAGGTAAGTCAACAGTCTCCCAAATGTGGAATCATGACCTAAAAAGGACCAAGGTTGAGAGCAAGCCAATGGCAGTCAAAACAGAACTCAATGCCTACAGGAGCCAGTGACGTGAAAGAAGCAGGCAGGATATGCACACGGTTTTAGGGTGTGTGAGAGCCAGAGAGTGTATCACACTAGTGAGGTCACAGGGCATGGGCTCCTGAACTCTAGCTGCTGATACTGCCATCAGGGAAATAAGAGGTAACCATCTTCTCACTTAATCAGAAAAAAGAAAAAATAGAAAATAAAGATTTTTGTGTAACATTTCCAACTTTTAAATGTTGGCTCAATAAAACAATAACAATACTGCATGAGGTAACCAAACACATTACAAAACACAGAACACGTGTTTAGCCTCTAGGGCTTCAGTTATCACTTCTGGTCTAAAGAGTGGCTTCCATTCTACAGAAACCACAGCATCATCAGCAGCACAATAACAACAATAACAATACCTAGCCTTCATCAAGCATTTACAAGCTAGCCATTATGCTAAGAGGTTTACATGGTATCTCAATTAGCCTACATCAACCCTTATGATACTATGAATATCCCCCCTTTACCAAGTGACTTCCCCTCAAGCCAGAAAGTGGCAATGCCAGAATCCAAATGTGCGAGGTGTGACTCCATATCCTACATGGTGCTAGATTTCTTCAATGTTTTCAGTATGCTCTTAAAAGCCTGGACTCTTTGCACTTGTATTTTTTCAAAACTAAAACAAAGGGATTATACTAAATGATTTCTCTGGTCCTTTTTGGTTCTCAAATTCAATGGCTCAGACTCCATAATACAACTCTTGGCTGGATGAAAAAGTTAGCATTTATATGCATCAGTTGCAAATGCCTTGATGAGAATAACCTGATCAAAACAATGGAATGAATGAATGCTCATTCAATAGTCTTTCTGAAAAGACAGCAAAGACATAAAATCATAATAAAATTCGTTACCTCTACTGGGCTTCCCTGCTGGCTCAGTTGGTAAAGAATCCACCTGCAATGTGGGAGACCTGGGTTCAATCCCTGGGTTAGGAAGATCCCATGGAGGAGGACATGGGGAGGATACACTCCAGTATCCTTGACTGGAGAATCCCCAGGGACAGAGGAGCCTGAGGAGCTACAGTCCATGGGATTGCAAAGAAATGGACACAACTGAGCAACTTTCACTTCACTACTGTTATAGAAAGTTTACTTTCCCATCTTACCTTTTGAAAGATGAGTGAATGTTTTCAGAAATTCTTCATATGTTTGCTCATGACAATTAACAAACTTATCCAAGACTTCTTCAATTAGCCGATCTTCATCCATCATCTCCAATTCTGGTGTCTGGGCAGGCATTCCTATTCATAAGGCCACTTTATCTACAAGACCAAGAAAAACATGACCTACGGTGAGTTGTGCACTACCAGCCTCTTCAAAATATTCTAGATGGGTAGGTGGAAGAATTCCAAGACCCCAACAGGACAAATCAAGATAGTTATTAGAGTGATATACCCTGGTTTAAGAGACCAGAGTTATATTCATATCTCAACTGCAGGACTGTTAACTATCCCAATTTTATTTTTGCCTGTTTCCTGGTTACCATCTTCTTAATTCACAGGAAAATCATCACACAGTTACATAACTAGAAACTAAAAATCTTTCAAGGTGAGATAAACCAACCACCCATCCAAAGACAACAGCAACAGTTGCTAATATTTGTTACTTATTGAGCACCTATTAGACCCCAGGTACTGTTCTTTAACTTCATAATAATTTTAGCTCAGATTACAGAGCCAGTAAGCAGAAATGTCAGTTCTAGAAGTGTGACCCTAGAACCCATGCCCCTAAATACTTCACTATGTTTCTCTATCCATTGCATAACATACACACACACCCTCCATACTCTGGTACTATTGCTGCCAAACAGTTGACTTGTCTGTGCTTTAACATATCCAGATATTGGAAACCCTTTATGTTCCAAAGAAGCCTTTGGACAGCTCTATTAAAGCTTCCTTCTAAAACAGCCTAAATGTGTCTTTGTGTTCCATACCCCAAACTGGTCCTGGGCCCCTGGAGGGGACTGAACCATTTCAATTCTTTTCATACATGATATCCTTTCAAATATTTGGGCAAGCCTATCCTGTCCTTTCTCAATCTTATTTAATCCACTTACATAAATTTATTTTTCAAAATTCAGTTCAGAATTCAGTTTGTCTCTGAAGGCTTTAGCTTTCCATCTTCCATCAGCACAAGAGCACATCATAACTTCTGTGCTGCTTCTCTCTGCTGTGTCCACTGTTCCACTTATCCCCGTGTATTGTAAATAGTTGTATACATGTCTGTGTCTTCTATGAGACCTGGAGCCCATGAGAGAAAGGGTCCATATCTTTTCATAGCTCAGGACGTGGCACAGAGTTGGCGGTCCATCCATCTCAAGCTAAAATTATTCATTTGAGCAGGTACTATAGTCAAATATTGTTAGAAGTTGGCCAAAAACTCTGCTAAGCCTACCCGGTCACTGTATCTGTACCTTATATGACATGGCTTTGAGTCCTTTCACCCTTCTGATCAATCTACCTGGAAAAGATTTCACACTGTCTGCATCCATTTAAAATATGTCATCCAGAAATGAAGACAAGATTCCAGGAACAGTCTGGAGACAATGAGATTTGATTAACTCTCATATTCTAAATGGCTCACTCCTACTTCATGCAAAGATCGTGGCCCCTTCACATTGTCAGATCACTGACTACTTCGCTAACTAAACGCTTGTCAGCTGAGACAATACCTCAATCCTTGAGGAGTCTGAACTTTGTTTTTAGTTGTGATATTTCACCTTGTTGAATTCCGTTCATTCTGTGTGAAATATGATTCTTACACAGCTTTGAGAAAAACGACAATCTACAAAAAGCAGAAGAATAATGACAGCCTACATAGCCAGTGTGATTCACGGGAGGGGTTCTCCGATACTACATAAATTCCGTGGTTCTTCTATTTTTCCGGAATAAAAGTGAACATCTGGTGTCTGTTACTAACTTTATTATTTGATACTTACCATAAAGTTAAGGAAAAACAAACCAAAAATATATTCACAAGATGATACCCAAACTCACTTAGTGGCAAGACCCAACCTGCATTAACATGAAAGTGTTTGTGGCTTTTATTTATTCTGTATAAATAGTATTACTATTTACGTTTCCCTGAAAAAAAAAAAAAACTAATGGGCTTGCTTTTGAGGTGCTTTTCCAGACCCCACTGCAGATTTTGTGTATTAATAATATGTGGCATTTGCCCTGATTACCTTTCTAAACTCCAAAACACTTTTGAATTCTGAAAGACAACTGACCCCAAGAGTTTTAAATAGGAAGTATGAAGCTACAGGTACCTCTCAAGATTGCTGTAAGGATTAGATGAATATACAGGGGTCCTCAAGAAATGTCAGCCATGAGGATGACAACAACGGATAAGTCTTAGTATTCTGTCCTTTGTTTACATGAAGACCTGTGTTGACTGTGACCCCTTTGACTTTGAAGGTACTAATATTACCCAAAGATCATTCAAGAGAATTCATGATGCATTACAACCCTAGATAAAATATGATATTGTAGCAGTCCAAGTGAAAATAAAAAGTCTAGCTATGCACCAACCCAAAATGAAAGAAACAATTTGTACCTGAAAATTAGGTATAAGAAAAAGCACCAGTTACAGTTCATGCAAATTTACCTATAATACTACCAGGCTTCAGCAACCCATAGTTTAATAAATTATGCTTGCAACTGCTAGCTAATAAATAATGATAAATTCAAAGGTGGTTATTATTTAACTATCAGTAGGACAAATACTTAATTACCAAAATGTTAATGTCAATCTGCTTTTCCAGAAGTGGACCCCAGCAAAATTCCAGCACTGTATTATAGCAACCTCTTCCTCAAGCCATCTCAGGTAATCTACTTCTGCAGACAAATATCAAACAGAAGCAGCCAGGTTGTATTTTATATTGCTGTAAATGCCTTCCCATGGATGCTTTGAGAGTTATAATAGGAATTCCTTTAGACATGCTTTGCAATTCTCAAATTGGTATATTTTGGGTATTTAGCCTTAACACATCTCAGTTTTACTAAAGGCAGACAATTAACGGGCTGTGCACAGCACAAATTCAACATCTTTCAATGTCTTTAATTTTTTTCCTGTGGTTATCACAATACAGTAACTGTACGGACTTTTTAAACAGACTTGCAAAATCCAGCTTTACAAGCTGTCATGATTTAAAGAGTTTAACCCACCTTCAAATTTAGAACTTTCCTTATCTATGAAAATACAAATAACCTCATGTTAAAAGTCCTCAGAGACTGACAGAGCAGATAATCATTTACCAGACAATCAAGCGGTTTATGCAAATCCTAGTGGTTTTCTAGAAGGAAGCATTGCTTTTTCAGTTACCATTCACATTAGTTTGTGTTTTTACTATGAAGTATTTTTCTAAAAGAGAAAAAGGAAGAGACAGAGATATACTTGTCTGGATAACAGGATTCTTTGATTTGGTTTTTTTGTCTTAAAGCTTAAAGCTCCACATAAAAAAGACCCAGAACATATTGTGATGATAAGTAAATGTGTAACAACATACCCTTTCATAATCACAGCCTCCAAAAGGAACCACTGGGAGGATGTATTGCTCTGCTTGGACTACTAAACTCCACAAAAGACCACAAGCTTTCTTAGAAACAGGATTCTCTTCTTACTGAGTCCCTGGGAGCTAGCAAAAGAACCACACCATCTTCCTGGAGACCCGCTTTCTTCCTATCAAATAACAAAACTAACGACCACTCAAGCCAGATAGTGTCATCTGCTCTCTGAAAGAACACACAACACATCCAGGCTGGTACTGAACCCAAGTTTGCTCACTGCCAGAAAGAACAATACTTGAGAGACAAGTATTGGTAAAAAAGGAAAAGCTGCCTTATTCAGGAGGCCAGTGACCTGGGGAGATGGTGGGCTAATGTCCTAAGGTCATCTCCAAGTTGCTGGCTAGGAGACCAAGGTTTTCAAGGGGAGTTTCAGGGATGTACAAGCAGGGGTTGACATGCAGAACGGCAGTCAGCTCTGATAATCATGTCCAAACTGGTCTAGTTAATGTCATCCTCATTAGGTGTTCATTAATTTTCTACTCAGGGTCATTCCATCCCCATGTCCTCGAGGTTGGTTTCTGAAATTCTTAAGCAAGCGAGATTAGTTCTCATTCTCTCCTCGTCAGCTTGTCATTATCTGGGCAGCTCTGAGGCATGCCAGGGCCAGCAGGAAAGGAAAATGCCCGTGAACTTGAAAATCTGTGCTGTTCAAGATGGATCAGCTCATGCCCTGGCTATAAGTCCCCACTGTCAATCCTTCATTCCATTTCTATGGAACAGGGGCAAAGGTCTTTCTTTCTTTCTTTCTAGGAGAAAGCAAAAGCAATGGTTGGGACATTTTGTTATATACTTAGAGCCTTCATGATGGTTTCAGAGTTTCAGTTTTTAATTGACTCTCTCTGTGTCATCAATTTCAGGTCCACTTGGAGCCAGTCGGTTGAACCCACAGGACATTATCTCAACAGTTCGGGATCATAAATCAAGACACTGGTTTAAGCTAACAATAGAAAAAAATTATGTTGGGCTGTTTTTTCCTTTGCTTGCACATTCCCTCACTTCTCTAGATAGTACCTGTTTGAATCTGCTCTTTGGAGCTCAGGGAAGGTTTAGGAGACTAAAGCCTTTTTATAAACAAGAGGCAAGCAGAGGACAGAGTGGGGATTGAGGGGTGATCTGTCCTGGGAAGGTCCCTGTAAAGGGTCCCACTCCTTTACAGACATTATTATAAAATAAGGTATGTGGAACTATCACCACTGATGTAGCATTTTTTTGATACTTATCTTCAGATCCCTGCCTCATGTGACTTACTTAAAACACATTTGTCAGAGACAACAGCAAGAAGCCTTAAGAAACAAGTCACCCTGAGCTAGTAATCTTTCAAAACATATAATCTGCTTTCTAACAGTAGAGAAAGGTATATGCCTGCAAAATCGCGTTTGTTGTTGTTGTTAACTGTGAGGCTTACTGCTGATACTTGAAAGCAATAGATAACACATTTTTAAAGAGTTTTGCAGGGACTATCAAAGCCCACTGTCTCAAATTCTCATAGTTCTGTTCAAAGCTGCTCCTGAAGTATGAAAGGTAAAATGGGATATTTTACAAAGAACTCACAAAGCCTGAGGAAGGAAAATGTCAACCTTGGTGCTGCACAGGCTAGGTCTCTCTTTATACTTTGGAAAATGAACAAATCTCAAATGACCAAATTACACAGTAAGGGTACAGATTTATTTACATGATAGAAGAGACCCGGTATAAACTGCCAGCCTCTGCCTTGACTGAACAACAACTATTTTGCATCCTATAATATTTTCATGTTGTTTAGATCATATTAAGGAGAATGAAATTCAGTGACAGAAATTGGCACAGATTCTCAGAGTTGAGAGAAACCTAAAGGTCATCTAGTTCAATCACAGAATACAAATGAATGAATCTGGAAAAGAAACTTAAGTGAGGTTTTTGCCAACTGATGACTCTACTGGTGAGCAGCATTATGTGGTTCTCATCAACAGTAATGAGATGTTCCTGGTTATGATTTTTAATGCATAGATGAAGTCATCAGGAAATTAAGAAATAAGCAGCAATCTCACTCAGGTTGGGTGTATTCATTCATGTGTCTGACTACAACTACGTTCTTTATCCCAATAACATACAAAACATCTTGAGGCAAAATGCGCGCACATTTTGCATATATACCATTTGTTTTAGACATTTACCAATACAAACAGGAAAACAAAGGAAAAGAGGAAGACATAAATACAAAACTTCTTATGAAATAGAAGAGGATCTAAATTCCTTTACAGTTTTTTATCTGGGTGATAAAAACACACATTCTGGCATCAAAGAATACACAACACTTCAAGTTACAAGCTTCTCCCAACCAGCCTTTTCTAATACTTTAAAAAGCATGGAATTCTCCATTATCACCAAAAAAGCTGACAGTATAAGCCTCTAGATTTCCATATAGATTCCCCTGGATACAACCCTTTGCAGTGAATATTAAAGGAAGCCTTTGGTAGGAGACAGGAGAGGCTTGGAGATAACTGCTAACTATAAAGCTTTAGAAGAACAGATTCCCAGGTCGTTCGGTGCCAACGCAGGAGACGCAGGTTCAACCCATGGGCTGGGAAGATCCCCTGGAGAAGGAAATGGCAACCCACTCCAGTATTCTTGCCTGGAAAATTTCATGGGCAGAGAAGCCTGGCAGGCTACGTCCATGGGGTCACAAAAGAGTCAGACACGGCTTAGTGACTAAACAACAACAAAGCTTTAGAGGAGAAAAGCTGCATATTGTCATCTGTGCAGAGAGGTCTCAGAAGTTGGCACATCTTTGTTATACTTTTTCCTTGACAAAAATCTCATCTTAAGGAAAAGAGAAAGAGAAAACACCCAGTAAAAGTTTACCAAGAATGTTGGAACTCAGGCATGTTGATGGTTTTCCTCCTGCAATAAGCTCTAGAGAGTGGGAATAATACTAACCTATAAAATTACATGTTTAAGCAGAAAGTTTCCTCTTGAAAAATTTGCTTCCCTTTCCTGATCATCCATCCAAGTTACCATAATGGGGTTTCTTGAAGCTATAATTTATTAAGACTTTCTCATCAACAGATTGTATAAAATCAATTTTATTTCCCCAAAACATACTCTTCCTCCAAGCTGCTCAAGCCAATCCAGAAATGTCTACATTGACTCACTGAGGCGGGTCAACTATTAGACTGTTTTCAATTACACAGTTATTAATTCCATTAAACAAAAATGCAAAGAGTTAAGCATTCAGAACTTCCCTCTCCTTGCTTACTCCTTATATTTTTTCTTAAAAAAAAAGCCAATTACCTGTGGACATGGAAGCTGAAAGATGTACCCATAAGACAAATTTTAGAAAATCCAGTGTTTTTGAAAGCAACAAAATTACTTTTACACTATCATTTTTGTTTCTTAATTTGCTTTTTTGAAAAATTTGAGTCAATCACCTACCTTCACCTCCTAACAAAGCTACAAACATATTCACTGATCAAGTCGCTTCAGTCGTGTCCGACTCTGTGTGACCCCATAGACGGCAACCCACCAGGCTCTGCCATCCCTGGGATTCTCTAGGCAAGAACACTGGAGTGGGTTGCCATTTCCTTCTCCAATGCATGACCTCCGGACTAGTACATTTTATCAAGAAAAATGTACAATACGCATATTTCAATGTTACTCAGAACTGATCTCCTGGCCTCAGAAATGTGATCATCTACCTCAATGAGTTATGGACAATAATAGTGAGTATTTCAGTGAACATTTTTTCAAGGCCCCTGATAAACCTGTGGATCCAAACAGGCAGTAGAGTTTCTCAGTCAACTTTAGAGCTCTATAATCATGCAATAAGGTTTCAATCATAAAAGAGTTATTAGCTCAACTGTAATCCCGCCTTCCCATGGATACAATGTCCCATTATTGTGCATGACAACTGTGGCACAAAAGCATCCACTCTCAATTAAACTCATCTCTTTGTCTGGCTTCCCAGCCTGTGGGCCACGTGCTCAGCACACAGCACTTCCACAAAACCAGAAAGCCTGCTTTAAAGCAACACCTGCACAGCTAGTTAGGAACAGGTGTAGACCCACCAGACTAAATCAACTCTGTTTTTAGGAATTCATTTCAAAAAGTGTTTCAAAATGCCAGATGGTGCAAATAATATCGACCTTCTCATTTGACATTCTCTCAAAAAGAAATAAGATTTTAAAGCTGTATTTCTCAGCTATTTTTGATTCTAAATTCCTATGACCGTAGAATAACAAATGGGCCTTAAGGAATAACACAATGATGCCCTAATTTCCAATTTCCCTCAGCACTTTATTTGCAATTTTGCCTCGATGTACACAACATAACACACACATACACCTACATAAAAACCAATTTCTTTTTGCCAGCATGGTTTCTATACACAAAAGTAGTTCAGTTCAGTCGCTCAGTCATACCCGACTCTTTGTGACCCCATGAATCACAGCAGGCCAGGTCTCCCTGTCCATCACCATCTCCCGGAGTTCACTCAGACTCATGTCCATCGAGTCCATGATGCCATCCAGCCATCTCACCCTCAGTCGTCCCCTTCTCCTCCTGCCCCCAATCCCTCCCAGCATCAGAGTCTTTTCCAGTGAGTCAACTCCTCGCATGAGGTGGCCAAAGTACTGGAGTTTCAGCTTTAGCATCATTCCTTCCAAAGAAATCCCAGGGTTGATCTCCTTCAGAATGGACTGGTTGGATCTCCTTGCAGTCCAAGGGCCTCTCAAGAGTCTTCTCCAATACCACAGTTCAAAAGCATTAATTCTTCGGCGCTCAGGTAGAAGTTAAGAAACACAAATTCCCTCCTTCTCTAAGAATAAAAATTTTAAGTGCATTTTCTTTCTGAAACAACACTGTAAATCACCTCTGAAATGTTGGTCCATTTTATTCTACAATTAGGAATCCTGCTTAAAAATCAGAGAATGTTCCGGTCATGTGGCTGCATTTAATTCATCACTTTAAATAAAAAATGACAAATCATTTGTCATGTTCTTCTCTTGACAATCCATCACACTAACTGTAGATTGCTTCCGTCTATGTTTCCTTTTCCTTCCTCTTTTCTCCTCTTTGCTAGTTTCAGTTGTGGCTTCTATCGTGGGATTCATTCAACAAGTCAGACATCTCCCTTTCCCATACTATTTATATTATTTCCTGAAAAAAAATTCAGCCACTTATTTAAAAAAGCAAAATTTGTCTATGCCTGTTTGAATGCTATGAAAAGCTGCCATCGACCTTATTTCAAACACTTGCTAACCCGTTGGGCAATAATGTCATTTAAGTTGTTTCTTCATTTATAAAAGGGGATGGAAATGCTTGACAGGTCACTACATTTCTTGGGAAACACTGTCACGAGTTCACAAAACTGTGCTCCTCCTCTGCCCGCCTCAGTTCACCATGTACACACACTCTTGCAGCTGTTACCCTTTCAAGTTATTTAACTTTTCTAGCCTTAAGTAGTGTGAATGTAGGTATAAAGGGACAGGATTTGAAGCTGTCTTCCATCTCTGACATTCTATTTTTCTCCAACTATGTTTCCTTCTTATTCAATTACTATGACAGTGTATCCCATTACTAAGTCTTTTATCTCCTCTGTGGAATGAAGATTATTTTACTCGGTAATGACACTGACTTGTATTCTTTAATTGACCACTGTCTTTGGAGTTAAGGTAGAAGAAATACACATATCGCAGTATGAATTTGACTCTGCCCCTATAATTGTGATTTCTTGGTGAACTTTTAAGAAAGGGTGACTACTTCCTACTATCATGCAAGCTCCTTAAGGCAAGACCTGTGTCTGTAATATTTTTTTTCCCTAATCCTCCACAGTGGAGGTACACAGTGGATGCTGTATAAATATTGTTCATGACTTCACATTTAGCTTCTGTGCTAGGATTTTGATAGGCTGGGGACAATGAACCCACTCAGCAACCAACTACCTGTTTTCTGGTGTTAGTAGAATGCAAAGGCTAAAGCACTTACCTAAACCCACCCCTGGTTTCTGTGTTGCATTTATTATTTTATATTTATTGTGGAGATATCCACTATGTCAATTAGATGAGAGCTGTCACTGATGCTGGAATTTCAAGTGCCATAATCATTATACAACACCATGAATAGGTTAGGGGAACAACCCAATGCTCTTTTGCAGAAAGAGATTTAAACAATCACTGTAGGAGTAACTAGAAGAGATGATGACATTTTTTAAAGAATGGATCAACATTTCAAATGATGAAAATCAGCCAAACAACTGAGCTACTTGCTCGGTTTTTAAAAAGTCAACCCTGAAAACGCATCCTAAAATTTTTCAAAAAATGAACATCTTCACTTTTACAAATAAATTTATGGCACCATCATCATTACACAGATTTATTGAGTATACTCTCTATAACAGACACTTCATATCCATCCATCCTCCCAATAAGGCAGGTATCACCGTTGTTTTAGAGATAAGGACTGAAGCTCAAAAAGGCCATTCAGCTAGTAAGTGGCAGAACTCAGACTCAAATCCAAATCTATCTACCTCTAATCACTACATTCTATCATCTAAGCCACACAGAACCTGATTAAATGACCAACAACACTGAACGGCCTGATAGATTACATTATATTTACCCAATGGAATTTTTAGGCAAGTATTAAAAATTATAAAGGTGGAAATATACATTTCATAGTATATATGAAATAACATCACATTGAAAAGATAAAACACAATTTAAATACATTCTTATCATAATTATTAATGTATGTACACCTGGATAAAAATTAGAACACAAAAAAATTTATGGTTAGGAAATGGGCTTAATAAATGGTATATATTTTTCTTGAGGTAACTGTTTTTAACGGATTGTTTTAAAATTAAGTCAGCTACAGTAATCAAGGCAGTGTGGTATTGGTGAAAGAATATACAAAGAGATCAATGGAACCGAACCGAGAACCCAGGATAGATCCACCTAAGTAGAGCTAACTGATCTCTGACAGAGAAGCAAGGGCAACAAAACAGGAAAAATAGTCTTTTCAACAAAGGATTCTGGAACAACTGTACACCCACAAGCAAAAATAGGAATCTAGGCTTATTAATAAAATGGATCACTGAACAAAGAGTAAACCACAAAATTATGAAACTCCTAGAAGTTTTACATCAGAAGAAAACCTAGATGACCTTGGATATGGCAATGGGGTTTTTAGATGCAACATTAAAGGCATGATCCATGAAAAGTATAATTGATAAGCTGAACTTCACCGAAGTTAAAGACTTATGCTCGCCAAAAAACACAGACAAGAGAACGAAAAGAAAAGCCATATGATGGGAGAAAATACTTGCAAAAAAAAATCTGATAAAGAACTGTTATCCAAAATATACAAAGAACTCTTAAGATGCAACAACGAAAAGACAAATAACCTGATTAAAAAATAGGCCAAACACCTTAGTAGACACCTCACTGAATAAGACGTACAGATTACAAGCAAATGGAGAGATGTTTGCATCAAGTCATTAGGGAAGTGACAAAATTAAAACAGTGAGATACTACACACCTATCAGCATTGCCAAGATCCAGAATGTTGACCACACCAACTGCTGGTGAGGATGTAAGCAACATGAACTCTCATTCATTGCTAGTGGGTATACAAAATCATAAAGACAGTTTGGAGGTTTCTTACAAAACTAAACATACTCTTACCATATGACTCACTAACAGGGCTCCTTCGTATTTACCCAAAGGACTTGAAAACTTACGTCCACACAAAAACCTGCACATGGATGTTTATAGCAGCTTTATTTATAACTGCCAAAATCTGAAAGCAACCAAGGTGTCGTTTGGTAGGAAGACAGATGAACTGTGGATATCCAGGCAATGAAATACTACTATTCAGAGCTAAAAAGAAATGAGCTATCAAGTCATAGAAAGACATGGAGGAAACTTAAATGCATGCTACTAAGCGAAAGAAGCCAATCTGAAAACTATATGACATCGTGAAATCTGCAAAAGTATGGAAACAATAAAAAAAAGATTAGTGGTTTCAGGGGTTGAGGAAAGGGAGCAGTGAGTAGGTGGAGAACAGAGAACTTTCAGGGCAGTGAAATTATTCTGCATGATCCTGTAATAATAGATACATGCCATTATACATTCGTCCAAACCCCTGAATGTACACCACCAAGAGTGAATGTTAACTTAAACTCTGAACTTTGAGTGATAATAATGTGTCAGTGTGGGCTTCCTTGGTGGCTCAGTGGGTAAAGAATCCACCTGCAATGCAGGAGATCTGGGTTCGATCCCTGAGTTGGGAAGATCCCCTGGAGGAGGGCACGGCAACCCACTCCAGTATTCTTGCCTGGAGAATCCCCACGGAAAAAGGAGCCTGGCGGGCTGCAGTCCATGGGGTTGCAAACAGTCGGTCACAACTGAGCGACTAAGCACAGCACAATGTGTCAATGCAGGTTCATCTATTTTAACAAATGTATCTCTGGTGGGAGGTACTGATAACAAGAGGCTATGAATGAGTAGGGGCACCAGGTATATGGGAAACTCTACTTTTCACACAATTTTGCTACAAACCTAAAACTGCTCTAAAAAATAAAGTTTATCTTAAAAAATTAAGCCAGCTTTTACATCTGCTCTGAACCCCTTGGTTTACTCTTCCTTTGACTGTGAAACTTTGGAATAGGGACGGGGGAGGCTACTATCACAGTTTTTAAGACTGCTGTGGAATATTTTCCTTGGCAGAACATTTATTTAATCTTTTTGCAACAGTCTTTTGAGGTAGATATTTCTATCCCCACTTCAGAGATGAGCAAACAGAGACTTAAGGATTAAGATGACTCCACCTGGAAAACAGCAAAGTTGGCAGAGAAAACCAGGGCCACTTGACTCTAAAGCCCATTTTCTTAATCACCCCATTGTATAATCCTACACAGCAGCTGCCCAATATAAAGTGGGTGGTAGGCCTCCCATAAACAGAACTCCTTTTGATTTTGAGAAGACCACTCAAAATCACTGACATTGGTACTAGTAGTTTCTGTTTTAGGAAAAATAATTTCCCATTTGAATTACGATAGCATTTATTTGTTGCTGTTGTTGCTGTTTAGTCACCAAGTCATGTCTGACTCTGTAAATCCCTGGACTGTAGCCCGCCAGGCTCTTTTGTCCATGGGATTTCCCAAGCCAGAATACTGGAATGGGTTGCCATTTCCTTCTCCAGGGAATCTTTCCAACTAGGGGATCAAACCCATGACTCCTGTTTGGCTTGGCAGGTGGGTTCTTTACCACGGAGCCACCTGGGAAGCCCCAGTATTTATTTAAATCATATTAATTATATTCATTTTTCTAAAATGTTGTTGATAAATCAGGTTTCTACCAGGGCTTTTTTTTCTGTCTTTACAGATAAATAGTAGATTAGGTTTTCATTGCTCACCAGTAAGGAAACAGTTAAATCTTGAGGGTACACCCTGGTGGATATCTCCCTCAACCATCTAAAGAAAAAAAAAAGTCACAGTCAGTTACTCCCGTTAGATCTGCGTTCGCTGGGACATCTGTAGGCACACATACATGCTCTGTTTACCGTCATCCTTCTGCAGGCCACGGTCAGAGTCAGCAGTCAGTGAATCTTCCCCAAGTGCTGACAGTTAATACCGGGTTTAGCGGCAAAGATTGAGAGAGGGCTGAGCAGACCCCTGGCCTTCAGGTAGGTCCAATAACTTCATTTCTACTGGAGCTAAAACCTGGGAGCTTACGCTTGTCAACTTTTAGGTAAAGATGCCCCCTTCAGCAGTATGTTAGTTCCAGTTGGACTGGGTGTCCAGATAGGGAAGGGATGATGTAGAATTCGGAGAGAAAGGGGCTTTCTGGTCTCAGGCTGCAACAAGGATTTTACTCCTGTGGCATCCGAGTTGACATATTAAACTTAGTGTATAAATGCTTCTCTGATACAAGGGTCAGAAGGAAGACCCAATCCTGGCTCCGCTGTCAGCAAAAAAAATCAAACAATGTGTGCCTCAAGCCTGAGTAACTGTGCAAGATAGGGTTAATTCACACACTGAAAAGACTGTAGTTACATGAGGTTACCTGCTATTTTGGAGCAATCAGGAAAACATGGGCCACACTGATCAGTAAGATTTAATGCTTCCGAGTACAGTAGCTTTCTTTGGAAGGGAAAAAAAGTCAGTTCAAACACAGGAAACTAAAAACCCAGACCTCACACCATTAGTCCTCTTTTGATTCTCAACTATGCCCTAGCTTCATAGTGAATAAGTGAAACGTTCCCTGCTGAGGGATGTTAGCATGGGGTTGAGAAACCTGTATAAATTTATTGGTCCCGTATTTCTGTCTCTGAAAAAGAATCTTTAATGTGTTGACTTTGAAAGTTCCTTCAATCGAAGAACGGTGTCTTCTTTTTCAAACCCTGCCTGTTTTTATCTGGCCTATTTAAAGAGAAGCACTTCAGTAGATTATTTTAGTTATAGTATCACCTTTTAAAAACTCATTTAAAAACCAAGATGGGACAAATAGAGTCACATTGAAACTATGGAAAATATACCATAGTCTACTCCTGTGAAGACATAAATTTAAGTTAGTAAAGCAAAACTGCAAAATCTAAACTACATGGCAAAATAAAGTGAAAACACTTTCAATGTTCTTGTTCATTCTTTAAATACATAAGTCATCCTGCCATGGTTTAAAATGTGTAATCTAAAAATTAAAAACACAAACACTTTGTGTTTCAAGAAGAGGTAATTCATCTTAACAATAATCAACTTTACCACTATTTTTAGGGCCCTGTAATTATGGGGTGAGCCAAGAGCAGGACATCAAAGGGAAAACAGGTCAGGAATCTTTGGGCACCCAAAAAAGCTACACAAAGAGGTAGTATTTGTCATGTCTTGCCTAAGAAATGTTTGTTTAATCTGCAATAACCATGTTTTCCTTTATGAGGAGTCAAAATCCCTATGAACTTTATTTATAATCAATTTTTTTTAGTAATCTGTTTTTCAATGAGAACACATTGTATAGCACAGAGAACTCTACATAAGGCACTGTGGTGACCTGAACGAGAAGGAAGTCCAAAAGGGAGAGGATATGTGTATATGTGTGGCATTTTGTTGTACAGCAGAAACTCATACAACGTTGCAAAGCAATTATACTCTAATAAAAATTAATTTTAAATTCAAAATCCCCATGAACTTCAAAATGAAGCCAATAGGCTACAGTGAAACTTTCTGTTTAAAAGCAAGCACTCTTGGTGTATGGTCACCCCTTGGGATCTGGGATCCATTACCTCTGCATAGCGGGCTTTCTAGCCCAGTCATTCCTGGGTGATGGCCAGTCTTCCCCGGTGTTTACAATAAGCAGGTGCTGGCGCGGGTGCTCCCTTAACCCCAGAGTGGGCAACTCTGAAAATCATCTGCACGTCATGCTGAGTGTGATCACTGATGGTTTTCCTTTACTGAACTGAGGGCCAACAATATTTCCCTTTAGTTCCGATGGAGAGCATTTTCTTAGTTGCACAGATGCCTTCTCTCAAATACACCTGGATAGGCCACAAGTAAATAAAACACTTGCCCAGGTTATTTCATAAGCAAGGCAAGTTGCTGAACCTGCAAACCACCATGTCTGAGGAAGAAAGAGGCTTGCTTCATAACCTTAGGCATAATCCTTCTCATTCAAGTTCCTCATTTGCTTTAATAACCCACAAGATGATTATTAAAATATCACACTTTGAATCTCCCAAGCTATAAATAACTAGAAGAAAATAATTAGCAATTAATTAAATCTGATCTTCAAGGCCCCACCAAAACTGCATTAGACTGACCATAGATTCCAAATGGCCCAAGGAAACTTTGCAGGCAGAATAAAACAAATTATACCATCAAATAATGTTTGCTGTATGGTGTGCTATGCTCAGTCACTAAGTCCTGTCCAACTCTTTGCAACCCCATAGACTGTAGCCCTGGAGAAGGCAATGGCACCCCACTCCAGTACTCTTGCCTGGGAAATCCCATGGGCGGAGGAGCCTGGAAGGCTACAGTCCATGGGGTAGTGAAGAGTCGGACACGACTGAGCGATTTCACTTTCACTCTTCACTTTCATGCATTGGAGAAGGAAATGGCAACCCACTCCACTGTTCTTGCCTGGAGAATCCCAGGGATGGGGGAGCCTGGTGGACTGCCGTCTATGGGGTCGCACAGAGTCGGACATGACTGACGCAACTTAGCAGCAGCAGCAGACTGTAGCCCCTCCAGGCTCCTCGACCAGTACATGGAATTTCCCAAGCAAGAATGCTGGAGTGGGTTGTCATTTCCTTCTCCAGGGGATCTTCCTGACCCAGGTATCAAACCTGTGTCTCCTGCACTGGCAGGCTAGTGTTTATTCAATACTTATTATGCACCAGCATATATAATCACATATGTGCTGTGTAATTTACGTGTGTCATCTCATTTACTCTCAAAAATTACTCAATGAATAGATACTGATACTATCCCTACTTCACAGATAAGAAAACAGAGAAAATAAACTTGGCCAAGAGAATTAAACAGCAAATATGTGCTTCAGCCCAAATTTGGACTCAGACAATCTAACTTAAGAGTCTGCATATTTAATCAGGAGTTAGTGGAAGGGTAACAAGAATAAAATATTCCCTGTTACTTAAATTGAGCTCACCACCAACACCTCTGTCCTACTGTCCTATGCATGCACTGTCGTGTCCAACTCTTTGTGCCCCCGTGGACTACAGGCCCACCAGGCTCCTCTATGGGACTGCCCAAGCAAGAATACTGGAGTGGGTTGCCATTTCCTCCTCCAGGGGATCTTCCCAACCCAGGGATCAAACCCACATTTCCTGAATTGCAGGCAGATTCTTTACCACTGAGCCACCTGGGAGGCCCCTTCTGTTGCCTCAGTTCAGTTCAGTCACTCAGTGGTGTCCGACTCTTTGTGACCCCATGGACTGTAGCACGCCAGGCTTCCCTGTCCATCAACCAACTCCTGGAGATTACTCAAACTCATGTCCATCAAGTTGGTGATGCCATCCAGCCATCTCATCCTCTGTCATCCCCTTCTCCTCCTGCATACAATCTTTCTCAGTATCAGGGTTTTTTTCAATGAGTCAGTTCCTCGCATCAGGTGCCCAAAGCACTGGAGCTTCAGCTTCAGCATCATTCCTTCCAATGAATACTCAGAACTGATTTTCTTTAGGACTGACTGTTACATATGTTTATTCAATTCTCACCAGTCTAAAAAATTATCAATCTATACCCACTAACCTGATTCCCAGACCTTAAAACCATTCTTATCAGCTAACTGTGCATTAACAACCTTACTTTTCATAAGTTCAAATATAACCATCACAACTAGGACTTACAGTGTACAAAGCCCTGTTCTAAGTGCTTTGCGTGTTATTAACTTACTAATCACAACTTACATCAACCAGTGAGGTAGGTAAAATTATCATTTTACAGATGAGGAAACTAGACACAGGTTAAATTACTTGCCCAAGGTAACATAGGAAGTGACAGAGCCAGGATTTGAATCCAGGGAGTCAACTTTCAGAGTCCATCCTCTTAGCCACTGTTTTTGAAACATTAACAGTTTATTCTTAGAAGTCAAGTAATCTGTGCTTTTCTTGTTTCCTTTAATTTAGGAATTTAGTCTGCAAACAGGGAGTGTATTTCACATAAAGGCTCCTGATATCCCTTCAAGGTAGGTAATAATTTTTTTTAATTAATCAAGCTTACTTCATCTGATAAATATCTCTCTTTATAAATCATACAAATATTACCTTCTGTATAATGCCGGTACCTCTTTTTTAACGCTTGCTTACAACAGAATTACTAAAGAACTACTTCGAGGTTCTGGAACAGGAAAGGGATCTGAAATAATGGCCACTAACCCTCATTTTCTTATCCAAAGAGGGAGGAAGGAAGGGAGGGAAAGAGACAGGGGAGAGAAGAGGTGTTGGAAAACTTCTCTGCTTCCCTAAAAGAAATCTAAAACCGAAGCAAGAGCAGCTGAGAAAGCAAACAGCCTTTGGCGAAGTATTCGGTAAAGTCTAATTACCATATTTCCATGACTACATACAGGCATGGTAAAAATCACTATCAGGTAAATTCTCCCCAGCACGCTGGGTATTCAGAGATTAATCTTTTGGTTCTGCAAAACAGTCACAGCTTGGTATTCTCGGTGCCCCCTTCAAACTCCCGCCCCAGCAACTTAAGGATGCCCAAGTGTGCAATTTTGAGCCCAAGCTCCAAAGCGTCCCGGCAAGAGTCCGTGAGGACAATTGGCCAGGAGTCTCTTCAGGCGGCGGTTCCCAGGCAACCCCACTCTGGCCAGAAGCAGCTGTGCTTCCTACCCCGTCAGCTGTTAATGAGTCCCCCGGAGAGGCTACACCACCACCCGGGCGCGGGTAGCCTGACGCCCCTCCTGGTACGCAACTTTCCCATAACCTGGATGTTAGGTGTGCATCAGCCATTCTCACCTCCCATTCCCTAGTTTTCTGTCTTGGCTCCCAGTTAGTCACTTCGCATTTTTGGCGTCTTTACTCAGCGAGACTTGTCTCCTGGAGAAGCAACTATTGGAGCCACACGTCCCACAGAGAATGGATTCCTGGGAAATGTAGTTCTTTCTGCTGACAAGTGGTGAATCTTTAAGGGAAAATGACTACAATTCCCAGAAATCTAAGGGACGGTAGTCCATGTCCAAAACAGCTCCCAGCTGCTATGATTGTTTTAAGCAAAAAGGTTCTGTGTCCCTTTGCTTGTCTAGCCGCCTGAATTTTTGCTATTCCACTGCAAACTTACGGGACAACTCTTTATTTTTAACATGCTTTTTGCATGTGAGGGAATCTACACATAATGATTTTATATGAATAGATGTAATAAGTAAAGAAAGTTTGTGTTTTTTTGTAATTCTTTCAGATAAAAGATCTATCCACCGTCAGAGAATATGTCACTACAGATGGTAACAGTCGGTAATAGCATGGCCTTAATTCAACCAGGCTTCTCATTAATGAATTTTGATGGGCAAGTTTTCTTCTTTGGCCAAAAAGGCTGGCCCAAGAGGTCTTGCCCCACTGGAGTTTTCCATTTTGAGGTAAAGCATAATCATCTCAAACTGAAGCCTGCAGTTTTCTCTAAGGATTCCTGCTACCTTCCTCCTCTTCGATACCCGGCCACTTGCACATTCAGTGGCAACTTGGAGTCTGAAAAGCATCAGTATATCATCCATGGAGGAAAAACACCAAATAATGAGCTTTCAGATAAGATTTATGTGATGTCTGTTGTTTCCAAGAACAACAAAAAAGTTACCTTTCGCTGCACAGAGAAGGACTTGGTAGGAGACGTTCCTGAAGGCAGATATGGTCATTCCATTGACGTGGTGTATAGTCGAGGGAAAAGTATGGGTGTTCTCTTTGGAGGACGGTCATACATACCTTCTGCTCAAAGAACCACAGAGAAATGGAACAGTGTAGCTGACTGCCTGCCCCATGTCTTCTTGGTGGATTTTGAATTTGGGTGCTCTACGTTATACATTCTTCCAGAACTTCAAGATGGACTATCTTTTCATGTCTCCATTGCCAGAAATGATACTGTTTATATTTTAGGAGGCCATTCACTTGCCAATAACATCCGCCCTGCCAATCTGTATAGAATAAGGGTTGATCTCCCCCTGGGCAGCCCAGCTGTGGAGTGCACAGTCTTGCCAGGAGGAATCTCTGTCTCCAGTGCAATCCTGACTCAAATAAGCAATGATGAATTTGTTATTGTTGGTGGCTATCAGCTTGAAAATCAAAAAAGAATGGTCTGCAACATCATCTCTTTCAAGGATAACAAGATAGACATTCATGAGATGGAAACCCCAGATTGGACCCCAGATATTAAGCATAGCAAGATATGGTTTGGAGGCAACATGGGAAATGGAACTGTTTTCCTCGGCATACCAGGAGACAATAAACAGGCTGTTTCAGAAGCATTTTACTTCTATACATTGAAATGTGCTGAAGATGATGTGAACGAAGATCAGAAAACTTTCACCAGTAGTCAGACATCAACAGAAGACCCAGGGGACTCCACTCCCTTCGAAGACTCAGAAGAATTTTGCTTCAGTGCAGAAGCAAACAGTTTCGATGGTGATGATGAATTTGACACCTACAATGAAGATGATGAGGAAGATGAGTCTGAGACAGGCTACTGGATTACATGCTGCCCTACTTGTGATGTGGATATCAATACTTGGGTACCGTTTTATTCAACTGAGCTCAACAAGCCTGCCATGATCTATTGCTCTCATGGAGATGGACATTGGGTCCATGCCCAGTGCATGGATCTGGCAGAACGCACACTCATCCAGCTATCAGAAGGAAGCAATAAATATTACTGCAACGAGCATGTGAAGATAGCAAGAGCACTGCAAACTCCCAAAAGAGTTCAATCATTAAAAAAGCCTCCACTGAGATCCCTCCACAAAAAGGGTTCTGGGAAAATTATTACTCCTGCCAAGAAATCCTTTCTTAGAAGGTTGTTTGATTAGTTCCATGAAAGCCTTTCAGATTCAAGTGCATCAAAATTTTAACCTTATTTTAAAGAATGGTAACAATGATAACATTTATCTTCGTATTTTTGTTTATTGAAGACATCTAATGTTTTCATTTAGTTATATGAGTAAAGTACTAGGGGAAAGTGCTTATAATGCCATACTGAATAGAGTCATTGTGTTTCGACCTATGCAGGACCTATAACGTGTATTTTGAAAATATTTTACTGAAACTTATATTCAATGGAATTTATGATCTGAATTTTTATTCAAGGAATCTTAAACACAGAAGTGGTAATAATAATCAAGGTATGCTTACATCCTTTATAGGACTTTTGGTAACAAATAATCCACCAAGCAGTTAATACAAATTTAACCAGTAAAGAAACTAACACCCAAAGGAGTTAAATGAATTATTTTGTGGACTATTACAATTTGGTGGTTGACCAGAAATTAAAACTGAGATCACCTGTATCCCACATGAGTGTTCTTTGTACACCTCAAAGATGGCCACTTGACTATGCCCATACACAGAAAAAATTATAAGGAAATAGATAGGTAGATAGATAAATAGACTGTTGTTGTGTTTAGTCACTCAGTTGTGCCCAAATCTTTGGACCCCCTGGACTGTAGCCCACCAGACTCGTCTGTCCATGGGAATTCTCCAGGCAAGAATACTTCAGTGGGTTGCCATGCCCTCCTCCAGGGGATCTTCCCAACCCAGGAAGCGAACTCAGGTCTCCTGTGTTGCAGGCAGGTTCTTTACTGCCTGAGCCACCAGGGACGCTAGATAGGGAAAAAAAATAGATAATCTCCATTGACATGAAGAAAAACAAAATGAATCTACATTGTCTGTTACATTTTATCAAGCTATCCACATGTACTTTCTTCATAGACTCCTCCCCCTCTCCCACCCACCCACCCCTCCACTCCTTCCCAGGCATATGGTTAACAGATGATAAAGTAAGCTAGTCGGTTGAAACAGTTCTTCGAGAGATTTAATGAAAATTCAGTCCACTGATAGCTCTCTGAAAGAGGGAGACGAGTCAGAGTACAATAAGAATCTCTAAATAGATCTCATGAGAGATTATTTCCACAAGTAATATTGATTACTTACCCAAATAATAAAAGTTTAGAGATTGACAAAGTTAACAGGTAGATAATTTTTAAAAGGGAAAAAGAAATACACATGTGTTTATGAGTCTAGTTGGTGTATGGCGTTTGCTGCCAGTGAAAGTTGTAGAAATCAGTGAGCTTGCTCAGGTTCAACTAGATACTTGCTAGAATTGAAATTAAAAGAACTGTTAATTTTGAGGCTTCACATCAATTGATAACTAGATGGCCTTAGATACAAATGTCTTCCCCCCCTGGAGTATTTTTCTGGAAATGTATTTCATTTTAGCCCAAGAGCTTAGACCATAGCCTCTCATTCATTTGTTTCCACTGAGTCCACAATGTGTAAGGTATTATTGCCAAATATAGGGGAAATATGAACCATACAGGAGATGAAATCCTGCTGAAAAGTTCTGCTAACAGTTCATGCCTCAGATACTGAAATAAATCTGAAAAAATTAAATCATGTTCACTTGCTTCAGTAATGTTGCTTGATGAATATTCTTTTTGCATAATTTGCTGTACCATTGTTTTGATTTTCTGTTGTTTCTATTACTTAATAAAGCTGATAAAATATGAAAATGTCTTTTGTTTACATTGATTTATTCCTATTATTAACATTTGTAGTTACCCAGTTATCAGCAAAATCCTACACTTAATTTTTTCAAGATCATTCTACTTTTATTTCTCTTTTATCTGTCAGTAGAAAGTGACATGAGTGGGAGCTGAAATAGCCTCCACAGAGTTCAACATGTTTTCCCCTCACGCTGTAGTTTTTCCCACAGTCATCTCTTATCTTTATTTGTCTACAGTGACCAAGTGGCTAAAAAGTAATTACACGTATTTGTTTCAAAGTGAAAGCAGATTACATACGATAATCTGAGAGATTCAATTAAACCTGCTTTTCATGCGTGTGTGTGTGTGTGTGTCTGTGTGTAAGTCAAGGGCAAGTACTTTGGTTTTACTCACTGTAAGTTTGAGTAAAAATAGGTCTTTTTAAGTCATCTCACTAATGAGTCTACTAGGTGTGATTTGAAGACAATAAAGTTTCTTTTCTAGTAAGCATATGCAAACTTTCAAAGGAACCACATTAGAAGAGTACTCACTTATCCCAAGGAAATAATGCTTTTGCCTAACTCAGTTCTAAGACTCACTTTTCAATCACTTTCAGAGTCTATGTTTCATTCTTTTGAAGATACTCAACAGTTAGAGATGAATTTGGTTTTTGGAAACAGACAAATGTTATCCAAAGCCAAGTAGGGTGTCATTTTCAGCATTATTGTCACTTTAGGCCAAAAGTGAAGTCTGAGCTAACAAAGTGGTTTTTCTGATATGCCTCACAAATAGATTTTAAAGGTAAGTCTCAAACAGTTTACACAGAATAATGTCAATAAATAAGTACATGGCTTTCCAGGGTGACTATTTTGAGGGAGTCTACTCCTCTCCAGGCACAAAGATGGTCCATTGCTTAAGAACTCACCTTGGAATGCAGGGGATGTGGATTCAATTCCCTGGTCAAGGAACTAAGATCCCACATGCCATGGGGCAACTAAACCCTTGGAGCCCAAACACCACTAGAAAAGATCTTGCATGACTCAACAAAGATCCCACGTACTGCATCTAAGACCCCCATGCAGATATCTACACATGGATCTATGTATCTATGTAGATAGACACACATATATGTTTATATATAAACAAGAGCAAAATACACAAACGAGTTCAATGTGTCAAGAAAGTGGAAAGCATAGTGGAAAAGGAGTAGTCAGTCTAAAGGGTAGGAAGCTTGTCATGTTTATGGAACTGAAACAGCATCAGTCTGATGAACATAGTAAACAAGAGGAGTGTGGAATAGCATGGGCATGGAGGGGTGACCAGGGTAGGGACCCCCAGCTTTTCATCAGTACAAGAAAATCACATAAAACTTCATTCATATCATGTGAGCTGTTCCTTCCTGCTTACCTCTGTGTTACTACTCTGTGTGGGGACATCTCACCTAATGAGCTTATGCTTTCACACTTTATGCACAATCTCCTCAAATGCTGAACTGATAACATTTGTGGTGAGCCCTCTAGTTACTTTGGAGAAGGCAATGGCACCCCACTCCAGCACTCTTGCCTGGAAAATCCCATGGATGGAGGAGCCTAGTGGGCTGCAGTCCATGGGGTCGCTAAGAGTCGGACACGACTGGACGAATTCACTTTCACTTTTCACTTTCATGCATTGGAGAAGGAAATGGCAACCCACTCCAGTGTTCTTGCCTGGAGAATCCCAGGGACAGGGGAGCCTGGTGAGCTGCTGTCTATGGGGTCGCACAGAGTCGGACACGACTAAAGCGACTTAGCAGCAGCAGCAGCAGCAGCAGCAGCTTTAAGCTAACTTTTTCACTCTCCATTTTCACTTTCATCAACAGGCTCTTTAGTTCTTCTTCACTTTCTGCCATAATGGTGGTGTCATCTGCATATCTGAGGTTATTGATATTTTTCCCGGCAATCTTGATTCCAGCTTGTGCTTCATTCAGCCCAGCGTTTCTCATGATGTACTCTGCATATAAGTTAAATAGGCAGGGTGACAATATACAGCCTCGACGTACTCTTTTCCTATTTGGAACCAGTCTGATGTACCATGTCCAGTTCTAACTGTTGCTTCCTGACCTGCATACAGGTTTCTCAAGAGGCAAGTCAGGTGGTCCAGTATTCCCATATTGTGATCCGCACAGTCAAAGGCTTTGGCATAGTCAATAAAGCAGAAATAGATGTTTTTCTGGAACTCTCCTGCTTTCTCTATGATCCAACAAATGTTGGCAATTTGATCTCTGGTTCCTCTGCCTTTTCTAAAACTAGCTTCAACATCTGGAATCTCCGACATAGTATATATTTAAACATGCAGATTAAATAGTCCCGAGTACCTTGAAGTAATAATGAAGGACACTAATATGGTTCTGTTAAACTGCAAACATAGCCACAGTCACTTGAGGGAAAAAACAAAAGAATTAGCAGGCAGTGTGTCACTAAGATGTTTGAAGTGGCTACTCCAACATTTAAAATTATGTACATAGTCCTTCTCAGTCTTAGACAAATCACTTCACATTTAACCCTTTCCCAAAGCATTTCACTCTTGTCCCTTCCCTGGCTTGGCATGGGTTGCATGCCTCAAACTCTTCAATGGTTTCCATTTGCATTTGGGGTAGGATCCAAAGTTTTTACCCAACCACAGGGTCCTGCATGATGAGGCCTCTGCCTGATTCTCTTGACTTATCAGTCCCTCCCTCAGTCTGCTTCTGCTACACAGACCTTCCTTCAGTTCTGAAACATCTCCAGCTGAAGCAAAAGGGAAGGGGGCAGGGAACAACCTTTAAAAGAATGGCATGGTCATGGAACATGACAAAAACTGATTAGAACCAACCAGCAGCTCCAAGATGGCAGAAGATTCCACTTCCAGTAGACTGTGATCCTCATTATACACTCATTGTAATACATTAGCAAGCTAAATGATACACCCTCAAGTGCCATGACTGTTCTGAGGCCAATCATAAAAGGTCAAAAAGTGGACAGGTCTCCCATCGGTCTTCCCACAGGTTATGTTGGGCCTGTTCTATCATTCCTCACCTGCCCTCACCCCACTCATCCTACCAGTCTCCTCTTAAAGGTTCCTTCTTCCTAGATATTTCTATGATTCCCCAATTTAAATTCTCGTCTTACTGTACTTGAATTGCACCTAGTACTTCTCGTTCATAACACCCACTAGACTGTGGAATCATGCATTTATTATAATTACTGTTGATTCAGTGTCTACCTCCAACCAGTTCTTTGTGAGCAGAAACCGTCTGAATTCACCCCTCTGTCTCCAGCGCCAAGTATACATTGCCTGCTCCTAAAAGTTATCCTATAAATAGCTTTTAAAACAGGCTGAAATAGTTACAAAGGGTATCAAGAAATATCTAGAACTTAGCTAAGCCTTAAAGGATAAGAAGCTGCTTCATTTTCAAATGCAGGGGTAATATCAAATACCCTTGGTCAAAGGGTACCAACTTTCAGTTGTAAGATGAGTAGGTTCTGAGGATCTCTTGTACAGCTGAGTGACTATATGACTGACATGGTACTGTCTCATACCCTTGAAAATTGTTAAAAGACTCAATCTTAAGTGTTCTAACTTATATGCAGAGTACATCATCAGAAATGCTGGACTGGATGAAGCACAAGATGGAATCAAGATTGCCGGGAGAAATACCAATAACCTCAGATATGCAGATGACACCACACTTATGGCAGAAAGTGAAGAACTAAAGAGCCTCTTAATGAAAGTGAAAGAGGAGAGTGAAAACGTTGGCTTAAAACTCAGCATTCAGAAAATAAGATCATGGCATCTTGTCCCATCACTTCATGGGAAACAGATGGGGAAACAGTGGAAACAGTGAGAGACTTTATTTTGGGGGGCTCCAAAATCACTGCAGATGGTGACTTCAGCCATGAAATTAAAAGACACTTGCTCCTTAGAAGAAAAGTTATGACCAATCTAGAAAGCATATTGAAAAGCAGAGACATTACTTTGCTAACAAAGGTCCGTCTAATCAAGGCCATGGTTTTTCCAGTAGTCATGTATGGATGTGAGAGTTGGACTATAAAGAAAGCTGAGTACCGAAGAATGATGCTTTTGAACTGTGGTGTTGGAGAAGACTCTTGAGAATCCCTTGGACTGCAAGGAGATCCAACCAGTCCATCCTCAGGGAAATCAGTCCTGACTGTTCATTGGAAGGACTGATACTGAAACTGAACCTCCAATACTTTGGCCACCTGATGCAATGAACTGACTCATTTGAAAAGACCCTGATGCTGGGAAGGATTGAAGGCGGGAGGAGAAGGGGACAACAGAGGATGAGATAGTTGGATGGCATCACTGACTCAACGGACATGGGTTTGAGTAAACTCTGGGAGCTGGTGATGGACAGGGAGGCCTGGCGTGCTGCAGTCTTTGGGGTGGCAAAGAGTAGGACACAACTGAGCGACTGAATTGAACTGAACTGAACTACACATATACAAAAGGTAACTATGTGAGGCACAGGGTCAGCTAATTAACTTGATTGTGGTAGATATTTTACAATGTACACTTATATCAAATCATCACTTTAAATATTGACAATTTTATGTGTCAATAATACCTCAATAAAGGTGGAGGAGAATAGTACAAAGTAAAGATAGTAGGATTTTTAAAAAGTCAATCAAAGATGGTCGCACTGGAACAGTCTTTAAGGCCCCCTGCTGTGCCAGCAGTCAACTTGTTACTTGCTGGATCTGAGTTCCTGGGAGATGGATTAGGGCTGCAGGAGTATGGAGGGTACCAGGGTCTTTGGGGTACATGCTGTTTACCTACAAGTACAAACATATTTCAATATTTAAAAACTTGATATGTTTGCATGGAAGTAGCCAGGCCAGATCTCTGTTCTGAGTAGGAGTGAGCTGGGAAGCCTCCAGCAAAGGCGGCACTAAGTTGCTTGAAATTTCACGGATGATGTGGTAATGACAGACTAGTATGAAGGTAAGATGGACAGAACTGAGGGAAAATTGTGAAGGCGCAGTCCTGTCAATTTCGGGCTGAGATAAGCTTCGGTGACCTCGCATGTAAAATGAAGAACATAGTAGTACTGACTCCAAAAGAATCCAATGAGAAAACCATAGGCAAAGTGTTTGCCACACGGTTTGGTCAGTGGTAGCTATTATTACTGTTGTTGTGGTCGCCATTGTTGTTGTTGTTACTAGGGAAAGGACTGGTCAAGAGAACCTGGGGGCTAGCTCACTTCTGTCATTATCTGTGTGGCCCTGGCAAGTCAACACTCTTATCAAAATGTTGAGTGTATGAATGCATGAATTTTATGGGGCAAAGGATCATATTTTTATGATTGTCAAAAGAATTTACATTTTCATTTCAAATCCTACATTTACCTTAAGTATCTGGAACCAAATTGTCTTTCTTATTTTAGTATAAACTATATTCATTATTCTGTTGCTTTTTTATTATAAAAGCACCAAATTCATGTTGTATTTCCCTCAAGGAAAAATGTCATTTCATTTTTTTAATGTTGTACTCAATATTATTATTTGAATATAAAACACAATACCCACTGTTTCCAAGTTTTTAACTTTTATTTCAAATACTTAAACATACAACTGTTAACTATAACCATAATATTAATAAGGAATAGAAATATTAAAATATAAAAATTAAGTGCTGAAACATATTTTAATTAAAAACATTTGACATGGAAATTCCTTCACAACAAATCATCAAATAAAACCACTGCATCCTGGTGCCTAAACTTTTCCTAAAACAAATACAAAAAAAAGAGGAAGAAGAAAGGTCTTAGAAGCCATTAAACAAACTTTACAATTATGTGTATGAAAATAAAGTGAAGTGCAATTTCACAAAAGGAAAAATCTCACCAAAAATGAATGAGGTATATTTATGTAGGTCACTGTAGTTAAATGGAAAAAATCAAACAGTGACAAAATATCTACTGTTACTTAAAAATCTCTCAACATCGAAAGAATAGACCACTTCTCACACAATAACTGAAGACACAGACATATCCGCAATCAAAAATCATTTGCATCAAAATGATGATTCATTCTCCAAACCACCACTGGTGCTTACAAACGCTGCCTCCTAAGCTGTGTGTAATTTGAATTCTGTTTGATCTAATGTGAGATCCACAAGCTCAACCAAAAAAAAAAATCTTACCTTCATCTATATTTTGTGAAAACAAATTGAGGCAAAACTCAATTTTAATTCACTTGGAAGGAAAAGACATCTTTTCCTCCTGTTCCTGCTTCTCAGTACATATTTACGAATCCCAGGGAGCTTTTTGACCTCATACTGGCTATTCATCAGTTTTCATCAGCCATTATCACTGGTCCCTGCACTGCACCTCAGCGGGTTGGCAGGAGAGCTTGCAGAATCAGGTTTCATGGGAAAAAGATCCTTTTCACTTCTCAAGTCTCAGTCTATACTTCAGAAAAAAAAAGGCTCCGCTCAGCGTGGTGAATTTCCCTAGAGAATGTGACTGCATTTACAACGGACACTGTCAAAAATAAGCCTTGACTATAAAACCAGGGTCTAGGATATTACAATCTCAACAGTGAGGAGGACAAAAACAACCATAGGCCACATTTCTACATATTGAAATTCCTGCAGCCATATGTTCCTGGGGTTTATTAAAATGTGATCTGATTAAGGCATTATTGGGAGGGTTGTGCTATAAATCATGCTGTTAGTCACATGCATTCAAAGGAGTTCCTACAATGCTAGAAAAGTTGAATTTAACATTAGAAAGTGTTTACATTGCCACCAATCGAGTAACAGAGAGGAAGTGGGAAAAAAAAAATCTACAAACCAGAGCAAGCATACCTCAGGGAGTAAGAAGATTACAGGAATTTAGCTGTTTATTAGGGCAGAGACATGCTGTAAGGATTAAAGGGGATGAAGGAAAGGGGTGGCTTCAGTCCATTAGTTTACCTAATGCAAAAAGTAAATGTTTTCTAGAAAAAATAAAATTAAAATATGTATATCTTTTTGACAACTAAATTACAAGTATCTTTGTAATTTATATATTCTATACAAAAAAAGCAAGAAAAAACTGCTGTATTGTTTAAATGGAAAATACCAGGTTCAATCCCTATAAAAGCATCAAGTGCATACCATTTAGGATAATATTACTGATGCACATTTGACAACTAAATTACAAAGCTCTTTGATATACTGTGTGTGAAGAGTGGCAATTAAGGCCAATAAAATCAAAGGAAGAAAAAAAACTAATTAACACTAACATATCATTATGACTCACTAGCATATAAACTCCCATGCCTGCTCTAAATTGCCAGCAATTGGCAATTCCCAAATTCCTAAGGATGCAGACTAGAGTTTCCAGAAACTGGAGCCCCCAGAGGTTTGGTGGTGGGGGTGGGGGGCTCTTGAGAACTTTGACAATTCTTCCTCCTAGCAAAAGGCCCTAAGTACACCAAGGACTTAAAACCCACCCATCCCTGCTCCCAAGAATGCAATCTCAAGATTATGAACTATAGTGATGAGTTGTAGATTCTAAACAAATTATGTTACTGCTTTAGTTCAAAAAAAAAAAATTAATGGTTCATTTTTTGTGGCAGAAACAACATGGAATCTGAAGACAAAAGATTTGAGTTCAAATTCCAGATCAGGTATGTACTATCCCCACAAATTTGGGCAAGTCATTTAACCCTCCACAAATGAGAACCATAGCAATGTCTACCCACAGAGTTGTTGTGAGGAAAAATGAGGCAAAATGAATGTGGATAAATATGGAGATATTCTAAAAGTGGCAAAAAAAAAAAAAAAAACCCTCTGCAAATGTTAACTCTTCCACTGTACCATGAGCGGGCTCCACCTAAACTTGTGCACGCATGCTCAGTGGCTCAGTCATGTCTGACTCTTTGCAACCCCATAAACTATAGCCCACCAGGCTCCACTGTCCACGGAATTTTCCAGGCAAGAATACTAGAGTGGGTTGCCATTGCCTACTTCAGGGGATCTTCCCAACCCAGCGATCAAACCCACCTCTCTTTCATCTTCTGCATTGGCAGGCAGATTTTTTTACCATTGACACCATCTGGGAAGCCCTCCCTCTAAACTTAGCAGGTGAGAAAAGTACAACAATTTCCTGCTACAAAAACCTTAATACACTGAAATTAAACTGATCATAATAGAAAAAAAAAAACATAATGTAGAGGGAAAGACTCCATGAAAACTAGATTGAGCAAAATTGATCCAGGTTTCATATGGAGAAAACCTGGCAGAGATTTTCAGCAAGACATTAACTGTTTTTATACAGTAAACAAACCCAGATTTCAAAGGCCACTGTGGAGTGGAAGGTGAGAGGGAGGTTCAAGAGAAGAGGGACGTGTGTATACCTATGGCTGATTCATGTTGATAATGGCAGAAGCTAACACAACATTACAAAGCAATTATCCTCCAATTAGAAATAATTTTTTTAAGTAAAAGCAAAACAAAAAAGGCCCCTGTGGCTTTGAGATTGTATGAACAATCATTTGGAGAATCTAGCTAAAAGTAAAAATAAAGATCATACTTGGCTACTGATGGCAAACTAAACATGTACTACCATAAGATTAATAACTAACTGCAGCTAACAGTTTTATTCTTCTAACTTTGTTATTGAAAAATCCATGCTACAGATGATCTCCTAAACTCCAACCATTACAAAAGAAACATCATTTAAATTCAGAAAAGGACTGATTTTCCAAAAATATTCTGGATGTAGGGTATTTCTGCATAAGTGTACCAAATGACAGGATGCACCAAGAGCACTTTGTCAAGGTCACTGTACCATACACAAGGAAGATGTTATTGCTACAGATATCTGAAAAGCTGTTCTGAATCTTGTAGAATAAGCCAAAATATGTGAAATTTATAAAACAAAGAATTCTACAAAAATGAAATAAAAAACACAGCTCAATATAAACTAGAGTAACTTGGTGGGGGGATGGAGACCACAAGTCAAATTTCTCTCCTGGGTTCTTTGGCAACCCTGACTTTGATTTTCACGTCACTAAGTCACACACATACATATCTTTGTTCATCTCCGCTCCTCTGCAGTTACTCCTCCTCTCAGCTATTGAGCTTTCAAAAAACTGATGTCCCCTGTTGCATCTCTGAACTCCCTAAACAGCTCAAGCAATCAGCTCACCAGTTACCCATTCCTGACATGGGTTCAGCATCTGCGGCCTCTCCAACCTACCACTGCCTGGGTGGTGAAGCCCCACACACTGGAGTGCAGGGTACCAGGAGAAGGCCTCATGCCATCCAGAGGAAAACATATTTGCAAAACCAACTCATAAGTGGCTGCCCTGCTTAAAATTCCATTGAATCTTGGGATTCTGGGGATTCCTCTAGGTCTAACGAGTCCCCTAAGCCTCCCTGCGAGTTTAGGGTAAACCCCGAGTCTTTCAGGGCATTGTGAGCATTCATGAACTTCTGCAGGTATTTGGAGGTATACAACCAGTGATGTTTCAAAACGTCTTCCATTTCATAGTACTTGGACTGCCTGGCATTCATTTTCCGGAAACGCCTGAACAGTTTGTTGCCAGATTCATTTCCCTCGCTTGCCCATGCCCCAATGGAGCCATCCCTCTCAATAATTTCAGGGACGTGAGCCAAGGTTTTGTGAAAATAATTGGTGATTTTGCCCTCATATCTATACTTGAACTTGGTGGAGAGGAGCTCAGCAAAGCGCTGTGAATTGAAGCTATACTGGCAGAGGGATTCCGGGCACTCTTTAGCAGGGCATGAGGATCGCCAGACGGGTTTCATCTTCAAATAAAGGTCCATCAGTTCCTTCAGGGCTTCGTGCCTCTCCTGGGAGGGAATTAATTCACAAACTGCCTCCACCGTCTCTTTGGTCATGAGCTTCCGGGCAAAGTTGCCGTTCATCCTCATGATGGGCTTTAGGTTCATCTTCTTCCGGAGGTGCTTGTCCAGGGTAGCCTGCCATCTTTTCCTTTCCTCTTTGGAGGCGTTGGGGTTCTTATACACCTCTCCGATCTCCAGCTGGAAGATCTTGTAGAACTCAGCCGCATTGCCGATGTCGCAGTGGAGCGCATCTATGGAAGGAACCGTCTCAATAAAGGGTTTGGCCGAGACCCCCTTCACCCGGTCCCGCAGTTCCTCCACCGTCTCATGGTAGGGGTTCGAACGCCAGACCTCATAGCGCTCCAGATTCTCAGCATGGCTTCTGGTTATGGAGTGGAAGACCAGATTTTGAGAGGCCTCCAGGCGGGTGGCATCACAAAGGGTGCAAATGTACACTGAGCCGGAAGCCTCGAGACCTTCCACTTCCCGGACCAGTTTCTCGTCGTAGCCGGTGCCCCTAAAGATGAACTTGAAAGTCCGGAGGATGCCTCCCATCTCCAGCATTAATTCGCTGCTCTTCATGGCCTCCCTCTCGGCAATCAGAGGGCTCAGGATGGCCGTCAGCGTCTCGTGGTCAGACTCATCGGCTAGCATGAGGCACAGCGGCTTGCAGCACAGCTCGGAGTTCGGCTTGGCTTCCTCGAACACCTTCACGTTCTGTGACCCGCGAGCAATGCTGACTTTCATGACCGTGAAGGAAAACCGGACCGCCTTTTCCGGAACGGCCGGTCCGCTGCCGTGCTTCTCGCTCACGTCTCCCATCCCATCACAAGACTCCTTCACCACCACGGTGAAGGGGCCATTCAGGTAGTCGTCGAGCTCTTGGGCTCTCATGCCCTCCAGGATGTCTTCTTCCATGTCCATCAGAGCGGACACCAAAGCTGCATCATAGCGGAAGCGCTTGGCGATGGTGTCCACCGGGTAATCGTCCACAGAGGAGGCCAGTCCGGACAGTCCATCAATAATGCCCACGTCAGTGCTGGAAGACACGTTCTTCAGAGGTGGCTGCCACTCGAAGGGGTGGTAGCCTGGCAGAAGGACTTTCTCAGCGCTCCGAAGGGAGTGCAGAGGCTGGAAAATCTGCCTCCCGGTGATGGCCTTCACAGTCCTGTACATCTTGTGGTACTGGCTGCAGCTGAGGAAGGTGTTGACACGGATGGCTAAGCAGACAGCCGGCTGCAGGCCGGAGCCACGTCCCTTCATGATGGCCTCCAGCTCATCTGCTTGTCTGTGCTCATTTCTTGCTCTCAGCGCCAGCAGGAACAAGGTCAGGCACACGGACTTCACATCCCCACCTTCCTCCTTGTCGGCGAAAGCCTTGACCTGCATCTTGAGCTCCCTCAGCCGGTGCTTCTGAGCCCGGCGGGTCAGGGACAGGAGATGCTGGCGGGGCCGGCCCCCTTTATTGATATGCACAAAAGTCTCTTTCGATTCCTTGTGGCTTGAGACATGGTGATTGTATTTTTCCAAGGTGACCTCCTCATCGCACTCCTCTGCTGGACATTTCACCATCAGGGAATTCAAGATGCTCAGAAAAGACTTCACCGGACTCTCCAGGTCGGTGGGGAAACAGGGATACCGGCAAGAGGGACAATAGCTGCCCATGATTTTGAGGCATCTGAGAATGCAGATCCTGCAAAAGACGTGCTTACAGTTGGTCTCCACGGGGTCCGCCAGAATGTGTTCGCAAATCTGGCAGGAGATAGATTTCACAAAGTGCGCTGGGAAGTCCACTGCCAGGAGCCTGGTACTGAGGTGTATCTTACTGCAGTTGGCAATCTTCTTCATCAGTTCCTTGCTGCTGATCCTGTCCTGAGTTCTTCTCTTGCACCGTCGGGCTTGTCTCGCTCGGTCGATCACAGTTCTGAGTCTTTTGCTGAGCTGCGAGTTTGGCGGCTGACTCTTCCTCTTGAGTCCTTGACGGGCAGCATCACAGATGTCACAGGATGGTGTGTGGGGGTGCCATTCCATCGCTGTGTTTCTCGAGGGGTAAACCTCACACGGGGCACTGCTGAACTTCCTCTGCATGAAGGTCCAGCAGTCATGGCAGAACTCAGTGGGGTGGATCGAGTCCACATCTGCCTTCACGTCGATCCGGAAGACCTTGGCAATGAGGTCTGGCCAGGATGTGGCCCTCTTTTCCTTCTTTCGTAAGAGGACTTGGGTTTTGCCATCCACGGGCCCGTGGACTGGATATCTCCTGTGGTGTCGATCAGCTTTGAGAGAATTCCCACAGATGCGGCAGAGATGTCGCAGGTTGGCTTGGTGGATTGCTTTGTCTCTTGCTTTTCCATCATCGTGGGATTTTTTCAGAAATTTTGGGTGAGGCTTTAATGGCGGTTGAGTCAGGGCTGGCTTCAGACCACCAGCCTTGTCCAGGGCTGCTGGAGATTGCTCTAGAGAGGGCTTCCCCTCAGAGGAATCTTGCTTTTCTGCTTGAGCATTTTCAGGGGCCTTTTCAAAGGATCTCACCCTGAACAGCTTAAATTTCCATTCTGAAAATTTAATATGTGGATGCTGGATTTCATCTGGGGCAGAACTGAGTCCCAGGGTGGGTGGCAGAGAGACAGCCATGCTGGCTGATACCTGGAAACAATAAAAACAAGTCAGATGAGGAAAAAATGTCAACATCCCACTGATGCATCTTGGAAAGAATACAGATTAGTATTTTCAATTATTCACTTATTAAATCATCCAGAAAGTTAAGTATTAAATCTCCTATTTTAATATACTATGTTAGGTGCTGGTCATATATCAGAGAATAGGGTCATTCCCTATTCTTACAGTGTAGATGGTCATTTAAACCAGGTATGTAAGTATATGCACCACCATAGTTTATTTTACATATATGTGTGCAACCTTATGTTTTAGTTTATTATTTTTATTGAGGTACAGTTGATGTACATACCATATGTACAATATTATTTCCCTTTCATTAAAACCTTAAGGTCTTTGAGGACAAAAATCTCTAAACGATTTACCTCTGTATCCCCAAAGTTCCTAGTACACATTACATGCTCAATAGTGGTTTGCCAAATAAATGCAAGAAAAAACTGGCTACTAAAACCAAAGACAAGTCATATTCTCTGCATTGTATCAGCCTCTTTGCACTAGCTGGACAATATATTTCCAGCTTTTTAAAGCTGTCTCCCAGGAGGTTGATTGTTTATTTCTTCCAAACGGGACATAAAAGGGTGATAAAGCTACAAATCCAAAGAAACTAATTACTCAGTACTTGAAAGGATGAAGTGAATTTTGAGCTTTATGAATGCATGCTAATAGTAAGTATCATGGATTAGTAATTATGCTTACAATTTTAATTAGTGGACGCTGCTGTAAATTAAAAGGCTGTGTCTCCATTAGAAACAAACCCCACAGAACTCTCTAAACCTGAAACAAACCACAGTGTGCATGTACGAAGATTCTGAAGAATTTTTAAGATGAAAAATTTGAGTATTTTCAGATAAAATTCCACAGGCCATCCTGAAAGTCATTACCAGGCACTGATCATTAGTTAGCTCTATAGTTTTTAATAAGAAGAGGTGGGAGTAATATTTTTCTTCTTTGAAAAACAGTAGCAATTGTACATTTCAGGAAACCCTAGCAATCTGGGTTGTGGTGTAGACATCATGGCGCTGCAGAGAAAAAGTCTTAAAATGCCATTTGAGTATCTCTAGACCCCGTTAGCCCAATATTCTCAAAATTCTTTAGTACACATAACTGGAAAAAACAGCAACTGTGTGTTCAAACTGTCATCTATATATCCCACATTTGGCTGGATTAATGCTTTTTCTTAAAGTCTTGGTTAAGTTTGCTACAGTATTGCTTCTGTTTTATATTTTGGGCTTTTTTTTTTTTGGTGGGGGGTGCTGTGAGGCATTCAGGAACCTCGCTCCCTGATCAGGGATCCAGCCCACAACTGGGAGGCGAAGTCTTAATTACTTGGACTGCCAGGGAAGTCCCTGGTTTAATGCTCTTGACTTGGCGATTATATTAAATAACATTTTCCCCTCAATTAACCAACTAACTAACCAAATTGATGATGTTTTTCTAGTCATGTGGTCATGGAGACTAACCCTCAGAGAAGCACATTTTGCCCAGAGGTGGGATTGGAGGTGGGGGGTGGGTGGGCAGGGGGAAGCCACGAGGGCCGTCCTGACGGCTGCCAACAGTTTCCTGGCAGGCTGTCCTTTAAACCGCTGAAGTCTGCTCCATCTTGCATGCATTTCGCTTCAGAGGTTCATGTAAAAACTAATAGCCAACTCCCAAGTCTTGGTTGAAAAGGAAATCCTGTTACCTTGTTCTGTATGCAGGACTATGTGAGAACCAAACAGTTCCAAACCATTTCAAAGGTCTCCTTAACCTCAGAAGTATTTCAGCTGCAGCCCAACCAACACCTCAAAGTTGCATACGGTTCAATTATGTTCCTAAATTCTGTCCTGGGTCAGGGTCAGGGGCCTTCCCATGCCCCCTCTGTTGCCTTGGTTTGAACTCATTCCCAAGTGTCTTTTTCATTTCTTTAGCCTTCCCCTTCCCTGTCTTTTCTAGCACACTAGTTCTCTGGAATTCCAAGATAATACTTTGAATTCTTCTTTTTAAAAATGCATGACCATCTCTAGAGTTATTCAAGTTAAATATTGAACTTTCACAATCAGTAAGTCAAGGCATGTTAGAAGGAGCCCTAGAACTGTCTCCCCTCTCTACCCACACCTCCCCTTGACTCCCACTACCCTAAAATAGTCTCTCAAAATCAGCTGAAATACATTTGTGAAAGTACTCCCAGAAAGAGTACCATCACCAAGCTATTGTTAGCCACTGACATCCAAATCAAATTTACTTATTAGATTATTTTTCTATTTAGCTGCTACAAGTTTATCCAAACTAGGAGCAAGAATGGAGTAGGGAAAATGTGTTATTCTTCTGTTTTTTAGGTAAACATACACCAAGAAGCTAATAGTGGTGATGTGTGACACCTGTGAGGCTTCCCCAGGTGGCGCTAGTGGTAAAGAACCCGCCCGCCTACCAATGCTGGAGACAGACGAGATACAGTTTTGATCCTTAGGTTGGGAAGATCCCCTAGAGGTGGGTTTGGTAACCCACTCCAGTATTCTTGCCTGGAGAATCCCATGGACAGAGGAGCATGGAGGGCTACAGTCCATACGGTCACAAAGAGTTGGACACAGCTAAAGCAACTTAGCATGCACGCAGGTGAAAGCTATAGATGTTTTATATTCTTTATCCTTAGGGAGGATTTTAACTGCCTCTGAAATAAGCATCTATTATTTTTAGAAGATAGAACTTTAAATAACTAGTTCTAATCAGATATCATTTATCTATTTGATTAGCAAAGATTAAAAACACGAGATTGATGCTCATCAGCATTAGTGAAGGTATGGGGATTGAGGGTATCTTCATACATTCTTGGGAGGAATGTAAATTGGTATAATATTCCTAGTGGAAAATGCAGCAATGTCTTTCGAAAGTTTAAATATGTATTATCTTTGGTGAAATAAATCTGATTTTAGAAACTTCTATAAAAACATTCCCACAGGTTATTCCCATAGTGATATTTTCTATGGAGAGAGAGAAAGAAAAAAATTTTTAATGTGTTTTAAAAATTTTTTACTTACTTTGCAAAATAGAAAACAGCATAAATAATCACCAAGCATTTTTAAACAAACTATGGACCAGGTACACAATGGAAAACATATAAAATTTTCTATATGCATTGATACATATATGCAATTTCTATATACATCAAGATATAAAATGATGCCCACATGACAAAGCAGATACAAGAACAACAATAGCAAGTATAGTAAGACCTCATGCTTGCATGTTTGTTCATGTTTGTATATATCTGAAAATATAGACAGTCTGGAAGGGTATGCACTGAAACCTTCACAATGTCAACTCTTGAGAAAATAGAATTGATACTGGTAAGATCTCTAATTTTCTATTTAATTCATTTTTATATCATTAGAATTTTCACAACAAATATGTATTATTTTTAAAATTTTTGTGATATATTCACTTTAGGGAAAAAAACATTTCTGAGGCTAGATTTCTATGTACCCATAGTCATTTTCCCATGTTGTTGTTGTTCAGTTGCCCAGTCGTGTCTGACTCTTTGTGACCCCATGGACTGCAGCACACCAGGCCTCCCTGTTCCTCACCATCTCCTGGAGTTTGCCCAAGTTCATGTTCATTGCATTGGTGATGCCATCCAGCCACCTCGGCCTCTGACACCCTCTTCTCCTTCCTCATTTTCCCATACTTCTTCCTAAATTTCCTCCCAGAAAAGTTTGGCCAAGTGTCGAGTCTGACCACCATTCTTAGCTTTTCTTTTCTGGCAAACATGTGCTTGCGTTCTCAGCCGCTCAGTCGTGTCTGACTCTTTGCGACCCCATGGACTGTGGCCTGCCAGGCTCCTCTGTCCATGGGATTTCTCAGGCAAGAATACTGGAGCGGGTTGCCATGTCCTTCTCCAGGGGATCTTCCCAACCCAAGGATTGAACCCATATCTCCTGAGTTGACAGGAGGATTCTTTAGCACTGAGCCACCTGGGAATCCCAAACAAGTTGCATGGGGATTGAAATATGGACTTGCAGACAGCATGAAGTTAGAACCATGAAAGAGTTATCTTATGGTCTTTTTTTTTTTTTTTTTTTTTGGACACCCAGGAATCTTGCAAACTCTTGATCTCCTCTCTTCAGTGGTGGACCAGCGTCAGACTCTATAAGGCAGGGTGGTTGTTGCTGGCTCAGCCCTGTTCCCATCGTGCTCTGCCCTCTCAGCCTTGCTATCACCTTCCATCACAGCTGGAGAGGTCCTTCTCCCTACAGGGCATGGATTCACTTTGGCAGCCAGTCTAAGGTGACTTGGCTGGGGCAGAAACTGTCATTCATATGAGTGCATCATCAGTTATTGTGGAAGGCAGGGCTGCAGCACTGCCCCCACTCCCAGCCCAGGCCCCTACTCTGCACACACATACATGCTAGTACTTGGTCCACAATCCCTCCTGTTAACGTCTTTGGTCCCCACACAATGCTTGAGTGACCACTGTGTGCCCAAGCGTGACCCCTTGTCGTCACACCCGTTGCACTCATTCGTTCATTTATCCATTCACTCCACAAATAACTATTGTCTACTTTTTGCCAAACACCAACATCAAAAACCTGACAGCATCAAAAGCCTTTTTATGTCTCAAGGCATCTACAAAATGACCTGAAGGTTCTTGCTCTTCCTCCAGGCAAATTCTTGCTTGAACTACTTCAGAAAGAGAAGTGCACTGTCACAGCCCCTGTTCAGGAATCCTGCTCGCGAATGTAACCTCTGTGTAGGGTCTCTACAGTGGCAGTTCTCAAAATTGCTATGTGCCAGCATCACTAGGGAGCTCGTGTGTTTTAAAACAATGATGCAGATCATCAAGTCCCAGAGAGTCTGATTCTCCATCTGGGACAGAGTCCAGAAACTGTATTTTTTTAACAAGCATTTCAGTGGCACTGCTACTAGGGGCCCGCAGGTCATGCTTTGGGAAACACTGGTCCCCTACTTAATCTGATGCGGCTCAGGAAATTCCTGGCAATTCTTGGCAAATACCTGGGCAAGTACATATTTCCTCCAACCCTGAAATTTGTTTGCTCCTGATTATTTTTCTTGCCTGGATCAGCGCAGTACTTTTTCCAAGAGACTCACTCCTTTCCTTCTGCTGATTCGTTTTGCAAATCCTGTCAATAGGCACTACTTGGGAAATTCCTAGCAGTCCACTGGATAGGACTCTGAGCTTCCACTGCCGGGGGCACATGTTTGATCCCTGGGTCAGGGAACCAGGATCCCCATAAGCCACACACTGCAGCCAGATAAATAAATAACACACTCCCTAAGCCCTTCCTCTGCCTACAGCCCTCATTTACAGTAATTCGGATATTTTGCATCTTCTCTATGAACCTACAGTGTCTTCCTCAACTTGGTCCTTGTTCCTTTCCTATTTTAAGCACATTAGAGAGAAAAACCAAACATACGTCAGCTTCCCTCGATCCCTCCTCTCATTCCCCACAAGGGAAAAAGCCCAGGTATTTCTAGTTAGCAACATTAAAAATATAATAAATACTGTGACTCAAGGCATGAAAGGCATGAGTGTTACCTTGCTCAGCAGGCTGCCTGGGCAAAGTGTTGGGAAGACTGCAATTCAGTTGTTATCACTTGATACCAAAGAGAAGGCAGAGGGTGCTCTCCTGTCTTTCAGGCAGGCCGCTGCATTATTTATCGGTCTCCACTGACTTTCCCAGCCTTCCCCCACCACACAGGGCTAACCACAAGTGACGGCAGCCAATCACAGCCCATGAGCCCCCTAGCTCCAGCTGGCACCTGGTTCTTCAGGAAGCTTAGCTGGGGAACCTGAGTGTAGAACCACATGCTGGTGTGTGCTGGAGCCCTGCCAGAGCTGCCAGGTCACTCCCCAAGACTGGCTGGAAGTGATCTTGTCAACATAATTTTGGACTTCTGCCAAGGTTCTATACCTATGCCTCAGTTTCTTCATCTGTAAGATGAAAATACATATACCTCAAATAGTCAGTGAGCTTATACAGTGAGAGTTATCATAGGAAACTACTTGCAACAGCATCTGCCCTTGTTGTTTAGTCTCTAAGTTGTGTCCAACTCTTTGCAACCCCATGGACTGTAGCCCACCAGGCTCCTCTGTCCATTGGATTTCCCAGGCAAGAATACTGGAGTGGCTTGCCATTTCCTTCTCCAGGGGATCCTCCCAACCCAGAGATCGAACTCACGTCTCCTGCACTGCAGGCAGATTCTTTACCACTGAGCCATCTGGGAAGCCCAGAGATCTGCCCTTAATAGGAACTTATCAAATGCTAACTCTGTGATCACTTTTATTATAATTTTGAAATGACCTACCTGGACAGTTCTCAGTAAGGGAAGTCTGTGCTCCTCGAAACTGCACTACATTTACATCACTAGAGTTTTGAAGGAACAGACCAGGATCTGTGCCTTCAGTTGCTTTGGGTCTTGGATATATTACTTAAATCCAAGTAACAGATTTATGAGATGCTATCTCCTTGTCTACATCTCAATATTGATTATACTAGCCCCAATTATCCAGAGCAATAGGCCAGGCTTCCAAGTGCTTTGCTTTACTTACTATCACTTATTTGTCACCACAACGCTGTGCATTTGACATTAGTTTTTCTAAAGGGAAGCCACAGAAGTTTAAAGCAATGGAGAAGCTTACCCGTGGACTCACACCACTAAATAGTGAAGTGGGATTCAAAGTGCATGTTCTCAACCACTTCACTATTCTGTAAAAGGAGAATACTGAGTGCCATCGGCAGCAAGAGTGTGAGGATGACTCAGAAACGAACTTCAGTCTGCCTGCAAGGTCTCTGTTTCAAATCCCCTTTATATTTCTTAGACCAAGTACCCCTGTGCTCAGCTAATATGTGAGGGGCGGCCTTGTTCTCATCTTCAGCAAAAACTGTTAGCATCAGGTGCGAGGATTTCTCTGTGCTCTGCTGCCCTCTCTAGACATTCCTCAGTTCAGTTCAGTTCAGTCGCTCAGTCTTGTCCGACTCTTTGCGACCCCATAAGCCACAGCATGCCAGGCCTCCCTGTCCATCGCCAACTCCCAGAGTGCACCCAAACCCATGTCCATTGAGTCAGTGATGCCATCCAGCCATCTCATCCTCTGTCGTCCCCTTCTCCTCCTGCCTTCAATCTTTCCCAGCATCAGGGTCTTTTCAAATGAGTCAGCTCTTCGCAACAGGTGGCCAAAGTACTGGAGTTTCACCTTCAGCATCAGTTCTTCCAATGAACACCCAGGACTAATCTCCTTTAGGATGGACTGGTTGGATCTCCTTGCAGTCCAAGGGACTCTCAAGAGTTTTCTCCAACACCACAGTTCAAAAGCATCAATTCTTTGGCGTTCAGCTTTCTTCACAGTCCAATTCTCACATCATACGTGACCACCAGAAAAACCATAGCCTTGACTAGACAGACCTTTGTTGGCAAAGTAATGTCCCTGCTTTTTAATATGCTGTCTAGGTTGGTCAAAACTTTCCTTCCAAGGAAGGACATGTCTTCCAAGACATTCCTAGTATGTTGTTGTTGTTTAGTCAGTCTTATCTGACCCTTTTGCAACCCCATGGATTGTAGCCCACCAGGCTCAACGAGATTTCCCAGGCAAGAATACTGGAGTGGGTTGCCATTTCCTTCTCTGGGGGATCTTCCCAACCCAGAGGTCGAACCCATGTCTCCTGCTTGTCAGGCAGCTTCTTTACTGGCTCATCCCACTGAGCCACCTGGGAAGCCCTCCTCCCTGTATATCCCCATTGTTTTTCACTCAGGCCTGTCCAACCACACAACAGTCCTGGGGGACAGTTTCCGCTCATAAAGACTGAGCAGGAGCCATTGCAATTAATATTGGGAGAGATGACCTGTGTCTTCCAGGAGCTTCTGTGTTTATACCCAAGTTTCAAATGCCATCATGAGGCTAAGCAGGTGGAAGCTGAGAAGTTCCTGGAGAACAAAGCCCATGTTCAAATCAGCAGGAAGCAGGGCCCCCAGGATGTGACTTATGGTCTCGATGTCCTCTTTGTACGATGGGGTCATGTAGAGAGGGGTCAGAGCATTGCTGATGCGGAGGGAGTTTCCCTTCCCCTCCACGCTCCCACGCTATAAAAGCCTGCATCTCCACTGGACTCACAGAAAGAGGAAGGGAGGGCCACCTCACCTTACCTCACCTTGAAGGAACCAAGGAAACAGCCATGTCTCACAGAACTGGAACAGAGCAGCAAGTCCCAGCTTCCAAGGGCCGGCTTCAATTCCACAGACCCACTTAGAATTTATTTAACACTAGAGCTGAGCCCATCTGCTCAACTCTCTTGGAACTTTCCTGGGTTTGGCCCTGAAAGTCCAAAGCAGAGTCGGTGGGTCATTCATCCTTCAACCCCAAACCAGAGCTGGAAAATTTCTCTAACCTCAAATATTCATAAATGCAATCCTTTTCAATTGTTCTTAGGAAAATTAGATATTCAAAGAGACTCATTAAAGAGTATGCATCAGGCCATAGGGACCAGGGACAAACCAAATTATACAAGAGCTTTATCTTTTATCATATTTGGCAAGGATTTCTGTGTTGTTTAAGTTTTTATCAGTCATATGTCTCTTTAAAAATAGAAAAAATAAAGATATACAAACAAAATATTAAAAATTTAAAACAAGGCAAAATAAGATATTGGGTACATGTAAAGAAACACTTCTAATTTTTTATATTTGAAAATCTAGATTTTTATACATCAGATTCTTTAGGGACAGGATTTCCAATATTTTCCCATCCCTCCCCATTACACCTGGGGACCTCTTTTTCCTATCCATGTTGAAATCTTGTAGCAGTCTCCTGTTTTCTGCTGAGAGATGACACCTCCATTGGATCACCAGGAAAACACGCTGAGCCATGAATGCATGCCCCCTTTCCCTGGCCACTAAAATTCCACCCACTATTCCCGTTTCAAGTCTTTGCCATGAGACAGACCCCTACCTGGAGCAAACCTTGATTTCCATCATGAAACAGCAAAGTCAGAGCTGCCAAGACTTCCACGTTGTTCAAAGCAGATTAAAAATAAAACATGCAAGACAGATCTTGACCAAGTTTATCAGGAGGAAAAGAATGAAAAGGGCAACTAGAATGAAAATAGAGTTTGGACAGTTCAAGGCCAGGCAGGTCCCAGCACTGAGTAGAGCCCTCCTGGCTGAGAGACTAGCTGTGGTTAATCCTAGAGATGTCGAAGGGGCCAGCAGTGGCCCTGCTCTGTATGGTGCACAGACACCCTACTATCTCTCACTTCACCTGCCTCTCCACCCAAGCCCCAAATCCTCCTTAGCAGATTGCCTCCACTCATTCCCCTGGACTCCCTGCAGGCCCTTTTAAAAGACCTTTTCAAATTCAATTTCCTCCCAGACTGCCAGGAGCTCCAGCTGCTGTATCAATCAAAATCTACTCCTGCAGCTGTGGTCTGAGTGTGTGAACACTGCCTTCTCTACTCTTATCATAACCCAGCAGATGCTGTTTACCGACACTGGGATTACGTATATAAGCATGTATCTGTGTATCTCCAGCTCACAAAACTTGTCTTCCAACATCACTGAATCGAATGCCAGAGCTGGAAGGGAACTTAGAGGTTATCTGACCCAACGGATGTCTCTTAAAAGTGAGAAACAGTCCCTGAAGGGCAAAGTGTCCTATTCAATATCATAGAGGGAATGAGAATTAGTAGCAAAAATAGCATTACAAACGGGTCTCTGGAGCCCTAGGACAAGATTCTTTCCAGTACATTGAAAAGGGAGCATCCCTCCCCTGCCCACCCCGATGCCTTCTTGCTTTTCTTAGCCTGGAAAGGATCTCCAGTTGGCAATGAAGCAAAACTGTAACAGGCCACCGCTAGACTAGAGCCTTCAGTGATAATGCAGAATGTCACAACGCCGGTGGTGGAGAGGCGGCACCCCACCCGCTCATTTCTCCCCCACTTCCCCAGTCTTGAAATTGCTTTCTAATTAACTCAATGTGGATTATCCCTGTTAGTAAATTTTCTAATACATTATTAATTGCTCTAAACGTCAACTGCAGCTCATTCCCCACAAATTCAGAAGTGCCTTGGCGGGCTTTCCGGCATTAGCTAAGCTGTTTTCTAAATAACTAGTGCCATCGTGTGGGCAAAAAAAGGCTGTATCATTGAGCAATCAGAAAAAGCCATCAGAAAAAGTCTAAGAAGTTCATAAACTGGTTCAGAAGCAGTTTAATAAGTTCTCTCTTCACGTGTCCCGACTTCTGTCTTCCCTACCCGTCCCCTTCACTATCCCCTGCCTCTGTAGGAATCTCCTATAATTCCTATAGACTAAGAAACATCATCAGAAGTTGAGATGGTCAAAGTAACTTGCTCCGAGACCTCAGACCTAGTTAACTCTAGTCTTCCACCAAAGTCAAAGCTCTGACATGGAACTCCACTTCACTACTGCTAACTGGTCCCAGAAAATATTTAATGAGTGCCTTCTCCCCCTTCCTCAAGAAAGTGAAGACCTAAGGATCGTGTCTTCATGAGGGAGTTTGAGGACTGAGAAGTGTCATCCAATGTTTCAGACTTTATTAGATATCCTTTCTAAACTGGAGACACCTGTTCCACCTTCCAACCCCAAACATAGAAAGGCATTTCTTTCTGCCTCATCTCATTCAGCTGTACAGGGTCTAAGAATGAGTTCAAACATCAATGTAGGATGAATTTGATCCAAGTGTCCAGGAGTTAGAATTCAAGTCTGAGGAATGAGCTTTCTTAAGCCTAGAATAAACATAATGGCTTGAAACAACTAATTGCAGGACAGCCACAGATATGTTTACAAAAAGCCAAACTAGGCATCTGTCTTAAGCTCTAGATTTGGGGGCTCCAAAAATTTTATAATTGTTTTTGGAGAGTGAGAAAGGAATACTCTTAAATGAAGGGAATTTAATTGTAATTTAACTGTGTGTCTATCTAGAGTTACTATGTAGCTTAACTTTTTATCTAATGAGAACAGTTGTGAAGTTTTTAATAAATTTTAATTAAAATTATATTGTTTTTCAACTTATGAATAGTGTTTTGGAAAGACCTAAGTAGAATCAGCTTCTAATTATATTTGTACAAAAAACTGTCATTGACTTGTCTATAATATGTTTATCAAAAAAGTTGAAAATTTATGATTTAAATGTATATCTTATTATGAATTTTTTTCTGGGACATTTCTCCCACTCAAAAAAGGATACTGTTTTCAAATGCAGATAAAAGCACACTTTACCACTATCATTACAGAAAAAAAAATTGTATCTTTATTTCTATATCTGAAGATACTATTATTATTACTCATTTATTTATTTCATTATATAAGTTTCTATTAGAAAGTCTGGATTCTATCCTTTCCTGTCCACATGTCAATTTTAAAAAATAACTCTGGGGAATTCCCTGGAGGTCCAGTGGGCAGGATTCCATGCTTCCACTGCCTTGGATGGTTTAATTCCTGGTCAGGGAACTAAGATCCCACAAGCTGTGTGCAGTGAAGCCAGTAACAATAATAATATACATTTTTAAATAATAAAACTAAAACATAAATAATGGGAGACCAGCTGAATTCAGATTGAATTGAGATTGGCCATGCTTTTTACTTCCATCAAAGAAGAATTTACCTTCATTCTCCTCAGGCCCCCCTCAACTTTTCCAGTCTCTCGAATGCCCCCCTACAATTCCCCAAAATCACCGGCCACAACAAAACCCATGAATACCTCTAATATGTGCATATTGTAGATGTTATACTAGAAAAAAAGAGAGGTTCTCAGTAGCATGACATCAGAGTAGTGCTCAGACTTCCTCCGTGACTTTGTGGCTTCTCTGTTTCTCATGGACCACAGACCATTACGTAGAAATTGCTGTAAGTTTCCAGGCATCTCCCCGCCTCCCCCCGGGTTCCCAGGCCTTTTGGCCACCTGGACTCACAAATCCCTTTTTCTAACAAAGCTATTCCTGCAGGTGGCAATCAATAACAATATAGTATAATGCTGAAGTAACCTGTGGTTTGTGTCTGTCAATCTAAACGTGGGCTTTAGATTGAAATGTGAATGTGAATGTGAATATGCTGAAATGTTCACCCCTCATACCTCAAAATGTGACTAGACTTCAAGACAGGGTTTTGAGAGAAGTGATTAAGTTAAAATAAGGTAGCAGACTTATCCCTGGTCTTCCCTGGTGACTCGGTGGTAAGGAATCCTCCTGCCAATGCAGGAGACATAGGTTCGATCCCTGGTGCGGGAAGATCCCACATGAGGAGGAGCAACTTAAGCCCGTGAGCCCCAGCTACTGAGCTCTAGAGCCCGGGAACTGCAACTACTGAAGCTAGAGCCCATGCTTCATAAGAGAGGCCACTGGACCGAGACGCCCACACATCACAGCGAAGAACAGCCCCTGCTCGCCACATCTGGAGACAGCCCTCGCAATGCACGAGGACGCAACACGGCCAAAAATAAATACACAAAACTATATGTTAAAATTTTTTGTAGAGTGATCCCTAATCTAATCTGACTGAAGTCCTTATGAGAAGAAATTGGGATGCACCAAGGCTCCTCCGTCCATGGGATTTTCCAGTACTCTTGCCTGGAAAATCCCATGGACGGAGGAGCCTAGTGGGCTGCAGTCCATGGGGTCGCGACTGAGCAACTTCACTGTCAATTTCCACTTTCATGTATTGGAGAAGGAAATGGCAACCCACTCCAGTGTTCTTGCCTGGAGAATCCCAGGGACGGGGGAGCCTGGTGGGCTGCTGTCTGTGGGGTTGCACAGAGTCGGACACGACTGAAGTGACTTGGCAGCAGCAGCAGCAGCAGCAAGGCACATGCAAGCACAGAGGAAAGACCACGTAAGGGCGCCAGGAGAAGGCAGCGTCTACAAGACAAAGAGACAGGCCTCAGGAGAAACCAACCTGAGGGCTCCTTAGTATCGACCATCCAGCCTCCAGCCCTCTGAGAAAATTAGCTTCTGCTGCTTAAGCCACCCAGTCTGGGGTATATTGTTCTGGCAGCCCCAGCAGACTAAGAAAATAGGGATCAGTCTCTCATCTTGGATATTCCTTTCACCCTCCCTGTGTGTCAGGCATTACCATCATGAAGGTCCAAGCAGATGCCACGGCCAAACTCAGGTTACTTCTGGGGCAGCCTCTTCTTCCTTTGGGGCATCCTAGTCATAATAGATCCACACATGTGTGCTAAGTTGCTTTAGTCATGTCTGACTCTTTGTGACTCTGTGGACTGTAGACCCCTAGGCCCCTCTGTCCAGACAAGAATACTGGACTGGGTTATCATGCCCGCATCCAGGGGATCTTCCTGACCCGGGGATCGAACCTGTGTCTCTTAAGTCTCTTGCATTGGCAGGTGGGTTCTTTACCACTAGCGCCACCTGGGAAGGCCCAGTCATAACAGATGCCACTACTCAATGGCCTCGTCTCTCCCAACTCAGCCTCTCAGTAAAACATTACAAAAGAGGCCTCCTCCGTCTCTTCATTTGTAGAAGCAAAGGGGAGGGAATGGGATAGCAGTATCTCCATAATTTCACTCTGACCACATTCACGACTTTTGCCTTATCCAAATACCACCTGCACTATAATTTGTTTAATATTTGTCTTTAAAGGAAGCCACCTTCTTTACTTATTAATTTACTTAGAGAAGGATTTTTATAAGCTATCAAATGTTTGTAGCAGAAACATAATGTAGAAAAAAAATTATCTCTGTGTTAGAAAGGAAGGTTAGTGACTATAAAGATCTACCAAATAGATACTTTTTCCTTCCCAAATTTAGACGGATTGAAAGAAAACAGGAAAAGCATTTCTACTGTTAACTTGCACACAAAGCTAATGTCTCCACCTGAAGTCATCTCATGTACTACCTAAACTCATTTCATGCTCCGCAATGAGACTTTTCAGGACACCAAAGGATGTGATATTTAAGAATCTTCCCAATTCTAAGAAGCTGCGACTTGTGTCTTACAAATCGTGACACACCTGTCATGGAGCAGCTGACTGTGGAAAGTCAGTTCAGGAATCGGCCCAGTAGGGGGCAGGGTTGAGACAGTGCCGCAGATGGAGAGCTTTCTTAATATAGCGTCGCTTGTTTACAGCTCTCAACCTGCTCTGCCGCGGCTCTTCCTACTCACCTGCTGTTTGTCTACATCTGCCTGGAAGTCCCTGAGGAAAACAGCAGACCACCACATCACTTCATGTGGAAACCAGACTGGGGACTCTAAAACACTCACATTTGTTGGAAGAAGCCCTAGGTCCCTCAGTCCCCATGGAATCTGCCTTCACCATCTAAACTGAGGAAATAGGATCCCTGTGCCCTGGATCCAATTCCAGGTTTTAAACCAATCGACCAAATCTCCAGCACTTTTAAGCATAAGCATTGTGTTAGACAGAGATTACAGAATTTAATAACCTGCTGCTTGCAAGCTAGATTAATTGGGCGGATGATATGAAAGCTGTTGCTATTAATGAATGGAACAGATAGGGCATAACTTCTAAATTGCATGCTAGAGAACATAAGAAATGTGAAGTGTCAGAGGAGATTAAGGGAAGGCCAAGGAGACCCTTCTCCAATGCCCCCTTGAAAATGCCCATAAAAACATCTAAGATGAGAGAACCATTTCAACAGGACCAGATATATGTGATAAAAATTAGCCTTATGCCACGATCCCCAGGAGAAGTCTCTTTAGATTAGGAGAATGACAGGTAAAGAGGGTTGCATTTGTTTGCTAGGGCTGACATAACAAAATACAAACTGAGGGACTTAACCAGTAGAAATTGATTTCTGACAGTTCTGGAGGCTGGAAGTCCCAAGAGCAAGGTGTCATCAGAATCAGTTTCTCCTGGAGCCCCTCTGCATGGCTTACAGGCTGCCTTCTTGCTAGATCCTCACGTGGTCTTTCCCCTATGCTTACAGATTCCTGCGGTCTCTTCTATTTCTGAAAAGGACTCCCATCCTATTGGATTAGGGCCCATCCACATGACCCCATGATCTCTGTGTAGTTGTTCAATCACTAAGTCATATCAGACTCTTTGTGACCCCATGGACTGCAGCACACCAGGGTCCTCGGTCCTTCACCATCACCCAGAGTTTTCTCCAATTGATGTGCATTGAGGCAGTGGTGCTATCTAACCATCTCATTCTCTGTCACCCCCTTCTCCCTTTGACGTCAATCTTTCTCAGCATCAGGGTCTTTTCCAATGAGTCAACTCTTTCCATAAGGTGGCCAAAGCATTGGACCTTCAGCTTCAGCATCAGTCCTTCCAATGAATATTCAGGGTTGATTTCATTTAGGATTGACTTGTTTGGTCTCTTTGCAGTCCAAGGGACTCTCAAGAATTTACTCTAGCACCACAGTTTGAAAACATCAATTCTTTGGTGCACAATCTTCTTTATGGTCCAATTCTCACATCTGTACATGTGTGGGGTGGGGGTGGGGGTGGGGAGGTGTTAGTTACTCAGTCATGTCCAGCTCTTTGTGATCCCATTAACTGTAGCCCACCAGGCTCCTCTGACCATGGGATTCTCCAAGCAAGAATACTGGAGTAGGTAGCCATTTCCTTCTCCAGGGGATCTCTCTGACCCAGGGATCAAACCCAGGTCTTCTGAATTGCAGGCAGATTCTTTACCATCTGAGCTAGAGGGGAGAAACCATAGCTTAGACTATATGGACCTTTGTTGGCAAAGTGATGTCTCTGCTTTTTCATATGCTGTCTAGGTTCGTTATTGCTTTTCTTCCAAGGAGCATCTTTTAGTTTCATGACTGCAGTCACTGTCTGCAATGATTTTGGAGCCCAAGAAAAAAAAATCTGTCACTGTTTCCACTTTTTCCCCATCTATTTGCCATGAAGTGATGGGACCAGAGGCCATGATCTTAGTTTTCTGAATGTTTAATTTCAAGCTTTTAATTTCCTCATTAGTAAGGTAATTCAAAATTTCAATGTTGAATGCTGAAATTCAACATTGAATTCAATGTTGAATTTCCACTCTTCTTTCACCCTCATCAAGAGGTTCTTTAGCTTTCTACCATTAGAGTGGTGTCATCTACATATCTGAGGTTGTTGATATCTCTCTAGGCAATCTTGATTCCAGCTTGTGCTTCATCCAGCCCAGCATTTCACATGATGTACTCTGCATATAAGTTAAATAAGCAGGTGACAATATTTTGCCTTGACATAGAAGAAGCCTTGACGTACTTCTTTCCCAATATTGAACCAGTCAATTTCATGTCTGGTTCTAACTGTTGCTTCTTGACCTGCATACAGGTTTCTCAAGAGACAGGTAAGGTGGTCTGGTACTCCCATCTCCAAAGAATGTTCCACAGTTTGTAGTGATCCACATAGCTGAAGGCTTTAGTGTAGTCCATGACGCAAAAGGAGATGTTTTTCTGGAACTCCCTTGCTTTCTCCATGATCAGTGAATATTGGCAATTTGATCTCTGGTTCTTCTGTCTCTTCAAAATCCAGCTTGTAGACCTGAAAGCTGTTGGTTCAAATACTGCTGAAGCCTAGTTTGAAGGATTTTGAGCGTGGTTTTGCTGGCATGTGAGATGACCACAATTTAACATTAATCACCCCTTTAAAGGCCTTATCTCCAAATATAGTCACACAGGCAGTTAGGGCTTCAACGTAAAAATCTGGGTGGGGGTGTGGATATAATTCAGTCCATAACAGGGCTGCAATCCACTTCTCAATTTTTGCAGAGAAAATAGCCTGGAAGGAAAACAGGCAAGAACGGAAGAGGGAAGAAGTAGAGAAGGGGAAAAGTGAGAACAGGGAAAGCTCAGTGAGAAGTGACTTGAAACCCCTTTCTTGACGGCCTCAGGTATACCTTCCAACTTGGAGCTGGGAAGGGAGGCTGCCCTGCTGAACAGGCTCACCCAAAGCACAGAGGGTTTGGAGCTCAGAGGAAACTAGAGAATCTGCACAGAGAAGCAGCTGTTCCAAGTATCTAGAAGCAAATTCCAAAGGCATGAATGAAAATCCATTTCAGGCAAGCAGCAATGCACTAGCCAGAAGTCAGGCAGAAACGACAGGTTAAAGAATGCCCCAAGAAGCCTCTCCCTAAAACCTCTTTTGCCTGACCAATGCTTCAGAGGCATAGAAAATTTATTCTCAGTTCAATAACAGTGTATTTGTTTTACCACATTAAATTCGTGCTAAGAGACTAAAAGGAGCCTGCAGAGTATAGTCCTATCCCTATTTGCCTTCGTATCCTATCAAATAAGAAAGAACTTGCTGAATCAGGTAATTTCTCTTTGCATTTGCATTGAAGAGCTTTATGTTCAGAGAAAGTTAGCATTGTTTTTTATTGTAAGGAGACCTCATTTTTATTGTGCTTCACTTTATTGCACTGTACAGATGCTATGTTTGTTTATAGATCAAAGGTTTGTAGTAATCTTCCATTGAGCAAATCAGTGCCATTTTGCCAGCAACATTTACTCACTTTGTGTCCCTGTCACGATCTGGTAGTTCTCATGATTTTTCGTATTTGTTATGATTGATTTTTTTTTTTTTTTGGCCGAGTAGCATGTAGTAATTGTTTCCTGACGGGTATTGAACTCGCCCCTCCTGCATCAGAAGCACAGAGTCCCAACCACTGGACTGCCAGGCCACTCCCAATCAGTGATCTTTGATGTTACTACTGTAATTGCTTTTGGGCTGCCATGAGCCATCCCTAAATGAGGTAGTGGACTTAATTGAAAAATGCCATGTGTGTTCTGAGTGTTCCACTGACCATCTCTTCTCCTACTCCTCTCCCTATTCTTGGGTCTCCTTATTCCCTGAGACACAACAGTATCAAAATTAGGCCAATTAATAACCCTGCAATGGCTTCTAAGTGTTCAAGTGAAAGGAAGGGTCACACGTCTCTCAGTTTAAAAAACTAGAAATGATTAAGTTTAGTCAAGAGCTGAGACAGGTCTAAAAACTAGGCCTTTGATATGAAACTGTTGGCCAAAATGAAAGGTGATATTCCAGTGAACACACAAAACAAAACAGCCTTACTGCTGATTTGGAGAAAGTGTTGCTGGTCTGGATAGAAGATCAAAGTAGTCACAACTTCCTTTTAAGCCAAAGCCTAATCCAGAGCAAGACCCTAACTCTCCTCAATTCTCTGAAAGCTGAGAGGTGAGAAAGCTGCGGAAAGAAAATTTGAAAGAGCACAGGTTGATTGGCGAGGTTTAAGGACTGAAGTCATCTTCATAACATAAAAGTGCAAAGTGAAGCAGTAAGTGCTGATGCAGAAGCTGCAGCAAGTTATCCAGAAGACGCAGCTAAAGTGAACAATTAAGATGGCTACACTAAACAACAGCTTTTCAAGATAGACAAACAGCCTTATAGAGGAAGATGATGATACCTAAAACTTTCATAGCTAGAGAGGAAATGTCAGTGCTTGACTCCAAAGCTTCAGTACTTGGCTTCAAGCACCGGAGCTCCCTTTTGTTAGAGGTTAATGTCGCTGGTGACTTGAATTTGAAGCAAGTGCTTATTTACCGTTCCAAAAATCCTAGAGCCTTTAAGAATTCCGCTAAACCTACTCTGCCTCTGTTCTATAAACGGAAGAACAAAAACTGATGACAGCATGTCTGTTGACAACAGTTTACTATTTCAAGCCCACTATTGAGATCTAATGCTAAGGGCATAAAGTGGCTACGCTAAACAACAGATTCTCAAGGTAGACAAAACAGTTGCCTTTCACAATATTACTGCTCGTTAACAGCGCTCCTGGTCGCCCAAAATCTCCAATGGAGATGCACCATAACTTTAATGTTTTTGTGACTGCCATCACACCATCCATCTGAAGTCTGTGGATCAAAGAGTCATTTTCACCAATTGACGTTGGTCATAGCTTTACTTCCAAGGAGCAAGCATCTTTTAATTTCATGGCTGCAGTCACCATCTGCAGTGATTTTGGAGCCCCAAAATATAAAGTCTCTCACTGTTTCCATTGTTTCCCCTTCTATTTGCCATGAAGTGATGGGACCAGAGGCCATGATCTTAGTTTTCTGAATGTTGAGCTTTAAGTCAACTTTTTTACTCTCCTCTTTCACTTTCATCAAGAGACTGTTTAGTTCTTCACTTTCTGACATAAGTGTGGTGTCATCTGCATATCTGAGGTTATTGATATTTCTCCCAGCAATCTTGATTCCAGCTTCTAAGATCAAATTGCCAACATCCGCTGGATCATTGAAAAAGCAAGAGAGTTCCAGAAAAAATATCTATTTCTGCTCTATTGACTATGCCAAATCCTTTGACTGTGTGGATCACAATAAACTGTGGAAAATTCTGAAAGAGATGGGAATACCAGACCACCAGACCTGCCTCTTGAGAAACCTATATGCAGGTCAGGAAGCAACAGTTAGAACTGGACATGGAAAAGCAGACCGGTTCCAAATAGGAAAAGGAGTACGTCAAGGATACTGTTATTCAGCCTTAAAAAAAAAAAAAAAAAAAGGACATTTTGACATATGTTACATCAATGAATCTTGATTCAGTTATGCTAAGTGAAATAAATCAAATACACAAAACAAATACAGATTGATTCTACTTTTATGAGGCACTCAGAAGTATTAAAGATGTTAATGAATTAAAGCCCTTAACTCTTTACATTAAAGCCCTTAATATTATGAATTCTCTTTATCAAGTTACAAAAGTTCAAAGTGCTGACGAAAGAAATCATAGATGATGTAAACAAATTGAGATATATTATGTAAATTAATTGAAAAACTCAACATAATAAAGATGTCAGTCCTCCCAGAAATTGAAACATAGGTCTAGGACAACTCCTATCAAAATCACAAGATTTTTTGCAGATAGACAATATTATTCTAAAGCAATATATATGGAAAAGCAAGGGAACTAAAACAGTTAAAGCAAGTTTTAAAAAGAAATCAAAAGTAGGAGTAGCTCATTTGTTTGATTTCATGACATTATATAACTATAAGAATCAAGCCTCTCTGGTAATATTGAAGAGATAAACATACGGATCAATGGAACAGAATAAAGGAACCAAAACTCGATCCATACAAATATAACCCAACTAATTTTTCACAAAGGTGAAACAATTTAGTGGAGGAGGGCTTTTCAACCAAGTGATGGTGGAGTAATTGGACATCCAAACAGCAAAACAAGAAAGTAGCAAGAAGGAGAATGAGGGAAGGAAGGAAACCTAGTTTCACAAAACTTACACAAAAGCTAATTCAAAATGGGTCACAGTGAAAAGACTAGCAATGTAATTAGAAAATAGGCAAAAGAAATGAAGAGACATTTTGCCAAAGATAATGTACAGGGGGCAAATAAACACATGGAAAGCTGTTGTATATCATGAGCCATTAAGGGAATGAAAATTAAAAGCACAGTGATATATCACTATACAGCTATCAGACTGGCTAATATAATAAACCTGAATCACTGCATTGCTGGTGAGAATGTACAATAGAGCCACTCTGGAAAACTATTGAGAGGTTTCTTAAACAGCTAAAATGCGAATACCATATGACTCAGGGATTGCACTCCTGGACATTGACCCCTAGAAAAAAAAAATTTATGTTCACACAAAAATCTGTTTAGGAATGTTTATCGCCAATTCCAATGCAAAAGTTTCCATGTTAAGTGATCCCATTAGAGTAACATTCTTTTTAAAATTTGTTTTTATTTTTTAAATCTGTATTTATTTATTTGACTACACCGGGGCTTCCCTAGTAGCTCAGCTGGTAAAGCATCTGGCCTGCAAAGCAGGAGACCCGGGGTCAATCCCCGGGTTAGGAAGATCCCTGGAGAAGGAAATGGCAAGCCACTCCATTATTCTTGCCTGGAGAATTCCACGGCAGAGGAGCCTGGAGGGCTACGGTTTTTGGGGTCACAGAGAGTTGGACACGACTGAGTGGCTAGCACGCACACACGCTGGGTCTTCGCTGCCGCACACGTGATCTTCAGTCTTCATCGTGGCATCTTTAGTTACAGCACGCAGGATCTTTAGCTGTGGTGTGTGGGATCTAGCGCCCCAATCAAGGATCGAACCTGGGCCGCCTACACTGAGGGTGTGTAGTCGTAGCCACTGGACCATCTGGGAAGTCGTGTGTGACATCCTTAAAATGGTAAAATTAGAAATGAAGAACAGATTACTCGTGGTTCCCAGGGTTGAAGGAGGGGGGGAGGGAGAAGGGAAGTGGGTGTGGCTATAAAAGGGCAACATGGGGGATCCTCGTGGTTATGGAAATAGCCAGTATCTTGACCAGATCAATATCAAGATATTGTGATATTGTGCTATGTTTGTAGGAGATGTTACCATTGGTGGAAACTGGGTAAAGGGTAAAAGAGATTTCTCTGTATTATATCTTGTAATTGCATGAGAATCTACAATTATCTCAAAATTACAGTTAAATTTTTTTAAAGGTTCTATAACCGCAAGCAAATACAATTGCAAACTTGGGCTGGGTCCTAGACGGAAAACCAAACCAAACGAAGAGCTCTAAAGGGTTATTTGGAGTAGAATTGGGGAGGTTTAAATACAGTTGTATGCTAAACAGTATTTATTGCACAAGTTAAATTTTTGAGTGTGATCGTAGTGTTATGATTATATAGGAGCCTATATAACTCATTGTTACACTGAATTATTTAGTACAATAAATTATTTAGGGATAGCATGTAACAACATCTATACCTAAATCTCAAGTAATCAGTAAATAAGTTTTTTTAACTCTCAAATAATTAAGAGAGAGGGGGAAGGAGGGCAAGAGTAAGCAAGCCAAGCGGCAAAATAAAACATTCCTGAATGATGAACAAACAGACAAGAATGGTGATGAGGAAAACAGCCTCCATAATCAATAGTTATGAAAGTTATGAACTCTGTCCCGTACTAGGAATCTTTCACGCCCTGCTTGCCTAGACAAACATTGCATACTTTTCCATTCCTATAGGTAAGCCCTGTAGACTTTTTATAAACCATTTTACTGATCAGATACTGGAAACTTTTTCAAATGAACATTATCAGTATCTTTAAACAAGGTTTTTCAAGTTGGCCAACTAAGAGCTGCAAAGTTTACCTTCCCCTCCTGTCCAGATGCCCTGGGGTCTCATCTTCCCCAGTGACTTTCGATTGCCCTCTCCTTGAAGTGTTGTGACAGTGATGAATGCAGGCATTGGGTTGTAGTGGTCCCCAAGTCCGAGCAACAGACATTCTCCTCCTTCCATAAGGTAGTCAGATGAGGACCAAGGCCTTGTTTAAAAATTTTAAGTGAGTCATATTTTTTCCTTCACAGTGGTTTCCTCAGGAAAGTAGAACTGAGTTTCAAAAATGCAAGGAGAAATCTTTTTTTACCTTCTGTAATGAATAATTTATCTTGTATGTGTGTCTTAATTTCTTTTCAAAGTTATTGGGATATGTGGTATGTGTTTTGTGTCTCTCTCTGTGTATGTGTTCATTTGTTTTTTTAAAGTAATACTCTACCCTAGAATCCTAGGGAGAATGAGTAAGAGACATACCAAGAACTCAGTGGAACAAAAATTGACAGTCTTTCAGGGAAGTCATTTGAAACAGTCATAAATATCCATGGCCTCTGACCTGCCAATTTCCATGTAAGGAAACCTCGTAAAGTTATAATTTAAAATGTGGACAAAGATTTATCCACAAAAGTTCACTGACACATTATGAAAGCAAATACTATATGAATAATCTGATGTTCCAATTTAGAGGAATAGTTAACTGATTATACATGCAGGCATTTAGATAGGAGACTGTACATTCTTTATTATTATCTTATAATCAATAAAAGTAAGTATTTTAATTACTTTGGAAATGTTTTATATGAGAAATAAAATAAATATAAACTATTTTATGCGCAACAGAAAACTGATGCGTCATTTCCAGTTTCCAATTGTATTCTAATCTCTCATACTTTGTTTCCTCTTTGGAGTCTGTTACTTGGCTCTTTCCCAATTTAGCTTTGAGGAATTTCCTATCAGAAAACAACGCCTCTCTGGTCATGGGTGTAATGATACCTTGTTCATTGATTTCTTTTACTGACCCTTATATCCCTAGTTCACTGGCACAGAAAAACAGAAAAGTGTAAATGATGCTTAATAAATGCCTTGAGAAGAAATTACCACCACCATCCTCAAGAAACCATTTTAGAAAAAAGGATATGTACATGTAGAGTTTTGAAAGATCATTATTAGTTTAACATAATTCTTATATGCTGTATCCCCTACAGAATCTCCTTCAGGAAAGCCTGGAGGATTAGCCATAATTCAGAACATGAATATTACTCTGTTACAAGAAAGTAATCAGTCCCATGTTATTCATCAAAGCCATGTTTTACTTAGGAAATCCAGAAACAAATTCATTTTGGTCTGGCAGAAACTGGGGTGAAAGTATGATATTTTTGGTGGACGAAATGCTGAAAGTTTTATTTGAAACTGAAAATTGTTTTGTCTTAACAATCACAGGCATTAATGACAGCACCACATGAAAAAGAAAAATTATAGACAAAGGTTTTAGAAACTGAGAATGTGTCTTACTGGGTATGATAAAAAATTTAAAGGAGTGACACCATTACCAACACACACACACACACACACACACACACACACACACCCTTTCCATTCCCTTTTATAGTAAAGCAGCTTTCAATTTACTTGATTTTGTCATTGTGATAATCCTCATTAAGGCTGTTTCCAAGCTATAAAAAATTGTATATTCTCCTCCAAAGGAATTTTATTGAGCTGTTTCCAACAAACTACATATGTTCTATGAAAACATTGTTAAAATTGGGACTCACTTTCCCCCTCCCCACCTCCACCTCTGTCTGCCCCATGAAAGACAATTTCACTCACACTCGTATCTGAAAAAATGTTTGCAATGAAAGAGATATAGTTATGGAAAATAATACTGTTGCAGAAAAGACAAATTATGTCAACGTCAGTTGTGGACAATCAGGGAAACGAAACATTTATTTAACTGCCTTTTGGGGAAATTATATTATAAAATCTAATGAGGAACACTGGAAATGTATCTCCTGTTCTTCCCACCAAGTTAGCTCAGACCGCAGTTCTGGACACTTCCTCTTTCGTGTCTCAGATTTTCTCTGCTTTCCACTGCAGCTGTGAGAATTTTCACACCTGGCAAGCAGCAGGAACTCACACATAAGAGGCTTTTGAACTCATAGCCTTCCAAACAGCAATCCTCTGTTTGTTTCAAAATGTAGATAAGCCAAACAACTATACAGTGCCATGATTAGGATTGTTTTAAGGATCCCATGTCCTGAAAGGTTTGACATTGTTGCATTCAAACATCAACACTGCAAAAATCTGACCAAGAGATTCAATATGCAAACATTGGACAGAAGCAGAGTTAAGCAGGAATGTTGTAATGCTAAAGCATAATTTTCAAAAACTTCAACATGACTGCCACAGAAATCAAGAATGAACATACTGTAAGATTTTATTCAACCCATTAATTATTGAGAGAAGTAGTAAGATGATAAAGCTGGTCCAAAGGAAAGTTGGAGAAACAGAGATTTTATAGTCAGTCAAAGGAAAGCGGAAATGGATTTACCAGTTTAACAGATACAAACTGGTTAATAGCCTACAGTGCGCTAATCTCTGGGAGTATTTTTTTTTTTTTTTGCTAGACAAATCTATGAGTTAATGTTCAACTTCAGTGTCTCATCTCTAATCAAATAGTAAATAGCAAAGTCAAACAGGTGAATTCTCAGACACAGGTGTGTGTTGTGTGTTTAGTCGCTCAGTCGTGTCCATTCTTTGCGACCCCATGGACTGTAGCCCGCCAGGCTCCTCTGTCCATGGGGTTTCTTCAGGCAAGGGTACTGGAGTGGGTTGCCATGCCCTCCTCCAGGGCAGACACAGATAGAGATATGTAATAGTTATTAGGTGAGCATGTTAAACAATGACACGGTTACCTTCTTACTGTGTTTCAAGTTTTGGATGATCCTTCTTAATAATAATGCCTTCAAAAGAGTTTAGAAGAGAATGTACCAAGAGAAATCATAATGTATTATTTACCTTGGTAAAATATTCTGACTCAGCTCTGTCAGCTCAAAAACTGATTTTTTTTTCCACTCAGTGTGCTCACAGGAAACTGTAAGTCAGCTCACAGGAAAAACAAATCTACAAATCAAACAAAAACAATCTGTTTACATTAAAAACATAACTCTTATATCCTATGGCTGGTACATTCTTTCCTCTAAGGAAAGCAGTTAAATGGGTCAACTTATCAGCTCAATGGGGCCTCCCTGGTAGCTCAGCTGGTAAAGAATATGCCTGCAATGTAGGAGAGCCGGATTTGATCCCTGGGTGGGGAAGATCCAGTGGAGGAGGGCATGGCGACCCACTCCAGTATTCTTGCCTGGAGAATCCCCACGGACAGAGGAGCAGCTAAGCGTATAGCACAGCATCATCTCAATATTGCTTGATGAGCTGTAGTGAAACCAACTAAGAAAATCAGGCTGCAAAGCAGTAAAAATGCCCCCTGCCTCCTCATTTTTCCAAATGAAGGTGGGGGGGGGAGGACATCTCCTTTCTTCAAGAGCAGAAAAAATGAGTATGGCCACAAAATGTCCTGATTCTTGACTGGTATTTGGGAAGAGGGAAGCACAGTGAAGAGAAAGTCACTTAGTTGTATCCAACTCTTTGAGACCCCATGAACTGTAAGTCCATGGAATTCTCCAGGCCAGAAAACTGAAGAGGGTGACCTGTCCCTTCTCCAGGGGATCTTCCCGACCCAGGAATTGAACTGAGGTCTCCTGCATGGCAGGTGGATTCTTTACCAACTGAACTATGAGGGAAGACTAGAGAAGGAAGGCAAGTACTTTTACTTCTTGCTAGTGGACAGGTTTTACCAAAGAAAACTCATTGTCAAGGACAGTATTGGGAACTTCGATAGATTTGAAGGCAGTTTCCAAAACTAAGCTTCCGCCTCCTGGCTCAGAGTCCTGCTCTCAGTCTGAATAGTGAAATGAGCCAAGGGCATAGTCACAAAGCCTGTTATTGTTTGCAGTCTCCCCAGGAGCCTCCCCATACAACCCATGTGTCCACACACCCCACTCCCTTTACTACCCACCCCCTTCATTCTTCACCATGCATGTCCTCCTCCCTCTGCAGACTGTCCCTTATTTCGGTGGCGTGGGGTGGGAGGAGAGGGAGAAACAGTGGAGGCTACCCTGAGACTTACTGTGCTTGGAGTGTACCCTAGGACCAGAGCTCTGTACGGGGTAACCTCCCTCCTGCACCCCTCTGGCTTCCTTTAGCCAGTATTGTGCTTTGTGCGCTCAGCTGTGTCCGACTTTTTACAACCCATGGACTGTAGTCCACCAGGCTCCTCTGTCCATGGATTCTCCAGGCAAGAATACTGGAGTAGGTTGCTGTTTCCTACTCCAGGGGATCTTCCCAACCAAGGAATCGAACCCACGTCACTTGCATCCCCTACGTTGGCAGGCAGATTCTTTACCACTGCACCACCTGGGAAGCCCAAATCATTCAATAATTGAATTGCTTTTTCAGTTCAGAAGTTAAGGCCATCAAGACATCTCCAAAATCCTGCCTTCAAAAAAGGATAGCTAGGGGGAGATTATAATCCAGGGCTGTTCCTTCCCCAGACAGAATAAACATGGGAAATGCCACACTGAATCTCTTTGACCTTTTTTCTAGGTTTCATCAGACCTAATGCTTCCTCTGATTGACTCAGTCTTTCTTGGTCTGTGATCTTATCCAAGGTTAACATATTTACTTTCTTACTGCTTCTAGTTTGAGAAAGGTTATGATTCTTGAGTGCTTTTGTAAGTTGGTATATTCCATCCTATGGACTTCCCTCGTGGCTCAGACAGTAAAGAATCCGCCTGCAGAGCAGAAGACCTGGGTTCAGTCCCTGTGTCTGGAAGATCCTCTGGAGTAGGAAATGGTAACCCACTCCAGTACTCTTGCCTGGAGAATCCCATGGACAGAGGAACCTGGTGGGCTGCAGTCCAAAGGGCCACAATCAGACATGACCCAGCAACTAATACACACAGGCGCACACACACACGCACACACGTGCAAGCGTGCGCACGCACACGTTCCATTGCCAACTATAGATTGGCATGTGTAAAATTTTTTATGAAAAGTTCAAATAATTGCAAAAGATAACAATTCTGCCATACTGTTTATCTAGTACCCCACTCATGTTACTAGAGAAAAGTGTGAGCGTCAACAAAGGCCCTATACAGCTAAACATAAATAAATAAATAAAACTTTTTAAAAAATCTAACAATATGCATCATGAAAATGATCTCATTTTTTAATTTTACCTTTAAAATAGACATAGAGATCATAGATGGGTAGACTGACAAACGAATGGAAAAAGAGAGAAATGATAGAGCGCTGAGTCTTATTTTGAATTTGTTATCTACATAAAGTAAGATGGAATCACTTAGAAAATTTCTTTCTGGATCTGTCCTTTTTCACCAAGAAATTCTCCCTTAGCAGCTTTGAATTCTTTAATTGGTTCCTTCGGTATCTTGGAGACTACCTGGTGTAGGAAGTTGCATTCTGTTGTTTTCAGAGCATCCCATTGGTTGCAACTCGGTGCACTCTGTTCATGTGGAAGGAGATCACACAAGGGCCTAAATATCATCTTCAAGGCTGCTTGCCATACATGCATGATGGTTGTTCAATATATATGTTTTGAAGTAAATAATTGTGTTCTACCTTTATAATTTAAGACTTAGAGACCCATCTTATCTCTAAATAACACTTAGAGACCCTCCCACCCCCATACTGGACAGCCTACAAGGTGAATCATTTCAATTTTCAAATAGAAAGTGAAAACCAGCAACCCAGAAATGATATAGTCATGATATTTTTGCTCACTTCGAATACTTACTTATACAGGACACTGGAAAATATATTAGATTAGTAGCATTTCAGGAAACTTAGGTAGTGTGGTTGCTGGCGTATCAGGTAACCCTATTAATCAGAATTTTCAGATCCTTCCACTTGTATAGAGCTTCCAATTGTAGAAAACATTTTCACATAAATGATCTCATTTGCACTCCTAAAAGCTCTGAGAAGACAGAACAGATTTTATTCCAACTTTACATATAAGGATATTTGACTAGGTCCCAATTTTTTTTTTAACTTTTTTGGTCACATTTTGTGCATTGCAGGATCTTAGTTCCCCGACCAGAGATCAAACCCTTGCTCCCTGCATTGGGAGCTCTGAGTTTTAACCACATGTGTGCGTGTGTGTGTGCACGCACGCATTCAGTCATGTCTGATTCTTTGTGACTCCATGGACTGGAGCCCACCAGGCTCCTCTGTCCAGGGAGTTTTCCAAGCAATAATACTGGAGTGTGTTGCTACTTCCTACTCCAGGGGATCTTCCTGACCCAGGGATCAAACCCACATCTCTTGCATCTCCTGCATTGGCAGCAGGATTCTTTACCACTGGGCCACTGGGGTAGGTCCCAATTTTAATAAGCATAACCAGGAGTAAAACCTTGTTTTCTGAGATTCCTATTCCAGGAAGGGTATGAACGATCAGAAAAGACTTTGAGGAGGAACTTGCATAGGATAGGCAGGTTTTGCTACAGAAAACACAACCCCAACATCTCAATGGCTCAAAGCAACAGAGATTTGTCACATAAGTCTAACGCAGGTGGGTTGACTTTTCAGGGCAAATGCCCTCCATACCGCACGTTAGTGATCCACCCTTTTAAAGCTGCCCCATGGTTACCAGGTGGGGAAGAGGGTCTTTCAGTGGAAGTCAAATGCTTTGGTTTTACAATAACATTTGCTGCCTCCTCCCGCCACCATGCCTGTGGGCCAGAACTAGTCATAACATGCTATCTGACTGCAAGGTGTCGGTGTGCAGGTTGGAAAAGAATTTCCAGACAGGCGACATAACGAAAGGAGAGTAAAATGTATTAGAATGGGGGAAGAGGGCGGGTTGCTGCCAGTACAGCAGGCCAGCTTCCTGATAATCAGGGAGAGCTGACCCCTCATGTGGGCGTTTAGTCTGCTTTTATAGCTGGAGAACCAAGGAGCAGGGTAGGGGTCTTGCAAACCATTTGCTGATTGGATAAGGTATGTGTGCATTCCCTATATAGGGGTGAATGAAGAGTAAGACGTACCTTTCCTTGTATGGGACAAGAAGGGGACAGGCCATGTTACACAGGAGGGCTCAAAAATTCTGCAATGGTTATAGCATGGCGGGAAGGGCCATAAGGGTCTGGGTTTTTTCCTGTTCCTACACTTCAAGACCTTTCTTGCTCATCTTGTTTTTTTTTTTAATATTTATCATTTTTTAAAATTGTGGCTGCATCAGGTCTTGGGCTTCCCAGGTGGCCCAGTGGTCAAGAATCCACCTGCCAAGCAGGAGATGCAATTTTGATCCCTGGGTCGGGAAGATCCCCTTCCTGAAGAGGAAATGGCAACCTACTCCAGTATGCTTGCCTGGAAAATCCCAGGGAAAGAAGAGTCTGTTGGGCTGCAGTCCATAGGGTTGCAAAGAAGTCAGACATGACTTAGTGACTGAGCATGCCCACATCAGATCGTAGTTGTGGCACACAGAAGCTCAGTTGATGCTTGTGGACCTCTCTATAGTTGTGGCATGGGGCTTGGTTGCTCCAAGGCCTGTGGGCTCTTAGTTCCCTGACCAGGGATCGAATGTGTCCCTTGCTTTGCAAGGCAGATTCTTAACCACGGGACAACCAAAGAAGTCCCCTCATCTTGTTCTTTTGTCCTCAGGGCACCATATAAGGGGACAGGGAAGTATAAGTTTCCTGTGTCCCAAGGGCATGGGTGAGCACCCACACTCTCCACCATGAATAAATATCGAAGAATAAATAGCGTTTGTAGAAGTAGGAGGAGGCCCCTTAAGGACCTGAAAACGGTGAAATACACACACAACATCGGACCTTTTTGAAAGCCCAATGCTGGGTTTTCTCACGTACATTTTTATTAGTTGATTCTGACAATGGCCTGGAGGGTGAATATTGTTCCTTGTTTTATGGTTTAGGAAACTGAAGTTTATAGATGTGAGAAATGGAATATTTCCTGCCATATCATTAAACAAGGATGTCACAATCATCAGCAATTGCAGCCCTCCAGTGTGGGATGGTGAACCCTGAGGGAGCTCAGGAAGGAGAATACCTGCTATCTAGATGTTGGGAAAGACTGAAGGCAGGAGGAGAAGGGGATGACAGAGGATGATATGGCTGGATGGCATCACAGACTCGATGGACATGAGTTTGAGTAGGCTCCGGGAGTTGGTGATGGCCAGGGGAAGCTTGGCGTGCTGCAGGCCATGGGGTTGCAAACAGTTGGACATGACTGAGCTGAGCGACTGAACTGAGCTGAGCGACTGAACTGAACTGAGCAGCCATCTGACTGTAGCCACTCCCCATGGTGAACCCTGAGGCAAAGAAGCTCAGGAAGTGAAAACAAAGGATACTGGCCACAGATTTAACTAAGGTCTTTATCAAAGGAACAAATCTGGTGGAGGTGATGGAATTCCAGTTGGGCTATTTCAAATCCTAAAGGATGATGCTGTGAAAGTGTTGCTGTCAATATGCCAGCAAATTTGGGAAACTCAGCAGTGGCCACAGGACTGGAAAAGGTCCGTTTTCATTCCAGTGCCAAAGAAAGGCAATGCCAAAGAATGCTCAAACTACCACACAATTGCACTTATCTCACATGCTAGCAAAGTAATGCTCAAAATTCTCCAAGTCAGGATTCAACAGTATGTGAACTGTGAACTTCCTGATGTTCAAGCTGGATTTAGAAAAGGCAGAGGAACCAGAGATCAAATTGCCAGCATCTGCTGGATCATGGAAAAAACAAGAGTTCCAGAAAAACATCTACTTCTGTTTTATTGACTACGTCAAAGCCTTTGACTGTGTGGATCACAACAAACTGGAAAATTCTGAAAGAGATGGGAATACCAGACCATCTGACCTGCCTCCGGCAAAACCTGTATGCAGGTCAAGAAGCAACAGTTAGAACTGGACATGGAACAACAGACTAGTTCCAAATTGGGAAAGGAGTATGTCAAGGCTGTATATGGTCACCCTGCTTATTTAACTTGTATGCAGAGTACATCACGTTAAATGCTGGGCTGGATGAAGCACAAGCTGGAATCAAGATTGCTGGGAGAAATATCAATAACCTCAGATACGCAGACGACACCATCTTTACGGCAGAAAGTGAAGAAGAACTAAAGAGCCTCTTGTTGAAAGTGAAAGAGGAGAGTGAAAAAGTTGACTTAAAGCTCAACATTCAGAAAACTAAGATCATGGTATCTGGTCCCATCACTTCATGGCAAATAGAAGGGGAAACTATGGAAATAGTGAGAGACTTTAATTTTGGGGGCTGCAAAATCATTTCAGATGGTGACTGCAGTCATGAAATTAAAAAAGGCTTACTCCTTGGAAGAAAAGTTATGACCAACCTAGATAGCATATTAAAAAGCAGAGTCATCACTTTGCTAACAAAGGTCCATCTAGTCAAAGCTATGGTTTTTCCAGTAGTCATATATGGATGTGAGAGTTGGACTATAAAGAAGGCTGAACGCTGAAGAATTGATGCTTTTGAACTGTGGTGTTGGAGAAGACTCTTGAGAGTTCCTTGGACAGCAAGGAGATCCAACCAGTCAATCCTTAAGGAAATCAGTACTGAATATTCGTTGGAAAGACTGATGCTGAAGCCGAAACTCCAATACTCTGACCACCTGATGTGAAGAACTGATTCATTTGAAAAGACCCTGATTCTGGGAAAGATTAAAGGCAGAAGGTGAAGGGGATGACAGAGGATGAGATGGTTGGATGGCATCACCGACTTGATAGACATGAGTTTGAGTGAGCTCCAGGACAGGGAAGCCTGGCATGCTGCAGTCCATGGGTTTGAAAAGAGCTGGACATGACTGAGCGACTGAACTGAACTGAACTGAACTGATATCAAAGGAATGATTTCAATGAGCCCAGACTCTTGCATTTTCCCATACCTAGAAAAGCGCTAAATTCCTAAACTTGGGATATCTGGTTTTAATCAACAATAATCTTTTGATGTTTGGACTATCTATTCTTTACTGAAAAACTTCTAGATAACCTGGCTCCTTCCCTCACCTCCTTGGAGCAGTTCTCTCAGAGTCACTTGAGGTGCTGACTCCCAGGCTTGAAGTCCTAAAAATCCCCACTGAGTAAAACATAACTCTCAAATTTTAGGTTGTGAATATATTTTAAGTTGACAGAAACTACAAAACTTGCCCGAGTTCATATTAGTAAGTGGAAGAAAGTCTAACTCTCTTGATCTTGCTTTTCTCCATCTATCAGCTTCACATAATGATCTCTTCACCATTCCACACAGTTCAGTTCAGTTCAGTTCAGTTCAGTCGCTCAGTCGTGTCCGACTCTTTGCAACCCCATGAATCGCAACACGCCAGGCCTCCCTGTCCATCACCAACTCCCGGAGTTCACTCAGACTCGTGTCCATTGAGTCAGTGATGCCATCCAGCCATCTCATCCTCTGTTGTCCCCTTCTCCTCCTGCCCCCAATCCCTCCCAGCATCAGAGTCTTTTCCAATGAGTCAACTCTTCACATGAGGTGGCCAAAGTACTGGAGTTTCAGCTTTAGCATCATTCCCTCCAAAGAAATCCCAGGGTTGATCTCCTTCAGAATGGACTGGTTGGATCTCCTTGCAGTCCAAGGGACTCTCAAGAGTCTTCTCCAGCACCACAGTTCAAAAGCGTCAATTCTTCGGTGCTCGGCCTTCTTCACAGTCCAACTCTCACAATCCATACATGACTACTGGAAAAACCATAGCCTTGACTAGACGGACCTTTGTTGGCAAAGTAATGTCTCTGCTTTTGAATATACTATCTAGGTCGGTCATAACGTTTCTTCCAAGGAGTAAGCGTCTTTTAATTTCATGGCTGCAATCACCATCTGCAGTGATTTTGGAGCCCCAAAACATAAAATCTGACACTGTTTCCACTGTTTCCCCATCTATTTCCCATGGAGTGATGGGACCGGATGCCATGATCTTTGTTTTCTGAATGTTGAGCTTTAAGCCAACATATTTGCTCTCCTCTTTCACTTTCATCAAGAGGCTTTTTAGTTCCTCTTCACTTTCTGCCATAAGGGTGGTGTCATCTGCATATCTGAGGTTATTGATATTTCTCCCGGCAATCTTGATTGCAGCTTGTGTTCCTTCCAGTCCAGCATTTCTCATGATGTACTCTGCATAGAAGTTAAATAAGCAGGGTAACAATATACAGCCTTGACGTACTCCTTTTCCTATTTGGAACCAGTCTGTTGTTCCATGTCCAGGTCTAACTGTTGCTTCCTGACCTGCATACAGATTTTTCAAGAGGCAGGTCAGGCGGTCTGGTATTCCCATCTCTTTCAGAATTTTCCACAGTTTATTGTGATCCACACAGTCAAAGGCTTTGGCATAGTCAATAAAGCAGAAATAGATGTTTTTTCTGGAACTCTGTTGCTTTTTCCATGATCCAGTGGATGCTGGCAATTTGATCTCTGGTTCCTCTGCCTTTTCTAAAATCAGCTTGAACATCAGAAAGTTCACAGTTCACGTATTGCTGAAACCTAGCTTGGAGAATTTTGAGCACTACTTTACTAATGTGTGAGATGAGTACAATTGTGTGGTAGTTTGAGCATTCTTTGGCATTGATTTCTTTGGGATTGGCATGAAAACGGACCTTTTCCAGTCCTGTGGCCACTTCTGAGTTTTCCAAATTTGCTGGCATATTGAGTGCAGCACTTTCACAGCATCATCTTTCAGGATTTGAAATAGCTCAACTGGAATTCCATCACCTCCACTAGTTTTGTTCGTAGTGATGCTTTCTAAGGCCCACTTGACTTCACATGCCAAGATGTATGGTTCTAGACGAGTGATCACACCATCGTGATTATCTGGGTTGTGAAGATCCTTTTTGTACAGTTCTTCTGTGTATTCTTGCCATCTCTTCTTAATATCTTCTGCTTCTGTTAGGTCCATACCATTTCTGTCCTTTATCGAGCCCATCTTTGCATGAAATTTTCCCTTGATATCTCTAATTTTCTTGAAGAGATCTCTAGTCTTTCCCATTCTGTTTTTTTCCTCTCTTTCTTTGCATTGATCGCTGAAGAAGACTTCCTTATCTCTTTTTGCTATTCTTTGGAATTCTGCCTTCAGATGCTTATATCTTTCCTTTTCTCCTTTGCTTTTTGCTTCTCTTCTTTTCACAGCTATTTGTAAGGCTTCCCCAGACAGCCATTTTGCTTTTTTGCATTTCTTTTCCATGGGGATGGTCTTGATCCCTGTCTCCTGTACAATGTCATGAACCTCATTCCATAGTTCATCAGGCACTCTATCTATCAGATGTAGGCCCTTAAATCTATTTCTCACTTCCACTGCATAATCATAAGGGATTTGATTTAGGTCATACCTGAATGGTCTAGTGGTTTTCCCTGCTTTCTTCAATTTAAGTCTGAATTTGGTAATAAGGAATTCATGATCTGAGCCACAGTCAGCTCCTGGTCTTGTTTTTGTTGACTGTATAGAGCTTCTCCATCTTTTGCTGCAGAGAATATAATCAATTTGATTTCAGTGTTGACCATCTGGTGATGTCCATGTGTAGAGTTGTTGGAAGAGGGTGTTTGCTATGACCAGTGCATTATCTTGGCAAAACTCTATTAGTCTTTGCCCTGCTTCATTCCGTATTCCAAGGCCAAATTTGCCTGTTACTCCAGGTGCTTCTTGACTTCCTACTTTTGCATTCCAGTCCCCTATAATGAAAAGGACATCTTTTTTGGGTGTTAGTTCTAAAAGATCTTATAGGTCTTCACAGAACCGTTCAACTTCAGCTTCTTCAGCGTTACTGGTTGGGGTATAGACTTGGATTACTGTGATATTGAATGGTTTGCCTTGGAAACGAACAGAGATCATTCTGTCATTTTTTAGATTGAATCCAAGTACTGCATTTCAGACTGTTCTGTTGACCATGATGGCTACTCCATTTCTTCTGAGGGATTCCTGTCCGCAGTAGTAGATAAAATGGTCATCTGAGTTGAATTCACCCATTCCAGTCCATTTTAGTTTGCTGATTCCTAGAATGTCGACGTTCATTCTTGCCATTTCCTGTTTGACCATTTCCAATTTGCCTTGATTCATAGACCTGACATTCCAGGTTCCTATGCAATATTGCTCTTTACAGCATTGGACCTTGCTTCTATCACCAGTCACATCCACAGCTGGGTATTGTTTTTGCTTTGGCTCCACCCCTTCATTCTTTCTGGAGTTATTTCTCCATTGACCTCCAGTAGCATATTGGGCACCTACTGACCTGGGGAGTTCCTCTTTCAGTATCCTATCATTTTGCCTTTTCATACTATTCATGGGGTTCTCAAGGCAAGAATACGGAAGTGGCTTGCCATTCCCTTCTCCAGTGGACCACATTCTGTCAGACCTCTCCACCATGACCCGCCCGTCTTGGGTTGCCCCCTGGGCATGGCTTAGTTTCATTGAGTTAGACAAGGCTGTGGTCCTAGTGTGATTAGATTGACTAGATTTCTGTGAGTATGGTTTCAGTGTGTCTGCCCTCTGATGCCCTCTTGCAACACCTACCATCTTACTTGGGTTTCTCTTACCTTGGATGAGAGGTATCTCCTCCTGCCGCCCTTCCTGACCTTCAGCATGGGATGGGTCCTCTAGGCCCTCCTGTGCCCGGGGAAGCCACCACAGGATTTGTTTATGGAGCTTAGGGAATCACTGGGGAGTGATACAGGAGAGCTGGCAATGCTACTGGCACTGATTTCTTTAGCAAGCTGGGTGGTGAGCAGATAAATGTGTGTCTAATTTCTTTTACATCTTAAATATTTCAAAATACTTTTTTAAAAAAGAGAAGGGGGCAGATAGAATTGAAAACTTGTGACAGTTTCTTATTTTAAAGACATAATATTTTTTTAAATAGATCAGCAATGAGAAAGCAGGAAATACATTATTGTTAACATTTATTGAGCACATACTACATCCTGCTGCTGCTGCTAAGTCACTTCAGTCGTGTCCAACTCTGTGCGACTCCATAGACGGCAGCCCACCAGGCTCCCCCGTCCCTGGGAATTCTCCAGGCAAGAACACTGGAGTGGGTTGCCATTTCCTTCTCCAATGCAGGAAAGTGAAAAGTGAAAGTGAAGTCGCTCAGTCATATCCGACTCTTAGCGACCCCATGGACTGCAGCCTACCAGGCTCCTCCATCCATGGGATTTTCCAGGCAAGAGTACTGGAGTGGGGTGCCATTGCCTTCTCTGATATCTAGGATACTACATCCTAGATCATTCTAAAAAATTTATTTCTATGTACTAACTTATCTCACTCCAACACGCTACCAATGAGGTAGATATTATCATTATCCTTATGTTAATATGAAATCAAAAACTAAAGAAAGATTCAATACATTATTTAAAGTTAAGTAATATAAAGCAGAAAAACTAGATTGGAATGAAGCACTGGTTTCAGGATGTGTACACATAAAATCCATCACCTGGCAATACCTCCGCTAAAAATGTGAAGACAGTCAGGTTTTTGCTGTGGGTCAAAATCTTTCAGGCATCTCCTGCTTGTTACATTCCTTAGAGGTCTGCATGTAGTTCTGCGGGGAATTCAAAATAGCTTTCTTGTGACACTGATAGAAAAAGAGATGATGTGCTTGGCAGAAGTTTCAAAAAAATATTTAAATATACGGGTTTGACTCCCTTGGACTGGTTGAAGGGGAAGGTAATAAGAGGGTTCTACTTTCGATGAAAACTTCCTTGGCAAGTCCGGTGGAGTCAGGGAAGGATTTAAGAATTCTCGAAGGTCGAGTGATTTCCTTGAGTTGGCATATCTCTCCTGCTTGGATAGGTAATTAAACTATAAGAACATTGTGGAATTACTGCTACTGCTGCTATACACACACACCAGTACACACACACACCACTTCAGGAACACACACCCCAGTTCACAGACACACACACACACTCAGCACACACACACACTCAGCGCACACACACCAGTTCAGGAACACACACACCCAGTTCTCACACACACACCCCAGTTCACACACACACACACACACACACACACACACACACAGTTCAGGACTGCGGTGTAAAGAACCCGGGTGGGATTCCCACCACGGAGGGACAGAAGCACAGCCGGAGAGCGCTGGACAGGCCGCCTCGCGCATGCGCCACAGCGCCCTCGCGTGGAGGACCGCCGCCAGGGGACGCCCCCGCGCGGCTCGGCCCCTCTGTCTCCTCCCCGCCCGCTCCCCGCCCCTCGCTCCCCCTGCGAGCAGAGAAGGCGGAAGTAGGGGTGTCCACCTCTGGGGCTCGGGCTCCGGCCGCCCAGGGGAGGTAGCAGTGGCAGCCTTCAAGTTAGGAGACTGGCTTTCCGGCCACTTCGGCGCGGAGCGCGGCGCCTTCCTCTCCTGGCGCCGTGGTCGAGCGGAGTCGTGCCGCCGGGTGGAGTCGGCGGCCCAGCGAACCCGAACGGTGAGTCTTCTGACGGCTCTTGGAGGTCGCGGCCTCGCTCCCCACGAGCTGGGACGTCTCCTTCTCTCCTCTCGCTTCCCACGGGTTGGGGTCGCTGCCCCTGTCCCCTGGCTTCTGACGGGGTGGGATTGCCGCCCCTGTCCCCTCGCTTCCCAAGGGCTGGGGACGCCGCCTCCTCTCCCCTGGGCTCCTACAGGTTGGGGACCCCGCCCCCTGTCCCCTCTGCTCCGCCGGCCTGCGGGCACCTCCTCTCCGAGTCACTCCGTCCCCCAGCGGGAGTCGCGCGCCAGCTTCCTCCGCCCGACCTGCCCCACTCGGCGCATTCCCTTCCCAGAAGAGGAAATCGTCTCCTGGATTTTCCCGTCGCTCGGATGTTGACCAGCTTAAAAAAAAAAAATCCCTCTTAAGTCCGTAGCGACTCCCTCTGTCACTGTCATGGGAAAGCTATTTCGAGGCTCCGTGTTGAACTCGGTAGACTTCCCAGGCAGCAAGCTTTTTTTTTTTTTTTATTCAGCTGACACGAATGTTTCCTCCCCCGCGCCTGCACTTGGGAGTTCTAGCGATTGTTCCTGACGCTGGGTTGATAAAGCTGTTCCTAGTATTTGGCTTCAGGGGAACTCCAGCTGAGAGTTAGGACTGTCTTGAGTGAACAGAAAGTACCTACAAGTTTTAGCGGCTTGAACCTGTAATATCTGCGTGTTTTCTCTGGTTTCTCGGGAGAGTAATTTACTAAATGCCTTGCTGTACACAGGCATAGAAACAAGAAAAACTTTCTGAGTGTTGGCCTTGAGAATCTGGCCACAGGCGTTTTATCCATCCACTTGTGATTGCTAGGGAAGGGAGAAGGGGCTTTTCTGATCTTAAGGCGGGGGATGGGGTGAGGACGTTGTGGCCCCTTTCATGACTCAAGGAAGGACTGTGTCTCCGGCACTTGGCACTTGCTGCCAATGTGAAAATCAGAGTTTGAACCTGCACGCGCTGCATACAGCAGTGTTTCAGAATGGTAACTTGAGGGCTTTTCTGTGACAGATTTGAATACCTGATAAAATTGTGGCCTCTTAGATTTTGAAAGAAGCTGTTCAAATCTTTGCCTCTTGGAGAACAAATAGTGCCTAGAAAGGGGAATGCCCCTCAAATGTGTGTTCCAGAATAAGGCATAGCAGTTGACTCTTTGGGCCAGCACTTCTTGGCCATTGCAACACTTTTGCAGGTCTTCGCAATTTTAGGAATATATTTTAAAGACCTGGTAATAGTTCTTGTTTCTAAAGCTAATAGCAAATTAGAGGTGATTTCTCAGTGTTTTGTATTAACACAGTTTTACTTTATGTGACTTACATGTTTAGCTATGAACGAATTTCTGTTGACTTAAAATTGACCATTTCAAGATATAACATTGATTTCTTTAGCTTGGTGGGTTTCTCTTCCTAGCATCTGTAGATCTTAGAGAAACAAATTTTTGTGCATCACCCTACTCCCCCTCCCACAAGATGTTTAACAGTATACTCTTTAGACTACTATACACACCCATGCTAATAGGGGAATGTAAGCTATGATTTCTTATAAGGCTATTTTCAATATTCATTTTGCAGTCAAAATAAGTTGGCAGGGGATACATCCTACAATATTTAATTAATGCAGTGCTTACTAGGTTCACAAAAAGGGAATTATTCATGAAACTCTTAACCTACTAAGGAACCATGAACTTTGTACTATCTCTTCTATTAATTCATGTAGAAAGCCCCATGAATTCTAAATGTTAGAATAGAAAAGAGGCTGTAAGAAATCTTTATTTGCAAGTAAGAATATCTGTTAACTCTATTTTAGCTTATGAAGAGCCAAGCCTACCTCTGTAGCATCTCATGCAGTGGATACCTGAGGCACCATGTGAGGTTAAAAAAAAAAAATCCTAATAGAACATAATATTTTCTACTTGGTTGCCAGGTCATCTTCCATTCCCTCCTGTAGCTGACTGTAAGCACTATTTTTTTCATTGGTGTTAATTAAAACAGTTACTCCTTGTAGTTAGGAAAACGATTTTCATTTAAGTCATCACAATCCCAAAAAGCAAAGGGAAAAATTGTTTTAACTTGCCAGAAAAAAAGAGTAAACCTAAAAATACTGAACGGCACTCAAAATACTGCCTTAGCTTAATTTTCCCTTTGCAGTATAGTTACATGGGACTATATCCTGTAGACACAGTGACTACCTAAAATTTATTTGAAAGGTGTAAAGCTTCTGTATTCTTAAAAGCTTGAAAAGCAGTGGCAATTAGATTTTTAAGACATGCTCACTTTCATGTCTTAACACTGCATTCCTGCAGTGGAATTCTTTTTAAGGAATTGTGACTGACTGGACAGATTTTCTTAGTAACATATTTGCTATAAAAGGTCTCTTTCAACCTTCCAAGTCTTTTGAACTGGACAGCAAGAGGGCAGTATATAGACTATCCAATAAACTAAATTTTAACTGGGCATTTGGGCAGAGAAAGTAGACTTGGCTCAGTGACTTTTGCTTTTGTCTTCTGGCTGGCACTTTGATATATGCTGTATAACCCAACAAACATTAATTTCTCAAAAGTGATTTTACTTTAAAAAAAATGAATAAAGTTTCAAAAAGTAACTATACCTGGAATTATCAAAGGTATATAAAATGTGTTCTCTCATACTTAATCTACTCTTGGGAGTGGGAATTAGAAAGTCTTTGATATTATGTATCAAAATGTAGCTCATGTTGGATAACCAGCATCATCTATAAGAAATCATAAAAAGTTATATACCTGAGCTGATAACTCTACTTCTAAGAAATTTACCTAAAGTAGTAATTAAACACAAAAGTGTGTGTGTGTGTGTGTGTAGTTGCTAAGTCGTGTCCAACTATTGAGACCCCATGGACTGTAGTCTGCCAGGCTCCTTTGTTCATGGGATTCTCCAGGGAAGAAGACTGGAGTGGGTTGCCATTTCTTTCTCCAACAAAAATTTATATGGGGAAATAAAAACAAAGGATATAAACCCGAGTATAGCATCACAGTGTCATCTGTCCTTAGATTTGGAGGGTGTAACGGGGCCCTTTTACCCCCTCCTGGAGCACAGGTGTAAAGACTAATTCTGTTTGTTTCCATTATCTTGCCTTTCCTTTCTTCTCATCAACTTGTACAGCCTTCCCTAGGAATGTGCATTATGTATAACAAGGCTTCTTGAACTGTTTTTAACTCTTTGAAGATATTATATCAAAACTAAAAATATGAAACAAAACACCAGCCTTTCTTTACTGATTTTTTAGAATTCTATCAACCCAACCTAATAGCACTGGACAGCTCATGTTTCATTAAACAGCTCATGTTTAATAGAAGCTGTTGTCAGCATCTTAGTCTAGTGTCATAAAAATAATTGGGAAGAGTTTTAATGCAGCTTGAGAGACAAAGTTGTCAAAATAGAGACAACTATAGGCTAGTACAAATTGCACGGGCTCTGGGGTCAGGTGATCTCGAGTTCTGATCCTAACCCTGTTTCTTATTAGTTGGTTAATCCTTGGCAAGTTGCTTAGCCTTTCAAAGATTCAGAGTTTTCCCTTTGACAAGTGGGAAGGGGGAACAATGAAATTGTTAAATAAAATAACTCTTATGGAGCTACACAGGGTAACTGATTTTACTTCGAAGCACAGTTCTAAGTGTTTTGCTCATATTAATACACTTAATCAAATTCTGTGGAGAAGGAAATGGCAACCCACTCCAGTGTTCTTGCCTAGAGAATCCCAGGGGCCTGGTGGGCTGCCGTCTCTGGGGTCGCACAGAGTCGGACACGACTGAAGTGACTTAGCAGCAGCAGCAGCAGCAGCAATCAAATTCTGAGGTGGATTCTTTTGTTATCCCCATTTACAGATGAGAAACTGAAGCACAGAAAGGTTATGTCATTTGCCGAGGGCATATACCAAATAATGGAGACGGAAGTTAAACTTGCATCATCCCATTCTAGCACTAAGCTCTTCACCAGTTCATGGTATTGCCTCTCCAGCCAGAATACTGTTTGATCCTTTGTAGGTGCTCATCAGATGGTTCTCGGGATTTCTGAGAAGGAAAATAAAGATCTCTATCATGGTAAAAAGATTGAGGATTACTGTCTTAGTCCACTGTTTGTCATGGAGGCAGACAGGATTTTTATATAGAAATGAGACAGGCTGAGGATACATTGTCTACAACATTGGCCGGAGAGTTACATTCCGTTTTCTAGAACTCTGGTTGATACTTGAACACAGGTTTGAACTGCATGAATCTACCTATAGGTGCATTTTTTCCCAATAAATACTACAGCATTATGTCATCAGAGGTTGGTTGAATTATATACCGACACAGACCATAAAGTTGTGTGTGGATTTTTACCTGCGTGGGGGTCAGCGCCCCTAACCCCCATGTTGTTCAAGGGTTAGCGGTAAATCTGGCACATAAACTGAGAATTTTCCTTCAGTGTAATTATCTACAGGAGGGACCTGGTTAACTAGACTGAATTGCTTTTAGACCTTAACTTGTTAACTTGTAAATTCCAGTAATGGTTTGAATTTGAAGGCATCCTTCCTACCCATGAAAGCCATAGTTTTCCATAGGCAAACAAAACCTCATTTTTTTTTCCAGTCATTAATAATGAAACATAGTCACTTGACTGAGGGCATGGGGACGTACAGATAATATGCTTTTAAATTCTGTTCTTCCTGTGTAATAGAAATTGCCACACTGAACATTTGGAGGTACAGTTGACCCCTTGAACAACACAGGTTTGAACTGCACAGGTCCACTTATATGCTTTTTTTTTTTTTTTTCCGGTACAGGATCTGTGGTTGTTGACTTCAAGAATGTGGAACTCTGAGAACAGAGGGCCAACTTGGATTTTTTATCGTGTGGGAGTTGGCACCCCTTACACCAGGTTGTTCATGGGTCAGCTGTACCCAATAGAATTTTCGGTCTAGAGGAGGAAACTGATATCCAAATGGTTACATCACCCTAAATCACATAGCTAATAGTTTCTCATGCTCCTGTGATCCCTCCTGCAGTGGTCGTCTTTGCACTGCCTGCCGGTCGTACTGTGGCCTTCAGCTCTGAATACTTGAAGGAACTCAGCAGCATAACTAAGTTCATTTCAACTGCTTAATGAACACCTGATAGGTGAAAGAGCTCATGCTAAGTACCGAGGAAACAAAAATTCTTGAAACTCCAGTCGTAGAAAACAGACATTTAAATAGATAATTATGCTAATTATTACAACTGAGGTATTTTTCTTCTGTTAACCTTATATTGCGGCTTTCTACTGGCTCACGAATTTCTTAACTTGTAAAATAGTACATTTATGAGGCAAAGCTAAAAAAAAACTTTGAAAGTTTTCTGTAAATGATATTAACATAGCTAATGTATTAATATAGCCACTAAAAGGTGGCTTGCATAGATAGCTATGATATATACGTGTGTGTGTGAATATATGTTAAGGGATTTTTTTTCCTTGCTGTGTCTGCAGAGCAGTTGATGATCGCGTTACTATGAGTCTGCTACACTGTGAAAACAGCTGCGGATCCAGCCAGTCCGAGAGCGACTGCTGCGCCGCCATGGCCGCCAGCGCCTGTGGGACCGCAGCAAAAGACGACAGTGTGGGCGGGGCGGCCAGCACGGTGACTCTCTCCAGCTCCTTTATGGAAGAGATCCAGGGCTACGACGTGGAATTTGACCCACCCCTGGAAAGCAAGTACGAGTGCCCCATTTGCTTGATGGCTTTGCGGGAAGCAGTGCAGACACCTTGCGGCCACAGGTTCTGCAAAGCCTGCATCATCAAATCAATAAGGTACGTGAGCGTAAAGCATGAATCAAATGCTGTAACAACCAAATGGAACGTTATTACACAGAATAATCTTGCACATTTATAAAAAGCTGCCTCAGGGAAAAGAACAGTGGACAGAAAAGGGAGAAGTTTACATTCTTATTCCAATTCTTACTGTAGCGTGAAAGGTAATTACTATCTCCTTCCCTTTGTGACCCTTAGAAACAATAAGTAGCTCCTTCCACTTAAAGCAGTCATATTACAGTCTGGAGTGTGTCTTGAAGCTTTAAGAAAATAATATAAAAAGTACCTTAAATGATGATGCATCTAGAATATGATTATCTCGATGGTACAAATAATGCTGACTCTGTAAGTAATCATTATTCTCATTTTAGCCGCATTACATTTTTGTCTGCTACCTGAGGCCTATGGACCACTGTAAAATAACCACTTTTTTTAAGGTATTGATTGACGGGACTTCCCTGGTGGCTCAGTGATAAAGAATCCATATGCCAATGCAGGGGGCTTCCTTGGTGGCTCAGCTGGTAAAGACTCTAACTGCAATGCGTGAGACCTGGGTTCGATCCCTGGGTTGGGAAGATCCCTTGGAGAAAGGCTCCCCACTGCACTCTTCTGACCTGGAGAATTCCATGGACTCTACAGTCCATGGGGTCACAAAGAGTGGGCCCTGATTGAGCGACTTTCACTTTCACCTAAGGCGCTGATCGACAGGGCTTCCTCGTTGGCTCAGTGATAGAGTCTGCGTGCCAGTGCAGGAGGTGCAGGAGACTTGAGTTCGATCCCTAAAATGAGTCGGTCCCCTGGAGAAAGGAATGGCGGCCCAGCCCAGTATTGTTGGGACAGAGGAGGCTGGCAGGCCGCAGTCCATGGGGTTGCAGAGTCGGAAGTGGCTTTGTGACAAAACAACACTGATCGATGCCTCTGCCAACATTCAGTGTCTCCTCACTGCCTCCCCGCTGCTGAATCCCCCTCAGCGCTCTCGCAGGCTGCCCTGCTGCTGCCCTTGCCTGCTTCCAGACTGTTCTCGATATAGCAGCCAGAACAAACCTGGTGAGATACGTAAGATGATGTTATCTCTGCTCCAAACATTGCAGCCGGTCATCTGGCAGTACACGCCAAAGCCCTTGTAAGACCTCATATCACGGGTCCGTATATTTCTCTTGTCGTTGTTCAGTCACTAAGTCATGTCTGACCACCTTTCTATTAGACTCCGTTCCCTCCACCTGTTCACTCTTTTCTGTTCTTGAATTTGCCAAGTATGCTCTTGCCTTGTGTGGTTGGCTATAGCTGTTCTCTCTGCATCTTATCAGCTAAGTGCTTAGTCAATGCACTTTACTCCATTATTGCCGCTCAAATCTCACCTTCTTGTAGGTACCCTGGCCTCCCTGTTAATACCACAGCATGTCTTCCCCCTCATCTCCCCATACTCCCCCTTTCTCCCTTAAGTACGTTTTTTCTTCAGCACTTTTCATCTTTAAAAATACAGATAATTTATGTGTTTCTTGTCTGCTTACCCCCCCGAAAGATAAGCTCCTTGAGAGCAGGGATTGAGAACTTTATTTCTTGATATTTCCTAAGTGCTGATACATAGTAGGTGCTCAGTAAGTCATGATTGCTTCAACTGAATGAAAGTATATGGGATTTCCACAAAGGAATAAAATTCATCTAAGAAATACATGTATTTTACTATTATTCAAAAGTAGATGGGAACATTTTTAGGAGTTCTGTACAAGACCAAAAAGTGGAAGAAGTAGAGGAATTTTAGGTTTTTCAGCTAATAAGCATCTACTTACATTGGTGAGATCATTTTTAAGTAGGTTATCTGGCCATTCACTCATCTTGTAAGTTTTTCTTTTGACCTTTAAATAAATTATTTTTTTCTTGTGGCATCCCTTATCTGGTTTGGTGTCGGTAATGCTTGCCTCGTAAAAGGAGTTTGGAAATGTTCTTTCCTCTTCTGTTTTTCTTTGGAAGAGTTTGAAAAGGATTGGTATTCTCCTTTAAATGTTTGATGGCATTCACTAGTGAAACCATCTGCTTCTAGACTTTTGTTTGTTGGAAGGTTTTTGATTACTGATTCACTCTCCTTACTGGTAATCTAGTCTGTTCAGATTTTCTGTTTCTTTATGATTCAGTCTTGGAGGTTGTATGTTTCTTGGAATTTATCCATTTCTTTTAGGTTGTCAAATTTGTCGCCATGTACTTGTTCACATGAGTCTCTTTGCATCTGTGGTATCAGTTGTAATGTCTCCTCCTTCATTCTGATTTTATTTATTTCAACCCTCTTTTTTCTCTTGTGAGTCTAGCTAGACTTTTCTATAAAATTTGAATTTGTGGTAACCTCATCCATACTTGGGAATTGGCTTAATTTAAATTAAAAGGGAGCATGTGTCTCACTTCAGTTTTGGAGAAAAATTTGTTAACCAGTGGTGAATTGCCAGTGTCTCTTTAGGGTTGGTTTTCTTACCCTCCACACTATCAGCAGTTTGAGCTAGGTGGTTCTTAGTTGTGGAAGAATGTCCTGGGTGTTATAGGATGCTTAACTGCATCCTTGACCTCTGCTCACTGGGTGGTGAAAATAGGCCCACTTCTGCAGTTGTGAGACCCAGAGCATCTCCAGACATTGCCAGATGTCCCCTGGGGCTCAGAGTTGTCCCAACTGAGACCACTGGCTTAGGGTATGCATGAGAGTGTTAAAGGCTTACCTTTTTTTTTTTTTTCTGTTTATAATGATTTCTAATTTATATTATATTTCGATTGAATCAAGAGCACATAATGAATTGTTGCTTTTTCTGTAGGTGAAAGGGTACAGTATTTTACCAAGTGTCACACATGCCCAGGAAGGTAACTAATCTTTAGCGGTTTTTTAATAGCAAGATATTCATGAAAGTAGTGGAACAGTGATCTGAAAAGGAAGTAAAACCCACAAAAGGAAGTTGAGGCCTTTTTTCTTTTTTTCTATCTCCTTCTAAACTAGAAATGACCACTAACTTTGACTTTAATGTTCTTAAGGAATGGCTCAGGAGTTTCTCGTCAGTATAATCATTCAGAGCATCAAAAGACATCTCAATCCAATTCCATATTCTTTTGGAGTGATTGCTTATGCAGTGGATAATTATTTTCAGTTCACTTTGGAAGGTTCTTCTTACTTTCTCTTAAACACCCAATCATCTAGGTTTGGGAAATATATTTCAGTAAATTTGTTTATGTCCCTGCTTCTCAAAAAGATATTTGACAGTGTAATAATAACATCATGCAATCTGAGAGCGGCCCCATAAACAATGACTGTGTCACACCAATTCTAGTTCTGAGACGTTTGACAGCACAGCTTATTTTCAGCACCTTTACCTGCCACGGGAACCACCACTGTTGCTTTACACATAGGAAGTGCACAACCAGTGTCTGAGTGATGGGTGCTCTGTAGCCTCCCTGACCTGCCATGGTTTGTGAGTGAAGATTGAAACATCACAAAAAGTGAAAGGGGAATGACAGACACCCAAGCTTCTTGGGGATAGTTTTTCCCATCATTGGACAGAATAAACCATGGGGAAGCAGGAGATAGAGGTCCTTTTAACTCCCAACTGCATTGTACCCATGACACAAAGATACAAGAAACTGGTGTTGTCCATGAGCCAGTGTTGAAGACTTTCAGAGTAAACCTTAAAAATGTGGCCTCATGGGGTTACTGCTAATGGGTTTAATTTTTACTTATGACTAATAACTGTAGACATTTTATTAGTGTATTCTGAGCAGCATATATTTAGTTGCATCTCCCTAGTATGTTAAATGGCTGCTGTCAGAACACAGACAAGACTGGTTCATAAACTGTCCATAAAAGGACAGTTTATTTTGGTGATATTATGCAATATAATGCATTTATTTTCCATAGGAAATAATATATGAAGAATTTATATATGATGTATTATTGTTTTGTATTTTCTAAGGTGAATGTTTGTTTTAAATCTACTGAATAATGTATTTGTTTCTTTTAGGGATGCAGGTCACAAATGTCCAGTTGACAATGAAATACTTCTGGAAAATCAACTATTTCCTGACAATTTTGCAAAACGAGAGATTCTTTCTCTGATGGTGAAATGTCCAAATGAAGGTTGTTTGCACAAGATGGAACTGAGGCATCTTGAGGTATTAAAGTTATTTTTTAGCCATGTGCATTTATGCAAGAAGTTCCTGGAGAACAGGGACTTTGCTTTGTCCATCTGGATATTGCCACTGCTTAGCATATAGTGATTGGCTAGTAAATTCTTACTGAATTAACACCAACCCTTTCATTATTGAGTATAAATATAAGTAGAAGCCAGAAATTTCTTTTTCCATCTACTCTGGCTTTACACCCTGTGATAATAAAAAGTAAATGAGTATTCTTCTAAAAGTCTTTTGGGTGAACTTTATCTGCAATGAAACTGAAGAGCATTTTAAATGTCTCACGTTTTAATCCCATAGCTTCATTTCTCTCATTTTGAAATAAGCACCAAGCCCCACATAGTCATCATCTTAGCTCCCTCATCATACTTTTTTCTCTGGTTTTCTAAATTATTAATTTTATTTTGAAGTAAATGGAGTTCTCCTATAGCTTAAGATGAACTGAAGCCACCAGATAAAAGAATTTGTTTTTAAGTTAATCAATCCGTAGTGTGGTGGTTTCTATGAGAAGTTAAATATTGCTTAAGTTCCATTTGAAATTAAGCATTTAAAATATACATGTAGCTTACCCCCTTAGCTTCTTTTGAAAGAATGGTCTTTTGGACACAGCACTAAATTGACAATGAGAAAATCTGCTTCTTTCCAACCCTCTTCCCTAATTAGATAAATGAACCTGAGAAGTCAAGTCCTTTGTATAAACTTTCAATTCACAACCATTATTTGAAAAAAAATCCATTAAAGCCTTCATATTGTGGTTCTGTGGTATGTACTACACTAAGTTCAGTAGCCAATTCTGTAGAAGAGAACAGTATGTTCTTAGAATATATTTAGGAAATTTCTCAAGGACTGGCAAATACTGCTTATTTATTTTTCTTCATAGGAGCATCAAGCACACTGTGAGTTTGCTCTTATGAGTTGTCCACAATGCCAGCGTCCCTTCCAGAAATGCCACCTTAATTTTCATATTCTCAAGGAGTGTCCAAGGAGACAGGTTCCTTGTGAAAACTGTGCTGTATTAATGGCATTTGAAGATAAAGAGGTATGTACTAAGTTGGATTTGTTGATTCAACTACTGTTTTATTTTTTTAATGTACAGTGGAAGGAGTTAGCAGAGATGAAGATGTTAATCTAGTCCTGAGTCTGTGTTATCAATTGTGAGAAGACTGAGTTTTAAGAAAGTAAGTTAAGTAAACCATTTTAGTAAATGAATGTAGGGTTTATATTTTTGTCTCTTTCTTAGAAAGCATTATTTCTGCTCCTTAACCACTGTAGATACAAGTAACAAAATCTTCTAGGAAAGTATGTGCTGATCTGTTTCCCTATGTGAATTTTAATAACCTGTTTTGGATTAGAGACAAATAGTTGCTGTATAAGAGTCACATTTTTCTCTTTAAAAAAGAGAATGAGTTGTTGAAACTTTGAGGAGATTAAATTAAATCCCACAAAGTATGCTGCTTTGGTGATAATTCATTGAGCTATACACATACAATGAATTCACTTTTCTGTACTTAAGTTATACTTCAATTAAAATGTTTGTTTTTTAAAAGAAACTCCATGGCACCTGCCAGCATCATGATGATAGAACATCTTTTCCATTTATAGACACATTAAGTGATTCTATATAAATACTATCAATGGGAAGGCCAGCACAGAGATCCTAGATCCTGTATCCCCATCCTATGTCCTTTTTACTAAAATAATGTATGTGCAATTTATGTTCTTTTTACTATCAAGATATTTCCTTAGGCTTTATTTCTTGCAGATTCATCTTGGTAATGTCCCTACTTATGAGATCAAGCGTATTATGCTTATTAAGTTGATTAATTATTCAGACAGTGTCAGCTAACTTGCTGAAAACAGTGAAGTCTGAGGCATAATTATAGCAAATTGGTGTCTTCTTAAACTTCAGTAAAAATGGGCCTAACCAGGAGGGTTGGTTATTTCTTAAATTTATTGTATTCTAGAAAACAAGGCTCATTTTTCTGGGGCCTTCAAGAACCTAGGCCACCTGCCCCAATCATGCTTCTGTTCTTTACCCTCCTGATAAGAGTTTTAATTAAATCATCTTGCTGCTGCTCGAAATTTTTGAAAAGAGGTCTTTGGAGAATTATAGTATTGATGAATGATGTCCAAACAGTCACAGATGCTCTATGACTTTCAATTAGGTTTTTAAAAAGTGATTTAAAAGATTCTCTTTTGCATACTATCATATTCTTTCAAAGAGCTGGAAGGTGAGATGAATCTCATTTCTTCACTGGCAAAGGGAGAGAAAATAACCATTATAGATTATTCTCACATTTTTATTTTATACACACCAGTGTCCCTAATTTATTCATAGTGAAGAGTGTTGCTTTTTATAAAAATAGGTTGTTTTTAGCTTTTCTCATGTTTTTTCTTATATTTCGCCAATAAAATTTAGATTCATGAGCAGAACTGTCCTTTGGCAAATGTCATCTGTGAATACTGCAATACCATGCTCATCAGAGAACAGGTATAGTGATTCTCTTTCATAAACCAATGTTTCCATAAATAGATTAAAGAAGTGAATTAGGTCTTTAATTGAAAATTTAAATCAATAAGGCAAAAGGAATGCAGATTGAAGAAGAATTAAAGCTTTGTGAGTTTCAAATGCAAATCAAAGTCACAATCAGTTGTCCCTTCACACCAGTCAGAATGGCTGTCGTTTGAAAGTCTACAAATAATAAATTTTCAAGAGGGTGTGGGGAAAAAGGAACCCTCCTACACTGTTGGTGAGAATGTAAATTGGTGCAGCCACTGTGGAAAACAGCATGGAGGTTCCTTAACACAATAAAAGTAGGACTGCTGTATGATCTCATAATCCCACTCATGGGCATATAGCCCCCAGAGATGAAAAGTCGTAATCTGAAAAGGCACATGGGGAATTCCTGGCAGTCCAGTGGTTAGGACTCCACACTTGCACTGCCAAGGGTCTGGATTCAACTCTTGGTTGGGGGAACTAAGATCCCGCAAGCCACACCATGTAGCACAGAAAAAGAAAGCAAAGGTTCATGCCCCGCAGTGTTCATAGCTACTTGATTCACAGCAGGCAAGACTTAGAAACAAACTAAATGCCCGTCAACAGATGATGGGTGTAAGAAGATGTGGTGTATGTATACAGACGTTAGACTATTACTCAGTCCATGGGGTCGCAGAGTCAGATACGCCTGAGCGACTGAAGCATGGCAGCAGCCACAGGAAAGAATGGAGTGCTGCCGTTTGCAGCGGCATGGATGCACCCGGGGAATCTCACACCAAGTGAAGCAAGTCAGACAAAGACACAGGCTACACGTCACCACACACATAAGGGGTCCAGAAACGATGCCAGTGGATCTGTGTACAAAAACCAGGCCCAGCGATAAAAAACAAACTTAGGGTTACAGAAGAAGAAGAAAAGTGGGGAAGGATAAATTAGGTGTGTTGAATTAACAGATACAAACTACTATACATAAAATAGACAAGCAACAAGTATATACATAGCACACTGGGGAACTATATTCAGTATATTGTAGCAATCTATAATGGAAAGTAATCCGAAAAATATAAATATATATGTAACTGAATCACTTTGCTATCTACTTGAAACTAATATAATATTGTAAATCCACTATATTTCAATTTTTTAGAAAACTTGAGTTTTTTTCTGATATATTGATATAATACTTTCAGAAAGAACAAAGTATTCAGTCATAAGTACTTAAAATTCCTAAATCATTAACATAATATCTGTGTTTATGTATATTCATAAAAGTTCCAAACAAAGCCGAGTAATTTTTAGGTAAAAATAATTTAAAATGCCCATTTAAAGAACAAAAAACTTTATAAGAAATACATCTTTAGATTGTGAAATAAGGATCTTAGGTATCCAGAAACCACTTAAAAAAAGAAATAGAAGGAAACAAGTCTGTAGCAGAAGGTTATTTATTGCCATGGCCCCTGAGGCGTGTTGGGAGATTCCAGGATCTGTAGCCCCTCTGTTCAGTTGTCTGTAGACCCCTGATGGGGCATCATCAGAAGTAGTTGTAATAGAAAACTATTCATTTTTATTATTAATAGAGACAGGAAAGTTCCATCTGGTTGCTATCTTCTGACATTTGGAGAGTTTACCCACAGAATATGAATATTAGTCACTAAATATTTATATACCCATGAAATCTGCAAACCCAGAGATCATAATTGATTACCTTACTAAGTAGGAAAAGCAAAACCTGTCCCTCAACTAAATTTTTCCATTCATGTGTTAACAGAGTCCTTTAGTTTTTTTTCCAATAGGGCCTTAATTTGAAGGTGTTAAACTTCTTTTTGCTTATGAACTCTCACCTACTTGGTTTTTCTTTTTTGCTTTGTTTTGATGTTTAAAGGAAAGCACATCTAAAACCTAGCAGAAGTAAAACTTAATGTAGGAAAAAATGCTAGGTTTAGAGTCAAAAAACCTAGATTTTGACTCTGACTGTGCAATTGTCTTGCACGCTGATCTCTGATAAGAAAGTTGACATTCTGAGTTAGGGATTAGTAAACCAGCCCACCAGCTAAATCTGACTGCTACCTGCCTTTTTAAAATAAGTTTCATTGGAACACAGCCCTGCCCGTGCATTTTGGTCTTGTGTGTGGCTGGTTTTGTACTGCAGTGGTAGAGTTGAGTACTTGTGACAGAGTCCATGGGCTTCCTGGATGAATCTAGTGGTAAAGAACCTGCATACGAGACCTGGGTTCAGTCTCTGGGTTGGAAAGATTCTCTGGAGGAGGGCATGGCAACCCACTCCAGTATTCTTACCTGGAGAATCCCATGGACAGAGGCGCCTGGTGGGCTGCGATCCAAAGGGTCGCACAGAGTCAGACGCAATGAAGCAACTTCGCACACACGCACATGACAGACCCCATAGGGCTCACGAGGCTGAAAATATTTACTCCATGGCCCTTCAGAGACAGCTTTGCTGACTACTGTTACAGACTATGTGAAGTGAAGGTTGGAATAAGTGATCGCTGATGTTGTTTCTGAAGGGTCACATGGGTTGCTGTTTCCTCCTCCAGTTCAAGATGCCTAGTCATCATTATTTTCATTGGAGATTTAGTTACATATTTGGTCATTGCAAGAAACAACAATCTTGTAAAACAGACAAATACAAATAACATAGCAGTATTACTCAAGTCATAAGTGAGAATTAAGCCAAAAACTTCCATTAGGTGCAGCCCAGTATATTGTTAGGTCATCTGAGATTATAGCTAAACTAAATTTTTTTACAGGAAATTTCATACCACTTTCAAAAAACATAATTCTGCGTAATGAATCTTACCTTAAAGAATGTTTTTTTGGAGTCCCCAAATTAAAAGCCGAGACTTTCTTTAAAACTTAGGTGCTTAAAGTGTCTTCTAACATCTGGGTCTCCCCGTTGTAGTCAGAGTATGCGCAGGTTAACAGAAGATAACAAGCTATGAAAGGTGGTCATGAGGGAAGCACAGGGTGTAGTCAGTGGCTCTGATGTACACAGTTTACTGGTCCCTCATCACGGGCCTGAGAGTTGGACCATAAGGAAAGCTGAGTGCCAAAGAATTGATGCTTTTGAACTCTAGAGAGTCCCTTGGACTGCAAGGAGATCAAGTCAGTCAATCCTAAAGGAAATCAACCCTGAATATTCATTGGAAGGACTGATGCTGAAGCTGAAGCTCCAATACTTTGGCCACCTGATGCAAAGAGCTGACTCATTAGGAAAGACCCTGATGCTGTGGAAGATTGAAGGCAGGAGGAGAAGGGGACGACAGAGTACCAGATGGTTGGATGGCATCACCAACTCAGTAGACATGAGTTTGAGCAAATTGTGGAAACTAGTGAAGGACAGGGAAACCTGGTGTGCTCCAGTCCATGGGGTCCCAGAGTCAGACTGAAGTGAACTGAACTGAAGCAGTGGCATGGACCTCAGTGAGCGCTGCAGTTGCATTGAGGATGACCTCAGAAGGTGCTTTTTCTTTAAAATGCCGCTAGAGGGTGCCAGTTCTCCAATGATAGGAATAAACTCATGTTCTCAGAATGAATTTTGAGTGATTTGGGGGCACAGTATGAGATGTTGATATTTCCTTTCTCTGTGACTTTCGGAAGTAAATATCATTTTAATCTTTGTGGGCTAACTGGTTTCTGTGTCAGCTGCTCAGCTCACCCATTGTAACAAAAGCAGCCGTAGACAGTATAATCTTGTTTAGATGGAGAGTTATTCTTTATTTTGAGTATGATCTTGTCAACTAGAATATTAAATGCAGGGAAAAACATTTCTCAGCCTTTGCTTTGGTTTTCAGATGCCCAATCACTATGATCTAGACTGTCCTACAGCCCCAGTTCCGTGCACATTCAGTGCTTTTGGTTGCCATGAAAAGGTAAGTTGTTTTTTTTTAATTCTCAAATACAGATCAAGATAATTAAGTTATATAGTGTGGTAGAGGATAACAGTGGAATTGGAGATGGCTGACACGTTGTTTATGTGGTCTTTAGCTCCAAAGAGAAACTGGGACTCAGAATATTGATTTGGGGAAGTAGTTGGTGATTTCAGTGGGAGGTGTGATTGGGATTGCGTGGAGTGTACTGGAAAGAGAAGTAGCCCAGGAAAGGAGCCATGAATGAACAGTCTCAGATGCTGGTGAAACAGGCAAGGAATAAGTATTGTTATGATCTCTGGCATGAGTTTAAGACCTAGTGAGCAGTTTTGTCAGGTACCTGAGAGACAGCAGTGTGTATGGTAAGTCAGTCTTTCTGGAGAGGGTGAGTACACTTTGGCTTTTCTGCTGTGCCTTTCTATGAGGTTTTTTGTTTGGTTTGGTTTGGTTTGGTTTTTTTTTATAGTAAGTATGCATTTAATAACTTAAATGAGCAAATAGTGTATAGTATGATTACACTTGATGGGAAAATCTTGTGTGGCTTGTGTGCATAGAGAAAGACTTAAAATATATCAAAATGTTCATGGTAGGTGAGATAACAGATAGCTTATTTTCTATTTGGTCATCTACCCTTTCTTTCTATAATGTACTTGAATTACCCTCACAATAGAATTGTTATGTTTTTTTCATATAACAATTAAGCTATTCTTGATGATCTTAGAAAAATAGGAAGACAGGGAAGATTCCACTTTGCAGTAGATTTGTAAAATTAAGTGCAGGGTTGGAGACAGTGCAGGTGGATGACTCTTGGTTATAAAAGGAAGAGGAAGAAAATGGTATTAGCTTGAGGGAGACAAAGGGGTTGCTCCCGCCGCACCCCGGTTTTTTTTTTTTAACAGGAAAGACTTTAATAAATCTTTTCTGAGGAGAAGGGTTAAGAGGAGAGAATGTTTGAAGATAAAGGAGAAAGGAGATGGCTAAACAAAACCTTCTGAGGAGGTGAAAAGTGATGGATGCCACTTGGAGCCCAGGTGAAGCATTAATTTAGGACAAGAGGAGGGTCAGCTCTGAGTCCAAAGAGGACGGGCATAGATCCTGATACTTTTACAAGTGGGAGGAGGTTTGTCTGAGTGAAACCTGAATGGATATTCAGCAGATAGCCTCTCAGTTTTTCAGGAAATGAAGAGGCAAGATCATTTCTCTGGATGGAGAATCTGATGCAGTCAAAGAAGGTCGTAGGGGACTGAGGAAAGTGACGATGTGACCAGAACCTTTTATTTGACTTGGCTAGGTCCCTTTCCTGGTCCTCACATCTCTGTTCCTAACCTGAGGCCTGTGCTTGATTTTCAGATGCAGAGGAATCACTTGGCACGCCACCTGCAAGAGAACACCCAGTCGCATATGAGAATGATGGCCCAGGCTGTTCAGACTTTAAGCCTCGCAGTGGCTCCTGCACCTCAGTGCACCATGCCTCCGTATGACTCTGTCCCTCCCGCTCGGCCTTCCTCTGGGCGTCACTCAGAAGTCCACAATTTCCAAGAAACCATTCAACAGTTAGAGGGTCGCCTTGTAAGACAAGACCATCAAATCCGGGAACTGACTGCGAAAATGGAAACCCAGAGCATGTATGTGAGCGAGCTCAAGCGAACTATTCGAACCCTTGAGGACAAAGTTGCTGAAATAGAAGCACAGCAGTGCAATGGGATTTATATCTGGAAGATTGGCAACTTTGGGATGCACTTGAAATCGCAAGAAGAGGAGAAACCCGTTGTCATTCACAGCCCCGGATTCTATACTGGCAAACCCGGCTACAAGCTGTGCATGCGCCTGCACCTGCAGCTGCCGAGCGCTCAGCGCTGTGCCAACTACATATCCCTCTTTGTCCACACGATGCAAGGGGAGTACGACAGCCACCTGCCTTGGCCCTTCCAGGGAACGATCCGCCTTACAATCCTTGATCAGTCTGAAGCAGCTGTGAGGCAAAACCACGAAGAAATAATGGACGCCAAACCAGAGCTCCTGGCCTTTCAGAGACCCACCATCCCCCGGAACCCCAAGGGTTTTGGCTACGTGACTTTTATGCATCTGGAAGCCCTCAGACAAAGAACCTTCATCAAGGATGACACGTTATTAGTACGCTGTGAGGTCTCCACCCGCTTCGACATGGGCAGTCTTCGGAGGGAGGGTTTTCAGCCACGGAGTACTGACTCAGGGATATAGCATCCCCTGATTTGTTCAAGAAACAACAAAAGACATCTGGAGCAAACTTAGCCTGTTTTCAATAATAATGTACAAACAAAAAAAAAAACAATGGGAAAGATATAATACAAGTGAATTTTATTTGACTTCCTATAGATTTCAGGGGATTTGAGCCAAAATCCTTGAAAGCTTAAGTTCTCATTCACCCTGGTTTTTCCTCCAGGGTGTTATTAAGGATATTCAGAGACTACTTTAAACCCTAAATATAACCTTACTTATTAAATGGGACTGTTGTCTATCAAATAATTCTCCTTTAAGTTGTTTCATTCTACCTTGCTTACTATTTCCTTTAGGCTACAATGTAGCATTTCTCCAGAGTTAGAACTCAGAACCATGTGAAAACCAGCTGCTAGGTGTTAGGCTATACATCCTTCTTTGTCTGTTCCAGACAGAGTGAATTACACAGCCCTTCCATGTTTCTTTGTTACCTAGTGGAGAAGGCGATGGCACCCCACTCCAGTACTCTTGCCTGGAAAATCCCATGGGCGGAGGAGCCTGGTGGCTGCAGTCCATGGGGTCATGAAGAGTCGGACACGACTGAGAGACTTCCCTTTCACTTTTCACTTTCATGCATTGGAGAAGGAAATGGCAACCCACTCCAGTGTTCTTGGCTGGAGAATCCCAGGGACGGGGGAGCCTGGTGGGCTGCCATCTACGGGGTTGCACAGAGTCGGACACGACTGAAGCGACTTCCCTTTCACTTTTCACTTTCATGCATTGGAGAAGGAAATGGCAACCCACTCCAGTGCTCTTGGCTGGAGAATCCCAGGGACGGGGGAGCCTGGTGGGCTGCCATCTACGGGGTTGCACAGAGTCGGACACGACTGAAGCGACTTGGCAGGAGCAGCAGCAGCAAGGTCTGGAACAAGGAGATTCACATGGTTCTGAGTTCTAACTCTGGAGAAATGCTACATTGTAGCCTAAAGGAAATAGTAAGCGAGGTAGAATGAAACAACTTAAAGGAGAATTATTTGATAGACAACACGGTAGCATTTAATCACCAACATAGAAAGTTTAAATGTCTCGCCTAGTCAGCCAGTGTGGCAGCTCATTGGTGGTGAGAAAAGCGGTTTGAGTCCAGAAATTTTCAGCTCTTTTGGACACTGCTGTTCCTGTGATTGTTGTCCAAAAATAAGTACCTGTCAAGGTACATGTAAAACAATAAAGTTTTTCTTGCTGCACAGGTGAAAGAAAGCCTGAAGGAAAGCTGCTGCTTTTTGATGACTTATTTTCTTCTTTGTGCAGCTTACCTGTTAGACATTTTTTTCTACAATAAACTGTCCTTTTCTCAGAGAAAAAAAAAGTTACATGTTGCCACAAAACATTCAACCCTAACAAAAAAAGGAAATAATATTTAAAAGCTTCCTGGTCAAATTTCTATTAAAAGTATGTATGTGCATTAGGTACCGAGGTGAGTCATTTCCTCCTTTGGATATGTTTTTTTTTTTTTTCTACTAACTTGGGAGCCTTAAATCGAAACAAAAACAGGTTTTTACCTCGCTTCAGCTTATCCTAGCTTCAGGTTTCCCTGAAGGAGTTGGATTAGATATTTCTAAGGTCCGTGCCAACCATAAAATTCTGTTTTAAGAAATGAAGTTCTAACCAGCAGAATGTTGACAGTAATTACAAAAGGATTTTGCCAGTAAAAAATGGGTGTATTTTTTGCTGACGTAGTACTTCAATTTAGTATCAATTTAGGGTCTCCTTTTAATTTGAACAATTTTTTTAAACTCCCAACATTTGGCATTTTGTAATAAACCTGCCACTTACTATATACTCGTCATTCCTTGTGAATGTGGGATAAGAGTAATGATCAGACTGTCTTTCCACATAGACGGTTTTGTTGACTCCAGCTCAGAATCAAAACTTAGCTGGAAAGTGGATCTCTTCCTTTCATTTTTCAGCCCTCCAGTCCCACTCTGAAACATGCTGGTTTGGACCCAGCTGACCTACAAGTATCTGGACTGTGTATCTGTTTTATTAACCTTTTAACATTAATTTTTGGAAATTGTTAAAAATAATTTCTTCTTTTCCCAGAGATATCCAGCCCAGTGTTCAGTGAAACTTGCAGGTCGTACCCTTTGTTATTGGAAAACAAGTCAGCATGCTGACTGGTAGTTTGGTTTTTTGTTTTTTTTTTTTAACCTGTTCTTTAGGTGTTGCAGCAACGACAGTTTCTGGCTGTTCTGCAGAATGATGGGGGTGACTAAATGCATGCGTGTGCAGCCGCTCAGTTGTGGCCAACTCTATGACCTCATGGAGGATAGTCCACCAAGCTCCTCTGTCCATGGGATTTCCCAGGCAAGAATACTGGAATGGGTTGCCATTTCCTTCTCTAGGGGATCTTCCTGACTCAGATTGAACCCAGGCCTTCTGCGTCTACTGCATTAGCAGGTGGATTCTATACCACTGCGCTACCTGGGAAGCCCTGAAATAGGATGAAAATTGAGGATTTTTTTCCCCTAATGACGGACTAACGCATTGGATGCTCTCTAGCAATTAGTTTTTGTGGCAGGTATAAAATTATAAAATTGTCCTTCATTACTGTTTTTATATACCGTAAGTCTTAGATAAACTAAGAGCATCCATGTGGGTAGAGTACACCCTCCTCAGAGGGGAGCAGTTGCTGTCTTCCCTCTGCCCAGGGAATCCTCAAGTCTTTGGTGACCAGAAAATGTTCTTAATTATTAGATTTTTCTAACTTAAGATTTTGAAATATCTTTCCTTAATTCAGTAACTGCTATTCTTGTTTTGCCTCAATTAAATTATCATTGTTTTGTGTGAAATACCATCAGGTGTTTTTGTGATACCGTTCCATAAATACCTAAGCAGTGCAGTGCCTAGAGGAAATGAAAAAGAAGCAATAGTTTTGAAGCTTTTTCCTCCTCTCCTCGCAATTCCAGTTGTTATAAAATTTCATAAAATGCGGGAAAGTAATCCTGGATGGGGAACACATGGAGAAAGGAGACGTGCTCCTTTCAAGGGGCGTTGGCAGCAGGACACTGGCCCTGCCTATGGGACAGGAGTGGTGAGGGGCACAGTCCGCTCCTCTCAGGGCTGGAGGCTCTGAAGGTCCGTGCATTCCCTCCATTTCCTGGGAAGTCTGCAAAGCACAGCCGCCGTGCTGTCTCTCAGAGGGAGAACCTCCTCTTAGAGCTTCCTTGTCTCTGCTGATTGCAGCTCCCCAACTGTCTCCTAGATTTCAGGATAAAAGCTAAATGGAGAAAAAGGGCAGGTGGATTTCTGTATTCCAGGAAAGAGATGCAATCAGTGGTCCTGAAAGCACATAAGCACTTCCACTTGAGCTCTGAGGGGCATTCAGCAATGAGCAGCAGGACAAGGTTCTGTCCAAGGCGGAAACCCTAGACTTGACGCCCTGCCTGGCACACGGCACACACTCACGATCGTGAACGTTGAAGTTCACCATTTTATGGGAGGTTATTTGTCATGAAATGTTGGGATATTGGGGGATTGTTTGGTGGTTTACTTCTCTCCCCCAGCACTTTACTATGAAATTTCTCAAAAATGGAGAATTATTGAAAAAATTTTACAGTGGTCACTACCTAGAATTCACAAATAGCATTTGGTTGCATTTGCTTTATCACTTAAGAGTGCTACTTTTAATGAGACGTTCAAGTTTCGTTTCTCTTAAAATTGCACTGCTAAAATAATTAAACAGCTTTAAGCGAGTTGTTTTAAACTCTGGGGAAATGTGATATTTGCATTATAGCTGGAATTGTAGTCCTTTCTTTACACTAGTTTTAAACGTGTACATCTGTCCTGTTGAATTTCAGACTTAATTATTTTGCCTGAAGGAATGTTTTTTTATAACAATTATTTTAAAGTCCTTGATCAGTTGTACAGAATATTCTGATGTTGTTTTCACACTTGATAAATTATCTAATTAATTTTTCTGGTGAGAGTGTACGTGGGGCTCATTTTGCTTAAAGTTTCAGGATAGTGTTCCCCAGAGGGCCTGAAGAAGCAGGGTAATTTAGCATATAAACCACTAAATTAGGAGCTAAGAGATTTAGATTTTACCCCTGACTGACTATGGACAAATCACTTCTCTTTATCTTTGTGTCAGTTTATCTCCTTGTAAAGTGGGGACTAGAATTTGATATTTAGGTTTTAATAAGTAATAGGTAACATTTATTAATGCTTGGACCAGTTAGGAAAGACTTTTTAAAAAAGAAAAAAAAAAAAAATACACGATGCATCCAAGGAGGTTCTCATAATTATCTAACTGTATGACAAGCTTCGGAATGAACTCTGATTTGAAAAATTGCAGCATGGGCCATGGTCAAAAGTATCTTATCAAAATCCAAATCCTGCTGTTGCTTAGAACTTGCTGTTGCCGCAGAATTTGTGAGTGGTTTCCCCAATCCAGCTGGACTGTGAAAATTATGTATTTTGTGAGAGGGTGAATGGGAGGCCATTTCCTCCTCTAGAAAATCTTCCTGACCCAGGGATCGAATCCTCGTCTCCTGTGTCTCCTACACTGCTTTTGGATTCTTTACCACTGATCCATCAGGGAAGCCCTAAAGATGGGAGGAGGCGGACATTAATCACAGCAAGATTGAAAATCAATGTCGAGTTGAAGAACAGGTTGTACGGAAGGGCGGGGCTTAAAGGAGTCATCCTGATTCAGTGCCACACACATTCCACTGCTCCCCAGTCGACCCACACAACGCGGAACACCAGCCCTGCTCCTGCCAGCCCAACCTCAGGAGGTCTCCGTCAGGTCAATACAATTGAATTACAGGATCGACCAGGGGCTAAGCAGCGTCTCTCTGCTCCATTTAGCAGATGAGTGTGCCCTGTCCTTTCTATTAATAAACCCAGGTAATGAATGTAGATTCACATTTATCTTACAAAGTCTCTTGAGGTTTTTGCCTTAGATCACATCTTAGTAGTGATTGCAAAGGTTTGACCAAAACCATGCTCCTTGATTGGCATCCTCAGTCAGTCAGTTCAGTTGCTCAGTTGTGTCCGACTCTTTGCTACCCATGGACTCCTGTCACTCAAATTCATGTCCATTGAGTCAGTGATGCCATCCAACTATCTCATCCCCTGTTGTCTCCTCCTCCTGCCTTCAATCTTTCCCAGCATCACGGTCTTTTCAAATGAGTCAGCTCTTCACATCAAGTAGCCAAAGTATTAGAGTTGCAGCTTCAGCATCAGTCCTTCCAACGAATATTCAGGACTGATTTCCTTTATGATGGACTGGTTGGATCTCCTTGCAGTCCAAAGGACTCTCAAGAGTCTTTTTCAACACCACAGTTCAAAAGCATCAATTCTTCGGTGCTCGGCTTGATTTATAGTCCAACTCTCACATCCATACATGACTACTGGAAACCATAGGCTTGACTAGATGGACCTTTGTTAGCAAAGTAATTTCCCTGCTTTTTAATATGCTGTCTAGGTTGGTCGTAACTTTTCATCCAAGGAGTAAGCGTCTTTTAATTTCATGGCTGCAATCACCATCTGCAGTGATTTTGGAGCCCAAAAAATAAAGTCTGCCAGTTTCCACTGTTTCTCCATCTGTTTATCATGAAGTGATGGGACCAGATGCCATGATCTTGGTTTTCTGAATGTTGGGCTTTAAGCCAACTTTTTCACTCTCCTCTTTCACTTACATCAAGAGGCTCTTTAGTTCTTCATTTTCTGCCATAAGGATGGTGTCGTCTGCATATCTGAGGTTATTGATATTTCTCCTGGCAATCTTGATTCCAGCTTGTGCTTCATCCGGCCCAGCGTTTCTCATGATTTACTCTGCTGCTGCTGCTGCTAAGTCGCTTCAGTCGTGTCCAACTCTGTGCGACCCCATAGACGGCAGCCCACCAGGCTCCCCCATCCCTGGGATTCTCCAGGCAAGAACACTGGAGTGGGTTGTCATTTCCTTCTCCAATGCGTGAAAGTGAAAAGTGAAAGTGAAGTCACTCAGTCGTGTCTGACTCTTCACCACCCCATGGACTGCAGCCCACCAGACTCCTCCATCCGTGGGATTTTCCAGGCAAGAGTACTGGAATGGGATGCCATCGCCTTCTCTGGATGTACTCTGCATATAAGTTAAATAAGCAGGGTGACAATATACAGCCTTGACGTACTCCTTTTCCTATTTGAAACCAGTCTGTTGTTCCATGTCCAGTTCTAACTGTTGCTTCCTGACCTGCACACAGATTTCTCACAAGGCAGGTCAGGTGGTCTGGTATTCCCATCTCTTTCAGAATTTTCCACAGTTTGTTGTGATCCACACAGTCAAAGGCTTCGGCATAGTCAATAAAGTTGAAGTAGATGTTTTTCTGGAACTCTCATGCTTTTTCGATGATCCATTGGATGTTGGCAATTTGATCTCTGGTTCCTCTGCCTTTTCTAAAACCGCCTTGAACATCTGGAATTTCATGGTTCACGTATTGCTGAAACCTGGCTTGGAGAATTTTGAGCACTACTTTGCTAGTGTGTGAGATGAGTGCAACTATGTGGTAGTTTGGCATCCTATTGAATATTAATTTAGAACAAATGCCAGACGGACACAACTATCCCCTTCTGTCAGTTCTGGATACTCCCTTAGCCTCTATATTACACCAATATCTTTATCCTAAAAGTTGCTGTTCATTTGTTTGGCTATGTTCAACTCTTTGTGACCCCATGGACTGAAGCACACCAGGCTACTCTGTCTTCCACTATCTTCTGGAGTTTGCTCAAATTCATGTCCATTGAGTTAGTGGTGCTGTCTAACCATCTCATCCCCTGACGCCTTCTTCTGCCCTCGATCTTTCCCAGCATCAAGGTCTTTTTCCAATTAGTTGGCTCTTTGCATCAGGTGGCCAAAATATTGGAGCTTCAGCTTCAGCATAAGTCCTTCCAGTGAATATTCATTGTTGCTTATTAGGATCCATTACGGTCAGCCGGTTTGATCTCCTTGCAGTGCAAGGGACTCCCAAGAGTATTCTCCAACACCACAGTTCAAAAGCATCAATTCTTCAGCACTCAGCTTTTTTTGTGGTCCAACTCTCACATCCGTACATGACTACTGGAAAAACTATAGCTTTTACTATACAAACCTTTGTACTCCTCATGTGAAGAGTTGACTCATAGGAAAAGACTCTGATGCTGAGAGGGATTGGGGGCAGGAGGAGAAGGGGATGACCGAGGATGAGATGGCTGGATGGCATCACGGACTCGATGGACGTGAGTCTGAATGAACTCCGGGAGATGGTGATGGACAGGGAGGCCTGGCGTGCTGCAATTCATGGGGTCGCAGAGAGTCAGACACGACTGAGCGACTGAACTGAACTTACTATACAGACCTTTGCTGGCAAAGTGATGTCTCTGCTTTTTAATACGCTGCCTAGGTTTTTCATAGCTTTCCTTCCAAGGAGTAAGCGTCAATTTCATGGCAGCAGTCACTGTCCACTGTGATTTTGGAGCCCAAGAAAATAAAATCTGTAACTGCTTCTACTTTTTTCCCTTCTTTTTGCCACGAAGTGATGGGACTGGATGCCATGATCTTTGTTTTTTGAATGTTGAATTTCAAGCCAGCGTTTTCATTCTCCTCTTTCACCCTCATCAAGAGATTCTTTAGTTCCTCTTCACTTTCTGCCATTAGAGTGATATCATCTGCCTACCTGAGGTTGTTGATATTTCTCCCAGCAATCTTGATTCCACCTTGCGATTCGTCCAGTCTGTCATTTCACGTGATGTACTCTGCGTATGAGTTAAATAAGCAGGATGACAATATACAGCCTTGTTGTACTCCTTTCCCTATCTTGAATTAGTCCGTTGTTTCATGTCCTGTTCTAACTGTTGCTTCTTGACCTGCATATGGGTTCCTCAGGAGAAACCTGAGTACTCTTAAAAAGTACCCTTAATCAAAATGAAAATAGACATTCCAAGTATTTTTAATAAAATGACTACTTTGATTTTTGCCTTATCTTTGTTCTGTTTTGGAGACTATGTAACTCACTGTATTGGGATGAAAGAACCATCCTAGGCACTAGTTTTCACTTGAAATAAAATTAATATCTTGTTCTTTCAGGAAATAATAAGTGAGGTTTCATTCTAGTTCTTGGTTAGGCTGTGGTCTCTTCCCTGGGGCCTGTAAGACTGCATCTCACAGAATGAAATCAGGCCCAAAGAGAAAGGAACCAAACAGGTGAAAATGTGAAACCAGAAAACCAGTTGAACTTACTCCCAAACAGATAAATTATTAAGTCTCTGTTCTCCCCAGTTCCTGGGCAATGGCTACCCTCCTCTCTCCTTAGTCCGCAAACTCGCTAGATAAGTTCTATAAGTAATGGTTGCCTCTACTGTGGGGCAATTAAAATCATTTTTAGTAAGCTCTCAGTGGGTCTTGTTGTTCAGTCACTCAGTCGTATCTGCCTCTTTGTGACCCCATGGACCGCAGCGCGCCAGGCTTCCCTGTCCTTCACTATCTCCTGGAGTTTGCTCCAACTCATGTCAATTGAGTCGGTGATGCCATCCAACCATCTCATCCTCTGTCACCCCCTTCTCCTCCTGCCCTCAGTCTTTCCCAGCATCAGGGTCTTTACAGTGAGTCAACTGTTTCATCAGGTGGCCAAAAGTATTGGAGCTTCAGCATCAGCATCAGTCTGTCCAATGAATATTCAGGATTGATTTTCTTTAGGATGGACTGGTTTGATCTCTTAGGTGTCCAAAGGAAGAGTCTCCTCCAGCGTCACAGTTCAAATACATTACTTCTTTGGTGCTCAACCTTCTTTATGGTTCAACTCTCAGTTCAATGGGTCTGTCTCTTCTAACACAGACTCAGCTACCTTAAGTGGAATATAAAATCTGGTAAGACATGTAGTTGTTTTACAAAACTCCACCTTAATTTTTAAATTAACGTTCCAGAAATGAAATACTGGTATTAGTCCCAGAGTAAGCCATAACAATTTTTAAAAAACATTCTGCCTCTATTTTGGGCTACTTTTTTGACACTGTCAAAAGTTCAGGGGAAAAAAACAGAAGTAAAACCAATGAATCATTGAAGTAGCCATTGGTAAATGTTTATCACACACACACACAGAAAGCTTGCAAATCGGGCGCATTCAAACCAAAACATGGAATGAGGCTCAGAGGTATATTGTTATAATGCAGTTTATCTAGTGTGGAGACAGTGCTTATTCTTCAGTTATTGGTCACAATATTAGAATTTTCTTAAAGAGTTGTTTAGTGGTTACTTCATATTAATTTTGGGGAACAATTGAAGTTTCGCTTATGATTTTCAGAGGCATAAGCAAGAAGTGACTCAGGGCAAGTTTGCCTTGCTTGTCTTGCAAAATAAGCTAATCACTTGTATGACCAAACTGGTTTTGTCTGCTCAGGAAGTTTTCAAATTTGATCTTCCTTTGTCTTTAACAATACATCTCACTCCCAGTCCATCCCCATGGATGTATGTTACACTGTCGTCACAGTTTCAAAATTAACTTTTGTCCATGGGCCAGCAGGATTACAGTATAAAGTAATGATGGTAGCCTTGGCAGAAAATGATGCGTAATCAAAGAATTTTTTCTTGGTCTGGGTAGGGATTTGGACGTTTTAAAATAAAAGTGGGTCTGCAAGTCTGATCTTCACAGAATTTATACTGCTGAAAGCTAAAGAATAAAACTGCACTGAAAAATAATCCTTATCCACCGCCCCTTCCTCTGGCTGCTCTAGCCTGACAGGAGTTGATTTTAAAATAGAGAGCGAGCCTCTGTCTGAGGAGGTCTGTCTCCCTGTCTCAATCCCCGTTTCCTTCCCCCGGGCTGGTCATTTCACTTGAGGTGTCTCGCTAAAGTAGATGAAGCCCCACCAAAAGTGCTTAAAGGTGGTAACCAGTCATTCCCTTTAGACTAGTTAGGAACTTGAAAGTAAAATTTTTTCCAAACACATCTGAAATTCCTTTGGAGCCATGGTGAAAGAAAAAGAGGAAAGAAGGAAGGTTTTCTGAATACATCTAGACTAATCGAACTGAAATTGACTGGGTTTTTGTTTTGCTTTTCAGTTGATTAAAGAAGTTGACTTTCTAATGCCTATAGGGCCAGTGTTTTGCAATCCTTTTTTATCCCTCACTACCCACAGTAAATTAGATAGAGATGAATGAATAAACAATATGTACACCAACTAACCTGACACGATAGGTTTCTGAAACACTTATTTTCACAAGCAGCCCCCAGAACACAAATGAACTTTTAAGAATGAGCTTGCCTCTTGAGTCAAGATCTGAGCATTTTAAAATAGCCCAGAAAGCTAAAGGTAAAGTTCTTTCACACACACACCACACACAGCACACACCACACACACACACACACACCACACACACACACACACACACACACACACACACACACCACCACACACACATGCAACTACAGCATCAGTTGTCCACTGGGGCTAGTGGGGCTTCCAGGCCATGCCTTGCTCCTGTTCCATCCATCCTGACCCTGGAGCCTCGCCTCTCAGGGCCTGGTCCTGATGCTCCTGCGTCTGTCTCCTTCCCCCAGCCTGAGGCAACCTCACGGCTTTGTATAAGGAAAGGTCCATCTCCTGTTTCTCCAGGATGTGGGTCCTCTCCTGCTCCCCTGCTCCTCTGAATTCTTCTGTGGTTGATGCTTTAGGAAAACAAAGCCGCCGAGAAAGATTTACAAAGTCCTTCATTGTTTGGTTTGTTTTGCTTTTGCCCTGTACCTCCCCTGAGGCAGGGCTTTCTCAGTGGCTCAGGCAGTAAAGAATCTGTGTACAATGAAGGAGACTCAGATTCGATCCTTGGGTTGGAAAGATCCCCTGGAGAAGGAAATGGCAACCCACTCCAGTAGTCTTGCCTGGAGAATCCCATGGATGGAGGAACTTGGTGGGCTACAGTCCGTGGGGTTGCAAAGAGTTGGACACGACTGAGCAACTAACATTTTCCTCTGAGCCAAAGAGGTGGTATGCTACCTAAATGAGGAAGGTGGGGAGTGGGGAGAGGAAGGAGCAGATTTCTTAATACTGAGTTACTAGCAAAACTGTATTCTTAATCAGAATATGAACTTTCAAGGAAAGGAATCAGAGATCTCTAATATGATCCTAGCCTTTGTTAAAGGATAATTTTCAAGAGTCAACTTATGGATCTCATACAGACCTGCCTCCTGAGAAATCTGTATGCAGGTCAAGAACCAACAGTTAGAACCAGACATGGAACGACGGACTGGTTCCAAATTGGGAAAGGAGTACATCAAGGCTGTATATTGTCACTCTGCTTATTTAACTTATATGCAGAGTACATCATGAGAAATGCTGGACAGGAAGCTGGAATCAAGATTGCTGGGAGACACTCCTAGGCATATGCCCTAAGATAACCAAAAATGAAAAAAGACACCTGTGTCCCATTCATTGCAGCACTATTTACAATAGCTAGAACATGGAAGCAACCTAGATGTCCATCCACAGATGAATGGATAAATAAGTTGTGGTACATATACACAGTGGAATATTACTCAGCCATAGAAAGAAACACATTTGAGTCAATTCTAATGAGGTGGACGAAGCTAGAACCTATTATATAAAGTGAAGTAAGTCAGAAAGAGAAAGATAAATATCGTATTCTAACACATATACACGGAATCTAGAAAAATGGCACTGAAGAATTTATTTATAGGGCAGCAATGGAGAAACAGACATAGGAAAGAGACATGGGACATGGGGAGAGGGGAAGAGAGGGTGAGATGTATGGAGAGAATAACATGTGAAACTTACATTACCATATGTAAAATAGATAGCCAAAGGGAATTTGCTGTATGGCTTAGGAAACTCAAACAGGGGCTCTGTATCAACCTAGAGGGGTGGGATGGGGAGGGAGATGGGAGGGAGGTTCAGAAGGGAGGGGATATATGTATACCTATGGCTGATTCATGTTGAGGTTTGAGAGAAAACAACAAAATTCTGTAAAGCAATTATCCTTCAATAAAAAAATAAATTTTAAAAATAAAATTAAGCTACAAAAAAAAAAGATTGCTGGGAGAAATATCAATAACCTCAGATATGCAAATGACACCACTCTTACGGCAGAAAGCAAAGAGGAACTAAAGACCCTCTTGATGAAGGTGAAAGAGGAGAGTGAAAAAGCTGGCTTAAAACTCAACATTCAAAAATCTAAGATCATGGCATCTGGTCCCATCACTTCATGGCAAATAGATGGGAAAACAATGGAAACAGTGAAAGCTTTTATTTTCTTGGGCTCCAAAATCACTGCAAATGGTGACTGCAGTCATGAAACTGAAAGACACTTGCTCCTTGGAAGAAAATCTATGACAAACCTACACAGCATATTAAAAAGTGGAGACACTTACTTTGCTGACAAAGGTCCCTATAGTCAAAGCTATGGTTTTTCCAGCAACCATGTATGGATGTGAGAGTTGGATCATAAAGAAGGCTGAATGCCAAAGAATTGATGCTTTTGAACTGTGGTGTTGGAGGAGACTCTTGAGAGTCCCTAGGACCGCAAGGAGATCAAACCAGTCAATCCTAAAGAAAATCAGTCCTGAATATTCATTGGAAGGACTGATACTGAAGCTGAAACTCCAATACTTAGGCCACCTGATGCGAAGAGACAACTTATTAGAAAACACCTTGATGCTGGGAATGACTGAAGGTAGGAGAGAAGGGGACAACATAGGGAGAGATGGCTGGATGGCATCACTGACTCAATGGACATAAGTTTGAGCAAGCTCTGGGAGATGATGAAGGACAGGGAAGCCTGGCGTGCTGCAGTCACGGAGTCGAGAAGAGTCGGACACGACTGAGCAACTGAACAACAACACGGATATCAAATGAGCATGCAATAAAGGTTTTATTTAATTCTTGATGAGGGACCCAGTCAGATGCTATAATCCATCCAAAGCAGAACCTAAAGAACAGACACACTTAGAGACTGGGGATATCTACATGAATGTCCAGCTTCTTCCTTGGTGGGAGAGGGAAGTCAAGTCAGTCTCTCCCCACAGGACATAATTTGTATTTCTAGAAACAAGAATTATTTCGTATTGCTTTCAGTTATCCATAGGGCGGAGCTGTAAAGTAGCTTCCCTAGAGTGAGAATCTGATAACCCTGAAGGATGTGTTCTGGACTAGACAAGGCATAGTGTGCCATCAAAGCACAGAACTTCCCTGCCTTCAGGACTAACAAGAATTCATTGCAACTGTGTACATGGTAATTAAATACACTCAGGGGGCCCATTCCTGCCTAGGATTGGACTCCAACAGGTGTGGGATGACAGCTGGTTCTAGTCCCTACAAAACTCCAAACATGACAGGCCAGAGTCAAGAGAAGCTGTCTGGAGAATCATTTGGCAGCAGGGGGCAGCAAAGCTTCATCCCTAAAGCATGTGACCTTCAGAAAAAAATTCGTAAAATAGGAGTAGCCTAAAGTCCTTGCTGAAGAATTGATGCTTTTGAACTGTGGTGTTGAAGACTCTTGACAGTCCCTTGGACTGCAAGGAGATCCAACCAGTCCATTCAGAGGAGATCAGTCCTGGGTGTTCCTTGGAAGGACTGATGCTAAAGCTGAAACTCCAATACTTTGGCCACCTCATGCGAAGAGCTGACTCATTGGAAAAGACTCTGATGCTGAGAGGGATTGGGGGCAGGAGGAGAAGGGGACGACAGAGGATGAGATGGTTGGATGGCATCACCAACTCGATGGACATGAGTTTGAGTGAACTCCGGGAGTTGGTGATGGACAGGGAGGCCTGACACACTGCAGTTCATGCGGTTACAAAGGGTCGGACACGACTGAGTGACAGAACTGAAATGAAAGTCCTTGCACTTTCAAGGAGTCCATAAATTCCGCTAGATTTTTTGCAAAAAGTTGTACTTTGTACCTTTCTCTGGGAAGGGAGTCCTTAATTTTTTTTTTTTTTTTTTTTTTGCTTTAAGTCTGATGAAACCTACAAAGCATGTCCCCCCATACTAGAAATTCCATGTCTCAACTTTCATATTTACACATTGATTGCCAAAGTAGCTTCAAATTAGAAATACCTGAGGAATTATCAGGTCGAACCATACAAAACTGCTGTTTTTGTAAGGTCGATAAAAGAGTTGAGTATAGCAATTTCTCAATGGTCAACCTACATAATCAGATTCCTGATTGCCCACTCCTGATTCCACCTAGCCCTTGTTCTGATACAGCCAGTTGGTGGATGAGCATTTGAGATCAATTGCCATCTCCAAGTTGAAGCTTAGGTAAATACACTGTTGGGACTCCAGTCCATCCCAAGTCCTTAGCGTTTAACCCCAGTCCCCTCTGTCCACAGGGTGAGAATCAAGTGGGCATTGGGACCGTCGCCACCATGCAGTTCACTGGAGGACTTTCTCAAGATGCCTGGTCTGTGGACCACCAGAATCTCCTGGGGTGCTTATTAAAAATGCATACCATTAGGTGCTAGGCAAACCCCCAGAATTAGACTTCGAGTGGCTGGCTGAAGAATCTACATTTTAAATAGGCTCCCCAGGTGACGGGGAGATGGGAGGAAAGAGTATCATCTGAGTCTACCAGCTAAATCAAATTATAATCATTGAAATGATAAAATCATGACTCATTCAAATATAAACTATGTCAAAGGTTTTGATCAGCTCATTAATTTAGGATGGAACCATTAGATGGTAAGACTGATTCCAAGAGCATTCGCGTGAAAAAGAGTTTATATAATCCACGAGGAAAAGCATTTCAAAACAAAAAAAGAATGTTAGAATAAGATTGCTAGGTTACAGAAGAAACTGGCTAATGGCGTGCAAGCTAATAAAGCCATGACCCTTGGGGTTATCTTTCCTACCAAATGGAAAAATACAAATGAAAATGTGATTTTGCAGTATCTGCGGAGAGGGAATGGCAGCCCATTCCAGTATTCTTGCTGGAGAATCCCATGGGCGGAGGTGCCTGGAGGGCTACAGTCCACAGGGTCACAAAGAGTCGGACAGAACTGAGTGACTAAGGCTTAACGCTATGCTTGCAGTATCTGAGCTATGATCAAATAATAAATAGTAAAGTCAAACAGCAATACATTCACCCAGAAAATTCAATAATCTTCAGGTGAACTTGTTAAACAATTCCCCAGTGTGACTTTGAAAGAACATACAGCTCAATTTTTTGCCTTATTCAGTTTGGGGGATTCTTTTTTACAGAGGATGAAGACCGCAGAACATGGAGAGGGTGGATTCCATTCATCTGGGTGAGAAAAAGTTCAGGAAGGAGAAGATGTATTCAAAAACAAGAACCAGTTAATTCAGAAGGAGGAGAAAACTGACTGATACTCAGAATTCATGGGCCGCTTCCTTGGATTTATTTTAGACACTAGCTACAATCACTTTCTCCTGCCTTTTAAGTAAGTGATTTGTCATCTTTGTAGTTATTTGGCTTACAAACTAGTCATTCCCTAATCATTCCTCTTAGAAGTTTGGTTTAAAAGTTTGCTACGTTTTCAATATTGTTCCTTTGTTTTTCATCTAAAAGTTCTGGTACTTAGTTTTAAAAAACATCAGAAGTATCCTCTGATTTTTATGGAACAATTGCCCATCTGGGGGATTAAACTTTGACTGTTAAGAGACATGAAGTGAAAGAGAAAACCATGGGTCCCAACCCAACCTCCATATTTTTCCATAACTTTCTTTTGCCTTTGGAGAGAGAGTTTAGGAATGAATCTCCGTTCTGGATTAACATCTGAAGTTCACCAGCTTCTTCAGTTCAGTTTTTGGAGAGAGAGTTTAGGAATGAATCTCCGTTCTAGATTAACATCTGAAGTTCAGCAGCTTCTTCAGTTCAGTTCAGTTCTTTCTACTAATTTCAAGTAAAATAAAAATTTGGTAATTCTTGTAAAGTAGTCTTTCAATGGGTATCAAGTGAGATTCAGATTTTTTTTTCTTCTTTGTACTTTTCTGTGTTTTTCCTTTCTGTAAACCAAGACCATGTCTTTTTTATTAAATTGATTTAAAAAAATTCACTTCCTTGATCAACTTTATCACTCTCAGTTACTGATATAACAATATCTATCATTTATTGGCTTTTTAAATTTTGAAAAAAAAGTTTTATTTTTGAAATAATTTTATTTAGATATGTTTTACATAGCATAAACCCACCAATTTCTAGATATCTATACAGCAATATTCATAGAAGTATTATTCACAGTAGTCAAAAATGTGCTTAGTCGCTCAGACGTTTCCAACTCTTTGCAACCCCATGGACTGTAGCTTGCCAGACTTCTCTGTCCATCGGATTCTCCAGGCAAGAATCCTGAAGTGGGTTGCCATGCCCTCCTCTAGGGGATCTTCCCAACTCAGGAATCGAACCCAGGTCTCCTGCATCGCAGGCAGATTCTTTACCATCTGAGCCACCAACACAAATGTCCGTTGAAGGAAGATAAACAAGATGTAGTACATACATACCCTGCAATATATCTCATCCTTCAAAAGGAAAGAAATTTTGACACAAGCCACAACATAGATGAACTCTGAAGACATTATTCGGAGCAAAATCAGTCAGTCACAGACGGACAAATATTGTATGATTCCACTTCAACAGGGAGCCCAGAATAGTCAAATACAGGAGATAGAAGATAGAGTGGTGGCTGCCAGGGGCTAGAGGAGAGAAATGAGGAATAATAATTGCTTAATTGGGTACAGAGTTTCAGCTGGGGAAGATGAAGATAGTTTGGAGATAGATGGTGGTGATGGTCGTACAACAATGTGAGTGTTTACTTAATGCCACTGACCTATACACCTAAAAAATATTAAAACAGCAAATTTTATGTAGATTTAACCACAATAAAAAAAAAAGAAAAAAAAATGCAATGTCAGGTGTACAGTTACATTTTAGTAACTTTCCAGGTGGTACAATCATCATCATAAATCAGTTTTAGGACATATTTATCCCTGCGATAAGCCCACTGATGCCCATTTATCATTAATCCCCACTCCCATTTCCTACCCCAGGCAATCACCCATCTGCTTTCTATCTCTGTAAGTGTGTCTTTGTTGGACATTTCATATAAATGAATCATACAATAAACAGTCTTTTGTATCTGGCTTCTCTCACTTAGCCTGACATTTTTTGAAGTCTGCCCAAGATGTAGCCTGTGTCAGTAGTTGCTTCCTTTTTTGTTGCCAAGTAGAGCTTCACTGTGTGGGTATATCTCATTTTGTCTCAGCATTCATCAGTCTATAGATGTTTAGGTTTCCAGTTTTTGGCTATTAAACCCAAGGCTGCTAGGAACATCCGTAACTTTAGCTAACCCAGAGACAGCCTGAACCTTTTCTATGCCATTTGTATGCACACATGTGTGTGAATGTGAGCAGTATATAGTGTACACATGTGTGTGCACATATATATTTTATTTTTTCTCTAATCTTGCAAGGTAGGCATAATTAGTTGCATTTTGTGAAAGGAAAGAGAGCTCAAGTAAGTTGCCCAAAGTCACCAGCTCGTATTGCTGGGCAGAGAGAAAGGTCTGTGTGGCTACAGGGGCAGACAAAGGAGAAGGAGACAGAGACTATAAACCGGGCCCTGGTTTTCCTGTGGACCTCATTCTCTCCCTGCGCTCACCGGCTCTGAGAGGAACGAGATGGGGAAGTGCCTCAGGGCACCTCTCGCACACTGGTGGGCAGCCTCACAGAGGGAACTTCCCTCCAGTGGGACACCCTGGGAAAGCCAGGGGCCCCACGGGGCCACCCAGCTAGCTCTCATCTTTCTCAATCACTGTTCTTTGGTTCAGTAATTTAGGTTACACGTTACAAAGGGTGGAAGAAGAGTTTATCAGAATATAGTTAAAAGCTAGGTCTCTGCAGCTGGACCACCTAGGTTCACGTTCTGGTGTGGCCCCTTACTAGCTCTGTGGCCTTGGACAGGCTGCTCAGCCTCTCTGTGCCTCAGCTTGAAGTGAAGTCAAGTGAAAGTCGCTCAGTCGTGTCCGACTCTTTGCGACCCCATGGACTGCATAGTCCATGGAAATCTCCAGTCCCAAATACTGGAGTGGGTGGCCGTTCCCTTCTCCAGGGAATCTTCCCAACCCAGGGATCGAACCCAGGTCTCCCACATTGCAGGTGGATTCTTTACCAGCTGAACCACAGGGAAGCCCAAGAATACTGGAGTGGGTGCCTCAGCTTAAAACGTGAATAATAATGTGTCTCCATTGCATTGTTAAGAGGTTTAAAAGAGAGAATATAGAAAGGGTTGAGTGTTACGCTAGCACTTGGTCATAGTTGGCCTTAACTGAATATTAAATGTTGTTCTTACAATTACTTGTTACAGAATTATTCTTGGGGGGGAGGGGGGTGGTTCCCAGAAGCTTGGAAGACTCTTAGGGCCCCTGCGTCACCCTGAGTCCCCATCACCTCAGCACATGATGCTCCAGACATCAGCCTATCTTCTCTGTAGGCTTTTCCAGTTACTCCTGCTGCTGCTGCTGCTGCTGCCAAGTCGCTTCAGTCGTGTCCGACTCTGTGCGACCCCAGAGACGGCAGCCCACCAGGCTCCCCCGTCCCTGGGATTCTCCAGCCAAGAACACCGGAGTGGGTTGCCATTTCCTTCTCCAATGCATGAAAGTGAAAAGTGAAAGTGAAGTTGCTCAGTCATCTCTGACTCTTAGCAGCCCCATGGACTGAAGCCCACCAGGCTCCTCCGTCCATGGGATTTTCCAGGCAAGAGTACTGGAGTGGGGTGCCATTGCCTTCTCCGCCAGTTACTCCTACCCAGGAAGAAAGAGGACAGGCAGCTGATGACAATATTCCCTGAGAGAAAACACTCCCATCATAGCTCAAAGGCAGAGAGACCTCAGCTCGCGACTGAGCACTTTAGGAAATGATTGATCTCCTGGTTTCCCTTCAGATTCTTCCCTCCCACCCCGATGACCGGCCCATCTGTCCCCACTCTCTCTCTGGGTTCCCCCAGTCCCTTCTGCACGAGCCTGCCGCCCAGGCTTCCCTCCAAGCATCTTTGCATTTTGAGGGAAGAACAGAGCTAGAGATGAGTTGGGAAGGATTACCTGAGGTTTTCCTGCTCTGGTTCCCACTACCCGCATATGTGTAGATTCAGAAACAAGTCTCTCCTTTAACCTGAGAACTGCTGAGCCTCCTCTCCAATTGCAAGGGAAGTATTTAACAGTTAAATCTGAAACCATGTGAGAGGGCACGCCTTAGCAGCCGCCTATCGACTGAATCACGGATGGATACATGCTTGAAATAGACCCGATTCTTGAGAATTTGGACTGAGAAATTCAAAGAAATCAGACTGCAGGAGTCCGTGAACTGGAAGGCCTCTGTACCTTTCAGGGGACATGTGTAACAGAAGAGGGGAGCATTTACACAGAAGCTTGTGTGTGCGGGAGTGTGTGTATGAGTTAAGCAGACTCCCTTAGGATCTTAGTTCTTGAAAGGTTCCAGTCTGCCCTTACAGGAATCCCCACAGAATATCCTCCACTTAGGTTACAATGTACTCCTGTGCTTTCAGTGACCCTCTCCAACTGCATACAAGCTTGTTCAAACAAGCATACCATAGGCAATATTGTACTTAGAAAGCAGAGCAGTGATTTAAAAGCTCTCTGGCAAGAGGTCAGACCAAACTACATTTGAATCTCATCTCTCTCATTTTCTGGTTATGTGATCCTAGGCAAATTGCTCAATCTCTCTGCACTTCAATATCCTCATCTAAGGAGGATGATAACTTTTCTTCATGAAACTTCTCGGAGGATTATACAAAACAATGACTGTAAAATACTTAGGGTGGTACATAGCATATAGTTGATCAATAAATGATTATTTTATTATATTTATATTGTATTATATCTTTATTGACATTTTATCATTATGAAATTTAATTAGCAACCCCACATTTCTTTTCCTAGCATTTACATAGTATATGTTTCCAACCTTTCAATCATTCTCTGTTCAAAGATTTAAAGTGCGTCTCTTATAAACAGAATATTGTTATCTTTTAATCTGGTCTAACCTTCTCTGTCTTTTCATTGGAGTGTTTATTAATATTTAATGTAATTTCTGATGTCATTGTATTTTACTCTACCGTCTTGCTACTGGGCATGACCCTTACTCCCAGAATGTGGGCTTTCTTGGGCCTCAACCAAAAGGTGGGACTTGAACCTCTGTCTCCTCAGCATTCTGCAACAGCTGAAATCTGTTCTGCTCTTTAGCGTCCCAGCTGCTGTTTTCTGCTGGGTTTCTTGGAGTTCTCACTGTATGTTCAGCTTGTGTTTGTGTGTGTGTGTGTGTGTGTGTGTGTGTGTGTGTGTATGTGTGTGTGTGTGTGTACACGGGCACGCTCAGTTGTGCGCTCAGTCGTGTCTGATTCTTTGTGACCCTATGGGCTGTAGCCCGCCAGACTCCTCTATCCATGGAATTTTCCAGACAAGAATACTGAGCAGGTTGCCATTTCCTCCTCCAGGGGATCTTCAGACCCAGGGATCAAACCCACATCTCCTGCATTGGCAGGCAGATTCTTTACTGCTGAGCCACCAGGAGAGCTCCATGTTCAGCTTAGGAGTCAGTCAACAGCTTGAGGGAAATGAGTATGCAGGTTTCCCATTTAGTCCTCTCCATCATTCTCCCTTCCTTCAAGTTCCAGCTACCCTCGAGCCTTAAACTCTGATCTCAGTCCAGTAAGACTGCTGCTTGCTGCTGCCACCCACTCCATCTTACTCACACCCCTGCCAGTGACTTGGGGAAAAACCATCTGTAAAAACCAGGATGAATGTGAAGTTTTACCTCATTTGTTTCTCTTCTCTTAGGGAGGGATCATAGCCATTCAGATCCTGCCTGCACTGGGTAATCGCCAGTTCCTCCAAACAGTTACTTTATATATTTTATCCAGCTTCTATAATTATTCTGGCAGAGAGGTTCATCTGATACAAGTCATTCCCCTATGGCCAGAACCAGAAGCTATGTGCTATTTCCACTTATTGAGCCCGTCGCAAAACTGCCTTGGAGTGGGCAGCAAAAGGTTTTGTTGGCAGGCAACTGACTTGATCCTAGTTCAGTCTATAGAGAATGGAATGACCTCATAATTTGGACTCCAGACAAAGCTATCTCCAAGATATATAACTGATATCAGACTTAAGTTGAGGTATTTGTTAAAAATTATGTGTTCCTGAGAATATGAAAGAATTCAGGAGATTGTTGGGTTCAAGGTATTCACATTGCTTAGTATTCTTCTCAAAGGTGATTAGCCATAGGCCAGAAGAACCAAGGAAATTAAGAACCAATGTAATGAGTCAAGATTGCCAGGAGAAATATCAATAATCTCAGATATGCAGATGATACCACCCTTAGGGCAGAAAGTGAAGAGGAACTAAAAAGCTTCTTGGTGAAAGTGGAGAGTGAAGAAAAATTGGCTTAAAGCTCAACATTCAGAAAACGAAGATCATGGCATCTGGTCCCATCACTTCATGGGAAATAGATGGGGAAACAGTGGAAACAGTGTCAGACTTTATTTTTGGGGGGCTCCAAAATCACTGCAGATGGTGACAGCAACCATGAAATTAAAAGACCCTTATTCCTTGGAAGAAAAGTTATGACCAACCTAGATAGTATATTCAAAAGCAGAGACATTACTTTGCCAACAAAGGTCCGTCTAGTCAAGGCTATGGTTTTTCCAGTGGTCATGTATGGATGTGAGAATTGGACTGTGAAGAAAGCTGAGCACTGAAGAATTGATGCTTTTGAACTGTGGTGTTGGAGAAGACTCTTGAGAGTCCCTTGAACTGCAAGGAGATCCAACCAGTCCATTCTGAAGGAGATCAACCCTGGGATTTCTTTGGAAGGAATGATGCTAAAGCTGAAACTCCAGTACTTTGGCCACCTCATGTGAAGAGTTGACTCATTGGAAAAGACTCTGATGCTGGGAGGGATTGGGGGCAGGAGGAGAAAGGGACAATAGAGGATGAGATGGCTGGATGGCATCACTGACTCGATCCGGGAGTTGGTGGTGGACAGGGAGGCCTGGTGTGCTGCGATTCATGGGGCCGCAGAGTCAGACACGACTGAGCGACTGAACTGAACTGAGTGAGTGACGTGGTGAGGAAGGCATACTTCTGAAGGTAGACTGGGAAACTAGGCAACTTCCTTACAGCTCTTTGAGGTTTGAAGTCATTGATTAAAAATCATAAATAGCACCCAGTGTCTCTTGGGGATACTGGCAAGGATCAAGTCCATCAAGTTGGTCAGCTTCACTGGTAATTTAAAGAAAGCTGAGGAACAATCACCAAAATTATCTGAAATGCTATGGTTTCCTTAGGTGGGGGTGAGAAGAATCATTCTGAAAGTCTGCAGGTCTGGGTCTCACGTTGAAAGGAAACTTCTGGTAATGCCTAAGCTTGGTTACCTGGGATGGTTACTGTCTTCTTTAGTAGGCATGTAGTTTTCAACCCTGGTTCATTGGTCTGGGTAGGGAACAAAAGCCACATCTGTCATTTTAACAGAGAGCATTTAGTAGAACGATTATTAATCAGGTATTGGACAAATAAGAATAAAATGGCAAAGAGTAGACACCGAGGAATCACAGAAGTAACTGCAGGAAGCAAGGACAACCCATAGAAGGGAACGACTGGGAATGACTGAGGTGTCAAGAGTTGGGGGGGTGGGGGCTCTGAGAGCTGGACTGACAGTGTCTGAGGGGGCCCAGTCCAGGGTGCTGCTGTCTCTCGGAGAGGATGTTAAGGTGGGTTCTGGGAGGGAGGAAAACCTGCAAACTGGAGGTAGCTGCAGCTACTAGACCCAGCTGCCAGTGCAATGGTGACAAGACAGGAAGCAGTGACTCCACCAGCTTCCCAGGCTCCCTCTAGCGCCCCCCACTGGCAGAACCAACAGCGGGCCCCATCTCACAAAGCAGATGGGTGATGTGCAGAGGCCCTGCACCCGCATCCCCAAATACAGAAAAGGCTGGAAGCTAAGCCAACAGCTCAACAACCAACACACCAGGAAGATTTAGGCTTAAGTGGAGAAAGATTTAAAATAAACAAAACTATAGCTCTAATATTTTTACGTTAGGAAGGCAAAGTGCATATTTGATATTTCAGACGTGATATTTAAGCAAGTCCCATTAGAACGTCACTTTTATAACTCCACTTTAAAATGCGTAATTGAGTAATTAATTTAGACTTGCAGTTTTAAAATAGTGACATCTAAGTTTAAGTAGAGAATAAAAAACATTTAAAGTTTCCCTTATTTATAAGTTTAATTTATTAGTTTCTATAAGAATTTAGGATTGGGGAAGATTTTGCATGCTGTCAGAAAAACTGAAGTACTTTAAAAAGAAATAAATATATTAAATTTATAAATGCATTTAAAGCACTTGAAGTGCTGAGCTAAGGTTGTAAATAGGACCAAGCATTATTCAAAGGCTCCTCCAAAGTTATTGCTACAATCTGTGAGACTTATATAAAGAACAATAAAATGTGTAAGCTGAACTTAAAAGCCCCAAAAGTTTAACTTGTCTCTTAAATTGAATATTGATTCTAAAGATGAAATGATTAATTGTACTGTTTATTAAATGATTACTAATGATTATACTTATAAATATTATTTTTAAAGCCACATTTAAATCTATTAATATTAAAGATTAAAAAAAAAACATTGAGGGGTTTCTCTGGTGGTGCAGTGGTTGAGAATCCGCCTGCTGATGCAGGGGACATGGGTTCGAGCCCTCGTCCAGGAAGATCCCACATGCCATGGGGCAACTAAGCCTGTGCACCACAACTACTGAAATCCGCTCACCCTAGAGCCCGTGCTCTGTGGCGAGAAGCCACCGTAATGAGAAGTCTGCACTCCGCAACGAGAGAGGAGCCCCCACCTTCTGCAACTAGAGGAAGTCCTTGAACAGCAACAAAGACCCAGCATCAGTTCAGTCGCTCAGTCGTGTCTGACTCTTTGCGACCCCATGAATTGCAGCACGCCAGGCCTCCCTGTCCATCACCAGCTCCCAGAGTTCACTCAGATTCATGTCCATTGAGTCGGTGATGCCATCCAGCCATCTCATCCTCGGTCGCCCCCTTCTCCTCCTGCCCCCAATCCCTCCCAGCATCAGAGTCTTTTCCAATGAGTCAATTCTTCACATGAGGTGGCCAAAGTACTGGAGTTTCAGCTTTAGCATCATTCCTTCCAAAGAAATCCCAGGGTTGATCTTCAGAATGGACTGGTTGGATCTCCTTGCAGTCCAAGGGACTCTCAAGAGTCTTCTCCAACACCACAGCTCAAAAACATCAATTCTTCGGCGCTCGGCCTTCTTCACAGTCCAACTCTCACATCCATACATGACTACTGGAAAAACCATAGCCTTGACTAGACGGACCTTAGTCGGCAAAGTAATGTCTCTGTTCTTGAATATGCTATCTAGGTTAGTCATAACTTTTCTTCCAAGGAATAAGGGTCTTTTAATTTCATGGCTGCAGTCACCATCTGCAGTGATTTTGGAGCCCCCCAAAATAAAGCCTGACACTGTTTCCACTGTTTCCCCATCTATTTCCCATGAAGTGATGGGACCGGATGCCATGATCTTCATTTTAGCCAAAAATAAATAATAAATAAAACAACAAAAAAATTGAAATATTTTCTACATAAGGAATCCATTGTCCAGGTTCCCCCAACCCCTGCTCCCCACCCTATGAGGTTTTCTAGAAACAGTTTGAGAAGAGCAAGAAAGGCAGCTTTGAGTGGACATCAAGTTTAAAGGCCCCCAGGCCAGGCAGACTGGTCTCCCTGGACACTGAGACTGGTACCCACCTGCTGGCTGCAGCTCAGTCTTCTAGTGTTCCCGGCACACCACGAGGCTGGCCTTTCCTCCCTGAGGCATCAGTAGAGGGGGCAGCAGAGGCAGTGGTAATCAGAGGCCCATGGAAATCTTGACATAAAGATTATCCCAGAGGGCCCAGTGGAATCACAAGGGTCTAAAGAGTGGACAAGGGCAGCAGAATGGAGGCTGGAGTGATGCAGCATGCGGGGGACTCAACCTATGGTGGCGGGTTTCATGCTGAAGATGAAGAGGCTGCAAGCCAAGGAACATGGGCGGTCTCTGGAAGCTGCCAAAGGTGAGGAAATGGGTTCTCCCCTTGGAGCCTCCAGAGAGGAACGCAGCCCCACCAACACCGAGATCTTTAGCCCAGTGAGACCAAGGTCAGCCTTCCAGCCTACAGAATGTGAGATCATAAATGCACGTTGCCTTTTTTTTGGCTGTGCGAGGTTTTTGTTGCGGTGCTCAGGCTTTCTCTAGTTGTGGTGAGCAGGGACTACCCTTTGTTGCGGTGCGTGGGCCTCTCATTGCGGTGGCTTCTCTGGTTTCAGAGCACAGGTTCTAGGCACACGGGATCAGTAGCTGTGGAACATAGACAGTTGGCCCACAGCACGTGGGATCTTCCTGGACCAGGGATCAAACTGGGTCCCCTGCATTGCCAGATGGATTCTTAACCACTGGACCACCAGGTAAGCCCAGGGAGCGCTTATTCGTGGTAATTTGTTATGGCATTGAGCGGGAACAAAAGCAGATTTTAAGGCTGACCCCAAATTTAGAGTGACCTTCTCCAGCCACCTGGTCTAGGGTCGCCCACACGTTATCCATTAGTCACTGTGTTTTGCCATTCTGTTTCATTGTGTTGTTCATTACTTGAAATGCCTGTGTTCACCTGACTGCCCGCCTTCCTCTATTGGATGGTAAGCCCCAAGAGACGCAGGCACATGGGTTTTCTGTCCCATGACCGCATGCCCAGCACCCACAAGTGCCTACAATGCAATGGCAGTTCCACAAATAGTTGGTGGGAAGATGAGTGGCTGGCTGAGTGCACCAGTGATGGGAAATCTACCGAGGCAAACCTCTCAGCATTCTTAGTTCCCTGTTCCAGTCTCTGAAGGCTCAATGAAAAGTGTGACTGCTCTCCTTGACCTCCTCCAGAGTTTTCAATCAGTTCAGGATACACCTCTTTGCAGGCTCTTACAAAGGCTCCCTCTGGGTCAAACATTCAGGAAAGAGACCAAGCTGGCTTCAGAAGAGACCTTGCCTTTGCAGACTCTGTTCAGTGTTTTCCAAGCTCCTCCGCAGACAGGCTGTTCCTCCAGGAAATGACTTGCCAATCCAGATGAGGATGGCAGGCAAAGCCCAGGGGAGACTGGCTGAGGTCAGGCTGCTGCCTAACCCAGGGGTGGAGGCAACAGGAAAAGGGACCTAGAAGCCGGGAAGGCGGGTTCCTCACACCGGGAGTGTGCAGACAGGATGCAGAGGTCTAACGGACGCTCTCAGACTCAGAATTTGCAAATGGACGCGCTTGCAAATGTAATCAAGACACACGGCCCGGGAACAGAGAAACGTACAAAATGATGTTTATTGAATCTGTTTTGGAAACAGCATGAAAGGTTTTTGGTTTATGAGCTCACTCGGAGTTTAAGAGTCGTGATCGTTTCCTGTCATTAAACTTCAGACACAGAAAGATCCTAGCTTAAATAATGAAAACGAATCTTCATCTCATGAAGGGGAGTTAAAAACACTATAGCTTTCGCTCTTGCAATAGCTCTGATAGCCTGAATGCTCATAAACATCAACAGTTTTTCTAGGTACAGTGTGAAATATTTACTGTACAAATATCAGATGTGTACATCAAAGGTACAGTTGTGAACTAGCTAATATTCATTAGCAGTTAAGTACACTGACTGGGTCTATACTGACGCTCCTATTCTTAACCTAAGGGCTTACACATTTAACTGATGACTGCTGTCCTCATCAGGGGCATTTAGTATATGGAAAAAGCATTTAAAAACATATATATCATTCATGTTGTAAACCAAAAAAGCAAACCCAGCCATGATTAATTACTTTGCTGGGATCAGTAAATACTAATCCCGAGTGGTAAGTGTGCCAATAAGGACAGAAGCCATCGGTTAAAGAAATCATCCTATGTTACCTACTGATATTCCATTTGCTAATGCATGTTAGTCAATGTGTGGACTTTACCCAACACATCCACAGATTATTTTTTTGTTTGAAATTCTCAAGTCTCCTTTGCATATTTTCTCTTCCATCACTCTCTTAAAAGGATGTAAATGAAACAACTTCTTAAACAAAATTTCCAGATCAGAAGCCATCAAAAGCACGACGCTGGTCATGTTTCAAATCTTCACCCAGCAGGGAAATACCGCCAAGGATGAGATGAGTTTAGAAGGCCTCTTCCTCTGCTGGCAGCTTAGACTGTCCTCATCCTCAAGCTGGCTCACAGCTCTGACGTTTCATAAACAAAGTTTCCAGAGACTAACAGGATACCTAGAAGGTGCCAGAAGTGTTCAGGGCCTTCTCTTTTTTTTTTCTGGAGTTGCAATCAGGGGGCCAGCAGACAAATACAAAAAGAACAGTGGGGTGAAAGGATATAAAAAGCCCAGACCTGTATGGAGGAAGCAGTGTTGAGAAGATATATGACTCAGATGGTAAAGAGTCTGCTTGTCATGCCAGAGACCTGGGTTCAACCCCTGAGTTGGGTAGATCCCCTGGAGAAGGGAATGGCAACCCACTCCAGTATTTTTGCCTGGAGAATTCCATTGTCAGAGGAGCCTGGTGGGCTACAGTCCGTGGGGTTGCCAAGAGTCGGACACGACTGAGTGACTAACACTTTTCACTTTTTATACATAAATAGTACCAAAGCCTGCTGATCCAAAGAACATTGCCAGACCCCAAAGGTTAGATATTCCAGGCACTTCTAGGCACTGCTTTAATCATAGGGAATGAATATCTCTCCAAAAGGTCTTGCCCACATCAGCCCTGGCTCCCCCCACTATAAAGCACTGAGACATCTCATTTGCTAGACCTCTGCTCCCAAGGCATGCTGAGTCTCCTCATCTCAATACAACTTTTCCTATAAACCATGACACTCACAAACACAGGGCTTACTGGACTCAAATCCAGCTGCTTCCAGAGCTCTGTAGCCTTAAGGCCCCATGGATTGCTTTCACCCTGAACCACTCCTAGTCTCCTTTAAGGGGTTTGATATTTTTCTGTGTGAAGACCCACCTCCATGGGAAATGAGCGGAGCAAGATCTACGTGCAAATCTTTGCAAGCGGTTTTATTTTTGAAATGATGTACATTAAAAAAAAAATTCAAGTCAAATCCAGGAACAGATTAGTTGGTTGGTATCAGCTGGCCCCTCCCCCATGACAGCAAAGGGGTCAGTTTCTGAAATGAAAGAGGGAGGAAGGCACCAGCTATTCCACTGGGAAGGTAAATTTCTTGTGTTGGGGAGAAAGCCATGGGAAGGGAACGCTGAGGCTTAATTAAAGATGGGGTTCCTCTAGCCGTGTGGCCCTCCTGGGCCAAAAGCCAGACAGCATAAAGGGTCTCGGTATAGGTGAGGAAGAACCCTCGTTGGCCAGTAATTCTGAAACTGAAATGAAAAATGCATTCCTGCTCAGGCTTGGGAGGGGCTGCAGTCTACTTTTACTCACACGAAAGAGTCAAGAGGTACCTCTCTCTACTGCCTCTTTTCACCCACCAGCCCCTATATCATGAAGACTCAAGGGGAACTCCACATGCCAACACATCCTTGCTGGCTTTGTGTGAGATTTGGATGACCTCCAGCTATAGGAACGCCAGGGGCGCTGCGATATACAGTCAGGAGGACCAGACAGTCCACTGTCTGATAATAAAAGCCCAGAGAGGAAGATCTGGGTTGAGTCAAGCAGGCAAGCCTGAATCAGGCAGAGGGCAGACAATGGGCAGTTAGATCTGTGTGGCTGCAAAAAGGTGATCACCGTCCTGAAAACGGAGAGGCTTAGGACAGATTTCCCCTAGGGCACTCAGACTAGCCTGTATCTGAAAAGGCAGAAGGTGGCGTTGCCCAGAGGAAGTGCTCCCCTTAGCGGGCCTTGGGGATGCAGCTGCCCTCATCCTGGTTACCAGGCAGGAGCTGGGAGTTCTGGGAGACAGGGGGTTCAGCTCAGGGAAGCACAGTTCAGCTCCGAGTCCTCCTGGCTGCCCGTGGCCCCCTGCTCTGGCTCGTCGGGGCCGTCGGTGATGTTGGGCTCGCTGGAGCACTGCCGGTGGGGTGGCGGGAAGCTGGGCTGAAGCAGCAGGCACTTGTCCTCGCCGCCAGGCTCCTCCCCTAGGCCCGAGTGCATCATGGTGGCCATGGCCAGCAGCTGGATGTCCGAGTGGGCATTGGCCACCGTGTGTCGCCGCACGCTGCCACACTTCTCCAGGTAGGCCTCCCCTTCTTGCTCCGTCAGCGGGGTCAGGGCCATCTCGTTCAGGGGCCGGCTGACGGGGGTTACTGGGGAGGCGTAATTCAGCAGCGTGACCTTGGGCCGGACCCTGGAGTGGCGCCTGGCTGCAAAAGAAAGACCAGCGAAGGCTGTGATTGGGTGGGGATGGGGGGTGTCAAAAACTCCTAAAGAATTTGGCGGAAGAGGGAGGTGGCAGCTCCACCTTCAGGGTGGAGCTTTAGATGAAGCCCTGAAGTGCAAGGAAAGAACTTGGCTGCGTCTATGTTTCTCTTGTAACTTCACTTTGTTCGTGCCTGATCCTGCCTATGGCCAACATGCCCTCCCATAGTAGGAGTACCAATGGATGTTCCACGACAGATGAAGGAGCTCCAAGGGAGTCTCCTCACATTTGCAGCTGCTGCCTCAGCTTCCTTGGATTTGCCCTCAATTCCCTTCTAACCAGTCTTGTCCGAAGACCTGAGCACCAGCTGGACCAGTTGCCCAGAGATGCTCTGGGCTCCATTCAGCATGATGAGCCCTCTGCAGTATTAACAGAGGAAGTGGAAAAGGCCTCATAAGCTCAAGTTCAGAGGAATAGCTAACTGGGGGGACCTTGGCTATCAAAGCAAAGGCAGTGGGACATCCCCTGGATCATCATGGACCAGAATCACCAACACTCCCAGCAGGTTGATGATCTGAGGCCTGCATTCTGTTCAAGTCGATACTCTGGATTCAATCAGCCTTTGGCAGCACCAAAGAAGGGGTGAGGCTCTGTAGATGGCCCATGGAGGCAGGCAGAGAGCAGTGGACATGAATTCTTTTAAAAACTGCTGCTTCTCAAATTCTCACATTTTGGAAACTATGCTCAACCTTGACACGTGTTCATCTTTTGAATCCTCCTAAAAATTGAACTTATGTTATGATCATTTTTCATAGTTAAAGTGGGAGATAATATGAGCATCAAAGAGAGAGGAATGGGCCTACGCACACACAACAAGAACGTAGAAGAGCTGGGATGCAAACAAGGGCTGTCTCGCTCCAGACTCACTTGTGCCAGCTGCCCACGCAGAGCACACGCAGCATAGTTGACTAAGCATCCCAAGGGAGGACAAGCCAAGTACATGAGGCTCGAATCCAGGGAGAAGAGTCAGAGGGAGGAAGCCTGTGCACAAGGAACACCCAGTTGTGAGGGTCTCTCCTCTCCCACCTTTACAAGGACCACGCCAGTCCTGAGACCTCCAGTGTGGCCGGGGCAGGGCCCAGGGCAAGCTTGCATCAGGAAAGCCTCCTCCGTAGGCACCAGCCTCCTATCCCACTGAGGCACCATGTTAGCAGCACAAATTGGATGAAAGACCCCAGCGGGGCAGAGGAGGTGAGGATGGAGGGCTGAGGAGTCGTGGGGTCTGGCCAAAGCCTCTTTTTTCCTTCTGCCCTCTTCCAGCCAGTGCACACACCCTCAGCCTTCCAACCTCCCAGCCCATTGGCACCTATCACTGCTTTCCCCAGCTCCCCCCATTCCTAAGACCTGGAAGACTCCTAACACATGCCTCTCTCAGCAGGGGATTCCAGGGGGATAAGTGAGGAAGGCCTGACCTCGCTGGTGCTCCCTCCACCCCTGACAGGATAACAAAGGGTGGAGGGGGAGACCTGATCTCTAAAGGGAGAGAAGACGGCTCTCGCCAGTCACAGACTTGCCTTGGGACACTCAGCCCGTGCTCCTCTAGTTTACTGTTGGGTTTTCCCATGGATCTGGAGGCCCTGAAACATGCAACGTGCAGTCATCAGCTTGAAAGCTCATGCGCCTTGATGGGCATTGTAGCGAGGATGCCACGTTCATCTGCAAAGTTCTCAGCAGGTCCCATCACTGGATGGTCTTATATGTCCATACGTGCACATATGCATATGCATATAAGGGCTTCCCTTGTGGCTCAGCTGGTAAAGAATCCGCCTGCAGTGCAGGAGACCTGGGTTTGATCCCTGGGTTGAGAAGACCCCTGGGGAAGGCAAAGGCTACCCACTGCAATATTCTGGCCTGGAGAATTTCATGGACTGTATAGTCCACGGGGTCACAAAGAGTTGGACATGACGGAGTGACTTTCACTTTTCATATGCATATATGTGTACACACACATGTGTGACTATATACACATACACAAATATGTATATACAATGACAAGAGAATAAAATCCTAACCCTGAGGACTAAGTCACCATGACTACTCGCTTTGAGCCCCCAGGAGCTGTTTGATGGTAACAGCAATTATTTCTCAGAATCAGGTAATAATACATAGAATTTAGAACTTACTGAGTGTCTTCTCATCCATCATCTTACTGTTGAGTCCCAATCACCCTCTGAAACACTAGGACATCTCTCATCATCCCCATTGTTCAGATGAGGAAAACTGAGGCTCAGCCCAATCCTCTGAAGCCCTAAATGGCAGTGCCCAGACATTCCCTAATACACGCTACTGCGTCTCAGGCCTCCGTCACTGCCCTTGAGCCAGGCCACTCTCTGAACTCAGGCAGCAGCAAACACTGCCTCCAGCAGTGCCAGATAAGAGACTGGATCCTCACACCCTTCTTTGGGGGAAAAATGATATAGGAGACAAAACGCCAAGGAGCCAACAGGACAGAAGAATCTATGCCAGACATCGGCAGAGGTCCTCTCTGAAGCATGGGTGCTTGTAGGCGCCAAGTCTCACATTTCTAAAACGATCCCACATTTTTACAATAACCATGTATTACTTTTATGATCGCAAAAATCGATAACTATAACACAGAAGCACCGGAAGAGTTCAAAGAAGCAGGAACCCCATTAAAGAACCATCCTTTAAAAAAAAGTGCCCTTGAAAACAATTCATCTTCTCTCCTGCTGCTGTTAAAAGCAAACACTCAAGGTTGGCAGTTGGAAAACCCAGGTGGTGGCGGCCCTACAACCAGCCTAGGAGGAAACGGGACTGGATAGTAGTTGCCTACCACCTGCAGATCAAGAAAGAGGAGAAATCTGGAACAAAGCCTGAGCTCAGGATGTGGGGTGAGGTCTGGGGAGAGACGTGCATGGTGGACACACAGCATCTCTGGAGGAAAGAATTCCTTGGATGGTTTCCATCGTTCCCAATCTGGCAGAATGAGCTAGCACAAGCTGTCTCAGATGGGTGCCTGGATGTCGTCCGTCTCTCTCACACTGTTAGTCCAGCAGCCTAAAGGTTCTGGAGGGTTCAACTTGGGCTTTTGCGGAGAGATGGAACCAGAGGGAGGGTGGCCAGCCTGGAGGAGGGGGTCCCCATGATGGCCCCCTTTCAACAAACGTTTCAACAAACGTGTTGAGCTTTGTGCAAAATGTTGTGTTCGGTGCGGAGAGCAAAGAGGAGCATAAATCTGATATGAGGCCTCACACAGGGGCTGGAGCACAGTGGTGAGGGGTAGGTGGGGGAAGTTTCAGGAGCAATCATTAGTTGAGCATCTAGTATGTACTGTATCCAAACAGGAGAGGCCTCACTGACATTATCTCCTGATTGCTTTGCAGAAAAGGAAACTGAGGTTGACATGCTAAGTCATTTTACAGTCATGGTTAGTGATGAAACTGGGATTCAAGCCCAGGGCTGATAGCAGAGCCCTTGCTCCTGACCTTCCGGAAGCCAGCACGCACATCTGTGTTAAAACCAGGTCAACGCAGCAAATGTCAGGGCAGAGGGTACAAATGAGAGCAGGCTGGGGAATCAGAGGAGGAGGAGTTATGAAGAGGGGGCTTCTCAGATGGGCCTAGTCCTCTGAGGGTCAGAGAGACTGCATGGCTGTCTGTTCATTCATTCCCTCCCTCAGAGGAGAGGTCTACGCCATGCCTGGCCTACAGGGGAGCCACATGCAACGAGGCTATGGAAGTGAAACGAAAGTGAAGTCGCTCAGTCGTGTCCGACTCTTTGTGACCCGTGGACTGTAGCCCACCAAGCTCCTCCGTCCATGGGATTCTCCAGGCAAGAATACTGGAGTGGGTTGCCATTTCCTTCTCCAGAGTCTATGGAGGAGACCGACAAATAATCAGGCCATGAGCAACACAGCATGGTAAGGTCTGGGATGTGGTTTGGGGTCCGTAGAAGGGAAGGGGAGGCACGCACAACTCATCTGGGGTAATTCCGCAGGCCCGACCATCCTAGTGGGCCTGTAATACAGCTGTTGGCAGCTCTGCCAGGCCCCTGCCCAGCGACAGGGCAGCCTCTTCCTCGTCTGTGCTCAGCCCTCCGCAGCTCAGAGACGTTAAGTAACTTACTCCAGGGCACACAGCTGAAGCCCACCCTGGTGGTTTCCACAGCCCTGCTCCCTCTGCGGCCAGCCCCGCCTCTCTTAGCACAGTTCCCTGACACTGACCCGGAGGCTTCCAGCTCCTCCTCCTGCCTTCTGGGCACAATGTTCTGGCTCTCAAGCCTGGGTGTGGACACAGCAGAGACCACAGGGGCGGCTGGGCTGTGTGAGTCCCCTGGGCAGACAGTGTATGCTTGCAAAGCTCCCCCCAACGTTCAGAGCCGCCTCCCAGAGAAGAGACCACAGGGGCCCCTTGGGAGGCCTTTAAACTGCATAGTAGGCTTGGAGCCGATAGTCAGCTCGCCACACTGTGGCTGCTTGCCCTCTTTGCCTTCTATTTCTTATTTGCATCAAGGAAAGCTGGGCCCTGCCATTCAGAGCAGGAAGTCGCCATAGGGGATTGACTGAACTGTGGGTCTCCCGCCTGGTGCCTAAAAGCTGGCCCCTCCTTGGCAAGGGGGCCCACGGAGGAGCAGCAAGAGGGGCTGGACCCTGACACCTTCTGCACCCCCCTCCCAGCCTCCTCCTGTATTTCCTCCTGCCTCACTCCCCAGGCGCCCTGCGGAGCCCTGGCATTCGTCCCCCTGCTCTGAAGCCAGCCCTGGCAGCTCCTTTCAAACCCCTAGAGAGAAGCAAAGCCCGGAGGAGGCGGTTCTTTGTTGGGGACTCAGTTCCCAGGCCTTTGATCTCCCAGGCTTTCGGCTGGGCCCCACCGGAGTGGCCCCTGTCAGGGGGGTATTACAATGCCTGCCCATCAGGTCCACGGTGGGCGTCTCTCTTTAGGCCCCAGCACCTGAAAGTCCATGAATGCCGACTGGTCAAGAGGACAAGTTACCGTATCTTGAGGAAAAGGACCCTCCCCCTGGAGACACAATGGAGAGAGATGAGTGGGAGGCCCGGGCTTTTGTGTGGGAGAAACGAGCACTAACTGAGCCAGGGCAGCGGCCTGGAAACCTGGGAAACTGGAAAGGTAGAAATGTGGGCCTGGCCTCTGACAAATAGGCCTGTTTTGTTTTTGTTTTGTTTTTTAAGATTTCACTATTTTCCTCCTCACCCACTACTCTCTCTGCCCAAGAAAAGTGACAGCTTTGGAGGGAAGGACACACACACACGCTCACTCCATCATGTCCTGGGACTCATCTTTTCTCTCTGAAGCAAGCCTTGCACATCCATGGGGTACGGCTTAACTCTCAGACCCACTGGCCTGGCTGGCAAGAAGAGGGTCCACCCGTGAGTTCCTGGCTCAACCTGCCTGAGCCCGTGAGAACAGGTGGGGAGCCCCTAGGAGGCCACTTCTCCAGCTCTGGTCACCTACCCCGCATGACCCTGGGGACATTTATTATCAATGCAGAGTCTGAGGTCATGACAGCATGCATCCCCAGAATCTGGTAGGATTACATGCCAAGTGCTTGCTCAGGGCCTGGAAGGTGACAGGTGTTTTGAGATGCTGGGCCCAGATGCCCTTCACCCCTCCCACCCTGTCAGGCCCAGAGAGGTCATGGGAAAAGCCTCCTGAGATTTCTTACGTCCACTGCCTCTGCTCCATCTCTCTCTACCTCGGCCGGTTGTCACAACAGGCAGCTACCTCTTCCACAGACAGGAGAAGAGCTTCTGTTCAACTGAGGGGGAGACTGAGTTGCAGAGAGTCCTCTCTTTATCTAGAAAGGGGTGTCCTCCATAAGGAAGGGCGCTGTGGTGGCCATTTTAGCTTTTTGGTGTCCAGGGGTTGGGGATGAGGTCCTGGCCCCGGACACCTCTGGCACTAAGGACCGCGTAGACAAAGAATGCCGCCTGCCATACCACTCAACAAAGGATGCCCTGGCCATCGAGCCAGCAGCCACTGCAGCTACCCTGGACTGTGCACCCTCAGGGGATTCAGGATGGAGAAAAGCTACAGGAGAGCAGGCCTAGACGTTAGGGGATGTATCAAAGGACTTTGAGATCAACATGTACACGCTGCTATATTTAAAATGGATAACCAACAAGGTCCTGCTGTATAGCACAGGCACTCTGCTCAATGTTATGTGGCAGCCTGGGTGGGAGGGGAGTTTGGGGGAGAATGGATCCATGTATATGTTTGGCTGAGTCCCTTTGCTGTCCACCTGAAACTATCACAACACTGTTAATTGGCTACAGTCCAATATAAAATATACAATATACTCCAATATAAAATAGACTCCAATATAAAAGTTTTTTAGAAAAGGAATGACTTCAATGAGCCCAGACTCTTGCATCTTCCCATATGTAGAAAAGCACTAAATTCACGAATTTGAGATATCTATTTTTCTTTAATTAACAGTATTCTCTCGTTGGAATAACAATATTCCAACTACCTGGTCTTCGTTGCAAACATTTCTATATATCCTGGTTCTTCCCTTCCCTCTTTGGAATAGTCCTCCAGAGCTATCTGAGAGGCTGTCTTCTATGCACAAGTACTTAGTTTGTCCATGACTAAAACACAATTCTCAGTTTTTAGGGTGTACATTTATTTCAGCCAACAACTGAGAAGGAAGGACCAGCTTCTCTACGGCCCCTCAGCGCCATCAGTCACCTCTTGGAGCTGACAGGGTGGGTGGGGGGGCGGGTGGACTGTGGGAGAACAGCTGGCCAAGGGCAAGGAGCTGGGGGCTTTGAAGCCTGTCTCCAACAGCCAAATGACCTTGACCTTGACTTGCCTCACCTGTGAGTGGGAACGTGGTATCCAGCCCACCCTGCACAGTGCCCAGGACGTGGTGTGTCCCAGAGCTTCCCCTGCCATCAGCCACTCTGCAACTCTAAAGCTCTCTCAGTTCCTCAAACATTGGACCCTCTTGCTTCCCCCACCCACCTCCCCATAACCTCAAAAGCCTCCCAGAGATCCTTCTTTTTGCCTGGTCAGTCTTCCCTCCGTTGACTCAGCTAACTTGTATTCATCCTCCAGGTCCCACTGCAGAGATCACCTCCTCCAGGGAGTCTTCCCTGATTGCCCAGTCCAGGTGAAGTCCTCTTGCTGTGGACCCTGGACTTCCCCACTCAGAGCACTTGTACACTGATGAGTCATCATCTAGTGTTTGTGACTTCCTCATTGGTCCCTGTGCCAGAGGGCAGGGGTGGGTCAGTTTTGTCACAGATATCACCTGCAGCACTTCACAAGGTGCCAGGGACAGGGTCTTGTTAGTACACATTTGTTGAAATAATAATATAATAAAAAAGTAATCAAAAGAAGGTCATTTCCTCCCCTCTCGGGTTCTACTGTGACAACGCCCCAGAGACAAGGACTGTCCTTGGCACAAGAATAAAACCTCAGGCCTTTGATTACAATCTGATGAAAGTATGTATGAATCTTATTATAGCTGAAAAGTTGAAGGCATCCCCTCTTAGAGCGAGTCCTCACTGACCAAACTTCCAAATCCACTCGTGTTCCCGGCCCCAGGCCCAGCAGATGGTGGGGTCCCTGCCATGGCCCAGCTAACCCGCTGGCACGCTGACATCTCCCTGTATCCTCCTGCCCAAAACTTGGGAGCCAGCTGGCCCGGCCAGAGCAGGAAGGTGGCGCCCAGCCCTCCTCACAGGGAGGGCAGGGCACTGTTTTCCTTCAGCCGGCTCTTGCCAGCTCCTGGGTGGAATCAGGGAAGGAGGGAGGGAAGGAGGGAGGGAAGGAGGGAGGGAAGGAGGGAGGGAGGGTGGAGGACCAGGCAGGCAGAAGACTGGGGCCAGCACCCTCAGATTTGTGGTGACTGTGGTTAAACTGGTGTTTCCAGAGAAATATGAAGGGCCCTAAAAACTGTGGCAGGCCCTGCTTTCTTCTGCAGTCAGGAGGCCCGGGAAGGGGTGGGAAGCCCGCTGGAGGCTGCTCCTCCCCTCTTTTCTTTGAAGCCCAGCTCTGTCTCCATTCAAGCAAGAAGAGGGGATAAAGGGTTTCAAATTCTGGAAATCCCTTTCCACCTCTGCACCTGTGTGTGGGTGCTGGTTACCCCAGCCTCGGGTACCACCCATCCATCTAACAAATAGTTTTTGACTGTCGCCTGTATGCCCGGGCTTCCTAGGTGGCGCAGCAGTAAAGAATCTGCTTGCCAATGCAGGAGATGTAAGAGATTCAGGTTCAATCCCTGGGGTTGGGAAGATCCCCTGAAGTAGGAAATGGAAACCCACTCCATTGCCAGGACAGAGGAGCCTGACGGGCTATAGTTTATGGGGTCACAAAGAGTCAGACGTGACTTAGCGACTGAGTATGCACACACACTGCATTGCCAGGCACCATTTTGGCTGTTGAAGTTAGAATCACAAACCAAAAGTTCCTGCATTTGCAGGGGGTGGGTGGTTCCATTTCAGAGAGTAACTGAGGAATACCTTTTATGATATTCTATAGCTATTTCCTCATCTAGACCGTAGTCTCACTGAAAGAAGGAATAGACCCATTTCATCTCTAGATTCTCCGGGGTGACTAGCACAGAGCCTGAATTTTAGCTTTACAGCCACTGAAGGATGCCTCAGTGGGATTTGTCCCCCAGTCCAGCAGCCCCTGTCCTGCATGTGAAGTCCCTGGCGGTACCTACAGGAATGCAGTGGGCAGCCAGCAGCTGGATCTCCAGCCACACACCCAGTAAGCTGGCTTCACGTTTTGAGCCACTTTCGAAAGGAAATTCATCACTGGTGGTTTTTCCAGTCACGAGGGTGTGGGCTGCAGTCAGGCATGGTTTTTGGTATCAGATACAAGAAAATTAACACTGCAGGCACCAAAACAGATCAAAGCCACTGATCAAAGATGTGAATCAGACCAGCACCACCACAGAAGTTCGGTATCCGTTCCTGGGGAGGAATCGCCAAGCGGGGAGGTTATTGCAACAACCAGGCCAGAGGGAAACATGAGCAGCGAACATGCAGAGGTTTGCATGACCCACGTGGGAAGTAAAGGGCTTGGTGGGTCATCAGGGCTCAGGGAAACATAACTGGTACTAGTCACTGAGGCTCCTGGCAGCTTGAGAGCCGGCCCCCTTACCCAATGTGTACGTGGGGCCTGAGAGGCCGCGGTCCTCGCTGATGCCAAGGAAAGGAGAAACCACCTGCTTCACCAGCTCCTCCAGCTGCAAATAACCCTCACTGGGGCCTGTGGGCTCGTGAACACTCTGGAAATAAACAGCCAAGAGAGACAGGTCAGTCCAAGTCACCATGGCCAGCGGATTCTGGCCACCCTCCCACTACATTCAAAGCAGGCTGTATCCTTGTGGCTGAATGAAGGAAACCCAGGCTTGGAGCCCCAGGCACTGGTCCCAGGTGGCAGTGATCAGAACTGTGTGTGGCAAGCACCGTGGCCGCTGCGGTAGGATCCCAACCCAAAGCAGGGCCAGCGGGACTGTCCCCACCCCAGCTCCAAGCACCGTGGCCGCTGCGGTGGGATCCCACCCCAAAGCAGGGCCGGTGGGACTGTCCCCACCCCAGCTCCAGGGCTGAGGTCTGACCGGGCCCAATCACAGCCAGCTCACCCTCTCCGTCACAATAACTGTTCCACACCAGGCACACAGGAGCTTTATGGAAGCACTTTATATGTTTCATAGCACCTGCCAACAACCCTCACCATCCCCCCTTTTACACACAAGGAAAGTTAAGAGTCAGAAAGCTTATGTAACTTGCCCAGGAAAATACAGCTGGTAAGCGGCCAAAACCCAGGACTGGCACACAAGCTGCCTGGCTCTGAGCCCATCTTACTGCTCCTTGTTAACAGGCTAGAAAAGAAAGCAGGAGAGAATCTGGAAAAGGCCAGAACAGCAGAAGAAAGGGAGCATCACTGTGGATCAGACACACATTTAGTACCAAGATGAAGGGTCGGTTCAAAAGGACGGGAGTCCTCGGAGCTACAAGGAGCTGGAAAATCATCGAGGTTTTCTAGAAAACCAGCTAACTCTGAAGGAATTCAGTTTCTTGCTGGAAAGGCGTGGAAGCCACATGTTTGTGTGGAGGGCCTGCAAGAAAGCAAGGCTTTGTGGGCGCTGTGCTCAGCCCAAAGGGCCAGCTGTCAAAGTCTCAAAGCGGAAGAGATTTTAAATCACCTCGTTTAAAAAGAGAAAACTCTCCCCTACACTGGAGTTTAGGAGCTGGGACCAAGAAGCGGGAGGGCCAGTCTTACAGGTTGGGTGGAAACCCCTGGGTGAAGTGCAAGCTCCAAGGAAGCTGGCTGATGTGGTACCTCGTCAGCTTCATCACAGTGAGATGGAGGCAGCTGGGGGCAATGGGAGGGAGGGGTGGCTTACCAAAACAAAAAAGAAGGCTGAGGAGGGGGCTATGAGGCAGAAGACTTGGTTTCAGGACCAGGAAGGGGTCAGAATTGATGCAGAGGAAATGTGAGTCGAGGTTGTCTGGCACTTGAGGGGGCTGCTAATGGGAGAAGACCTGAGGGTTTTTTACGTCCCTCAGCAAGAGCAGAAGCACTGGGAAAGGCCAGCAAGATGCCTCGATTCATACTCAACCAGGACCTACTGTAGAGGACAGGGAACTTTACTCAGTGCCCCTAATAACCTATATGAGAAAATGACCTAAAAGATCAGAGGTTCATGTACACCTGCAACTGAATCACTTCGCAGTACCCCTGAAAGTAACACAACATTATAAATCAACTGTACTGCAATATGAAACAAAAATTAAAAAAAAATAAAAACAGGTGGAACTTCAGAACTACTAATACGTGTAATGTGCTAAGTCACTCAGTTGTGTCCGGCTCTTTGCGACCCATGCGCTATAGCCCTCCAGGCTTCTCTGCCACAGAATCCTCTGAGCAAGAATACTGGAGTGGGTTGCCATTTCCTTCTCCAGGGGATCTTCCCGACCCAGGAATCGAACCTGGGTCTTCTGTGTCTCCTGCACTGGCAGGTGGGTTCTTTACCACTGGCTATGCTGCTGCTGCTGCTGCTGCTAAGTCGCTTCAGTCGTGTCCAACTCTGTGCGACCCCATAGTCAGCAGCCCACCAGGCTCTCCCGTCCCTGGGATTCTCCAGGTAAGAAAACTGGAGTGGGTTGCCATTTCCTTCTCCAGTGCACGAAACTAAAAAGTGAAAGTGCAGTTGCTCAGTCGTGTCTGACTCTTAGCGACCCCATGGACTACAGCCTACCAGGCTCCTCCGTCCGTGGATTTTCCAGGCAAGAGTACTGGAGTGGGGTACCATTGCCTTCTCCGGCCACTGGCAATACGGTATTACAAAAAACTTCTTTGTTTAAAAAAAATAAGTATCGATCACAACTAACTACAGAATTACATGTTGAGAAAAGAAAGGCTTCACTTAGGAAGGCACACAAGACTCTCCACAAAGGTGAGCGGATCCTCCAGGTGGCAGAAGGGAGAGGGGAGCCTTACTCATGCTCCCAGAGACCCACCCACAGCCTCAAAAGCAGAGCAGTTTCAGCCCCAAAACCACCTTGGTTGGGTTTCAGAGCTGAAGACACTTTTATCTCATTTTTTCACACCTTGATATTTCTCATCTGCCATCTCCCCACAAGACTCATTCACTCTACAATTCCTAAGTGCTACACAAGAGAGGGATGCAGAACAGGAAGAGGCAAGAAGTGGTTAGAAAATTCTGAGCTGCATCAGAATCCCTGGGCAGAGAACCTGACTTGCACACAGCCCTCTGGGAAGGAGTTGCCCTTGGCTTGGCTGCTGGACTGGCTATGTAGTTGCAAGGCTCAGCACAAGATGAAAATGTGGGGTCCCTTGTTCAAAAATTAAGAATTTCCGGATGGTGATCAAAAGTGAAAGTGTTAGTCACTCGGTCATGTCTGACTCTTTGCTACCCTATGGTCTGTAGCCTGCCAGGCTCCTCTGTCCACGGGTTTGTCCCAGCAAGAATACTGGAGCAGGCAGCCACTCCGTTCTCCAGGCGGTCTTCCCAACCCAGAGATTGAACCCAGGTCTTCTGCATTGCAGGCAGACTCTTTACCATCTGAGCGGTCAGGGAAGAGAATTAAACCCAGCATGGGATCCTGCTGGTGGGGGGATTGGGGGTGGGGGAGGACCCTGGGGCATTGGCTGGCAGGGGGCACACAGGCTTGATTGGGCGGGTCCCCTCAGAAGGCACCATTCTAGGACAGTCTCAGACCTACCTGCGCCTGCCAGGGAGAATCAGATCTCCAGGGTGGTCAAAGTCTCTGGTTCAGCCTCTTCCTGGACAGCCTAAGGATAGGCCCTCATGACCCATGGGAGGAAAGGCTGAGCCCCTTGTATGTTTTGAGAGGGGAGGGGTTGGTTCAGGGCCATTTTCGAAATGCACTGGCAAAGAGAAATGACTCTTCTCTCTGTAGGAGAGGTATGCAGGGAAAAACCAGCCTCAGATCTCTTGATGCTGTGGACAGTGGGGGCCCAGGCAGAGAAAACAGCAGTTCCAGCTACTGGGGCCCAACTTCCCTGCAGCGGGGATAGTCTGAGAGCAATACAACTTGCAAGTTTCCTTTAGATCCAGAAGCCGCCACCCCTGCCACCAAGAGTTAGTCCTGGGCTGGGGAAAGACCGCCTTTGTCACTCTCACACCCCCAGCCTCTGGCTTCCTGACTCCCAGAGGGCAGAAGAACATGTCCCAGGAGGCCCTCAGGGAAATGAGGCCAAATTCCCCGCGTTACAGGGACCATCGCTTATGGGGCATCTCCAAGTGTCCTGGGAGACTGCGGGAGGAGAGGGACCTTGACAGTGCTTGCTGCACGCACAGCAAATGGACAAAGGAACTGGAACGTGACCCATGACACTAAAGAACACGAAACCGAGCCAGGGTGTTCCAGCCACAGGGCCGCTTTCCCTCTTCCTGCAGTGATGTCTCCATCGTGCCTCACCTGCAGGATGAGCAACATCTGGACGATGGATGAGGGCGGCTGGGGCTGCGCTAGCAGCAGCAAGTCCTCCAGCTTCACCTTCAGCAGCACCAGGTCGCGGAAGCCCAGCAGGGAAATCTGGCGGATGGTCAGCTCCTGGCCCTGGCGGAAGAGAAGAGGCAGCGGCGGGAGGTGAGACTTCGTGGGATCTGTCACCAACCACGTGGGAGCCAGGACCACAATCAGAGGGTGGGACCGGTGTCTCCAAGGCCCAAGGGGGCTGTTGAGAAGACTAGTTGACCCCTGTTCCTTCAGAATGAAAGTTTCCTTTAAGATAAGGTATGACTCATGGGTTCAAAAAGATCCATGTGCCCCAATGTTCACAGCAGCGTTATTTATAATAGCTGAGACATGGAAACAGCCTAAATGTCCATAGGCAGATGGCTGAATAAAGAAGCTGTGCACACACACACACACACTGGAACACTACTCAGCCATAAAAAGAATGGAATTTTGCCCTTTGCAACAACAAGGATAAATCTGGAGGGTATTTATGCTAGGTGAAATCAGTCAGACAGATAAAGACAAATGCTGTACCTTATCACTTACAAAACAAACTAATGAATATAACAAAACAGAAACAGACTCATAGAGAATAAACCAGTGGTTACTAGTGAGGAGGGAGAAGGCCATGGCACCCCACTCCAGTCCTCTTGCCTGGAAAATCCCATGGACGGAGGAGCCTGGTAGGCTGCAGCCCATGGGGTCGCGAAGAGTCAGACACGACTGAGCGTCTTCACTTTCACTTTCCACTTTCATGCATTGGAGAAGGAAATGGCAACCCACTCCAGTGTTCTTGCCTGGAGAATCCCAGGGACGGGGGAGCCTGGTGGGCTGCCATCTATGGGGTCGCACAGAGCTGGACACGACTGAAGTGACTTAGCAGCAGCAGCAGCAGCAGTGAGGAGAGGGAAGGGGCAGAGGTAACACAGGGGTAGAGGATAAACAGGTACAAACTACTAGGTATAAAATAAATAAGCTACAAGGATATATTGTACAGCACAGGGAATATAGCCAGTGTCTTACAATAACTTTAAATGGAGTACACTCTATAAACCTATTGAATCACTGTATTGTAAACCAATATTGTATCATTGTAAACTAATACTGTAAATCAATTATATGTCAACAAAAAAAGTAAGGTGTGACTCAACCTGCCTAAATGACCCAAAGATATACAAGACACATATATTGAGGGTCGTGCTGTGCTGTGAGTGGTCAGGAAGGAGGAAGAGGAGGAAAAACCAGAGGAAAGATAGACAGCGCCTCCCTTCACTCAAGGCTGTGTCCTCAGCTTCAGCCATTCAATATTTGTGGACCTATCATACGCCAGACAAAGAAGGAAATACAGGACCTGTTAAGACTCTTCTGCCAATGCAAGTAACATAGGAAGAAAAACCACTGAAGACGTAGAAGAAAAGGATTTGTTCAACCACGTAGACAGGGGCTGAGGGTGAAAACAGTGACTGATAATTGTAAGAGCTGATCCTTATCTTAGTAAGGCTAAGTAAGACCCTTACCTCTGACAATGTGCTGGGCTTGATTCTCAATATGCTAGATATAAATGGCACATTTAATCCTCATGACCACTTCTGAGACAGATACTGTAATAAAACCCAATCCACAGAAGAACAACCCTATACCCAGACTGACAGGAATTTACCCAAAGTAGAGCTGGATCTCAAAGATAAAGTATTTGATTCTAGAGCTCCTAAAGCTTCCCAAAACAGAAAGGGAAAGGAGGGCCCATTCTCAGACACTCCTTTCACATGTGTACACAGCACATACCCCAAATTGGCTGGTCTTAAAGAAGATGAGATATCATCAGGGTATCCTCCCAAAGGGATGTGGCCTCCCATTCCTCAAGTTGGTCAAGGTTTAAGGAAGTTTTGCACATCCTATAACTCCTTAGGGTTTACAGAAACACAGGCAAGAGTGGCTTTGCCATTCTCACAGCCCTCTACTCTCTAATCCCAAGACATACACCCCACCCACACCTCACAGGCTCAGTTTAACCATTTCTTCTTAATTTTTTTTTCTTTAGTTCTAAGTTTTTTCTTTTTTTGGCTGCTGGAAACACGCAGGATCTTAGTTCCCTGACCAGAGATTAAATCCGTGCCCCTGAAGTGGAAGCATGGAGTCTTAATCCCAGACCACCAGGGAAATCCCTAACCACTCCTTCTTGTTGCCTTCCCTGGCCACCCCCAATGGTGGTGATCCCCCCACCTTTCCCACGGTCCTAGAATTTCTATTCTTTGCACCACATCTTAGCAGTTGGCACTGACTGCCTATCTCATAGGTGTCTACGCCCTTGTTTCTGCTCCAGGACTCCATTCACTCTACAAAATGGAAAAAGGCAGGCAAGTTTCCACACCCTTGAATACAGCAGGCACTCAAACACCTTTATCCAGTAAGGAAGCAGGTCTCACGCACACACTTAGGCAGCAAGTTAGTGTCTAGACTAATAGACGCCCCGAGGGTGTTATTACCGGTAGTAAGAGCCCAGGGGTTCTCCAAGTGGGGTATCTGTATCAGCAGCAGCACTTGGGAAATTGTGGGTGGGGGAGGTGGCTGAGGCAACAGCATATGTTGCCACATCTTACAGTTTTTCTTAAAAAAAAAAAAAAAAAAAAAGTTTGGTTTTTTTTTTACTTATTTAGCTGCTCTGGGTCTTAGTTACAGCATGCACAATCTTCACTCTTCATTGCTGCATGCGAGGATCTTTAGTTGTGGCAAGTGAACACTTAGTTTAGTTGTGGCCTGAGGGATCTAGTTCCCTGACCAGGGACTGAACCTGGCTCCCCGCACCGGGAGCATGGAGTCTTAGCCTCTGGACTACCAAGGAAGTCCCAGATCTTGCAATTTTTTAGGAGAAGCAGGACAGTGTCATCCTCAGATCCACACAACTGGGCTCCTGCCTGAATCTGGGGCTAAGGGAGCCCTTCTTGACCCTTCAATACCAGGGCCAAGCCCACTCAGCTTCCTCACTCCCCACTCTAACTCCATCTAGCAGGGAATTCCCTGGCAGTCCAATGATTAAGCCTCTGAGCTTCCACTGCAGAGAGTGAGGGTTTGATTCCTGGTCCTCTGGTCAAGGAACTAAGATCCTGCATGCCTCAAAGCATGGTGAAAAAAAGAAAAAACCCATCTGGGTATCTCTATCTTGGAATTTCCTGCTGACACAGTCTTAAGAAGGACCTAGGTCTATACCCCTTCTCCAGTAGGGCAGCCAAATAAACCAGAGGCTATCCAGTTACATTTGAATAACTTTCTAGTATAAGTATGTCCCAAACATTGCATTGTTTATTATTTACCTGAAATTTAACTAGGCATCCTGCAGGTCAATTTCTGTTTTTTGGCAACCCTGCCTCCCAGGCGTGTCATCTTAAGACCCACTGCTGGCCAAGGAGTGAGTATTGCAGCGAAGGGACAAGTTTGTGGACAGAGAGGGTGAGCCATCCACAGAAAAGCTATAAATCCTCTCATGGGGGCGCAGCAGGGAGCCAAGGATGGGATGAAAACAGCAGTGGGCTGCAGGCCACACGCTTCTACTGGAATTGTTAGGGGCAAACTGGAATTGGAAAATGGGACTCTGAAGGCGTAATCTCCAGATTTTAAAATATTTGACATGTAGTTAAAAGAATCCAGAATTCCTTTAAAACAGCATTCAGAGCAAACAAAGCCCACGGGCTCTTACCCCTGGTACAAGGTAATTCCTACCAATTGCTTCACACCTAATCTAACCTGATTGCATGCGAAGCCTTAACCCCAATGGGAAGCGCTATTGTGAGCACACAGCAACGGAAGCCTATGACAGACACGTACACTTTAGAGAAGAACATCTATTGGTCAGTCTGCCTGAGGGCGTGTCCATTCTGACCAGGCACTGACCAATCCTGTTCTTGGCCCCTGCAGGAGGGTGGAGGGAAACCAGCACATGGTAGAAATGAGCTGAGCTCGCAGAATAAGAAGCATAAGAGATGCTGTTCATCTCGTACTCTAAATTCCTCATCCTGCAAGAGATGAAACGGAGCCGTGCTCAGAGACGGGAAATGAGTTTGCCCACATTCAGCTACAGATTCCCAGTCCGCAGTTCTTTCTGCTACATCATGGGCCTTCTTTTCTTCAGGAAATCGCTTACAGAGAGCAAGGAACACTACTCCTTTCCCGGAATTTGGGAGTCACAGGAAACTTGCCAGACAACTGTGCTTCAAAGAAAGCGGGGAGGGGAAAAAAGGAAAGAAAAGGGGGAAAAGTCTCCTTCCCCCATTTTCCCTTACTTCTGAAAAGTAAGAAGAAACAAACCACTCTAAGATACAGACATACTCAAAACCAAGAGGGAAAGGAGAGCCTACAGATTGCTAGGTATGCAGGCATTGTTTGCTGCTTGAGGTTAGATGCTAAATATAGAACAGAGTGCCCTCCAAAGATGTCCGAAGTCCTGATCCAACTCCGGCAGTGCCCAGGCTCCTGGTTTTCCCCCATTCACTGGCATGCCCCAGGGGGCACCGGTCAAGGAGTAAGTAAGACAGAGTGCCCAGGCCGGAGGAGATCGTTCCCCAGTGAGACTGACCTGAACTGGATAGAATATGGCCTGCAGGGTGGGGAGAGTCTCAGTGAAGAAGTGGTCCCAGACTTCAGCCAGAACCTCAATGCGATTTTCACCTACATGAGGGCGAGAAGATGGGAGGGGAGAAAGAAAGAAAAGAATGTGGTCATTACTCACAGGAGTGGTTGGGAGGCAGTTCCTAGTCAAATGGAGCACAGGCGGGGGTGTTGTGGGAGAAAGCTCATTACCTACATTGGATCTCCAAGTTCTACTACAGTAAACATGGAATTGGATGGGAAGATGATCAAGAATATGCAACTATGCCTTCTCTCCCTCAATCCACAAAAGGGAGCTGAATTTTGAAAAGCACATAATAACTGCAATCATCATGAGAATGGTTACAGCATGATCAGGCCCTGTGCTAGACTATTACCTATAAGCAATCTCATGAATGGACGCTGTTACCCTGCTTTACAGCTCGGACACGCCAGGCATCTGGGCTCAAAGGAACACAGGTAGAAGGCCAAGCTGGGCTTCCAGGACCCATGTTCTTGCCCATATAATCCAGCAAGATCAAGTACACAGTTATATATTATCTTTTTTTTGTTTTTGCAATCACTAAGACACTGGTTTTTCAGTCTAGATTTGAGCTATCCCTGGAGAAAGATGGAAAGAGGACTTAGAAACTATCACCTGCACCCACCGTAACTCTGAATGGTCATCTGCAAAACACAGCCACCTCCTGACGCCGTGTCTACCACGCCCCCGGGATCAGGAAGCCCAAGTCCTGGCAAGCGCTCCCCCCAGGCTAGATGGACACAGGTCACCCTACACCACCGGAAGGCTGTTTGAGGAACTTCTGCACTTGCAGGAAAGGCGGGCACTGGCAGAGGGGAGTCTGCACAGTGGCTGCTGTTTAATGACCTAGATAACAGAGCTGACTGGGCACTGTCTCTGCCCAGCTGAGGCAGGGAAACTGGGTCAGCCAAGATTAGACACTGAGAGATGCGTCTGGCAATACGTTGCCAGATCCACTGAACAGATCTTGAAAGATTCACTTAGTGATGTCCATCTATTAGTTTAACAGACAACAAAAGCAGTGGCTGGGAGAGAGAACAGAATGAAGCCATGACTTTAGCTGGCAGGATCAAAGATGTGCTGATTTTTAAAGTCAGAGTGAAATACACCAGGGAAAATGCAAACCCATAACACCCTCTACTCTCCTTTGTAAATTACACTCTGTTGGAATCACTCATTCACTTCTCTGTCTCCTCCACTAGAACGGGAGTTAAGGGCACCAGCCCTGTTTTCCTGTTCACCTTTCTATTTCTAGTGCTTAGCATGGTGCCAGACACATTGGTAATACACTGTTTGGAAATCTTTGATTGAATGAATGGCAAGTATTGAGTATATGATGCTGCTGCTAAGTCGCTTCAGTTGTGTCTGACTCTGTGCAACCCCATAGATGGCAGCCCACAAGCCCCCCCCGTCCCTGGGATTCTCCAGGCAAAAACACTGGAGTGGGTTGCCATGAGTATATAGGTTTTTTTAAATGCCAGGGCTGGTGAGTGGAAGGAGGTTACCTTTTAACCTGGGACAGGTTACCTTTTAATATGGGACAGGACAGAGCAGGCAGGATTTAACAGTCAGCTCCAACATTTTCCTTTGCTCTTAGATAAAGAAAACCACACCATGGCAACCTGGCTGGGGAGAGTCTGTTTCCTTTTTCTGTATCTTCATCCTCTTCTGAATTCCCCTTTTATGTGAATTTTATTTCAGCCCCTTACACTCACCATCCTCCCTCCACGCCACAGGGCTTTTGCACATGCTAATTCCTTTGTTGAGACTATTCTCTGCCTTCTCTCTTTGCCTAACCTACATCTGTTTATCTTCATAAAGTGTTCATCTTCACAGTTTCAACTCCAGCATCACTTTCACAGAAAAGTCTCCCCATTGCTCAGACCCCCCTGTTATGGATTGTATTCTTAGTACTTGTCTCAGTTACAGTTTTATATTTGGTGGTGATTTGATTAATACATGTCTCCGCTACCAGGCTGTGAGCATAAGATTTGTAATCTTACGAAGTTTTGCTCACCACTGTGTTCTCAGCACCTAGCAAAGCACCTGGCATAGTAGATAATCAATAAACGTCTGAATGAATCAATCAGTCACCATCCTCTTTTCAAAGGCAGGTTTGCTAGTTCACTGCAGGGAGGAGGCAGGAAATCAAGAGGACAGTCTGCAACATTAGGTCATGCTGGTGCCTAAAGCCAAAATGAACCCCAACACTTGGAGAGAGTGTCTCAAAGGAGAAAAGGCTCTGCCAGCTCCTTTACTGATGGTCCTTACCCCGAGCCTTCCATCACAGAGACAGGCAGAGGCCCTGCCGACTAGAAAGGTGAGACAGAAAGCCTGCTGCTCAGTGCTCCCCCTACTTTCTCCCCTTCACCTCCAAGACGGAATACTCATTGGCACGTGCAGTCATCATTCAACCCGGCAGTGGGAAGGTGCCTCTCCTGGGAACCTGGGTCTAATTGCTGGCTGCAAACTTCAGAGAGGAATGGAGGTTTTGGAAAGTGTTCAGAGAAGAACATCAGAGAGACAAGCTAAACAGAGTAGCCTGGGGAGGAAAGAGTTAATGGGAGGAGGTGACTCCACCTCCAAGAACAGCCCCCAGGTCAAGGGCTTAGTCCCCTACAAAGATGAAAGGGGTCTGGATGGAAGCTTCTAGATGATTATCTTATTACAAACTGTCCTCTAATTGCCACAGAGGTTTAGATCACCAGAGGTGTACAGAAGTCTGAGAAATTCTTTAAAGCCAAGGTTACTAAAGCTCTAGAAAAGATTACTGAAACTAACAAGGTATATTCTGCCTACAAAAGAGAACCACATCATGTCTAGGGGCTGCCTCTGTCCCTTCTGCAGCCATCAGTCAGGGTTGATGTGTATAAGTCAGGTTGATAAAGTACAGGTTATTCAATGATAAGATAGATTCCAAACTTGATTTTATAGCAAAACACTTTCATCCAATAAAATCTTTCTTGGAGTTATAACATACAAAATTAACATGTAGAGATGTTCTGTTGAAGATGTAAGAGCGCCTTCACTGTGCAGAAAGGACCCTGCCACCCAACCCGCAGGACAAGAAGGGACCCAGCAAGAATATCCTGGCCTCTGCCCTCCAGTCGTGCTTTGGAGCAGAAACACAGAAACTTGGATGCTCCTGTTTCTCCTATCAAGCTCTGCGCCTCAGTTTTCACTCTGAATGTAGCTATGTTGAGTGTCACCTGGGTGACAGACCGTCAACTTTCCCTTTTAAGGTCCCTTGAATCTGTTTTGCTCAGGATCTTGTTCATAACTCTGGTTATCCACATTTCCAGGAGCATATAACTCTCCAAATGACTTACAAACTATGTGGTTGAAGATGTGGAAGCCACCCACCTTTCACGCCTGGGTACTAGCCCCACTCCCAAATGCAAAAAGGCCATGAAACTCTCAACGCAACTGCATTCGAGGGAAACACGGCTGCAGGTTCAGTCAACTCTTGAGTAGACAGAGGTTAATTTCGAACCTCTGGTTTTTCAAAGTCTTGGTGAGCACTCATTGTGTGCTGGGCCCTGGGACTTTCCAGGGTCAATTTCTCATTTTTTTTTTCCTACTTTGTCTTTCTAGGAGACACGGACACAAGTGTCTTTCCCAGAGAAGGGGAGGAGAAAAGGGGATGGTCTACTACCTGATATGTCTGAATCTAGAAGTAAATTTGATCAACAGATAGAGGTCTCCAGGCTAGAGTAGAAAAAAAAGAAGGAACCAGTGTGCATACCTACTATGTGCCAGGGACAGCACTGTGCTGGTTCTACTCCTATATCCCCTACAATCCCTAGCTCCATTTTATCATTTAAAACACTATTTGAAAAACCAAGACTCAAAGAGATGAGAAACTCGCCAAAGGTTACCCAAGAAGTAGGGGGCAACCAGGATCCAGGTTAATGGGAGCTGACAGTAACCATCAGTGGCACCATGGGGTCTATTGGCCAACTCTTGCCTTCATCCCAGCTCCCAGCTCCATTCAATGCCTTTCTATCAGTTTGACTCTAGAATCTTTTAAGGCTGGGGAAATTTTCTTTGCTTATTAAATCTTACCCCACTGAGTGGGTGCCTGCTAAGTCTCCATCAAATGAGTGAACCATCTGACAGATACGACCTCAAAAAACAATGAAAGTCTGCTCAGTCATGTCTGACTCTTTGTGACCCCATGGACTGTAGCCTGCCAGGCTCCTCTGTCCATGGAATTCTCTAGGCCAGAATACTGGAGAGGGTAGCCATTCCCTTTTCCAGGGGATCTTCCCAACCCAGGGATCAAACCCAGATCTCCCACATTGCAGGCAGATTCTTTACCGTCTGAGCCACCAGGGAAACCCCGAGAAACAGTACAAAGGTCAATAGGAAATAGCCTAGATCAGACCAGAGGGAACAGGATCTACAGTATAATGTATTCCTTCAAAGGAGACCCCTGACATACATCTTGTGAAAACCAGCCCTTACGGGGGTCTCCCAAGAGGCCACCCTAATTCCCCCTCATTTCTCAAACAGTCTGACTTGCACCGCAAGGAGTGGCTGACTCAAACTGAAACGCTGCCGCCTAGCTGGAGAAGAGGCGGCTGGGGTGACTCACGTGCTTGGAGCCTGCCTCTCTTGGACAGACTCATTTCAGCTGTCCAAGCATCAAAGGCTGAGTCAGAGTTCCCGCCAGACGGAGGCTGCCTTGTACTTGCCTTCACACAGCTTGATCTTCTCCTCCACGAACAGCAGTCCTTTTGCTAGAAGCTGGTTCTGCCGAAAGAGAACAAAGGACACAAGACTTCACTGCGTGACTAACCCTTGTCCACTCTAGGTGGGTGAAGGCATGGAGTTCTAGGCACTTGGACACTGTCATGCCTCCAGGCTGAAGAAGGCTTCAGTCCTCTAGGAAGGCTGAGGCTTCAGGAGGAGTCAGCGAGACAGTCCGTCACAAAGGAGGGAGACGAAAGCCAAACCCAACCAGCATTCCCATCCCTCCAACCAGGGAAGATGTGACCACAAGCTTGGCTGGACTGTCTGGAAGGACTAGGGTGGACACCCAATGTCCTTTGAGCCCTTCATATAAACTCAGAAAGTGGAGCGTGGAGGCAATGAGAAATTATGCAGAAATGATAGACTTTTTATAAAAACTGACAGTTTCTCAAGCTAGCATGAAAGAGACGGCAGCAGTGAGTATGTGTCCCTCAGTGAGTGTGTGCATGAGGAAGTTGTGGAAAAACAGTAAGATGAAGTCCCTTTGCGATTGCAACTAACAACTGCTGGGCGTTTTGCAGATATCACAGGATATTTATTCTTCATCTCATCTAATTCTGACCCTCCCAATAATCTGATCAAGTTGGTGCTATTACCCCCTGACTTTACTGATGGTCAGGGTAGACTTGCCCACAGGAGACAGACTCAATCTTCCTGGCTCCACCAGCCATGTTCTTTCTACTCTGCCTTGCTGCCTTCCAGCAGGTCTTCCCACCCAGATCCCCTTCTTCCCTCAAAAGGCTACAGCTGGTCCCATGCAATGCAGGCAGCTCTTCCAAAGGTCACAGAATCTCAGAGATGCCTCACCACTTACCTCACACCTTTAGATGATCAAAGGCCTATGCTTATGGTGTGGGGGATCCATAGTGGTATATATCCTACCAAAAACCTATGCATTTCTTAGAGTTCTCCCTTAGAAAACCCTAAAACCCTGTTACCATGATGGGGAGAGTATAAGACAGACAGGTGTTCAAGTCCAGCTCAGCCACTTTCTAGCTGTGTGATCTTGGGCTTCCTTTCCTGAGTCCTGAGCCCCTCATCTATAAAATAGCATCACACCAGCAATATCATAAAGTTCTTATAATATTATAAATACACACACAGGGACTTCCCTGGTGGTCCAGTGGTTAAGACTCCGAGCTGCCAATGCTGTGGGCGTGGGTTCGATCCCTGGTTGGGGAACTAAGATTTCACATGATGTGCGGCACAGCCAAAAGATTAAATACATACACACATACATGCACACACACACACACACACACACACACACACACACACACACACACACACACACACACACGGTAATCAGTGGTAATGGGCAGGAACGACAATAGTTGCTCTCTTAACCCAACTATCTTCCCAAAAGGACAGGCAGGTAAAGAGATTCACTAATGAATGGACCTACATCAAACATATTAAAGTAGTTTATCAAAGGCACTATCACATTTCTGTGACTAAGACACATATATGGAATTTTATAGACCCAATTAAAATTGCCAAGCTATAACCTAATTTGAAAAGTAATTAGCCATCATTTAGTTTCAAGATGGAACCCCAACTCAAAGTTATAGTGACATCCTATAGGAGTCCACCAACTCTGTTAAAGGGAAAACGATCAATTCCTTTCCCAGGAATGATGGAACAGACAAGTAATGACGGTGAAACTCTGTGTCCTCTACCTTCCACCAAGCACACGAATCCCAGAAGCAAGAAAAACACCACAGCAACACTGAGATGATCAAAATCAGGACTTTGTGGCACCGTAGCTGGGCAGGAATGGATGGCGCACGTGTTTCCAGATGTAACCAACCGCCACCAAATGGCTCTGAGCAAAAATCCCAATTCAGGCCCGAAGTCTGTGCCCGGGTCCCTTTCACTGGCCCAGAGGACGGTCTTAAGAGGTCCCCAGCGCTCTGTGCGAGCTGTCCTGATGCCTTGCTCTCCATCACTGCCTCCATTGCCAACACGGATACCCCAGCCTTCTTCCAAAATAGCCACAAATCCTCCTTAACTTCAAGTTTCTGAGATTTACCTCCAAATGTATGAGAGACTCCTCCCTGTGATGCAGGTTTCATAATTATGTTCCTGCACTGTAATTATTTACATTTTAAAGGTGGGCCGTGTCCAAGGCACCGAGAGAAATAAAAGCCTGGTCCAGGTTATATCATGAGTCAGTAATAGTCAATATATCCCATGTGTCAGGATTTTAGGTTTTTAGGGGTGAGGACCATGTAATTTAGGTTACCTGGCTTGGAGAACAATGCTTAAAACATGGTAGAAGCTAATAAATATTCACTGAGTACATATTGCCTGTTTGGATGTTACAAACCATTTTTGCTTTTAAGAAATCAAGGTAAGAGATAGAATGTTTTTAAGAAGAGAGAAAGTGATGTAAGTCCCTAAAATTCTAATATGCAATAGGCTACGTGCTCAGTCGTGTCCTACTCATTGTGACTGTAGCCCACCAGGCTTCTCTATCCATAGAATTTTCCAAGCATAAATACTGGAATGAGTTGCCATTTCCTAATCCAGGGAATCCTCCCAACCCAGGGATTGAACTCAAGTCTCCTGGGCTCCCGCATTGGCAGGTGAATTCTTTACCACTGAGCCATCTAGGAAGCCAAAATTCCAATACCCTTAGGCATTTGTACATTTTGCTCTTATTTTATAAATGCCATTTTCTTCCTTTGATGAAAACTACTTTGCATCCTACTGGACAAACTTTTTAAAATGGCATAGGCTCTCCTTCCTGCTCTACTTTGGGGAAATTTTTTTAAAACTAAGGAAGTCATTAGTGTATTATGGAAGAAATGGAAAAGAAAACATTCTTGTTAAATTTCTCATGAAATACCATAGAAATTCTGTAGCTTAGATTAAAATAAGAGTAACAAAAACCCGAGGTGAAAAGGGGCCTTCAGAATCATCTAGTCATTCTCACCTCTCCCCAGCCCTGTGGTCCAAATCAAACGGTCACACACAGTTTCAATAATTTTTTAGGTTGGACCCATTTTCCAGAAAGCTAAAACAACTTTCAAAAGCATCTTAAAGAAAGCATTTTTACTCCTAGGCTTTGTAGATTTTGCTCTTATTTTACAGTTGAATAAACTGCAGCTAGAAGTACAATCTCCATCTTTTATTTGGCACGTGCTAAGTGAATTCGGATCTTTTGGGCTAGCCTGGCCCTCAGCCCCACCTCTCTGGAGAGTCGCTCACCACCTACTCAGTGGCACTGGGCCCCCTCTTGCATGCTTGAGCCCTTTGAACCCAGCCTGCATCTCTGGCTATGCTGATTGGCCGGGTGCCCACCCTCCGACCCACTTGAGTCTCAAACTGAGCCAATCACTTGCTCTCCTGGGAACTGTAATCAACCAGGCCCCGCCTTTGATCCAAAGGGCCCTGTAATCCTAAGGTCCCAGTGCTTTGAAAGGACTTATGCTCTGCAGTTGCCTTCCTCACTTCATAATATTTTTATTTCTGAATCTGTGGGTTTTTTTTTTTTCAAATGGTTTGTTCTTTTTATTTATTTTTTTTTAGTTTTTTATTTTTTAAATTTTAAAATCTTTAATTCTTACATGCGTTCCCAAACATGAACCCCCCTCCCACCTCCCTCCCCACAACATCTCTCTGGGTCATCCCCATGCACCAGCCCCAAGCATGCTGCACCCTGCGTCAGGCATAGACTGGTGATTCAATTCTTACATGATAGTATACATGTTAGAATTCCCATTCTCCCAAAGCATCCCACCCTCTCCCTCTCCCTCTGAGTCCAAAAGTCCGTTATACACATCTGTGTCTTTTTTCCTGTCTTGCATACAGGGTCGTCATTGCCATCTTCCTAAATTCCATATATATGTGTTAGTATACTGTATTGGTGTTTTTCTTTCTGGCTTACTTCACTCTGTATAATTGGCTCCAGTTTCATCCATCTCATCAGAACTGATTCAAATGAATTCTTTTTAACGGCTGAGTAATACTCCACTGTGTATATGTACCACAGCTTTCTTATCCATTCATCTGCTGATGGACATCTAGGTTGTTTCCATGTCCTGGCTATTATAAACAGTGCTGCAATGAACATTGGGGTACATGTGTCTCTTTCAATTCTGGTTTCCTCGGTGTGTATGCCCAGCAGTGGGATTGCTGGGTCATAAGGTAGTTCTATTTGCAATTTTTTAAGGAATCTCCACACTGTTCTCCATAGTGGCTGTATTAGTTTGCATTCCTGTGGGGTTTTTTTTTAAAAGAGAAGGCTGATGGGGCAATGGAGCTCACCCCAGGGGCTTGACTTCAGCTCACTTGTGGTCTCGTCTCCTACAGCCACCCCAGGAGGTCCCTGCTCCCCACCCCCTGCTGTTCCTTGCCCTGCCAGTCTCCCCTGCCCTGCCCCACCACCGCTGTCGTCCTACTCCTAAGGCGATGACAGGGTCACATCAGTGGGGGCCCAGGCCCTGGTGCCTTACAGCATCTTGCAGAAAGCCAGGCAGCAGACCTCCCTGCCCTGGGCTGGCAGAGCTCTGGCTGGAGTGCTGGTGACTCGGTGGGGGCCTCTTGACCACCCCTGATCTATGTACCGAGACCATGAAGGTTATAACACTTGGGGGTCCCCTGTCCATGGTGGGTTGCAGCTGCAGGTCCATGGGAAGGGAAGTGCCTTCCACGCCCTGGCAGCAACCAAAATTGCATTCTGCACCTGCTAATGATGAAGGCCACCCTGTCTGCTGATCCCTTCACCTGAGGACACGCCGACTGGACATCTGTGCAGCTTAAAACGGCTGAGACTTAAAGAAAAAAGAAGAGAAAAACAGCCTGGGTTCAGAGAGCTCTTATCTTTCTAAGCATCTCTTCCCCCTGGCCTCACTTGCCAGTATTCCCAGCTCCAGATAAACACCTGGCTCTAGAAGGTGCTGAGAAAATGTCTGTATGGGAACAGAGCTGGAGAAGATCCCGACTTTCCTCTTGTCCCACTTCCTGCCCAATGGCACCAACCCCATCACCTCCCAACCCAAAGGCTTCGAGCCAAAAAACCAGTTATATTCAATAGCAGCCACCTAGGAAATGGGCCAGTTGTTACTCAATGCAGCCCCCATAAATGAACTTGGACGGGGAATACATAGCCCTCTAATGAAGTGGCAGAGGATCCAGAAGGAAAAAAAAAAACAAAAAACAGCTGACCTGTGTTTATGAAGATGTTGAAAATGGGCTGCCAGCAGAAGAACAAGGCTCCAAGGAAAAAACGCAAAAAAATAAAACAAAGCAAAACAAGGATGTCTGTGGAAAAGCAGCCAAAACTATGCAGTCTTCAGTGGATTGAAAAGATTCAGCTCATCCTGGGTAATCCTGGAGAGTGGGCAGAAGGAGCTGGGGAGGACAGAGAGAGTGGGCCTGTGACAACTGCAGGGCCGCTCCCTGACCCGGCCCGAAAGACTCCGGAAGATGAAGAACCAACAGGCTAGGAGCTGGGGTGAATGATGCTACTTCCACACAAGGTAGGCGCTCTGCAAACGCTTAAGGCTGCTCACCATCCATCGCGTCTGGTGCTTTAGCAGCGATGATGACAGTAAGAACAGCAAGGATGACAGGAGGGATAACGTTGGGTTTTACTCTTTGTCAGGCTCTGTATTGTACCCTTAGAATGCGTGATCTCACGTGACCATCGCCACAAACTGACACCCTTTATACAGAAGAAGAAACTGAGGATCAGAGAAGTGAAAGTGAAAGTCTGTTGTACCTAACTCTTTGCGACCCCATGGACTATATAGTCCATGGAATTCTCCAGGCCAGAATATTGGAGTGGGTAGCCTTTTCGTTCTCCAGGGGATCTTCCCAACCCAGGGATTGAACCCAGATCTCCCACACTGCAAGCAGATTCTTTACCAGCTATGCCACAAGAGAAGCCCAAGAATACTGGAGTGAGTAGCCTATCCCTTCTCCAGTGGATCTTTCTGACCCTGGAATCAAAACACGGTGTCCTGCATTGCAGGCGGATTCTGTACCAACTGAGCTATCAGGGAAGCCCTGAGGTTCAGAGAAGCAACTAGCAAATGTGAGGCCAGAACTTGCATCCAGGTTGGTTGGAATTCAAAGCCCAAATCTTTCCCCCAGCATATGACTCTGTTTTACTTCAGCAATGATGATTAAAAAAAAAAATACTAAGGTGAACAGCTATCATTCCTTGATGGCTCACTTTTATTATACAAAGTACTTGATATATGTCATCTCCTCTAGTAACAGGCAACAATCTTTTGAAGTAGGTACTGTGATTACAGCCAGATTATCACTAAGAAAACTGAGTTTCAGAGAGGCTAGGTAACACACCTACAGTCACATAGCCAGAAAGTGTTCTGGCACGGACTGGGTTTCAGACCTTCCTGGCAGAAAGGCTGGTGTTTTTAGGCATCACACTCTTCTGCCCTGTCAGCTGGAAAGGTTTTTAATGCCCTTGCCCACAAAGGAAAATAGATGAGATCCATCTGGTTCAGATATGGTGGGGAGGTCGGATTGGCAATTTCAGGCTATGTAACTAGGTTCCACCAAAACTTTCATTCTTCTGAGTCATTGCTGCTGCCCAATCCTGCTACAGCTTCTCAACTTCTGCCTCTCCAAAACGGCTTTCCCTGAGGCCTCCCTCTCCACTGTGCTAGGTTGCTTTAGTCGTGTCCAACTCTGTGAGACCCCATGGACTGTAGCCAGGTTCCTCTGTCCATGGGATTCTCCAAGCAAGAATACTGGAGTGGGTTGCCATGCCCTCCTCCAGGGGATCTTCCCAACCACATTCTATATCCAGAATACACCTGGCTCCCAGGTGGATTATATACACCTGGCTCCCAGATGGATTCTATCCCCAGATAAGACATTCTTTCCTACCCCAGAAGGATTTGGCAGTATGTCACTCTGCCTACCAAGAACTTATATTAACCAATAATTCTAGTCCAGGCATTTCTTTCCAGAGACAGCAATGTCTACAGAGGTTGTTGTCATTGGCATCAAGCCAATGATAGATTCATGGGCCACCTCCATTTTTTTCCCCTTTTGTGACTTTGAAAGTACAGCCATCATCTCTAAGGATGTCTACATTTCCTGTGAACCTGGATGTCTTCCTAGATAAGCAATAAAAAGTCTTATAAACAAAACTCACCCCCAGGCCCAGGGAGTTCTTAATAAACCAATGTGTAGGAGTGATGAGTCCAGAGAGAAAGCCCCAGATGGGAGACTGAAGACAATTTAAAACTTGGTACAAATGCTAATTCTTCATTAGCATCATTTCGCTGGTAAAATTCACTGAAAGGGTGAATTGGGGCTTTTTTCAAGTTATTTTATGAGGAAGCAGGGAAACAGTCCCATGTCTGTTTTGCTAGATACTGAAAATATAAAATTTTAAAACACTGAAATTTTTCTTCTCCAGGGTTTTTCAGGGGATGTCTCCAGGGCATTTTTAACACTTAAATTATATAATCCAAAAGATTTTTTTCTCGTGGCCAGATGGCCTGGGTTTGATCTATGCTCTACCTTTTACTGGGCTTCCCAGGTGGCGCTAGTGGTAGAGAAACAGCCTGCCAATGCAAGAGATATAACAGACACAGCATATGATCCCTGGGTCGGGAAGATCCCCTGGAGGAGGGCATGGCAACCCACTCCAGTATTCTTGCTGGAAGATTCCATGGACAGAGGAGCATGGCAGGCTGCAGTCCATAGGGTCACAAAAAGTCGGCCACGACTCAAGCGGCTTAGCATGCACGCTTTTATAACCTGAATGATAGTGGATAACCTCTCTTTCCCCAGGTTTAGCTGCAATACATGCTAAACGATAACAATGAAAATTTCCTCATCCTCTGTCAGGAGGTCTACATGACTTAGTGTAGGAATGGTTCTCAGATCAGTTCTCAAGACTTGAGCTCACACGAGAATCCCCGAGGACTTGCTAAAACACAGACTGCTGGGCCGAACCCCACAGTTTCTGATTCAGTTCATCTGAGGCGGGGCCTGAGGATTTGTTTATCTGACACTTTCTCAGGTGATGCTGAAAATGCAGGTCTGAGGACCACACTTTGAGAACCAACAGGTTAGAACAATGCCTGACACATAAATGTTGGATAATATTAGCTTTTGCTAGTATGATGATTATTTTTGTATTCCTTGAGTTGTAGAACAGCCTCCGAGAAAGGGCCCCTGCTGCTTTCCAAGTCTAACAATACTCTTCGGCCTACCCACCTCAGTCTTTACTTCTCAGGCCACTGAAGTGCTAGGTGTTCTCATGTGTCCAGCATCGAGCTCTGTCTTCCATCCCTTCTCACACTGGCTCCCTAAACCCGTCTCCTACCATTCCCAGCCTAGTCACCCAATTTCATCCATAATGGGTTTCCAAAAACACAGACGCATGTGGGACAAGACACTGACGTGTTATAAGGGGGAGTTCTGTTCCCATACAGCACTAGATGATAAAATCCCTAATTACACCTCATTTTTGGAGCTCATCTTCGAGTGATTTATTTGCAGCATTTGGTATGTACATGTTCCTTCTTTAACAGTTGAACGTGTAATAACCTCAACTGACGAGGCTAAAGAGTTGCCGTTTCAGCATGTCCACAGATTTCCATCTTTCTCTCACTTATATTAAGATTTATGGCTATCCATTTCAAGACTCACTTTTCCGTTTATCTCCATGAAATTGGAGGAAAGTCCAATAAAAATATTCAAATAATTGCACAAAATTCAAGTAATTGCCGAGGAGATTAAGCACAGCAAAGAGGCTGGGTGGTGGGCAACCCCACAGAAGGCACCCTGAAACAGCTAGGGGTCCTCCTGGAAGCCCCCAGACTATGCCAACTTTTTCTCTCCCTTCTCAGCAGCCAAGGGAAGCGTTAGGTCACCCCAGTGTTCATAGACTCTGTACGTAAGTAAGGCCTCTCTTCCAAGAGCTGGCCAAATTCAAAATGCAACCTCTAATGACCTTCTCACCTAAAGACATCATCCTCTCCCCATCTCTCCCATCTTCATCCTGGAGTTCGGCTCCTCTTGTTTAAAGCCCCTCTGGATCCTGGCTCCAATTTCACCTTCAAAGCAGTATATAGGAACTGTCCCTCACTACCTGTGTGCTTACATGCTAAGTTGCTTCAGTCATATTCGCCTTTTCGTGACCTTATGGGCTGTTGTCCGCCAGGCTTCTCTGTCCATGGATTCTCCAGGCAAAAATACTGGAGTGGGTAGTCATTTCTTCCTCCAGGGGATCTTCCCGACCCAGGGATTGAACCCGAGTCGCTTATGTCTCCTGCAATGGCAGGCTAGTTCTTTACCACTAGCGCCACCTGAGAAGCCCTCCTAATTTATCTTTTTTCCCATTTCAGGAATCACTCTAGCCTTCCCAAGTGGATTAAAGAGTTTAAACTTCTGTACCCTATTCCATTTGGGTTTGGAAATTGCAAAAATTATTTCCCCCACTCTTTATTGTTTCTCCACCCTAATTTTTCTGGATTCTTACAAGCCCTATCTTTGTGCCTAAACAATGTATTTATTTGGGGCCTGTTTTTAAGCCTTTACCTTCCGCTCAGGGCTTCAGTTAACAGAATGTTCTGTATCACCTGTATGGATGTATCTACAGCCCTGCCCTTCAATTTCATACTCCATGGTGACCAGGACGCTTCTTATGGGTCTCTCCTTCAGCTTCCTGCCACGTGGCCCCATGCCCTTGATGAATCCTCTCTGACAATGGTGAGTTAATGGGAAACTGGCCTCCTGGGACTCACAGATATGAGAAGAAGATGGAAACATTCGTATCACACACTACTAGGCCATCTGTGACCTATTGACAAGTGTGGTTGCCAAATTTCCCCTTTTGCTAGGTAGGGTCTTGTTCAAGGGCTTCCCAGGTAGCTCAGTGGAAAAGACTCTGCCTGCCAGTACAACAGATGCAAGAGTCGTGGGTTCAGTCCCTGGGTTGGGAAGATCACCTGGAGACGGAAATGGCAACCCACTCCATTATTCTCGCCAGGAAAAATCCCATGGACAGGGGAGCCTGGTGGGCTACAATCCATAGGGTCACAAAAGAGTCAGACACGACTGAGTGATTAACAAATCTTGTTGAAAGTCACTGACTACACACTGAGTTTCTGTATCAAGCAAAACTCTGGTTCCACCAAAAATAATTTAACTTTCTGGGCTTGAGGAAAAGCTTCCAACAGACACAACACAGCCAGCAGATGCAGAAACACAGAAAGTGCTATCTGCCACTCTTCCCATCCCCACATCCCGAACCACCAAGGCACCTAATCAGTTAAGAGAAAAATGCAGAGCATTTCCTATCATCCATTTCCAGAGTTAAAAGAAACCAATTATCCCCCAAGGGCTGTCTCTAGGATAGAGTTTCTGTCGGAAACCCCAATTTTCCTTCTGGGCGCAATTCAAAACAGACCAAAGAAAAAAGAAAATCAATACTGCAAATGTCAAAGATTTTTTCTGGCTGGTGTCTTCTGGAAATCTATCTGTGCTTTTGCCAATCAAACGGGCTGTCTTCTCTGTGTGCAGGCATAAGATAAGCACCATTTTCCCACCTGCTTTCCCCCTTCCCTCACCTTCAGGTCATTTTCATTATTCTTCCCTGAAGACCGTCTTTTTTTAAAACTGCAAAATGAGAATGTTCACATTCAAAAGCGGAGCCCCAGGGATGGATTTTACAAACAGTGATCTCTGGAATGGGGGTTTAGGGGCAGACCTCACTGCTGAGTACAGATGTCTGGGAGGGTGGTCATCTGATCCTCCACACAGAGGAGCCCACTTGTCACTTTACCCAATAGCCATGTCCATGGCATGGGGGTTGCAACAGTCCACCCCCGGATTTCATTCCTCACTTGTCCCCAGACCTTGCCCACTCCTTCTTTCTGGAGGAATGCTTTTTCTGGAGCCCATCCTGACTGTCCCTCTTAAAACTACAGCTGATAACTGAGTGTGAAGGCTGAGGTTGCCTCTATCCGTCTTCCCTCCTGGATTTCCCTCTTCAGATGAAGAACTATTCTCGGCGTGGCTTTGAAACCAGCCCATTACCAAGGGTGCCTGGCAAGGGACTTTCCAAACCTGAGTCTCTCTTGAACCACCGTCACCACTTGGCCACAACCAGGGCCAAGCATTACACTGTTATTCCTGTATACTATTTTTCTTCAATCAATCCATTTTTTCGTTCTTTATTTTTAAATATATATTTTTTAATGTGGACCATTTTAAAAGTCTTTATTGAATTTATTACAATATTGCTTCTGTTTTATGCTTTGGTTTTTTGGCCCCAAGGCATGGAAGATCTTAGCCCCCTGACCAGAAGCCCATACCCCCTGCATTAGAAAGCGAAGTCTTAACCCCTGGACCACCAGGGAACTGAGGGAAGTTCCCCTCAATCCACTTTTTTAAAATATAAATATGTTTAAAAAAGAAACCATAGCAACCCCATTTACCATAAACAGAACGTAACTCAAGGATCGACTCAGTGCAAACTAAACGATGTTACGTAACTCGAAGTTCTTCTGGCTGAAGACACTAAGTGTGAAACCTGCTCTCTCTTCCTTAAACAACAAAGATCATCAAGTCTTGCAGAAGTATAACAGACACAAGGGCGCACACCAAGACTTTCCCTGGCAGGATCAGAAGTGCCAAAGGAAAATAAGGAAACACCACGAAGGCAAAGGCTGCTCCATACCATGGCATACACCTCCTCAAATCTCTCATGTATCCATGGTGGACAACCCCTTCCTCTAGCCCAAGAAAGTTTACTGGGCATCTACTATGTGCTAGGTAATTTCTAGGGACTAGAGAATCAAACACATTTTTAAAAATGGCTCTGTGCTCGCATGAGACCTAAAACCAACATTTTAACAACAAACAGTGTCTAGGATAGCCTTTGTTCCAATCTAGCACCTTAAACTAAGGAAAAACCCAGATGTGAAATCATGAAAAACTCCCAGGAGACTCAATAGTCACCAAGCAGTCTCTCTGATTAAGCTCTAGATAAAACATGACATGTGGTTACCAGCTGTTAAGTGTCTGGCACACTTTGTAAGCAGTACTAACTGCCCTCGAAACCTCAGGGCTTCCCAGATAAACAAATCCCCACCCAAAAGCCCTCCACCACTCATCCAAGGGGGAGCCCCCAAAGCCAAGCAATGACTGACACTTCAAACCTGGTTGAAACCACACAGGGAACCTTGTCTATTTTAAATGTCAATGAGGAAGGCAGCTGGGCCTGCAGGTTTCTCCAGGAGGGACTGAAAAACCACTTCTGTAGTGGTATTTAAAACTCAGTCACTAGAGACAGCCAGAGAAGAGAGTGTGGACAAGACTGACCTCTGAGTCAAGGGCAATTGAAATGATTCACATTTGTGACTAATTATCTCTTCTTTAATCTTTGTTTGTCTCTCTCCCTGGACAGGGGTTGTCTTTCAAGCTGCTGAGACTTTTGACCTGACTGAATTCTGGGCTTCTGTTGGGTCTTGCTTTGTCCAGACTTAGAATGGCCAAGTGGCTATTTTCTGGTGTGTGTGTGTGGGTGTGTGTAACAACTGCCATTTGTCATTCTTTCAAAGTGCACATAAAAGTTTAAGCTTCCTGATCTATGCAAAGAAAATGAAAGGCTGCTTGCGTTGTTATTAAAACCTACAAACTCTTTACACTGTCTGAAAAGTATGCTCACCTGGGACACAGAATAATATCACCAACCTGAAACCAATTTGTTATGGATTTTTATGTCACTTTCCCATTAAAATGGGTGGATTACACTTTAGAATAAAGAATATGTATACAGCTGATCCTTGAACAACATGGGAGGCTTTGGGGAGCCAACCCTCCACGTACTTGAAAATCTGCATATAATTTATAGTCAGTCTTCTGCTTCCCAAGATCTTTGATCTTCACAGATTCAACCAAGCATGGATCCTACAGTAAATACAGTAGTATTTACTATTAAAAAATCAACCAAACGTGTACAAGTGGACCTTTGTGATTCAAACCCATGTTGTTCAAGGGTCAACATTATATAGATATTTAATGAACACATTATTCTGTTTTACTCTGTACTAATCACTATTCGAACACTTTACAAATAATAATTAACCTTAGTCCTCACAACAGCCCTATAAGGTTACATTCTATGACCCCTGTTTTTACAGAACAAGACACTAAAATAAGAGAGGTAAAGTGGCTTCCCAAGGTCACACAACTAGAAAGTGGCCGTGCTGGGCGCTGGGCCCAGGCAGTCTGGCTCTAAGCACTCCTCTCTGCTGCCCCCCCGCCCCGGCCCCTCACACTATGTGCTGTGTGCTTTGCATGCATTATTTCATGTGGACCGAGCAGGGACCTGTAAGGTAGATCATTTTTTAAAATTCCATTTTACAGATGGGGAAACTGAGGCATAGACGGGTGAAGCAGCTTGCCCCAGACACTCAGCTCTGACTTCGTGGAAGTCACCCACTCAGTTACATGACACCTCCCCACGCCCTCCCACCACATGCCTTTGGCTGGAGTCAGGAAGCCAGCTCGTGCCAGTGGGTTAAAAACCATCTGTGACTGAAACTGGAGTCTTGAGTTCACTAGCTACATGACAACAGTGTCTAGGCAGGAGGGATGTTAGCTTGTTTGATTCAATTCTACCTTTAACAGAACAGACTGACAGGCTTAATGACAAGAAAGAACTTGACTAAAGGGACATATCATTACACTCAATTAGGTCCCATCCACTGGGTGGGACGGAATGGCAGTAGAGAAGCCGTTCTCCAAGTGTGGCTCAGGGTCCCCTGGGGGATCACCCAGACCTCTTCCACATGGTCAAAACGATTTTCTTAACAACACTAAGCTGTTATTTGCCTTGCATCCTCCGTGAGTGTACTGTGGAATTTTCCGGAGACTGTGCAATATTTTCCAGATGTGCATTATCACAATAGACTGACGATGAAGCTGATTCGAGGATCCAGTCTGCAGGCAAATTTGCAGGCATATAACACAATGCCACACTTCTGCATTTAGTTTGAAAAAGTTATTGTTCATAAAAATGTCATTAATGCTAACATGCAGTAGGTTTATCATTTGAATGAATTAAGGCACACAGTAAAGCCTCTCATGTCTAATTTCTATCATGGTGAAGATACAGTTAATCCCAATCAATGATCATTTTAAGAACATAAAGGGGTTCCTGAGACCAAAAAGCCTGAGAACTGCTGCCTGAGACTATAATCTCCAGAAAAGCAAGGACACCTGTCCTGTATGCCTCCACAGCTGCTGCACCGCAGTGCCCAGCACACAGGAGGAACTCAGGATACGTAATTTTGGATGTTGAAGGCATGTCCTGTGTACTGTATCAGTCACCCCTTAGGGTCCATGTACCCACATGCAAAATACAACCCATGCTCAGATGCACAGAACTTACCTGGAAATAGTCTGTAATGAATGATCCAAGTTCACTCTTCAGCAGCCGCCTGGAGAGAGAGAGAAACACCGTCAAGCAGTCCTTGATGTCACAGATCCTGGAGCCCAGTTCAGGGACGCACAATGAACTGGCATGCTTGCCAGCGACACAGGCGCTGAGACCAGGCCTGGGAAGGGACTGTGCTTTCCTAGGCCCTAGGAATGCCCTGCCCCAACCAAGGTTATTAGAGAATGGGGGAGGGGATGGGAATCCTAGAGGGACTTCTGCTCCTTCATTCACTTTATGGGTAAACCATCTCCAAAGGGCAGCCACAGGGGATCCTATTTCTAATAGAAGTGGAGGCAGGTCAGGGCACCTTGCCTCACATGCAGCAAAAGATATGGAAGAGGAATACCACAACTGTGTAATTAATTCCCCCATGTTTGCAGACTTCCTGGTTTAAAATGCATTTTGCATACATTCTTCATCCAAGTATTGGAAAGTATGTGTGTGTGGGGAGCAATCATTACCCCTCATGTATAAATAAAGAAATTGAGGCACAGAGAGGTCTCCCAAATAAGTCAGTGGCATAGTTAACATTCAAACTTCTTCTGCAAATTCAACATTTTTGCATAACTCTACCCTGTCTTGCCTCGAAAATTCATGGAAGAATATATTCAGGTACCATAGTTTCGGTGGTCTCACTGCCCATCCCCGAGCAGCTGAAAAGTCCTTCAGAGGAGAACGGGTTTATTTTATTTATCCAGCACCAACATTCATTCAGCTGCCCTTTATGTGCCAGACATTGTTCTAGCACCAGGCGAGAAGAGAACAAGACGAGAGCAAGGACAGGCAAGGTTTCTGTTCTCAAGGAGCTTACATCTTTGCAGGGAGGGTTATGAAGAAACAGTAGGTTAATCAATACACTCCCAAGATAAGTTCAAAGAGCCTTAAGAGCTACAAAAAAGAAAAAAGAAAATGAAAAACGGGGGTATTGGCACCAGACCTCCTTCTCCCTCAGACAAATCATGCGACCATTGCTACTGCTCTTTCTTTAATTTAACCCAAACAAGGTGAGGAAGCTGAAGCCAAGAATCCAGTGAGTTCCCTAGAGAAGAAAGCCTTCAGAACGTCCAATGACTTTATTTATGCATCCCATCAGCCACGGTTACTAAGGAGCAAACATTCAAACTTCTGACCACACCAACTAGGTTTTAACTCCTCAAAACAACGCGTTCCCACGTATCGGATAAACAGGAAGTTGTTAGCGCAAGATGTCACAAGGTGCAGAAGATAGACACAACAAGATTGGGTCACAAGAAGAAACATCCATGACCTAAACTTTTGTACCATGAAGAACACTGGAATGCTGAAAACCCACACTGAGCAAGGAAAAGACCTTCTTTTTCCTAGGACTGAAGATGTGTCTGTGGTAGACACTGCATTTTCTGATCCAAGAGATCAGAAGGCCACCCCACCCAGAGAACCTAAGGTTCACCAACATGTGGGCAGGTTTGCCCGAGCCAGGGAAGTCTTCCTCGGTCACCAGGCCAAGATCTTGCAGGTGGCTCCCAGCTGGTCTTCGAGGCTAGAGGCTTCTCTCAGATCGGACACGGAAATCAAGTGGGCGGTTCCAGGGGGAGGCCCTGGGACAGGAAGAGGCAGGGAAGCTGCTTCCGGCTGCTGGCTCCCAACAAGGTCTTCATGGCCACTGGGAAGTCTCAAAACCACAGGTGAAGGAGCCAAGCTTCATCAAAAAGTGGGGGAAACAAGTCCCCATAGTCAGTTACTACTAACAGAGCTGCTCAAGTGTATCTTCGGGGCCCACAGTGTGGAGGGGTCAACACGGTTCTGAGACTAAATTGTGTGCTATGGAATTGGTGTCCCAAGGAAGCCACACTGGGAGAACACTGTGCTCATGCAGACGCTTCAGGTAAAATCGAAAAAGAGAGTTCAGCAGTAAGAGTAGGCCTTCAAAGTCAAGAGCTATGGAAACCTCCTGGAGCATGGCAGGGGCGTAATCACTGTTGACTGGGACTGGACGTGACTAAGCAGGTGATTATTGCCCAGGGATTTTCACAGTGGCACCCTGGGAGCATCGTGATGCTACCCAACCGAGGACTTCAAGACATCTCCTCCCCTGCCAGTGACAGGAATGGCACAACACCCTAAGGTTTCAGCCAGGGCTCCATCAAGCCATGGCCAACGTCAGAGTTCCACAGAGCATTACAAGAACACAAAGCTTGAGATAGAAACCAGCTCATAAAGGCGCAGAGATTAAAGTGTGAACTTGTTGCAACTGCCAAGACGAAGGTATAGCAAAAAGGACTCAGAAGCTAGCAGCAGCCATGCCAGGGCAGCAAGATGCCAGGATATGAATAAAGAAGCAGAATATAAACAGGTGCTCCCACCACACTGATGAGGGTGGTCCTCAGTTCTTTACTGAAGCGGGAGCAGACACAGGTGTGGAAATCCGCTTTCCATACATTAAACGTAGTGGACTATAACCAGGTCTTATAAAAGAACCGTGCAATTGTCCTTTTATCAAATCCCAAGTTCAAAACCCTCTCCACGAGGTATTTTTATTACAGTTACCAGAACAGAACGGACCTTACCTGATCATTTAAATCAACATTCGACTGGCCTGGGTGGGTAAATCAGCAAGCTATCTGTCCCTTACAAAATCTTGTCTTATTTCTGTCTCCACATGTTACTGGTTAGACAAGGTCAATGCATATATGTAGAAGGTTTTGTTGCAATGAAATATAGGGATTAACATAAATGGCACCAATAAAGTGCTCATAAAAACTTGGTTCACTCATACAATGAAGTTCTAAGTAATCATAAAAAAAAAACCAAAAGGAAATAAAGTGCTCTTAATGATAATATGAAGATGCCTACATTACGTTAAGTTTTTTTTAAGTAAAAAACTTAAAAAAAATTATACATACTGTTGCAGAACATATCGTTTCTTATTTACACAATATCAACAAATTCATCTATCAAATCTGCTCTAACTTGCTGTTCTATCACAACTATATGGTTTGGTGTCCAAGTGGCCCTTTGAACTAAAATACACGGTACCTTGGGGCTTCCCAGGTGGCACTAGTGGTAAAGAACCTGCCTGCCCATGCAGGAGACGTAAAAGACACAGGTTTGATCACTGAGTTGGGAAGATCCCCTGGAGGAGGGGACGGCAACCCACTCCAGAATTCTTGCCTGGAGAATCCCATGAACAGAGGAGCCTGGCAGGTTACAGCTCATGGGGTCACACAGCTGGACACAAATGAAGCGACTTAGCGTGCACACACACACACACACACACACACACACACACACACACAGTACCTTAATTTTTAAACAGGCAAAACACACATGCATTTTCAAAATTATCTGTAAATGCACTGTAAATGTCTTCTCCCCTCTCTCTCTCCCAAAAGAAGGCTACAGAAGGTTGAAGCTGTTACTGGAAATTGTCGGGCTACAAAACACTTCGCTGGGGCTTCCCAGGCGGCTCAGTGGTAGAGAATCTGCCTGCAGTGCAGGAGTCACAGGAGACACAGGTCCATTCCCTGGGTTAAGAAGATCCCCTGGAGGTGGGCTTGGCAACTCACTCCAGTATTCTTGCCTGGAGAATCCCCATGGACACAGGAGGCTACAGAAGGTTGAAGGGGAGGCAGGTGGGAGGCGGGGTTCAGGATGGGGGACATATGTATACCCGTGGCTGATTCATGTCGATGTATGGCAAAAACCACCACAGTATTATAAAGTAATTAGCCTCCAATTAAAATAAATATATTAATTTAAAAAAAAAGGTTGAAGCTGTTACTAGAGATTAAGTCGGGCAACAAAGCACTTCAGCAAACTTTATTCCTTGAAGTTGGGAGATGAAGTGCTATAGACACCAAATCACCTCATCAGACCCCAGTTTGTGGGCCTCATATAAAGTGTCAAGTAAGTATCCCCAGCTGCTTTTCCGTAAGTATTCCTTCTGTATGTATAAAGGAACTCTGGAAGAATAGCCAATAAACGACTATAATAAAAGTGATCTTTGGCAGGGGCGTAGGAGCTGGGTTTCTGGAGTACAGGGAAGGGAGATTCCTTAGATATTTAAAATCTGGGAGTACATGGTGAACACGTCCTACTCAAAAGCCCAGAAACGATGGTTTCTAATTAACGATCACCACCACCAAGGTTACCAGCGGATGGCTCGAGGCCGAGAAGGAATTGTGGGAATGTGTTCCCACATCAAGTACCGTATCAGGAAGCGGACTGACCTCAGGGAACAGAATCCCACAAGGCCTGAGAATCTGCCAGTGCACACCCACCCCAGGGTGGGTAACTCGAGAGCTTAACACAGAGAGCTCGGGGTAAGGTGAGGTCAGAGCTTGCTGGCCAAGCTGAGAGCAGTCAGCCGCTGAGTCAGTGTGGGATCCGCCATTGATTTGTATACTCTGTGTGTTTGCTCTGCTTGCACTTAGTTTACAAGGAAAGTGCACTTCTGAAAAACTCTACCCTGGCCTTAGCTGAAGTGAGAGAAAGGGATTTTCTGCCTCTCGGTCTTGAGGAGTCATCTCAAGGGGAACTTGGCAGTAGCTTCTCCACCAAAACAGGAACAGGGGCCTGACAGAGCATCGGGACCCCAGGAGTTAATTCCACCAAGTCACAAGCCTTTTCTGAAAACCTACTGTGTGTCAGAAACAGTGTGAGGTGCTAGGAGAGGAGGACAGAAGAGCTCAGACCATGATTCCTCCCCGTCGGGACCACTCCCTCAGGAGACAGGGTACCATCTTGTCCCCAAATGGAAAGCATCAAGACATTAGGGATGCACAGATCCATATCCACAGAGGGATCACTCAACTCTACAATCTTCCTCACTAAGTTTTCCACTTTAGCTTGTAAAGTACAAGAAAGAAGAGAAAAGCAGAAGACAGGATTAAAGAGCCTGTGCTTTGTGGTCCCCTCCATACAGAAGAGATGGCAAACCTGGTTCCCAAAACCCTGGATGCATGTTTCTCCTGGGCACAGAGGCACAGAAGTCAGCAGCCTCCCTTCCTCTTTTTCCATCCTTTTCTACAGTTTCTTCCCAGGAAACAGGAAAGTAATTACATATTGGAGCAATTAATAATAATGAATAAAAAACCAATTGCTCCTAGGAAGAAGCCTGACTTTTTTTTTTCCCAATTAAAGTTTACTGAGCACTTATTAAGTGCCAGGTGCCACTGTCAATAATGTACATGTGTTTCCTCATTTAAGCCTCAAACAAAACTGTTAGGTGATAGTGATATTTCTGTTTTTTAGACACAAGAAAACGGAACCTCAGAGGTTACTGAGGAGGGTGTGCAGTGGGCTTAGGATAGAGAGGAGAAGAGTTTCATTAAGAGTGCAGTTTCATTAAGACCTGGGTCTGAACCCTGTGGTTAGCAATATCTTTTACAAGTTAACTTACAAGTTAATCCCTTGTACCTGTTTCCTCAACTGGAATTTGGGGATAATAAAGCTACCCACTCCACAGAATTACTGCAAGGCTAAATTAGTTAATCTTTGAATGGTGAATTTATAGAACAGTGCCTGGCATACCACAAAGCTTGGCAAGTGTCACCACCACCATCACCCCCATCACCAATGTCACCACGATCACCATCATCACCACCATCATTACGAGCACCACCACCACCATCACCACCATCACCACACCACATCACCACCACCACCATCGCCAACACCAACACCATCACCAACACCACCATCACCCTCATCACCAATGTCACCACTATCACCATCACCACCACCATCATTACGAGCACCACCACCACCATCACCCCATCACCAATGTCACCATGAACACCATCACCACCACCACCATCACCAACACTACCATCACCCCATCACCAATGTCACCACGAACACCATCATCACCACCATCATTACGAGCACCACCACCACTATCACCACACCACATCACCACCACCACCATCACCACCACCACCATCACCAACACCAACACCATCACCACCACCACCATCACCCCATCACCAATGTCACCATGAACACCATCACCACCACCACCATCACCAACACCAACACCATCACCAACACCACCATCACCCCATCACCAATGTCACCACGAACACCATCACCACCACCACCATCACCAACACTACCATCACCCCCATCACCAATGTCACCACGATCACCATCATCACCACCATCATTACGAGCACCACCACCACCATCACCACACCACATCACCACCACCACCATCACCACCACCACCATCACCAACACCAACACCATCACCACCATCACCCCATCACCAATGTCACCATGAACACCATCACCACCACCACCATCACCAACACCAACACCATCACCAACACCACCATCACCCCATCACCAATGTCACCATGAACATGAACACCATCACCACCACCACCATCACCAACACTACCATCACCCCCATCACCAATGTCACCACGATCACCATCATCACCACCATCCTTACGAGCACCACCACCACAATCACCACCATCACCACCATCACTACACCACATCACCACCACCACCATCACCAACACCAACACCATCACCAACACCACCATCACCCCATCACCAATGTCACCATGAACACCATCACCACCACCATCACCAACACCAACACCATCACCAACACCACCATCACCCCATCACCAATGTCACCATGAACATGAACACCATCACCACCACCACCATCACCAACACTATCATCACCCCCATCACCAATGTCACCACGATCACCATCATCACCACCATCATTACGAGCACCACCACCACAATCACCACCATCACCACCATCACTATACCACATCACCACCACCACCATCACCAACACCACCATCGCCAACACCAACACGATCACCAACACCACCATCACCCTCATCACCAATGTCACCACAATCACCATCACCACCACCATCATTACGAGCACCACCACCACCATCACCAACACCACCATCACCCCCATCACCATGAACACCATCACCACCACCACCATCACCAACACTACCATCACCCCCATCACCAATGTCACCACGAACACCATCACCACCACCATCATTACAAGCACCACCATCACCACACTATCACCATACCACATCACCACCACCACCACCACCACCACCATCACCATCACCACCACCACCACCACCACACCACATCACCACCATCACCATCACCACTCATTACGAGCACCACCAGCACCATCACTACCCCCGCATCATCACCACCACCACCCCTCCATTACTATCACCACCGCAATCATCACCATCACCACCACCAGCAGCCAGTGAGCTAGAACGAGAAGGAAGTGGGGACTTGAGAGTAATGGGAAGTGAATGTTTCTGTGGGACTCAACCCAAAAGGGAAACAGGGCATGAAGTTCAGTCAGAAGCCAAAAGGGCCATAACAAGGAGAAATGGGGAACCACTCACTCCCTGATCTGTGATATCTCACCCTCTCACCCTCCAGGCTGACCGGGTGAGAAAACACCCCAGATGACAGAATTTCCTGTTATTACACAGGCCTGCCATCTCACCCCACACCATCTTGTCAACTCAACTTCCCACTTCTGTGGGCTCGACGGTAAATGAGGCACAGGAGCTGGATTCTAGCCAGCTGAGAGGCAGAGGGATGACCGAGTGGCAGGCAGGGCAGGAAGTGGAAGAAATGACGCAGAGAAACCACCTTTGATATGAGCCACAATCTCCCCTGAGCACAAGCCCCAAAGTAGCAGAATTCCAGAGGATGACGAAACAGCTTAGAGAGAGGTGCCTTGGGGCTAAAGTCTAGCCAGCACGACTGGGGAAACCGTTTATCAGTTGCGTAGTATTTCTGTGCCACATGACAATCGGCGGCTGCCCCAGGCCCCTTGGCAGGATCTGGCCAGACACCCTCAGGGTCCAGGAACAGAGGGGACCTTACAGGATCCTGATCCTAAGCTAGTCAGTGCCTCTCCGATTTGATCATTAAATTCTCCCAAGATCACCCACCTCGCATCTACAGCAGGGTGTGTTTCAAGGCAGCGGCATCCTTTAAGCAGGAAAACATGGAAATGACCTTTCCTTGCAGGCCCCCATTCTAAAAGGGCCCATCAGAGATCGTGCGCATGACTCAGATAAAACGTTAGGACTCTCACACCTCTTTATATTCTGCACCGCATGGGTGGCAGTGGGGAGAGTGAAAAAGATGGAGAGAGCTGACAGCGAGGATTTCCAGAGCTACACATTATGTCGCTCGTACTGTGCTTAAGCAACTGGCACAAAGCATCTGGAATTCTCCAGTAGCCTTTAAACTAGGAATTTATCCTTGATTTGAAGACAAGGAGACTTGACACTCATAGCCTTGCCTGAGGCCATACACACCAGCAAATCCCAACTCAAACAGAGGCCCACCTGAACATCAGGCAGTGGTACCCGCCCCCACACCCACAGGGGCAGGCAGAAAAGGTGAGTGAGGGACACAGACGGACACCAACAGCAGAGCTGCAGCACACTCTGCAGAAGCCAGCAGCCAGATCTCGGTCCCGCCGACCAGTTGACCAGCTCCAAGTCCAGCGCTGCCCAGTGTAAACTTTCCAGAGAGCCCTGGGTTTTCAGGGCAGATGTCCAGATGCTGTGCAGGCCAGCCACCGCATGGGCTGGCCCTGGAGGTTTCTCAGGAGCTCCTTCCCTCAAATTACTCTTCCTGCCCCCAAAGATAAGGCTCTTTCTCAACCAGAGCAGACACACGGTGTCAAATCTGAGCGACCTGGGCCAGAAAGAGATCTTGCCTGAAGGGCTCTCAAACGAAGGTTCTCAGAAGACAATGCCCCAACCATTTGATGATCTGTTCATGAACCTCTGTCCAGGGGCATCAGGCTTAAATCTGGACAATGCCCATCATGTGCCTCTTGGAGCCCACTTACCATTTTTTGGTTGTTGTTGTCCTTATTTTTCTGTTTGTTTTTAAATTTTATTTACCTATATATTTATTTGGCTGCGTAGAGTATTAGCTGCTACAGGCAGGAGCTTTTGGTGCAGCCTGGGTTCAGTAGCTGCTACAAGTGGGCACATGGGATCTTAGTTCCCCGACCAGGAATCAAACCCACATCTTCTGCACTGGAAGGTGAATTCTTAACCACTGGATCACCAGGGAAGTCCCTCACTGACTGTTTGCTAAGGAATATGGGAAGATCAAGCCCAAGTCAGCTGCTACCTAGCTCTGCAAACTCTGGGCCAGTTATCCCACCTCTCTGTGCCTCTATTTCCTCATCTGTAAAAGGAAAATACAGCAGCACTCAGATCACAAGAGTGTGGTGAGTTTTACCGTTAACACACAGAGCCTGGCACGCACTAAATCAATGTTCTACTTAAGTCTGCAATATGTCACGGAATCTTCACTCAGACCGGTCCCCTCTGCCAGCCTGTGGGCTCCATCTGGGTTCTCTTCTTCTCCCCTCCCAGCTCTTGCCCCAGCTGCAGGTCTCAGTTGGGTCAACAGATTCCTCCCAGGGCTGGACCCAGCTGAGGTGGAGCTCCGCTCTGGGAATTGGGCGGCCAGCTGACTCAGAACAAGGACGTTTCAACTCCAACCTGTCAGCGATGGAGCTCAGTTCTTGGAACCTCCTCTTTCCTTGAAAATCTCTGGGGTTTCCTTCACGATGCCTCCCTCCCAACAAGAACAGAAGCAGGGTGGTTGGAGAGAGAAGGAAAATGTGAGTTTCCTGCCTTAGGCCAGCTGCAGATAACTCATCTCTGGTTTCCGGAAACCTCCATCTGTGAGCATTTATTTCTGCTGAAGAAAAAAAAAATCTCCCCAGGAAGAAGGAGGGGTGAAAAGGTATGGAGAGACGGGTGGCAAGATTTTTCTCTCCTCACGTGCCCTTTCTACCTGACTCTCACCTACCCCATCCTACAGATTTCAACAGGGTGCCCTCTCCCAGATCTAATGGTGCCCACTCCCCACCTCACACTCTGGATTCTCCCACCACCTGACTTAAAATATCGCTTGAGAGCTGCTGATTCAGTTCCTTCATCTCAATCTGTGGTACGTTCCCTAAGAGCAAGAATTACCCACCTCAACGGCTGCCCCAGGATCTGGCAGACAGTCCACAAATATTCACTGATGAAATGAAGGAAAGCATCAATGACCCCTCTCTCTATGTCTATCCCCCAACCTCCCACCAACCGCAAACTGAAAGCATTTTTAAGAACCTACTTGCATAGATTCCTAAGGACCAGGACACATAAACACTAGCTTTCTCACACTTTCCTAAGTTTACAATCTGTGGACTAGTTACTGAAAAGAATGTTTTAGCAGGAGCATGCTTCCGTGTCTTAGTTTGGCCATTCTTTTTTCCTGGGAAAACTCCTGAGACCCAAACCTCTAACCCAGACTTGTCCCCACTGTTAAAATGAAGCCACATTAGGATGGAGGCTGGAGAGGGGCACTCAAAACCACACTGATGCCCCATAGAGAATTTAACCCAAGAACATACTCAGGTCCAGCCCAAGCCAGGGCAGACAGAATTGTAGGTTGTGATAACAAGGGTTTCACTAGACTATGTTTATTCTGAGGGGCCATTTTCTAAGGCAGTTTCAACAGAAAATAATCTGATTCAGTCTTCACATTGACAGACCATGAGCCCTGGCTTTAATTTAGGGAAAATTTGCCACTTTATTGAGGTGGCCACCTGATGTAAAGAGCTGATTCACTGGGGAAAAAAAACAACTAAATGCTGGGAAAGACTGGAGGCAGGAGGAGAAGGGGGCTACAGAGGATGTGATGGTTGGATGGCATCACTGACTTAGTGGACATGAGTTCAAGCTAACTCCAGAAGACAGAAAGACAAGGAAGCCTGGAGTGCCGCAGTCCATGGAATTGCAAAGACTTGGACACAACTTAGTGACTGAACAACAATTCCTAATGAATTTGGTCTTAAAAGTTCTCCACATCCTTCTCTTGATCTAATGATCTATTTTAGAACCTGACCATCCTTAGTCCAGAGTTCTTCCTCAGAACTACCCCACAGTCCATCTGCCAACGTTTAAACTGGAGTTCATTTTTTAGACATGGAGACATGTCTTAGAAAAAAACACCAATCACTTGTAACAACTGCGTTTCGGGACACAGTTATATAAAACTTACCTTTTTGGTGATCCTTTGCATTGGCTAATATTTACATGAATTCACGTTTCCCGGGGAACACACTAACTCCACAATTAGGAAGATGGCCAGGGCTGGCTGGGGTAACCTGGGAAAGCTGATTTAGGTTTTGACACTGGACTTGGATAATCCATCAAAGTTTATTACTGTTTGGCTGGAGTAGAATGAAGAACTGAGAGTCATTTCCTCTTGGTCTTTCCTCTGCAGAAAGGAGAAACAGCTGGCTCTCCTTGTAAGAACTTAGCCTCACCCTCACTCCCAGGCCAGCACATTCTTGGAGGGGCCTGGCCTGGATCTTTCTAGTTCAAAGTCAGCTCACCTCATCCAAACAATAAGAGAACTCGTTATACAGTACAATTGGTCACACTGCCCTGTGCTTGCATGCAAGGTACTCAGCCAGCATTTATCACTTTATTATTGCTAAATTTTCACAATACGAATAATAATGGCTAACATCTATTAGACACCAGCTCTTGTCCTAGTAACACTTTTGGCATTATCCCTGACCTCCCAATCACTATGATTCTGATGTCGTTTTCCTCATTTCGTAAAACAAAGAGCAGAGACTTGGGTAAGCCATGGTCACATAGCTGGTCTAATCTTCATCCCTTACCAAGAGCTACTCTCTGAAGTTAAACAGTTCTCTGGAATCTGGCAGGGATCTTCCTGCACATAGAACTGTCATAACTGATTGAATAATGGGGTTGAGAGTAACAGCCTTCTTTCCCTCCACATCTTCCTCCCTCATCCCTACTGCCTCTGCCCCTCATCCCACCTGGTGGGGTCTCAATGCTGGTGAGATGGCACTTGCATTCTGCGAACAGGTCTTCTTAGAGAAAAGAGAGAGAGAGAAGAAAAACCAAAACCTGTCTGTCTGAATGTAACCAGAGACTAGCAAGCCTGTTTGGTGTTTTAATTCCTGAAATAAAGGCAGCTGTGTTTATTTCCATGTTGCCTCTTGCAGACAAGGGTTCACTTATTTAACTAGGGACAACCAGGTCCTACAAAGTCTGGGATGCATTTCATGTTCTCAGGTATACTCTGAGTGTCTGTGCTGGGAAACCCCACATCCATCCTAATGACCAGCCTCAAGAAGGACAGAGGGTAGATGGTCCAGAGCATGGTCATTGGAACTCTGGTTTTTGACAGCTCTGATGTATTCTGGGCCCAATTCACATCCGGGCAATTAGCTTCAAACCTCAACCATATGTGTTTCTCATCATCCTCAAAACAGACAGGAATATCCAACACCTAACACTAAACTCAGTACTGGAAAGGAGCACTGGGGGAGTGTTGTGGTCCTCGGAGGGTGTTAAGAATCAAAGCTCATGGTGAGAGATGGGGCCTTGGAGGCCTTGGGAATGGAACCATGGCACAAAGAAAGATCAAGACCACTGGCTTAACCCTTCTTCCAGCTAAAACCTCTCTCTGACACTGTCATGCAGTGCAAAGAACACAGGTTTCACTGCAGGCTGACTTGTGTCTCCACCCCCCTCAACCCCCCAAATTCATATGTTGAAGCCCTATGCCCACAGTGTGCTAGTATTTGGAGATGAGGCCTTTGGGAAATAATTAGAGTTTGACGAGGTGATACAGGTAGGGCCCTCAACACTCATGCTGGGATTAGCATCCCTACAAGAACAGACACCAGAGCATGCCCTCTCCTCCGTGCACACAGAGGGGCTGCGCCAGGACACAGCAGGAGGGCAGCCAGGGAGAGAGCTCTCACCAGGAGCTCAGTCTGCCAGCACCTTGACCTTGGACTTCCCAGCTTCCAGATCAGTGAGAAAGAAACATCTATTGCTTAAGTCACCCAGTCTATGGTGTTTGTACGGCAACCCGAACAAACTAACACAGGTGTCTAAATCAGACAAGGATTCATTCTTGTTTGTTTTTAATTTTTAATTGGAGGGTAATTGCTTTACAATATTGTATTTGTTTCTGCCACAGAACAACATGAATCAGCCATAAGTATACATATATCCCCTCCCTCCTGAACCTCCCTCCCACACCCGCACCCCAGCCCATAGGTTTGTCACAGAGCTCCCTGTTATACAGCAACTTCCCACTAGCTCTTTATTTCACACCTGGTGGTGTATATATATGTCAGTGCTATTCTCTCAGTTCGTCCCACTCTCTCATTCCCCACTGTGTCCACAAGTCCATCCCCTATGTCTGCGTCTACATTCCTGCCCTGCAAATAGGTTCCTCAGGAAAAGGTTCACATTCTGACTCCGCTTGTGACCTTGGACAAGCTATTGTGTTTCTCTTGCCCATCATTTTGTGGGCAGACTACACACTGAGAACAATGGTTCTCTGACAGCTCTGTGAGGTGGGTTGAGTGTGGTGGAGGTGAAAGGCACCCAGCACTTTTCCTGGCACCTCCATCCATGTCAGCGCCCTTTCCCCCAGCTCAAGGGTCCTTAGTGCTAGAATCTGGGATGCACCATTCCCATCAGCCTCCCATGCATGTTCTGGCTGATCTCACAAATGGGCACCTCCTTGGTCAAGTTCAGCCCACAGATGTGTTTTGTTTGCCCTGTACTGATGTTTGGGGACATCTGGATCATTTATCAACATTTAAATGATATAAAATTTCACATAAAGATCTCAGTCTCTGGTCTTCTTGAGAAATAAGATGTCATGACACTGGACCTGCATTCTTCCAGCAGGGAGGGGAGTGGGATCCCCTCGGGCAGACGGTTAGCCCTCATCTGCATCCACCAGGCTGGCTTCACCCACTTGGACCTGCTGGCACCTGCAGGCCTCTCAGTGAGTGGCCCATGGGTTAACCGGGCTGGTGCAATCCGGCGTGACCCGTACTTTTCCTAACTGCCCACAAACAATGGTTTTTAAGTACAATTTCAGGATCTCTCCCCTGATACAAGGAACAATTAGCACGTTCCTGAGTCACTGCTTTATTTATTTATGTATCTATTGTGAGCTAAGGAACATTCATAGAGAGGCGGAGATCTTAGTTCTTAGAGTGAAACTCAGCTTTTGCAGCCGGGGGGTTGGCTGACCCAGCTTTGCTCCCGTCACTCAACTTCTTGGGGCCTCAGTTTTCTCCTCTGTAAAAAGGGGGCCCTGGGTGAGATGATCCCTATTGTGTCTTTCCATATTTGTGTAATTCTTATGTGAAATTCAAGCACATGGCTAGAAATTTAAGACAACTCTCTTTATTTCTGAGCTCTAAAGGTTTTCATGAAAGCAGAGGTCTTAAAACACTTCACTGACCCTTAATACAGGTCTTAACTAAATGTAAACAGGACTCGAATAATGGCCTTGTTTAATGTTCTGCCCACTCCAGGCTTGGGTCTTTAGCCTTGATGTTCTGCACTTAACACACCCAAGAGGAATGAACACCAGCCCATTAAGAGTTGATGTCCAACTTCCTGTCCCCAGGAGATCCTGGGGCACTGGGCCATGCTTGCTTCTCTGCCCTCATTTTACCAACACACAAATCCAACCACACCACCACCCAATCCCCGGTGCTCTGGGCAAGTGGGCTTACTTTCAGTTCCGTGCTCAGGTCCGTTGCTACCACAGGACCTTTGCACCTGCAATTGCCACTACCTGGAGCCCTCTTCATTGAGTTAATATCCACTGATCCGTCAGATGACAGCGCAAGCATCACATCACCATCCCTGGCCTCCTTGGCAAAACCGAGTCCTACTAACGCCAGCTCTCATCATGTCAACTGTGTTGTGGTAGCTGTCACAGACACGTTATTATTAATACATTTTACATGTGTGATCAGCTGGCTAACGATTATTGCCCCAACTGAACATATTGGAAATTCCAGGAAAAGCAGTGTCTACATCTATCTTTGTTCATTATTGTGTTTCCAGTGCCTGGCTAATGGGGAGGCACTGAAACATTTCATGTATGGATGAATGAACGAGTACTGGACACTACTGGGAAGATTCTGGAAGACAAACTCTTCAAGGACCATATCTTATCGAGAGTTTTATCACGAAAACCTAATAGCAATGACGGTGACAATGATGGTAAGAGCTCCAAGTAAGTACCAGCTCTGTTCTTATAGACTATTTATGCAGTAACTCAATACCTCACAAGAATCTTATGGAAGTAGGCACATTTCCTATTCCTATTTCACGTAAGAGGAAGCCAAGACACAAAGAGGTTGGTAAAACCTCTTAGTAAAAGAAGAACAGCTATAAAATCCTAAGTAGTGTAGTCCCAACCACTAGACCATCCTGCCTAAATATGGTCAATGAGGCATAAGAAATGTTCATAGAGTAAATGACAGCTGCTAGATGTCACCCCCTACCCCCTGTGCCCCAGCCACCCACACATGCACTATACACATGGACAAATGGACAGGCCCTCTCTGGAGCAGAAGTCTAGACAGACAAGGGCCCCGGAACTTCACAGTTAGAAAAGATTCAGAAAAGCCAACAGAAGCAGCAATAAGAATCAAGCAGAAAACAGAACTTAAGGTGAGGCTCCCAGAGTGATGGTGAGGTGTAGCTCCCTGCCCCAGTTCAGGCCCATGGAGGGGAGGGTCCCCAACTGGCCAGCCACGTACCTGATGTTTTCATTCAGTGCATAGAGCTCATTGCTCTGCAAGCCGCCCCCTTTAAAGACGTTGATCACGGCAGTCTGGACGCTGCAGGGAAATAAAAAGACCCCCGATGAGTGGATCTGCCTCCCCGGGGCCACCTCCACTAGCAGCTCAGAGCCGAAGGTGGGGAGAAGGGCCAGGAAGCCCAGGGCACAGGCAGGCCCACGTTTTCTCTCCCTGGAATCCATCACTTGCACATGAGGGTCCTTGGAAAGGGAGGAAGACTGAGGCCAAGAGGACAAAAAGAGGCCCTCTCCCCGCATTTTCTCGCAGGCTGGCAGCCCTGCTGGGGAGCAGCCTTAATGAAGGGCAGGCAGTGGGATCTGCTCTCAGGAAACTGCGTGGCCAGCACCTGCGGGTCTGAAAGAATCCCGCGTGGCACTGGCTGCAAGCAGTTCACCCCAGCCTGCAGTTCTCTCACTTAGGGGGCCTCTGTCTTCACAGCCTGGAAAGGATCACGCCTTGCCTTATCTTAATGTTTTTTAAATTTTGCAATTATGGATTTTAATTGTCCTCGCCTTTTATTTTACTTTTTTAAAACAACAGGAGTATAATTGCTTTACAATGGTGTATTAGTTTCTGTGATAACAATGAAGTGAATCAGCTTTATGTATACACAAGATCCTTTCCTTCTTGGACCTCCCTGCCAGCGCCCCCCTCAATCCCACCCATCTAGGTCATCACAGAGCACGGAACTGAGCTCCCTTCAGAGCACTGAAGCCTGAGCTGCACACCGGCTTCCCACCAGTGATCTCTTTCCCAGCTGCTGGTCTGTGTATGCCACTGCTCTCCCGATTCATCCCACCCTCCCCTTCCCCCTCTGCGTCCACACATCACTTCGCTATGTCTGCGCCTCTGTTCTTGCCCTGCAAATAGGTTCATCTGGACCATATTTTTCTAGATTTCATATGCCCCAATATATGATATTTGTTTTTCTCCTTCTGACTTACTTCACTCTGTATGACAGACTCTAGGTCCATGCTTTTAATAGTACTTTCTGGGAAGAACTCCAGAAGGGCTGGCCTCACTTCCCCTTCCCCTCCCACGAGTGTCCAGGCAGAAGAGTTGATCCCTTGAAGGACCCAGGTAAGTCTCTGGACCCAGCCCAGCATTTCAGCAAGGAGCTGATCACAAACTTGTCTTCACCCCAGGTTTCAGGCTTTATTAAAATGAACCAGGTTCTACTTAACATCAAAACATTTCAGATCTCCCCTCCCTCACCATCATGAGTTGTGCATTCATTAAAAAAAAAAATTGATAATGATCCAAATGACAAAAAAACCCTCAGTAATGCTTTAAAATAACAATGCATTTGATTTATCCAAACAGAAACCACACGATTTGAAACACAGCTCCAGGAGGGTGAGACATAGTACGGATTCAGCCTCTACTCAGTACCTGGTACACAGATTGGCTGGGCACTTTATGAAGGCTCAGAGTCTCCTCTCCCAGCCACCAGTAGCTTCCAGGTGGGGATCAACCCTGGTCTACACTGCATTACTAGCTTTTCACAGATACGTGTCTAATCTTCTTAAACAGGTAGCAGGTGACTGGAGGTTACTTAGATGTTCCCACCCTCGGGTCGTCTGACAACCGGCATGGGCCTAATGTTAAGTTCTGATCCAACTGTCCCGGGCTGGTTAACTGATTTTGAGAGCCCAGAAGCCCCCAGTGGTCCGCTTCCCCTCTATTCAAACAAGGAAAGACAGGGAGAGAAAAAGAGGGACAAACTAAGAGTATGGGATTAACAAACTGGGATACAGCAGATAAGCAACCAGGATTTACTGCATAGTACAGGGAACTATGTTCAATATCTTGTAATAACCTATCGTGAAATATAATCAGAAAAAATAACAATCTAACACAATACTGTAAATAACTGTATATCAATACAAAAAGAAAAAAATACATTTAAAAAAAACAACAACAAGAAAAATTGATGGATACAGTTGCCATAGGGAAACGGGCACACTGTGTCAGTCACCCCTATACCCATGACCTTCTGGAGCCTGATTTCAGAAGATGCTGAAGCTCAGCTAGCCCCTGGCCCTGGCACGCCAACCCCTACCCCACCACCACCTTCCCGCCCACCCAGTGCCTCCCATACCTGTTCCAAGCAGAGTTGGAACTCAGCTGCAGAGCCTGGCGGGCTGCCTGGAAGCGGGGCAGGTCGCTGAGCGCCGGGGAGCTCATGAAGCGCGGTCTGGGCCTGCGGAAGGAGCCCATCTTGGGGAACTCGACGGGCAGGCTGGGGGCGAAGCCACGGGTCATAAGTCCAGGTGAGGGGGCAGCTTCTCCTCTGGACCAGAAGGTTCCGACTGCCCACCCAAAGGGCTCCTCTCACGGCTGTCTTCCAGCCCTCAGGCGTTCTCAAAACCACGATGTTGGCCAATACCTGAAAAGAGAAGCCAGCTTTTCTTGAAAACACCTGGGCTGAGCAGACCCCATCATGGGGGAAGCTGGCTGGGACTTCCTGGCCAAACTACCCTAAAAAAAAATTCCAGGACCCCAGAGTACTATCTATAACTTGCACGGTCTCACTCACAAGTGTTCACAAGCCTCCTTTTGGTTATAACCTTGTGGTCATCCCCGGGTGGAGAGGCACTCACAATGGGTTGAGGCCAGTCCTACAGAAAAGTGATTGCTAAGCTACGTTTGACTGTGGTTCCCATGCACAGCTATCAAAGTTTGGGCCCCCGCTGAGTTTCTGTAGCTTCTACCAAGTTTTTCATTGAGATGACTTAAAAAAAAAAAAATAGAGCACACAAGAGCTCCTTGTCTAGACACTGAAGATGGTCCATGACACTCCCTGACGACCACAGCAGCCCACGTGCATCGCTCAGTATTTCCCAAAGCATCAGTGCCTCTCCCCTCAGGGTCATCTCTTCACCCTCCCTTGCCTGCCGTTCATTCATGTATTCTATCAGAACATATTTATTAGCTACTATTTACTAACCAGGCTTCCCTGGTGGCTCAGTGGTAAAGAATCCACCTGCTAATGCAGGAGACATGGGTTGGAATTCTGGGTCAGGAAGATCCCCTGGAGGAGGAAATGGCAACCCACTCCAGGATTCATGACTGGAGAATCCCCTGGACAGAGGAGCTTGGTGGGCTACAGTCCACGGGGTCGTAAAAGAGCTGGACACAACTTTGTAATAAACAACAGCGATTTATTAACCATGCGAGCTGTGTAGCATCTGAAGACTTCTAAGACCTAGTCCCTGCCCTCAAGAGGCTCACGGTCTATGGGAAGAGAAGTCGCCATGTATTTGCTCATGCAACAAACATTACTAAGCCCCTGCAGCGCTTTAGGCACTCAGGCCTTGGGGATGCATGTGGCCTTGGAGAATGTGGTCCCTGCTCCATGGAGCTGTTCCAGGTGAGGCTGCAGGCTTTTGATTGTATCTACTATTTCCCTAAGGGCTTCCCTGGTAGCTCAGCTGGTAAAGAATCCACCTGCAGTGCAGGAGACCTAGGTTCGATCCCTGGGTGGGATGATCCCCTGGAGGAGGGCATGGCAATCCACTCCAGTATTCTTGCCTGGAGAATCCCCATGGACAGAGAAGCCTGGCAGCCTACAGTCCTTGGGGTTGCAAAGAGTAGGACACGACTGAGCGATGAAGCACAGTACAGTTCTATTTCCCTTGCCCAGAATCCCCTCCCTCTTCCTCTCTGCTTATCTGAATCTAACTTACCCTGCAGGGTTGGGTTCAATGATATTGTCTCCTGGAAACCTTTATGACTCCATGGTTAATGACTTTGAGTGAATCTGGGTTCGAATTTTAACAAGGTCACTCCCAAGTTGTGTGACTTCGGGCTGATTGAGTCTGAGAGTCCTCAGCTGCTAGCAATGCCAACCTCACAGGACAGATAAGAGGGGAAATGAGATGGTGTGACATGCCCAGCAAAATAGCAGACCCAAGGCTCTCAAGCACTGGCTATTTCTATTCAGATCTGACTTTCTCTCTTTTCTGGGCACTTTTGAACCTGCTCTTTCAGTCTTTTATTCTTCGGTCAGCGTCAAGCCCAAACTGACGATGCAAAGTGAGTTTGGGAACTGGTCAGAGGGAAGGACAAAAGCAAATCACCAAGATCACGGTCACTTTTTTCTTCCAAAGCTTTAGGGTTAGCCCAAAAGTATTTTCAGTGGCACCTCACCAGCTTATTCTGCTGTGTCCCCAAAACCAACACTGAAAGAAAAAGATATTCCAGCCACAAATGCCAACTTTCCAGCTGGCAGGGGGAGCAGGTTTTGCAGGCCCAGCTGCGGTGTTGGAAGAAGGAAGAATCCAGGTCCCTCCTCCCAGGGAAACAAGCTGCCCTTGTCCGCGAAGCACTAAGGCTGCTAGCTGGGCCCTGAGACTGTCCATCCAGAGGGCGTGGGCAGGGCTATCACTCCCTGTAGACAGTGGGCACAGTGACAATGAACTTGTGAAACCAGGAGCCAAGAAAGGAATTGCTCATCCTACGTCTGACATTTTTTAAACGTGTCCCACTTTCTCTGACAGTCTGCCCTTCACCCCATTCTCAGAATGAGCCAATGATGACTAAACTTTACCAATAAATGCTGAGGAAGTCATGCTAGGCCTTCTCACTTTCAGAGGGTCTCAATAACCCCACAAGTGCCCCTGGAAGGTGGAAAGATCTATGCAAATAAATGAGTGGGGCAATGCAGTAATAAAACCACGGGAGCCCTTCAGACGCCTTAAACTAGCTGGCTTTGGGATTTAACTTGCCTGGTAAAGGTCACACCATTAAGAGAGACTCTGTTTCACCGCCTTTCTTTAAATGAGCCTGTTAAGTGCAATTCATCTGCGTAATTATGGGATATTAACTCCATTTACGAGGATCCTAAACTCCAGGTGATGGAGCTGCCTCCCACTCAGGGGCACCTGTACAGGGAAGTAAAAAGGTGAGCAGAAGGCATCATTCGAGTCTTCTGGTTTCCTGCCGAAACATCACTTCTCCAGGAGGCTGGGCAACACAGCGGACCCCGGGGGCAGGCTCCTGCCCCTCATCCCACTTCTCAGTTACTGCCTCCCACCCCACTGCCAGGCTTCCTGCTCCAAGCCGTGTGCACGCAAGCCTCATGGGCAGCCCCATCCACATACGCAACCCTTTTAACTACGGGTGACTTTCAGCCAAAAAGATGATGACCGCGGCGTCCTCGGCCTCGCATCAGCCGCGCAGGAACACACAGCCAGGAGCGTCTCTGACTCATTCGTCCCCTGCAAAACCTGCCACCCTCAGATACAGACATTCCAATGCTGTCTTCATCCACCATGCCTACTTCCGGCTGGAGCCAAGAGGCCTCCCCAGAGCACCGAGAGGAAGCTGTTGTTCGCGTTGACGAGAGGGGCCTGAAAGGGAAAAGCTGACACAGCCGGTGTCCACCTGCCATGGCACTGCCTCTTCACACCCGGGCTCGTCCCGACCTAAACAGGGCAAGGCGGAAACTCACACGACAGGCGGGGCTTCGGCGTGAAGCCAGGCCAGGCTCCCGCTTACAGGGGGCAAAAGTGAGGCTTAGAGTAGCAGAGCAAAGTCTGATGTTCGAGGTAGGAGAGAGCTGGGACTGGCTAGAACTCAGGTTCCCTCATTCCTATCTAGAAAGTTTCCCAGTCCCCATTCTGTAGGCTCTTTGAAGACAGCAATCAGATCGAGACTTACTCATCTCTGTAACCTCAAGCCTAAAGGCACTGCTGAAGATAAAAATGAAGACTAGCAATTCATAAGGCACCAACTGCCTGCCTGACCTGATGACAAACGCTGTCACCAAACCCCATCTGAAGATCAGAGAAGTTAAGCAACCTGCCAGAAGTCACACAGCTATTAGGAGGCAGATCACTGACGACTGGCCTCATCCTATCCTAATGGACTGGCCTCAGCCCATCCTCCCTTTCCTGGGAGACCAGAGCTGGCCAGGAGAATCACAACTGAAGCTACCAAGTTCGGCAGGAACATCTAGTCACAGAATGTCATGTTAAAATTTAGACCTCATGCCCCAGAGATGGATAAACAGACGTAAGGAACACTAAGACCACATTTGTGGCCAGGGGAGCACAAGCAGAAAACAAGGAATGGTGAAAGCTTGGACTGCTTTAGTTAGACACCCCGCCCCTTACTATCTGTGCGACCTTGGCAAGTCTCTTGACCTCTCTGAGGCTCAGTCACCTCCTGCAGGAGATGAGCTAGCTAGCGTGACAACCTCAGGGTTGAATGAGGATAAAAGGAGGATATTTGTAAAACACTTAGATGGAAGAGTGCGTGGCAAACAGCAAATGCTTCATAAGTGCTTGTTAAATAAATAACTTGTTATTTCTAAATCTCTAGGCAATGACAGCAGTGGGAACATAGCAACACTTCCTCCGGCTTATGGCGACCTCACAAACATCTGGAAAATACTCCAGTTGGGAGCAGGCCAGGTCTCTGAGCCCCCATGGTGGTCATAGAGCATTAGGGCCTTGGGTAACTCAGGATGTTATTTATTGAGGCATGATGCCTTTCAACTCCTTTCCTGCAGCGTGGTTTCTGGGTGGCAGTGGGGTGGGGGTTGGTCACAGAGTGAAGCAAGCTAAGAATTACTGGCCCTTTGGCCCAGTAGTTCCACTTCTAAGAATGTACCCTACAGAAATGGTGACATGGTCCTGAAGACTAGCAAATATGCCAGTTTTTTGCAGTAATGAAAAACTGGAAACTACCAAAATATCCACCCAGAGGGGACAGGTTAATCAACTACGGTACCCCCTAAATGGAACGGTTGCTACTCAGTTGCTCAGTTATGTCTGACTCTTTGTAACCCCATGGACTGTAGCCCACCAAGCTCTTCTGTCCATGGAATTTTCCAGGCAAGAATATTGGAGTTGGCTTGCTATTTCCTCCTCTAGGTGATCTTCCCCAGCCAGGGATCAAACCCATGTCTTCTGTGTCTCTGGCATTGCAAGCAGATCCTTTACCATTGTGCCGCCTGGGAAGCCCAAATGGAACAGTTCAGTTCAGTTCAGTTCAATCACTCAGTCGTGTCCGACTCTTTGCGACCCCATGAATCGCAGCACACCAGGCCTCCCTGTCTACCACCATCTCCCGGAGTTCACTAACATACCACTAATTAACGGGAATGACTGTAGCTCTCAAGGATGAGTGGTCACCAGAGGCTTTCGAATCAGGCAAACTCTGGCATCAGTGCTCATTCTGCCACTCATTGACTGTAGGAGGCAGAAAAACTGGCCCCCAAAGATGGAGCCACTTCTTAGTCCTCAGAACCTGAGACCATTGCCTTGGGTGGCAAAACATGTAATTAAGTCAAGGATCCGGAGAGAAGAAGTTTAGTGTGGATTATCCAGATGGGCCTATATATACAATTACATGTACCCCGATAAGAGGGTTGCAGGAGACTGGAGATAGAGGAGGAGACACAGACACACAGAGAGAAGATGCAAAGACAGAGAAGAGACGGGAGAGATGCAGCCACACACCAAGGAACGCTGGCAGCCACCAGAGGAAGCCGAAAGGGGAAAGAAACAGACTCTCCCGATGCAGCTGCAAGTTGGTATGCTGTGAAAAAGAAAACGAGATTCACCCCTAGAGTCTCTGGAGGGCGTATGATCCTATGATACATCGATTCTGAACTTCTGACTCCAGAACTGTGAAAAAATACAGTTCCGTTTTTTTTAAGACTTTTTTTTAAATGTGGACCATTTTTAAAGTCTTTATTGAATGTGTTACAGTATTGCTTCTGTTTTATGTTTTGGTGTTTTGGCTTAAGATGTGGGATCTTAGATCCTCGACCAGGGATCAAACCTGCATCCCCTGCATTGGAAGTCTAAGCCTTTTCTGAAACGCTATGTGTTAATTTTGCAAAACTGTTTGTTTTGTACTGGAGTATAGCCAATTAACAATGTTGTAATAGTTTCAGGGGAGTGGCAAAGGGACTCAGCTATACATATACATGTATCCATTCTCCCCCAAACTGGAAGTCAAAGTCTTAATCACGAGACCAGCCAGGGAAGTCCCCACGCCTGTTGTTTAAAGCAAACCAAGGCTGTGGGCATTTGTTACTGCAGCCACCACCAATGAATATACTCACTGTGTCCCTGGCCCACCCTGCACAGCAGGGTCTACATCGAAAACATGGGAGCCTGGAGAGCTGTGGTGCTGCCGAGCCAGATGATCTATGAGCAGCTTGGCATGGTTCCTGGAATCACGCAGGTGCCACCCCACGTGCTATGGAGGTTCAGACCAAAAGGGCCAGAGCCAGGCTCCGTGTCACCACTTCCAATCGAGGCAGGCGACTTAGGATTGGTGGTGGTAGTGATGGTGTGGGGCTGGTTGAGACGATTTAAGGGAAGATTTAAAATAGGCTTGGTATGCAGCGAGCGCTTGATATCCGCTGCTGCTGCTGCTAAGTTGCTTCAGTCGTGTCCGACTCTATGCGACCCCATAGACGGCAGCCCACCAGGCTCTGCGTCCCTGGGATTCTCCAGGCAAGAACACTGGAGTGGGTTGCCATTTCCTTCTCCAATGCATGAAAGTGAAACGTGAAAGGGAAGTCGCTCAGTCGTGTCCAACTGTTCGCGACCCCATGGACTGCAGCCCACCAGGCTCCTCTGTCCATGGGATTTTCCAGGCAAAAGTACTGGAGCGATATCTGCTACCTATTGCTTACTTTTATTACCACCACCACCACCGCTGCTGTCTTAGCCTGCTCAGTCTGCTATAACCAAATACCACAGACGGGGTGGATTCAAGCAACAGACATTTATTTTCTCACAGTTCAGGAGCTACAAGTTCACAATCAAGGTGTCAGCAAGGTGGTTCTCTCCTGAGGCCTCTCTCCCTGCCTTGCAGACGGCCACCCTGTGTCCTCGCGTCGACTTGCCTCCATGTGCCTGCATCCCTGGTGTCTCTCTGTCCAAACTTCCTCTTCTTATAAGGACACTAGTCATATTGGATGAGGGTCCACTGTAATGAGCTCGTTTTAACTCAGTCAGCTCCTCAAATTCCCTATCTTAAAATGTTACATTGGCTATAAAGGCTTGTTGGGTTTTTTTCCCCTTAAGATGTTACAGAAAAATCCAAATGAACATTTTGGCCAACCCGATACAATCACATTCTAAGATTCTAGGGGCTGGATCTCACCATACAAATTCTAGGGGGACACAATTCAGCTACAACCACCACCACCATCATCACTGACACGATCACAAAACCTTCCTTGCCTAAAGTCTCTGAGTTACAGAAACCACGGTGTTTCAGTAGGTGTTCTCTATGAAGGACCAATGAGGCTAACACTTAGGAAAATATGCTTCTAGAATGATTTAAGTAGTTAAGTTTTGGGTGCTTTTCAGTTATCTGGGAAGCCAGAGTCCTGTGTCCATGAAGCATGAGGCAGTTAGAGGGCTCCTGGGTGCTGTCACTGGCCTTGCTCTCCCCCAGGCTCATTGCATGGGGTTACTTTGGAAACTCGGGATCCACAATGTGTATCCTGGAGAAGAATGTGGTGTCTTGCCTTCTCCTCTCGGCTTCTAGGGCCAGGGCACGGGGAAGGGGGGCAGCCTACGGGCTGGACCAGTGGGCAGAAGAAGGTGGTATACCTAGTGGAAAATGCAAATAAATTCTATCGTACTAAGGCTCCAACCCTCGGCTCTGAAAAGGGAAGTAGGATCATGGCAAAACTTAAAGAAGTGGGTGGCTTATAATGACTCGGAGGCTTCCAGGAAAAAGCCATTCTGAGGGTAAATAACAAAGAAGTCAAACAAAACTGGGTACTCAGTCTGATGTGGCCGCCCAGAAAACAGAAAACAGGAGAAGCCCGTTCCCAGGGAAACCAGACAGACAGCTCATCTGATAGGCCCCTTCACCCCCACCCAGGTGGCCCTGAAGGCAGGAAGCCCAGCATGGAGCTCCTCCCCTGGGACACGAACACAGAGATGAAGAGCCAGTGACCTTCCACACCCTCAGGATTTAGATACCGTCATTCAACTCCACCCATCCATTCTCTTAACTATGGCCAGAGCAATCTTGATCATGATGACCCCAGAGAATGATGGCATATTCACTGAGGGCAAAGAAAGGGACAGGCACTTGACATGCCTTATCTTGGTGCCTTTGAAATGAATTTAGGGGGGCTTGACCCAAAACCTTTCGTGATATAGATTAGAATAGAAAATATCAGACCACCCATTTGGGGAAATGTGCATATCACACATTTACTGAGACTAAATTTATCAGTATTTCCTACTGTCAAAGTGTTAGAAAGCCCCTGAAAAAGACACATGTTCATTGTAGCCCAATGTTCATTGCAGCACTATTTACAATAGCTGGGACATACAAACAACGTAGATGTCCACTGACGGATGAACGGATCAAGAAACTGTCGTACATATATACAATGGAATATTACTCAGCCATAAAAACGAATGCCTTTGAGTCAGTTCTAATGAGGTGGATGAACCTAGAGTCTATTATACAGAGAAGTCAGAAAGAGAAAAACAAATAACATATATTAACGCATATATGTGGAATCTAGAAAGATGGTACCAATGAACCTGTTTGCAGGGCAGTAATGGAGACTCAGACATAGAGAACAGACTCGTGCGTACAGAGGAGGGAAGGAGAGGGTGGAATGAATGGAGAAAGAAGTATTGAAATAGATACACCACCATATGTGAGACAGATAGCCAATGAGAATTTGCTGTAAGACTCAGGGAACTCAAACTGGGGCTCTGTGACAGCCTAGAGGGGTGGGATGAGGTGGAGGTGGGAGGGAGGTTCCAGAGGGAGGGGACATATGTATACCTCTGGCTGATGCATGATGATGTATGGCACAAATCGACACAATATTGTAAAGCAATTATCCTTCAATTAAAAATAAACATATTAAAAAAAAATGCTTGGAAGCCCTGTGTGCTATCATCTTCCCCATCTTACAGAGAAGGAAATGGAGATGCTGCTTTGAACACAAACCCAACACCCCAGTGCCTGCTATGCTCACAGAGCTGTTGCTCCAATGCTTTCAAAGGCTCCCTACAGGTCTTAGAATAAATCCCCAAACTTCCTCCTCACATTCTCACTTCCCTTCACTCTGCACACCAGCTTTCCTTCATTTCCTCTAATACCACCTGCTCTCTCCTGCCCCAGGACCTTTGCATGTGCTGTGCCCTCTGTGTGAAATAGTTCCTATTCACTTATCCAGGCTCAAACCTGCACACCCTTTATCACCTAAACTTCACTTGCTCAGAGAGGTCCTACTCCTTCTCTCCCGGCCCCTCCACCCCGATCAGGTCGCACCACCCCACAGAGCACCCTCCTCACCAGGGACCAGTTTCGTGGAAGACAGTTTTTCCATGGATGGGGGCAGGGGATGTTTTGGGGTGATTCAAGTTCATTATATTTATTGTGTATTTCATTTCTATTATTATTACATCAGATCCACCTTAGAGCATCAGGCATTAGATCCCAGAGGATGTGGACCCCAGAATAAATCACTACAGAAATATTCCTTATTGTTTCCATAAGGTCCATAACGGCAGGGACTGTGTCTACTCTGTTGCCAAGTGCATCCCCAGAGTGCAGTATAGTGCAAGAATTCCACAGATATTTGATGAATGCGCAAATGAGCCAGCCAGAGAGTGATAGTCTTGCTGGGAGACACAGAAACCATAAACAAGTATCAGGTGAGGAGTCCGATACCTCAAATTACAGACGGCTTTACTGCTTATTTAACTTATATGCAGAGTACATCATGAGAAACGCTGGACTGGAAGAAACACAAGCTGGAATCAAGATTGTCGGGAGAAGTATCAATAACCTCAGATATGCAGATGACACCACCCTTATGGCAGAAAGTGAAGAGGAACTAAAAAGCTTCTTGATGAAAGTGAAAGAGGAGAGTGAAAAAGTTGGTTTAAAGCTCAACATTCAGAAAACTAAGATCATGATATCTGGTCCCATCACTTCATGGGAAATAGATGGGGAAACAGTGGAAACAGTGTCAGACGTTATTTTTGGGGGCTCCAAAATCACTGCAGATGGTGACTGCGGCCATGAAATTAAAAGACACTTTACTCCTTGGAAGAAAAGTTATGACCAACCTAGACAGCATATTCAAAAGCAGAGATATTACTTTGCCGACTAAGGTCCATCTAGTCAAGGCTATGGTTTTTCCTGTGGTCATGTATGGATGTGAGAGTTGGCAAGGCTGAGAGCCGAAGAATTGATGCTTTTGAACTGTGGTGTTGGAGAAGACTCTTGAGAGTCCCTTGGACTGCAAGGAGATCCAACCAATCCATTCTGAAGGAGATCAGCCCTGGGATTTCTTTGGAAGGAATGATGCTAAAGCTGAAACTCCAGTACTTTGGCCACCTCATGCGAAGAACTGATTCATTGGAGAAGACCCTGATGCTGGGAGAGATTGGGGGCAGGAGGAGAAGGGGACGACCGAGGATGAGATGGCTGGATGGCATCACTGACTCGATGGATGTGAGTCTGAGTGAACTCCGGGAGCTGGTGGTGGACAGGGAGGCCTGGCGTGCTGCAATTCATGGGGTCGCAAAGAGCTGAAAACGACTGAGTGACTGAACTGAACTGATTGAAATTACTGCATGAAAACATCCGAATATTGAAATCCGACAAGCCTGGGTTCAAATCCAACCTCTATGATGTACCAGCTGGCTGACCTGGATAAATGACTCAATCTCTCTGAATCTCTGTTTCCTCATCTGTCAAATGAATGTGATATTTATCTCAATGTTATTAGCATTAAATGAGGCAGCCTAGATCATGGCCTCACCCATAGTGGGAAACCCCCTAATTGGAGCTAGTATTAAATTTTTATAGAACATTGTTCTCCATGAAGCCTCCCAGGTTCCCAGACATGACATCCAGTGTGGGGCTTGACAGAGTGCAGTCTGGGGCAACCGCCAGGGAGGAAAATCTGACAAGATCTACAACCTGGGGGCTCAGATAGTAAAGAATCTGGCTGGAATGCGGAAGACCTGGGTTCGATCCTGGGTTGGGAAGATCCTCTGGAGAAGGAAACGGCAACCTACTCCAGTATTCTTGCCTGGAGAATACCATGGACGGAGGAGCCTGGTGAGATACAGTCCACGGGGTCACAGTCACATATGACTGAGTGACTAACACACACAAAATGACGAAGGTTGTATCCTCGGACACAGCAACGCTACTTCCAGGGATGTTACTCTGGGCATGTCGAGTGGCTTCTAAAACCAGAGCTTTCCTACAGCCTTCTTTATAACAGCCAGGGGTCGGGAAGACCCCAAATGCTCAGCACCGAGGACTGGCTCTGACTACTATGGTGTCCCATACACTGGGATCTAAGAAAGAAGGGTCAACAAACTGCATTGCACTGACTGGGGTGCTCTCCGGGGACGCTCTGAACAAAGCGTATTAAAAAGCTAAACATAGAATCATGTGTACGTTAGGCTCCCATCTACATAAAAAAGATGAAAAAGCATATTTGCATATTTCACTAAAGGAGCATGAAGTATCTCTGAAAAGACAGACCAGAAACTGGTAACCCTGGTTTTCCCCCAGAAGGAAGATGGGTGGCAGGAACTCAGTAGGGGAGCACTTTCTCTATAAACCCTTATGTAATTTTAAAATTTTGAAACATGAAAATGTATTACTTTTTCAAATAAATAAGTAAAAACAAGTGATGCCCCCCCCCCACTTCCCTCCCCTTCTCAAAAGTCCAATACAACATAGCTTATAAGATTTGTTCAGTCACTCAGTTCTTAGAAGTGGGATTCAAACTGGGCTCCTGATCCCCAGGGCAATGCTCTAAAATTACCACTCATTCATTCAACATAAATTTATTTATTTAGCATTTATTCTACAATAGGAGCTGCCTTGTGGAGGGATAAATGGGCCAGAAAATAAACCCTGGTAAGAAAAGATGAAGGGGAGAACCAATTTCTTTCCATCTTCGCATCATGCATCACAAACCATCCCAAAGGGCTGAGCCTAAAACATCCCGAAGAGTGGACAGAAACAACCCAGGTTCAAGGAGGCGTCCACAGACCAATCCAATCTGGATTTTGCCATCTTAGGGTAAAAGCCCAGCTGTCCCAGATCTGAAGTTTTCAAGAGAAGCCCCAAATCCAGACCTATTAAAATGTTTAAATCACTCAATGTGCAAGAGTTGGCAACTAATTCACCAGGCGGACTAACACCTTAGGTGCCTCACATAACCCTTCCCAGCTGGGATAGGAAGGGTTCCCAGTAGTAAAGAATCTGCCTGCCAATACAGGGCTGCAGGAGATCCGTGGGTCAATCGGGAAGATCCCCTGGAATAGGAAATGGCAACCCACTCCAGTATTCTTGCCTGGACAGTCCCATGGACAGAGGAGCCTGGTGGGTTACAGTCCATAAAGTCACAAAGTCGGACTCGACTAAAGCAGCTTAGCATGCATATGGGTCTGTGACCTTTATTTTATCCCATCATAGCTATGACCACCAGCCTTCTCACACTTTTTACCCAGAGCCTAATTAGAGTATAACGTAAGCCCGCACTACCCAGCTGCTGTGGCCTTGGATAAATAACTTCCTTTCCTAAGATCCATTGATTTCTCAGGTAAGTAAGAGACTTGCCGATGGCCATGGTAACCTCTCAGCACTACCAGCCATGTGTTCAACCCCTACCCTGTGAGGCCCACATAACTAGGCCCCTTTGACAGACCACGAGGGGGATTAGACCCTGACACAGTGCAAACGCAGAACCAGCCCTCAGCCTTCTGTCATCTCCCACTTGCCGTATCATCTAATTGGTCAAACTCTTAACTAACCAGCTCTCTCTCTTATCTCATCCTTACTCCATCATTGCTTCCTCAGTGAAGCCACAAGCACCCTCTCCTCCCCTCTACACTACATACACACCCAGATACACTCTTCAAACAGGGCCAGTCAGCAGCCCCTGAGATTTCGCTAAAAGAAACACATAGCAAACAGCCTGCTAAGCCAACCTAGGAAACCAGATCTGAGCTACCTGGTGCCCGAACGTTTTTAAGAACAGTGGGACCATTTTCCAGATCAATTGCTTCCCATGACGATTTTCCTCTTGTCGGTGTTGGTAGGAATATACTAACCATCATCAGAGGCTGGCCCAGATGGTGGGGTAATGCTGAGCCTCTGTGAGCAACTATCATCTCAGTCCATTTCTGCCCTAAAGCAATGAGGCAGTTTTTATTATTTTCATTTTGCAAAGGAAGAAACTGAAGCCTGGGAATTAACTTGCCAGAAAACTAGTTAAGTGGGACCAAAAGTCAAATCCCACCTGATTCCACGACCTGAACCTCCAACCCACCGTTTTAACAACAGGTCTGCCACAGGCCCACCTCCCATACTTCCCCTCTCAACCATCGCCAACAGCTTCTTACCCGGTTCAGGCAGCCAGTGAGTTCTGTCCCTTACAGGAAGGAGGTTTTTGTTTCTTCATAGTCCCTTCGAGAGAGCTGAAGTCATTGCGCTTGTTTACTTGTTCACAGCCTGACTGGCCCTGAGGGCACGTAAGTTCTTCAAAGACGTGTGAGAGCTGGCTGGACTTGCTCGCCATTATACCCTGCTATGCGCACAGTGCTATGCACATAAAAGATGCCCAGGAAATAAGGTTGAATATTGGGATGAAATGTGGACTTCCAGACCAGCAAGTGGAACAACCCTTTCATTTCTGAAAGTGAAACTCTTAGTCAGTCAGTCATGTCCCACTCTTTGCAGCTCCATGTATCACAGCCCGCCAGGCTCCTCTGTCCATAGGATTCTCCAGGCAAGAATACTGGAGTGGGTAGCCATTCGCTTCTCCAAGGGATCGTCCCAACCCAGGGATCGAATCTGGGTCTCCCACATTGCAGGCAGATTCTTCACCCATTAGAGCCAAGCATACACAAGGGACCAGAAAAATACCCTTCCTTCTGCTTGAACTGGGGTCCACCTTAGCATCACTGGACCTAGGCCACGTGGGCAAGAAGTCCTGGGTCTGCCTGCTGGTCAGTGGAACCTACAAGCACAGCAGAGGAAGGTGCCGGCTGCAGGACATGGCACACTTATTTGGATTAAGACCCACCTTTGCAACTTGTAGGAGACAAAAACCAGCAGGAGACAGACATTCTCACAAACAAGAAAATGTTAGGAGTCAAGTTTGGACTATGGAAAAAGTTCAACAGGAAGAATGAGACAACTTTCTCAGTCCTCCGCTGGAAATCAGACGCAGACGGAAGAGTCTGGGAGTCCGAATTTGTGCAAGAGTAAATACTGGCACAAACAGGATGCAAGCGCCTGTTTCTCTCTGCTTCATAAGGTTGGCAAAATGTCCCTGGAACTCAGAGCACTGACAATCCCGATCCATCTAGAAATAATTATTTCATTCCAGCATCATCACCCAGGCCTGCCAACCACAATATAATCATCAGAAAAATCCCCTCCTGTGATACAAGTCAAACAAAACTGTGGGGAATAACCACACCTCTTATTTGCTCCTCTCGAAGCCCCACTTTAAGTATCAGGTTTCTTGGAGAGCAAATTGTTTGGGTGTGGCCCATAAATGCCATCCAGAGTGATTCTGCAGTGCCTCCCAGATGATAAACTGAAAAGTCTAGACACCAGTGGTCGCAGAGACTGACCACGCATGATGTAATTGCTGACATGGAACATACATAAAACCCTGAGGGGTGACAGAGCGGTCAGAAGCTACTGTCTGGCAGCCAGCAAGAGTTTTCAGGGTGGGGAGATGTGCTCTAGAATAACATGTGTGATTTACTAAAAATTAGCTTCACTCTCTCATTGCAGGAACAAGATGGAGTGCTTTCTCATAAGAAAAGAAGACAAAGGGAAGGGGCTCTTCTCCCATGTCATGGGGCCAAGTGCAAAGAGCGCTGGAGAGAGGCAGGAGCCTGAAGGGGCTCTTGGGATCTGATCATTTCAGGGAGGTCATGAGTTCGATTCAAGTTCATGTAACAACCACATGTTAGAAGGTCTGCTGTGTGCCAGGATCTGAGTAGGAAAAAACGGTTCAGAACAAGGAAGAATGGAGTATCTGCCTCCAAGGGGCTCAGGGGCTCACAGGAAATACTCAAAAGTCATGCTATAAATGCACTATTACACCAACGGCTGTAATTGAAGATGGACGGTTGAGACAAGACCGAGGCAGAAAGATTAAATCGCCTTCTCCAGTTACAAAGCAAAGCTAATGAAAGGTCGCCCGAAAAATACATGCTCTCCTTTTTCTTGTCTGTTTCTCTAAAGAATACGAGCACTGGACACTGGGAAGGAAATCTGGGGAAGAAAAAAACAAGCTTTTGGAGGTAAAGCTCAACAGGTACCCTTTTAAAATCTGACAAGGAAGGGACCAAATATTACGCTTTAATAAATATCAGTAAGCACCCACTATCCAGAGCACAAAGAAGAGCCAGATGTGGTCTTATCAATAATAAAGAAAAGAGAAAAAAGGAACAGGAATTTGGTCGTGATTAAAGAAAAACACAGGAAGGCCTAAAGCACTGATGGCAAACAACTCAATGCCTGCAGTGGCCCGAGGCAGAGAACACGCCCAGGCTTGGAGGCCCAGGTGGGGCCACAGCAGACTAAGGAGAACCCTCAGTCTTCTTTCTATTTCTTAAAAAAAAAGCTGGAAGCCAGGGTTTACGTGTCAAATCTCCCAATTTTTAAATACTGGAGCAAATAATCTTTTTTTTTTTTTTTTTTCAAAACAGGACTCAAACCAAACAGGACATTTCTGATGCCCAAGTCTGGCCCCTGGGCTGCCAGTTTGAGGCCCCTTGCCTTAAACAGTTGGCTACAGAAAAACAAGTATAGTTCGTAACTGCCAGGGCCAGATGAATAACGAGGAAAAGAGTGTGATGGTCACTCAGGAGGCCTGTAGGAAGATGAATCCAGACCTGGGAAAAATAATCGGACCAGCAAAATAAAACTTCCAGAGGCCTGTGGTAGACCACTCACCACTGGCACCTGCACAACACTTTGTATGGTCAGCTTTAGGGATCTGTGGGTTCTGAGCCCTCGAATACAGAGGGCCACGTGTAAAGACTTGAGCATCCTTGGATTTCAGTCCAGGGAAGAGAGACCTCCTGCACCAGTTTCCTACAGATACCAAGGGATGACTAGTTTCTAAAGCTCATTTTCACATTCACCTCATCTGATCTCCCCAACAACTCTCAGAAGTAGGCATCACTATGGCCCCTATTTTAGAAGTAAAGAGTTTCTGGTTCAGAGGCCAGGGAAGGAACTTGTCTCCAGTCCCACAGTTATGAAAGGGAGGACTTTCATAACTGAGTCCAATAGCACCAGGACTCAAGTCTGGGATGAATACTTTTGCATAATTTCAAAGAGGAGAACTCCAGGCTATCCTGACGTACAGCCAGCCTTTACAACACCAGTCTAGCAAAAACTAATGTTCTCAACCAAGGGTGATCTTGCCCCCATCTCCTCCCGAGGGAGACATTCAGCAATGTCTGGAGGTATCTTTTGCTGCTATAATGTGAGGAGGTGTGGAAGGTACCACAAGCATCTAGCCGATAGATGTCAGGGATGCTTTTAAACATTCTACAGAACACAGGACAGCTTCCTATGACAAAGAACTATCCAGCCCCAAGTGTCGATATGGATAAGTTGAGACCCTGGTCAGACTCTAGTGCCTGGCTACTTAACTTGAGACCTAAGAATCAGCAGAATCGGCATCACTTGGGAGCTTGTTAGACATTCAGGCCCCACCGCATGCCCACTGAATCAGATTCTGTGATTTAACAAGATCCCTGGGTGATCTGCATTTACCTGAGGAAGCACAGCCCTAGACCAGGCTTCCTTGGCCATGTCGGAATTTATTTTGTAGACAGCAACAGTGAGCAATTGGCCCCCGTCAGACTGCTTGCCCACGGCAGTCTCTGATCTCAAATCCAGATCAACCCAGATCTCAAATCCCTGTCCTGCACTATCTCTGAGATGCCAGCCAGGACCAACATATGGCCTTTTTGTACAACTCTCTCATCTGCAAAGTTGATACTGACCTTTGGGGGTGTCTTGGGGACTTTTCTGAAGCCTGAAAGGAATCAATTATCCTGCTGGCTGAGATTTTTTTTAATGATCTCAGAACACTGCATGGGATAACCATGTTCGCCCACCACTTTTGCCGGCAGATATTTTACAATGAAAGTGGTCACACAGCTGCCACAGTGGTGGACTCCAGTGGCCAGCAAGTAGCAGAGTTCTCCAAAATGACGGCGGCAGCTGACGTGGTCTCCCCCAACGACACCTGCGGAAAAATGCTGAACCCGTTCCAGAGGAGTATTTAGAATTCAACGACAAGGGTAAAAGGCTTTACACGGAGGATTTACCCAGCTGAGGTCACGAGCAGGTTGTAACAGGGTGTGAGGCAGCTTAGTTCAGAATAATACAGACGCACATCAGAGTCCTTGCTGGATTTTTGCTCCTAGTCCTTGGGAAGAAGAGGAAAACAAATTCCTTCACGTATTCTCCCAGGCTCAGCTAAATGGACATATATTCTAGTTCCTGAGTGGCCAAGGCAGTCCCAAGCGGTCCCTTAATCCTAGTATTTGCTAGAAACAACCGTTGTCACAGATGCCTTCAACAAAACACAGAACTCGGCCTGCGTCCAGAAGAGCCAGCAAAGTTGAATAAAGTGCTGTAACAAATGAGGAGAGAAGCAAGAAACTGGAGGTGTTGCTGGTGCGTGGTGGCCAGCTAACGTGAAACCAGAACACTGATGAGTATTGAGAGAAATCTCACATTTACCCCCCAAAATTAAGGTGAGGTGTACTTAGAATTAGAGGTAAGTACATGTTTTCTGGAGCCTATGATTATACGCAAAATAAATCATACAAATAATTATGAGAGGCTGCTTGGGCACTGGCAGGGGTAGATGTTGACCTGGTTTTTCCAGAGGCCATGGTCAAGAGGGAGAGGGATCTTAGCGTGAGTCCCATGGCTCTCCAGGACCCTCTGGGCACAGTTCACCCATAAGTGAAAAGGGCTAGGAAGAGGGTGAGGCTAGTGAGGTATCTCTCTCAGGGCCACGCCCTTGACAGCTCACTCACCTCACCCTAGTGCGTGTGTGCGTGCGTGCGTGCGTGCGTGCGTGCATGTGTGCGTGCGTGCGTGCGTGCTTGTGTGCGTGCGTGCGTGCTCACTCGCTTCAGTTTTGTCCAACTCTTTGCCACCCTACGGACTGTGACCAGCTAGGCCCCTCTGCCCATGGGGATTTTCCAGGCAAGAATACTGGAGTGGGTTGCGATTTCCTCCTCCAGCGGATCTTCCCAACCCAGGGATGGAATCTGCATCTCCTGCGGCTCCTGCATGGAGGCGGATTCTTTACTGCTGAGCCACCAGGGAAGACCCCAGCTCACTCTAGACCTAGCCTCAAAGCATACACACCACCTGCTTCCAAAAAGATCACTCATATTTTTGACTGAAAGCTTACACAGAGTAAAGGTGGTTGATTTTCATTTTAAACCTAACTTTTAACTACGGAGAAAAATGAGCAAGCCATGACCCATCCCCAAAACCTCACAGAGCAGTCCTCACATTTCTGACAAAGAACTCAGATAACTGACTTGCTCTCCAATCAGCACAGAGCCAGCTAAACCGGGCTGCTGGCTTCTGCTTCGTAACGAAGCCAGTTTATAATAATATCATTTATTATCCTGTACAGAAATGGAAGATTTTTTAAAGGGAGGAGATAGAGAATGTCCTCCACACATTTGAAAAATATTTAAAAAGCCCCCAAATCACCAGAATATGTTAGGAGTTGGAACTATCAGAGGGGGGGAAGAAAAAAAGTCAGCTTAAATTTAATAGACCATTTAAATTCCTAGTTGACAGTAATTAAAGAGCAAGCAGTATTTCTTTAAACTGCTGCTAGACAGAACTTAATCCAATTTAGGTAATCACTAACCTTTACTATTTTTTTTGTCTCTCTCTTTCTCTCTCTCTCTAAATGGAATCCAAGGATTGATCTACAAAGGCCATAAACTGGCAAAGCATAAGAAAAGAATATTTAAAGAGAGAGAGACTGGGTGACTGTTACCTCAAAGAGTCAAGTCCAATTAAAATGGAAACAAGTCTGGGGCTCCCTAATTTAAATTGACTATAGCCTGGGGCTTCTAACGAGGCTTCTTCACAGCAGAAGCCAGGCCAAGAGAGGTGGCAGTACTTCCTCCTGCATTCTCCCGTTTCAGCACCTGTTGGGCAGGCTGATCACCAGGTCCTGCCCACCAGGGCGACAGCCATCCCCTGCCAGACCAGCACCAGTAATTCTTACGGTCACAGCACCTTCTGGGCCTCTCTCCTTCTTCCATGGAATAACTACTCTCAGAATTACCCACACTGTCCCTTCGGTTCCTCCAATGTTAACCCAGCCCCTGTCCTCTCATTTTAATGCGACCACACTGCTCTGATTCAGAAACTTCCATGTGAACAACTAGGACCTTCTTGAGATCCTGGGATCCTAGGTTCTTCATGGAAGGCCTTCAAGGACACATATCAGAATACACTAGAAAGAACAAGGGGCTTGAGTTAATAGCTGTGTGACATCAGGAAAGTAATTAACCTCTCTGAGTCTTCGTTTTTCACATCTTAAAATCAGGAAAAGACTATCTACCTGCTTGATTGTTGAGAGGTTCACCTGCTTGATTGGTAAGAGGTTCAAATAACATTACCATGACTGAACCTAGCCAGTAACTGCCCAGGAAATAAGTTGGCTCCTTTAACTGTACGTTTTAAGGTAAACCTTGAATCTCCAGCCCCTGCCCAAACCATGAATTAAGTTCAACGCTGATGCCCCATCATTGCTTAGCATCACTCAACCTTCTTCTTAGCTCCAAAGGGGACTCTTCCCTTGTAAAACAGTACCTTCTGCTCATCAGGGTACCACTGTCTCTGTTCCCAAATTATTAAACTCATAGCCTGTACAAAACCCACAAAATATTTTATTCCCAACACTCAGCCACTGAAATATTAATTTATAATAAACAGTTAACAAATGATAGTTTCTATAAGCATTGCTTTTAGCAAGAATTTAGTTTCGCATATATAGAGGCAACTCCAGGGAACAAACTTTAAATGATGAACACACCACAGTAGAGATCTTTCAGAAGGCCTCACACTATTTCTCACATCAATTCTGTATCAATCTATCTCTGTAAAAAAAGAAAGGAGGGGGGTGAAAAAAGGCTACAATTCAAGTTTCTGTGTATTCTACATGTACAAGGGCAGTACAAAAGGAATGACCACAGGAGACTGTTCACATGCACACCTACAAATTCCCTAGGATAGAGAACGTATTAAGAAATCCACAAAGTCCTTATTGATTTCAATTCGACAGATGAATGGTCGAAATACTGCATGTACATTGTTAATAACCAAAGTGAAGATTATGACATTAGGTCTGGATCCCCAGAATGAAATTTTCAAATACCAGTGCGATGGTTTTTAAAGATAAGACGAGGATTACCCTCCCCTCCCTGCCCCCCAGTGAGTCACTCTATGATATTTAAAAGAAAGAAAAGAGAAAAGCCACCAGTTAATCAACTATAAAATGATCTTATCAACAACTGAGGCCCTGAAAGGAAAGACATCTTCAGAGATGGCTGGCACTTCAAGGCTGGAGTAACAGATCTGGAACCCATTCTCCACTCCAGGGTGTGTGTGCCTGTTACTGAGTCCAGGCTCGCTCTGCTTGCTGCACAGAGGGCAGTGAATCCAAGAGGCAAGGTGTTAAGGCAAGGAACACGACTTTATTTGGAAAGTCGCCTGACCAAGATGGCAGACTAATGTCTCAAAATAACCATCCTGTCAGAGTCTGGATGCCAGATTCTTTTTTGCATCAGTGATGGGGGGTGGTGAGGAAACAAACTAAAAAGGCCATTTAATCTTGCAAGTATCTCCTAGAGTAGCAAGCCTCAAACAGAGTGATGTGTTAATGTCTTCCTTCCTGCCATCTACAGGTGGAGGAGTTCTGAATAAAGGCACTTTAGCTTAACAGTCAAGCAGAAGGGCAGGATTCTCAGAGGCAGGCCATTATGTGTGATTATAATAACAAAAGAAATAGATCTAGCTTTGACTCTTCCCTGTTATATGACTTTGGACAAATTTAAGCCCTCTAAGCCTCAGTGGACTTATCTGTGTCATGTGGAAATGATAGTACTTATCTCCTCATTTTTTGGGTGCAGATTATATATCAAAGTTTCTTAGTGCAAAGTCTGATATAATAAGACTTCAAGAGGTGTTTGTCCCCCTCCCCTTTTATAAAATAAAGGCAAGATTTTTGAAATGTTCAAACACAGACCATTGTTGAAATCTTACCCATGTGAAATAAAAACACAACCATGACTCTCTGGATCTGAAAGAAATTACATCTCCTCATTGAGAAATAAGCTTGTTTAAACTAAGCCCTTAAGAAATAACCAGGTCAAACAACCTTATTTCTAATACCTTTCTTTTTTACACTACTGAGGGTTCTGGCTCTAATTGTCAATGGAATACTGAAAGGATGATGGTTGGGGGTTGAATAAAACCAAAGACAACTTTGTGGATTAACCAAGCATTGTTGCCTTTATCTGCCACATTCTATAAAAACACTGAACAGCACTCTTAGTCAGATTTCCTGGGCTCAATACAACCAGAGAAGGCCCACCAGCCAGGTTTCACAGAGAGGAGTGTTGCACTTTTCTTAGTCCTACTAGGAAACTCACAAGAGACTAAATTTAAAACGTGGCTAAATTAGTTCCGCAAGTGCCGTCTCGCCTTCTGATACAGGTGCTGTTCCTGTTGTCAGTTACGGCGGCTCCCGCCCGCCCCCCCCCCACCCCCACCCCCACCCCCGCCCCGCTCCCCCAGCAATTTACTAGAACACAGTCCCATGACATTTGGCAGCATGCAGGCCAGTGAAATGTCATGACTGCACCCACAGTGACCAGGATCACTAAAGGGAAGTAAAAAGGGCCACCTCTGAGGTTTGATCAGCAAGCGCCCTTTGGTGGGGAAAGGGGAGGGGGTGCAGAAGACGGAGACAATCTGGACTTGGTGTCCTTGACCGCTTTGGTCCTTTGCAATGGGTCGTTTGGATCTGCACGCACCGTGTGGGCAATAGGTCTAGAACTCTACCCGGCAGGAATGTCTGGAGATTCTAGCCCATAACTTTTCCAAGTGGGTCTCCGGAGCAGATGTGCCTCTGAGCCACCTCGCGTGAGCCTTCCGTCTTGTGAGATGCATCGTAAACTGAAACCTTGCATACCGCAGGACTGCAGTGGTGTCTATAAATACTCACCGCCTTACTGCTGACCAACAAAACGCGGGCTCCCGGCACCGCGGGGGAAGAGGCGGTGGCATGTGACCCAAGGCGGAGGCTAGGTAGAACAGGGGAAAACCCTATTGCCAACCAGGGAGGCACCCCAGAGCCGATTCCTGAAGCACGGTTTGCAAGTACAGAACCTGGTCTGATCCTGGGCGGCCGCCCCTAGGAAAAGGGGGAAGAAAGCTGGAACCAGAGTCTAGAGGCAGGAGTCAAGATTCCAGAGCGCCCCCCTGTGCTCGCAAAGAGCTCTGCGTGCGCGCACAGTAGGCGCGCAGAGGAAAGCCTCCCCAGAACGAGGGCTGGCGGGAAAGAGGTAGCGGAGAGGGGATGCTGCTGGCGAAGAGGGCCGCCCGCCCGAGTCCGCCCCAGTCTGCGGAGTGCGCACTTCAGCAGCGCTCGGGACAAAGCGGTTCCCTTCTCTGGCCTCCCCTCCCAAGCCTCTCTCCGAAAAGAAGGGGGAATAGCAGGAAAAGATGGAGTGTTTGGGGGCGCCGAATCGCCCGCGCCCGAGTAGGGGCAGTTCTTGAGATTTGCACCTCAAAAGGGCCAAAGGGGAGAACGAGAGAGACCTACAAGCAAACTTTCTTTTTCGATCTCCAGGCACAGCCTGGGTCCTAGGATCGGCGGCGTCCCTCGCCCATCCTAAGCCACCGACGCGGGGAACGTTCCTCCCCTCCCCGGCCCCCCACGGTGGTCGCGAGCCCCGTACTCTGTGCCCGCCTGCAGCGTCGGATACGAGGACCCTTAACCACGCGAGGGCCCCCACCCGGTTGCCCCCAGATGTAACGCTTTCCCCAAGCCCCCTCCGCGAGCCCCGCTGGATTGTCCCCGGTATGCCCGGCGACTGTGTTCTCAATCCCGTGCTACTGCTGACCCTAAGGCTCCAGCCCCTCCCGAGTCACCTCGAGTCAACGCACCCCTGCAGCTCGCCTCCGCCCGACTCTGCGCGCCCGGGGAAAAGTTTCCGGTCTTCCCGAGAAAGTTTTCTCACCCGCGAGCAAAGAGCGACCTGGATGGCTCTCGCCACCGCGCGGTGCCCAGCTCCCTCTCCTCCCTCCTCTCCCGGCTCTGCGGGGTCCTGTTCAGCCTCAAGTCCGCTCCGGCGCGAGTCCACAGTCGCGGTGGCGGCGGAGCTCCCGGACCCAAGCTGGTGACACGTTTCCCTCCTCGCTCATCTTACGACCTCCCCCTCCTCCTCCCACCGCCCCCCGCTCCTCCTCCTCCCACTTTTCCTGTCCTGTGCTCATCGCTTTAGTTTCTCTCCAGCAGCTCGCACCCCACCTCACCCCATCCCAGGGCTCCTCCCCAGCAGCAACTCTCTCTCGGCTAGGGAGGGTGGGTGGTGCAAGGGGAAGGGGTCGACTGCACTTCGATCCAGTGCAACAATTTCAGGAAATGCAACGCTTGAAAAGCTGGAGAGGATGCAACAGGTCATGGGAGCTTGGCGCTGCGCTTCCCTCACACAAGAGGAGACCCCCACCGCACCCCCCCACCTCCACCGCCACTAAAAGAAACTCTACCAGGATGCCAAGAGGGTGATTATAGGGCTCAGTGGAGGACTGGAGCCTGGGACTTCTGTCATTGCTTGAAGGGGCAATCCTCAGGCCGATTCCAGAAGTTAAGTGCATTAATGGAAATGTAATTCCAGTGAAGTCTCTACCTTAGATTTGGTAAACTTTTTTTTTTTTCAGTTTATCACTTCTCTTTCCAGCTGAAGGTTTAGTGAATCGGAGGGTCCTTCAGAGTTTGAAACAACAGAAAGCCAACCGATCCCCAAATTAAAAACAATGAAAAACTATTTTCAAAACTGTTTTTCTTTTGCAGGTGTTAAGAATTTGATGCAGCTGTTCTCAGGACTCACTGGCTTGCATAATTTCAACCTATGGCTAAGCAGGAAATACTTTACAAATAGGCTCGTTCACACATCACACTTAGGCTTTGAAACCACAGTGACATTTGCTGAAAAATGATGTCTTTTTATGTCAAAACTGAGAAAAAAATGTCGTGTTTATTTTGAGCACTGTGACCTTATGAAAGGGTTGCTGGTCAGAATGTGCCCAAAGAGCGTTTCATGAAGCTCAGGGTGCTCCCCTTGTCCAGAGATATCAGATAAAGCTAAAGTGTTCTCAGCAAAAGTCAGCGTGATGAAGAGACTTTAAATCCCATCCCAGGAATCAAAGACAATGAAAGAGACTGGACAAAGCATGTGCCTGGGATCAGAACGCTTGAGAGGGCAGTGGTCAGTGAGGGGACCTGGGAAATGCAGTCAAAGTTACATTGACTTTTTCTATTTCATATTCAGTGCTCCCATTTCATTTAGTTTATGTTTTCCAATTTCTCCATCTCTTCTGTTTTTTTAGATGTTCTTTCTCAAGCCTTTATCAAGTGCGGTAGAAAAGCTTTTGTATACATATATATAGTATGTATAATATATGTATTTTAAGAAAACATGAATTTTTGCCTAGCTGAAAAATTTATGACAATTTTGATTCTACTTGTTTGACTTAGTATAAATAGAATGCTAGGTTTCTAATTTAAAAAAAATGTAGATACACAACAAGCAACAAAGATATACGGTATAGCACAGGGAACTATAGCCAATATCTTGTAATAACTTATAATGGAAAAAATCTGAAAAATAATATATATATATGTACGTTTTACTGAATCACTTTGCTGTACACCTGAACCATTGTAAGTCAAATACAATAGAATATATATATTAACATTTTTTAAAATGAACTATCAATCAAAGTCAGTAGGATAGAGAAGCAAAAAAAAAAATAGATTATTAATAAGGACCTACTGTATACCACAAAGAACTCTACTTAATGCTCTATAATGGCCTATATGAGGAAAGAATCTAAAAAAGAGTGGATATATGTTTATGTATAACTGATTCACTTTGCTGTATACTTGAAACTAACACAACATTGTAAATCAACTATACTCCAGTAAAAAATTAAAAAAAAAAAAAAAAGCAGTTGTGTAGAGCAGTTGAGAGTCAAAGCCTGGAACCAGAGGTCAAGGGTAGTCAACCACTCTTTCTGACTAGTTGCAGAATATTAGCCAAGCTATTTAACCACTACGCTTCAGTGTATGCCTATGCAAATGAAGATAAAAGCAGTAGCTATCTCAGGCTTGTTATGAGGCTTTAACGAATTCGTACAGAGAAAGTAAGTGCTTAGAATCTCTGCTGAGATTCAACAGACAGTATTATTACTGTTATTATTCTGCAGGTCTGGGAAGTGGAAGGGAGTCTTTGTTCAATGAGGACTTCCCTATTCAGTCTATTTAAAATTATAACTCACTCTTCCCTCCCAGTCCCCCTCATTCAACTCTACTTTTTCTTTTTCCATCTATTACCATGTAACATTTTATGTAACTTATTTTTTAAAAAATTTAGAGGATGAGAAGGTTGGATGGCATCGCCAACTCGGTAGACATGAATTTGAGCAAACTCTGGGAGATGGTGAAGTATATGCAAGCCTGGCGTGCTACATGCAGTCCATGGGGTTGCAGAGTTCAGACTTAGCAACTGAACAACAACAAATTATCTCTTCCATCACCTCTAGTTTCCAGACCAGAACATCAGCTTTTCAAGGACCTGGATTTGTTCTGTTCGCGGATATTATCCAAAATCCTAGGAGAGTGCCTGTCATATTTTCTACTACCCAGTAGATAGCGTATGAAGGAATTCATGAACAGATTTCATCTAGCAAATATATGCTGTACTGGTTGGCTGTGGTGGGTTGGGCTCTGTGCAGTAAGAAAAAACGTAATTACTGGGCCTATCCAAGAATGAAAGAGGCTCCCTCCAAAAGACGCACACTCCCTGGTAAAGAGAAATATTCACAATACAGGTGATGCCAGCATGGTGGGGATGCCCTAAAAGAGTATTCAAGGATTGGAAGGAAGGTTTAAAGAGGTTAGAGTCTTCAACTCTAAGTTGCTAATTTTGTAAACAGAAGTTTCTAAAAATTAGAAGGAGCCAACATGTTGGTGCAAATGAGAGCTTTGCTCTAAGGCCAATTGATACCAATATATTATACTTGTTACCACTCAAATTTTCATCAAAATTCTACCTAAATGTCAATGGAACATTGCCTTTTCTTAAGAAATAGAATTTTGTTAGGAGAAACTAATACAGTTTATTCTATTTAAACATTCATTTATGGAGGAGAAAATTCTCATTCTTTATTAGATATATCAGGTACACGGTTTACCATGGCCACAGCTTCTGACGTGGAAATTTGTCCAATCAAGTTTCCTGCTGAAAGGGTAGGCCTTAGGCAGCCTCAGTGGGCCCCGACCCAAAAGTAGCCAAACTCTGTGACAAACTTCTCTGAGAAACTCTGGCCTCAAAAAGTATACTGAGTGAATCAGTTTCCATTTCAAGAATGTAAACACTCACACACACACACAGATATACATGTAGCTAGTATCCAGAACAAAAGCTAAAATGTCATGACTTTATCTGAACTCTAGTGTCTGGTCACTGCAGATTGGCTGTCTGTAGACTAACAAGATATATATTATATGTATACTGTTTGAACCCCGTGGTGTCAACACTTTTTAAATCACTTGCCAACATGTAGAAATCAGAAAACTTTATGCAAAAATATGGATTTTCAGCTTGCCTTGAAAACTCTGGACAACCTGGCGTTGTCCATGGTGGAGGCCTGCACAGCCCCAATTAGCTGGTGCCATGGTCCTCTTCTGTTAAACAGGGCATCCACTTTCCGCTTTGCGCAATCCCAGCCACTCCCTACTCTCTGCAACCCAGCCTACCTCACCCACTTCTCTGGCACCCGGATGCAGCTAGAAAAGGGATGCTGGCATATTGTCAGAGGGGCCAGAGGTCTGAGTCAGCAGAACTTATGCTAGAGTTCAAACCATTTTTCTCCCAGCAAAAGAACCCATTTCTAAACAAAACTTTGCTTGGAATTGCAGAATTTGAATGTTGCTGAGGGAGAGGAAGCGATGGAGTAGGTATGGAAGTGAGTGAGCATCAAGATGGGGAGCAGCTGAGGCCTTTGCTAGGGTTGCCTTGGGATCAAAGCCACCATCCAGTGCTGCTCTTTCAGGAAGCCTGTTCTTTCTACTTTCCTCGGTTCCCATGACAATGCCTACCCCTCCCAGTTCCGTCACTCATTCTACCCCATTCTACTCCCCAAAGCCTAATCGACCAAGTTCAAGAAGGGTTAGGTGACTTGTCTAAAATTATACACGAGCAAGAAAAGACAGGGTGGGCAATGCCAATTCAGGGCTCCTGTTCTATACTGTACTCCCTCTTGTTCTGATTAAGTGCTTTCATCTCTAAATTATAATTAAATTGCTTAAATTTACAGAATCACAGCATAGTACCTTAGTATCATAGTACATAGTACCATCACAGTTAGTACCTTAAGGATCTGGTATTCAATAGGAATAAAATAAATGTCTGTTGAATTTAGGTGTTTAAGGTCTGATTTCTAATTCAGACCTCCTTCCATGACACCTCAACGTCTCATATCATATTCTAGAAGTCTTCCAATGAAGAGAAAGATCATGTCCTTCTATAAGTTTTCTCCTCTTTGTAGATAGAAAATTAGAGGCCCATAAATTCCAAAATCTTTTGCTAATGCCAGGTGCAGAGCTTGTGAGGAGCATAGGTAGGTGCCCAGGCATAGGCAGTATCAGAACACAGTTTTTCAGGTCCTTAGAGCTCAGGTCATAAAATGAGTTAATGTAGTTACTCATGATAAATATCAGTCTAGATATAGAACTTGCGTAAGCCCTCAATATACATATATCCACAGCACTGTGCCATCCATAAAAACAGGATCATTTGAAAAATAAGCTCAGCATCTGATCTAACACCGGGGTGTAAAATCAGTGACCTTTGTTACAGCAGGAGGATTTAGCACACAAATGAGAAATCTTGCCCACTTTCTGTTCTCTTTTTAACTTCCACAGTAAGAAATACTGATAACCTTAAAGTCTGTATATTGAAAGAATTTTGGATGACACAAAAAATTGTCTCTTTTCATTCCTTTCTTGATAGCAATGGGCTATTTCTGTTATGTTGTGTTTTTTTCCAATTATTTTTGTCTTTTAGTATTGGGAAGTGCCTCTCCTTCATTCTAAAGGATGAAAGTGAAAGTGTTAGTCACTGAGTCATGTCTGACCCTTTGGGACCCCATGGACTGTAGCCTACCAGTCTCCTCTGTCCATGGAATTCTCCAAGCAAGAATACTGGAGTGAGTTGCCTTTTCCTCCTCCAGGGGATCTTCCCAACCCAGGGATCGAACTCGTGTCTCTTGCATTACAGGCAGATTATTTTACTGTCTGAGGCACCAGGGATTTTCAAGGGGCTGGTATGTAATTCTGAAGGTATTTTGAGAATAACTTGAATGAGCCAATCTTAAAAGTGAAAAGAACTTTAGCAATCTTACACAAATTTTCCCTGGATAATCCAGATTTCAATTATTCCTTCCCACAGTTCCAAATTAATCAGCTGGTGGACAAATATTGACCCGTCACTTATTGTTGTCAGATACTGGGACGGCTACAGTGAACAAGAAAGACGAAACATCTGCTGTCAAGAAACAGAAAACAATAAACATGGAAACGAACACATAGAGATGACTTCATGTAATTTCAGGTATTGATCTGTGCTATGATGAGGATCAAATGAGGCATTAGGGTGATTCGGAGGCAAGAAGAGAAATGCTTTGTCTATGGTTATCAGGCATGGTCTCTCAGAGAAGGTAGCTCTGGAGTTGAGACTTAAATGACAACAAGAGGGGGACTTCTCTGATGCTGGTTAAGAATCCATGCTTCCTCTACTGGGGGAGTAGTTTTGGTCCCTGGTCAGGGAACTCAGATCTCACATGTCACATGGTGTGGCCAAAAAAAAAAAAAAAAAGGCTGAAAAAGTGATGACAAGAGGCAGACATAGGAACAGAAGAAAGTTCCAAAAGAAGAAATGGCCAGTGTAGATGCCTTGAGTCGAGAAGAAGTCTGGCAAATTAGAGGGATTGAAAAGAAGGGCAGGATGGTTGAAGCCCAGCAAACAGGTCCAAGAAAAAAGATCAAAGTCAGATCATATGGGACCTGATAAGTCATGGTAAGATTTGGGTCACAGTGGAAAGTTATTGGAAGGTTTTAGAAGGTAGGGTGTGATGTGATCTGATTTCTGTGTTAGAAAGATCCCTCTGGCTAATACATGGTGGATAATCCAGGAAAATAGCAGAAGTGAGGGGCTGGCAGTCCTTTTACGGGGGTGAGTGCAGTAAACCAAAGAAGAGGTGATGAAGCTTGGATTAGGTTTGAAGCAATGTTTGTAAAACATTAGAAATGATGGGATTTTCTGATGGATGTATGAAGAAATGACAAACATCATAGGATATGCTTCCACTCTTTGTTAGAGCAATGGGATGGAGAGTGATACCATCTGCTGGGATGGGAAGGATGGGATGGAAAGGATGGGATGGAAGGTGAGGTTAGAAGGAGAATTAGTAGTTCTGCTTTAGCCATGTTATGTTTGAAATGCCTAAAGTGAGAGCCAAGCAGAGATGTCAAACAGACACTGGAATATATGAGATGGAATTGAGGGTTAGAGAGAGAAGTATGAGACTTCTCAGTGTATATAGATGGTACTGAAAACCAAGGGACTAGGTGTGAGGCCTTGGAGAGAATGGATGGAGAAGAGAAATCGAGAAGAATAGAGCAGTCTAGTAAAAGAGGAGGAACCCGCAGAATAGAAAGAAATGAGTTTCTAATGAGACAGGGAAATCCTAGAAAGTGTGATACAGAAACTTCAAGAAGATGTACGAAGAAGGAAGGATTGATCAAGTATGTTCAACACTGTCAAAAAGTGAGTTAAAATGAAAACAGAGTTAATGTTTCTTTGGCAAGATGTAGGTTGATGCTGATCTTGATAAGGGTTCTTTCAGGGGAGTGGAAGGGAATTCCATCAGAGTGAGCTGGAAAGAGAAAGAACGTGGAGACGGGGAATACTAACAACTCTTTCAAAGAGTTTTGTTTTAAAGGGGAGCAGAGAAATGGGTCTGTACCTGGAAGTTACAGAGTCAAAAGACAGTCTGTTGGTTTGGTTGTCTGACAGTTAATTTTTAAATGGGTGATAAATAGCAAGGCATGTTCTAAAGGCTGATGAGAATTACCCAGTAGAGAGGGAAACTGATTTATGTCCCTACACACATTTTGGTGGGAGGGAACAGGGAAATAAATGCTCTTGTTGAACACATCTTCCAAACGTGGCACCATTTAAACACATTTTAAATGCAATAAATTGACATGTTGAGACTATGACAAAAAGGTGATAGAGGAAGCAATGTGGAAGTAAGATATGGACATGCACAGAGAAGCTTCTCACATCACAGCTTCCACGTTACACAACTGCAAAAAGCGTCAGTCACTTAGACCACAGTGTGAATGATGTCTTCTAGGACTTGTGCAATAGGGTAGACTTGAACTTAAGATTAAATTTGAACTTGAACTTAAGATTGTTTGGGCTAGGACTTCCCTGATTGTCATGATTAAGAATCTGTCTGCCAATGCAGGGGACATGAGTTCAGTCCCTGGTTCGGGAAGATTCCACTTGCCAGGGGGCAACTCAGTCCATGTGCCACAACTACCGAGCCCGTGTGATGCTACTGCTGTAGGCCGCACACCGTAGAGCCTGTGTTCTGCAACAAGAGACGCCACCTCAATGAGAAGCCCCTGCATCGCAACTGGAGAATAGCCCTGCTCACAACAAGAGAGAGCAATGAAGACCCAGTGCAGCCAAAAATATATAAATAAAAATTTTAAAAAATTGTTTGGATTAGATCCTCTACCAACCAACCATTGGTGCAGACCTATGTCTGAATTTTCTCTGCAGAGTTAAGAATGTGATACATATATCAACCCCCTCACCATGACCACCTCCAAAGATGCTGATGTTGCCCAATGCACTTCTCGGAAGTCTTTTGACCCCAGAAGTAAAGGAAGACAGGCATGATAAACCACATACCCCAAGTTTTGTGTCATAAACTAGGATCAACACTCACTCAATCCATCTCCACACCTTCAGACAGAAGTGAGTTTGAAACAATTCAGTATTCCAAAGAAATATTCAAAGTTGTTCCCCCCACAATTTTTTTCCTCCATCATTATCACAGGCATTTGAGAATGCGTATGCAGACCATACATCCTTGTCCAAGAACCATCACACACTTCAGATTCTGCAGGGTCGGGAAGCCAATCATCCTATAACTGGTGATCTCCACCCCCAGGACCGCCTGGGGTAGGTAGAGGAGTACCTAACAGACTGCCCTCTAAAAATTCAAACTATGTTGTGATGCCAAGTCAGCTTCATACCTCCCACAGCAAGGTCTGGCTCCGTGTGCGCCTGACTTCCTGGTAACACTCACACCACTCTCTGCCTTCAACATGAGGAGCCAGGACTCAAGATCACTGTTAATCCTCCAGATTGTCATCATCACACTTTTTTCTATTCCCATTTCTCACCTGCTCCCAGGCCTTCCCCATTCCCCCAGACCTTCTGTTGTATGGTCTAGAAGCCACAGTTCATCATCAGCAAAAATACCCTTTGTCTTCAATTCCTCTGAACATTTCATTAGCCTTTATGCCCTAATTGTGTAGTTTTCAAACATTTTGGTTTCAGGGCACTCTTAAAAAGTATTTGGGATGCCCCTCCCCCCCCCAAAAAAACTCTTTTTTGTATTTGTTGGATCTATAAATACTGGATTTGAAATACAACATTGAATTTAAAAATAACTATAGTAAAACCATCACATATTTTATGAAAAATAGCTATACATATAAATTTTTTCAGTCCCAGGAAGAATGGCATTGTTTTACATTTTTACAAATCTCTCTAACTTCCAGCTCAATGGAAGACAGCTGGATTCTTCTACACTCCTGCATTCAATGTGTTGTGTTATCACACATCAGGTAGCCTCTGGAAAATTCCACCGCAGATTTGTGAGAGAATGAGAGCAAAGAGGCAAATAGGATCTTAGTGCTACGATGAAAATACTGTTTGATTTACAGATCTCTGACAGGGTTTTAGAGGCTCCCTGGGGTTCCTTAACTACACTTTGAGAATCACTGTTCTAAATGAACACTGGTTCTCCCCTGAGGGCCTTCCCTCCTCCAAAATCCCGAATGGAGGTGGTTTCTCCCCGCAGGCCTTGTATCACTGGACTTCAAGGGAGAGCAGTTGTTTTCTTTGTTCCTCTTGCCGCTTCCAGACCGCAGTCCCTCCCTAAACATCCCATCAAACCATCAGACCATTCTACCCACTCTCCCTCCTTGTTGTGGTCATTGCAGTCTCCCAGTTAGCCTTCTCTTTCCTTGAAGATTTGAGTCCTTGTTCAAGGTCACTCTGCCTCTGATGGTTTCAATATCCACTCAATATCCATTGAAGAATTATCTTGGTGATTTCAATATCCACAGAAAGACTTCTTCCAGTGTCCTGGAAGCTCAGTTCCTTAACCCCAGTTTCAGTGACTTTTTCCTTCCTTCTGCCGCAGCCACCCGCTCTGATGGTCAGCCTTGACCTTGTCATTTCCTACTGCCACCCTGACCCGCTCTCTAACTTTCCACTTCTCTCCCTCTACTTTCCTGCCTCGCATAATTCTTCAACTCGCTGGGATGTATTGGGTTGGCCAAGAAGTTCCCAAATGAAAACGGCACGTAACCCCTCATGTCCTCACTTCCCTCCTCATTCAGCTTAGAGTCCATTATCATATTAACTTCTTCCCATACATCCTAGACTCCCTTGCACCTTTCTCATTTCGTTGCTTTGCTAAATTAAGGTTGTTTCATCAAATTCTCTACTCTGTGCCTACATCAATATGAACATAGGAGAAATACAGGCTACTCAGCACCCACACCGAATGTGTCTAGTCTTCACACTTCTACTGTCTCCTACATTCCAAAGTTTTCCTCCACATCCTCACTCTCATCTGAGAACCTTCCTTCCTTCTTTGGATAAAATAGGAACATCTCACAACAATTTCCACAATGCTATGGACTGAATGCATGATCCCCCCAGATTCATATGTTGGACCTTAATCTCTGATGTGATGGTATTTGGAGGTAAGGCCTTTAGGAATTAATTAAAGTTAGATGAGGTCAAAAAGCCCTCACCAAGAATCAAACCTGCTGGTTCCTTGATCTTGGACTTCCTGACACATCTGTGAGTAAATGGACGTCTGTTGTTTAAGCCCCCAAGCCTGTGGTATTTATCATAGCAGCCTGACACATTTATCGCCACTGGTATACCTGTCCCCTTGCTATAATCAGCAGCCATATTCTGCCTCTCTCCTATTGCCGGAGATGAGCTGCCAATGCGGATTCTGAGGCTAAACCCTCCACTGTGCGGTTGATCCCATCCCTCACATTCCCCATCTCCTAGTGGAGCTGGTAGGATGCTCCCCTCCCCCACCCTTCCAGTTTATGTACAGCAAAACACCTTGAAAGAGTTTTCCGTATTCATTGTTGCTAATAGTTCTTGTTTTTCATTCTTTGACCCTCTCCAATCAGGCTTTCCTGTTCTCTATTCTGCTGGAACTGCGTATCCAGGTTATCCATGATTGCCATGTCATAGGAACTCAAACACTTGTTGAAGGAATGGATGAATGAATTCTCTGATGTTGAGGCTCTCCCAACAGAAAAGTCACACATGTGTACATGTGCACAAACAGACACACACACACACACACACACAGATAGAGGGCAAGAGTGAGAGGGAGGGAGAGAGAAGGATGGAGAGAGAACTCTTTCTGGCCCCAGATCCTGCAAAGCCTGACTTGGCCTTATGTCTGTGAGAGGCCTCTTTTATTTAAAAGCAGGGTATGGGTAAGGCTGTCTTCTGTAACATGGTTATCTTGACCAAAACAGTCCTCCCTTCTAGTATAATCCACATCTTACAGTCGAGCAATGTTCCCTTGTGGGGAAGAAGCTTAGACTTTGATCTAGACTAGTATTAAGAGTATTATTTCAGGGTGAGCTTCCCACGTGGTCCAATGGTAAAGAATCCGCCTGCCAATTCAAGAGATGCAAGAGACTCAAGTTTGATCCCTGGGTCAGGAAGAACCCCTGGAGTAGGAAGTGGCATCTCGCTCCAGTACTCTTGCCTGGGAAATCCCATGGACAGAGGAGCCTGGCCGGCTACAGTCCATAGAGTTGCAAGCATTGGCCACAACTGAGCGCATGCACGCACACTATTTCAGGGCAGTTCCTTAATCTGTGAGTCTCAGTTGCAGATATAACCTGGTTTTCGGGGATGTTAGAAAGTCTAAATGAAGCTTATGAGAGATATGTGAAATATTTGGCATAGTGCTTGGCACACTGTAGGACATTTTTTACTAGCAATAGAAAAGTAATGAGGCGCCATATTCAAAACAAGAGACTGTTGTATGTTTATTGTCCATAACATTTGTTTCCCTAGATGAATAATCCCACTTCCTTCACGGTAAAGCCTAGTATTTTGCTTGATTTCCAGTTTGGTTCACATGTGTTTCGACCTGTCTTTATACTCTAATGCTTACTGTATTACTGCGATGCAAATAAACTCTTGTGTTAAAAAAGTACTGTCGAGTATAAAGGAGACTTTTACAAGTGGTCCAAGAATATGGCAATAAAATGGTAATCCTAAGACATGACTTTTACATGCTCCCACTTCAAATATAGATAAAAATAAGGAGCAGAATCACATAAATGTAACAACAAAAGATAACAGTCTGCATTCCAAAGACAAATGGAAAAAGCAGCAATGAGTTTATGCTAATTTCTGTTGGGGTAGGGAGAGGGAGAGGAAGAGGATAGGAAGAGGAGTGTTCAAGAGGATAAAGAAAAAGGCAGAGGGCGGGCTTCCCTCATGGCTCAGTGGTAAAGAATCCGCCTGACAGTGCGAGAGATGCGGGTTGAGCCCCGGATCAGGGAAGATCCCACATGCCGAGGAGCAACTCAGCCCCTCCTGAGCCTGTGCTGTAGAGCCTAGGAACAGCAACTACTGAGCCCACGGGCCCCAACTACTGAAGCTCAAGAGCCTTAGAGTTCATGCTCTGCAACAAGAGAAGCCATCGCAATGAGAACCCGTGCACCGCAGTGAGAGAGTAGCCCCTGCACGCCAAAACTAGAGAAAAGCCTGCGCGGCAACAGAGATCCAGTCCAGCCAAAAATAAACACATACAATTATTTTTTCAAAAGGTAAGGTAAGAGAGATGGTCTTGTCCAGCGAAAGACTTCTGGCCAAGAGAGTTTGTCCAGGCTATAGTCAAGAGGCCTGATGGAAAAAATCCCTCAAGGCAATCTATCCCTCTTTCCTCAGAATCAGTACCCATCTCACAAGTCCCTAACCTTGAATTCAATGTCCTGGGTACCATGATGCAGCCACAAGGTGTATCCCATGCAAAGGAAGCTTCTGAGGACTGACTCATGCTAACTAAATTCTCCGGGGTCTGATGTATAAGTGAAAGTGTCAGTCGCTCAGTCGTGTCTGACTCTGTGCGACCCTGTGGACTGTAGCCCCCCAGGCCTCTCTGTCCATGGGGATTCTCCAAGCAAGAAAACTGGAGTGGGTTGCCATGCCCTTCTCCAGGGGATCTTCCCAACCCAGGAATTGAACCTGGGTCACCTGCATTACAGGCAAATTCTTTACCATCTGAGCCACCTGGGAAGTCCCTGATATATAAACTAAGGTATTAATTAATGGATAACCAGTGATTCCTGGGTTGGGAAGATCCACTGGAGAAGGAATAGGCTTCCCTTGTGGCTCAGCTGGTAAAAAATCAGCCTGCAATGTGGGAGAACTGGGTTTGATCTCTGGGTTGGGAAGACCTCCTGGAGAAGGGAAAGGCTACCCGCTCCAGTATTCTGGCCTGGAGAATTTCATGGACAGAGGAGCCTGGCAGACTACAATCCATGGGGTCGCAAAGAGTTGGACTTGACTGAACAACTTTCACTTCAACCAGTAATCTTGTTTTCCAGGACTCTGCCTAGTATCACATTGATAAATTATCTCTTTAAGTGAAAAAGATAATTAGTAGGACATTTATTCATTTGCCATTTTAATTTAAATCTTCCTCTGCAAGATGGAATTCCCATTATACCTTAAACATTGTGTCATATGCCTCCCACTTCCCTCTCTTCTTCGTTCTTTTGCTTTCTCTCTCTCTCTCTCTGTCTCTCACACACACATGGAATCTACACTGGCAACAGTTACAACTGACTGTTGTAACTGTAATATTAATTGCAGACATATGATGTGCTGGCGCTGTGTTAGGTGCTTTGCAAGCAGTAGCTCACTCCTCAGACAGCAAACCCTGTGACATGGGGGCTATTATTATCCCCATTGTACAGATGAAGAAATTCAGGCTTAAGCGAATGGTTGGGTCCTTTCCCAAGGTCACGCAACTTGTCAGAAGCAGAAATAACCACAAATAACAGTGTTTTCTTTCTCACTGTAAGTCCTTCCCTACCCTGAGTCATCTCGACCTCCCAATTTAGGGAGAGGAAGTTGCAGGGCTGTTTGGGGAAGATAAATATTCTCATCCAAACCACCAACTGTAGGGAGGTTTTCTGCTGGACATGGGAAATAAGGAGAATTCTTCAGGAGGAGAAAGTAAACAGGGCCAGGATACTCTGTCCACTTGGACAGCTATCCCTAGCAACTTGGTCATGGTAAGCCAAGCCAGAGTGTGGATGGCCACGGGGCACAGAGCATTCTCTGTTCCCTCTCTGGCGTTAACTGGGGCAGTTCTGATTTGACATCACTCAATGTCTGTTCTACCTCTTCTAAGTATGGTACTCATATTACCAGAGTTTGGGTGTTTCTGCATGACTTTCATCAGTGAAGTCTAACTTAGGACATTTTTCAAACTCTTTTCTGAGGAAGAGTAAGCCACAAGATGTTGCTTGTGTTGCTGGAGAAAGGTTCCTCACTCAAACAATCTTTGGAAATATAGCATACGATATCACAACATGCATCTGTATGTTAAGATCTTGGGGGTGGACTGCAGGAAAGAAACATTCAATAATTTCATTTCTTTTCATGGAATACTATTAACAGTTTAAGGATATAATTTTCCATAGAACACAATTGATACAGTGCTGTCCAAGACTGAAGAATTGCATGTCAGTCAAGTTTGCTTTGAAGACAGCCCAGGACTGAATAAGATCACGGGGAGGTAGCAGTAGAGGCTTCCTGGCCGGCTCTGCTTTCAGCTTTTTAATTTCTTGGATGACGAATATACGATAGTATCCTAAATTTACAGAGGAAAAGTCTGCCTGCTTCACTGTGACTACAGAAACAAAATGAATAACCTTCACAATCACTCCTTCTGACCTATGCATCTCATCTGGGCTGGAGAAAAGAATAAGAACCAGTCACCTCCTTCAGGAGAAAGGCAGATGAAAGCAGATGCAGATGTGATCAGGCATTTGATAGTGAATTAGCATGAGCAGCCATATTTGCTGAGAGCACATAGGTACCATGTGAGGCTAGGCTCCCAGCAGACGGTGGGGGACCTGCTAAATTGCACAGTCTTCCTGTGATGCATCATGGGCCTGTCCATCTGGGGAGTACCCAGAACCTAGCACTGTGCCTCCACTGAATAGACACTTAAAAATATTTATTAAAGGAAGGAAGAGTGGGAGGAAGGAAACAAATTGAGGTTTGTAGATGCTCACTTGTCCAACATCACACCTCTGGTGAGCAGGAGAGCCAGGACTTAAATGCCAAATAGCTGAGCTTGCCCATGACTCACCGACTGCCAAGATTTTGGTTAGCTAGTACACAAGCAGCTTCAAGGAGCTGGCTTGAGGTTCTGGCCACCTGTGCTCTGTATGTCAGCTTTGGCATTATTATTACTTGTGCAATCACAGTTGGTGTTTTGACACAGCACTTTTAGTCGGGGGGGGGGGGGGTAGTGGTGGTGCCTAATACTGACAGTTAAAATTTAGTGATCACTTACTACGTGTCACTTACTGCACTGAGAACATGACTCAGCTCATTCCCCATGACCATCCTAGAAGTCAGTACAATTGCAGACCCATTTTATAGATGCAGAAACTGAGGAGCAGAGAGATTAGATGACATCCTCTTACCAAGTGGTGGAGTTAGGATTTGAATGGAGGCAGCTATTCTACTTCTAGTGTGTGTGCTCAGTCATGTCTGACTCTGAGACCTCCTGAACTGAGGCCCAGCAGGCTTCTCTGTTCAGGAAAATTTCCAGGCAAGAATACTGGAATGAGTAGCCATTTCCTACTTCCAGGGGATCTTCTGTGACCCAGGAACTGAACCTTCATTTCCTGCGTCTTCTGCATCGGTAGGCAGATTCTTTGCCACTGTGCCACCTGGGAAGCCAGAACTGAGGCAGTTTGACTGCCCAAATCCCTGTTTTTAACCTCTTAGCTTCATCTATTCCATCTGGCCAATTACAGACATCCCAAGAGAAGGAAAAGACAGAGGCAGGTACCACACACAGCTGGATAATTATATCTGCTTTGTTAATCTAACCCTTAACGATGTTTACATAGGTCTAAGCACATCACCAATACCAACTCATTTAATCTTCAAAATACAGTAAAACAGTATCAAAGTGAAAGTTTCTCAGTCGTGTCCAACTCTTTGGGACCCCACGGATTATACAGTTCATGGAATTCTCCAGGTCAGAACAGTGGAGTGGGTAGCCTTTCCCTTCTCCAGAGGATCTTCCCAACTCAGGGATCGAACCCAGGTATCCAGCATTGCAAGCTGATTCTTTACCAGCTGAGCTATCAAAACTGGAGGCTGGTACTATTGTTTCCATTTCATAGATGAGAAAACCAAGGCACAGAGAGCTTAGTAACTTGCTCAAAGTCACACAGCAAATAGCAGAGCTGGAACTCAAACCCAGGCAGTCTGCTCCCTAGTCCTTAGGCTTAACCCCTACAGGATGCAGCCCAGTGGGAACAGGCAGGCACCTCATTTAAAGGAGAAATACCCTCCCAAGACCAGTGGCTAAAATGATCTCCAAGTTCCTACTCAGAGCCATCTGCAGTCCTGGAAGTTAAACAAGGGTCAGGGAGCTTGAATGACTTAATTGCTATTCAATTTGGATTTCCTGGCTGAAAGGGTTTCTGCTCATCCTACTGGAAATTAATAGCCAATTGTTTCTTTGCATTCTTGTGGGAGGGTGAGCCATTCTGCCTGGGCCCTGGCTGTTTCTGGAACAGAAAGCACTCAGCCAGCATCAGCCAGGTAAAGGCTGGGAAGTGAAGAAACCAAGTCTCTTTTGTTGAACCTGGTAGCTTACTCCACTGGTCTAGGAGCTGGGGCCCCTCCTCCTGACTTTGCAGGAAAACTGCCCCTCTCGTGGGTCAGTTCAGTGCCCTTCTGCGCCCCTAATAGAGAGAGTCAGAGGAAGGAAAGGAGGTTATTTGTTAGGAGAAGGAGCACAAGGTCTTCAAAGGAAGCATGAGAAGCAGCAACCATAGCATCTATAGACGTGACCCTGCCCTATTAACAGCGGATCCCGCTTAGCACAGTAAGTCTACCCCCAGCCTTGCTGCATGGAAGTGACCTGCATGGAGGTCACGGAGGGAGCGACTCTGTCTGGGCACAGGGCAGGGACTCTGAGAATACACACTGAACATCTTGTAACGTGAATATAAGTGAACAGCCCCTTGAAGCACTGGGTTTTACTTTCTCCTGGTCCCTGGTCACCTCCTTATTCTGTCTGCCAGTGTGACTAGAGGAATACTATAAGCTGGCTGGACCCCAGCCTCATCTCCAGCTACTCTTTCTTTTCACTCACCTTGCAGTGCGCCAAGTCACACTGAGCTGCTTGCATTCTTGGAAAGGCGGGACTGCATTCAGATCAAGGGGCCAGGCAATGGAGACTAGATTTCAGCGCTGGTCCAGCAGTACAGTGCTGTGAAGTTGGGTACATCACTGAACCTCTCTGGGCCTGGAGCATCCTGTTCTCCCTTATAAAATACCACTACCCCCGCTAGGTGCCAGGTCAGGATTATCCCTTTTCTCCACCCCAGGTGGCCTGCCCAGCACTTTGCACACACTTCTTTGCATCCACCCGGGGCACCTGGCCCTACACACCCTCCCTTGCAGCATTTGCGTCAGTGCCTTACAGAGATCAGTTCACCTGTTCTCTGCTCACAAATCAGGAAATCAGTGATGCCAGGTAATTTATCTTCGAATCACCAAACCTAGGCAATGCCTGGGATACAATCGTGCATGCTCAGTCGCTCAGTCCTCTTCTGACTCTTTGTGACCCTATGGAGTTCACCAGGCTCCTCTGTCCGTGGGATTCTCCAGGCAGCAATATTGGAGTGGGTTGCCATTTCCTCCTCCAGGGGAATCTTCCTGACCCAGGGATTGAGCCCGCGTCTCCTGCATTGGCAGGTGGATTCTTTACCACTGAGCCATCCGGGAGTCCCCTGGGATATAATAGAGGTTTAGGAAAAGCTGTTATGGAAGAATAGAGGAAGAGGATAAATGAAGAAAGAAACACAGATGGAGAGAGAAAGGGACCCATCTCTGATGACCCCTTAAAAACAGCAGGTATGGTTTGAAAAGTTCTAGCAAAAAAAATGTCCTTATCCTGAAAATATCTATTTTGCTTGCCCAGAGTCTAAGATATCCTGCTTGGGAGACTTGTTCCTTGGGGTGAAGATACTGTCTCCCCTTGTTTCTTTTCCAAGGGTAATGTGTTCAACCATTATCAGCCAAGCACCTAAGCATTCCATCACAAGATGGATTTCCAAAAGACAAGTGGGGAAAGCACGTCAGTGCTTTAGTGGAGGAAAGAGGCCTTAAAAAGGGAAGGGAGGGATCAGTGACTTAAAAAAATGTCCATCTCAGTGAGTCAGAGTCATAAGAATGAGAACACGCAATTCTCATTCCCACCCTGCCCTGCCTACCCGGTTCTCCCTTGCGTCAGTCACTCTGAAGTCCTCTTCTCAGACTCCAGCTGGTGCCTGGTTCCTTGCATGCAGGACCAGAAACTCTAGTGATTGCTGCACTGCTTTGGTCTGATGGAATATCCTTTTTCTCCTCCTTTCTTGTTTTCTTTCTTCTCCTCCTCCTTCCTTTTCCTCTTCCTCTTCTCCTCCTCTGCTTCCGTTTTCTTGTTCTATCTTCTCTCCCTCCTTTCTTTTTCCCTTGTATAATATGTATACCATTCGCTATGACTTTAGCCCTGTGAGTCTGGACTAGGTAAGGGACCTCAGAAGTCACTCACCCAACTCTCTGCCTCATGCCCAAATCCTCTCCAGCACCTACTCCAGAAGTGGCTTCTGCTTGAACCCTTTCAGGGACGAGATGCTCACTGTCTCTCAGGGCAGCCGTTCCATTCTGGGAAGCTCCCATGACTAGAAGAAAACCAGAATCTGCCACTCTGAAGCTTATCCAAAGGAAGAAAGACAAGTAGAAACAAGCAATTTGTGTTAGATGACATGTTGGGAAATTCTGAAGAAGTTCAAGGGTGAAGAAAAGGTTGTGTCTGTCTCATCTTTAAATAGAGGTAGATTTCTTAAAATTTTATTTTATTGAAGTATGGTTAATTTACAGGTTTCCCTGGTAGCTCAGCTGGTAAAGAATCCACCTGCAATGCAGGAGACCCCAGTTTGATTTCTGGGTTGGGAACATCTCCTGGAGAAGGGATAGGTTACCCACTCCAGGTAGCCTATTATTACATTCTTTTCCTATGGTTTATCACAGGATATTGAATACAGCTCCCTATCTATACAACAGACCTTGTTGTTTGTCCAGCCTGTGTGTTGGGTTGGCCAAAAAGTTCATTCTGGTTTTCCTATAAGATACTATGGAAAAACCCAAACAAACCTTTTGGCCAGCCCAATATAATACTGCATCCGCTAATCCCAACCTCCCATCCATCCCTCCCCCTCCTCCCTCCCGCTTGGTAACCCCAGGTCTGTTCTCTATGTCTGTGAGTCTGCTGCTGTTTCATAGGTTCATTTGTGTCCTATTTTAGAGTCCTAGACATAGATTTACCTACATAAATGAACAAGTGTGATGGTTAATTTTATGTGTCATCCTGACTGGGCTAAGGGATGCCTAGCCAACAGGTAAAACATTATTTCTGAGTGTGTCTGTGAAGGTGTTCTGGAAGAGATTTGCATCTGAACAGGAACCCTGAGTAAAGAAGATCGTCCTCTCCAATGTGATGGGCTCTTCCAGTCCACTGAGGGTGTGAGTGGACCAAAAAGGCAGAAGAAGGGCCAGTTTTCCTGGACATCCTTCTTCTCCTGCCCCTGGACATCAGTGCTCCCGGCTCTCGGGCCTTCAGTCTCGGGCCGAGTTACACCACTGGCTTTCCTGGGTCTCCAGCCTCTTGGTTTGCTTCTGTTTTCATTTGGGCCAATTCCTATAATAAATCTCCATTTATGTATATAATCTCTCCTATTGGCTATGTTTCTCTGGATAACCCTGACTAGTACAAGTATAAACAAGGACACTATCTTTGGTCACATTCCTTCAATGATTTCTTTCTTATAATAGAAAAAGTAAACACCTATAAAGCCTTGAATAGCTTTCAGACAGCCTTAAATAGCTTTCAGACTTTTTGGACTCAGAATCACTTTTTACTCTTAAAACTTATTGATGATCCTCAAAATTTTTGGTTTTTGTGAGTTGTGTCTATTGATATTTAATATGCGTGCGTGCTCAATCGCTTCAGTCATGTCTGATTCTTTGCGATCCTATGGACCGTAGCCTACCAAGCTCCTCTGTCCATGGCATTCTCCAGGCAAGAATACTGGAGTGGGTTGCCATGTCCTCCTCCAGGGTATCTTCCTGACCCAGGAATTGAACCCGTGTCTCCTGAATCTCCTGCATTGCAGGCAGATTCCTTACCACTGAGACAGCTGGGAAGTCCAACGTTATGGGGAGGGAGGTGGGAGGGGGGTTCATGTTTGGGAATGCATGTAAGAATTAAAGATTTTAAAATTTAAAAAAATAAAAAATAAAAAAAAGATAAAACTGAAGAAAATTTAAATAGCTATTTATTGACTCACTTAAAAACCATTAAAAAAAAGACATTTCATGTTAACAAAATTAAAATACATTTATGAAAACTGTTTTCCAAAAGCAAAATACATATGGTGAGCTGAGTGGCATTGTTTTTCAAATCTGCAGATCTCTTTAACGTCTGGCTTCAGAGTAAATAGCTAGATTCTCGTATCTGTTTCTGCATTTGATCTGATGCAATAGAGCTCCAACTCATATAGCTTCTGGAAAACTTCACTGTGTATACTTGTGTGAGAAGGAGAGTGGAAAAGGCAAATAATATAGTAAAATTATCATCATCATTATTACTAAAATAGTTTTGAACTCACGGATCCCACGGAAGGGTTTCAAGCATCTAAGACCAGCTACATTATTTGCAGGCAAATGGGAGGAGTCTCTTGTTCAAAAGTTATTTAGAATTTCAAGACAGCCAGAACACAGCTTTAAATGGAGCACCAGCCCTTCTGAGCAGGGGGCCCTGTGTGACAGGGCCTGAGGGCAACTTCAAAGGTCCCTGGACTTTGAGAGTGGCTACTGCAGAATACTGCCTGCATCTTGTATCAGATTGCTGACTTGGGGCCATGAGTATAGGCCAAAACGCTGCAGAGGTAGCAGTCTGCTTCTGTGTGTGTGTGTGTGTGTGGTTTGAGCTGCTGGATCACCAGGCATAAGTGTTTTTAATCAATAACACATCCATAGCAAGATAGAAGTATCACTTGTGCAGGTTTACCCCTGGGTGCCTTCCACATAACCCAGCCTTTTACACAAATACACACACACACACACACACACACACACACACACACACACACCTCTAGCTAAAAGGTTGCACCCCTTGTGTTCCAAATGGCTGCACATCAGATATTCATCACAGTTTCCTGTTTTGTGTTTTTATTGTGGTTACGGGCTTCTATCAGCCAAGCTGATATCTGTGGTCCCCATTTTCCTGTTTGGTGCCTAAAACATAGTGGGCACTCTATGCTTTTGCTGAGCTGAATTTTATAGTTCTGGTAGTTGGGGGGAAATTCTACTTATTAAGTGCTGTTAACAACTGATGGTTGGCAACATAAATACAGCGATTGTCCCGCCTTCCTGAGAACCAGGCTCTTGGGGTGATAAGCAACCCCATGACTAATGGGTGGACTCACGCATTTGAATGACAGCAACACAGCATTTTCCAGCAACAAGTTGGCAATATTTCTTGAAGTTCCTGAGGCTAAGATGAGTACATAGTTAATAAAGGAGCAAAGTTTCTATGGTGTTTAGAAGGATGCCCTTAGAATCCTGGTAACAAACAAGTCAATTTCAATGAACATTATGTGTGTGCACAAGCAAAGTCACTTCAGTCATGTCCAACTCTTTGCAACCCCATGGACCGCAGCCCGCCAGGCTCCTCTGTCCATGAGATTCTCCAGGTAAGAATACTTGACAGGGTTGCCATGCTCTCCTCCGGGAGATCTGACTGGCCCAGAGATTGAGCCCACATCTCTTATGTCTCCTGCATTGGCAGGCGGGTTCTTTACCACTAACGTCACCTGGGAAGCCCAGTGAACATTATACAGCTTTATAAATATAATACAGAGCAGTTTACAATTCTGGTCAAATCACCTCTCTCTCCAGCACAGAAGAAAGGGACTGTGACCTCTCTCTCACTCAGACAAAAAATGACACAATAGAGGTATTAATCCTCCACCTAAAATAGACCTTCTTCTACTCATATTAAAAGTGAGCACTGCGGCAAGTGCAAAGGACCCAGGATCTTGAATTCAAATCTACCACTTTACAGGACGGGGAAATTGAGACTCAGAGATAAGAAGTGACTTTCTTAAAGAATTTTTCATACAAGTTTACTTATTTACTTTCGGCTGTGCTGGGTCTTCGTTGCTGCTGCTTTTCTCTGGTTGTGGTGAGCAGGGGCTGCTTTCCAGTTGTGGTGTGCAGGCGTCTCATTGCAGGGCCTCCTCTTGTTGCGGAGCATGGGCTCCAGGGCACACGGGCTTCGCAGTTGCAGTTCGCGGGCGCAGTGGCTGTGGATCCTGGGCTCTGGAGCACGGGCTCAGTAGTTGTGGGCTACAGGCTTAGTTGCTCGGAGGCATGCGCGATTCTTCTGGATCAGGGATTGAGCCTGTGTCTTCTGTACTGACAGGCAGATTCTTTGCCGCGGAGTCACCAGGGAAGCCTAAGAAAAGACTGTTTCGCCCAAGATCACAGAGCTGTTTATTAGCAGCTGTGGGACATACACCCAATTCTACAAAAAGATAATGGATCATACACACCAGGGCTTTTAGGACAGTGTGGGTCCAGATTACTGGAAGTTTAACCACTGCTTCATCTAGGATCATTAACAAGTAAAGCCCAAAACATTTCTTTCAAATACAGCTGGACATCAAACCCTCCACTAGTGCCCTGAGCACCATCCCTTCCCTGACATTCATTTGAAACACCTTTGCTTCATTTTCAGCATCTTTATCCTCTTCTATTCCATCAGCCCCCTTTCCTTTCCTCCAACATGCATTTGTTACCTTGGGGAGAAGGAAAAGAAAGCCTTACCATGGCTAGCTGCTCCGTGTAGCTGTAATTCTATTTCTTTCTTGGTTGTTACTGTGAAACCCCTGGAAGTGATCTATAACCAGGGCCTCCCTTTTCTCACCTCCCTTGACTCCCTTAGCCCTTGCAGTCTGGCTATCATCCCAGCGCTTTACAGAAACCACCCACTCAAGGGTCAATGATGTGCTTGTCCTAAATCAAATGGCTTTGACTTGGTCATAATTCTCCTTGACGTCAATGACTCTGCTTCCCTAATAGTGATAGTCATCGTGATAATACGAAGCTTTTATACTTCAAAAGTAGGTCAGGTCTTAAAAAGCCATTTGTAAGTTCAGTGGTTAAAAGGACTTTGGAGCCAGACTGCCTACTTCATCTCTTGCTTGCACAACTGACTAGCTGGATCCCATGTGCCTCAGCTAAACTGGAAGCATAACAGTACCCAGCTCACAGAGTTGGGGTGAAAGTCCATGAGCTATATTCAGAACACTGTGTGCCACATATTACATGCTCAGTAAGCATGAGTTGCTGTTGTTAGTATAATATTTGTAAATCTAAGAAGATTGAGAAGAGTTTAAGCTTGCAATGTCCGTTCACATATCCACCAGACGGAAGGGTTAGTTGGCAGTCTGACATTCCTATTTCTCCTTGCTGCTCTCATACATCTCTCAGGCATATTTCTTTAAAATAGATCAATTTGGAAATCTATCGAGGCAATTGACAGTCCATCTCCAGATGGTCTCCATGAGTATCTTAGCAGTCTATAGGATCCATACCCCAGTCACCCAAGGTTCTGTCTAATGAGGAAGAGATTCAAATGAGCTTTAAATTAACGCATCACCCATAGCTTGCAATAGAAATCTCCAAGCGGCTCTTTCCACTTTCTGCGAACAGGAATGTATAAGCCCTCGCATTTTCCAAAGCCTAGCCTACTCCTAAATTTGCATGAGGTTTCTAGGGTTGACAGTCTGCTCTGGCCTCCTAGTAGCAATTTTTTTTCCATTTTGGTTTTCTTTTTTTTTTTCTTGCCTCAGGCTGATAACTGTAGAATACATGAGCTCAACATTTTCCAAATATAATACGATGCCTTCTTCGTTCGACACGATGACGATATGATGATGACAAAGATGGAAGGAATTTCTTGAATGCTTACTATGTGCCCAGCTCAGTTCTCAGCACTTTATATGCCTCATTGTCCCATGTTCTCACTTCACCTCAAATGCACATGCACAATTCTTTTTCTCACTTTCAGTTTAAAAAAATGACCTCTACTTTCATTTCCATTATGAGCAAATCTCTCAGTAACATGCTCAATGCTCTCCCCGCTTTTGCACATACAGGAAATTAAGGATTTAGTAATAAATCAAAAGACACCTCAAAACAAAGCAACATCCAACTAGCAAGCCATAAATAAAGGACAATCAAAAGACTGAAGCTGAAGTAACTACCCCAAAGACTCCCTCCTGTCTTTGGTGGCAGTGGATACGTCATGTCCAGAGCTTACCTTTGTTCCTAAGTATAAAATAAGCTGAAAGATGATTAGAGAAGCTTCAGTAGGACTGTTGAGCGTTTACCAGGTCCCAGGCTCTGCACTCAGAGCTTTAGAAGTATTATCTTCTTGAATCTTCAAAACAGTCATGAGCTGAGTATTGTTAGTGTCTCCATTCTACAGATAAGGAAACTGAGGTTAAGAAGGTTATTTGCCCAAGTCATATTAGGCCAAGATTCAGACACAGGTGCATCTGCCTTCAAAGCCTACGTTCTCAGCAGCTCAATTCCTATGCTGACTTCTGTAGCAGTATGTTCTCCGAGTTTTCCCAGAGAGAGAAAAAGATATGTGACTGCCAGTGTCCTTTCTGCCTTCTCTCTTTTCTCCCATTCCCCTTAGGACCGGAGGAGAGCATTTCAGTTCAGTTCAGTTCATTCGCTCAGTCTCGCTAACCTAGACTAGAAACATTTTAAAGTCATCTCATTCATCCCTGTGTGTCTAAAAACTTCCATAACTCCTGGCATATAGTACATAGACAGTATATACTGGTCTGGATAAATGAACAAAATACCTTTCTAAAGGTGTTGGAAAAAAAAGTAATCATTGTATTCTCAAGGAATGATCTTAGAGCTTCAGGTTTTAACAGTTTATGAGTTTGAGCCCATGCAACGATTGAGCTCATTGTAAGCACATTGATAGAAGGCACAGGTTCTCAAACTTGGGTGGTTTTGTATCCCCACCACCACCACGCCAGGAACATTTAGCAGAGTCAGAAACATTTTTAATCCTTATGACTAGGGGTGGGGGGAGGGATGCCAGTGGCACCTAGTGGCAAGGATGCCATTAAATACCCTCCAATACACAGGAAAGTCACCAAAATTAAGAGCTATCTGGTCCAAGCGTCAATACTGCTGAGGCTGAGAAACCAATCTAAGGGTTTGTTCTTTCTGAAGCTGGAGTCCTGGAGGTTGAGGCGGGGCAGGGACGTATAAGCCCTCTGTTTATCCAAGTGCCAAGCACTGTAATCCAGGGTCACCCTCTTATCTGAATGGAAGGAATGGGGAAAAGGAACAGCTTGAGGATCCAGAGATGTAACTCCTGGTCCTGAAACGTACAGCTAACATGATTTAGTGCTACAGAAAAGGGCTGGGCTCAACTTTTCATCTGCAAAAGGGGTGTGGATAGAGGGGACCTCTTTTAGTTCTTAAACCCCCTAGTGTTAACAAATTTTGAAAGCTGAAGTTTTCTTTTTGTTAATTTATCTTTCTGATTTCACTTCCAATCCCAAGTCAAGTTTTACGTTTGCTTTTGAGACACTCCTGCAACTGCCTCCTTTCACTCCTCTGCACCACCTCTTCCCCACCACACACACTCTCTTCTACCTCATTGTCACCACCTGGATTGCAGGATGAAATTCCTAATTGACCTCCTTCTCTCCAGGCTAAACCCTCGGGAGATACAGGAGCTCGACCTGGATGCCCCGTATCCCCTAATATGTGACATAAGGCATCTTTTCTCCCCTCTTCATTCTCTCTCCACCTTCCCTGGAGAACAGCCAATGCTTCAGAATACCTCTTCATGGAAGTTTCCCCCAAGTCAGCAGAATTGCGTTTTTTGCTCACACTCTAGTAATCCTTTCTGTCTAAAAGCAGGGCACACATTTCTCCTGAGAAAGTGCCCTCCTGGTATAAGGAGGAAAAGAACGTTCTTATTACCCAAGATGGGGAGTTGAGATGGAAATGAGCTTGCACAAATAAACATTATTCAAATAACCCGTATTTATTATAAATTAATTTTTATATGTTATATATATAATTTATTATCAAATTTATAAAATAACCCAATTTAATTAATGAAATTAAAAGACACTTACTCCTTGGAAGGAAAGTTATGACCAACCTAGACAGCATATTAAAAAGCAGAGACATTACTTTGTCAACAAAGGTCCATCTAGTCAAGGCTATGGTTTTTCCAGTGGTCATGTATGGATGTGAGAGTTGGACTATAAAGAAAGCTGAGCACCGAAGAATTGATGCTTTTGAACTGTGGTGATGGAGAATTCTCTTGAGAGTCCCTTGGACTGCAAGGAGATCCAACCAGTCCATCCTAAAGGAGATCAGTCCTGGGTGTTCATTGGAAGGATCGACGTTGAAGTTGAAACTCCGATACTTTGGCCACCTGATGCAAAGAGCTGACTCATTGGAAAAGACCCTGATGCTGGGAAAGACTGAGGGCAGGAGGAGAAGGGGGTGACAGAGGATGAGATGGTTGGATGGCATCACTGACTCAATGGACATGGGTTTGGGTGGACTCCAGGAGTTGGTGATGGACAGGGAGGCCTGGCGTGCTGCAGTTCCTGGGGTTGCAAAGAGTTGGGCATGACTGAGCGACCGGAATGAACTGAACTGAACTGAACTGAACTGAAATAACCCTTATCTTCCATTAGTTTCCCCTATATATTTCCTATCCACTTTCCCACAGTTTACCACCTTAGAAGCCCAATCCCCTTTCCTTTGTCTAACTACTTCTCCGCAATTTATCACCATTTGTTAAAATGGTATCTAGATCAACCCTGGGATTTCTTTGGAAGGAATGATGCTAAAGCTGAAACTCCAGTACTTTGGCCACCTGATGCAAAGAGCTGACTCATTGGAAAAGACTCTGATGCTGGGAGGGATTGGGGGCAGGAGGAGAAGGGGACGACCGAGGATGAGATGGCTGGATGGCATCACGGACTCGATGGACATGAGTCTGAGAGAACTCCAGGAGATGGTGATGAACAGGGAGGCCTGGCGTGCTGCGATTCATGGGGTCGCAGAGTCGGACACGACTGAGCGACTGAACTGAACTGAACTGAACTGAAGCCCCCAGAGATTTCTACTTCTTTCACATACAAATATTGATATAAAATAAAATGTGTCTGCTTTTCTTGTTACTCCGTCATCTGTCAGCTTAATTCACAGTCCTGACTCAGAATCTAAGAGGGTAGAGGAAAAGATTTTCCTCCTCTGAAAAGGCAAAATTATTAAGACTACTGTGCTGTGCTGAGTCACTTTAGTCATGTCCGACTCTTTATGATTCCCATGAACTGTGGCCCGCCCCGCTTCTCTGTCCAGGGGTTTTCCAGGCAAGGATACTGGAGTGGGTTGCCATTGCCTCCTCCAGGAGATCTTCCCAACTCAGGGACTGAACCAGGTTCTCTTAGCTCTCCTGCATTGACCGGCAGGTTCTCTCCCACTAGCGCCACCTGGGAAGTCCCACAGCTACTTTCACATGATGAGCACATTTACGGGCATTGCCCATTGCTCCAATGGCAGGGGAGTGAGGAGTGGACTCATCTTTGTTTAGAAAAACATGGTGATGAGTCTTTAGGTATAAAAAGTTATCCAATTCAGATTGTAATGAAGAAGCGGAAATAAAGGAAGCTAAAAGTGTCTTCTAAAATAAAGTAACAAGAATTCTCCATTTTTCCCTTGAAGTCTGAGCCACAGAGATATTGGAAAGGCTCAGGAATTATATAACAGAAGAAAATGAAAGCAGTTCATCAGGGTAAGGGCGACTGGGACACCCAGCAACATAGAAACTAACCAAATCAACAACAGAGATGACCTAGATACTGTGGTAGTTGTTTATAACTGATTATCTACTGGTTACCACGTGCCAGGGGCTCCCCAGGTAGTGCTAGTGGTAAAGAACTGCCCCCAGTGCAGGAGACGTAAGAGCCGCAGGTTCCACTCCCTGGTTTGGGAAGATTCCCTGGAGGAGGGCATGGCAACCCGCTCCAGTACTCTTGCCTGGAGAATCCCATGGACAGAAGAGCCTGGAGGGCTACGGTCCATAGGGCTGTAAAGAGTTGGACACAACCAAAGGGACTTAGCAGGCACACACCATGTGTCAGGCATGTTTCTAAGCACCTTACAAGTATTCAGTCAAGGAATCTTCACAACAATCCCATTAGTATTGTTCATTATCACTATTTTATAGATGAGGATGCTGAGGCAGAGAAGTTAAGTGATTTACTTCGGATTCCACAGCTGGCAGGGGCCACAGCTGACATTTGAACCAGGGCAGTCTGACTTAAAGATCTGTTCTTTTAATTGACTGTATTGCAGATACATGTGTTTGCTCTGTAACTCTGTTAGCTCAGAAAAAATCTGAGAAGTTAAAATGAGAGAGAACAAAATCTATTCTCTTTAGCCTGGGAGTTCAGCGGTGCAGAGCTGAAACCCCCAGCAGCAGTGAAGATGGGTTAGAGGCAATGGAGGAAAAGCAGGTGGCAGGAGGTCAAAGCCAGGGATGCTGCTGGGCTGTCTGCTCTGCTGACTCCTCTGTAGGGAAGGCTGGAGAAAGGAGCGGCAACCCACTCTAGTGTTCTTGCCTGGAGAATCCCATGGACCCAGGAGCCTGGCGGGCTACAGTCCACGGGATTGGAAAGAGTCGGACACGACTGAGTGACTAGGCAACCTGTAGGGGAGGGTAGGTCTCACAATCCTTTCTCTGGTTATTAAAGGAAAGAGTGTGCCCAGTTCCATCTGGACCACCCCAAGATGTCTTAAATCAAGTTCAAAAAATGATAGGCTTTTAAAAAGTGACAAGCTAAATTTGCCATCCACCAGAAACAAAGGAAGCTGTACCCACCCATCCCCACCCCTGCAACACACACACACACACCCCAACTCCCACCAGGAATTCCCTCCTCACCCCTCCCTGCCTCAGGAGCAGGAGCTGGAGAGCTCCCAGGCGGTGTCGGGGTTTGGGTGGCGGGACAGGGGCCCCTTGCCGTAGAGTGTGGGCATCACGGGATTCCGGAGAAAGAACAGAAGGCCCCTTGCCTTCCTTCCCCTGAACAATCGACCAGAAGGAAGTCGGGACACTCAGCGCTTGGATTTTCCCCGCAGGAAACCCGGGCCTTGCAGGGCCTCCCGCTTCCCCTCCCCCACCTCCCGGGTACAGCTCCACGTGAGCCCAGGGCTCTTTGGCTAAACAGAAAGGGCAGGGTACAATCCATAATTTGTCTTGCTGTCTATTTAACCTTGTTGCTTCTAGAAATAACACTTTCTTAAATCTAAATTCATCAGAGAGGGGTACTAAATAATACTACATATTTACTCTGAGCCTACTGGGTGCTGATACTGAGCCCTAACAAAATAGGAAAGAGTCAGCCTCTTCATAGATGGATACATGGGTGGTACCTCATTACTCCAGCTGCTTAATCACTTTCCTGAACTTCACTTTTCATCAGTAGGGTGGGAACACAGATACATAACTTAGAGAGGTGCTGTGATATTACATGTAAATTCTGTGTGAAGGTATCTAGCACCGTATCTGACACACAGCAGTCTCCTTGAATTTAGCATCAATGATTAGTTTTTAATTCATCTTTTTTTATAGTTATTCACTTGAAAATACATAAGACAAAGTCCCTGATCTCCAAGATCTCACTTTCGGTTGTGACACGTCCATTCAACTACCAGCCCACACCACAATGCCCAGAAGTCTTGGAAAGGGAGCTACTGTGTGGTCAGAAGAAGCAAGACTTTAATTGGTTGAAGGAGAAGCAGGATTTGGGTATCATGTCACCTTTCATTTACATCCTGCCTTTTACACTCCCAGTGTAAAAGGGTCTTTCATACCTCATCTGCCTGAATAGATGGGGACAGCAGGTGCCAAGAAGTCTTTTTATAGGTGAGAAAACAGTTCCAGAGAAAGAATACAACCAAGCCAAGACCAGTGTGATACTGTCAAAGATTGGGAGGTGAAAAGTTAACCAAAAGTTAACACAGTCAAGAGTAAACCGAAAGAGTCCTCTGGCAGTTGGGTAACAACCCCAGTGATGACTATCATGACAGCAATCTATTAATATCTACTAAGCACTTATTCATTGTGCCAGGGGTCACAGAAAGCGTTAAGTGTGTGTTGGCTCGTTTGGTTCTCATAATCAGTCTATGAAATACGGGGTGGTATTATTATTAATTTTCTCTCTCTTACAGAGGAAAAATTAAGGCTTCCAAAGGTTCAGAAACTTGGCCCAAGGTTGCTGGGCTAGCTGCTACCCCAGGTCTGTCCACCCCAGAGTTCAGGCCCTGAGCTCAAGCCAATAGAAGTTCTGCTGAGACCAGCTTGTTCTAGACTATTTCAGACAGGGCCCATGTAAGGATCACTTAGTCTGATCCTATCCAGTACCCGCAGTGGCTGGACTGTTCCCTGCTTAACAGGAGGTGATGGGTCACCGTGGTTCAGGCACAGACTCTGAGGCTCCGTGAGCGGATGGGTCTCCTCTCCACATCCACCCCCAGGCATGCTCTCTCTGCTTCGGGCTCAGCAGACTCTGCTCCTTTCATAGGAACTCCCTTGACCTCCACCTTCCCAGCCTCTGTCCTCCGCGATCGCCTAGTTTGCTCATGTGTGTCTAACATCCCAGCACCCCAGGTGAGAAAGAGAGCCCTGACTTGACTGGTATAAAGAGGAGTGAGACTGACCCTCTATCATAAAATCATGCTTTTGTAAGCAGCTTTTGCAGGAAAGAGCTCTCAGCAGGAGGCACCCTTTGGTCTTGTCACTAACTTTAATCTGCGCACCCCCATGCTCCACTCACCTCCAGTCCTAGCACCCCTTTCAGACCTTTTGATCACACAATAGGTAATTAATAGGTGACCAGATCTCTTCCCCTGCTCCCCCTTCAGTAATCTCGTGAACAAACTCTGTGAACAAGAAACCTTTTAAAGAAAAAAATCACAAGAAATCAACAAGCCTGCACACAGTAGTTGGATCTGAGCTCCAACTCAATGATTAACTGAGATTGTTTCCCTTTGTCCCTTTAAAGACTTTCACAACCAAGCAGAATCACTGGAGATGGTTTTAGGGGGACACTGAGCCCACGGTCTCCCCACATTGCTGGGATTTTGATTAAAAGCAACTTTCCTTTCTGCCAACATTTCCCTCTCTCTCTCTTCATTGAGTTTTGAGCAGTGAGCAGCCAGCTGGACCTGATTTGGTAGTGCTTTCATTATCATTGTCTCAAACTGAGTTACTTTTTTTTTTTTTCTTTTCTGGCTTTTGGTTTTGTTTGTTGGTTGGTTTACCAATTACTGATTTCTCTGCAGCTTGTGGCTAACTAAAACTTCCTTCGATAAAGTCACAAATGTCTCACTATACAGAAGGCACTCCCATACAGCTGAGAATTCCCAATGCTTAGTTATGTCATTTGGGGAGTTCAAAAAAGAAATTACAAAAAAAGCAATGCATGTGTTCCATCTCAAATCACACAAAATGGAAACGAATAAAGAAAAGTGAATAACCTCCTTGCTCCCCATTCTATGTTTTTTTTCCCAAGGTACCCAACATTAACAGCTTGCTGCTGCTGCTGCTAAGTCACTTCAGTCGTGTCTGATCCTGTGTGATCCCATAGACGGCAGCCCACCAGGCTCCCCCGTCCCTGGGATTCTCCAGGCAAGAACACTGGAGTGGGTTGCCATTTCCTTCTCCAGTGCATGAAAGTGAAAAGTGAAAGTGAAGTCGCTCAGTCTTGTCCAACTCTTAGCGACCCCATGGACAGCAGCCTACCAGGCTCCTCCATCTATGGGATTTCCAGGCAAGAGTACTGGAGTGGGATGCCATTGCCTTCTCCATTTAACAGCTTGGACCTATCTTTATAAAATATATACATACTATTCAAGGGGGATCGAACCCAGGTCTCCCTCATTGTGGGCAGATTCTTTACCAGCTGAGCCACTAGGGAAGCCCAAGAATACTGGAGTGGGTAGCCTATCCTTTCTCCAGTGAATCTTCCCGACCCAGGAATCAAACTGGGGTCTCATGCACTGCAGGCAGATTCTTTACCAGCTGAGCTACCAGGGAAGCCCCCAAAAGATCACACTCTATGCCAAATGTCAGAAAACTATGGTCTGCAGACTAATCTGATCCACTGCCTGGTTTTGTAAATAAAATTTTATTAGAACATAACCAAGTCTATTTATTTACATATTGTGTATAGCTGCTTTTGCACTACAATGGCAGGGCTTAAAATATTCGCTATTTAGCCCATTTCTGAAAACATTTGCCCATTTCTGCCCTATATATGACATTCCCAAAAAATTTGCCCATTTCTGCCCTATATATGACATTCCCCAAATTTGCCCATTTCTGCCCTATATATGACATTCCAATCCATATTGTCACAAAGTATCATGGCCACCTCTTAGGTCACACCAGAGGATCTAACATTCTTTTTAAAGCTATTTAATGTTTCATAATATGAATTATAACTTATTCTATGATTTCACTATTTGTGATACCATGATATAATAAATATATGGACCACCCTGGTGGCTCAGACAGTAAAGAATCTGCTCGCAATGCAGGAGACCTGGGTTCAGTCCCTGGGTTGAGAAGATCCCCTGGAGAAAGGAATGGCTACCCACTCCAGTATTCTTGCCTGGAGAATGCCATGGACAGAGGAGCCTGGTGGGCTACAGTCCATGGAGTTGCAAAGAGTCTGACACGACTGAGCTACTAACACAACAATAAGAAATATGTATTTCTTCTTTCTTTCTGGTTTCTAGCACAAGCTTCCTAAAACCCTAGTAGTTTCCTATGTAATAGGGGTGAGAGGAGTCTTGTTATTCATTATAAACCCCTGTCAACCAAAGCTGAGTCAATGCTAATAAGGTGACCCTTGGTGGTTCCCTAGGTCATTTCAGGATGGGGATTGGTTGCCAGAGGAACCAACCATGTGATTAGAGGGACCCCCACCACTCCCCCTACTTCCAGGGAGGGGAGGGAGGATCTGGGGATTGAGTTAATCGCCAGTGACCAGAGATTTAATTAATCGTATCTATGTAACGGAGAAATAGAGGGGTTTGGAGAGCATCCGGTTGGTAAGAACACCTACGTGCTGGAAGGGTGGCATACCTCAAACTGCACAGAGACAGAACCTCCTGTGTTCAGGATCCTTCCAGACCTCCCTGTAAATACCTCTTCATCTGGCTGTTCATTTGTATCCTTTAAAAGAGCCTATGTAATAAACTGGTAATAGTAAGTAAAGTGTTTCCCCAGGTCCTGAGAGCCCTTATAGCAAAGCAAATGATCAAACCTAAGGAGAAGATCCTAGAAACTCCCAATTTGTAGCTGGGTCAGACAGAAGCCTGCTGCTGCTGCTGCTAAGTTACTTCAGTCGTATCCAACTCTGTGTGACCCCATAGACGGCAGCCCACCAGGCTCCCCCGTCCCTGGGATTCTCCAGGCGAGAACACTGGAGTGGGTTGCCATTTCCTTCTCCAATGCATGAAAGTGAAAAGTGAAAGTGAAGTCGCTCAGTCGTGTCCAACTGTTCGCAACCCTATGGACTGCAGCCTACCAGGCTCCCCCGTCCATGGGATTTTCCAGGCAAAAGTACTGGAGTGGGGTGCCATTGCCTTCTCCGAGACCGAAGCCTGAGTAACCTGGAAACCCACTACTTTTGATTGAGTACATCTGAAATGAGGCAGGCAATTTTGTGAGACTGAGCCATTAACCTGTGGGGCTGCACTAACTTGGGGTAATTAGTGAATTACTAACTTGGGGTCAAAAGTGAATTGATTTGTAGGACACCCAGCTGCTATCCACAGAGGACTAGAGAATTGTTTGGTGTGGAAAACCCACACATTCGGGATCAAATACAGAATATGGGTAAAAATACTGATCATATCAGTCATACTCTTGATGGACCCTCAGATTGTTCACAGGTTTCTTTAGCTGTAATCAATACTGTAATAAATGTTTATTTTTAGAATTACTGTATGATACAGCAATCTCACTCCTGAACATATATCCAAATAAAGCTACAGTTCAAAAAGATATGTGCAGCCGTATGTTCATAGCAGCACTATTAACAATAGCCAAGGCGTGAAAACAGCCGAAATGCCCATCTACAGATGAGTGGATAAAGAAGATATGGTATATATATACATACATACACATATATACATATATGTATGCATATATACATATATATACGCACACACAATGAAATACCATGCAGCCATAAAAATGAACAAAGTAATATCATTTGCAGCAACATGGATGCAACTAAAGATTATCCTGTTAAGTGAAGTAAGTCAGAAAGAGAAACACAAACACCATATGATATCACTTAATGCAGCATCTAAAACACGACACAAATGAACCCATCTATGAAACAGAAAGAGACTCATGACACAGAGAACAGACTTGTGATTGGTAAGGGTGTAGGGGCTGGGGGGAGTGGGGATGGAGTGGCAAGTTGGGATTAGCAGATGTAACTGATTACATATAGAGTGGATAAACAACAAGGTCCTACTGTGTAGTACAGAGAACTATATTCAATGTTATATGATAAACCATAATGAAAAAGAATATAAAAGAAAGAATATATATATGTCTCTGTGTGTGTGTATAATTCAACCACTTTGCTATACAGCCATGGGGCATCCCGGGTAGCTCAGCTGGTAAAGAATCTGCCTGCAATATGGGAGACCTGAGTTCAGTCCCTGGATTGGGAAAATCCCCTGGAGGAGGGCATGGCAACCCACTCTAGTATTCTTGCCTGGAGAATCCCCATGGACAGAGGAACCTGACGGGCTACAGTCCATGGGGTCGCAGAGTTGGACATGACTTAGGGACTAAGCACATACAGCAATAATTAACCTTGCAAATCAACTATACGTCAATAAAAAATTTAAAAGAAAAAAATAAATTATTTTTAAGATTTCCCAGAAGAAATGGGATATAATAAAGAGATTCATAGGGCTCAAATATGAAGCTCCCACTGTGCCAAAAAGCCTCTTCAAGCAGCAGTTCTAGTCAGCCTTGGGTGTTGCCAGGCTCCCACGGGAGGAATTAAACTTTTAGAAAACAGAGTACATCTCCAAGTGGAAATTATGCCTCGATAGATTCACCTGGATGCATCCCAGCTTTCTGCTGTGCCAAAGAGCTTTCCCCTGAACATTCAGTCTCTGCCTCCTGAGCCACCCATACCTCCTGCTAAGCCCTCCACCACCCAGGAGTTAGGCTGGGGACCCTGTTGTTCCATCCAAGCAGCGTTTTCTGCCAATTGTGGGGAAGGAGGTGCCTTTGAAATAGGGCAGAAGGAGTTCAGGTCTGAAGAGAGAGTACCTTTGATCCTAAAGATGGAGGGAATGTACACAGATTACTTGTTTCTGATTTGCTGGGGGTCATATACTCCTGAAAGCTATAGATCTTTCCCCCCAGAAAAACGTGCTTATTTTTCTGTGTTAGTCGCTTCGTGTCCAGCTCTTTACGATCCCATGGACTGTAGGCCACCAGGCTCCTCTGTCCACAGAATTCTCCAGGCAAGAATAGTGGAGCAGGTTGCCATTCCCTTCTCCAGGGGATCTTCCCAACTCAGGGACTGAACCTGGGTCTCTTGCATTGCAAGCAGATTATTTACCATCTGAGCCTCCAGGCAGATTCTGCACACACTCAGGGTATGCACAAACTTCCTGAAGATGTTATCCAAGGCACACGGTCCTCAGGTCAGCAACCCGGCTCCAGGTACACTGTAATTACGTTCCTTCCTGAGGTCCACCCAGCCCTTGGCATGGGTTTGACACAGCATATTTTTCTGTGATTCATTAATGCTTCCCTTCCTCCCATCACTGACCTTGTGCGAGGTCTTCCTCAGGCTGGATGTCACGTGCCTCCTTTTTCCTCCAGCTATCCTGTTTGGAAAGATAAACCCACTTCCTAGCCCTCAGAAAAGCTCTCGCCAGGCACAGAAGGCCATCATCAATGCCACGGACCAACACCATTTTTTCCTGCTGTTGCTATTTCCCTGACCTGCTTTCTTAGCCTCGGGTGCAAACCCACACTGGAAAGACTTTTCTCTCTAGCCTTTTGCCATCTGGATCGGTCTTCCGGAATCTTCCTGAAAGCTGTAAATCTTTCAAGTCAACTAGATTTTCCTCTCTGGCCTCTGCTTGTAAATATGATGACATTGTAGTTGCTAAATTTTGACAAAGGAAGTTTGGCCAATAAAGAAAAAATGCTAAAAAAAAAAATGTCAAATTCAAATGGCCAAGGATTTCCGTTGGTACTCGTGCTGCCCCCTCCTGGTTAGAAAAGAAGCACTAAGTAAACCTACTTGGTCAGTTGATTCTTGCTCAAAATCCTCATCATTTTACCTTCTCTTGATTTTTAATAGGAGTCCTACAAAGTAATGCTGGTCTTTGTTATTTACAAAGGCAAGGTACATGGATGTCTATTTGAATACCTCATAGTGTCCATTAAATGTGCTTGCCCTTTGATCCAGAAATTTCCTTTCCAGGAATCTGCCCTGAAGAAATAGAGAGAGATGTAAGCAAGAGATTACCTTTGGGGATAGCCTTCTTGTTATTGATGGTAGTAAAATACAGAACAAGGATAAATGTCTAATAACAGATGGTATAACACAGCCATAGGGTGAAATATTATGTTCACCTTAAAATGATGTTAATGGGGAATTTTTAATAACATGAAGAAATGTTCATAACATGTCAAGTAAAACAGGACACAGAATGATAAGCAATGTACAATCACAACTAAATTTGCATTAAAAAAGAAATCTGGAAGTAATACATCAAAGCTTAATCCAGTTTTCTCTGAGTAGTGGAATTAGGCTATTTAATACATTCATATGTTTTCCAGTTTTCCTATGAGTGTGTGATATTGTAAAATCAAGAAAAAAATCATAAAACTTATTTCTGCATGGTGTAAGGAACATGGACCTTAGAATCAAATAGCCTAGATTTATATCCTGACTGTGTCCTTGGAGTGATTCAATCTCTCCAGACTTGTTTCTTCAACAGTAAGTGGGGCATATAATAGTATCTGCATATCAGAATTATTGTGAGACCTGAGTCTGCAGAACAAACCTTACTAAACAATCCTTATGTTCCATTAGTTTCTCTCATATATTTACCTTCCCCAAACTTACCACCACTAGAAGCCCAAACTGCTTTCCTTTTGTCTTGCCTGTCTGGCCACTTCTCCACAATATATCACCCTTTATTAAAATAGTATATAAGCTCCAAGGTCTAGCCCCTCTGAGGAGTTTTCATCTTTTTTCTATGAGGCCCTCCATGTACATACAAAATAACTTTTTTTTTCCTGTTCATCTTTTGGTCAGTTTAAGTCACAGGTCCTAGGTACTAAACCTAAAAGGATAGAGGAAGACTTCTTTTTTTCTCTTCCTTACACTATCAACATTTGCAAACTTCTATCAGTGAGCAGGAATAATGCAGTTCCTATAAATTGTGCTGTATATTTAGCTGAAGTCCCTTATAGCTCTCTTTTTAGGTACTCAGACCAACTACCATCTTGCATTGAAAGGATCACTAAGGCAGTTGAAACAATAGTTCAGAGATAGGACTGTAAAACCCTTATAGTCAGTCTCAGACAATGAAGAGAATCTTCAAATAGATAGACAACCACTTAGGGATAAAAGGGGCCTTCCCAGTGGCTCAGTGGTAAACAATCGGCCGACCAGTGTAGGAGAGCTAAGGAATGCGGGTTCGATTGCTGGGTCAAGAAGATCCCCTGGAGGAGGAAATGGCAACCCACTCCAGTATTCTTGCCTGGAGAATCCCACGGACAGAGGAGCCTGGAGGCTACTGTTCATGGGGAGTGGGGATCATAAGAGTGACATGACTGAGGGCACACACATTCACTTAGGGGTAAAACTGGAAGTCTTACATATTTTTCACTCAAGGGTAGGAATAGTAATAATAAAACACTCCTGCCAATTTATGAATCTTGAATACCACTCAGTGACAGAAGTTGAGAGCTCCTTTCTAACATCCGTTATACTTATCAACATCCTACCAATTTCACCAATGAAAATCTATTTCTGACACTTCGTTTGCTCATTTTGGGGTCTCTCAGAGGTAAAGGGAGCCAAAGTACTTTAAATGGCCTCTTCTGGAGTGATAATTTTCTGACATAACCCTAGCTGACCACCCATGGAGAGCAGATGCCTGATTAGAATGGCTGCTGCCCTAGGATGTCACTTCAAACGTGCGTGCGTCCTCTCTCCCTCAGTCATGTCTGACTCTTGACCACCCCCTGAACTGTAGCCTGCCAGGATCCTCCACCCATGGAATTTTCCAGAAAAGATTACTGTAGATGGGTGCCATTTCCTACTCCAGGGGATCTTTCCTACTCTAGGGATTGAACCCATGTCTCCTGCATTGGCAGGCAGATTCTTTACCACTGAGCCACCTGGGAAGCCTGTCACTTCAAATAAGTATATATAAATATCACAGGACCTATGCTGTAGTGTTTTAGAGTAAATCACACAGATAACACCTATAAAGCAATAAAGGCCCTGAAACATGTAAGCACCCCAAATTATGTGATTAGTAAGTCTGATGCAAAAATTCTAGGTAGCTCCATATTCTGAACTTTGCATTGGTTCCATGTACTCCCTTACAGATTTTGAACTATAAAACTGGAAAGAGGAAACCTCATTTAAAACAGAATCAGGACTCCAGAAGCTCTCTTGCCTTCCTACTCTTTCTCTCTGCAGATCCCAAACAGGAAGACACTTGCCTTTCATCTCCCAAGTGGAAGGTCACTACTTTGGAACCCCAGCAGGAGGGAGGATTTTCTCCTTGCCTGGCAACAGCCTAGCCAATGAGATTGTTGCAACTCAGCCAATGAAAAGTCACCACACTTTGCACCCCCAGTTTCCTCCAATGGACTCTTTATTTACAACAGGCTGTCCCAGCTTCTCCTTTTCCTCTATAAAATAAGGGTCTTCTCTTTTGCTTCTCAGAACGTGCCTATGGTTTTTGCTAGAGCATGCTTCTCTCAAATTTCAATTCTCTGCCATTTCTAAATAAACCCATTTTTGCTGATAAGCCCATTTTTGTGAAATAAACATAAAATTGGCTCTTTTATGTGTATAAAACGTCAAACAGATTAAGTTTTCTTTTTCAATGAACTTCTATTTTCCCATTCTTTTCTGAAATGTGGCTGTATTGGATGGGACAAGAAGCCTGGATGGTAAAGGTCTTCAGTCAGAATACCCAGAGGAGAGAGTCAGTGCTGATCCCCAGGTTCCTAGGGTCAAAAAGTTTATCCCTCCACCCTCACCCACTCCAGGGCTCACTGCACCTCAAGAATCCCATTAGAAGGGCTGCTTTGGCATTCTGAGAGTTCTCCATTCAGTGTGGTTTTATCAGAGCAATTAAGCCAGAAAGCATGCAGCTCAGATAACAGGATTAATTAACATTCTTCTCATTCTGCAGACAACCGATCTGGGAGGAGTGCCTCCTGTGTCTTGCTGGTCCTACTGCGGTGGGCCAAGCGCAGGCCTGGAGCTGCCCAAGGCTGGTCTGGGATTTAAATGGCTCTGCTGAATCCTAGCCTTCTTTAGGAACCGTGTGTTGTGAACAAAACGAAACAAAACTCCCCTTTGTTCTCATGGGGTTTTTCCCCCTCCTGTCGGTCCCACTGGTTTTCAGCTTTGTATTTCCAGGCTGGTGTTGATATACGGAACCTGGCAGCTAATAATGATTGTAGCAATAAGAGCCGGCACTAACATTTATGGAGCCTTCCCTGTGGACCCGCACGAGGTATTCACGAAATCCATATGGAATGAACCTTCACTAGACGCCTCAGTCTCACCACCAGCCCTCCTTGAGTCTGTGGCATCGTCCCAGGAGGCTTAATGGTAAAGAATCCGCCTGCCAATACAGGAGACAAGGGTTTGATGCTTGGGCCTGGAAGATCCCCTGGAAAAGGAAATGCAACCCACTCCAGTATTCTTGCCTGGGAAATGTCATGGACAGAGGAGCCTGGTGGGCTCCAGCCCATGATTTCGCAAAGAGTTGGACATGACTGAGTGACTGAGCACCCCGACCCAGAAGATCTGCTTGTGAGCCATAAGCAGAGGGAAATATGCAAACTTGGACTCTCAGTGTTCCCACCTAGCGCTGACTTTAAACTTTTCCCAATAGGTACCTCCTCTCCCCACCATCCCCAAACTTCTCTCTTCTTCCACCTTTCTCTTCATTTCTCCTCTTTTTCTTCCCCACCCTCAGCGTCTATAATTCCCTTGATTTTCCAGAGCTGTTAGGCACTAGCTCTCATTTTGCAAAGCTCAGCTGACACTCAGGTAAGGAAAGCTAGCTTCATCCCTGGAACCCAACTTCGTGGCCTCAAGCACCTGTCTTGTGAGCAAGGGGTCCTCAGCATGTTCCAGTCACTGCATTAGCTGATATAATCCTCTTGACATTCTTGAGAGGGAATATTCCTGGGGATCATTCCCATTTTGGACAACGAGAAACAGACTCAGAGGTTAACTTGCCCATGGTCACAGCCAGATTCAGAATTGAGAAATCGAGACCTGTGAGGGCTCTTAATGGCTCGGCTTACTGTGACCATATGTCCCAGTTTAAGCCAGTATTCTTCATACTCCACGGCGCCCTAGTCTGGAACCTTATGTTCACTCTATGCTGTAGACTTGTCCATCTTTGCATCCACAGCACCTGGCAGCCGGAAGTGCTCAATGAATAGCTTCAGAGACACTTCCTGGGTGGGTCTTGAGATGGACATCAACTGTCTGAACCAGCCATACTTCCCTGGCCTTTTCCTCAAAGCCTATGAAGAGGGCTCTGTTGCAAGGCTGTCAGGCAGCTAGCCTAACAAAATGAATTTCTTTCTGTGCTTCAGGCTCCATTCATCTCCCTGTGGATCTGCAGCATGGCGGGGCTCAGACAGGCTGGGTGACCATGGTGGACACCTTCACAAAGGCTGAAGTCATCATATTTCATCCTTACCTCCCTCCCTGGGAGACAATCAGGATTGAGATGGATTACACTTGTTCATGGGCTAACGTTCCAAGTGAGAGTTGGATGGAGGCTTAATAGAATTAATTAATTCTCTTTGTTCCAAGAAGGGAGGGAAAAGGAGATAAGGGAAAACTCCACCACAGCAGGCTCTCTGATGGCCCCAAAGACCCTGGCAGGTGCTCACTGGTTTCTTTCTACGCCCTGATTTCCTTTGGGGCAAGGTTAGTTTTGTTCAGAGCAATAAGGAAAAGCAACCTTTCCCTGATGGCTTGTTATTTGTACAGGAAATTAACCCTATGAGTCTGGATTTTCAGTGTGTCGAGTTTAGGCTGCATAGGGGCCAGGTTCCTTCCCCTCCAGCCTCTCCCTTTGGAGCAGGGACATAAATCTCAATCCCTAGTGAGAGACAGCTGCTGCTGCTGCTGCTAAGTCGCATCAGTCATGTCTGACTCTGTGTGACTCCATAGACAGCAGCCCACCAGGCTCCTCTGTCCCTGGGATTATCCAGGCAAGAACACAGGAGTGGGTTGCCATTTCGTTCTCCAATGCATGAAAGTGAAAAGTGAAAGTCAAGTCGCTCAGCCGTGTCCGACTCTTAGCGACCCCATGGACTGCAGCCTACCAGGCTCCTCCATCCATGGGATTTTCCAGGCAAGAGTACTAGAGTGGGTCGCCAGTGCCTTCTCCGTGGGAGACAGCAGGTGGTGCTTAAAAGCTAAGACTATGGGGCTAGAATGCCTTGCTAAAAGTTCCAGCCCTGACACTACTTTTAGTATGGGCCTTCATAGTCTCATCTGTAGAATGGGGTTAATAACAGTACCTCTTCCAAAGGTGACTGTGACAAAGAAAGGTGAAGCCCTTAGTTCAGTGTCTGACATATAGTGCCACATACCTATGCTATGTGCTGCTGGCTGGTAAGGAGAATTAATGTGGATAAAGGTGTCTGGGTAATAGGGAGGGGGTTGCTATGCCAATTTAGACAGAAAGTGCTCCATCTGAACTAGACAGCCTGAACCTGTGGGCATACAGACCCAGTGTTTCCAAAATCTTCCAGTTTTCCAAAAGAAGCCCCACCCCCCCCGTCCAGATTTTGTGTGACATCTTCTAAGTTCTGAATGCTGATGATGAATTTAAAAAAACATGAAATGCTGGGCTGCACAGGGCAGTCAGTGGGTCTGATGCAGCTTGGGGCCTGCAGACGGCAGCCTCTCCTTACTTACTCCATGCTGTCACCACAGAATGGAGGAGACCAAAGCCATGCAGCTTCCAGGAAATATAGAGGTGGAGGAATCGCTTTTATTGCATCCAAAGCAGTATTTGACAATCAAAACGGAGGACAGGGGACAGGGGTGAGCAGCTGAGACTCAAATAGGCAGTGGTAGGTTGGCAGTGCCCAGCCCAGAGGCACTCAGTAGGGAAAAGGCATCCCAGTCTAGACAAGCTTCCTGCTGGGACAGGGTGGCAGATAAAGTCCAGATTGTGGGTGGCTACTTACAGGATGTCACTAAATCTTTGAATCACCAGACTTACCCTTACTTTCCAGTCACCATCTTAACACAGGACCAAGAGCCGGGCCTCAGCAATCAAGGTTCGTGGATTACATCCTGGCTCTACCCACTTTCAGCTATGTGACTTTGAACAAGTAACTTTACTTCTCTGTGCCTCATTTTTATTTGTAAAAATTAATAGTGTCTGCATCCTGTAAATAGCCATTCAGAATCTGGACTTTATCTGCCACTCTGTTCCAGCAGGAAGCTTGCCTAGACTGGAATGCCTTTTCCTTACTGAGTGGCCCTGGGCTGGGCACTGCCAACCTACCACTGCCCATTCGAGTCTCAGCTGCTCACCCCTGTCCCCTGTCCTCCTTTTTGACTGTCAAATACTACTTTGGATGCAATAAAAGCAATTGTCCACCTCTGTATTTCATGGAAACGGCATGGCTTTGGTCTCCTCCGTTCTGCAGTGACAGCTGCATTAGAAAGAAATGAAGTGGTATATGGGAAAAGTTAGCATAGGACCTACCACATCATAATTACTCAATAAATATTATTATTAATATAAATAACCATCATTTAAATAAATGTTAGCTCTTATTACAAAGAAACAGAAAGTTATGAAGCACTTAATGGATCTGAATTTTAAAACCAGACTCCATGGGAAATATTAGGACATTGAGGACAGGCCCTAAATCTTACTTACTACTAAATCCCCAGCGTGGAGCACAGGGTTCATTGAATAAGGGTCTCCTGTCCTCAGGGAGTGGCGGGGAGAAGCAAGACCTAAATGTGTGAAAAATTAACAATGAAAAATTAATGCTTCTCAAGTCATCAAAAGAAGGGCAGTCTGAAGCAGAAGGGTATTGATATCTGAAAGAGTCAAATATAATTCCATTGAATATTCAGTTTCAGAAGAAATCAACTCAAATGCAAGCAGTCAGGGGAAAAGCTCAAGGAAACAAAGGTGTGGCTTGGATGTGAAGCAAAAACACATTCCAAGAGGGCTGAGTACATGGAGAGATGGCGACAAAGTACTAGGTATGTTTCAGGGACAGTGAGCAAAGGAATTCAATGGGGGCAGAGTAGTCAGAACAGTTAGTAGGTACAGGAAATCTGGAAAGCTGGATTGACACTTTATTGAAGAAGGCCTTCAAAGGCAAGCTGTGGTAGAGATTGCTAGATGTCTCTCCTTCCTTTCAAACCAAATTCTTAGTTTATTTACCCAAAATATATTGATACTATACTTCTCAGCCTCAGTGGTAGCTGGATGCAGCCATGTGACTAGATTCTGATTTTAGTTGAGGCCAGCGAAACTTAATGAGATTTAAATTCTGGGATGTTGACACAATGGCTGGAGCTTTAGCAGCCATTCTAGCTCTTGAGGCAAAATGCTAAGGCTTTTGGCAGCAAGGAAGGAAGGAGCCAATCTCCCTCACCAGCCTCAGATATTCTACCTCTGAATGGCTACTAAAGAGAGAAATAAGCTTTACTGTTTAAGCCACTGTTAATGGGGGTTTATTTTAACATACAGCCAAACCTAATCCTAACTGATACACAAGTCAAAGACTTTATGCTTTATCCTGGGATATCAGGCAACCATTGGAAATTTTTTTGGTGAATAACAAGATTCCCTGGTGGCTCAGATAGCAAAGAGTCCACCAGCAATGCAAGAGACCCAGGTTTGATCCCTGGGTCAGGAAGATCCCCTGGAGAAGGAAATGACAACCCACTCTAGCATTCTTGCCTGGAGAATCCCATGGACAGAGGAGCCTAGTGGGCTATAGTCCATGGGATTGCAAAGAGTCGGACACAACTGATCAACCAACACTAACAAGATGAATATTTGGTATGGAGTATACAACCTAGTACTTTGGCCACCTCATACAAAGAGCTGACTCATTGGAAAAGACTGTGATGCTGGGAGGGATTGGGGGCAGGAGGAGAAGGGGACGACCGAGGATGAGATGGCTGGATGGCATCACGGACTCAATGGATGTGAGTCTGAGTGAACTCCGGGAGATGGTGATGGACAGGGAGGCCTGGCATGCTGCGATTCATGGGGTTGCAAAGAGTCGGACACGACTGAGGGACTGAACTGAACTGAACTAAACTAATACAACCCAGAATAGTCTGGAAACAGCTATGCAATAGCGATGGAAGGAAGGAGAACCGAAAGGCTGAAAGCTCAGAGAGGAGGTTAATGCAGTGAGTGAGTAAGTAAGTAAACGTTGCTTAGTCGAGTCCGACTCTGCGACCCCATGCACTGTAACCTTCCAGGGTCCTCCATCCATGAAATACTCCAAGCAAGAATACTGGAGTGGGTTGCCGTATCCTTCTCTGGTTAATGCAGTAGTTTAGGCAAAATGAACAAATGAATGTATTAGTTGAATTATCCAGAGAAACAGGACTAATAATATTCTTGCCTGGATGATGCCATGGACAGAGGAGCCTGGCAGGTTATAGTTTATGAGGTCACAAAGAGTCAGACATGACTGAGGGACTAACACTAACCTTAGAATTATAATAGAACTAGCAGGATCATATATATAAGAAGGAATTGGCTCACACATTTATGGAGGCTGAGAAATCCCCAGATCTGCAGTTGACAAGCTAGAAACCCAGGAGAACCAATTGGAGACCTAGTCCAAGTCCAAAGGTAAAAGAAGACCAATGTCCCAGCTCAAAGACAGTCAGGTTGAGAGACAGATTTCTCTCTTACTCAGCTGTTTTTGTGTTATTTAGGCCTTCGGCTGATTGGATGAGGAGCACCTACATTAGGGAGCATAATCTGCTTTACTTAGTCTATGGATTCAAATGTTAATCTCATCCAAAATACACACTCCCACAGACACACTCAGAATAATATTTGACCATTATCTGGGTAACCTCTGGCCAGTCAAGTTGATGCATACAATTACCCATCACAAATGAGCATGTGTTGAAACCTGATTTGAGGGAAAAATCGTTCTAGGAACTGAGATTAAAAAGTAAAATATACATGGAGTATGATGTACTTTGATAATGTTGAAAAAAGTTACTGCTTAGTAATTGATCCAACTAAAATCTTGCCTTGGTGGCTCAGACCAGGCCAGAGAAAATCAGATAATATCATATAATAGTTTAAGAGGAGGCTCCTGAAAAAAGTTACTGCTTATTAATTGATCCAACTAAAATCTTGCCTTGGTCGCTCACACCAAGCCAGAGAAAATCAGATAATATCATGTAATAGTTTAAGAGGAGGCTCTTGAGTTAGACTTCCTTGGTTTAAATCTTGGCTCCTTCAATTACCAGCTCTGCAACCTTGGGCAAGTTATTTAACTCCTCTGTGCCTTGGCTTCTTCTTCACCTACACGACAATTGGGGCTAATAGTTTATGTGCCAGAGTTGCTGTAAGCATTAAATGAGAGAAGACACACATTCATTCACGGGTTGTTATATTACACCTGTTATGTGCTAGATGCTTGGAATACAGGCATGAACAAAAGAAAATCCACTATTTGGATTAACTAGCAAAGACACTTTGAATAAGAGAATATTTATAAAGAAAAGTGACTTTCATTTTTGCTTATTATCTAGTTGGCAGACCAAGAGTTGCCCTATGGAGAACTTGTTTTTCTGAATTTATTAATATCCTATAATTATCTTGTCAAAGCTTCCACTTAAGTAGACCACACTGTATCTGGATTGTCCCTCAGGTAGATCAACACGGTCTTGTCTCCCCAATTAAATGAAAAACACAAATATGTTAAAGCATGCTGCTCCCCAGCCTATTTCTTACTTTGAAAATAAGAGTAAGCTTTACTTTGATTGTCTTTGATCAGAATGGGAGTGATTGTAGAGAGAAATTTTATGTTTCAGTGAAAAACTATAAGCAATTCTTGTGGGTTATCAGATTCTAGTCCTGTTCATTGTCTTTGAGCCTGTTAAATGGGATCCTGGTATCTGACACATTTTGTCAGTAATTAATGTTTGCAATTTTTCTCTTACCTTCTTGTCTTGGCATCCCTGAGAGCTAAGATGTCCTTTTTCCAAAGCCCTGCCTACTGAGCTGGACGACTTGACATAACTTCAGAAGATTTACCCCCTCAACAGTGTGCACCGCTCAGAAAGCTCACCAGAACACTGCATCTTCCACGGTCCCCGCTGGGGAACAACGATGACCGTTACATTGCCAGCTGCCATCTTCACACTGCTACCCAAAGATATTCTGAGCTCAATATTTAGAAGTCTAAACTGGCTGTACTCTGGATTAAGAAGAAAACTGGAGAGAAGAGAAGAGAAGAAAAGAAAGGGGGGAAAAATGGGTTCTGCAGTCAGTCCTAGCCATTAATCTTTGTTTTTCCTTTGTTTCCATGGAAATGCTCCTCATTAAATGTCCTCATTGCTTGCACCATTTAGTCGCTCGGTCGTGTCCAACTCTTTGCGACCCCATGGGCTGTAGCCCACCAGGCTTCTCTGCCCATGGGATTTCCCAGGCAAGAATACTGGAGTAGGTTGCCATTTCCTTCTCAGTGGATCTTCCCAATCCAGGGATGGAATTCATGTCTCTTATGTTTCCTGCATTGGCGGATGGATTCTCCACCACTGCACCACCAAGGAAGCCATATAAAGGCCTACTTTTGGCCCTACTTCCCTCTACACCATCACCTCCTGAAATGACACACAGCTGTTAAACTGGACTGATCTGTTCCCAGGACTGAGAGGCTGGGTTAGCGGGATAGGAGCCAGTCTATTAATAACTCAGATCCTTATCTGAGAAACTTCTAGGGAGGTTTCAGATGGGATGAATGAAAGGATCTGGAATATACCATGGTGAAGAGTCTTTGTTCTGAATTCCCCTTATCTGCATACAAGGAGAACCTTCCCAAAGAATTAACTTTTCATAAACCTCTGCCTCCAGGAAATCACAACCAGGGAAGACTGACTCCCATCACTGGAGATGAGAAGTTGGCATCAGGACGAGAAATTATCTAAATTCACATGATTACAAAGAGATCATCTCTCTCAAGTAATTCTTAAGGACCCATTTATCTTTTCTAAATGTTGTTTGTTTTTCCATAATTGCCCTTCTCTTCCTCCTCGTCCTCTATTAAGTTGGTTTACAAACTCCAAATTGTGCCTCCTTGAGTCACATTTTTCTGTGAACTCCCACATGTGAATAAAAATCTGCCTTTTCTCTTGCTAATCTACATTTTGTCAGATTAATTTGCAGAGCTCCAAACGCTGAGCATAAAGAGTGCAGAAGAAAAGTATTTTTCTCCCCAGAAGATTGATTCAAATTGAGACTGCCTTGCGGGTGGTATTAAATAGATAGCTACCTGTATTACCATCATTCTGCTGTTTATCCGATGGATCCAGCTGTGGAGCACAGAGCTAGAAAACAAATTTAGTAAATATAGAATGACTTTGGCTTATATCTTAAAGACTTCATACCAGCTCTGTATTTCATCTTCCATTGGTCTCTAGGGGAATTTACCCAGACGAGGATAACAGGATTTTATTTTTATTGCTCCTAACTAAAGCAAGGTTTTAACAATCACTTACCCTGACACTTAATTGGGTCTTTAAGGATGGTTTAGATTCTTTAAATAGTTCTAGTCTTTCCAGGGGACATTTAAAAAGTCATTTCAAGAGCTGAGCAACTTTAAGAGAAACAGTCTGAAGGATCCAGGACCACCTGCCACCTGGTGGGGAGATGGGGGACAGAGGAGGATGTTAAGGACCCCAAGGGGTATGGTCAGTCAAATGAGGAATAGGATCTAAATGAGTAATGTAGGATAGGTGATTGAACCAGGGACTTCAAATAAATGGAATTTGGGGGTGGGAGGAGGAGGAAGTGGGAAAGAGAGGACAAGGGGAACTGTTAATGATTAAAAAAACACGAGAGGTAGATCAACCAAGTGCAACTTTGGTTTGGATCTTGATTCCAGTAAAGCAACTATTAAATTTTTTTTAAATATGAGGAAGTTGAATGGGTTGTATTAATTGTGTGTGTTATTGGTTTGAGTTGGAGTGTTTTTGTTCTTTGCTACTGGAGATACATTCTAAAGCATTTATGGATGAAAAGCTAAATTTAACTCACTTTTTACTGATAGTCATTTTAATTGTTTTCTGTGTTCTGACATTATAAGCGCCACCCCCCCCCCCAGAAAAAATATCCTTTTAGTGATCTTTACACATGTCTGGGATTATTTCCTTAGGATGGATTTCTACGAGTGTGTTGTTGACTTTTGCAAAAATGAATTTTTTTTTTTTACCAACTGAGCTGTCAGGGAAGCCCTATGAAAAGCTATAACATCTGTAATTTACTTCATATCAGGAAAGAAAAAATAGTGTAAAATGTGGGAAAAGGGGGTGCAGATTGTACAAGAGTAGCAAAATGATAATTATTAAAAGGTAATAGAGACATGAGGGTTCACAATACTATCTGAATTTTGCATATTTGATATTTTAAATAATTAAAAGTAAAATAAAATGGTATACATCATTGCCAGTAGTGTAAATTAATACAAACTTTTGGAAAGCAATTTGAAGTACATATCCAAAGTAATAAAAGGGTTTACTGTGTTAAAAAAAATTGTCATTTTTGCTAATGTCAACAATGCACTCATAGAAATCCATCCTAAAGAAATAATCCCAGATATGTGTAAAGATCACTAAAAGGATATTTGTTCCAGTGGGGGTGTTATAATGTCAGAACACAGAAAACAATTAAATGACTATCAGCAAAAAGTGAGTCAAATAACTCATGGTGAAGAACTATGTTGGAATATTATGCTGTCATGAAAAATGATGACTACCATAGAAAATGTTTATAATAGGTGAAAAAGGTAAAAAAACTGGTTCCCTATAATCAGGTTTTTGCTCTTCTAGAGAAAATGAAAAGACATATCTCAAAAGTCATAATGATTTTTTCTAAATAGTGAGAATGTAGATGGTTTATTTTCTCCTTTTAAATTTTTTATGTTTTTCTAAAATTCTAAAAAGAGGGGCTCCCCTGGTGATCCAATGGTTAAGACTCTGTGCTTCCATTGCAGAGGGCATGGGTGTGATGCCTGGTCAGGGAACCAAGATGCCACTATGCTTCGTGGCATGGCCAAAGGAAATGAGAGAATGAGAAGAGTATATATTTCCTAAGGCTTCCGTAACAAAATACCACAAATGGGATTGCTTAAAATAACAGAAATTTAGTTTCTCAGAGTTCTGGCGGGAAGAAGTCTGAAATCAAGGGGTCCACATGGACATGTTCTGAGGGCTCTTGGGGAGAATCTGCCCTGTGTCTTTCTCAGCTTCTGGTGCTTCTGGCAATTCTCAGTGTTTCTTGGCTTGTAGACTCTACTTGCTTATGGCAACACTCCAGCCTCTGCTCCATCCTCATCGGGGGTTTCTCCATGTGTCTCTGTCTCTCTTCTCTTCTTAAAAGGACACTGGTCAGATTAGGGCCCGCCCTAACCAACACTGACCTTATCTTAGTTTGATTGTACCTGTAAAGACCATATTTCCAAATAAGGTCATGTTCACAGATATCAGGGACTAGAGCTTCAAAATATCTTCTTGTTGGGACTCAGTGCAACCCACAACAGGAGGGCTACCCTGCCCCTCCAAGTTCTAACATCCAGCTAAGTACTGACATGAGTTATGTGTCCAGTCCTTCAAGGATGGACAATCACCTTGTCCCAAAGATACAACCACCTGTTTAAATCTGTGATGAGGCAGGAGGTGCTTAGTGGCAGGTGGGGTAGGCAATGATTTGACTCAAATACCCAAAGGTCATGTGCAGTAGAGAAAATTTCCCAAAGAAATGATATCAGTTCAGTTCAGTCGCTTAGTCGTGTCCAACTCTTTGCAACCCCATGAATTGCAGCACGCCAGGCCTCTCTGTCTGTCACCGTCTCCCGGAGTTCATCCAGACCCACGTCCATCGAGTCCATGATGCCATCCAGCCATCCCATCCTGGGTCGTTCCCTTCTCCTCCTGCCCCCAATCTCTCCCAGCATCAGAGGCTTTTCCAATGAGTCAACTCCGCATGACATGTCCAAAGTACTGGAGTTTCAGCTTTAGCATCATTCCTTCCAAAGAAATCCCAGGGTTGATCTCCTTCAGAATGGACTGGTTGGATCTCCTTGCAGTCCAAGGGACCCTCAAGAGTCTTCTCCAACACCACAGTTCAAACGCATCAATTCTTCAGTGCTCAATGTGGTCCACTGGAGAAGGGAATGGCAAGCCACTTCAGTATTCTTGCCTTGAGAACCCCATGAACAGTAGGAAAAGACAAAATGATAGGATACCAAAAGAGGTACTCCCCAGGTCATTAGGTGCCCAATATGCTACTGGAGATCAGTGGAGAAATAACTCCAGAAAGAATGAAGGGATGGAGCCAAAACAAAAACAATACCCAGTTGTGGATGTGACTGGTGATAGAAGCAAGATCTGATGCTGTAAAGAGCAATATTGCATAGGAACCTGGAATGTCAGGTCCATGAATCAAGGCAAATTGGAAGTGGTCAAACAAGAGATGGCAAGGGTGAACGTCGACATTCTAGGAATCAGCGAACTAAAATGGACTGGAATGGGTGAATTTAACTCAGATGACCATTATATCTACTACTGCGGGCAGGAATCCCTCAGAAGAAATGGAGTAGCCATCATGGTCGACAAAAGAGTCTGAAATGCAGTACTTGGATGCAATCTCAAAAATGACAGAATGATCTCTGTTCGTCTCCAAGGTAAACCATTCAATATCACAGTTATCCTGGTCTATGCCCCAACCAGTAACGCTGAAGAAACTGAAGTTGAACGGTTTTATGAAGACCTACAAGATCTTTTAGAACTAACACCCAAAAAAGATGTCCTTTTCATTATAGGGGACTGGAATGCAAAAGTAGAAAGTCAAGAAACACCTGGAGTAACAGGCAAATTTACTGGAATGCGGAATGCAGCAGAGTAAAGACTAATAGAGTTTTGCCAAGAAAATGCACTGGCCATAGCAAACACCCTCTTCCAACAACACAAGAGAAGACTCGACACATGGACATCACCAGATGGTCAACACCGAAATCAGATTGATTATATTCTTTGCAGCCAAAGATGGAGAAGCTCTATACAGTCAACAAAAACAAGATCGGGAGCTGACTGTGGCTCAGATCATGAACTCCTTATTGCCAAATTCAGACTTAAATTGAAGAAAGTAGGGAAAACCGCTAGACCATTCAGGTATGACCTAAATCAAATCCCTTATGATTATACAGTGGAAGTGAGAAATAGATTTAAGGGTCTAGATCTGATAGATAGAGTGCCTGATGAACTATGGAAGGAGGTTCATGACATTGTACAGGAGACAGGGATCAAGACCATCCCCATGGAAAAGAAATGCGAAAAAGCAAAATGGCTGTCTGGGGAGGCCTTACAAATAGCTGTGAAAAGAAGAGAAGTGAAAAGCAAAGGAGAAAAAGAAAGATATAAGCATCTGAATGCAGAGTTCCAAAGAATAGCAAGAAGAGATAAGAAAGCCTTCCTCAGCGATCAATGCAAAGAAATAGAGGAAAACAACAGAATGGGAAAGACTAGAGATCTCTTCAAGAAAATTAGAGATATCAAGGGAACATTTCATGCAAAGATGGGCTCGATAAAGGACAGAAATGGTCTGGACCTAACAGAAGCAGAAGATATTAAGAAGAGGTGGCAAGAATACATGGAAGAACTGTACAAAAAAGATCTTCATGACCCAGATAATCCTGATGATGTGATCACTAATCTAGAGCCAGACATCTTGGAATGTGAAGTCAAGTGGCCCTTAGAAAGCATCACTACGAACAAAGCTAATGGAGATGATGGAATTCCAGTTGAGCTGTTTCAAATCCTGAAAGATGATGCTGTGAAAGTGCTGCACTCAATATGCCAGCAAGTTTGAAAAACTCAGCAGTGGCCATAGGACTGGAAAAGGTCCGTTTTCATTCCAGTCCCAAAGAAAGGCAATGCCAAAGAATGCTCAAACTACCGCACAATTGCACTCATCTCACACGCTAGTAAAGTAATGCTCAAAATTCTCCAAGCCAGACTTCAGCAATATGTGAACCGTGAACTCCCTGATGTTCAAGCTGGTTTTAGAAAAGGCAGAGGAACCAGAGATCAAATAGCCAACATCCGCTGGATCATGGAAAAAGCAAGAGAATTCCAGAAAACCATCTATTTCTGCTTTATTGACTATGCCAAAGCCTTTGACTGTGTGGATCACAGTAAACTGTGGAAAATTCTTCAAGAGATGGGAATACCAGACCACCTGACCTGCCTCTTGAGAAATCTGTATGATGTCCGGTTAGAACCGGACATGGAACAACAGACTGGTTCCAGATAGGAAAAGGAGTATGTCAAGGCTGTATATTGTCACCCTGCTTATTTAACTTATATGCAGAGTACATCGTGAGAAACGCTGGACTGGAAGAAACACAAGCTGGAATCAAGATTGCTGGGAGAAATATCAATAACCTCAGATATGCAGATGACACCACCCTTATGGCAGAAAGTGAAGAGGAGCTAAAAAGCCTCTTGATGAAAGTGAAAGAGGAGAGTGAAAAAGTTGGCTTAAAGCTCAACATTCAGAAAACGAAGATCATGGCATCTGGTCCCATCACTTCATGGGAAATAGATGGAGAAACAGTAGAAACAGTGTCAGACTTTGTTTTTGGGGGCTCCAAAATCACTGCAGATGGTGACTGCAGCCATGAAATCGAAAGACGCTTACTCCTTGGAAGAAAAGTTATGACCAATCTAGATCGTATATTCAAAAGCAGAGACATTACTTTGCCAACTAAGGTCCGTCTAGTCAAGACTATGGTTTTTCCTGTAGTCATGTATGGATGTGAAAGTTGGACTGTGAAGAAGGCTGAGCACTGAAGAATTGATGCATTTGAACTGTGGTGTTGGAGAAGAAATGGTATACCAAAGTATGTTAGGCAGATGAAAATAATAGCTGCCACAGTTTACTCTAAACCATTATGTTGGTGGTGGAAAAGAATCTACCTGCAATGCAGAAGACCCAGGTTTGATTCCTGGGTTGGGAAGGTGTCCTGGAGAAGGAAACCCACTTCCTGGAATACTGGCAACCCACTCCAGTATTCTTGCCTGGAGAATCCCATGGGCAGAGGAATCTGGCTGGCTACGGTCCATGGCGTCGCAAGAATTGGACATGACTTAGTGACTAAACCACCAATACTTATTAATAAACCATTATCTTAAATCATTCCATTTTCTGGGATTATGTTTGTTATCAATTCATTTTGAGAGATTCACCAAGAATTAATGTTGGGTACATCAGTGCATTTTACCTTTTACAAATAGGAACTCAAATTACTGGTAACACCTGCCTCTAAACTTTTCCAAGGTGAAATTATCAGTTGCATGAAACATTTCCTGACTGTTATATATCATGAATAAAACAGCTGCCATAATCTCTTAGGCAAAGTCAGGATAGGTTCGTGTCAAAGAATGTTTTTGGAATAATTATGAAACTATAGATATGTCACAAACCATTAAAAATGGTTAAAACTTATTCTGAAGAGAAATCTTGGAAGTTGGAACTGTTACGGGCTGAATTGTGTCCCTCACTCCCACCTCCAAGCTCATATGTAGAAGTCCTAATCCCTAGGACCTCAAAATGAGACCAAATAGACCATAGAGGCTTTTAAGAGGTCAAGGTAAAATGACGTTCTTAGGGTATGTCCTAATCTAATGTAACTGGCATCCTCATAAGAAGAAGAGATTAGGACCAAACACACACGGAGGGAAGACCAGGTGAAGAGACAGGGAGAAATAAGCCACCTGCCAGCCAAGGACTGAGGCCTCAGAAGAAACCAGTTCTGACATCACCTTGATCTTGGATCTTTAGTCTCCAGAACTGGGAGGAAATTGACGTATGTTGTTTAAACCACCTCATGTGTGGTTCTTTGTCGTGGGAACCTTAAATGAATACGCAGACCTAGAAACAACACCGACGATCCTGGCAGAGGTGGTCGGCACGCACCAGAGCTCGGTGCTTGCCATTCAGTCCTGGTGTATGTTCCCTGGAGCCTGCCTCTTTTTGCATCCTCTGTGTGCAGTGTGGACAGTCAGGTGGCTTCAGAGGGGAGTCATATTTGGCTAGTGATGGGCAAAACCTCTGAGGCATAATTTCTCTCGGGTATGAGATCAAGACTTCATCTGGGCAAATGAGGCTTGAAAAGACATTCCAGGGCTTCTTCCCAGGTGGCGCTACTAGTAAAGAACCCATCTGCCAATGTAGGAGACACCAGAGACGTGGGTTCAATCCCTGGGTCGGGAAGATCCCCTGGAGGAGAAAATAGCAACCCACTCCAGTATTCTCGCCTGGAGAATCCTGTGGACAGAGGAGCCTGGCAGGCTACAGTCCATAGGGTCATAAAAAGTTAGAAATGACTGAAATGACTTAGCACACAATCTAACTCCAAAGCCCCACCTTGAACAAGTACACACATTGCCTTCTAAGCATATATCAATTCAATCCCTACACCACTTTCCAGGGTGGGACCAATAACAGATGAGGAAATTCATATTCACAGAAATTAGGTAACAGGAGGGAGCTCCATCAGCTCGTGATTATGCAAAAAGGTGAACCGCAGGGCACAGAGTATTAAAGTCACAGATTAACAGGCAAGATAATTGATATATGGAATGAACCACCAAAACTTGGCACTCGGTGAGCCCTTAAAGAGTCCTGGTTCATCACGTTCTTTTAGTACTAGAAGATTAAGGCTCAGAGAAGTTTCGTCTCTTTCCCAGGGCAACACAGCATGTTAGGGAAAGAGGGGGCATGTGTAGGGCATCTGCTGAATGTGCTTAATTTGGGAACTTTTCCTTGTCTTAATAGAGCAGATCAAGCCTCCAGGCCTGTTCATCTGATAGTAGCCCCCTGATTTTCGCTGTAGAAACCACCCCTTCTCCCAGCATGTGGTCTTGGAAGGACTGATAAAAGTCTCCCTCCCTTGGACATGTGATTTGAGCTAGAACAATGGGAATCTGTCTCCTGGGAATTTAAATCTGGGCTACCACTTATTTTGATAATAAATCTCTGTTTTTCTTTGAGGAATCAGAGTCAATTTGTATAGTTTAGAATCTGTGAACCTGGATTAGTTAAGCCTTTTTCAGTACGAGTGTTAGAAACTCAAGCCCAATATACTTAAGTGAAAAAGAATTTAGTACCTTAGGTGAGGGATCTGCAAACTGTTGCTCTTGGGCCAAATCCTGCTCACCACCTACTCTTGTAAATAGTTTTATTGGAGCCTAGTTACACCCACCGGTTTATGTACTCTCTGGTTTTTACACTGTAATAGCAGAGATGAGTAGCTCTGACAGAAAGCTTTTCTAGCAGGCCCTTTATAGGAAAAGTCTGCCGATCTCTGATTTAGGTGGAATCAAAGTCAAGTGGCTTGATCAAGGGGCTTGATGATATTTCCAAAATCCAGACCTTCCATCTCTCAGCTTCTGTCTGCTTTCCTCCATGTATTAGCTTCATTCTTGGACTAGCTTTCCCTTGCAGTTGTAGCCCAAGCAGGGACAACAGTTTATTCCCTCCACAGGCAAATAAAATTCTTGGGTCAGGAACTCATTGGCCCAAATCAGCCTTTCCCTGTGGGCAGAGGAGCAGGGCTTACTGATTGGTTTAAGTCAATAAGGATTCACCCCCTGAAGCTAAGGATGGGGTAAACCAGAATTCTGTAGGGATATGAGGAGCCCTAATTTAGCAGATTTGCTTATTGACTCAGATGCTAAAGAACCTTCCTGCAATGCAGGAGACCTGAGTTCCATCCCTGGGTTGGGAAGATCCCCTGGAGGAGGAAATGGCAACCCACTCTAGTATTCTTGCCTGGAGAATCCCAAGGACAGAAGACCCTGGTGGAGTACAGACTATGGAGATGCAAAGCGTTGAATAAATCGGAAAAACTTCGCTTTCTAATGTCAATACTCCTATCATAGCTGACTTCCAATGCAGAGTTGGGAGGAGATGCATGGTAGCAGGCCATTAAATAGTATTTCCACCATAAACACCATAGACGTAAATATTTCAAGGGCTAAGACAATAACAAAGTGTAGCAAAATAATTAGGAAGTGATGAACTTGGGACATTTATTACTAATTGCATGTTTATATAAGTTAATTTTTAATAAGGGCCATGTTTGACAACTGGCTTATGCTTAACAGTCAGCTCTTACTCACCAGCTCCAGCACAGCACAAAACTTATGGAGACTTCTTTTACCAGAACACAAATAAATAGATATTAGATGGTAAATAGACAACAACAACAGCAAAAAGCAAAATACCGCATAAGTATCCACTGCGGAAAAACTGATAAACCAGGTAAAGGTGGGAAACAGCATGTGACTCCAACAGGGGTGGGAAGCTGGAGTCAGGCCCTGTGAGGCTAGAGATGTGTGGGCTTATACAGGCTGCCCACTGTCCCTCAAGGAGCTCCATAAAGCATTGGTTTATACTGGCTTCAGGTGGCCTCCTGAAGTAGGTGAAGTAGGTAAAGTGACCCATTAGGCCATGCCGAGAGCTAATCTAGAAAGTTCCATAGGAAGAAATCAGGCTGTGTAGGAGGGCCAGACACCAAGGAAAATTAAAAAGCACAATATGATGGAAATACAGATAAATATTAAATGCCATTACTATGGAACACAGTTCATTGATAACAAGTCTCTGGGAGCATTATTCAGAAAAAAATTAAGAAATGTCTTGGATCTATACTGCTTGTGAAAGCTCTCAAAGGACAGTCCTTTGCACCATCTGATTTTGGCCCCATGCTCACTCTCTGGAGGGGACAATGTCTCTACTAATGAGAAACAGAAATGCGGACGCGGTTATAGCGGACAGCCGATTCTTGTTGCAGTTCAGTTGCTAAGGTGTGTCTGGTGGGGTCTTTTCCAACGAGTCGGCACTTCGCAACTGGTTGAGCTGTGCCTGTAATTCTAGTCTTTTGATTCTAGTATTTTTATGAGCTGTAATCCCACAGATAACATGCTTTTGCCTTGGGATATGCACACACACATAAACAGGTTAAAACTAGAGAACCAAGTTACCACAAGAAAAAATACCAGGATAATAAATGCTTTTATTTAGGGATTTATTTGTATAGGCTAATGAGTCCATTAATATATTTTGATGAATTAGATACGTTAGCACTCAAAAATGGAGCAGGTAAATTTGACTCTGCCATTTGACTTTCAAAGCAGTAGGTTTCAACACTATTACCATGGATAGTATAGTGGTTCAGAGTTCAGATTGTAGAGACAGAATGCTCAGATGTGAATCCCAGCTCTATTATTGCTATCTGGAGAATATTGTTTACTTTTTTGTGGCTTAATTTCCTCATCTGTAAAATGGGGATAATAACGGTGCTTAATTCACAAGGTTGTTTGAAGGTTAAGTGAAATAATGCTTAGAGCAGTATCTGGCACTTACTAAACCTTTGATATATGTTAGTGGTTAGTATTTTTATCATGATCAACACTACTGATTTTACTTGGCACAAATATTAGCTTCAGAAGTCGAACTTTAAATGGATGTGTTTATTTAAATTTAGATTTGTTTATTTCTGCTATGATCCTTAGTGATAAAAACACCACACACTCACATTCATCTATTTTTTTATATTGCCCAAAATCTGTCTGAAAATATTCTCTCATTTACTCCAATAGTAACAAGAGCATTTCCACCCTGGACAGATAAGGGTTCTGAGAAAAAGAAAGGTTGGATAACTTAAGTGTTAAGCATTGGAGCTACAATCCAGCCAGGTCTCCTGACTCCAACAGTTACCAAAGAAAGCTGCACCTTCTTAGCATTTCAGCTGCTGAATCACTGGGCTGTTCTTTGCTCACAAAGCTCCCCTGAAGCCCTCTGTCCCCTTGCTAGGTTTAATGGCTTGTCTCTGATGCTCCTTCAACATCACCACCCTTCCTTTCACTGGAGAATCCACTCCTCCTTTCTCAGCCGTGTAGTTTGAGTGGGACCAACTTCACACATTCAGTCCGATGAAGGATCCTGACTGATACAATTAGCCTGCCTTAGACTCTGGGCCACGTGATTGGGTCTGGCATGAGCACGTGACCCAGTGTGGACCAATGAGAGTTGTGAATCCTAGGTCTTCAGCCGGAAGCTTGAAAAGAGATTCCCAGTATCCCTGAGTCCAGTGTGGGCTATGGGCTCTAACTGGGTTATTTCTGTTGTTCTCATGATAAGAGAGCAGGAAGCCACCAGCAGATGCAGGTGTGCATCTAAACAAAGGTTGAAGTCCACAATAACAAAGGCAGAATGAACATATGGAGAAAATCCTCAATGACATCATTTGAGCAGCTAGAAATTGCCTCACTGGGGGCCAGCATCCACTCTAAATTTTTTGGTTATTAGGATCGAAATTTTCCTTTTGTCATGGGAGCCTCCAAGTTGGGTTTTCAGTCATAGCAAACAAGAGTTATGTCTGATAGAAAGGGCCTTCCAATATGACCTACACAGAATCCTCAAAGCAAAGAAGAGATTTAGGCTAAACTAGTTCTATAATCTGGACATGGGATATATATATTCTTCACAATGCTTGCTTCTGGTTCTAAATTTCCTTTATTCCTCCTTTTTTTTTCATATAGTACCTATTGAAGAGTTAATAACCCATTTTATTTTCCATCAGGAGAGAAAAAAGTGATGGGTATTAAGAGCTTCTATTATTTAAAAAGTTATTGCTATATGATTTGGACTATCCGGACTGTTATAGTAAAAAGATAAAAGGTGTGGGGGGGGGGGGTGCGGCAGGGAAGGTAATTAAAGGGAACCTGTTCTCAACAGGCCAAGCTCCCAAGAACATCTTCTTTCGTTATATTTGAGTCTCTGACACTTGCTACCAAATTTAAACCTCCTTTTCTGCCTTTTCCCCCATCTCCCTTCTCTCCAACGTATCCTGCGATCCACTCCCTGTCAGTTCCTTTCCACGTTTCCGGATACCCAGGACACTTCCCCGGCTGTGCGTGTAGCTCACACTCCTCCTCGCTGTGTGACTCATGTCTCATATGTCCCTGCGTTCCTGTCCTAGTGAAGGCTGAGCACTCCAAAGCTCCTACCCTCAGTGTCCTTAGCGACTCATAGCTGACAGCAGCCCCACTCGTCCATATCCTCCCTTTCCAGAGATGATGTAAATTAACCCAGATGAACCCCAACTGTCTGGGTTTCATGGATTCATCACATCTCAGGATAGGAAGGAAATTAGCTAGCTAATGCAATGGTCCTAACTGGTATGTATGGATCAGCTGTATGCAGTGTCCTAAGCGGGGTAGTGAAAATAGTACCAAATAATTTACCTAAATCGGTGAACTTTTTAAAGACTGATAAAAAGAACTGCATTAAAATCAGGGACTTCTGTTTATCAGAAAGCACCTATAACAGCTAAAGTTCTCATATCTAGACTCCATGAAGAATTTCAGCAAATGAGTAAGAAACTTCAACAGACTCTTTCCGGAAGAGGGTATTCAAATGGCTAATTAGTATATGAAAAGCATACAAACGCATCACTCACTTTCGAGACACCAATGAAAACCACCAGAAACCAGAATGATCACTGAACTGCTCATAAGAAGTCTCATGGGAATGCAAATTGTTGTTGTTCAGTTGCTCAGTACTGTCCGACTCTTTTGTGGCTGAATGGTCCATAGCTCGCCAGGCCCCTCTGTCCAGGGGATTTCTCAGACAAGAATACTGGAGTGGGTTGTCATTTCCTTCTTCAGGGGATCTTCCCAACCCGGGGATCAAACACAGGTCTCCTGCATTGCAGGCAGATTCTTTACCATCTGAGCCACCAGGGAGGCCTACTGTTAAGAGACATTTCTAAGTGTAAAGACAGGTCAACTTAAAAGTATCAGCAGATCCATATGGCACTCAGTGTCTATAACATTTATTATATGGTTTTTTACAGAAAAAGTTTGCTGACCCCTGCCTAGACTAATAAACTTCCCTTGTAGTCAAACCCCTATAAGAGGCAGGAGGAGGTTGATTTCACTACATCTTGCTCCTAAACAACAAACTTTTAGGTGACCCAGGTCCCATCCCGAAGGAGAGACATCTGGATGCTCTGGGTTTAGGAGAATTCTCAGGTGACCCGAAGCTCCTTTCTGCTCCTAACCAACCCATCCCTTCTCTGGTAGCCACTCCTGAAAGGACTAGTTTGGCGGCAAGGTAACTACGGTCATCTGTGTGAACTCCACTTCTGTCTAATTATCCCACAGCACAGATTGGTTTTGCATATCCTTTTCCAATGTCATATTAAATTTGTTGCAAGCCTTATTTGATTCCAGACTAAACTATACTCATGCATATTCTATCTTCCTAATGAGTTATCTTTGGAAAATGGCCAGTGGCTCACAATTTATACAAAATCAAAGGGAACACTGGTCAGGAGTGCTGGGCTATTGGCTCATGCCCAGAATTATTTCTTAATGTGTAGCTGAAGAAAGGATACGACTATAAAGCTAATAGCCCCCAAAGAAGTTACAATTTCCAAAACTAAATATCAAGAGAGAACCATTAGGAAGTTTATGAATTGTGTAATGATTTAAAATTTCTAAAGCCAGAGCTATCAGCTTAAATTAATCAATTTCTGTCTTGACTAAAGCCTTTTGTAAAATAGCATTGGGATTTTCTCAATACATCTGAACTTTTCAAATATGAATTTTATACCAGGAGAGAAGACAAATATACCTTCCCAGCCTAATAGTTCGATTCAAGGTATAAGCTTTTAATAATACTAGCTACAGTTTCTTAAACTTTTAAATGGCAAGAGTCTTTGTCTTTAAGCACATTCTTTGATTTAATCTTCCCCACAGCCATATAAACAGATGCTATTAGTATATATCCCCATATTACGACAGAGGAGACCAATGTGCAGGGTGATTAAGTAACTTGCAGAAAAATTTCCCAGTGTCATCTAGATAGCCCTAACTATTTCCTCCTTTGTGCTCTTATTGCACATACGCATCTCATAAAAAGTTATCAATACCCATTTCCTACTGAGAGAAATCCCATTTATTTTTTTGTGAGAGTTCAGGATATGATTTATTCAAAAAGCATAGATGGCATTCCTGTTAAACTCGAGTCACTCTTCTGTGTTTTGCAGGCATGATTTCACTTTGTCTTCACAACAGCTCCGTTAGCCCTATCATTATCTTCATTTCTTAGGTGATTATCCTGGGATTCAGAGAGCTCATGTACCTTGCTTGCCATCACAGAGCTGGTAAAGGACAGAGTGGTAGGTTTCCGATAGAGCAATGGGCATTTGAATGCTGCAATGTATGGATGTGAGTGCATCTGTGCACACTCAGTGGTGTCTAACTCTTTGCAACTCCAAGGACTGTAGCATACCAGGCTCCTCTGTCCTTGGGATTCTCCAGGCAAGAATATTGGAGTGGGTTGCCATTTTCTCCTCCAGGGAATCTTCCCAACCCAGGGATCCAACCCACATCTCCTGCATTACAGGCAGATTCTTTACAGCCAAGCCACTGGGGAAGCCCACAGATGTGAGAGTTGGACCATAAAGAAGGTTGAGGGCTGAAGAACTGTTGCTTTCAAATTATGGGGCTGGAGAAGACTCTTGAAAGTCCCTTGGTCTGCAATATCAAACCAGTCAATCCTAAAGGAAATCAACTCTGAGTATTCATCGGAACGACTATTGCTGAAGCTGAAACTCCAGTACTATGGCCACCTTATGTGAAGAGCCGACTTGTTGGAAAAGACCATGATGCTGGGAAAGATTGAAGGTAAAAGGAGGAGTGGCAGAGGATAAGATGATTAGATAGCATCACTAACTCCATGGACATGAGTTTGAGATAGAATTCCTGGAGGAGAAGGGGACGATAGAGGATGAGATGTCTGGACGGCATCACTGACTCAATGGACATGAGTTTGAGTAAACTCTGAGAGCTGGCTATGGACAGGGAGGCCTAGTGTGCTGCAGTCCATGGGGTCGCAAAGAGTCAGACACGACTGAGTGACTGAACTGAACTGAACTGGAGATATTGGAGGGCAGAGAAGCCTGGTATGCTGCAGTCCATAGGATTGCAAAGAGTTGGACACAACTGAGTGACTAAACAACAGCAACGAAGTGCTCTGATGTCCCTTTAGGAGAGCAACATCTTGATTCATACGATGAATCAAGTTGAGGTTGTTGGGCTATGATGATTTTGATTGGGTAAGTTCATGCACTGGACCTGGGGCAGGGCCAAATGGCTCTGCTTATTAAAAAATAGTGAGGAACTGAGGGACTTCCCTGGCAGTCCAGTGGTGGTTAAGACTCCAAGCTCCCAATGCAGGTGGCCTGGGCTTGATCCCTGGCCATGGAACTACATCCTGCATGCCAAAACTGAGACCTGGTGCAGCCAAAAAACCATGAGGAATTTTAAGTTCCCAAGAGGCAGAGAGAACAACCCTGGAAGCTGGTGTGGGGAAAAGGGCACCAACAGAAAACCTTAAAGCAGAGCCAAGCACATGGACTCTGGAGGAAAGAAATCCTGAGGCAGAAGTGGGTGTGGCAGTGGTATGTGTGTGTGTGTGTGTGTGTGTGTGTGTGTGTGCGTGCACGCGCGCATGCGTGCACGCAACATACACTCCCATCCCCTTCTCAAACCTCACCAGGATATTGTCAGTAAAGTCTGCCTTGCTCACTGATGATGAGATTTTTTTTTTTTAGGGTAACTTAGGCACCAAGACCAGAGAAGGCAATGGCAACCCACTCCAGTACTCTTGTCTGGAAAATCCCATGGACAGAGGAGCCTGGTAGGCTGCAGTCCATGGGGTCGCTAAGAATTGGACACGACTGAGCGACTTCACTTTCACTTTTCACTTTCATGCATTGGAGAAGGAAATGGCAACCCACTCCAGTGTTCTTGCCTGGAGAATCCCAGGGACAGGGAGCCTGGTGGGCTGCTGTCTATGGGGCCGCACAGAGTCGGACACAACTAAAGCGACTTAGCAGCAGCAGCAGCAGGCACCAAGATAAGAGCTGGATTACTGCCGAGCAAAACCAGAGACAGCTCATGTGACGCAAGAACCCCAGCCCAAGGTGCCAACTGACACCCGTCCAGGTTACAACAGTCATCTACAGGGGGCGCATTTCAGTGCCCTCTTGCCAACTACCCCACTCAACTGTACTCGCTAGTACTGCATTAAGTACTCCTTAGTGCCAGGTAACAGACAAGGAAAAAAAAAAAAAGACTCTTAGAGAGTGTTTGAGACTAAACTTCTATCCTACTTACTAGGAAAACAGTACTTTACTCATTATTAACTCACCTACCCCTCATAATTAGAGAAGAGAAATTGAGGCACAGAGAAGTTAAGCACCTGGGTCAAGATCACACAGCAGCTAGGAAGACACGTGGCTAGGACTTGAACTCAAGACAATCCACCTTCGGAGCCCAGGATCTGAACAAATGCTAAACCACCTAGAACACGCTGCCTGGAGTACAGTGCCTAGAGAACTCAGCAGGGCCCTCCAGCCTCCGATATCTGGTTCCTGAGTTGACAGACTCCAGCTCGTATTCTTCCTCAGGTGGATTTACTGGGCAGTGTGAGTAGGGTCACTGATGCTTGGTTGTTGCTGGGCCCCTATTCTGAGGTATTCATTTAAAAAAAAAGACCCTAGGGATGGAATGAGATTCACAAGCCAGGTGTCCAGAGCCCAGGCTCCTCCCCAAGCTGACCAGTCTTCTCGGTCTGATTATACCTGCAGGGCGGGCTTGTCTGTCCTTGGCTCACCTGCTGCTTCAAAAGGAGGCAGAGACAGCCTCCGGCCACACAGCAATGCAAAATGTGTCTCTCACCAGAACCCGGGGACCAGCACAAAACCATCTCTGTTGTATTCAATGTTTCTGCAACCTGAAGCACACTTAACTCTTAAACACTGGTGTGGCTTAAAACTTCTGTCACAAAAATGGAATCTTAAAAAAGTAACAATTTTAAGAGTGGGAAATCCCCAACATCACAGCTTACCCCGGCTTTACTTTTTCTCCCGTCCCTCCCACATCAAGACTAGATCACCACAGACAAGACTCCACGTGAGTGTCTCACTGGAGTGAACTGGGGCGGGGGGGGGGTTTGTTTCTTTCCCCAAGACTGAAAGAAGATGGGGAATGAATTATCTGGTGCAGCTGAGAAGTGGGAGGAGGGTTCTCCTTTTAAGGGGAACCATTAAGTTTTAGAGTCATTTTCACAGTAACATTAAGCCATTTACTTAGTAATTATGCAGGGAATAAATACTGATAGAGTGTTCCGTGAGCACAGCTGCACGCCAGCATCTGGCGCTGCCTCTGGAATCCTAGAGGACACATCTGCCAGCAGAGAGGCTCCTCCGGAGAGCGCCTTGGAGGTTGGATGGGAAACACAGCTGCAGTATCAGCCAGTGAGTTCAGGAAGGGGTGGGCTGCCCTGACCACGTGAGAAATCCTAGACTCCGTTCTGTATTTTATACAGAGTCAGGATCTGCGCTCCTGGCCACACACACAAAAAGACTGAGCTAGTAAAAATAAACTCCCTAAGCAACTGAGCATCTGTAATGGGGCAGGAGGGCTTCCCAGGTGGCTCGGAGGTAAAGAATCTGCCTGCCAGTGGAGCAGACTCCGGTTTGATCCCTGGGTCGGGAAAATCCCCTGGAAGAGGAAAAGCGAACCCACTCCAGTATTCTTGCCTGGGAAATCCCATGGACAGAGGAGCCTGGTGGGCTACAGTCCATGGGGTTACAAAGAGTCAGACGCTACCTGGGGCTCACACACCACCACTACCACCACCAAAGGGCCAGGCACTGTCCCCTCACTCTGTGTGATGTCTCCAACAGTGAGGGCGTTGCTTGTATTATTCCTGTTTAACGAGGGAGGGCGGGATCAAGGGAGGACTCAGGTACTCAAGCCGAGGTATCTAGCAGCGCCAAGACTTGAACATGGGTATATTCTGATGTCAGCGCCCATGCTCCTCACCATCACCCTGTATTAACTCCCGAGTGGGCGATCGTGTGGAGCTGTGCCAACAAACTCTGCAGCACTCTGCTTGCTTCACTCTAGCAGCCATTTCTCAGAGCACCTACTCTGTGTCACGGGGCTTCCCAGGTGTGCCCAATGCAAACGACTCAAGAGATGCTTGAAAACTGCTCTATGTACAGATTAACTCAAGATGTCAGATTCTTTTTTTTCTGAGTTGAAGGGAAATGGAATTTTTAAAAATTAATTATTTTTGGCTGCACTGAGTCTTCATTGCTATGAGTGGGCTTTCTCTAGTTGCCATGCACAGGCTTCTCATTGCAGTGGCTTCTCTTATGGAGAAGCATGGGCTCTAGAGCTCGGGCTTCAGTAGTTGTGGCACACGGGCTTAGTTGCCCCACAGCATGTGGGATCTTCCAGGATTGGGGATCAAACCCATGTCCCCTGCCCTGGCAGGCAGATTCCCAACCACTGGATGACCAGGGAAGTCTGGAAATGGAATATTTGGTTCCATTTTGATCTCTGGTTTGGGAAGATCCCCTGGAGGAGGGTATGGCAGCCCACTCCAGTATTCTTGCCTGGAGAACCCCATGGACAGAGGAGCCTGGAGGGCTACAGTCCTTGGGAACTCAAAGAGTCAGACGTGGCTGAGCGACTTAGCGCACACGCACTCAGCATCAGACACATCCAGTGGACTGCACTGTGGGGAGCACACCAGCGGGAGAATCAGCAGGTGGAGAAGGCGTTCTGCACCGCAGGCAGAGCACCAGCCATTCTTCACTTGTGCCTTCTCACATTGTCCCGCCTACCCTTTTCCTTCTCCCTTTTCCAAAGTGATGAGAAGAAGTCAGATGATTCATGATGAGGGGCAAAGCAATCATGTCTTCCCCTCTCTGAGTCATGCTCCAGATCTCTAGATATCAGTTTAGTTCAGTCACTCAGTTGCGTCTGACTCTGCGGCCCCATGGACTGCAGCACACCAGGCTTACCTGTCCTTCACCAACTCCCAGAGCTTGCTCAAACTCATGTCCACTGAATCAGTGATGCCATCCAGCCATCTCATCCTCTCTCGTCCCCTTCTCCTCCTGCCTTCAATTTTTCCCGGCATCAGAGTCTTTTCCAATGAATCAGTTCTTCACATCAGGTGGCCAAAATATTGGAATTTAAGCTTCAGCATCAGTCCTTCCAAGAATATTCAGGATTGATTTCCTTTAGGATTGACTGGTTGGATCTCCTTGCAGTCCAAGGGACTCTCAAGAGAATTCTCCAACACCATAGTTCAAAAGCATCAATTCTTTGGCACTCAGCTTTCTTTATAGTCCAACTCTCACATCCATACATGACTACTATATAGACCTCTAGACACATACAGGTATAAATGTATGTGCATGTTTTAGTGTTCAGTGATACACGTTCCTTCTCTTACCCCTTTCAGATCTTTACCAAAAACAGCAGTCACACCTTAGAGTGGGACCAGCACTAAAATAATGAGAAGTAGGACAATCTGCTTGCCCTTCGGTTTGTCCTAACCTCCACTGCATTCTCCAGCTACCTCCTCCCTCCTCCCACCTGTAGTTGATGCTGTTGGTTCCCTGCCCACATTCTCTTAGGTACCATTTCAGGGTACAGTGGCCTGGCTTTCAATGACTAGCATCCACATCTCTTTGCCTAAGGGCTTTCTCCAGCTACCAGGGGCCATTCTGCCCATATGCAAGGCAGACTGGAAGGGCTCAGGAATTAATGCCCAGTGCTCTTTCCCTTACATTCTACATTTGAGCACTGATGATGAAACATGTGGTGTTGCAATTTCTTGGCCATGAGGAGTGTTTCAGTGAGAATGGGTCAGAGAACACTTCAAGAGAACACTTCTAAAAAGTTCTTAGAATTTGGGCTGTTTCAAGAAAGTCACCAAAACATCTCCAGGTCATTCCCTCCCTGAGTTATATTTAACACATGCTGTTCCACAGGCTGCTCTGATGGGACCTGGTCTCATATCTCGTCCTACAAGTCCACACCATCCACACCCTTTGGGCAATTCTCGAAAATATCACCTGTGGGACTCCCTTATTCCTACAACACTGCTGCAAAATAAAAACTGGTGGCTTTTGAAATCAAGCATTTATCTTTCTTATTCACAGGTCTGCAGATTGGCTATGGTGATGTTACTTCAGTCTGGGTTTGGGTCTGTTCCATATAACTAATCCTGGGATCCAGAGACAAAGATGCTCTTCTCATGGTGATTACAAGAGAAGCCACACAGTGTAGCCATCATTTATAGGCTCTGCTGGAGTCCCAGCCACTCACATTCCACTCGCTGAAGCAGGCCAGTGGCCAAGCCCACAGTCAGTGGGGGTAAGAAGCATACAAGGGCCCAGATTGCCAGTAAGATGAGTGAAGCTTTGCTGAATAATACTTCAGTCGATCACATCAGCTAAAAGTGTGATTCCTGGGGAGGGAGGGTGGTCAAGTACATATTCCCAAAGTCCTCTAAATCTACAAACTGATACTGTCCTATTACTCAAGTCAGTCTTACAAGCTGCCAAGAGGTGACAGTCTCAAAGAGACCTTTCTTGAGAGACCCAAGGGGATGCGAAATGGCATTCTCCCAGACTAGAGAGCCCCGAGATGGAAAGCATCTAGTTGATCGGGGATAGTTTAAAAGCCTACCATTTTACTTCTCATGATCTGCCCTAAATCAAGCTCTCAAACTTCCCTTTAGAAAGGATGGGACCTGAAGAGAGAGAAGAGGCAGATGAGGGTCGTTTATCTGCTTCACCCTCAATAATCAGTGTCTAGCAATAAAGGTCCTCGCCAAGATACAGAATAGTGTAGTGGCCAGGAGTAGCTACTCCTGAGTTTGACAACACACATTTGAATCTCTTCTTATGCTGGATACTAATTGTCTTTCCCACCCAACTTCTCAACTTCCATTTCCACTTCTGTCTCCCAAGAAGAATCCTCATTTTGCTCATGGAACTCCCCTCCTCAGGGAACAATGACCCACCTCCAACACAAACCTCAGCCTAATTGGCTGGGAGTATTTCTGTTCCCTTTGCCACTGACTGGTTCAAGAATAGGTAAGTGACCTAGAAGGGGCTGATGAGATAAACATCGTGGCTGCAGGAAGAGTTTGCTGGAGGGAAAATATTCCATCACTGTAAGGAGAAAGCCCTAGAAAGAAACCAATCCTTTCTTGTTTTTCTGAACTTTGTTATGCCTAGATGGCACTGCTAGAGTCCTCTAACTTCCCAAAGATGAAGACAACTGAAAGATGGAAGAGCAGAGAGATGGAAAGAACAAATGTCCTGAGGATGTCATCGAACTGCTGAATCAACCTTCCCTGAAGCTGGTCTTAACCACGACCCTGCTTTTCAGTGAGGTCTTAAAAGATCCTGGTTCCTGACTCTTGACTCACAGCTAAACCATCTTAAGCAGTGTCTACCCAATCACTGACAAGCACTGTGTCCTTGGGCAAGTCACTTAATTTCTCTCATTCCATTTTTGCACCAGAACCTATTGCCAGGATTAAATAACAATGAGTATGAAGGATTTGAAAATTTGCAGTGTCTGGTGTCTGGTAAGGATGCAAATGATTCCCAGGCATGATTTTTATTACAGGGCTTTGGGGGCACCATCAAGCAAGAAAGCGCAGGCCTGGGCTGAGAATTCTCTGTGTTTACAGTTGTTGCCCTCTGGCTGATCCTTCTAGAAAGTTACAATCCCTTCACCCTCCAAAACCTGTTTTTATAATGGACTGAGAAGTATAAGTTCTCCTACCCTAATCTCTGAAGCCTGTGAGGTGTAAAAGCCCCATGGTGAAGAGTATAAGGGGGATGTGTGTATGTCTTATTTTTTAAACATTACATAATTAATACATGGTTTTTTTAACATGAAAAATGCAGGTAAGCAATATGAGAAAAAGAAAAGAAAATTCGCTTACAATCCCAACACCCAAAGGAAAGCATTCTGAATACTATGTATATGTTCTTCCAAACTTCTTAGTTGGGGGCAACACTGAAAAGGGGAAGAAGAGAGAAAAAACAGACATCCTTGTATGCTACTTCTGAGGGTGAATTGGTGATGATCTTTTGGTGGGGAAACTTTGTAGAGTTTTGGAAATTAAAAAAAATATATATTTTTAATGCACCAACACTTTGGCTCCTCTTAAGAGTCCCTCGGACTGCAAGGAGATCAAGCCAGTCAATCCTAAAGGAAGTCAACCCTGAATATTCACTGAAAGGACTTACACTGAAGCGAAAGTTCCAATACTTTGGCCACCTGATTCGAAGAACTGACTCATTGGAAAAGACCCTGATGCTGGGAATGATTGAAGGCGGGAGGAGAAGAGGACGACAGAGGATGAGATGGTTGGATGGCATCACTGACTCAGTGGCCATAGATTGAGCAAGCTCCAGGAGCTGGTGATGGACTGGGAAGCCTGGCATGCTGCAGTCCACGGGGTTGCGAAGAGTCAGACACGACTGAGTGACTGAACTGAAGTTTGGCTCAACAATTTTGCCTTTAGAATCTGATCTCTAGAACAAGAGCAAGAGGGGTGGATTATTGGATAGAGCTTGCAGAATGCCAGGTACTGTTCTCCACAGTTTTGTACCGTCTCAGTTAATCCTCACTACCCATGAGGGAGATATTATATTTTTTATAACAGCTCAATTGAGATACATTTCACATACCATATAATTTGTCCACTTAAAAGTGTACAACTTAATGGCTTTTTTAGCATATTCATCAAGTTGTATAACCATCACCACAATTTTAGAATATTTTGTCATTTTTATTGTTCAGTTGCTAGGTCATATCCAACTCTTTGTGACCCCATGGACTGCAAAACCCCAGGCTCCTCTGTTCTCCACTGTCTCCTGGAGTTTGCTCAAATTCATGAACATTTTAATCATCCCTAAAAGAAAGCCTTCTTGGTAGTCCTTCCTCATTTCTGCAACCCCTTAACCCCTGGCAACCACCAATCTCCTTTCTGTATCTATGGATTTGTCTATTTTGGACATTTCATAGAAATGAAATCATACAATATGTGGTCTTTTGTAATTGGCTTCTTTCAGTTAGCATAATATTTTCAAGATTCAGCTACAAGCTACAGCTTGTATCAGAACTTACATCTTGTTAATGCCAAATAATATTCCATTATATAGATACATGGGATTCTGTTTACCCACTTATCAGCTGATGGGCATTTGGGCTGTTTCTACCTTTTTACTACGATGAATAATGCTGCTGTGAACATTTACGTACAAGTTTTTGTGTGAACTTGTGTTTTCATTTAACCCAGGTATATACATTGGAGTAGAACGGTTGAATCATATAGCAATTCTACGTTTAACCTTTTGAGGAGCTGCCAAACTTTTTTCTAAACTGGCTGCAACATTTTACATTCCCACCAGCAGTGCACGAGGGTTCCGATTTCTTTGTATCCTTGCCAACCAACACTTATTATCTGTCTTTTTGATTACAGACATCTGAGTGGATGTGAAGTGGCATCTCATTGTGGTTGCTTTGCATTTCCTTGATGAGTAGAGGGAGGTACAATTATTATGTTTATTTCACACATGAAGAAACTGAGTCACAGAGAGGTTAATTAAGTACCCCTGGTTACTTAGTAAGTGTACAGACTCTTGTGAACACAACAGTATATGCAGAAGATAGCTTGCTGCAGTACTATGAAAAAAAAATTAGAACACAAGTAGGGGTTTATCCCTACAGAAGACCATTCTCCAGTTTTCAAAGAATGAGGAAGGCCCATTTATGTGTACACAAAATGAACTCCTAGGCACATTGTTAGTGAAAAAGGCAGTCACAGGATCATGTGTACAAAATGAACCTACAGATACAGTCATTGATACAGCTATGGAAAAATATGATATAGCTATAGATTGGAAGGTTATACAGTAACCTCGTTAGGAAGCAAGCTCCAGGAGGCCAGGGATCTTTCCATTTTGTGTACTGCTATATCACCAACAGGCTTCCCTGATGGCTCAGTGGTAAAGAATTCACCTGCAATGCAGGAGAGACACAGGAGACGCAGCTTCAATCCCTGGGTTAGGAAGATCCTCTGGGGGAGGAAATGGCAACCTACTCCAGTATTCTTGCCTGGGAAATCCCATGGACAGAGGAGTCTAACAGGCTATAGTTCAGAGGGCCACAAAAGGGTTGGACATGACTTAGCAACTGAGCAGGCACACATATCACTGATACCCAGAACTGGATGTGTAACACAGCAGTTCAGTTCAGTTCAGTTCCGTCGCTCAGTCGTGTCCAACCCTTTGAGACCCCATGAATTGCAGCACGCCAGGCCTCCCTGTCCATCACCATCTCCCGGAGTTCACTCAGACTCATGTCTATCGAGTCGGTGATGCCATCCAGCCATCTCATCCTCTGTTGTTCCCTTCTCCTCCTGCCCCCAATCCCTCCCAGCATCAGAGTCTTTTCCAATGAGTCAACTCTTCACATGAAGTGGCCAAAGTACTGGAGTTTCAGCTTTAGCATCAGTCCTTCCAATAAACACCCAGGACTGATTTCTTTCAGAATGGACTGGTTGGATCTCTTTGCAGTCCAAGGGACTCTTAAGAGTCTTCTCCAACACCACAGTTCAAAAGCATCAATTCTTCGGTGCTCAGCTTTCTTCTAAGTCCAACTCTCACATCCATACATGACCACTGGAAAATGTGTAGCACATAGTAGGAGCAAAATAAACATTTGCTGTAAAATGGGCAATTCCTTTGGAAAGAGGATTGGAAAACAGGAATATATACAGAAGAGCTGATGCTTCATTCTGCATAGCCATGTCCTCTGTGAGTGAATAAGTTGTATTATTTTTGACACACAAAAATAACCTGGATAAATACAGGTAGCAATGCAGGGATGATCTCTGCTTTCCGTAACTTGACATGCCAAAGCCTCTCTTAATACTCCACATTAAGATCAAAGAAGAAAATGGACATGTCTAATGAAGCTGCTGTATTTATTAATATTAATGAATAAAAACTGTTTGGATGGCTTAAAAAATAAAAAACAAAAACACCTGGAATTCTTGGGGCCTTTAACAAGAGAAAAACGAGGCCCCCAAGAGAATTGGTATGGAAATGATACACAGCCTTAATGTCTTCCTGGGACACACAAGGACCTTCCTGGCATTGCCCCCGACTTCAAGTGCACACAGCTTCCTCCCAGCGGGGCTCTATCTCTGGGGCTGATCACCTGCAGGGGAGACAGGCTGGCTGCAGCCCTGCTGGGTACCCCAGCCTGATCAATAAGTTGTTCTTTCAGTTAACAGGAATCCAGTGTCAAGATGCCAGCAATGAATCTTATTTTCATGCCTGAGAAGATCTTAAAAATCAATAAGCATTAGAAGGACACAGCCAAGTATTTTCCTTTCTATTGTTTTTCAATATTTGTTTAATTTGTCATCCCTGATGAGCCCTCTGAGGAGGCCCAAAGGTCAAGGGCTGCTGGTAAAACAGCACAGGTGTTCACATCACATCATGCTAAGGCTAACTGCCTTGGAAGACAATTAAGAGATATTTGGAGCTGAGAGACAGGAAATGGACTTGGGCTGTGGCCTGTTCTAGTAAACTTAGGGTATAGGGCTGACCTACAGATTGCAACAGTTACAAGTGACAAAATTCAAACAGTGAAAATGTCAAGTTGCACCAGAAACGATTGTTAGCAGGGGCTGGATGCTTTCAAACTGTGGTACTGGAGGAGACTCTTGAGAGTCCCTTGGACAGCAAGGAGATCAAACCAGTCAATCCTAAAGGAAGCCAACCCTGAGTATTCATTGGAAGGACTGAAGCTGAAGCTCCAATACTTTGGCCACCTGATTCAAAGAGCTGACTCATTGTAAAAGACCCTTAGCTGGGAAAGACTGAGGACAGGAGAAGAAGGGGGCAACAGAGGATGAGGTGGTCGAATGGTATCATCGACACAATGAACATGAGTTTGAGCAAACTCTGGGAGATAGTGAAGGACAGGGAAGCCTGGTGTGCTGCAGTCCATGGGGTCGCAAAGAGACGGACATGACTGAACAACATTGACAGCAGAGGCTGGGGCAAGAGAAACGTGAGCTGGATGTACAGCAGGCTGCTCCTCACAGATGAAGGGGACATTAGGGATTTACTGACACCGTCTCCATTTATGATGAGGAGGACTTCTCTTCTCTGACCATGGGACATTCTCTGACTATGTCCCAAGACTCAGACCACGATGGGGCAGTGGGGTAGGGTCTGGCCACCATCTTGGACTCTGCCTCGAGAAAGGAAGTATTTTCTGCCATCTCAGTAAACAAAGGATGTCACGGTCATCAGCAATTGCAGTCACCACAGATAGTGAGCTGGTGAGTCCCAAGAGAACTCAGGAAAGAAAGAATACCTGCCTTCTAGCAGCCATCAGATCCTTGCTCCTCCAGGTTCCTCCATATCTGCGACCTTGGGCAGGTTACCAAACCCGGCCATGCCTGTTTGCCTCATCTCTAAAATAGAGAGGCTAATTTTGTAGGTCCCTGGGAAAGGCACAGTGAGGATTAAGTGAACCAATCTAGATTAAGTGCTTAGAACAGTGGCTGCCAGATGATAATGGCTCAATACTCATTAGTGACATCTTTCTGAAACACAACCTCCTTGCTTACACCCAGATCAGGACAAATTCAAGCCCTCTTACACCCACAACTCTACAGGACCAGCTTACCTTTCCCATCTCACCTCTTGGTGACTCTCTGCTTCTCACTCTATACTCACATTCAATGTCCTTTTGTTTCTCTAGCAAAACAGATTCCCAGGCCTTCGTGCACAAAACAGACTACCATGCCTTTACGTATGCCTGGAACCTTCTCCCATCAGTTCTTCCCCAACCCCCTGCCTACTGACCACTCATCTCTCAGGTCTTAGATGATATTTTCTTTGGAAAGCTTCTCTCACCTATCAGATCCAAGTAGGGGCCCTTCTTTGTGTTTCCACTGTATCTTCCTTCCAGTTAATGCCCTTGCTACACTGTATTTTAAAATTTTTATTATGAAAAGTCAAAGCCAAAAGAACAGTTCAATACTACAGTGAACGCTCATGTACTCCCAACAATTGATAACGTTTCACCATATTTGCTTTCTCTCTCAATATGTGTGTGTGTGTGTGTGTGTGTGTGTGTGTGTGTGTGTGAATGCAGGTGGTGGTGGTGTTGTTTAGTCACTCAGTTGTGTCTGACTCTTTTTTGACCTCATGGATTGCAGACCGCCAGGCTCCTCTGTCCACGGGATTTTCCAGGCAAGAATATTGGAGTGGGTTGTCATGCCCTCCTCCAAGGGATCTTCCCAACCTAGGGACTGAACTCATGTCTCCTGTTTCCAAGCACATTACAGGCAGCGTGACCTTTCAACTCAAAACATTTCAGCTTGCGTCTCCAAAAAAGAAAAAAAAGCTGAGGGTTATTTTCCAATCTAAACCATAATACCCTAATAGCACCTACAAAAAAATGAATCATTCTCTAATAACTGAATACTTGATCTGTATCCAAACTTCCCCAATCCCTCCCTAATTTCCTTTTCTGTCTTTCTGCAAGATTGCGTTTGAATTGCTCCTTTCCTTGGGCTGCAGCTCTAAGAGGAATGGAATGTGTCCCTTTGCTCCCCTCACCCCAGCACTCAGCCCTCCTTGGTAGGAATTTGTTGTAAGAATAACCCCCATGTCCCACCTCTTCCTGCATCACCATGCCAGAACCTGGGCCCCCAGCAAGGGGAGCCCAGAGTATCAACCACTGGACCACCAGGGAAGTCCTTGTATAGATCTTTTTAAGACAATCACCAGGAAGAGTGGAGAAAGAAGCCGAGAATGTCTGATATGGCTGAATTATGTGCCCCCAAATTTATATGTTGAAGCCCTGTGCCCAACCTTGGAACATAACTATATTTGCTGATGTGGCTTTAACGTGATGATTAAGTCAAAAAGAGGCATTTAGCATGGGCCCCAGTCCAATCTTTACAAGAGGGATTTGGACACACAAAGAGATACCAGGGTACACACACAGAGAAAAGGCCACGTGAGGACAGCGAGAAGACGCCGTCTGTGAGCCACGGAGAGAGCCTCAGGAGAAATGGGCGGACACCTTGATTTCCGCCCCCCAGCCCCCAGACCTGTGAGGAAATAAATTTCTGTTGTTTAAGCCACCTAGTCTGTCCTATTTGTTTTGGCAGCCCTCGCTGACTCAGACAGATTGCTCGGATGCTGGGGACTCAGCAAAGAGTCTTAGGCACCTGCTTCGAGGGACTGGCAGTTTAGAAATCCCCAAAGTTAAGGAAGGAGGGCATTCTCTGTAGTATCCGCAACATCGTATCAAGAGACAAAGAAGCAGGTTTAACACCCACCAAGCCCAGCCATTCAGGGAGGAAGACTAGTCTCCATTTGGATGCAATATTGAAGGTCTGGGTTACTGCACAGACCTCGATGTATCAGCTACTGAGCTGAACCAGTGTTGGAACTAGAAAGGTAATCAGTAGAATGAGACAGTGGACTTCCCAGGTAGTTAACAGACTTTATCTCCCCGTGCACAGGGTGTGGGTTCGATCCCTGGTCTGGAAGCTAAGATCCCACAGGCCTCTTGGCCAAAATACAAAAAAATAAAACAGAAAAAATTTTGTAACAAATGAAGTAAAGACTTAAAAAAATAAAATAAAAAGGCCCATCATAACATCTAGCAGCAATATATATATATATGTATATAAAGAAGAAGTCAGGGAGCTTCCCTTATTTTCATCCCATAGCAAGGAAAGAGTAGGGCAGCTTATACACAAAAAGAATTAGAGGCAGCAATAGACACAAATAAAGCTGGCTTCCTGAATATACCTCGTGAGTTCTGCTTATTCAGTCTGTTCACTTACTTGGCCTGTTGCTGGCCAAATAAGCAGTGGCATTCGTTGAGCAATTATTATCATTCCAAATTCCTTCCCTGTCACCACTGGGCAATTCCATCTTCACTGAACTGGGCAAAAGCCAAGGAACAACAGGCAAACCACTGAGGAGCTTCTGCATTCCTGGAGCTGACGAGTCAAGTGCTGACGTTCTACAAAGCCAGGATCAGAGCACCACCCTCCAGAACTCATGATCCAGAGAAGGGGACTAGCTCCCAACCAGCCAAAGGGTAAGGCAGGCTTCAGATTCACATAAGGCTCCAGAGAAAACTGAGTTCAAATCCTGACCTTTCCACCTCACAGCTGTGTGACCCTGGGCAAGATATTTAATGTCTGTGTACATCACTTTCCTTATCTATAAAATGGAGATTATATAAGTACCCACCCCACAGAGTTTATGTGGAATAAATAGAGCTCATTATGGAATAAATGAGGAAACAGATGGAAAACATTTAGAACCTCTCCTGACACAGGAGTTAGCATTACACATAGTTACGTATAGCTAGTATTATAGGTCAGTGCCCCTCAAAGTGAAAGCTTACAATAACCTTGGTTTGCTGTAAAGGACATCAGCCAAGAAGCGTGGTGATGCAAGCACAGATTCTAGAACCAGACTGCCCGGGTCTGAATCAAGCAAGAATGGAAAGCACACGCTATAACTGTTTGCTCTAGTTGCTAGCAATACTGTGAGATACCTATAGTCATCTGTACACATATGCAATACACAGAGTGAAAGCTTAGTTAGGGCAGCTATCACTAGAGAACTAGTCTTCCCAACAAACCCACAAAGACCCTGAAGTTGCTGGTCACCCAGAGACATCAGAGGCATTGAGTGGGGGGTCTGACAGGAAGCACGCTTCCCTACTCAGTGGGTTGCGGAACTTGACCTCAGCAGCTTTTGCTTCTCTGTCTACCAGCAGACAGTGGCTCTCAAGCCAGCAGGGTGCCTTGAAATCAGAAACCCACCCTCCTCGGGCTGGACACTCAGCCATAACCTCCAGCCCCTATTCCACGCCAGAAGCTCTCAGCTGCTTCTGTGTTACCTGGTCTGCTTCCTTCCTCTAGAGCAGGTGAGGTACCACAGCCCTTCCGCCTCCCGAGAAGATGACATTTCGATGAGGCCCAGCTCTCCCTGGGCCTGACCGTCCACTCAGTTCCCACTGCCCTGGGCTCTGAGGATTGGCAGAGGAACAGGCGGAAAAGATAAAAAGCTGACACCCCCTGCAGGAAATAATTGTTTAGCTGATGCCAGAACTGAAAAAACAAGTGTAACGATGGAGAAGGGAGAGCAAAGTGCCATTCAAGGCCATTGTTCCAGCCTCCTCTCTGTGTACGGAGGGAACAAAGAGGCCCTGTGTGTGTGACACAATGGCATGTGTCACCAGCCACTGCTGTGCTACTCCTGGGGACAGGAGGACGGGAAACGAGGCCACAGTACCCTCCTGGGTCTGGCGCGTTGCGGACTTCGCTAATCACAGCCCCCAGCCTGGTCAGAGCTGGGAAAGCAACTTCTGACTCCCAGCCCACGGTGCCCTGTAGTGGGGAGCAGGGGACACCCATCAGGAGTGACCGATCGGGTCCAGGCTAGTCTTCCAGGCATAACGAATTGCCAAGGGACCCTTCCTCTCGCTCTCCTCTTCTCTTATCAGTTTTCACAGGCTCACCACAAGTTAGAGCTGAAAAGAATCGCAGCTATCTCATCTTCAAACACTCCAACTCTCGGCTTTCACGAGGGGGCATCCGGCCCGGACTGTCGCCTGGCTGTGTCGCACGTCAGCTGCAGTTGGCGATGCCAGATGAATTAATATGTAAGAGCATCCCTGGGACCCCCTCAAAGACCAGACACTCCGTTGGGAGCAAGCTCACAAAGTGAGCCTTCTGTCTGTAAATCCTGGTTCTGCCACTAACTACTCATAGATTATGAGGGTTCTTTTTTTTTCCCCTCTCTAAGCCTCAGTTTTCCCACCTGTAAGCCGAGATCATCCTTGGGTCAACATGGAGATTAAATGAGTTAATAGGCATCTCCGTGGTAAAGAATCCACCTGTCAATGCAGAAAATGCAGGAGATGCAGGAGACATGGGTTCGATCCCTGGGTCAGGAATATCCCCAGGAGAAGGAAAGGGCAACCCACTCCAGTATCATTGCCTGGAAAATTCCATGGACAGAAGAGCCTGTCGGGTTACAGTCCATGGGGTCGCAAAGAGTCAGACATGACTGAGCAATTAAACGACAACAATATAAAACTCATGAAACATTACTTGGCCTGTAAAAATTGCTTAAGAAGCAGGAATAACAAGTGAGATGCTCACATTACAGCTGGGATTTGCTTAGACTCATGGGGAGAAGGCATGAGGATGGCTGGAATCCCAGGGTCTGGAATACCCAAATTCAGTCTCGCTGCTCACGATGGCCTAAGTTTGCCCCATTAGGTCCCTCAGGGAAGCTGGGCGCCAATAAATACCCTCAGGGATGAGGCAGGTGGCCAACTGCGACGCAACGGGAAGCAGTTGGGACAGTGGGATTCCAGCACCCAAGCCAGGATGCAGAGGCAGCCAGGGCTCAGCTCCGGGCAACCGCTGCAACGTGGAAAGGTGGCAGTAGCATGGCCACGCCTGCTGATTTTCAAAACAACCCAGAAACCTGGACTTTTATGTCAGATTTCCCCAATTTTGACACGTTTCCTGAGAAATTGTTAGTGCGAAGTCAGCCTCAAATCGTGTACCTTGTGATGCTTGGTCTGGCCACAGACATCATTTTCCACGCCAGGCCACGCCTGTTGTTTTCAAATCTTCTGTCTCTCATTTGCCAGCAGATTCCCTGTCTGCTGATCAACCCACTTCAAACCCACTCTCTGACTTGGAATAGGCGGCCTAAGATCAAAAAAGATGAGCAGCCCTGTCTCAGACCATGAAATGGGGGTGAGGAAGAGGTCAGCCAGTGAGATGAGGGGCCTCTCCCCAAAGGACTGCAGTCCCTTGGCCTAATCCATCTCCTGCAGGCACTCCCCTGATAAAGCCTGGACTTGGTGGTGGGACCAAAGGGCAGACTGAGGGCTCATGCCCCTGTAATCTCCATCAATCACCTCAAATGAACGTAAGTAATCTAAGTGACCAAAAGTGCTTGGTAGGCAAAAGCAACTTCGAAACAAGATTGCTCATAATGAGATACCACTTCGCACCCACTGGGATGGTTACCATCAAAGAGACAGATAATAACAAGCCTTGGTGAAGATGTGTAAAACTGGAACCCGCAGACAGTGCTGATGGGAATGTAGAATGGTGCAACCACGATGGGAAACAGTCTGGCAGTTCTTCAGAAAGTTAAACACAGAGTTACCATCAGTTCAGTTCAGTTCAGTCGCTCAGTCATGTCTGACTCTTTGAGCTCCATATGACCCAGCAATTTCACTCCTGGGTATATACTCTGAGAGGAATGAAAACATAAAGCTTCACAGAAACTTGTTTAAGAGTGTTCACAGCAGCATTATTCACAATGGCCAAAGGCAGAAACAACCCAAACATCCATCAAACGATGAACGGATAAGCAAAATGTCATGTATCCACACAATGGAAATTATTCAACAGTCAAAAGGAATGAAGTGCTGAAACAGGCCATCAAAACTTTAGGACATCCCATGAAAAAACATTAGGCTGAGTGGAAGCTAATTAAAAAACCACACTTCATAAGATTTCATTTATATGAAAAGTCTAGAATAGGCAAATCTATAGATACAGAAAGGAGATTAGAGGTTGCCTAGAGCTCAGTGTGATAAAGAGAGTTGGCAGAATGATAGCTAAAGGGTATAGTTTTTCTTTTGGGAGTGATAAAATATGTTCTAAAATTGGCTGTGATGATGGTTACATAACACTAAAATCCATTGAATTGTTACACTCTAAGTGGGTAAATTGTATACAAGACTTATAGATCAATAAAGCTATTACAAAAAAAAACCCCTCAAAACTAAGATTGCTGCCTTTAATTACCTTTTTTCTTTTTTTAAAGATTTTTTTTCTGACGTGGATCACTTTTAAAGTCTTTATTGAATTTGTTATAATATTGCTTTTGTTGTTTATGTTTTGGTTTTGTGGCCATGAGGCATGTGGGATCTTAGCTCTTCAACCAGGGATCAAACCCACACCCTCTGCACTGGAAGGAAAAGCCTTAACCACTGCGAAAGAAGTCCCCTTAATTATTGTTGCTTAGTCACTAACTTGTGTCCAACTCTTTTGTGACTCCATGGATAGTAGCCCACCATACTCCTCTGACCATGGGATTTCCCAGGCAAGAATACTGGAATGGGTTGCATTTCCCTCTGCAAGGGATTTTAATTACCTTCTATGAAAAAGAAACTATCCATATCACTCTCTTCACTGCAGCCACACTGGAGAAGACAGGTCAAGAGCTCTCAAAGGGTGGTTTTCCTCAAAAGCGCAGGGCTCAAACAAGGGTAACCAACTAGCCTGGTTTGCCTGAGACCGTCCAGTGTTAGCAGGAAAGTCTGGTGTCCCAAACAGACATGGTTGAAGATCCTAATGCCCACTCTTTCCCAGAGCACAGGAATGTTCTGCCCTTCAGTGCAGCCAATGGCCAGAACCAAGTCTCCATATAAATAATCCTTCCCCATTTTGGGTGTAAGTCATCCTTAGTCAATGACCCTTTTGACCCTCTAATGGTCAGAAGGTACTTTTTAAAAATTATTCTTGCTCCTAATTTACAGATGAAGAAACTGAGGTTCAGTGATGAAATAACTAGCCAGAAGCACACAGGAGCCAGAAATTGAACCTGGATCTTTTTCCAAAACCCAAGTCACCCCTTCCACCCATCATCTTGTCTCTTACCATACCACTGGGTTGAGTGTCCAGGAACACTGTCAGATTGTTCTCGGCCCCTGGGGAAGGTAGTCAGACATCCAGAGAGAAGAAGCATGAGCTTTCAGCTACAGGAAGACAAGGAGACAGCACAGACTCTGGAGCTAAAATGCCCAAGTTTGGGCTGTGCCAAAATTTTAGTTGTGTGAACTTGGACAAGTTAACTTGACTTCACTGTGTCTCAGTTCCCCTCGTGTAAAATGGTAAAAGTTACAGTACTCTGTGTGTGTATGTGTACCACATCGGATTGATATAGGAAGTCAATACACCAAGAAGTGCGAAATGATTAGAATGGAGCGTGGCACATGTATTAAGTAGATCTATTTAATACATTTATTTAATAATACAAATGCACATTTATTAAATAAATTGGTGTCATTAAGTAAATGAAAGCAAGCACAGATCCATATACCCAGTACTGGAAAGAGATCAGACTAGGTTTAACAAAAACCAGAATGTGAGACCAAATCATGCAAGTAAACTCTAACATTCATTCTGCTGCTTCCCATGTAACTGTTCATGGCTGAGAAACTGCTAGAAACTCTTCGGGCCGTAGACACACCTTTAGCTGCAACATGGCAGTGGCAGTGTGGGCTGTCCTGGCAAAATGGGATGATCTGATGCAGGTTGCAGGCCCTGCCTGGCACTGACTGAGCCCAGGATTCCCCTCACAGCATGCTGGCCCACAAGGGCAAGGAGAACTGTTAGGTGTCTCCTTCCACTGGGGCAAGTGGGTGTGATCCACATTATTTTTTGATCAACATCAGCTTTAGCTGAAGTTCAAGAGGCTCAGAGAAGTTCAAGAATTTGTTCAAGATAAGTTAACAACATGGAGAGTATGGATTCAACTTTAGGTTAGATTCTAAAGCCCTTATGCTTTTCTGCCTCCATGGGATAGTTGTTATTGCTATGTAACAAATTACCTCAAAGCTTAGCAGCTTAAAGCCACAAACACTCATAAGGCCAGAGATCCAGGAGTGGTCTAGCCAGGCAATTCTGGCTCAGAACCTCTTGTGAGGTTGTAGTCGAGGTGTTGCCCATGACCACTGCCATCTCAACGCTCTACCTGGGCTGAGAATCTGCTTCCAAGCTCGGTCATGAGGCCGTTGGCAGGCTTTTTAGTCTCTGGCTGGCTATTGGTCAGAGGCTTCAGTTTTTCACCATACGAATCTCTCCAGAGAACTTTTCATATTATGACAGCTTGTTCTCCTGGGAGCAAGAGATTCAGGAGAAAGAAATCAGACCAAAAAGAAAAAAAAAAGAGTACTGAGAAGCTGTCTAGTTTATAACTAACCTTAGTTTAAACTAAGTTAACTGAAAGTTAGTTTACAACTAATCTTAGATGTGACATACCATCACTTCTGACACCTGCTATTGGTCACACAGACTAATTGTGGCACCATGCAGGAGGGGACTTCACAAGGGTGGGAATACCAGGGAGCGGGGGTCATTGAGAGCCATCCTGGAGGTTGGTGACCATTCTGCCCATCTTCCCAAAGAAAGACAGAAAGCACAGACCTGCAAATAATAAGGTGATATCCTGCAGAAAAGTCTGAGAAAGTATTTTTTTAATTAATTAATTAATTTTAATTGGAGGCTAATTACAATATTGTGTTGGGTTTTGCCATTCATTGACATGAATCAGCCACCGGTTTCTGAGAGCTTGTTAACAAACATTTAATTCACTCAAAGCAGTGGGTGGTCCTATGGATACAGGCAGAAGTAAACCTAGAGTTTACAGGGACTTATTGGCAGAAAAGAAAAATCAAGCCATGTGGTCCTGGGAGAAAAGAAGAGGAAGAAGCCAAGAAAGAGAGCTGGAATCAGGACTCCAGGACAAGGTGGACAATCTTGTAGTCCAGATAGAGGTTCGCTCTCAACAGCCTATGTCTGTTGTCCTGGGCCTGGACAACATCCCCACAGAAAATGGGAGACCAAAAGGAAGAGGGGGTAGAAATAGAAGGCAGAAAAACTAATGACCAATTTCTGGATTCACAGTTAGACATTCTTTCTCTGGCTGAAATTCATCAGAACCTGTTTCGAGCCAGATTTCATGAAGGAACTGAGGATGGAAAAAGAAAGACAACTAGATAGGAAAGATGCATAAGGGAACTGTCAGAGGTTGGGGGATGGAGGGCAGAGGAGGTAGGTGGTACCTTCAAAACCAAGTTCCAGGACTTTACAATTTGAATCTGTTCCAAGATGGGATCTAATCACTGGGCAAATCAAGAGTCCTGTACTGTCCACTCAAAACCACCCTTACATGTGTTCCAATTATTTTGTTGAATCAATGAATTAAATCATTTCCACGAACCACACCTCCCATCCCGGCTATAGGTGTCATAGGAACCTAGTTAGGTAATATCTTTCATTGGATTCCCTTTCTACTTCTCCCTAAAACTTCCCCACCTGCTTATCAGCATGGATCTCCTCCAGGACTAGGGAAAGTCATCAACACCTCATTTGGATAAGGTTAATACTACCAGCTCGTACCTACCCCAGGGACAAAAAGGAAACTGTAAGCGTGAAAGGAATCTTTGAGACAGGTGGGGTGGGGGTTGGGGGGTACATTCCAAGAATTTGTAATGACGTGCTCAGCCACATTTTAATTCCGAGCTGCCAGGTACGATAATCACTCCAGAACAGCTACGTTTCCAAAGCGCTCCTCAAGCCTGCAGATGCAGTTCCCCCAATCAGCCAGGCCATCCACACGAGCCGAGAAAATCAGTTTTCCCGGGACCTGGCGAGTAGACAAAGTTTTAAGTGGCTCAGTAGTGTCCGACTCTGTCAGCCTATCAGGCTCCTCTGTCCATGGGATTTTCCAGGCAAGAGTACCGGAGTGGGTTGCCATTTCCTGCTCCAGGGATCTTCCCGACCCAGGGATCGAACCCGGGTCTCCCGCATTGTAGGCAGACGCTTTTAGCGCCTGAGCCACCGGGGAAGCCATTTTTTCCCCCCTGAAAACTATCCAGCGCCTGCGTCCTGCAAATCCCACGGTCCTCGAGTCTCCAGGCTTGAGCAGTCCCGCCTTCGCGCCTCCCCACTCCCTACCTCCGCAACTCAAGCCGCTCCCGCCACCCTGAAGGACTACAGCTCCCGGTACGCCCCGCGCGGCTATCGGAGCCACGTGACCGCGCTTCTACGCCCATCTCGGTCACGTGACTCGGGGAAGATGGCCGCGCTGACGGCGGAGAACTTTGCAGCTCTCCAGAGCCTACTGAAGGTAAATGGGAGGGGAGGGCTGGGGACAGCGCAAGACGGGCCTTTGTCTCCGAGACTTTGGACAGAGGAGGAGTTGAGAACAAACCAACCCTGACTTGGAGCCACGACTCTGCCACTGCCTCTCACTGTGACCCTGGCAGGTGGTTGCGCCTTTCCGAGCTTTTTGATAGTAGGAACAAAATTAGTATCGCTTTGACAGGATAGTGGGGAAAACAAACAAGACAATGTACTTGGAGGTGCTGTACGAAGGTGCCTTACTAAAAGTCTCTGGGGCTGGCTTTGGGGATTGGCGCATTGGGGTAGTAATCGCTAGATCCGCCTTACCAGTTCCCCATGCACTTTAATTTTGAGATCTTGATTTACAGGCAGTTGCGAGAAAAACAAAACAAAACAAAAAAACACCCTGTACAGTGAGATCCTAGTTGCCATTACCCAGTTTCCCCCAGTGGTAGCATTTTGCGAAGCCATGGTATGATACCACAACGAGGATATTGACATTGACAGTGAAGATGCAGAACATTTTCCATCCCCACGGGGTTTTTCATGTTCCCCTTATAGAGCTACACCCACTTGCCCTCAGGCTTCAGTTCCTCTCTGAACTCTGGCATTCACTAATTTGTTCTTCATTTCCATAATTTTCTCAGCTCAACAATGTTCTATAAATGAAGTAATACAATATACAGCCTTTGGGGACTGGCTTTTTTCTCTGAGCCCAGTTTTCTGGCGATTGATCCATGCCGTATGTATCAATCAGTTCAGTTCAGTTCAGTTCAGTCGCTGAGTCGTGTCCGACTCTTTGCGACCCCATGAATCGCAGCACGCCAGACCCCCCTGTCCATCACCAACTCCCGGAGTTCACTCAGACTCACGTCCATCGAGTCCGCGATGCCATCCAGCCGTCTCATCCTCGGTCGTCCCCCTCTCCTCCTGCCCCCAATCCCTCCCAGCATCAGAGTCTTTTCCAATGAGTCAGCTCTTCGCATGAGGTGGCCAAAGTACTGGAGTTTCAGCTTTAGCATCAGTCCTTCCAATGAAATCCCAGGGTTGATCTCCTTTAGAATGGACTGGTTGGATCTCCTTGCAGTCCAAGGGACTCTCAAGAGTCTTCTCCAACACCACAGTTCAAAAGCATCAATTCTTCGGTGCTCAGCCTTCTTCACAGTCCAACTCTCACATCCATACATGACCACTGGAAAAACCATAGCCTTGACTAGACGGACCTTAGTTGGCAAAGTAATGTCTTTGTATCAGTAGTTTTTTCTTTTTTATTGCTTAGTAGTATTCCATGGTATGACATCGGCGGGGGTTTTTTGCTATTACAAATAAAGCTGCTGTAAACACTTGTATACAGTTTTTTTGTATTGAGCCTAAGTCTTTAGTTCTCTGAAATGAATGCCTAGGAGCACAATTCTGGATCTTTTAGTAGTTGCATGTTTTGGGGTGTTTTGTTTTGTTTTTATGAAACTGCCAAAATTTCCAGAATGGCTGTACCACTTTACATTTGCAACAGCAGTGCATGAAGGATCCAGTTTCTCCCCATCCTCACCAGCATTTATTGGCATCACTATGTTTTATTTGAGCTATTCTGATAGGCGTGTATTTCTATCTCATTGTGGTTTGAATTTGAATTTCTCTCATGGTTAATGATTTTGGACTTCTTTTCATGTGCTTACCATCTGTATCTCTTCAGAGAAATATCTGTTTATGTCTTTTGTTCATACTCTTAATTGCATTGTTTGCTTTTTACTTTTGAGTTTCTTTATATATTTGAGAGTGTAGTCCTTTGTTATATATGTGGTTTGCACATATTCTTTCCTAGTGTATAGCTACAGAGAATTGGTGGCTCAGCCAGCAGAAATGTATTGTCTTCCAGTTCTGGAGGCCAGAAGTATGAGATCAAGGTGTCGGTCAAATTGGTTCCCTCTAAGGGCTTTGAGGGATGGTTTGTGTCATGCTTCCCTCCTACCGTCTTGGTTTCTGGTAATATTTGATGTTTGTAGTTTCTGCTTTCACCTTCACATGGAGTTCTCCCTGTTGGCATCTCTGTTTCTAAATTTCCCTTTTAATTATGGCATCAGTCATACTGGATTAGAGTTCACCCTGTGTTCCTTGGGGCTTCCCTAGTGGGCTCAGATGGTAAAGAATCTGCCTGCAAAATGGGAGACCTGGGTTCAATCCCTGGGTTGGGAAGATCCCCTGGAGGAGGACATGGACCCACTCCAGTATTCTTGCCTGGAGAATCCCCATGGACAGAAGAGCCTAGCAGCCTACTGTCCATAGGATTGCACAGAGTAGGACATGACTGAAGCAGCTTAGCAGCTCAGCACATATGTATGACCTTATCTTCACTAGTTATATTTTCAGTGTGCACGCATGCATGCAATCCTATTTCTAAATGAGATTGCATTTTGAGATCCTGGGAGTTATGACTTCAATAAGTAAATTTTAGGGGGACACAGTTCAGCTTGTAACAGAAGCTTTTGCAGAGCAAAGGTTTTAATTTTGATGAAATACAGTTTTTTTTTTTTAATTTCCTTATATGACCTGTGGGTTTTTTTTTTTTAAAGAATTACTCTTGGTATACATTCTCACAACTCTTTGTGAAGCCATAGCTCTCAAAAATTTCATCTATTTTTTGCTTATAGTTTTGTATATTCCTTTTATATATCTTTTAACATTTAATCTGTGACCAGTTTTGCCTTAATTTTGTATAAGATGTGTGAGACACTTTGAGGTTCCCCCCCACTCCCCGCTTTGGCCTATGAATATCCAGTCATTCAAGTACCATTTGTTGAAAAGTCGATTTCGTCTGTTGAATTGCTTTTGCAATTTTGTCAAGAATCAGTCAGGCATATTTGTATAGGTCTACTTCAGAGGTCTTTGGTTTGTTCCATTGATCTATTTGTTTATCCCTCTGAAAATACCATATATTCTTGATTACCATAACTATATAATAAGTCTTGAAATCGGGCAGGTGGATTCCTCCTATTTCATTCTGTATCAAAATTACTTTAGCTGCTCTAATTCTTTTGCCTTTCTATATAAATTTTAGAATGATCTTGGATATATCTTTAAAAAAAAGAAAATTTGCTGAGATTTTCATAGGAATCGGGTTAAATCTGTTTATCATGTAAGAGCAAGTTGACATCATTTTAATGTGTTGGATCTTCCAATCCATGATCATGATGTATCTCCCCATTGATTGAGATCTTTGATTTTTTTTTTATCTGTGCTGTGTAATTTTCAGCATACAGGTCCTGTACATGCCTTGTTAGATTGATTCCTAAGTAGTTCTTCTTTTTTTTTTTGAGCAGTTGCAAATGATATTGTACTTTTAGTTCCAGTGTCTGCATGTTCATTGCTAGTGTGTAGAAATACACCTGATTTTTGTATATGTCTCTTGAATTTGCAAACTGCTGACCTCATTTATTCTAATAATTTTTTGTACATTTCTTCGGGCTTTCTCATAGACTGTCATGCTGTCTGCAATAGGGACAGTTTTATTTCTTCCATTCTGATCTGCAAACCTTTTCTTTCTTCCCCTTGCCTTGTTTTAGTGGCTAGAGTTTCAGCACTATGTGGAGTAACCGTAGTGAGGGCAGACAGCTTTGTCTTGTTCCCAACTTTAGTCTTTCATTGTTAAGTATGCTGTCTCTAGGTTTTTTGGTAGGTGCTCTAAAGCAAGTTATGGAAGTTCTCCTTTATTCCTAGTTTTATGAGAGTTTCCATCAAGAATGGTTGTTGAATTTTATCTACTGCTCTTTCTACATTGATTCATATCCTGTGATTTTCTTCTTGAGCCTGTTAATATAATGGACTACATAGATTTTCAAATACTGAACTGACCTAGCTAGCATCCCTGGAGTAAATTCAACCTGGTTGTAGTGAATAATGCGTTTTATATATTGCTAAATTCTGTTTGCTAGTATTTTGTTAAGGATCTTTGCATCTCTTTTTATGAGGGATATTGGTCTGTTGTTTGTTTGGTTGGTTTTACATATATTCTCTGTCTGATTTTGGTATCAGAGTATTGCTGCCTTTGTCAAATGAATTGGGAAATGTTTCCTCTTCTGTTTTCTAGAAAAAGATTGTGTAGAATTAGTTAATTCTTTCTTCGAATGTTTGTTAGAATTATCCAGTGAAACCATCTAAGTCTGGCGATTTCTTTTCTAGGGGTTTTAAAATTACAAATACAGTTGCCTTAATAGTAACAGGACTGTTCAAGTTTTCAGTTTTATATTGGGAGAGTTGTGGTAGTTTGAACCAGTGTTTCGTTCCATCGATTCCTCTTTTTTCCTGTTTTCATTTTTTTTGGATGTCTGCTCTTTGTCATTTCCTTCCTCCTTCCTTTAGGTTTATTGTGCTCATGTTTTTCTAGGTCCTTGAGATGAGAACTTGGGTTGTTTTTTTTGAGAGTTTTCCTCTTTCCTAATGTATGGATTCAGTGCTGTAAATTTCTCTCTCGGCACCATTTTGGCTGTATCCCAAAAATTGGGGTGTTGTATTTCATTTTCATTTATTCACTTGAATAAATGAAATAAGTTATTTCATATATTTTTAAGCTTTCCCTTGAGACTGTCCCTTTAGTCTGTGGATTATTGTTTCCAAATGTTTGGACACATTTCTTTGATCTTTCTTACGATTGCTAGTTTGATTCTATTGTGTTCATTGACAGCACTCTCTGTATGATTTCAGTTCTTTTAAATTCATTAGGGTTTGTTTTTTGGCTCAGAATATCATCTCTCTTGGTATATGTTCAGTGAGCTTTTGAAAAGAGTGTGTATTCTGTTGTTACTGGGTGGTGGTCCACAAATGTCAGTTAGGTTGATTGATGGTGTTGCAGAGTTCTCCTGTATCCTTGTTGAATCTGGTCTAGTTGTTGTATCAGTTGTTGAAAGAGGGGTGTTAAGGAGTCCAGCTGTATTTATGGATTAGTCGATTCCTCCTTTCACTTCTGTTTTTGCTTCCCATGTTTAGCAGCTCTCTTGCCGAGTGCTTACATTCAGGACGTCTTCTTGGTGAACAGAACTTTTTATCTTATTTAATGTCCCTCTCTGTCCTGGTAGTTTTCTCTGCTGTGAAGTCTACTTTATCTGATGGTCATGTCGCCACTCTTGCTTTCCTGATTGCTTGCATGATCTCCTTTTTCATTCTTTTACTTTTAATCTGTTTCTGCCATTATATTTAAGGGAGTTTCTTATAGACAGCGTTTAACTGATCTTATTTCTTAATCTAGCAGTCCCCAACCTTTTTGGGACCAGGGACCATTATTTTTGTGGAAGACAATTTTTCCACAGACTGGTTTGGGGGCTGTGATTTTGATATGATTCAAGAACATTACATTTATTGTGCACTTTATTTCTGTTATTATTATATCACCTCCACCTCAGATCATCAGGTATTAGATCCTGGAGGTTGGGGACCCTGGTTTTAATCCACTTAGTCTTTATTTTTTGTTTCTTTAATTTTGCTGTGGGTTATTTGACCAGTTGACCATTTGGGGGAATTCCATTTTGATTTATCTATAGTGCTTTAAAATGTAATTCTCTTTATGACTCTTATAGTGCTTGTTCAACTTATTACATTTATTTACATAACATCACAATCGCAGTGGCAATATCTATCATCATTTTACCAGGTAGAGTGAAGTAGTCCCTTATTTATGATATAGTTATCTTAAATACTTCTTCTACATACAGTTAGAGCCACATCGGACAGTGGCTTTTCTTTTTTTCTCATATGTCCCAGACTTTGAGCTGAAGAAGAGGGTCTTCCAGGGGCCCAGTGGGTGAAGACAAAGAAACTCCAGCAAATACTTGCTTTCTCTTACCAAAGACCAAGAAAGGGATAGCTTAAGAAGAGAAAAAACTGTTAAGACAGTAACTGTTCTGCTCCACCAAAGCACCACAGAAAAAACTGTGGCCCCGCAAAGGGAAACTCTGTCAGCAAAGGCTGGGGGGGTGCAGACTCTGCCTTGTGAGGCTGTGACAAGGTGTTTCAGCGGCCCCATCAGTTGGTGTCAGAGAAAGCCAAGTAGGCAGCTGGACTTCCCTCCCCACCAGCGGGTTCCACCACCCCAGGCATGAGTGGAGACTACACGGAGCCAGAACTTCCGCCTCTGCGCTGTGGCAGCAAGGAGCCCCCACATTAGAGTGTCAGCAAGGAGCCCCGTGTTAGAGTGTCAGCAAGGAGCCCCGCGTTAGAGTGTCAGCAAGGAGCCCCCGCGTTAGAGTGTCATCAGGAACCAATAGGGGAGCTGGGCTGTCGTCTCCTTTGGTAGTCATGAAGCCGCATCCTCCCTACACACACACACACACTCCCCGTGCTACCTGAGCCGTGAAAGAGAAAGCCAGCTAAAACAGAAGATTTAAACAAGGTCCGCAGTCTCAGGATATAATATGACTGTGTCATTCCTTGGTCATGAGGGCCCTAGGTCTGCCTTCTCTCCCTTTTCAGTGTTGTCTTACATTTCTGTAAAGTGTCTGGGGAGTTTAGCTGTGTGTAGCAGGAAAAATAAGAAAAAGTGTATCCACATCATCTTCCCAGAAATGGAAGTGTCCTGTGCCCCTCTTAGGTGTTACGTCTTGACCGAGACTGTATTATGTTCTTCAGTTCAGTTCAGTTCAGTCGCTCAGTCGTGTCTGACTCTTTGCGACCCCATGAATTGCAGCACACCAGGCCTCCCTGTCCATCACCATCTCCTGGAGTTCATTCAGACTCATGTCTATCGAGTCCGTGATGCCATCCAGCCATCTCATCCTGGGTCGTCCCTTTCTCCTCCTGTCCCCAATCCCTCCCAACATCAGAGTCTTTTCCAATGAGTCAGCTCTTCACATGAGGTGGCCAAAGTACTGGAGCTTCAGCTTTAGCATCAGTCCTTCCAAAGAAATCCCTGGGCTGATCTCCTTCAGAATGGACTGGTTGGATCTCCTTGCAGTCCAAGGGACTCTCAAGAGTCTTCTCCAACACCACAGTTCAAAAGCATCAATTCTTCGGTGCTCAGCCTTCTTCACAGTCCAACTCTCACATCCATACATGACCACTGGAAAAACCATAGCCTTGACTAGACAGACCTTAGTTGGCAAAGTAATGTTCTTAAGAAATGTATTTTCAGAGTCGGAGTTTGTTTCTTGTTTTGTCTTTTTCCATCTGTGAATTAATTTATAGGCCTCCTCGAAAGATGTTGTCAGACAGCTGTGCCAAGAGAGCTTTTCCAGCTCAGCCCTTGGCTCCAAGAACCTCTTGGATGTTACGTGCTCCAGCTTGTCTGTGACCCAGGAGGAGGCAGAACAAGTAAGTGTGGTCAGAAACGACCTCTGGCCACTGGCTTCTCAGCTCGTCAGTCTCTTCGTTGACGTCCCAGCCACTGCCACGTCCAAGGGAAGTTTTCCCCTGAATTGTCTGTTGACATTATAGCAAACTTAAAATAGATGATTTTTTTTTAATGTTAGGGAACTTAGTGGGAACCTGCTGTGTATCACAGGGAGCTCAGCTCTGTGCTCTGTGGTGGCCTAGAGGCACCCCTGTAGGATGAGGGGGTGAGAGGGAGACCCAAGAGGGAGGGGATATACGTATACTTATAGCTGATACACTTTGGTGTGGTTTAGTTGCTAAGTCGTGTCCGTCTCCTGTGACCGCATGGACTGTAGCCTGCCAGGCTCCTCTGTCCATGGGGATTCTCTAGGCAAGAATACTGGAGTGGGTTGCCATTTCCTTCTCCTGATACCGTTTATTGTGCAACAGAATCTAACACAGTATTGTAAAGCAACTATGCCCTCCGCCCTCCCAAAAAGCTATTGTCATTGAACCTTCACATTGTTATGATAAATGAGGCATGGATGGGAAGACTATACCCAGAATCAGAGCTCTTGACCATTTCCTTTTCAGATTTGTTATCTAGACAGTGTGCACAAAAGCCACACTTGTGCTTTTCTGAGCTGAGCAACCTCCCATGGCATCTGAGAAAGCCCTAAGGCAGAGAAAATTACCTCCGGAGCATCTTGCTAGGTTCAGCTAAGCAGTGTGATACTCACAAGACGAGGACAGGCCACACTTGGCTACACATGCGCTTGGAATGACACGGGGTGGAACCTGGACCATGTCCTAGCAGGGCAGCGCCAGGCACTCCTTCCACAGGGGCCTCTGCACAGCCAGCCTGGAGCTCTTTGCTCTCCTCGCCCTCCCTGGTGACAGCTAGGGGTAAGGAGGTGACATTCCAGCCACTCTGGATGAAAAGCCCAAACTCCCCCGGAGCCAGTACCAGTGCAGTAAGCACAGCTTTGGGCCCTGGCAGGGACCATGTGACCACACTCAGGGAAGCCCAAACCGTGGGCTCTGGTGTCTCCACAGGCCTCCCGGTCCAGCGGCAGGGACCAGTGCAGCGTTGCCTAGTAACACAGCTGACTTGCCGCTTCTCTGACATTACCAGGGGAACAGGCTAGAAAGTTAGCTTAAGGTCAGAGTCCGTGCACCAGGAAAAAAATGGGCTTCATTAGCCCTTTGCCCACCAGCAGAGAGACTTTCTGGCAGGTTGATAGCATCCTTGGTCGGGCAGCTGCATGTCCTCTAAGCAACAAGTGAACTTGGAGGCGGGCTGAGGCACGTGGGCATCAGCAGCTGGGCCCCCAGGGCCTCTGCACTTCTGAGACCCAGCGTGAGTGACAGTGGCAGCGTGCAGCAGGCCGTCTTCCCAGCAGGGGATGGCGCCCTGTCCCCTGTCCCAGTGCCCCTCACCGCCCAGGCTCCCCGTCTGCCCCGCAGCTGCTCCAAGCCCTGCACCGCCTCACCAGGCTGGCCGTGTTCCATGACCTCTCCTCCGCCGAGGCAATTCTGGCACTCTTTCCTGAAAATTTCCACCAAAACCTCAAAAACCTGCTGACAAAAATCATCCTGGAACACATGTAAGTGCTCATTTCTTGAGAGTTTCTTATAATGCTGGTATGTTTTAATTTCTCTTCTAGATAAAATATGCTCACTCTTGAAAGGCAGGCACAGGTAAGCAAAAAAGAAGAAAACCATTAAATCCACCACCCAGAGGGTTAGCAGTGTTCATTCCTTAACAGCAGACCTTTTTCGAGGGGTGTGCTTTTTCCATTTACACAGAGAGGGAGGGATTTTTGTTCTGCGTTTGTGTTTAACACAGTAGTGTCGTGCCGTTTTATAACTTGCTTGTTTTCAGTTCACAGTATTAATGTGAATCATATTCCAGGGTGATAAATATTTACCTTCAGTATTATTTTTAATGGCTAACTGTATTTCATTATATGAAGAAATTATGTACAATTTAGTTAATAGATACCTTAGTGTTAGACATTTAGGCTGTTGGCAGTTTTCACTTCAGTGAACACTTTATTGGGGAACCTTTGCCCACATTGTGCTTAACTATTTCCTTGCTGGTAAATGGTGATACTGACGTTTGGCTTTTTATTATCAAGTCAGCCATTGGAAAGATTGCACCAACTACTTCTCCATCAGTAGGATGTGGGTGTGCCACTCTCCCACACCATCACCTGCACTGGGGGAGTTTTTTTTTTTTTTACTTCCGAGTTTTACACATGGCAAATGGTACCTTATTTCAATTTACGTATCTTTGGTACTGGGTTTCCCAGGTGGTGCTGGTGGTAAAGAACACACCTGCCAGTTTAGGAAACACAAGAGACCCGAGTTCGATCCCTGAGTCAGGAAGATCGCCTGGAGGAGGGCGTGGCAGCCCACTCCAGCATTCTCTCCTGGAGAATCCAATGGACAGAGGAGCCTGGAGAGTTACAGTCCAAAGGGTTGCAAAGAGTTGGGCATGACTGAAGTGCCTTAGCATGCTCACATGAATCTTTGGTACTAGTGATGTTAAATATCTTTTTCATGTTATTGATCGTTTTTATTTCTTTTGTGAATTATTTGTACATTTTCTAGCTGGGAAAATCCTTTTCAGTACATACAATTTAAGCAGAACTGATTAACTACTGGTTAGCAACAGGCTTGAACAGACCTCTGAGATAATCACAATGGATAACGCTTACTTACCAAGGGTTTTGTTGCTTATTTAGAAACCTTCTCACGGGTAACCACACTTTACTCTGACTCTGCCCCTCACTGCGGCGTGATTTGCTGTAACGTTAGTTCTGTCTGGGTGTGTTTTATGTAAGGTGCCAACATGGTGTAGCTGCCTAGTAACAAAGGATGAGTTGACCTTTTCTGTTTTGTCTCTGAGAACAGTAGTACAATGTGATTACAGGGCATTTAGCCTTCTCTTGTTTCTCCTGAGCCGTGAAAACTGATCACCTGTGGCCTCTGCATCACTCGAGTCTGTAAAACAAACAGCTGCTCCTTGGAGGGGGCATTTCTGTGGTCCTCTTCTGTCAGGAGGGGATTGTAGGTTTGAAGGTCACTGGAAGCGGAGGCCCAGGCCCACGGGCCTCATTATCGGACGACTCAGTTGGCATCCCTTTTCCATTCTGTTTTTCTCATCTTTCCCTAAACAGATCTGCTTGGAGAGCTGAAGCCCAAGCGAGTCAGAGTGAGTACCAAGGAACCTGCCTGTTCCCCCACCCCCCTTCCTCCCCAGCCCTAACCCTAAATCTGCTAGAGATTTTAACTAAAACCAAAGTGAATTAACCCAATCCCAAACCCAACAGTGGTGGTTCTGCATTTCTTTTTAATTCTACTTTTTAATATTGTTTCTGATTATAAGGCATGTTGTTAAAAAAAAAACAACCCAATGTCCAAAGCAGAAAGTATTTACAATGACTGTGTTTCCATTAGAAAACAAATTAACCATAATTGAAATGATTGTGAAAGAGTGAATAAAACTGGGTGCTTGATAAATGGTCACTAAACTTGGTCACAGTGCTGCAGAACTCGGCCTGCATTAGCTCATTTAGTCCTCCCAGCAACCTTGTAAACAGGGTGGGGATCATCCCCATTATACAGATGAGCAAACGGAGGCTTAGAGGATAAACAGGAATACTGAAGCCAAGCCTGTGGGTCTCTCAAACAAAAGCTCTTTCTGCTGTTGGCACAGCTACACATTTCCCAAGACTGAGGCCACGGCCTCACCTTCTCTACCGGTGTCATTCATTCCTCCTTCGCCCTTGATGCCTGGAGGGCTGGGTGTTCAGGCAGAAGCCTGGACGTGCTGTGCACCAGGAGTCCACACTATAACAAGTGCGGGGGCCACGAGCAGTGGTCAGGAAGGCCCAGGGCTTGCTGTGGGGTCTTGGGCCCCATCTCTCTGTCTCCCTCAGAGCCTTGCTATGTGGACTAAGGGCCTTACACGTGTGCAGCCCTTAGAGCTGCCCGTTGTAAAGGCTTGGTTGCTCAGTGGTGCGAGGGCTGAGCTCAGCTGTATCCCTGCAGTCTCTCTGCCGCGCCTGGTGGACCTGGACTGGAGGGTGGACATCAAAACCTCCTCAGACAGCATCAGCCGCATGGCCGTCCCCACCTGTTTGCTCCAGATGAAGGTATGTCTACTGTCATGCTCACTAGAAGGCAGGGGGCGGGCATGCAGGATCTGTGTCCCACAGACCAGCGGAAATGCCAGTCTCCAAAATCATGGGATCTCTGTGTGTGTGTTTAGTTGCTCAGTCATGTCTGACTCTTTGCACCCCTTTGGACCGTAGCCCGCCAGGCTCATTTGTCATGGAATTTTACCAGGCAGTAATACTGAAGTGGGTAGCCATTCCCTTCTCCAGGGGATCTTCCTGACCCAAGGATCAAACTTGCACCTCCTGTGTCTCCTGCATTGCAGGCAGATTCTTTACCTGCTGAGCCATCAGGGAAGCCCCTAACCCCATAAATTAAGAAATTGTAGCACCCCTAAAGTGCAGAGTGTTTATTTAGAAAGTGTACTTGAATTAGCATAGTACAGTCATAAAAAAAACCTATACCAAAAGTAGAAATATTTTTTAAAAAATAAGACAGACATGAGATACAAATTTAAAAAATAATTTGCTGAACCTGGACTGGAGGGTACCTTTAACACTTAAACAGGAAGGTTTGGCTTTAACAATAGGAGCACCCACTCAAATGTCAAGTTGTCTTCTTGATAAGTGTGGTATACTTGACTGAATTCTTGTCCAAACTAAGGGGGCTGTTGCTGTTTGTACCATGCTGAACAGGGGCTCCTATTAGCAGTTGGAGAAATGTCAGTTTTTCATTTTATTGTTCACATGCAGTTGCCTCATTGGTGGTATCTTCACAGTTATTTTCAGGAGTCTTTTTAAGTCACATACTGTTAGTGTAAGACTTAAAAAAGATACAACTTTAAAAAAAAGTTGCAAATACATATAACTAGAGGTTGTAATATTTTTCCTGCATCCTGGTGGATTCTTACATACCCGTGGAGCCCTGGCCTAAAGTGCCAGCATGCACCCAGGCAGTGTTTTTCACTCGCGCTGAGTTGGGGGTGGGCGGGTCGGGGAGCCTGGGCTCCTCCGATTTCTGTTCGGAGCCCCTGAGACGGCTCCCGCCCTGCCCCCATTTGCTGGGTAACTCTATGACTAGCGCTCGTGACTTTGAGCAAAGAGCCTCTCCTCAGAGCTTCACCAGAACCAGGTAAGGCCTGCGGGTTGAGGAGAGGCGGCCTTGACTCTGGGGAAACATTCTCTTCTCAGATCCAGGAAGATCCCAGTCTGTGTGGGGACAGGCCCTCCGTGTCGGCCGTCACCGTGGAGCTGAGTAAGGAGACGCTGGACACAATGTTAGACGGGCTGGGCCGCATCCGGGACCAGCTGTCCGCCGTGGCCAGCAAGTGAGGCAGCCTGCGGACCCCGACGCCCTACCCACTGCCCCCCAGCACATGGCGGCCCCCGCAGCGCCCACCGCAGAGGTGGGGGGCCGGCAGGAAAGGGGCTGGCATCCAGAAGGCGCAGCAGCTGGGTCGGGAGGAAGCAGCTGGGCCCCCACGCATTTCTCCTCACTTGTCTTCCTTTTCCTCTTTCTGAAGCGGGTGGGCAGAAGCCACTGTCCCCACAAGGCTCCTGGGGGGGGAGACTTCAGGACCGCTGTGGCGGGAGAGGAAGGGAGCGTTGGCTAGGTCAGCTGCCTCTGCCTGCCTGCCTGGGCGATTCAGGCCCAGGTTGTGGTGCTTGTCTTAGTAAGTCCCTGTCCAGTGTTCACTCTGCTGGCGGAGCTCGCTTCTGCTCTGGAACACATGCAGGGAGTCAGGCAGGTGATGTCCACAGTCCTGCTGCTCTGTCGGAGGAGCCAGACCGACCCCACAGGGCAGGGCCCCCGCAGTGTGCCCTTCTCCCTGAGCCCAGAGCCTCCCCGAGCCCTTCATCCCTGCTGGACCGCCTTTGAGAGTAGAAAGTGGGAATTCATTCCCTTCTTCATGGAGCCGGTGCCCCTTCCTTGATGTAATGGGACCACTCAGGGTGAAGAAGTGGGAGTGATTGGAAATAAATACCAGTTGTAAAAACTTTGTGAATCCAGTCGCTTCTGTAGTTTGTCCTTGGCTTGAGTCGTCACCTTGGACCAGTGCTGCCTCTCATTCGTAAAGATGATCTGTCTGCACGGCATCCTTCCCGGCTCATCTCGTGACCATACTGTGACCTGGAACTGGTCCTGGGCACTGGCCCACCTTCCACATATTCTGTCGCATAGAGCAAAAGCAGAGTTGACATCAGCAGGTGCTTCTCACGAGAGCTGTGATGAACACTCTCCCCAGGACTTTCTTGGTGGTCCCGTAGCTAAGACTCCATGCTTCCGATGCAGGGGGCCTGAGTTCGATCCCTGGTCAGGGAACTAGATCCCACATGCTGCAACTGGTACCCATTTCAGCCAAATAAATAATAATTAAAAAAAAAAGAACTCCTTAAGGAGTTTAACTGGATGGAATTGTTACTGTCACATGCCTGACACGTCCCAGGGGCTCAGTGTAAGAGGTGCCCCTTATCCATATCACTCAGTAGCAAGAGCCTGCAGCCTGCTCTGAGTGCTTTATTTTGGCGACTTCTCGGGTGATGTGTGTGGATGGCATGCTTGGGAAGATGGATGGAGGAGGTGGGGCCTCAGGTTAAGAGGATGCACTTGAGCTCAATTCCTTCCCACCCTGAGTTTTTACTTTTTTTTTTTTTTTGTAATTAAATGGGAATAATAATTGCATCTGTTCTGTAGAATTTTTGTGAAGATTTAAGCGGTATAGCAAACCTAAAAAGCACTTAGCACTATTAGGACAAATAAGGGCTGGATGCTGTTAGCTTTGGTTATTAATGGGATGGAGAGTAGAGAGCTCTCTGTGCTCATTGTTTCATCTACTGTAACGGAGTTCATATGACTATGAGTGACTGTCCTCTCTATATCAACAACGAAGTCAGCTCATCCAGGTAAAGTCACCTGCTAGTAAGTTGCCTCATCAGATCTTGGGCCCAGGTCTCTCTACCCCACAGGACTCTGCAAGGGGCTTAGAGTTCTGTGACTTTAGCTCTGTTTGGAAAATACTGGAACTGAATTAGAGATAAGAAATCTTACTTCTGCCCCCGCCAGTGAAATGCTAGGGAAGTCAAGAAAAACAAATCCCCAGACTCCTCTCTGCCGTTTCCTGGAAGCTGAGCTACCTTCTATTAAAATGGCAGTTCTTAAAAAAAAATAATAAAATAAAATGGCAGTTCTTGACCCATTTGGGGCTATATCCATTGAGAACCTAATGAAAACCCTGAATCCTTTCTGTAGGAAATGAACACTAAATTTTTTATATTCAAGGACAAGTATTCATAGACCCTGGTGGCCAGCCCAGTATCTCCAGGTTGAGAGCCCCTGGTCTCAGCCTCAGGTAGAGTTCAGCCTTGTCATGACTCCATCCCTCTCCTTTTTCCTTCCACTCCCTGTGACCCATAGAGATCTCCAAATAACCTGTTTGCTGAGTTTGCCGTGGGATTCCATAAGAAATTTTTAATTAATTTATTTATTTTAATTGGAAGCTAATTACAATATTGTAGTGGTTTTTGCCATACATTGACATGAATCAGCAAGAAATTGACTTGAAGCAGGAAGCCCGGCAGAGGTGTCTGGACAGCTGGACATTCCTTTAGCCAGATCCACCTGAACAAAACTGGGTGCGTGACAGTGAGAGCGTTCAAGAGATAACATTGAGGAACTTCCCTGGAGGCCCAGTGGTTAAGTCTCCGCGCCTCCCATGCAGGGGATGTGGGTTCTATCCCTGATCAAGGATCTAAGATCCCACATGCCACGTGGTGCAGGCGAAAAATGGTAAGTGTTTGCTACCCTTCTCTGCTCATGCTCATTTAAGGGGGTGGTTTCCCCATCATTAGCACGGACTGTTTGTAACTACCATATTAATGGTTGGCCTGACCCTATCTCATAATGAACCTCCTAGCTTCTACATCAAAGGAAGTTCCTTCATTCAATGCTTGTCTGGTTTCCCAGTAGTACTAATGAGCAGTTAGCTGCAGACTGTCCTTTCCTTAGGTTGCAGCAAGGTTTGGGTGTCCAGGCTCCATCCATGAAAGGGCCATGGTAGATCTCAGTGATGGCCACCCCTGGCTGCCCAGCACTGTCCACCCAGCCAGCCACAGGGGTGAGCAGATGGCTCAATCCTGATAAACGTATGTGTCCCAGGGAGATTGTACATGACTCAGGTTGGGCCAATCTGATCTTTCCCTATGACTTTTTTGTGTGTGTGTGCTGAAATTGGCAACAAAGACCACCTCCTGCCTCTCAGCTGTGATAGTAAAGCCATGCTTGGGTCCCTGTTCCCCCACACAGACAAAGCCCATCTGCAGTAGGAGAGGCTCTCCTGGAGCAAAGCAGAGCCCCAAAGTGGGGAGGAAGATGAGAAAATCCAATGAAGCCAGGCCCAGTCTTCCTCCTCCTGTATCCATCAGGATGAGTCAGGTTTGTGTTAAAATGGACTGGGATGCATTTTTATCCAGAATGGTAAGACACACAGACACACAAATGATTGTCACAAGGAAGAAGTTTCTACTCCTGAGTGTCTTGCAGGACTAATGGGAAAGAATTAGAGTTGGCCTGGAGGCAGAATGGCATGGTCCAGGGCCTTTATTGGGTTTCCCAGGTGGCTCAGTGGTAAAGAACCAGCCTGCCAATGCAGGAGCCCCAAGAGATGTAGGTTCGATCCCTGGGTCAGGAAGATCCCCTAGAGGAGAGCATGGCGACCCACTCCAGTATTCTTGTCTGGAGAATCCCATGGACAGAGAGGAACCTGGTGGGCTACCGTCCATGGGGTCGCAAAGAATCGGACAGGACTGAATGGCTAACACTCTGTGAGGGCAATAGTGTGGGGGATGGGAGTGGTGATAAGAGCAGGCACACAGAGCCCCTGCTGGGGGTCTCACAGGAAGAAATGGAGATGTAAGCATAGGATTGGCTAGGTTGGGTAATTTTGGTAGGCTCTGGGCTACAGGTGTGGCCCTTGCTGTTTAGTACCTGGTCTTGGGGTGACTCAGGGCAGGGAGAATACTGGCTTGGGTGTGAGAGTTTGATAGAAGACATAGTTGGGATTGTGGGTGGGGATTGGTTGGCCTGTGTATCAAAGGTGTGTTCTCAGGGAGCTGTTTGCTCTCTCTAGGGATTAGCTACCCCTAGAAAGTCAGTCTCTCTGAGGTTGCAGTGACTTTTACACAACAGAAGTTTATGTTTTGCTACACAGTCAATGCAGGTTGGGGACTCTGTTCAACAGTAGTCACTAAGGGGCCAAGGACATGGAAATTTCATCTCAACACATGCCTCCCCAGTCACCGAGGCAGGACAGGGAAATCTGACAGATTGCATGCCTGCTGTTAAAGTTCTGTCCAGATGGCAAGGGTAGTCACGTGGCCACACTGGACTTTGAAGATGGCAGAGAACGTCAGTCCTTCCATGTACCAGGAAGGAAGAAATGAGATATTTGCAATCAGATCTGATAACTACTGCTCCCGAACAGCAGAACCAAAGACTCCATTTTGCCTAAACTCATTTGTACTTAGACACAAAAGAATTGTAAGAACACACATGTCATCTCAGCACCTTTTCTCATGATAAACCTCATCACCTGTGTGACACTAGAAACGTGTGAAACATCTTCCCAAATACCTTACTGCCTGTTCACCTTGCCCTCCTGAAGTCAGTGGAGCGTGGTTCCTTCAGGATCTGGGCATTTACTGAGGAAGAGTCAGTTCAGAGACAGCCAGGGCTGAGTTAGAACTCCAATCTGGGTCTTTCAGCTCAAAGTTCTGTGCTCTTTCTTGCCTTGATTTTGGGAAAAGAAAACCTGAGTTCTTTACAGATAGTGAAACTTGACCCTTAATCTGACAACAGAAATCAGTTCTGCTTCCCCATTTCCTGCTTCTGGTGATTATCAGGTTCAAAGACAGCGAGTGACCTGGGGACCAGACGTGCGAGTCTTTCCCACACAAGCCAGCTCTCTGAACACACGTGGTGGGTGCCACATCTAACGGTCGTTAGTCAAGCTCTGTGCTCTGATAGTTACAGATTTCCAGGAAGTAAGTCCGGCGTGATATAGAGGCTCTTGGTTATTTTGTTCAGTAAACTGAGATGTTACCAGAAATGAGAGAGGGCTTTTATTACATTTTAAAAATATTTTCATTTGGAAACCATTGGCTCCCTGGCATTTTGAAAGTTTTCCAATGGTTGGACATTTACAAGAACTATTTTGAACCTGTAGCTGCTGACTTTCAAATACTGATCATTCCTAAACATTCTCTCATTTGCATGATGCTGACTTTGGTACAACTTCCTTCTTTATTTAGTGCTCACATTTCTGGGCTTTAAAATTGTCCTTTTTAGAACTACTTTAAGAAAGAGAAAAAAAAAAGATTTCTTAGTAGTAGTTCCTGGATGGTGGGCTTCCCTGGTGGCCCAAAGGTAAAGAATCTGCCTGCAATGCAGGAGATGGGTATTCAGTCTCTGAGTTGGGAAGATCCCCTGGAGAAGGAAATGGCAACCCCCTCCAGTATTCTTGCTTGGAGAACGCCACTGACAGAGGAGCCTGGTGGGCTACAGTCCATGGGGGTCTCAAAGAGTCAGACATGACTGAGCTACTAAACCACAATTTCCTGGCTGCTCTCAGAGGACCCTAATCTCCAAGGAGAGAGAACCAGTCTTCACTTGAGGAAATGTCAAGAGCACTTAACTGGAAAGCTGAGCTTCTACTCACCCTGGGCTCCTGGGAAAGACTCTGGTTTTTCTGCCTCCTCTGTAAGTGGAGGTAACTACTCAGGGCAATGCACCTCACAGATTCATAGTAAACTACGAAGTAGACCCCTTGACTCAAGGGTGGGCCTGCCTTGGCTCTTCGTCTCAATGTTGCACTTGCCCTGTGACCTCTGACATATACCACACAGTGAAACACAATCCTGTCCCAACAGGTTGAATCATAAATGAATTCAGAGATGCTTTGGGATATCAGAAGACTCTGGGGTCAGTATAAACTTACACTGGATCACAACTCAGGAGTTGGCCTCTGGTTAGAATTTCGGGAACTCTGATCAAGTTCTCACTTCAGGCAGTAGATGCCCCAGGAAACGTTCGTTGGTGTCCCACCTGCCTCCAAGGACACACACGATTTGACACCTGTTAGTAAATGATGGTTGACGTATATCGCATTGATCAGAATGGCAGACTCGTGGAATGAATGTAGATGTGAATTTCTCTTCCTAAATCTACCTCTGCAGTGCCCGCTTTCACCCCAGATCAGTTCATCCAAGCACCTGCAGAGGGCGCTGTGGTGAACGTGAAAGTCGCTCATGGACTCTGCGACCCTACGGCCTATACAATCCATGGTATTCTCCAGGCCAGAATACTGGAGTGGGTTCCCTTCTCTGGGGGATCTTCCCAACCGAAGGATCGAACCCAGGTCTCCCACATTGCAGGTGGATTCTTTACCAGCTGAGTCACTAGGGAAGCCTCAAGCTGTGGCGAATGGGCCCAACTGGGGCCATTCTCCCCTCTTGCCAGCAGCCTTTCAGGCCTGGGCTGCCCTCAGCTCTGTGGGCACAGGGCGGTCGCAGAGCAGTCTCCCAGCCACACTAGTTTCTGGTCTTGCTTGTGTTGGAGGAGGAGGCCATTGGAGCTGTGGGGAATAGGAGCAGGGAGCCTGCTGGCCAAGGGTCGGTGGAGGGCAGAACTCTGGGCTCCGGCCACTATGACAGAGGTCAGGGACAGCATTTCCAAGGGAAGCGCTGAGTTCATTCCAGCTGCTGGGGCTGGGTCCATGGCTGGGGGGTGGTGCGCAGAAGCAGAAAGGAAGACACTCGCCCTGGGCCTGAGAAGGATGGCCACACAGTCCAGGCCTTGCTGCGCCCTCTCTCTGGAATGTCTTCCTTTATCCTGGCTGAATTCCTGTTAATATTTATCCCTCTGGATTCAGGAGCAGCACCTAACAGGAACCTATTAAGTCAATTTAACTGCCTGTCTGGTCTGCCTATATTTCTCCCATCATGAGTCTTGTCCTGTGCTAAGTCGCTTCAGTCGTATCCAACTCTTCGCGACGCTATGGACTGTAGCCCACCAGGCTCCTCTGTCCATGGGGATTCTCCAGGCAAGAATACTGGAGTGGGTTGCCAGGCCCTCCTCCAGGGGATCTTCCTGACCTAGGGATAGAATCTAGGTCTCTTATAATCTCCTGGAGGCGGATTCTTTACCACTAGTGCCACCTGGGAAGCCCCTCACTGGTCTTGGAAACACTGCATTTTAATCATCGAAATATTTGCCTCTCCCACCCTTTTCCTCCCCTGTGCCCCCTGCACTGTCCACTGTATCCCCATCACCTCTGTGCACAGGTAATAGGCACTTCCTTTGGCACTGTATTTCCTGCCTCTGGCTGAAATGGGGCTCTGTCCCCAGGGTTACTCCTATAGCAGAGCTCACTTGTCACTTGTTACATCCCCTTTATTGACCCAAGAGTCTTGGGCCCAGAAGCCACACACGCAGGGTTATTTCCCACCCACGCCTCACCCGAGCGCAGCTGGAGCTTCCCCAATATGCCCAGCAGGTGGCGCAGTTGCTCTCTTTATCGCCCCACCCGGGCTAATAACCGGAAACAAAGACCGGTGCAGAGTAGGGTAGGTGGGGAGGTGGGCAGGCCTCTCCTCGGACCCTGGCTAGGACCCAGGCCCCCGCCCTTACAGAACTCTCCCCTTCGGGCGCAGAGCAACAGATGCGAGAGAAGCAGGGAGGTGGGGGCAGGGCTGGGGGCCGATTCAAGGCTGTTCCCAGGGCTGAGGTCGGAGGCACTCATCACTTCCACCGCAGGCTGGTGGGCGGAAGATGCGACTCTTCCCAGTAAGGTTTTGTTAGTGGCAAAGCCCACAGGCCTTGTATTGCCTCACTTCCTACCTAAATCCTTGGGCAGGTGGTGGAGCAAGGATTCAAGGCCAGGTCGTCTGGGAGTCAAGTCTCGGTTTCTTCATCTCCAGAAAAGAGAGGTTAAGTGTAATTTTTCCTGACAAGGCCGCTTGGAGGGGATTAATTATAGATGAAGGAGTCTGAGAAATGGAGGCTGCCCAATCCGTGATGGTTAAACTTCACACAGAGACACCTTTCTGGGGCAGAGCCCCCTACAAATCGGGACTTTTCAGTTCCTTTCTGCCAGCCCATGGACTGGACTGTAGAGTCCAAGAAATTCTCCAGGCCGGAATATCGGAGTGGGTAGCCTTGCTCTTCTCCAGGAGATCTTCCCAACCCAGGAACCAAACCCAGGTCTCCCGCACTGCGGGCAGACTCTTTATCAGCTGAGCCACAGGGAAGCCCTTTCTGCCAGCAGGGGGATGTGATGGGTGGGGTGGTGGCAGCGAGGGGCCTCCTGAGTGCTTTCCCCGCCTCCCATCTCGCCGTCTGCCTCTCCTGGCCTCCCATCCCGCCGCCTCGCCGCTGCAGGTGTTTTCTAAATGGAAATCTAATGCCATCCCTCACCTAAAATCCTGCAATGCCCTCCGTGCTCTCAGCACAAAGGCCAAATTCAGAAAAATGTCATTTGCTGCTCTTGACAATCTGATTTCTCCCTACATTTTAGTTCCATGAAACAAGATTAAAGAAATGGGCTTCAATCAGCATAAACTGCGTGAGGTCTAGGGGCGGGAGTGAGCGCTGGGTGATGATTCAGGACAACTCTGGGCACCAGGAAGGGAGGAAGTGGGGACAGAGGGAGGAAGAAAAGGGCGAGAGGTCTTGATGGCCAGCAAGCCTGGGTGCCCAGCACCTGGGGCACTGCCTGACATCAGAGATGCTCGGTCAGCGTTTGCCGAATGCCCGCAAGCATGAGTGAATGAGTGAGTGTATGAGTGCCTGCATGACTGACATGTCCTGTGTCCAAGCAGCTACTGATTTTGGTCTATAAAGGGCTATACCTCGTTCTCTCCCACCTGCTGGGCTGGCCCCCTCACTGGTGCCTTGACCGGCCTTCGAGATCAGATGGGGCTGTGCAGGAGGACAGTGAGGCCAAGGAGAAGAGGGATTGTCTCAGTGGTGCAGCATGGGACCCAGTTTGAGGGGAAGTAGTGGTGTTCAGGGCAGAAAGCCTGCTCTGCCTATGGCCTCTCTCAGCGCTCCGTCCTGAACCTCGTAGCAAGGTCATCCTGCTTTCCCTCCGTGAACCTTGGCCAAAGGCATGGGCGTGGCTGCCTGGCCAGCTGTTTCGGGACGGCTTGGTCCCTGCACAGATGCCAGTGTCCAGCCCTCCCCGTCCATGGCGCACAGCCGGCTGCCAAGATGTCACATTGCCGCAGCCTCCTCCTGTCTTTCTCGTGACCCAATTTCCCCTTCACTCGCCTTCCGTCATCTCCATATTGTGGTTTCACTTCAGCGTTCTCCCTCTGGTCAGCCTGCTCAGCCACCTGGGGACAGACACCCAGAGCACTTTGTTGGCTTGCTCTGCAGGGATGCGGATTTTTCCCACATCCGCATGGCCCCCACCCTAGGTCTCCTCATCGTCAGCCTGAAACTGGGCTCCCTGTCCTGGGCTGGTTGCCTTCCCCATATCTGGCCTTCACAATGCATTCCAGAAAGTAAATCTGCCCTTGTTTTATCCTCCAGACCAGATCCCCCTTTTCCCAGGCTTCCCCATCTCAGCAAATACCAGCTCCAGCCAGAAATGTGGGGGACATCACTGGCCCCCTCTCTCCCCCATGTAACCCACTAGCAAGTCCTGTTGGTTTTGTGTCTGAAACGTATTCACATTGTCCCGTATCTCTTCATGTCTGCATTCACGGTGCCGTCATTTTTCAGGAGCTCCTAAGCATGGGGACAGCGTCAGTTTGCCTCCAGATCTCATGTCACTTTCCTCATCACACCAACCATCAGTTCCAGGGGTCCTCTAAGCTGTTTCCTGCCACAGGGCCTTTGCACACACTGCTCACTCACCCCTATCCCCACCCACCTGCCCAGAACACTCTCTCTCCTGATTTTCACAAGGCTGGCTCCTTCTCAACTCTTAGGGCTCAATGAGAAAGTCCCTTCCTTAGAGAGACTTTTTCTCCAGCTACAATCTCTAAAGAGGATTCCTCCTTGTACTCGCAGTCCCAGAATCCTGTTTATTTCCTTCCCACTCCCCAATAAATTCTATTCATTTAATGAAGGTATGTGTGTACATAATTTGTCACTGTGCCCCCCGACTGGAAAGTACTGTAAGGGTGAGAAGCTTGTCTGTCTCGTTCAACACTCTACCCCCAGAGCCCCCAGAGCGCAGACCCCCCAGAGCCCATGCACCGAGTGTGTGCTCAGTAATCCTTGCAGGTCCATCATGTTACTGTCCTGCTTTGGACTGTCAGTGCTTCCCATTGTCCTCAGTATATGTGCCAAACTCCATGGGCCCCATTACAGTTTCTTTCCCACCTCCTTGGGCTCACCTTTCCCAGCTCCCTCGTCAGGCCTATGGGGAATCAGCATGGAAGCAGTTGAACCAAAAGGCGATTGTGCCTCATTGCAGAGAAGTGACTTGGGAGGTGAAAATGACCTTCAAGAGCCTAGGCAGTGCTTTAGTGCTTCAGTGATGTCTGATTTTTTTTTTTTTTTCCTTTTTTAGCCATAGTGAGAATGAAACTCTGGACCAAGTAGCCAAGGCAGCAAGTTGAGATCAGCAGGGACCACTCTGGGTGGCTGGGGAGGGGTGTGCTGATGCCCGATCTCCCAGCACGGACTGAGGTCAGGGAGCAAAAGAGTTCTAAAGTCCCCCTGAAATGAGCAGATATGGAAGCAGGGGCCACGCCCACTGCTTCACACTGCATCCTCGACGCTTAGTGAGGGGCCTGCCACCTGGATGCCCCAGTGACAAGTTAAGTGAAGGCGTGTGTGGGGGCCAGAGGGCCTGTCCCAGTGGTGTCATAACTAAGGTGCAGCGAGACTGCGAAAAAGCCCCTGGGGGCCAAGGTCCCCCATGAATGAGGAGCCTCGAGAGAGCAGGGAGGGGCTATTGGCCTCCCTCCCCTGAACCATTTGAGACCTTGACTGAGGCTCAGGCCCCGGGTGAAGGTGTCCTTCTGGCCCAGGCTCTGCTCTGCTCCCTGCCCTGAAACGATTATCCAGCAGATTAAACTTATCTCTGTTGGCTCCTGGCACAGGGGCTCTGAGCCAAGGTGGCTTGCTCCAGCCTCCACACCCAGTGCCAGGCAGCTGCAGGATTGAGTCTCCAGCTCAGAGCCCCCAAGAACACATCTCCTCTGCGCCAGGCGTGCAGCTCTGGGTATGAATCTCCAGGCTCAGCTCTGACCACCGGTGTGGATCCAGCCTCCATGGTGGGAGTAGGGTGGGGGGCGGAAGTGGTGTTAAGAGCAGGAGCTGGGGGTTTCCAGGTGCTTTTCCATTGACACAACCAGTCCAAGCAGCCTGAGCTTCTTCCTAGCAAACTCAGAAACTGTTTTGTGTTTCTCATCAACCCACTGGAATGGATCCACCGAGGGGATGGAGTGACCCCACTTCCACACTGGATACCAGATGTTGCCACATAAGGCCTCTGGCCAGCGTGTGCATGAAGCCAGGTCAGGAAACAGAGGCCCGGAGACATGAAATAACTCACTGGGGGTCCCATGACTAACTGCCTGCTGGCCCCAAGTCAGGTGGTTTCCCACTGCTGGAAAAATTGAGGTGTAGGAATTTACAGTGAGAAGAAGGATCATCCTGGGAGGGTGGGAGTCAAAATAAAAAAGGTGTTTCCTAGGGGCGGGGCTGGAGGTGCCAGTGATGGAAGCTCGGAGCTCCAGGCTGACTCTCCTTGCTGATACAGGAGCAGAGAGACCCGAGGGTCAGAGGTACCTTGTGACTTTGGGAGCTTCTGGCAATAGAGCGTGGAAACAAAGAATGCTGGGGTTGGGGATGAGGACCCATGTCCAAGTGCTAGCTCGTGGAATGCGTGCTATTCTGGGCAGCAGAGGGAAGGTTGGGACCAGGAGGAAGGTGGGAAGAGAGGAAATGCTGCTGGCTTGGTGGGAACATTCTCTGGCTCTGGGGGAGGTTTAAAGCAGTGCTTTCCTTTGAGGGGACTTCCCTGGTGGCTCAGATGGTAAAAGTGTCCGCCTACAATGCAGAAGACGTGGGTTCGATCCCTGGGTCGGGAAGATCCCTGGAGAAGGAAATGGCAACCCACTCCAGTACTCTTGCCTGGAAAATCCCATGGACGGAAGGGCCTGGTAGGCCACAATCAATGGGGTCGCAAAGAGTCAGACACGACTAAGCTACTTCTCTTTCACTTCCTTTGAGGGGCCTTTGTGGATTTCTTGGGAATCTCCTTCTGAGGGTCCTCACATAAGCTCCTGGGTCCTCCAGTAGCCACTCAACACTCCTGCCAGCGGGCACCCCCAGTATTGCTGGTTGAGTGAGTGAGGGAGTGAACAGATGTGTATCTGGGGAGGAGGTTTAGGGTCTGGGGTCCACTGCCCCAGCGAGAACCAAGTCTCGGGTGGTCGGCATCAGTCACAGAGATCCTCCTTCCCTCTCTCGTCCTCTCCTCCAACCCAGGGGTTCCCCAGGGAGTGCTCCAGGACCTCCATGTAGTCCTCAGTGGCCCCCTGCTGCTCCCCCTGCAGGAGGCAGAGCGTGGCCCACAGGTAGCAGGTGATGAGGAGGGCAGATTGGCAAGGAAGATGTTGCCGGGTGACCTGCTCTTCCTTCAGGCATCCTCTGGGTACCCGGCCCCTCTGGACCCTGCTGCAGGTGAGCAGTTCCCTAGGGTATCTCTGTGCTCCTTCTGGACTGGGAGCTGAAGCCTCATGGATAACCCTCCCCAGGGCTGGAGCTGCCAGGGTCCAGGGGCTACAACGGCCCTGAATTCTGGTTCCCATGACACATATTTCCTGGCCTGATCCAAGACACTTCCCTTTTCTAAACTTGCCAAAGCTCCTCGCTTCCACACTCTGCACTATTGAGAGGGCCACTTGTGCAGGAAGAAGGCCAGTCCTTACTGCCAAGTTCCCAGATGATGTAGACAGGGCTGCGACCAGGACTTTCCCCAACCCCTTTCTTTCCTGGACAGGGCAGGACCAGCCACGAGCGGCCCCCTCTCCTCAGAGCCCAGCTTGTGCCATCATCAAGCCAGTGGTTTTTGGGATCCACCACCCCTCTGCCCTGGGAGTCGTAAGTAGAGGCTCCCTTCACTGTAGCGCTGGGTCCCCAACTGCTTTCTTGGCTTGAGGGGTGGAGAATGACTCAGAGGCAGATCCTGTGCCAGCAGACACCCCCTGGACTCAGCCCCAAACCTCAGAACCTAAGTGACTCGTCCTTCATGGGGACACAGGGGAAGAAAGGGAGGATGGGACCAATTGAGAGAGAAGCAGTGATGTATATACACTGCCATGTGTAAACAGAGCGCTAGTGGGAAGCTGCTCCATAGCTCAGGGAGCTCAGTTCGGAGCTCTGCAGTGACCTGGAGGATGGGGCTGGGAGTGGGAGGGAGGGAACTTCAAGAAGGATGGGATACAGGTATATATACATACTGCAGCCATGAAATTAAAAGATGCTTGGTCAGTGGAAGAAAAGTTATGACCAACCTAGACAGCATATTTAAAAGCAGAGACATTACTTTGCCAACAAAGGTCCGTCTAGTCAAAGCTACGGTTTTTCCAGTGGTCATGTATGGATGTGAGAATTGGACTATAAAGAAAGCTGAGCGCTGAAGAATTGATGCTTTTGAACTGTGGTGTTGAAGAAAACTCTTGAGAATCCCTTGGACTGCAAGGAGATCCAACCAGTCCATCCTAAAGGAAATCAGTCCTGAATATTCATTGGAAGGACTGATGCTGAAACTCCAATACTTTGGCCACCTGATGCAAAGAACTGACTCATTTGAGAGGCCCTGATGCTGGGAAAGATTGAAGGCAGGAGGAGAAGGGGATGACAGAGGATGAGATGGTTGGATGGCATCACCGACTCAATGGACATGAGTTTGAGTAAATTCCGGGAGTTGGTGATGGACAGGGAGGCCTGGCATGCTGCAGTCCATGTAGTTGCAAGAGTCAGACACGACTGAGTGACTGAACTGAACTGGACTGAATAGCTGATTCACTTCATTGTGCCAAAGAAACCAACACAGTGTTGTAAAACAAGTATCCTCCAATACAAATAAGTGACTCAGTTTTGCCTTGCCCCCCGCAGGTAGAGCAGGCAAGCTCTCTGTCTCATAGTAAGGTCAGGGGGCCAACCCGCTCACTCCCCTCAGTCTCACTGGGGACCCTAGTTGGCGAGACCAGCACCTTTCACAGGGACTCCAGATATCCCCCCAACCCACATCGCCACTTCTGCTGTTGCCCCTGACTTCCATTCTTTACCTGAGGGCCAAGTCATCACTTTAAACCCAGCAGGAGTCCAGCCCTAAAACCTCGGCAGGGCGTGTCCCAGCCCTGAGGCCCCACCCCCTCCCTGGGGGGGCCCCTGTCCTGTGTTCACTCTGCTCCAGCCCTGCTGACCCCTCCCCAGCACCATGTCGTCCTCAGCCATGTTCAGCTTCTTTCTGCTTAAGCCTTTTGTGCTACTCTTCCCTGGAATGCTCTGCCCCTAGATCCACGCATGGTTGCTCAGGGCTCAGTCCAAACATGAGCGCTTGGAGAGGCCTCCTTGACAGCCTAGAACAAGGCAGCCCCAGGCACCTTGCGCGGTGTTCTCTTTGTCTCCTCTCACACTTGCTGAAATGATCTTGCTTCGGGTTGTCTGTCTCCTCCCCTGGAAGCCACGCTCCAGGAGAGCCTGAACCTCATCGTTTCCAATGATGTGTCCCGCCTTCTAGAACTTGACCTCCCCTCTCTGCAGAGCTCCACCCACAGGAGCTGTATCTTGGTCACATTCCTAAATCCTTCCAACAAGCATCATTGTAGGCAGGAGCTCCAGCAACCCCTTAGTTCCTGAAATTTAACTAAGATGCGTGAATTAGAGTGAGGATCCAGTCTCAGAGGACGGAGAATCCTCTGCTGAGCGTTCCTCTTGCCTTTGATGTGGAGCCTTTGATTTCCTCTACCTTCCTGCTCCCCGCCTCACTCCGTCTGCCTCTACGCCAGTTTCCTCAGCCCCAGCCCCACCTCCCTTGCCGCTCACCCATCAAAGGAAGGCAAGATCCCGTAAGGAACTCCTGAGCTTGTCTGCACCAAACAAAAGGAGCCAGGAAGGGAGACACACACAGAGAGCAGCGTAAGGGGAGGGAGAACAGAGTCAGCTGAGGCTTGTGTCAGGCGGCTCCCAGGGTACCCACCTGGCTCGGTGACTCACAGCATCACATACACAGTCTGGGTCAAGCTTATCCCTTGTGACCACACTCTATACCGAGCTAGAGAGTCTGGGGGAAAGTCCTGGAAGGAACGTGACATTTAACATCAGCTCTGCCTTGGGCTTCTCTTGTGGTTCTGGCAGTAAAGAATCTGCCTGCAATGCAGGAGACCTGGGTTTGATCCCTGGGTTGGGAAGATTCCCCTGGAGAAGAGAATGGCTACCCACTCCGGTATTCTTGCCTGGAGAATCCCATGGACAGAGGAGCCTGGAGGGCTAGAGTCCATAGGGTGGCAAGGAGTCAAACACGACTGAGCGTGTCTTTCACTTTCTGCCTTGGAACTGTTGAGTCAGGGGTCACACATCTTTTTATTTCCTTGTTTCTTTATCTCCTCCTTGACTTCCATCTCTGGATGATTTGAGAAGGAGGAATAATAATAGCTCATCTTTCTGAATATTTATTACAAGCCAGGCACTATTCTGAGCCTTTTAGATGCTTAGAATGTTGAATTCACCCATTAAATATTCTAACCACTTTGTGAAGTAAGACCTATCATTATTTCCATTCGTGACAGATAAGAAAAACTGGGTTCCAGCAAAGTTAAGTAACTCGCCCAAGGTCACACAGCCAGTAAAAATGAGAATTTGCTCCAGGCAGTCTCATTCCCGACCTTCTGCTCTTTACAACCACCATAGCTCTCAAGTAAGATAATCAACATGAATAAGTCCTATTACATGTGACACCTCCATTTAAGAATTTATTATTTATCAACCCGCTTTCCCCTGGCTCTTAGCATCTTCCCATGTTTCTCAAAGTATTTCTATCCCAGGGATACCAAGGGACCGGGATGGGACCCCAGGACCCAGCGCACAGCTACACAGATGCTATTCAGTTAGATGCCACCCAGGAGAGCTGCTGGGGAATGAGTGAAGAACAGTGAGATGATGGAGGAGCTAGAGCTCCAAACTAGAGTTTTCCTTTTAAAAATCTCTCTCTCTCTCTTTTTTTTTTTTGGCTCCACTGGGAGGCATGTGTCATCTTAGTTCCCCGACCAGAGATCGAACCTGAGCCCCTGCGTTGGAAGCACAGTCTTAACCAGTGGACCATCAGGGAAGTCCTCCAAGCTACAGCTTATTGATCACTCAGCTAGTAATAAAATAAGTGATGTTCGTTGAGTGCTCATCTCATGCAGGCATCATTTGACGCTGTCCTACCTGGCATGTGGCCCCTACTGATCCTTGCCTCCTGATATTCTTACTCTTGTTGAGATCCCTCCTGCATTGAGTCAGGGACCTGTGTGACTAAGACATTTATATGGTGAAAGTGTCAGTGTGTGAAGGCATCACAGCTTCCTCTTTGGTGTCTTGGAAAGGAGCTGAGGCCTCAGACCAACAGTCCCAAGAGTGTACCATCCTGGACACAGACCCTCCAGCCCTACTGGCTCCTTCAGATGTTGCAGTGATGGCCAATAACTGACTGTGCCCTCATTAGACACCTTGAGGGGGAATGCCTGATGGAACACCCCTGGATTCCTGACATCCGAAGCATCAGAAAGAAAAAAATCCACCCACGATGGTGAATGCCTTCCTTTGTCCTGTTGGGGTTCCCTACACCCTGAGTTTTCCAGCTCTCACTGTCCAGGTCTCAAACTGGACAATGAAGCCATCAGAACTGGGCCAAATCCCCATGCTTCCGGCATGCCAAGGCTGGAAGTGGCTGGCTGTACCCCAGAGATGCTATTTTATCCCTTGCCCCAAACCATGCATCTCCAAGGAGCGTGCAGCCAACAGACTGCAGCTCAGGCCTCTCTGGGCTATCCACCCCAGCTATTCCTGCCACAGCAACCAGCCCCTTCTCGTGCACCCTCTGATATCCAGATGGCAGCAGACGCAGCAGTAAAGGCGGCTTCAGTCAGGCAGCTCCAACTGTGTGTCTGATTAAGCAGAGAACCCAGCAGACACAGCCTATCTGGAGGGCTCACAAAGGCAGCAGCACTGGCCAGCCACAAAACGCCGGCGGGTTTTATCCTCAGGCCAGCCAAGTGAGTTTTCTGTGTTGATTCCAAAGGATGTTCAATGATGTTATAACGACAACCACTTGATTGAGGACTTAGTGGAAGGCGTCCTGTGTTCCAACCACCCTTTGGTGGAGATGTGAAGTGAAGTGGCTCAGTCTTGTCCGATTCTTTGCAACCTCATGGGCTGTAGCCTACCCAGCTCGTGGAATTTTCCAGGCAAGAATACTGGAGCGGGATGCCATTTCCTTCTCCAGGGGATCTTCCCAACCCAGGGATCGAACCTGGGTCTTCTGCATTGCAGGCAGACGCTTTACTGTCTGAGCCACCAGGGAAGCCTGGTGGAGATAGTGTTGTTATCATCATTCTGTTTATTACGCTGCTTCACATGTCAGGAAAAGGGTTTCGCAGCTGGTGCTAGTGGTAAAGAACCCGTCTGCCAAAGCAGGAGACCTAAGGGATACAGGTTCTATCCCTGGATTGGGAAGATGCCCTGGAAGAGGGCAGAGCAACCCCCTCCAGTATTCATGCCTGGAGAATCCCACGGACAGAGAAGCCTGGTGAGCTACAGTCCGTGGAGTTGCAAAGAGTCAGATATGACTGAAGCAACTTAGCATGCGCATGTCAGGATACTGAGGCTTAGAGTGGTGAAGTAACATTATTCGAGGCCTCAAAACTGTAAGTAGTAAAAACAGGACTCAGACCTGGGTTTGTGGGATGCCCCGCCCCCCGCCCCGGTACATCTAACCACTGCGCTAGACAGACGAAACCAGCATGCTGCACTTGAACTTAGCGCTGAGCTGGCTGACAGGAGCCCCTCGTGAGGCTATGACCCATCTCTCCAGCCTCCCAGGAGCACCTCACAAAGGCTGCTAATGTTGACAGGTCCTATCTTTGTTTAGAATTGTGCCATTTTGTTCCCCATGACTTTTTTGCATTAAATTAGACTTAGAATATTGCATTAGAATATTATTTAAGTTGGTTACTCAGCTTTCTGACACCTTTTAAAAAAATGTATTTTATGAAGCATAGTTGACTAACAATATTGTGTTAGTTTCAGGTGCACAGAAGAGTGATTCAGTTATAAATATACATATATCCACTCTTCTTTAAGATTCTTTTCCCATATAGGCTGTTGCAGAATATTGAATAGAATCCCTATGCTATACAGTAGGTCCTTGTTGGTTATCATTTTTAGATATATTAGTGTGTACATGTCAATCTCAAATTCTCTAACTATCTCTACCTGCCACCCTTCTTTCCTGATAACCATAAGCTCATTCTCTGAGTCTGTGAGTCTGTTTCTGTTCTGTAAATAAGTTCATTTGTGTCTATATGTGTGTGTGTGTGTGTGTATTTAGATTCCACATAGAAGTAATAACATATGATATTTTTCTTTCTCTGTCTGAAGAACTTCACTTAGTATGATACTCTCTAGCTTCATCCATGTTGCTGCAAAAGGCACTATTTCATTCCTTTTAATGACGGAGTAATATTCCATTATGGGCTTCCCAGGTCCATCAGTGGTAAAGAATTTGCATGCCAACGCAGGAGACACTGATGATGCAAGTTGAATCCCTGGATCGGGAAGACCTCATAGAGGATGGAATGGCCACCCACTCAATATTCTTGCCTGGAGAATCCCATGGACAGAGAAACCTGGCAGAATATTGTCCATAAGGTCACAAAGAGTTGAACATGACTGATGACAGAGCACGCATGCAATGATACATTATACGTACGACATCCTCTTTATCCATTCCTCTAAATGGACGTTTAAGTTGCTTCCAGGTCTTGGCTATTGTAAACGGTACTGCAAAGAACACTGGGGTACATCTAACCTTTTGAACCATGTTTTTCTTCAGATATATACCCAGGAGTGGGATTGATGGGTCATATGGTAACTCCATTTTTAGTTTCTTAAGGCACCTCCATACTGTTATTGATAGTGGTTCTACCAGTTTACATTCCCATCAACAAACAGTGTAGGAGGGTTCTCTTTTCTCCACACCCTCTCCAGTATTTATTGTTTGCAGACTTTTTTGATGATGGCCAATTTGACTGTGAGGTGATATCTCTTTGTGGGTTTGATTTGCATTTCTCTAATCATTAGCGATGTTGATATTGAGCATCTTTTCATGTGCTTCTTGGCCACCTGTGTGACTTCTTTGGAGAAAAGTATATTTAGATTTTCTGCCATTTTTTGATTGGATTGTTTGGGGGTTTTGATATTAAGCTGCATGAACTGTTTGTAAATTTGGAGATTAATCGGTTGTCAGTTGCATCATTTGCAAATATTTTCTCCCATTCTTTGGCTCTTGCTGGGAAAACCAGATAGGTACATATAAAGAAATGAAATTAGAACACTCCTTAACACCATACACAAAAATAAACTCAAAATTAATTAAAGACCTAGATGTAAGACAAGATATTATGAAACTCTAAGAGGAAAAGCAGGACGCTCGACATAAATCACAGCAATACCTTTTCTGAGTCATCGCCTAGGGTAATGGAAATAAAACAAAAATAAACAAATGGGACCTAATTAAACTCAAAAGCTTTTGCACAGCAAAAGAAACAATAAACAGAACGGCACCCTCTTAAAGTATGTGCCCAAGACAAGTGTCTCACTTGCCTCACCCTAGTTCATGTCTTGATGGGCCTTTCTTATGGGGTCTTAGCTCCCCGACCAGGGATCGAACCTGGGCCCTTAGCAGTGAAAGCTTGGAGTTTTAACCACTGGACCACCAGGGAATTCTCTAGATGAGGCTTTCAAGGTGAGGACTGGCACACTGTGAATAAATTACTGCCTGATTACACATGGGTATGCTGAGGCTGGGAGGGGGTGTAATTTACTCGAGGTCACGCTGCAGGTGACTTGGGCTGGATTCAGCCCCAGACTTGTCTGACTCCAGTGCCTCTGTTCTTCCCATCACTCCAACCTGCTCCTGGAGCACCTCCTCGGTCACCTAGGCATGTACCCACAGGAGGAAGGTGGTTCTCAGACTGGACTTCTCTGCTCTCAGAACTGCTCATCAGCAATGGCCAGAAACCCACCTTGGGACTCCGCTCTGCTGAGTGAGCACAGTGTGGGCACAGATTCTGCAGCCCCACCAGGCACACTAGACCTGCAGCACAGAGGTAAAAGGGAGAGAGGACCCTCAAACCATAAAGTCCCCAAAGGAGCCCCCTCCCCACTGAAGGTGCTGAGCAGATAGATAGTCTACTGGATGGAAGCTGTAGAGGAGCTCTTTCGACAGGGGTGCTTTCTCTGCCTCCTGTTTGAGGCCTCAGCTGGGTGTGTCATGTCCCCAAGGAGACGGCCAATCTGGGGACGAATAGGAAGAGGCTTGGCCTCTGGCCTGTCCCTGATGGGACACATCCATGTCCTGGCTCTGGCTGAGGACCACAGGGCTCTGAGATCAAGTCTCTTGGGCTCTGAGTGACAGGGATCACTTGAGCACTAATAGGAGTCTGGGAATGTACCAAAAAGAACAGCCAAAGTCTTCTAACCCACAGGCGGCCCATGTTTGCTTCAGAGGCCCAGAGGAGAACGTGGGGCTCCCATGGGCATCTCAGGCCAAAATATAAACCATTCTCTGGGAAGGAAGGAGGACTCAGCCCCCACGTAAGCCACCCATTCACTGTCATTGGCATCTGCTGGCCCCAGGCCCCTTTTCAAGGGTTAGTGACACTGACCCTGGGCAACGAAGCTGCAGCTCCCAACCCTGCTGCTGCAGGGCATGGGTGGCCTGCGGTTCTGGAAGGTGCAGTCTCCTCTTTGGATATGGACCCAAGCTGGAAGGTCTGCAGTGGACAATCAGTCTCCTCCCACTGCCTCTGGCCTTTGAAACATAGCGCTGCAAATGCTCAGCCCAGAAGGACCAGAATTAACAAAGGGGCAACAATTAAGAAATAATGGTGGGTTTCCCTGGTGGCTCAGATGGTAAAGAATCTACCTGAAATGTGACAGACCTGGGTTTGATCCCTGGGTCGGGAAGGTCTCCCTGGAGGAGGAAATGGCAACCCACTCCAGGATTCTTGCCTGGAGAATCCCATGGACAGAGGAACCTGGCGGGTTACAGTCCATGTGGTCGCAAAGAGCTGGACACGACTGAGCGACTAACATCCACACACCCACACACAAGAAATAACGGTAAAAATGGCATTGAAATGAGAAAGCATTTGGCTTGAGGACCGTTATGAAATGCTGCACCAGTGACTTATCCTTGAACTTAAAACATTTATTATGCTACAACTTGTGTAGGTCTGAAATCTAGGAACAGATTCACTGGGGCCTCTGCGTCAGGGTCTCTTAGAAGACTGAAATCCTGGCATCAGCTATGGTCTAATCCGAAGGCTTTTCTGGGATGGATACACTTCTCAGCTCCCATGACCACTGGTAGCGTTCAGTTTCCAGCTGTTGGCTGAAGGTCACCAACACTCCCTTGATAGACGGTCCTCTCCAACAGGACAGGCGTATAAGAGATACAGAGGGAGAATACCAGCAAGACAAAAGTCACAAAATCTTCGATAACCTGATCGCTTTTACTGTATTCTCTTGGTTAGGGGCAACCAAGCCCCAGCCAACACTCAAGGGGAGAGGATTACACAAGGGCAGGAATACCCGGAGGCAGCGATCACTGGAGCCGTGTCAGAATCTGCCCGTCATAGCTGGTTTGCACTGAACAAGTTACACTTCCATCTTTCCAGATGCCTTTAATTACCTGCCCGTGGCCCTGCGAGACGCTGGCCATAATAGACTGGACCCGAGTGATGCCTGGGGCTCAGCCCTGTTAGATGCCGTGACTCAGGTAGTTTTAATGGAAGACGCAGAGAAAGGCAATTATTCTAAAGGAATTCTAGGCACTGGGGACACAATAATGCACGAGACGGACATGGTCTTTGCTTCATGGCGTGAAACAGGGAGAAGTGGAGAGATGCACACGGCAAAGGCAAGAATGAGGACTCATCAGTGGCCATGCAAAAGCAGCATCCATGCGGTTGTGAGAAGAGGGAGAAGGGGCGAATAATGCAGGGAAACAGAAGCAGAGGCACAAACCCAGGTGAGCCTCCCCAGGGCAAGCCCAGGTATGAGGAGAAATGCATTCCGTTTACCAGCTTAGCAACCAGCTTAACTCCACTAAAGAGAACCATCTTTCCTGAAAATTCTGGAGATCAAGGTCACAGATTGAGTCGCTTGCCTGTCAGTGAACCTAGGGGCCAGAGTTCTGATCAGCCACCTCTGAGTCACCTGCTAGTCTGAAGGAGGAGGGGGACAGAGCTGGGGTCAACTTTACTTAAACCACATGAAAAGACTCCAGAGCTACCAAGGCAGACAAAAACAACAGCTATGTGCTATACACGGAGTTTAGAGGAAGGAAGGGGCGGACTTGTTGGGTACTGATGTCTGCCCGGGAGGCACCGCTGGACAGATTTCGGAAAGCCGCTCTCCGGTTCCTGCGCATCATGGGGCATTTGACCTTTGGAGGTTTGCAACACCTATAGGCGGGCCTTTCAGCCTGCTCTGCATTCTGAGTGCACAGAGCGCCTTTTGGACTCTGGACCAGCAGCTTAAGCCAGAAAGCCAGATGTTTGTTTCCATTTTTAACTTATTTATTTCTATAGGATTATTTGTTGAAAAATGTCTAAATTGGCAATTCATCCTCATTTGTTGTTTCCCAGTTCTCTTATTTCAGGTCAGAGGACATTAAAAAAGGAAACAGATTCCCTTGACTTTGACTGTAGGTCTCCCCCAGAATATCATTGGAGGTTTCCTGGAGTCCCTGTTGATGTCTAATTTTGTTTGCAAATCTGGCCAAACCGACCTGAAGCAGAGTCTTGTGGTGGAGTCTGGCACTGGCTCTTGAAAGCCTCCTGACTCAGTTCTGCATTTGATGATGCTGTGCTGTTCTGTTGGAACAGGCCAGGGTGGGAGTATTCATACCAAAGTGAAGTCCCTCAGTGGTGTCCGACTCTTTGGGACCCCATGGACTGTAGCCAGTTTCCTCCGTCCAAGGGATTCTCCAGGCTAGAATACTGGGGTGGGTTGCCATTTCCTTCTCCAGAGGATCTTCCCAACCCAGGGATCGAACCCAGGTCTCCTGCATTGTAGGCAGACTCTTTACCGTCTAAGCCACCAGGGAAGTCAATTATACCATGAAATATACAAATGCCGTAGTTTATGGCTTCGCTTCCAGGTTGAGAGCTGGTGGTTAAATATATACTAGCATACCACTGCCTCTAAGGAAAAGACTTCTCAAATGACCATATTATAGTAACTTTCTTATTTTTCTTGCCCTTTCAGGGCCTTTGAAAAAATTGTGGCATAGCTGGATTCTTTAGTTTCTCTCTTTTTCTCACCTCCGCTGCTAGTTTTAGTATTATCTCCTCACCGGGGGGCTAGTGGGCTGCCGTCTATGGGGTCGCATAGAGTCGGACACAACTGAAGCGACTTAGCAGCAGCAGTAGCAGCAGCAAGTAAAAATCTGATAATCCAGGACAATCAGTCTAGCAAATCTTAATTTCTACAGCAAATTTCTGTCTTCCTGAGGTTTACAAAAATACTATAATTATAGCCTTCAATTTAGCCCTAGACCGTGGTTAAATTTCAGCTGCTATAGATGTGCCTTCTGGTCTAGTAGTTTTACGGGGATATTTTGCAATGTTATTATGCTTTTCCTGAGACAAACTGACTTAGAAAGTCAGGAGAAAGAGCAGAAGAAAGAGAAGGACCTAAGTGAGTGGGGACCATAAAGTCGAAAGAATGAAGCAAAGAGTGGAAATCTAAGAGCTTGGACAGGAGCGAAATAGAAAGACTTTGAGACAGACTCTTAAGAGACAGGGTTTTGTTTTGAGTCCTTAGCATATCAATCAAAGAAGCTGACAACTGAACTTTTAAAATTGAAATATAGCTGATGTGTAGGATTATGTGAGTTTTAGATATATTACATAATACAGACATACATTATGAAATGATCTCCACAGTAAGTCTAAGAACCATCTGTCCCCATACAAAGTTGCTGACTGTTGAAGTTTCAATATATTTTCTCATAATTTTCTAAAACTATTGTTAAATGCGTTAATTCCCTCACTTTGACATGTCTCACTTCCTCCAAGTGGTCAATTATTCCAAGTTTTATGGGCTGGGTTGTGTTCCCATAAAAATCATCTGCTGAAGTCTTAGCTCCCAGTACCTCAAAGTGTGATTGTGTTCAGAGACAGGGTTTTTAAAGAGGTGATTAAGTTTAAATGAGATAATTAGGCTGGGCCCTTCTCCGGTATGACTGCTTTTCTAAGAAGAGGTTAGAACGCAGACACAGTGGGAAGGCCATGTGAAGACCCAGACAACAGCTCACTACAGGCCAGGGAGAGAGGTCTTCGAAGAAACCAAAGTTGCTGACACCTTGGTCTTGAACTTCAAGCTTCCAGAGTTGTGGGAAAATAAATTTTTGTATTTTAAACAGCCTAGTCTGTGATACTTTGTTATGGCAGTCGTCACAAACTAATATGCCAAGAAGAAAAATGTTTTGCCATTTACCTAATTAAATGCAAATTCATATGAGGAACAGGAATTCTGCCAGGAGGATGTTGAGGTGTTGATATAGCCAAACCCATGACAAAGAGACAAACCACTACAGTTGGTCAAAAAGTATGTGTGTTTATGAATTTTTTTCAGGTTCCTCAACCAAGAACATGTTAGGAAGGAGTCAGATAATCATAACCCAATAATTATTGACCTTAGAATAGATTGAGCAAAGTGAACTTCTTTTACAAATTGATAAGACAGGGAGTATCCTCATAAATTTTGAAGGAGACCCAGAACAGAATTTAATGCACCATTTTTGCATGAATTGTTTGCTGGTATCCGAACCTCCAGCTTGTAGTCCTCAGGACTGGTGTGAATTGAATGGGAGCCTATGCCTCCAACTCTCCCCATGGAGCCTTCTCTATGTATTCAACAGAGGCAAGTCAATCCAAGTTAAATCAAAGACACACACGACAAGACTTTACAAATAGTTGTGCTAAGTTGCTTCAGTTGTGTCCGACTCTGCGACCCCATGGACTATGGCCTGCCAGGTTCCTCTGTCCATGGGATTCTCCAGGCAAGAATACTGGAGTGGGTTGCCGTGTCCTACTCTAGGGGATCTTCCCCATCCAGGGATGGAACCCATGTCTCCTGAGGCTCCTGCTTTGCAGGCAGATTCTTTACCGCTGAGCCACTGGGGAAGCCCTCTGGCACACAGTAGGTATACAACAAATATTTGTTCAATGAATGAATAATCCTGACCTCCAGATCTTGACCTGTAGAATCTTTCAGGGAAGATATGGTTTTCTATTTGAATTACTTACCCCCCCAAAAAATCCATTACCACAGACACTGGGCTGGATCTAATCATGATAAATGCTTCTGAAATGAAGGTGATTAACGAGCTGTGGGATAAAGCTAAGTGTGTGTGGTGCGCCTGCTGCCTCTCCAGGTCACGTTTTGACTCCACTGTAGCTGTATGTACAATGATTTCGGATACTGGCAGAATCACTTGGATCATTAATCTTAGAACATTCACCCTCTGGCTTTTGTAGTTCTTAGAGATTTGCTTCCTTTTGGTCTTATGGTCCTAGAACGTGAATTCCAGGAGGTGGTATGGCACGGCGATCAAACACCTTAGGCTCTTGTAGTGGCATCACTTTGAGAGGTCGTGCAAGGTTTCCAAGCCCCAGTCTCCATGTCTGTAACACGGGAATAGTAATAGTAGAATTTAAGTCATATAACTGTGGTTTTTACCACCAGCAGTGCTATCATTGGTTATCGTCATCCATGCAACCACAGGGCTCTAGTGGGCTCCCTGTGTCCCCAGCACTGGCTAACATGAGTGCACCGATATCACGAAGCTGGTTAGTGGGTCAAATGGGTTAATGCTTGAGAGCACGTGGCCTAAGTGAAAGCACATAGCAAGTGCTCAATAGTGGCTTGCTTCCTTCCACCCAGGGATGGTGGAGGAGGTGGGACTCTGAGATGCAAGAAGGGGCTTAGCAGGGACTGTAGTGGGCCATGAGCTATGGATGCAAACCAAGAAAGTCCTCCTCCAAACCCTTCCTCCCCCCTGCCCCTGGAGCTGAGGTTACAGCAGACAGCCCTCCTACCCTGAGGGCCTTTCTCCCAGGAAAGGTGCAGAGAACATGCCCGGCAAGAGTCTACAAGCCACCTGCCAAGTGCCTGTCCCCTTTCTCCTTGCTCAGACAGATTACTCCTTCGAGGAGCAGCAGCAGCCTGCTTCATCACCCTAATTGTAGGAGGTCACAGGTCCAGGATCAGAGGCCAATGATCAGAGGGCAGTCAAAGGGTCTGGAGTGAGAGGTCAGAGATCAAAGGTTGATGATCATGGAGTCAAAAGATCAGAGGTCAAAGGTCTGTTGTCAGAGATCAAGAGGTAATGGGGTCGGTGTTGAGGTCAAAGGTGAAAGAAACAACAGGGATTCGAAATTAAATCCAGCATGCAATTTATCCAAGAGATGAGGACTATTGAGAGATTATGCAGAAACCTCTGTCTTCCCTCTGGAGTCAGAACATTCCTGCTGCCAGACCCCAAGCTTGTCTCCTGGGGCCAAGGCTCTCCGGAATGAGGATTCTCCCTGGGCTGCTGTCCCACTGCTTTTCCATTTTACAGATGGATTTACTGAGGTAAAGAGAAGAGTCTAACACATGGAAATAGTCCTGGGAAAACTGAGACCAGGACTGGTGTGCCCTAGTCTGTCTTTGGGAACTAGACGTGAGAAAGCATCTCTCTGGCACATCCTGAAATGACAAATGAGACCATTCTGGGTGGTAGTAAGGGCTGCAGGCATTTCATTTTGCAAATCAGAATCCTTCTATCAGCATTCATTCGCCTGAAAGAGGCTTCTAAGCAGAGCCCAGGCACAAACTCACTCTCTGAGGCTCCATATCAATGTGCCAGCTCCTTCCTGGCAGATTCATCTGCCAGGGGCTTGCAGACTGGCTCCTGCCACCTGTTTCCCCCAGTCCTGAAATGTTTTCTGAATCACAGACAACAGCATTAGGATGGCAAAATTGATTGAAAACCACAGAAGTGAGGAAGCTATGGAACCAGGAAGGTGACACGGCTGGAACTGCGTGTCCTCCCAAGTGGCCGCCCTCTGGCTCCCTCCTATCTCAGTTCACCATGTGACAGGTAGTATGTGGGTGCCAGGCCCCGGGAGCCCCTCTCCACGGTCTGTGGCTGTTTACTGTCAGAGACTAATCTGTTTCAAATAAGCCTTAGGCTCAGATGAGAAGCAGAGCAAAATGCCAACACTTCCTCTGGGGCTCAGGGTACCCTAATGTGGGGGATGGGGCGCAGGGACATTGACGTGACAAGAGGTGGAGCCCTGGATATGTGTGCTCCTGGGGAAATGCCTCCAAAGCCAGCCCTGCCTGGCAAAGCCTTAGTTCTCCCGGGTCTCCGGATTCAGCCCCCAGACTGGCATTGATTTCCAGCATTTACCAGACAGACAGCACCGTGGCTTCGGGGGTCAATTTTGAGAGTGTTAAGTTAGCAAATAACCCCTCAGGAAGCAACGTCTAGTTCTGATGGAGACCCTGGAGGCAGGAAGTGGACATTTCAGGGCGGGGCTGATGCCATCATTTGAAGTTGCAGCGCAGTAAACGTGGGTTGCATGCCAATTCCCCAGAAGGCCAAGGAGAATGAAAAGGAGGGGATATTACTGTCGTAAAATGATGGGAAGGTTAAAACCAAGTGGTTGGAGCATGATCTCTGAGCACAAACCTGAAATTGAGGGCTTTCAAGGTTTAGCTCTTGGAACAATCTCTTTACATCTGTGGCCTTCAGTTTTCCAGTCTGGAGAGTGGATAGAACAATGGTATCCATCTCTCAAGCTTCATCTAGAACAAAGATCAGGAACTTTTTCTATAAAGGGTCAGAGAGCAAATATATAGGCTTTGGAGGTCATGTGAAATCTGTTGCAACTACTCCAACTCTGTGGTTGTTGGAATGAAAGAAGCTGTAGAATCAGTAAATGAATGGACATAGCTGTGTCCCAATTAAACTTGGTTTACAAAACAGGTGGTGGGTCTGACTTGGCCTGAGAGTCAAAGTTTGTCAACCCCTGTTTCAGAGGATTACATGAGACAATGCAACGGAGAGCAAACTGTCACAAAGGCTAACCGATAAATATCACTGACATCCTCACTCTCTTCATTATTGGCATCACTCCTCTGCATTTGGCTGCATGGATTGTAGCCTGTCAGGCTCCTCGGTCCATGGGATGTCCCAGGCAAGAATACTGGAGTGAGTTGCCATTTCCTTCTGCAGGGGATCTTCCCAGCACAGGGATCAAACCTGGGTCCCCTGTGCTGCAGGCAGACTGTTTACCGATTGAGCCACCAGGGAGGCCATTTGAAGCCTCAGGCGCTGCCTAATAAATACCTCTGCCCCCCATCTCTCTGCCTTTACCGACTTGTTAAATTTCCAAAAAGTGCACTTGCTTGAGTTCCTTTAAGCTCCTGGATGCAAGTACATTCAGGATTTTGCCCTGAAGTGGCCTTCATAATGCGGACTCTCACGTCTCTTAGCATTTAAAAGCAAGAGAGTTTGGATTCCCAGTGAAGTAACAGGGATGTGACTCCCCATAAGAAGTTTCCATTGCCCTTCACAAGGGATTTCCTCTGTAATATAGCATGGATTTCTCACAGCTGCTTGAAGAAGTAAAGATGATTACAACAATCTTGCAGGCTAGGAACTGAGCTTTGGGAAGACATCTTGACTTGTATGAAGTCAGATTGAGAATCAGAAGCTGAGCGGACACTTGATCTGAGGTCTCAGTCCAGTTCGGTTGCTCAGTTGTGTCTGACTCTTTACGACCCCATGAAGTACAACATGCCAGGCTTCCCTGTCCATCACCAACTCCCAGAGCCTACTCAAACTCATGTCCATCACATCAGTGATGCCATCCAACCATCTCATCCTCTGTCGTCCCCTTCTCCTCCAGCCTTCAATCTTTCCCAGCATCAGGGTCTTTTCCAATGAGTCGGCTCTTCACATCAGGTGGCCAAAGTATTTGAGTTTCAGCTTCAGCATCAGTTCTTCCAATGAATATTCAGGACTGATTTCCTTTAGGATGGACTGGTCGGATCTCCTTGCTGAACAAGGGACTCTCAAGAGTCTTCTCCAACACCACAGTTGGAGGTCTATGGACTCCAAATCCAGTGCTCATGCTTCCATCCTGCAGCTCCATGGAGTATTGGATCAGTCAGGATCTTTGCTGCCAACAATAGGCTTGCTGGTTTAAGCAGAGAAGGAATTCATTGTCAGTGGCTTGGGGAAATTCTGAGAAGTACAGAGAGTCATGTGGGAGGCTATGAGGGGAGAAATAGATCCCAGTGAGAATTCCTGATGCTAAGTTGCAGATGCTTCAGATCCAGGAACCACAGCTGGCCCCACCAATGCCTGTGGCCTTTAAGATGCCTGCCCCTGCTGTGGCCTGAAGTTCAATTTCTTCTGCCACTTTAGAACTAATCCTGCACTGTGCTTCCTTCTTCCCATCAATCTTTCAAATGCAAGTCTTCAAGAGAGGGTCCTATGGGCTGAACCTTCTCATGTGTCTGGGCTCTAGTTTCCAAACGAGTTACTGACTCTCCTGGGGGCTGGGGAGCAGGGCTCATAGGAAGGGGATTTCCCAAGCCCAGGAAGAGTGTGCCAAGGGTGCTGAGCCAACTCCACTTGGGGTACAGACCCCAAAGAAATGAAGGGAAGATCTTAAAGGGATACCTATACACTCATGTTCAGAGAAGCACGATTCACAACAGCAAAAATGTAGAAGCAACTCAGATGTCTGTCAACTGCTAAACAGACAAATGGGTGGTATATCTCTACAATGGAGCATCATTCTGCTTTAAAGAGGAAGGAAATTCTGACACAGGCTACAACATGGATGAGCCCTGACAACATTATGCTAAGTGAAATAAAATTAGATATAGGACAAATCATTTTTGTCCATGATTCCACTCATATGAGGTTTCTGGAATAGTCCAATACAAAAAGACAGAAAGTAGAATGGAAGTTACCAGGGGCTGGCAGGAGGGGGAATGAGGAGTTATTTTTAGTGGGTGCAGAGTTTCAGTTTGGGAAGATGAAAAAGTTCTGGAGATGGATGGTGGTGACGGTTACACAACCGAATGAATGCACTTAATGCCGCTGAACTATACAGTTAAAGACGGTCGAAATGGTAAACTGTACATTATACATATTTATCGTAAAAATAAAGGTGCCGAGCATGACACATATCCACGCTGACAACTTAAGATTTCGTTTTCGAGAAGAGGCACTGGAGGCCCAGAAAGTGACTAATCAGTGGCAACGTGGGCGACTGTCAATCTTGAGTACTTGCTCCTTCCAGAAAGAAACTGTTGGGACCATTAGAAGCAAGGTGGCAGCTCCTCAGCCTTGCTCCGCTAGGCAGACGGCCCAGTGAGCTGAGTGGGCTGGATGGGAGACAGCGAGAAGGGGTGACTGTGATGCTTTGAGGAACAAAAGTTCCATCCCAACAGGGCAGCTGCTCCTCGGTTTGGGCAAGTTTGACACATGGGCGGGAAGCCCCATGCTGCTCCATCTCCTGGCTCTTAAAAAGAAGCCAGACATCCAGATATTTATGTGAAATCTCCCGAACTTTACTCATTGGCAAAAGATTCAAATAATATGAGAGTCTGCAGGCTGGGATGAAATCTCTCTCTGAGTTGAATGCCACCCTTGGGCTTCTGGTTTGTGAACTCTGTTTAAGACTAGAGGCCAGGGCCAAAGATAACATCAAGATGTCAGTTTTAATAGTTGATGCTCAGACACCCCCCAGGAAAGAATGCTAAAGAAAAACATAGCTATGAGCTGAAATCAAAATAAGGGTCTTGTAGTACATTCGATTTCCCACGCTAAATTCTCAGATCTTCCGGGGCAGAGTTGGGACTGAGGATTAAACTCCGAGGGAACTCAGTTACCCTGCCTGTCCAAGGGGCAGGAAGAGCTCTGCCTCTGAAACTCATGAACGAGGGAATGCAGAGTGAGACAGAGTCGGGAGGATGGGGACTGAGAGGTGAAGAGGACAGGGGAGGACGGAAGGAAAAGGGGAGGATGCAGAATGGTTTTTCAGCCTTTTCTCAAGGCCAACTCCTCGTCTGGAATCTCTGAAATGCCTGTTTCCACCTGGAGCAACCTGTTCTCTGGTTGACATGGCCCAATTTGAGCAAACCCCGAGAGATAGTGAAGGATAGGGGAGCCTGGTGCGCTGCAGTCCATGGGGTTGCAAAGAGTTGGATGTGACTTAGCTACTGAAAAATAATACATTCACTTGGTTTGACTCTTGCCTAGTAAATTTGCTCCTGTGAGAAGGTGTCAGGAAGCAGGGGAGAGGGAAGTCATTCTGGAGAGGGGCCAGGAAGCTTCTCCATTTTTGCTTCTAATAACTCTTTTGGTTTGATGGCCAAACCTGTGGTCAACGTGCTGGCAGTTTCTCTCAGGGCAGGAGACGAGCATCTTACCCCCATCTTCATGAAGTTGCTCACCATCACCCACACCTGGCCCTTTATGAGTCTCCCAGGGACCCTCAGTGGACAATAGGAAGTCAACACAGATCATTAATAAAAGTCTCTCCAACACCATGCTTTTCCATTTCCTAACACAAGTTGTCTAAACATCTTATCGGACACTAAACTAAATAGTAGAATCATTCTAGTTTGAAAACTGTGAACTCCAATTATTAGATACACCTAGAAAAAAAATTAAAGGTCAAAAATGAAATTCCTCTTTCTTATTAAATACAACGAAATTAATGTTCAATATTTGTTGAGTCCAATTTGCTATAATACATAACAAGAACCCTCTCACTGAGAGAGAGAGAGTATCTGTTCTGGAAACTACTGTTTGGATCAAGATCATGGTTCCCAGGGGGGATGAATGCCTGTTGTTTTCACTCTCATCTCAGGCTGGGAATCATGCTTCCTGGAATCCCCTTTCCCCCGTGGTCCTAGGGGGCAAGTGTGTCCATGAAAGGAGCTCACGTGAGACTTGAAGGCAGAAGTGTGGTAAGTCATTATTCTGGACTGGGGTGAGTGGCCATGTGATTTAAGACCTCTCCATGAGCTAAGTCACTGAAGTACCATCTTGGAGTTATTATAGTGCCTTCCTGGTCACCCCTGCAAGCTCCTGGTTCTCCGTCTGTCCCAGGCTTAGGCTGGTGTCATGGGTAATTATGTCTGGGATCCTCCAGCTGCAGCCTTCTAGGCATTGCTCTGCCAGCTCTTCCAGGGTCAGTATAATTCCTTATCTCCATCGTCAATGCCTTATTCCTGTAACACTTGTGTGGCTCTGACTGATCCCAGCTGAAACATCGGGAAAAGATAAACATCATTTTCATGAAGAGGCACTTATTAGATCCAAGTCAAGATAGCAACTAGGTCAAGATATTCACATTCCATCACTTTCTGGCAACTGATTCCAACTAGAGATATGAGTTATTTAAACAGTTTGTCACTTACAAGGAAACTAACCACCTCTTCTCTTTCTATAATACCTCGAAAACTCATTTCCCTGCTTGAACATGGTGTCAGTTCCTCATCTCTGAACTGGGGATATCATCCTCTCCAGACAGGATCTGTGGTGCTAGGAAGTTCATTGAAGGTCGTTTCCATTAGTTCTCAGAGAGAGAGTATCTTTTGTTTTTCTTTAGAACTTTTTATTTTGTATTGGGGTACAGCTTATCAACAATAGTTAACTGTGATAGTTTCAGGGAAACAGTGAAGGGACTCAGCCCAGAGAGAATCTCGCTTTCTTAGATCATGAACCTGGATATTCTGGAACCCTATTTTCCACCACATTTTATAAAGCCAAGAAGTCACGGCTTGACATGGATAAAGCAGGACGCAGAAGTCAGAGAGGGCAAAACAGATCCCTAATGACAGCTGTTGAACAAAAGAATTCAGCCCTGCCCCAAACCGATTTCCATACATTTGAATATGATTGCATTTAGCCAATACATCTTCTAAAATTTAACACAATTCAGCTTGTGTGAGTGGGATTACTTACAACTATCACTTACAACCGGGGGTTCTATTAATATTCCTATTCACTTGTTGTACCTACAGGATGTCAGTGGAGTCTCGGTGTTTTCTCACCGGATGCATTTCTTCTGCTGTGAACATGTACCACACCTCCACTGTTTGAAGCTCCTTCTTCCTTATACTGTTCGTTCTTTGAATCTACTGCCTTGCTTGAGGGTAGCAAGTTAAAACTGAGAAGATGAACGCTACCTCCCAGCTCATTTGTCCCCATGAACTTTTCTCTACGAGACAGACTGTTGTGATACTTTATCTTAGAGAATCCTTACCGAGAGCAGATTTTCAACCAAGACCTTGGCATTCAACTCACTGTTTAGGGCCTCGCTGGGAAAATCCCTACTCATCATAAACCTGTATGTCTTTATTCACTGGAAAAGAGCTAAGAGGGTCAATTAAAATGGATTTCACAGGTCCTTGAACTGCCTTCTTCCTGTGTTCTTCCACTTTTAATTTTTTGGAGGTTGGTGCCATTTTGAGGGTTCCAATATCCGAGGCCAACCATTACTGTGCTATTTCTTTTCTTTAGGAGTTTGGATCCATGAACATGATGTAGGAATGAGCCATTAAGTTAGGGGTGGGTGAATGACCAAGCCAGATCCAGCCCATTTTGGTAGTTACTGGAACACAGGCACATCTACGGATTTATGTATTGTCTATGGCTGTTTTTATAGTTGCTACAGAAACCCTAGGGCTGCAAAGCCAAAGTATTGTGTTATCTGACTCTTTACACAAAAAGTTTACTGATCTCTGCTCTAGACTAGTGTTTCTCAACTGTTTTCTCAACTTCATACCCATAAAAATGATACTCTAAGAGATGAAGGCGCTCACATCTTGATAAGCTTTTGGGGGCACATTGTTCTGGAAGGTCTCCCTAGACCACTTGGGGCAGGACTTGACCTGGTATATACTTGGGATACTACTAGTCTTCTTTCCAACACCTCTGGGTACCTACCGACACATGATCTACAACTTGATTTTGTGGGTCCTGTGTTTTGACTCCCACACAGATTTTGATTTTGGTCAAGGCCAAGGTTACTATTGTTCATGAGTGGTGGTGGTGGTGGTGGTGGTGGTGACCTCCTGGGTATCCTGACTTCCTGTGCAACTGTCCCTGTAGCATAAAATGAGACAGATAAAATAAGAGCACAAAGATGCTCCCATCACCGGTGGACCCTTCAGAGCCATTTGTGGTTCAAAGCTGTTCACCAAGCACATCTGTGCCAGAGTCAGCGCAGGTCCTGAGTATCCTTTCCCTCAAACACTGAAGTCACTCTGGGCATAGTCAATGTCCATCTTCTGAACTGACATCCCAGGTCCCTCCATAATGGACTGGTGTCCATGACTTTAGCTCCGAATTCCAACCATACCAGTTGTGGAATCCTTAAACACCCATCACATTTTGAGGGCCCATCAATATTCTCTCCTCTTCTCATTTTATCAGGGTATACACTCATTGCAGAAGGCACGACAGAAGCAGCTGTCCACTGAGCAATAAAGGGGGTTAAGAATCATTTACACCAACAGAATGAATGAAACTGCAAATTTATTTGAAAGTATAAAAATTAAAAAAACCTAATCAAAAAAGCAACCACACATAGCCTTTCCAGTTTACATCAACTTTGAACGTCACATGCTATTTATTAACCACTTCCTTGTGTTTTTTAAAAATGTCAGTTTCAAAGTAAAGGGATTGAGGGCAGGTGATAAGTGACTGATCAACGTGGAACGATTTCAATGCTAAAATAAATGCTGATCTTATTTGAGAAAAGGGCACAGAGATGATTTTCTGGTTGGCACAGATTTATGCCATGTATTAAAAAATATCCTGGTTGGAATGAGTTAAAGAAATAATGCTGGCCACTTATTTGCTATCTTAAGTAGGGGAAAAAACAAAACTCTGCTGCTTTGGTGTCCTATTTATATCTTTTTAAAAAAACCCACCATTAAAAAAAATCAAATCTATAATAAAAATGTCCCTGTGTTTATTTTAAAAAACAACATTAATAGGCTCTCCTTATCGACTAAGACCATTTGTCTTTCCTAAGATGCCTGGAAGCTGAAAAGCGCGTGAAATTAATTCACTGCACAATTAATTAAAATTAGAATCCTTTCCTCTAAACAATTTCCAGAGCACCAGAAAGAAGCAGGGGCCCACCAAGGGGAGAAATGAAGCCACTCTGACTCACAGGAGAGGAAATATTCAGCCAGAGTTCCTCACACACTCCGGCTGCCACCCAAAGTTCTTTCTTCACTGGACTACTCAGAAAATAACGCATGTTATTTTAAAAACAAAAAGACGTAAGCAACTAGGTTTCTTTTCTTAACTTGAAAATCACCAAGTGGCTAGCTTTCCTGTAGCACACTTTCAATTTGGTTAAAAAAAAAAATCGTCTACAGAACAGGATCACTGAATGCCACTTCGTCCCCCTTCCTGCAGGCTCTGTTTGAATTAGCATCAAAAAAGTTACTGAGCATGTGGGAAGCAGGTCTGCATGACAGCTGCCCCGAGTGGCTCCACCTGGTTCCAGTTTTGTCCCCCCCATTAATCAGTGTGGTTTCTTGACAAATAGCATCTACATTTCCACCCATGACTTCCTGAGGGGGTGGGCGCTGTGGCTGGCTGGGCACGGAGAAAGAGGAAAACGAGCCTGAACACAGAGACCATGAACTGAGGGAGAAAGGCATTGGTCTTTCTGCATCCTTCACGAACTCGATAAATAAAAACTCAAAGTGCAACAATGCACAGACGCCTGGCACACAGGGCAGTCTGGGGGCGAGGGGACTGGTTATCAGAGCTCAGCGGGACAAAGGCGTGATCTTTTGCATCCTTGCTTGGACCTTGCGAATTGAAAGACAAAAGACAGCTCTCCTATACACATATAAATAGTCCCTTAACTAGAAGGGAAAAAACAAACACACTGTTTCAAATGCATTTCTAAGAGATTATATAAAAAAAAAGTCCGAATGGCAAATCTTGACTCCAAACTGTCTGTGATCCACGTCTCTCAGAGAAGAAACTATGGGATGTCTGGAGAGGTCTGATTCTTGCTCTGACCCTAATCCTAAATCTTGGTGCTGGTATCTGGCTGGGCCTTGGGAAGTAGGGGGTGAGGGCAGCCCAGGAATGGGGAGCTCTCGTGGCAGGTACTGAATTAGGTTTTCACGTGAGTTAGAAACCCACGGTGACCTCAAGCCCAGCCACACAGGTAGAATGAGTTCTGAGTGTCTGGGGGGACTTGGGAGGTGAGGGTTGAAGCTGCATGAATGGGCAAGGCAGGCTGGGCGTGGTTCACGGGGACAAAAGGACCAGATCAGATTTCTGGCCAACTCAGGTTTAGTCCTCATCCCTTGGCTAAGCTGGGAGGCTGACAATCAGAAACCAGGGAAAGGACTGTGGACCAAAGCAGACCCAGGTTCTTGGCAGCCTGTATTTTAGGAGCTGAGAACTCCGATAAACTCGTGGTGGGGGCTCCCTGCTTATTCTGGGATGAGGCTGATGATATATGATGCTGGAAAAAACTCTCAAAATGAGGATTCTTGGGCAAATTGTTAAATCCAGAATCTCTCCAGAATTGATGGTTTCAGAGTCCTCCAGAAAACCAAAATGACACTGCTGACTTCTGAAGGGCGTTCTGACAGCAATAGTTGTCTTTGGCCCCAGCCTCTGCTGACCCAAGAGCAACGTGCAGCCTAGCGCAGCATCCAATGTCAGCCTCCTGGGAGGATCACCCAACCCAGATCCCCAGCTGGAGCTCTAAGGTCACAGCCCACACAGCATTTGGTCCAGTCTCCTCTGCCCTTCTGAACATCCCATACGACCCAAACACTGCTTTCTCAGTACCTAAGTACCACGTGCTCCTGCCACCTACAAACTTACGCCATTGCCTCAGCAAGATTCCAGCAGTAACAGAAGAATAACATGGAAAGCGAGGCTGTGATCCTTGGCCTCGAGGGAAGAGTAAGTGCCCAGAAAAGATGCACCATGCAACAGGTCAACTGAGAGGCCAGAACAAGGCAGGTCGCCCTCCAAAGAACATTCCTGAAATCTGGGCAAGGAGGTGAATGGAGAGACAGCTGACACTCCAAATCACTCCTTGAGGGACCCCGAGGAGCCTCCTGTAAGCGCCAAGTTGTTAGGACAGTCAAAGTCAGAGCAATGAACCCATAGAGACTTTGGAAGAGCCGGAGTTTATACGTCTTCGGTGCCCTGGCTGGGCATGGAGTCCCTGGGCTCAGCAGTGCCCTCCTGCGGGCCAGGCTGCCCCGGGCTGCGGCCGCTGTCGTCCACACTCAGGAGGCTGCTGGCTGCCTGGGAGCTGGCGCTGTCGGCACTGCCGGACCGGGAGCGGTAAGGGGGCAGGTCGGCTTGGTTCAGAGACTCAGTGTCTGAAGAGTAGGGTGGCGGAGGAAGGTCGTACCAGGCGGGTCTGTGATGAAGAGGGCAGGGTGGGGTGAGGAGCAGGGTTGGGGGGAAGGGAGAGAGAAGAGAATACATTAGGAGCCCAGGCACGGCAGGCAATGCTGACTTCTGTCTGTTTTTGAGTGGATGATGATGTCAGGATCAAGATTTTTCCCTCCAAGAAGAAAGGCAATCCTAGTACTAGGGAAACCAGTGATGAGCAATAAGATGAAGGGAAGGGATCAAAGGTCAGCGTGCTCTGGCTGGTTTGTGCCAACTGGACAGTGCCAAAGACACGACCTTTAGGAGGGGGAATTCTAAGAAGTCCCCAGCTCATCCTGTGTAGTTCAGCAGGGATGCAGCTGGCTTGAGGTTTTGATGGAGACCTTAACAACCCGCAGAATTGGGGGTCCTTACTGAAAGCCAACTCTTCCTGGTTTTCTGGACTTGGATAAGTGAGAGGACCTGCTCTCAAACCCTCAGCCTCCCTATCTGTAGAAGGGCATAACGATACCTTGCTTGCATTGAGATAACTTCAAAGGCATTTTATTTTCCAGTTCTCATTTACAGAAGGCTTATTATGAGTCAGGCATTGTGCCACCCACCTTATATCCTTTATTTTATTTTATTTAACATTCAGAAGAATGCTAGAGGGAGCCATTACTTGTATGCCCATTGTACTGGGGAGGAAGCTGAGGCAAAGGGCATTAGACAGCTTGCATGGGATCACAAAGAGCTAGTAAGCAGCAGTGCTAGGATTTGAACCCAGGAGTTCTGTTTCCAGACACAGCAATTTTAACCTTTCTCTACATCTGATGGTCCAAATGAGTGAGGTTCTGTGTTCTTAGTGCTTATTTGCAAAGATGTCCTTAAGCACCAGGCCCTGGAGCTTTGTTTATCTTTTATGAGAAAAATGAAGATTAAGTAATACAAGAACTGTCACTGGACGGGCTCAAGGAAGAGCCCAGTTAGCCCAGGAATACTCCCTGCAAAATGCCTCACCAGTGAGTCCCAGGCTTATAGAACAGGGATCCTGCAGGGTAGGGGATGCTGAGAATAGGGGGCTCAGGTAGCTCTGGTACTGGGACTTCAAAGTGGGGTCTCTGGGATATGCTGGAGGTCACCAAAGGACAGAGGAAGCCTGAGCATGCGGGATTGAGGTCCACTACCTGCTCCAACTACAGAATTCTGCATTTGACTTTGTGTGTTGGGGTTTCTTGTACAGCTCCATCTGCAATGAGGGCTCTAAGCTTGAGAATGTTCTATTTCATCTCCTTTATCTTACGGATGATGCCATGCAATGTTAAAGACCTTATTTATTCACCCACTCATTCACTCATTCATTCAATTAGGAATCAAACCTCCAACACGGGCACTGTTCTGTGGTAGCAGGTGAGTCCCCAGAGCTGGGCACATGTGTCCATGTGGCATTACCAGGGAGCAGGAGGGATCTGAACTGGCTAGGATCCTAGCTGTTTGTCCTCAGATGAGTAACCGAAAAACTCAGTTTTCTCACCTGCAAAACTGAGGCAAATATAACCTCGCTTGGTGAGTCACTATGAGGATTAAGTGAGATGACACCTGTGAACTGTTTTGCAAAGACTCAGTACAAGTCAGACACTGTGTGGTGCCTTCGCAGCTGCATGCAGGCTCCTGGCAAGACCAGGATCCCAGGTGTGTGCACAGTTTCTGCCCCTAAGTGGGATGACCTCCCTCCCTGGCCGCCCCAGGGTCTCCCACCCAGCACACACCTTTGGTCCAGCAGGGCCTCTGAGTAGGAGGGCGGGGAGCCCACTTCCGACGCATTCTGCTCGGCCTGGCTGGCCACATACTGGATGCCGTTGTTGACGTTGTAGGTGACGTTGCAGCGGTGGGGGTGGTCCAGGACCACCAGGCGGGAGAGCAGCACGGGGTGCTGCAGCCGGTGGACGGGCAGCGACATGAGGTTGTTGCGCTTCCGCTGGTGGTGCAGGACCAGCGCCAGCAGGGCCACCACCAGCACGAAGATGACGGAGCTGCCGATGATGGCGTAGGTGATGCTGGGGTAGTACACGAGCTGGTTCTCCGAGGTCACAAACACCTGCCCGCTGCCTGGTTCTGGGAAACCCCAGAGGGGAGAGAAGAGCAGAGAGCTTACCAGGTTGCTTCACTCATGTGCCCCTAAGTCAGCCCCAGGAAGGGCATGCAATGTTCCAGCAGCCCCATTCGCAGTAGCCGAAGAGCAGAAACCGCCCCAGTGTCCACCGACTGGTGGACAAGATGTGGGCTGTCCATACAATGCAATATTATCCAGCTATAAAGAGTACTGATGTACACTACGACATGGATGAGCCTCAAAACATTATGCTAAGAGAAATAAGCCAGACACAAGAGACCACATATTGCATGATTCCATTCATATGAAATGTTCAGGAAAAGCAAATTTATAGGGACAAAAAGCTGATTAATGGTTGCCTGGGGCATGGGGACTCACTGGTGACAGGCATTGGGGATCTTGCTGGGGAGATGGGGCTGCTGTAAAACTGGATGTGGTGATGGCCGCACAAATTGATACATTTACTAAAACTCATTGAATTGTACAGTTGAAATGGGCAAATTTTATATTATGTAAGGCACGCTTAAGTCGCTTCAGTCGTGTCTGACTCTTTGTGACCCCACGGACTGTAGCCCGCCAGGCTCCTCTGTCCATGGGATTCTCCAGGCAAGAATACTGGAGTGGGTTGCCATTTCCTTCTCCAGGGGATCTTCCTGACCCAGGGATGGAACCCGCATCTCTTATGTCTCCTGCATAGACAGGTGGATTCTTTACCACTAGCGCCACCTGGGAAGCCATATAGAATGTAAATTATACCTCAATAAAGTCATTAAAAAAAAATCAGCCCAGGAGAATATAATATCCAGGGAACAGGAGTGATAATTACTATGACAGAAAACAGTTTTTCTCTGGAAGTTTATAATATGTATAAGGCACACCAGCCAGTGTGTCTGGGGTTCCTTATGTTGGTGAAGTACTTATTTCATGCCTGGCCCTTTGCCAAGCTTTCAAGATGAAGAGCCAGCATTGCACAGGCTAAAATCATGGACTCTGGAGCCATTCAACCCCTAACAATTCAACTGACTGGCTGTGTGCCCTTTGGAAAGTGGCCAACCTCTCTGTGCTGTAATTTGCTCATCTGTGAAATGGGGACGGTATTAGTCCCCACCGCACTGGGCTGTTCCCAGTGCGAAATGAGTGACTCATTATCAAATACTTAGAACAACAGTGGACACATTGTGGGTGTTCCAGGCATACATATATGTACTTCATCACATCTATGTGACTCACAGCAACTCCGTGAAGCAGGTGTTGTAACTGCCTTCTTTCTACAGAGGTTGGGTCCCCTGACCAGGGTCACAGGATCAGGAGGTGATGGGCTGTGCCTTATTTGAGCCCCAGTGGTCTGACTTCCTGGAGAAGGAAATGGCAACCCACTCCAGTACTCTTGCCTGGAAAATTCCATGGACTGAGGAGCCTGGTAGGCTGCAGTCCATGGGGTCGCAAAGAGTCGGACACGACTGAGCGACTTTCAGAGCCTCGCCCCTAACACTTTGCCCGCAGCCCCCTAACAAGGCCTGCTAGGCAACCAGCAGGCATTTGCTCAGAAGCTTTTGGATGAAAGCCTGAAACCCGCCCCTGCCCTGCAGGATGCCAGTCCCCTCCTCTCCACTTGGAGCAACAGCCCCGACTTCACATACGCAGGGGAAGGGTTTCCCACCAGCAGGACACAGCTGGCAAGGGTGGCCAGGTCCAGGCGGGCCCAGGAAACCAGAGCGGTCCTTCCTTGTGGAAAGCTGGAAGATCCACAACTAACCCCAGCTGTGGCCCAGCTGCAAGAATTGTCTAAATGCAGCCTAAGTGAGCAAGTCTGAGACCACACCCCGTGCCCGGTCAACCTCTGAAGCTGCAAGGAGGTCTGAGTGGGTCCTCAGTGGCCAGTGTGAGCTCTGAAGCGGAAGCAGCACTGTGCTGGCAGGTCCAGCCCCGGGCTAGGCTTTCCCACACCCTCATCACTAGATCGCCCGTGTGCACAATGTTGTATTTCACCTTCTGTATACACTAGAGTGTGCTCAACACCAAAAACTCGGTTCTCACTCATCACCACGGGCTTCCCTGGTGGCTCAGTGGTAACGAATCTGCTTGCGATGCAGGGGACGTGAGTTCAATCCCTGAGCTGGGAAGACCCCCTGGAGAAGGGAATGGAAACCCACTCCAGTATTCTTGCCTGGAGAATCCCATGGACAGAGGAGCCTGGTGGGCTACAGCCCATGAGGTTGCAAGAATCGCACATGACTTAGCAACTTAACCACCGCCACTCATCACCACCATACAGTTGACCCTCTTTACCCATTTCACCCTCCCCCCACACCCCCGCCCCTCTGGGAACCACCACTCTCTTCCTGCACCTCCGTATTTTGTTTGATTTGGTCTGTTCACTTATTTTGTTTGTATTTTATATTCCATACATGTGTGAAATCACACAGTGTGTGTCTTCCTCCATCTGACATCTCACTTAGCACCATACTCTCCAGGTACCGTGGCAAGATTTCATTTTTTATGGCTGAGTAGTCATCCATGTGTGTGTATATGTGTGTGCTTGTGTGTATACACACACAGACCACATCTTTTCTGTCCATTCATTCATCTGTTGATGGACACTCAGGTTGTTCCCATATCTTGACTACTGTAAATAATGCTGCAATGAACACAGGGGTGCACACATCTTTTCAAACTAGTGTTTTCATATTCCTTGAATAAATACTCAGAAGTCGAGATGCTGGATCACCTGGTATTTCCATTTTTACATTTTTGAGACACCTCTATACCGTTTTCCATAGTGACTGCACCGATCTTCATTCCCTTCAACAGTGCATGAGGAGTCCCTTTCCTTTTTTCTATTGTCGTAAAAATATACGTAACATAAAATTTACCATTTTAACCAATTTCAGGTGAGCAGTTCGGCGACCTGAAGTTACATTCACACTGTTGTGCAACCACCACCACGATCCATCTTGAGATGTTTTCATCATCGCAAACTAGTGATGTGAATTCTTAGTGTTTGCATTCTTTCTGTTATCCTCACCAGCTTCACTAGACCAGAGAGAATGGCTGGGAAAGCCCCTTTCAGTGGGGGGTGGTGGTGGGGAGAGAACTGATGAGTTCCCTTCCAGGGAGATGTACCTCCTTCTTTATTTTTGACTGCACTGGGTCTTTGCTGCTGGGCGTGGGCTTTCGCTGGGAGGAGCAGAAGCTACTCTCTAGCTGTGGTGTGTGGTTTTCTCATTGCGGTAGCCTCTCTCATTGAAGAGTATGGGCTCTAGGTGTGCTGACTCAATAGTTGCTGCACATGGGCTTAGTTGCCCCGGGGCTTGTGGGATCCTAGCTCCTGGACCAGGCATCCAACTCATGTCCCTTACATTGGCAGGTAGATTCTTAATCACTAGACCGTCAGCAAAGTCCCCGAGCTGGACTTCTTAAAAGTCGATGGATTTTCACATGGAAAACAAATGGTTCCAGAGATCTTAAAACACTGACTTGCACGTAACTGCTTGAGGTTTTAAGAATCCAGGAGGGAGCTCTTAATGAATAGGGTGTAAAATGCTTGCTGGTGAGAAGTGGTGACCACATTTGCTCGAGAAATTATGATGTTACATAACTCAGGGGTGCCTGGTTTCCGCTCTGTATGTAAAATGTCATCTTGCATTAATTCATTAACTAGACTCACTTTTCTTAAGAGCTTAATGAGCCCACGAGCCAAATTACTAATATCAGAGTTGCCTGGAACCTGAGTTCCAAGTGCATAATCCATGGATAATGAAGTTTCCATTTGTTCTGGCTTCCCCTCAAGCTCCTGCCCTCCTGCTCCACTGCCAAACAGCTTGAACTCCTGTCCTGCATCTGTGGCTTCTGCTGCATTAATTCCAGGCAGTGTGGTTACCACCAGGGACCACCGTGTGCTCAAAGCTTCCGGGGCTGCGGCTGCGGCGCGTGGTGGAGACAGCCGTGCTCCAGGGCTGCTCATCACCTCGGTCACAGCTTTGTGTAGTTACCGTGACAATCTTCCAGTAAATGGTAGATGTTCTGGGGAGGAGGAGGGCCTTTTTCTAATTCATATAGAGGCCCTATCCGGACTGACAGAGGGACTAAAGCAGTGGACACTTTGACTTCGAGTTCCTTTGCTTCTAAAATATTCCCTCCTCCAGATTCAAATTGTATTTCCTCTTAGCATATAATTATTCACCTCTCAGACTGGGCTTCTCTAGTGGCTCAGACAGTAAAGAATCTGTCTGCAATGCGGGAGACCTGGGTTTGATCCCTGGGTCAGGAAGATCCCCTGGAGAAGGGAGTGGCTACCCACTCCAGTATGCTTGCTTGGAGAATTCCATGGAGAGAGGAGCTTCATGGGCTACAGTCCATGGGGTTGCAAAGAGTTGGACATGACCAAGAAACTAACACTTTCACTACTTTCAGACTAGGCAAAGGTGAAGTATGAGTTCACATCTTGCCAGGAAAACAGATATAATTATTCAGGCATGACTGGTAGGAGGGTAAATTGGTACAAACTAGGGCAGTGACGGGGTTAACAATATAGATCAAAATAACAAATGCACATTAACAATATACACCTAAAGAAATGTACATTAACAATATATATCTAAATATAGAGAAAGTACATATCATCTGACCCAGCCTCTCCACTCTTATGAATCTAACAACAGATATATTCACACAAATGAGAAACAACTCTTTAATACAAGTATTTACAGAAGTATTGGTCACAACAGCAAATATATCTAGAAAGATATATCAAGAAAAAAGCTAAACGTCCATCATTTATGGACTGGCTAAATAAATTATGGTGCATCCAGACAGTATCACACCTATTTAAGCATAAACTGATGTGAAATAGTCTCACACTTATTTAAGAAACCATGGTAGCTCTACATAAACTGATGTGAAATAGTCTGAAAGATCGTGCTAAGTAGGGGGGAAAAAAAGTCCAGTAGAGAATGTTTTGAATATTTCTAGAAGGACACAGAATTAGTACAACTGGGAAAGAACTTCCCAGTACTTTCCATTGTTTACTCTTTTCTATATTATTTAGACTGTATTATCCAGTCAAAAACTAAGCATCTTGTCTCTTCTTCTGGCTCTGCCTAGGCTGAGGCGTGCAGAGGTTTTCCTTCCTTCTCTCCCTGTCGTGTGAGGGCTCCTGGGGTTCACGTTTCACTGTCACTCACTCACTCAAGATCCCTGAGTCCAGAGTTCCTGTTCTGGAAGGGACACTGCCCTGTTCAAATGGATGCCTCACCATTATCCTGAAAACTCCATTGCTTCTTTAAAACAATTATTTTTAAAGTTAATTTTCCTCTAGATTAAGTATTTTTAAAGGTCGAGTTTATTGAAGTATAACTGACACACAATAAAACTTACCCTTTTAAAATGTACAGTTAGATGAGCTGTAAGGAAGCTCCCCTGGAGGAGGCACAGCAACCCACTCCAGTATTCTTGCCTGGAGAATCCCAAGGACAAGAGGGGTCTGGGGGGCTACTGTCCACAGGGTTGCAAAGAGTTGGATGCGACTGAAGCGACTTAGCACACACCAGCAACTGAATGCAACAGTTGCAGAAACATCGCCACACCCAGGATATCAAACCTTTCCATCCCTCCCCTTGTTAGCAGCCGCTGGGAGCCACTGGTCAGTCTGCTGTCCAAATAGATTGATCATTTCCAGAAAGTCAGGGAAGGGAATCTTTCGGTAAGTAGCCTATTGTGTGTGGCTTCTCTCATGCATCATAATGCCTCTGAGATGCACCCGGGTTCCTCTGAGTACAGTGCTCCTTGCGTGGGTACTTACAACTTGTTTATCCCTCCACCCAGTTAATGGAAGGAAGTGGTTGCTTCTAGTTTCTGGAGTGCAGATCTTTACGCTGACATATATTTTCTTCTTTAGGGGGTATGTACCTAGGGGTAGGCTGCTGGGTCATATGGAAGGTGTATGCTTAACTTTATAAGGAACTATCACACTGTTCTTCAAGGTGGCTGTAGCACCAAGCCTTCCCCTAGTCGCTCTGCAGCCTCATAGCACGTAACATAGCTAGCCTTTCCAGTTTCAGCCAGGCGCACAGGTGCGTAGTGGTACCTCGCTGAGGTTTTGAGTTGCATTTCTCAGTGACTAATGATGTTGAGCATCTGTTCATGTGTTGATTTGCCATCTGCATATCTTCTCTGATGAAACATCTATTTAAATCTTTTGCCCATTTAAAAAACGGCTTGTTTGACTACTTATTCAGTAGTGAGTCCGATAGACGTTCTGGGAGACAAATTCTTTTCCAGATGTGTGTCTCACAAATATTTTCTCCCAGACTGTGGCTTGGCTTTTCACCTACTTTACAGGATCTTTTTGAAGATAAGTGTTCAAAATTTTCTTATGAAGTCCATTGCATTAATTATTTCTCGTCTTTTGTGCATTTGTACTCTATCCAAGAAATCTCTGCCCAGAAGACATTTTATAGCTTTAGCTCTTACATTTACATCTATGATCCATTGCAAGTTAATTTTTGTTTATGGTACAAGGTGAAGTTTAATGTTCTTTTTTCCCCTCCCTTTGGATATCCTATTGTTCCAGGACCATTTGTTGAAAAGTCTATCCTTTTTTATTGAATTACCTTGGCACCTTTGTTGAAAATCAATTGAGCATACAAGGCTGGGTCTATTTCTAAATGATATATTCTGTTTGTTTGAGTTACATGCCAATCCTTAGCCAGCAAGTGTGCTGAGAACTACAGCTTTATAGCAAGTCTCAAAACCGGGTAGTGTGAATCCTGTGTTTTCTTTTCTTCCAAATTGAATTTTTCTGATTATAAAAATTCATTAAAATTAAAAGTTAAAGTAATATAGAAATGTTCATGAAAGACAACCTCTCCCTCCCCCTCTCTACTAGAAAAAGAATTCACAGTCTGGTATAGACTAGGGGCTGGCAAACTCTCCTGTCCAGAGTCAGACAGTGTGTCGTACAGGTTCAGCCACAACCACTCAGCTCTGTCTCTGGAGTGGTGGTGGTTTAGTCGCTAAGTTGTGTCCAATTCTTGCGACCCCATGGGCTGTAGTCTGCCAGGCTCCTCTGTTCTTGGGATTCTCCAGGAAAGAATACTGGAATGGGTTCCCACTTCCTTCTCCAGGGGATTTTCCTGACCCAGGAATCAAACTTGGGTCTCCTGCATTGCAGGCAGATTCTTTACCAACTGAGCTACGAGGGAAGCCCTCTGTAGTGCAAAGCAGTTACAAACAGTACATCAATGAATGAGTGTATTTGTGTTCCAAATCTGATTTACAATGACAGGCAGCTGGACCACACTGAGAAACTATCACTTCATAGATTTCTCCAAGCCATTATTTATATTCTCTTATTGGGAGAATTCGGAGAAGGCAATGGCACCTTACGCAGTGTTCTTGCCTGGAGAATCCCATGGACGGAGGAGCCTGGTAGGTGGCAGTCCATGGGGTCGCTCACTAAGAGTCAGACACGACTGAGTGACTTCATTTTCACTTTTCACTTTCATGCATTGGAGAAGGAGATGGCAACCCACTCCAGTGTTCTTGCCTGGAAAATCTCAGGGATGGGGGAGCCTGGTGGGCTGCCATCTATGGGGTTGCACAGAGTCGGACAAGACTGAAGCAACTTAGCAGCAGCAGCATTGTGAGAATTATGGCTGTATTACATGTACATATATGACCAGGTATTAGATTTTAACAGGAAAAAATTTTTTCAGGAATTTATCAACTTCAGATTAATAATCCTTTAGGAGAAGAGATAATAGTTCTTAAATTTTCCAGTTAAGGCAGAGAAAACAATTATTACATTTTACAACTGATTTCATTCTAAGTGTTCTTTTAATTCAGCTTCAGAAAGATTGTACTTTTTGAGATCTTTCATGTGTAAAAATGCCTGAGTATCTTTATTAAGCCTGAATAATCATGTTACTATATATAATTTTCATATGTCAAAAGTTATTTTAAAAAATCATCTAGATATAGTTTCAAAAACTGTAGAGTCAAATAAAATAGGAGGTTTAAAAAGATAAAACCAATCAAAGAAAAAACAGAGAGCAGATCAGATTCAGCCCACTGGCCTTAGTTTGCTGACCCATTACGTAGAGATCCCTCAAAACTCTTCTTTGTGTATATACACACGTACTTTTCTTCAGGTTATACAGACATTTCTACAAATGGACATCTTTCCTTACCTCTGCACACGTTTGTTAAGGAGCTATGTAGAATCCCAGTACATAGGTACCTCACAATTTATTTCACCAGCCCCTGACTTATGTACATTTTGGTTGTTTTTTTTTGGGGGGGGGCCACTGATGTAAACAGTGCTACAGTAATATTCAGGCAGACACCGGACTATGACAGCCATGAGGGGAGGGCTGGGTTTACTGGTCTACCTTCTATACTCACTGCCCCAGACAAAGGATAAGTACATTAGTCTTTGGCCACTGATACAACAATTTCTTAGGATGGACTCTGGATGCTGGTTGTTTCCCAGTCCCTCTAGTCTCGGGGGCTGTCCTGAACACTCTTCTTTTCTCGGACCACACTGAGCCACCAAGCGTGGTCAACTGCTGCTATGCAGAGCTTCTCCAGCCTCTGCTTCTGGTCTCCAACAGGTCTAGGACAGGAAGAGGAACCTCCTTGTGGTCTTACTAGCTTTAGCCTCTTTGTCCTCTAATCTTTCTGCAATAGCCGCATTCATTTGAACATGACCCAGCTCTGTAGCTGCGGCATTCTTGTAAAGTTCTTCAGGTCCAGGGCTCTGAATGGCTCACATCACCCTCCCCAGCCACACACACATTCCGACTCTGCAGCCTTCCCTGCCTCAGCTTCTCAGTACCAACCCTGGAGGGTGGTGGAGTGCTGCATGGCTATTTGCTTTGTGACCTGTCCCCCACTGAAATAGTACAAATAAGACCAACAACCACCACCCATGTTTACTTTGAACTCAGAAACAGAGTAATAATACTGTTATCACCGTGTTAGTGATCACTGAAGCTCTCATTCTATCAGCAATATCTTATGTGTTTACATATGAATTCTGATTTTGTAATCCTTGAGCCATCTGCAGTGAGTTGGACGATGTCTCTCCACCCAACTAAGAACCTCAGAACGTGACTTTCCTTGAAATAATGACCTCTGAAGAAATAATTAAGGTAAAGATTTTGAGATGAATTAGGGTGAACTCTCAGAGTGTCCTTACGAGAGACAGAAAAGGAGAAGGCCCAGAAACATCAAGGGAACCGTCACGCGGAGACGGAGGCAGAGGTTGCAGCCCCCAAGCAGAGGACGCTAAAGCAGAGGAGAGGAGGGAGGCCTGACTCTCCTTGGAACCTCCACAGAGAACTAACCCTGCCAGTGCCCGCACTTCAGACTTCCGGTCTCTAGAGTTGTGAGAGAATAACCATGCTGTTGTTTTAAGCCACCAAGGTAGTAGCGATTTGTTTCGGCAGCCCTGGGAACCGGATGCACCATCCTATGAAGTCGACCACTTTACAGAACAGGAAATGGGGACACAGGGAGATTAAGTCACTTGCCCAAATCCTCCACTCTGTTAATAATAATAGTAATACTAATAACAACTAGCTAATGTTAGAGCTGATTAGAGAGGGAACCGGGAGGAACCCAGCCAGTCTGGCTCCAGAATCCTTGCTCTTCACGTATGACTTTCAGGTTCCCCTGTCTTTCACCATGAAGAGGAGTTTCAGTGGGCAAAGGCCGGACTCTCCCGTTGGAGTCCTACTCAGGGCCAAACACAACCATGGAAATACAGCGGGTATGCGGCAAGTACTTTTTTTTTTTTTTTGGATGCACAGGCTCTTCGTTGTGGTGCATGGCCTTTTCTTATTGGAGGACTCGGGCTTCCTTGCCCCATGGCATGTGGGATCTTAGTTCCCTGACCAGGGACTGAAACCATGACCCCTGCATTGGAAGGCAGGTTCTTAACCACTGGGCCACCAGCGGAGTTCCTGCAAGTACCGTTTGATATTTGTAAACTGACTTTGCAACATGGGAATCCACAACCTCTCCATTTACAGAAAGAGTCCAACACTGAATAAGGCGACCTTGATGAGGGCAACCTTGAAGCTGAGGCAAGTAGGCCCCCTACTGCTAATCTCCATCCCGTACGCACAATTTCACTTCATCCTTACAATAACCCTGCTTTACTGATGGGGAAACTGAAGCCCAGAGAGGTTAAGTAACTTACAGAAGGTCACAAAGCGAATACAGGATACAACTAGTGTTGGTGCCCAGGAGTCTGATGCCGGAAGCTGCCACACGGTCCCAGGCAGTTCTCTATGCCCTCCCCTCCCCGTCTCTGCTTCTCCTGTCCAGCTGTCACCCCACCTTATTGTTCTTGCAGCAGAGTCTGTTCTCCAGTAACTCCATTGACTCTGATCAATATATTCTGAAATGTCTTCGGTGAGATGGTGAGAGGTATTTCATGAAAAAGGGTATCTTGGTCAAAGAGGTATGAGCAGAAATGGATTAGACAAATTAAACCACTTTCTTTGTAGCTGTTCAGAGTGCAAGCTCTGGAACCAAAATGTCTAGATTCAATCCTTGGCTTTGCCACCTACTAGCTGTGTGACCTACAGCAAGCTACTCTACCTCTCTGTGCCTAAAAAGCCTCATCTGTGCAACAGGATAACAGCAGAACTTCCCCCACGGGGTTGTTTTATGGATAAAATGAGAACATACATAAAAAAGAGTTCAGAACTTTGGTACACAGGAAATACTCAACAAAGCCTAGCTTATATTAATAGCTATCATTATGGGATTTTTCAGAGTCTTTATTAGGCAACTGTATACTGTGATCCTAAAGTCCATCCTAAAGGAAATCAGTCCTGAATATTCATTGGAAGGACTGATGCTGAAGCTGAAGCTCCAATACTTTGGCCACCTGATGAGAAGAACGGACTCATTTGAAAAGACCCTGATGCTGGGAAAGATTGAAGGCAGGAGGAGAAGGGGATGACAGAGGATGAGATGGTTGGATGGCATCACTGACTCAATGAACATGAATTTGAGTAAACTCCGGGAGTTGGCAATGGACAGGGAGGCCAGGCGTGCTGCAGTCCATAGGGTTGCAAAGAGTCGGACACGACTGAGCAACTGAACTGAACTGAACTGATATACTGTGATGCCTCATGGGAGAATATGGTTATTTCATCAACCTGTTGCTTTTCGGAGATGGACAGAACACACATACTAAGTTGCTTCAGTCGTGTCGGACCCTTTGCGACCCAATGGACTGTAGTCCATCAGGCTCCTCTGTCCATGGGATTCTCTAGGAAAGAATCCTGGAGTGGGTTGCCATGCCCTCCTCCAGGGGATCTTCCTGACCCAGGGATTGAACTGGTGTCTCCTGAGGATCCTGCATTGCAGGCAGATTCTTTACCGCTGGGCCACTGGGGAAGCCCTGGACAGAACATACATCACGTTCTAAATAAGCATATCCCCAACATTCTGGAAGTCATCATTTCACAGGTCATAGGGGCATCCCTGGCCTTCAGGTATGTTGCTGGAGGAAGCTCTGTGGCTGCAGCTGCAAACCTAAGAGGCAGAAGGTGAGAAGCAACTGCCTAGCACCCCTCCCCCTCTGTGCAGCAGTGGTACCCGTCTCTCAAGCCACACCCACTTACAGTCCAGCACCCCCATCACTGACTGAAATCGGCTAAGCACCAGGAGCCCAGACTGTGTGGCAGCTCCTGCGAATTAGATAAGAGATTCCATCACTGGGAAGGTTGCCCCACACCCCGCCATCTTGACACCTGACAAGACCAAGTAGGCAGGAGCTGGTCCTGTTTAAACAGGCAAAGAGCCCAAGGCTGCCCTGGGTCTGTTCTCTGGAAGCTTGAGTTCATCATGGTCCCTGCATAATCAGTTCCTCAGTGCTCCATCTGTCTGTTAAACCTTATTACCCAGGGAAATGCTGAGTGAGCACACTTGGAGCTTTGAGTGCAGAGAGCTTGCTGAATAATTTAGGGGAAAGGGTTGGTAACAGATTACAAGAGGGCTCCCCAGGGGGAGTGTTATTGACCATGAACACATACATGGCTTCTGGAATTTCAGAAAATCTTAACGTGATGACTGGGACCACTGCACCCCAGAGGGAAGGGCTATTCGCTTCGCACACACTGGGTCTTGTGCTTTGGTCCCAGCGCTGGCAGAACACAGAGTCCTCAAAGGGGAGCTTGGACACAGCTGATCCCAAGCAGGACTCTGCCCACAAGCCCCAGTCCTCATGCCCACATCCCACACCCCCCGGGGCTGCTGCCATCGTAGCAGCCATGTCACCTCCACCCTGCCCCCACTCTCTTTTCCCTGAGCTGTGGGTGCTCCTTCTAAACCCTAAATTCATTTGCTCATGTTTATTTCACTCCTCTACTCCAAACCCCTTAGTGGCTTCCCACATACTCGGTTGTTGCCGTTCAGTCGCTCAGTCGTGTCTGACTCTCTGCGACCCTGTGCTCCAGGCCTCCCTGTCCTTCACTATCTCCCAGAGTTTGCTCAAACTCATGCCTATTGAGTCAGTGATGCCGTCCAACCATCTCATCCTCTGTCACCCCCTTCTCCTCCTGCCCTCAATCTTTCCCAGCATCAGGGTCTTTTCCAATGAGTCGGCTCTCCACATCAGGTGGCCAAAGTATTGGAGCTTCAGCTTCAGCATCAGTCCTTCCAAGGAATACTCAGGGTTGATTTTCTTTAGGATTAACTGGTTTGATCTCCTTGTTGTCCAAGGGACACTCAAGAGTGTCAGTATAAGACCCCGAAGTCCTCACCATGGCCTCCCAGTCCTAAATGATCTTGCCTCTGATATCATTCCGACATTCGCTCCTGCCCCCTCTCTGGCTCCTTCTGCTGCAGACCCACTGGCCTCCTTACTGTGTTTCTAGGACATACCAGGCACATGCCTGCCCCAGGGCCCTTGCTCTTGTTGTACCATCTGTCCAGGACAGGCCTCCCTGGGCAGCCTCATCATTTACACCCGATCCCACTCAAGTCTCTGCTCCTAGGTCAGTGTCATGAGGTGGCTTCCTGGCCACTGGCGTCCATTTCTACTCCTACCCTGCTTTATACGGCTCCACAGCACCCATGACCACCTGTCACTGTTCAGTGCATTTGTGCCAAATCATCTCTCTCCTGCTGGAATGTAACTCTCTGTGGGCGTACCTGGATTCCGCTCACTCACGGCTGCATCCCTGATTCCCAACACAGTGCTCTATAAAGATGTGCTGGTGGAAGTGGGCAATGTCTCTAGCTCTGCGGCCCTATCAGTCTCAGTGCACTGCATGCCCGCCAGAAGCACCTACATCTTTCATGTGAGACTAAGCACCCTACGAGCCAAGTGCTTTGTGACTATGAGCTCAGTTAGCTGTACAGATGAGAAAAATAAGTCTCAGAGAAGTAAGGTCACTTGCCCCAGATGACACAGCCAGGAAGAGATAGAGCTGAGACTGGAGCCCAGGTTTCCGACCACACCCAGAGGACAAATGGGAAGGATGGAGTGAGCTCTGACCAGAGGCTGCCGGCCCGGGGAGGCTGGAGGCGGCAGACTGGGCATGGGAATCTGATGTGAGTGGCTGGGGAGGGATCATATTTGGTTTTCTCTGGTTGGTCCTAAAGCTGGAAATGGGGACACAATTTAGGGAAGCTCTCAATTACTAATCAAGTTTTGGATGCTCTGGGTCCATAGTTACAGGAGTTAATGCTTGGCTCCCGGGGGTGATGTTAGAGGTGGCGGGTCAGAGTTCTGCTTTGACATGTGGTCTGGCCAATGTCCATCTGTATATTCAGTTTCTTGCAGACTATCCAACCATACCCCCGGGTTTGGCCCAGATCCCACTCCTGCCTATGTCCCCATGACAGTAGGCGTGGTAAATACCCAGTGTGCAGCATCTCTATGGGGCTTAGAGCTGACACAGGTGACATCCCCACCTGGGAGTGGTGAGTCTAAGGTCATCGGGTACCTGGCTGCTCACGCAGGGAAGTGAGGTGTAGTGTGAACGAGGACAGGTCCAACCAATGAAACACAAATGGCGTGCATGATGGTCAGCTGACATTTGGGAGTCTGGTGGACAGGCTCGGTCGGGGCTCTAGTTCAGCTACAGACCTCACAAGTGATGCTGAGCAATGCTGCACCTTTCGAAGCCTCATCTGTAATGTCAGGATTAAAAAGCTGCCTGCCTCAGCAGAGTTGACAGGAACATTAAAGACTGTTGTTTTCAATTTAAGCCAAGTGAACTGACTGTGAGCCGGCTGCTGTGACTTCCTCTTGTCTGTGCAAAGACACTGATCCCTTCACACCTGAGCTGACTGGCAGAGAAGAGGAAGTGGGAGAAGAGCCAGGATTTTAGGGAGAGGGAGATTGAGGCCTTCCAAAGCTTGGGTAAGAGTTAAGGAAGGACTCCCGGTTGAGGCTATGTTCATTTATCACTTATGGAGCCGAGATTGATGGTCAGGCCCTGGGCTCAGAGCTGGGGATTCCAGCACCCAAACAGCAGAGACCTGACCCTGGAATGCTCACATGGGAGAGGCCCTGGGCCCCTACTTCTCTCCAGGCTCCCCCAGGATCACCTCTACCAACCTTCAGCCACATCCTCTCAAGCAGGAGAGCTTCCAGGAGTTTTCTTGGCCACAGTAAACCAAAGACATCCCAACATCCCCCTGGACTTTGTCCTGTTTTTCAAAAAACATCACATGCGGCTGCCATGCCTTTATGGATCTCTATTCTGAGCACATCTCCTGTCCCAATTTAGATGCGGACTGAAAAAGTTTAATTTAAAGGGCAGACTGGCAAATGACTGAATCAAAAGAGAACCACGAAAACCCCACTGAACCATTACCATGGCAACGCGAGTTTCTAAAATTAACCGAAAGGAGGGTGATGGGAAAATCCTTGCTGCCAGCCTGCCCAGCGTCAGCTGGACCACAGCAGGAGGCATCCTGGCTTCGAGCCAGAAGGAAATCAGAGAAGGGATCCATCTGCCAGGAGGGAACTAGGGCTTTGAGATCATTGGGAGCCAGGAGACAAGCACATTAAGATTACATTCAAAATGGGAGAGAGGAAAAAGGAAAGAGAAAGTTTTAAGACTGGAGAAAGAGGGAGGGGCCATCTCCCTGAGAATTCTAGTGGTTTTTATTCCAAGTGGGCCCAGCGGTTCTTGTCCTTTCCCCCTCTCACATTTGGGCAGAGGGGACAGGAAGTGTCCCTAAGAGGCCCTGCATTTTCAACAAGACAGCCAAGTGTTACCCATAGCCTCTAATGGACAAGCTGGTCACTATGAGGAGGGCGGCTTGGTGTGAAGGAAAGCCCCCTCCATGATCCAAGGCTCTTAGAAGCCTGCCAAAAGCTGCTGTGCAAGCTCAGAGCTGGTTCTTTGTCTTTGATGAGGAAGGACAAAAGTGATACACCGGTGAGTGAGGTGGTGGCAAATGGCCTCTTTGCTAAGAAGCAGGCCCAGGGCAGTAACACACAACTGGCTAGAGGGTAAGGAACTTAATTGGCTATTTAAGGCAGAAAAGAGCTTTCGTGAAAATAGAAATTCAGATTACTACCAAAACTCGGTAATGAGGGTAATTGGGAGCTAGGGCCCCCAGTGGCCTTTTTAGAACTCTGCTCAATCGTGCCACGGCTTTAACAAACGTCAACAGAAGAGTGAAGTGAGTGGGGAACTGCGGTTCCATGCAGACTATGAAAAGCAAAAGCCAATGGGAGCTGGCAGGCAATAGGCATGCAACACTGGGATCAATGTTCTAATCATTCTAACCATTGAAGGGGCCCCTCTCTCTTGTGTACAACTGGCTTTAGCCAACCCAGGCTCCTGCACACGACATCCTGGGCTGCTCCGGGAGGCAATGTGATTAAAATGGATATAAGTGCCTCCTGGAATTTGCTGAATAAGGAAGGCTGCACAGAATTACTATTTCTATTGCTTGCTTTATCTATTTACCTGGAGTGGTTGGTGGAAGCTGCAAAACTAAATGCTTAGCAGACATTCTTTGAACTCGACAGCCAGTTGGTTTCTGGTCTGGTAATAAGGCTTGGCGCGCTGCGATACAATGGTTTATTGAGCCTGCAGTGTCAGCGGCCGGAGCGGAATACTGCTAACTCCAGTGGGAAGCTTTGATCAGTTTCTGCGTGCCGGAGGAACATAAACAAATAGCATTGCTGGGAAAAGCTAACCCTAAAAACCAGGGAGAGCAAAATTCTATCTCAGGCATGCCATCATCATCATTGCAAATAAAGTCTCATTAGTGTGGGGCTGAGAAAACAAATACTATTAAATATCAGTTACAACCCCACAAGGGCATCCCCAGCCACCCTGAGCTGGAAGTCCCAGCATCAGCTGTCTTTGCCGTTTGTTTTCCATTCCTGTCCAATCCTTTTCCATTCATGGATAACTCATGTCCAAGGGCAGGTCTTGTTAACTCTGCTTCCAAATTATGGGAATAACTGGCATCATCTGTGGCATGGATTGCCACAAGAACTTCTTAGCTGGCCTCCCAATTTCTGCCCTGCCTCTTCTCCATTTTCCTCTCCAATCCACTTTCCACACAGCACCCAGAAAGCTCTTTTTAGGAACTAAATAAGATGGGGGCTCACTGAAGCAAAAAACCCAACCTTCTAACAATGGCCCGGAGAAGCCTCTCTGATCTGGCCCTCAACTCTTCCACAAGCTGATCTTGAGTTAGTTATCAGGCTCTAGCTCAGGAGGGTCAATGAAGTCTGATCCACAGCCTGCTTTTTTGTTTTATAAATAAAGCTTTATTGGTACATAAATGTTCATTTATATACTGTACACATCTGCTCTTGTGCCACAATCCTGAAGCACACAACTCTGACAAGCTTCAAAACCTAAAATAGTAACTGTCTGGCCACACAAGTCTAAGTCTGAATCCTTGAGCAGATCAATATTGCAATAATCAAGGAGCTAAGAGAAATATCGGCTGCTGTTAACCAGCACACAGTCTTCTGGGGAAGTTACTGTAATTCCCCATATGTGGCAATCATGACATGACGATTGCATCCATTACAGAGAGTAAATGACAAAATCAGGAACTAAAAAGGAAGAAACCAAGCACACCCCTCCCCAGCTGGGCCTTCACCAGCTCTTGCTTTGCACTGTCCATGGAAGTGGGCAAATGAAATGTGCCTACAGGAAATGACAAGCTTGGCCTCAATCTTGGACGTGAAAAGCCTTGAGTGGTTATAAATCTGTCTGCTCTCTGCCACCTCTACCTTCCTGGGTGGTCAGGTAGCTTTCCCTGACCATGCAATCCTGTCTTCTAAGAGATGCTTGGATGGCATGTATCTATGCTTTCTGAGATGAAGGCTGGCTGGAGGTTTTAATGTTCTCTAAAATGAGGTGCTAGAGGCTTCATGCCAAAACCTGATGGCTTCCTAGGCAGTGGGTCTCTGAACTTGGCTCTTCCATAATAAATGAGTAACTTACAAGGTCCGAGGCAGTGGAGGATTCCGTTACCTACCCGAATCTTTAAAGAGGAAATAATCACCACATATCCCTAGGGCCATTTTAGAATCCATGTATCCTTGTCAAATGCTCTCCAGACACCAAAGACAAGGCCAGAGAGCTCAGGTAAGCATTTTTAAACATTAATAGAGCTGTGTTAAAACAAGCAGGGGGAGACATCAAAGCTTCTGTCACTGACAGAGAGCCCGAGCTGGTCTCCTTAGAAAGAGGAACAAGAGGGCCCATAAGGATTGATGCGGCATAAAGATGAATCCTGTGGTGGGCCGATGGCTGAGGGCACCTGCTTATTCATTAACCGTTTACTGAACATCTGCTGGGGGCCAGTCTGAGTGCCAGGAGATTCTGGGCACAGCTATAGGGTGGGAGATATTGGGTAATGAACAGGAACCCTTGGGTCCTCAGGACTACCATGCCTGCTTAGATTTTTTTAACATTTATTTTAAAAGTAAGCAATAGATGCATGCTTCCAAACTCAACCGTGCATCTTCTGGCCCAGACAGTAAAGAATCTGCCTGCAATGCAGGAGACCTGGGTTTGATCCCTGGGTTGGAAAGGTCTCCTGGAGAAGAGAATGGTAACCCACTCCAATATTCTTGCCTGGAAAATTCCATGGACAGGAGCCTGGTGGGCTACAGTCCATGAGGTCACAAAGAGTCAAACACAACTGAACAACTAACACTTACACTCCAAGCTGAACAGGTAAGAAAGAATTTGTAGGGACTCCCCTCTTAGTCCGGTGGCTAAGACGCCATGCTCCCAATGCAGGGCGCTGCAGTTCAGTCCCAGTCAGGGAACTAGATCCCACATGCTGCAACTAAGACACGGTGCAGCCAAATAAATAAATATTTTTTTAAAAGGGAGGATTTGTAAGAGAAAAATCAGTCTGTTTCCCGTCTCCAAGCCACCGCATTCCCCTCCCCAGACACAGCCACGCTAAGTGTTGTGCGTGTGTGTATCAATGTGTGTGTCTGTGTGTGCAGACTTCCAGAAATAGTTCAGGCATACATTAGCAAATATCTATTATTTTGAACACTATGGCAATTAACATTTTTTTCACTTAATGAACCATATCACACATAATTTTTTAAAAGCCAAGGACCATTTTGACTATTTAATAAATACTTGTACAGCACTGGCTACATGTTTTCCAGAAAATTCTTAATTTTGAGATCAGTTTAGATTTATAGGGGAGTTACAAAAATAGTAGAGTGCCCAAATATCCCACATTCAGTTTTCCCTAATGTGCACACCTTTACTAACCACAGGATGACTGTCACAACTAGGAACTGACCTTGGAACAATTATATTAACTAGATGACAGCACTTATCAGATCTTCCCAGATTTCCCCACTAATGTCCTTTTTCTATCCTAGCATCCAGCCCAGAATCCCACACTACATTGGACTGTGAACCTGTGACACTTTCTCAGTCTTTCTTGATCTTTCACAACCTTGATACTTTTGAAGAGGCCTAGTAGTTACATCCATTATTAAGAAGAATATCACAGAAGTAATGGGCCCTTCTCAGTGTGTTTCATCTGCGGATGCCTGCTGTGTGCTGACTAAGTCTGTCAACCATGACTGTCTGATCCATGTAAGGTGCTAGCCACCAAGACTCTATGTTATTGAGTTACTACTTTTTCCTTTTGTAGTTAATTAATATCTGGATGAGATCCTTTGAAACTATGCAAATATTCTATTTCTGCTTATATATTAATTATATATATATATAATTCACCCATTAATTTTAGCATTCCTCCTGGATTTTGCCTGCAGCAAGTTATTACTGTGTTATCCTGACAGTGATTTTCTTTCTCTCCTTCCTTCTACATTCATTAATTGGAATTTTTCTAGAAGGAAGGTTGCCCCTTCCTTTCATTTATTTATTTACTTGATTATTTATTTACATCAGATGGACTCGTGAATATTCATTTCACTCTCTGAACTTGAATCCAATCCTATTATTATTTAATTTGTTGTTCGAGTTATTTCACCTTTGGTCACAGGAAGTTCTTTGGGATTGGCCCCTGGAACCTTCCAAAACACCCCTATGATTCTGTTTGTTTGTCTGACAACGTGTTTACTTTCTGGCAGGGGATGCTTCGGGTCATCTTCTGTTTCCCAGTCTGGGGCCTGGAATCAACTTTTGACTATTTTTAATGAACAGACACTATTTGTAATGTGCTATTTGCAGAGATGTGCCATTATTTGATGGGCATTTGGACCTACTTCCAATCTTTTCCTCTTATAATCTGATGAAAAATCCTTATGGATGGACCACTTCACACTTCAGTAATTGTCACAATAAAGCCTAAAATTCGTATGAAGATGTATGAGGCCCTCTCTGAGCAGCCTCCACATTTGCTCCAACCCCAGGTCTCTTTGTTCCTTTCCCCTCACCCAGGGTGGTGGGCCATCTTTAAGACAGGCCCTCTGATTCCTGCCTCCTGGGGCTCTCACTCTTGTGTGATCTCTGTTAATGAATAGACTATAGCAGAGACAGTGAGCTGTCACTTCCAATGAGAAGTAAAAGGGAAAGTCACTCAGTCTTGTCCGATTCTTTGCAACCCCATGGACTGTACAGTCCATGGAATTCTCCAGGCCAGAATACTGGAGTGGGTAATGCATGTATGTAAGGCTGAATTTAGTGCTTATGAGAGAAAGGGACAAGTTATAAACATGACTGAGACAGGAACCCAGCCCTCAAGAAATTTAGGGTTGTCTGTACGGGAAAGTAGTTATATCAGTAAGTCTGCAACAAGGGAGGGGTGAGCAGTGCTGTGACGTGGATCCGGTGAATTTGCAGCTGTAGGCTGAAACCAAAAAAAGTTATTTGAAGTTGGAGAGCCTGGGGGAGAAGTCAGGGAGAAAATGGCTCAGAGGCAATTTGAGTCTTGAAAACCAGCCAGGATGTGTACAAGAAGTCTTATTGGGAAGGACATAGCAGGCCAAAAGAGCAGCAGCTTTAGGAAGAAAGGACTTCTGAAACATCTACCTATAGAGCCTTGTAACTAGAAAGACTGCTCTCCACTCTGAGCTCTTCTAAAACATGATTTGATTTCGCCCTTTGTGCCTGAGTAGGTCTGGCACAAAGACCCCCTCTTCTCCAGGGAATCTTCCCAGTTCACGGATCGAACCCAGGACTCCCACTTTGCAGGCAGATTCTTCACCAGCTGAGCCACCAGGATAACCCAAGAATACTGGAGTGGGTAGCCTAGTCCTTCTCCAGGGGATCTGTCCCCTGAGGAATTGAACTGGGGTCTCCTGCATTGCAGGCGGATTCTTTACCAACTGAGCTATCAGGAAGCCCTGTCAGTTCCAATACTAGGCTGTAAAAAGACTGTGGCTTTTGTTCTGCCCTAGATGCACCGTCTCTCTTTCCTAAGAGGGCCATGATGGGAGGCACCCTATGGAGAAGTCCACATGTGGCAGAGCTGAGGGACACCTCTAGCCAACAGCCCACCAGTGAGGAGCCGAGGCCCTCATCCCAGCAGCCCACGGGGAGCCAGACTCTGATGATAGCTACGTGAGTGAGGTTCGCAGGACAGCCTTCAGATGAGACCTCAGTTAACGGCATATCTGCAACCTCAGGAGCCACCTGAGCCAGACCTACTCAGGCACAAAGGGCGAAATCAAATCATGTTTTAGAAGAGCTTAGAGTGGAGAGCAGTCTTTCTAGTTTACAAGGCTCTACAGGTAGATGTTTCAGAAGTCCTTTCTTCCTAAAGCTGCTGCTCTTTTGGCCTGCTATGTCCTTCCCAGTAAGACTTCTTGTACACATCCTGGCTGGTATTCAAGACTCAAATGGCCTCTGAGCCATTTTCTCCCTGACTTCTCCCCCAGGCTCTCCAACTTTAAATAACTTTTCTTGGTTTCAGCCTCCAACTGCAAATTCACCGGATCCACGTCACAGCACTGCTCACCCCTCCCTTGTTGCAGACCTACTGATATAACTACTTTCCCATACAGACAACCCTAAATTTCTTGAGGGCTGGGTTCCTGTCTCAGTCATGTTTATAACTTGTCCCTTTCTCTCGTAAGCACTAAATTCAGCCTTACACACATGCATTAGGTTCTCTATAATATCTGTGGAACCAGTAAGTAATAATAAGCCTCAAATTATGGGTTTAGACTCAACTGACAGTCACAGTGCTTACTACACAGAGTTATTAGCTATTATAGGCATTATTATCACCACTCAATATTTCGTGAATGAAGGTTCCCTTTTCTAAAAAGGATTTCATTTTCTGGACTCCCCATGATCTTCCTCTCTAATCTCAGAATCTCCAAGTTTAGAAGAAATAAGAAATAGCTTCTAAAAAAAAAAAAAAAAAGAAAAGAAATAGCTTCTGACCAATAGCTTCTTCTGGTGATGATTCCATTTAGAGCAACAGGGGGACACTGGTGTTAATACCAACATCGAAGCTTCAAGAAAGACTCAGGGAGCAGAAATTTCCAGGCGGGAGCATCAATCAGATTCATGTCAATTAATATACTACTCCTCATTTCTGAGGGTTTTGCTGGCCACCTATCATTCCCAGCAAAGCTCTTCTTACCACAGCATCTCTGTCCAATTGCATTAATTGAACACACAAATGAGGGAGATAAAGGAAGACTCTGCTGATAGCATTTTTTTATTGGCTTCAGAGGAGCAAACCTCATAATCAGTCATGATTGCAAACTCCTCTTGTGGCCTCAACAGCACAGACTTGTGTGTGTGTTAGTAGCTTAGTTGTATTCGACTCTTGGCGACCCCATGGACTATAACCTACCAGGCTCCTCTGCCCATGGGGATTCTCCAGGCAAGCATACTAGAGTGGGTTGCCATTTCCTTCTCCAAGCACAGACTTCGACACTGGTGCTATTCTGAAGCATCTTGTTGGATGGTAAACAAGCTCTTAACTATTTTCTGCTCTGTGAACACTTTGAGGAGATAAGAGATACCACAAACCTTCCTGCATCCTTTGGTTTAGAAGACCCATCAACAGAGTCTTAAGCTGAAGATACTATCTGTGGCGTTTCCCCCATCATGGGTTCTCCTGTGGTTACAAGATGCAGTATAAACTTTTACTCTTTCAAAGGGGACACCACTGGCGATCAAAACTATGACAGGGCTGGCCCTGTGAAGCCCCTGACTGCCCGACTCCTTGGAAATCACATTTCAAGAAGCAGACAGAAGGAAACAGAGGCGCTGAAGGAAAGGGGAACTGAGGTTCCATCCTCTTTGGAGGAACGAGCTTTGAGCTTCCCTGGGCTTTCCACGCTGATGACAGTCACTGTGGGGTGAACCCACCAATGGCAGGATTCTTGGGCTGCAGCATGGCCGAGGAGACCAAGAAGGGACTGGAATTTTGTTACCTAATCCTAAATTCTTAGGATTTGCTAAAATTAAAAGTGAGGCAAACCCAAATTGAAGGGAACACTGATCACGAGTCCCATCTGATCTTGGAAAATAGAAATCTTACCCAGAGAAGTTTGGTCACTTATTAATGAAGAGGAGGAAGGATCCGGGAGCCTGGGGGAAAGACAGGGCTGTGTATTAGGGCTGGGGGTGCGTAAGGACAGGCAGCAGGAGCCTGTTGCCCTTAGCTTCTCAAGACTTCTGCACAGCAAGCACTGACATAATGGCCTAAACAGGCTGCCTGGCAGGGGATGGGAAAGTCAGGCAGCGAAACGACACTTGGAAACTTTGTAAATGAAGAACCAGAGAAAAACTGAAAACCATTAACAAAGAAACTCCAGTGACAGCAAGAAAATTAAAAAATTACGGGACAAGAAGAGGAGCCCCATGAGCCCAGCTCCACTCTGTATCCTGGGCAGGCACAGGGGCAGCAGGAGGAGGAGAGAGCCTGGACCAGTTCAGCCACTGGCCAGCTGGCTCTCCAGCTCAGGAAAACTGGCGGACTTCGTGCCTCAGTTTCCTCATTCCTTGACACTGTGCCTGACACAGCACAGAGGCTTGGCTCAGGCTTGACAACTGCTACACCGCACTTAGGCTGGAGAGACACCGGATGTTCTGCCCTGAGCCTCTGATTTCCCTCTAACGCGCTTCTGTCTCACTTCAGCAGGTTCACCCACAAACAGATTCAGCTCCTGAACTGCTTTAGCTACAGAATGAGGAAACTGCTTCACTTCGTGAAAGGTTCCCCTCCTGGGGCTGCTAATGGCAGTCTGGTAGGCGCGTCCGTGATGGAATTTTTTTTTAAACTGAAGCTGTCCAGATTAACGAGAATTGAAAAAGCGCCACGGAAGCAGCATCCATGGGGGCCATCCCAGCCCCTCTGGTGAGCTGTAACTGCCTTCAGAAATCATATTCTCTCAGACAGAAACCACTGACCTTAAAGAGAGGGCTTCAGAATCCAAAACAGACTCTTGGCTAACAGGGCACAGCCTGACAGAAAGAGGCCAAAGGTGGAGAGGTCTTGGGGGGTTATGTATTCGGAAATGGAACCTCAGAGAAAGTGCTCTGTGTTAAATAACCACAAGACCCTGTAATAATTACAGTTATACCCAATCTACCCATCTTCAATCCTTTGCTCTGGAGATTCAAGTTCTTCACAATCGTCCAGATACCACCTTATTAGAGGTCATGGGAAATTTTTCCAAGATTTCCAATACTCAGACTCTGACACTTACCAACAGGGGCAAAACTGGAGGCGGTCCATGGACATTAAAAGGGGGTTGAGATGATGATAGACAGCATATTAAAAATCAGAGACATTACTTTGCCAACAAAGGTCCTTCTAGTCAAGGCTATGGTTTTTTCAGTAGTCATGTATGGATGTGAGAGTTGAACTATAAAGCAAGCTAAGTGCCGAAGAATTGATGCTTTTGAACTGTTGTGCTGGAGAAGACTCTTGAGAGTCCCTTGGACTGCAAGGAGATCCAACCGGTCCATCCTAAAGGAGATCAGTCCTGGGTGTTCATTGGAAGGACTGATGCTGAAGCTGAAACTCCAATACTTTGGACACCTGATGTGAAGAACTGACTCAATCTTTCCCTGATCCTGGGAAAGATTGAAGGCGGGGAAGTCCAGTGTAGACAATGGACTCTGGCTGCTGACAGACCCAGGTTTGAATCCTGGCTGTATTGCTGACTAGTTTTGAGATTATGGCAAGTTACTTAAACGCCTGAGCCTCAGTTTTCCCCATCTGCAGAATGGGGATAATAACAGCCATCTCATGAGTGCTTGGAAAGAGCAGACACGGTCATTACGACGTACGTAGCACAGAGACAGGTGAATAGTCTGAGGACTCAACAAGTACCTGTTGCTGCTACTGCTGGCACCACCATCACCACCACCTTGGCTGTGTTATCCTTCATGAGGAGGCAGAGGGCTTGTCTTCCTACTTAGATACCCCCAGAAGGTCTATCTGTAGTAGAGGGTGGCCTCAGAAAAACAAGAGAGATGAATAAACTCTACATGCAGCCTAAAGTAAGGACTAAAGAATTTCCTTTCATTTTCTGACTGAACAGGTTTGTAGGCTATTGTTGTTTTAGCCATCCAGTTGTGTCCAACTCTTTGCGACCCCATGGACTGTAGCCCACCAGGCTCCTTTGTCCATAGGACTTCCCAGGCAAGAATACTGCAGTGAGCGGCCATTTCCTCCTCCAGGGCATCTTCCCAACCCAGGGATTGAAACTGCATCTCTTGTGTCAGCAGGCAGATTCTTTACCGTTGAGTCACCTGGGAAACAGCCGGGTAAGAGGCAGGTTCAAATCTCTCCCTGCCACTTATGTGGCAGGGAGAGGGACCCTGGGCAAGCTCCTTAAGTCTCAGGCCTCAGTGACTTGGAGGACGGGAGGGAATAATGTGTGTCTAGTGTCCAGAGCACTGATGAGCCTTCAGTAACAGCTGGACCCAGGAGATGAGGCTACTATATTCTTGTTATAACCAGTAGGTTTTGTATATATGTTATATACATATACTTCCTGTATCTTGCACTAGAGAAAAGGATGCCCAAGAGACGTCCAATGAGGAGTCTTAGACAACAGGCTGAATGGAAATCGGGCAGCTGGTGTACTAGGGCTGGGCTATGCCTATGTGCTGTAAAACCGGGAATCCAAGGTGTTCAGATCACACCTTGGGCAAGGATGTCTGCCATGACAAAGACCCAAGAAAGCCAAAAGTCTACGAAATTAAAAGAAAAATTGAGATAAAAGGCACCTGTGACTGTCTCTATTATATGTCTGGGGGCTACTTTGTGGGGAGACTTTGCTAATAGTTTGAGGAGACTAAAACCCAATGCAGGCTCCCCAAGCTAACCCAGCTAAAAGTTTAATTAAATACAATTGCTTGCGGTGCGTTCCTTTCCCAAATGGCCTCATACATATTCATCACTGTAATTATGGTAGTGGAAAAAATCCACGACTAATTATTCCATGCTCCCCATCTTTCACATGCTTAGAATTTTTGCATAATTACTGTTGAAATTAATTGCAAGTTAGTTAATTTTATACTTTGTCCTTTCAAAACTTAATTGAAAATTAATTTAAAAGATACAACTCCCCCCCCACCCCACAACCCAACAACCACACAACAAAAATCCTACCACCAGCTGTTATGGCAAACCTGGTTACTAAGACTTACGACATGCATTAAAAAAGGAAAGCGATTATTTCTAACCCAGACGCAGGGATGTTCATGTCAAGCCAGTCCCATAAATGCCCTGGAATCACATCTTTACACAACAGCAACAAAGACAAGGCTCAGGATGGGTGGAGAGGCCAGCCAGTGGTCTGCTTATCTTCTGGCTTTGGGCTTATCATTTATGTTCAATTAACTGCATCTCCAGCCTTCAGAGACGAATAGCATGCGGCTTTCATTATCACCCCATCCAGCTTCTACCCTCAAATGTCTCTGCTGGTACCCATTTTCAGGATCCAAGTGCAACGTGGCATCCAGGACACTTCGCTTTCATGCTAAACAAACAAAAATGTCTCTTCCTCCTGTTCATCACAGTGCTCCACTATCCCCAGCTCCTCTGAGTCACCCTCATTAATCCTATTTCTGTAATCTATTCTGTCTGAGACCAGGAAGGAATCACTGATTGGAGTGCCTACCCTATCCTGCAGTTGGCTGTAGACGTACACATGAGTTTCATTTAATTTCAGCACCTAACACAGCGTGTGGCATAACACAGATAATCAATCAGTCAATCCACAGTTATTTCCTAACTGACTAACTGAATAAAGAATAGCTGTCACACGCTCACAACAGCATCACCAACTCCGCGTGTACAGAGAAATAATGGCAAATTCTGAGAGATTAAGTACATCTCTGAGCTCACACAGTCAGTAAATGACAGAGCTGAGACCTGGTGCCACATTGCTTCTTCATCCTTCTCCTGATGCCCTACCATCCTGATCATGAAGATTTTATCTCCTGCCAACCACGGTCTCTTGATAACCTAGTTTCTTAACCCTGAGTCCTGAAACCCGTTTGTTAGGGACTGTGTATTCATGTGACCCCACAAATACACTGAAGCCTTAACCGTCAATGTGATGGCTTTTGAGATGGGGCCTTTGGGAGGTCATTAGGGTTAAATGAGGTTATGAGGGTAGTGCTCTCATCAGAGGACCAGTGCCCTTATAACACGGAACATGAAAGAGTTTGCTCTCTCGCTTTCCGACATGTGAAGACACAGCAAGAAGACAGTCATCTACACGCCAGGAAGGGAGCTCTCCCCAGAAACCTCTCTGTCTGTGCTTTGATCTTAAACTTCCCTGCTGCTAGAACTGTGAGAAATAAATTTCTTTTGTTTAAGGCACGCAGGCTATGCTGCTTTGCTATGGCAGGCAAAGCAGAGTAAAACACTGTATCACAGTTTTATTGAATGACCTAGGTCTACTCACATTATACATTTTCAACTGATACAAGGTGAAGGCATGAGAGTATAAAGGAAAAGGTAAATGGAAACCAAGTCAAGAGAGAGAAGACACGTCTTCGTGATACAAGGAAAGCTGGATGAGCTACTGTTCCAAGGCTAAGGGGCTGCTATCATCCCACCTGGAAAGAGAGAATGTATATTACATGTACAAACAGGAGTCCTCACCCAGAGGACAAGGATGACCCATCTGTCACTGAGCAGATGGGGAGGAGAAAGAGAAAGAAAACCAATCCACAGAGCACAGGCCATTGATTTTTTTTTGAGTCCACAAAATTATCTCTTTTACAAGTGACTTTTAATGACATGACCCTTCAGCAATTTCAGGACAAACAGTTCATTCTCCAAGAGGTGCATGAGGTTTGGGACCCTCTGATGACTAAAGGAATGATTCCTTAACAAAGATTCTTCATAGGGTTCAGGCTCTCAAAATAGGAGAGGTGGTTTAAAAATAAGATGATGCGTATGTGTATAATTTTTCCTCCACATATTAAACAGAGGCTCCCGTTCCAGATGAGCCCATAAATCCTAGCTGCAAACTCAAATTAGGTGTTCAGATACAGCTGTAACGCTTCTGGATACGATTTGCACATCAGGAAAGTATGCTATGGGCATCTGAAGGTTTTCAGTGGGTGCTGTAACACAGCCTTGCAGACAGAAGGCAGCCCAGTCACTGGGGTGTGATAGGAGCTGTCAGGTGGGTGGGGGGAAGGCAGGCAGGAAAGCCGGTACAGACCTGAAGGTTTAGAGTGGTTCTCAGCTCTTGGGAGTTCCATCCTTACAGTGGACACAGAAAAGTATGCGAGGTGTGTTGCTTGGTGTACGAAAGCGCATGATAAGAGCAGGACGTCACTTCCGTGGATGAGATAACGCGTGTGCGTATCTCTATTCAGAGCTTTCCCAATGGCTCAAGTGGTAGAGAATCTGACTGCGATGCAGGAGACTCAGAAGATTCGGCTTTGATCCCTGGGTGGGAGAGTCTCTGGAGGAGGAAACGGCAACCCACTTCAATATTCTTGCCTGAAGAATCCCACGGACAGAGGAGCCTGGCAGGCTACAGTCCATGAGGTCACAGAGAGTTGGACACAACTGAGCAAGCATTTCTATTCGTTTATAAAAAAAGATGTGGAAGGCTACAGAGTAAAATATTAATGGTGGTTTTCACTAGATAGATAAATTATAGATTCGGGGGTATTTTCCTATATCTTCGGAATTAATTATTTTTAATGAATTAATGCCTCCCCTTGCTTCGATTTTACGTCAATCATCTCCTTGTCAGGGGAGCCTTTGAGGACCTTTCTGGCTGGGGTAATTCTTACCTGTGTTTGTTCACCTGGAACTAGCTTGCTCTCTTTTAGTCAGAGCACACACTATAGTTTCACTTTCACTACACTCTTTTAGGTACTGTCTGTCTCTCCCAGGAAACTGCGCTCCACAAAGATAGAGATCATGGTGGATCCTGTTTTGCTTTTCAGACAACTCTGCTCCCATCATCTAATAATGATGATGATGGTGATGATGATGGTGATGATGTCTATAATAGCAAGCAGGAGCAAATTTGGTAATGGAGCTGACACACAGCACTTATTAAGTGCCAGGTGCTATTCTAAGGACTTTAGAGTGAGGTAAGCATGACGGGGGGCTTTCCAGGTGACTCAGTGGGTAAAGAATCTGCCTGCAATGCAGGAGATGTGGGTTTGATTTCTGGGTTTGGAGAAGGGCGTGCCAACCTACTCTGGTATTTTTGCCTGGAGAATCCCATGGACAGAGGAGCCTGGTGGGCTACAGTCCATGGGGTTGCAAAGAGTTGGAAGCGATTGAGCATGCATACAAGCATGGTTGACATCCCCGTTTTATGGTTGGGGAAGGCTGTGTACCCAGCACAACCTCACACAGCCACTAAGGGTTGAAGTAGGATTTGCACCCAGGCCGCCGGGCTCTTGAGTCCATGCTTGGAACAACTAGTATACATTGCACTGCCCTTTTTTCAGCAATTTTATCTAGCACCCATGGGTGCCTGATAAACATTTGTTATGTGAAACACTGATCACACATTCCTTTTAGAATCCTAAAAACATTATCTCCTTTTTTTTGGATGAAGGGAAATTAAAACAAAACAAAACACTCCCCTGGGAATGAACCAGCAGAATGTTAGAAGTAGTTATGAAAAATCAGAGTTTTCTGGAAAGAAATTTTCTTTTTCAGATGGCAGTGCTTGACTCTATAGAAAAATATTCCACACAGGGTTCATTCATTAAAACAAGTCCCCAATGTTTTAACTTCCCTGAATCCAGAAGGGAGTAGGGACTGGCAGGGCTCAATTCATTCTCCCTACAGCCAGACTCTGGACTCAAGTTCCCATAACTTGATAAAGTCAAGGGTTCTGGCTCCTCATAATTAGCTAATCAAACAAAAAGTCAGTCCTTCATCTGAAACCTTCCCAGGCTCATTGTAAGTATATCCAGCCTTTGAGAACTGGCAGTGTACTACCTCTAAGGTGAAGACACACCAAGTGCCTTGTCTGTGAGTGAAGGATTTGGGTAAAACCATGTAGGCATGGAAAATTATTATTTCCTCCCTAAAAAGGTAGACAGAAGTGGTTATCTCTGCAGGGTCTTAGCAGAACATGACTGTCTGTGGAGCTAGAGGGCCCCGTGTGCATTGTTAGCTAGAGATATTTAACCGATTAGGACCATGTGTCCTGGCAGACAGAACTGATTTAAGTTTTTCACATGATATGAATTCCCCACGGTAAAACCCAACATGCTGGCATCATTCCAGGTTAAAGCAGGAGCTGAAAGTGGAAGAACTCAGGCTGCTCTGTTCATTTCAAACCAAGAAAGAAGGCATCTCCTTATAGCTTATTGTTTCAGGATTAGTGGATGTCATGTCAGCGCCACCCTGAATACTGATGAGATGGGGCCTTACTTCATTAAGCTTTTGATATGGTTAAACTGCTACCCCGTTTCACAGCCTGCAGGAAGCACCATACCCTGACAACGTGCCCTGTGAACGGAATGCAGAAGTGCATTCACTGGCTGCCCGTGAACTTTCCCACCCTCCCCTTCTGATCACTGTAAAATCAAGTGGGAAAAAAAATTACTTTTTTCCAACTCCCCCGTGTCTTAGGGTAAGATAAGAGCATGGTCTCTACCATTTTTACGTCCTTTGGCTGATGCCAAAGATATTCAATAACTCAGTGAAGCCAGATGTTTCCGGTTCCTGCCAGAGCTTAGAAACAGATCCAGCTACCAGGCAGCTGTGACACAGAGCAGCAATCTGTCAGGGTTTAAGGAGGCCAGCTTTTTGGATGGGCTACTTTTTTGCCTTTTCATACTGTTCCTGGGGTTCTCAAGGCAAGAATACTGGAGTGGTTTGCCATTCACTTCACCTGATGCTGCGAAGAGCTGACTCATTGGAAGAGACCCTGATGCTGGGAAAGATTGAGGGCAGGAGGAGAAGGGGACAACAGAGGATGAGATGGTTGGATGGTATCACCGACTCAATGGACATGAGTTTGAGCAAACTCAGGAAGATAGTGAAAGGCAGGGAAGCCTGGTGTGCAGGGTCACAAAGAATCGGACATGACTGAGCAACTGAACAACAACGACAACACATTTTTTAAAGGGGTGGGGTGGACATTTTGGCAAAAAGCTGGGATACTCTGACTATGGAGCAGGTACATTCTTGATTCAGGTGACATCACCTGGCTCTTCTGTTTCTGCCAAGCCCACCACGTCACTGCTGGTCAAGCATCCTCAGTGATTAAAAGCAGGGCTTAGAATGCATTTTCCCCTCGAAACCAGAGCAAGATCTGGCTATAAAAAAGAGCACCCTAAAGCACTGGTCTGTTATATCACAGGGAAGCTTTGCAGCCCTTTAGTCTGGATTTTAGAAGTATTAGCCATTTTCCCCTATTTTAAAATGTTCAATTTATATTCAGCTGTTCTTTCCAATGTCTGAACCTTAACAGCAAAAAGCTGCTTGAATTGATTCAAAAGGGATTAGATGGTGGGACTTCAGAGAACAATAACAGCGGATCAGTTGGAACCACATAAATGGCCAATCACAGAGGATTAGTTGGATTAGTTGTGAACAGTGCTGAGGTGTGACTGTAATGGTGCCATTCAGGGGTGCTTCAGGTGCATGAGAAACAGGCTTTCATGGACTCATGCACCATGCAAACAACTATTCTTAGAGAGAATTGCAAAATCTTCCCTGTTGGTTCAATTATCTTGCAATTCCCGCCACCATTTGTCCTGAATACTAATGTTACTGCTAGTAATGATGATGATGACGGTGAGAGCAGTCATGAGTAACATTTACCAAGGGCTTTCTATACCTTATGCCACCATCTTTATGAGATGTTTTCTATGGATTCTCCATCACATCTGTTCTTATCAGAATCCTGTAACATAAGTATGGTTATCACTTTACAGATGGTAAGTCTGAGGCACACAGAGGTTTAGGAACTTACTTACCCAAGGTTGCTGGGAGTGGGGCAAACCCAGGGGGTGGTCTGACTCTAGAACCCTCTCCTCACCATTGTAATCAACAACCCTTTCTGCCCCCAACTGTCAAACTGGCAAAGACTATGTCTGTCTTGGTTATGGCTACATTGTAAATGAGATAGCACTTGGCACATTGCAAGCAGGTCTCGGTAAGTACAGTATTTGACAAGGAAATGAATAAATGAATGAGCTGAGGACGACAGAACTTCAGAGAACTGGGGTCCTTGAAGGTTGGTCATAATTTCACGCAGGAGAAAGCTTCCTTCTTTGGGTGTCCTTAGGGCTGAGAGGCACGGCTGCACCTTGAGACAGCTGCATTTATTCTGGGTTTCTAGTAAAGCTTGTGCATCGCGGTGAGTGAAGCATGAACCCACAGAGAACAGGACTGTCCCCAATCACCCTGGCAGAGACCCATGCACCCAGCAGGGACACCAGGCTTTCAAACAGGATGTCCATATGTGAAGTAGACTCCCGGAGGACAAGGCAGTCATTAGACAGTGGACTGAAATCCCTGAATTTTTCTCCTTCCAGATACACAGGGTAATGGATTAGACTCCCTTGTGCCCTTGGAAGTTAGACTTGGACATATGACTTACTTTGGCCAATGCAATGTAAGCAACTTAGCTCCCTGGGTAACTAAAATGAGAGCCTGCCCTCCTGATCCACAAGGGACATGCCGCATGAGCAAGAAATAAACCTATATTGTTTTTAAACTGCTGAGATTTGGGCCTGTTGGTTACCTCTGCATTAGCTAGTGTATACTGACTGACACGGAAGGGTAAGTTACATGACAAAATATCCAGGCTCTGGACCTACGGAACTAAGGCTACGGAAGGGACAGAACAACCACACAGGAAACAACAGAGGGAAGAAAATTGATAGGGAAGCAACTAGATGCCAGGTGTGATACTAAGGGATTTATGCAGTTATTTCATCATGACCTCATGCATTATTTTATTTCTCAGTGTCCTCATTTGTAAGCTGGGAATTATGACACTTGCTGCTTGGAAGAAAAGGAAGAATTTATTTTGCTAATTCCCATTTCACAAGTGATACCCTGAGATATAAAATTATGTTTCCGAGGTCTCTCAGCTAGTAAGTGGACAAGGCTAAGGTTTTGAGTCCAAACTGTCAAGACTCCAAAACCTCATGCTCTTTCCCACCAATGGACTCAACAGCTTTCCTGGCCAGGGAAATTTACCTGAAATTGCAGGAGACCAATGCTGGCTACAGCCGGAAGTGCTGCTGGACAAGGCATAAAGAAGTATGATCAGAGAAGGCTTTCTGATGGAAGTGAGTTTCAAGTCAATTCTTCAAATAAGTGGTGCTCTAATGAGAGAAGCTGGGGAGGGCCTGTAACAGTGTGTAACCAGGACAGGCAGAAGACACGAGGCTGGATGAGGAAGACAGTGGCCACTTGGACAGAAGAGGGGCACAGCAGGAGAGTGGTGAAGGAGGCAGCCATTTGAAGCTTTAAATAATAGGCTGGGTGTTTCGATTTTATAACCACAGTGGGCTCTTCGGCGGTGGTGGGAAGGGATAAAAGCGGTGTTTCTGAAAAATGATCCTGGTAACTGTGTGAGGATGAGCTATGGCAGAGAGCCGGAGAGAGACTCAGAGTAGCTAGGTAAGTGATTCTGTGGCCGACAAGAGGAAGGTAGTCCTGAATGAGGATGGCGGCTGTGGAAGTACACACAAAAGGAAGTAAAAATTGCCTTCGTGAACTCAGCTCTCACTAGTCACTGTGTATTGGGCTGAGGAAGCTGTACACACGGGCTCACAGTCTGCTCGCTGCAATCTCAGATACAGTAGCGTCCTACTTTGCAAATGAGGAAAGCGAGGCTCCCAGAGACTCGGTGACCTTCCTGATAAATGCAGGCATTGTAATAGTGAGTTAATAGTTACAGATCCCCTGGAGAAGGGAATGAGCCCTTCTCTCCTCCCTCTCTCTATGGGTAACCACTCGTTTTTGGCTTCCCTCATAGCTCAGTTGAGCTCATAAATCATCTGACTCAATTGCAGGAGACTCAGGTTTGATGATCCCCTGGAGAAGGAAATGGCAACCCACTCCAGTATCCTTGCCTGGAGAATCCCATGGACAGAGGAGCCTGGCAGGCTACAGTCCACGGGATCGCGAGAGTTGGATATGACTTAGCAGCACATATGACAGGTGCTGTACTAAGGACATAGTTTATGCGTTATTTCATTCTACACTGGAGGTACTACAGTTATCTCCATTTTACAGAGGTGAAAACAGAGGCTCTGGGAAGTGAAGTAACTTACTCAGAGTCATACTCAACTGATAAGAAGCAAGGTCAAGATCTGAACAAACTTTGTGTGGGTTCCAAAACTCATGCTCTGACCCACTACATTGATGGGAAACATGTTTGGCCTCTGCAGTCCTGGCTGGCTGGGTTACGTGCCTCGCTGTCGTTGTTCAGTTGTAAAGCTGTGTCCGACTCTTTGTGACCCCATGGACTGCAACATGCCAGGCTTCCCTGTCCTTCACCATCTCCTGGAGCTTGCTCAAACTCATGTCCATTGAGTAAGTGATGCCATCCAACCACCTCATTCTCAGTTGCCCCCTTCTCCTTCTGCCTTGAATTGTTCCCAGCATCAAGGTATTTTTCAATGAGTCGACTCTTCATATCAGGTGGCCAAAGTACTGGAGCTTCAGCATCAGTCCTTTCAATGAATATTAAGGGTTCATTCCCTTTAGGATTGACTGGTTTGATCTCTTTGCAGTCCAAGGGACTCTCACAAGTCTTCTTCAGCACCACAGTTCAAAAGCATCAGTTCTTTGGCGCTCAGCCTTCTTTATGGTCCAAGTCTCACATCCGTATATGACTACTGGGAAATATTATAACTTTGACTAGATGGACCTTTGTCGGCAAAGTGATGGCTCTGCTTTTTAATACACTATCTAGATTTGTCATAGCTTTTCATCCAAGGAGCAAGTGTCTTTTAATTTTGTGGCAGCAGTCACCATCTGCAGCAATTTTGGAGCAAAAGAAAATAAAATCTGCCACTGTTTCCACCTTTCCCCCATCTACTTGCCACGTGCCTGGTAGCATGGGGCAGAATTCCATTTCAGCAAAGGAGCCTCTGCTATTCACCTGAGGGGACTGGAAAGATGAACCAGGAAACATTTTTCATTTGTAGCTTGTAAAGGAAGTTGCCACAATCAATGTATCTAATCCAGGCTGCTTAGGAGGGTGAGAGAAAAGGGAATAAATCCTCATCCTGCTTCCCACACACATACCATGTGGTTTCGCTGTGAAAATCAGGGCAGAATTACAACTCACCCCATGAAGGGGTCTTGGGATGCTTTCTGTGGGCCCCAGACCCACTTAGAGGGCACCTTGCTGTCCCTTCTGGTTTGTGGTAGACCAAAATGCTCAGAGTTGAATTTTTCAATAAACCATTCATCCTGCAGCTATTCTGCAGAGAGAAAAGGTCACAGGCTCCTGAAATATCGCCATTGCATCTGCGCTTACATTGTCAAGGTGGACCCAGGATTGGGGGACAAATCCGGGTACAGAGGTGTTCTTCCTGCCTGGGAACATCTTCGGGGAGGCTGGAGACACTTGAAAGAGCTTTTCCTCTGACAGTTCATTTTGAAAGCGTAAGTGCTGCTCCAGACTAATTGTTCCGACCAGTGCATTCTTTACATTCTGTTTTCATTTTTTTATCAAAGGAACATGCACACACAATTTAAAGAGTCAGACAGCTGTATGAAGCTGGATTTAAAAAATAGTCTTCTTTGACCTCCTCTCCCAGAAGCAATCATTTCCTGCTATTTTGGTTGATTCTTTTCGTAGTTTACCTTCATATCTCTAAATAACACGCATTCAACAGGACTTCTTGATTTTTTCTGTTTTAGAAATTGGCTATTGACTTCTCTCTCTGCAAGAGGAGAATTTAATTCCAGTTTATCTCCATCTCAGCTGCCACCTCATGCAGACCTACTTTCAAGCCCTCTTGTTAGATAGTAATTTTAGATAATTGGTGTTTCTGTTGTCTTGATCATGAAAATGTTATCCACTGATGCACCAACAGAGTATATTATGCTTTAAACAGTTTTCTTCCCGGAAAAACTTTTTGTTTGCCTTATAGCCCCTTCTTTTTCATTGGTTCCAATGCGAAGAGTTGACTCATTGGAAAAGACTCTGATGCTGGGAGGGATTGGGGGCAGGAGGAGAAGGGGACGACAGAGGATGAGATGGCTGGATGGTATCACCAACTCGGTGGATGTGAGTTTGAGTGAATTCTGGGAGTTGGTGATGGACAGGGAGGCCTGGCGTGCTGCAATTCGTGGGGTCGCAAAGAGTTGGACACGACTAAGAGACTGAACTGAACTGAACTGAACTGAGGGGGTTATATATTTCTTACTAATATAAAGTCTTCCTGACTTTTTTTTTTTTTTTTTTTTTAATTTTTGGCTGCTCTGGGTCTTCTTACAGCACATAGGCTAAGACTGCAGCATGTGGGTCCTTAGTTTCCAGACCAGGGATCGAATCCATGTCCCCTGCATTGGAAGGCAGATTCTTAACCACCAGGGCATCAGGGAAGACTCTCCTGGGCTTCGTTAATTTCCTCTCAATACATTTAACTCCATTTGGTGGCTCAGATGGTGAAGAATCCACCTGCAAAATGGGAGACCTGGATTTGATCCCTGGGTTGGGAAGATCCCCTGGAGAGGGCATGGCAACCCACTCCAGTATTCTTGCCTGGAGAATCCCATGGACAGAGGAGCCTGGTGGGCTGCAATCCACGGGGTCCCAAAGTGTCTGACACGACTGAGCGACTAAGCACAGCACAGTATTCTATCAGTTCCTGGAGGGTCCTTTTCAGCCCCACTTCTGCTAGTTTCTCATAACCTGTGTCTTCTTTTTCCTCGGTTTGCGTGCTCACTCAATCATGTTCAACTCTTTGAGACCCCATGGATGGTAGCCTACCAGGCTCCTCTGTCGTAGAATTTTCCAGGCAAGAATACTAGAGTGAGTTGCCATTTCCTGCTTCAGGGGATCCTCCCCAATCCAGGGATCGAACCCAGGTCTCTTATGTCTCCTGCATTGGCAGGCAGAATCTTTACCACTGAGCCACCAGGGAAGCCCCTGGTTTACCCCCTTAGTTTTGGGAACATATTCATTAGTAGTTTCAAAGGGCTGTTTGGAAGTCACTTTTTTCCCCTCAGTTCTGAAAATGCCTTTATGGTGCAGAATTTGAAATTACTTCCAAACTGCTGACTCCTGTCCAATGTGAATATGACATTCGATGCCATTTCGACTCTGGAAATGTGGTATAAAACCTGTTTTTATTTATGTACTTAGTTTTTTTAATGCCCTGTCTGGAAGCTAGGAGGATCTTTTTTCTAGCCCAGTGTTCTGAAATTTCATGATGATGGGCTTGATGAAGTTTACTTTCATTTATGGATCCAAAAGCTGTCCTTGGGTTCAGGGGGAGTTTCCTTCATTTCTCTTTTCTCTTTAGAATTCCTATTACTTGTGTGTAAATCTAACCATGTACTCTATTTTCTCTCTCTTTTTGATCTTATTTTATATTTCTCTGTTTTTTTGTACTTTCTGGGATATATCCTCAAATTTACCTCCCACCTTTTTCATATTTTAAACTCTTCCCTGCTTACTTCTATAAAAGGGTGGGAGGGGGGCATCCTGCTTTCACTTAAAAAATGCAGTCTCTTCGGTTATCTTTTATCTATTTATTTTTAAAGTTTTCTTCTGATTGTATAGGCTGTTTCTTCTAAGGAGTTTTTCACTTTCTCTCTCTCTCCCCCTCGTCCCCTTATCCCTCCTTATGCTGTACATGTGTTCTTCATATTCAAGGCTTTCCCCAAGTGTCTGATAATTCTCAGCTGAACACTCCTGTTTAAGTATAGGGCACTAGAAAGGTGATGGCTTCAGGGCTCACCATGAGTTGAATCAGTTGGTCCATCTCACTGGGGATCTCCAGTCCCTTAAACTGAGCTTCCCGGGTGTCTCAGTGGTAAAGAATCCACCCGCCAATGCAGGAGAGGCAGATTTGATCCCTGGGTTGGGAAAATCTCCTGGAAAAGGAAATGGCAACCCACTCCAGTATTCTTGCCTAGGAAATCCCATGGGTAGAGGAGACTGGCAGGCTATAGTCTATGGGGTTGCAAAAGAGTCGGACACGACTGCGTACCCAGCAGAGAGAGAGAACTCCTTAAACCCATGAGATTCCCACACGAAAGACTCTTCTAGACTCTGACTGGAAGTTTCCTGAATCTGGCCGAACGTGCTCTGGCAAATGACTTAACGAAAACGATGAGTGGTTTCAACATTCAGTATGTCAACTTGCAGACGTAAAGTCCATTTTCAGAAAAGGACCCCCATCCTCAACGGTGCTCGAAGCCTGATATTTCTGAGACCCTCTGCTTTACCCCCACTGGAAAAGAAACTCTACTGTTCTCTCTCTGAGTGTGTGAGGGGCCATTGTCCATCATATAGGAAGCAGATCTGGGAGACCAACAGCTTCCTAATGAAATGCCAACCAACCTTCCTGTTTGGAGTCCCATCATCACCTCTACTTGCAGAGTTATCTCATTGCTGTAACTCCCTGGCCTTCTGGAAGGAAATCTGGTTGCCTTTTGGTTCTCCTGAGGGCCAGCTGAGGGTTCCATGTTCTGAGCATACTGTCAGTACTGCGCATCCATTTGTTCCCCAGCTTCCCCATCTTCATGCCTGATTTTTCTTCTCTCCTTTGTCCTTGAGGGTTTACCCTTTAAAGTCTCATGTGAGCAGATGTGCAGGAAGAAGCCGAGGTAAAATGTGTGTGTCTAAGTTATCATTTGAAAGTGGACGTCTTGAAGGTGGGTTGTGACACCACTTAATCCCTTGAAAGAAAACCATCTAGGGCACCTAGGTTTTTAGGGAACTGAGGCTGATGGGTCCTGGGCATCTGGGCTCACTGTCTCTTCCCGGGTGCATTTTCAGTGAGGCAAGAACACTGGGCCGGGAGAGGAAAAAAGGGATTAATCACAGCTCTGATTCTTACTCCTCGTTATCCTTGGTCTCATCTGTAGTCTCAAGATACTAACCACCAACTCGACGCGCTTTCAGGATTCTAAGTGGGATCAAATAGGATAATGACTGTGAAAGCACTTCAAAAAGCATAAAGTACTACAGACACACAAGGCTTTGCTGTTACTTAAACCTCACTTTCATCTTCCGAAATTCAGTCTAACATTCCCTTGGCCTGTCTTCAGGGGAGAGAGGTTTGTCTCCAGTAATCTTATAAATCACCCTTCTGACGTTCAAAAGAATATCCTTTAGTCATACAGACATATGACATAGGACAGTGTTTCTCTCTCCACCAACACTGTCCAATCCGTTGCTGAAGACACCTGGGCCCCACGTCACCCTAAACAAACATCCCAGATAGTGTCACCTAAAAGAGATGACTGACACGGGACTCTTTTGGGGGCGGTCTGTGCCAGAGTGGGTCTGCATGCCACAGTGGGTCTGTAGCTGAGCTACATGTATCCGTCTTGGCCAAGGTCAGAAATAAAGGAAAAAGAGTCATTAAATATATCCAAACAATAGATACAGTATACCCTTGAGAAAGAGAGGGGTGGTAGCTTTGTCTGTGGTGCCATGAAAAGATACTCATTATTAAGTAATAGAGGGCTTCCCAGATGGCCCTAGTGCTGAAGAAGCCACCTGCCATAGAGATGCAGGTTTGATCCCTGGGACGGGAAGATCCCCTGGAGGAGGGCAGGGCAACCCTCTCCAGTATTCCTGCCTGGAGAATCCCTTGGGCAGAAGAGCCTACGGGGATGCAGTCCATAGGGTCTCAAAGAGTCAGATACGATTGAAGTGACTAAGCACGCACGCATGCATTAAGTGATAAAAACAAGATGCAGAACCGTGAGAATGATTCCATTTCTAAAATAAAACAACAGCCATATCTATCTGTATGTATGTATCCATCAGTTCAGTTCAGCCGCTCAGTCGTGTCTGACTCTGTGACCCCATAAATTGCAGCACCTAGGCCTCTCTGTCCATCACCAACGTCTGGAGTTCACTCAAACTCATGTCCATCGAGTCAGTGATGCCATCCAGCCATCTCATCCTCTGTCGTCCCCTTCTCCTCCTGCCCCCAATCTTATTTACATACCATCGATACATAGAAAAGACCTGGTTGCCTTCTCACCAAACCACTCATGGTGGCCACTTCTGGGGAATGGGTTTGGAGGTGGGGAAAGACTTCTCCTTCTTACTTTATATACTTGTGAACAGTTTAATTTTTTCCATAACATACATGTATTATTTCTAATCATAAAGAGATTAAATCTGAAAGAGTAAAAAAGAAAACAGAGTCTGGAAGGAATAATACAGGTAGTAAGAGGTCAGGAGAAGCCCAGTGGTGGAGGAGGTTAAGACAGAGGGCAGAGTTGGCAAGAGTTGGGGGCAGGTCACCTGCTTCTGCTAGAGACACACAATTGGTGTCCCTCCTCCCAGCTGGTGACTGCAAAAGGATCCCCTTCAGGTCATGACAACCACCTGCCCATATCTTCAAGCTCCACTATCAACGTAAGGAGAAGAAAAACTTACTTTTTAAAAAATTTCATTTCCACTGAAATAGGATGTATCTTTGATGGGCAGTTCAATGACTTCAAAAAAATGCATATACCCAGGTAAACCACAAGAGGATTTGTTTTAATGCAAACTTCTAAGTGTTAGTCACTCAGTCATGCCCGACTCTTTGCGACCCCATGGACGGCAGCCTACCAGGCTCCTCTGTCCATGAGATTTTCCAGGCAAGGATACTGGAGTGGGTTGCCATTTCCTTCTCCAGGGGATCTTCCCAACCCAGGGATCGAACCTGGGTCTCCCGCACTGCAAGCAAATTCTTTACTGAGTGAGCTACAAGGAAAGCCCTTTAATGCAATCTTCTAGCTCTATGCAGATGCATGGGTCTGCAGGGGATAGGTTCACTCAGCCATGGATAAATGCAGGAATGGATCACTGTCCAACCCTAGAGGTCTGCCATGGGTCAGGGGTTGTTGTTGGGTGTGGGATTCATATTCCATCCATCTCACTAATCCCCAGCCAGCACCTGCCTGGTGGCGCTAGGAGTCATCATCTCTCTGAGTTCCTCCAGAGTTTCTGATTCTGTCCTCTCCTAATGTGGGTGTCTCTTGGCTTAGAAACTCACAAGCCTCTTGGCAATGTACATGATAACCCTAGACCACACATGCAGTCAGTCTGGCAGGGATGCACTGAGCCGAACAGATCCTTGGAGGTAGACCAGCTCTCTCAAATAAGCCAGTTATCTCTGGCAAATTCCCCTTTCAAAATGGGAGCGCTTAGCTCCCGTGACTCACTGGAACAAGAAACTGTTTCTACAGGCATTGACAGTACCTGCATATAATCTCTCTGGGCTGGCATAATAATCACAATAGCTCACAACTATTGAGTGCTTGCTATAGCCAAGCATTATATTCTAAGCAATTTACATGATTTACTTTTACAACAACACCCTGAGATAAGTCCGATCATTATCATCACTTTAAAGATGACAAACTCAGGCAGAGATGTGAGTAACTTGCCCAAGGTCACAGAATTAGTAAGTGATATTGTCAGGCCTGGAACCCTGCAGGGCTATGCCTTCTCTCATTGGGAAGGACCGCAAACCCAGGGTTGAAAGTGTCACCTCCTGACTTCTTGGTTGGAGCTTTCTCTGCCAGACTCTGTGGCCTCTGTCTAATCCATAAAGCTGTCAAGTCCACTGTTCTTCTAAAAAGAGGTAAATATACAGTCACCTCCAGGTATTGCTGGGGCCACAAAGAGGTCTGTCTCCAAGCTCTGTCTAGACACAAAATCAACAGAGCACAATGCAGAACAGTGTTTTATAGCCGGAGTTATTTTTTTTTATCTTGTTGTTTCTTCTTGGAGGAGTTGGCTGATAAATCAGGCCTCACAGGTCCAGAGGAATGTGTGTTTTCGACTTTCAGGAGCCGAGTGAAGGGCGAACAGGAACGTGGCAAAGACAGAGAGGCATCTTTCAGAGTCCCTGGCAACCTCACCTCAAGAGGCCAATTCATCCATTTGCAGCAGAGCCCGGGTAGTGACTGTCTACCCAGTTCTCAATGATGGTGAACAGGAGGACTCTCTCCAATTTGCATCTATCCATCTCTGTGGTGAACGCAAGCCATCCTGTGCCATTGCGTAAATCACCCTGCATGTTCTGTCCAGAGCCATGTGGTGATAGCAGGGGAAAAATGAGTCCAAATTCATCTCAATAGCCGTGCTGCCTGAATTCCCGGAGACTAAGGATTCTCAACTTGATGGCAATTCACTGACCTCCTTCTAAAAGCACTGTCTAATCATTTTATTGGATTAAAGGAACTGTTGCTTTGAGACTTGAGCCCTCTCATTTATCTCAGTCATCTCAGATATCTGGAGATATTTTAGGAGAATGAAAGTGAAAATTTGGGGCAAAGGCAAGTAAAGCAAGAAGTGGAGCTTTTCGTTTTATCACTGTTACCATGGGCTAAAGTGGACAGAAGCACAGTTCTTAAACTCTAGCCTAGAGAATGCCAGTTCTGGGAATATGGTGGGCTATCCTTCCAACTGACTTACCCATTGGAAAAAAAGTAACTTACAAGGTTGGAGTAAAGCATGTTTTAAAAAAAATCTTAATATTATTGAAGACATGAGAGAAAGTAAAAAGTAAGCAACTGGATGCCGGGCTGGATGAAGCACAAGCTAGAATCAAGACTGCCGGGAGAAATATCAATAACCTCAGATATGCAGATGACACCGTCCTTATGGCAGAAAGTGAAGAAGAACTAAAGAGCTTCTTGATGAAAATGAAAGAGGAGAGTGAAAAATCTGGCTTAAAACTCAACATTCAGAAAACTTAGATCATGGTATCCAGTCCCATCACTTCATGACAAATAGAGGGGAAACAATGGAAACTGACAATTTATTTTGGGGGGCTCCAAAAATCACTGCAGATGGTGACTGCAGCCATGACATTAAAAGACACTTGCTTCTTGGAAGAAAAGTTATGACCAACCTAGCTGGCATATTAAAAAGTAGAGACATTACTCTGCCAACAAAGGTCTGTCTAGTCAAAGCTATGGTTTTTCCAGTAGTCATGTATGGATGTGAGAGTTGGACTATAAAGAAAGCTGAGCGCCAAAGAATTGATGTTTTTGAACTGTGGTGCTGGAGAAAACTCTTGAGAGTCCCTTGGACTACAAGGAGATCAAACCAGTCCATCCTAAAGGTGATCAGTCCTGAATATTCATTGGAAGGACTGATGCTGAAGCTGAAACTCCAATACTATGGCCACCTGATGTGAAGAGCTGACTCATTTGAAAAGACCCTGATGCTGGAAAAGATTGATGGCAGAAGGAGAAGGGGATGACAGAGGATGAGATGGTTGGATGACATCACCAACTCGATGGACATGAGTTTGAGTAAGCTCTGGGAATTGGTGATGGACAGGAAGCCTGGCATGCTGCAGCCCATGGGGTCACAAAGAGTCGGACACAACTCAGTGAATGAACTGAACGGAAGCAACTGGAAAATTAAAAAACTTTTCTTCCCAAGAGCAATGGTGATCTGGAAAAACTTGGGTTGCTGCCAAAGGCTGAAGTCAAGATCTGGGGCTCCTCTTAGGGTAAGGATGATCCAGAGGTAAACCGCCTCCCCTTCTGCTGAGGGGACTTCAGGGAAGGTTGTCTTTGCAACAGGTAGGATAAGGGAGATGTGGAGGAATTTGTTATTGCGGGTAGCCTGCTCATGGATTGTATATCATGAGGCTGCATTACATGGGTGGTTTAGGGGACCTCATAACTTCTGCAGGCCCTGAGCAGAAGCCAAGCTAAGTCTCTCTGAAAAATGGATCTTATGTCCATCAATGAATCCCCACAAATAACTTTTCAGAGACAATGAGCAGTATACAGCCCCAAATACCAAGTAATTGAAGTATCAAGGCACCACGAATAGACCAATAGAAAGAACAGACATCAGAAACAGACACAAAGACTTCAGATATTAAAATCATCAGGTTAGATCATAAACATGCTTACTGTGTTTAAAGAAATAAAAACTTGAATACATTCATCTGCAGAGGATTGAAGCTATTAAAAAATGACCAAATACATTTGAACAAAGAATCAACAGAACATCTAGAAGTAAAAACACTGTGACTAAAACTAAAAACTCAATGGACCATTTTAACAGTACACAGATGAAACAGAAATAAATGAACTGAAAGACGGTTCAGGAGGAACAGTTCAGAACGTGGCAGAGAGACATTCAAAAAGGTGGAAAATACACACAAGAGGCTAACAGACATGGGCTTAGGTGGTCTAAAGAAAATTCAAACAATAGTACAACAGCATCGTCTTCGGAGCGTGTTAAAACAAAGACTCCCCATTATTTTGATTCCCTCAGCAGGGTCCCAGAAATACATACTATTAGGAGAAGAGGCCATAATACTTTAAGAAGTACTGGAATAGTGACTTCTGGTTGGCAGACTTCGGAAGTTATTTTTTTGTTTGTTTTTCCGAACGAGATTAAGTTTTTCATCTCTCACTGACTGTACCCTTCCCACCCAGAACAGCTGGCAGAATATGTAATTTTCCTCTGTGGATTATGGTAAATGTACTTTATTTTAATTCAATAGGCATTTAGAGAGGAAAATCAAAATGTGTTAAAACCCAGTAATTCTATATTCCCAAAGTAAGTGATATTTAAGGTGCTTTTTTTCCCCCCTAAATTGAGTGTGTGTAAATGTATTACCTTTGCTTATTTGGGGTTTACATACTGCTTGTCTGTTACTCACTCCAGCCTGTGAAGAGCATCTCTCAAAAGTTAGCTAACCACCACTGTGCGTCTGTGGCAGGCTAACTTAACCTCTCTGTCTCACGTTCCCTACCTGTAACATGGGCATCCCACCATTTATGTCCTCAGTGACATGCATGAAATGCTCAGCACAGGGCCTGGCACACAGTGAGTGCTCAAACATCGGAAACCATTATTAATAAATGATGTATCCATTTCTTTAATTGCCTGGTGGGCTGCTGTCTATGGGGTCGCACAGAATCGGACACGACCGAAGCGACTTAGCAGCAGTAGCAGCAGCAGCTTCAACCTCTCAGACTTCCTTCTTGCTTTCTCTCTAAATTCCTTGTGCTTCTTCAAAGACAGCCACTTCTTGGCACCACTGTCTTAGTCTCACTCCTTTGCTCAGTCGCTTAATATCAGGCCCTGCATATGTCTAACAAACATATGTCTGACAAATATTAAATGTCTAGCACATATTAAAAGCTTGCATTATTAAACTGAGACACATGGCCCCTGGTAATTCCAGGAATGCCTTCCCAAAGATGCAGAAAGTGGATGAAAGCCTCGTGGCTTATCATCATGCTCTTGCCTCCAGAATTCTATCCTTCAGAGTCAGGGGTCTGTATGAGCTTCAACAGGGAATAGATGGGGGACTGGTAACTTTCCACTGTGCCCAGTGGAGCTGGGGCTTGTGGGCTTTCTGAAGCCAAGCAGAGCAAGGCTCCCAGGAACGCAAAGGCACTGATAAGTAGCGGAGGTTGCCAAGATTGGAACCCATTCTTTGTTTTCTTAACTGAGAGCAAGCTGAGGTGGAAGTGAACAGGGGAACAAAAATCATGCTGAGATGATGCCAACATTTTGAACCTGGGCCACCAAATTCTGAGGTCACTCAAGGCTGTTACATTTCTTCCTACATTTCCCCACTTAATTTCTCGTCTCTTTTATCATTTTCTTATGTCTTCTATCTCTGAAACCCACAAAGCTGCACACTTCTTAGTGATCAGAGCTATATAGTTTCAAGCCTCATTTACTCTCTCTGGAAAGGGCTGGATTACAAGAAATAGCTTCACACCAGGGACATAATTCCAAGCTAGAAGGGATGGGGAACCACTCCCTGTTTAAAGCTGGTCAATTTCTCTTCCTTAGTTCTCCTTCTCACCATGACGATTTGTTTCCAGCTATTTCCACAGGTCGTCTGGATAACCAGTTTCTTTCTGTGATCCGCAGGCCCAGATGAGTCTCAGGGCCAAGAGCAGGGAAGGCAAGATACGATGTTAACTAGCAGCTAAGAGCAGTCAGTCTGTCTGACTTTTTATTTCTAATGCTTTGGGTCAATTGTGAACTAAGTGTGTGTGTGTGTGTGTGTGTGTGTGTGTGAGAGAGACACAGAGAGGGAGGGAGGGAGGGAAGGAGGAGGAGGAGGCAGGCAGGCAAAACCGACTCCCATCCCCCCTCAGGGGCTTCTTATTAACAATTAAATGACACTTTAATAATAATAACACTTCAAAGTGTTATTCAACCATTAATAATTGAGCAACTTTTCAAAACAATGTTGGGGCTGCCTTCTCAGGAGAGAAGGAAAGCTGTAAGTGGAAATATGGCAGTCTATTGAAAGAGGCCACATTTAATTAGTCACTTTTAATTCAATTTAGGTAGGGTCTATAGAAAACAGCTCACACCCAACTCTCACAGCAGGAAAAGCTAGAGAAGTTTCAGAAGCATCCTTCACAGAAGCCTGGACCACTTGCTCCCAGGACAGTGCTGAAGACCTCAGGACCTCCAGTGAACTCCTGCACTCACCAGCCTCCTGGTCTTAGGAAGGTTTCTCTGCTTGATTTCATTTTCCTCAACTGTAAAATCTGGGCAAAAAATACCCTAAGGAGGTTATTGTGAGATGATGCTTATCAAGCACTTAATTTGCCTAAGACCCGTTATGCAGAACATGTAGAAAAATGTTATCTGCAAAAACACCACGGTGAAAATGGAAGATTAATGACCTCAAGGCAGCAGGGGTATTGAGGAAGACTTATATTTTCACTTGAGTCCTATATTCTTGACAAGTTCATGTTGGGTCACAGTTGAGCTTCCAGTTGTCCCAGAGGTCACCTAAGGCCAGGCTGAACCTCAGGAGGTGGCATGTCTCCAGCTGAGTTCCTCATCAGCTCATCTTGCAATGCGCCCCTCCCCCCATTTCTGTTCTCGGGGTCTCCATCCTTCCATTTCCTCAGGCCAGTGCTTTGGTACCATCCCTGACTCTTTTCTCACTCTCCACATCAAATCCAGAAACAAGCCCAATGGACCCTGCTTTCAGGACAAAGCCCCTTTCATCCAACTGCTTCCCACCACCTCCAGTTACCACCTGGTCCCAGCTACCAGCCTACGGCCTGGATTACTGCAGCAGCTCCCGCCGTGCCGCTTCTCCGTGTTCACCACTGCCCCCTACAGTCTACTCTCAACACAGCAGCCAACGAGATCCGGTGAAAACATGAGTCAGACGTCACTCCTCTACCCAAAATGCTCCACGGCTCCACCTCACCCGGAGTGGAAGCCAAAGTTCCTTCTGCGTCTCCCAAAGCTTCAGCATCTGGTTCCAGCCTCCTGTCTCTCCTCGATCCCTCCCTCACTCTGCTTCGGCCTCACAGGGCACCCCGCACAGCCTCCTACCACTTATTTATCATGTTTCTAGTATGTTTAGAATCTAAGCCCCTTGAGGACAGGGATTTCTGCTCACTTTGTTCACTGCTATATGTTCAGTGTCTGTGAGCAGCTGGCCGAGCAGATTCTCTGTATATGCATTTGTTGAAGAAATGACACCAACGAAAGGATATTCTAGGAAAAGCAGCATTGAAGTTGTGTCCCTGGCAACTCAGGTCCACTGGACCACAAGAAGCAGAAAGGGATAAAGAGACAGACAAATCCCAGGGGGAGAACAGTTGCTGGCTTGTGGTGGAACCGACCTTCAAATAATGGTGCAGATGAGGACAACGAGAGTACATTCAGGCAGGCAAGAGTGACCTGAAGCTGGGATTCAAACTGGGCGTGATACTTTGTGAAGGACACCAACATTCTCCATGTCTTCCCTGACGGAACACTGGGCTGACCATTTTACATGTGTGCTTTATTTAAACCGCGCCCTCCCAGTAGTCTAAAGAGGCAAGTATTATCATAATAGCTCATTTTACAGATAGGGAGGCCAACCAGGTCTGCACAGCTAGGAAACTGCAGAACTGGATTCAAACTCACATCGATAGGATCCACTCCACCAGCAGCTCCCAAGAGGTCTTTCAGCAGCAACAAACTTCTGAGATATCGATTATAATAAAATTAAGTTTCTGGGTTTTGCCCTTTGATTCAGAATCTCCAGGGATGCAGCCCAGGAATCTGTGCTGAGTGAATGCCTTGGGACTCCCTTCTCAGCCAGGGCATTCTGACTCCCTGCCTCAACATTATTCAAAAGAATAATGAAAGAATTACGCTACAAACAGAACTTATCCTGCTGTTCAGCCCAGTTCACACTTAAGGAGGGTTTATGTCCAAGAAAATCACGATGGTGTGATCACTCACCTAGAGCCAGACATCCTGGAATGTGAAGTCAAGTGGGCCTTAGAAAGCATCACTATGAATAAAGCTAGTGGAAGTGATGGAATTCCAGCTAAGCTATTTCAAATCCTGGAAGATGATGCTGTGAAAGTGCTGCACTCAATATGCCAGCAAGTTTGGAAAACTCCGCAGTGGCCATAGGACTGGAAAAGGTCAGTTTTCATTTCAATCCTAAAGAAAGGCAGTGCCAAAGAATGCTCAAACTACCACACAATTGCACTCATCTCACACACTAGTAAAGTAATGCTCAAAATTCTCCAAGCCAGGCTTCAGCAATACATGAACCGTGAACTTCCAGATGCTCAAGCTGGTTTTAGAAAAGGCAGAGGAACCAGAGATCAAATTGCCAACATCTGCTGGATCATCAAAAAAGCAAGAGAGTTCCAGAAAAACATCGATTTCTGCTTTATTGACTATGCCAAAGCCTTTGACTGGGTGGATCACAGTAAACTGTGGAAAATTCTGAAAGAGATGGGAATACCAGACCACCTGACCTGCCTCTTGAGAAACCTATATGCAGGTCAGGAAGCAGCAGTTAGAGCTGGACATGGAACAACAGACTGGTTCCAAATAGGAAAAGGAGTACATCAAGGCTGTATATTGTCACCCTGCTTATTTAACTTATATGCAGAGTACGTCATGAGAAACGCTGAGCTGGAGGAAGCACAAGCTGGAATCAAGATTGCCAGGAGAAATATCAATAACCTCAGATATGCAGAGGACACTACCCTTATGGCAGAAAGTGAAGAGGAACTAAAAAGCCTCTTGATGAAAATGAAAGAGTTGGCTTAAAGCTCAACATTCAGAAAATGAAGATCATGGCATCTGGTCCCATCACTTCATGGGAAATAGATGGGGAAACAGGGGAAACAGTGTCAGACTTTATTTTTCAGGGCTCCAAAATCCCTGCAGATGGTGACTGCAGCCATGAAATTAAAAGACCCTTACTCCTTGGAAGGAAAGTTATGACCAACCTAGATAGTATATTCAAAAGCAGAGACATTACTTTGCCAACAAAGGTCCATCTAGTCAAGGCTACGGTTTTTCCAGTGGTCATGTATGGATGTGAGAGTTGGACTGTGAAGAAAGCTGAGCGCTGAAGAATTGATGCGTTTGAACTGTGGTGTTGAAGACTCTTGAGAGTCCCTTGGACTGCAAGGAGATCCAATCAGTCCATTCTGAAGGAGATCAGCCCTGGGATTTCTTTGGAGGGAATGATGCTAAAGCTGAAACTCCAGTACTTTGGCCACCTCATGCGAAGAGTTGACTCATTGGAAAAGACTCTGATGCTGGGAGGGATTGGGGGCAGGAGGAGAAGGGGACGACAGAGGATGAGATGGCTGGATGGCATCACTGACTTGATGGACATGAGTCTGAGTGAACTCCGGGAGTTGGTGATGGACAGGGAATCCTGGCGTGCTACGATTCATGGGGTTGTAGAGAGTCGCACACGAATGAGCAACTGAACTGAGCTGAACATCAATGTTGGAAAAGCCATACAAATTAAATGCTATGATGTTCAAAGGCAGGAGGATGGTCTCTGGCTAAGAAGTGAGAAGTGAGCATGACTCATCAGGTAGGTGGTATGTGAGATGGTTTTGGAAGGATAGAAGCAATTTTAGCAAGTGGAGCTGGAGACAGAATATTTTATGTAAAAAGAAGCAGCACTGGCTAGTAGAAGGTGGGGAACGGCAAGAGCCATTTGAAGAATGATAAACAATTCAGTTTTGCTGGGGTTGGGGGATAAGTGTGAAGAAGTCCATTAGAGTTGAAGCTCTGAATGCCAGGGTAAGGAGCTTACTCTTGATTTAAAAGGCAAAGGGTGGTAGGGGTAGAGCGTGGTCTTTGGAAGGGGTTTGAATAGGGGAGTTGACTCTGCAGGCAAGACTGAGGATAAGAAATCTGACACTGAGTGCAGGATGGATGGGCCTGAGGGAGAACAATGAGGAGGGAACCATGCAAGGCAAAGAAAGGCGACAGTTTCCAGAAGAGGATCCTCAGTGGAGGAAGGGCAAGGGCAGGAGCAACGGGAGATCCCCAGGAGGAAAGAAGCTGAAGGAACTCACACTGGGCGGCCTCCGTGCCGTCCATAAAGTTGGAAGCATGAGCTTCTGCAGGATGGCGCTGGAGGTTGAGTATGAGGATGGTTTAACACAGTGGCAGCTGATGGACCACCAACCCATAGGAGATCAGTAAGAAGGATCCACTTCACCCTAGTACTGGTTCTCGTACTAGTACTTGTAAGGGTCTATCTGATGCTAGGTATCAAGAATTTGTACTGACTCAAGTCAGTTCTTAGAAGACCCTTCTTGAGGAGTCAGAAAAAGCAAAGTCTCACCATGGGAACAGAATTATTCATGACATGCCAGTCTTAACAGCTACACTACAACCTAAATGTCCACACTCTTTTAAAAGCATCATTTTCAAGCTCAAAGATTGATGTGGCTTGTGTTCTGTCTGAAGTCTGCCTTGAGGCGGGTCCAAAGAGACATCTTAATTTGCTGTATTAGTCGTGAAAACACAATATCTATGAGTTTGGTTTCTCCTTGCTATTTATCACTGTTATGAGGAACTCAGCTTTTTCACGGTAATTTTATTTCCTCACCACTGATTTTGGTTGATACCCCCTGGCTAAAGTCAAATTCACTGGTTTCAGATTTCAGCTCTAATACATACACACACACACAACTGTTGCTAAACAGTGAAATGAGTGACATTTACAGCTTCGCTTTCCTTGTGGAGGCTACCCTATTGATCATAACTGACATTTACTTAAACAGTCCCTAGCAGAAAAGTACCTCCTGATTCTATCTCCTTCTAAAATGCCAACAAATATGCCCGAGGCAGGGAAAAAAACACCCAGAATAATATCATCTCTTCCTTGCCCTACAACCATGTTGCTTTGTTAATATTATAACTTTAATGATTTCTTTGGTTCTTGATGGCTCATGATGTTAGTCTAACCCTCAACCAGTATCGATTCTCCTCCTGTTAAAAACAAGCATCAGCGAGGCACCAAAAACTGCCTGCCCAAGCTTATTGCTATGCTGGGAGTTTATATCATGCATATTAAATCTGGACAGCATTTAGGCTGAAGCAATCTTCGCTTTATGATCTTGTTGGTTTTTAAAGCGAATGTTAATGAAATATGCATCACTTATGGCAAATGGCAGTCCCAGTGGGGGACATTTTAATTAGTATAGTTTGTTCAAAGAAAAGCAAATTTAACTCCACTTCATCTGTCACCCAGCTGCCCTGCAACCTGAGGCAGAGGGAAAAGAGAGTAGAAGAAAAGACAAATTAGCATTTGCAGGTCAGCTTGCGAGTTAGAGGAAGAAGAGTCCGGACAGATTCATTCCAGGCACAGTAGCTCTGAACCTCTCTTCATGATGAAACACTTTAGTTTCTGCACTTTCCACGCTCTGAGGCCATCCTTCAAGGTGGCCGATTACCAGAAAATTCAGGCATTTGTGATGATGTTCTTAGGCTTGTCATTGGCCTATACTTAGGATTGTACTCGTTTCTCAGGGCTGCTGGAACAAATGACCACAAACTGGGTGGCTTAAAGAACAGACAGTAAAGCTCTAGGGAAGAATCCTTCATTGAGTCTTCTTAGCTCCTGCTGGTTGTCGGCAATCTTTGGTATGTCTTGGACTGCGGATGCATCATTCCAATCTCTGCCTCTGTCTTCACACAGTCCTGTATGTCTGTGTCCAAACCGCCTTCTTCTTATAGGGACACCAGTCATATTAGATTTGGAGCCTACCCCACTCCAGTACTCTTGCCTGGAAAATCCCATGGATGGAGGAGCCTGGTAGGCTGCAGTCTGTGGGGTTGCGAAGAGTTGGACACGACTGAGCGACTTTACTTTGACTTTTCACTTTCATGCATTGGAGAAGGAAATGGCAACCCACTCCAGTGTTCTTGCCTGGAGAATCCCAAGGACGGGGGAGCCTGGTGAGCTGCCGTCTATGGGGTCGCACAGAGTCGGACACGACTGAAGCAACTTAGCAGCTAGCAGTAGCAGCAGCATAATCTCATATGATCTCATTGTGACAGTTTTATGTATCAGCTTGGCTGGGCTTCCCTGGTGGCTCAGATGGTAAAGAATCTGCCTGCAATTCAGGGGACCCAGGTTCAATCCCTGGGTCAGGAAGATCCCCTGAAGAAGGGAATGGCAACCCACTCCAGTATTCTTGCCTGGGAAATCCCATGGACAGAGAAGCCTGGTGGGCTACAGTCCATGGGGTCACAAACAGTTGGACACGACTGAGTGACTAACACTTTCAATTTTTTCACTTTTTTGACTAGGCTATGGCACATAGCTTTGAGTCAAGCACTAGTCTAGATGTTTCTGTGAAGGTATCTCTTTAAATGTGATTAATATTTAAATCAGAAGACTGAGAAAATCTGAGGGTTGAGAAAAGCATATTGCCCTTCATAATGTGGGTGAACCTCATTCAATCAGTTGAAGGTCTTAAGAGAAAAGACTGACGTTCTCCAAAGAAAAAGGAATTGTGCCCCCAGATGGCTTCAGATTCAAGACTGCAATATCAACTCTCCCATGGGTCCGCAGCCTATGGGCCTGCCCTGCACATTTGGACTTGCCAGCTCTCACAATCAAGTGACCTTATTCTTTAAAATCAATTAATCAACCTCTTTCTGTTTCAAAAGACAGATAGATAGATATTGGTTCTGTGTCTCTGGGGAACCCTGACCCTGACTAATATACTCAACTTGATTGCATCTGCAAAGATTCTATTTCCAGATAAGGTCCTGGGTAGACATGAATTTCAGGAGAACATTAATTTAATCCAATACAGACATGTTGACTAGGGCCTCACTGTTAAAAGCATGAGGCTTGGATCAGTGGCCATGGGATCTTCCAAGAGCTTGGTAGGAATGCAGTCTCCCCTACCCAATCCCCATTCACGGGATCCAGTGAATCTGAATCTCCAATTTTTTTGAGAGTCCTGGTCTTCTCTTTATTACAAATGAGCCTTTGTAATTTTTACAGTTGTAGGGTGAATCAAGATCATTATCTTTTTTAGTATGTTTAAAATTTATAGCAATGGTAATGTTGGCTTTCAGTGATTTGATAGATTCTACTCAGAAGTGTCTTTGTTGAGTTTCTGGAAAAAAACTGGACCATTCTCCCCTCTCTTCTGGGGTTCTAATTATACTTTAACCACTCAGATGATTTGTATGCACACTGTAGTTGGAGAAGCATTGGGCTAGGAGACTGATTTTCCAGCCATTGTGTGTGTGTTCAGTTGCTTCAGTCATGTCCGACTCTGTGTGAACCCTATGGATGCTAGCCCTCCAGGCTCCTCTGTCCATGGGATTCTCCAGGCGTGGAGAATGGAACCCACGGCAGTGGGTTGCATGCCCTCCTCCAGGGGATCTTCAGGACCCAGGGATCAAACCCGTGTCTCTTATGTCTCCTGCATTGGCAGGCATGTTCTTTACTATTAGCGCCACCTGGGAAGCCCCTTCCAGCCATTATGGTATCTGTAGTAAAATGCTTGGAGTCTAGACATTGTAAAAGTCAGACAACCTTAAAGTAAAGGGTCAGGGGAGAGGAACTAAGAGAGATAGCTGAAGTAGCAGGGAATTTTGAAATAAGTCATGTCTCATTAAGAAGCACCTTACCAACAGTTGAGACTAAATAAAGTATCAAATGAGTAGACAAAAGAATAAAGTGGGCTCTTTAAGATATAGAGGAGGCTTTCTAATAAACCAGCTTCTATTTACAAGGAAAGCCTTTAGGCAAAAGGAAAATTTCATTACCACCGTCCAGAGCCCAGATCACTTTTCCCCCTTTTTGTGTCATCGATGCTATACTGATGTGACAACTTGGGAACGTTGTCTCACTCTAATACTTAAGGCTTGCTCTAGGTTCCTACCGTAACTCATGTTGACGTGGAGAAATGTTTCATTTTCAGATCCATATGTATGAATTTTTAACGAACCATGTCAAAGAAATCAAGTATTTCCCCCTCTACCCCCTACTCGGAGGAATCAGATTTTGACCTTCTGCCAAACAGCTATAAATCATGTTCAGCAGGAAGCCAAGCAGGAACCAGGGGCTGCTGCACACGGATTAGCCAGTTAATTTCACTCCGTCAGACCTTCACCTGAGCTGTCACAGGATGGAGAGAGGAGGGAAGGGGGAGGGTAGCAGGAAGGAAGGAAGGACTCTAAACAGAACTCCACAGTCACCGACTGAAAACAGCAGGCACTCAAAGGTGGAAGTAGAAAAATTAAAATTCAGGTGAGGTTATTTATTGCTTAAAAACTGGTGGCCACCTCAATCACGAGAATCTTTGGCATATGAATCCCCTCCTCCTGTATTTATTTGGTTATATATTTCTTTAAGTAAGATGACTTAAAAGTAGAGGTGGGGGGAAAAAAGATGAGAGTTTTGAAAAAGTAGAATGAAAATAAATGATTTCCTTTTTCAAGAGCACTTTCCTAGAATTTCTATGAACTATGGAAAACACAGCAGGGTATTCCCAAATAAAGCCTCAATCAACACTTAAAAGGGACCTGTGACAGTAAAGCCAATCAGATATCATTTCTTGCCTGGCAATGCAAGGATGAATTTAAAATTGATGGTATGCTATGTTGGCAAGGATGTGGTAAAAAAAAAAAAATCCATCCAATTGCTTGAGGGGGTGTAAAAAGAGACAATCCATTTGCAAAATAATTTAGTAATTTAAGGGCGATGAGCCCTAAAACTGTTCATATGTGGTATAAATCCTACAGAAATCCATCCTAAGGAAGCAATCCAAACTGAAACAAAGCTTCACAGCTTTGTCTACAATAATTCAATGGTAAAACCTAAATGCTCACCACTAGGTGTGTGGGTAAGTAAAATAAGGTGTATCCATTGGATACAACAGCAAGTAATCATTAAGAATGCTTATTAAGAGTTTATAAAAACATCCGTTCAGTTCAGTAGCTCAGTTGTGTCCGACTCTTTGCGACCCCATGAATCGCAGCACGCCAGGCCTCCCTGTCCATCACCATCTCCCAGAGTTCACTCAGACTCACGTCCGTCGAGTCCGTGATGCCATCTAGCCATCTCATCCTGGCTCGTCCCCTTCTCCTCCTGCCCCCAATCCCTCCCAGCATCAGAGTCTTTTCCAATGAGTCAACTCTTCGCATGAGGTGGCCAAAGTACTGGAGCTTCAGCTTTAGCATCATTCCTTCCAAAGAAATCCCAGGGCTGATCTCCTTCAGAATGGACTGGTTGGATCTCCTTGCAGTCCAAGGGACCTTCAAGAGTCTTCTCCAACACCACAGTTCAAACGCATCAATTCTTCAGCGCTCAGCTTTCTTCACAGTCCAGCTCTCACATCCATACATGAGAATACTTCTCAGAACAAGTCGGGGGAAAGTAGAATGCAACACAATAAATAATACCATGGCTAGAAGAACGAGAAGCCATCATTACATATTCACTGAAAAAAATATATGAAGGAAACACAGCAATTGCTAATAATCATTATTGACGGAGAAAATATGGGGGAATTTTTTCCTCTCTATTTTCAAAGTGTTCTATAATAAGTGTGTGTACCTTTATAATGGAAATATATGATTTTATTTTGTTTTCGAAAAGCAAGTCAGTTGGTCTAAGTAAGATTTGAAAAGATGCTCCCTCAACAAACACTAATGATTCAATCATGGCTAATTCAAAGTGAAACATATTTGTAAACACCAGATTTTTTAATCTAACATCCAGATCTGGGACAGAGAAAAATCTGACCTGCTGCCTGCTTGCAAAGCATCTAAATCTGTCCAAAATACTGCACTTAAGAAGGTAAAGGAAGAATCAGAGCTGTCAGCTTTAAACTCCTAGACTCCAGGATGAGGCAAATAGCTATCACAAACACTCTATTTGCTCAAGTTCATTCACTGGAAGGAGCTCCACCGTGCAGCCCTGGCAAACAGACAGAGGGATGGACAGGCGGAAATTAGATTGGACATCTCTCCTTTCCAGACAGCATCTCTAATCACAGCGCCCTCCTTTCCTGGCAAATCTGTGTACTTGAAAGCTATCATCTCCAGCTTTCTGACCTGGCTCAAGCAAGATTTTTGGAAGCAAGCCATCTGTTTCTGGAATGACAAGGAATCTAAGACCATATACAGAGTGCAGGGGTAGCTCATCTGAGTGATGAGCTTATTGATATATTTTCTAAGTAACCTGAATTTTGTTCAATTTTAAATAAAGCAACACTTGGGTGACCTGCTGCTGCTAAGTCGCTTCAGTCGTGTCTGACTCTATGTGACCCCAAAGGCGGAAGCCCACCAGGCTCCCCCGTCCCTGGGATTCTCCAGGCAAGAACACTGGAGTGGGTTGCCATTTCCTTCTCCAATGTGTGAAAGTGAAAAGTGAAAGTGAAGTCGCTCAGTCGTGTCTGACTCTTAGCAACCCCATGGACTGCAGCCCACTAGGCTCCTCTGTGGGATTTTCCAGGCAAGAGTACTGGAGTGGGGTGCCATTGCTTCCGGTTACATGACCTAAACAGGTTAAATAACAGTAGCAGCAACAGCATGGAAAAGTAGCACAGACGACTGGGCCTCTTGGGATGGGCAAGCCCAATAGGCCCCGAACTTCACCTAAAGCATCTTTACAATTATAATCGCCTGGGAAGCTTGTATTAGGAGAGTGTGGACTGCGTGCATGGCTGAAGTCCATGAGACTCAGTCAAAACATAGAGATCATGGATGGCGGTGGGAAGGATGGCACTGACTTCCTCTCTTCTCTCTAGAAGCTCTCGGGCTCTATTTTTGTAAACCATTCAGGCAGGACAGGGATGAAAGAAGCAAAAAAAGAAGCCACCCAGCACTTGAGACAAAGTGAGAACAGGAGCGAAATGAGGTTGTCTGTTCAGTGCTATAAATCAGGGGACTCCTACTAATATGTTTCTTAAACATATTCTCTGGACTTCCCTGGTGATCTGGTGGTTATGAATCCACCAGCCAGTGCAGGGGGCACAGGTTCAATTCCTGCCCCAGGAAGATTCCACATGCCGTGGAGCAACTAAGCCCATGTGCCCCAACTACTGAGCCCATGCTCTGGAGCCCACAAACCACAGCTCCCAAAGCCCATGCACCCTACATTCCCTGCTCAGCAGTGAGAAGCCCGAGCACCACCCACAGAGAGGAGCCCTCACTTGTTGCAGCTAGAGAAAGCTTGCACACAGCAAGAAAGACCCAGCACAACCAAAAATAAATAAATATTTAAAAATTAAAAAAATATATATTCCCCTAATATAGATTTTTATTACATATACGATCCTCTGTCAATCCATATATCAAACATAGAGCTTTCCTTTTTCTTTAAGGTAAAAAATATGTACTTGAACCCTGAAGAGTCACCTCACACTATCCCTCTTAGGAGGTGTTCTATATACTGAAGTGAGTTGGCAGATGGTGTGGCAGCCGTGGGGTGGGCCAGGGAGGGCAGGAATTAATGATTTCTTGCCTTTCTTGTCTTGCTGAGGGAAGGAATACTTAAAACGTCCCCTGCATGTGGTTGGTAGGTAGCTTATACTAGCACTCTCCAAAATCCATTTTTTCACCCTGGTCAGTTTCCCTGGTGGCTCAGCAGTAAAGAATCTGCCTGCCAATGCTGGAGAGAAGGGTTTGATCCCTGGGTTGGGACGACCTCCTGGAGAAGGAAATGGCAATCCATTCCAGTATTCTTGCCTGGAGAATTCCACAGACAGAGGAACCTGGCAGGCTACAGTCCATGGGGTTGCAAAGAGTCAGACACAACTTAGTGACTAAACAACAACAATAATACAATACTTTATTATTTCTAATCATGACTAAGACCAAACTTCATTAATGTGGAGCTCATAAGCTAATTCGAATCAGACTGAGCGATAAAACACTTCTGCGCTTCTGTGTATTCAGGAGAAAGGGTCTGCTGAATAACTAGAGTGGAGAAAGGAGGCAACGTTTAATTGCTGGAAGGGAATAGAGTTTTTTTCAGGCTCCATACCTCCAGGCAATCCATCTACCAATTACAAGCAAGTTCTTAGCCAGACATTAAAGCAGGCAACTGACCATGTTGGAAGCCCAACCAAAACTGCTTATCTTCAGCCTTCCACAATTCCAGACCTTTTCCTGATCCACCCTGGCTTCCTGCCTAATGCATCTGCATTGCTTTTTCTGTCTGATATCAGACACCTATGCAGACACATGTGGGCAAGGTGGTGAGTGGATCTCTGCTTCAGCTACCTGGGGCGGAATATGCTGTTTAGCCTCTTGGGTCCCTATTTGTCCTGCTGAACATCATGACTGTTGCGCCCTCCTGGAGAAGATCCAGTTCTAACAACAACCCTGTTTGATCCCTCACATTTGAAAAATTCCAGAAGGGAAGACTGTCATGAAAAGGGAATGGGAGAAGCTGCAATGTTAGCCAACACTTTAAAAAAAGGGAGACCCCATACCAAATCACGGATTTCCATTGCAAATCAAGCGTTCACTGGGCCCGCCATCAGCCAAGCTCAGGACCCTGGCTAATTAAGTAATCTCAGTGGGACGTTGTAGACGTAAGGGCCATGGCTTGGCTCTTGGCTGGAGGGTTCCTGGCAGAGGCTCCATTCATTCTGCACGTGATGTCTAGCTCGTCAGAGCTGATGCAAAGAACAGAGCTGATTGGGCCGCCACTCCTCCACCTGGACGCACAGCCCAGGGCACCCCTGCTCATGTGTCATTTCTCTACATTCACATTCTGTCTGGGCTTTCCCTTCATGCTCAACAAGTCTATCTCAGGTTGTAAATAAGGAGGCGAAGGACAGGGCGGCATGCCAAGGAACGGCTTCTTCTCACATGTGGTGCACAGCGACAAAATCCACTTCCTAATGTGATCTGAAGAAACTCAAGGAAGATCAGATGTGCTGTCATTTCTCCTGTGATGAAGAATCCTGCCAGGGAGCAGTGATTGATATTCCAATTCTTCAAAAACGCATCTTTCTAAAAATGTAGATTAAACTTTCAGAAATAGCTTTGGTGCTCCTCCAACTCTTTCTTCCCCAGGGCATGCCCCGCCCCCACCATGGCTTAAAAATACCAGGAATTTATATTTGGTGCAAATTTGCTTTGCATACCAAGGCTAAATGCAGCCTTACACCAATCTTATTTCCAAAACCACTTACTTGTAATGAAAAGCCACTTACTTATCATGAAAAGATTTATAGTTTCCGTTCAGCTCTTTCATCCCTCCTTCTCAGAGATGTCTCGGGAGGATGGTGGTTATTTTTGGATGTTTCTAAGTTTGTGGACTGCACGACTCTTGATGGGTGTTAACTCATTCTCAGAGAGCCTCACGTTCACTGGTTTACACGTGTCACCCATTTCAACATTCCATAAGCACCAGGGAAGCAGTAAGTTTGAGGGGCACACAAAACTGATTAAGGCATGGGTTTCTCAGTCATCTTATGAGTCACAAGATGTACTGCCACCAGGAACCAAATTAACTGGCCAAATCACACGTCCCTGTTCTTCAGCCTAGGCTGTCTATGTCTCCAAATGAATCTGTGTTGGCCCTTCAGCAAGGGGGCTAGTTATTATTCCTGGAATGAAAATGGGCTTCCCTAATGGCTCAGATGGTAAAGAATCTGCCTGCAAGGCAGGCGATTCGGGTTCAGCACCTGGGTTGGGAAGACCCCCTGGAGAAGGGAATGGCACCCCACTCTAGGACTCTTGCCTGGAGAATTCCATGGACAGAGGAGTCTGGTGGGCTATAGGAATGAAAATGGATGTGGCTTCTGAGAACTGTTACACTATCCATCCATCCCAAAAGGAATCCTTAGAAGGTGGCCTCCACAAGGGCAGGGGTTTTCGTGTTTGCTTGTTTTTCTATCTTTAAATGCATCAACATATTGGTGGCGTCTCAGCCATATGTAAAACTCACATCTCATCTTGCTTGCAGGGACTCAGATACTTAAAGCTTGATTTCCATTTGCAATAAAACCACCCTGAATTTCCATTTCAGCGACTACAAGATGGGGTAATAGGATCTGCTTCACAGGACTCCTGGTAGGAGTCAGTAGGGCAATGTATAAAAGGTACCTTACTTGAAGGGCTGAACACCCCACAAGCTCCTGCCCTCTCTCCTAGTGGGAAGAGAAATCAGAGATGGGAGCCCTCACTGGGTAGAAATGGAGAGACCAGTTTAAAGGTCTAGCTTTCATGCGGCTCTTACTGAGTCACTATACAACTTTTGGCAGGTCACGAGTGCATTTTCAGTCCCTATTTCTTCTCTATAAGCATATCTGCTAAGTTGAAAACCAATATAGAAGGTTGACTATGACTATAAAAGGGATCAGACAACATTATTTATTCAAATATCCTCACCTTAGACAAGCAGAGTTCCTGGCTTTACCAATGGGATAAAAACATCATAAAACTGACTTCTGGGACTTCCCTCATGGTCCAGTGGCTGAGACTCTGAGATCCCAAGAGACATGGGTTTGATCCCTAGTCAGGGAACTAGATCCCACATGCCACAGCTAAGATCTAGTGCAGCCAAATAAATATTAAAAAATAAATCTACAAAATAAATAAAATTGATCTCTGAGAGCCTAATAAAAGTAAGATAAAGTCCCAGGAATTGTATTTTCTTGCAAGGCTAAATATGGGTTAAGAGGGGAAAAAAAGAATTGCTGGGACATGCATTCCTGTATCTTATAATTAAATACTTAAGGAGGATTTGGCTCAACTGGCATCACTTCATGGAAATACGCTTCCCAGGAGCCTTATCTCCTCCGGCTGGAAAATCAGGCTGGCTTTGGGGGAGTATGATTTTCCTCCTGGTTTTGAGGGGCAAAGGGCTTGGCAGCCAGCCTGTATGAAGAACACAAGGGTCTGAGAACAAAGGCTGGGTGGCTCACAACATTTCCCACAAAGCGGCAAGGTGGGGTATTTATCTTTCTCACTTACCAGGACGTTCATTCACTGCACAGATTCAGGTTTACTCTGAGTGTCTCAGGCAAGAAAAGGGAGGGGAAGATGCTTTCATTTCTGTCAGACAGCTGCTTATCTGCCTCAGTCACAGCCACCATAGCAATGGATTTATAAATCCTCCCGTGATGGTCTTATCAACCACGAGCAACCTGCAGCAACGTGGCCTGGGCATTTCACAGGGGTCCCAACAGCACCCCTACAGCTTGGCGCTGCTGATGAGATGCTGGAGGGTCTGCCACTGGACACTCAGTGATGAAATGAAAGACTTGGGCTTAGGACAGAAGGAGAGGAAGCCAGGCAGTCCTGTAATCAGCCATGGGCCCCTAGGGGTGAGAATACGTTGTCCTTGTGGGCACCTTGTCACCGTGATGCTGGTGCCCTGATCTCCCCTTTATCCCAGGGACATTCACTCTCTACCAGCCCCCCACCTCCTGGTCTCACTGTTCTTCGTTTCTATTCTAATCTAAGTGGGGGCTCAGCCTTTCCCTTGGTGCTTATGCTCAGTCACTCAGTCGTGTCTGATTCTTTGCAACCCCATGGACTGTAGCCCACCAGGCTCCTCTATGGAATTTTCCAGGCAAGAATACTGGAGCAGGTTGCCATTTCCTCCTCCAAGGGATCTTCCTGACCCAGGGATTGAACCTATGTCTCTTAAGTCTCCTGCATTAGCAGGCGGGTTCTTTACCACCAAGACACCTGGGAAGATCAGCCTTTCCCTTAATTTTCTCAATTCAAGATAGTCCCAGTCAGAGGTCGTGCTTTTTAACCACGCACTCATTGATGTATCCATTCAACAAAGCCTTGAATGAGCACCCCTCAGGTACCAGGAACTTCCCCAGCAGTGTGGGATGAACAACAACAACAAAACCCTTGTGGAACTTACAAGTTGGCAGGGAGCGGCAGACAATGAGTATAACAAGTAAATTATAAAATATATTGTTTGTTGGGAGGTAATAAGCACCGTGGTAAAAACCAAACCAGGACCAAACCACCCCAGACCATGGGAAGTGGAACGAGGAGGGGGCAGGGTGTGGGGCGGGATGCAGTTCTGAAGAGGGCAGCCAGGGAGTGATTGGTTGAGAAGGTGACATCTGAAGAAGAACTGGAGATGGACTCAGGGATGTCTAGAAGAAGCAGGTCCTCAAAAGAAGGAAGAAAGAGTGCAAAGACCCTGGGGTAAGGAACAGCAGGGGGCTGCTCTTTAAAACTGAATGAAGCACAAGGGGAATGAATCTGGACAGTAACATTTCTGGGAAAGTTCTAGGCAGTTCTCGGAACTCACGTGCAGAGGTCCTTCACACAGAATATTCTATTGCAATGTAAAAAAAAAAAAATGTCAAGTCTCCACCAAACATTAAGTAGATCTCACACAGTGGGTCAAGGCCGGCATAAAATTAACAGAAGGAAATAGGATATATTAAATCCATCACTGTGCTGCGTATAAAACAGCAGCACATTGTATACTGTATACAATCTGTATACTTGATTGTGATGCAAAAACTATTTTTTAACTGTGGTTGCTCTTGTTTGTCTAGTCGGTAGCTTGTTGTTGTTAAGTTGCTAAGTCACGTCTGACTCTTTTGTGACCCCATGGCTGTAGCCTGCCAGATTCCTTGGTCCATGGGATTTCCTAGGCAAGAATACTGGAGTGGGTTGCCATTTCCTCCTCCGGATTTCTTACTGTGGGTTGGTGTCAAAATAGCTTGAAAGTTGCTGGCCGATAGGCTACCTTTTGCTAAGCCCCACCCTGCCTCCATGCGGCAGTGCCTTCTGTCCCCAGCACCTGGGAGCATCTCCCTTGACAAATCTGGATTCCTTATAACGCAGGCTCAAAAAACGAAGACAGAAGACAGACGAAGACACTTTCTCACCCACCAGACACTGCCTGCCTCAGAAATGACCGAAATAGACATGCTCTGCTTTCTCCAAAGACTGATACGCAGCCTTCTGGCCGCCGGTGGGTCCTCACCCAATAGCCCCAGTGGGTCCTGCTCCATTAGATTTTAAGACACACATAACAGAGATATGCACAGTGAGTTGGGGGGGGGGGTTTCTCCCTTTGCTTATCATGACCCCCACTCGATAGAATGGAGTCAAGCTCATGGGCAGTCTGCTGAGAAACATGGCTGAACCACTGTTTATCTGTTCTCTTGGCCAAGGACCCATGGCTCAGCTGGAACCTTAAAACATGATGACTTAATAAAAAGAACTTAAAAGTCAACAAAAGCACTACATAACTGCTCGCAAGCCGCAATGTGGGAAAGTCTGCAGTCAACTCCCCTACTTTTCCCTATTCTGACAAAACCAAGTTTGTCAGGCAGCTCCCAGAGGTCTAGCTTTATCTGGACAACTCATTTCTAGCTTTTGTAATGGATACCCCACTAAGCAGGGAATTACGGTGGTTCCCATTTAAAGGCATGAGGGGGCAGAAATGGGGTAATGAGAGAAGTGACTCATTCATTTTATTCATTTTTCACTTGACTTTTTATCTGATCAGATATCTGATTCTTATGTCAATGCTCTGATCTGGACAGGTTTCTGACCTGAACTTAGAGTAATTTATGTTAACTGACTCCGGTTTGCTTTACATAAGACTATACGAGGCATATCCCTTGTCCTTTTATGTTTCTTACAAATACAGTCCTAGTGTGTTCAATCATTACTTAAGACCCAACATCATCTGAAAAGATCCCTGCACACTGGCCCCCCTCAACCCAGCAAAAGGCATATTTGTATATCATTAGGAGTTCCGCTCCTTGTGTCTACCTTACCCTCCCTGGGTATGGAGGTAGTCAGAACCCTGAGGGGGCTTTCAGTAAAGTTAAAATTCCCTTTCTCCCTTTCTCTGCCTGTTCTTTGAACCGTTCTGATGACCATGACTCCTTGGAACGTTACTGGAAATGTGACTGATGGCAGGAATGCAGAAGACTCTGTGCAAAATCTGGAGACTCCGTCAGCCCCTTCTAGCATCACCAAAAACATTCTGAATAAGGCTCTCTGTTTCCAGAAGGAGACCAACAGATTGCCCTTAATAGAATTTTTTAAATTGCTTAAAATTGCTGCTTCTATTCCAGGCTGCAAATTACAGCCTTTGCTCTATTTTCTGTCCTCCCCCGAGAGTTACTCAGAGCCCCCGAGGAGATCTGTACTAACAACAACATCATCCACAAAACCCCAAATTCACTTTGTGTGGAAAAAAAAAATATTTGTAGCTTTTCAACCAGATCCAAACAGGGCTGTGACTGCCATGCATGCTCTCCCACATGGATTCAGACTTTCCTTTTGTGAAAAAAAGAAAAACACGATTAAAAAAAACCTACCAACGTGATTTATGTTGCCTTCCCAAAACACTGCAAATCAAACGCTAAACATCTCTGAAATGGAAACTGGAGATGATGAATGCCGAGCTGCCTCCGGTGTCATCCTCCATAAGCCCTGTGGGTGGCCTGAGGAGGGAGGCAGGTGACGAAGAACGAGTCATTGTCTCCAAATAACAAACACGAGTGTGAGTGTTGAGACTGTGTTCCTCACTTAACCTCCCCTCAAGAGGAAGCTTTGTCTGGGGAAACAAACAAAACCCAATCTATGTTTATTTAAAGATGCCGGGTCTTTTTAAAGATGGTAGGAAAGCTGCTGTTGACTGCAATGAGGTGAAATTGCTTCGGAAAGATCCAACTTCTTCTGCTAAGGATGACAAACGAGTGGTGTGGTACCAAGTGGCCCTGGACCACCTGGCTCATGGTCTGCCAAGACACCTGGGCCTGACCGTGGTCCTGCTGGGCAGACCTGGCTGCAGGAGCCAGCCTGGGCTTTAAGCCTCCAGTGACAGAGTGGATGCACAAACAGGCCCAAGCTGGTGACACCCCAGAAATCATTGACTGTGTCTGCCTCAATACTGAAGTACCAACTGGAGTTCTTGGTTACCCCTTCAAATGCTTCCCATTCGATGAGGTTTTACAATCTCCACTCAGTCCCTTTCCCTGGATTACAGCCAAGGCTTTCTGACCCTAGATGCACATTAGAATCACAAGGCGCCAAACTAGACCAGCAGACTCAGTCTCTGGGGATGGTCCTGGCATCAACACTGTTAAAAAAAAAAAGCTCCCTGGGTGATTCTAATGTGCAACTAGGAATGGAATAGCTAAACAGATAGAGAGCCAGAAACATGACTTATGTATGAACGCGTTTTCCCAGCCTAATGCTCTTTTGTACATAGAACCGCGCAGGTGGCCTCCTGACTACAGTGGTAGGTTCAGGGCCCTGAAGCTAGGAGGAAGCCAGGCCCAGGACTTCAGAGGACCCAGACAGGACTTCCATAGAGGATTTCAAAGGCATACTCCAGTCCTCTATTTTCCACTATGAAAAACTTCCTGAGCATCTACTATTAAGCCAGACACCCCTGGAAATACAGAAGTGAACAAGAGGCCCCTTCCTGTCCCTAAAGTGATGGATATCAAGGGGATCAGAACATGCCAGTCCAGAATATGCCACCTTGGTTTGAGGATTATTTTGAGTGAAGGCAAGTGAGAAACAGCAGACACAGGAGGAGCTGCCCAAAAACTACATAAAAGCAGGGTGTCCATTTCCTTCTGTAAAGGTAGCTGAGGTCCCCCGGAGGAGAATAAATAACTTATCATCAGGGACAAAGATGACACCGAGATGAGTTGGTGTAAACACACATTACTAAATAAACTTGCCTGACATTAATTTCCCTACATATTTACCTTCCCACAATTTACCACCCCTAGAAGCCCAAATCACTTCTCCACAATTCATCACCCTTTGTTAAAATGGTACAAAAGCCTCCAGGTCTAACCACTTTTTTGAGTTTTCATTTCTTTTCCATGAATCCCCTGGCACATAACATTAAGAATACTAATATCGGTTAGCCTGTCTTTTATCAGTTTAATTTGCAAGCCCCCACAAATTACCTAAGAGGGCTGTCTTCCTCTGCAGGCAACCATGCTCTTTAACTGTGCCAAGTGGTCTGCACATCTCTCATGCGCTCATTTAATCTTTACCACCGATCTGTGCAGTGCGCATCAGTAAGCCCATGTTACAGAGGAAGAAATCGAGGTTCAGAAACAAAGCAATTACTGGAGGTCGCAAGCTGAAAAGTGACACCAGTCTGACTTTTTCTAAACCTCAGAGCCAGACTTGGGAGAAAACTGGCAGGAAAAATGAACCAGGGAACAGAGGCAAAAGTCAACATAGCTACTACATAAGCGAGCTGTCTCAAAACAAAGTTTTTAATTACAGTTCTTTAAACAAAAGAGAAAGAAAATCAAATAATTCAGAAACCTTAATGACATTTTGAGGCACAGCTTCAAAAGCCCCGAATAAATAATAAATGTCACCAAAAGGACAAGGAACAGAGTGGCTGAATCACTTGCAGGCAGTGCCAAGAGCAGGCTGGAAAAAGGAAACACTTAACGCCATGCTCTCTGGATTGTTAACAATATCGGAAAATCTTCCTAGATCAGCAGATTTCCTAGACAGCTGAGATCTACTCTGAGGAGCCCTTCAGCCATCAATTAATTCCTGATCAGTGAGAAGCTAAATGATGGCAAATAAGCCATTCTGAACCTGGAAAAACTAGGTCTGAGGTCAAGGCCATCCCCTTCCCAGCAGAATTCAAACTAAGGGGAAGGTGAGAGGATGAAGAATAGGGAAAAAGAGGTGTAGGTCCAAGAAGGGGAAAAGAAAGGAGAGAAAGAAGCACACAGACAGACTGAGACTGACGGCAGATGGTACCTGCTACCTACAAATCACGGCAGGACCAGGGGCAGCTGTGGGGGTTCAGTTGGTAAGCTGTCCCTGATGGCAAATCTTCTCCCAAGGATGTCATTTGTCATAGTTTGAGCTGCTGTAATGAAGTACCATAGATTAGATGGCTTATAAAAAACAGAAATTTATTCATAAGTTAGTTTTTGGAGGTGATGTCCAAAGTCAGGGTACCAGGTTCTGGGGAGGGTCCTCTTTGGGGCTGCAGACTGCCCATTTCTCCTTGTATCTTCACAAGGCAGAAAGCAGTAAGCTAGCTGTCTGGCCTGTTCTAACAAGGGCACTAATCCCATTCATGAGGGCTCTACCCTCATGACCTAATTACCTCCTAAAGGCTTCACTGCCTAATACCATCACACTGGGCTTAGATTTCAACATATGAATTTGGAGGGAGACACAATCAATCCTTCACACACTGACACAAGTTCCAAGAAAGTTAACAGAGACATGGAGCACATTCCCCACTAAGCTACCTGGCTGAGTGCAGCCACAGCATCCCGAATGGGTTTGCACAGGAGTCTAACAGTGGTGTGAAAAGGGGAAAAGAATGGGTTCTTTGGTCAAATCAGTTTGGGCAACACTAGGCAGACAGGTACACAGCTTGCTTCTTTACCATAAGATTTCTCCTTATGTCTTATGTGATTTCTAAGAGTCGGACAGTGTCTCTCAAATTCATGACCATAGGTGGAGCTGCCTATAGATGTGTGATTCCAAAGGTGGTGGCTTAGGAAAGCTACTCAGGTTCAAAAGGAACTGATGGGACCCACAGGCTTGGCTGTGCCATGTGGGGTCTGGTCTTCCTGCGGACACTAGAGGTGAGTGTCCATTTCCTTACTTGGAGACACTGGTGATGCCGGCAGAATGGGCACATGGTTTGCAGATGAGTCTGCCTGGTGCTAAAGTGTGACTCTGAGTAGGTGTGACAGTCTTAGAGATCAAAAGTGGGATTCTGTGTGCTGACTGACACTCTGGAAGAATGCCAGAGATGTAAGGGAATGTTCTGGGTCAACTCATCACATACAGAAGATGAACAGCCAAAGTCTCCGGGACAACTCAGTGGCTGAGCTAAAATGAGAACCCAGGGTCCCTGACCCTCGGTCTGAGCTCCCTCTGCCTCCAACCTGGTCTCCTGCTGAAAGTGCAACTCCAACCCATGTTTAAAAATTCAGGAGGAGCTGTGTCCTTAGACTCAGGGAGGCAGTAAATTCTACCTTCCCATGGCTGACCAGCTCTTGTTGGTCCACGTTGACATGTCCACATTATTTATCCTGTAAGAGAAACATTAACAAACAAAAATACTGGAGTGGGTTGCCATTTCCTTCTCCAAGCAAGCGAGAGGATCTCCTTATAGCAGGGAGCATAATGGTCACCCACCACTGGAGCAAATAAATATGCAAATGGGGCTGTTGCCTTCCCCTCTCTGTTCAAGAAGCAGCAAAGAAAACAGCATTAACAGAGCATTTGGGAAATGGGTCACTGGGATTGTGATGTGGGGATGTTCTACTCAGCCATTCCAAATGAGAGATTTGCTAATTAGATCATGTACTTGATGGAACTGGGTCTACATTAACGACTTTCCAGACTGATCCAGGGCTTCCCTGTGGTTCAGCTGGAAAAGAATCTGCCTGCAATGCGGGAGACCTGGGTTGAACCCCTGGGTTGGGAAGATCTCCTGGAGAAGGGAAAGGCTACCCACTCCAGTGTCTGGCCTGGAGAATTCCATGGACTGTACAGTTCATGGGGTCTGCAGAGAGTCGGTTATGACTGAGAGACTTTCACTTTTCACTTTTACAGACTGATCCAGAAATAGATAAACCAAGGTAATCTGGAGAGAAGTCTCAGAGCCCTGGGAAGCAAGACAGGGCTGGGTCTTAAGTGTGGGTAGATGAGCCAGCCAGGCAGGAGGTCTGGCTAAAGCAGAGATACTTTCTCCACCCGCCACTTCCAGCCCCAAGGTGTTCAATTCAAGGTTCTCTCAACAGCAACCAGATGTCAGTCAGTGGGCAGACAGAAACTTATATAAAATTTACTCACTTCACTTGACAACAACCTCTGGTTCCTCCCTAACCCATGAGCCTCCTACAGCAATGTAAGGTGGCATTTATTCCGTCTTGGGAGTATAAATTCAACAAATATGTATTGTGGGCTGGCTATCTGGCCAGAGGCCTTGTTCTCAGAAGCAGAACTGCAGTGCAGACAACACAGCTCTGCACTCATTGGTCAAGCATCTCCCCAATGCCAGGCATCCCACTGAATCTTCCAGCATTCATATCTCCTTTCTTGGGGACCCTGAGGCTCAGAGCAGAGAAATGACTTGCCCAAATGCACGCTAAATCGCAGTCAGGACGGGAACGTGGGTGAACAGGGCCCCAAAGTTCTCACGCTGTGCAGTGTGGTAGCCCTGCCATCTACATGTAACAAGGGCTTAAACAGCGGTGCTCTTCCTGTCAGTGGTGCTGCTGTGTGACGAACACCCCAAGAGAATTAACAATTATCTGAGCAGTAGGTGAATTCAGAAGTCATTCCTAGATGTCACCATGACTCACCGAAAGGAGCCATCTGGATAACTGGAACAACTGGAAACCTTTTGCCTGGCTGAGACCATGGAGGCATTCCAGGAAGAGAGAAAGGTGTGACTGAAAATGTTTAGCCAAGAAGTGGGTACAGGCAATGGCGAACAGATAAGATCTGGAGAACATTTGATACGGAGCAAGAAGCTCGGCTTTATGCTGTTGGCAGAGAGGGTGAGACAGTTGGGATTAGGCTTGGAGTAAAACGGATTGGAGGGAGGGCGGATGAGGGGCAGGGAGACACGTTATTAGGAAGCTATGCAAAGGCATGATGCCCAGAACTGGGGCACGGGCATCGGGCTGCAAGGATGGCTGCCTCGTTCATCCAACAGTGTTCCTGGTCCAGGGATGGGTGGTGTCCTAGACAGACAAGGCCACTAGGAGGAGATACTGCTCTTCCCAGGGTATGCAACACCACACACCCAGGTACATGACATCCACCTGCAGCCGGGCGGCAACTGCGAGAAACCGGTTTCTGAGAATAAGGGAACAAGACTCTAAGAGAACAAGGACTCTCTGCTCCTTCCGCTTCATCCTACCCCACAGACCACCACCGTCCTGGGCCTTATGTACAGAAAAGCAACGCTGTAAGGAAGAAGCAGGGCTTTACCTTCTCATGCAGCAAGGTGGGAGACACATGGCAACAGCTGCAGAGCCTGGAGGAAGCTGCCCCCGGCCCCCACCCTGACACAGACTGCACTCGCCTCCGCACTTGAGGCCCTAGGGGCGCTCTGGCGGCGCGCTGTGTGTCCTCCCCACCCCATCACTGACTCCAGGTGGTGGCTTTCTTCCCAGTTACTGTCTGAGATGCACGAGGCTGGACAATGGGATGCTGTGAGGCACGGGCCCCTGCCCACCAGCACAGAAGCAGGCAGGCGGCTCCGACGACTTTAACAAGAAGCAAGCAGGAGCAGAGGTCAAGTTCAAACTCCCTCCTGTCCTCATCTCTCACCAGCTGGCGGATACTGCCGTGCAAGGTCAGCGTCTCGGCCACAGACGACGGTGTCTCTTGAGTCATTTGTCTTTCTAGGGCCTTCCAAATTGGGTTATTTTGTCCTTTCCTTTTTATTGACTACCTGCTGCTACTTTCTTTCCATTTTCCCCTCTTGCTTTCTGCCAACTTAAATTTTATCCAAGATGGTCCCTGCATTTGTTTCTTCCACGTGCTGTTCTTCTGCAGATTCCAGCTGGCAGATTTCACCTCCTTCCTCATCTTCTGAACAGAGGCCCTTGACATTTCCTATCTTCTCCCCACCCAGTGCTCAGCGCCCGCTCATTCCCACGTACCCAGCAGAAAGGTCACCTTCTCTGCACCACCCACCACCGCAATGGACTTACACACTCCCTTAATGTGCCTTCTTGGGACGCAAATCGACAGAACTCACAAGCTGCCCGTGAGTCTGTTCCTCTTCTTAGACTCTGAGTTTCCTGAGGTCCTGGGTCTTAGTTCCCTTTCCAACCCCAGAGCACAACATTGAGGGCTGTTCAGAGGCAGAACCAACACTGATGGCTACGTGGATGGATAAGTGGATGAAGGGATAACCGAGGGTCCATTTCACTCACTTTATTTGCCCCTTCTAGAACATCTACCACCACGGTCTATCGTAAAAGCTTCCAGACAAAATGTTATTTCATTTCATTACCAATTATTTCTGGCTATCGAAGCCATGTGACCACAAGCACTGTCTTCACAGGGCTGGTGATCGATGTGGGGAAAAGACAACTGAACACTCCACGTCCCTCAGAACCTCAAAGGTATGGTTTGGGAGCCTTACCGGGATGGAGCAGTCCTGGCTCAGGCCCCCCGTTATTGCATGTGCCTCGAAAGAGTCACCAAGACCGAGAGTCCAAGGGAGCAGAAACCCTGAGACTGCCCCTTCTCCTTCCTCTGCTCGGCCAATCTCTCAGACCCCCATCTAGATTCCATCCCTTATGCCACGTGCTCCTTATCACAACGGCTCTCAGACTGAAGCTGTCCCTTCTGGCCCCATTGGTAAACACAGCTGTTAGAATAATTTCCCCAAAGCAGGCAGCAAGAGGAAACCAGTAAAGATAGAAATGTCCCAGTGAGGGAATAGGAAAGCTGCCACTCAAGGAACCGAGATGCCCCGCGCTTCCCCCCCAGAGTCAGCATAGAAATCCAGCAAGAATTTCTCCTGAGTGCATTAGCAGGGTGGACTGAGCATCCACAGATATTTCGGTTCTGTTTCTAAACCCCTGAAATGACTGCGAGATGTTAAAACACGAACCACACGGGGTGGAAAACAAGGAAAGCATCATCCCCAGAATCCCACTTTATAGTTTTCTTTTAGCTTTTCTTTATTTTCTAAAATCCTTATACCAAATGTGTACCACTTAGAGACTAAGGAAAAGAAGCAATAAAAAAAAAATTGATGGGATAAAAAAAGAACAGGAACTACAGACTCAAACTGGTAGCTTGTCCTTGCAACATGGTAGGGCACATGGACAGCCGGGGACTGCTTTGCAGTGATGTAAGAGGTCAGAATTACAGGAGCCTGGATGAAGAAAGACTCAGTGTTGGACAAATGATACCATCACCACATGAAGGGATATTTTGAAACACATTGTTTTAGGAGTTTTTAACAACTTGAGAAAATGCACAGAGTACTATATGCGGTGGCTTGAATAGTATGTGTCTCCCACCAAAAGATGTGACCAAGTCCTAACCCGGGGTTCAGTTCAGTTCAGTTCAGTCGCTCAGTCGTGTCCAACTCTTTGTGACCCCATGAATCGCAGGACGCCAGGCCTCCCTATTCATCACCATCTCCCAGAGTTCACTCAGACTCATGTCCATCGAGTCCGTGATGCCATCCAGCCATCTCATCCTCTGTCATCCCCTTCTCCTCCTGCCCCCAATCCCTCCCAGCATCAGAGTCTTTTCCAATGAGTCAACTCTTCACATGAGGTGGCCAAAGTACTGGAGCTTCAGCTTCAGCATCATTCCTTCCAAAGAAATCCCAGGGCTAATCTCCTTCAGAATGGACTGGTTGGATCCCCTTGCAGTCCAAGGGACTCTCAAGAGTCTTCTCCAACACCACAGTCCAAAAGCATCAATTCTTCGGCTCTCGGCCTTCTTCACAGTCCAACTCTCACATCCATACATGACCAGTGGAAAAACCATAGCCTTGACTAGATGGACCTTAGTCGGCAAAGTAATATCTCTGCTTTTGAATATACTATCTAGGTTGTTCATAACTTTTCTTCCAAGGAGTAAGCGTCTTTTAATCTCATGGCTACAATCACCATCTGCAGTGATTATGGAGCCCCAAAAATAAAGTCTGACACTGTTTCCACTGTTTCCCCATCTATTTCCCATGAAGTGATGGGACCAGATGCCATGATCTTCGTTTTCTGAATGTTGAGCTTTAAGCAAACCTTTTGCTCCCCTCTTTCACTTTCATCAAGAGGCTTTTTAGCTCCTCTTCACTTTCTGCCATAAGGGTGGTGTCATCTGCATATCTGAGGTTATTGATACTTCTCCCGGCAATCTTGATTCCAGCTTGTGTTTCTTCCAGTCCAGCGTTTCTCATGATGTACTCTGCATATAAGTTAGATAAGCAGGGTGACAATATACAACCTTGACGTACTCCTTTTCCTATTTGGAACCAGTCTGTTGTTCCATGTCTAGTTCAAACTGTTGCTTCCTGACCTGCATATAGATTACTCAAGAGGCAGGTTAGGTGGTCTGGTATTCCCATCTCTTTCAGAATTTTCCACAGTTTATTGTGATCCACACAGTCAAAGGCTTTGGCATAGTCAATAGGGTATCTGTGAGTATCATCTTATTAGGAAACAGGGTCTTCACAGATATAATTGAGTTAAGGATGTTGTTGTTGTTTAGTTGCTAAGTCCTGTCTGACTCTTTTGTGACCCCCATGGACTACAGCCTGCCAGGCTCTTCTGTCCATGGGATTTCCCAAGAAAGAATACCAGAGTGGGTTGCTGTTTCCTTCTCCAGGGAATCTACCTCATCCAGGGATTGAACCTGCGTCTCCTGCACTGACAGGCAGATTCTTTACCACTGCGCCACCAGGGAAGCCCTAAGGATCTTGAGATGCCCTTCCATCCAAAGACTGCGTCCTTATAAAAGTAAAGAGAGGGATATTTGAGACACAGAGATATAGAGTGTTAGTCGCTCGGTTGTGTCCAACTCTTTGCGACCCCATGAACTGTAACCAACCAGGCTCCTTTGTCCATGGAATTCTCCAGGCAAGAATACTGGCGTGGATTGCCATTTCCTTCTCCAGCGGATCTTTCCCACCCAGGGATAGAACCCAGGTCTCCTGAATTTTTAGGTGGATTCGTTACCATCTGAGCCACCAGAGAAGCCCAAGAGAGAAACTTAGAGATGTAAAACGTAAAGACCAAAGAAGGTGGAAGCAAAGACTGGAGTGATGTGCCTATGAGCCAACAACTGCTGGCAGCCCCCAGAAGCTAGAAGCGAGGCCTGGAATGAAATCTTTAGAACCTCCAGTAGGTACCAACCCGGCCAACACCTTGCCTTTGGGCATCTGTCCTCCAGAATTGCGAGGGAAAAAATTTCTGTTGTTTTAAGCCCCCACCAAGTTTATGGTCATTTACGGCAGCCCTAGGAAACTAACGTATGATGGTAAGTACGGAAGCAGGTTATACAACTATTTACAGGATGGTTTCAGTTACGTAAAACAGATGGACAATGGGTGTGTATCCTTATAAAGAGGGAAAAAGGTTATTAAAACTGCACGAGCAATCTGCCATCTTACAAAGAATATTAGCTCACAGCCAAACCTTGTGACCACATCCCAGTTCTCACTCACCAGACATTTGATCTTCAAAATAACCTGGGCAGGTGAGAGCATGGGAACGTCATTCCAGTTTTACAGATGAGCACCTGGAGCTAGAATGTGATCAAGGTGGAGCTGGTGGCTGAGTTTGAATAATTTGGGTCTCCGGGTACCTCTCAGCAGCTCCAGTGGTGTCCAGCTGCTTAGTGCTGGGACCTGAACTGTGTCCCTCCCATCTCCAAATTCATGTTCAAGTCCCTAGCACTTCTAGTAGAGCCACATTTGAGGTAAGGTCTTTTAAAGAGGTGATTAAGAGGAAGTCATTAGAATGAACGTTAATCCAATCCATCACACCTCATAAGAGGAAACTTGGACATGCACAGAAACATACTGGACACACGCATGCATGCACAGAGGAAAGACTATGGCAGGACCTGGGGAGAAGGCACCCTCTGCAAGTCAAGGAGAGGTCCCAGGAGAAGCCTGACCTTGATCTTGGACTGCTAGCCTGCAGAACTGAAAATGTAAGCTGTTGTGAAGCCATGCAGCCTGGGTGTTGTGTTCTGGCAGCCCCAAGCCAAGATGCTTAGGAAGGCTGGAAGACAGGCTCTTTTTGGCCAGTTTCTCCTCTTCCTGCAGCATCCTCCCTGGGCTGAAACGGAAGGAGGGAAATATAATTCCCAGCCACAGGTCTCTCCCGCCCAGTTAGGTTATTTCTGGGCTAACAACAACGAAGACTTCCGGCAAATCTATCTTCTGCAGAAGGTCTGCCAAGCCCACTGGGTAGGTGGAGTGGTCAAAGCCATGTTCTCCAGATGTGCCAGCTGCTTCTGGCTTCTTCTTTAGAGCCACAGGCCGTTACTGTGTAGGAGTGTGTGTGTGTAGGGAGAAGCGGGGGTGAAGTGTATGAGTGGTGCTTTGTGACTTTTAGGCAGGGGGAAGGAAGTAAGGCTGCAGGAGGCAGGGTGTGGTGGCCGGGTCACAGGCTTGGGAAGACAACTGGATTCAGAGACGGGCTCCAGTTCCTCCTGTGTGTACCCCAGCAAACTGCTTCCCCAAGTTGAGACTCAGTTTCCTCATCTGTAAAGTGGAGCCAACACCACCCACCTACCTGCAGGGGACGACTCTGCAATGTCAAGCGATCAGCATCTTGCCCACCACACAGGAGGTACTTAATAAATGTTTCTTATGTGTGTTAATGAAAAAACGGTGCATAAATTTGACTCTTTTTTCAACAGTGCCTAAATCCCATGGGAGTAGTTTGGCCTTTTTTCCCTCTATCGTTACCTTAATCCCAGGGCGGGGGGCCGGGGGAGGGGCTGGGTTTTGGCGTTGTTACACGATAAATTAAAAGATTTTGAATTTTCATTCTCAGCATTTAAAAATCAAGAGCTTTTCCATAAAACTTCCAAGTTCTGAGTCGTCTGGATAACCTGGAAGATGCAGCCATGCAGACAGCGCCTGCCTCTGTGGCAGTGCCAGGCTGGAGCTCAGTGGGGGCATCCCCTTCATGGAGTGTGTGCCCTCCCATGTGCATTGGGGTGACCTGAACAGCTACCCCACTGCCCACCTGCCCGGGCTCTTGTGGACAGGTGCACAGAGGGCTCAGGGAGGAGAGAGAAGGGGGCAGGAACCAGACAGCGGGCTCAGCGGGCACTATAGGAGTGGGATCCACATCAGTTCTGACTAAATGGTTGTGTAACCAACGCTCATTTAACGATGAGCCACATTTAAAGCAGGCAAGTGGACAGGGAGTTCCATTCAGAATCCCAGTTTAGGATGTCACCAGTAGCTACTACCCCAAAGGTGGTTACAATTGCAGCCAGACAAGAGACTACAGAGCACGCACAGACAGGTGGATTTTCTGTCTTGCTCTTCTGGAGCTCACTTAACGAATCCAGTGGGGAGGGCTAAACAAGGTCTAGACTGTAGTCCAGAGGAAAACTGTCAGAGCAAGGCCACAGACAAGGAGTAAACCTCAGGCAGTCCTTGCACTCAGGGCAGTCATGATGGAAAGACACGGGGTGCAGGGGAGGGCTGTGGGCACCATCTGCCCCAAAACCCCCACACATTGTGGGATGGCTTCCCCTCAGGGTGAAGAAAGAGAGGGGATTGGGAGCAAGATTGGGAGCAAGCAATAGAGATGCTTTTTTTTTTTTTTTTAATCAGAAAATGGAACAAATTAGCCCCTGCACATCTTATCTCAAGATTCAGGGAAAGGTCCCAATTGTATGGCTTAAAAAAAAAAAAATCACTGATGCTGCAATTTCACAGAGCAGATCAATACTGCAGCTTAAATGTGAATTTATGGTCTTCAGAAATGCAGATGAGGCTATGCTCTGAGTCCCAGCCTGCCTCCCACTGACAATTCTGCTGACTTCCCATGGCTTCGATGATTCCAGCTGGCTACCTTTTCAGGTAAGGGCAACAGTCCTCTGCTGAGCTTGCCCATCTCCTCTGGGATGGGACCCTGGCTCAGCCCATGTGTCGTCATGGAAACCACTATATGAGCATCTCACCCTGCATCTATACTGGTTAGGCAACATCCCTCCCCCCATCATCCCTGTCTCTCTTTATTGACTGACTCTCTACTCCCGACCCCACCGCACTCCACTCTTCTTGAATTCTGGGTGTGGCATGCACCAAAGCTCGGCAAGTGTGTGTGTGTGCCTAAGTCTACCAGGTCTGCTGCAGGGGATGTGACTGTTGGGTAGATCCAACCCCAGACCCCGGGACAGCTGTCTCCATTTTCCTGGAGGGAAGCATCCACTCCCACATCCTTCCCAGCCTTCCAAGATGCACGTAAAAATCAGATCTCTGCTCTCTTTTCACTTTTATCCCTGCTGTGCACTCTGGGGAGTTTTTACAAAACAAATGAACATGAACTTCAAGGCATGCAATGTGTAAATCACTGCAGATCCTCCCAGGCCTCCAAAAGCTTACAAACACGACTTAGCCAAGGACTAAAGAAAAGCCCGATAGGTGATTATTCTTATTAAATAAACACTACTCACTACCCCCTTGCAACCTGGTTGACAGAGTACGTTCACATCTATTAACACCATCAGCTCCTCATGACAGCCCCATGCATGAGGCAGAACTGGTAATGTACGATCTCCGTTAAGGGTGGAGACTTCTTAAAAAATTCATAGAAAAAGACTGAAAAAAATCACACATAAACTGGTATGTGTTCTCTAAGGAGAACAGTATGGAGGTTCCTTAAAAAGCTAAATACAGAACTACCCATGACCCAGGAGCCCCATTCCTAGGCATATACCCAGAGAAAATAATAACTTGAAAAAATACATGCACCCCAGTGTTCACTGCAGCACTGCTTACAACAGTCAAGGCCATGGACACAACCTAAATGTCTGTCGACAGAAGGATGCGTAAAGATGTGGTATACATATACAATATTACTCGGCCATAAAAAAGAACAAGTATTGCCATCTGCAGCAACATGGATGGGCCTGGAGGTTGTCATGCTGAGTGAAGTAAGTCAGCCAGAGAAAGGCAAACATCATATGATAGGACTTTGATGTGGAATCTGTAAAAGGGTAAAAATGAACTTCCTTACGAAACAGAAGTAGAGTCAGAGATGTAGAAAACAAACTTATGGTTATCAGAGGTAAGGCGGGGGAAGGATAACCTGGGAGGCTGGGATCGACATATACAAACTACTATATACAAAATAGATAACTAGTAAGACCCACTGGGAATTCTACTCAATACTCCATAACAGCCTATATGGGAAAAAGAATTTTAAAGAAAGAGAGAGTAGATATATGCATATGTATATGTATAACTGATTCACTTTGCTATTTACCTGAAACACATCATTGTAAATCAACTGTATTCCAATAAAAATTTAAAAAAATTACACACACACCCCAGAATGAAAACTAGCTAGGATTTTTATCACTTTCCATTAATTAAATTCTTTCAGATAATGTGAAAGTCTCCTTATCCAGCCCCTCTTGACTACATGTCTGCACCCCCATCCACCCCATTTTTTTGAGTTCATCTGTAACTTTAAAATCCAATTTGAAAGGCTTTCATATACATATTTGTAGCTATAAACAAAATGTAGTACTGGTTTGCATGTGTTTTTAAAGTACACAAATTTAGTACTATCATCATACTATTGATCAGATTTGCTCTTTTTAAAAACTCAAGTGCTGTATAGCATTCCAATCTATCTAACCCTCTACTGACGGACATTTAGATTATTTGGAATTTTTCCATTATTAGAAACAATGATAATAAAACCTTAATTCCATCCTTTTATGCCTATGGCAGGATTTCCTCCTGCATCAGTAGGGGGCCTTGCTCTTCCAATGTGCTTCGCTCTGGCTACTGAAATGGCTGAGCACCTCCTCCCAGGCTAATGGTTCATCCGGCTTCCCCTTTTAGAAGTGAGCTTCCTGGGTCAGTATTTAAGAACAAACGAGCCACATTCTGGTAACAAACAGCTGTCCAAGGCAAAGCGAATCACCCCTCTTCTCCTGCTCCCCAGTACTGACCATTCTCTTCACGGCTGCCAGAGGGAATAGTCACCCTTCCTTGGCATGGCCTTAGCCCAGTGAGAGATACGTTACTTTCCAGGGCATCCTTATGGATGGCAGGCTGACTCCACTCCTAACACAGCTGTGAGGGCTGCACCAATAACCACCAAACCCAGCGCCCAGCTCTACGATTAAAGGGCACACTAGCATCTCAGCTGGCCCCTACTGCGAGGCTTTGCGGAGGGAGAGGTCGACACCCATTCTCTCTACTCCAGCTCTTCCCCATACCCATCCACAAGGGCTCCCAGCTCGCACTCTCGTCTCATTCAGACTGGCCACAGAGGACCGTCTGACCCTCACACAGGCAGAGATGCTAGCTGCCTTCTCGCTGTCCCCCCAAAACTGGCAAGGTTGGGAGGTTTAGCAGAAAAGACACAGGGTTGCACTCATCAGCTGTGTGACTTCAGGGAAGTTACCTACCATCTCAAACCTTCCCAGGAAAGATGTGGGTGGTTGTAAGAATTAAGAGAAAATAATGCTACATGTGAAGGGATTGGGAAATACTAAACACTTAATTCAGGGGAACCAATAGCAAGTCAAGCAGCTTGTGTTAAAATCAACACATCAGGCACTTTCCTGGTGTTCCAGTGGTCCAAATTCTTAACCAGGGAATCCCTGGTCTGGGAACTAAGATCCCACATGCTGCAGGGCAACTAAGCCTGCACGCTCTACAGCCCCTGCACCACAACTAGAGAGAAGCCGTCACACCGCAACAGAAACCCGGCGCAGCCAAACAAATAAATACATTTTTAAAAATCAACACATCAAACAAAGCTCTGTGTAGACACAGATTGGTCAGATGTGGTCCACACCCTGGTTGGGTAGACACAATGAAGACATAACGTGGACCGAAGTTGGTATCATCCAGAGTTAACTGATGAATCCCCTGGGCTGGAAATGAAGTCTTCAGAGAGAAGGCGGGATGTGAAGCTGGGTCTGGCCCCCAGGGATACTTGAAGACGTTCAATCGTCACCACTTGGGGGCGCCACCAGTATTGAGTGGTTGAGGTCAGTGATAGAAAGTGAAAGTCGCTCAGGTATGTCCGACTCTTTGCAACCCCATGGACTACACAGTCCATGGAAATCTCCAGGCCAGAATACTGGAGAGGGTAGCCTTTCCCTTCTCCAGGGGATCTTCCCAACCCAGGGATCGAATCCAGGTCTCCCACATTGCAGGTGGATTCTTTATCAACTGAGCTATCAGGGAAGCCTGCTTGAGGTCAGGGCTGCTGTTAAACAACCTTCAAAGCACAGGACAGCTGTCCATGATGAAGAATTAGCCAGCTCAAAACGTCAAGTGCTAAGGTTGAGAAGTGTTGCATTAGGTCACAGGAGAGAGAAGAGCATTCTATGGCAGGAAGCAGATGTGAGTGCAACATTTTCCTGAGATTTATTGATGTTTATGCGGTTCAAGGCAAGGCCAGAGTTGGAGGATAATGGGTGGGCGCGGAGGGAACAGGCGAGGTGTACAAATAGGTAAAAATGGTCATGCATGCACGCTCAGTCATTTCAGTCGTGTCTGACTCTTTGAGACCCCCATGGACTGTACCCCACAAGGTTCCTTTTGTCCCTGTAGTTTTCCTGGCAAGAATTGCAGTGGGTTGCTCTCTTCCAGGGGATCTTCCCAGCTTAGGAATCGAACTCAAGTTTCCTGCCTTGCAGGCAGATTCTATTACCTGCTGAGCCATCAAGGAAACCAAAATGGTCATGACCCCTATTAAATAATAACCTGAGGTCAGAGGACAACTGTCTGGACTCCCCACTGAGTCACAAGGCTGTGCTCTTCTGATAGACCTGAGCCACCGAAGCAGACAGGCGAAGCGAAACACCATCCAGACCAAAGTCCCAAACCTTCCATCACCATGCCTTTTCTTTAGTGTCCCCGCCATCCTCCAGCCCCAAGGACCGCATGTTCTGACAGCTGCCGTCTCCCGAGGACAGGCATTTTTCATGTAAGATGTGTGACAGCAATCTGGCTGCCACATCTATCACCGTGACACAATTATTAAGTACTAATTCATCGGATTCCCATTTTTTATTAATCCTGAACAAATGTAACTGCCAATTACAAGCCTCTGATCCGCATGAGATAACAGGTGTTGCTGTGAAGCTGAAAAGAGTCCAGCCAAGAGCAAAGAAACTGGGCGATCCTAATTCAGACTGAAAGTGCCACGTGGGCCATCCCCATCAACATGTTTGTGGAAGAGCAGGAATCTGAGGACCCCAGCTGGGCAGCCTATGATGTGGTCGGACTGCCGCACTGCAGACAAGATGAATCTGCGGGCTAGAGAAACTACTTAAAAATTAACACAGACCTCGGCCCATGCCACGTGTTAGGTGCTGAGCACTGGACATGACATTCCACTGTTTCTCTCAGCCACTATTATCACCCTCATCTACTTGTTGTTCAGAAAGACAAAGAAAGGTAAAAGCTAGAATTTGAACCCAGGTCCCTGGTTCCAGAGCCCACGTGCTTGCCCAGAAGGTGGTGGTCCTCTGCCATGGGCAGTCAGCTGGTAACACTGCTGACCTTGGACCCAATGGCATGACCTTTGGTCAAGGACTCAGCTGATGCTCAAATGCCAGAGATTAAAGGAAGAGGGGGCAGCCCCGAGTCACACGGGATCTGGGAAATTCCACCCTCAAGAGGCAGTCTGGTTTTTTTTTTTTTTTCAGCCTGAATTCTTTAATGTTATCTAACCTTAAAAAATAATGAGCCCAGCTGAGCCAGACAGGCCTGTGAATACAGACAAAATAGTTACTCATCTCTGGAGCAAATAAATATGTAAATGGCAGCCCTGCTTCCTCTGCCTTCATCTGCGCAGCCGGGAAGAGTGGCATTACCGGCAGTTTTCAAGAAGCGGTTTAGGATTACGCAGTGGAATGATTATTTATCCATTGAAAATATGAGTCTTGCTAATTAGGTCGTAATGGTACTCGTTTATCATCTGAATTTGGAGCATATATTGTATTGATCTACAATGTTGTCTGTGGGCACAAGGTGCTTATTAATACCGGCTTAGCTCTGCCGAAAGTTCCCATGAACCTTAAACCCTCTTGGAAGCCAACTGAAGGGATCTGGGCTGACTGCAAATGAGGGACTTGCTGTGATGATACTCCTTCTACCAGAGCTGCTGGAAAGGGATGCTGTGCCTTCGGAGTCTTCCTGCTGCTTTTGACCAGAGTTCCCAGATTGTGGACAATCTGCTAATTCCGGCAGGTACAATGAACTCACGTGGTTATGTCTTTAGACATTGAGGGGATAAACACTGAACTCGTAGACATCTGAATTGAGTCGTATATTTTAGAAGGTATTCAGGCAGCCAAAGAGTGTAAGTGTTCTGGCTGTAGCAGCAGGGGAAGAGCCTTAGTCACACACACACACACACACACACACACACACACTCGCGCAAACCCCCATGAGAACGGTCCCATCACAATCTCTGTTTCCTGGTCAACTTCAGGTCAGGTCATTGGCCAGTGACAACCGAAGCTTAGTGTGGCTTACTTCTGCTCCATGGACTCTTCCTAGTGTTTATGCTGAAGTCTGGCTCTGCCTTTTACTGGGGGCCTGGCCTTGAGTAACTCAGATTATCCCTCTGTACATCAGAGGCTGCACCTGTAATGTTGGGATAATAAGCTCTCCTATGTTGCAGGGTTGTTATGAAATCTACATAAGAGATCACAAGTGAAATACCTGGGGTATAGTACACACTCAAAATTTCATGCCTCCATTTAATCTTTCTAGAAAATCAGCTTGCTCATGGCAACACATCCACAAAGGCCAACTGCCACAGAGCATCAGACTTAAGAAGCACAGGTTCACCAGCCCAGAGGATGAGCTGGGCATGGAAGGGACAACTTGTCCTGAGGGTATGATACTGGAATGGCTTGCGGAATCAGATTTTTAGCAGTATCCATCCAGATGTAATTCAAAGACACTACTCTGTAGTTGAGTACTTTTGGGAAATGCCAGCTACCATCTCCCCCACTTAGGGATCCCTAATGCACCCAAGTGCATCCAAGACTTGTAGCAGTCCTGAAACAAAGAAAATGGTTTAATTTGTTTTTACCCAGTGTTTCCCATAGTTAAGTCACCGAACTTTTTCTGGGGGAGTGGGTAGGAGACGGCATGAGAAAGTTATCCTTTTAGAGAGAGTAACGAAAAGACTCAGAATGAGAACAGCAGGCAGGAAGACGAATGGAAGTTCAGAATTGTTGCCACCCACTCTCAAGATTTAAGGGCCAGAAATGGCAACGGTCCCTAACCCGCGAGGACTCTACCCAGGAAAGGACAAAAGCTGGAGTTGAGTCTTTCACAGAGCAGATGGCACAGAACCAGAATGTCTAATACAACCTTCCCCAGACTTCTGGCTGTGACCCGAGTGAGCGTGTTACAAGAACAAGCCACTTGTGCTTCTGAAACCCTGTGTTTAAGTGATTTGCAGAGACAGATGCAGAGGCTGCATCCCTGGGCTGAGTCAAAAGATGAAAGCCGTGGGCAACCAAACTGTTCATCAAACATCACCCTTATTTGACTACATCTACAACAGGGAGGAAGACAAAGAGGGAAAGGAGGGGTGAAGAGGGAAAAATCCAGAGGAGAAGGAAGCTGAGAGTATGGGACCAGGGGAGTGAGCGGCACCAGGAGAGGAGGAAGCAGAGGCAACCAGAGGCAGAGCGAACTGGAGAAAGTAATTAGCGTTCCATCCCATTTAACTCAACCACGGTGCCGAGCAGTCATGCTCTCTGGGGGGCCCGAAACCCCTGAGGTACCCGCCATCAACTTACCAACTCCGAGCTATTCTTTCTGCTCGGGGTCAGATGACAGATTTTCCAGCCAGATGGGAGGTGCCAACTGTAACTGAACAAGCCCAAGAGGGACTGGATGAATGATTTCATTTCTCCATGAGGGTCAGGAGCAGATGCCCTAGGTCGCTGCTACTGCAGTAGTTCCTACCATTCAGCTGAAAGTCTGGGCTCAAGACAGCCAAACCTTTATGGCTACCTCCTCCATGATCTGAGAAGGGAACCCACAAGAACCCCCTGAATAAAAAGGTCTCATTCCCCTCTGTGCCATTAAGAGAATATGTAAAAGTCCCTCTCTGAGTCGCATACCTTTGGGTTAAGAAATCAATTCCTCCAGACACACAAATATTACAGTCCCCATGGAGTGAGAATCTGTGATAAAAACAGGATTAGGGGAACTCAGTTTTTACAAGGACCTATGAAAGGGCTTATTAATATTGTTAGTGCACCTAACTACAACACATGCTGCTTATTAAAGAGACAGGCAGTGACACTTTAAACATCTGAAATTGCAATGATGAGAGCTGTTAATGCATTGCAATTTATTATCCCCTGCTCGCAGGAAATTTCTCAGGATTAACCTCCTCACAGCTTCCAGAAGATGCTGATATGATCATTTTGCATTGCAGGAGGTATCATGCAGACTAACGCAATTTGTTTCCAGAGTCTGGCTGGGCATGCAAATGTTTGATGTCCTGGTTTTATCACCAGTCCATGAGGTTATACTTCACGCAGAATGATCCAGGTTGACACGCGTGTGTGTATGTGGTGCAGCAGTAAAAAATCACCTGGCAATGGGGGAGACTCAAGAGACTTGGGTTCGATCTCTCGGTCGGGAAAATCCCTTGGAGTAGGAAATGGCAACCCATTCCAGTATCCTTGCCTGGAAAATTCCATGGACAGAGGAGTCTGGCTGGCTATAGTCCATGGGGTCACAAAGAGTCAGACACGACTGAGCACACCTCACATGTGTATATACATGTGAGCATATGTTATGTATATGTACACATATATGTAAATATAGATGTGTATCCTTGTATGTGTCTACATGCACACTGCATGCAAACGTGTATACGTGTGTGGAGAAATCTGAAAGAGAGAGGGAGACGATAAAGCTGACTTTCTCAGCTTTTAACTCTTTCAACTAAAGAGACATTTAAGAACCATGTCCCCTTGGAGTTGGAGCATTCCACCCTCTAAAGAGAAGATGGACTTGGTCCTCTCCAGGGACAGCGCAGACACACCATCACAGCAGGAGGTGCCAGGAGCATGTGGACGGAGAGCTAAATTAAGATGAACTTTCTGTATCAAAAGTAAACAAAAGTAACCTTTGTTTGGGCAAGGTGATGACATAATCATTGCCTGATATATCCTTAAAAAAACCCCAACATACTCTAAAACTTATTTTAGTATTCCCCATCTGGAGAAATCCAGGTGTGGGAAGGACCATCACTTGCCTGCAGTCATGGGGCAGGTAAGTGGCAGGGCTGGGGACAGGACCGAGACCCGCGAGTTCCAAGCTGGGGCACATCCTCCACAGGCAGCCTCTGTCCTCTTGGAAGTGGGAACTCATTGAAACAAACAAACCTAACTCCTCCATTCAACAAGCACAGCAGGGCTCTCTCTGTGCACGGGACTGAGAGGTGCTCAGGACTAGAAGTGACACTTGGACCTGGGATCAACGCCACAGCCACGTGGCGAAACACAGGCAGTGAGGACAACCATGATCGCCTGGAACCCTAACTAATATCCGGCAGTCTCTAAGTCCTCAACAATTTCTCCATCACAACATGCTCCTGTGACTTTGTGACCTTTGCCAAATTACTTAATCACTCCATTCTGTGCCTCACTTTGCTCATCTATAAAATGGGGAGATAATCACTTTTCCTCCTTTTGGGTTGTCATGAGGATTAAATAATTTAAAATATAAAGTCCTTAGGTACTGGGTACATACATAGTCAGCATTACATAAGTCTGGCTACATCACATTACTTCTGTTATTACTATGATTAAGAATAAGCACATATCATCAAAGCACGGGTTCACCCATGCATGCACACACACATAGACACACACACACGTTTTTCCCTTCTCTTGAACAAAAACTAGTGACTGAGTCACATTTTTCAAAGAGAGAAACTGGACTTGGAACAGAGCCCTTAATGCAGCCTTCTTTATTTTCTGTCTTCAGCACTCCTTTATAAATAGGGTGGCCAAATTGATGCTTAATAGCTTAATATCGGGTTCATATTAATCTCACCCTGTCTGAGTTTCAAAGGGACAAATTGTTCTGACTGCTAATGAAACGGATTTCAGTTGCAAGTTTCTAAGAGACCAGAGGCAGAAAAAGTACCAGCTGATCTAAAAAGACAGACATCTCTTTGGTGCTCTTTTAAAGCCATAAGGGCTTACAGAGTTGCCACCAGAAGCTGGGAAGAAACCCAACAGCCTTAGCCAGGGTGGGGCGAAGGTGAGGGGGGTGCACAAGGCCCCTCAGACACTAGATGGCACTAGAACATACTCGAAGCCTGGCCTCCTTCAGCTCTCCACACACCCCACCCTGCTCTGCAGTTAGGTTCACTGAGGCAAGATGTGGGAAAGACACTTCAAATTGGAATAAACTATCTGAATGTTCAGTTCAGTTCAGTTCAGTCGCTCAGTCGTGTCCGACTCTTTGCGACCCCATGAATCGCAGCACGCCAGGCCTCCCTGTCCATCACCAACTCCCGGAGTTCACTCAGACTCATGTCCATCGAGTCAGTGATGCCATCCAGCCATCTCATCCTCTGTCGTCCCCTTCTCCTCCTGCCCCCAATCCCTCCCAGCATCAGAGTCTTTTCCAATGAGTCAACTCTTCTCATGAGGTGGCCAAAGTACTGGAGCTTCAGCTTCAGCATCATTCCTTCCAAAGAAATCCCAGGGTTGATCTCCTTCAGAATGGATTGGTTGGATCTCCTTGCAGTCCAAGGGACTCTCAAGAGTCTTCTCCAACACCACAGTTCAAAAGCATCAATACTTGGGTGCTTGGCTTTCTTCACAGTCCAACTCTCACATCCACACATGACCAATGGAAAAACCATAGCCTTGACTAGACGGAACCTTTGTTGGCAAAGTAACGTCTCTGCTTTTCAATATGCTCTCGAGGTTGGTCATAACTTTTCTTCCAAGGAGTAAGCACCTTTTAATTTCATGGCTGCAATCACCATCTGCAGTGATTCTGGAGTCCCCCAAAATAAAGTCTGACACTGTTTCCACTGTTTCCCCATCTATTTCCTATGAAGTGATGGGACCAGATGCCATGATCTTCGTTTTCTGAATGTTGAGCTTTAAGCCAACTTTTTCACTCTCCTTTTTCACTTTTATCAAGAGGCTTTTAGTTCCTCTTCACTTTCTGCCATAAGGGTGGTGGCATCTGCATATCTGAAGTTATTGATATTTAGCAGCAGTCAAAGAAGTAATATTATGTTTGCTTTTAGCTCCCTGGACAAACTATATCCAGGCATTGTTTTCTGGATTTCAAAAGGCAAATCATCACAACAATGTGAATATACTTCCCACTGGACTCTACATTTAAAAATGATTAAGGTGGTAAATTTTATGTTAGGTCCGCGTGGCATGGCGTGCATAACTCTTTGCGACTCCATGGACTGGAGCCGACCAGGCTCTTCTGTCCATGGTATATTAGGTATGTTTTACCAAAATTAAAAAAAAAAAGAACTAGGAAAAAGAAAAAGGCAAATCATCCCCAATAATAGGAAGAGCATGCTGTGCTGTGCTTAGTCACTCAGTCGTGTCCGACTTTTTTGGAATTCCATGGAATTCCTTCTGTCCCTGGGGATTCTCCAAGCATGAATACTGGAGTGGGTTGCCATGCCCACCTCCAGGGGATCCTCCTGACCCAGGGATCAAACTCAGGTCTCTCAAGTTGCAGGTAGATTCTTTACCATCTGAGTCACCAGGGAAGCCCAGGAACAGCATATTCAATCATAAAAATAATCATAAAAATAACCTCTTGCTTGGGTATAATGCCCTCCAGCCCCCAGGCAACGATAAAAGTAGCTCTTCTACTGACTGGGGGACTCCAGGTTAATGCAGGGCACCGCCTGGCAGCTTGGCCCTCAGTTCATTATGAAAACCTCACGTCATGTAAAGACCAACCTCCCCACCTTCGATAAGGCTCTAGAGCAGGTTATCCTCATACAGAAAGGGGGCCTGTGCCCCACACCAGCTCTGTAACGTGTCTTCTGTGGCTTCAGATCTCACTACTTGCAATTCACTTGTGCTGTAAGGCAAGAGACCCACGATGAATGAGGATTAACAGTGGTGGGGAGAGCTGGGGTAGACAGGCATGGCTCAGAGCGCTTCCTGAGCTCCTGCGAGAGCAGGAGGGGCTGCTCTCTGCTCTTCCACCACTTGAGTGAGCTGGGACACCTCAGTCTGGATTCCAGACGAAGGCCGGTGCATGCATCCTGAGAGGGGCCAGGCCAGGAGAGGAACAGGGAGAAGCCTGGGGCCATCACAGGGCAGGGTGAGGACCCTGGAATCCTGGGAATGGGAAAGTTGGCCCATGAAAGAGTCAGAGGTCATGGGCACTGGGCTTGGACACAGCTCCGACATCATCTAGAAGAGAGGACTGGCGGGTCTCTAAGCCTCAGCTTCCACTGCTGCACAGTGGGGATGACAATGAAAACGGCTGCTCCGAAACCAGCTGCCATATGAGGACGCAGCACAGGGTCCCGAGCTGGTGCTCAGATTGCAGCTGAAACGCTGACAATGACAGAGGGGCTGGAGGGACCTGAAGAGGAAGCCTGGATACGTCACAGTCTGGGCTCAAGGGCACCCTGGCTCAGAGGATAAAAGTGCTTGACTTCATCTTGGCAAGGGCACACTGCCTCCATCCTTCTGTCTTAAACTGTCCTTTAAAACAAATCCTCTAACAGCCTCCTACTACTCTAAGGATCAAGGGTTAAGGCCAACCCCACCCAGCCCCTCCCAGTCCCAGAAGACCTTCCAACACTGGTCTCTGCTCACTCTCGGGCTCACATCTGGGTACTATTGTGGGCCACGGTCTCTCCACCTTATGCCTCACACATGCTCTTCCCTCTGCCTAGAAAACTGTTTCTCCTTGGACTCCTTTTCAGGCTTCAGGCCTCACTTTAACGCTTCTTCCTCAGGAAAGCCAGGCTTATGCCCTACACATTTCCTTAGGTGAACCATCATATTTGGAAATTGCCTGGTCGATGCCTGTCTTCCCACTACAGAGGGAACTGTGGGCACAAGATCTCAGCTGATACAAGCTAGCCAGTAACATTATTATCTGCTCAACAAATATTTACTGAGCGCTCTCTATGATCCAGGCACTGTTCTTGGGGCTTGGGATACAGCAGTGAACAATATAGATAGATCAACAGATTGATAGATATAGATAGGTAGATGGAAAAAGATGGAAGGAAAAAGAGAGAAAGATAGAAAGACATGGAAAAAGAGAGAAAGGCTGTTATCTTTCTGCTTGAAGTAGCTGAACTAGGCCATATAGTCTTCTAAACCCTTCTGGGACTTCCCTGGTGGCCTGGTGGCTAAGGCTCCACATTCTGAATGCAGGGGGCCCCGGTGTGAACCCTGGTCAAGGAACTAGATCTCATATACTGCAACTAAAGATCCCGCATGTATAGCTAAGACCTGGTACAGGCCCAATAGGTAAATAAACAAATGAACCCTTTTCCTCCCCACATGATGACCTGCACATTTATATCTGCAAAGGTCAATAACAGCTCTCAAGCTGAACACAGGGGCCAATTCCCTCTCCTCCCCAAAAACACCAGATCTACTCTTACTTCTGCCTACCTAACCCCTCTCAAGCCTATCTGCGTCCTCTGTCTACAGGGAGGACCACCAAAAACCTCCCTTTGGATTACAGAGGTGGCCTCCAAGCCATGGTCTCTCTGTGTTAACCTTGGCCTCTGCCCATCACTACTCCACCTGCGAACACAGTGTTTTTTCCAAGTGTAAATCTGATCACGCCTTTCGGGTTTCCCCTGCTCTTGGAACCAAGTCCAATCCGTGGCCCACAGCTTCTGTAGCTCTTGATTGGAGTCCTCAGGTACCTCTATCTGAAGGCCCCAGGGGAGCATCCATGGATTTGAGAGTTGAGTCATAGCACCCAGCACAGTGCCAGGCAGGGTAAGTCTCTGTTAAAGGTGTGAGATGGACTGACATTCTCTAGCTAACAGGATGCAGAGGAGACCCCTCTCACTGGGTCCTGGCCCCCTAGGGTGGGTATTTATGCAGATGCTGATGAACTATTTGCTTAGACACCACACTACAAACAAACAGGAAATTATTAATTGTTATCCAACTTTTAAGTCCCATTCTGAGTTTTAACTGCAAGGTGTATAATTGCTTTACATTTCTAAAAACTCTGTCATCAGTGTCTGCAGCATCTAAGTTATGAACATCCTTCTGCTGCCTGATGCATGCAGGCAGTGGGTGGGGTTGACTCCTGCCTCCCCTGACCATTATCCCCCAGGAGGTAGTTTAGGCTTTGCTTTGGGGACACAGTTGGAGAGATTCCTGACATATCCCTTTGGAAGGGCATTAAAACAGCTCAACTAGAGACCTTTAATCCACAAAATGAATGCCGGGGAAGGCAAAGATAACTGCATATCTCGGGCACCTACAGGAGAATACAAAATATAAGACAATGATTTACAGAGTGAGCTTTGGAGTCAGGGTCAAATCCTTGCAAGCTGTATAATCTCAGGCAGGTTACTTAACCTCTCTCTGAGACCCTGTCCCCTAACCTAAAGTGTGAAGATAGCAATAGGACAAATGGTACAAAGTAGGTGTGAGGAGTAAATAAGATAATCTAAATAGAAAGCTACACATGGTGGCTCAGATGTGGTCAGAGCTCTACCCACGCATGCTAATTGACCACTGTAACTTTACTGCCGCGGCTACTTCCCATAATGACACAGAAGCTGTAGTCAAAAGCCTAAGTACCACAAGAGTGATCCGACAGCCACAGACATTTCTCGAGTAACTGCTATGTTCCAGTCCTATTCTGTGAGTTTCACAAACATAAACTCATTTCATTCTAAGAATAACTTTATGGGTCGGGACTATTTTATGCCATTTTCTAGATGGGAAAATTAAGGCACAGAGAAATCAAGGAACCAGCCTGGGGTTAAACAGCATCACTATCTAAGTTCAAAAATATAAGCACAAAACTCCTTTTCTCTCTAGCACTGTTTTATTTTCTGGCCCGAGCTTTCATAATAAACTATTCATAACTCATGCTTTCAAATTGCTGTTTCAGTTCAGTTCGGTCGCTCAGTCGTGTCTGACTCTTTGCAGCCCCATGAATTGCAGCACTCCAGGCCTCCCTGTCCATCATCAACTCCCGGAGTTCACTCAGACTCATGTCCATCGAGTCAGTGATGCCATCCAGCCATCTCATCCTCTGTCGCCCCCTTCTCCTCCTGCCCCCAATCCCTCCCAGCATCACAGTCTTTTCCAATGAGTCAACTCTTCTCATGAGGTGGCCAAAGTACTGGAGTTTCAGCTTTAGCATCATTCCTTCCAAAGAAATCCTAGGGCTGATCTCCTTCAGAATGGACTGACTGGATCTCCTTGCAGTCCAAGGGACTCTCAAGAGTCTTCTCCAACACCACAGTTCAAAAGCATCAATTCTTCGGCGCTCAGCCTTCTTCACAGTCCAACTCTCACATCCCTGTTTAGCCAATCCCTAACTCCAATGCAAACCTGCAGTATTATTATATTAATGTTTCTTTAATATAAATATATAATATGGTCTTTTACAATCTGTATATTTAACTCCTACCAGTTATAGTTCCAGTCTTTTTTTAAAATTGAAGGATTCTTAGTTTAGAATGTTGTGTTAGTTTCAAGTGTACAGCAAAGTGATTCAGTTGCACACACACACACACACATACACACACACACCTTCTTTTTCAGATTCTTTTCCATTATAGGTTATGACAGGATACTGAGTACAGTTCCATGAGCTCCACAGCAGGTCCCTGGTGCTTACCTATTTTATATATAGGAGTGTACACATGTTAATCCCAAATTCTTAATCTCTCTCTCTCCACTCTTCTTTACTAAGGTCGCAAGATCAAGTGTTCAGAAGTACGGGTGTTATTTATTTTTTAATGTGTATCTGTTTTTTTAAAACATCAAAGGAAAGTGCTCAGTGTGAAGTGACGGAAGATGCTTAAACTAGACATAAACGTCACCACTGAGCTACCGCGAGAGATGACCGACCGCTGCTCGCATTTGCTGGCTTTTCCTCCGGGCTGTTCCTGCACAGTTCTGTTCACAGAATCGAGCTCACAGAATGCACTTGGGAGTGGGTTTCACACTGGGTGGCTACACATGTTCAAATTAGCCACTCAAAACACCCACTGGTCTTACAACATAGGTCCTTTGTAGATCCTAGCTTCACAGAGTTTTTTTTTTTTCCTCCTTTCAACAGAAATTAAAAAGGAAATTAAAGTCACAGACATGCCACATAACACCAGGAACACTGGAGCTCCTGGAGACTAAAAACCAAAGAGCAACTCAGACCACCCAGCATCTCCGATATGTTAACGAGCTCCCACTGGAAAACCCAAACAAGGCTGACAGCCCCAGAGGATGACCCAGCAGGCAGCAGACTTCCTTGCCCCAAAGCCACAGCCGACAGCCAGCTGGCTCCTTCTGGGGAGCCGTCTTCCATTCGTGACTGAGGACCAGGCTTTCCTTACTTTTCTGAGAGCTGGGTGTGGCTCAAAAGAGGCTGACAGAGTCTCTGCCATAACTCACTTTAATAAGAGATCTGAGCATTTGGGGAGGGATGAGTGATGACACCGGGATACAGGAAACCCTGTTCTTAGCCAGTATTGGCCTCCGTTTAGGAACAGGGCGCAGTTCCCATCTTTGGGAACTGCAGGGGCGGTGGGTGTTGATTTACACAGAGAAGCCAGTGGAGGTGGGTGGAAGAAGTAAGTAGCCAGAGGCCAACAGAAGGGAGGAGAAGAAAGGGATGGAGAGCGGGGGGAGGGTGCTAAGGCTTCCTGCAGGGAACCTGCTGAAGCCTGGAGGGCAAGGAAGAGAGCAGAGGACAGCACTAGACTGCAGATGAAGGAGGAGGAAAGGCGTGGCATGCACAGGTCACCAGCACAGCAGCTCCAAACGGGCCTTGTTGGTCCCTGGTTGGGCCCCAGCTAAGCCTACAGCTTCCTCTATCAGATGCCTCCTAATGGGAAGGGCTGGCCCAGCACAACAGACTAGATGTGGGAGGCGGGCTGCTGGAGGAGTGGAAGAGGACCAGCGAGCCACCAGGCGCATCTTCCACATGGCTTAGAACCACCCTGCCCATTGCATGATCAGGAACACATCACTCGCCACCAACAAAATTTCCTGTCTAACGCCCCAGAAGGATTTACAGAACTCTGCACAAAGACTAGTCTCCCAAACATATTTCCTCTGAACAGCAAGACTGAGCTTGAACAGTTGGGTGCTTGGTAGTGGAGGGCAGCACAGGACATAGGAATAACCCTGATATCATGGTGTCGTCTCGGAGGGGCCGTCTTACACTGGGTGAGGAGGTATAAGGAAGGTTGGATCAGGGTCCTGAGCTCATGGACAACCCCGCTGACCCGCTGAGGCCTCTGTTTCCCCTTCTAAGAATAAAAATTCATTCATTCATCCCCTCATGACATATGTGCCACTAATATGAATGTGAATAATGACCGTAATAGCAGTTAATATTTACTGAATGCTTATTGTACATCATTTGTTGTTGTTTAGCAGCTAAGTTGTGTCTGACTTTTTGCAACCCCATGGACTGTAGCCCCCACAGGCTCCTCTGTCCATGGGATTTTCCAGGCAAGAAATACTGGAGTAGGTTGCCATTTCCTCCTCCAGGGGATCTTCCCGAGCCAGGGATCAAACCCGCATCTCCTGCGTTGGCAAACATTGGCAGTCGGATTGCTTACCACTGAGCCATCAGGCTTTGTCCTATGAGCATTTTTATGGGTTAATTAGTTCACTCTGTGTAATAACTGTATCATTACTTCCATTTTACAGATGGAGAAATGGAGGACAGAAAGATACAGTCATTGCCCTCAGGTCACACTGTTAGGGGAAGCACACTGATTGAAACCGCCCACCCTGGCCAGGCACCGTAGTAACCATTTGCATGAGTTGTTTTATGACAGGAGATCCTGCACCAACCGGAAAAGTTCAGGAAAGGTCAAAAGGAGGCACCGCCTGTCCGTCCACTTCCCAGAATCCCTCTTGCTAGCGTCCATCTTGGCTGAGCCATCATGCGCCACCAGGAAAGACTCTAATAGTCATTGGCCAAAGACCACCCGGAAACAAATCCCATCACCATAAAACCCGAGACTGCAAGCCACACAGCAGAGCTGTTCTCCTGGGTTCCCTTACCCTCCTGCTCTCCACCCGGGCGCCCTTTCCCAGCAAAAGCTTGCTTTGTCAGCAGATGTGTCTCCTCGGACAATTCATTGCCGAGTGTCAGACAAGAGCCCAGTTTCGGGCCCTGGAAGGGGTCCCCCTTCCTGCAACAACACAGTCCATAGCAAATGGTGGAGCTGGAATTTGAACCAGGCAACTGCTTCCAAAGTCCAGGCTCTAGAGCCCATTACTCCCTCTGGGTCTCAGGGTCTGGGAACACACAGGTAAACAAACAAGAATGACCCCTGCTTGAATGGAAGGTACAGCCCAACGGGAAACCTGCAATAACCAGTAAATACCTAATTACCTCCCAGGAGAAACCCAGAGGGCGCTGTAACTGAGAATATTAAGGGCAAAGAGAGGACAGCCTGTTGAGAGAGAGTGACGAGGGAGGCTGTGATCCTTGCAGGGGCGGAGTTCCAAGCAGAGATAAAGCACCTGCAAAGACCATTAGACCAGAAGGAGCCTGGCATGTCTAAGAAAAGGAAAGGAGACCAGTGTGGCCGGAGCCAGCTGGAAAAGGCAGAGAATATCAGGAAAAGCTGTTGGACCCTGGCTGGAGCTGGAACCTCAAGGCACTGCAGTCTTTGGTGAAGAGCTTAATCTCACTCCAAGTACATGAAAGAACTCCCCAAATGCCACCTGGCAGTGCCCAATCAGGAGGGCCATGGTTGAGTGAATTGCTAGACCACACCCACGCTGTGTGACTTTTTCAAGTTACTTAATCTCTCTGGGCATCAGCATCCTCATCTGTAAATAGGATTTAGAATAATATTCACCTCATAGGGTTGTTGTGAGTATTAGAAAAGTCAGTTATATATGTTAAAAAAAATACCTAGGCAAGTGCTGGACATATAATAAAAGTTTGTTTGTGGGTTACTGGTGGACTCTGCCCAGTCCCATCCCCCAAAACGTCCAAGTTTTTGCCACGTGTTCAATCAGTTTCCTCTTCTAGTAGGGGAGGTCGTGGGGAGGGTAGAGCCAAGGAAGAGAAGGAATGGGGCCAAATTAATTTGCAATCAATACTGCTTACAGCTATTATGGTGACAGGCACCAGATAAACACATAAATAGCACTGAAGACCAGCTTCCTCGGCCAGCTGTTGCCATCAGCCGCTTTAGACCATCATGCAGGCAGATGCATAACCTTTATGTAATTAAGCACTTCCTGACATTTTATTTGAGGCTCTTCTTTTTCTTCCCTCCCCCTTTTATTTAGTCTGCTTTCAACTGTGAAGGCCCAGATGCCGGCTTCATTCGGATGCACTGACTTACGGTAATTTTGAGTTAAGCTTTATTTTACTGTCTGTGTAAATAATGAGGCAGAGACAGACTCAATAAAAGGGAGCACTGGCTGGAGCCAGAGGCCACTTCTACAACTGTAGCAGGCCGTCCGGAGTTTGGGGAACTGGCACAGAGAGTTAAGGCGGTGGGGAGGTGCTCCGCCATGGCCAGGCAAGTCTCCTGGAAAACAAGGCATCTGCCAGGCCACAGGGCAGGGATCTGTGGCCACAGCCTCCTCCCCCTCCAAACTCAGTATGAAATATATCGCTGTTCCCAGTTCTTCACTCTTTCTTGCATCCATGCCCTTGGCCACGCCATCATGCAGTTTCTCTCATTAGAGGTAGAGTATATGTCCTGCACCACTGACCTTGGACTTGGTCACATGACTGACTCTGGCCATCAGGACTGCAGTATGTGCCACGAGCAGAGGCTTAAAATATGCTTGCGCAGCCTGGGGTGAGCTTCTGCACTGGGTAGTTCACATTTTTTTTTTCTCCCAGAAGCAAGGGCAACAGGGGTTCGAGCACAATTGAGCCCCACTTGCAGAATGGAGCTGAGCCTGGCTCGCATCAGCCACAGCCTCCCAAACTACAGACTGGGCAACCACTCTCGTGTTGCGTTATGCACAATTCAAATGCTCACTGGTGATAACTCATTTGTGATCAAGCACTTAACGTCCGGAGGGGCACGTGCACAGGGAGGGAAATAAACAGTGAGGGAATCTCCTCCGACGGTCTCCAAGCCGTTCATCTAGGTCTGGCCACGGAGCACAGCCCTGATGTGCTGTTTTCTGTCTGTGTATCTGGTCACCCAAACCAAACTCTAAGATCCCAGGAGGTAGAGATCATGTCTTTAGAATGTGGTAGTTAAGAGCTTGCCCCTGAGGTCACAAGAGCGTTGGGTTCAAGTCCTGGCTGTGCCATTTACACTCAGGGATCCGCAGAGGGACAGAACCAATAGGAGTCTAGGCACGTGCATGCACACACACACACACACACACACACACACACACACACGCACACACACACGCAGGCAGGCTGATGGATTTACTAGGAGGGATGGCTCAGACGATCATGGAGGCCGAGAAGCTCCACGGTCCGCCCTCTGCAGGCTGGAGGCGCACAGTAAGGCTCTGAATCTGAAACCCCAGAACGGGGAGCACCGATGTCCAGAAGTCAGAGGGGAGGAGACGATGGAGGATCCACGTCAAGCGGAGACAGTGAATTTCTCCGTCCTCAACCTTTTTGTGGAGAACTGGATGAGGTCCACCCACACTTGGGAAGCACCCTTCTCCCCTGTCAGCTGTACGCAGTTCATGATTCAAATATGCTCATGTCTTCCAGAAATACCCTCACAGACACGTGGTAAGACACGTTTTACCGGCTCTCTGGTCGTCTTAAGGGATGACTAGCCAAAGGGACACATAAAGTCAACCATCACAGTGACCTTATGCCAGTCCCATAACCTCCCTAACTTCGTCTCTTCCCCTGTAAAATGGGGATCTTCGTAACAGGAGAAACTTTCTCAAAGGATTCAATATGGTGTGAACCTCTAACGCACGATGCCCGCAGGCAGCACCAGGGCAAAACCACTGCTGACGGCTGCTCTCTCTGGGATCCCGGGGCAGTGGGCACGGCATTCGCAAAGAAGGCCATCTCACACCTTGGCTGTGGTCTTCTCACCCTTCCAAGCTGGAGGCGACCTCGAGGCTCACAGACCGTGAGAGAAGCAGAGCAGCTAAGGATCCCCAGCATCAATCACCCCGGCTAGCGCATCACATGTTCCTCCTTCACAGAAACCCGACTCTTGCCACCTGAACATTTCTGCAAAGGTCTCTCTCCTGAAATACCACTTCTGAATTCCACAATAAGTAATGTTTGGCTGGGCGGGCTTGCCTGGGGGCTCAAACCGTAAAGAGTCTGCCTGCAATGTAGGAGACCAGGGTTCAATCCCTGGGTCGGGAAGATCTCCTGGAAAAGGAAATGGCAACCCACACTCCAGTGTTCTTGCCTGGAGAATCCGATGGATGGAGAAGCCTGGAGGGCTACAGTCCATGGGGTTGCAGAGTTGGACATGACTGAGCGACTAACACACACACACAGTGTTTTGCTGGAATGATAGTACTTTGATACACATCCTGTAGCATCTTCTCAGAGTTGTTGAGGTCTTGCTGATGCCAGGCCTGCCCTGCACCCATGCAGAGCACAGGTGTCCCCAGCTAGCCCCCTTTAAACATCAGGGGCACGTGCTCTGGGTGCACATGCTGACCTAATGGAACTGCCAGTTTCCTTACACAGCCCATTCCACGGGCTGCAAGGTGAACTCAGTGGTCTCCTACTCGTATGCCAGCCTCGTCTGTGCTCTACCACCCATCTCTCCTCCTCCTCGTTCCTACCAAGGTAAGCACTTCCTCTCCCCCAGGCACCTTCTGGCTCTGGGTATCACTCTCAGGGAGGCAGGCTCTATATGTGGATTTCAGTCCTCTAATTTTCTCCCATAAATCAATCTTCCGTTCCCCAGGCCACTGCTGTTCTATCTCAATTGCTCCTCTAGCTGTTCATTCATTTCATCCAACTGTGTACTCAACAAATGGTTACTGAGTGCCAGGTGTGTGCTGGGGACCAGGGACAGAAGCATGAATGGGGGAGGCAGTTCAGCTTCGTGGCTGAAATGTTGAAAGTGAGGACTCTGGAGCTGGGTTGCTGGGTTCAAATCTGGCCTCTTCACCTATTAGCTGGGTGTCCCAGTGCAAATCAACCAACTTCTCTGGGCCTCATTTTCTTTTTAAAAATTAATTCTTCAAACATTTGCTGCTGCTATGTTGCTTCAGTCATCTCCAATTCTTTGTGACCCTATGGACTATAGCTCGCCAGGCTTCTCTGTCCATGGGATTCTCCAGACAAGAATACTGGAGTGGGTTGCCATTCTGCCCTCCAGGGAATCTTCTTGACCCAGGGATCGAACCCCCACCTCTTATGTCTCCTGCACTGGTAGGGTGGGTTCTTTATCACTAGCGCCACCAGGAAGCCCCTTAAAATATTTATTAAAGGCAAAAAGGAATGGTGAGGTTTAGGCAGTCTCCATACAGTGGTCCCATCTTCTCGTCTGGATCCTTCTGAAGACCCCACACCTGGTATTTGCAGGTTTTTGTCCACATCTATGGTGACATAGTGATATATCCCACTTCTAAGCTGAAATCTGGGTCTCTTAGATCTCAGTTTGTTTGTTTGTTTCAAAGAATAAACTCAACATTTTACCATTTATGTCCTTATACAGTAGTTTAAAATTTTATTTTATTGAGGTGACACTGATTTATAATATTATATGAATTTCATGTCAACATTATATCTGACTTGCGTGTACACTAAATGGTGTGTTCTCACCACCAAATATTGGGTTTCCATCCATCACCATAAAGTTAATCCTCTTAATCCATCTCACCCTCTCCACCACCCTGACCCTCCAATAACTCTGTTCTCTCCATCTATGTCTTTGTTTGGTTTGGCTTATTTACTTATTTGGGGGATTTTGTTCCATATAGGGGTGAAATCACCTGGTATTTTTCTTTCTCCATCTAACTTATTTCACTTAGCATAATACCGTCTATGTTGTTGCAAATGGCAGGATTTTATCTTTAAAAAAACTGAATAGTACTTATTACATGTATATTCCATATACATATGAATATTCCACTATGTCATATCCCACTGGGCTCTCCAGGTGGTTAACTGGTAAAGCACCCATTTGGCAATGAGAAACCACAGGAGACTTGGGTTCAATCCCTGGGTTGGGAAGATTCCCCTGGAAGAGGAAATGTCTGCCCACTCCACTATTCTTGCCTAGAAAATTCCATCACAGAGAAGCCAGGTAGGTTACAGTCCATCGGGTCTCAGAGTTGGACATGACTGAGTATGCATGCATGCATGCACGCACACACACGCGTACACACACACACACACATTACTATTTAGCTGGCTGTGTTAGTTGGATACCTAAGCTAACTCTGTTGGACTTCTGAACAAATAGGACTTATGAATGTACTCTCAGAATGGAACATGTTTGCCAGGGACTTACTGAATCTATTTTTTTGCCAAGTACCATGATGTTTTGATTACTATAACTTTATAGCATAGTTTGAAATCTGGGAATATTAAACCTTCAGCTTTGGTCTTTTTTTCTCCAGGACTGCTTTGCTATTCTGGGTCTTTAGTGATTCCATACAAATTTTAGAATTTTTCTGTTCTATTTCTGTGAAAAATGTCCTTGGGGTTTTAACAGAGACTGCAGTGAAGCTGTAGATTGCTTTAGGTAATAAGAACATTTTAACAATGTTAATTCTTTCACTCCATAAGCACTGAATACCTTTCCATTTATTTATGTCTTCTTCAATTTCTTTCAATAGTATCTTATAGTTTTCAGTGTACAGGTCTTTCACTTCCTCAGTTAAATTTATTCCTAAGTATTTTATTCTCTTTGTTACAATTGTAAATGAGATTTTCTTAAGTTTTCTTTCTGCTGGCTCATTGTTAGCACATAGAAACATAACAGATTTTTGTATGTTGATTTTGTTCCCAACAAATTTACTATAATACTTATTTCTAGTAGCTTTGTTTTGGTGAAGTTTTCAGGGTTTTCTATTCATAAAATCATGTCATCTGCAAATAGTGATGTTATGAGGTTTTATTTTCTTCATTGATAAAATGTGGATAGTAATTATTGCTTCATGGGGTTCTTGTGATTTAAATGTTTGACATGTATGAAATCCTCGAGAAGCGCCCAGAACATAGTTAAACACACATATGACAGTTTCCACTTAGTACACCTAGAGCTGCTACTACCACTACCTGCAGAATAAAAAAATACATATATTATTCAGATGAAAGATTGCCACGGGCTTGATGAAGGGGAAGTACATGGTATGATGAGGTCCTCCAATGAGGAAGAGATATGACCATTTTTAAAAAAAAACTTGCCACATCATCACACAACTTTGTCTCCTTTCAAGTGTGTTTGTTGGTTCATCCTAACATTTATGAATATAAATCTTGAGAAGGAAAGGACTGTCACGCACTACTTGTGAACTTGTCCCCAGACAAGAAATACAGCTAAGGGAGTCTAGGCAGTTTATTTATTAAAGACAAAGCAGATAAGGGTGCCAAGACAATTCAACAGGGGAAAAAACAGCTGTTTCAACAAAAGGGCTGGGACAACTGGATATCAAAAGGCAAAGGAATGAATCTGGACTCCCGACTCGCACACACAGGAAAATGAACTAAAAAAGGATCACAGACCTAAATGCAAGGGCCAAAACTAGAAAACCCTTGGAAAACACAGATGAGTACATCTTTGGTACCTTGGAGTAGGAAGCGGTTTGTTAAATATGAAACTCAAAGTACAAACAACAAAAGGAAACACAGGGGAGTTGAACTTTATCAAAATTAAAACCTTTCGTGCTGCAAATGATACTGTCAAGAAGGTGAAAAGACAACTCACAGGATGGAAGAAAATAACTGCAAGTCATATATCTGATAAAGGACTTGTTTGAAGAAGATATAACAAACCTTTACAATTCAACTATAAAAAGACAATTCAACTTAAAAATGGGCAAAGGATTTGAAGAGACATTTCTCCAAAGATGATAAATGAATGGTCAATAAGCACATGAGAAGATCCTCAACATCATTCAGCTCAGTTCAGCTCAGTCGCTCACTCGTGTCCGACTCTTTGCGACCCCATGAGTTGCAGCACGCCAGGCCTCCCTGTCCATCACCAATTCCCAGAGTTCACTCAGACTCACATCCATCAAGCCGTTAGTCATTAGGAAAAGGCCAATCAAAACCACAATGTAATACTGTTTCACACCACAAGGAGGGCTATGATAAACAATACAAAGACAATTGTAAATGTTGGTGAGGATCTGGAAAAATCAGAACTCTACTGGTGGGAATGTAAAACGGTGCAGCCACTTTAGAAAACTGGCAGCTCCTGAAAGAATTAAACATAAGAGTTATCACATGCATGCATGCTCAGTCACTCAGTCGTGTCTGACTCTTTGAGAACCCAAGAGCCTGCCAGGTTCCTCTGTCCAAGGGGTTTTCCAGGCAAGAATACTGGAGTGGGTTGCCATCTCCTATTCCAGGGGACCTTCTCGACCCAGGGATGGAACCCATGTCTCTGTGTCTCCTGCACTGACAGGCAGATTCTTTACCACTGTGCCACCTGGGAAGCCCCACGCGGGAAGCATAATGGGAACAGACCTGATTTTTAGTGTCTGAAAAATTGGATTCCTGTCCAGTCTTGTCATTTCTAAGCTGTGTGACCGTGGACAAACCACATCACTTTCTGGATCTCTGTTGTCTCCTTTAAAAGATCAAAGAGTTTATCTCAAGTTTCTCAAGCAGAGCATTCATGGTATTTGGGAGTAAGGAGCATGATTCTTTGTGAGACTGTACCCCACAATGAAAGGCATTGAATTTCCCTGACCCCATCCACCAAATGCCAATCATGTCCCCACCACCCATCCCATCATTTTGAAATTCACCATCAACATTTCCAAATGCCCTCTCTCTCTGCTACATTTCTCCAGGGTAACATTTTTTTAGCTCCAAATACTCCTTGCCACTGACCATACTTCCTTCCTCTTTAAGTTATTTCTGCCTCCATAGAACCCTGATCACGCTCATTGCTCATTTCCACTTTCATGATCTATTCTCGGGGGATATAAACATCTTACAGAATCATCTAAATTTTACTACCAGATTGGGAACTAAAGGGGTGACCAAGCAGAGAACAGTGCCGTTGGAGGCATCTCTGAACTGGCAGAGCCCATGAGGACCGCAGCCCTGTGGACATTACCACAGCCACGGTCATCCTGCTGCCGGGCACACCGTCAGCCTGTGCGGGGAGCCGGGGACTCAGACAATTACCGGTCCAGTTCAGCTGGGGCGCTGTGATGCTTCTGACTTGTTCTAGCTGAATAATTTTGGAAATTCATGGTGTGGTTCTGATTCAAAGTACTTTTAATGGAAAACAGTAAGGGAGAATAATGGAGACAAAACAAAGCCAGCAGCAGAACTGAGATTAGTGCAGAAAGCAGCAAGGACCCTGCCAGTTTCTGCTTCACGTTTCTGTTCATATCCCAGTTTTAAATATAGCGTGTATTAAATATGATGTGAAGTCATATTTTAATGCCCTCTTTGTGAGTTTTGCAATTCTAACAGGAAACACGCCATAAATTAGTCTGGGGGGACTCATATTTTCCGCACGTCTCCAAGTGTGATTGTGCAGAATGAATGATCAGTCACTCCAGAGACTTTTTTCTCCCTTTTCTCCCAGATTCTACATCTTACAATTTTTTTTTTTTTTTTTTTTTGCTCTAAGAGATGACTCCTGCAATCGGAAGGCAAATCTTTGTTCTTCCTGATAAATCATCAAAGCTAATTTCTTCTAAACTAATCAAGATTCACACATAGCTTTCAAACTGGTGCCAGTCCTTAGAAATGGAGAGAACCACGTAACGGAGGAGAGCCACTTGTTCAATGATCCTTGCCAAGCGCCTAACATTCAGTAACACCTGCTGAACGAATAACTGCTAATATGAATTCACCCCTGTTATTTACCAATAATACAGCTTGTCTAAGGACATAACCAGGGAAGTTATTATGGAGACACTTTGACAGCAGACACCCCTCCTGAGCATCTCCCATCCCTGCTTCCTTGGCAGAGGGTCTGCCCCACGCTACTTCTATGTGAATTTCACAGTCTGGAATGTTCCACTGCCGTTTCCACTTTTGTAGGCCAGGAAGCAAGATGCCAGATGAAACCAAGCCTGGGCCCTGGCTCCTTGCTGGTAGGCAGGAAGGAGAAAACCTTGTTAGCTGTCAGAGATAGAGCACCCTGGAGAGCTTACCTGATTCTTTTCCATTTAGTGTTTCTCCGAAGAGAAAAAGCTCCGGCCAGTAGCTATGGTGCTTGCTGGTTACAGAGAGGAATGCTGACCCCTGGGGAATGGAACCTGCACTCAGGAACACCTGCTCTCTTTATGCTCTGCAGCCTTCTCTCACTTTTCCTTCTAGCAAGCCAGCCCTTGTCATCTTGGTGTTGAAGAAGCTCAGAGTGGTTTAGCAACTTGCCCAAAGTCACAGAGCTGCTAACTAGCAGAGCTGCCAGGTGACCTTAGGCCGAGTCTGGGCTCTTGAAAGTGTTGGCTCATTCATGTTGTATCATGAATATAGCTAATACCACTGAAAGGTGATGGGGAGGTCTTAGAACTCACATGGCTCCTAAATTTATACCCAAAGCCTAATGATTCTTTTCTTTTGTTGTTTTTTAAACTTTCTCACATTAAATGTTCTCTCTATCCTCCATGCCAACACTGGGCTGGCAGAGAAAATCAAGCTCCATCCCCTCAAGTATCTGTCTCACACTGAGGAAGTGGTGGGCATAGACTTGGGCTCAGCTTCCATCAGAAGTACTATATGCAGCCCCTATGGGGTGACTGTGGGTGGAATTATGGGGTGACTGTGTGACTGAGACACGACACAGCAGAGCCTGCGGGTCAGCAGCGTTTCCAGTTCACAGGCGCAACACTACCTTGGGAGCACTCGGCACACAACGGCCCCATGAAAACCCGCTTGGGAAATGAGGGGCCCAGTGAAGAGCTAAAGCCAATCAGCTTCTTCCCTGCAGGGAGCCCAGGAAGATGTCTTTTAACTGACCGAGGTTCCGGTTACCTACTACTGCATAACTAAATCTTCCCCAAATGTAATAGCTCCAAACAATGGCATTTTGTTATCTCTCACAGTTTGTTTGGTTCAGGATTTCGGAAAAGGAGAGACATTTATGGCTTGGGGTCTCACACAGTGTTGCAGTCAGACAGGGCTTGCCCAGGAATCTCTCTCTCATGGGTCTCTCCAAGGTCTCTCCCTGGAGACTAGTTTGGGCTTCCTTACAATATGGCAGCCCCAGGGCAGCTGGACTGCTTACATGGCTGCTGAAGCTTAGAACAAGGAGCATTCCAAGCGCAAAAAGGAAGCTGCATGGCCTTTCACAGTTCCAGAAGTCATACAGCCATCACTTCTATCATTCTCTGTTGATCAAAATAAGCCTGCCCAGTTTCCAGAGGAAGGCTTCACTTCTTGATGGAAGGCTGCAAAGGATCTGTGGACATGCTTTAAATCTGTCACACGCAGACTGGGAGAAAAAAAGATGTAACTGAGCTGTGGACAGCACGGGGATGTGGGCTTGGGGTGGGGGGAGGGACACACTAGACAGACACGTTCTCCAAACGCACGTTTCCAGAACAGAAGCAGACAGGCATTGGGAGGCCAAAGAAGTGGGAGGGAAACATATAAAAGGTTCTGAGCCACATGGGAAAGCCTGCCTAACAAATCAGCTAATGAGGACAAAGCACTGGTCCCTGGAGATTTCCTTCAGATGCAAACTGACCCAAATCTGAGGCCCGCTGACTCCAGGGGAAAAAAGGCAGAATCAAAGTCATGTTCCTGCCATCTGCAGAATAAATTATCACCTTGATCACACTCCAAAATCAAGATAAAAGCTTGCACAGGGTCACAACAGGCTTACAATAAGTGAGATCATGAAGGAACAAAGAAATACATGAAGCGCCTTTTCAACTGCACACCTGGGAATGCAGAGGTGCCGCCCCTACTGGGCGTATAACTGGGTTTCCCTGGTTGGCACAGAAGGGCACTCCAGCTCAGACCTGTTTTGCCTGAGAGCATGAAGAGGCAAAGCACATCCTGAATGTTCTCTCTCAGACTGCAGGAATCAGTGCCACTCACTGTCTGTGAGTCTGGTGGCAGTCCACACAAAAAACCCATAGGACATGGTGTGGGCATGCACAAACCCCTGAACTATCAGCTCAGTTTAAAAGGGGCTGTGACTAATTATGCCCCAGGATCTCTCCATCCTCCCTTTCTGTCTTTGCAGATAGACTCCTGGGTTTTAGCTGAGCATATAAATACCCACAGTGATTAAGAATGCCTTTGTCAGCCTCTCTTGCAGCTAGCTAAGGTCATGTGACTACGTTCAGGTCTCTGGATTAGGAATAAAAGTGATAGTGCCACTTTCGGTTCGTTGCCTTAAAAGTGAAGCAGTCCATCTGGTCGCCCCCTCTTTCCTCCTTCCTGATGTCTGGGAAATAGTGATCACTGGAGCATCCTCAGGGGAGGGCAGAGCTCCCTACTGACCCAGACTGCTCATCCCTGTGATGTTGTATGTGAGAGAATTCATCTTAATTGAGGCACTTATTTCAGTTATAACCTCCATCACATTTAAGACACTGTATGATGGGGTCTCTTTGTTACAGCAGCTTAGCCTATTTCCTAAACTAATACATAGTTCCTGAACTGTCTCAAGTCCTTAAGAACCTCGTGTTAGAAAGAATCTGAGAAAAAACGCTAGCGACTGGATACTAAAGATGTCCTCAAATTTGCTCATATCTTTGTTTTCTCTACTTTCCCATCTTTCAAGACCCTCCTAATCGTCTGAAGCATGAAAATCTTGCATGATGCCGTGTATGATTGCCACTGACCGCTCTTTCAGTGGATTATCCCTTGTAGCCCACTCAAGCCAGTTCAAATGAAGAAGAAGGTCTGGTCCAGGTTCCAGAGGCCTCACTGAAAGCCAGAGATATTGGGTCTCATGAGAGCTACACCCAGGACTTGGGAAGCCGACCAAGATAAAGCCCATACTCTACCCATCTCTCTCTTGGGACTACCACCTCAGGCCTCTTAGATGTCTCCTAAGCAAACACTGTGTAGAGATAGGACCCAGCCATGCGGAAGACACGGTTGGGAAGGGCAGACCAGTGCCCTTCTGCTGTGAGTTCTGCCCCTCCCACCTGTGGCTTCCACATGGCTGGGTCCTATCTCTACACACTGTTTGCTTAGCTTCCTAAGGCTGATTCAACCCTGAGCTTCTGAGCTGGAGAGAGCCATTCTGATTCACTGCTGGCCAGCCCAGGAACTGACTGCCCGTGGGTCAGGTGTCCAAGTCTAGTTGAGTCAACAGTGACTGAGGAGCTTGGGAATGACCTTGGAAAGAGGAGGGCTGGCCCTGCCAGAGGTCATGAGTGGAACAGACAGTCGAGAAGGAGCTGAGGACAGAGCAACGGGCATGACATCCAATATACTTTGGCCCCAGAACGCATGGAGCATTAATGTCGACGTACTGCTGAATCCAGGGGCTTCATGGGACATTTCTCAGGTTAGTACTACTGGTCAAAGGAGTGGTTCTGTACTTCTGGTCTTCTTCTCTGGCTGCAAATTAAGCTATTAGACAACGGAGCAGCTTCAGGAAATTTTCCTGATTTCTCAGAGCACCCAGCAGTGCACCAGCGAAAGAAGAGCTTCGGTAAAAGCCGACCCTGATGGTAATTTGAGAGGCACACACATTACAGAGGGCACAGGACCTCAAGGAAGGGAACTCAGGGAAAGGGAACATTTATAAGAATCATATTATAGCATTCCAGGACCAAACAGTAACCAGACTGATTACCTGCTGAGTTTCCAGAGAGAAACAAGGAGAGAACAAGAAAGGGGGGCTGGAAGCACGTGGGGGCTGAGGCAAGATATTTGCAACATCAGAGCACATTTTTATTTTTCACAGGCCACAGAGCTCTCAGGTAGCCAAACCAGAGGCCCTCCAACCACCGCCACCCTCAAGATAATTACTGGATTGTGTAACCCAAGGGAGATTTTCAAATCAGGGGTGGGCGCCGGGGAATCCCCAGAGTGTGGCCATCATCTAACCTCCCAAGCTATTCTCACACTGGGGGATTCACAGAAGCTGTCACTCCACCGTCTCATTTACAATATCCGCAAGTCTCAATTAGATTTCCTCTGCCAGTGGGACCGCAAAGCTCCATAAGATCCACAGAGGATCAGAATCCTCATCACAGGCAATGATAACCAGCCCCCACTGTGGATTCTGTCACCAGAGCAGAGCATCTCATTTCTCCTGATTTTCCTCCTCCGGCTCCACCTTCCAACTGAAGCATGCAGGGAGGGGGCCTGCACAAGCCAGCCTCAACCCCCCTGACAGCTTCACCCCTGACCCCACCCCACTCCACACACAAGCACGCACACTGCTCTGGCCATTCGGATTCTCTGCCTCTGAATATGCTGTTCCCTCCGACTAGATGCCAGCCTTGTACTTGTTTCTGGGTCCATTTTTATTTATCCTCAATATCCGGGCAGAGATTTCATCCTCTGAAGTCTTGCCATATTCCCCTAGGAAAAACAGTCGCCCCTCAAGGACTAATCATGTCCTCGTGTCTCGGCAAGCCATGCTCCCCATTCCCCTGTTACAGCATTAATCACGAGTCTGTGCATGCTAAGTCACTTCAGTCGTGTCCGACTCCACAGACTGTAGCCCACCAGGCTCCTCTGTCCATGGGGATTCTCCAGGCAAGAATACTGAAGCGGGTAGCCATGCTCTCCTCCAGCAGATCTTCCTGACCCAGGGATACACTTCAGGGTGATTATCCACAGGGCGTTGTTTCTCCCTTACTGACTATGAGCAAGTGCGCTCTGATCGAGCTTTGTGTTTCTTCCAGAACCCAGGGGGAACCGGGCAGTAACAAGTACAGTGCAAATGATTGGTGTTTGATGAAAGTAAGGAAGAGTCAAGATGGTAAAAGGGCGTTGGGTGGGGAGCTGAGGGCCACAAGCTGTCCACAGACAGACAAATTGTCCCCCGCACAATCAGACCGCACAAGACGGCTTGTCCGGAGACTCAAAAAACTTGCAGAGAGCCCCACACTGGGTCCCCCTGCCTGGAAACTTGGTCCGTCTGCCTTGGGAAGAGACACACTCTGCCAGCTGTCCAGGCAGGGGGACAAAGGGAGGGACAAATGGGGACAGAAGCCAGGAGATGCAAAGAGAAAGGGGACCTGTGCGGGTAGTGGGGGAGACTGGAGAAACAGCTCGGAAGATGAGCACGCTGGCTACGAGATCTGGAAGCAATTACTCTGATGAGTAGAGAATCATTCTGACTTGCTTCTAAATGAGGGACACATTAGAAATCTCAAGTGCCTGCTGCAGTGGGTAAAGGGAAGGAGGCTTCCGTGAGACAAACACTCAATTACTAAGAAGAGAACCCCACAGGTACAGAAAGGCACAATCAACCTCTCTCAACCTCCTTCTGGTTCTTCCATCGAAGTCAGCATTTCTGCCTCTCCCAGCCCAGCTGGGCTTTCAAAGTCTCAAATTAAAAGTAGAAAAAAGGCTTCTACATTCCTCCTGTTAATCGTACCTCCAGCAGTTTAACTCTAGGTGAGGCCAAATAAATTCTTTCAGAGTGACGACTCTTTCCCAGGGTCCCTCTAACGAGGCTCTTGACATCATCTGGTGACATGAGTCTTGCAGTGAATACTCACCGCCCATTAAATTCTAGGTTGTGACTTTTGGGGCTGGATCCCCTAACCCCAGACTACTATTTTATCTTTTAACTATACAAAGCTCTTCTCCATTCATACTTGAAAAACAAAACAAAAAATTAGCACTTCTCTCATCTCATGCCCTCCATGATTTCTTTACATGTCTTTGGCTGCACATCACTTGCTTTCATTTTGTGACAGAAAACCAAGGTATCTTCCAAAAGCGTAAGCTCCTTTTCCTCTCAGCTACCCAGGCCAGTTGCAGGGTTGGGGAGCTGGAGTGGAAGAGCAAAGAGCAGGCCTAACTGGAAAATACTACAGTAGGTTCTCCGGTCCAATAAAAATAGCACCCCCATGGAGACCTGCTGTGGGCCCTTTCTACCCCTGGCCAACCTCATGGAGTTTATCATCAAAGCTCGGCAAAAGTGAAAATGAAAGTGAAAGTTGCTCAGTCGTGTCCAATTCTCTGCAACCCCATGGGATTCTCCAGGCCAGAATACTGGAGTAGGTAGCCATTCCCTTCTCCAGGGGGTCTTCCCAACCCAGGGATCAAACCCAGGTCTCCTGCATTACAGGCAGATTCTTTACCAGCTGAGCTACCAGGGAAGCCCAAGAATGCTGGAGTGGGTAGCCTACCCCAACCGAGGAATCGAACCAGGGTCTCCTGCATTGCAGGCAGATTCTTTACCAGCTGAGCTACCAGGGAAGCCCCCAAACTAGCAGTGCTAGCTGCCAATACATCCTGAAGCCATCACCCTGTCCATCCCAGCTGTCATCACTAACCCCACTATCATCACTGTCACACATCGATCCATGACGCAGTAAAGTTCAGTTCAGTTGCTCAGTCGTGTCCAACTCTTGGAGAGCCCACGGACTGCAGCATGCCAGGCCACCCTGTCTATCACCAACTCCCAGAGTTTACTCAAACCCATGTCCATTGAGTCGGTGATGCCATTCAACCATCTCATCCTCTGTTGTTCCCTTCTCCTCCTGTCCCTAATCCCTCCCAGCATCAGGGTCTTTTCCAATGAGTCAGCTCTTCGCATCAGGTGGCCAAAGTACTGGAGTTTCACCTTCAGCATCAGTCCTTCCAATGAACACCCAGGACTGATCTCCTTTAGAGTGGACTGGTTGGATCTCCTTGCAGTCCAAGGGACTCTCAAGAGTCTTCTCCAACACTACAGTTCAAAAGCATCAATTGTTTGGTACTCAGCTTTCTTTATAGTCCAACTCTCACATGCATACATGACTACGGAAAAAATCATAACCTTGACTAGACAGACCTTTGTTGGCAAAGTAATGTCTCTGCTTTCTAATATGTGTTGTAGGTTGGTCAAAGCTTTTCTTCCAAAGAGGAAGTGTCTTTTAATTTCATGGCTACAGTCACCATCTGCAGTGATTTTGAAGCCCCCAAAATAAAGTCTCTCACTGTTTCTGTTGTTTCTCCATCTATTTGCCATGAAGTGATGGCACCAGATGCCATGATCTTTTGTTTTCTGAACGCTGAGTTTCAAGCCAGCTTTTTCACTCTCATCTTTCATTTTCATCAAGAGGCTCTTTAGTTTCTCTTTGCTTTCTGCCATAAGGGTGGTGTCATCTGCATATCTGAGGTTTTTGATATTTCTCCCAGCAATCTGGATTCCAGCTTGTGTTTCATCCAGCCTGGCATTTCACATGATGTAATCTGCATATAAGTTAAATAAGCAGGGTGACAATATATGGCCTTGACGTACTCCTTTACCAATTTGGAACCAGTTCGTTGTTCCATGTCCGGTTCTAACTGTTGCTTCTTGACCTGCACACAGATTTCTCAGAGGCAGGTAAGGTAGTCTGATATTCCCATATTTTTAAGAATTTTCCACAGTTTGTTGTGATCCACACAGCCAAAGGTTTTAGTGTAGTCAATGAAGCAGAAGTAGATGTTTTTCTGGAATTCTCTTCCAGAAAAGAAGACTGCCATGAGTGCCCGTGGAGAAAATCCAAGATCCTTAATATGGCTTCAATTCACCACACCAGACCACTGCTGATGGCGCAAACTTACTTCCAAGTTATTCCTCTCCTGTCCACCAGACGGCGCCACATGGTTGTTGTGTTTTGTTGTTTTTTTTTTTTTCCAGTCCTTCAAATGCACCAAACGGCCGATTCTTTATCATCTGAGCCATTTGGGAAGCCCTCAAATGCACAAGGCTGTCACCATACTCAGTCCTGGATCCTACAGCTTATAGTCCCTTCTTCCCAGAAGGTTCCTTCTCCCCCCACCCTCCCCTCTTCTTGTCCAGTTAATTTCCCTTATTTCCCTGTTTCATCTTCAGCATCACTTTCTCAAGAAGGTCTCAAATTCCTGTCATTCACTTCCACAGCATCCTGCCTCTGCCTTTCCCACACACTCGTCACACCAGTAACCAACTCAATGCCTATTTTTCCTACTTGGATGCAGGTGTCAACAGAGCAGAGACCACACTTGTCTTGTTTCCTATCGCCATCTTCGATTCTAAGATCCACATTCCCCCCCTCCCATTCTAACATTCTAAAACTGGGACACATCTTAAAATCAATAGTCCATCATAACTGAATTGTCAGCATTTCCTCTTTCTCAGCAAAACATAAAACAATAGTGGGCCTTACACTTGATGGCATCTTGGTATTTGTCAAAATAAGGTATGTCCCTGTGTCTAACGGGCCCAGTGCCCAGCACATAGCAGCCGTCAATAAATATTACGTGATAAATACACACAGACGCACACACATTTCCTGAGGACATATTAGCTGGGTTTTGCTGTATAACAAACACACTTTAAAATCTCCGGCCACAGCAGAGATTTAGTATCTCACGCATGGGTCTGCAGGTGGGCTGCCTCTCGGTGGCGTCAGCTAGGATGGACCCCAGGCTGTGACTTGGGCTCAGATCTGACCCATGTGTCACTTCTCCTTGGACCAGCAGTCGGTCATCTCATGGCAGACGTTAGAATGAAGGAGAGCAAGCACCAGGGCACAGCACGTGCCAGGCTCCTTTACGTCTGTCTGCCAACATCCCACAGTCAGAGCAAGCCTGGCACCTGCAGGTAGGGAACCTCCTCTGGCCTCTGTGCCAGGTCACAGGTAGAGGGAAGGACCGAAGACCCGCAGTGAAGAATCCACCCACCGTAGGCCCCGCATGGAGGAGAGGTCTGGGAAGGGATACCACACTGCACATTTCCGCAGCACGAGGGCCAGCTCGCAAACTGGACCAGACAGAACACGGCCCTGCTCGCCATGAGTGAAGGCCCCTGCGTTAGCAGTGGTGGTCCCAACGGCTCATCCTTCTGCCCAGCGGCCGCAAGGAATCCTCCTTGATTCCCTTTGCTGTCAGGCTTCATTTGAGGTATTTATTTGAGAGCGTAACTAAGAAGCAATCACTACACCGGAATCTTCCTTTCTGCAGCTAATTATTTATCCACCATAAGGCTAGGCTCCAGCTCCCAATCTGAGTGGGTGATTGGCTAATTTATTTACTAAAAGATTTTTAAAATTGAAATATAGTTGATTTACAATAATGTGTTAATTACTGCTATACAGCAAAGTGACTCAGTTACACACATATATTCTTTTTTAAAATATTCTTTTCCATGATGGTTTATCGTAAGATACTGAATACAGTTCTCTGTGTTCTACAGTAGGACCTTGTTGTTTGTTCATTCTCCATGTAAAAGCTTATATCTACTATCACCAGCCCCCAACTCCATCCCTCCCTCAACCCCTCGCCCTAGGCAATCCTCAGGGTGACTGGCTAATTTAGGTCAGCTAGGGCTTAGGACCAGACGGTAGAAGACCCGAGTGCCACCATCCTAAGGTGCTCAGACAGCAGAAGTGTTGACGGTCCTGGTCAGGACTGGCTGGAAAGCCGGAGGCGTTCTGGCACCCTGATTTCAGTCTCAGAGCTGCTGTGGAGACAGAGTTAATGAGGCCTGCACACCGAGTACAGAAAATGAACATCTCAAAATGCACGCTGGGAGACGGCCCATTAACCACGCACGGCTCGGCCCAGCGCTCTCCCCACCAGGAGGAGGCCCGCTCGACTGTCCTGATTCCACGAGGCCCCGAGCGCTTTCCCGACTCCCTTATGTCCTCGCCTCCCTTTGATTTTGCACTCTGCTCACTTCTTAGCAGCTCCGCATCCCTCTGTCTGTCTTTCTGCCGTGGCACTTGGCACAGGGTTGTGCTGTGCCTCAGTGTGACTTCCTGAGAGCCATATGCCCTTCCTAGGGCTGTGGTAACAGTGCCAACTAGACGGCTTCAACGAGACATTTTCGGCCTTGTGGTTCTGGCATGCTGGCTCCTGCTAGAGGCCGTCAAGGAAAATCTGTGTCTCTCTGTCGGCTTCTGGAGGTTTGCTGGCAGTCTCTGGTGTCCCCTGGCTTGTAGCTATGTCACCCAAGTTCTGTCTCCATGTCCCTCTGTGCGTCTGTGTCGCAACGTGCCCTTTCGCTAAGGACATCAGTCACATGGGATTAGAGGCACATCCCCCTGCAGTGTGACCTCACTGTAACTAATTTCAATGCAAGGACTCGATTTCCAAATATGGTCACATCCTGGGGTTTAGGACTTCAACATATGAGCTATAGGGAAGAACATAATTTAAGAGGAGACTCCAAGACCACTTCCGTATCCCCTGCATCTAGTTCAGGGCCTGGTACCTGGGGGCAGGCCATCACCTGCCTCCTGACTAAAGTGCCAGAAAGGACAGCTCACATGCTCGCTCTCTCTCTCACACACACGCACACGCACACGCCCAGTCCTACAGAAGAAACAGGATAAAGCCGTCACCGTTAGCTTCTGGTGAGGTGCCCAACCTCATGGCCAGCTTTCCGAATTCTTCTCTCAGCATTATCACCAGGATACAGCAAGCGAGATAAAGAAACTGCAACCCAAGTGCCAATACACTCAGTTAACTACCCCGGCACTGGTGGCTTCTTCAAAAGAGCTTAACTTCCTAGCACTCCTCACCCGGGGGAAGGTGGACAGGCCTCATTAGTCTTTCTGTCTGAGAGGAGAACTTGAATACAGAGAGGAAAATATGCCAGCCTCATACACAACTTCCCCGCTGAGCTCAAGGGACCAAGGTAGGACAAGGTCTGCTGTTCCTGGTCCCAGAGACAACCATAGCACACGGTGATAGAGAACGTTAACTTGTACCTCGGAGGACCTAAGTTCCCGGCTTCATTGCCTACTCACTGTGTGGTCACGCCACAGCTATGGAACTTCTCTGTTCCTCAGGTTCTTCCTCCAGAAAAATGAGGGTCATTTTCTGCTCCTGGATTCTCCCGTCACAGGGATTTGGTGAGGACTGAGTAGAAAATGTAAGTCAAATGCTTGGAATAGGGCCTGCCACTTAGCGCTTAATGTGATGGCTACTCTTGTGAACACCCTGTTTGATCTCTGTCCAAAGGACTGACCCTCTCTCACCATCACCTGAGTCTTCATAAGCTCTCTATGACTGGAATGATCAGAAGTGGGGCCCACATAAGAGGTATTCATGGTATCCGGTTTCTAGTATGGCATAGCAAATTACTCTGAAACCTACAGGCTTAAAAAACAAAAATGTTCATTTTCTCACAGTTTCTGTGGCTCAGAAATCCAGGAGTAGCTGAGCTCTTCTTACTACAGTTAGAGAAGGCTACAATCGCGGTCATCTCCTGGGCCGCAGAGAGTTCAAGGCTGGACCAAGGGAGAGGCCAATTTTAGGCTCACCCTTGTGGTTCCTGGAGGCCTCGCTTCCTTACGGGCATTTGGTTGGAGTTCCCTGCCACTCAGGCCTATCCATGGCACAGCTCACATCATGGCAGCTGCTGCATTAGAGTGAGCGAGATGGTAAGAAAAACAGACGTGGGGCCTTTTGTAATCTTACATTGGAACTGACATCCCATCACTTCTGTTGCTATTTTCTTTGTTAAAAGTGAATCACAATTTATACACCTGTGTTTGCAGCAGCATGACTCACAATAGCCAAAAGGTGGAAGCAACTCACGTGTCCATCAACAGATGAATGGATATACAAAATGTGGTACCGGCGTACAATGGAGTATGGCACAGCCTTAAGTAAAAAGGCAGAAAATTCTGACACATGCGACAACATGGATAAACCTTGAAGACATTATGTAAGTGAGCCAAGCCAGTCACCAAAAGGTAACTGTGCTGTACGACTGCATTTATAGGAGGTATCTAGAATAGTCAAATTCATGAAAACAAAGTAGAATGGCAGTTGCCAGGGGCTGGAGGAGGAGGAATGGGGAGCTGCTGTTTAATGGGTATAGAGTTTTAGTTTGGCGAGATGGAAAAGCTCTGGAGATTAGCCGCACAATAAGGTAAACTGCTGAACCATTTATTTAAAAATGGTTAATATGGTAAATTTTACGTCATGTGGGGGTGTGTGCATGCTAAGTCATTTCAGTCATGTCCCACTCTTTGTGACCCCGTGGACCGTAGCTCCACCAGGCTCCTCTGTCCGTGGGATTCTCCAGGCGAGAACACTGGAGTGGGTTGCCATGCCTTCCTCTAGGGGATCTTCCCAACCCACGGAATGAACTCTCATCTCCTGCATTGCGGGTGGATTCTTTGGCCAATGGACCACCTGGAAAGACCCTGTTATGTGTAATTTGCCACAACTGGGAATAAAAAGCAAGTCATAAGGTCCAGATTACATGCAAAGGGATGGGAGTATACCAAAACATCAACCCTAGGGGCTGGGGACCACTGAAGGTAGCCTGCCATCATCAGTCAGGCATCCAAAGCCGGCAAGAATCTATCAGTTCAATTAGGACTGAATCCAGCATGCTTAAGACCACCTAGGTGCTGCCCACAGCCAATCTGTGCAGAGCAGCACCTGCTGACCCTCAGATGCACCCTCTCAGGGAAGGTTCCTAAGCAACAGAAAGTCATATGCAAAGACTGCTCCAAAGCCACTGCTTGTGGAATTGACTTGTAATGGTTTACACTCCAATCAGTGAAGCCCCAGTTAAAATTCGATTCCACCAGAGTGTTCTTTGGCCTCCAATACATCCCATCTGGAATTGAAAGGTACAGTAATGACTATACTTTCACAGTCCCATTCCTGCTTCCAAGTCTTGGCAGGGTTTGTTGTTGCTTTGCAAGGCCACATGTAAGGAAAGGAAGTAACTGGGGACGAGAGGAAGAAGAGAGGAGAGGCGCACACAAAGCTGGAGTCTCTCAGTGGAGACACGACCTTTTCATACCCTCATCAAATTAGAGGAAAAGTATTTCAAGCACCCTATTTCCTGTCTTGGGGTCAGTTTTTTTCCATTCCATCAAAATAAGCATCATAAAATCTCATTTTATTTTCCCACATCAACTGGAAGCAATGATGCAATTTTTGAGGGCTAGAAGCCCAGCAGAAGCAGCTGGAATGTACTGATATTTTGACTAAAGGAGTTCATGTACAGAAGGTGCCCAGCATAGTAGCTGGTACAGGGCAGGGATCAATAAACATTAGCTGTTATTAAGATGACAATAGGTCAAATCCTACACAATATAGTGTCTACTCAAGATGCCTCTGAAATTTAAAAGCCCCGGATGGGTCAGGTATTCCCCCAGCATGGGAACACTTGTGCCCTTTCAGCAGCAAAATTAGCAGTCAGTTTGCATTTAGAAGCTGCCTGACAGACAAAAGCATACCCTTCAATACTAGAATTATACCCAGAGCACAGGGACATTCATATCGCTAATGGATTATAATGGTTCACAGATTTTCACATGAATTCAATTTACCTGGAGGGCCTATTAAAACACAGATTGTTGCTGGACTCACCCCTAGGGTCTGTTCAGTGGGTCTGGGTACAGCCTGAACTTTGCTGTAAAGAGTTCCCAAGTGATGCTGATCCTGCTGGTCTGAGAACTAAACTTTGAGAGCCACTCATGAGGAGAGGATACAAAGAGGGGATTTTTCTAGGCCAGGACAATCAGAGGCTAACTTTGCCCAAGACCCACCTCCAAGAGCTGCTCTCTGTACAAATTTTGGAAAAGTCCAAGTAGATACGGATTGTGTCTTTTCTCATCTATGGACCTCAGGCATATGGAATGGATTAATCATAAGCCTTAATGTGTGGCCCACTCTCACCAGGGGTCTGTGCATGGCCCATTTGTTCATTCATTCATTCTTAACAATGTAATAAACACTTACAAAAATTAAAGCTAGGACCTTGAAAGGAACCTCCATCTAACTTCATCCTACCTCCCAACATATGAGTTAACCAGTTATCCATCCTTATCTTGTTTTTCTTTTTTGTAATATTATTAAATCTGTAATCAGTGACACAATCATAGAGTGGCGTACTGAATAACGGTCAAAACAAATAATCTCTACCAGCAAAATAATATGGGTGGATCACAACTTAATACTAAGTGAGAAAAATAAGGATTGCATATGATACCAGATTATAACATTATAACATTATAACATTAGAATTATATACTTTTTAGGATGCCTTAAAATTGACATGCATTTTAAAAATCTTTGTATTTTTTTCTAATCACTGAAGAAATAAATATGTGTTACCTGGAAAAGAGTCAATGAATAAGAAAAGGTATCCAGTCAGTTTTAACAGGGGAGGATATGACCCCTCAGTGTCCTTCTGGGTTCCCTAAAAAGCTCATCCTTCCATCCCCAAATGCATCCTTTGGTTTCCATTCAACAGCTCTGAGAGGAATAGGCAATTCACACGAGAGGAAACGAAGTAGTAAACAAACACCCAGGAGAAAATGTTAACTTAGCTCATCATCAGAGAAACGCAAACTAAAGTATTTGGGGAACTATCATTCTATGACTACTAAATCAGCCAAAATAGGGAAAAGAGGACAAGAGTGAACTCTTGGGATATTACTGTAAACCTGATACACACAGACAATACTAGCACCAGTGGAAAATTTTTAAAAACTTCCCAGCAGCTCTATGATGAGATGTAGTTATGAACTGCGCAGATGTCTTAGTCTGCTGAATTTATCCTGAAGAAGTAACTCAATGGAAATACCTCAGTGGCTCCCAGCAGTGCAACTACTCAGAAAACCATAGCAGAGAGCACTGTCACGGTATGCAGTGCAGCTAGGCAAATCACAGTTTTGAAGAGAAAAATGTGCATTTGCTATTTTATGCATGAGAAATATGAAGTACAAAATGGTAGGTGGGTTATGGTTAAAACCACGTGTACGAGAGCTGCATGGCAAGAGCAGAAATGAACACAGCTGCTGTATCTGGAGGTGGGATGGGAGTTGCCTTTTTTGGCATTACCGTGGTGCAGTGTCGTAATTATTTATTTATTTTTTAAGAAGCTGGGAGGCTCCTACCTTGAGAACTCTCACAGCTTTCCTCGTCACTGTTGTCTTGACAGTTATTCTGCCCATCACAGATGAAGCTCTTGTCGATGCAGAGGCCATTCTTGCAGTGGTAGCGGGCAGTGGAGCAGAGCAGAGGATTTGCTGCTGTGAAGGGAGAACAGAGCAGATCACCAGGGAGGTTAGCCAGTCCCTTTGGGATGCCCAGAACCTTCTCCGTCTAGGGGTATGTCCTGCTCTGGAAGCAGTGAACTCAGCTCGGATGGCTGACTCAAAGCTTGTCCTGGGAGACTGGTCAAGCAATGACTTGGATAGGGCATAGGGCAAGACTGATTGTGCCCCATTCTAAAAGCTCCTTTTTCTGCTATACCACAGGTTTTTGTTGGTTATCCATTTTAAATACAGCAGTGTGTACATGACCAATGTTATGTGCCAGCCTGGATGGGAGGGGAGTTTGGGGGAGAATGGATGCGTGTGTATGTCTGGCTGAATCCCTTCACTGTTCACCTGAAACTATCACAACACTGTTAATCAGCTATTCACCTGTACAAAATGGCTTTGGTGTTAAAAATAAAACATTAAAAAATAAATTATTTGAAAAAAAAAAAAAAAAGCTTCTTACAAGGCATCATGCTGGTGTCCTATAAGCATACCAACATGGCTAGAGGGCAATGCCCAGCCCCAACTGGTCCACCTCGAGGCAGGTCAGCAGCCTCTGAGGGGTCTAGAGCAAAACTGGAATCTCCCGGCAGAGTCAAGAATGGAACGGTTGGTAACATAAGGACACACAGAGAAGAGCAAAGACAGAAGGAGAAGCTGGGTTGGGGATCCATGAACCTCTGCCACTGACGGAGCAACGGCACACGTAATCCAAGGGCTATGTTGGATCCTACTGGTTCCTTAACTATGGACCTTCCCGTAAGTCTTTGTGTTTCTCCAGCTCACCCAGGTGAGTGCAGTGGTCTACTTTGCAAAAAAACAAACAAACAAACAAAAAAAAAACCATTAACCCACTTGGTCAGCCTGAGTGGCCCCCAGATACAGGCACTTTCAGAAACCTCAAAAAGAAAAATGACAGAAATGGTCTCTCCCCTCAAGGAAGAAGGTGGCAACCAGCCAGTGTGAAGTCAACACAAAACCCCTTAACGAAGCAAATCTCCAAGGAAAATCACTGTTTCTACTGCACAATTTATCTTGCTTCACCACTCCCTGCAGCACTATTCAAGCAAGGCTCTTTCCAGGGTTCTATTTTCGATCAATGAAGCAGCAAAAGGAGAAATTACTCCAGCCCCAACTCTGCCATTTATTAGCTGTGTGATCTAAGGTAACTTATTTCACTTCTCTGAGCCCCGACTCCTTTTTCCGTGTACAGTACAGGCTCCATAATTTGAGGGCCCACTGCGAATTGACAATGTGAGGTCATCTTTCAGAAATTATTTAAAAATTCAAAAAGATAAGTGCTGGGCATAAAACCAAGTCTGGCATGCTTCAGAGCTAAGCACGAATCCTGTGCTGGTCACAGGTCCATGAAGCTGGCCCTGCTACTTACAGCCTTCATTTGAGCATCAGTGAATGCTCGAATGAGATGGCATGTGAGAAAATGTGCAGTGCAGAGTCTGACACATAGGGGTGCAGGAAATGTTGGACGTGCTCCCCAAGTTATGTCTGCCTTGGTCCTCCAGAGTGCGGCCCCTCCCAAAGGAGCGACATTGGTGATGATGAAGAGGGGCCCTCTTGGGACCTTGGGTTACGAATTGAGCCAGCACCTGCATTATGCATGGTACCAGAGCAGCAGGACAGACCCAGCGCTGAAGACAGTTATGGGCTTAGGAACAAGTCAGCACCAGCATCTCTGGGTGGTCCTCGCCGGCATTTATCTTTCCCATCTGCTTCACAGAGCGATTGTCAAGATGCACTGCAACCACAGCTGCAGACTGCAAACTTCACAGGGCCCTGCAAACCCAAAGGGCTGTGGAGGTTTTTATTTTTTAATTTGTCGACTCAGAAAGTTTAATGTGAAAGGTCAGAGGAAGCAGAGGGATGGGGAAGTCAGCGCTCTTAGTTTTGAAGATGAGGGACCAGTGTGAAGGCAAGCAATAGGCGTCTGGCCTGGAAATGGAAGTTTTAATTATTTAAATCGCTGTGGGTCAGAGAATGGTTCCACTTGATCATGCTGAAACCAAAGTCTGACTTCAGCCAAAACCAGAAAGGGGAAACCCCAAACCACAAGTCACATTTGGTTTCTGTCCAAGGCAGCCCTCCAAACCCTTCAGCATCCCACCATGGTGGCCTCTGGCTTCCCTGGGACCCTCTGGGTCATATCTGTGCAGCCAAAGCATCGACAACAATCAGCTCACTCTAATGGACAGCCTTGGAAAAGTGGAAAATCCCACCTAGAAAGGAAACACTTCCAAGAAGGGGCTGCTGCAAACTTACCTGAGTCCCCCTACCCCTCAGTAGGAGGGCTGTGCTGAACCAATCTTAAAGACATTGCTGGCGTCTACTGACCCTTCTTCAGCCTTGGACCCTTTCAACCTCATAAACTTTTCCAAAGAAAAGAAGTCACAGGTGAGCACGTGCATACCACATATATGCGTGCATATGTGTAAGTGTGAGTATATCCAGATCACGTGCATGTGTGCCAAGTTGCTTCAGTCGTGTCTGACTCTGTGCAACCCCATGGACTGTAGGCTGCCAGGCTCCCCTGTCCATGGGATTCTCCAGACAAGAATACTGGAGTGGGTTACCATGTCCTCCTCCAGGGGATCTTCCCAACCCAGGGACTGAACCCATGTCTCTTATGTCTCCTGCACTGGCAGGTGGGTTCTTTCCCACTAGCGCCACCTGGGAAGCCCTGTTCAGAGCACACATACCTCCAAATGAATGAAGACTGTCTACACCTTAACACACAACTCTGCTGCTAAAGAATCCACCAGGACCAAAAACCAGTCTCAGTGCATAGAATTAATACATATATTTGTTTCCAATGCATATAACCAAAAGAACCAGAATCAGAATATAGAAAGAACTCTCACAATTTCAAAGAAAAAAGACAAACAACTTAATAGGAAAATGGGCAAAGGACACGACCGGGCAATTCCCATCAGAGCAATGGCAAACGCTCAATAACAACTTGAAAAATTGTTGACAACAGCCAGAAACGAAAGCACCACTTGAACCGCAGCAGACTTGCCAAACTTCAGGTCTTAAAATTCCAGGTTGTTGGTCAGGCTGGGGAGGGAGAGGAAGTCTTAGAGACTGCTCGTGGGAGCGTAAATTTGTAGATCCACCTCGGAGACCAATTTAGTGATACCAGGTGATGCTTAAAGGGCATATGCCCCATGGCCCAGTCATTTCACTTCCAGCTACACAAATGTTCACTGAAACACTGTTTGTAAAATAAAAATATTAGCAATGACCCAAATATTCACCCACAGGAGGATTAACACCATGTGCTACATTGTTATAACAAAATTTTACAGCAGGAGATGGCTAACTTTTTCTGTACAGGACCAGATAGTAAATATTCTAGCCTTTAGTAACCTTTGGGTTTTGGCCTCTTCCTTAACTACTCAACTTTGCCACAGTGGTACAAAGTGGCCATAGAAAACTCATAAATGAAGATCAGGGCTGTGTTCCAATAAAACTTGATTTATGGGTGATACATGCATTTAAAGTTAAGTAACTTTCTGAACAGGGCATAGGACAATTTGGGGCCAACACCTGCTGAACAGCAGTGAAAAATGAATGAACCAATAAACAAGTCCTATTGTACAGCACAGGGAACTATATTTGATATCCTTGGATAAACTATAACAGAAAAGATAAAAAGAATATATATGTGTATAGCAGTTTGGTGTATAGCAGAAATGAACATAACACTGTAAATCAACTATATTTCAATTTAAAAAAATATAAAATAAGAAAGGACCGGAATCAAGATGGATCAATCTCACAAATATAATCATGGGGAAAAAGTTATAAAAGATACTGGCAAGTTATATAAAAATATGCATAGGGTTGTACCACTCAGATAAAATTACCTATGCAAAAGAATGCTCTCTATTATTCAAGTTATGAAAATACATACTTGCATTGTCAGGTCAGTGGACGCCTCTGGAGAGAAGGGGAGGACAGGATCAGAGAAGGGTGTACTGAAGACTGGTAATGATATTTGGTAAGATTTTATTATTTTAAAAACCTGAAGCAAATAAGGAATATAGCAATATGTTTTTTTTTTTCCATTGAGAAATAACTGACATACAACATAATATTAGTCTGGGGTGTAAAATGCAACGATTTGATATTGGTATACATTGCAATAAGTCTAGTTAACATCCGTCACCACACATTGTTATAAAATCCTTTTTGTGATGAGAACTTCAAGGATCTACTCTCTTAGTAATTTTCAAATATATAGCATGGTACTATTAACTATAGTTAATATAGTTACAACATCAGAATGTATTATAATACAGTACTATTAATTATAATAATATAGCCATGTGTGTGTTAGTTGCTCAGTCATGTCTGACTCTTTGTGACCTTATGGACTGCAGCCTGCCAGACTCCTCTGTGCATGGAATTCTCGAGGAAAGTATACGGGAGTGGGTTGCCATGCCCTTCTCCAAATACAGCCATAACTATAGGTAATATGTGGGACTCCCCCGGTGGCTCAGATGGTTAAAAGTCTGCCTGCAATGCAGGAGATCTGGGTTGGGAAGATCCCCTGGAGAAGGGAATGGCAGCCCACTCCAGTATTCTTGCCTGGAGAATCCCATGGACAGAGGAGCCTAGTGGGCTACAGTCCACAGGGTCACAAAGAGTCAGACACGACTGAATGACTAACACGCACACACAGTTAATATGATTTTTAAAATAGGGTGTGGGGAACACAGGTGTTCATTTAACTTTTCTTTTTCAGTATGTTTGAAAGAGTCTACTAAGAGTTTTAAAGAGTCTAATTTGGCAGAAATGTTTCAGTGATCACTCACTTTCCTTTACTCTTTCCCCACAGTTATCTCTGGTCTACAGATCCCTGTCTTCAGAATTCTGTAGCCCATTTGCTCAGAGGACACAGGTAGATACAGGTCAACAGCCACACCGGGGATTCCTCCTTATCGATAGCTCCTCATAAAACACTACGTCTCACCTCCAAGGCAGGGCAGAGAAAGAGAGGCAAAGGATGCCAGAAGAATACTCCCTAAACCCAGCAGCAAGCCAGAAAAAGGCCTCCAAACCATCAAAACACACTTCAGGATGTCGGTGCCCTTCAGGTGCTGGCAGCATCCTCAGGATGGACCCTCAAGCCCTCCCCTCCCCCAGGTCTATTGATTCTCTGTTTATGTAAATTCCAACGAGGTTTGTGTTTCAGTTCCCAAGGACACAGCAAACCAGAAGGGAGACAAGATGCTGCTGCCAACCTGCAGACAAAGCGCCAGCAAGAAGTAAAAGCTGACAACCAGGGGAGGGGCCCCCAAAACTATAAAAAGCCACGTTAGAATTCCAAAAGCAGAAGAGCCCAAGATAGTTTCAAAAGAGATCAAGAAGTTCTAAATGGAGCCAAAGGCAACCCTGTATTATAGCCCAGTCTGAACAATGTGCGTGCTAAGTCACGTCGGTCATGTCTGACTCTGCGACCCTATGGACTGTAGCCCACTAGGCTCCTCTGTTCATGGGACTCTCCAGGAAAGAATACTGGAGTGGGTTGCTAGGCCCTCCTCTAGGAGATCCTTCCCACCCAGGGATTGAACCCGTGTCTCTTATGTCTCCTGAACAGGCAGGCATGCTCTTCGCCACTAGTGCCACCTGGAAAGCCCAGTCTAAACAACAGAGCTCCCGAGAGGCACTGATGAAGACAGGCTACACACATCTGAGACAAAACCCCGTCAAAGACTCACTTACCCAGAGTAAAATCTCTGCAAAGACCCCAGACAACTCAGGTTTCACTCTATTTCTCCCAGGGCCTCTGCAGCATTTACCAGGCTTGAGGCAGATTTCAGGGTGTGTGTACGGTGGACTGACTATATAGGCTCTGGGCAGGGGAGTGGAAAGTGGTCAAGTCTCAGGGGTTCCTGCAATGCCACAGGCCACTCACCCAGAACTCGGAAACATAACTGCTGGACAGCCCATAAACTAACCAGGAAGCGCTTCCTACTTCGGGATGTTATGTCTGTGTCTTCTAGCAAAATTTAATGTGCTCCACGTGTATGTTCCTTTGTCCTTGTTAAGGTTTCCCAGTCACTGAAAAAATGTATTATTCTACTCGCTTAACTAGCAAGAGGAACACTGCTCTTTCCAGCATTTATTTCAATGGGGATGGAGAAAACTGTCTACAGAGTTAACTTCAAAAACTCAACAGTGACTCCAAAGGTCCCCAGCTCTTCTTACCACAACAAACACAGGGATCTAAGAATCTGTTTCCCAGCCCACAAGACTCAGGAAAGAGAAGTTGTCTCTCCCCGCCAGAGGGAGGGAGGGGTGAGTTAAGGTTAAACTCAGTGGTTAATTAAACTGGCGGCAATTACTCCAACCACATCTGAAGGAAAAGACCCAGGGCTCACTGCAAGTCATCCAAAAGCAACTGAGCGGCTTCAAGACAGGAAATGAAGCTATCTATCTCCAGCAGGATGTAGGAAATATTGCCTTTAATCCATTTAAAGTCTGTGAAGTCGGCCCCTTTCCCACCTCAAAGGGTTCTGAACAAAACACATCAATGAAAACCGCCTCGTCCCCAGCCCCCACAGCCCCCACAGCCCCCATCTGCTCCACAGTCCAGGGAGGTGGTGGTGATCACTCACTTCCTCACCAAGCATCCCAACCTCCCCGTCTCCGTGGGGATCTTGTCTTCCCAGCCCCCGTTTCCCTGGGAACCAGGCAACTAGGGGACTTTCTCTGTTCCAGGACGGAGGATGTCCGGCCCTAAGCCTCTCTGCCAATAATCCGACCCATTAACAAGCACTGCTTCCTTTGTGGCCTGCAAGATGCTGGCAGCCCTGACCTTCAAAGAAGAGGCGGCTTGTCTGCAGCCAGAGGCAAGTTTGTGCTGCCTTTCAGAGCAGCCCCTCGGCCCCCCGAGACACAGCAGGGCCACGTGCAGCGGCATTCCAAGGGAGCCCTCTTTTGAGTCTGCAGGAAGGCAAAGGCTGCCACTCTGGTCAAGCAAGAGGAGGCAAAGGTTCCTCAATCTCATCTGCCTTTTCCCCAGCCTCTAAGGACCTGGAATCAATCCACAATAAAGGAGATGCGGGAGACACGGGTTAGATCCCTGGGTGGGGAAATCCCCTGGAGGAGGAAATGGCAACCGCCTCCAGTATTCTTGCCTGGAGAGTGCCGTGGTCAGAGGATCCTGGTGGACTATGGTCCATAGGGTCGCAAAGAGCTGGACGCAACTCCAGCGACTGACCATGCAAGGACCTGGAGGATGTGAAATTTCAGAAGCCCTCTAGAGGCAGCACGGCGGCAGCGGCAGAGCCTGTCATTGCTAATCGCTGTTTACCTCCTCCTTGCAGAGGCTTCCTGAGCCGGCTACTCCTGTCCCACACCCAGCCTGCCTCCCTCCAATTTCAATTTCACTGCTTTGGTCACCACTCTTCTGTGGATGGCTCCCCAGATCTTCCCTCCAAGGACAATCCTCTTTCTCCTGACACTTTGTGGACACCTCTGCCTGACTGTCCCCTTCACCTCAAACTCTGCATGGCTGACACTGACATCCTTACCTCTCTCCCCAACTGCTCCCTTGTTCCTTGGGTCCACTTGTCTTAAAGGGACCACCAAGGGTGGAACGGATTGAGAGAATAGCATTGAAACATGTATGTTACCATATGCAAAACAGATGGCCAGTGGAAATTTGCTGTGTGATGCAGGGAGCTCAACCCAGGGCTCTGTGACAACCTAGATGGGTGGGATGGGGTGGGAGGTGGCAGGGAAGTTCAAGAAGGAGGGGACATATGTATACCTGTGGCTGACTCACACTGATGTATGGCAGAAATCAATGCAACATTGTAAAGCAATTATCCTCCAATTAAAAATAAAAATTTTAAAAAGAGACCACCATGTCCCAGCTCTCCAGACTCCAGCCATGCTTGACCTTCTCCCTTCCTCACTCTGCACTCAGCTCAGAATCAACTGCTCCTCACCGGGAATAAAATACAATCTTAGTTGGTTAACTTTTTTTCCTTCTAGTTTTATTGAGATATGACTGATGTATAGCACTGTATAAGTTTAATCATACAGCATAATGATTTGATTTACATACATCATGAAATGATGATCACACTAAGGTTAGTGAACATCTATCATCTCAAATAAATACAAAATTAAAGAAATAAAATTTTTTTTTCTTGTGAGGAGAACTTTCAGGATTTACTCCCTTAACAGCTTTCATACATAATAACATACCGCAGTGTTATTATATTTATCATGTTGTACATCACATCCCTAGAAGTTATTAACCAGACTGTTAACATTTCATGACCTGTTGCAGCCTACCCTTCCAAGCATACATTTTTCTGTAATGATTAATAGTGAGGGAATGAAATCCACCTGGGTTCAAATTTCAGCTCTACCACTCACGAGCTACATGACATTAGGAAAATTCTTTAACTTCTTTCAGCCTCAATTTCCTCATGTGGACTTACCAGGTGTTTCAGTGGGTAAAGAACCTGCCAATGCAGGAGATCTGAGAGATGCGAGTTTGATCCCTGAGTCTGGAAGATTCCCTGGAGAAGGGAATCGCAACCCACTCCAGTATTCTTGCCTGGAGACTCTCCATGGACAGAGCAGCCTGGTGGGCTACAGTCCATGGGGTCGTAAAGGGTCAGACACGACTGAAGCAACTTAGCATGTGTGCATAGTAGAAACAGGAATAGTGCCTGTGTCTTAAGATTTTGTGAAAATCAAATGAGATAACTGAGAATCACATGTGGCCCACAGCAGAAGCTCAATAAATGCTTATAATAGTAATTATTACTGAGGATTCACATTAGTATAGTGGTTAAGAGTTCAGACCCTGGATTTATAACCACCTGGGTTGATGTCACAATTTTGCCATTTACTATGTGACTTTAGACAAGTTATTTAACCTTTCTGGATCTCACTTCTTTCTCTACCAAAAGAGAGTCATAGTATTACCAACCTAAAATGAGATCAAACAGGTAGAGCATATAAAAATGTACCAGATACATAGGTGCTCAGTCATTGTCAGCCAAGTGGCATCTTAGGCCCTGCACGGTCTGCATACCTCCCTGCCTCTGCCTGGGCCTTCAGCCTAAAAGACTTTATGGAACTATACCACCAACTTTTAAATGGTACCCATCCTCCTGGATCCACCTCTTTCAATAACCTGCTCTGGTAAGCCTAGAGGGAAATAACCCCTCCTCTGATCAGTGATTCTCACAGTACTCCCAGCTGTCCACCCATACTGTAATTACTTGGGTAAGATGATTTTGGTCTCCCTGGCTTGAGCATCATCTCAGCAAAGCCATTTCTACATCCCTCACCTCATCGTGCATGGTGTCTGGCACAGAAATCTTGGAAAGAGAATGAATCTGAAAGAAGGTAGCAATTGGGGTGAATACACAATGTGCAATCTAAATGTGCCCTCTGGGTGACTATCTGCAACCGCAGAAGAGGACCAAGACATGCCCATGTTAAGAATATATCCTGACTGCCTGTCTTTTTCTTTAACCCTGTGTTTGATTAGTTGCCCGATCCATTCATTCCACAGACATTTACTCACTATTTCCTATAAATTAAGCACTCTAATAGGCACTAAGGATGAAAGAAAACCCAGCCTGTTCTTAAAGAGCTTACACTCTACTGGGGAGACAGGCAGGTCAGTGGGTACGGAAGATAAAGCATGAAAAGCGTAATTTATTCCACGTACATTTACCACGTGGGGAGACTGAACCAGGCCATACAGTTGGCACTAGGAGTACAGCTGTGAATCACCAACAATCACCCAGTGGCCATTATGGTGTAGTAGCAAAGGCAGACAATAAATGGAAAGTGGTGGTAAGTGCAGAGGAGAAGAGTGAAGCAGGGGAAGGAGATGGAGCAGGAGGATGGAGAGGGGAGAAGGTATCTTCACAAGGTATTCAGGGCAGGCGTCTGATTCGACGGCATTTGTCTGAAGAAGGCCCAAGATGGTGTGCCAGCAGGCAAGGGAAAGACAAGCCCAGCCTCGGCAGACCAGCAACAACTCCCCCAAGGAAGCAGGTCACACAGCAGCCTTTAAAGGAACCTTGCTGATGGAGCTTCCGAGCACACGGTGGAAATACCCTTCTGTTCCTCAGCTCACCCAGCCCCTCTGATTGATGCAAGCACATCTCCTTGAGGCTTCATCCATGGATCTGCTGAGGAGTCAAGAGGAAATGGGGAATCTCATCCGGGTGGACATGAATAAAACTACAAAAATACACAAGCACTGAGGGGCTCCACGAATAAAAAACACAGATATACTGGCTGGGCGATTCAGCTGTTCAGGGGGACAGTCAAGAATGCATCAGCAGTGGAAGAAGCATAGAGGGTTTTCTGAGCACAACTATGCTGAACACAGCAGCAGAAGATTCTGCTTGAGGGAATTTTCCACTGTGGTCATCCAGACTGGTCTGCCATCTCAGTTCCTGGCAGGAGTCCTCGAGCTCACCAACAAGGGACTGGGGAGAGCTGTGCTGCCAGCCGGTCCAGGGCTTCACCTCCTGCCAAGGATGTCTGAGAACGAGGCAGGAGGGAGAGGCCAAACACAGTGAAAAGGAAGAAGGAAGGCAATGAAAGGGCAAATTCTCAGCACTGTGATCCTCTAGAAGGGATACTGGTCCTTGCTTAGCCTCACTTCTGCCAAATGAATGCAAATGGTGGAAAAACACTTCATAGTAATAAAATTCTTTAAAAATATGACTGTTCAATTATTTGCTGAAGTTAAGACACCACCCAACAAAACCACTCCTTTATCCTTTATTTCTTTATACCATTTTTGGAAAATCCCAGTTACATATGAAAATAGAGAATGTACAGGGAAGCCCTGTATTTCCATCACCTGGCTTTAATAACTACTAGTATGATCCAAGGAGAAGGCAATGGCACCCCACTCTAGTACCCTTGCCTGGAAAATCCCATGGACGGAGGAGCCTGGAAGGGTGCAGTCCATGGGGTCGCTGAGGGTCAGACACAACTGAGCAACTTCACTTTCACTTTTCATTTTCATGCATTGGAGAAGGACTCACTCCAGTGTTCTTGCCTGGAGAATCCCAGGGATAGGGGAGCCTGGTGGGCTGCCATCTATGGGGTCTCACAGAGTCCGGACACGACTGAAGCGACTTAGCAGCAGCAGCAGCAGCAGCAGAAGCAGTATGATCCAAAAATGGGCAGAAGGCCTATATATATTAACATTTCTCCAAAGAAGACAAACAGGCGGCCAATAGGCACTGAAAAGAGGCTCAGCATCACTAACGATTAGATAAATGCAAAACTACAGTGAGGTACCACCTCGCACCAGTCAGAATGGACATCAATAAAAAGTCTACGAATAACAAATGCTGGAGAGGGTGTGGAGAAAAGGGAACCCTCCTACACTGTTGGCAGGGATGTAAGTTGGTACAGTCACTGCAGAAAAATGAGGAAATTGCTCAGAAAACTAAAAATAGAATTATCATATGATTCAGCAGTCTCACTCTTAGGCAGACATCCAGATAAAACTATAACCCCAAAAGATACATGCACCCTATGTTCACAGCGGCACTATTCACAAGAGTCAAGACACGGAGACAACATAAACGCCCACTGACAGAGGAATGGGTAAAGACAGTGTGGTGCGCATATACAATGGAATACTACTCAGCCATAAAAAGAATGGAATAATGCCATCTGCAGCAACAGGGACGCAACTAGAGACCATCAGACAAAGGCAAAGAAGGTCAAAGGAGAAAGGTAAACGTCATCTGATATCTCTTACAGGTGGAATCTAGACTATGACACAAATGAATCTATCTAAGAAACAGAAACACAATCAGGGACAAAGAAATAAGACTGATGGTTGCCGGAGTCGGGGGGGAGGGCAGGAAGTTGGAGGAGAGATGGAGCAGGAGATTGGGGTTAACAGACGTGGACTTTCATGTATGGAATGAATAAGCAGGAAGGTATTACTGCACAGCAGAGAGAACTCTATTCAATATTATACAATAAACCATAAGGAAAAAGAATATTTTAAAAAATGTATATATATGTATAATGAATCACTTCTGCTATACAGCAGTAATTAACACAGCAATGTAAATCAACTATACTTCAATTTAAAAAAAGAGAGAAGAAAATTTATTTTCCAGAGTCTAAGCAATAAATCCATAATTAAAATGAAAAAAAAAAAGGTACCAATATGCTGACAATTCTGTTTCAGTCCTACCTCGCCCATTAGTATCTCCCCCACCCCCTACCAGAGGAAAGGCTTGAAACATATCCCAGACACCATGTAATTTTACTTTCATATACTCTAGGATATATTTATCAATGATAAAGACTATTTTAAAAAGTAAGAATGTCACCCTCAAACTGAAAAAATTAGCAATAACTCCTTAATATCACTAGATACACAACCACAATTCAAGATTTCCCAACAATCTCCAGTTTTTTAAAACAGTGGTTTGTTTGAATCAGAGTTGAAACAAGATCCATATGTTACATTTGGTTGGTTTGTCTCTTAGTCTCTTTGAATCTGTAGGTTCTCCCTTCCTGTATTATTTTTTTCTTAGAATTTATTTGTGGATGTGATTGAGTGATGGAGAATGTCCCACATTCCGGATCTGGTGATTTGTCTGCCCATGGGGCCACTAACATATGTGTTCCTGTCCCTGAATTTTTGTAAACTAGTGGTCAGTGTTAAGAACTGCAAGTTTGGGGACTTCCCTGGTGGTCAGTGGTTAAGACTCTTGCTTCCAATGCAAGGGCACAGGTTCAATCCCTGGTCAGGGAACTAGCACCTCACATGCTGTACACATGACCAAAAAGAAAAAAATTTTTTTTAATAAAGAGAAAGAATTGCATGTTCATGTTCCCCCTAAATTCATATGTGGAAACCCTAACACCTAAATAGATGGAATTAGGAGGTGGCGTCTTTGGGAGGTGCTGAGGATTAGCTGAGGTCAAAGGGTGACGTTCTCATGATGGGATAAGCTCCCTTACAAGATGAGGAGCAAAAACTCTCTCCGCCTGTGCACAGAAAGCCATGTGAGGTTACAACCAGAAAGAGGGGCCACCCCACCAACCCAACCATGCTGGTACTCGGATCCTGGACTTCCAGATCCGGGAAGTAAGTTTCTATCATGTACGCCACTCAATGTACGGTATTCCATTCGAGCAGCCTGAGCTGACTGAGCCAGGTAGAGCCTCCGTCAGATTCAGGTAGGATGCCTGGGGCAGAAACACCATAGAGCGGTGCTGGGTGTGCCTCCAGGGTCATCTCAGAAGGCTAGTGTTTGGGGGTCTCTTTTCTTGAATGCTAGGACTGTCTTCTGGGCGTCCCCACATCCAAGTCAGGCAGAGCAGCCACATGGCACCCTGGCTCTGCCACTGAACGCGGCTAAAGAAAACCCACACGGAACACGTGGAGCAGCGACATTTAGATTCTGAGACGTAAACTGGAGCAGAACAATCTGGGGGAAGAAGACCAAGATTTGAACTAGCACTGAAATGGTGCCAAGTCTCTCCTCTCAGACTCCCAAGAAATGGGCAAATATCAGAGAGATCGCAGAGAGCAAAGAACCTAGGAAAGCGACTCCGTAAAGTTTCTGAATTCTGAAGTGGATTCCCAAGCTGGACATGCATGGATCTTGTCCTAATGAGCACACCAGACTGTGATAACAGAAACCTACAGACCACTGCCCAGCTCCCAGACTGACCACTGGAAGGTGCAGACACAGGACAGGTCCAAGCAGCCACTGCAAAAACAGTCTGAGAAGAACTGTAACCACAGCCCACAGAGGGCTGCCAGGAACTTGTGGCCTGACCCAACAGGGTCATTTGTCCACTAAAGCAAAAACATAAGCCTTCTCCATGGGGTTTAATAAAAACCCAAAGTGTCATACATAATGACCAAAATAGCCAGAATATAATCCAGTTTTTTACTTGGCATATGAAAAGACAGGAAAATCTCAACTCTCATGAGAAAAGATAACCAACAGATACTAACACCAAAATAAGGCAGATGTTGGAAATTCGTGACACAGACATTAAAGCAGCTATTATCCAAATATTCTAACAAGTAATCATGAACACTCTCAAAACAAACGGAAAATAAAAAGTCTCAGCAAAGAAACACAAGATATAAAGAGGAACCAAAAGAAAATTTTAGAACTGAAAAAATACAGTAACCAATGATGAAATGTAAGTTGGCACTGCCACTATTTCAAACTGTGGTGCTGGAGAAGACTCTTAAAGAGTCCCTTGGACTGCAAGGAAATCAAACCAGTCAATCCTAAAGGAAATCAACCCTAAATATTCATTGGAAGGACTGATGATGAAGCTCCAATACTTTGGCAACCAGATGCAAAGAGTGACTCATTGGAAAGACTCTGATGCTGGGAAAGATTGAAGGCCAAACGAGAAGAGGGTGGCAGAGGATGAGATGGTTAGCCGGCATCACTGACTCAGTAGACATGAATTTGAGCAAACTCTGTCTGGGAGATAGTGGAGGACTGAGGAGCCTGGTGAGCTTAGCAACTTAGCGACTGAACAACAACAATCACTATGGAGGTTCCTCATAAAACTAAAAATAGAATTACCACGTGCGTGCTGTCTTTCAGTCATGTCCGACTCCTTCTGACCCCACAGACTGTAGCCCTCCAGGCTCCTCTAGCCATGGAATTCTCCAGGCAAGAATTTGAGTGGGTTGCCAGGCTCTCCTCCAGGGGATCTTCCTGACCGAGGGATCGAACCTGGGTCTCCCACACTGCAAACAGATTCTGTACCACGGAGCCACCAGGGAAGCCCAGAATGACCATATGATCCATCAATCCCACTCCTGGGCACATGTCCAGACAAAACTATGATTCAAAAATACACATGCACCCTATGTTCATAGCAGCACTATTTGCAACAGCCAGGCATGGAGACCATCTAAGTGTCCACCAACAGAGGAAAGGGTGGAGGAGGCGTGGTGCACGCACACAGTGGAGTATCACTCAGCCATAAAACGATGGGACAATGCCATCTGCAGCAGCACGGGCGGACCCAGAAAGAATCCCACCAAGTGAAGCGAACCAGAAAGATACCACAAGGCATCTCTTGCATGTGGAATTTCAAATAGGCCACAAACGAACCTACCTATGAAACAGAAACAGACTCACAGGCAGAGAGAACAGACTTGTGTTTGCCAAGGGGGAGGGTTGGGGGAAGGATGGAGTGGGAGGTTGGGATAAGCAGATGTAAGCTATTATGCAGCATATGGATAAGCAACAATGTCCTATTTGCATAGCACAGGGAACTATCTTCAGTATCCTATGATAATCATGATAGAAACAAATACTGTAAAAATGAAAGTATTAATATATATGTATAACTGAATCACTTCGCTATACAGCAGGTATTAACATAACATTGTAAATAAACTACATTTCTATTAAAAAAGACAAATTAAAAAATACTGAAATTTTAAAAGTACCCTGCTGTAGGGGCTTTAAAGCAGACTGGGGGTGACAGAAAAGAAGGAAAGCTGACAAACTTTAGCCGAAGAGCAGAGTAGTAGAATCTATGCAATCTGGACAATGAAAAGAAAAAAGATGGACTAAAAAATGAACAGAGCTTCAGGGACCTAAAATTGTTAGCAGAATCGCATTTAAAAAAAAGAAAGAAAGAGGGCTATAAACCAAGTACAATTCAGTTAAAGAGAGAGAAAGAATAGCTTAAAATGTACTAAGTAGGGCAACAGACAAAATCCTACAGATTCAGAGAGAACCCTCCCAGGATAAACTCAAAGAAATCCACATACCCAGATACATTATCACCTAACTGCTGAAAACTAAAGACCAAAACGATCTTCAAAGCAGCCAGAGGAAAACAGTCTGTTCTCTAGAGGAAAACAATTTAAAATAACTACAACTTTCTCACGGGAAATGAGAGAAGCCAGAGGAAGTGGCACAACATCTTAAAAGGGCTGTGGAGGAAGGAACTGTCACCCCAGAATTCTCTGTGCAGTAAAAAATATCCTTCAGGAAAGCAGGTAAAATAAAGACATTCGCAGATGAAGGAACACTAAGAGCATTTGTTGCCAGCAGTACTGCTTTAAAAGAATTGCTAAAGGAAGTTCTGCAGACAGAAGGAAAATGATATGAGAAACACACTTGGAACAACATGAATCAAGGAAGAGCAGTCAAAATGGTAAATATCTGGGTAAATATCTATAATAGACGAGTCTTCTCCTCTGGAGTTCTTTAAAATATATCAGAAAAGTTCAAGCAAGAATCAGAACATCGTCTTTTGGGTTTTTTTAAGTACACAGATGTACTATCTATACAACTATAATATAAAGATATCCATAGTGTGATCAGATTTCTACGCTCCTTATCACTCTATGGGGCAATATTGATTCAAAGCCGCCTGTGAGAAGATTGACTGCTGGTTTCAGAACTTTTCTGCCGGATCCAATCCATTATAAAACTCCCTATCAATTTTTCATCTAATGGTTTTAGTAGCCACTGAAGATCTCCATTTCTTCATTAAGGGTTATAAAATAGACATACTCTAATTCTCTCATTCTTCTATTAGCTGATATTCTTCAATTAAAAAAAGAACTTTCCTAAGTCAGCTTTTTAATTACTCAGAAACACAATTCATGTACGAAAAGGGAGGATAAAGGCTTGATTCTTTCATTTACCAGTTTCCAAGTAGTGAACTAGAACCGCTCTTCTCAAATGGCAGATAACGGATATAATTTACTCATTTAGACTACTGAAGACCAATATCCAAACATTTAAATGATACAGGGTCTTTAATTATGGCAGAGAATACACAGGATGGTGCAATCATTTACAATGTACATACTATAAGGCATCACATCTGCTTTAATTGCCAATGGATTACTCTCTAGAATGTATGTATACATGACAATATATAAAAAGAATCCCCCCTCCTCCTTAGATGATAAGATTTCTGTGGACGCTAGGAAATTGAGACCAGGCAGATACTCACAAAAGGACTAAGTAAAACATGGGCACACCTTGTTTTATTGAGCTTCACTTTATTACACTTTGAAGATATTGCTTTTTTTTTTTTTAAACAAACTGAAGATGTGTGGTAACCCTGCGCTGAGCAAGTCTGTGACCACCATCTTTGCAACAGCATTTGCTCACTCTGTGTTTCTGTGTCACATTTTGGTAACTTAAGCTTTTTCTTCATTATATTTGTAATTGGTAATCGGTGATAGGTGATCTTTGCTGTTACTATTAACACTTTTTTGTTCTGTGTTTTTAAATTAAGGTAGGTATATTGCTTTTTCTTCCCAGACAGAATGCAAATGTGCACTTAAGAGGCTACGGCATAGTGTAGTCATAACTTTTATATGCACTGGGAAACCAAAAAATTCATGTGACTCACTTTATTGCAACATTTGCTTTATTGCTGTGGTCTGGAACCAAGCCCACTGTATCTCAGAGGTATGCGTGTATAAAAGAACTATGTCTTTAGCCATTCAAAACCAAAGGCAAAATCCTAATAGACATGGTCTTCCCCGTAACCACTCAGTTTTGCTTTAAGCCACTTTGCATTTTTAAAGTCAATTACTCTGGCTAGCCACCACACTCAGCACTTTTCAGATATCATCTCATCTAATCCTCACAACTGGAGAAGGCAATGGCACCCCACTCCCGTGCTCTTGCCTGGAAAATCCCATGGACGGAGGAGCCTGGTAGGCTGCAGTCCATGGGGTCGCTAAGAGTCGGACACGACTGAGCGAGTTCACTTTGACTTTTCACTTTCATGCATTGGAGAAGGAAATGGTAACCCACTCCAGTATTCTTGCCTAGAGAATCCCAGAGATGGGGGAGCCTGGTGGGCTGCTGTCTATGGGGTCGCACAGTGTCAGACACGACTGAAGCGACTTAGCAGCAGCAGCAGCAATCCTCACAACAAACATTGAAAAAGTCTGTCAGTATCCCCATTTTAGAGGAAAGCCACTGTGCAAGCAGATTATGTAAGATGCCTAACTTGTGCTTCCCCAGGGCAGAACACAAATCTGAGGCCAGACCCCAGCTCCAAAGTCATTTTGCTCAGCCAGGCCCCTGACCCTGTTAATGACATGCACCCTCCTGGCTAAGGTGGCTTTCAGCCACTTCCCTACCATTCGACAATCTAGCAGCTCTGCCATAGCTCTGCCACTTGAGACTCAGAAGATGAAATAAGGCAGCAGAAGGCACACGGGAGAGTTATAAACTCTGTGTCCCTCTTGGGAGGGTACAGCAATGATTGTTCCGTGGAAAGATATAAAGAACACAGGAGACAGTCACTCTCCTCTTTGAAGACTTAAAATAGAAGCAACAGGGTAAGAGAAAATCAGTTTATCAAAACAATCACTAAAGTCATTAAAACTTTTGTTTTAAAAAAATTAATAACATGAGAAAATGGTCACAATAAAGAGGACATCTCAATTAAGCATATTAGAGAAGATAGATAAATAGAAACATAGATGGAGTGGGGGATGACTATCACAAAATAGCCCACATATTAACAGGGCTTTTTCCTAGGCAGTTTTGCTTTCCTCTTTATCAGTTCAGTTCAGTCGCTCAGTCATGTCCTACTCTTTGTGACCCCATGAATTGTAGCACGTCAGGCCTCCCTGTCCATCACCAACTCCTGGAGTTCACTCAAACTCATGTCCATCGAGTCAGTGATGCCATCCAGCCATCTCATCCTCTCTCGTCCCCTTCTCCTCCTGCCCCCAATCCGTCCAAGCATCAGGGTCTTTTCCAATGTGTCAGCTCTTTGCATGAGGTGGCCAAAGTATTGGAGTTTCAGCTTCAGCATCAGTCCTTCCAATGAACACCCAGGACTGATCTCCTTTAGGATGGACTGGTTGGATCTCCTTGCAGTTCAAGGGACTCTCAGGAGTCTTCTCCAGCATCACAGTTCAAAAGCATCAATTCTTCGGTGCTCAGCTTTCTTCACAGTCCAACTCTCACATCCATACATGACCACTGGAAAAACCATAGCCTTGACTAGATGGACCTTTGTTGGCAAAATAATGTCTCTGCTTTTCAATACGCTATCTAGGTTGGTCATAACTTTTCTTCCAAGGAGTAAGTGTCTTTTAATTTCATGGCTACAATCACCATCTGTGGTGATTTTGGAGCCCAAAAAAATAAAGTCTGACACCATTTCCCCATCTATTTCCCATGAAGTGATGGGACCAGATGCCATGATCTTAGTTTTCTGAATGTTGAGCTTTAAGCCAACTTTTTCACTCTCTTCTTTCATTTTCATCAAGAGGCTTTTTAGTTCCTCTTCACTTTCTGCCATAAGGGTGGTGTCATCTGCATATCTGAGGTTATTGGTATTTCTCCCGGCAATCTTGATTCCAGCTTGTGCTTCTTCCAGCCCAGCGTTTCTCATGCATATATGTTAACTGCATATAAGTTAAATAAGCAGGGTGACAATATACAGCCTTGACGTACTCCTTTCCCACTTTGGAACCAGTCTGTTGTTCCATGTCCAGTTCTAACTGTTGCCTCCTGACCTGCATACAGGTTTCTCAAGAGGTAGGTCAAGTGGTCTGGTCATCCCCCTCTCCATCTATGTTTCTATCTATCTATCTTCTCTAATATGCTTAATTGAGATGTCCTCTTTATTGTGATCATTTTCTCATGTTATTAAATTTTTTTAAAACAAAAGTTAAAAAAATTTTCCACAGTTTATTGTGGTCCACACAGTCAAAGGCTTTGGCATAGTTAATAAAGCAGAAATAGATGTTTTTCTGGTACTCTCTTGCTTTTTCCATGATCCAGTAGATGTTGGCATCTCAATCAAGCATATTAGAGAAGATAGATAGATAGAAACATAGATGGAGCGGGGGATCACTATCACAAAATAGCCCACATATTAATGGGGCTTTTTCCTAGCCAGTTTTGCTTTCTTCTTTATACTTTTCTATACTTTGCAACCTTTTCTTGCTGACAAAATGAGACTGTATTGTGAAGGAGTACCTGGGCGGAGAGCAGGAGGGTGAAGGAACCCAGTATATTCTGCAACTTTTGCAATATTTGGAAGCAAAAAAGGTTATTAAAATATTTAAGTGCAGAAAGTAAACACGTGAATCTATCCACAGCCAACTACTATCTAAATTTTCAGGGGAAAGGAAAGAGAATAAACTGAGCAGGGACCAGAGGAACCAGCAGCAGGTACACAGCAAACTGCTGAGTGAAAGGTGGGGAAGGTACACTTGACGGTCACTGAAGCTGCTGAGTGTGAATCTGACAAGGGAGGGACTGCATGTATGCAGACCAAGGAGTAGTGAGGTGAGCTTCAACATCAAGACGGCCAAGAGCCAGGTGGGGTAGTCAGAACAAGAGGAGGTATATGTCTGTCTCCTGATGCCGTGGAATATTAGATGGCAGGTAAAAAGAACCAGGGGGGTCACAAGTCACAGAAAACTTTAGCTTTCTACTGTTTGGATACTTTGCCAAGAGCATATTCTTTTTCTAAATTGAGGTATAGTTGATTTACAATGTTGTATTAGTTTCTGGTGTACAGACAGCAAAGTGATTCATACATATATATATACACACACATAGGTTCTTTTTCATATTCTTTTCCATTACGGTTTATTATAAAATACTGAATATAGTTCCCTTTGCTATACAGTAAGCTCTTGTTATTTATCTATTTTATAGAGAGTAGTTTGTATCTGCTAATCCCAAACTCCTAATTTACCCCTCCCCCACCCTCTTTCCCCTTTAATAACCATGTCTATTTTCTGTCTGTGAGTCTGTTTTGTAAACAAATTCATTTGTGTCATATTTTAGATGCCACGTATAACTGAAACTGTATGGTATCTGGCCTTGTCTTTCTGACTGATTTCACTTAGTATAATAATCTTTCACATGATATCACTCATATGGTACTATGAGTCCACCCATATTTGCTATAGATGACATTATCTCATTCTTTTCTCTTGCAGCATAATATCCCATTGTGTAGGATAAGATACCATGTCTTCTTTATCCATTCATCTGTGGATGGACACGTAACTGCTTCCACGTTGTGGCCACTATAAATAACGCTGCTATGAACACTGAGGTGCATGTATCTTTTCAAATTAGAATATTCTCCAGATATATGCCCAGGAGCGGGACTGCTGGATCATATGGCAACTTGCAAGAGCATATTCTTACAGTGGAGAAGGAAATGGCAACCCACTCCAGGATTCTTGCCTGGAGAATCCCACAGACAGAGGAGCCTGGTGGGCTACAGGCCATGGGGTCACACAAGTCGGACACGACTTAACAACTAAAGAGAGAAGAGATTCTTATAGTACGTATATTATTAATATATACACATCTTTTTTTTTTTTTTAAGAATTCTAAGTGAGACGGAAAGCAAGCACGTAAACATGGGGTGATGAGTGGGAGAGTCAGTCAGATGAGGATCTGAATGGGCCTGGAACTGGCTCTGTTCCTGATTCGCTCTGTGAGTCTGGATGAGTCCACTGACCCCTCTGTGCTTTACATTCTTATCTGTGGATGGAGATTACATGCCTGCGTTCTCAGAGCAATCGTCAGAACTGAACACAAGCTATGCTCCTGGCCCAGTGCACGTAGCAGAGACCCTGATAAATGGTAGCCGGGCCTCTGTACATACACACAAGGAAGAAGTGGTAACGAGTTGATTCCAGGTGACAACAGAAAAGGCCCTAGGCTGTGGGTAAGAAGCCCAAAGATGAGAGCGGCCAGGATGGAGGGTCCCCAGCACTTACTGCAGTTCTCTTCGTCGCTGCCGTCTGGACAGTCCTCAAACCCGTTACACCGGAAGCGGCCGATGATGCAGTGGACGCCGCTGGCGCATGGGAAGAAGGTCGGGCCGCATTTCGACTTAGCCTTGGCTGCAGGAGGACAAACAAGATAAACAAGAGACGTCAGGAGGGTAAGTTTTCCGAGCACCGCACACCCAAGCCGCCAACTTGGAGGGTGCAACAGGGTCCGTTCACATCTACCTTGAAATCCCGAGTTTCTTACCACCAGCACGCACTTCCAAAACCCAGCCAGAATGGAAACCCCCATGCATCATCCTCCAGGAAGGGGGAGGTCCACTGCTACCAAAGTCCCAAGAAGCCCAGACACAGCCCCTGAGCCAGTGAGGCGCAATCAAAATGTGCCGAACAAAGGAATGAACAGGTGAGTAGACGGATGATGGACGGAGCTTGCTCTAAGGTGCTAAAGAACCACTCAAAATTCATACCCTGAACTCTCAAAGTAATCGTCTACACTTGCTGAGTGTTTACTAACCAGCCAGTGTGCCCTGTGCTTTACATCATCTCATTTAATCCACCCAGCAACCACCCTATAGGCTGGTGAGCAGAAAAGAGTTATTAACCTAAGAGGCCCGAGGCTGCCACCCTGAGAAAGGTTTGCTTGCAAAATCGGCCCTCGCTCGGCTGGCATCTGGGAACTTGCATTTCGGGAAGGTTCGCATCATTTTCTCCTGAGGGTGGCTCACTGTTCATGCAAACCATTCACGCAAACAGTGCATTTATGCTGAACCCCTGGCTTTCTTCTGGGAGTCTGGGATTTTGATACATGTTGGCAGAGGGGGCCTGCATGACCAGACCCCAGTAAAAACCCTGGGCACTGAGTCTCTAATGAGCTTCCTGGGGAAAAAACATGTCATATACCATGTTACACTTGTTGCTGGAGGGGTTCAGTGCCTCCTGTGTGACTGCCTTGGGAAGGGTCTCTGAGAGCCTGTGCTTGGTGTCCTCTGACTTCACTTCTTCATCTGTTCCCTCTGTTGGCTTCGCTTTGTCTCCTTCTGCCATGATAAATCATAGCCGTGAGTATGACTGTGTGCTGAGTTCTCTGATTCCTTCTAGCAAATCATAGAAACTGAACGTGGTCATGGAAACCCCTAACACAGGTCATATCATGTCACAGAAATGCTCTGAAGAGGTGAAGTGACTTGCCCAGAGTTACAAGGCTTGAAAATCTGATGCTGGTATGAGGCCCCTGGCGCTCAGAACCCAGAAGCCACGCTCTCAACCAACTCCGCTGTACTGCCCCTCTGCCAGAGGCTGTCACTTCTCACAACAGAAGCCAGACTCCTGCCCAAAGAAATCCTTCTTCCACTCCTGCTGTACAAACAGTTTTAACAGAAACTGCTGTAACTCAGGCTTGATGGAGTGTCCTGCTAACCAAACAGCCCTGTGGGGCAATGCGCTTTCCCATTCATGGGGCTGGCTGCTGTGGCTTGCGATTATAAGGTGAGATGGGATGTATTGCTGCATCCGGGGGAGCGGGCCCCACCTAGCATCCCTCTTGCCTCCTGTCTAGAGGCAGGACCTATGGTCCTCAGGAAGGAAGGGCCATTTCTTTGGAATGAACAAGCAGTAAATTACCTTCATGTTCCTGCCATCAGTAATAGGCCAATTTTGGCAGCAGCTGATACACGATCAACAGGGTTTTAAGGCCTGAGATATGTGTAGGTTTTAAAAACCCACATGGCTTTGTTTTAGCCTGAAAATACTTTAGAATGGTGAGAGTGTGCTCTTCACAAAGCACGAACTTAGGAGAGTGTCCTGGGTTCAAATTGTGGTTCTATTCTTCATAACCTGGGCAAGCTTCTAAAAATTACTGAGCTCAGTTTCCTCATCAGTATGTAAATCTCACTGGGCTCTAGGAAGGACTCAGTGCAATAATCTATATAAAATGCTTAGCCCAGAGCATGCCATAGAGTAGGTGCTCGTTTAATGGTAGAGCTTATGCTATTTATTATCAGCATCAGCATCATCACTAGGCTTACGGGATTTTAAAATTAATCCTTGGGTTGTTAAATTTCTTTTTCTGATAATCGAAGTTTAAGGAGTTCATATCTACGAATTGATATGAAGTGATCTCCAGGATATACTGTTAAGTGAAGAAAGCAAAGTGCAAAATAGTATCTATAGCACTTTATCCACTCCGTATAGCAGAAGAAGGGCATCTAAGAAAACATTCAAGTATTGGCTTATCTGTGCAAAAGAAGTATAGGAAGGATGAACCAGAGACTAAAGAGACTGGATCCCTACAGCGGGTGGGTGGTAAAGGTTTGGAAAGGATGGGGAAATGGAAATGGAATGAGGTAGCCAGAATGAGAAGGCGGTACTCCTCTGGGTCTATTTATATAGCTCTGACTCTTAGAACCATGATAATATTTTACCTGCTCAAAAAGTAAACAATTGAAATTGATATGTGTGCCGGGGGAGGAGGAGTCAAAATGAAATATAAATAGCAACAAATGAACAAAACTATATTACAGACGAATAAGCAACAGACTGAAGGAGGTAAGGGAAGAAAAGAACTAGCTTAAGCAAACATTATTTTGCCTGGATTCTATAAGGCTAAAGAAAAAAAGAACTGTTTACAAATACTCTAGTTACATTTGTTTCTCACAGGGGTATGAATCAGCAATTCTGCAACGGCCTTTTGTGTGTACCAGCGTTGAACAAATAGGTAAGTATATTACAGATAACAAGACCAAGGTTTCTTACTGTCAGAGGAGGAAATTACAAATAAAGAAAGTGAGAAGACTGAAACAAACCCTGAAGCTTTGGACTGGAACTGAAGGCATCACTATGAACTCAAGGTTTGTAAAGGTAGACGGGTAGAAAGATACATGCGTGTGTTAGTGTACGTACATATATTTCCTAGCTCCATCTGCTAAGAAAGACTAGAAGTAGTACACCCTCTATAGCCATAAGCAAAGCCAGCACCTAGATCTTGGTTTCTAAATACCCATTATCCGATAAAGAGAACCAGGGCTCTTTGAAGAAGTGGTTCATTTTGGGGCTGGTGGGGGGAGACAAGATAAACCTGGACAGAAAGTAAATAAGTGTTCAAAATACAATGGAGACATGTCAAAAGGTCACAGGAGTGAACCTGCAGGAGCTCCCAATGGCCAAAGTTAGAACAACTCGAGCAACAAAACTAACAACGATAGTATTGGACTGTAACCCGAAGATCTGTTGAACCCATAACTACTGAATAAATGTATCAAGGAGGGAGAAGAATTCCAGAAAACACAGAAGAGATGTGGGAAATAGAAAGTGACCAGTAAGCAGACACCACAGCAATAACTGTCAGAGCTGAGGCCCAGCAACAGGCGCTCAAATCAGAGGCTCAGGCAGCCTTGCTCCCATCGCCTTCTCAGCAGTCAGGGAAGAAAGGCTGCCCATGGGCTTTGACATCTCACCTCAGAGTCTCTCTACAAACTGGACACGTCACTCCCCTATTCAAAACGTCAGTGTCCTCCCAACACTTTAGGAATGCCTACAGCTCCCATCACAGCATCAGGCAGCTCCAAGGAAGCCCTCCGATCTGATGCCCAACGTTCGTGCTCCATGGATGCTGGCCTCCCAGCACGCGTCTGAGGTCCTGTGCAGCCTGCGGCACCCTCTGCTTGGAATGCCTTTCTCTTAAGGGCCAGCAAGCCTCACTCCACTTTACTAAAGCCTCCTTAACCATTTTCTACAGTGGAAACCTCGATCCCCAGCCTCAGGCATGTTAGCCCTTACTCTGCTTTCTTTTCCTGCTCAGGAGGAACGTCACTGGCTTTGTGCTGAGCTGTTTGATGCACATACACACACACACACTTGGACACTTTAACTCATCACTTTTTAAAAAATTGAATTTCTCTATTGTTTTTCTTGTTTATTATTTTTTAAAATATTTATTTTGCTTATTATTTATTTGGCTGTGCTGGGTCTTAGTTGCAGCACAGGAGATCTTCAATCTTCGTTGCAGCACGTGAGATCTTTAGTTGCAGCGTGTGAACTTTTAGTTGCAGCATGTGGGATCCAGTTCCCTAACCAGGGATCAAACCTGAGCCCCCTACACTGGGAGCTTGGACTCTTAGACCCTGGACCACCAGGGAAGGCCCTCATTCACCACTCTTCAGGAGTATGAATGTACAGTGGCTATCACAGGCACCTAATCAATACTCACTGAATATACTAATGACCCTAGAAAAGGAGAGACTGGGCTGGGTAATCACAGCTAGCACTGGGCGAATGCTTAGTTTGGGCTGAGCACTGTGCTCTATGCTTTACAGCTACCGTGCCATTTACTTCTCACAAAACCCATTTTACAGATAAGAAAACTGAGGTCCAGAAATAAAGATGTCTGACACTGCTGATCAACAGAGTCAAGGCTCAAACTTTAATTATTGATTCATGTATGAATGTGAGAGTCAGACCATAAAGAAAGCTGAGTGCTGGAGAATTGGTGCTTTTGAACTGTGGTGTTGAAGAAGACTCTTTGAGAGTCTGTTGGACAGCAAGGAGATCAAACCAGTCAATCCTAAAGGAAATCAACCCTGAATATTCACTGAAAGGACTGATGCTGAAGCCGAAACTCCAATACTCTGGCCCTCTGATGCAAAGAACTGACTCACTGGAAAACACCATGATGCTGGGAAAGACTGAAGGCAGGAGGAGAAAGGGGCAACAGGGGATGAGATGGCTGGATGGCATCACCGACTTGATGGACATGAGTTTGAGCAAGCTCCAGGTGTTGGTGATGGACTGGGACCTAGCATGCTGTAGTCCATGGGATCACAGAGAGTCAGATACGAATGAGCAACTGAACTGAACTGACATCTGTTCTCCTGCCTCCTTAGATACTTTTAAGGCTCAGGCCAGCTCCAAAGGACTAGACAAAGAGAATGAAAACAACTGTACGTGAATTAGGTACCATTCAATTAACCAGCTCTTTGGCCCTGGCCCTGGACCATCTTCAGGAATCACTACTGAGCTTCCTTGCCTTGTTACTGATGCTCAGCTACCTTCTCTGTCAGGGAGCAAGTCCTGTTATGATTTACATCTGCGCCGGCAGACGCCTGCTCAGGCAACCACAGCGCGGATCACCAGCAGCCCGCCGAGCGTCTGGCAGAGGCTCAGAGAGAAGCCCGAGGCTGACAACAGCTCCCTGCTTGCACGGCCCCCCGGGGGGCTCAGGGGAGTCCTGGACAAAATCTGGTTGTCCCCAGCTCACCCCCATTTCCATGAAGGGAAGATTTCAGCAAGACACTCAGCAGACCCTGGCGGAAGCAGAATACTATCTCTGCCTAAAACCGCCTGACAGAGGCTGGCCCGGCGACTCCATCCCACTGAACACTTGAATCCACCCCGCTTCACAGGCCTGCGCCGTGAACTTTCCAAAGCAGCAGCTTTCACCAGCAGCAAGACAGAGCTGGGGGCTCCCCAAGGGGCTGGGTTATTTCCCGATCTGAGCCCTCCCTTTCCTTTTAGAGCCTGACTATCAACAGCTCTGGACTTCACGGATCAGTAAAATAGAACTTTTTTTTTTTTTTAAACTAGGTGAAAGTGGATGAAGGAACAACAAAATTGTCAACTTTTTTTTAAAAACAGAAAGGACATAAACAAATCTGCAATAACCTCTACTCACCATCGCCCTAAAGGAAAAGCTGCATTAGCATCCAAAATGCAGGAAGGCCACAGCCAGCGGACCAGTATTTGGAGATCGTGTCAGAACGAGAGAAGGGAACCAAGAGATGCCCGCCCTGGTGTCATCAGGCTGTGACCCTCTTAGAGCAAAGACTCCCATCTTCCTGTGGGTAACATCTGGGGCCCAGTAAAGAGTCACAGAGCTTCACGGGTCAGGGAACTGGATCCCACGTGCGGCAACTCAGAGTTTGCATGATGCAGCTGAAGATCCTGTGTGCCGCAGCAGGACCCGGTGCAGCCAAGTAAATAAAACATTCTTTTTTAAAAAGCTGTGAGCTCATATTCAAACAGCAGTTGTTTTCACACACACACACACACAAAACCAAGCTCATTTAGAATTCTTAAACTCTTAATCAGGTCTATCCATTTTTAAGGATTTACATTTTCCCTGTGCATAATACAAAACAGAGTTCCAGGGGCCAACATTTTTTTTTACTGCTCTCTCTTGGCAAAGAACAAAATATTTCTGAGCATCCTACTATCTGTCAGGCCCTGAGTCAGTTGTGTGGAGATTCCACAGCGCTCTCTAACTGATGGGGGGATTAGCAGACTGGTCAATGAGCCTCTGCATGCAGTGCCGTCAGTGCTCTGATGGGGGAGCTAGAGGACACCTAATCTCAAACTGGGGAAGAAGCTGATGTCGGAAAAGCCTTCTCAAAGGACAGTCAGCCTCAGCTGAGACACACAGCCCAGGTGCAAACGGACGTGATGCTCAGGCAGTTAAGGCCTTAGTTATGCATTCCACTAATAGTAATTCACAAACTCTGTCATTCCTCAGAGAATGAGGATACACAGGTGATAGCTATGCCATGGATGAGCCTTCAGTGTTGGGGGGTGGAGAGAAGGCTGTTCCAAATGGAGGGAACCCCATATGCAAAGGCTAGGGGGCAGGAACAGTGTTGTTAATTACTCCCTAAGTCATGTCCGACTCTTGTGACCCCATGAACTTTAGCCGCCAGGCTCCTCTGTCCATGGGATTCCCCAGGCAAGAATACTGGAGTGGGTTGCCATTCCCTTCTCCAGGGGATTCTCCTGACCCAGGGATCGAACCCACGTCTTCTTCACTGGCCTGCAGATTTTTTACCACTGAGGCACCTGGGAAGCCCAAGAACAGTGTAAAGTGAAAGGGGGTCAAAATGAACTTGCTTCTCACGTCAGTAAAAGTACCTAGTACTCTTTCTTTAATTAAAAAAAAATTTAAACCCTAATTCTCATAAGGAATGTGCTATGAGATAGCTGCCATTCCACTCACATGAAAGGTGTGGGAATTATAAATCCTACAGTAAAGTATAAATTAGGAAAGAAATCAAATTATAAAAGTCACAAAGTTTGAGTCATTACACACACTCCATAGCCCCCAAAGTAAATACCCACATGTGTCCATCACTAGCTAAAAACTTTAAAGAAAGTAATGGATCTGCAGTTGTTGCTATATTCAGTCCCCTGGTCCATTCTGTAAAAAGTCAAACTATGGTTCCTTTTAAGAGTCAAAAATGACTTCGTGGCTGGGGGTGAGAAAGCAAAAACAGCCTCATAAAAATAACAGACTTTTAAAAAGCAATATATTGTTGGATTCTCTAAGAAGTCTGGGAAGGAGAGAAACAGGCCTTTTACTGTAGTCCAAATGCACGTGACAAAGAGCCCAGTGAGCCAAACCCAGGCCTGGGAATCCAAGCCTCTGCAGATTCATTACTGCCTGAGCAAAATGCCCTTTGCTTGTTCCAGCAGTTCAGCTCCACATGACTACTCGGGTGGACTCCACTGTTTTATTGATCAGATATCGCAATGTGTTATTTCTTAAAAGGCCATCTTGGCTGTTTCAGAGATACACATTGGGGAGCAGAGAGAGCAAAGGACCACACGCTAACTGGACCACGAGTATAGAAAGAGGGCAGGTAGCGGAAACAGCTTTGCAAGAAATTCAAATAGAAAATTCTTTCTAAACGTCTCTCTTTTATTGGAGTGTAACTGCTTTACAATGCTGTGTTAGTTTCTGCTGTACAACAAAGTGAATGAGCTATATGTATACATATATCCCCTCTCTACTGAGTCTTCCTCTCCCCCTTCCCAGCCCTCTAGGTCATCACAGAGCACCTGTGCTATATAGCTATTTCCCAATGTCTATCTATTTTACACATGGTAGTATAGAGATAAACATTTCCTCTTTTATAATAAGAATAGGAGGTATATAACCTTGGGGATATCCAGGTATGACCTAAATCAAATCCCTTATGATTATACAGTGGAAGTGACAAATAGATTCAAGGAATTAGATCTGATAGACAAGAGTGCCTGAAGAACTATGGACAGAGGTTCATAACACTGTACAGCAGGCAGTGATCAAAACCATTCCCAAGAAAAAGAAATGCAAAAAGGTTGTCTGAGGAGGCCTTACAAATAGCTGAGAAAAGAAGAGAAGCAAAAGGCAAAAGAGAAAAGGAAAGATATACCCATCTGAATGCAGAGTTCCAAAGAATAGCAAGGAGAGAAAGGTAAGCCTTCCTCAGTGAACAATGCAAAGAAATAAGGGAAAACAATAGAATGGGAAATACTAGCGATCTCTTCAAGAAAATTAGAAATACCAAGGGAACATTTCATGCAAAGATGGGCACAATAAAGGACAGAAATGGTATAGACCTAACAGAAGCAGAAGATATTAAAAAGAGAAGAATACATAGAACTATATAAAATGATCTTAATGACCCAGGTAACCACAATGGTGTGATCAATCACCTAGAGCCAGACATCCTGGAATGTGAAGTCAAGTGGGCCTTATGAAGCATCACTACAAACAAAGCTAGTGGAGGTGATGGAATTCCGGCTGAGCTATTTCAAATCCTAAAAGATGATGCTGTGAAAGGGCTGCACTCAATATGCCAGCAAATTTGGAAAATTCAGCAGTGGCCACTGGACTGGAAAAGGTCAGTTTTCATTCCAATCCCAAAGAAGGGTAATGCCAAAGAATGTTCAAACTACCGCACAATTGCTCTCATTTCACATGCTACCAAAATAATGCTCAAAATTCTCCAAGCTAGGCTTCAAGAGTACATGAACTGAGAACTCCCAGATATTCAAGCTGGATTTAGAAAAGGCAGAGGAACCAGAGGTCAAATTGCCAACGGCCGCTGAATCATAGAAAAAGCAAGAGAATTCCAGAAGAACATCTGCTTCTGCTTCACTGACTACACTAAAACCTTTGACTGTGTAGATGACAACAAATTGTGGAAAATTCTTCAAGAGGTGGGAATAGCAGACCACCTTTCCTGTCTCCGGAGAAACCTGTATGCAGGTCAAGAAGCAACAGTTAGAACTGGACATGGAACAACAGACTGGTTCCAAAGTGGGAAAAAAGTACGTCAAGGCTGTATATTGTCACCCTGTTTACTTAACTTACATGCAGAGTACATCATGAGAGATGCTGGGCTGGATGAAGCACAGGCTGGAATCAAGATTACAGGGAGAAATATCAATAGCCTCAGATATGCAGATGACACCACCCTTATGGCAGGAAGCAAAGAGGTACTAAAGAGCCTCTTGATGAAAGTGAAAGAGGTAAGTGAAAAAGCTGGCTTAAAACTCAACATTCAAAAAACAAAGGTCATGGCATCCAGTGCCATGACTTCATGGCAAATAGATGGGGAAACAATGGAAACAGTGACAGACTGTATTCTCTTGGGCTTCAAAATCACTGCAGATAGTGACTGCAACCATGAAATTAAAAGATGCTTGCTCCTTGAAAGAAAAACTATGACAAACCTAGCCAGTGTATTAAAAAGCAGAGATATTACTTTGCTGATAAAGGTCCATATAGTCAGAACTATGGTTTTTCCAATAGTTATGTACAGATGTGAGAGTTGGACCATAAAGAAGGTTGAGTGCCAAAGAATTGATGCTTTTGAATTGTGGTGTTGGAGAAGACTCTTGAGAGTCCCTTGGACTGCAAGGAGATCAAACCAGTCAATCCTAAAGGAAATCAGCCCTGAATATACATTGAAGGACTGATGCTGAAACTAAAGCTCTAATATTTTGGCCACCTAATGCAAAGAGCCAACTCATTGGAAAAGACCCCGATTCTGGGAAAGATTGAAGGCAGGAGGAGAAGGGGACAACAGAGGATGAGATGGTTGGATGGCATCACCAATTCAATGGACATGAGTTTGAGCAAGCTCCGAGAGTTGGTGACAGACAGGGAAGCCCGGCGTTCTGCAGTCCATGGGACTGCAAAGAGTCAGACACGACTGAACGACTGGACAACAACAAAAGAGGTCAGAAGGGCTTAGGGTAGAGAACGTCTGAGTTTCTATCCCAATTCTGAGATGTGACAGCTGAGACCATGGATAAGTTACTTAATGTCCACCAGTCTCAGAACCCCACCAGTAAAGGGGGCATTAAGACAGCACAGGTTTCAGTGTGAGATTCTGTGTGTAGAGAATACAGTCTAATGCAATATCTAGTAGGAATCTATTCCTGGTTCTACAAACTGCTCTTCTTCACATATACGGACGGTCTTAGAAAAGTCAAACGGATGCCATGGATGGTAATAACTACGCCATCTAAGTCCTGGTGCATATGCGCAGGCGTGCTCAGTCATGTCCAACTCTTTGTGACCCTATGGATTGTAGCCAGCCAGGCTCCTCTCTGTATGGGATTCTCCAGGCGAGAATACCGAAGTGGGTTGTCATTTCCTCCTCCAGGGGATCTTCCCGACCCAGAGATCAAACTTGTGTTTCCCGAGTCTCCTGCATTGGCAGGCAGATTCTTTACCACGGAGCCACCAGGGAAGCCCAACTAAGGTCTTACTCTTTGGTTATTGGTTCCACTAACATTAATTCTTAAAGTCTCTCTGAGGCACACATGGGATGTGAAGGTCTCAAAGAGAATCAAACATAACTTCTTCTAGCTAGCAGAAGTCCCTCCCTAAGAACACTAACCTAGAAAGAGGGAGAAAAGGACAGAAAACAGATAACGGCAACGAGATAAGAACTATATAAGCTGTATAGGCATTTACCTTTCAACACCCTAATACACAGTTAATGCAGGGTTGCATGTCAGCCTGCCTGGGTTCAAATACTGAATCAAGTGCTGTGGGACTGCTATGTGATGTACTGAAAATATTTCACCTCTCTTTGCCTCCATTTCCTTATCAGGAAACAGAGATATGAACAGTACCTCCCTTGCTGGGCTGCTAAGGGTATTAAATGAGACAAGACAATAATTACTTAGAACTTTGTCTGGAACATGCTATTAGCTATGATTGTTCATATTCTACTAGCTACTATCATTTATATTACATATTAGCTATTATTATTTGATATTACACCATAAAATACAGCAGCATGTAGCACTTAGTGTTAGACTGTATTGTAGAGTATTACCACACAGCATTAGCGATTGCTATTACTATAATTATTACTACTAGTTTCAAACACTTCTGCCCAGCAGTGCATTCTCAATCAATACATGGGTAATGGATACATACTACTATGTAGAAAATAAACAAGGGAATACAGCACAGGGAACCATATTCAATATCTTGTAATAACCTAATGAGATATGTAGCAGGAATCTGATAAGGGAAAAGGAAAAAGAATCTGAAAAAGAATATAATGCATATGAATGAATAACTGAACCACTTTGCTGCACACCTGAAACATTATGCATCAACTACACTTTAAGAAAAAAAATATGTGGGGGATGGCCAGAGTGTAAGACAAACTTAGAATAGGAACACAACCCATGCAGCCTAGGGGACCAGGGGGCATGGTACAACGCAGCACTATTTTATTTGGGTATGAAGAATCACATGTGGGTATGAGATGGTTAGATAGCATCATGGACTCAATAGACACAAATCTGCAAGCTCTGGGAGACAGTGGAGGACAGAGGAGCCTGGAGTGCTGCAGTCCATGGGGTTGTAAATAGTCGGACACGGCTTAGCAACTGAACAACAACAACATGAACAATCAGGAGAAGTGTGTGGGTGAAAAAGAAGAGGGGAAGGCACTCGGCGAAATAAATGATGTGAACCGAGACAGGCTGTGGTTTATAGCGAGATTTGGGAGAAGCCAGGGTATCCAGAAGATAGAATACGGCAGAAGGGAAGGCTGAGAGAGACACAAGCAGGAGTTTGGATGCCTATCCTGGGAGCCAGTGGACATTTCTATGAAAAAAAGTGAAAGGTCAGATTTGCTTTTTATAAAGAAAATTTTTATGGACTCACAAGAATATTACGAGGCTCTGTAAGTCAAGGACATATCCTGCCCACTCCCAAAAGGCCCTGGAGGAACAGAAGAGAGCCAAGTCTATAATGTTCTTTGAGCTTTTAGGGGGAAAAAAGCACTAACTGATGAGGGAATTCTAATTGCCAGCCACTGCCCTTTGAATAATCTTATTATTTAACATGACAGTAAAGAGGCAAAAAAGAAGTTAGCATGTTTGGGATCAGGACATTAGTTTATAACCTAAAGGTTCTATCAGGTTACTTATTTTGGCTGCTAATAATGCACGTACATATGTGTATAAACATGTTGGTGCGGAAAGGTGCTGGAATGCAAATTCCAGAGACTATAAGCAGGAAACCAAGATATCCCCAACTGATTCTTCTAGAGACAAACCCTGAAAGGAAAAAAACAGCTAAAAAATGATGCTAACTAAATGTGGGTCAGATAACTTAGCCTCCAGAGGCTTTTCAATGCTTAGAGGAACAACTTCCTGACAATGATCAGAGTCCCTGAGATTAAGAACAGATGTGGGAATGGATACAGATAGAATAGTTTTCACCTTAAAAAGAAGACTTCAAAAAAAAAGGGGGGGGGATGTGAGAATCAAAGACAGTTTTGATTAAAAACTGTTTGAATAAAAATGAATAAAGAAGAGTCCATTCTCCATCACCTTCCATCTTGCTGGGCAGTGACAGTCATCTTTGCCAAAAGCAGGTTTTGCTTTTGAGAGCCTTCATCCTCGCCTGCCCTCAGGACCCCTGACAAACTGTGAAGTTTCCCTTTTTAAAAGCCCCTCATTGCTGTGCATAGTCTTTACCCCCAGATTTGTGAAGAGAAAGCTTATCACTCATTAGCTTTCCAGAAGTCAGTGTCTGACAGTCCCTCTGACTTGCTCCTCCCCATACATACACTATAAGGAGGTCAAACCAGTCCATCCTAAAGGAAATCAACCCTGAATATTTGCTGGAAGGTCTAATGCTGAAGCTGAAGCTCCAATACTTTGGTCACCTGATGTGAAGAGCCGACTCATTGGAAAAGACCCTGATACTGAGAAAGATTGAGGGCAGGAGGAGAAAGGGGAGACAGAGGATGAGATGGTTAGATGGGATCACCGACTCAACGGACATGAACATGAGCAAACTCCAGGAGCTGGTGATGGACAGGGAAGCCTGGCGTGCTGCAGTCCATGGGGTTGCAAAGAGTCGGGCACGACTTAGCAACTGAACAACAGCAACACATCCACATCCACAGAGCAATCCTGGAACTCAGAGTCTTGTCTCCTTAATTGTTGCAATAATGCCTACAAAGAGCCCCATAGAAAGGTCTATGATGTGAGAGTTAAATGTGGTGTGACACCCACAGACAACAGGGCTTTCACTCAGGCACAGCAGGTGTAATCCTTTGTTGGGCGGTGTCAACAGGGCACAACAGGGCACATACTGGGGCCTTCCCTGGTGGTCCAGTGGTTAAGACTCTGGGCTTCCAACGCAGGAGGAATGGGCTCAGTCCCTGGTGGGGAAACTAAGATCCTACAAACCAAGTGCCATGGTCAAAAATTAAAAACAAACAAACAAAAACAACGGGGCACAGACAGGGAGGTGGCCTCTGGCTCCTCTGAAAGGTTGAGCAAGAGAACATTCTCTGTCTGTCATGAGGTAACCTGAAAGCAACTGTTTCCAAAATAACAGTACTTAACCCACCCCAAATTTTGCTCCAGGAAAGGTTTTCACTGAGGCATCCAGAGGATTCTATGATGCCAGTCATAGGAATCACATAATCCCATGGATATTATCTCCTGGTAGCCCTGGGCTGACTTTAAAGACAGAACATCAATCTTCAGCTTCTTATTTATCTTCCAAGAGCAAGGACACCCAATCCTGACTGCACATTAGATTAACCCAGCAGGCTTTTTTTTTTTTTTTTTAATATACCCCAAATCAAGACAGCTGGAGTGACTACTCATCTCAGACAAATAAATAGGATTTAAGATAAAGAGTATTCTTAAAGACAAAGAAATCAGGAAGACATATGCACCAAAAAACGGAGCCAGAAAATACACGAAGTAAAATGAACAGAACTGAAAGGAGAAACAGACATTTAAATAATACGAGGTAGAGACTTCAACACTCCATTTTCAGTGATGGAAAGAATAATGAGGCTGCGGATCGGGGAGAAAACAGGAGGAACAAACGACACTGAAAGCCAACCAGACCTCACGCCCCTCCACAGAATTCTCCCGCCGACCACACAGAACACGCTGTTCCTCAGGGGCGCACAAAATGTCCCCCAGGAAACCCCTGGGGCCATGGAACAGACCTCAGAGAGGAATGAAATCAGACCACGTGCGCTGTCCAGTCACACTGGAATGAATCAGAAATCAATAACAGAAGGTTTCTTTGGAGGGTGATGAAAATGTTCTAAAATTAGATCTTGGCAATGAGTGCCACAGCTCTCTGAGTACACTAAACACAGAAACAAAACTTCCCAGGAACTCCTGAAATCTGGGAGGGTGGTGGCCTCAGAGATGGAAGGGCTGCTGCTTTCCAGGAAGACACAATGTTGGCTAAATTCTCCCTGGTTCTTCCACTTGGCCCCCCGGGCAACATGTGGCAATACTGGGGAGGTGGCTGGGATGAGACCACAGGTATCTATCTAGTGGGCAGACCAGGGATGCTGCTAAATATCCTACTAATAAAATGCACAGGACAGCTCCCCCAACCCCAACAAATAAATGATTGTGTGCTCACTCAGTTGTGTCCGACTTCGCGACCCCATGGACTTATTAGCCCACCAGGCTCCTCTGCCCATGGAATTTTCCAGGCAAGAATATTGGAGTGGGTACCACTTCCTATTCCAGGGGATCTTCCTAACCCAGGGATTGAACCCACATCTCTTGGGTCTCCTGTATTGGCAGGTGGATTTTTTACCACTAGTGCCATCTGGGAAACTCCAGTAAATGACTATCTGGCCCCCAAATGTCAATTGTTTTGAGGTGGAAGAATCCTGTACTAGAGAAAGGTCAATACTCTTGTATTTTCGCCTCTTCTGGTTTAAAGAAATGAATAAGCCTAGATTAATGGTAAAGGAGAAAGAATTAGGAATCAGACCCAGAGCCACATCCTGGTTTCACCGGCTTCCCAGAACTTGGGCATTACCTAACTACCCTATCTGTAGAACAGGATGAGGACCTTATAGTGTAGTTGTCAGGATAAATGAGAAGTTGCCCAGCACCAGTAACGTTACGAGATTTCATTACTCTAATTATTGTTTTTTGCTAAAGCTCCAAAGTGGCTTAGTACCAAGAAATGAGTGACTGGATTATTTTAAAATAGGGTTCTTTTCTCCAGCAACAATTAGTATGTAAACTAGGGCATTTTATGAGCTAATAAGCAATCGAGACATAACAGTTGACATTCCTCGCTATTATAGTATACACTGGCCAAAGCAGGACTGGCTAAATACTCTGTTGCCACAGTAACAAAAAGTTCCTGGGAACCTGACTCATTTTCTCCCCAGTAAATGCTTTCTATTTGTCAAGCTCGACTTTATACACAAGCACACTGCAGAGTCGTGAAGTCTTTTCTACTTACTAGACCCCATATCTCTGCTGTTCAAAAACCAATTTACTCCAGTGGACACAGTCACCCAAAACTGGACAAGATGACAGCCTGTCATTTGCTGTGGGCCTCTGTAACCGAGCCCACCAGCGGATAGGAGTGACTTGAGAAGACACAGCAAACCACGCAGTGCCTTCCATCGCCTCCACTGGGCCGGGTACCAGCACGAGATTCCATCATGCTCACCATAAGTGAAGACAGATAAGAAAATAACCGGAAACACTTCCTGTGTGCCTTGGGCTTTCGTGGACTTTACTCCAGGCCCACTCTACCAAAAAACAATGAGGCAGGGATGATTACTAGCACTATACTGAGAACCCTGAGAATCAGAAAGACTCAGTAATTTGCCCAGGGACACACTTTCTGTATATACCTGTTTGCTTCTGTTGTTGTTCAGTCGCTAAGTCATGTCTGACTCTGCAACTCCAAGGACTGCAGCACGCAAACCTTTCCTGTCCTTCACTATCTCCCAGAGTTTGCTCAGACTCATGTCCATTGAGTCGATGATGCCATCCAACCATCTCATCCTCGTCCCCTTCTCCTCCTGCCCTTAATCTTTCCCAGCATCAGGGTCTTTTCCAATGAGTCGGTTCTTTGCATCGAGAGGTCCAAGTATTGGAGACCCAGCTTCAGCATCAGTCCTTCCAATGAGTATTCAGGGTTAATTTCTTCCAGGATTGACTGATTTGATCTCCCTGCAGTCCAAGGGACTCTCAAGAATCTTCTCCAGCACCATAATTCAAAAGCATCAATTCTTTGGTGCTGTCTTCTTTATGGTCCAACTCTCACATCCACACATGACCACTGAAAAAACCATAGCTTTGACTATATGGACCTGTGTCGGCAAAGTGATGTCTCTTATTGTTTGCTTTTGCTCCATCTCAATTCTTAAATTGAGTTGGCTTAGGAAAGGAAATCAGTTAAAAATGAGGAAAATGGGATGCTATAGGGGAAAGCAGAAGAAAAGAAGGTAGTAGCCGAATGCATTCATAAAGTATTGAATGATTATGAGCAACAGAGATTTTGGGTGCTCTTTCTTAATAACCCAGACATTAGGGAATCATTCACAAAATGAGAGAGAGTCACAAAATTCGAAGCCAAATTAAACAAAATCCCAGTCCTGCAAAGACTACCCTGCTATCACTCACTCAGGAAGAACAGGTGTGAATGCATCATCCATATTCCACATTCATTTCTTTCTTTACCACGCAGTCTTGTGGAGTGATGAAAAGTGATTAAGATTTGGGAATCAGATTCCTTAGGTTCAAATCCCAGCTCTGCCACTTTCTAGCTACAGAATCTGTTGACAAGTTACATAAATTTCTGGGGCCTCAATCCTTTGGCCTGTGAAGAGCTGACTCATTGGAAAAGACCTGGATGCTTGGAAAGATTGAGGGCAAGAGGAGAAGGAGCCAACAGAGGATGAGATGGTTGGATGGCATCATCGACTCAATGGACATGAGATTGAGCAAACTCCAGGAGATAGTGAAGGACAGGGAAACTTGGCGTGCTGCAGTCAATGGGGTTGCAAAGAGGTGGACACAACCGAACAACAACAACAGTTCCCCCCCATAAAAGGGAGATAACGTGGGTATTCAACGCAAATCCCATAGAATAACTTTCAGGCTCCTTTATACAAGCTACAACTATTGCTTCTACTTCCATCATAGTTTATTGATAACTAATTACGTGCCAGGTATTGTTCTAAGCAGGGGTGGATACAGCCCTGCCCAAGGCAGGGGAGCTCTAACAAACCAACATGCAAAAGCAGACGGTGCTAACTGCTACGTGGAGATGCAAGCCAATGTGATAGGAGGGACTGTGTGTGTAGCTGGGGTCACCAGGGAAGGAATATTTGAGGCAGCGGCCGTTGCAGTGAAATCTCAATGACAAGAAGCCAATGGAGCAGGGATGAGGAGCGCAACCCAGGCAGAGAAAACATCTCAAGGTCACACCGAAGACTGGAAAGAACCTGGAAGAGGAAGAAGATTGGCAGGGTCGGCTGGAGCAGAGTGCCACGGTGGTGGAGGAGGAGGTGGTGACAAGGAGGAGAAAGCAGAAGCCTCATCAGGGGAGGCTCCCTCAGCCTGGCTAAGGAGTCGGGGCTTGAGTCCAAGTGTGATGGGAAGCGTTACAAGGAGTGATTTTATCTGATGTAACTTAAACAAAATCATTTATTTTGGGTCGCGCAGGGTCTTTGTTGCTGTGTGAGGGCTTTCTCTAACTGTAGTGAGCGGAAGCTACTCTTTGATGTGGTGGCTTCTCATGTTACAGAGAACGGGCTCTAGGCACGTGGTTTCAGTAGTTGAGGCGTACACGCCTTAGATGCTTCGCAGCGAGTAAAATCTTCCCAGATGAGGGACCAGACCTATGACCCCTGCACTGGCAGGAGGATTCTTAACCACTGTGCCGCCAGGGACATCCCTGCTGTATCTCTAAAAGATCACCCAGCTGCCTAGTGGAGAGGGGATGGAGGGCGTGGAGGAAAAGACAGGAGATCATCCAAGGTGGTAGCCCACATTGTGGGAGAGGGTAAGATGGTGAGCAGACCCAGAATCCTCTAGACCAGGATGTCTCAACCTCGGCACTTGACATTGGCGCTGGAGAAGTCTTTGGAAGGAGGGTTGTCCCATGAACTGTAGGATGTTTCAGAGCATTCATGCTCTCCACCCACCAAATGCCAGAAGCACCTCCAATAGGAAAAACAAAAACACCCTCAGACATTGACCCTGGGGGTCAATATCACCCCTGGCTGAGATCCACTGCTTCAGAGGCAGAGATGCCCAGGCTCACTGATGGAGTAGATTAGGGAAAGGGGGCAGCCGATAAAAGAGAGGCCCCAAGAATGATGCCTAAGTTTCTGTCCATAACAAGGTAAGACCATCTTGCACATTCTGAGGGTTTGCCCTCCACGCCAACAGGCCTGCTCTAGATGTCACTGTGACTCAAACATTGATTCATTCCACAGTGAGCATCACAGTCCACAGAGAATGCTGGTCATACCCAGTGCCAGGGATGCGGCTGTGACGGAAAGAGTCTGATGAGAACACAGACATAAAAGCAAGTCAAGTCGGTACAGCAGGACTCAGGCATCAGAAGAACCCCTGAGACTGAGCAGAAGCACAAAGGAGGACATGGCCCTCAGCTCCCAGGGGAGCTCCATGGGGGCTCCAAGGCTGTGCCTTATGTGGAGACGTAGAGGGGAAAAAGCATGTGCAAAGGCACTGGGGTGTGAGCCTGGGAGTGGGGAGGAGGGCGGGAGGAAGGAGGGTCAGGCCAGAGACACTTCGGAGTCTCATTCGATTCTATGCGTGACCTGAGAGCTGCTAGAGGGCTGCTGGTATTCACATTCCTTATTATTAATGATTAATAAAACTCGGGGCTTCCCAGGTGGCGCTAATGGTAAAGAACCTGCCTGCCAACACAGGAGAACTAAGACGCTGGTTCAATCCCGGGGTTGGGAAGATGCCCTGGAGGAGGAAATGGCAACCCATTCCAGTATTCTTGCCTAGGAAACCCCATGGACAGAGAAGCCTGGCGGGCTACAGTCCATGGAGGTCACAAAGAGTCAGACGTGACTAAAGTGACTTAGCACACAAAATAAACTCAAAGTGGCATTTATGAGTACTCACTGTATAACTGGTCACTCCACCTACAAAAGGCCCTTCATCCCTGCCTCCAGAGGAGAAAACTGCAGCTAAGGAGGCTCAATAACCTGTATAAGACTCCTCGGCTGGCAAGTGGCAGAGCCAGGGTCTGAGCCCAGGCTGATGGTGCCGGAATCCTCTGCCTCCCGTCTTAACTCAGAGAGAAGTAACGTGACCTGATGTGTGGTTTAGGAAGACCATTTAGGAGATTAGTATTCAGGCATCACTAGTTTATGGGAGTGGATGAGATTACCAAGGGAGGATGTATTACATGGAAAGGATAGGATCGTTTCTGGGAGAATGATAACGCAGAGAAGCAGACCCAGTAGGGCCTCTGTGAGGGAGAAGATGGGGGTGGAACCACGGAGAGCAAAGGAGGGAAGAAGAGGATGAGGTCAAGGATGCTGAATGCTGCTCGAGGTCAAGTAGGGTCGGATGTTGACAACTGCCAGATCTGACAACTAGGAAATTCCTGGTGACCTTCCCCAGAACAATTTCCGTACTGTAGCAGATGCAAAAGTCAGATGGCAGAGGGCCAAAGAAACACAATGAAGGAGAAAGACAGAGCAGGGGCTGGCAGGACTCGAGCTGGAGACAAGAGTTTGGGGCCAGGGAGACTGAGGATAAGTAAGTCCCAAACCTGAGTATGAGTCAGAGGGTCAGACTCACCTGGGGAGTTAAGACCCAAAGAGGGCTCTTCGCCCCACCCCAGGCCCATGAAGCAATCTTTCCACAACTGGCCTCAGCCCCCAGGAACTCCAATAACCACAGAGGCTAAGGAACCACTGAGTTGGGCAGTGCTCCTCACAGGGCGGTCCCAGGAGCACCTGCAGCTGCCGGGATCCCATCCTAGACCTGCTCACTGGGACTCTCTCACGAAGGTCCCGGGGAGCTGCTTACTGAGGACTCCAGGTCATTCTGACACGGCCAGCCTGGGACCCCTGGGCCCTCTCTGCTCCAAGTGTAGACCTTGGGCCAGCAGTATCAGCAACTTCCTGGAGGGTTGTTAGAAATTCAGACTAACAGCTAGAAATCCAGTTAGCCTCACCCCAGACCCGCTGAACCAGAATCTGTATTTTACCAAGATCTCCATGCCTTTCCGGCATATATAATATTTGAGAAGTTCTGGACTGGAAAAGAGAGATGGTCTCACGGGGATGGGGACAGGTACCCAGTCACCCTCATCCAATACACAGGGCAGAGTCTCCTGATATTTTCTTGCCATTGATTTTTACAAAGTCAACAAGAGATTGCTAATACAACCCCGTATGGGTTCTGATGCTTCAAGCCCCTGCTGCACTCTCCAGAACAATGGCAGGCATGACTGCAAACACTTAAAACAGTATCTTTTTTGCAGGGTGGGAAAGTGTTGTCCAGGACATTCAGTCTGCACTTCCTCTGCAAGGAACGCGAGGGAGGTGGGAAGCTCCCCCTGAACCCTGAAAACCCCCCTTTATGGAGCTGCATGTCATGCACTTACCTGCAGGGGGCAGCACAGCAGAGCAGTCCATCTACTCAAGCCTCACGGTCTGCTTTTAAAATTCGGCAGGACCACGTGAGCACCTTAGTCAATTCCTTAATTCTCTGAGCCTCAGTCCTCATCGGTAAAATGGAGATCTAATAGGACTTACTTGGGGTGGGGGGAGGGCAGAGGTGAGGACTGAATGAGACCATCCAAACAGAGCACTGGCCACAGTACTTGGTGACCACTTACAAGTTCCAGGGTCTGACCCCAGAAACCCTTTACTACAGGCTCACCTGAAATCTCCACCATTCCACCTAGGCCTAAACTGACCTAAATCTCTCCCTCCATGTGCATGCCCACATGCCAGAAAGCCCTTCTGTATTTCCACAGGGAGGAGAACATTCTATTTTAAATCACAGACATCTATAGTTGAAGGGGGTGTCTTTACAGTCGCTTTACAGATGAGAACACTAAAGCCCAGGAAAGCCAGAGTGCTTCAGCCACTCCCCTGGGGCCCCTAAGGCCTGGAATTAAACGGAGCAACCGCCGAAGCTGCCAGGCACCCCGTTTCTGCACGTGGAAGCCCTCACTAGCCTCTGCCACTGGTCTTCAAATTTCAGCAAAATATCAGGATCCAAGGACTCAGATGATGATAATGAGTGTCTACAGGGTCGCAAAGAGTTGGACACAACTGAGCGACTGAACTGAACACAAAGGCTTAGAGAGAGAGAAAGGCAGAGCTCTTCTAGAGGCCACGGCTGTTGGGGCCCAGAGAGAAAGAAGAGGTCCTGGAGGAATATGTACCCTCAGAAGACTGACTCATTAACAAGGAGGAATTAGGATGGGAGACGTGGAAAAGGAGGTGAGGTTAGGCTGTTAAAGCAAATCTATCAGATGCCCCCTCTGAACGTCTTGAGGGAGAGGGAGAGAGAGTGTGTGTGTGAGTGTGTGTGTGTGTGTGTGTGTGTGTGCGCGCGCACACGCGCATTACTGGGAGGAGGAATCCTGTTCCAGCTTAGCATTCCCATCTGGCTCCCTGGTGACAGACAAGGAACTCTGAGAGAGCAGCAGTGTGAGAGGGATACAGGAAGGCAAGCAAAATTTGCCCCCACACATCCTTGTAATTAGTCATGGCTCTTTCACTGGTTCATTCAAAAATGTGTAGCAAACATCCCTCGTGTGCCAGGAGATGACATGGCTTGTCATGGGGATGACAGTGATCGAGATGCATGCAGGGTCTCTCCTGGCTGTCCTGAAACTTCTAATGTCACCTGGAAGGTAGTACCTAATACCCTTTACTGTATCTGCTTGTTTATTAGTGTAAGGAAGCGAGGGATATGGAAACAGGGCATCTATCTAGCCTGGGGAGGAGGGCAGGAAGGCTTGAGTGGGATGTGCTTATAGGAGGAGAGTCTCTGTATTTATCCATCCATCCATCCATCCACTGACCCATTCATCCCTCAGTCCATCCACCCACCCACTGATCCATCCATCCATCCACCCACTCCTCCATCCATCCATCCACTGACCCATTCATCCCTCAGTCCATCCACCCACCCACTGGTCCATCCATCCATCCACCCACTCCTCCATCCATCCATCCACTGACCCATTCATCCCTCAGTCCATCCACCCACTCCTCCATCCATCCATCCACGGACCCATTCATCCCTCAGTCCATCCATCCACCCACTGATGCATCCATCCATCCACCCACTCCTCCATCCATCCATCCACTGATCCATTCATCCATCTATCCATCCATCTTCATTCTTCTTAAGCAGCAGCTCTGTTGGTGTTTCCAGTTCCACATTTCTATCATAAAGGAAGCAAACAAAACTTGGTGACATGGGTGATGTCAATCCTGTAAATAACTAACATCTCTGGGCAGAAGTCAGAGGACAGGTTGCTATTTAGAAGGAAAAGAAGGCTCAGAAAAGTAAAGCCACATGCCTTAAATCCCACACAGGGTCAAGAACAAAGACAGAAGGACTTCCCTGGTGGTCCAGTGGCTAAGAATCTGCCTGCCAATGCTGGAGACATAGGTCCAATCCTTGATCTGGAAAGATCCCACAGGCCATGGGGCAACTCAACCCATGTGCTGCAACCACAGAAGCCCAAGGGCCATAAAGCCTGTGCTCTGCGAAAAGAGCAGCCACAGTAAGGACAGGCCTGCACGCTAGGGGAAAGCCCACAGGCAGCAACGAAGACCCAGCACAGAAGGAAAGGAAGGAACAAAAGAAGAAAGAAGGGACAAAGACAGGTCTGCGCCCTCCCCTGCTCAGCTGCAGCCTCCCAGCCTACCCTAGAAGCTACTCACAGAGGCACTGTTTGGTTTTCTAAATTGTTGTTTGTTTTTTTTTTTTTTATATTAGTCACGTCCTCTGCAGCCATACACAGACACAGTAAATACGACCCTGCGCCGCTGTCATCCTCCTAAAGGCCAGCCTTCAACATAACACTGCGAGGAGGACTGCTCATCGGAGGGAGAAAAAGCCTGGCAGAATTAGCAAATTAAGTGATGAAACAAATCTGCCTTTGTACTCCCACTATTTGGAATGAAAAACAAAATATTTTTGAAGTGCAGAACATGGAGGGGAAACCTGGCATGAGAAGCAGAACATCCAAGAAAAAGCACAGGGAACGTTCGTCCCACATGTGTATTGTTTTCATCGTCGTTCACACTTGCCAAGATGTGATTTGCATCAGAGCATTATTACACCAGCCACGGCTTATGTTTTCTGAAACACGCGCTGCAGGGCAACGAGAAGACTGTGGCCTTGACGGACTCCACAGGAACCACACCCCTGGCTCTGAATGTGCGTAAGGCTGATCTCCAGCATGAGGGTGACTGTTTTAAAGAGGGTCCCACAACCTCTAGAAGGTGCTCATACGATTCCAGGCAGTGCTTACAGAGACTGTAAAAGCCTGATTCCTAATGGCATATGGCCCATGGCCAAGGTCAAGAGCCCTGAAGGGAGATCGTCTAGGAACTGAATGCAACCGAGGACAGGTCAGTTCTGCTGTCGCAAGCCGATGCTCACCAGTCATCTCTGATTCTCAGAGCAGCGGCGTCCCTGGCATGAACCATCCTCTGCACGAAAGCACTCTAACCACATCCTCACATCCTCTGCTGGACAGGCAGAGGGACTCACTCACCTACCGTTAAAGAGTTCCAGAAAGCAGATCTGGGCTCATTAGAAGAAATAAATTTCTAAGAATCCCATGCTATGATCATTGGAAGTGAACTTTGTTCTGGAAAGGGATAATTACCATGCTGCCTCCGGAATCACAGATGTCAGGGCCGGGATGAAAAGCAGGGAGGTGGCTTTTTCAGGATCTGGTCCTGTGGGATTCAACTCTTATTGTCTGCCCAACACAGACCCACTGTGAAAATGAAATCTTATTCAAAGCCCACCAGATATTTAAAGAGAGAGAGAGAAAGGGAGAAGTATAGCTGCTTTGCTTTCAGAGAGAGAAGGGCCCCGGTCCAAAGGTCCCTTTGCTCCCCGGCTCTCCCGTCTCCCTCTGGGGCACTAACCCTGGCACTCTGAGAAGCACAGGCTGACAAAGTGATGGCAGTCTCACCCCTCGCTATAGAGATGAAAAAATGAGACCCAAACTAGAGACCTGGACCCTCACGAATCCCTATCGGTCTTATGTAGAGTTTCTGGACCCTTCATATGTAAGCTTCTATGACCCAGGAAGGCAAAGGCAACCCACTCCAGTACTCTTGCCTGGAAAATCCCATGGACGGAGGAGCCTGGTGGGCTACAGTCCATGGGGTCGCTAAGAGTCGGACACGACTGAGCGACTTCACTTTCACTTTTCACTTTCATGCACTGGAGAAGGAAATGAACCCATTCCAGTGTTCTTGCCTGGAGAATCCCAGGGACGGGGGAGCCTAGTGGGCTGCCGTCTATGGGGTCGCCCAGAGTCGGACACGACTGAAGTGACTTAGCAGCAGCAGCAGCAGCAGCATGACCCAGGCAGCTTTGCTCTTCATACACTTTTTTTAAATCACTCAAAACCTTTTATTGCATGTATGTAAAGATTAATAATAATGGCTAATTTTTCTCAAAAGCTTAGGAAATGTCAGGCACGATCTAAACACTCAGGGATCAAACCCGGGTCTCCTGCATTGTAGACAGACACTTTATTGTCTGAGCCACAAGGGAAGCCTACTTAACAGGTATAAATACATTTAAAGTTGGGATTAACACATTTACACTATTAACAGTATGCATAAACTAGATAACTAATGATGACATACGTATAGCGCTGGGAACTCCACTTAATGCGTTGTGGAGACCTAAGTGGGAAGGAAGTCCAAAAGCGAGTGGACAGATGTATAGCTGATTCATTTTTCTGTACAGGAGAAACTAACACAACATTGTAAAGCAACTATGAACCAATAAAAATTAATGTTAAACTAATAAATAAAATAGATTTAAAAATTATAGCACTGGGGAATATCTCTCAAAAAACAATTACAAGCCATCCTAGAGATGATAGCTGATGAGTGTTCAACAGTGTAGATCAGATGTAATCTAACTTGGAAGAGAGAAGAAAAACATGCTAAGGAGAGCCAACAATGAAATTCCTGGAAAAAATACACAAGCAGTCTACGAGGTCGATGTGCGTACATGTTCAGTCACGTTCAGTCACAGTTGTGTCCAACTCTCTGCGACCTCATGGACTGTAGCCCTCCAGGCTCCTCTGTCCATGGACTTCCCAGGCAAGAATACTCGAGCAGGTTGGTATTTCCTCCTCCTGGGGATCTTCCCAACCCAGGGATCAAACCTATGTCTCCTGCCCTGGCAGACAGGTTCTTTACTGCTGAGGTGGATACTAGTTTATTATTTCTCATTTTACAGATGAGGAAACTGAGGGACAGAGAACCTCAATAACTTTCCCAAGGTACAGAGGACCCAGGAAAAACCCCAGCAGGTTTGTGCCTGGCCTGTGTGCTCTGAACCTCAGCACTTCTGCCTCCCATGCAGAAGTAATAAAAAGTTGGGAAAGAGCAATTATCCGTCATCCCGCCTCTCAGAGTCATCCGCTGTTAACGGGGATTTAATCTTGTTGGTGTTCCTTGCTGAGATTTCCTCTTGCTCAAAATTTCATTTCTGGCCCAGATAAGAGTCATTTTCTTTCATGGGTAGAACTGGGATAGCATGAGCCATCCATCTGCTTTCTTTAGGAGACAAGATGCGTGAACGCCTCTCAAAAGTAAAAGAGAGCACTAACCACGCCACCATCACGTCACTCAGAGCTCTCTGTTTAGAACGTTTTGCTCTTGAAGCCAACGCACTAGTTGGGACGCTCCTCATCTGTCTGGGCCTCTCAGGAGGGATGCTCTCTGGGTATCCCCCTCTCCCTTGACATGGAAAGAGGCTGAGAGGACAGGACTTATCCTAAGTAACTGCCCCCTTCCTGAGACTGTTCAATAAATCGTAGGACAAGAACATCTCAAGTTGTGGGTACAAGACCCACCTGGGCTGCCAGGGAAGATAAAGATGCTGGGGCCTCAATCTCAGAGATTCTGTTTCAGTGGGTTTTGAGTGGTCCCCAAATCTACATAAGCCATGTGTCAAGTAACTTACCATGCACACTTTAGGAGACACTGGTTAAGGTCTGTCCCTAAGAGACCAGGACCTCCCATGGGAAACAGCTTAAAGCCTCCTTCAACTGTTGTTCAAGAGAAACCTCAAGAAAAACTAGCTGCTGAGGTTCCTTTCTTCATCCTTTGTTCTTGTTAGTATACATGGAGCAGCTTCCTGCTGAGCCACGGAGATAACCCTACAACCTCTCCTTCATTCACCCAGAAAATGTGTTAGTCACGTCGTCCTGATAAGTCTGGTGACTGATGACAGCTGGCAAGGACTGAGGACGGTCCCACCAGGACTTTGGCGCAGGAGAATTTAAAGCATGGAATGTTAGCAAGAACAATAAGTGACGTTTGTTGAACATGCTGAACAACAAGTATGGTTCCAAGAGCTTTACAGACGGCTAATCTTTATAACCTTGTAAAACAGAATTCCTCTGACCCATTTTACAGATGTGGCACCTGAAGAACAGAGATGTTAAATAATTTGCCCAGGGTCACACAGCAGGAAGCGTTAGGGCTTGATGTGACCAACTCATCAGGCCCTTGACCACTAGGCACACAGCCAGTGTCCTCAAGGCCCCACACGATTGCCCCCCATCATACACTTCTCTGAACACCCCTGAAAGTTGCTCCTCCTCCCCACCAGCCACAGCATTACCATGGGCAGACCAGATTAGCCAGCCCCCCTCTCAAACCTGCTAGGCTTTTCCCTTCCCTGCAAGAACGTCCACCTCTTACTGGGCTAACTCATCCTTCCCCTTCCAGTCTCAGCTTAGACAGCAGCTTCCCTCAGAACACTCCCTGGATGCGCCAGGTGAGATGAGGGACCCTCCCGCGGGATCCCAGCACCCAGGATACACCCCTTTCCCCAGCGTGTGTCACACTCTGTTCGGTGGAGTGTGACCTCAGCTGACTTCATCCTCTCCTAGGGTAGGAATGTCCTTGTTCATCATCCCCCCGCCCACCCGCCACCTCCTGCCCTGTGCCAGCAAGTGCTGAGCGCACAGTAGGTGCTGTATAAATGCTTGTTCAGCACATTCGTCAATTCACAAACATGGCTCATCAGTGGCTGTGGGGATCAGGAAAACGCATCACCAGCTCTCCAGGTACGAGCACAACTGATGGGGGCTTCTGCACCCACCCCCTCGCCCCGATCCTGTGGCCGTCTTCAGGCTAAAGCTGCCCCTCTCCAGGGCCGTCCTCCACTGACTGGCAGGACAGGTGTGCAGAGACCTGCCTACCCCGTGAGGCCTGTAACCTGTCTCAGTCCCTTGCCTTCCAACTATTGAATCTAGAAAACCTGACAGCCCTTTTAGCCCTAAGACATTTCCTACATTTTATGGGCTTCCTCTTTCCGGATCTTAACAAAGGACACAGTCGTAATGATGTCAGAAGCCAAAAGTTCTTGAAATGCTTTTTTATGAGGGGTGCACAGTTACCTTCTGACCTCAAAGATTTTCTGCCCCCCTTTTTCTCCTACACTGTGGCTCAGATGGTAAAGCGTCTGTCTACATTGTGGGAGACCCGGGTTCCATCCCTGGGTCGGGAAGATTCCCTGGAGAAGGGAATGGCAACCCACTCCAATACTCTTGCCTAGAAAATCCCATGGATGGAGGAGCTTGGTAGGCTGCAGTCCATGGGGTCGCTACGAGTCAGACACGACTGAGCGACTTCACTTCAAACCATCCTGAAGCTAGTCTTTGAATGTTACTAGTAAACGAACCATTCCAGTCACGTATTTGAATTACAAGAATGCACCATATCCTCTTCTTTTAATTATTACTTTTTCATCTGTCTCTAATTTTTTTTAAGCCATTAGGCAACTGCAAACTAGTTGTATCGCAGATGAAAGTGCAAGTCTGCATTAAAAACAAAAATAAAAAGACCGCACAGTCACAGCCTCCCTTGGATCAGCAAGATTTGTCTGGATGTGCCAGGGAAAAAAAAATTTTTTTGATGTTTTGTGATTTTGCAGCCATTAAAATTTTATTAGCAATTATGGAGCCTGTTACCACTGACGACATCTTGCAGCTCTAGCCAAGTCCTGGCAATGAGAGCACCGCCTGAATGACAGGGCCCAGGCAACCTGGCCCCACACGTTCAGTGACACAGGAACACAAACCTTCCCAGCTCAGGCGCCTCATCGAGATTCTCTCTGTGCAGGCAGGAAGAGGCAGCCTGCAGCGCTGTAATAACAGCGTTCTCTGGAAGTGGCGGGGAGGACTGGTGAGAAGGAGTGAAGCTGATATTTGTGCAAAAGAGTTGATTTGAAACATGACTTTAGCATGACTCCATGTCACTAACTTCTCAGCTGGTGACAGTATTGGTATTTAAATTGGCGGTTACCGAGAAAGCGGTGGCAGATCCTGAACGGCAGCTGCCATCACCTGGGAGGAACCAAGGGAACCAGGTGGGGCTGGTGGGGGTTCTGGCAGACAGAACTGCTGGCGCCTCCCTGGCACCCTGAGAAGAGGATCAGAAGGACACCAGCAGGGATATGAGGTGGGGGGAGGGGGGAGACTTAACTAAATAATAAAACTTTTTAAGAACTGGAAGCTTCCGTGACTTCAGTAATGAAAACGTTCCTCTAACCTAGGAAGATGCTAAATTGGACAAATTCCTCCCAGTCTTTCTTTAGGCTCCAGGACATCTTACCTCAACAGACCTGACTCAACATCCCCTAACCAGAGAGTCTCCTGTGGCAGATCCCAGCAAAGAGTAACCAGGACCTCTGGTAGACAGTCTTATTCCTCTCAGCTTCTGAGGGCACAATGGGGACTTGAGATCACTGAAGTTGGCACAGGCTTCCTTGGTGGTGCAGACCGTAGAGAATCTGCCTGCAATGAAGGAGACCCGGGTTCTATCTCTGGGTCAGGAAGATCTCCCGGAGGAGGGAACGGCTATCCACTCCAGTGTTCTTGCCTGAAGAATTCCACGGACAGAGGAGCCTGGTAGGCTACAGTCCACGGGGTCGCAAAGAGTCGGACATGACTGAGCAACTTTCATTTCCCCCATCTTCGGCTGCCATGCAGCACACATCTCGAAACAGGGCCTTGCGGGGTCTCTGGGTTCTGTCTTCTGAAAATGCTCTCTGTGACTAATGTGCTGCCACCCTGAATATTCCCAGTATCTCTGAAATAGAACAGCCCACCCTTCTTGGTTTAGAGAACCGGTTAGAAAGTAGACACTAGCAAGCATCTTCCAGCCCTTCTTTGATGACTGAAGGAGCTCCAGGGAACCTGGATCAAAAATTCTCTGGCAATCCTGGAGACTCTCCCTTTCAGGGCACATGCATGGCTGAGGAAGGCAGATGATGGGAAAGTGTATTTTATTAAGTGCCTGCTGGGTTGAGAAGATCCCCTGGAGAAGGAAATGGCAACCCACTCCAGTACTCTTGCCTGGAAAATTCCACAGACTGAGGAGCCTGGTGGGCTACAGTCCATGCGGTCGCAAAGAGTCGAACACGACTGAGCGACTTCACTTTCACTATGCACCAGACATCAGCACTCGAATGTCTGACTCTCATACCCCTCCCCCTTTCGAGACCTGCTCCCATTTTACAGATGGAGAAACTAAGGCTCCAGAAGCAAAATAACTAGCCAGGGCCAGAGCTGGGATCTAAGCCAGAAATGTGACTCCACACTGACAATAAGAGCACAGCTAGTTTACTGAGCACTTATTTCATACCAGCAGCAGTTTAAAGACTTTTCAAGTTCATTTAATCCTCCTAAAAATGCCATGGGATTTGAGGAAACGGAGGCTGAGCACCTTGCCCAGGGCCCACTGCCCACACGTGACAAAGCCAGGATTCAACCGAGGCCCTGTGGCCCCAAAGCCAGGCCCCTCCCACTCCGCACTGCTCCAAGCACAGCAAGCACCCCAAGGAAACACATACACGTGGTATGTTTATCTGTTTGGAAATGTCAGCACCTTTGGTTGAAACACCATATGCTAACAAGCCAGAGAAAATGAATTCAATTTCATTGAGTCTAAGACACCACCAATTATAAGGCATGCCATAATTTACATACAACTGGGAAAGAAAGAGTACTCTGCCGATGAAACCAGGACACATGTTTTCTTACTCCACTGATTATAAAAGGTGTCTCACATTCAGAGACCTGAAAATGTAAAAAGATGTGTGTCTTAGGATTAAAGAAGCACCGATGAACTTCCAGTGAGCAAGATGGTGAAATGAACCACAGACCATAGACGCAGAGAGGAAACAAGGTTCTCTGAGCGCAGAGTACCCTAACACTAAATCTAATTTTCCAAGAAAACCTGATAACCCCAATTTTTATGTGCAAGCTTCTCATTTAGAAACATTGGCAACTAACTCCTGTTTTTCACATCCTTGTACAGGGACAGAAGGGCTGCCTACAGTCCAGTCTGTCTGGGAGCGCTCCCAGCTTTCTCCCAGGTGGACTGGAAGACAGAGAGCTCCAGGCATCAGTTTAGTTACAGCACCTCCCACCCCAGTGGCTTTTAAAGGCACAGGACTTTCACAGGCTGCCATACACACTACCTAGAGTTCAGAGTAATTTTTTTTTTTTTAATCGTGGAAGTAGCCAAGTAAAGATATTTCACATAAGGAAGACTAATTCTATAATTGACTCAAAAAATATTTACTTTCTCATATAAAGCACTCTCCCAGGCTTTCCCCCTACTCCTGTTCTATTGACACTCCCGGTCCTGTTTCATGTGAGCATGTGTTTTTCGATCACTCACTTGTGTCTGACTCTTTGCAGCCCCATGGATTGAAGCCTGACAGGTTCCTCTGTCCATGGGATTTTTCAAGCGAGAATACCAGAGTGGGTTGCCATTTCCTTTTCCAGGGGATCTTCCCAACCCAGGGATCAAACCTGTGTTTCCTACATCGGCATGTGGGGTCTTTACTACTGAGCCACCTGAGAAGCCCTCCTGTTCCATGACCACCGAATACAGAGGGAAGAGTAAAACAATAACATCAAATGACCCCAAGGGGATGCAATGAAAACTCATCCAGCACACAGCACACAGGGGGCTGAGTGCTCAGGCCTGGTCCTGCGGGCGCTAGCCACTGCACACTCGGCCTTGTCAACACGTACCTGGTATGGTATGTGACTAATGTTCCAGAATTCCAGAATGGAACCTTATTTGGAAAAAGAGTCTGTGCAGTATATATAATCAAGTTAAGATGACGTCACTCTGGACGAGGGGTGACCCCAAGCCAACTATGGGTGGACTTTTTAAGCAAAGGGAAATTTGGTCACAAAACACACGTGCACAGGGCAAACAACCACACGATGTTTCATCCACATCCCGTGCAGATCAAAGGTGCCAAGGGATTTAGTGTTGCAACAAGGAAGGACCTGCCCCTAGAACCTCCCAAGAGAACACAGCCCTGCGGACATCTTGATTCTGGACACTCAGCTTCCCGACCTGGGAGAGAATACATTTCTGTTCTTTCAGGTCATGGGTTTGTGATATTTCGTTTGAGTCGCCCCAGGCAACTGAAATATCCAGGGAGTTTTGGAGCACTTTCGTATGTCTCCACCTACTGTAAAATTGCTGGCTTCTTCAAACAGCAGCCAGGGCCCTTTTAGAAACGTTAGCATATGGTCAATTCGTGTTAAGGTCAAGTGTAGCCTGACAAGCGGGAAGCTGTCCCTAAGTAGCTGACTGGCCAGCTGGGAATTTATACCGCCATCCCAACATCTGGAGAGCACGCCTGGCATCGGGCACAAAGCGCACGTCCGGACGGGGAGGGAGGGCCTGGAAGGATGTGACCTCTAGGAGTCCTAGACCTTGGTGGCTGCAGGGAGGCTGTGCGGGTTTCAGGCCAACGGGAGTGAAGGCAGAGACTTCAGAAAGCTGTTGAAGTGGAGCCACAAAATGCCGTCATCAAAATCCACTTAGGTATTTAATTGTGCGGCACTCGGGCAGAGCTGGGAACACTCTGGCGGGTGGGGGCCAAGTGCAGGGCCGTGAAGACACGAGTTCCCAGCTGAACGCAAGAGAGCTCCATCCGGTCCCTCTCCCTGTGACCCAGTGAGCCTGCCCAGCCCACCTCAGGTCCTTAAAGATTTGGTTCCTTCTCTTGTACCGGGGCTTCCTTGTCTGGTTTGCCCCCTGGAGCACAAAGCTAGAGAGAATTTCTAGAAAGAGCTGATGACTGCGTGTTTAAGACTCTCTGGAGGCAGAGTCTTGAAGGGGTTTCCACGGCTCCTAAGCGAAGGCGGGAAGAGACGGGGTGGGCAGCTCTGGGGGAGAGGGGCAAGGGATGGGCTGGATGTTTAACACGGCAGGGCCAGGAATGTCACTGCAGACTTGGGCTTGAGGATCGTGTCACTGGCACTCATGAGGGAATAATGTCCATTAGCACTTACTGAACATGTTACCAGGGCCCAGAACCCCAGCTCCGAGCCTCACGTACGTTAGCTCATTTAAGAGTGACAGCAACGCCCTGAGGTCAGCTGTGCTGATCGCCACTCTGTTTCTAACTTGGATTATGGCCTGGACACACCGTCTATTAAACGTTTTAACTATCACCCCTGGGTTATTATCCACATTATACAGATGAGGAAATTGCTATAGCGGAAGGTAAGTCAGTGGCCAGAGCCTCCAAGGCCATAAACGGAGGCCAAACACTAGTGTGTGTGTGTGTGTGTGTGTGTGTGTGTGTGTGTGCTCAGTCGTCTGACTCTGTGATCCCATGTGTGTGTGTGTGTGTGTGTGTGTGTGTGTGTGTGTGTGTGTGTGTGCTCAGTCGTCTGACTCTGTGATCCCATTGACTATAGCTGCCAGGCTCCTCTGTCCATGGAATTTCCCAGGCAAGAATACTGGAGTGGGTTGCCATTTCCTCTTCTAGGGGATCTTCCCAATCTAGGGCTGGAACCCACATCTCCAGGATCTCCTGCATTGGCAGGCAGATTCTTTACCACTGAGCCATCCGGGAAGCCCTGGCCTCCAAAGCCCCTCCTTTTAACCATAGCATTTACGGCCTCACGTTTGAGAGGAAAGAAGCCAAGTGAAGTGGCAGCCATGCCTGAAACGATCTGAGATGTTTCTACACGAACACACAAACAAACAAAAACAACTAAGTTAGAAAAAGGGCAACATTAACACACACGGGTCCTGGATTCCTTCTGTGCCATGAGTGCTGGAGAGGAACTTGAGTTTTCATTCTGAAGCATTTCAGGGACAGAGAATTAACCACAGCACTATTCTCTAGACTCCCGCTTTCTGAAGATCGAGGTCTTCAGAAGGCTTTTGAAATTCAGCATTTAACAATGGCTTGCCAGCTATACGACCTGGAGGAAAAAGGGTTACCTCGATTGTGTGACAAGGTGGTGAGTCGCAGCAGAAAGAAGAGTGAGGCTCTCAGAGAGGCCGAGGCAAGTCGCAGGGGGGCTGACACCAGTAGGCCCACACCTACTGGGCTGGGCAGGCCCCCAGCAGCCCAAATGGCTTGACTTGTCCCTGGGAAGGATGGTATTAGATGCCTCGGGCTGCAACAACAGAGTACTACACACTGGGGGGCTCTGAGCAACGGAAATTTATCCTCTCACATTTCTGGAGGCCAGAAGCCCACAGTCAAGGTGTCAGCAGGGCCACGCTCCCGCTGAGACTCATGGTGGACCCTCTCCCCGCCTCCTCTCAGCTCCTGGGGGCAGCTGTCAATTCTCCACGTTCCTTCTCTTGCAGCCACACCACTCCCATCTCTGCCTGTGCTGTCACGTGGCCTTCTTCCCTCATATCCTCACGGCACTTCTCACAAGGACATCAGTCACATTGGATTAAAAGCCCACCAGACTCCAGTGTGACCTTATCTTAACTAATTACACCCCCATCATCCCAATTTCATATAAGGTCACGTTTGGAGGTTCTGGGGGTGAGGACTACGACATGTCTTTGGCAGGAACATAATTGAACCTATAATAGTAAGATCTTTACTTTCACATTGTTTAAAAAAAAAAACAGAAGCAGGATGTCTGTGAATGTCATCCCGTTACACAGCTGTAGGACAGCTGCCACTCACTATGTAACACTTTTTTAAAAAAAACAAGAGATGGGTAGATGGCTGGGTTAGTTTGCAAGGAGTGTCATAACAAAGGACAAGCGCTTGGTGGCTCTGACAACAGACACGTGTTGTCTCCCAGCTCGGGAGGCCATGAGTTACACCCTAGTGTCGGGAGGGCTGGTTCCTTCTGATGGCTGTGAGGAAGGCTGTTTGGGGCCTCTCTCCTTGGCTTATAAACAGCCACCCTCTCTCTCTGTCTTCCCATCGTCTTCCCTCTATATGGATCTTGGTATTCAAACTCCACCTTTTTATAAGGGCATATTGGATATGGCCCACTCTCAGAGAAGGCAATGGCACCCCCCTCCAGTGCTCTTGCCTGGAAAATCCCATGGCCGGAGGAGCCTGGTGGGCTGCAGTCCATGGGGTCGCCAAGAGTTGGGCACGACTGAGCGACTTTTTATAATTATAATTATATATAATGACCTCAGTTTAACCTGATTACCTTTATAAAGGTCTTATGTCCAAATAAGGTCGTGTTCGTTTTGCTTCTTCATGCTATTTAAATTTTTTTAATATATTTTTTCTTAAAAATTTATTTATAATTTTTGGCTGCACTGGGTCTTCGTTGCTGTGCATGGGCTTTGTGGGGGCTGCTCTGGCTGTGGCGCACAGGCTTCTCATCGCGGTGGCTTCTCTTGTTGACGAGTTCGGGCAGTAGTTGCGGCTCGAGGACTCTAGAGAGTGGGTGCAGAGGCTTAGCTGCTCCACCTCATGTGGGATCTTAGTTCCCTGATCAGGTATCAGATTGGCGTCCCCTGTACTGGAGGTAGACTCTTAAACACTGGACCACCAGGGAAGTCCCTTTTTAATACATTTTTTAATTGACGTATAGTTGATGTACAGTATTATGTTACAGGTGTACAATACAGCAATTCACAATTTCTAAAGGTTATACTCCATTTATAGTTATTAGAAAATATTGGTGGTATTCCACATGTTGTACAATATATCCTTGTTGCTTATTTTGTACCTAATCATTTGTACATTTTAACCCCCCCACCCTTATATTACCTTCTCCCACCCCCACTCCCAGAGAAGGAAATGGCAACCCACTCCAGTATTCTTGCCTAGAGAATCCTGTGGACAGAGGAGCCTGGTCTATGGGGTCGCACAGAGTCGGACACGACTGAAGCAGCTTAGCATGCATGCACGCATTGGAGAAGGAAATGGCAACCCACTCCAGTGTTCTTGCCTGGAGAACCCCAGGGATAGCGGAGGCTGGTGGGCTGCCGTCTACGGGGTCGCACAGAGTCAGACACGACTGCAGCCACTCAGCAGCAGCAGAAGCAGCACCACCAGCTCACTGGTAACCACTAGCTTTTTCTGTGAGTCTGCTTCTTTTTTGCTATATTCACTAGTTCGTTGTATTTTTTTAGAGTCCACATATTAGTGATATCATAGAGTATTTATCTTTCTCTTAGTTCACATAGCATAATGCGCTCCAAGTCCATCCATGTTGCTGAAAATGGCAACATTTGGTTCTTTTTTCTGGCCAGGTCACGTTGTGAGGCACTGGGGTTATAGGACTTCAGCACATGAACTTGGTGGTGGGGATGGGGACACAACTGGACCACAGCGGTGTTGTGCCGGCTGTGTTCTCTACACGGCTGAAGGGGAGGACTAGACCCCACTACAGCTGCACCTCCCCAGGCACTGCTGGGCTACCTCCCAGGTCACAGCATGTCACCACCCCCTTCTCCAGGAAAAGACAGAGCAGGCTGAGAGATGAAGAAGCGAGCTGTACCCATCCCACGGAAACTGCCTCATTTCCCGGGACATTCTGCATGGACCCAAGCAGGAGGAGCCCTGGTAAAGCAGCTGAATTACTGCTGGTTTGGCAAGAATGACTCAGAATCCAGATTTTTCCCTCTCATCTCCGCTTGCCCTGGATCACCAGGTTTAACAGAAAACATTATATGTGGCACCACCTAGAGTCAGATGATGAGAAAGACCTGAAAATGAAAGGAAGAATTTCTGACTGGGCTTTCCTCCCTTTTGACATTTCTTGGTGATCATTATTTCAAACTTGCCTTCTCAACCCCTTCTCCTAGGTTTCTGCCATCACACCCGACCAAGTAAAAGTCATGCTCAAGAAACGGTTGGGAACACTACAAGCAAAGAAAACTCAAATTCCATTTTTGGACCTACTTTTCTAAATCTCTGGATTTGGAGTTTCATTAAAATTTTATCATTTGACAAGATTCTTGAATTTATCCCCATCCCCATCCCCATCCCTGCTAACACACACACACACACACACACACACACACACACACACACACACACACACAGGGCCTGAGATTTTAAAAGTCTGCACATGCCTCAAAGATAGTGATCAATATAATTTTTCAAAAAAGCAAATGAACCACCTTGTGACCCGGATCTTAAGATCTCTCCCCTACTTGGTTAGAACACAGAGAAATGGCAGCTGCCCTCCAGCACAAAGCTGGCGGGAGATCTGAAGGCTCTTGGTTTCAAGTCACATGTATGTTCTCGAAATTTGGACTTCTGCTTTATTATTATGGCAAGGGGCAGTAATAAAGTAGTTTCTTCTTTCAGAGATTCACAGACTAATTGCCATTTTAGAAATCATTTACAAGCATACCTCGCCTTATTGCATTTCACTTTATTGCCCCTTGCAGATACTGAGGTTTTGTTTTGTTTTGTTTTTCACAAATTGAAGGTTTGTGGCAACCCTGTGTCAAGCCATTTTCCCAACCACGTTGGTTTACTTTGTGTCTCTTTGTCACGTGTCGGGGGTGACATTTTCATTATTATTGTGTTTACTATGTTGATCTGTTATCAGTGATCCTCGATGTTACTACTGTCACTGTTTTGGGGCTTCGGGAACCATGCCCAGGTAAGATGGCAAACTCAATTGATAAATGTGTGTGTTCTGACTGTTCCACAGACCAACTGGCCTTTCCCCCATCTCTCTCCCTCACCCTCAGGCTCCCTATTCCCTGAAACACAATATTAAAATTAGGTTAAATAGTAACCTTATAATGACCTTGAAGTGTCCAAGTGAAAGGGAGAGTCACTAATCTCTCACTTTAAACAAAAACCTAGAACTGATGATTATACTCAGTGAGGAAGGAACTCGGTCTTTCAACAAAGACCAAAAGCTAGGCCTCTAGTGCTGAACAGTTAGCCAAACTATGGAAAAGTTCTTGAAGGAAATTAAAAGTGCTGCTCCAGTGAACACACAAATGATAAAAGAGCAAAACAGCTTTATTGCTGATATGCAGAAAGTTGTAGCGAACTGGACAGAAGACCCAACCAGCCACAACATTCCCTTAAGCCAAAGCCCAATCCAGAGTCCAGTCCTAACTCTCCTCAATTCCACGAAGGCTGAGAGAGGCGAGGAAGCTGCAGAAGAAGAGTCTGAAGCCAGGAGAGGCTAGTTCATGAGGCTTAAGGAAAGAAGCTCTCTCCATAACAGAAGTGCAAGGTGAAACAGTAAGTACTGATGTAGTAGCTCCAGGAAGTTATCCAGAAGATCCAGTTCAGATAATGAATAAAGGTGACTATAAAATTTCAATATAGACAAAACAACCATTTATAAGAAGAGGCCATCTAGGACTTTTCATAGCTGCAGAGGAGAAGTCAATGCCTGGCTTCAAAGCTTCACAGACAGGTTAACTCTCTTGTTAGAGGTCTAAAGAGCTGATGACTTTACGTTTACCATTTGCCATTAAAAATTCTAGGGCCCTTAAGAACAATGCTAAATCTACTCTATCTGCACTCTATCAATGAAACAACAAAGCCTGGATGACAGCACATTTGTTGACAACTTTGTTTACTAAATATTTTAAAACAACTGTTGAGACCTACTGCTCAGAAATAAAGATTCCTTGCAAAACATTACTGCTCACTGACAACACGTGTGGTGAGTCAACAGCTCTGATGGAGATGAACAACGAGGTCTATGTTGTTTTCATGCCCGCTAACATCCAATCTGCAGCCCGCGGATCAAGGAGTCATTTCGACTTTCGAGTCTTGTTCTTTAAGAAATACATTTCATAAGGCTAAAACTGCCCAAGACAGTGATTCTTCTGATGGATCTGGGATAAGTAAATTGAAAAACGTCTGGAAGGATTCACCTGTCTAGATTCCATTAAGAGTGTTTGTGATTCATGGGAAAAGGTCAACATATCAACATTAACAGGAGTTTGGAAGAAGTTGATTCCAGCTCTCACGGATGACCTTAAGGGGGTCAAGACTTCAGTGGAGGAAGTAAATGCAGATGTGGTGGATGTATCAAGGGATCTAGAAATTAGAAGCAGAGCCTGAAGATGTGACTGAACTGCTGCAGATCTTATGATAAAACTGTAATGGGAAAGGAGTTGCTTCTTATGGATGAGCAAAGAAAGTGGTCTCTTGAGATGGAATCTATACTTGGGGAAGATGCTGTGAAGATTGTTGAATGACGACAAAGGCCTTAGGACATTACGTAAACTTAGTTGATAAGAAGCAGCAGTAGGGTTTGATAGGATTGACTCCACTTTTAAAAGAAGTTCTATACATCAAATGCTAGCAACAGCATTGCCACTACAGAGAAACTGCCCATGAAAAAGTCAATCAATGCAGCAAACTTCACTGTTTCTTATTTTAAGAAATTGCCAAAACCATCTCAACCTTCAGCAATCACAACTCCAATCAGTCAGCAGCCATCAACAACCAAGGGAAGATGCTTCACCAGCAAAAAGATTACAACTCGCTGAAGGCTCAGATGATGGTTAGTAGTTTAAAGCAATTTTAATTTTTTAATTAAAATATGTACATTATTTTTAGACATAATTCTATTGCATACTTAATAGACTACTGCTGCTGCCGCCGTTCAGTTGCTCCATTGTGTTTGATTCTTTGCGACCCTATAGACTGCAGCCCACTAGGCTCCTCTTTCCATGGGATTTTCCTGGCAAGAATCCTAGAGTGTGTTTCCATTTCCTCCTCCAGGAGATCTTCCTGACCCAGGGATCGAACCTGTGTCTCTTGAGTCTCCCGCATTGCAGGTGGATTCCTTACCACTGAGGCACCGGGGAAGCCTACAGGATAGTATGAACCCAACTTTCATACGTACTGGGAAACTAAAAAATTTGTGTGACTCGCTTTACTGAGATGGTCTAGAAGTGAAACCACACCATCTCCAAGGTATGCCTGTCCACAGGAAGACATTACTGATGTTTCTTAAGTTTCTTGAAAAGTAGATCAGTAGTGATACCATACAGTAGAATCCTGTTCAGCAGAATAACATGGATCCATGTACAAAAGACTGAATGAACCCACTGGTGCTCTCTGATAGAGAAAGGTTACAAGGACCTACTCTTGGGAACAGCCGTCGAGTTCTGCATCATCTCTCTATGGGTCAGTCTGCTCAACTGGAGATAACAACAGTGCCTTTCTCATCAGGCTTTGGACAATCCATGTTAATATAAGGTAAAGTGCCCGGCTAGTGCAGCCCAGAGGAAGCTCAAGAAACGGCATGCCATTGCTCTTGTCATAACCAGGGCTTTCATGGAACTTTATGTTTTTTTAAAACATACCCTTTTATTCCAAGGAAAAGTTATCTGGATAAAACAGTCATTTAGGGCATTCCACTAACTAAGAACAGAAGTACACTCAGCCTATCCCCAAATGAGCCTCTACTCTCAAAACTCTTTAGGTGGAAAATTCAATGACTCAACCTAGTTGGAAATTTATTCTAGCCCATTAATATTTCAGAAGGTCAGAAATACAACCGGTAAACAGGGGAACGGGAAAACAATCAACCACTTAAGATAATTTTAAAAAGTGAAAATATGTAACTGTTTTCAACTATATTAAACGAACCAGAAAAGCTATTTTTTTTTTAAGATATTTCCCAAAGCTGCCAAGACTAAAATAAAGCCAGAAGTCACACATGTTGCCAGTGAGAGAACAAGCTGGTGCAAACCGTTAGCAGGACAAGCGGGCAGTCTGATCAAGAGTTAGAAAAACCTCCCGTCCTTTCACCTAATCATTGCATTTCTGAGAATCAAGCTGAAGAAAATTTCTCAAAATAGGGGGAAAGTCATATAAACCCTCATTTCACAACCATGAACACTATCTCTAAGTGAAAAACTGCAAACAATGCGAATGCCAAATAATAGGTAAATAACGGACATGACTGAGCGACTGAACTGAACTGAACTGAAACTACATTATACCAAATGAATGGACTGTTTAAGCATTTAAAGTGATAGAGAATTACACGTAAAAACATAGAAAAATGTTAAAATGTTACCTGGGAAAAAATTAAAATATAAAATTGTATACCTCTGGTGATTACAACTGAGAAAAGCCTAAACGCAAACTTGTAAGATGCTAATAGTGATCTATGAAAGAGGACAGACTATGCGGGATGCTATTTTTTCTCCTTCCCCATTCCCCCAATTTTTATTATTACCTTTAAATGAAAAAGTTTCTTCCTGTCTCACAAAAATCTTTCCTCTGCTGTGGACACAGCATTAACTGCTCTCTGCCTTGTAACCCTCCAGTACACACTTCTCCGGGCCCTTCTCTCACCCTTTGGAAAGGGCAAGGCTACTCCCTGACGAAGTGTATTCTCTTCTAAATGCCAAAGCTATTTCACAGGGCATTAGAGGCAATCCCGTCTCCCCAGTGAGAACACCAGCTGACCTCATTCTCCTGGTAAGTACCAGGTTGTTCCAAAGAATCAGAGATTGAACCCTGTAACTTCTAAGCAAGACACAGAAGAAGGTGACATGGATTCTCAATCAACCACTCTTAGGGAGCCCCTGAAAGGATGGATCAAATGGTACCTACCCTGGAGACCTCGGCCCAGACCATCCCGGCTCTGGCTGAAACCATTCTATATTTCTGTCCTCCGCGTATGCATAAGTTCCTTAATGGATCCTAAACAGTTTGATCAGCAGAAGTAAAAAAGCAAAAGAGACTTAAACATCCGACAACAGGGAAATTATTACAGAGTATCTACTGGATGGAAGGGTAGGTAACCCACAAAACAACAATTACATGTGCTACATGTGTAGGAATGTGCCAAAGTTCTCTAAAATAAAGTGTAGGAAAAGCAAGTCACCCAATCACATGCCCCATGACAACAACCATACCCTGTGCAGACTGACCAGCAACTCTCAAAGTTTACAAGTCACTGACTATATCCAGGCACGGCACTGTGTGCTTCACAGCCATTAAAAAGTAACAACATGCCACTTGGAAGGCTGATTACTCTCATTCTGAGAGGAGGGAATTGAGGTAGCAGAAGGATTAAGGAATTCTCATTTAATCCTCCCAGTGACTAACTTTTAGATCATTCTGGTAGCTTTCCTAAAATCACACAGCATGGTAGGGAGAGGGGTGGGGAGGAGGGTTGGGGTTTGGACAAAGACCTTCTCCAGGTCTTACACCCTCAGGTCCTGGACTGGAAGGGAATACACAAGGAATCCGAACTGCAAGGAGAATTTGTTTTAGAAAAGGCACTTCTTTTCCTTCCCTCTGTTGTCTAAACTTTCCAGCGGTCTTCTGTTTTTATACTTTAAAGACAAAGGAAAAAAGAGGGGCAATGGAGGAAAGGTTTTGGGAATGCCTGTGTTTATGTGTGTGTTTTTTTAAATTATGTTTTGATCAAAAGACTAAATAAATGCCAATAAAGTCTCTGCTGCACTTGGGGGTGAAGGGTAGGAAACAAGGAGAAAAAAAATAATGGAGAATAGCCAAGGCGAGCCTGTTCCAAACCAAACCAAACCTCGCCAAGCAGCTGCCCACACCATCTTCTCTCTTTTCTAATTTCTCTTTTCACCAGCTCTTCCCGTTTATGCATGAATTCTGAAATCATGGAACTGGATTGGCAGAGGACGGAGAATGTCACAGAGAACATTAAGATCACACAGCTGCAACTGACAAAGCTGGGAATCAAACTTAGGTCTCAACTCTTGATCCTGCATCCTGTCACAGACTTGTCCTGGTCTGAATATTCCTAGTTCAGCTAAACACAATCTGTATTTATGGGAGCTCAAATACACACTGTATTCCAAAAACGATCATTCACATTCTGAATGTTTAATAATGCTCGAAATTGGACAGATTATAAGGTTCACACATACTGTCTCATTTGAACCTCAAATTACAAACATTCAATTTCCAGCAGTTTTGAAGCCAGGCTAGAAACAGAAAAGGCTGAAACAGGCTTCATACTTTTTTTTTTTTAATATAACTCTGTAAAAATAAAAATGCATTATGTAGAGTGGTCTATTCAGAAGAAATCACTTGCAACAAACAAGATGAAATACCGCTCACGAAAAAACATACTCTCAGCCACCCCCTCCCAAAATTCCTCTGAAGAGTCGGGGGAGGCATCAGAGACCCAAGGAGACCTCTGAGGGGCCAGTCTCAGAGGGGGCACGTCACGAGGGAGAGGGAGCCTGGCCTCGGAGGGGGCCTCAAACCCAGCACTACTTCCTGTACGTCAACAGGCTGAGCCTCAAATCCTGGTAACAGCTATGTGAAAAGTTCAGATAATCATCATTTCCTCAGCTGGCTTCCAGAAAGACAGCAGATTCAGAGCCAGAACACAGAGTTCTCCTGTGCGAGAGGCCCTGTGGCCCGATGCCCAAAGCCCAGGAAACAGCCAAGGGCCAACGTCCAGCTGTGTGGTCCCCGGGCACCGGACAAGCCGGGGCCTCTGCACTGGCCCCAGTGTGCTTCCTGCCAGCCAGCGTGCCACGGCCCAGCTCACTCTGCAGCACCCAGCTTTGGCAATGAAGAGAAATAAGGCTCTACGACCAGGGAGAAGGATCCCACCACTCTCTGGGGGCCCCTCAACTCACACCCCCAGGGCCTTCTTTCTCGGAGATGACCACCGACCCAAATCTCGTGCAGATTTGGGGAACAAAATGGGTAAGAGGCTGAAGAAGGGAGACGGATGGGGAGGACAAGAAAAGACCCTGGTCCCGGTGGTGCCCATCTGAAAATGCTGCCCCGGGTGTCGGCAGAGAAAAGGGCATTTGGAAGCAGATTACCATAAAGTCAGTACCAACTCCAGGGCAGATACCTGAGGTGATGCTGCAGTGCATCTAATCATCAAGAATGCTGCACGATGTGGAAGACATGCAAGGTGGTTTCCAGCCTGGGCCCCAGGGTCAGGCAGCCCTGGATTCAAATCCAGGTCGGCTGCTTGCTGGTGAGGAGACACCTAAACTGCTCAACCTCTGGGAGTCTCAGCATCCCATGAGTGAGGGAAAGGTGGTGAGAGGACCCCAGGGCAGGGGTGAGGAGAGCCTGATGAAAGGGTTCCCTGCTCCCCCAAAGCTGTGGCTCCCACCACACCAAGACCTCTGCTTCTGCACTGACCACGCTGCTCTGCGAGTGAGTTACAGGTGGAGCAGGCAGGACCGCCGGCCAGAGGCCCGAGCCCCGCGGCTGGCAGCACACAGGCTGGGGGGCGCTCCCCACTGACACCCCGGGACGGCCCCCGCCCGCACCCCAGCAAAGGGCAGGCCCACTCACGGCACTCCCTCTCGTCACTCTTGTCGAAGCAGTCGGGCAGCCCGTCGCACTGCCAGGCACCGGGGATGCACCGCCCGTTGCTGCACATGAAGTTGCCTGGAATGTTGCACTCGTTGGTAAAGTTGTTCCCGGGGAGCAGCTGGCTCTCTGTGGGAGGAAAGGGACAGGGCGGTGAGACGTCATGGCCAAGGTGCCAAGGGCCCGGGCCCCCACAACTCTTCCTCCACACGGGCAGTGCATGTGGCACTTCCAGTGGGTGACGCTGCCTCTCTGGGCCTCAGTTTCCTCATCTGTGAAATGGGCATATGATCTGCCCCACCCCCGGGGATTCTGTGAGGCCTACATGAGAAAAGCCCTTCACTGGTGCTGAGCACACAACAGACGCTCACAGACTTCTTGCTTTGTCGAAGACTGGTCACGAAACGCACACATTTGTCTTCTGGTCATTGGCGGAGGCTAAAAAGAAAGTTTTCCAAGACAGAAGTGAACGAGGGACTCTCAGCGCCTCCAACAATGGGAACTGCAGGCTCCTTCCAGGTCTCAGACTCTGCAGCCCTATGATCACAGAATCCCTGAACTCCAGCCAAGTCGACAGGAATACTGGGAGATAATTTTACTATAGGAAATAGGAGCCCCAGCCCACAAAACCAACCTGCCTGGGGTCACACGGGGAGGAAAGGTCAGGCTGAAACTTGAGTGCAGGCCTTCTAGCCCCATAAGAGTACCAAGTCCCTGGAAGGCTTGCCAAGAGTTCCCAGAGATTTAGCACCAAGCCTCAAGGTTGAGACTCAACTCCACTGAACACAGTCATAGAATGGCAGGTCCCTCATCCCACAGTGCCAACTCTTGAGCTGGAAAGCAAACAGGGAAGGTCAAGGAGAGCTGAATTCATCCACCTACGGACCCTGAAGGCCAACTGTCAAGGGAGCCAGGAACTGATCAATCGGAGCCATCTGAGCCACTGTGATCAAAGTCTGAAAGATCATGAGCCATTGGAAATAAAACAGTCTTAGGGGAAAAGGAGTTGTTAAAAAACAAAACAAAAAACGGACCAGTCTTTCCAGGACTCCCTCCTGAATCTATAACAGGCATTTATTGAAACTTTATGACCGTATTCATCCACTAGGTAGGTGCTAAAGATGCAGAGATGAAAGCTAGGCTCCATCCTCCAGGCTGGAAAGGCACAAGGGAATACTAACAATTTTAGTACTAAGTAGCCCCGTATTAAGAGAAGTCCAGACTCTTGTGGAGCAGTGGGAGGAGAGAGGGCCCACGAGGCTCTTCCACAGGCTCTCATGCCAGCCCCCTGACCACACACCTTCTTTCATGCCTGCATCCTTGACCTGATTTCTACCTGGAATGCCCTTCAACCCATGGGGTCTCCCGAGAAATCCCAACACACCTGTTAGCATAGAACTTCTTTGTTACTCTACCTCGGAAGTGTTCCCTAACTTCCTCAAGGAGAAATGGGCAGTCACCCTGTTGTGTGGCTATGGTACTACTGGGGTAATACTGAAAACACTTTACAACTGGAGCAAGCGGGCAGCAAATCGGAAAAGATACAGCCGTAGGCAAGGGGTACCACACCCGCCCAGGTGCCACAGATAGTCCTCAGAGACCACCTGCTCCGCTGCACTGAATTAACAACGTACAGGAACACCCTACTGAAAACGAGCTTTTGTAATTCACCAAAGAATTCTAGAAGAGCAGCTATAGGGAGGGGCCTCATCCTGCCTTAAGAGCCTGCACTGGGCTCCTAAAAACCTTCCTTGTCCCCTTCTCACTCAGCCACCCACTACGAGGGCCAGGCACCAAGTCCTGCACGCCGGTCTCCACTGCCACAGCCACGACATCAGCCCAACCACCACACCCTCTCACCAGGACCCCTGTCACAAGTGACCCCTGCCTCCCCTCAAGCCCATCTCTGTGGCCAGGGGGACCTTTCCAAAGAGCAAATCGATCGTGATACTTCTCGACTTTAAAAAGCCATTGAAGGGTTTCCTCAAAGTTCTTAAGATAAAGTCAAAATTCAAGGCATTAGAGAGAGGTCATAGGACAGAGGTGGCATTTGCAGGGTCCGCTGGCAGACGCAGAAATGGAGCACAAGGGCCCCTCACGCCCACAGGAAGATGGCAGAGATCAGAGTACACAGGCTCAGCCCAGGGCACAGACAGTACGGAATGAGAAACCACACGGCTCTGATGGTCTGGAACTGAGAAAGTACTGTGCCCCCTCTTTCCCCCTTCTACACCCAAACCAGATATCACTAATCATGGGGTTCTGTCCACTGAGCCCACCCTCCATATCAAAACCCCTCTCAAGACTGGGCTTGCGAAAGCTACCACCAGCCCTGAGATGGTCGCGAAACCAGCTGCCCATCTCCAGACAGAGGCACGAGATGCCGGAGCGGGGCTCCTAGGAGACAAGCCTAGAAGGACAGCCAGGTGCTGGATCCCCTCCAGAGACTTGATGCGTAACACTCAAGACCTATGCATCCAGCTGTTTCCTAATAACTGCTCTGGGCTCCCCCCAACACACACACCCCACAAACAGGGAACTCTTCAGGGCTTAGAACGTAGCTGCAATTCTGTTTTGTTTGGAAATCACTTAGACACTTCCTAGAGCAGAGCTAGCTTCTTGAAGGCAAGCCCCTTGGAAGAGTCACTGGGACTGTGAAATCTTGTTCTGATAAACAGATTTCCAGGGCCAGAAAAATTGGCCAGATTAGATTTCAAAGTGCTTGCCCTGAGAATCCAGAGCCTGGAGGCACGGGGACTTGATAACGAGAGGGTGGAATACAGACTAAATACCACGTAGGTTAGACACAGGTGGTCTTGCAGCCACAGGGCTCCCAGAGCTTTACTGGCAGGACCTCGGATCTCGTGCCCCAGTGTATGACAATGCCAAGGAACCATTCTTGTGCAAATCTCAGCAACTCCATCACGCGCGCAAGGGCCGCAGAGCCTTGTGCTTTAGAAGTGACACGACCAACAAACACAAAAGGAAAGGGACAAGCCAAGGCCGAGAGAGGTTGAATCATGCTGACTCTGTCTTCAAAAATCTCCTACAAATCACTACGGTTGCCAGAGGGGAGGATGCGGGAAAGGGATAGTTAGGGAGTTTGGGATAGACAGGTCCACACTGCTATATTTAAAATGAAAAACCAACAAGGACCTTACTGTACAGCACAGGGAACTCTACTCACTGTTATGTGGCAGCCTGGATGGGAGGGGAGTTTGGGGGAGAATGGACACATGTATATGTATGGCTGAGTCCCTTTGCTGTCCACCTGAAACCATCACGACATTGTTAATCAGTTATGTTACAAAGTTGTGTCTGACTCTTTTGCGGCCCCAGGGGACTGTACAGCTTGCCAGGCTCCTCTGTCTATGGGATTTCCCGTGCAAGAAAACTGGAGTGGGTTGCCATTTCTTTCTCCAGGCTAATCGGCTATACCCCATTACAAAATAAAAAGTTAAAAAAAAAAATTTTCCTCAAACCCATCCAATGTGCCTCACTAAACTGGCACCATCCAATCCAAGCCACCGAGACCCAGGTGCTTTACACCAGTGCTTCTCAACAGGGGGCACTTTTGCCCCTCAGGGGACAGATGGCAGTGTCTGGAGACATTGTTGGTTGTGGCTTCTATTGAGGCCAGGAATGCACCCCCGTAATACACAGGGCAGCCCCTCACAACAGAGAACCACCTGGCCTGAAATGGCAGAAGAGAGCTGATTTGAGAAGTCCTGGCTTAAACCAACCCTTTCACTTCTCACTTCCCCCACCCCAGGTCTTTCTCCTCACAGCAGATGTTGCTGATGGCTCTTCTGTGCCCTTGTAATAAATCTAAAACTCTTGCCAGGGTTTATGAGACCTGGTGCCCGCCCCACCTCCCCACTCCAACCTCTACAACCTCATTCCATCTCCTCCATCACAAATGTCCTCCCTGCAGTGGTCCTCTGCTCATGCTGTCCACGGACCTCGATTCTTCCACACACCTTGCATCTGTGTTACGGGTTGAATGTGTGCCCCCAGAATTCACATGCTGAGGTCTTCACCCCTGTATCTCAGAATGTGACTGTGTTGGGAGGCAGGGACTTTAAAAGGGTGATTTAGCTAAAATGCTGGGAAAGACTGAAGGCAAAAGGAGAAGGGGGCGGCAGAGGATGAGATGGTTAGATAACATCACTGACTCAGCGGACATGAATTCGAGTAAACCCTGGGAGATAGTGGATGAAGAGGAGCCTGGGGTGCTGCAGTCCATGGGGTCACAGAGTCAGACACGACTTAGCGACTGAAAAACAAAAATGAAGTTAAAATGAGGCCGTTTGCGTGGGCCCTAATCCCATCGGTCTGGTGTCCTTACAAAAAGGGATGAGGACACAGACACACACAGGGAGGGTCATGTGAAAACTCTGGAAGAAGACAGCTGTCTACAAGCCAAGGAGATAGGCCTCAAAAGAAACCAACTCTGCACACTTTGATCTCAGACTTCTGGACTCCAGAGTCACGAGTAAAGAAATGTCTGGTGTTGAAGCTGCTCACCATGTTTCCTTGTCGCAGCAGCCCTGGCAAATGGCTACATCTGGCTAATCTCATTCGTCCTCCACTTTATATCCCTGACTCTCAGATCCCTTCACCGACACCCCGTCTAAAGCCGGTCCCCCTGTTTCCAGCTCTGGGAGTGTTCCATGTTCTCCTTCATCCTGATGTGTGCTCCCCAATGCATCTGGACTATCTCCCCACCAGACTGCACAACCCCAAAGGGCACTGCTTTGTTTTGCTCTGAGTCCTGGGCATCTGACATTTAGTAGGTTCTCAACAAATATCTGTGGTTATTCTCAGAAGAAAACCAAATGTCTAGTTACTGATTTATCCCCCATCCCTCACACTGTACCTTGGAAAGTTTCATCTACCCTCTGCCTCGTCCCCCTAGAAGGTGAGTGGGATCTGTACATACATAAAAATAAGGGACATGGGGGTGTCTGGATGAGTATAAGTAAATTACTACCCTGCCGGCTTTAAAAGAGGTTAGAAATCTTTTGAGCCCGACAGCAGGACTTTCTAGTGGCTGAAATATTTATCCCATCTCAGTGTCTTGGGACACATTTAGAATCCAAAAAAGATAAGCATTAGCACGAAGTTGGCTAGCTGGGGTTTTTCCTTCTCCTTTTTCTTTTTTCATTAAGCTGAAAAATGAAAAAGAGTTGCCCATTTTCACTGCAGCAGCACATCACTTACTTAAAATAACTACACCATCTGCACCAAGTACAACAACAACAAAAAAAACACACCCAAGTCCTCCCCCACTGGGAAAAAAGGAAAGAAGAAGCTGCTGCTGCTGTTTCTTCCAAAATTTTTGGCACCCACAAATTTTTATTTGATGAGGGGGTGCTGCAAAAACTCAAGACAGCTGCTGCCTTCTGTGCCTTCTGGAACAGGCAGTGAGCAATGCTGACTTTTTCCGCTGAGAAACGGGAATTCGCTTGCACCGGTTGGAGCCCTCCACATGCTCCTCCCTCCCTCTGTTGATCTTCCCCCTGTAAGGTCACTCCTTATCGTGATGTCATACAGACTTGGCATCTGCAAACTATCAACAGGCCCTGCTTTCAGATTTCTGTCTAATCACCTTCGCTTTTAGCCTTTGATTCCTGACCATCAGGTCTGCAGGCTCCGTGAAGAAAAAAAACAAGACATATACATGTATATGTACAGACACACATACAACTTAGTGTTCCCATCTGCTGATCTCAACTAGACTTTCCCCTAAAACCTCCCTGGACACACCAGGGAATGAACACACCTCTTCCCATTCCCTGGTGCCAATACGCATCATGTTACGAGGCCACTGAAGACAACCATCTGCTTTCCCTTTGACTTGCTCTTTCAAATACACGTGAACATCTCATGCACGGGCACACGTAAAGCACCAAGCGAGCAGGTCCACCATGATTAGTTTCTCAGCAGCCCTGAAAAATCCCTGCAGGTCCTTTCGACTCGTGGTGGCACTGGTGTCAGATGGAACCAGACACACCTGCCTTGAGCACTTCCCAGAGCCATTTGGTTCTCATCAAACCAACTGCTTCCTGCTAGAGCTGTCTGGGGAGCATCCTAGCTGTCAGCAGAGTGGGAGGATTCACACATGGATGTTCGAGCCTGGTGTGAGGATGAGCCTCTGCCTCCACGTGCAGGAGCTGGACCAGGTCTCCAGCTGTGTCAAAACTCTGCACAGCAACCTGCCCGCCTTGAGCGCTCATTCTAAGAACCCCAATCTCTGCATATCCGCTTGTTAAAGAAGATACGGCCCAGGGACATAGGGAGAAGTTATAAAATGACTCATGGATTCAGCCCAGGGATGACACCCTTAGCATTCAAAGATCTCATTTTTACACAGATTCCATGGGGCTTCCCTTGTGGCTCAGACTGTAAAGAATCTGCCTGCAATGCAGGACACCTGGGTTTGATCCCTGGGTTGGGAAGATCCCCTGAAGAGGAGAATGGCAACCCATTCCAGTATTCTTGCCTGGAGAATCCCAAGGATAGAGGAGCCTGGGAGGCTACAGTCCACTGGATCGCAAAGAGTCGGACACAACTGAGCAACTAACACTTTCACTTTAATATTTACACATACAGCATATTATATTTACACTGACCCTGAAAGAAGATGGGGTGTAAATTTCCCACAGGAATGATTTATGGATGGAGTGAGTCACCTGGACAGTGAGCAAGCTGAGCTGTCTGCCCAGCATCTGTGCTTCACTCTACATTCCCATTTGCCTCTCTAGTGCAAGGCAGAGCAGCAGCCACTGCAAAGTGACAAATCCTTGTTTCCTTCTTAAAATGAGTGAGCAAAGAAAGCCAATGGCTAGCATTAATGAGGCAAGCGAAGAGAAAAGCAAAGAGGTCTAAGAAAAGGACAGCTCTTCACCAGGAAATAGCTGTATAAATTATTTTCATACTGTATTTATAGCCTCATTAAGGGCCCGAAGCTGTTACTTACATTTTTTAGTTATGCTTCATTGCGTTTCATGAGGAAAATTATATCCCAGCGGCATTAACATTGTGGGGATTTGCAGAGCTGGCAGGATGCGGCCCTTGTGAGGCCCAAGGTCCATGACTCAGGGGCTGGACAGCAACACTGAGGTATGCTGTTCCTTGGGTGGGTTGATTCTCAAAGGTGAGTTCTGAGCACCGCCCCCATCCTGGTCCCCAAACCTCGCATGCTCCCTTTAACGGCCCTTAAGAAGTTGGTTATTGACTTCTCACGCTGGAAAATCTAACATCTACTGACATTAGCACCTGGCGAAAGTCTAACATCTGTTCTCTTTCTTGGTCTTCACAGTAGTCCTCTGAAATAGGCTTCACACCCATTCTGCAAACCAGAAATCAGACTGAAGATCACAGTACAGGGATCTGCCAATGTTTTGGGTCAGACAGTAAATATTTTAGGCTGTGCAGCACAGAAGGCCAAATTAAAGATATTACACCAGTACTTATAGAAGAGGAGGGAGAGAAAACAGTATTTTACACAACTTTTAGTGATGCAATTCAAAATACTGACATAACAATCAAGAGCAATTTTTCGGTAGCTCAAGTCTACTTATGAAGAGAACAGGATTCTTCTGGTGGGGAGAAAGGGACAGGTGGCTGAAGTTCAAAGTTGGTATCCCCTAACATTAAAAGCTACTGCAAATGTTTAATTTTTCTCAACCACTTTAAAAGGGTAAAAACCATTCTGAGTTTGGGCACGAGGGTGGACTGGCTTTCGCCCCTGGGCCATAGTTTGCATACTCCTAAGCAAGAAAGTAGGTCTGCCTAAAATATCAAAATGGAAGAGGCACTCAATCCAAAGGGCCTTCCTCTCTATGTCATCACACCTCCCACACTCTAAAACAATTCCTTCGGTTTAGTGGCTGCCCTCACCCCACCACAAAGGCAGCCATCTCTGCTGCCCTACGTCCCCAGCAAGTGCCAGGCACCTGGCAGACATGCAGGAAATGCTTGTTGACTGCATGAGTGATGACTCCTAAGGACACTTCCAGTTCTGACATGTTCAGCTTCTGTGAATTTATCTAAACCCTACCTGAACCTATTTACGTGTGTTCAGTTGTGTCCAACTTTTTGCAACCCCATGGACTTCAGCCTGCCAGGTTTCTCTGTCCATGGAATTTTCCAGGCAAAAATGCTGGAGCGGGTTGCCATTTCCTACTCCAAGGGATCTTCCCGACCCAAGGATCAAAGCCGCGTCTCTTGTGTCTTCTGCATTGGCAGGCAGATTCTTAACCGCTGCCCCACTTGGGAAACCCGAATCTATTTATACTTCTGTGCAGAAAGCAATGGGTAATGAGATTGGTTCTGTAAAACATTCCTGAGCTCCCATGAGGGAAGACGAGAAACAAAGAAGTTTTCTGGATGAACTTCTATAGGCATTTGCTCCTTTTTCACACACACTGGGTCCTCACCAAGGGTGACCTGCACAGCAGGCCCAAGTGAGAACCTAGCCCCATATGCCTTCTGTCTTTTCAGCTTCAATTGACAGCAGCAGCAGGAAGTAAAAATCAGGCAGTGAAGATAAACCGAAGGACAAGAGAAGGGACAACTTTATAACCAATTCATCAGGCTTGAAGATAAGCCAGGCTTCAGAGAGGACCAATCAATCCTGCACTTCAGCACCTCTCAGAAACAGCCAAAGGGTCAAGAAGAGGGGAATTCATCTCCAACTCCAAGGTCAGCACAGCCCCATCTAGCCCAGGACAGGTGCAGCCATGCCTACAGTCCTTAGAAACCATTGCGCAGCCTGTACTCTGCTCTGCACAGACGCAGCAAGGCAAGCATGGAAAGTCCCAAAGCAAACCAAGAAACAAGGCCAGAAAAGCAAAATGAGCTTCATTTAGGTCCCAAAGCATACCCTGATGAGCACAGGGTAAGCAAGGATTTCTAAAAGAAGAATCAAAAAAGCACAAGGCATTGTAAGTGATAAATATGACTGCATTAAAGTGGAAAACATCTGGTTATTAAGAGATGTTACAAAAGAAGTTAAAAGATAAGCAACTAACTGGAAATGGTATCTCCCATATGTATAACCCACAAAGATCCATATTCAGGATTTTCTTATAAGACTATATATGGAAACATAGACCACCCAACAGAAAACTGGTCAGAGCATAGAAATGAACAGTTGTGTTCCCAGATGAGAAAACTCAAATAGCTGCTTCAGACAAACTCAAACTCACTTGTTATCAAAGCATGATAAATGAAACAAAGGAGTTCTCTTTCACACTCACCAGACTTGCAAAGATTTGAAGTCTGATATTCTCACGTGGCACAATGATGGGTTACATATAACGTGAGCTCCCAGCTACAGGTGTGGAATAATGCAGAAGAGCCATTTAGCAATGCCCGGTGAGGCTGAAGGTGAACCAAGGCTTTAACCCAGCTGATCCTCTTCTGGTACCTACTCCAGGCCTGGGGCAAGCATGTACAAGACAAGAGCAACGGAACCTTCATGGTGGCACTGCTGTAATACAAACCTGCGAGACACACCAAAGTCATCAAAACGGATGAAGAATCCCGTCCATTCAAAGGTATGGACTAATTTTTCAGGGTTGGAATTTAATGAACTGGGGTGGTGCAAATCACCATGGGTCAATCTGAGCAAGCTGATGCTTAATGAAAAAAGTGAGTAGCAGAATGTACCTTGAAGTACACGCTACTTCACCGAAGAACGTGCTACTCTAATAGATACATCCAGATGTGAAGGTATTTTTGAAAATGTGTAGGAAAGGAAGAGATCAGATTCAGGATAGTGGTCACCCTCTGTCGAATGGGGTCAGAGGGTATCCAATGAACGTCAGCTGCAAGATTTCTTTTTTACAAGCAGTCTGAAGCAAGCACAACAAAATATCAGAGTTTAATGGAGCTGGGTGGAAAGCACATAGGCTTTCTTTGTGTTATTCTTGGTCCTTTTCCCAACCTTTAAAATATGTTTCATTAATAAAATTTATTATAAAGACCAAATATTATGCTAATATTTGAGAAAATTCTATGAAAGACATATGGAACTATTTATCACTAGTGTTCTAGCATCAAAAACTTCATCAACTATAAAAGGAGGAGAGATAAAAGGGGGCAAGTGCTCACACGGAGGAAAAAAATGCAAGGACATTCATCTGAGAGATTCTGTCTATTACAAACTCTTTTCATTTTCTGAAAGGCAGCAACAGTTGCAGAGCAGAAGCGGATTGTAGAGGAAAAAAATAAACACTTCTCACAAGACAGATTTACCCACCCAAGTCACTAAGGCATGACATTCCAAAAATAAAAATAACAAGGGTCAGCCAGGTCAGATATCTTATAAATACTAACTCCCTGAGATGTCAGGGTGGGAAAAAGCCACAGGAAAGCTTGCTTTCTCAGAATAGTCCGTGCCATCTGCTTCCTTACTGCACCCCATCCCCCAACATGGGGGTGCAGAAGGCTGCAAACGTGGGCTAAGCTGGGGTAGCCAAGGCTTTGATTTGGTATGCCCCATCACCATTGCCAAATGTTTGATTCTCTTACCACTGTTAACTAGCCGTGTGACTTCAGACAGGTAAGTTACCCTCTCTGAGCTGGAATTTTCCATTCATGAAACTGGGGTGACCCTACCTCCCTATCAGGGTTGCTGAGGGATTAGTGTAGTCGCTAAATCATGTCCAACTCTTTGCAACCCCATGGATTGTAGCACCCATGGGATTTCCCAGGCAAGAATACTGGAGTCGGTTGCCACTTCGTTCTCCTGGGGATCTTCCCAACCCACAGATCAAACCTGAGTCTTCTGCATGGCCGGCAGATTCTTTACCACTGAGCCAGCTGGGAAGGGATATAATACATACACACACACACATATATAATACATTATATATATATGTATATATAATAGAGAGAGTAAACATTAATAGTGTAGGCAGCATACACTGGGAGTTCAATAACCGTTCTAGTCCGTGACGCCTGCCTTCCCTCCACCATCGCCCTGCCTCTCCTTCTAGGGCCGGTTCCGTAGCAGTAACTCAGACAAGGCTGAGCCCCCTTCCTCCCTCCGCCTCCTTAGATAGGGCACACAGACTGAGCAGGTGGAGCTGGTTGGCTGGCTGAGACCAGTGGTCACTTATGGTCCAGAAAAGTAGACTCTGAAGATAGTCACTAGGTTTTAAGAATTCACAGTGCGACGCTGACTGTGTATTCTAACACACGACAGTCTCAGTTTCACTATTCCTAAGAAATAATTAACCCTCCACGGATCATTCCCTTAACAGCAGCCCAACTATATTCATGAGCTAACCCTTCCAAACCACGTGGTTATGAAGCAGGTCAAAGGTGAAAGGCATGTGGGATTTCACCATTGGAATCTGGCGGTGAAACTCCATCTCTTGGGGTCTCAGGTACCCTGGGTGTAAAATAAAGTAGTAACAGATGACGTCTAAGTTCCCTTCCAGCTCTCGACCGCTCATTCTTGCTTCCATGGACACACCCTCGGTCCCTGAGGCAGGCAAACATTTGCCATCTTCCCATCCTGGATACATTCTCTAGCATTTAAAACTAATACCCAGGGTTTACACAGAGCTCCTCTGCTGAAGGTCTAAAAACATTCCCGCAAGGCAGGTACTGAAGGCAGTTCCTCCTTTTCAAACACAAAGAGACTAAGACTCAGAGGTCAGCCAGCCTCTCGGAGGGCAGGGCTGGAACAGGCCAGAGAATTCAGGTTCCAGCCCCTGGGGGAAATTTAACTCTTGCCACCACATTTTAGGACTCCGACCTCCTGCATCATCCCCCATCAGACGGTCTCCCACCTCCCCTGCCCCCGGAGAAAATAATCTCGAAAGAGTCATGAACCAGACCTGCCTTCCCCTATTCCCTACGGAGTCAAGGGCTCCCTGGTTCCCTGCAATCATCCACAATTTTCCATCACGTCTCAGCAAATGAACGATTGTCTGGTTTATCACTTCCGATTAGGAGAGGAACTCTGCCAGGGAAATCAAAAACGCTGGCCTGTTACCACCAAGCAAGGGGGGAATACATATTAACTGGTGCGTCTTTTTAAATTTTCTTAAGCAGCTTAATCCATTAAACCCGTCCGTCCTGCTTCTAGAATCTGCTCACGTGAGCACCTCCCTCCGTGCTCAGCGTGCCGACAGGCCCTCCATCAGGAGAAATTAGCTGACTTCTTGAGCAAATGATGTTTGTACATCCAGCAAGTGCCAGAATTAAGCAGTATTTACAGCTGGAGTCCCGCTTCAGTCTGCGTGTCTGAATGAGCGCTAATTTCAGAGGGAGCCACTCACCTTTGCAAGAGATTTGTCGGATTTGGTAACGATAAAAGGGCTGAAACCTTGCAGGCGAACCTGTTCGGATTCTCCACATTGTGAAGGGTAGTTTATGATGACCCAGAAAACAAACCACATTAAAACCAAAAGAGGGATCCATTTCAGAGCTGGTTTCTTTCAGGTCAGCCCTAAAGCCCACAAACTTTAAATTCTAATTCCACTCCACCTAAGCTCAGAGGGATGGCTTAAGTCCTCTGTGCCTCAGTTTCCTCATCTATAAAATGAAGATGGACCAAACAGGAGCTCGATAAGCTCCCAAAGGTGATCTAAGAGCTGTTTTGTCCCTCGTGGTATTGGAAGTCATATACAGTCCCAGATTTGAAAACATTTCAACTCTCATTGTTTATCATTTGGACCAGAAAACCTCTTACAGAAAAAAAAAGATACATATACTAAAAGTTCAGCTGAAGCTTCTGGCATTTTCAGACACTTTATGACAGCATGCAGATTGGGGCCATAGATTAGCCAGAGTTCATTTGTTAAAAGTATTATTATCCACTATTAAAGAATGACTATTATATAAAGACTAGATGTAATGTAGGCAGAGACTATGTCATTACACAAAACATATCACTGTAATGCAGTTACATGATTAATAATTAGAGGAAAGGTGATCTCAAGTGCAAAAGAATCCACCTTAAACAGAAGAAGACAGAATCCTACCCGGTGAGATGAGAGATTGAGAGATGGGAGCTGCTCATTAAGAAAGGATTTTTTGATAACCTGAAGAGGCCCTACCACGTGGCTCCGGTTCAGGTTTGCACAGCACTCTGATAACAGGTGCAGCTCAGCACCAAGACACTGGAAAGAAGTCAAAGGCTTGGTGAACGCAGAGACCAGGATCGCTTTCCAACAGGCTCGGCCCCTAGAGTCTGCGTGATCTTCACCCTCTGACACCCAGCTGGTTCCTGCCCCCTTCGCTCTCCTGGATCTATTTTCACAAAGTCCCCAGGGGCCTCCCAACAGATGAATCCAAGAGCTATTTATTAACTTATTTTCCTGGAAAATAGTTGATTTACAATGCTGTGTTGGATTCTGGTGTACAGCAAAGAGATTCAGTTGCATGTGAGTATGCATATATACTCTTTTTCATATTCTTTTCCGCTATGGTTTATGGATATTGAATACAGTTCCCTATGCCATACAGTAAGACCTTGCTTATCCATTCTATATACGTCCGTACGCATCTGCTAGTTTCATACTCCCAATTCAACCCTCCCCACCCCTCTTCCCCTCTGGAAACTACAAATCTGTTCTCCATGTCTGTGAGTCTGTTTTGGTTCATAGATAGGCTCATTTGCATCATAGTTTTGATTCCACAATTAAGTGATGTAGTATAGTATCTGTCTTTTTCTTTCTGATCATTATCTTAGTATCACAATCTCTAGGTACATCCATGTTGCTGCAAATTGCATTATTTCAGTCTTTTTTATGGATGAGTAATATTCCATTGTACATCTGTTGATGGACACTTAGGTTGCTTCCTTGTCTTGGCTATTGAAAATACTGCTGCTATGAACATAAGCTTTCATGCAGCCTTTCAAATTATAGTTTCATCCAGATATGTCCCCCGGGAGTGGGATTATTGGAACATATGGCAACTCTATTTTTGGTTTTTGGAGGAAACTCCATACTGTTCTCCATAGTGACTACATCAATTTACATTCCCACCAACAGTGTAGGAGGCTTCCCTTTTTTTCCACACTCTCTCCAGCATTTGTTATCCAAAAGTTACTTTCAGACTTTATCTGGCACACGACCAGGCTGCAGTGGATAAACTGGATGGCTCCCTCCTCCTGAAACTCCATTCCCTCGGCCTCACCAACATGATGTTCTCCAGTTCCCCCATCTTCCCCATACTCCTGGCTCTCTGATCATTCCTCCTCCATCTCCTTGAAGGCTTCTCTCACTCCACCCACCCCTCTTTCACCTCTAGAGTTGTGTCTCCCAATGCTTGAATGACAGAGTCCCCTTCCCTGGATAAGCTCTCTTGTCTGCCATGAGGGTCAACTTCCAGCTCAGCTCTCTTCCCTTCAACTCCATCCTCCACCCACAACTGCACACTTCCACCCACTACGGCCCAAGACACCCTGTTCCAGGCATCAACTCAGCATGTTTCGAACAGAACTCTGTATTTTTCTTCTCAACCTGCCCCTCCTGTATCACTCAGTATCTCAGTTGGTAGAATGGCCAGCCATCCCTCCCCCTTTACTTCCACCCATGTCAATCAACCAATGTAAAACATTTTTCACTTTCATCTTTCCTCACCATTCCTACCACTCACAACCCTAGTTCAAATATTTCTCTCTTGCCTTTATGGCTTTGCATTAATAGCTTCCTCGCTGGCTTTCCAAAATCCAGTCTTGACCTCTAAAAGGCATCCTTCACGTAACTGTGGAGCAAACCTGATCACATCCCTCACTGTCATTCCATGGAGGGTAAGGTCACAGCCCTGGGGTCAGCACAGGAGGGGTGCGTGTCTGGCCAGCCCACCTCTCCTGCGGCCCCTAACATGCAGGCCACTTTACAAGCTCCCCTATCAGAACTTTCAACATAACTGACGCCAATGTTTGTCTCTTCCCTTCTCACAATAGCCACTGTTTGTGTGCCAGTCTTCCCACAAAACCCCACGAGCAACTTTCACACCAAGGGAGGGAAAGTGTCCTAATGTAGCCCAGAGCCAAGGACAGAATGCTGAAATGAGAGAGGGTGGGAGGCATGAAGTGTGTGGGTGTATAAAAATATGGATGGCTGCTTCTTCGGGCTATCATATTCTGAATAGCCTCTCACTCAACATTTTGTGGATGATTCCTGCAAGTTAAAATTATTCCTCAATCATATGGACAGTCCACATTTGTATGCAGCTTAAGATTTATGGAATGAAGACATGTTTCTTCATGCTCAGATAACAATTTGATCTCAACGCAATTATCTGAAAAATGGGAGCAGGGGAGCAGGATTCCCCAGTAATTTCATTCCTATCACTGTTTTTGCGCTCCTTTCTGAGAAGTCCATGGGCTCGGGGATTTTCTACAGAGCCGTCTTTACTTCTAGATTCACCGGAGCTTAAATGGATAATTCTCCATGGCTCAAAGTAAAAATTCCAACACGCCCCAATCCTTTGACGGTAACCTCGGCAGGTAAGAGCTGGCCTCCAGCACTCTTGGGCGTGAAAACTCTGTCTAGGGCACGTGCTGTCAGCAAGAGCTGACACAGCTGTCGGGGACACAGGGAAGACAACATTCTGCGATGACCCATTCTCTCAAGAGCCTGCTCACCAGAAATCAAGGTTCCTGGGAGAGAAGAATCAGGCCCAGATGCATCCAGGCACTGACAACACGCACAAGAGTCAGGCCCCCTTCTGTTTCTGCTCTGTGCTGGGTTGCAGGCAGCCTCAGGCAAGCCTTCGGGCTTCCATCCAGGAGGAGGTTGATTCCCCTTTCACCGCAGTGAATCTCAAACCATCAGCACCCCACACACTTGGCCTTTGTTTGTTTCTTTCCGTATCCAGGGAGCAGCAACAGCTGCACTGAAGACAGTGGCATTGGGGGCTGGGACTCTCACCCAGAGCAGGCAAGGCAGCAAGCCCTCTGCTACTGGAGCAGCGTGGGTGGCCTGGAGAAATGGAGGGGTCTAAGGGGTTCCGTCAAAGGTGTTCCTGCCATCCAAGGTCTCGGGAACACTGGGACTTGGGCCCCCAGCCACCTCCATTCCTGGAAACCCTGGCCTCCTTGGAACAAACAACCCAGTCTGTTTATCAGCATGGGAGGTGGCTACCCTCCTTGGGCTCTGGACGTGGAGGGAAAAATCCTGGCTCCATGTGAACCTGCCAAGAGAGTTTAGGGAGCAGCACCGATCTAGGAAATGCCAGCAGAATGAAGAATAAACCATGAGCCAGAACTGCCAACAGAGCTCGAGAGATGCTCCCAGTCTCTCCTTCTGTCGATCATGGGTCTTTACGCTAAAGACTGGAGCGGCCGCGGTCTTTAAACGAGGCAAGGATTTCAGCTTCTCGCTGAACATCCACAGTAATCAGCTCCAACAGGAACCAACCCCTGCCTGGCACTGCTCCCTTTCCAGGGCACATCAACATCCACCCCACACTGCACCAATAATAATGCAGTTACAGGCAGCCGGGACTCTCCAGCTAAGAGGAAAATTTGCACCTAATTAGATAAAAACAAAACAGAAAACCAAAACCTTTAATCAGCGCCAAAAAGAAGATGGACTACTTGATCTTTCGTGGAGCTTCATAGCCCGGAATGCCCATCAAGATGATTTTTTCCTAAATGTTATCTTTCAAAACAATCCTCTGTGTCCCTATTTACAAAGAACTTAAAAATTCATAAGAAAATCTCACACAAACCAAGGGAAAAACAGATACAGGAAATAAACAAGCATGTCACAAAAAATGCAGGTGGCTAATAGAAAAAAAGATACACAACCTCAATGGCAATTAAACAAATGCAAATGGGAATGCCATTTTTAAAACCAATCTGATCAGCAAAAGTTAACAAGATGGATAATACTGAGCCGGCGTGGCTGTGTGTGGCTCCAAGGATGCTGGCACACTGATGCTACTAGGGGGGAAATCAGTTAGTACCAGCTCTCTGGGGCTATTTGGCAGTGCCCAGCACTATTTAATCGGAGAACGTAATGGCACCTCACTCCAGTACTCTTGCCTGGAAAATCCCATGGACGGAGGAACCTGGTGGGCTGCAGTCCATGGGGTCGCTAAGAGTCAGACACGACTGAGCGACTTCCCTTTCACTTTTCACTTTCGTGCATTGGAGAAGGAAATGGCAACCCACTCCAGTGTTCTTGCCTGGAGAATCCCAGGGATGGGGGAGCCTGGTGGGCTGCCGTCTATGAGGTCGCACAGAGTCGGACACAACTGAAGTGACTTAGCAGCAGCAGCAGCAGCTTAGCAGCAGCAGCACTATTTAATATGAGCTTATCTTTGGACTCACTGGTTTCACTTCTAGGAATCTATCCTTAGGAATGCATGTGTGCTAAGTCACTTAAGTCCAACTCTTTGTGACCCCATGGACTGACCGCAGGCTCCTCTGTCCATGGAATTCTTCAGGCAAACATACTGGAGCAGGTAGCCATGACCTTCTCCAGGGGATCTTCCTGACCCAGGGATAGAACCTACGTCTCTTGTACTGCAGGTGGATTCTTTACCGCTGAGCCATCGGGGAAGCCCATCTTTAGGAATATATTAATAGAAATGCATAGAGAAACACGCAGAAGGCTGGTTTTCCTTTACATGGTTACGTGCAAAAGCTCAAAACTTTGAAGAACGTAAACATCTGCCAAGCAGGAGATGGGTAAATACGATATGGCATACCCACCAAGAACACTAGAGCCTTTAAAAACAAAAGCAAAAACAGCATCCAGAATGTACTGACATGGAAGAATATCTGCAATATAGGCAGAGGAGAGAAAGAAAGGTGCAGAACAGTATATATAGCGTAATCCATTTTTGTTTATCTCTAGAGATGTATGTGGTAATATATAAGCCCCATTTACATCTGCAGGTCTTAGGACATACACTCTGAGGGAAAAAAGTGAGATGTCCTTTCAAAATATGGGTTATATTTTCCATTAGCATCTTTTTTTTAAAAAAAAAAAACATATTTCTTAAAATATCCCCATAAGTAAACATGCCTGGAGAACTTAATGATATAAGGGTAACCATGATGATACAGGGGAGGAATTGCACAGCACTGCTCATTATCAAAATACACCCCTCCACACACTCACTCACAGACAGGATGAGATTGGCTCCTTCAACTTTCAGAAGCAAAAGCCAAAAGGCCAAGGTCATCCTTCTATTCAAGAACTTACAAAATATTTAAAAAGGCAAAGCATGCCTTAAAACTTATGAGGAACAACTTTGGGTAAGAGGACTTTTCTGTAGTTACGAAATTGATAGCCCCAACCTTTGGCCCAAACTAATAGTAAAAAATAAAATCAAATGTTAAAACTAAGGCGGGAATCATCTGGAAAAACCTGCAGATGGCTGCTTCTTAATGAGTTATTCTGGAAAATTACCTAAGAGCTGTATTCCCCTTTACTCCCTAATAGGACAAAAATATGTTCGACAAAGAGCTGCGGCCACCCCTCCCGGGCCCCCCTCCCACCCAGCCCGTCTCCCCACAGGAGGCCCCCACCCGGTGGCCCGTGAAGGAGCGCCAGGAGCCCTGACTCTGATTAAGGGATATAAATCTAATTTGTCCTCTGCGAGGAATGTAGCAAGTCTCTCCAAGGCTTGCTGGGCTCAGTGTGAGCCCACAATTATAGCTGCTCTGGACTCCGGCTTCCACACTCCTGCGTCTTCCAGGTGGCAGCAAGCCACACTCTCTGCTGGAAGACACAGGGCTCATTCAGGGCGCCTGGAGCGAAAGCCCTGGAGCCCGGAGCCCGAGGCTGGCGGGGCGTCTGGTCGCCAAGGTTTCCAAGCTGTCCTCACAACCTCAGTGGATGGAGGGTCATCCCACAGTCCACCTTCTGGAAAAGGGGGCGGAAATTAGATGTTTTTTAAGGTTGAGGAAAAGGAACCAGACACTTATTCTTGCCAGGTTCAAAACCAGGCAAAAGCACCCTATGGGGTTGGAAGCCAGGATGTTGGGGGGACCATAGGGGTTCTGGGGTGCTTGGTGATAGTCTGTTTCTCCACCTGAGCCCTGGATTCCCAGGCGTGTTTGCTTCATGAAAATTCATGAACTCCACACTTAACAGTTATGCACTTTTCAGTCAGTGTGTTAAACTTCTGTAAAAAGTTTATTTAATTAAAAAAAAAAACAAACCATCTCTTGAATGGTAGCTGCCTCACAGGCACCATCTCTGACCATTCTCAGTGGACCCTCTCCTCTCTTCCTTTCGCAGTCAGAGCCACCAGCAAACTCACTGGTCAAAGTCAGGCCAGGTTCCTGGGTCCCCAGGCCACAATGGCACGATCTATCGATGAGCGGGGGAACAGGCAGAGGCAGAAGTGCTGAATGGAATGCCCAGCCTATATTTTTAATTGATTTGCTCACTTTCCCCTAATATCAAAACAGCCCCACTCCTTTTCTGCAATGACCAAAACGGCATCAGCCCCACCCCAATAAACCTCAAGCACACAGACTTCTCAGGCCTGGCAGGAGGCTCTGTGGGCCCCATCCACTGACCCTGGCCGAAGTGCAAGCCTCCAGGAAGCATCTGCACAGTCTGAACAACCGTTCCAGCTCGCATTCCAAAATGAGTCTGACCCCGTGCTGGGACTCACCTTCTGGAAAACCCATGACATCTCCGGCTACCTTCAGCCTCACTCCTCATCTCCTCTGTGGCTCTTGTTATCACAGATATTTAGGTTTTCAATGAACTTTCCATGCAATTATGTTGGAGGTTACCCCCTTCTTGTGTTAAATAAAAAGGTTTCTGTTTGTTTGTTTGTCTTTGACATGAAGAATAATGTAAAGTTTATAGAAAACTATATGGAGAGAGAAGCAATCCAAAAGGATGTGTATTCCATGAATCTACACATTAGGCACCTCAACACTGAAATCTCTGGATGGGAACTCTGAATCCGCTTTTTTTTCCTCTCTCTCTCCCTTGCTATAGTCGTGGTTTCAAAAAGGCACTGCCAAGTCACCCCCACTGCTACCCACGTGTTCAGACAGGATCTTCAGCTACAGGGAAGAGAGGATGCTTGTAGCTCACCAGTACAGTAGGTGTCACCTCCGGAGAGCAGAGCACAGAAGCAGGAGGAGTCAACGAGAGCCCCTCACTGCCAAGGGGAGTGTCTTATTCTAAGAGCACTCCAGGCATCATCAGGGTACCAACCACACCCCCATACTGCACCCTTTCAGCAACTTCGTCCAAGAGGGCCCATCATCTCCCAGGATGTCCTTACAGCATTTTCATGAAAGCCCAAGCTGGTGATGCCCCTATGTGTATTCTGCATACAGATTCCACTCCACTGCTGTCAAGCACCTCTCTGTCTGTCCATCTGTCTTTCAGATCAGCCTCTTGTGTTCCCACAAAACAAATAGCTTCTGTTCTAACTTCCAGCCATGCCCCATGCCGCCCCCCTCCCACCCCCCAGAATAAACTCAATCTCCTGCCACCTCCCCGACCCCAGGAAAAATCCCAAACTTGTGTAAACAATGGGCAGGCCAGCTCCAAGCTTGGACTCTGAGAGTAGGGAGGCGGTGAGGTGTGGAAGGAACACCTCAGCGAGCCCAAGAATCACAGACCCACAGTTCAGAAACAAGTCACAGATCCAAAGATCACACAGGGAACGCCTGCAGAGAAAGAGCCAACTGAAAGCTTAACAAAAATAGCGTCTTTATTAAGGAAAAAAATGGGGTGCCAGCAAACCCAGCCTGGCATCAGCTCTTTTCCAGTGCCTTCCAGATCTTAGCAGATAACACATAAACATGGAACCACACACAGCCCGGGAGTGTAGGCAAAACTGGCCGGGGCAGTGGGGAGGAAGACATCAAGTAACCATCACGGTCAACTCCCTGACAGGAGGGAAAATCTCCAACACTCCCTCGGGGCTTATAAACTCGTGAGGAGAGAAGGGGTTGTTTTGTAAAACACCATCCCAAGAAACAGTTCTTCAAAGTTCGTACTCATAAGTCAGCTGCCAAGAGGCAAAGGGGCCCTGCTAACAAGCACAGTTTCAGGAAAAAAAAAAATGTCTGTTTTTACCAAACTCCCATCTGAATCAGGCACTTTCCTCTGTGCTGCTTAAAGAACACGTAAGAAAGTTCAGAATCATTTCAAAAACAAAATATTGCTCAGAATGTCCACATAAATAAATCGGAACGGCATTTCCAGCTCTAAATATAGCAAATATCTATAGGCAAATCAATAACATTTCAAAATTAATAAGTAACTTCAGAATTATAATAGAGAACTAAGAATTTAAACACTGTATAAATTTCCATTTTCTTCCCCCAAGCACCAGGGTTTTTTTTTTTTCTTTCCTACGTTTTCCATCCACAGTATTTTTTTCCAGTTTCAAAATTCCCAAAGGTTCATATCTTTAAATAGAAATGCAGCACTCAGAATTCCTAACCTCTAGTGAATACAGAAGGAAGAATTCCTAATCTTAGAATATAGAAGGAAGGCTAACTTTATTAATTAAAATCAATAGTAAGAAACCATCTTCAAGGACATCAGTGACCAAAAAAGCAGACCATAAACTCATGGATTCATGATGTTAGCAACAGGCCACCACTCAAACTTCTCTTAGACGTGATGCCTACATTTATGAAGCACCCACAATGTGTTAAGATCTGCACCGGTGTGTTTTACACATTATTTAATCCACACCGCATCTCTACTGAGTGGCTTTTATCCCCATTTTACAGGTGAAGAAACTGAGGCTCAGGATGACAAACTAGTGAATGAGAACTAGGATGCAAATCAGAGTCGACCTGGCTCCCCAAAGTTCATTTTTTTCTTAAAACCACCACTGTATTCTTAACACAGCAAAAACAAACAACATTATTATTAAGAAAACATGACCTACAATTGCTGTGGTTCTCTCTTCACCCTTTCAAGGTCTTAATTCACGTATTTTTGGAATAGTGGAACTTCTGATATACAAATCCACATGCGAAGTGTTAAAGGACTGTTCAGATGTGAAACGCGTCTCCATGGGCAACCACTGCATTCGCACATCTAAACCACCATAGCCCATGTTTTCCTGGACATTTTGCCACTGCACTGGGTCCACGGAACAACATAATTAAACATTTAATCTCTACCTGTTCCCCACTGAGTGCTCTGTCGCATGGTACACAGACATTCAACTAACTGATTCATTCATTCATTCACTCATAAAGAACTTACTGGGTACCTAAGATAAGCCTGTGGGGACCACAAGGTTGGGGCACATTCAAAGCTCACAGCTAACCAGAGAGGTGTGTGCAGCTAGACAGCTGTAATGATAAAAGCTGGGATCATAAATGCCACAAGAAAGGAGTAGAAAATGGGCGTGTCATCAAGGAGGAAATAATGTATTCCAAGGAAGCGTGGAGGAATGCTTCATGGAATAATTCTCACTAGGCTGATCCTGCGGCACTGAGGTGGGAGGGGTAGGGGTGGAGGGTGTAAACTTGCATTCCAAAGAAACATTAAGCTAAGCTGAGGCACAAAAGCAAACAGTCACGAGGAACAAGAGGGAGCAGGCTGAGAAAAAGCTTTAAAAGCCACACTACCGGAGTTTGGACTTTACTTTGTACACAGTGAGAAACCAACGGTATCAGTTTCAAGCAGGGCAGTGACAGGAGATGAGTAACGCTTCAGGTCAGCAGTTAACCTAGCACTCCTACCTAGACAGACACCGGGGTAGGGAAACAGTTAAGAAAAATTGATTTGGAAGCTACTGTTGGAAACTAAAAGTTTGGAAACTCTTAGGCATCTGTCTGGGAATCAGAGTTGGGTTTGACTTTGCTGTCTCCAATATATATTCCCCCCCTCACAAGAAATATTACAAAAAGTTGGTCAAACTTAGAGTAAATAAATATATTGAGTCTCTATTTGCTAAAGGAAGAAACAACCCAAGTCATCAATCTTTGGCTCTGGAAAACAGCAGATGGTACTTTTGGCAGCAGACCCACTGTCCTAGTTATATGTTTTGCTGAAGCTAATGCTGCACTTTGTATTTCTTCAGCCTGCATCACTGGAGGAAGGAGCAGGTCATCCCACAGCCTAACAAGCAATAAAAGAAGCTGCACTGGGCTTCAAATGTGAGCACTGCGATAACCCAGGCACAAGGACATCAGAGGAGATTATATTCTTCAATCTCCAAAGCTGGTGATATTTGGCAGGGCTGGGGGCTGGCATTTGCTGAGCACTCTATAAACAATTCAGCACTCTGTAAACAAACCTTCAAAAGACAACAACAACAGAGAGACAAGCATGGAAGAGAATCCGACAGTCATAAGTGGTTTATGTAGGCAAAACTGGAAAATCCCTGATACTGGTTAAGATTTCTGGAAAATAACCTCTTTATAAGACAAAAAAAAAAAAACAAAAACAAAAAACTAGCTTTCTGAAAACTGTTTTTCTAGACCTGCCTTTTGAGGGGCTCCTTTCTGTAATAATATTAATAATAATAATAATAAAGAAACTCTTGCAAATGAGGGACTCATAGCATTTTCTGCATAGATTCAATCTCTGATACTTTCTGTGAGCAAACCAGTAACAGAACAAATGGCATCTGCATTTCAGCAACACCAGCTTACTTAGGAGGGTGCAGAGCCGGGATTATAAAGGGGTGGGAAAGCCTTCCTTTCCTGAAGAGTTTCATTTCACCCTTGCAATCCTACTTTACTCCTTTCGACAGAAACATTGGGCAGGAGGAAAAACCATCTCTATTCTAACAGAAACTAATTTTTCAGATGTGGAAGAGAAAAATAATACAGGACTGTTTTCTGTACTTTTTTCTTAACCTTCCTTCAGCCAGGTGACCAGAACAGCCAACCAAATCTTGCCAATGGAACTCACAGATGATATCTGATCCCAAATCAAAAGACCTAAACTGTAGTTTGGAAGTTTTTGATTTAAGGAAACAAAAATGTCAGTCTCTGAGCTGAAAAAAGGAGCTTCCTAGGAAGTGATGCCAAGAGAAGGAAATAAACTCTTGAGGGATGTTCTAGGAATAAAAAGGTGAAGCAGTCACAGATAGGAGCAGGAGAAAGCTGGCGATGTGAGAACAGTACAAAATCCATTTATCTGGGTGCCAGGAAGCAGGATGATGTAGGGAGTGTGGAGCTGGGCCCCGATCTCAGAGTGCTGGACAAAGAAAAGACCTAAAACAGAGATACCTGGCACAGTCCCAGGGGAAAAAAATGGAAGGTGGGAAAAAGGTCCATTAACAGAAATACAAACACTTTACCAATTCAACTCATAATCAGAATGTAAGTGACTGCCGTAATCTCCAGAGCTGTAATTCTGCTGTGAAAACATGTTTTTAAAAATAAGGCCTCCATAGAAATAGAAGCCCAAGCTGGAAGGCCTACAAGGAAAACAAAGCAGCACTTCTTCCTTGCACAGCACGACTTCCTGCAGAAACACAGCGAATGAGGGCAGATTCATTGCTGATGAAGACAAAACGAAGGCCTCAGTTCTCTTAAAAGTACTTATTAAGACTTAGCCAGTTACACACTGGCCTTTCCCAGTTGCAATCTCCTGGCCCATAAATATTTAAGAGAAGTGCACACAGGCACATACACACACACACATACACACACACACACGACACACGCTCCATACCTGGGCCCAATATATGCACACACATGTAAGCACACTTGGGCCCATGCATGCATGCACACACATGGAAAATATCCTTTCTCACTGAGCAGGAGTGGGACACCCACAGAACTGTTCATGGATTTACAAACCTAATCTTGCAACAGGAGCATTTTAAGCCTCAGTCCCCAACCACAACCAACTCCCCAGGGAAGGAATCTTTCTCTCACTCTCTCTTGTTCTCTCCAGGTTCTGAATTCCTCCTTTTATTTTTCAAGCCTTCCAGAAGTCCCAAGGCCACATAACAATCCCACCCTCTTGAAGAAACCCTGGGCTTGGGATGAGCGAGGCTTTTTTTAGAGACAACCCTCGTTCCCCATCCAATCTGTCTCTCTCAGGCCTCCCAGTGTACACACAAATGGCTTTTGGAAAGAAAAAAGGATTTGACCCAATTTGTTTACCAATTCTTCCTGGTTTGTGAGGCCAAGCGTTCATTACAACTGATAAATAAACTGCCTTCCCCCAACATAAATGGCACTGATGATAATTACCATTTATTGAGTGTTCCCCATGTGCCAGACACCTTTACAAACATCTAATATTTATAACAGCCTTAATCAAAGGAATCACTAGCTCCATTTCACAAATGAGGAAAGGCTGCATGGGGAGGTGAAACAGTCTGCCCAAGGTCACACGGAGTAATTGAGGCTCTAGGATTTATACAGAGCTGGGTCTGTCTACACTTTATCTTCTGCTGGAATGTTCCATCTGGCCCCCCAAAAAACATGACCATAGGAAAGTCCAGTCATCACATACACACACACACACACACATACACACACACACACACTAGCACCCCACAGAACAAGAAGCCTGCATGTCAGTCACAAGATTCTCCTGCAGCTTTCTCTCATCAGAAAATTTACGAGGATTTTACAAAAATCACCAGTCTGCAAAGGCTATGAAGTGACTTCCAGTTTTAAAAACTGACAAGAATCTCCCCAGAGCCAATTATTAGGGCTGATACAGCTCATAAAACAGACCATAAAACCCTCTCTGTTGGATGAGCCGTGTGTTTTCCTCTTCCAGAGGCCTGTCGGAGGGGAGAGCGCTGGACACGCCTCACCCAGGCCTGTGGTCCACCACACCCAGGAAAGCCTGCAGACTTTGCCTCTTTCCCTCCTGGCCCTTATCAGAGCCTCTCAAGTGTGTGCAAAGGAAACATCATTCACCAGCCTCCTCTACCAGAGGGTGATCTCAGATGGGTCCCAGGAGCCAGTTCTAATTTACTTAAACGATTGAGATCTCCATCTCCCCAGTTTCTCAACTCTGCAATGCTGGCCAGCAGATATAATTGCGAAGCAGGTAGGCTAGACTCACCCATCTGCCGATGCAGTGCCAGCACAAGTTGCAAATTACACGGTATAAATTTAGCAGGGTGGGTCTTGACACACATTCCTGCAAATTACATGTTCCCTCGCTAGTAGAAAGTTGCAATAATTACTTTGGGTGCACGCACTACGTCCACTTACTCTGGGCTTTTGGGAGCACTGAGAGCAACTCAAGAGGAATCTACAAAGATTAAAGCTTAAGTGTATAATGCCTGCTGGGGAGGTGGGCCTTTTCAAAAGCTGTTGGAATTGGAATTGTTAACTTTCTCCCCACAGATGGAGAGTCACTCGGGCCCACTGTGTGGGGCTGAGACACAAATAGGAGATGGAGAGGGGACACTGCACAGGGGTGTTGGGGAGGAGGGGAGGTAGGAGCAGCACCATCCCCCCTGAGCTACAGTTGGTGCTTCTCCTGCAAGAAGCAGAAGGGGCATCAGTGCAGCCAGCCGGATGCAGCCAGAAGGGAGGTCTGGATCCCTAGGGCTGAGCTCACTGGAGATTTCACCCTGTGCAACAAACCAGGATCTATGTGCCAGGCATTAAGCTCAGGACACAAAACCTGCACTTGCATAGGATCCTTCACTACTGCTGCCTGAGTGGAGATGAAACTAGCACTCACTATATAGAGGAGGAAATCGAGGCTCTGAGACTCAACACTTTGCCCAAAGTCACTTGATCAGAGTAGCGGAATCACTGGATCTGTGGAACTCATGCTCTGAAATTCCAAGGGCTGCAGCCTCTGCTGAGGGGCAAGCCCCAGATGCTCACTGGGGCTCTAAGGAAGGAGAAAACATCACATCGCCATTCAGTGCCTCCTATGTCTTGGTCACCCAGCACAGTGCCTTCACCGACACTGTTCTGTTGAATTCTCAGAACAACTCTGGGACATGTCCCATCCTCTCAATGGCACCCATGAAGAAATAAAGGCAGAGGAAAGTCAAGATCATCCATCTAGTAAGTTGCAGAGCCAAAATTTTAACCCACTTACATATACCCCCAAAATTCAAGGCTTTTCTCTCTAAACTGAGAGCTGAAACCCTGAGTTAACTGTCACTCTGATAACTACGCAGCCTTCACGATTCAGGGAGAAAAAGGATTAACGAAGAGCAAACGTGTGGGGCCAGAAAATATGGAATGGTGCCACTCACAAGGTCCCAGAGCCCATGCTTCCAGCAGGATGGGGAGCGAGTAGGCTGTTTTTAAGGCCACAGCCACAGTGGACTGGAGGCAGGTTTGGTGTCCATTTCTGACTCTGCTTTATTGGCATAACCTCTCTCTCAATGACTATGATGTAACAGGACCATAATCAGGAGTCCCATGCTCTCCAGCCAAAGGGAAGCCATGTGACCTAAGCTGAACTACCAGATGATCCCTCTGTGGAATATGACTCTTGAGAAGAGAGACAAAGACACTGGAAACACTTAATTCCCAGCAAGAAGCGGGACATGCCAGGATCAAATCTCTCCAATGCCATTCATCTCAGAAAGTCTCAGGCCTCCCAACTGAAGGAGCTTCCACTTTCGTAGGAAAGTAACACCGAGAAACACAGGTGATGTGGAAAAAAAGCAACACAAGACTCCCACAACGGCAAATCTGCGTGGAGTGTACACAGACACGGAAAAAGGGTATTAGGCAGGAAGGTGGGCATCTATCCACTCACTCAGACAGAAGACACTGCCTGAGCCGGTTGGATAAGCTAAGATCAGGCTCAGCCATCAGAAGAGAGACTTGTCACAGCCAGATCGCTGTCTTGTAACATCTAATATTGACAAGACATTTCCTCTTAGCCATCATAATTGGGTGGGTTAATTAAACTTGGAATTCTTGAGCACTCAAGGTTACGACCTCCATCCTGACTTCAGGAAATTGCACATTCTTTGTCTTAATTGGAAATTGTATGGTTTCACCTAACAAAAATGTGTATGGTAACCTAAGAACACACGCAAGGCTCCTCTAGACCAGAGAGCTAATGAAGAAAGTTGACACAGTTACACAGGAAATGGCTGTCTCTACATTAATACATTTATGGGAGGAGACGAACACCACCTCATTACCTAGGTTCTTTGTTACTAGGAAGTAAAAAGCAAGGGAGCGGGTCACCACAGAGGCCCCGCTCTTCTGAGATGCTGTTTTTGAAGTGAGATTTATTGTCTGGCAGCCAAGTGAGAGTCTGGCGGGTGGAGGGGAGGCTGATGCTCAATTAGGAAGACCCAATGTGACCCTGGGTAGCTGCTAAGACAAAAAGCCAAAGCACCAAGAGGAGATGGTGATAGCTGAGGGTACCAATAGGGCTCTTGAGAACTATCTCATGGGTTCTTACTCAGGCAAGGCAGTAACAGGATAATGTAATACAAGCTACGCTCTAGTTGTTAACAAAATGATGAGGACGACACATGAAGCATGACCTATAGAGCTCCTGTATATTCTGCAGGAACCAGGGCCAGACAAGTTTCTGCTCCTGGACATCTGACACCGGGGACACGAAGGGGTGTTGAATTTCTGAGAATTTTTCTAATACACAGAAATGACTACAAATGTGCACAAATACCGCCTTGCAAACAGGCTATCCACAGCGATGCTAATGACAAACAAAAACTCGGAAACAAGACAACTGCCTGGAATTTGCATGTGTTTAAATAAATGCAGAATTCAATACAGCCATTAAAACTTGTGCACAACTGGTAGCTGGTCGTAGATGCATCCTCCCTAAATGGAGAGCAGCTCAGTTAAGAGGGGTCTTGTGTGGTTTCAAAACAAATCAATTAGTACTAGAAGAGACATTCTAAGTTAGGAGACAGTGGAAAAGCCTATTGTCTTCATAATACAGACTACAGAAAATAAAGCTAATAAAAAGTATGACCAAAGAGTTAGGGTGAAAACAACTGAGGAAAAACTAAAATAGGACTGTTTTAAGAAACGAAAATGTTCACCATGTATAAAATGAAGTTTTAAAACTATATATACATACAAACACATATACAACGTGTCAGAAAGGATAATAAATCATTTTTTCCTGAATGGTCATATTATTGGTGGTTTTTATTTTCTTCTTTCTGATTGTATTTTCAACAACAAATAACAATAAGAATAGCAAATGGACTTCCCTGAAGCTCCAGTGGTTAAGAATCCACTTGCCAGTGCAGAGGACATGGGTTCAGGCCCTGGTCCAGGAAGATCCCACTTGCTGGGGGGCAACTAAGCCAGTGTGCCACAGCTACAGAGCCCGTGCTCTAGTGCTCGGCAACAAGAAAAGTCATCCCAGCGAGAAGCCTGTGCACCGCAACTGGAGAAAGCCCCCACACAGCCATAAATAAATAAACAGAGCTATCCAAAAAGAATCCCAATAAATGTGATTTTTCAGAATTTTTTACTGGCGGCGGAGACCAATATAGAACCAAACTGTCAGAGAGTAAATCAAAGGAGTTTAGCTTTGTCTCTGACAAGACAGTTTCCCCTAATAATTCAATTAAAAGATTTTTTTTGATAAAGAAACCATACAGTAACACATAAATGAAGCTCATTAATTAAAGAATTCTTGCACAGAAGCTTTCTGTAATAAGTGGCATCCCTAATGTGCGACTTGGAAATGGAACAGACCCTTTACATTTCCAGCATGCCTCCATGACACTCGAACCACAGTATGTCTCAGACATTCACCTGACCAGTCAGTGGAAGCAAAGACCACTTCCCCGGAGTCTTTTTTTTTTTTTTTTTTTTCTCAAGGTGTTGTTCCAACCACAATCTGCTTTTCCAGGCAGTTCCCTGATAGGACAGGTACCAATGAACATCTAGGACACACAGCCTCCAGGTCTGGGTAAACTGGTTTTACCACTTCAACAGCCAGCATCGCCTTGGAACATAAAGGGCACAGCAGTAAGGATGCCAGAATATGATGGCCAGCTCCCATGCCTCACCTCATGCTCTCTGATTCACCACCTCCCCAACCCCGGCTCTGGCCCCCAAACCCTCTGGACCATCACACCAGCATCCTACCCCATCTCTGCACCTGCAAGCTCTTAGCTATGTGGTAATTTTCACATAGAGGGCTCATCACATCATTGCCTCCACTCCACGTCTCCTCACCTCCTCCACCCAAAACTCGACTGGCAGGAAGATTCACAGCCTGCATGACACAGCTTCCATCCACCTTCTACCTGTATCATCTACCTACCTTCTACCAGGACAGACCAAGTTCCAGATTCCCCCACACAATCTGCCATGCTCTAAACATCCTTTTTAGTAGGAAACGTTTCAAGCATAAAAAGAAGCACAATTTTTTACATAATAGATTCTCAGGGACCCAGACTTCTAAACTCACAAATATGAACATTTTGCTCTAGTTCATATCTTTTTTAATGAATAAAACACTACTGAGAAGGATGGTTGAGAGCACCCTCCCATCCATCACCTCATTTTCTTTCTACCTTCCTCAGAAGCATCTGTAAACCCGGTGGGAATCTTCTTTCCAGGTTTTCTCCTTTACTACACATATATAATAATGCGTATGAATATAATATACATATGTACATACATATATGCATACACACTCTCTGTAAGTGCAAACATAATTATGTATCTATAGATACACACTATATACACACACACTAGACAGACAGACAGACAGTCCTGTTTTGTGTGGTTTTAAAATAAACTCAAGTGGCATATACCATACAGATCCTTTCTTTTTCTCACTCTAAATTTCTGAAAAGATTTACCCACATCAGTGTGTGAAGATCTAGTTCTCTAAGTTGAGTTGCCAGAGAAAGCTCTACTTGGGACAACACCATCATTGATTTGCTCAGTCCGCTTAGCTTAGATGGACATTTCACCAATGCAGAGAGAGCAACTGAGAACATCCTGGCTGACGTCTCCGCAGGCACAGTCAAGGACCCCATCTTGAGACACAGTGTCTGGTCCAGAGCACACACAGCCCACCCTTCCTAGATGCTGCTGTGCCCAGGGCCCCTGGGGACCAGGTCATCATCACTGTTGCTAGTGTGGGACCCTGGCCTCTGCTGACTGCCAGGTACCAGCAACACCCTGAAAAGTCAGGCAGGTGGAACACATGCCTCCCTGCAGGGCTTAGGGCACAGCTGGCCAAACAGCAGGGAGCTGAGTGGGGAGAGCAGGAGGAAGACAAGACTGGGATGGCGTGGACAGGAAGGTGGAGGAGGTGATGGGCAGGACGAGAACACCCCGAAGCAGCAATCACGCAGGCTTCAAGACAGATGGGGAGAGGAGCATCCTCCGTTCCAGAGAGCCTCCTGGCTCTGGTCTAGGCCCCTAAGAAGTAGCCCTGCTTTAAGCGCCTTTCATCTGGCTGACTTTCATCAGTGAGGATGTCCTTCAAGGATCAGTTACTGTCACCTCCACCACAAAGCCTTCTTCAGTCCAAGTGATGGAATCAATCACTCACGACATCCCCCTTCTTCGGAGGGTACACTCAGGTCCAGGACATTGTGCTCTGTCAGGGGATCCAAGTCTGTCCTCTGCACAAGGCGGTAAGGGGCCCCCAGGCACACGCATTCTGCCATCAACATCTCCCCTACAATGCCAAACACAGGGCTTTGCATGCACGAGGTGCTCAATCAATGTTTCCTGACTGAATAAGGGCTGCGAGCCCCTTAAAAGCAGGACCCATTTTCAGCAAACATCTCGGCTTCAGTGTCCAGCAGACGGCAGGTCTTCATTGAATGTGGGCTGAACAAATGATAGAAATGTAGGCTGCCGTGGGCAGACGTGTCTGCCCCAACTGCCCTCCCAGGGCTCATAGCAGTGAGCAAATTTCAAAGTGGAGGTGACCAGGCCAAAGGATCATTTATCTTTGTAAAGATGCTAAGTGTCAGTTGAACGGCTGTATTTAATAGGGCCTGACTTTGATGGGCCATTTTGAATAAAAGCAATAACTGCTCCAGTAATGGGCCTACTTTAAATCGCTATTACTATTACTACTCTGAGTCCACAGGCTTCCTTGAGCCATCAGAACAAGGCCCCAATTAGGGGATCCTCGGCCTTTACAAACCACAGGCCCCCAGCCTCACATCTTTGACCTCCCTGGAGCCATAGAGGATATTTTTCAAGAGAAACCAGGATAATCCACTCCGGAGGCTCATTCTAGGATTGTTTATTGGGTTCCTCTTTTTTAAAAAAAAAAAAAAAATCAGCCTGCCCAACTGGCTCTAAGTGATTACACACAAGTCATGCATACAAGTCTGATAGAGACAGAATATGCTATGGCTGAGAGGAGGCTGGTGCGAGGATCTCAGAAAAATCAACCTTGTATTAAACGTGTTTATTCAATTTCTTGGGGCCATCTAATACGTATTAGCCCAAAGAAGGTTTGCAAGCATCAACGAAGCTGGGGAAGCGAGTGGGGGATGGTGGGAAAGCCTGTATCTGGCAGGACCGACTGTAATCTGTAACAGACACACACTAAAGGCTGAAAACCAGATGACAAAGGAACCTGTACAACCAAAACCAGTCCAGAGATCTTCAATTCGAAACGGAAGTGCGAAACGTCTCCGCAGCCCCAGCAATTCCAGGAACAGAGAACAGGGACATGAGAGGGAGGAACAGGCCAGTCCACTCTTACACACCATGCGGCTCCCCTCCTCCAGTGAACATCCTTGAGGCCACCTGGGTGAGCCAACTTCCTTCAGGAAGACGTGCAGATCCGAAAAGGCAGCAAGATCCAGTGTTCATCACCAGGTGGCTTCTCTAAACATAACCCCCTTAATTAGCTGATAAGCCAGGAGGACACCGTGATGAAAGCACAAATCCAGAGTCAGACATACTGGAACACAGGTCTCAGCCCTACTCCTTTGGAGCTGTGAATCCTGAGCAAGTGACATGAGCTCTCTGCACCTCCGCCTCCTGATCTGTCAGACGGGGGTAAGAGAGTCACCACCCATTCATATCAACAGCTGTCATCTTTAGAGCACACGTTATGGGTCATTCTGCACACTAAATGCTATGCATGTGCCATCTATCATCCCACGAGGCTAGGACACCAGTGTTTGCAGTTTGACAGATGAGGAAACTGAGGCTGGGAAAGGAAGCCGACATCCCCAAGGTCACACAGTGGGCAGATGGAGGAGTTGGGACTTGAGGCAGGTCTGGCCCATCTCAGTCTCAGCAGCATCTTAGTCTGTAGACCGGAATGTTCAGAATTTGAGTGAGACTTTAGACCCAAACCAATTTCTGTTATTGTCTTATGAAATATTACTTATATTTGCTGCTCAGATTCCCTCCAGCATGATCCCTGCCCGCTACCTTCTCAATCAGGCCAGTGTGTGCGCGTGCATGCTAAGTAGCTTCAGTCCTGTCCGACTCTTTGCAACTCCATGGACTGTAGCCCACCAGGAGCCTCTGTCTATGGAATTTTACAGGCAATATTACTGGAGCAGACTGCCAGGCTCTCCTTCAGGGGATCTTCCCCACCCAGGGATTGTACCCACGTCTCTTATGTCTCCTGCATTAGCAGGTGGGTTCTGAGAAGCCCCAATCAGGCCAGGGAGGAAATCAATCCTTGATCAAGAAACAGACCTCCATTTGACATTGAAACTCTGCACAGCAGGCTCTCACCGCTGTCATCCAATGTTAATTCAATGGCAGATGCCCTCCTAGGTAGGCAGGAATCCCACTGAAGGTCAGACCACGGGACGAACAGGCCATCTCCTCCTCCAGACCCCTAACTAAACCGAAGGTGTTCTGACCTAGAGGTGGGCCCCCTTTACCAGCACTACATTCATAGCAGGAGGGAGAAAAGAAAACCTTGAATCCACGTGAGTCCTATTTAACACAGGAAACAGTCCTGCTGGGAAGGAGCAAATATTTATGTACATAATTAACCAAGGAGGTAGACTGCTCTGTCAAAAGTTGAGCAAAACTTGGTGAATAAATAGCCCTGCCCATGAAATAGCCTCTCACAGACCTGGGAGCACAGAGCAGGGTTGATTTCAGCTCCTTGGTGCTCAGAAACTAATCCTGTAGCCTGTAGCGAAGGGACCAGACACCTAGACTAAATGGGCCTCTGAGGGACCTCCACTCGCCACTCTCTCCCCTTCCTTTACCAGGGAAAAATTCTCTTTTCTTTGCATCTCTGGCCAGGACTGTGTACTCAGGGCACAATTAACTGCTACCAGCTGGCTGATGCAAGAGCCTTAGGGGAAACCAGCTCCTCTTTTTTCCCTAATTGTCTGTTTGTATGTTCCTAATTTTCTATCATTCCCCATCTCAGATTTTACTTTCAGAAGGACTAGAAGCCAAGCAGTGAGGAGGAGTTTCTAACATTTGTACTCTGCAATGTTCAGGAAAAAAAAAAAAACAGCATCTTCCCCTGAAAAATAACCTTCAGGGACACCTGGATAAGCCACGACCATGCAGTGTGTACTGGACTGGGTACCAGGCTCCATACAAGGCTGCACTCAGCCCATTTCTGTGTCCTGGACCGTCCACCACCCCAGGCCCCAAGAGAAGGCGTTTACAAGGAAGCTATTCATGGCCAATACCTTTTTTTAACCCCAAATTCTGCTCACTCTTTTAGAAAGAACACCCAACATCTTGGCAAGCACCGTGGACTGGGCATCAGAAGACCTGTGCATGCCCTTCTCCAGCCCCAGGACTCGGTTTTTTCATCCGTCAAAGGGAGACGAATCTACAGAAGCATGGATTAGGGGATCGATTTGGCGGGTCACGTGCAGCGACTTCTTAAAGAAATGGAATGGAATAGATTGGAATAAATCAGAATGTACCAGACACAGAAAGAATAAGTCTGAATTCAGCTTTGCACAAATGTCTAGTTTGCAAAGTAAATGTGATTTTGAAGTTTGATCGAGGCATAATTCACAGGCCAAACTACTCACCTATTTCAAGTGTACAGCTTTTACTACATTCAGAGATAGGCAAGCAGCACCACCATCAATTTTAGAACATTTCATCACCCCAAAAGGAAACCCCACACCCAAGAGCAGTCACTCCATTTCCTCTCAACTCCCACTCTTACCCGAGCTTACCGTCAATCTACTTTCTGTCTCCATGGTATTCTGGACTTTTCACATAAACAGAATCCTACATGTGTTCTTCTGTGTCTGGCTTCTACCCCTCGGCATAATGTTTTTAAGGTTCAGTCACATTGCAGCACTTATCAGTATATCATTCCTTTTTATAGCTGAATAATATTCCATTGCATATAATACATTTATTTATCCCTTCATCCACTGATGAATATTTGGGTTGTTTCCACTTTGGGGCTAGAATGAATAACATTGCTATGAACTGTTTATGTAAAAATGCTTGTGTGGACATATAAATACGTTTCTTTTTTTTTTTTTAATACATTTCTATGGGTAGTTATCAATAAAGATTCAAGCCAGTGAGCTACAGAGTTACTGATAGTGATACCATTCTGTGATTTTTTAAAAACATCATTTCATGGATTTACTTTTGGAAAAGGAAATAAAGACCATCAAATCAAGGCTGCACTCCTGTTGAGGCAGCCACTGAGACTCTATGGCCAAAACTGCTTCACTACCATCCTGGGACTTCCCTGGCAGTCCAGGAGTTCAGATTTAGCGCTTCTACTGCAGGGGGCACAGGGTCGATCCCTCGTTGGAAACTAAGATCCCACATGCTGTGCCACGTGGGGTGGGAGGGGCTCCCCCATAAAAGCAATTTGTTCAACATTGCTTCACTATGACTTTGAAGAACCCAACATTTCAGTGAATTTCACTGGAATATGTGCCTTCGCTGTCCAAACAGGTTGAAGTAGGGAGCATTTCCATGCTGATGGAAGCTACTGAGCTATCAGTGAAATTCAGTAACGGATAAATGTCCCAGTTTAAGCAGCTTCAAGAGGAATCCAATTCCAAGACGTGAATTCCTGCATCTCAAGGTTCCAGACACAAGAGCACTCATGAAATAAGGTCAGAGGCTACTACAAGCTCCAATACACACACACATACACACACACACTATTCAATTTATGATTGTTCCATAGGATATCTGACTCCTACATCTGCAGCTATAAAAGAGCTGATGTAATAGAGACAACGGTCAAAAGCAGCTTGCTTCCCCAGCCAAACCTGCATTAATAATTTAGCTATTAACAGCCATGTAACCAAAGAAGCTTGACAGGGACAGCTCTGTAGTCACCTGGGAACATCTCCACGGTCGCCTCCTTTTCTGCTTCCAAATCAGATATTCTGTTGTCTTGAAGCACTTGTCATCCTCAGAGAAAGGGAGCATGACAAATTTGTGAAATCTCAGGAATAAATACAATTCCTATATGCTTTAAATTTATGGTCCTCACGAAGCCTGCAAAATATGATAAACCATTATAGGTTTTTTCCTGTCTTCCCTGCCTCGGCCACAATTAATTTTGCCATGTTCGAGTGTAATATGAAATGTAATATATGGAGGTGGGAGATTTAGAGCCCTCGTTGTTTCGCAGTGAATAAGCTTCTGCAGTCTGGGGCCCCGGAGGTAAAAGAAGCAATAACGACAGGCCTCATTTTGGGGTAACCATTTGTGAGCATTTTCTGTTTTGCATCGTTAAGCAAGACAAAAGTGCCCGAAGCAAACCTTGACAGCACTGAGCCAAAGTCACTCAAAATCCAAATGCCAAACATATTCCGTAATTGAGATGCATGGCAGCTCTTATACATACCCCAGAAGAGCATCATATTGCAAAGAAAAGCTGTGCATTACCAAAAAACAACAGAAATGCTCTGGTTTTATTGATACTCTAAACCTCAAAGGCCTGAAAATACAGCAAAATTCAGTCAGAAAGGTGCGCAAAGGTTTTCCCAAACTGTTCAGAAGAGTAACGGAAACTATTATTTGTTGAAGACCCACTAGGTGTGCATATTGTGTTAGTATTTTGCCAAGGTTACTGAAGTGAGTAGAATCATGGCCCCCCCGCCCAAAAGATGAGTTCAAGTTCTAATCTTGAGGACCTGTGAATGTGACTTATTTGTAAAGATGCTTTCTGCAGGTATAATCAAGTTAAGAAGAGGTCATGGTGGATCAGCTCCATGCCCATGCTCACTTAGTTGTGTCCAACTCTTTGCAATCCCATGGACTGTAGCTCACCAGACTCCTCTGTCCATGGGATTCTCTAGGCAAGAATACTGCAGTGGGTTGCCATGCCCTTCTCCAGGGGATCGTCCCGACCCAGGGATGGAACCCGCGTCTCTTGCCTCTCCTGCACTGCAGGCAGATTCTTTACTACTGTACCACTGGGGGCTGGTACTGGGTCAGAGTGCACCCTATTCCAATGATTGGGATCCTTATAAAAGGGCGATCTGGACAGAGACATGGGGAAGAAGGCCATATAAAGATGGAGGCAGAGATGGGAGTGATATGGCTGCAAGCCCAGAGTGCCCGGCGACCACCGGAAGGAAGAAGCCTCCAGAAGGAAGGGACCCTGCCGCTGTGCTGAATTCGCTCTTCTAGACAACAGAACTGTGGGAGAACACATTCTTACATTCTTGCTGTAAGCCGGACAGTCTGGTCATTTGTTACAGCAACCCTACAGTACAGCCGTCAAGAAAATCCCATCCACTCTGAGAGCTAGCCGTTTTCATCTCCCATTTTATAGATGAGCAAACAGGTAGAGAAAGACTAACTGGTTCAAGGTCATATGGATTCCCAGGGAGCTCAGAGGTAACGAACTCACCTGCCAAGGCAGGAGATGCAGGAGGCATGAGTTAGATCCCAGGGTCAGGAAGATCCCATGGAGTAGGAAACGGCAACCAACTCCAGTATTCCTGCCTGGAAAATTCCATGGGCAGAGGAGCCTGGTGGGCTACAGTTCACAGGGTCGCGAAGAGTTGGACATGACTGAGCACACACTCACATCAAAGTCACATAGAGAACACGTAGTAGAACCAGGACTGGGGATAGGTTGTCTAACTCTAAATACATTCCACACACTGACCACTAGCTAACAAGTGCCCAATTTAGCTACTGTGTCTGTAGAGACATTTTCCTGCGAAAGGGTTTTAAGGAGAAGATCCCTTAAAACGGCAATAATGATGGTATTTTCTTGCTAACATAGCACAGCAGTAATGAGAACTGAGCCTCTTCCCAGAGATAGTAAGGTCCACTCTAAGCTGCACCAGGAACGGTTCTGGAAGGAGCAAAGATTTTGGTCCTATCGTGGTGGACGTGGATCCTCGTGGGCACCAACAAATCTTTGGTATGTGAACATCTCTTCTGCAAAGGGTAACGTTCTTCCGTGAACTCACCAGTACAACTCTCCTCTCAAATATGCGTCCCTCCAGACACCAGCATCTGGGCTCAGCCCCTCTCCACTTGGACACACCGTAAGGGGCCCTCAGAGGACCTAGCACCCCTGCTTCCCCAGAGCCCAAGTGCTAACAAGTACAGCTCTGAGCACTGAGGTCCCATCCTCCCTAAAGTCTCCACATCGCAGCAAGGCCACCCCCCAGGAGCTGCAGAAACACCGTCTCCCATGGAGCCCCCTCTGTCTCCTCACTCATCTGCAAGGAAAAACTCAAAATACCAGAGGTTACAAACTCCAACAACAAATGCAATGGGGAATCCGTGGAATCAGAGAGCGGGAGCTGGAGGGAAGCACCAAATAAACAAAAACAATTTCTGAAACCCACTCAGCAGAGATTGCTCCTGGCCTGCCTGGGTGTGGACATCATAGGGAAGGGACCCAGAGGAACACCTACAGCCACCCCACCCAATTGCCATCCAACCAAAGCAGTCCGGATCAGGCGTCCATCTGTGATGGAACCATGTGCTCAGAGAAAAGATGTCTTGATGCTGAAAGCCTAACCAGAGGATAACACCCATCTTCCAGGCTTAACCTGAGGATGAAGTGAAATAACTGTGCAAAAACATCTGATGCACTGTAGACAGTCACTGAATATTCTTTCTCTTCCCCCTGTTGTAATTAGTGTGAGGCCCCTTCTAAAATTGCTGGTGGGAGACCTAAATATCTTGGTAAACCAGCATATCATGTTGTTTTCCCAAAAATAAGGGATCCAATTAGAGCATTTAATGAGCACCAAAAAGACAGATTTCTCATTGAGAAGGAAAAAAAAAAAAGCTGCATAATTAGCAAACCGTTCCTCCTCTTCCCTTAGCCAACAAAACAAATAGGAAAATAACCAAAAAACCAAGAGGACAGCCTCACAAGCCATAAACAAAATGCCTGGACTCAAGTATCTCCAGACTACTAGGATTATTGGCCCAAAGGCAGCCTCCCTCCAATTCATCTTCAAGGTCAATGGCAGAGTGCCTTTCAGCATTAACAATGAAAACGTCCTTCACTGTGGAAGCTGTACTAGGCACTCTGTCTATACTGTCCCTTTTAATTTCCAGAGTAATTCTGTAGGGTGGAGCGGTGGCCCGTGATAGCAAGACGTTTAACACCCCAGCCTGGTTTTGCACTGGTTTCTTCCAGTTCTTTCAGGGAACTCCTTGCCCCCTCCCAGTACTATAGTGGGCTCGCCATCTCCTCTGTGTATTGTTAGTTCCCCAGGGCTGCTGTAACTTCCACAACATGGGTGGCTTATAGCAACGGAAGTATATTCTCTGCTAATTCTGGAGGGAGGACAAATGTCCAGAATCAAGGCACTGGTAGGGCGGTTCCCTCTGCAGGCTCTGGGGGAGAAGCCACTCCACGCCTCTCTCCCACTTCCAGGTGGCTGCCAGCAATCAACCCCTGGTGCTTCTTCGACTGGAGACCCAGCACTGTAATCTCTGCCTTTGTCTTCACACAGCCTTCTTTCTTCTTCTTATAAGATTCTGATTCAGAACCCACTTGGGTATCCAGGATGAGATCTCCAGATCCTAATTACACCTACAATGACACTTATTCCAAATAAGGTCACACTCGCAGGCTCTGAGTAGTCATATCTTTTCGAGGGAGGGGATTCAACTCCCTACACCCCCTTACAGGAATCTAGCTCTCACCATCTGGAAGGTACACTAGCCAATAACAGCACCTCATGCCCACCTCTGCCCCCAGCACTCCGCTCGCCATAAAATCCATACAGGTCCGTGCAGTTTAAGACCTAGATACAGGGAGAGGGCTGTGACCAGCATCGTCCAATAGAAACAAATGCAGACCACACATGTAGTGTAAATGCTTCTAGTCGCTGCATTAACAAACAGTAAAAAGGAACAGGCAAAATTCATTTCGATAATATATTTTATTTAACCCAGTACACCCAATATAGGGTAGATATGGTCCTAGTCTTCAAAGAGGCCCTGAATATGGCCTAATTACTTCAACTCAGAACAGCTAAGGAAGCAAAACTGGTGCTGGAAGGACTGGGGAACTCCAACTCCAAGGTCATGAGGCCAAGTAAGAAGTGACCTTTCTTGACCTTTCCCAAGGGTGGGAAATGCAGCAATTCTGACATAGCAGCCAAAGTGGGCTTCAACCACCCACCCACAGGCACATCCACAGCCTGGGCTGAGCAGCGCTGCCATAGGCTCCCGTTCACAGTTACAGCCAGGGCAATGCCAGCCTGGTGGGAGATGCTAACGTCCTTGGATTCCCAAGGCCATCCTGCCAGGGGACATCCATGCCAATGGCGGCTTTGGCAAACTGCAGGCCAAGAAAGGGCCCCACCGAAACTGACTTCCCTCCCCAAAGGGAGGGGCAAAGGTCACAGGATTAGCACCATCTAAACGAACATCTCAGTCGAGGCAGACTCTTTGCAACCCCATGGGCTGTAGCCCACCAGGCTCCTCTGTCCATGGGATTCTCCAGGCAAGAATACTGGAGTGAGTTGCCACTTCCTTCTCCAGGGGATCTTCCCAACCCAGGGATCGAACCCAGGTCTCCTGCCATGCAGGTGGATTCTTTACCACCTGAGCCACCAGGGAAGCCCCAAAGGAACATCAGAGAAGTGTATTTTTTAAAAATATGAGGATGTGAAAACAAACCTTTTTAACAGTATGTACACCTGCCAATAGGATCTGAGGTCTCCAGGAGTTACTTTCTGTTCTTAACAATTTTACAAGCCTCCTAGGTGCTAGCCCAAGACACCAGTTTTTAATTGAGGGTTGGACCATCAAAAAGGCTGAGTGCCGAAAACTCAATGCTTTTGAATTGTGGTGCTGGAGAAGACTCTTGAGAATCCCTTGGACTGCAAGGAGATCAAACCAGTAGATCCTAAAGGGAATCAAGCCTGAATATTCATTGGAAGGAGTGATGCTGAAGCTGAAGCTCCAATACTTTGGCCACCTGATGTGAAGAGCCAACTCATTGGAAAAGACCCTGATGTTGAGAAAAATTGAAGGCAGGAGGAGAAGGGGGTGATAGAGGATGAGATGGTTGGACAGCATCACCGACTCAATGGACATGAGTCTGAGCAAACTCCAGGAGGTTGTGAAGGACAGGGAAGCCTGGTGTGCTGCAGTCCGTGGGGTCGTAAAGAGTCAGATATGACTTAGCAACTAAACAACAACAACAACATTCCCCATTTAGTCCTCCTAACAATCCACGGAGGCAGTTATTGCCTCCATGTTGCAGATGGAAAAACTGAGACCAGAGAGGTTCAATAAAGTCAAAGTCACATAACTGAGAAACAGAGAGCTGGGGTCTGGTCCCAAGTTACTCTGTCTGCAGAGCCCTTGCTCTCATGGCAAAATCCTCCCTGCCACTGGCTCTGCCCTCTCAATTCCTCCTGTGTCTCCAATGGGGTGACCCAGTGACTATGAAAGTGGAGAAAAGAGAACTAATAGCCCCTGGGCACAGCTCTAGGTAGACCGTGGGCCCTAGAGAGAAAGATTTTCTACATTTTTTTTCTTTTTCTTTGTATATGAAATTTCTCAACTGATTTCAAAACCAAAAGCCCCGACTTCCCTGAGGTCAGCAGTGGCTCAAGGTCTTCAACAATCGCTCCCAAACTGCTGTCCCCAGAGGGCTGGGGATACCGAATACTCCCAGGACTAATTCAGAAGGACCAACCAAACTGGCCCATTTGTTTAAATCCTGGGCAATTTGCACATCAGATATCTTTGTTCTTGGCTGAAATCAAAACACATTAGTGTGGTAATGATAACTACTTCCTTCAAATGGAATCTCTCACAGTTATAAAAACTACAAATTATTAATTGCAATTTGGTAGCAAGCTATTTCAAAACATCTGCTTCGTACTGGAATAGTCTAAAAGACGTCCTTGGCTGGGTTAGACAGAAAGTAAGTAGACTAAGCTTTATCAGCGCCTGAGGCATTCACATTTGGGAAACTGGAAAATGCTCGCGTGAGGCCCAAAAGCAGAACCCAAGTTTATCATTAACAAAATACCATTTCTCATCCTGTCATTCTCCCAAACTGTTTAACAAAGTTCACGTTCATTCATTAACCTTCCCAGTGGGAGAGCCAAGTGAACTAGCATTTCCATTATATATATATAAAAACAAACAGTAATCCCATTTCCAAAAAGAGTAACTCAAACCAGTTAACTAACCAGCCAGCAGTTTAGCTCCCTATAAGAGCACACTCGTCCTTATAAACACAGAGGTGACAAGGAGAGGGAAAATGTCACAAAATCTTGAAAACGGAGTGCAATTAATTCCTCCCCTGTTATTTGATTTTTGGGGGGTCAAAGAGGCCTCAAGTCCCCCAGCAATAAAATGGGGCTAATATCTGCCACCTGATAATGAAGATATAGCTATAAATTACTTTGAATTGCCTGGATAATCAGCATTATGCAAATTGATGGTATCATTAGAGAGCTACTAAACACAGCTATAAATCTTATAAAACTACTTCCATAGGAATTAAGGCTCAATTAAGAGGCTCCATTTTTTAAAATTTTCCATCACCTTGTTATTTTAAAGACCGGAACATTCAAAACCAGCTTAGACGCTTCTAGAGCAGGGATATGAAACCTTTCTCAAACAGTCTTGATAAAGCTTGATAAACAGTTGGCTAATAAGAAGGTTAGAGGACAGATCTGAGAACCAGGTGGAAACCAAGGGCCTAGAAGAGCCCTTGCCAGGGGACAGTCACCAGCTTAAGAAGCTCGTCTCATACCCACCACGATACTTCTCTACACTGAGCTATGAGGTCTGGTGTATAGTATAAGTTCTCTTTTAAGCATGATACACAGGAAAGAACTTGAACTAGCTCAATATAACTTTGCTTATCCTAATGACTTCTGAAGAGGCAAAAGAATGACAACAACTTAAAACAAACAAAGAGCTCTGACACCCACAGTTTCAACACTCATCTAAAGCTCACTAATTTGAAAAGATACACACACACCCACATTCACTGTAGCATTAGTCTCAACAACCAAGACAAGGAAGCAACTTAGGTGTCCACAGATGAACAGATAGAGAAAATCTAATATAGTATATATTGTTGTTGTTTTGTTTGCTAAGTCGTGTCTGAGCAACTCTTTAGCAACCCCATGGACCAGAGCCTGCCAAGCTCCCCTGTCCATGGGATTTCCCAGGCAAGAACACTGGAGTGGGTTGCCATTTCCTTCTCTGGCGGATCTTCCTGACCTAAAGGTCAAACCCATATCTCCTTGCGTAAGTCTAGTCAACAGGTGGATTCTTTACCACTGAGTCACCAGAGAAGAAACTCTAATGGTATATATACATAACACAATATTATCCAGCTACAGAAAAGAAATTCTGCCATTGGCAACAACATGGATAGACCTTGAGGGCATTCTGCTAAGTGAAACAAAAGTCTGACAGAGAAAGGCAAATATTGTATGACCTCACTTATACACAGAGGAAAAAAAAAAAAAAGAACTCTGAGCAGATTGGTAGTTGCCAGAGGGAGAAGGTTGAGGGTGGGTGAAAAGGGTTAAAGTGGTCAAAAGATGCACACTCCAGTTACAAAATAAATAAATTCCAGGGATGTAACGAACAGCACAGTGCCTACAGTTTACAACACTGTATTGTATATTTAAAAGTCTTTAAGAGAATAAATCTTAAAAGTTCTCATCGTGAGAGGAAAAACAATTGGTAACTGTGGTAATGGGTGTTAATTAGACTTATTGGGATGATCATTTTAAAACATACACCAAGATCGAATCATTATGTTGTATGCCTGAAACTAATATATTACATGTCAATTATATCTTAAAAAATGATAATGGCTGCAATAAAAAAGACAAATGATGTTAAGTCAATCAATCAAGCAAGCAAACTCTGCTAACCCAAGAGGTCCAACTCTAACACTACCCACTGCCAGAGGACTAACCTCTACCCACCCTCGGGAAAGGAGCGCCATCAGACTACAAAGTACCTTGGCAGAGACCCTGGCACCCTTCAACCCATCAATCTCAGGACCAACTAAAGCAACTACAGATACCAAAGTCAAAAAGGTCATAGGTTGGCTGACTCCGAAATTAGCCAAGATGATAAAGCAGTGAACTACGGAACTATACAGCCTGGCATTTTCAGGAACATCCTCTGCCCACTCTGGCCTATGGCCGGACTCTACCACGGGGCTGTCCCGTCTGGGACTCGCTGGCCCCACTCAGCTGCAGCATGCTCACAGCAGAAAACCACACCTCCTGCCTCCTGGTGCCCAAGTACAAGGACACCATCCAGAGCTAAAGCAATCCTTTAAGCTGAAAGAATCCTTCTCCCTCCGTCTAACACAAGGCACTAGGACTGTTAAGAGAAATAGCTCTGAGTGTGGGTGTTTACAGAGAAGGCAATGGCAACCCACTCTCGCCTGGAATACCCATGGACGGAGGAGCCTGGTAGGCTACTGTCCATAGGGTTGCAAAGAGTCGGACACGACTGAGCGACTTCACTTCACTCACTTCATACTTTATCACTGGAGAAGGAAATGGCAACCCACTCCAGTATTCTTGCCTGGAGAATCCCATGGACAGAGGAGCCTGGCGGGCCATGGTCCACGGGGTCACAGAGAATCGGAAACGACTGAAGTGACTAAGTAAGCAAGCAAGCAAGTAGGTGTTTAAAATATAAATGTTTCAATGAGCTGACTCTGCCAGGCTCAGCTGGTGATCAATTTACCTTTCCACTGTCTTTTGCAGCTCAATAATCTGCTCTGGGTAAACAGTGCCTCCAGCTTTCATTCATTCAGTCACCTCGATCATGTCCAACTCTTTGCAACCCCCTGGACTGTAGGCCACCAGGCTCCTCTGTCCATGGGACTTCCCCGGCAAGAATAGTGGAGTAGGTTGCCATTTCCCTCTCCAGGAAATCTTTCCAACCCAGGGATCGAACCCTCAACCCGGCACCTCCTGCATTGCAGGTGGATTTTCTTTTCTTTTCTTTCCTTTTTTTTTTTTTTTTTTTTTAACCACTGAGCCACCTGGGAAGCAACTCCTGCTTAGGTTACACCAAGAGGCTAAGAAATCAACCTATGATCTTCCAGGAACGAAGTCTCATTCATCTCAATAGAATCTCAAATACCTGAAGATGTGTTTCCCAAATGCACTTTGTTGAGCTCCTGGAAAGAAGACTGTGTTATTCAACTGAGAATTCCCAAGTGCCTAACACAATGCCTGGAACATAGTAAACTTGATGATGAATGAAACAAAATCCATCCACTGGCCTGGGAGAGGAGCAAGGAGTGTACACACGATATATCACATCTTCATTCCTTAGTGCGTCTGTGTCAGTGTTTCCAGGAAATATCCCTCGTCCATTCTCCAATGACCCTCACTCCCTCTCTCCTCTACACAACTTCCTTCAGTGGCTCCCCCAAGCCACTTTCCATCACTTGCTATGAAGGTGAAACTTCCCAGCCTCACCACCTGTAAATCCCAAGACAGCTTCATTAAGCCTTCATTTTCCCACCAGGACACTGACTCACCACATCTCTGGAATCACAGTATTAACCCATACAATTATGTTTTTCTTAATTGCAAATTTAAATTCTACCATGATATGATTCACTAACAAGTTTAAAGAATTACCTGGCACGTTTATTGTCAATATCACCTTATTCTACTCCGATGCCCCCTCAACTGTGAGATCACTCCCATTTCCACTTCAGGGCCTGGACTTCCCTTCAGCACTCGGCACTCCTGGGAAAATGCAAGCCCTCCATTCTGCACCAGTCCAACTCATCTACTCTGAGATCAAAACGGTCCCCTCTCTGCATCCACTGATTCTCCAACCTTGCCAAGGGCATCTTCTAAGTGGCCATTCTCTTGAGCCTGAGCACCCAAGTCCTTACTTCTTCTAAACTTCTATCACCATTAGCACATCCAAGCAACACAAAAATTCTTTCTTTTGGTTTCATATGCTTCCATTTTTTCAAAAGCCCCCTACTGTCCTCTTCCATGCCAGCTGTCTGGCCCAGCCCAGCTGGAGGATTCATTTCCACCACCCCCACCAAGAAGCTGAGAGATTACACTGTTAGCACACTAGTTCATCCATTGATCATTATTGTTGGGGTTTTTGCTAACTTTCTTTAACCCACCATCTCTTAATTACTTTTTAAATCCTCTCCTCCCAGCAGGCCAATCAATCCACGATGACTTTGGGGAGAGGATATGGGGCCTTTTTATTTTTTCTCGGTCACAAACTATAGGTAACAAAATTGACTTCAGGAAACATGGGAAAACAAAAGTGGAGAGAACACAGCTGCTAGAATTTCCATCCTTCTTCCAGAGGCCTGTTGTGCACACTGGTGTCCCCCAGGGAGAAGGGCTGGGTACTAATCCATCAGCATCTGAAACACCCCACAGCTTATCCTCTCACTGCCTTCTTCTACCAGGATAACGCTTTCAAATTGCATCCACACGTGTGATGGCATCTAGAGGCAGTGGTGTGGCCAGAAAGTAACATTCATCAATATAAACAGCATCTGTAATAAAGCGCAGAATGGGTCAAATTCTAGGGTCAAATGAACGGAAGAGAAGCTGCAAACTTCCATGACACCCAAGCAGATGCTAGGCTATCAGCCTGGAGACATGGAACGTGGATATGAAGGTAGCAGGAAGCCCCTTACATTGAGATCAGCCAAGGAATACAGCCAGATGCCAAGGTGAATCAGTGAAACAGAGTCCACAGCTGGCTAGGATCAGGATCCAAGGCCAGGAAGTCAGGAAAGATGAGCGCAGCTCCAAGGCACCTCCTTCCCATCTGGGAGCAGGTGTCTCTTGCTCCTTAGGAGCTGGCAGCATTATAGAAATGAGTTCACATATACACAGATAAGTAAATTATGAGAGGGTAGAGTGGCAGACATACTCTTTTTTTAATTATGAAAAAAATTTATTTGTTGTTTCCATTTATTCTCAAATGTGACACAATTAGAGTTCTTGGGACACAGACAAAAAACTTTAATAAATTAGCCATATCAATTATTCTTTAATTAGAAAAAAAATAAAATAAGTTTATGCTGACTTTATATAATTTATTAATTACTCAAAAGGTGTTTTAAATCAGAACATATTTTCACTTGGCTCTTTTAGAAATTTTTTATTTTGTATTGACAGTGAAAATGGTAGTCGCTCAGTCATGTCCAGCTGTTTGCGATCCCATGGACTGCAACCTGCCAGGCTCCTCTGTCCATGGAATTTTCTAGGCAAGAATACTGGGGTGGGTTGCCACTCCCTTCTCCAGGGAATCCTCCCTGCCCAGGGATCGAACCCAGGTCTCCTGCATTGCAGGCAGACTGAGCCACCAAACAAGCCCAGTCAGTTAACAAACAATGTTGTGACAGTTTCAGGTAGACAGCAAAGGGACTCATCCATACATATATACACGTGTCCATTCTCCCACAAACTCCCCTCCCATTCAGGCTGCCAAGACACACTCCCAAGGTCAGGTCCCTCCATGGTTTCTGATGTCATGTCCTTGTGTGATCCTTTCCTCCTGAATGTGGACAGGACTGTGACTTGCTTCTAGTATACCAAAGGTAAGGGGATGTTATAGTAGACGGTAGGTCCCCCTTTTCTCTTGACTTGATGGAGCAAGAGGCCGTCTAGGGACCCACATGCCAAGGAACTGTGCGCAATAGCCAGTAAGAAAACGATGCCTCAGTCCAGCAGCCTGCCAGGGAATAAATGCTGCTGACCACCAGATGAGTTTGGAAATGGATCCTTTCCCAGGCGAGCCTCATATGAGACTTCAGACCCAGCTGACACTGTCACTGGAGCATTGTAGAGAATCTGGCTAAGCCATGCCCAGATTCCTAACTCACAGAAACTGTGAAAAAATAAATGTGTGCTGTTTAAGACACTATATTGGTAATCATATTGTTACACAGCATTAGGAAACCAACATAGGAGGTCTAGTCAGTGTGCAGGGGGCATTATTCAATAAATGATAGGAAGACATAGGTAGTCACTTGGAAAAAAATTAATTTGGGCCTTTGATTAATACATGACACCAAAATAAACTCCTCATGGATAAAATATTTAAATATGAAAAATAAAAGGAAAAGACAGATTTTTTAACATGTAATTTTGGAGTGAGGAAGGCTTCAGTATGATGTGAAAATCTGAAAGAATTTTTTCATCTAAAAAGGATTAATAAATCTGACTAAAGTAAGAAAATACATTCTACAACATATACTACAAAGGGCTAATTTCCTTAATATATAAGTAGCTTTACAAATCAATAAGAAAAGATCATTTTGAAAAGATGCTCACTCATTACAAGAGTAATACAATGAGATGAGACTACGATCAAATGTTTGATAACACAGTGAGGTGGAATGAACTGGAACAGCCTCTCTGGAGACAATTAGGCAGCAGCGATCAAAATATCAGATGCACTTGGCTCTTCAACAATTCTGCTTCATTGGACATTTGAAATAACCTGTGTATAAGGCTATTTGGAGAAGGCAATGGCACCCCACTCCAGTATTCTTGCCTGGAAAATTCCATGGACGGAGGAGCCTGGTAGGCTGCAATCCATGGGGTCGCGAAGAGTCGGACACATCTGAGCAACTTCACTTTCACTTTTCACTTTCATGCATTGGAGAAGGAAATGGCAACCCACTCCAGTGTTCTTGCTTGGAGAATTCCAGGGACGGGGGAGCCTGGTGAGCTGCCATCTATGGGGTCGCACAGAGTCGGACACGACTGAAGCGACTTAGCAGTAGCAGTAGCAGCATAAGGCTATTTAATATAACATTGTCTGTCACAGCAAGGATGAAATCATCCAACCTACCAAGAGAAGACTGGTTAAGTAATGTATGGTGTACCCACATAGCAGAATACACTGAAGACCATCACCCATAAAAATTAATGCAGCAGCTCTTTCTGTTCTGATAGAGAGAGCTCTGAAATATATTTGGCAACAATAATAACCAAAATACAAACAAACAAGAGGTACCTCCAGGAAAGACTTGGGGTGACTGGAGACAAAGAGGGAGGGAGACTTTTCATCATGTGATTTTTTTTACACCTTATGAATATTAAACCCCATGGTTACATTTCTTTTTCAAAACAAAACTGAAATCGGTAAGTAGATACAAACTGTAGAACAGCATGCCTGCTATGATATCTATTAAAAAATCAGATTTAAGCTACATATACACAATATTATATACAGTATATATAATTATAGATAAATATTATATATGGATATCCATTTATACACCTCTGTCTATATATTACATACCAGGGGTCCCCAACGGGTCTGTGGCCTGTTAGGAACCAGGCTGCACAGCAGGTGGTGAGCCATGGGTGAGCGATCAAAGCTTCATCTGTATTTACAGCCGCTCCCCATCGTTAGCATTACTGCCTGAGCTCCTCCTCCTATCAAATCAGCAGCGGCTTTAGATTCTCACAGAAGCGTGAACCCTACTGCAAACTGCACTTGGGAGGGATGTAGGCTGTGAGCTCTTTATCAGAATCATCTCAAAACCACTGCCCCGGCCCCAGTCCATAGAAAAATTGTCTTCCACAAAATCAGTCCCAGGTGCCATAAAGGTTGAGGACTGCTGTTATACATCATACGTTATATGTTATGACCTAAATCAAATCCCATATGATTACACAGTGGAAGTGAGAAATAGATTTAAGGGACTAGATCTGATAGACTGAGTGCCTGATGAACGATGGTCGGAGGTTCCTGACATGGTACAGGAAACAGGGATCAAGACCATCCCCATGGAAAAGAAATGCAAAATGGCAAAATGGTTGTCTGAGGAGGGCTTACAAATAGCTGTGAAAAGAAGAGAAGCAAAAAGCGAAGGAGAAAAGGAAAGATATAAGCATCTGAATGCAGAGTTCCAAAGAATAGCAAAAAGAGATAAGAAAGCCTTCCTCAGCGATCAATGCAAAGAAATAGAGGAAAAGAACAGAATGGTAAAGACTAGAGATCTCTTCAAGAAAATTAGAGATACCAAGGGAACGTTTCATGCAAAGATGGGCTCGATAAAGGACAGAAATGGTATGGGCCTAACAGAAGCAGAAGATATTAAGAAGAGGTGGCAAGAATACACAGAAGAACTGTACAAAAAAGAGCTTCATGACCAAGATAATCACTATGGTGTGATCACTCACCTAGAGCCAGACATCCTGGAATGTGAAGGCAAGTGGGCCTTAGAAAGCATCACTATGAACAAAGCTAGTGGAGGTCATGGAATTCCAGTTGAGCTGTTTCAAATCCTGAAATATGATACTGGTAAAGTGCTGCACTCAATATGCCAGCAAATTAGGAAAACTCGGCAGTGGCCACAGGACTGGAAAAGGCCAGTTTTCATTCCAATCCCAAAGAAAGGCAATGCCAAAGAATGCTCAAACTACCGCACAATTGCACTCATCTCACATGCTAGTAAAGTAATGCTCAAAATTCTCCAAGCCAGGCTTCAGCAATACATGAACCGGGAACTTCCAGATGTTCAAGCTGGTTTTAGAAAAGGCAGAGGAACCAGAGATCAAATTGCTAACATCCTCTGGATCATGGAAAAAGCAAGAGAGTTCCAGAAAACCATCTATTACTGCTTTATTGACTATGCCAAAGCCTTTGACTGTGTGGATCACAATAAACTGTGGAAAATTCTGAAAGAGATGGGAATACCAGACCACCTGACCTGCCCCTTGAGAAACCTATATTCAGGTCAGGTAGCAACAGTTAGAACTGGACATGGAACAACATACTGCTTCCAAATAGGAACAGAAGTACGTCAAGGTTGTATATTGTCACCCTGCTTCAGGAAATGGCAACCCGCTCCAGTATTCTTGCCTGGAGAATCCCATGGACGGAGGAGCTTGGTGGGCTACAGTCCACGGGTCGCAAAGTGTCAGACACGATTGAGTGAGTTCACTTTCACTTAGTTAACTTCTATGCAGAGTACATCATGAGAAACACTGGGCTGGAAGAAGCACAAGCTGGAATCAAGATTGCCAGGAGAAATATCAATAACCTCAGATATGCAGATAACACCACCCTTATGGCAGAAAGTGAAGAGGAACTCAAAAGCCTCTTGATGAAAGTGAAAGAGGAGAGTGAAAAAGTTGGCTTAAAGATCAACATTCAGAAAATGAAGATCATGGCATCTGGTCCCATCACTTCATGGGAAATAGATGGGGAAACAGTGGAAACAGTGTCGGATTTTATTTTGGGGGGCTCCAAAATCACTGCAGATGGAGACTGCAGCCATGAAATTAAAAGACGCTTACTCCTTGGAAGAAAAGTTATGACCAACCTAGATAGCATATTGAAAAGCAGAGACATTACTTTGCCGACTAAGTTCCGTCTAGTCAAGGCTATGGTTTTTCCAGTGGTCATGTATGGATGTGAGAGTTGGACTGTGAAGAAGGCTGGGTGCCGAAGAATTGATGCTTTTGAACGGTGGTGTTGGAGAAGACTCTTGAGAGTCCCTTGGACTACAAGGAGATCCAACCAGTCCATTCTGAAGGAGATCAACCCTGGGATTTCTTTGGAAGGAATGATGCTAAAACTGAAGCTCCAGTACTTTGGCCACCTCATGTGAAGAGTTGACCCATTGGAAAAGACTCTGATGCTGGGAGGGATTGGGGGCAGGAGGAGAAGGGGACGACAGAGGATGAGATGGCTGGATGGCATCACGAACTCGATGGACGTGAGTCTCAGTCAACTCCGGGAGTTGGTGATGGACAGGGAGGCCTGACGTGCTGCAATTTGTGGGGTCGCAAAGAGTCAGACACGACTGAGCGACTGAACTGAAATGAACTGAACTGAACTGATATGTTGTGTAGCCATGAACAGCTATCTCTGAAAGAACACCCAAGAATCTGAGAGCTGGTTTCCTCTGCGCTGCGGAGCTAGCATAACTGGTAACTGGTAAACTGCATAGTGAAGCAGCAGTGGGAGACAGAGAGCGAACTACTTTTTCACCATATTTTCCTTAAATTTTGAACCACTATAGTTATTGCCAGTTTAAAGACAAATCATGATGGACCTGTCTAAGCCATCATGGTTCCTCTTCTGTTCTTCCTCTTTTAGGACTTCCCCATCACTTTCCAAGTCTCCACTGATGCCGAGAGGTCTCCTCTGAGCTCCAGATACAAAACCCAGCAATGGGGTTCTTTGCAAAGAAAAGTTGGACTCCTGGTCCCCCACACCTGCAGGAGGTCCCCTGGATCCTATTGAACAGAGCTACCAGGCAGAAACACCACCTATTCACCCAGACAGAAATGCAGGGTCTTCCTGGGTTCATTCCCCTCACTAGGGCCCCCTCCTAGTAATGGATGACAAGCCCCAGTGGATTCTACCTTTATGCTGTTCTGTAACCCAACCACTTCCTTCCATCTCTGCAGTCACCACCCTAGTGAGGCCATCTTAATTTCTCCCCTGCAAGCTCCCAGCTGCTCCGAGTGCCCACAAATCACCCCTCTCTCCCTAGATGAGCTGCTACACTCATCTTCGAAATGTTTATGTGAGTCTGCTCAGACTGAATGGCTTAAACAACACAAATTTATTTTTTCACACTTCTGGAAACTAGAAGTCCAAGATCAAGGTGTGGGCAGTCTTGGTTTCTCCTGAGACCTCTCTCCTTGGCTTGCACATGGCCCCTCCTCGCTGCGACCTCACGTGGACTTTTCTCTGCATGCCTGCATCCCTGGTCTCTCTCTGTGTGTCCAAATTTCCTCTTTTAGAAGGGACACCGGTCAGACGGGACAAGGGCCCACCTTAGCCTCATTTTAATTTAATCACCTCTTTAAAGGCCCTCTCTCTCTTTAAAGATACCCACTCTGAGGTATAGGGCTTAGGGTTTCAACATGGTGTGAATTTGGGAAAGGCAGACTGGCACAATTCATCCCATAATAATATCCAACATTCACGACACTCCCTCCCATATAAACCTTTATTATGGGTGACTCACTGGCCTCAGAATAATCTTTCCAACATGCGACCCCTGCCTACTTCTGTTCCTCCCCCTCACCCCACCCCCAGCTGAGAACAAGGGCAGAGAACAGAAGCAGACAGAGATAAGAGCACAGCTGGGAAGGGACAGGATTAGAGAGATCAAGAAGGATGACACCTTCTGTTATTTCTCTTTTCTTCCAACTACTGACAGATTCGGGGCAAGTGGGATAACCCCTCTGTAGAATGAAGTTTGGTCCTTGATGACAATGAGCCTCCCTGAATACACATGTCATAACACAGAAAAGATATGACATCTTCAAACAACACTCGGGTTCCCTGGACAGAAAACAGCTGTGTCCCTTCAGCCAAAGCAAGGGTTTCCCCTGAGTCATACTCAGAAAAACATCTGGCTGAATCCAGACTGAAAAGCAGATCTAAACTGCAACTGGGTGACCTCCCTCTGAGTCCCAGCTCCTCATTAGGGTGACCCAGATAACAGCCACCAGAGTCCCCACCTCACCTTGAAAGCACAACCTTGGCTGCAGTACCACACGACCCCTCACTCCCGCCTCCACACAGGAGCTGAGTGACCTGGGGCAGAAAGCTCACTACATCTGAGCCTTGGTTTGTGCGTCGGCAAATGAGGTTAATTCTCTTCCAGGTAATTCCTTCTGTATTGGTTCCTAGTTCTGCTTAATAAGTTGCCACAAACTAGGTGGCTTGGGCTTCTCAGGTGGCACATGTGGTAAAGAACCTGCATGCCAATGCAGGAGACACAGAGACTCGGGTTCGATCCCGAGGTCAGGAAAATCCCTGGGAGGAGGGCATGGCAGTATTCTTGCCCGGAGAATCCCATGAACAGAGGAGCATGGTGGGCTACAGTCCGGTCCATAGGGTCGCGAAGAGTCGGACACAACTGAAGCGACTTAGAACACATGAATCGTTGGCTTAAAACAAGAGAAATCTTCAATAGCCAAGACACAGAAGCAACCTAAGTGTCCATCAACAGAGGGACTGATAAAGAAGATGTGATACATAAACATGATGGAATACGATGGAGTATTAGCCATAAAGAAGAATGAAATAATGCCACTTGAAACCAACATGGATGAACCTGGAGATTATCCTATTAATACTAAGCGAGGTAAGTCAGAGAAAGACAGACAGACACCATATAATATCACTTATACATGGAATCTAAAAAATGATACAAATGAACTTATATACAAAACATAAGCAGACTCACAGACATAAGAAACAAACTGATAACTTACAGTACTAAAGGGGATGAGGGGAGATAAATTAGGAATTTGGGATTAACATATACACATTACTATATATAAAACAGTAAACAAGGACCTGCTTTATAGCACGGAGAACTCTACTAAATATGTTGTAATAATCTATTAATGGAGAAGAATCTGAAAAGAATACGTGTGTGTGTGTGTGTGTGTGTGTGTAGGTATATATAACTGGATCACTTTCCTGTACATTTGAAACTAACATAGAACACTGCAAATTAACTATCCTTCCAAAAAAAAACCCAAATGTATTCTCTTTCAGTTCTGGAGGCTATAAATTAACGAAGGTATTAGAAGGGCTACACTCTCTCTGAAGGCTCCAGGGAGATGCTTCTTGGCCTCTCTCCTAGCTTCCATGGTGACCAGAAATCCTTGGCGCTCCTTGGCTTGTATAAACATCACTCCAATCTCTGCCTCTGTCTTCACATAGCCATCTCTCTCTGGGTGTATCTGTTTGTGCATCCCCTCCTCTTAAGGACATCAGTCCTTGGAACGTGAGCCCACCCTAACCCAGTAGAATATCACCTTTACTATTAGTACATTTGCAAAGACCCCATTGCCAAATAAGATCGCATCCACAGATACCAAGGGTGAAGACATGAACATATCGTTTTGTGGGGGCGGACATAATTCAACCCACCCAGAAGATGGTGAGAGGGTTCAAGGGATAAGGATGCCAAGCACTAAGAAGGCTGCCAGGGGGCACACAGAGCGCTCACCAAGCCACACAAGGCAGCCGTTTCTCCCACACAGCAGCCAGCCATCTGGAAAGGCCCAGAAGACCAGGCCCCGCTTCTCCACGCCTTGTAAAAACAAAAACCGCAAGAAGCCAAAAGCCAACATGCCTGTATCCTGAGGGCTGATGTGTCGTTAAAACTTTTAAGACACAGCATCAGGGTTTGGGACCAAGTCACTGATGTAAATATTTTATCAGTGGGTCTCTGAGCAAACGTATACCCACACGTTGGCCCCACATGTCTGGGAGGAGGAGCAGGCGGAAGAGCTGGTCTGCCAGTAAGGAGCCCCACAGGCTGCTGAAAAACGGTTTACCCAAGGTGTGCACCACTGCTTCCAACATCTGGCTGCCTTCCAGCTGTGAGAAACATCCAGACGTGAGGCCCCACAGGGAGCACAGAGAGATAGAGCCCGGAGCCGAGGATGGGTCCTCCTCGGGAGACAGGGAGGCCAAGGAAGTGATGAATAAATCATGGACGCAGCCCAAATGATGATTTGGGACCCAAATGCCCATCACCGCGATCAAAGCTGATGCCCACGACTTGAGATCGACTTTGACTGGGCTCATTAAGGCATAAGCTCCTGAGGGTGGATCTTCTTCACGGTTCATGCTAGAAAATTAGCAAGTAAGTGGCCTGGGATAAGTTGGGACCCATTAACCCACTAGCCAGACGGAGCTTCCATTAGAAGAGAAAAATGGCTGAAAATCTGAAAACCGTTCTTGGGCAGCCATTCAAAGACTGCATTATGAGTTTTCCGGGAGGGCCTTCAAGGGGTTCAGGCCAATGGGAGAGAGGGCAGCCACACAGCTGGGAGAGAGTCGGGCCTGGACCAGGAAACACAGGGGCCCCCAACACATCACGACTGTTACTCCAAATACAGAAGTCACCCTTTAGGTTCCAAACAGCAGGTGGACCCCAACTCTGCGATCTGGCTGTGAGGTGACTTCGGTACCTCCCACCTCTGCAGCTTCAGTTTCCTTATCTATAAAATGGGGATAACAGTGCTTCTGCCTCCCAGAGACATTTTATGAGGGTTACATGAGAGATCTCTCATGATGCACCTCTGGCAGGCGCTACATAAATGTCAGACTCTCCCTCTCCCTACCACTTCCCTCCCTCATCTCTCAGGCATGTCTCGCCCTCCTGTGCTCTCAGGAGGCCTCCCCAGTTCCTCTCAACATCGGCAGGGCTCCCTGTCACAGTAAACCCTCCCTAAATCCTAAAGACTCACATACTGAAAGCCAGTTACCAACATCCTCCCACGGCCCCCAGTCTCTGCCTCCAGTTTCCTTCCCCTGCAGTCACACCTCGGGACAGCACAGCCTCCACCCACGGTTCCCAAGTGCACGCTGCAAGAACACCTTGGTCCCCTGCAAAGCATTCAGCGGTCAGCAGTGAAATCAGAAATGGAAGGAACAGTTGCTTCAGTTCCTCTTAGAATTAAACTTACCCCAATTAAAGGAACAGCCTTTGTTCTGAGAATGAGACACTCCGAAACTGTCGAATTGAAATGTGATTTCTATTATAAAATGGCAGTGCTAGAATAAAAAAGGTGATTTTTTTCATTGGATCAAATAAAAGTAAATGAGGCAACATGAGAAGTCTAACCTTTCTTGGTTTACTTTTCATTATTTTCCTGGTCCATTAATTCAAGCATGGGAGTCACCCAACAATGCCCATCAGTGGTGCATGGCTGCCTCCACTTCCTCCCCAGCTCAAGGTCTTACCCTAATTTACAAACTCAGCTCCTGCTCTTGCCATTCAGGGGAAACTGCTCACTCCAAGGTCTCCAAATTCAGACCTCTTCCTGAATCTGACAGCCCAAGACAGGCCCTCATTACTCAGATTACCCCAATCTTTCCAAACGGATTTGATCAACATAAGGGCTTCCCAAGGCTGAGCACAAAAGCCTGAGCTCTCACTGGCATCTCTGATCATCACTGTCATCACGACCCTACCACCAAAGCACAGGCCCTGCTGCTAATACAGCCCAGCGTCCACAGATTAGCTCTCACCCAAGTCCAGACGAGTTGCTTCGGTTCTCTGAGCATCAGTCTCCTACTAGATGAAGCCATGATGGTGACCGTCCTTATTTCACAGGGATCTTGAGAACGTGCCTGGGACACAGTCAGTGCCATTAACTAGAACGCAGCTAAGCAGAAGCAGTCTTCATAATAGATAGGCCCTTTTCCCAGCTCTATCTCCCACTTCTCCTTGAGACTCCTACAAAACTGTAACCCTGGTGGCTCCCCAGATACACCGTACACCTTCCCACCTCTGGGACTCTGCCCTTGCCAACTTGGAATTCCAACCTTACTCCCACTCTTTCACCCAAGCTTATATCAGGGACTCCTTCACAACCCCTGTGTGTCCATCACAGTCGGAAGAGGTGTGATCCTCCTCTGAACTCGGGCAGCATCGGGTCTGAGCCATTCTCCTAACTGCATCACTCAGCACAATCACATACGCCTTACTCAGACCTACGTGCACATCTTCCCTCTTGTGCTAAACACTCAGTTAAGGTCAGGGAAGCTCTGCACACCCACCAGTACCTGCCACAGGGCCTCACAAGTAGGGGAACAATAAGTAATTGTTCTAAGAAGCCAGTGACCATACCCAATAGATCAATCTAAAAAAGAGAAGCAGGGACTTCCCTGGTGGTCCAAAGGCTAACACTTTGCACTCCCAATACTGGGGGCCCAGATTCGATCCCTGGTCACAAAACTAGATCCCACAGGCTACAATTAAGGCATGCTGCAACTAAAAATCCCATGTGCCACAACTAAGACCTATTCATTTGGTACAACCAAATAATAAACAAAAATATATTTAAAAAAAAAACAAAAAAAACATATATGGTCATCTCAATAGACGCAGAAAAAAGTAAAATAGAGAAGTAGATGTAATGTGATGACCTCCTATGTCTAATGCTGAACTTCTTCCCAGAACAAAAGACAGTATGTTCATATATATGTATAAACACACACGTCTGTATAAGGGCTGTGTATGTGTGTGTGGATACATATACATGTATACGAACACAAATATGTTCATCCCCAAATCCCAGGCAATACAAATGAATAGTAATTAAAATTCGAATCCAATGGGATTGAAATCCATTGTTCCCACAGGCTGGCCCATCCTCTGTCCACAGATCTGGCTAATGGTCGGTACATGACTCAACTCTGCTCTTCCATTAACATTTACAACTTTGCACTCTGATTTCCGTGTTGTTTCAATTATGTCTTCTTTTGGTTTCGTCTTTACCATGTTATTTCCCTCCCTTCACTCAAGTCACCCTTTCCATGTGGCATTGCTATTTATTTGTTTTACAAAGCCAGCCTTTTACTCTCTTTGTTCCCTGTTCCCCTGGGTTTCCGGAACACTAAATGGCCTTTGTATGATGCCCTATGTGTGCAAATAACTCAAGTCCAGAGAGAGTTCAATTTCATTCCATTCTGCTCGCATCCTCCATCTCTCAAATAAATGAAAATTATTTAAACAGACAAGGGAATAGCCTGTGTGTCTTCCTCTAAATGTACTTAGAGGAAGGGCATTCCTATTTCAAAATCTTTGAGGCTCTTTTGTTCACCTTAGGAACTCATTTAAAAGGAGGTGCTCCAGAGAACCAGGAAACTTAATGAACCGCCCAGAAGCAAGCTGTTCATTTCCTTGAAGTCAGAGCAGAACCAATATATGGAAAATTATCATCAGTTACTTAGTCTGCACGATGGCCCCACAGGGTGTGTATACCCTCTTTGATATAAAAATAGAAAAAAGGATTCTGTAGAGGCAAAAGAGACTGCGATGAGCCATCTGAACTTGCAGCAGACCTACGACATATCCAGAATTCTCAGGACTCTCCTTCCAGTGTCTAACTTAGCACTGACCCTTCAGAATGTCCTAGGTCATAAAGAGGAGTACTCTCTAGAACTTGGAGACAAGCTCAAATGCAAACTCCAAATACTTGGGTATTTCAAAGTCATCAAAGGAAAAAAAAGCTCTGAATATGTTTCAGAAAAGCCAAGAAGGCAAAGAAAAAACATCTCGGGGAGAGAGGAAATGGGAAGAATGATTTTTCAAAGTCAGTGTGAAAATGAGTCAGAAACACCTGATTTCATGGTTGGTGACCAGATATTTCAGGAATGAAAATGCCAGGTGGACCAAGAATCCTCATTTCGTGTTTCAAGACCACCACTGGAATCACAAAGGTCCCTGGTTGAAAACATTCCCATTGCTCCTAAAGTAAAACTCAATAGTCTTAACAGAGTCTGCCGTGCAGGCAAACTAGTAGTTCATACCTAAGCAGAAATCCATACATTCACTCAACAACCATTCACTGAGCTCCCACTTCCGTACCAGGATTGGGAATTCGGACATAGACAACACCCCCAGCCCTCAAACCCACCCTCAGAGCACGAATTAGTAAGCATGTGGTGATGCTGCAGAAGTACCAGGCACTGAGAGTAAGTACCTTGCATGCACGACCTCATCCACTCTCCCCAAGAATGCTATAGTATCTCCCTTTTCCAGGGAAAGAGCTCATGGAGGTACAGAGAGGCTCTGTAACTGGCCTAAGGTGACATAATCAGGATCTGAACCCGGACCACGTAATTCAAGAGCCTGCCTGCCTTCCGAGCCATCGCTCCTCAAAACCTCCACCAGAAGCGGGATCTAGAAAGTGGCTCCCCACTGTTTTGCTGGTTTTCTCACCAGGGAGCACCCTTAGTTCAGTGATCTCAGCAGTTTTCACAAAGCAAAACACCAACCAAGACAGAGAACCCCAGACCTGCCTTGGAGAAGCTGGGTCCTAATAGGAGCGTCCAGAATCCATGTAGAAGGCAAACATTCAACCCTCCAGCAGAATTAGACCTGATTCCCCAGCCCTAGGGCTTCCCCGGTGGCTCAGTGGTAAAGAATCCACCTGCCAAGTAGGAAACACAGGTCCAGTGCCTGGGTAGGGAAGATCCCCTGGAGAAGGGTATGGCAACCCCACTCCAGTATTCTTGTTTGGAGAATCCCATGAGCAGAGAAGCCTGGTGGACTACAGTCCACGGGGTCGCAAAAGAGTTGGACGCAATTGAGTGACTAAACAGTAGTAACAACAACCCAGCCTAAGGCCTGGAGTTCCAGACCTGGAAATTCTTGCCACAGCATCCCTGGAGCAACCACCTCTTTTTTGCACCTGTGCCAAACGTCCTCCCAGTTCTCCAGCTACATCCTACCGAGGGACTTGGAGTTGGGGGGGGGGCAAGGTAGAGCGGCCTGGCCACAGCCTACCACACTCCCCTCCCTAGGAAAGGACATGGAAACCATAGTAAGTTACCACTTTGGGCCTTGGGGAAACTAATTAGGAACTCAAGTCTAAATATTGGAAGAAATGTGGGAAAGCAAGTGCTCTCATAAACCACTAATGACAGTATACACGGATAGGGCCAGTTCAGAGGGTAAGCTGGCACATCGAGACAGGCAGAGGATGTGCAAACCCTTTGATCCAAGATTTTACTCTGAGAATATTATGAAGCCCTGCTCTGGGTGCACAGGGATTTTCACTGCAGTGTGGCTGGTCATGGTCACGACCTAAATGCCCTCTTAAGAGATGACTGAAAGGGAACTGTGCTGGGAAAGTAGGGGTTGAAGCCAAACAGCCAAATTCTGTCATCAGGAAGTGTGTCAGGGTTCAGCAAAGCAAGAATGATAAAAAGAAAAATCTCAGTCTTTGTACCCAACAATGATTGCTTGCATCTTACCAACGAAAATGGTGAAGATCTGGTTGCTGGACTTGGTTGCAAAGGTCATGCTGTTGGTAACATCCCTCTTTAAGGTTGTCCAAGGGGCCAATGTCTCTTTTTTGGCCTTATACAAAGTCAAGAAGAAAAAACCAAGATCATAAGTTTTGATGATCTTGAAAAATTATTTTATTACTATTGTGTTCATGAAAACACAATAGTAATAAATTTTCATATGCCAAAAAAAGATGAGTGAACAAATTTTATTCTCTTCATACAATGAGACACCCTAGAGCAATTCAAAAAATGTGGTAACAGGGATAAGCCTCAAAATTACAAGAATAAATGGAAAAAGTAAGTTGCAAAAGTACACACAGAATGATAACCTTGTGTATACTTTAAAATACTATGCATTGGAAAGAGATGTACACAAATGTGAGGAAAGATTCAAACACAGACAGAGAGGCTATATGCCAACATGAGGATAATAGTGACCTCTGAGCAGAAGAGAAGGAAATGAGATGAGGGACACTCTTTGATAGTGTCTGTAGTACAGTTTTCTTTAAGAAATCAGAGTCTAAATGGCAAATGTTAAAAATTGGATAGATCTGTGTGACAGGTACATTTGTATTTGTTATATTATTCTTGGTTCTTTTATGATGTTTGAGAGATCCCAGAATTTAATATAATTGAAAAGTATGTATTTCGAAACACCCAGGCTAGTCTTATAATCATTTAGGTTTAAGAACCACTCAAGCATAAGGAACAAGCATAAATAGAATACCACATGTGAAATTCAACATGAACAGAAGCAATGGAGAGGCAGTCATTAAGAAGCGAGATTACGGAAAATTATTCAGCCGTAAAAAAAGGAGAAAATCATGCCATTTGGGAAAATGTGGATGGACCTTGGGGGCATTATGCTAAGTGAAATAGGTTCGGACAGAGAAAAACAAATACTATATGAGCTCACCTACATGTGGAACCTTTAAAAACCCGAACTCACAGAAACCGAAAAGGCTAGTGTTTGCCAGAGGCAGAGGGTGGGATGGGGAAGGAGGGAAAACGAACAGTGGTCAAAAAGGAACAAACTTCCAGTTTTACTCTTAACTCCTGGGGATGTAATATACAGCATGGTTAACAATACTGTATTGTGTGTATTGAGTATTTGAAAGTTGCTAAGGGAGTACAACTTAAAAGTTCTCACCACAAGAAAAAAAAACTGCAATTATGTGAAGTGATGAGTGTTAACTAAACTTACTGTGCTAATCATTTCACAATAAACACACATGTGAAGTTTTGGGTGGAAAAAAAGAGAAGTGAGATTCACTCTGTGTTGGGAGTGGACTAAGGGAGGAAAGCTTTCTAGACAGGGAACATCAGTAGTAGAGTTCTGAAAGGCGAATGGGAATCTTTCTCTGAAACTCTGTACAAACACAGGCATAGCTTCAATCAACAGTGAGACCAGACAGCAAGCAAGGGTATACACTGCAGACATAAGGCTGCATTTAGCTGTGGGGGGAGGAACAAGCTGGGAAACCCTTCTCAGTCAAGCTGGCAGGAATCACTGGCTAAAAATCCAGCAAGAACTCAGGATCACTTAGGCTTAGATACCATCTGCCAAGGAAATCAGCGCAAGGGTCCTCTCTATCAGTTCACCCCTGTGCCAAGGCAGACAGCAGGTTCCTGAAGAGGCGTGGGTGCCTGGAGGCCTGATGCTGCTGGAAGGGACAGGGAGGAGGATCCATCATGACAGAGCCCTCCTCCACAGCATCCACGAAGGTCTGCAAACCAGACTAAGGCAGAGCACACAAACGAACTGATTACTAATGCAGTGTGGTTTCAGCCTTTTTTCCTCCCCTTAGGTAACATTTCCCACCCATTTGAATGGGGGAGGAGTATAATGGCTTGCTCTGCACATAACCCTTGTAAATCATTGCTGGAAAATATGGGGGAGAGTTAATTTATGGGAAGGGGTGGGTTGAAGTGTCTGGCAGACTAGAAGGTCCAAAGCTAAGCAACAGGCCTTAAAACAAAAAAGCAATAGTAACACCAACGACCAGGTCAGGCACCCAGGGTCCTGAGAATACCTACAGAATTCAACGTTTGACTTAAATCAAATCTCTAGCTTTTGGTGAATGAGGGCAAGCCCGGCCAGATTTGACGGAATTTAGAAAAATGAAGAAATGCTATGTTGTGTCCCAAGTACCAAGCGGAGGACTTAATACATATATACTACAAATCTGAGTCATTCTGTTTCTTAAGAATTCTCTTTCCACAGAAGAATTCTTCTTTGGAAGTGATGCCATCCAATAGAACTTCCTATGATGATAAAAAAAAAAAAGTCCAATATCTGAGCTGCCCAATAAAGTAGTCACTAGCCACATAGGGTTACTGAGTACTTGCAATATGCCTGCACGGTGTGATAGAAGAATTTGATTCTTCACTTTATTTAATCTTAACTAATTTAAATAGCCACCTGTGGCAAGTGGGTATAATATTGGAGAGCATCTTTTTGAGTATCTGCATAGTATTCTAGCCCACTGATAATTCACCCCTTCTAGGAAGCATTGGAGAAGGCAATGGCACCCCACTCCAGTACTCTTGCCCGGAAAATCCCATGGACAGAGGAGCCTGGTGGGCTGCAGTCCATTGGGTCGCTGAGGGTCAGACACGACTGAGTGACTTCACTTTCAATTTTCACTTTCCACTTTCATGCATTGGAGAAGGAAATGGCAACCCACTCCAGTGTTCTTACCTAGGGAATCCCAGGGACGGGGGAGCCTGGTGGGCTGCCGTCTATGGGGTCGCACAGAGTCGGACATGACTGAAGTGACTTAGCAGCAGCAGCAGCAGCAGGAAGCATTAGTTTCCAGCCTTCCACCATTAAAAACAAAGCTCACACACACATCCTCATAGCTGAGTCTCTGTATACATCCCAAACTATTTCACGAGAAAAAAGTCCTAGAAGTGGAATTGTGGAGTCAACTGGGAAGTATGCATCTGGGCTTTTCCTACATAGCAAGCTCACCCACTTACAGTAACACAGATGTGTACAGAATTTTACCTATTACCAGCTGCTGTCACATACACGATTCCTGAAGGATCCTCAATGACTACCAGGTAAAATCAGATGGGGCAGGGAAGAGCAGCCCACATGGACTGACAAGGAAACAAGCTGTGAAAAAGCACACTGCCGGTTTGATTGGTTTAGAGAATTTTTATAGCCAACATCAAAAGAATCCACCCAGCCAGTCTGGGATGTTAGGCCATTTGTTCTTCTACATCAGTTTAGCGAGGAAAAATGCCAATGCTATATTCACAAGTGGAAAAATATGAAATTATATTCTCCATATGATTAAAACTACATAAAAATCAAAGAAAATAAACCAATGTATTAACAGTCTTTAGGTCATAGAACTAGAAGGTATGTTTTTCTAAATTCTTGTCCAAATTTTGACAATAAACCTGGATAATTATTTAAATAACATTTAGTTATATTAGTGAGCAATAATAAAAGCTAAGTGCCTCCCATGTATTATCTCAATTAAAATATTTCTTCTTGGGAAGGTTCATTCAGTTCAATTCAGCTCAGTCGCTCAGTCGTGTCCGCCTCTTTGCGACCCCATGAACCTCAGCACACCAGGCCTCCCTGTCCATCAACAACTCCCGGAGTTCACCCAAACCCATGTCCACTGAGTCGGTGATGTCATAAACATCTCATCCTCTGTCGTCCCCTTCTCCTCTTGCCCTCAATCTTTTCCAGCATCAGGGTCTTTTCAAATGAGTCAGCTCTTCACATCAAGTGGCCAAAGTACTGGAGCTTCAACATCAGTCCTTCCAAAGAACACCCAGGACTGATCTCCTTTAGGATGGACTGGTTGGATCTCCTTGCAGTCCAAGGGACTCTCAAGAGTCTTCTCCAAAACCACAATTCAAAAACATCAGTTCTTCCGGCTCAGCTTTCACATCCATACATGACCACTGGAAAAACCATAGCCTTGACTAGATGGACCTTTGTTGACAAAGTGATGTCTCTCCTTTTTAATATGCTGTCTAGGTTGGTCATAACTTTCCTTCCAAGGAGTAAGTGTCTTTTAATTTCATGGCTGCAGTCACCATCTGCAGTGATTTTGGAGCCCAGAAAAATAAAGTCTGACACTGTTTCCACAGTTTCCCCATCTATTTGCCATGAAGTGATGGCACTGGATGCCATGATCTTCGTTTTCTGAATGTTGAGCTTTAAGCCAACTTTTTCACTCTCCTCTTTCACTTTCATTAAGAGACTCTTTAGTTCCTCTTCACTTTCCACCATAAGGGTGGTGTCCCTTATTATCCCTAATTATAGATGAAGACACAGTGGGCAGGAAAAAGTTGAAGAAACCTGGCCAAAGCTGAGGCAGTGAGTTGGGATTTCAACCCAGGCTGGTTTATTTGAAAGCCTGTATTCTTAGTGACCACATCAGTGCATCTCAAACTTTAATTCAAGTCAGAATCACTCAAGGATCTTCTTAAAATGCAGGTTCTGATTCAGGTGATGCGGATGCTGTTGGCCTGGAAACCCACACTGTGAGTAGCAAAGCTCTTACACCATAATCCCATGATAATACTACCATTTTAAGGAGAACATACACAATACTCGACCAGGAAAATGGTTTCTAATAATTTAAATAATATCAGTGCTTTCTAAGATATAAAAGCAAAAATAGCCTTTTCTTTTCAATCACTTTTGCACAGCCTCCTTTTCTATTCATATGGCAGGCCTTAAACTGCTCTTGTAAATTCCCACCCACAGACGCTGGTGCCAGATTTACCCAAGTCGAAGCTTAATCAACCTTCTCATCTCATTAGCAGGGAAGATTTTATCCCCAAAGCTTCCGAAACCAAACACTTCCACAAACCCAGGGAGCAGCTGTGTGGAGAAAAGACACCCTAGGGGTGTCCTGAGGAGGCCGCTTGTCTCAACCACCGCTCCTCCCTGCAGAGACTCATCATCGAGTCTCCAGCACATTTTGGTGGCTCAGATGGTAAAGAATCTGCCTGCAATGTACGAGACCGGGTCTGATCCCTGGGTCAAGAAAATCCCCTGGAGAAGCAAATGACTACCCACTCCAGTATTCTTGCTTGGAGAATCCCATGGACAGAGGAGCCTGGTGGGCTACAGTCCACGGGGTTGCAAAGAGTCGGACACCACTGACTAACACACCACTATTTCCACAGACCTTTTCTTTGAAATGTTAACATTAGGTACTCAGTAAATATTTAAACCTTCCAAAACTTGGCAAGCACTCGCTAATTTTATCCAAGAAGCTTCAAAATTCTTTAATTATATCTCTAATTCTTCATGTCTGTTTACATGGGATTATCAGATACTTGTTGTTTAACAAAACCTTTGCCATTTGCAGTATCCCTGTTTATCTATCTTACTGCTCCAGTTCAGTTCAGTCGCTCAGTCGTGTCCGACCCTTTGCGACCACATGAATCGCAGCACGCCAGGCCTCCCTGTCCATCACCAACTCCCGGAGTTCACTCAGACTCATGTCCATCGAGTCCGTGATGCCATCCAGCCATCTCATCCTCAGTCGTCCCCTTCTCCTCCTGCCCCCAATCCCTCCCAACATCAGAGTCTTTTCCAATGGGTCAACTCTTTGCGTGAGGTGGCCAAAGTACTGGAGCTTCAGCTTTAGCATCATTCCTTCCAAAGAAATCCCAGGGCTGATCTCCTTCAGAATGGACTGGTTGGATCTCCTTGTAGTCCAAGGGACTCTCAAGAGTCTTCTCCAACACCGCAGTTCAAAAGCATCAATTCTTCGGCGCTCAGCCTTCTTCACAGTCCAACTCTCACATCCATACATGACCACTGGAAAAACCATAGCCTTGACTAGACGGATCTTAGTCGGCAAAGCAATGTCTCTGCTTTTGAATATGCTATCTAGGTTGGTCGTAACTTTTCTTCCAAGGAGTAAGCGTCTTTTAATTTCATGGCTGCAGTCACCATCTGCAGTGATATTGGAGCCCCAAAAAATAGAGTCTGACACTGTTTCCATTGTTTCCCCATCTATTTCCCATGAAGTGATGGGACCGGATGCCATGATCTTCATTTTCTGAATGTTGAGCTTTAGGCCAACTTTTTCACTCTCCTCTTTCACTTTCATCAAGAGGCTTTTTAGCTCCTCTTCACTTTCTGCCATAAGGGTGGTGTCATCTGCATATCTGAGGTGATTGATATTTCTCCTGGCAATCTTGATTCCAGATTGTGTTTCTTCCAGCCTAGCGTTTCTCATGATGTACTCCGCATAGAAGTTAAATAAGCAGGGTGACAATATACAGCCTTGACATACTCCTTTTCCTATTTGGAACCAGTCTGTTGTTCCATGTCCAGTTCTAACTGCTGCTTCCTGACCTGCATACAGACTTCTCAAGAGGCAGGTCAGGTGGTCTGGTATTCCCATCTCTTGAAGAATTTTCCACAGTTTATTGTGATCCACACAGTCAAAGGCTTTGGCATAGTCAATAAAGCAGTAATAGATGGTTTTCTGGAACTCTCTTGCTTTTCCCATGATCCAGCGGATGTTGGCAATTATCTCTGGTTCCTCTGCCTTTTCTAAAACCAGCTTGAACATCAGGAAGTTCACGGTTCACGTATTGCTGAAGCCTGGCTTGGAGAATTTTGAGCATTACTTTACTAGCATGTGAGATGAGTGCAATTGTGCGGTAGTTTGAGCATTCTTTGGCATTGCCTTTCTTTGGGATTGGAATGAAAACTGACCTTTCCCAGTCCTGTGGCCACTGCTGAGTTTACCAAATTTGCTGGCATATTGAGTGCAGCACTTTCACAGCATCATCTTTCAGGATTTGAAATAGCTCAACTGGAATTCCATCACCTCCACTAGCTTTGTTCGTAGCGATGCTTTCCAACGCCCACACAATTACTTATCTGATACTGCAAAAGAAGCCTTGGCATATAGGATTTTATTTCCCTAACTTCCCACTCTATGTCTCTTGAAGTTTACTACATCTCCTATGAAGAATAGCTGGGTGATTTTTTTCACAAGAGTTACTGACATTCTGCTGTACACTTGGTCTTATAATTGATGCATTTCTATCATCCTCCACTTCCCTCTAAGATTATATTGATTGATGCGCTTCCTTCCTCGAATCATTTGTGTTGTCTCAGTAGCAAGTTTTACTTCCTTTTAGATTAGGCCAGAAGATAACCTTAAGTTTCTTATTATTTAATGTTTTTAATACTGATATTTCATGAGACGGAACTGTTTTCAACTCTTTCCTCCCAGTAACTTCTCATATTGGTTAAGTAAACTGTGTAAACTCCCTTCAAGTGGAATTAAGAGGCACAGCAATTTTCATTCACCTGTCAGAGACCCTTTTTATATGCCACATGCTGGACTTGTCTAATTTATCACAGGACTTTAAAACTGCTACAGTCCATTCTCCTCTACAAGTGCTTTCTTTTTGCCATTTTCTTTTAAGCCACAGGCGTCTCTAGTTTGACGATCTCTGCAGGTCTTTGATGCCTAATGAGACTGTTTCAAAGTCTAGAGCAGAAACAATGCATCACCAAAGGGCAACATCTCAACTTCCTCCTTCCCTCAACTGCTTCTCCTCTTCAAAGTCACAGTCGCTTATCTTGAGCGATCACCTCGGTGCCTTCCAGGTAACTTACAGGAGATCCTATTGTGTGACTGACGCTAAACCAAGCCCTGACTCAGGCGCTGGACTATAACACCAAATAAGATGGACACTAAAGAAACGTGCATGATCCCATCCTGCCTCGCGGAATTCGAATCACACAAGAATGGGAGAGTTCTTTCTTCTGCTCAGGATTATTGCCAAATTACACTTTCTGGGTACTTTCAAAAGGTCCTGAGATGGCCCCTTCAGTGATGGACAATGTTCCTTTCCTTGAATATACAGTCCAACTCCCAATTTCTCTGGTATGTTTCTTATTCAAAAAATCAAGCACCCTTAGTATATTTTTGACATCTGTTAGCTTTTCCTGGATTGTCATTATCATCAGCTTGGGCAACACAGATGAACTCTGGGCATGCTAAATCTTCCCCTACCACATTGCTGCTGCCTTTCATAGGTTCCAGAGATGTTTATCGCTTCTCTGCAACATTTACAAGGTTAGTGCAATCTTTAATTACTGTAGATTATTCCTGATGAGCCTTTCTCTTCTACAGCACTTACCATCCGCTCTTGACAGTCCTGCCGTGCCACACCCCTGCCAGCTGAGCGCCCTCCTATCATGCCTTTTAATCAAATTTTATAAAATCTGCTTTTGAAGCCCCCATTCAGTTCTGTTCGGGTTTCTCTTAGCATCAACCATTTTTTACAGCTTTGGATTTTTTTCTGATGAAATTTTTACTAATGAAACACCCCCTGCTACTAATCACTCTTCCATCGTCCCCAAACTCCCCCATCTTTATTTTTATAATAAAAACCAAGCTAAATTTAGCACTTTCCAAACCAATTGAGAAGGTTTCTTTTTCAACGGAGCTACAAGTGTCACGAGGGCTCACTTCTCAGTCATGTCCAATTAGTTCTCCTAGAGAACACTGCCCTGATTCAAGGCAGAAGCTGAAGAAAAATGTTCCAGGAAGGCCATCAAAGACAGCACACTTGTGATACCCCCAAAGCTAACCTCACTGGGCCTTATAATAACGAGAACAGATTTTTAATGCAATAAAATTACACACCTTTTATGTTTGCATTTCTCTCTGCCAACAGACACACGAGTGTCCCACACGGAACGCTGGCACCTTGGGTCAGCACGTCTTCTAAATCGAGTTATTCATATGGGCCATGCCCCTCCAGCACCCAGTTCCAGAGGCAGCTAACTGGCCATCCCCCCTCTCAGCAGCCTCCCTCCAGGCCAGAGACAACCCTGGTCTTCAGTCTCGCCATGTTGCCTGTCAAAAACCACAGCCGGACTTGAGCACCTGCAAATTCACCCAGTTTACAGTCCCCTGGTAGCACAAGACTCATTAAAAAGAGAGACAGGTTTCAGGAGAGACCTTAGGAGTGAGGGCTTGGAATCCTGAAGCTTACTATGGTCTGCCTGTAGTTATTAACGCCTTTCAGACCTGCAGTGTAACTTCCTCACAAGACAGGACCTACTGCTCATAAAAGCCCCTGGTTCGAGGTAACAAAATGGGGCAAATTCATTCCAGCTACGATTTCCTTCTGGTGCGATACACTGACATTTCACCTTCCACAACATATAACACCAATGACTGGTTCGGAAAAAGTTCTCCCATATTTGAACCATACCAGCTTAACCTCAGAGTGCGAAAGACCAAACTTAAAGTTTTTTTTTTATATGAGGCATTATAATCAGGACTATATTTTTGTCTTAAAAGTCTATTTTTAGATTTTTATAAACAGTGGGCACTTCTCTTTGGCAGCCACCGCTACTTGAAGGAAGTCCTGACCAAAAAGAAATTCCTTTTGGTTGGTATTCCAACAAAATATTTCCATCAAAGGGGGGAAACATCTCCATCATGAATACATTCAAACGCAAGTCTCATGGGGCTGAAATAATTTGTTTATTGTTGCTATTGTTTCTTTTAATAAAGAAAACCTCTACAAAAGCCACTTTAAATGCCTATAACAACAAGTCCTCCATAGGGGGGACGAGCAAAATGTCAATTTCAATCTGCTGAGAACAGGCCACTTGAATAAAAACAACTTGAGTTGTCCCCTGACCAATGGCTCTCCAACAGATTATTCTATCTAACATAATAAGCAAGGAATCAATACTGACCACTAACCAATGACAGAACTCTCTAGCACCATCTAGGAGTACACCTCCTTCTTCCAACACACATGGATTTGAATGTCTACTCAATGCCAGTGCAGTAGAGCCAGCAGTCAAGAGCACAGGTTTAAGCTGGGCAGATCTACATGTGAAACCTGAAGCCACCTCTTACTGGCTGCAGGGCTGGGGAATTTCTTTAGTCTTCTAGTTCCCCCATCTCTACAATGGCAAAGCATACTGTTTACCTAAATGAATGCTGTGAAAGTGAAACAGGATTCATCAGCAGACACATGAAAAAAAATCACGGTACTGACATATACCACATGTTTTTAAAGCTGTTTTTAAAAGAATGCATAGCTACAGAAAAACTAAAAGAAAGATGGCCAAGAAGACACATACCTTTGGTATTGGAACATCTCTGAAATGAGGATGTTCCTAATTTACCTTTAATACTGTAACATCTCTGAACTCAAGAGGTGCCCAATAGCCAACAACACCTTACGAGAGCACAGAATAAACAGAAGCTGTGATCTGCTGGTCACTCTCAGGGCCCGGGAGAACTTGGTCACAGGCGCTAACGTGTGTCATCATGTCCATCCAGTACTGTGTATTGTTGGAAATGCAGAGGCTGAATTTACCTGCTATTTAGAAAGCCTTTTAAAATACGACACTAAAATTCTGCACTGAAATGAAAAATTATTGTGTATACAAAAGGCAAGGAAACTACATAAATATGAAAATAGTGAAGCAAGTATCTGTCACTGGAGAATGACTACAATTCCATATTTTGTTTCTTAGTTAATTAATTATTTATTTTGGGTTGTCCTGGGTCGTCTTTGCTATGCACGGGCTTTCTCCAGCTGCAGCAAGCAAGGGCTACTCTTCATTGCGGTGCACCAGCTTCTCATGGTGGCTGTCTTCCCGTGGAACACAGGCTCTAGGCCCACGGGCTTCAGTAGTTACAACATGTGGGCTCGGTAGTTGTGGCCTGTGAGCTCTTACGCATGTGGGCTCGGTAGCCTTGGCCTCTGAGCTCTTAGGTGTGCGGGCTCCGTAGCCTTGGCCCGTGAGCTCTTAGGCGTGCCGGCTCGGTAGCCGTGGCCCGTGAGCTCTTAGGCGTGCGGGCTCGGTAGCCTTGGCCCCTGAGCTCTTAGGCGTGCGGGCTCGGTGGCCGTGGCCCGTGAGCTCTTAGGCGTGCGGGCTCGGTGGCCGTGGCCCGTGAGCTCTTAGGCGTGCGGGCTCGGTGGCCGTGGCCCGTGAGCTCTTAGGCGTGCGGGCTCGGTAGTTGTGGCACATGTGCTTAATTGCTCTGCGGCATGTGGAATCTTCCCAGACCAGGGACTGAATCCGTCTCCCCTTCACTGGCAGGCAGATTCTTATCCACTGTGCCACCAGGGAAGTCTCGTTCCATATTTTCTTGCAAAGTATGAGCCAAGCACTTTAAAGTCAGGTGCTTGAAGATATATCACATTTTGTTTCTAAGATAGAGGCAAAAAGAGTGCCATTTACAAACTGAGAAGGTGAACGGCAAGTGAAGGTGAATGAAAATACCAAGTGCTTGGGAATAAATGGGATGTCTAAACGACAGGAGGCAAGTGTGCCCAATGCATATATCTCAAATTAGAACTGATAAAATACAACATTTTCAAAAAGCAAGTCAAAAAACAAATATAGACAAGTATGAGCTCATTAACTCTATGGGCACATGCATGTGTGTGTATAAATCCACAAGGACTAAATTGATATACCAGTTAATAGTAACTTTGAAAAAAAATAAACGTAAACAGAGGATAAAGAAAGATGTTAATGTTTTACTATAACGACTTCTACTGTGCTTGAAATTTTTATAATAAGCATATATTCAAGGTATTATTTTGATAATGTTTTTAATTCAGGAAGATTATAATGAAATGATACATGTGCAGTTTTGGCATCCTGCCAGGTAGAGAACCCTCCAGTGATTGGCAGCCATTATTATGCTCCTAGACTCCACAAAAGAAATGAGAATTATGACATACACATTTAACATATGATTCTAGCCATTAATGAGTTTACAGTCTAGTAGGATTAGAGACTAAAAAAGGTAGGATATATATAAATATATACACACACATATATATGTATGTGTGTGAATATATATAAAGACATATATATATACACTAAGATATGTGTATATATACACCAAGATATGCAGATTATACATATATAAATATACATATTTATTTGTATAATATAATTATACATATTTATCATATATATGTGTGTACTAGCCTGCAATGCAGGAGATCCCAGTTCGATTCCTGGGTCAGGAAGATCCACTGGAGAAGGGATAGGTTATTTACTCCAGTATTCTGGCCTGGAGAACGCCATGGACTGTATAGTCCATTGAAAAGAGTCGGCACAGCTGAGCGATTTCACTTTCACTTTACTTTAGCATATATGTGTCTGTAAGAAGTATGACAAGATAAAGAAGATTACTGCCTACAGCCCCAGAAGAAATGTCTCATTAGAATCTCATAAGCCTAGAGTTACAAGAACCTTTGAATACCAATAGATTTACCCCAAAATTTTATCTGGATAGCTAAAGAAGCAAGCTAGGACATGCGCCATCACCTCTGAAACCTTATCAAGAATGACCCATCCAACTTGGAGGGCATTATGTTTAGTGAAATAAGTCAAACAGAGAGAAATACTATATCATATCACTTATATGTGGATCTAAACAATACCACAACTAGTGAATATAACATACACGAAGCTGACTCACAGGGGTAGAGAACAAACTCGTGGTCACCAGCGGGGCAGTGGGTGTAAGTGGGTGTACAAGGATGTATTGTACAATATATATAGTCAATATTTTATAACTGCAAATGAAAAGTAACCTTTAAAAGTTGTATAAAGATAAAAATTTTAAGAGAAGAATGACTTATCCATTAAATATTCCCAATGACTCTATATACAGGTTTGCCAAAGCCTTGTGACATCCACACAGCTGTGTTCTCATGAAGGTCATAGATCCATCAGTATATCCCATATTTAGGAACACAACGCCTCCAAAACCCCACTTGCTGGAGGAGTGCCTCTGCCCTTCCCAGATCATGACAGAGGTAAACAACCCCATTTCCATCACTGGATCATTCAAGTCTTCAAGGGCCAAGAACAAGTTCTACACAGCTCTGCCCACCCTAGAGCACAGAGCCGGTACCACACTAGTGAACAGTCAAAGACAGTAAGTCCCCTACACACAAACTTTCAAGTTGCAAACTTTCAAAGATGCAACTGTGCATCTAGTTCCAACAAGGAACCAGGACCTGTGCCATCAATGTTAGTTGTGAGTGAAATTGCGGCTTGCTTTCCGTCTCCTATTGCTGACAATCCTTCAGCTCTACCATCTTCCACCTGCCTCCCTCCTCCAGTGAGTAACTCTTCTTGCCTCTCCATTTGACGTCAGCCCCTGTATGGGTCAGGAAGATCTCCTGCAGATGGGTTTAGCTGCCCACTCCAGTATTCTTGCCTGGAGAATTCCATGGACAGAGGAGCCTGGAGGGCTGCAATCCATGGGGGTCACAAAGAGTCGGACAGGACTGAGACAAACACTACACCTTTCAAGGCACTGTATTGTAAGATTAAAAATGTTTATTTTTGTGTGCTTGTTTTTTATGTATTATTTGTGTGAAAAGTATTATAAATGTATTACAGAACAGTATTACATAGCCGATTCTGTTAGTTGGGTACATAGGCTAACTTCGTTGAACTTATGAACAAATTGGACTTACAAATGCCCTCTTGGAATGGAACCCATTCCCATGTAGGGGACATACTATAAAGCTTCGAGAAGAGTTTTCAAGTTACCCAGAGACAAAAGGGAAGAAAACAGGCTCAGGAAGCCAGGGCTCCCGCCTGAAGAAGCCTCTGGGGAGAGGATGTGATTTGAGGCTCATGTGTCTGATGGAAGATAAGGGACCCTTCTCCCCCTCCAAACCCAGCACTGCTCTCTCTTGGTAGCTCCTTTCTCCCTGCGAACTCACACACAGAAGAAGACAGCGGCAGACACTGCCCATCGATGCTGGTCTTCTGAAGAGAGGAGGAAGCTAAAAACTCAAGGAAGGCTGGCCACCACTGAACAAAGGAGCCGGACAGCTGGGAGGCAAAGTGTCTTACAGGAACGCAAGAGTTACTAAGTGACGCAGAGCTTAACTTTCAAAGGACTTCAGAGAAGAAAGTACAAGATGCAAATTTCTCCAAAGCTCACTGGCTGCTAGTACAGACGATCCCCCGCCCACCTAGAGAAGGAACTCCAGTTGTAAAAGCTTTTGATGGGAAGGGGGAAGGAACCATGGGGAGGGAAGGGGAACCGAGAGAAACAATGACAGCTCTGTGGGGTGGAGGCAGGGGGACTTCCAGGGTGAGGTTTCAACACACAGCTCCCAAGGCAAACTTTCAGGGTTCTTCTCCTCTAGCTCACAGGGATAGTGAACCTCCCAAGTTTAAAAGGTCTTCAGGGAACCAAGCGGCTCTGGTGTCACCCACCACCTGCCTTTTACTTGCTTCCTCAGCCTGTCTCTCCCAAGGGAATGAAATCCACAATCTCCAGCTTCACTTGCTTTCACTATGACACAAGAGCAAGAAGCAGGAGCGAAAGGTCAGGGCTGAGGCTATTTCTAGATAAAACCTATTTTCACATTGAACTTGTGGGGTTGCAGAAACAGAAAGCAGAAATCTGATGATGAAGAGACCCTTGGGAGGAGAATACCACTCTGAATCACTGTATCTAGGAGACACTTTTAGGATGAGCAGTAAGAATGCTCCAGATGTATGGCAAGGTGGGGAATGCTCACACCAGACCCAGGGTTCGCAACTGGGGTGCTCAAGCTGGGCTGATTCTGCCCTCAAGAGAAATGTGGGAACAGCTAGAGACATTGTTGGTTGTCACAACTCAGGGAGGCAGGGAGAAGGAGACTGCTTCTGGCACCAAGGACCAGTGGGGCTGCTAAACAACCTACAACGCAAAGGACTGCCCCCTCACAACAAAGAACTCCCCAGTCCCAACGTCAACAGCACCAAGGCTGAGAGATGCTTACTTCCCCAGATAAACCGCATCCCTGCAGCCATCTCCAGAACCCCTAACCATCCTATCTGAAATAAATATTTGCCACCCCCCTGACCGGGCAGTTACCTCGTCACACAAGTCCATTTATCCTGTGTGTGTGTGTGTACGTGTGTGTGTGCTTGGTTGCTCAGTCGTGTCCAACTCTTTGCAACCCCATGGACTGTAGCCCACCAGGTTCCTCTGTCTATGGGATTCTCCAGGCAAGAACACTGAAGTGGGTACCCATTCCCTTCTCCAGGGGATCTTCCCAACCCAGGGGCCGAACCTGGGTCTCCTGCATGGCAGTCGGATTCTTTACCAGCTAAGCCATCAAAAGTTTACTTACCCTGTGAGCAATATCAAACATCAAATACATGTGACAGGCAAATCCTGTATCCTCAGAGTACTTGGCTCTTCTCCCAGCAGACGTTTTAAGGGCACTCCTCAAGACCCAAAAAGTAGATTCTTTCACAACAATTGCAATAAAAGCATGGAGCAGCCATGTTTAAATACCTCCTCAATTGTTAGGTAGATGCAGAGGCAAAAATAGCTGCACAGTTAGGATGGCCCATGCATTTCCAAAATATTCCAAAGAGAGAAAGAGGGAAAAAGAACAAACAAGATAACTCCACAACCAAAAATAGATTTTCCCCCAGGGCTCTCTCATAGCTAAAACCAGTCCCATCACTCTGAGTTGTCTTTCATTTTTTAATTGTAAAATACCATAAACATGTAAGGAAAGGGGAGAAAGGTAAATACAAAATTTAATGAATGAAAACAAACCCCCATGTAACTACACCTCGGGTCAAGAAATGGAACCATGTCCAGTGGTATCTCCCTGCCAGACACGCCTCTCCCATGCACAGAGCAAAAATACGGGTGCTATTTTGAAAGTTCTATCTTTACTCAAGGACTGGGATTTATTTTTATGTATTTACCACAAATACCAACTGCTATGACTGCAAAGTGAACAGATTTGGGAAGGGGGGCTGTTTATGGAAACAAACTCATGGATTGTTAATTTACAAAAGCACGTAGGGGGAAAGGCATGGAAGGATGCCCGGAAATAGGGCGGAAAGCCCAGACTGGGGGCCTAGAGAGAAACTCGAGTCAGAATCTGGCACCCTGGGTACGGATAATCTTTCACGGACCACAAAATGACTTCCTGTCACACAATATCATTGGAAAAACTCAATGGAATCATGTGTTTCAAGGGTGAGCAAAGCATCTCACATGTAGGAGATGACGGTCCACAGATACTGGGCTCCCTCTTCTCTCCTTGCCCATGAAAAAGGGGAAGATTGAAAAGGCCATGACTTTCGTAGGAGATTATTTGATTAGAAACTCTCCTAATTCCCAGTTCTCTAAACCCTTTCACAAAGAAGATGATACAAACCCACTTTCAAGTTCTGATGACCTTGACAACGAGGCACCTAGACCAGTCCTGGAGGCCCTCCCTCTGCTCCTGGCTCACATCCCGTGCCTCTCCGTCACTTATCACAAATGTAAAGGCCTAAGTGGACTGTCAGGAAAAAACAACTCGCACCCCAGCAGGGAGCCTTCATCCATCTCTTTGAAGACAAAAAGCAACAAGGTGTGTTTATTTGTACTTGCTGCACACAGCCTCATCGACTGGCTTAGGCTGCACGAAGCCCCTCAACTCGTTTAAAAATAATAATAATAATAATAAAACCCACCTGCGCACATCATTAAGCAGATCACTCCACGAGAAAAGGTCAAAACCCACACTCCTGGGTACACACTGGGGAAATCAAGCCTTTTCACTGACAGGTAGAAAAGGTCAGGGAGTTCCTAAAAGGTCAACCAGTAAGGAGGTGAGCTGTCTAACCCCCACAAAGCCTGCCCACCATTAGACATCCTTCAGCATCCATGCATTTAAACCCACTGAGCCCACCCCGGCAAAGAAAGCTGGACCTCAAACAGCCTGAGCCTTTCTCACTGGATACATTAAAAAATAATAACAGTTGAAATCGATGCTTCACTTCCCTAACACAAACAATAAAAACAAAGGAAGAAAAAATATACACACGCATGCAAAGGTGTCTGAGAAGGTTCCTGAAAAATAGAGGCCTCCAGATTGCTCTTGAAGTGTCCGTGTCCTTCCAGTCCTACAAAGACCTGAAACCCAGACTCGGCTCCGCTCTGACCCCGAGTTTATTCACAGACAATCAAAGGGAGAAACAAATCCAAAGTGCCAAAGCACTGGCATTTATCATCTTTCTTGTTTGATCAACTTCCCAAAAGAGGATGGAGGTGGAGGATATGGGACAGAAGGACAGGGTCTTTGGCCCTCTACAAACTGACCTACCATGCAGGCTTCAGGAGACATGACCAGCCCTGTTCTCCAGTGACAAGTTAGGGCAAAGCGGAATCCCTGCTAGAAGGGTGATACTTAATATAACAGGAAAAATGCACACACTTCAACCTGCCTAGAGGTTTCTAAACTAGTAACTCACTGTAAAGGTGAGTCAAAACCACACAAGCCCAAGAAACACAGATAACAGACAGTTAGGTGTTTGGTGACTACCACCCCCATCCTTCCCTCCCCGCTATGACTGTTGTTCAGTTGTGTCCAACTCTTTGAACCCCATGGATTGTAGCATACCAGATTTCCCTGTCTTTCACTATTTCCTGGAGTTTGCTCAAACCCACTCTGACTATTCTACTTATTTTAGCCCTATTTTACACGTACACACATATTAACCAGTGCTGACCAGAGAAAGACAAAATTAACTTTACAGCTATTTTTACAGCGATGAAGACTCAATGAAAGCCACCCAGTACTAACTGGGAGATGCAATAAATAACAGATTCTACTGGGCCGCAGGCAGTTCCCTGAGGACATGCACAAGACCTGGCTTCTGGACTGTCCTACTTGGGTTTTATCAGGGGACACACAGGGTCAATGCAAATAGAAAGCATGGATCTAGGCAGGTCTTTGTGTCTGAAATGTCCAGGAAACCTCCCAGTTCTAACAGCCTCCAAATAATCAGTCTTCCCTACCTGTGACTGCCAACGTCCCCTGGGAACCCTCTCCCTGGGGTGGCTTAGTTCAGGACAAACAGGACACTCTGACCCACACCTGGTTAAAAGTCCACAGCAGCCATCAGCATTCCACCATCCCTGGAAGCCGCAGAAAACCCACAGACATCTAAGCGGGAGTCTTGGAGAAGTGGGGATGATGTCATAGGTCTTAGAGTGGGGGAAGGCTACCCAGCAGATTCTCAGGATGGCCAGGACCAGGGACTCCGAAACAAGAAGGAGGGTTTGTCTTTCCTAGTGCACATCTGGCAGGGAGGGGAAGCCTGGAATTAAGTGAAGCTCAACTTCCCCAACAAACACACCCCCAACGATACTTCCACCTCAAGTAGCTAGAAGTATCTGGGAGAATCGAGCATGAATTAGACATGTAGATGGCACCAACTTCAAGCAAGCCAGCTTCTTGATGAAGAAAGTTCACGCTGCCCTGTCATCTACTTTCCCGTGCATCAGCTGCCCAGAAATAAATATGGGGGGGTCAAGGGCCTGCCGACCCTAGGAGGGGCAGCTGACAGCTGTGACCAGAGGGCAGGGGCCGGGGAACAGCTCCGGGTTGGAATCTGGAGCGTGTCCACATCAGCAGAAAAGTTCCAGGGAACGTCACGCTACTCCTGAAGACCTCAGGGTGCACACGCTAAAGGCAATGCCAGGTTCAAAGGGCGGCAGATGAAGCCCGTGCCCTCTCCCAGGTCATCTTGCCGGACAGGGCGTCCACCATAGGGCGAGTGGGGGTGATCAGATGATTTAAATAAATGTCCTGCTCCCAGAATCAGTGGGAAAGATGAATAATTCCCAGGTCTGGCCCTGCTTCATCTCCCTTTGCCCGAACCAAACACAGTCCCAGGGAGGAATGGATGGGAAGGGCGATACCACCCGCCCCGCGGACCAGGTAGGAAACTGAGGCACGGGGGTGCACACAAGAGAACCCAAAGGGGCTCTGGGGAGGCTATCGCAGCACCCAGCCCCCGCGTCTGGGATGCTGGGATCAGGGAAGCGTTCTCTCCTCTCCCCACCCTTCTCCCTTTCTTCTACACAACACACAACACACACACACACACACACACACACGCACGAACTCTCCAGCTACGCCCAATCGGGGCAGCTGCCGGGCTCCCCAGAGCCGGACTGCACACAAAGCCCCGCCCGTGCACACACCACGCAGCACAAGCCGGCGCGCACGCCCACACAATAGGACGGCGCGCACCCCGCCGCGGCCCCTCGCCGGGGTCCCGGCCAGCCCGGCGCCGGGGTCCGCCCTCTGTGCACACCCGCGCCGGGAGACGCAGCCCGGGCCAGGGGAGGGGGCACGATCGCAGGCCCGCCGCCGCGCCCCGCGCCCCGCAGAAAGTTCTCCGGACGCCCCCCGACTCACCCGCGGCGCTGCTCAGCAGCAGGCACAGCGGCCCCAGCAGCCACATGGCGCGGCCGCCGCTCCTGCTGCCCGGCGCCGTCGCTGCCCCCGCGGCCTCGGCGACGACCCCGCCCCTCGCCTCTCCGGCCCCGCCCCCGAGGCCCCGCCTCCCGCCCGCCCCGCCCTCTCGGCCCGGCCGGCTCGGCCCGCTCCGCGAAGTTTTCGCGAGCATCAGGGCCGCGCGCCCCCCGCGTCCTACCCCGGGTGTCCAGACTCAGAGAGGCCGCCAAGGGGGCCACGGAGGGTCCGGCCCTGGCGGCTGCTCGCCATCAACCCCCTCTGGCTGCGAGGACCTAACAGTCCAGGCTCGGTCCTCGCCTTCTCTTTCTCTTTTTCCTCCCACTTCTGTTCCTCCATCCTCCGAGGATGCAGCGCTCACCACTTCCTCAAGTCCCAAACTTGAATTCTTTACAGAACTAACTACAAAATGAGTTTACTCCAGGGAGGGAAAGAAAGAGTTGAAAGAATGGGCCAAGTGTTATGAGAAAAAAAAAAACCCATATATGTATTATTTTTAGTAGTAACATGGAATACGACGAATGCTTCTCAAACTTTTCAAATGCATCGGACGCACCGGGACTCTGACTCAGTAGGTATTGGGTGGGGCCTGCGATTCTGCTTTTCTGAGAAGCTTTCAGGTGATTTGGAAACTGATGGTGAACCACAGGTGGAGTAGGCACACAGCTTTAGCCTGTGCTTTATTTCCTCTGGATCCTGTCTGCCTAGACCAAGGGACTTTGGGGCCCCAGTTTGCAGAAAAGGAAAGTATATGTGAAAGTAGAAGCCCAAATACAAAACGAACAGCTGCTCCTGTGCAGCTGGGGCTCCAAGACAGCACTGGTGACAATTCCTAGAGGATTTAGACGGAGGAAGAATCAATGACGCTTTCGTTGTCCACTCTCCCACCCCTTCCCTCTCCAGAAAAAAAAAAGCAAGAAAAAAATGCAAGTCATCACCCCAAACTGGAAATATCCATTAACTGAGAAATGGATAAAGAAACTGTGTCCTGTCACTTAATGCAGCAACAGGTGCTGCTGCTTTAGTCACTCGGTCGTGTCCAACTCTTGGGACCCAGTGGATTGTAGCCTTCCAGGCTATATGGTTCTCTGTCCATACGGGTCTCCAGGCAAGAATACTGAAGTGAGTTGCCATTTCCTGCTCCAGGGGATCTTCCTGACCCAGGGGTTGAACCCCGGCTCTCCTGTACTGCAGGCAGATTCTTTACCGACTGTCACAAGTGGCTCAACATGAATGAATCTCAGAAGTGTGCTAGGAGAAAGAATCCAGGCTCCAAGGGGGCATTCTGTATGACTCCATTTATAAGACATGAGGGATGAGGACAAGGAGGGAAGCAAAGCCATAGGGACCAAAATCAGCTCAGTAGACACCAAGATCTGGCCTGGGGAAGAAGGACCAGTGCAAAGGGTCACAAGGGAACGTTGTGGAGCAGTGAGACTGTTCTGCAACTTGATTATGGTAGTGGTGGTGGCTGTTGTTGTATACAACATATACATAATGTTACGCGTTTGTGAAAACTTAGAGAACCTCATCCCTGAAACCCACACCTAAAGCAAGTGCATTTTACTGTGTATAAACCATACCTGTTTGGAGGAGCTGGGAGGGCATGGGTGCTGGAACTGCTGGTAAGGGAAGTTGTAGAGGGGATGCCCACATTAGATTTGAGATGAACTGGAGAAACCACAGAGGATACTGAGATTCAGTGTCTCTGCATTTTAATTATCTGCTCTAGGCTGGAAATACAAATGTTAAAGTGGATCAGGTCAAAATTTTAAAAATAACAACAACGGTTCAAGGTAATGAGAAAATGTGATGCCATGTAGGCAAGTTGAGCAAGTTCCATATTACAAAGTACTTTGTTAAATATGGAAAACACAAACAAAACCTCCAAAACATTTAGCATCTGGGGGTTTTCTTCTGGGGTCCATGAGGACTAGGGTGCTCATCTCATGGGCTTCAGAGAATTGTAAAACCCCCAATACTATATACAAATTTCAAGTGTGTATGAGGTCATACATTTTTCCAGGAAGTGTGTTGTAATGAAGCCTCGGACCGCTGATAATGATACAAAAGAAGGCAAATAATTTCTCCTACAGCTGTTCATTTGCCTCTAAACATTAGAAATGTGGAAGAAGGAAGGGACTCTCAAGAGTCTTCTCCAACACCACAGTTCAAAAGCATCAGTTCTTCGGCGCTCAGCTTTCTTTATGGTCCAACTCTCACATCCATACATGATTACTTGAAAAACCATAGCTTTGACTAGGCGTACCTTTGTCAGCAAAGTAATGTCTCTGCTTTTGAATATGCTGTCTAAATTTGTCATGGCTTTTCTTCCAAGGAGCAAACGTGTTTTAATTTCATGGCTGCAGTCACCATCTGCAGTGATTTGGGAGCCCTCAAAGTCTGTCTGTTTCCATTGTTTCCCCATCTACTTACCATGAAGTGATGGGATCAGATGCCGTGATCTTAGTTTTTTGAATGTTGAGTTTCAAACCAGCTTTTTCACTCTCCTCTTTCACTTTCATCAAGAGGCTCTTTTATTCCTCTTTGCTTTCTGCCACAAGGGTGGTGTCATCTGCATATCTGAGGTTATTGATATTTCTCTGGCAATCTTGATTCCAGCTTGTGCTTCATCCAGCCCAGCATTTCACATGATGTACTCTGCATATAAATTAAATAAGCAAGGTGACAATATACAGCCTTGACATACTCCTTTCCCTGTTTGGAACGAGTTTGTTGTTCCATGTCTGGTTCTAACTGTTGCTTCTTAACCTGCATACGATTTCTCAAGAGGCAGGTCAGGTGGTCTGGTATTCCCATCTCTTGAAGAATTGTCCACAGATTTTTGTGATCCACACAGTCAAAGGCTTTGTTGTAGTTAATAAAGCAGAAGTAGATGTCTTTCTGGAACTCTCTTGCTTTTTCTATGATCCAGTGGATGTTGGCAATTTGATCTCTGGTTCCTCTGCCTTTTCTGCCAGTTCTTTGGAATTCTATCAAAAGCACAGGACCCTCAGCTTCCAGAAAATGTAATAGGATCCAGTGCTAATTGTTCAGATCTCAGGGAGCCAATCCCAAGTCTTTTTTTTACAGTTGGTTTCATAAAAATAAAAACCAGAGTGCTTCATGGCTCTTATTTACCAAAAATGAGACACTCTGAGCTTGGATGTGTGCTTCAAACATTGCTTCACATTGTTAAAGAAGGGAGGAAAGAGCTTCGTCTCACTGTGGTCTTTGGTAGAATGATCTATAGTTCTCATGCTTTTTCTCATCAACTCCTCACAGCAGCTCCAACCACATCACACATGAAGATAGCACAAACTAGACTTGAGTTCAGCTTCTTCTTCACTGTTCAGTCGCTAAGTCGTGTTTGACTCTTGGTGACCCCATGAGCTGCAACTTGCCAGGCTTCTCTGTCTTTCACCGTCTCCCAGAGTTTGCCCAAACTCATGTGCATTGAGTCGGTGATGCCATCCAATCATCTCATCCTCTGTCGTCCCCTTTTCCTCTTGCCCTCAATCTTTCCCAGCATCAGGGTCTCTTCCAATGAATTGGCTTTTCGCATCAGGTGGCCAGAGTATTGAAGCTTCAGCTTCAGCATCATTCCTTCCAATGAATAAGCTTCTTCTTACCTGTGCTCCAGTTCTCTTCACTCCCTAGTCTGTGACTTTGGGCAAATGATTAGACTCTCTGAGCTTTAGTTTCCTTATCTGTAAAATGGGAATAATAAGAGACCCTAGATCTTAGGGTTGCTGTCAGGATTCAGTGAGCTATGTGAAGTCTTTAGCACAGGACCTTGCACATAATAATTGCTCAAGAAAAAGTAGATGCTGGTGTGGTTGTGGTTACGGTTCACACTAAAAGGGAGCTGCTGTGGTAGCCAGTCTCCAAGATGGCACTCAGAGATCCTTGGCTTTTGGTATTTGTGCTTTCTGTCGTCCCCTCCCATCATCCCTTTTATATTGGCCTGGCTGACAGTTGTGACCAGTAGATATTGTGGAAGTGGCAGAGGGTATCCTTGAAGGCTGGACCACAAAGGACATAGCACTTTCTCCCTTGCTCTGGACGAAATCAGCCACTGTGTTGGGAGGACACTCAAGAAGTCCTGTGGATAGGCCCACAGGGAGAGGGACTGAGCTTCCTGCCAGCTTGGAATGAACCATCTTGGCAGCGGAACCTTCAGTCTCAATCAAGCCCTCAGATGACAGTGCCTGGACCAATATCTGACCGGCTATTGTAAGAAATCCTAAGCTGGAACCACCCAGCCACTCCCAAATTCCTGATCTACAGAAACTGTCAGAGATCATAAGTATGTATTGTTGTTTTAAACCACTGACTTCCAGGTGATTCTTTATTTAGCAATAGATAACTAGTACTTCTGCCTTTAAAGCCATCCAGGGGATTGACTGAATGATTCTATAGGACCTTATAAATGACTGCACAATTGGAAAACACTTTGAATTTTGACTGCTGCTTAGTAAGCACTCAAATGTTTGTCTTATTGTTATCATGATTTATTCTGAAATTGCTGTCATTATCATCACCTTTTTTCCAAAGCACCTAGGCCACATTCAGACTTTTAAAAAAGTTTTTAATTCTAGGAAGAGTAAAGATATGGGTAGAACTAACAAGCAGAGGAAGAGCCACGGGACACCAAATAGACGGGGAGAAACTACTTACAAAATGTTTACCAGAAACTAGTAGACATTCGCTTCATAAAAATCATGCAGAGAGATGGTAGATGGCCTTGCTCCCTTCCTCCCCCAGTTATTTCCTTGGCTCACAGTTTCACATTTGCGCCATCCTTCCTGCGCTATGTTCTCCCTGTCATTCACCTGATTTTTGTTCCTCCTGGGATGTGAAGAAAGCAGAAATTCGCTTGAGGATACAGTCACAGAAGTCTCGTTCCCCTCCCTACGGAGTGGATGCTGGAATCTGCCGGCTGAGAGGCTGCCTGGTGGAAGAAGATGACTGCGCTCTTCCCGAAATGTATGCTCACTGTCTCTCCGCGCACGCGACTATCATGACTCCACAAAGTCAAGTAAGCTACTCCACAAAGGCTTTGGAGCAGCGTGATACACCTGGGCCCCTCGGCCCCACCACTTACTAGCTCTGTGAGGCTGAGAAAGTCACTTTCTCTGTCTTTCAGAGTCAAATTACTCTGAGTGTCATCTTCCTGTGCAGTGGGCGTAACAGTTGGGCCCACCTCCTGGGGTTGGTGTATGAAGCAGGAGGACTCACTGATTCCCTCACTTATTTGACAGTTGTTGAGAGAGAACTGTGTCAAACACTGTTCTGGACTCTGGTTTGCTGCTGTGAACTCAACTTTCCTTGTACTCACAGAGCTCACAGTCTAACTGGGGAGACAGACAGACATCAAATTGACATGCAATACAGTGTCCTTTATCATAAGGGCTATGTGAGGCATTCTGCAGTTTCTGACTCACAGTCTTCATTTGTTCAGCCCTTATTTGCATTACTCACTGAGGGCCTACATTTGAGGGGTAAGTAATACCAGGAAGCAAGAAGGTTAAAACTTCAAAGGTCTGCAGTAGGCAACCTCTGAGATGGCCCTCAATGATCCCACTTCCTGGAATTCACACTTTTACGTCATTCCCTCCCTTGAATGTTGCTGGATCTATGACTCAATTCTAACAAAGAGAATACAGCCAAAGTGTTCAAACCTGTGCTCAGTCACTCAGTCAGGCCTGACTCTTGGTGACCCTATGAAGTATAGCCCTCCAGTCTCCTCTGTCCATGGGATTCTCCAGGCAAGAACACTGGAGTGGGTTGCCATTTCCTTCTCTAATGCATGAAAGTGAAAAGTGAAAGTGAAGCCGCTCAGTCGTGTCCAACTCTTAGAGACCCCATGGACTGCAACCTACCAGACTCCTCCATCCATGGGATTTTCCAGGCAAGAGTACTGGAGTGGGGTACCTTTGCCTTCTCCCACTAGGGCTACCTAGATCATACCAACACTCAGGCTTCTGTTTCTTTCTGTCTCTCTCCCTATCTACCTCACCATTTGCCAATTTCCAAACTGTACTATGGAAAGATTCAATTGGCAAGGAAGCGTAAAGGCCTCTAGCGACAGCTAGTGAGGTACTAAGACCCTCAATCCAATGAGCCCACCAACAACTGAATCCCACCAACAACCAAATGACTGAACTTGGAGGCAAATCTTCCCCTCAGTCAAGCCGTCAGATGAGATCCAACCCTAGCTGACTGCTTGGCTACAACTTCATGAGACACCTTAAACAGAGGAACCCAGCTAACTGTGCCCAGATTCCTGACCCAGGAAAACTGGAAGATTATATGTTTGTTGTTTTAAGGCACTAAATTTTGAGATAATCGGTTATAGACTAACAGATAACTAATACAAAAGCCTTACTATAAACACTGAGTCTGTGAACATTCAGCATTATTGAATCTCACTTACCCATTAGCCTGAGGAAGGCAGTAGGAAAGAATTGTCATTAACCAAGTGTCTGCATCAAACATTGTATATTTATGATCACATCTATCTTCACAGCAATCTCTGAGTTGAATGTTATGATACCTTTTGCACAGATGGGGAAATTTGAGGTGCACAAGTGACTGGCCCAAAATAACCCACAAAGTAAACCAAGATTTAAAGCCAGATCCCTTTGATTCCAAAGGATTCCCACAATACCATCTGAACCTTGCTGCCTTCTATAGCAAAACAACATCTTATACATAAAACTTAGAAGGTGTTAGCAGCTTGAAAGGTAATGTGCTCACTGGGTTTGGGGCTAGACAGGTAAAAATCCTCAGCACATCAAATGGAACTTGATTTATTATGCAATACAATTCAACTCCCAGAAAACTTTTCTGGATGCGTCTAATTATAGTAGTTCCCACACCCCTAAAAATGCTGAGTATGAGAGTTCTCCTGGCTAGAAATTAAAGTCATCCCAGAGCTGCCAAATGTATAGATATATTTTTAAATTGTCAGACTAATCTACAGAGAAATACTGCTGGGAACCAGCACAGTTCTTGTAATTCATGTTTAATAAAGTCACTAGCTTGAGGAAGAGAGATCTTCTGACATTTATAAATGAAAAATTTGTACCATCTGAAAGGATGAAAATTTTACCCCTCATTTAGAAAAAACTTGCAGCTTGTTATTTATTTTAATGCCTCAGTTTTACTGCCCCTTGAATGAAGTTGTCTACACCCTTAAAAGAGTTATTTTTCATTTGTGATCAGGCCTGGAACCAATGAACAATTATATGAAAAAGAATTTAACCTGAAATTTATTAACTGGGCCTTGTTGCCAGCTTTCATCACAGACATTTTTTTTTCTTTCTCATTTGGAAAGGGGGGGAAAGGTAGATTTATTAAATGCATAAGTCTATTCTTGGTTTATCAGTTTGAGAGGGAAAACTGTCATTGAATTATATACAATAGATCTGCGGTGTGCAATATGGTAGCCTTTAGCTGCTTGTAGCCCCAAGTAGATATACTGAGCACTTGAAATGTGGCCATTATGATAGAAGCTAAGTAAAGCCAAACTGAATTTCAGGGACAGTACAAAACAGAATGTAAAAGATCTCAATAATATTTACACTGACCATAGGTTGAAATAAGGTATTTAGATGTATGCTGCTGCTGCTAAGTCGCTTCAGTAGTGTCCGACTTTGTATGACCCCACCAGGCTCCCCCGTCCCTGAGATTCTCCAGGCAAGAATACTGGAGTGGGTAGCCATTTCCTTCTCCAATGCATGAAAGTGAAAGGTGAAAGTGAAGTCGCTCAGTTGTGTCCAACTCCTAGCGACCTCATGGACTCCAGCCTACCAGGCTCCTCCGTCCATGGGATTTCCCAGGCAAGAGTACTAGAGTGGGGTGCCATTGCCTTCTCCGTTTAGATGTATAGGTTTATATAAAATAATATTCAAATTAACTCCACTGGTATGTTACTACTTTAATGTGGAAATTTTTTAATTTCATATGTAGTTTGCATTTGGGGCTCACAACGTATTTCTTTTCAAGGTAACTGATAATAGATGTTTTATCTGATGAATGGCCACATGACATGTCGGCTCTCCTGGCATCATTGTTAAATTTAAGTTCACTTGAAGATCACTGACTTGAGAGAAACTTTCTTTCTCCCAGTTTCTCCATGGAAATAATTTTGTTCCCAACCCCTCTTAACCTCATATTCTAGTCATCCAAGTCAATGAGATAAAAGTGATTTTAATGTCATAATTTCAATATTACAAAGGCACCAGAGGGTCCAAAAGAAGGAAGGGAAGGAAATGAATAGAGAAGAAGGAAGCATCTTTTTAAACATTTTGAACATTTGGTGCTTGGGTTCTGAAAAGAACCCAACACTCAGTAAGATTTCCTGAAGTAAGATTTCAGTAGGGAAATTTATACAGTAATTAACTAACAAGCCAAAAATGATAGGAGATATTCACTCAGTGATAAATGGGAGACAATGTTTCCAGCATGCCTAGGTCTGATCTCCTTCCTTAAGCAACAGACTCTTTCATAGACAAACAGGTAAGCAGTAGGCTTTAACACAAGTACTGAAAAAAAAAATCATCTGGAAGGTAAGTAGGTTTACATTTTTAATCTGACATTATTGGAACATTCTTCCTGCACCATGAAAACTCTGCTTTAATAATTTACGTTGTTTTTCTCTGTTCACCTCAGCCTCTTTTAAACAGCCTTCTTTTAAATACCTCTTCAAGTTAGATTCTCTGGGCTTGATTGATTTTAATGTTTAAAAGCTTAATTTGGGGGCACTGTCTGATTGCCTGATCTGGAGCTGACGCTGTGTGGGTTTGCAGTTCAGTTCTGGAGGGCAGGGTTGTAGAGAAGAGGGATTTTTTGTGTGTGTGTGCATCTTTCGGTGAATTCCCACGCCCGGAGTGGAAGAGAAGGAACGAAAGGGACAAGAAAGGGAAATTTTTTTTCTTTACAGTTTCGAGGACCCTTCTACCTGCAAGTAATGAAAACATGGTAGAATCACAGGTATTGTTTGCTTCTGTTAGGCATTGATCACAGCTCTTGAAGACCAGCTGGCACTTTTACCTTGTTATTCAAGCCATAAATCTGGGTATAACCCTGGACTTCTTACTCACTTTTCCCCAACAATGTCAGTCACTGAGATTTGTTAATTCTACCTACTTAATGCTTCTTGAATACAATTCACCCTTCTCCTACCCTCCAGCCACTCCCTTCATTCAGATCCCCTGCACCTCAACCTGAGTTGCTTCAACCTTCTTCTCACTGGCCTTCTCGGGCTTTGTTTTGCTACCATTCAATCTGCTTAAAACTTCCATGGCTCCCTATTACCCATAGGACAAGCTCAGACTTCTCAGCTGAATACATCTCTCATGTGCTGCTACTGGGGCTGTCATGGGGGTTGAAGGCAGAGAGGGGCATAAGGGTGAGACCAGAGGAGTGGGCAAGAGATTTGGGGCATGTTAAGGAGTGTAGTCTTTATCCTGGGCACAATAGGAAGTCACAAATGGTCAGTTTCAGGCTGGGTCATGCACGAACAGAAGTGCTCTGGTTAAAAGCAAGAGTTCTGGGATCAAACTTAGCTTCAAAGCCTGAACATGCCACTTTAGCTGTGTGTCCTTGGGCAAGTTACTTAACCTTTCTGAGCTGCTTTTTTTCAACTGTAGAAGGGAGATTAAGACCCCATGAAACGGATACAATTATGACACTTAAGTGAGGTACTTCCTATGTACCTAGCACAGAGTAAGCACTTGACTAACCATAACTAACATTACCACTAACTCTAAATCTTCCTGCACTTCCTCCAAGAAGCACTCCATGAGCCCTCAAAACTGAGTTAAGCCTCATCCCCATGTGTTCTTGTAACACTTTGTATTTCTCCTTGTTGGTAGGACTTATGAGTCTGTATCTTAGTTGACCATTAATATGTCATTTCCCCCGTCAGACCATGATCTCCCTAAGGCTGGGAATTCTGGCAAGAAGTTACTTTGACATTTACTAATTGAACAAATACCTTAGATCACCTCCTACTTTGATTCACTTGATCTCTTTTGTCCTATCTTTATTTCCACCTTACAGTTGAGGAAATAGAGGCTCAGAGAATCAAGCCATAATTCCACAGTCCTACCATCAGTGACCATCAGAGCTGTGATCTGCCTCTGGCCTCATATCTCACAATGGCCAGCTGGGCAGGAAGAAAACCTGAGAGCAGTAACACCCTCTAAAATGACCTTCCCGGAGCAGGACGAGTGTCCTCACTCAGCCTCACGAAATGGCAAAGTGCAGGAATAAAACATTTCAGCTGGAAAAACAATAGATAGCCAGAAATCAACCCCAGTTCTACCAGAAGTCATAATTCCAGAAAACAGAACTACATACACAAACGGCAATATACTCCAAGATACACATAATAAAAATCACCTTGGCAATGCCTGTGCCCTTGTGGCCAAACCAGGGAGGGATTGAATTTAAAAGAGAACCAGTGAAAGCAAAAGGAGAAGTGGGAGGCAGAGGATGGGATAGTTAGATAGCATCACCCACTTAATGGACGTGAATTTGAGCAAACTCCAGGAGACAGTGAGGGACAAGAAAGCCTACTGCAGTCCGTGGGGTTCCAAAGAGTCAAATACTCCTGAGTGACAGAGAACACAACTGGAGGACTTTTACCCACATGAGCCCATCCAAAGAGGTGTGCCTGTCCACCCACAAGGTTCAGCTCCCTGCCACATAGCCAAGAGCCCGATCGTGGTGAAATGCCAGAGTAATTACAATGAAAATTTCCAAGGGGGAAAGATCAGGCCCCGGTAATGCTAGAAGCTGTCTGCATGGGCCAGTTGGCTCAGCTCTCTCAGCATGGGGCCAATAAAGCCAAAGTGGAGGCTGATAGTGTTGGGGGCCAGTTGGCTTTGCCTTGAAGGAAAAAAAAAATGTTCTCTGGTCACTGGCTAGAGTCTTCATCCTGCTCAGATTGTCCTGCCAGCGCCAGTATCCGGGATCAAAAAAGGCTAGGGCAAAGGGCTCTGGAGAACCTACTGCCAATCTTGACGACCAGGGCTGACATTCAGGCAGCACACACCAGTACAGAGAGCTGACTGTTGGAATACAGACCCTGAGTCCCCTGAGTGTCCCTCACATCGCCCCAGATGCCCAGCTCCTCCCCAAGGCAATACTGAGAAGCAGCAGAAAAGGAAGAGAGATAAAAAAAGCACCCAGCTTCCAGTATTTGGGGGGAGCAATCTGATGTCACAGAGTTTGCTAAATGTGTAACCAAATGAGGCAATGTTTATCAGTTTGTATGTTTCTAGATTTAAATAAACTATCAAATGAGGGCAAAAAAATGTCTCAGCATTCATCTTGAATTTGAGTTCCAAAATTAGTCTTCCTGAGAATAGAAAAGCTTTTCCATAAAAACCACAAGTAGATACTTACTGAGAGTTTTCTCAGTTGGGGTTCCCCCAAACAGCAGAGCTTGAGATGAGAACGTGGACCAGGAAGTTTCATGGGAGGTGATCTCAGGAAGCAGGGAGGGAGTAAAGCCAGAGGGATGACAGGGGACAGAAATCAATAAAAGAAGCATTTGTTGAGCTGATTAACACTCTGAGCAGCTGAGACTCACCCCTGGTGTGCACCCTCTGGGATCCATGGAGACCACACCTCAAATTATTTCTCTGAATTTGGAAATGAGACATTTATGCATAGACTCCTGTCCCTCATTGGTTGTGTTAACCATGTGAGCTTGTCCCACTTTGGAAAAACTCTCGATGCAGCAAAACCAAGAGGCTTGGTGATGCTGGAGGTAGGATCGAGCCAGAGTGTGGGCAAAGTTGCCCACTATAGCCACAGCCCAAATCCCATGGGGACAAGTGATGAGGCTTCTCATACACCAGGCATCTTACATTCCACAGATAGGTCCTGTCCTTTTCTTCATTTTCATAAGAAGAGGCTGAGACACAAGAAAGGTAAAGGTCGCAGAGCTAGGAGATGGCTGAAGACTCAAACCTGCCTTCTTCAGCTCCTGAGTCAAAGCATTTAACTTCATCAAAGTATTTCCTAAAATGGGACTTCACAAAAGATTCTTTTAAAAGCAACTATTTGTGGATGTGTGGGAGGGAGGAAGAAACAATAGCAGGGAAGATTTTATAAACACACTCCCTTCTTTTTATAGAAATAAGGAAGACAGTCAATCTGGCCATAGATTTTTAAAAAACTCTTAAAAATGTCTTCGAATGACTTAAAGACCCAGAATGACAAACAATCCCCTAACCCCAGTACTCAAAGATGCTATTTATTTAAAAGTACAAGTTGTTTATTGAGCTTCCCTGGTGGCTCAGTGGAAACAAATCCGCTGATGCAGAAGACCCGGGTTAGATCCCTGGGTAGAGTAGATCCCCTGGAGGAGGGCATGGCAACACACTCCAGTATTCTTGCCTGGAGAATCCCATGGTCAGAGGAGCCTGGCCGGCTACAGTCTGTGGGGTCGCAGCTTAGCAATTTAAAAATAACAACAAAGTTGCTATTATCCTAATGAAAGCTCAGTGGATACTGAGGGTACCGTTGCCCCACCTCAGCACGAGGAAGGCTGTGGACCAATTATTTAGTGTAATTCTTTACACGATCTATGATTCTTCTGGGCTTCGATTTTTTTTAAGATGTCAAAACATGGCTTTCTCTGAAACAAAGCAAAAATGTTTTGGGTAAAGTTATAGGCATGTAACAATTAGATGAAGAAGGAGAGCTGATACAGCCAGTGTGCAGCTGGCCTACCTAGAATCAGAGTGGATGAGAATTAAAATTTGGGATGAATTTACTTTCTGGGTTCTCATCCTACTGGGAACGTGGGGGTAATGTTATGCATGCATGTACCAGTCATCCTCAGAGTTAAGCAAACCCAGAGATCAGATCCCTGGTAGACGGTCTCCAGGAAGGTGAGGGGAAACTTTTTACACAGACAATAAAGGCCACTAAAATGACATGGTTCCTCTCAGAGCTCTTTGGGCTCTGTCTCCCCAGTATCACACCTCGTGCTCACTGTCTATTTGATTTCACTGAAAGGTTCTGTGAGTAAATCTCTAGCTTCTGAGGCATGACTGAAACCCAGTTGGTTGCTCCCATTCTCTACCCTTGCACTGTCTTTCCAAGTTTTCTTAAATTTGATGTCTGCCCTGCTTTAGATAAGTTGGCAATGTTGCATCTGATACTTGTTCTTTGAAGACTGCACTTCTGCTTGGTAATTTACAACTAGGAAGTCCCTATATGCACTTTGGAAGAAAAGCTATGACTAACCTAGACAGCATACTAAAAAGCAGAGACATTGCTTGCTGACAAAGGTCATCTAGTCAAAGCTATGGTTTTCCCAGTAGTCATGTATGGATGTGAGAGTTGGACTATAAAGAAAGCTGAGTGCTAAAGAATTGATGCTTTTGAACTGTGGTATTGGAGAAGACTCTTGAGAGTCTCTTGGACTGCAAGGAGATCAAACCAGTCCATCCTAAAGGAAATCAATCTTGGAATATTCATTGGAAGGACTGATGCTGAAGCTTAAACTCCAATACTTTGGCCACCTGGTGAGAAGAACTGATTCACTGGAGAAGACCCTGATGCTGGAAAAGATTGAAGGCAGGAGGAGAAGGGGACGACAAAGGATGAGGTGGTTGGTTGGCATCACCGACTTGATGGACATGAGTCTGAGCAAGCTCCAGGAGTTGGTGATGGGCAGGCAGGCCTGGCGTGCTGCAGTCCATGGGGTCGCAAAGAGTCCAACATGACTTAGCAACTGACCCAATATGCATTTTTTTTATCAGTGGATGGAAAAGAAACTGAACCATCAGAAAATGCTTCAGAGTTCCAAGATATGCAAAGAGGAAGAGCTATGTAGTGTTGACAGTAAAAGAGATAGTAATTATTTCCGTTAAGTGACATTATGTTAGCCACTACACCGTAAGATCAGTCCCAAGGGGAAGTACCATTTAATAAAGCCCAGTCCAGACAGACAAAAAGTAATCTACAAGGTCTGAACTGAAGACTTTTAGAAATTAAAAGAATTCTAATTTGTGAAATCTCACCCATACCCAACATGCCTCATGATCACTTTTCTTTTCTCCCAGCTTCCCTACACGACACCCTTCCTAGCACCCTCCTCCTGAAATTTCCTGGAAACATTCATTATGGTCATTTGTTCGGCACATATTTGCTCCCTTGCCTTTCCAACTGTGGGGAAAGAGACCTCTCCCCGACACTGACGTTGGCCTGGGCCAGGTGCCTTGCTTTGGCCAGTGGAGTATTAGCAGATGTAACTAGAGCAGGGGCTTCCCTGCCAGCTCAGTGGGTAAAGAATCTGCCTGCGATGCAGGAAACAAATGATACTCAGGTTCAATCTCTGGGTCAGGAAGATCCCCTGGAGTAGGGAATGGCAACCACTCCAGTGTTCTAGCCTGAAAATCCCATGGACAGAGGAGCCCAGTAGGCTACAGTCCATGGGTGCACAAAGAGATGGGCATGACTGAGCAACTACAAACAGATGCAACTGGAGCAGGGGCCTTAAATTTGCTTGTGAGTTTTGCTTGACCTCGTTTGTTCTGGTGAGCTAGCATAAGAACACATCTGGGGATTTTCTGCTCATTCCATGCAGGTCCCAGATCAGGGATACTTGAGGCAGACCTGACCCCATTCACAGTCTGGATCTAAGCTTAGTCAGCCCACAGTCTGAAGCAGAACCACCCATCTAAGTCCAGCCGTCACCAGCCTGATTGTAACCAAAACCAGGTCCTTGTTCATTGTTGCCATCAACTGTACTTTTTTCTCTCATTTGTACTAATTCTAAATAACAAAAGCCCCCCATCCCCGCCCACCAAATTGCAGCCCCCTTTCAGAGGAGATTTAAAGGGAAAGAAAAGTGGTAGAGCAAAATCAAATTTTTCATTAAGACACAGAGGGAAGAAAAAAGGCCGGAACTGTTCATGTGTTGATAATTCTAAAGCTGTGAATAACACCTATGATAATAGCTACCATTTATTTGTTCTGTGACAGGCACAGTGTTAAATAGTTTATAAATCTGAATATATTTAATTCACTCAATGCCCAAGAAGTCAGAATAACTATCACCATTTGATGGAAAGAAAACTGATGCTTAGAGAGGTTGCATATCTCGTTAAAACGTGCCAGAGCTGGGATCAAAACTCAGGTTTAAGCAAATCCCAATAATTATTGAGCAACTTAGGCAGTGCACCAGTCTTAAAATGAAATGCCATTCTTCAGTGTAACAAATTGGCAAAGATTAGAAACACTCTAATACTGAATATTGGCAGGAGAATGGCATCTCATAAAATACAGGTGAGAATGTAAATTGGTGCTAACACGCTGGAAAGCAACCTGGCAATATTTGTCAAGAACCTGAACATTTGCACACCCTTTGAATCAGTAATCCCACTTCTTTGATTATGTTCTAAACATCTATTCAGAGATATGGCTGAAGATTCATGTATAAGATTGTTTTTCAAGGCATTTCTGAGTTTGGTAAAAATTTGGAATCAACTGAAATATAAAATAGTTCCAAAATGGTTAAATAGTTGGTATTGCTACAGGCTAGCACAATATGCAGCCAGTGAAACATCATAATTTTGTGGTATGAGAAAAGCTTGTGCTATGGTCTGAATATTCGTCACCTTAAAATTCAAAAGTTGAGATCTTAATCCCAGTGTGATGGTATTACAAGGTGGGTCTTTGGGAGATGACTAGGTCAGGAGGGTGGAGCTGTGACAGATGAGATCAGTGCCTTTATGGAAGAGGCGCCAAGACAGCTCCCTCCCACCTTCGTACAGGTGAGGACACAGCAAAATGATGCCATCTATGAATCAGGAAATGGATTCTCACCAGACATCCAGTTTGCAGGCATACTGATCTTGAACTTCTCAGCTTCCAGAACCACGATAAAGACATTTCTGTTGTTTATAAGTCACTCAGTCTCAGGCATTTTGTTACAAGTAGCCCAAATATGGACTGGTTCCAAATGGGAAAAGGAGTGCATCAAGGTTGTATGTTGTCACCCTGCTTATTTAATTATATGCAGAGTACATCATGAGAAATGCTGGGCTGGAAGAAGCACAAGCTGCAATCAAGATTGCTGGGAGAAATATCAATAACCTCAGATATGCAGATACCAACCTTATGGCAGAAAGAGAAGAAGAACTAAAGAGCCTCTCAATGAAAGTGAAAGAGGAGAGTAAAAAAGTTGGCTTAAAGCTCAACATTCAGAAAACTAAGATCACGGCTTCTGGTCCCACCACTTCATGGCAAATAGGTGGAGAAACAATGGAAACAGAGGCAGACTTTATTTTGGGGGCTCCCAAATCACTACAGATGGTGACTGCAGTCATGAAATTAAAAGACGCTTACTCCTTGGAAGGAAAGTTATGACCAAGCTAGATAGCATATTAAAAAGCAGAGTCATTACTTTGCCAACAAATGACTCCATCTAGTCAAGGCTATGGTTTTCCAGTAGTCATGTATGGATGTGAGAGTTGGACTATAAAGAAAGCTGAGCACCAAAGAATTGATGCTTTTGAACTGCGGTGTTGGAGAAGACCCTTGAGAGTCCCTTGGACTGCAAGGAGATCCAACCAGTCCATCCTAAAGGAAATCAGTCCTGAATATTCATTGGAAGAACTGATGTTGAAGCTGAAACTCCAATACTTCGGCCATCTGATGCGAAGAGCTGACTCGTTGGAAAAGATCCTGATGCTGGGAAAGATTGAAGGCGGGAGGAGAAGGGGATGACAGAGGATGAGATGGTTGGCTAGCATCACCGACTCAATGGACATGAGTTTGAGTAAACTCTAGGCGTTGGTGACGGACAGGGAGGTATGGCGTGCTGCAATCCATGGGGTTGCAAAGAGTCGGACACGACTGAGCAACTTAACTAAACTGAAATATGGGCTAAGCTTGTAATACACCCTAACTAGAAAAAAAAGAGTAGGATATAAAACTGAGTACCTAACGTGACTCCAGTTTGGAGAGTAACATGCACGTGTGCTTGTATGTAAGGCAATACAGTGGTGAGTAAACATGCATTATTGTTGCATGGTGATTATCATTTTCTGTTGGATTTTTTTTGTATTTACTAAACACGTTTTACATTTACTAAATTTTATACAGTAAGAAAATATTACTTTTCTTCCCAGAAAAGCATATTTTAAATGATTGTTTGGAAAAGCCAGGAACTATTTTCCCTGTTGAATATGAGGACAGAAGTTTTTATCTGTTTTGCTCACTGAAGTGTACTCAGAGTAGCACCTGGCTCCTAGTATGTGCTCAGTAAACATTTGTTGAATGACTGAAAGACATACCCTGCAGTGTGTGTAAATCCACTGTGTATGCTGCTAGGCTTATCTATAGATTCAGAACCAGCCAACCCCCCCAGATAACAATCATTGTAATAGGTTCATGCATTCCCTAGAGAACACTTTAGATAGGACACAGAGGGATGACTTATCTCTCTCCCCATGTCTGGGGCAACCTTGTTACTTTTCTCAGTAGAATAATTAATGAGGCAAAGAAAAGACAGTGAGGAATGCATTCCCAGGTCCATTTCCCACCCCCCTTCAATGTTAACAGAAGTCTTATTGAAAGCAGTTCCTCTATAGGGTTTGAACCTGTGACCTATGAAACCTGAAGCAGCCCCACTGCCCAGTCTTCTAGAAAGGCTTTTGTTCTGGTGGGTGGAGTCAAATTGACCCTGGAGATGAGACTAGCTGGAGGTGTCTTCAAATGTTGAAAGCAGAAAACATCTGGAGGTTTCTTCCCATTCAGGCTGTCAACCGAAGCACGCGCGCATGTGATGCTCACGCACGCACACCCACACCCACACACACAGTGTCTCCATCCAGCCTAGTCTTCCACTATGGATTCTGCATGAGCAGAATGAACCTTTATTTTGTGAAGCCACTAATACTTTGGAATCTATACAATAAGATTGTGGACCAGAGTCCGCCTTAGCCTGAACTAACAACATTTCCAAATACAGAGCTATGTCACTTAATGAGAGGCACCTGACTTGGACTGCAAGGAGACCAAACCAGTCAATTTTAAAGGCACTCAATCCTGAATACTCACTGGAAGGACTGAGGCTGAAGCTCCAATACTTTGGCTACCTGACGCAAGGAACTGACTCATTGGAAAAGACCCTGATGCTGGGAAAGATTGAGGGCAGGAGAAGAAGGGGACGACAAAGGTTGAGATGGTTGGATGGCATGATCAACTCAATGGATGTGAGTTTGAACAGACTCTAGGAGATAGTGGAGGACAGAGGAACCTGGCATGCTGCGGTCTATGGGGTCACAAAGAGGTGGACATGACTGAGGGACTAAAAAACAGTTTGAATTTACTTTGTCTTCTGGTCTCGGTCAGTCTGGAGGCCAGTCTGAGGAATGTCTTTCTATTCCATCACAGGCAATTTGGAAAACTGGCCTTCCATTCAGCATGTCATTTGAGACATACACGTCTTGGACCAAGGCGCCTACCCTGCCATTCATGAGCCACATGTAAGGTCTTGAATATATTACAGGATTTTTCTGATCCTGTTTCTCATTTGCCAAATGAGAATGAGGATTGCCATGAGAATTAAAAGGGACGAGTTATCTTTTATAAGGCATTTTTCAGAGCATAAGTACTTGTTCAGTGTTAGTTGTGGAATTCGTCTTTTTAGTATACAGTGTCCCTAATCTCTTGATCTGAAGGCTAGGATAGGGTCAGCTATGCACAATTAAAAAAAAAAGTCATCATATCCGGAGAGGATTTAGCATCCTTTGCATGTGATAGGGGTTAAGGGACAAGAGACAAAAGGAAGGCATTGAACTCCTAAACCCATAGATAAGAAGCGAGGAGAAAGACTTGTTCTTTTGATGTATTATACACCTACTTATTTATATACACCGCTTTGCTCCACAGGCGAAAAGAGAAGGCAGATTTCATGCTGTTTCATAATTTGGAAACAAAAACAGGCACTAAACCAGGGATGAGGATATAAAATAGAAGCAGAAAGTAGCTCAAAAACAGTCTCACCATGGGAAAATTCCTGCAGACTGGCTGAGTGCTAAGCTCTCTAGCTGGCGGTGAAGAAGGGCCTGGTTGTGGCTGCCCAGAACAGTTCTTCACTGCTGGTCCTGACTTTCCCAAGGGAAGGCTAGAAGACAGCTCCTGGTAAAGGTGACCTAAGTGACTGGCTGGGTACCGTGGCCAGCACTGTGCCATGCAGACTGGGTGACCCCAGAGTCCAAGACATGACTGCCAGGCTCAGTGTGGGTGGGGGAGGGCACGGTGGGAAGAAAAGACATATCCAATTTTTGTGTTCATCACCATCACTCAAGTTCAGAGGACAGAATGTCTATCTAAAAATTTCTCTCTGGCTTGCACTTTTTAGGCCATTTAATTTTTTATTGTTGAGCATGAACAATGAAATGGAGCAGTTTCCTGTTTCCCAGCCTCCACTCTCTACTGCTGGGGAATTTGGGTTTAAACTGCCTAAGAGGAACATTTAAATTCTATAAATTAGCCTCGCTAAAGATGCTTAAGCGTTTATGAAAACATTCCTATTTTATACTCAGCTTTATAAAATCTTCAAGAAAAAAAACCCCAAACTGCCATGGGAAGCTAAACTGGCATAGAGCGATCTGCTCAGTGCAAACATGCCAACAGCTTTACAGATGAGGCTGTGCCACCAGGACTAAGAGTCTGCAGATCATTTATCAGTGACAAAACAAAGGTTCTCAGCCTCTGTACTCCAGTCTGTGGAGACTCCCACAGGCTCAGTAATGCACCTCAGAAGCAATAGACAGTATTAACTCACTTATGCCCACCTTAATGCTGGCAAAAGAAATCCCATTGTGCCAGGTCTTGGGTACCCCCAGAGAGATGTGTGTGCTGTGTGTGCTAAGTCACTTCAGTCATGTCCAACTCTGTGTGAACCCATGGACTGTAACCCACCAGGCTCCTCTGTCTATGGGATTCTCCAGGGAAGAATACTGGAGTGGGTTGCTACGCTCTCCTCCAGGGCATCTTCCTGACTCAGGAATCGAACCTGCATCTCATATGTCCTGCATTGGCAGGCAGGTTCTTTACGACTAGCACCACCTGGAAAGCCTGTCCCAGAGAGGTATTTTTATGCAAAACAGAGTTTGGCTTGAGGGAGACCTGCGGTTAAGTTCTGGCTTAGCTACTAACCAGCTAGTGATCTTGGACGATGGACTTAACCACTCTGAGGTTTGGTTTCCTTATCTAAAAACAAGACAATCATAACAAATTCCCTTGGTATCTTCACTTATGGACAAACAAACAAACAAACAAAAAAGGAAACAGAACTGCAACTCCATTGTGTATGAAGTGAAGTGAAAGTGTTAGTCACCCAGTTGTCTCCAACTCTTTGTGACCCCATGGAGCCTGCCAGGCTCCTCTGTCCATGGAATTCTCCAGGGAAGAATGCTGGAGTGAGTACCCATTCCCTTCTCCAGGGACCTTCCTGACCCAGGGATCGAACCCGGGTGTCCTGTACTGCAGGAGGATCATTACTGTCTGAGCCAATAGGGACGCCTGTCTTTGTGTATACGTTAAATAAATGTGACACCTATCCATCTTTCATCACTAAAAGGAGAGTGTGACAAAGAAAGCAAAAGAGAAACTCTGGTTCATTTCCCCCTTTTTCTCCTGTCCTTATTTTTTGGACTATGCCTGGACCTTCTCTGGTTCTAGGGAGAAGAGGTCACAGACAAAATCAAAGAGAGACTAAAGAAATGAATTTGGGCTTGTGATTCTGAAGGTGTTGGTTTAAGAATCATTTTGACTCTTGACTTTATAAAAATTGCCCCTTAAGTGCTTACTTTCACATCTTGTGACGTCCCCATCCAGAGAGCAGGCCCCTACCCTCCAGACCAACAGACCCCACTCATGACTCCCTTAACCTCAGGGCAGCAGCCCAGGGGATCAAACACTGGTGTCCTCTGGCTGGTAGACATAAAGCCTGTTCTGCAGCCTAACTTCTTTGGACATCAGATACCTACAAAGAGGGTATTAGAGCTGACATGGTAGCTCCTGTTGACTAATACTTAATAAAACATCCTAATTGTTTCTTGTTTTTCCCACCTAATCCACATCTTTTCTGTCCATCAGAATTAGGTGGTCACCCAAATGGATAAACATTGTCTCTGAAGTTTTATCCTGAGCAGCGCTTAGAAGAGGAGAATTTCCAAGGACAAATCCCTTATTTAATGAGCATCACTGCCACCCACTTGCTATCATTGTTTGCGCAGTTTTACCTTTTCTATGACATGTTTATTTTCATTACAGTCTCAGTGGACAAGGGTTTGGCAGAGAGGCATTCTCAATTCCAGTACCTGCTCAGTGATGAGCTAGACCAGTCTTTCCCAGTAGAACTTTCCAGGACTCTATCCTTTCTACCTGTGTTGTCCAGAATGGTAGCTACTCGCCATGTATGGCAACAGCACTTGACCTATGCCTACTACAACTGAGGAACTGACTTCTAAATGGAATTTAATTTTAAGTAACTTAGGATGAAATATAATTGCCATGTGGGGCTATTTGCTACTTTATTGATCAGCATAGCAGTAGACACTACCCAATTAGGACTTGTGCTATCAGTGGAAATATAATGCGAATCACATATATAGCTTAAACTTTCCTAGTAGTCAAACGAAAAAAAATAGAAAAGAGAAGGAGATAAAATTAATTTCAATAGTACATTTTATTATTATTGACTATTTAAAATACTGTTATTTCCACATATTGAATATTCAGCACATTGAACATTAAAATGCTCCATAAACATTAAAATGTTAATGAGGTATTTACATTTTTTTTCATACTAAGTCTTTCAAAATTCAGTGTATATTTTATAATTACAACAGATCTTAATTTGGATTACCCATGTTTCAAGAGTTCAACAGAAACTTCTGGCTAATGGCCACCATATTGGATAACCCAATGCGGATATTAGCAATGATGAGGCTAATTTTTCTATCTGTAACATGGGCATGTTTACAGAAACTATAACCAAAAATACTCTTGTGTTTCCTAAGGGTGCAGAAGAGTTTTCAACCCAAAGTGTTAAACATAAATACCAAACTTGCTATATTTATTTTTAACAAAGTATGCACAGTAATGCAAAATATCTGGTATTTCCTTTCCTTCCTAAAGATGTTTCTTCCTTTGCTTTGAGTTAAGTTAATTAACTAATTTCACCAACATGTCAATATTTACTGCTAATTATGCAGGAACAATTCTACCACTTGAAGAAATGGAATGCTGTTGTGTATCATAGAATTCGTAAGCTCAGTGTCTGGTAATTTCCATATCAATAATTTCCATTAGTGTAATGGGACACAATAGAAGCTGCTCCAGGATTAAAAATGTGTAATGAAAAAAAAAGCAATCATAGAGAATCATTTAGCAGCAAAGTAGATAACCTATAAGTCAACGACTTGATCCATGAGTATTAGCTACACTAACTGCAGAAGATGATTCAGAAGTGTCCATTAGCAGAAACCCTAACAAATAAATTACATAAAACTCATCAATACAATTAGCTGACAATCGACAGTGGATCTGGAAGCAATTTCAAAGGTTTGCATTTCTCACACTTGAATGCCTTTTCAAGTTGTAGGTTGCAAAGCTAGCCCTCCTCCCTCATCTTCCCTCTTTAACGCTTTCCCTAAATTAGCTTGTTGTGTCATCCTTACCATGTAGTAATGAAAAATGGATAAAGGCTGTCGTGGATTTGCTCTCTCTCCAGAACATACCTTGTTGAAACATACTCAATATTTGCTAATGGCTTTGGAGGCAAAAGCTATGATAGTACAGTCTTTGCTTTTGAAGACAGGGGCAATGACAGGGGAACCTGAGGGGGAGGTAACGCGGGGAGTGGGCGGGGGGAACACTGGATGGATGCCTTTTAAAAGTAGACGGAAAACTTGTTTCGTTATGATTGTCCAGAATGTCAGCCTGGCTCCTGACTGAAAAAAAGGGAAGCAAAATACAATTCCTGTGGCCTTGTACTCTGCCAGACTGATCAGAATCACTCCTTCCGTTTTATGCAGTGTATGGAGTCCGACTGGGTAGGCCCAATGAGCATTCACACATTACACAGTGAGCAGACTGGACAAGACTGTATACTGATAGAGCTACTATGTGCTGTTTAACTGGTGTATGCTTTCATTTATTTCTCTGACCAAAGCAAGATTTTGCTTTGCTTAGGAAGACAAGCAGGAACTATGAGCCATACTCGCTTAGGAGACATTTGTCCTGCCTTCAAGGGGCTTGATCCCAAGGTAAGGAGGGAACCCATGTCTCTTCTCTCGTGGCTCTTCACCACAGTGAGGCTGGAAAGGAAGAAGACAGCTGCTGTTTACTGAACACCTACCATGCTAAGCACAAGCAGTATTCCTTAATCTTGCTGACATTTTGTCCCCTCGAAATCACTGCTAGTGGTGAGAAAAGAGCTTCCTTTTGAACACCAAGGGGAGAAGATTCTTTGTACATCCCAGTATCAAAATCATAGAATATTAGGATTCCAAGAGAAAGTATCAGCAGGGACCTTTGATAATTTTTTGTGCATAGCAAGGAAGTTAATCAACAGGTGGTAAGGCGGGGCTGTTATTTGCCCCTTTTAATGCTAAGACGATAGTAGTGGTATTGGGTGCCAGGACAGACTCACTTAAAGTGAGATCAGTAAAATCTAGAAGCACCATCCTTTCAAAACAGCAAATGGTGTTCTACGTCAAGAGGGACAATTTGAATACTTGTTTGAGGTAATTTCTGGAAATGGGAAAGAGCCCTTTAGTTATGCATGTAAAAGTAGGCAGCACATATGTTGTAAGAAAAACTATGAAAAGAATTATTGTAAAAGTGATGCCAAGGGACTTCCTGGTTATCTGGTGGCCATGACTCTGTGCTCCCAGTGCAGGGGTCCCGGGTTCGATCCCTGGAGGTGGAACTGGATCCCACGTGGTGGAACTGGATCCCACATGCCACAACTAAGAATTTTTACACTGCAACTAAGACCTGGCACAGCCAAACAAATAAAAATTTAAATATATTTAAAATGTAAAGTTAAATGAGAATATTTTAAAAATCATGACTCATACAAATAAAAAATGAACACGGGTCAAAGATTTTGTTTGACTCCTTCATTAAGAGACTGTTAAAATGATACAGTGGGCTGAAGGGAGAATTAAAAAAGCAGGTGCATACACATATAGGCTGATATAAATTTGTTTCATAGATATAAAACAGGCTTGATGGAAGCTGGTGGGGACAATTTTCACAACTATTTGCATGTTGGGGTAGGAAGAACTTTGAGCTGTCTGCCCCCTGGTTGTATGCGTGCGTGGCTGCTTCAGTCGTGTCCAACTCTTTGAGATCATATGGACTGTAGCCTGTCAGGCTTCTCTGTTTATGGGGATTTTCCAGGCAAGAAAACTGGAGTGGGTTGCCGTGCCCTCCTCCAGGGGATCTTCCTGACCGAGGGGTTGAACCCACACCTCTTACGTCTCCTGCATTGGCAGGCGGGTTCTTTACCAGTAGCGCCACCTGGGAAGCCCCCCTGGTGTATACATCCTGAATAATCCTCTCCCCTGGAGCATGGGCACGACCGAGAAAACTGTGACTATGATGAATTTCTTATGATTAGGTTACATTAGATGACAAAGGTGAAGTGAAGGGATTTTGCAGGTGTAATTAAATCTCTGAGACTCTGAATTAATAAAAAAGGAAGTTAGCCTGAATGCATCTGACCTAATCAAGTGAACCCTCAAAGGATACTGGACCCTTCCTGAAGGAAGAGATTTGAAGTATGAAAGATTCTGCTGGCCTTTGAGACACAAATTGCCAAGCAGAGGCCACCTGGCCGGAAATGGCAGGCAGCCTCTAGAATCTGAGAACTGACAGCCAGCAAGAAAGCAGGACTGCAAGATGAATCCTGCCAGCCACCAGCAATCCTGGAACCCAAGGCCCAGATGACACTGGGTCAACACCTGGACGTCAGCCTGATGAGAACTTGGGCAGAAGACCCAGCTGACAACCTGGACTCCTGACCTACAGGAAATTCAAGATACTAAACTGATGTTACCATAAGTTATTAAATTTGTGGTAGTTTGCTAAGAGGCATGGAGAAGGCAATGGCACCCCACTCCAGTACTCTCACCTGGAAAATCCCATGGACGGAGGAGCCTGGTGGGCTGCAGTCCACAGGGTCGCTAAGAGTCAGACACGACTAAAGCGACTTAGCAGCAGCAGCAGCTAAGAGGCAAGAGAAACTTCTTACATACACCTATAGAAAAGAATCATTTGCGTTGGCATTGATTAGTTACCACTTACAAAGTAGTAAAACAGCTCAATGTAATGAAGGTACAGAGACCCCACAGGATCAAATAACCTAGAAGATAACACCTTGATTTTTATTGAATGTACCTAGGAATCCATTTGGTCCCTACTGTGAGAGATGTTTCATTTGGTAAATTGCTTGTTTCACAAGCAATATTGCTTGATTTTGTTTTTTATTTAAAGAAAACCTTTTTTCGCTCCTGAAGAGATTTAGACTTTAATGTACTTTAATGTACATTAAAGTATACTTTAATGTACTTTTGGCTTTGAAGGGGTGAGGGGTGACTAGCTACTGAAAATTAGAATGGAGACGCTATAAGGCTGCTGAAAGCACCAGCAACTCTGAGCTCCCCCATGCACCAGTCATCAGTGCGAAAATGGAACTGCCTGAAACCCAACCTGGACTGTGAGGCTGATGCTCTTTGTGAAGTAAAAGTCAGGCTGATTCCATCCAGTCAAGCATTTATTCACTCAATAAACAAATCCAGTGCCTACCGGAGACTAGACAGAGGTGCATCGGTGAACAAACACCACCAAGGTCCCAGTCACACAGGGTTTGCATTTCAAAGGAGGGAAAAATAACCCAGATTTGGAGATCTATACTGAAAAGTTCCAGAATTTGAGGACCATACTGATATTTGACCACTGCGCTCAGCCATGAGGAAATTTTCGAGGTAATGGTTGAGCTCATACCTCTTCAGGAAGAGTTTCCAAGAAAATTCAGTTGTTAATCATGCTGGTAAGAGGCAGATCCAAGTGCAGAGAATGAGGTGATGATGCTGGGTTCTTAGACAGGCATAAGGTTGGAGACACAGACACCCACTATGACAAACATCCGCATTCCCAGGGAAATACAGACTTAGTAAGGAAATTGCCTTCATGCTGGGATCAGCCCTTGTCTGCCACATAGAGGTGACCCTGTGCCCTGGGTAAAGAAATATAGAAAATACAGTAATGTTCTACTAAGTTGCTGCATTTACTTCTGTGGTTAGTAATAACGATAGCTAATACATACAAGTACTTACTATGGTCCAACAACAGTTTACTCTGAGCTAGTCATTTTTCTAAGCACTTTACATACAATAACTTATTTAATGCTCACAATGTGTGTGTGTATGTGTGTGTGTTTGCTCAGTTGCTCAGTTTTATCTGACTCTGCGAACCCATTAACTATAGCCAGCCAGGCTCCTTTGTCCATGGAATTTTCCAGGCAAGACTACTGGAGAAAGTTGCCAATTCCTACTCCAGGGATCTTCCCGACTCAGGGGCTGAATCTGCATCTCTTGTGCCTCCTGCATTGGCAGGCATATTCTTTACCACCACGCCACCTGGGAAGTCCTCAATATATACAAGTCCTTACTATGAGCTAGCCATTTTTCTAAGTACTTTACATATATGAGTTCATTTAGAGTTTGCAATAACCCAGTACTACTATTATTCCTAAGTTACAGATGAGGAAATTGAGGCAGAGAAAGACCAAGTGGTATGTCTCCAAAGTCTCACAGCTAGTGAGTATGAGAGCTATGATTCACACCCAGGTGGTTTGGCACCAGAATCCTAGCTCTTAACCCTCACTAGGCACCATTTTTGCAATAAGGGTCCCCTTGGTCATAGACATAAGTAATTCGGGAGTACACTCCACCTTGCAATTTATTTCTATTACTGCAGTGCTTCAGTATTCTCAACAGCAGTGGCCCGTCTTTAGCAGTACTAGAGGAAATGAAGGGATTTTTAAATTTTCTTCTGGCCACAGTGTGGGGCCCTGCTGATTGTACACCGAGTAAAACTAAGAGTTATTTTACCATTCTGGCAAATCTGTCTCCTACTTTAAAAATGCTTCTTTCCTCATTCCCTGAGCCACATTTCTACTTTCTTTTTGAAGAAGTTTCTCCTCTGAGTGTTCTGTCCTAGAAATAGACACCGCTCATCTCCCCACTAGGATTCAACCCCCCAGGCACAAGCTCTGTGATGGTGAATCCCCTGCAGCTGCCCACAGACAATAAGTAATACAAAGGATGACTGAGGGTTTCAAGTTTCCTGTTTACAACCTCCATCCAATGGGGATCTCTCCGGGAGAGATGTAAGGCTGGCAACAAATTAACAAGGGTTCAGTTATTTTACAAGGGCAAACAATGGTTCCTCTGACCACTTTTGATTCATTCCATCTCTGGTTTCCATGGAGCATCACAAAAGGATCTATGTGTGTGTCAAGAGAGTGGAGGAAGAGAAGTGGCCCAGAGCTAACAGGGGAAGAAGCATCCGCCTGATCAGTCTCCCTGGAAAGAAAGTATCTCTGATCCTTAGTGTCCAGTTCCTATGTCCTGGGCTGCTCTGTCTGTGTGATGATCACCAAATCTGGTAACACAGCCCTCATTCCTCCCTGGAGATCTTTGTCCCTGGGTTCTGGTTGCTTTTAGGCTTGGTCTTGCCTCCATCTTTCCCCTTATATCATCAGCTTTTATTCCCACTAGTTAGTTGGAAAAGCTCTATAGGAAATTAGATGTGCCTGATGAACTGCCTCATCGGGGAAACAAAGAATCCTCTGGAGCTGACTTGGGAAGTTAGGGGTACCGTGGCAGTCATCTGTGGATTTTTGGTCATTCAGAATCCATTCCCTCATCTTTTGACAATATCACCTCTAACAGAGAGTGGGATCTGGCTTCTTGCCACTCAAAAGCCATTAAAGAACCAAGGTTGATGGAAAAGAAAGTTTGCTTTATTTTGGATGCCAGCAACTGGTGGGGAGGGTGGACTTCTGTCCAAAGGCTGATTGCCCACCCCAGACATTTAATGGGCAAGAGGTTTCATAGGCTAAAAGAGGGGGCTACATGCAGAAACAATACAGTCAGCTCTGATAGTCATCTTGAAATTGGTCATTAGTGGTCTGATCAGCGCCATCTTGATTGCTTTAAGTTGGTCTTGTCCCAAGGTTGGTTTGTTCCCATTTCCTTAAGGCCAGTTCTCAAGATTGTAGCAGCTTATGTCAAGGCTACAGTCTGGTCCTCATGTAGTTAACTTCTTCCACCTGGTAGGGGTTTCAGTATCTATAAGACAGCTCACAAGATAAGGTTCAGAATATTATCTATAGCCCTTGAGAAGGAATTAGAGGCCCTTGATTATGCTTACCATCTTCCATGATAGCTCAGTTGGTAAAGAACCTACCTGCAATGCAGGAGACCCTGGTTTGATTCCTGGGTCAGAAAGATCTGCTGGAGAAGGGATAGGCTACCCACTCCAATGTTCTTGGGCTTCCCTTGAGGCTCAGCTGGTAAAGAATCTGCCTGCAATGCGAGAGACCTAGGTTCAATCCTGGTTGATCATTCTTAATGACCAAACTATTATTATTTGGTCTCCTTTGACGGTTTGCCTTTGTTTCTGCATATTCTCACTTCTCTGAAAGTTTTTCCACAGACAGAAGGCAGGCAGAGAACTTGGGGACAGAGGGCAAGGACCATAAGTTCCTGCTCCGTTTCACACCAGCCCTTACCCTTCTCAGTCAAGTGATTCTATAAGGATTAGAGCCCAGGCTCAGGAATAGAGACTGTGATTTAGGCCTAAGCAAATCAGAGCATTGAATTTCTTTGGCTACCAATGATTGGCTCACTGATAATCATGTGACTTAAGTAGAGCCAATTAGGAAGGCAATGCAGAGTTCCCTGAGAATTCTGGGAAGGAAACTCCCACTCTACCTTGCTGCACCTGAATGAGAGGTGTGAGTTGGAGACCCTGTAAACATCTCATTATGGATAGGGAGTTCCTGTCTGCAAATATTGTCAAGGCATGAAAAGAAAGAGATTCTGGATCTTGAAGACAGTGCTTGAGCCCGGGAATTGTTCTATCTCTGAAGCAAGTCTTGTTTCAAGATGCTCAGTTATGATTCAGGAGATTTTCCTTGGGCTCCTACTGTCTTGGGTTGGATTTTGTTGCTTGCAACTGAAAGTGTTATCTCCCACTAAGAGAGGTTGAGAGGAAGCTCCAAGAATAAGAGCAGCCAGAGGGGAAGCAGATCACAGTCCTTCAAGCAGGAAAGCAATTCTCACCCGAGAGTATTTGTCTCTTTACAATTACCATGAGAAGGCAGAATCTACGAAATGTGTTTTTAGAGCCATTAACCTTTCCTTCTCTTCCATCTAATGCTGACATTTTTATGGGGTAGGGGAATCTTTGTAGTTTATTATTCAAGTGATTGCTGGCCCTGCCTTAAAGTGAACACAGACATGGGTTGGATTCCTCAAAAGTCATACATGTCATTTCTTTGGTCACTATGCCTTTTAAATGCTTATGTTACCATCTGGATTCCATCACTTTTTGTAGCTGTGGGATGGTATACAAAGACATTTGATCAGGAGACCCCAAATCACTTGAATCCTGCCTTGGCCTACCAACTACATCTCCCTGCAGGGCCCGTATGCAGGCAACAAGAAACAACTTATTTTGAGAGAGAACTTTAGTTCAAAACCTAACGCAAATTCAAGTAAGTAAGGATGGACTTCATGGTCTGTCTTTCTCCTTATTGTTTGATTTCAGTTCTCAGATGTAACCAGTGTGGATTTCTAGTTCCATATTTTCTGACATAGCTGATGTATGTTGGATCAGGTTTTTTATTGTTGTGGTTTGGTTCAGTTTTGATTTTTGGTTTTTGACGTATGTCAGGGAAGGAAAAGAAAGCATCGTGTCACTGTAGCTCAGAATATTTGCCCAGTGGCTGCTCAAATCCTGTGTTAATAAAATTCAACTGAATAAGTTTTAAAAGATCTTACTGGCTTTAGTTAGCCATGCTGGAATCAGGCAGCATCCAGTCTAGAAGCTGGAAAGGGGTTCCAAAGCATGGTACAAGGCAAGAGATTTTTGTAGACCAAAGTGAATGAGGACAAGGAAGTTATACTGGGCACTTATTGATTGGTGAGAGCAGGGTTGCTTCCCTTACGTGGAGTGAAAGGAAGTCTTGGAGAAGGTAACTTATGTCAGGTAACTTGAGTTGAGCAGGAAAGTTCTGACTGGTTGACCTAGACCTCCCTTTTCTGGAAGAGCTAAGCCTTGAAACTTGGGTAAGTTTCCATTTTTGATGCGGTGCTTAGCATGAGTCCCTTAGGCTCAGGCCTCATCTATGTACTTTAACACCTGTCAGGCTGAATCAAGGACTCTGAATCTGCTTCCAGGTGGGTAGATAAATCTGTGTCCAAGGAGAGAGAAAGTGAAGGGGTGGGAAGAGGGGAATGTAATATTGCCCTGCCATTCTGGCTGCAAGGAAGAGTGAGAAGAGAAGTCTACACCTATGTTACATGAGCTGTAACCTTATTTCCACTGAAATGTCACCAGGAGAAAATGTGAGCTAATAAATGTCTTGGAACCAGTCAGACTGATACCTTCCTTCTCAAAGGAGAACAAGGCAGAAGGTAAAAAGAGAATTTCTGAAAGCTTCCTCTTAATAGTTACCATTATTGTATCAGTTAGGATAACACTGCTGTAACAGCAAATCATGTCCAGAATTTTAGCAGTGGGTAATGTAATAAAAGTTTGTTTCTTGTTCATATAACAATCTAAAGTGGAGACTTCAAAAAAAAATAAAATAAAATAAAGTGGAGACTTCTCACTGACAGCTTTCCTACACTTAAAGATTTAAGAACCCATGTTCTTTCCATCTTAAGACTCCACTTTAAGGCAGCAGTTTTCAACTTTTAACTGCACTTTGTAATTACCCAATGAGCTTCAAAATGCTGATGCATGGGCCCTACCCCAGGAGACTCTGATTTCACTGGTTTTAATAGCAGCGTGGGCATCAAAATGTTTAAAATGCCCCCCAGAGAAATATACAATGCAACCAGTATTTCACTAGGGCATTACTATAGGGTAGCGCTTTCCAGGGCATGGTCCCCAGGCTGGCAGCATCAGCAACATTTGGGACTTGTAAGACTTTCAGACTTTCAGATCCCAACCAGATCTGCTGAATAAGAACTCTAAGGATGGGGTGCAATCTATGCTTTAAGAGCCTTCCAGTTGATTCTGATGTATAGTCAAGTTTGAGAATCACTGCCTGTGAACGCCAAAGTTCTCTGATCCAAGTGGAAGGAGAGAGAGGGAGCTTGAAGGAACACACCTGTTTCTCCACGACGTCCAGGTTTCTTGGCAATATCTCCAGCTGTGGGCCCAGCTCAAGCCAGAGAGGACTGGGAAATGGAACCCTAACTGGGCAGCCTGTGTCAGCCACAGTCATACACTCTTGGGTTTTCTATACTGTCCCTGAATTTGACAGCGATTCTGGATTGAAGGAAAATAAAAGGCAATTTTAAATTCTAGGTGTAACCCAAATGGTCAGGATTCCCAGGTTCTAGGAGTAGGAGACTGGACAAAAACTTGTAGGAAGGCACAGACATAGAATATATGTTGATGTAGAGTAGAATGGATTCATTTAGATAGAAAAATTAACACATAAAGCTTGCACAAATTTATCAGCAAATTTCTATCATGCTTTGGGCATGCATGAGTGTTCAGTCATATCCAACCCTTTGCAACCCCATGGACAGCATAGCCCATCAGGATCCTCTGTCCATGGAATTTTCCAGGCAAGAATACTGGAGTGGGTTGCCATTTCCTACTCCAGGGGTCTTCCAGATTAAGGGCTGAACCTGTGTCTCTGGCATCTCCTGCATTGGCAGGCAGATTCTTTCCCACTGTGCTATCTGGGGAGCCTATCATGCCTTGTAATAGCAATTTCTATACGCTTAAGTGATAAAATCTCTTAAGTTCTTTTCCTGACTGTATCACTCACTTTCTTCCTATTTCTTTTCCCCCAGAAACTCAACAGCGGCTCTGAGGCAGAGATGAAAGATTGTGGATCTGCTGGGGGAAGGTTATTTCAGATGCCAGTCCTGAGAGAAGATGCCAATCCTGAGAGAATATCCCAATCCATGACTCCACTATGCTATAATGAAGGAAATGGCGACCTGAATGTCAGGCAATTGGGGGTCCATGTCCTGGCTTTCCTGTGTAGCTTTGGGTGAGACACTTAACTTCTCTGAGCTTTAGTTTCCTCTTCTCTGAAAGACATAAAAAGTCCTGGCTCGTCGAATTATTGGAACTACTATGGGAAAATAACATAGGTAAGCAGAGGAGCCTGGCGGGCTCCAGTCCAAGGGGTCACAGAGTGGGTACGACTGAGCGACCAAGCACAACAAAGCTGCTTTGAAAATCTCAGCTGTTTTCATCTCCATTTGGGTTGCCTTGACAGAAAAAAACCAGGCCATTCTTATCCTCAACAAGCCACATGCAGGAGAAACAGATAAGATGCTTTGAAATGGTCTGAGGGTGGCTCAGCACAGCCCATTCTTGTTAAATCTATTTATAGCAAGAAGCCATTCAGGTCGGTCCTGCCTTTCCAGTCTGCCTCACTGGCATCGTGGTGGGCCCGGGGCTTTGACTCCTCCGTGTTCCTTGTGGTTTCTGTCTGCTCTGGCTATGGTGGTTTCTTTCATTCAGACTAGACGCCAAAAGGACGATCCGGTCCAGAGAGCTAAAGGACAGACTGGATATCGGGGGACTTCGTGTTTGTCTGTGACACTTCAAAAAGCGACTCAGTTAGCCAGTGGTACAGAGAAAAGAGCACACATCGTCCATTTGAAGGTGGAGGCAACCCTGGCCATCTGAATGCTCGAAATACATATCAGCCTCTTGAAAAGCTAAAGGCTGACTTGGGCTCCACGATTTAGAGTTCAAGTGGCCCTCAAGGGAGGGCTTAGGGAGGGGATGACACCAGGCAATTCCTGGCACTTACAGTTTTGTGCATCTAAAATCAAATGGATAGATTCTAAATGCTTTCAACGCCAGATCTTAGAATCAGTTCAGAGCGCGTAACAGTACAATGGCAGATGTAATAAACTCATATAGGTGTAGTGTTTCCCAATTTACAGACATTTCATACACTGTAAGAATGCTGATTTTTTCCATCTCCTAGGAGCACATATGTTATCACACTTAGGTGTTTTTGGTTGCATGGAATGCAAACCCACTCAGGGCACTGGTTGCATGCATGAGAGTCTGGTGGCCTCCCTGTGCCTTCCTAAGTACTATGGCCCTGCATCAAACTGGTGTTTTTCTCCCTGGTTTTGCCCGAGGCTGAGGTTTGGCAGTCCATTCTTGCCGGCAGGTTTACAACATGGTTGGGATGGTGTCAGCTCTACAGAATTCATGTGAAAGGTAATCCACACTCCCTCTCTTGTGGCTGTCCTTAAATTTACAAGGACACTTTCCTTCTAGGAGTCTCTGGATAACGGACTAAGATTGTCACATGCCATTAACACATTTCAATTCTGCCACTTCTCTGATTGGAAACCCTGATTCAATATTGCAAACTTGTTTTTGGCAACTGCATCAGCATCTTCCCCAAATATATTAGAGTTGCCATTGACAGATGGTCTGAGATGGGCCCAGGGAGGCTGTTGACAGATATCTTGAGATGGATCTTATTACATTGACATAGCTGGAGAACGTCCCGTGGGAAATGTCTTTGCAGGCCCGGAGGCTGACAGAACAAGACGGAAGCCCTTCAAGAGAATTGCCAATAAAGAGACTGAAAATGGGCACCGCCTTCCGGAGGTAATTTGGCAGTATGTATTGAGACTTAAAACATTCACACCCTTTGACCTATATTCATCGTCTCAAGTTTTAGTTGAAAGTGCTGCTGAGACGTGTGCGTGAAGATTTATGCATAGAGACGTTCATTGCAGCATTAACCATACAAAAAATCTGCTTATCCGAAAACAGTTTAACTCCTCCCTCTTTCTATAACAGAAGTACCTCTGTGGGCTTAAAATCAGGGACATAAAACTAACCCCCAAAGTTCACCAATTTAGCAGACTTTTTTTAAACCTATAGACTATTTGTTAAGAAAATTTAATTTCAGTGTAACTCAATTCACTGGAGAGAGGGAATAAGGGATTTAAAAAAATCAGTGGGTGAAAATCTCAAGCATAAGGAAGCAGTAACAGTAGTAAAAGTATTTCTTCGATGGATACAAATGTGAAATTGGGGATGACAGTACCACGTGAGAGACTGTGGCTGAGGCTCTGACTTGATGTCCATAATGACAATGACCTCAAAGGAAATTTAGGAAGGTATGAAAATTCAGTATTTAAAAATCAATTCTGATTGAATTGGTGTGGAAAACAAATCTACTGCCCTGCAGAAATAATGCCAAACCTTCAGTTGTTTTAATGAAGCCTGCCTCACACAATTCAAATCAGAATATTACTTTCATCAGAGAATCATTTTTGTTCTTCCATGAAATAGCACAGGAAATATATTATGCAGTTACTTGCCAAGGTCAAGAAAACTCATAATCTTGACAAGAAGAGGGAAAAAAAAGAATAATTGTGCCTCCATCTAAACTGGTAGTTCTCAACTGGGGGGCATTTTGCCCCTTTAGGGATCATTTAACAAGGTCTGGAGAGATTTTGGGGTGTCACAATTGGGGGTGGGGTGGGATGGGGGGAATGCTACTCTGGCCTCTAGTGGGTAGAGGCCAGAAATGCTGCTGAACAATCTACAGAGCCCTTGACAGCCTCCTACAGCACAGCATTGCCTGGTCCAAGGTGTCAGTAGTGCCAAGGCTGAGAAACCTTGGACTAGACAGTGACCACCTGGGAAGAAGTGACCAAATGCAGAACCCATGCTGCTCTGTTCTCTACTGGAGGTGGTGAGAGTGAGGGCAAGGCTAGGGGATGGACTTTCTTCTCCTCCATCTCCATCCATGCCAGGCCTGAGGCTAAGGGGGAAGGCTGGCTCTCAAATCCTGATGGCTAAGGCCTCCTATGCATCTTTCATCAGGACTAAATGAAAAAAACTTAAATCTTTACTGGAATTTGTATAGGCAAATCCCCCAGTTTTGCAGACACTTTTTTTTTTTCCTTCTACAAGGAAAAAGGAACAAAATATATGAAAGAAGAAGCTTATTCAAGGAATTTCAAAACCATTTCCTACGGTCAAGGACAAATTCTACTCAATCTCCTGTTTCGTTTTCTGGACAATGGGAATTGGGGTCCAGAATGTTTAGCCTGAGGTTCAGCCTGACCCTCAACTATCAGAAAAGCATTAAATCACATTTAGAGTAAGCTGTGTTTCTTAGGGCAGGAAATTCAACTCATACCTTTCAGTAAGGTTTCAACATCAAGCATTGATGTGAAAAGGATTTTCTGGGTTAACTTCAAGATAACCTGGAATCTCCCATTCCCTGGGCATTTTGACTAATTGGGGTTTTCCTGTGGATTGCATTCTTCAAGATGTTCACCAGCAAGATTTACAGGAAGGTCTCCTGACAGTATTACAAAGTCCAGTCCAAACTTTCCCTTTGTGCATTTTATGTCTGTAATGTTGGAATGCCTGAAAATAACGTGTGACATTTGTTCATAATGAAGAAAAACAAGTCAACTGCTTGGTTTTTTATATCTAAATAATACAAAGAAAACATTCACTGGGTGGAGAAGCATTTACTGGTCTACGGAACAGCAGCGAGGGGTGGGGGGAGGCAGCGCTACGTGTCCGTGACAATTTTAACTTTGGAGAGTTTTGATCTAAACATTTGCATGATTGTCTTGCTAGGAACAAACCGCGTTGAAAGTGTTCGGTTTTGGCTGATTCTACCTAATCTCGTTCTGACAGGTTCCCATATGAGCTGGGAACAGCCGGGACTAACTCTTCTCCAACATTATTGCTAATTGGCAGCGGCAAGACAGCCTGTGAGCTCAAGTATGTGGAAGATGGGGGAAAACAAAAACAAAGCCAAACTCTTAAGACTCCAATCAGCTTTAATTAGTCAAGAAAAATCAACAGCCTAAGAATGTACACCTACTGAGATAGTCAGAAGCAGATGGCTATGAAGTGTTTCTAGGTCCAGCTAAGGATCTTATACCCATCACTTATCTACCTGGCATTTGGGTTGTCCACCTTTATAAACAGGGTGCTAAAAATTGCTGTTTTTTATTTCTACCAAACGTGGCAATGATTCATTTAGAAAATGCAGAAATATCTTAATAGACCTGGTGCTCGGCGGTCATCCTCCCCGTCTCTGTCTCTTTCCCGGAATATACAAAATATTTGATATTCATGTGGTGAATACTCATAACAGCCAGAATCAAAAGTTCATTAATCAGAATCCACCTAACAGGGCAGCCCATCAAGGTGCTTTTCCTTTTCTGTATGAAAATATCATAGTGGAATAATAAAAACATCATTAGCAGTGCTTCTCCTCAGACCAGGGTTTAAAATCTTCCTCCCTTTAACAAAATCAATGAGCTTCTTTGAAACTCCACTTCCTCATTTACTAAATGGTTTTATAGTGATTGCTGCATAGTATGTGGTGAGGATTAGAGCAAACAATACATGCAAAGCAAACTGCTGGAAATCAATACGTGTTAGTTCCATTCTCTGTCTTTCCAGCAAACACCTCCCACAGCACTGACCGGTTAGCGCCATCCGTACTGTGAAGTGTTTTGTTTAAATACGCTTTAAGGGAAAAGAGTTAAAGGTTTAGAAACTGAACCAATAGTTAGGGTTTACATCAAACAAGGCATCTTTTGTAGCAGCTTCCGGGGTTGAGCTTATGACAGGTACGGTTTTCTGTTTTCTGCGCACAAAGCTCTGACTAATAAGAACTGAAAGTTTTTAATGATGACCCTAAAATGCTGTAGTCCTCAGTCACTCCAGAAAAGAGCTGTGCTCTCTTGTATGAGTTAGGACCTGGTTGCAAGTAGTGTGAGCGACCTCCAGCTAGCTTGGATCTGGATGTTGTGTGTGTGTGTGTGTGTGTGTGTGCATGCACATGGTCGCGCACACACATGTGTGTCTGTATGTAGTGAGGGGATTTCAAGGGGACCTCTGGAACCAAAATATGCATCTACGTCTCTGTGTATATTTCATTTTCACCTTCCCCCAAATCAGCTTTTCTTCATATCCCAAATCACAGGAAAACAGCTGCCTGACAACTCTGGAGATTTTGTGTTACAGGCCCCACCACAGGAAGAAACTGATGCTATCAAACAGTGCCCCATTCCAGATTCCCAGAGAAGAGAAGCTGATTGGTCCAGCTGGGGTCCACTGTATACACCTCAGCTCCAATCATCTATTGCCGGGAGCCAGTGTGAGGAATCCCACCCGTGACAAGGTCATGCGGCAGAGATCTGATGGGCAAGGTCGAGTCAGATCTCAGGTTTTCCCCCTGGTATTTCCTGAGCGTGTACCCCCCAAAATAAGAATATGCCTGCCTGGAAAAAGTCACCTCAAGGCTTTAGTCTTCTGCATTTGAAAGGGTGTTTCAATCCGAAAACCCCTCTGATGGCTTTCTAGCCTGCCTGCAGGACTCCTACAGCTGCGCATGTGATTGTTTGAGGCCTCCTGACCGCAGGAGGCACAGGAAGCTTAAAACATCCTAGGAATGTAGGGGCTTCTGAAGAGTCAAAATCATTAGAATAGGACTGATTAAAAGTTTCATTTGTTGAGCCAATACTTGCTGCCAAATTTTCATATCCTTTATTTTTAGATATAGTTGGTATATAGAAAAACAAGTAGTAGACCTGGTATTAGCAACATTAGATCTTTGAGTTAAGCACCTTCTTTGTTATAACCCACTCCGCCTTTGTTCTATAGAGATGTAACTTTAGTGCTTTAAGGAGATGCAGATTAAAGAGAAGCACTTAGGGGAAACGAAATTAACATTCATTAAGAAAGAGAGCCAAAAAGTGTTAACAAGCCTTTTGGCCAGAAGATAATGTAAATCACCTGAGACCTTTTGTATACAAAAAGATATACAGAAAGAGTCTGGGCTGCGAACGCTACATAATTTTGTATTACCCATTGATCTCTACCTATAATCAAAAGTATAAAAGGCCTTGAAGGACAATAGAAAGAGAGCCAGTCGCTGGACTTGTTTCCCCCGTGTCTCTTTACTTTAATTTCAGGCTGAATTCCCATCTGGGGCGCGGAGGCTCACCAAGTCTACTTACTTGCCCTGGCTGTTAAGACCCCCTGGAAAGGGAGCCTAAGGCGAGGCACCTTAGATATTCAAGCGAGCGCCGGTGGCCCAACGTAGATGGTGCAAGTTCCTTGTCTGGAATTTTATTGGTCTTCCACGTAATCCAAGTTATTCAGCCCTCTTTCTCCACTTAATCTTCCTACTACACTATTGTTTCTTAATCTAATCTTATATTAATAAACAAATAAGTTTTTCTCAAGCCAACGCCGTCCCCGCTTCGAAATCCCTGGATCCACTGGGGCTGGACCCCGGCAACCTGTGACCAAGGAAACAGCAGCCCACTGTACAGACATGGGCTCACGCCTGCCATCCCGAGGATGGAGATAAAGGAGGAGGTCTCAAAGTGTGGGAGAAGAGGAGTGTTTCCGTGTGGAGGCACTCAAGGTATCATTCCACTTTACACAGTAGGGCAGAAAGAGGGCTAATGCATTTCAGAATAATTTTCAATAACCAAGGTCACAATCTATAAGATTTTCTGCGCATACCACAGTCAAGCCAAAAATTCAATTTAGCTAAGCGTATTTTGCTCTGCATCCCAAATGTAGCAGACACAGATGGTTGCCCGTCTAACAGCCTGTTCCTCCTTCTTAACTAGCAGGATCCCACATATATTTAGATGTCCATTCCTCCCTCATGTCAGTCATAGAAAGCTTACATTATCCCTGTGTTTAGAAGGAAATTAATCTAATGGTTGCATTGTGACCCGTTTTGGCTTAGGCATGGGCATATGACACAATTGTGACCAATGAAACATGATGACGGATCTTCTGAGGGGCCTTCTGCATAGATGTTTTTCTCACTGATAAAAAGAAACTCATAGGAACACTTTCTACCCTTCTACCACTTTGTGTCTGGATGTGATGCCCAGAATGCTTATGACTATCAGGGGACCTAGCCTGAGGATAAGAGAGTCGAAATACGGTAAGAACTCGGGTCTTTGATTACCCAGTTGAGAAACTGGGTTAAACTACCTGGGACTGCTTTCCCTCTGGGGTTCCTGTTTTATTTATTTTAAAGATGAAAGGATAATTAACACGTAACATTATATTAGTTCCAGATATGAGACCTAATGATTTTATATTTGTATATATTATAAAATGACAATGTCTATTTAACATCTGTCACATACATAGTTTAAAAATTTTTTTCTTGCAATGAGAGCTTTTAAGATCTAGTTCAATATTATTGATCTAGTTCAGTATTGTTAACCATAGTCACCATATTGTACATTACACCTTAGATTCTTGTTACTTGATAAAAGAAGTATTATTTAAATCTGTTAAGTTGATTTTTAATTTTTTGTTTCTTGCTACCCCAAACATCCTAACTGATACACCTCCTAATTAATAGAAATGAGACATGCTTTAATAAAACCCAACTTCCTAGCTGGAGCATAATTTCAAAAAATGCTTCAGCGAAGATGTCCCTTGGGTAATATTGATACATATAGACTAGAGATCATTTCTAAGGCTCCCAGAACCATATCAAGACAGAGTATTTTGCAAGCAGACCACCATTATTTTTTTGTATTTATAAAAAGCAACTCAAACAACTTATTTAGGGTAGCTTTTTTTATGCTTCAAACTCCTTGCTCTCTTAGATGTGAAGTCCGACAAGTTTAAAGTGGTTTCATTGTGTTCTCTGCTTACTTGAGTTTGATCGGCTGTGTTCTCATGACAGGTCTATCCCTGCAGTGGCTGTCCGGGATGCTTTGATGTGGGGTGCATTCGGACAGCCTAATACTTGGGGAAAAATGTGCTGAAATTGAACAAGATTGCTTTCTGCCCAGCTGTTCTCTAAAGGCTCAGACATTTTTAGCACTGAGCTAAGAAGCTTGTATTTGTTTTGACAGTCTTGGCAGGGAGAACAATGGTTGATTATCCCAGCACTTTACTAACAAATAAGACTGCCTCCAGCAGAGATAAAATATGGGTCTTGACTTGATTGCATTTCATGTCCAAGGGAATTATCTTCTTTTCATTCTGATGCCCTTTCGTTATGCAATGTATCTTCTTCTTTCTTTATCCTTGCCCCACGTGATAACCCATGGCTTTCACTCTGAGAAGGCAGAGTCCCGAAATCATCAGGAGAAGGGCAGTTTGGTTATCATATAAAACATGTATTTTCACTTCTCCAATTTGATTTCTTAGAAACTATTTTTTGTTGGTTTGTTTTCGGTTCTCCAGATTTGTATGGCTTGTTCCTTTTCTAATTTTCTGCCTGCTTGCTTTGGGCGTTTGCTTATGTGTCTGTAACTGTTTCAGCATACACACAGAAATCTAAGATTTTACATCACACCTACATTTAAAAGGTCTACCCCAGGGGTTTGCTGCACCCATACAGTGAAATGCTTTATCCAGGTCAATTATGTTTTCTTCAAAAAAAAGGGACTTTTAAACAGTTTTATGAAAACATTTTTATGTATCATTTTCTTTCCAAAAGGTTTTAAGAACTAAATATTTTGTAAGTGGTATAACATATGCAGATAAGGGTACAGCTCAACGTATTTTCACAAAGTGAACACATAGTTGTAACTATTGTCCCCTCAGGCCCCCCCAGTCAGCATCTTTCTGCTCGATCACCACCTGCCAATCTAACAACTGTTCATCACAGAGTAATTTTGCCTCTTTGCTCAATGTTATGTTCGTATGATTAAATCGTGTTATCATGTATACTGGTAATTTCTTCTTCTTTTTTTTTTTGGAGAAGGAAATGGCAGCCCACTCCAGTATTCTTGCCTGGAGAATCCCATGGACGGAGGAGCTTGGTGGGCTACAGTCCATGGGTCACAAAGAGTCGGACAAGACTGAGTGACTTCTCTTTCACTTTCTTCATTTTTACTGCTGCGTACTATTCCATTGTGTGAACATGCCACAATTTATGATGACGGACATTTTGTTTGCAGTAGTTTGGGGCTATTACAAATAATAATGCTATCATAATTTTGTGCATGTCTTTGGATGAATATATACACATAGAGTTTTAGTTCCATATTATGAGGGGCAGACTTGCTGGGGGACAAAGCACAAACATCCTTACCTTTAGTAGATTGTCCCAATTTACGTTCCCACCAGAAGGATGTGAAAATCCAGTACTAATTCAAATTGTTGCCACCACTTGGTAGTATTAGCCTTTTAAGTACAGTGATTCTGTTAAGTGCGTAGTGGCATTTCACTGTGGTTTTTATTTTGCATATTCATGATGACTAATGAAATTGCATGGATTTTACCATTATTGGCCAGTTAGGAATTCTCTTCTGTGACTTACCTGGCACAATTTTTGTTCTTCTTCTAATATATATAATATATGTGTATATTATATATATTTCTTTTTAATTTGTTAATATTTATCTATTTTGAAAATGAATTCTTTGTTGAATATGTATATTATAAATAGATTCTCCCATTTTTTGGATTGTCTTTTTACAGTTTCATGGGATCTTTTGATAAATAGAAATTAGGGATGATTTTAAACTTTTTAATTTGAAATAACTTTAGACTTTCAGAAACTTTAGACTTGCAAAAGTAAGAGTTCCTGTGTGCCCCTCATCCAGCTTTCCCTAAGAGTAACCTATTACATAATCATAATGCAGTTATCAAAGCAGAAAATTGATGTTCTTACCATACTGTTAACTAATCCACAGTCCTTAATCTCGTTTTCTCTCTCGTTTTTTCCTTTTCACAGTTCAGGATTCGATCTAGGATTTACACATTGCCTTAAATTGTCACGTCTCCTCGGTCTCTTCTGCTGCTGCTGCTGCTGCTGCTGCTAAGTCACTTCAGTTGTGTCCAACTCTATGCGACCCCATAGATGTCAGCCCACCAGGCTCCCCCGTCCCTGGGATTCTCCAGGCAAGAACACTGGAGTGGGTTGCCATTTCCTTCTCCAGTGCATGAAAGGGAAAAGTGAAAGTGAAGTCGTTCAGTCGTGTCCGACTCCCAGCGACCCCATGGACTGCAGCCCACCAGGCTCCTCCGTCCATGGGATTCTCCAGGCAAGAGTACTGGAGTGGGCACCATGGTCTCTTCTAATCTGCGGCAATTCCTCAGTCTTCCTTAGTCTTTTATGACCTTGACACTTTTGAATAGTTATTTAGTACAATGTCCCTCAATTTGGGTTTGTCTGGTGTCTTCTTATAATTATTAACACTATTTTAAGCATTTGTATCTATAAACATGGTATCTTTAAGAAGTTTTGGTTTATTGGGGGATTTTGTCACTCTTTTTAGCATTTGGTTCTGAGCTTGGATAAATATTTACAGTCATGTAACCACTACCACAATGATCATGTAGAACAGTCTCTCAGGCCCCCTAATATTTATTCATGTACCTTTGTAGTCAGCATTTTCCCCTCAACCCCAACCCCTGGTACCTGCCTATCTGTTCGTAATCCCTGACATTTGCAGTTTTGATTTTTCAGAATGCCATATAAATAGCTTCATACAACATGGAGCCTTTTGAGTCTGGCTTCTTTCACTTAGCATCAGGCATTTGAGACAGATCCATGTTGATATATCAGTAGTTTGTTTCTCTTCATTGCTGAGTATATTCTGTTGTGTGTAGGTACCACAATTTGTTTATCCCTTCAGCAGTTGGTGGATATTTGAGTTGTTCTGCCTATTACAAATAAAGCCATTATAAAAGTCTCTGCACAAATCTTTGTGTGGGCACAAGTTTTAATTTCTCTTGGATGAATACCTGGGCATGGAACTACTGCGTCATATGGTAAGTGTATGTATAACCGTATGAATAAGTAATTGCCAAACAGTTTTTCAAGGTGGTGGTGCCAGTTTGCACTACCACCAGTAATACACAAGAATTCTGATTTCACTACATCCCCGGCAGCACTTGATATTGTCAGGTTTTTTTTTATTTTTTGCATGGTTGGTTGAGATTATGTATTTGGAGGGGATAAGAATACCACGGAAATGACATTGTGCTTCTCAGCACAACACATCAGAAGGTACATATATTGTGGCATCTTATTATGTGCAGGTTGCCTTTAAACAATTGATTATGGTGATATGTGTCAGGATTCTCCAAAGTAAAGTTACTATTTTTCTCTTTGTAAGTAATAGGTATCCCCTTACTTTGTAAGTAATAGGGAGCCACTTTGAGACTATGCAAATACTCTGTTCTTCATTATATTTTCACCCGCTAATTTTAGCATCCCTTGATGATTCTTGCACACAATAATTATTACTATGTTGTTTCAGTTCAGTTCAGTTCAGTCGGTCAGTCGTGTCTGACTCTTTGCGACCCCATGGACCGCAGAATGCCAGACCTCCCTGTCCATCACCAACTCCCAGAGTTCACCCAAACTCATCTCCACTGAGTCGGTGATGCCATCCAGCCATCTCATCCTCTGTCGTCCCCTTCTCCTCTTGCCCTCAATCTTTCCCAGCATCAGGGTCTTTTCAAATGAGTCAGCTCTTCGCATGAGGTGGCCAAAGTATTGGAGCTTCAGCTTCTACATCAGTCCTTCCAATGAACACCCAGGACTAATCTCCTTTAGGATGGACTGGTTGGATCTCCCTGCAGTCCAAGGGATTCTCAAGGGTCTTCTCTAACACCACAGTTCAAAAGCATCAATTCTTCGGCGCTCAGCTTTCTTCACAGTCCAACTCTCACATCCACACATGACCATTGGGAAAACCATAGCCTTGACTGGACGGACCTTTGTTGGCAAAATAATGTCTCTGCTTTTTAATATGTTGTCTAGGTTGGTCATAACTTTTCTTCCAAGGAGTAAGCGTCTTTTAATTTCATGACTGCAGTCACCATCTGTAGTGATTTGGGAGCCAAAAAAATAAAGTCAGCCACTGTTTCCCCATCTATTTGCAATGAAGTGGTGGGATCAGATGCTGTGATCTTAGTTTTCTGAATGTTGAGCTTTAAGCCAACTTTTCCACTCTCCTCTTTCACTTTCATCAAGAGGCTCTTTAGTTCTTCTTCTCTTTCTGCCGTAAGGGTGGTGTCATCTGCATATCTGAGGTGATTGATATTTCTCCTGGCAATCTTGATTCCATCTTGTGCTTCATCCAGCCCAGCATTTCTCATGATGTACTCTGCATATAAGTTAAATAAGCATGATGGCAATATACAGCCTTGACGTACTCCTTTTCCTATTTGGAACCAGTCTGTTGTTCCATGTCCAGTTCTAACTGTTGCTTCCTGATCTGCATACAGGTTTCTCAAGAGGCAAGTTAGGTGGTCTGGTATTCCCATCTCTTGAAGAATTTTCCACAGTTTATTGTGATCCACACAGTCAAAGGCTTTGGCATAGTCAATAAAGCAGAAATAGATGTTTTTTGGAACTCTCTTGCTTTTTTGATGATCCAGCAAATGTTGGCAATTTGATCTTTGGTTCCTCTGCCTTTTCTAAAACCAACTTGAACATCTGCAAGTTCACATATTGCTGAAGCCTAGCTTGGAGAATTTTAGGCATTACTTTGCTAGCGTGTGAGATGAGTGCAACTGTGTGGTAGTTTGAGCATTCTTTGGCATTTCCTTTCTTTGGGATTGGAATGAAAACTGACCTTTTCCAGTCCTAGTAGTAATTTTCTACTTCTGGGCTTCCCCCATGGCTCAGCAGTAAAGAATCTGCCTGAAATTGAGGAGATGCAGGAGACATGGATTCAATCCCTGGGTCAGAAAGATCCTCTGGATGAGGGCATGGCAACACACTCCAGTATTCTTGCCCAGAAAATCCCAGAGACAGAAGAGCCTGGTATGCTCTGATTCATGGGGTCTCAAAGATTCAGACATGACTGAAGTGACTGAGCACATATGCAATTTTCTACTTCCATAATTCCCTCCAAATTTATTAACTAGAAATTCTACTGTAAGTAAATGGCAACCCACTCCAGTACTCTTGCCTGGAGAATTCCATGGAGGGAGGAGCCTGGTAGGCTACAGTTCATGGGGTCGCAAAGAGTCGGACACGACTGAGCGACTTCACTTTCACTTTCACTGTAAGTAAGGACTTTTTGCTCCCATTTACCTATTCAATTGTATTAATATGGATTCATAGACATTTATTTTATTCTATGAGTTATATTCCTTTTAAAAAATATTTATTCATTCCTCAAATTGTCACAGGTGTAATCAATGGGAACCCTTTCAAGTTGGCTTTTGTGTCTTTTCAGCATCACCCATCATTTTTTTCCCCCTGGCAATTCCTTCATTTCTGTTTCCATATGACCTCCGTGCTCACCTTGTACTTTCCCTTTCCAAGTCCTAAACTCAATCATTTTCCCAAGAATCCCTCATTCCTTGAACTATACATTGGTATTTAGAATCAAGATCTTGGTGCTAGGTGCGCTCATCGCTACTGGAGTGTCGCTGCTTTTAGGCCCTCTCAACAGAAAGGAGTAAGAAGTATATGAAGGCATGTATAAATCACACATACATCTATGTATATGTGTTGGTATATTAAAAGTCATGAATTTATGCTGATATATAGATTCTATCCAACACCACAGGGCTCATCCGATCCTTCCTGCTTCTCTAATTTGTATCTTCTTTCTCTGATAGTGAAAAACGTGGCTGTTTTGTGACCTACAATGTACATAAATATTTACTTGTTCATATGTCACACACACATAATTTCAGAATTCCTAACCCATGCCCTTTATGAGAAACACATTTGCGTAACTAGAGTACAGCATTTCTACACAGTTCTTTTTGTCTTTAGCTTTATGGAGTATAGTCATCATCCTGTTTTCCAAAGTAACTTGTTAGTACTTTTCTTCCCTTCTCTTATCAGTGGGATTATGTTATTCAAGAAGTTGCTAGTTTTAATATAGTCATATTGATCAATCTACCAAAAATCGATTTTTGGTACCCTTTTATTACAATATAACATAAATAGAGAAAAGTATACAAATCATAAGTGTAGAACTTGGTGTATTTTCAGAATTTGAGACTTCTTGGTAACCAGTATCTCAGAAGCTCAGTCATGCCCACTTTTAACCACTATCCACTCATTTCAGTAACCACCATCTAACTTCAAACATCTAAACTTCAATAAAGTCTTTTACATACTTTATATAAATAGAAGGTTTTACTATGTACTTTTCTGCATCCTCTTTGTCTCAACATTGTGTTTGTGAGATTTATTCATGTTACTCAGTGTGGTTGTAGTTTTCTTGTTGTCATTGCTGCTTAGTAATTCATTGTGTGAATATACAACATTTATTTACAGCGTTGACATTGACAAGCATTTGAGTAACTTCCAGTATGACGCTGCAAGTGGACGAGTATGACAGTGCACGCTTCACATGCTTTTTGAGGAGCATATGAATGCCTTTCTGTTGTGTATCAGAGCAGTCAAATTTTCTGGGTTGTATCAGGGTTGTATATATTCATTTTTCATAAATACTTTTGGTTTGTAGTCCCCTAAGCCGTATGCAGGCTTATAGTTGTTCCACATCCTACCAATGCTTTGTATCATCTGGCTTTCTACTTTTACTCATTCTGATAGATGTGATGTCACATTGGAGTTTTGGTTAGCACTTCTCTGATATCTAATAAACTTGATCACTTTTTCATACGTTTATTATCCATTTAGCTAATCTATTTTGTGAAGCGTCCATTTAAGTCTTTGCCATTTTTCTAACAACTGATTGACTTGTATGTTTGGTTACTTTCTTATTGATTTGTAGGAGTTCTTTATATGTTCTGAATACAAGTCCTCTTTTTTAATTGTGTTGCTGCTGCTGCTGCTAAGTCGCGACAGTCGTGTTTGACTCTGTATGACCTCATAGACGGAAAACCACCAGGCTCCTCTGTCCCTGGGATTCTCCAGGCAAGAACACCGGAGTGGGTTGCCATTTCCTTCTCCAATGCATGAAAGGGAAAAGTGAAAGTGAAGTTGCTCAGTAGTGTCCGACTCTTAGCCACCCCATGGACTGCAGCCCACCAGGCTCTCCTGTCCATGGGATTTCCCAGGCAAGAGTACTGGAGTGGGGTGTCATTGCCTTCTCCTTGAATTGTGTTACACATATCTTATCCCACTCTGTGGACTTCCTTGGCACTCATTCAGTTATGTTTTTAGAAAAAGAAGAGTTCTTCATCTTAACATAGCCCAATTTCCTTTATATTTAGCACTTTATATGTCCTACTAAAGGAATATTAACTACCCCCAAGGCACAAAGAGGTTCTCCTACTTTTAGAACCTTTTTGTTTTGTCTTTCGGTTTGGGTTGCAATCATTTAGAACTGCTTTTTATATGTAATGTAAAGTAACAATCAAGATTGATTTTTCCCTAAAACATTTATATTTGCTTTAGAACAATTTAGGCAAATCTGTTTTTCTACTATATCATAAATTAAGTGACAGTATATGTGTGTATCAATTTATTGAAGTTCTATTATTTTGGTCTATTTGCATATTCTTTGCAATAATTCTATACTCTCCATAACATTATAAATCTTGATACCTGGTAGTGTTAGTCCTATAGCTCTGTTCTTCCTCAATATTGTTTTGGTTGTGCTTAGCAATACGTGAACTGTGAACTTCCTGATGTTCAAGCTGGTTTTAGAAAAGGCAGAGGAACCAGAGATGAAATTGCCAATATCCACTGGATCATGGAAAAAGCAAGAGAGTTCCAGAAAAACATCTATTTCTGCTTTATTGACTATGCCAAAGCCTTTGTGTGGATCACGATAAACTGTGGACAATTCTTCAAGAGATGGGAATACCAGACCACCTGACCTGCCTCTTGAGAAATCTGTATGCAGGTCAGGAAACAACAGTTAGAACTGGACGTGGAACAACAGACTGGTTTCAAATAGGAAAAGGAGTACGTCAAGGCTGTATATTGTCACCCTGCTTATTTAGCTTATATGTAGAGTACATCATGAGAAATGCTGGAAGAAGCACAAGCTGGAATCAAGATTGCCGGGAGAAATATCAATAACCTCAGATATGCAGATGACATGACTCTTATGGCAGAAAGTGAAGAGAAACTAAAAAGCTTCTTGATGAAAGTGAAATAGGAGGGTGAAAAAGTTGACTTAAAGCTCAACATTCAGAAAACGAAGATCATGGCATCCAGTCCCATCATTTCATGGGAAATAGATGGGGAAACAGTGGAAACAGTGTCAGACTTTATTTTTTGGGGCTCCAAAATCCCTGCAGATGGTGACTGCAGCCATGAAATTAAAAGACGCTTACTCCTTGGAAGAAAAGTTATGACCAACCTAGATAGCATGTTGAAAAGCAGAGACATTACTTTGCTGACTAAGGTCCGTCCAGTCAAGGCTATGGTTTTCCCAGTGGTCATGTATGGATGTGAGAGTTGGACTGTAAAGAAGGCTGAGTGCCAATGAATTGATGCTTTTGAACTGTGATGTTGGAGAAGACTCTTGAGAGTCCCTTGGACTGCAAGGAGATCCAACCAGTCCATTCTGAAGGAGATCAGCCCTGGGATTTCTTAGGAAGGACTGATGCTAAAGCCGAAGCTCCAGTACTTTGGCCACCTCATGCAAAGAGTTGACTCATTAGAAAAGACTGAGCTGGGAGGGATTGGGAGCGGGAGGAGAAGGGGACGACAGAGGATGAGATGGCTGGATGGCATCACTGACTTGATGGACATGAGTCTGAGTGAACTCCGGGAGCTGGTGATGCACAGGGAGGCCTGGCGTGCTGCGATTCATGGGGTCGCAAAGAGTCGGACACGACTGAGCGGCTGAACTGAACTGAGCACTCTGCATTTCCATATGTGTTTTAAAATGAGCTTGTCAGTACTCACCAAAGACACACACTCTCGCACAGAACAGCAGGGGTTTTGCTTTGGCTTGCACTGATTTTTGTAGTTCAAATTTGGGAACACTGTCATCTTTATAATATTGTGCTTTCTGAGCTATGCAGATGGTATATTCCTCCATTCATTTAGGTTTCTCACAATTTTTTCCCAATTGGGTAGTTATCTTTTTGTTATTTATTTCTACTTCAATTGCACTGTAGGCCAAGTGCAATTGGTGGTTTCAATTCTTTTAAATTCATGGGGATTTGCTTTGGTCACGAATATTGTCAGTTTTGGTAAATAGTCCACGTTCACTTGAATAAAATGTATATTCTGCAGTTGTTGAATGTGGTAGTCAATACAGATTAAGTGTATTAATTTTGCTGTTCTATTTATTGATAATTTTGTCTACTTTATCAGTTAGTGGGAAATAGGTTTACCTATTTCTCCTTTTAGTTCTTTTAACTTCTATTTCATATATTTTGAGACTATTACATGCATAAAACTTAAGCAGTGTTATGCTGAACAGAGTTGAATTAATTCTAGTGGACTGACTCTTTTATCATCATCAAATATCATTTCTTTAGTAATATTTAGTATGCTTTAAATATTTACTTTGTTATATATAGCTACACTATCTTTGTTTTGCTTAATGTTTGTATGCTCTATTTTGTTCCATCCTTTTACAGTTGACATTCCTATGTCCTTATATTTAAGGTGCGTTTCACATAGTTGAGTTTTTGAAACTCAGTCTGACAACTCTTTACATTTCAATCGAAGCATTTGGTCCATTCACCCATTAGTATAAATACTGAAAAAATTATATGCTTGGTTTAAATCTACAACTTATAATTTTTCTTCTTTGTTCCACTTCTTTGTTGCCTTCTTTCCAATTATTCAAGTGTGCTTAATCATTTCTTTTCCACCCTCTATTACCTTTTTAGATATTATATTCTTTTATCTTTTTTTTTCAGTGGTTGCCCTAAAAAATATACCATACTTTCTTGACTTAAAACAGTTTAATACAGATGAATGCTTTTGCTTCTTCCTGGACAATGCAAGGACTTTAGTAGAATATTTTAACTTGATATATTTCTTTCCACTCAGGTAGGTTTTGGGAGATAGTTTTGAAGATAAACTGCTAGTTTTCTAGGTAAAAATGCAAGAGGAAGACATTCCATGTAGTAAGAACAGCAAGTCTGGGTGCTGACTGTCCTTTCCCATCTGGGCTGTTCTTTTTTCTTTGTGAACCATGAGCTGACCTCTATGACTACATCAACAGACTTGCCCTCTGGCTTTCTATTTCAGGGCCGAAGAGAGGCTCTGGCAGGGGAGTGCAAGGTAAGAGCCAGTTGAAACACTTCTTTGATCCCTCTAAGCCTACTACGGTTTTGACAGCAGTACATACTGTCCCCCACCCCCTACCCCAGCTCCTGCTCCAAGCTCTGACTCCTACCAGGCTCTGCTGGTATGACTTCTTCCTCCTGTCTCTCAAGACCTTTCCAGGTAACAGCTCCCTGCTGGTCCCTGGGTGATTCACCATCTTTGTTGTTTGCTCTAAATCAACTCTTACCTTTCCTAGGGTAAAGTCCCTCAGGTAAACTTCCTGCAAGGAAGTATTTTTCCCGTTGTAACCCTTGATGTTGATACGTGGAGGAGAGAAAAGTAGAATGTATTCAGAGGAACAGGCATAGTTTAATGTGGTCTGACCATGGGGTTGAGATAAAGGAGGCTCAGAGACAAGCCTAGGAGTGAGAATGGGGACTTATGAGGGTCTGCCAGTCCAGTCTGGGCATCACCCAGTGGGCTATGGGATTCACTGGTAGTTTCTAGAGTTAAAGAGGGACATGGCCAGACCAGCCCTTTACAAGGGTTACTCAGGTGCAGCAGAATAGAAGAGGGACTGGGGAGGAAGAGATTGAACAAGGAGAGACTGGTCTGGAAGCAGTTACAATAATATGCCACATTTCAGTGATTGTGCAGTACAGATAGTCACTCCAAACTCTTAACTGCGGTCTGCAAGGCTCCGGTTGGTTTGGCCTCTGTCTACCAGGATCTCAGCTATTCATTCCTCTTTGCTCACGGCATCTTTGTCGACTGTCCCTTTCTCCTCTGTTCAGTAAACATGGCAGGCTCCTTACGACCTCTGGGACTTTGCAATTGCTGTTCCCCTGTTTGGACAGATTCCACACTTCTCATCATTCAGGTCTCAGCTCAATAATATATCCTCAGAGAGGACTTTAGCAGCTACCTTCTTTATAGTGACTTCCTCTGGAAGCCCTACATTACTAGAGGTTTTCTCCCCATAGGACTTATTACTGTCTGAAATACTTTCTTTATTAGTTGTTGACTAATTATCTGCCTCCCTTCTCTAGACTATAGAGTTCATCAGAGAGGGACTTAGTCTTATTCACCAGTATATCTTTAACTCCTAGAACACTACCTGGAACATAATGCTCAATTGATATTCCTTGAATGAATGAATTAATGAACTTAGCATTCTATTTGGCTCCCAAACATTACCCTACCTTCCCATGTATACATGTAACCCTTTATCACCTCCATTCCACCCTTAACTTTTACTTACAAACAAAATAAGAACCTTTTTGGGGAAAAGACCATTATTCCTAATAATAAAAGATGACTCCACCAGGCAAGGTTTCCTGTATAATGTGGAATCTGACAGGGTCTTCAAAGAGAGGCAGGAAGCATGAGTGTAAGAAACCATCTATCAATGAATTCAAGTCTTAGACTATCAAAACATTGAACAAAAATAAAAAATCCATACTAAAACATTCAAAAAATAAAAACACGTAGATGTTGTTAGTTTTCTAGTGCTGTGTAACTAACAGCAGCTTAAAACAATACCCACTTACTATCTCACAGTTTTGTAGATAGAGAATCTAGGCAAGCACTTCTGAGTTCTGCTCAGTGTACTCCTAATGTGAAATCAAGGTGTCAGCCATCAGGGCTCTCATCTGAAGGCTTTGGGGACGATTCCACTTTCAAACACATTCAAGGCAGAATCCAATCCTGAGGTTGTAGGACTGAGGTCTTTATTGTTGGCTGTCAGTTAGCTGCCATGCATATTCATTCTTATATAGCCCTTCATCTTCAAGTGAAAAATAGCATGTTAAATCACTTTTGCTTTTTAATCTCTCTGGCTTTCCTTTCTGCCTTCCTCTTCTACTCTGAAGGGGTCATGTGATTCTATTGGCCCAACCCAGGTAATCTAGGATAATCTTCCTATTTTATAGCCCACTGATTAGTAACTTTAATTACAATGGCAAAGTCACTTTTCCCATGTAACATAAGATATTCATAGGTGTAACACCAGGAGTAAAAGTCATGAGGGCCAAAATTTTATTGAGTATAAACAAGAAATGGACAAACCCAGCTCTTAGAAGGGACTGAAGGACCCCAAAGATGGGGCCAATCTACAAAAGGGTAAAAGAGCAACTGTCTTTTTGATTTTGCAGTCAAACTCTCCCTTCATCTCTCAAAAAAAAAAAAAAACTTTTATGTCCAACTGACTAGAGACAACCATGGTCCTACTAATTTTTCAAGTGATAAGTATGAACTGACCTCCTCTCTGAGATGCTTTTCTAACCTCTACCTGGAGTTCCTGCTGCTGCTGCTAAGTCGCTTCAGTCGTGTCCGACTCTGTGTGACCCCATAAATGGCAGCCCTCCAGGCTCGCTAATCCAGGTCTAATGGATCTACTGTAAAGGGTAATATTCTTTCAGCTTCTCAAAATGTGATCAGCAGATGGCTAACTCACAGGGCACCCAGTGAATCAGAATTGCTGGTGTGAAGCTTCAGTTTGTATTTCTAGCTCAGTCTCCAAGTAATCCTTAATCCCTCAGATTTGAACCGCATAGTTCTCTTTTTCTCCCCTGTACTGTAGCAAAATCAATCATCTCGAGTGTCAAGAGGAGGTCCCAATCCAGTTTCTTAGAGAAATGAAGGGAGTGCTAATGATTCCTAGCTCACAGGAAGCCACCTTGACTTCCATGTTAACGAAGAGTAGGAAAGAGAGGGTTAACAGGAGGGGACGAACACTGATGAGTGAGTGCCTGCTGTGTACAGGGAAGCATTTTCTCCACCTACATGGACAGGCAGGTAGATAAGCACAGGACACAAGGTTCCCTCATCTTATGATCTGTCCTGAGGCTGGTCTGTCTGACTTCATAGATGGGGTTCTTCCCTCTCCTGACAGTCAGAAGGAAGCTTTCTCTCCATCTCCTCTGAATCCCTGCTGCTCCTCAGGAAGCCCAGCCCAGCCCAGTGGCAAATCCAGCCTCAGGAATGTCACAAGCACAGGTGTCTCTGGATTTACTGAAGTCCTGCCTTGAAGACAAACCAGCTGGGTTTTATTGCATCCCATTTATCCTGCTTCCTCCATTGCCGCTTTGCCCATACATCTTTTATCCAGGGTTTGCGGTAAAACTCAGGGTTTGGCATAGATGTGGGTGCTGGAAAAAGCTATCTGGAGGTGCCTGGGAGCATGCAGATTCAGGGCTGTCAGCTCACTACCCGCTTAAGCAGCTGGCCAGCACCTGGGTGATTTTTCTGGATGTGCCAAGCACACATCTAAAGCTGAGAGAACAGGGAGAGGGTAGTGGGAACAGGGCGGCAGCTAGAAGCTGTGGAAAGAGGACTTTGGAGACATTTGGGCCTAACTTTTGAACCCACATCTGCCACTTCCTGTATGACCATGGGCAAGCCACTTAACCTCCCTGGGCTTCATTTTTGTTATCAATTATAAGACAAGGGTTTGATCTGTTCCTTGCAGATTTGTTTCTGGATTGAAGGAAATAATCTTAAAGTATCTGTTGGGGCTTCCCTGGTGGCTTAGACAGTAAAGAATATGTCCGCCATGCAGGAGACACACGTTTGATCCCTGGGTCAGGAAGATCCCCTGGAGAAGGGAATGGCTACCCATTCTAGTATTCTTGCCTGGAGAATCCCATGGACAAGGAAGCCTGGCAGGCTGCAGCCCATGGGGTCGCAAAGCGTTGGACACACCTGAGCAGCTAATACACATGCTTCCATTAAGACGCCTGTCAGAGTGTAGGTCTTCATTTATATTAGGACCTTTCTTCCAATATGGAAGAGACTTCCCTGTAGCTCAAACAGTGAAGAATCTGCCTGTGAGCCAGGAGACCAGGGTTCGATCCCTGGGTTGGGAAGTTCCTCTGTAGGAGGGAATGGCAATCCACTCTAGTATTCTTGCCTGGAGAATCCCATGGACAGAGAAGCCTGGTGGGCCACAGTCCGTGGGGTCGCAAAGAGTCGGACACCACTGAGTGACTAACACAGTCCAGTCCAATATGAAAAGCCTGCTTGGCAAGTTAGTTAACTGCTCAGTGCCTCAGTTTCTTCATTTGTAAAGCAGGGATAATAACCGTTCCTCACAGCTGTGTAGTGAGGCTTCAATAAATTAATGTAGGCAAAACTCTTAAGCACATGGCTAAGCACATAAAAAGTTTTCAAGCAGCATGAGTGAGGAATGACATGCCTACATTGTATTCACAGCTTCTGTGGGAGATGCTAAGGAGAAAGTTGGAAGCCAGAGATCCCAAGATAGGCCCAGTCCCCTCTAAGGATAAAGTAACTGCCCTTCTGGTTCTGCAGACAAACCCTCCTTTCCTCTCTGGAATGAAAGGAGGAGGCCCAGCTAACTTCTTTGTCTTTCTGCATACACTCAAGTGTGTAGACAAATTTTTTTAACTCTCTGTTACTGAATAATAAAATGCCCCCAAACAGAGTAGTTTTAAACAGGCATTTATTATCTGTAGGTTTCCGGGGGTCAGGAATGTGGGAGCAGTTTAGTTAAATGGCTGTGGGTTAAGGTCTCATATTAGGTAGCCAAGGTTCTGGCCAGAGCCATAGTCATGTGAAGGCTTGACTGGGACTAATGGGTCAATTCCTAAGATCGTCATTCATTTGGCTGTTGGCAGGAGGCCTCAATTCCTTGCCACGTGGGTCTCTCCAGAAGCTGCTGTTTTATCTTAAAATGTGGTGCTGGCTTCCCACAGAGCAAGGTAAGAGAGATGGATGGAAGCTGCAGTGTCTCTCTTTCTAGCCTCCACACGAGCACATGATCATTTCTGCAGTATCCCATTTATTAGAAACCAGTCACCAAGAACAGCACACTTTCAAGGCGAGAAGAGCTGGGCTTTATCTTTTGAGGGAGTGCAGTCAAAGAGCTTGAGGATGTATTTTAGTCTTTTCCATCAGTGGTTGTTCTGCAGACAGCTGTGATTTCGGGGTGCTCATGAGAGGCGGTGAGCTCAGGGCCTTTCTACTCCATCATCTTGGCTATTCTTTCCGAGGACATGTTTTAAAACACTCTCCTATCATAGGAATGATAGGTGCATGACAGATTTGGGGGTTGAATCCCAAATGAGCCAGTGTCTCTGTTTCTGGTTCCTTTAATTACCCAGTTTACCCCTCCTGGAAAAAGATTTGACATTTTCAATTTCCAGCAGAGCTGAGAATAAGCCTAGAATTGGAACAGAAAATGGCTGTGATTCAAACCACAAACTCTTATCGAGCGCCTTCTATATGCCACGTCCTATGTTGTTTGTTTGAAATAAAGAGGTGATTAATATGAATCTCTGCTCTAGAAGACCTGATGTCTAATGGAAAGAGAAGTAAAGAGGACATCAGAGTTAAATCATATAGATAGTCTTTACCTTACTCCTTATATCCTCTTCCTTCCCAGTTCTTAGTGCAGATGGTTTTATCCACTTATTTGCTTCTTTTACTTGTTTATTACTGTTTTCTTTCCACTGTATCCCCAGGGTTTGCTACATAGACATATTCAGTAATACTTGTCAATGACTAACAGAGATGTGGCAAGCATGGCGCGCTATGGCAGCAAATAGGAGGTCACTTCCTACCGCAGGCTGGAAGGAAGGCTTCCTGGAGGAAGCAAGCCAGCACTGAGATTTGAAGTATGACTAGGAGTCAGCAAGGTGGAGCATGTGTGGATTGTTGCTGTCCATAGGAACAGCATCCCCAAAAAGAGAGAGTCCTATGCATTCAAGGGGCTGTAAACACTTTTGTGTGCTAGAGCGGAGAAAGTGGTGGGGTCTGGGGAGAGGAGTGGAGAGAGAATTGTGGAGGGAGGAATGAGAGACGAGAGTGAAGATACAGTAGAACTAGGTTGGTGAGAATTTACCTCGTAAGAAAATCTGGGAAGAATGGACTTTATCCTAAAAGCAATGGGAGAACTATTGAAGGTATTGAAATAGGGGAAAGATGAGGTCAGGTGGGCTGCCGTCTCTAGGGTCGCGCAGAGTCGGACAGACGCGACTTAGCAGCAGCAGCAAGGATTAGAAGGGCTGCCCTTGACCTGTGCCCTGTGGTTTGAGTGTGGGAACCACAGGCATCCCAGGAGCCAGAAGTTACACTGTAGAAGTTATTTTAGACCATCTTTCTGCAGAAGGCCCAGCATCCTCCCCGCATCTACTCCGGGGGCAGGGACAAGAGTAAGGAACAGCAGCGTCCTCAGGCCATGAAGCCAGCCTCACTGGGCTCCTGTCCAGCTGCCCTCACAGCTTGTAGAAACCTAACCCTGCTCCTCCTTGTTCTCTGGCTCCCTTTCAGAAGTGGAGTTGCAGTGGGTGCCCCAAGCCCAATTACCAGAGCGTAGAGACCACGAGCTGGCAAACACATTTTCCCAGCAACAAGAGAAAACGTGCTGCTTCCTAGGATCCCCCCACTGGAATCATCCATGGAACGTGCAGAATGGCAGAAAAGCAGTTTTTTCTTGGAAACATATGGAAAACAGTTTGTTTGCTTGGAGGAAAATCATAGCTTGTTGTTTTTTTCCCCCCCGGAGGAAAATGAAAACTCTCACACATTTAGTCTTTTCCATCCCTTGTTTGTCTTGTGCTTTTGAACCAAAATGCAGGCCTGGGGAGAATGGTGCTTGTTGCTGAACAGGAAATCTTAATTAGAGCGTTGGTTCCACTAGCCAAACTATAGGAATTCCGAACTCAAATTGTCCATTCATGGTCTCTAAGGCAAGAATGGAGTCATTAAGCCCCAAAGCCAAATGACACATGTTTTGCAGAAAGGAGGGTGGTGTTGGTTATATAGTGTGTATGTGGGGTGGGGGTGGGCGGGGTGCAGAATGATAGATAATGGTGAAATGTGAAATATCCAAATGTAATCTCCAAAGCAGTCTTGAAATAATCCTCCCTTTGGAGACCTGTTCTTCCTAGTCACGATGAAAACAAAAGAAAAGAGCCTGTTTTTCATTTGGTTCACTGGTCCGGAAAATGTGCCCCAGGAAGATGAGGCAGAACTGGGCATTTGAGGGGAATGGAAAGAGCCAGGAGGCATTTGCTAGGGATTTCTTTTGCCCAAGAGCCTCCTACATCTGGTCTTCCCTTCCCAGGAGGTTCCCTTGGAGCCGCCTTCTTCCCCTCTTCAGCACTGATCTTTGAACAACCTCGGAAGCTCTTTCCTTGGTAACATGCGAAACTACGTGCAGGGCTTTAAGGATACATTCCAAATGATGATTTATGCTAGGTCATTCACAACCTCCCGCTCCCCAGCAATAATTCTCCCAGAGAGCATTTAGCTGATTTGGAAAATGTATATCAAATCCCCCAGAGAATAGTGCGCATTTTAATTGTGGATGAATGTAATTCTGATCATTCTCTGAATGCTCAAAGCTTTACAAACTGAGTAACCCAAATGTGCAAAAAGAAAAAAAACAAAAAACAAAAACCTGCTTGCCAGCCTCTGAAGAGAAAGTTGATTACCCTAAGGGGAAACTGGCAGTGGGAGGAGGAGATGGAGTTTGATTCTCTGGATAGGCCATTTGATAAGACTTGTGGGTATTTCCAGAAGTAGGACTCAAGTGAGCCAAGTTAATCATGCCTGTGTCCTTGAAAACCATCTTACTAAGCACCTAATATGTTCCAAGAGCTTTACTTAATGCTTGTAAAAATTTACAGAAAGCATAGCCAGTGAACCTTAAGCAAAGAAAACACATGAAGTGAGCTCCACATTCATTCTCGCTTTCTGCTGTGGGACATGTTCCAAATAGTGTCATGAGAAAGTAGATGTTAAAAGACACCCATGGTCTCATTGGCTGAAGGCAACAGAGCTGCAGCTGCTGAGGTGACCGGAACTGATGGAATAGGGTACTAAAGAAGCAATAAATGAACAGAGAAGTTGCCCCAGAAGTCTACATTCACGTCCCCTTTAGGTTTTGGCCAAATACAAAGCTGTACATGTGTGGGCAAGACCCTGCCTGGCTAGGCAGAGAATAGCTACTGAGAGACGATGAATTTATAGAAATTCTTAAGTTTACACAGTGGTGGGGTTATTGGGCTTCTGGTCAATCTCAGGGTAACTATGTTACTGAACACTCTGGGCATTTAGCTGAGACCCATGAGTGGCCAGTCCAAGGAACTGGAGTACTGGAGCCGAGCACATGAACTATTCTTGACCTACATTAACAAAACTGAAAAACAAGCCTCAACAGGATCAAAGTGAATGAATTAAGTGCTTGCCAAAACAATACTCAACACTCAATAATCAACATTCTTTAAAGGAAAAGGACATAATTCAGACTCAGCATTGCAGCATTTGTAATGTTCAGTATTCCAAAAAGTTACTAGACATCCAAAGTAGCAAGAAAATGTGACCCATAACCAGGAGAATAAAGTCATTAGGAACAGACCCAGGGATGACACTGATGTAGTCAGTAGTGGACAGTGATTATAAAATAGCCATTACAAATAAATTCAAGAATTTAAAGGAGGAACTTCCTTGGGAGTTCAAAGACTCAGACTCCACACTTGCAATGAAGGGGGCCTGGGTTTGATCCTTGATCTGGGAACTAGAGCCCGCATGCCACAACTAAGACCTGGTGCAGCCAAATAAGAAAATTAAAAAAAAAAAAAAAGAATTTAAAGGAAAAGATGGACATCTTGCTATAGGAATCTTAATGGAGAGAGACTTTAAAAAGAATCAAATGAAAAGTGCAGAACTGAAAAACACAATTTATAAAATGAAAAACTTCATTAGCTGCACATGCATGAGAAAAGATTCAGTTCAGTTCAGTTGCTCAGTTGTGTCCGACTCTTTGTGACCCCATGGACTGCAGCATGCCAAGCTTCCCTGTCCATCACCAACTCCTGGAGTTTACTCAAACTCATGTCCATTGAGTCGGTGATACCATCCAACTATCTCATCCTCTGTTGTCCCCTTCTCCTCCCAGCTTCACTCTGTCGCAGCATCAGGGTCTTTTCCAGTGAGTCAGTTCTTTGAATCAGGTGGCCTAAGTGTTGGAGTTTCAGCTTCAGCATCAGTTCTTCCAATGAATATCCAAGACTGATCTCCTTTAGTATGGACTGGTTGGATCTCCTTGCAGGCCAAGGGACTCTCAAAAGTCTTCTCACAGTTCAAAGCATCAATTCTTTGGTGCTCAGCTTTCTTTACAGTCCAACTCCCACATCCATACATGACTACCGGAAAAGCCATAGCTTTGACTAGATGGAACTTTGTTGGCAAAGTAATGTCTGCTTTTTAATATTCTGTCTAGGTTGTTCATAGCTTTTCTTCCAATTAGTAAGCATCTTTTAATTTCATGGCTGCAGTCCCCATCTGCAGTGATTTTGGAGCCCAAAAACAAAGTCAGGCACTGTTTCAACTGTTTCCCCATCTATTTCCCATGAAGTGATGGAACCAGATGCCGTGATCTTCGTTTTCTGAATGTTGAGCTTTAAGCCAACTTTTTCACTCTCCTCTTTCACTTTCATCAAGAGGCTCTTTAGTTCTTCTTCACTTTCTGCCATAAGGGTGGTGTCATCTGCATATCTGAGGTTATTGATATTTCTCCTGGAAATCTTGATTCCAGCTTGTGCTTCATCCAGGCCAGCGTTTCTCATGATGTACTCTGCATAGAAGTTAAATAAGCAGGGTGACAACATACAGCCTTGACGTACTCCTTTTCCTATTTGGAACCAGTCTGTTGTTCCATGTCCAGTGAACATTGAAGAAAAGATTAGTGAACTTGAATACAGATCAAGAAAAATTATCTAAAGTATCTAAGTTATCTAAACAGTTCATTAAAAAAAATGTACAGACTTGTGACTTGTGGGCAAATATCAAGCAGTATGAGTGTAAGCAGAGCCCCAATAGGAGAAGAGAGGGGGAAAAAAAAAGCAAGAAAAGAAATGAAAGAATTAATGACCAATATTTCCCCAATTAGGTGACAAACTGTCAACACTCAGATTGGGAAAAAAAAAAAAAAAAAAAAAAAAACCTCAATGGAACTTATTCAAGATAAGCACAAAGAAAACCACACCTAGAGTCATTCATGAGCAAGTAGCTGAAAGTCAAAGATAAAGAACATTTTAAAAACAGCCAGAAGAAAAAAATAAAAAATAATAATAAATTTAAAAAAATAAAAAATAAAAACAGCCAGAAGAAAAAAAGACAGGTGACAAAGGAATAACGATAAGAATACTACTGATTTCTCATCATATCAGTCTTAAAACCAGACAGAAGGTATGAATTGACATCTTTAAAGTTCTAAAATTAAAAAAAAAAAAAAAAAACAAAATAAAAACCAAAGTTCCCAGGCACTCTAAAATTCTGTCTCTGGCAAAAAAAACCTTGAAAAACACAGAGGCAAATAAAGACATTTTCAGATAAGGTGGATTATTCACTAGCATATGTGTACTCTACAAAATATTAAAGGAAGTTCTTGGGCAAAAGGAAAATGATTCCATAAGATATCAGATCCTATAGAAAAAGAGTGACAGAAATAGAAAATATGTTGGGTACAAATATAAATGACATTCTTAAAATGTCTTTAAAAGACTTTTGATTGCTTAAACCAGAGAGAGTGGCAAAGTATTGTGAGGTGTATACTGTATGTAGAAGCAGCGTGGAAAGCAACAGTATCATAAGATATAAGAAGCGACAGATAAAAGTATACTCTGTGAGGTCTTCTTTTCCATTATATGTGAGGTGGCATAAAGTTACTTCATTATCACAGGTAGACTGATAACCAAAATATGCTTCTTTTAATCTCCAGAGCAAGTGCTAAAAATTAAAACAAAGAGGCATAGCTAAAAAGACAAAAAAGAAGAAAACTAGAAAATACTAGAAAACATTTAATTAATCCAAAAAAAAAGGAAGGAAAAGAGGGAAATAAGAAAGAAAGCATGAATGTGGCAAAGAGAAAACAAATAGCAAGGTGGTAGAATTAGATCCAACCAAATCACTGATTACATTATACTTAAATAGAATAGACAGTCTAATTAAATGAGCAATACTGCCAGACTGGATTCCAAAAATGAGGTCTAATTATACAATGTTTATGAGGACGCATACAACTAAAAGAGAAAGAATAGAAAAGGACAACCAAATAATGATTAATTGTGAAAACACAGGAGTAGCCATATTATCAGACAAAGTCAAGAACAATTACAAGGGATAAAGGGGAATATTACATAATAATGAGAAAGTCAATTCATTAAGAAGACATACAATTCCTATGCCTATGTGAAAAATTTCTTAGCTAAATTAAAGAGATGTCACACTGTACCGTCTGAGCTACCAGGGGAGCCTTGTCACACTTTAAAAGGATATAATACATCATTACCAAGTAGAGTTTATCTCAGCTATATATAAGATTTGTTTAACATTAGAAAGATTGCAAGATTCTAGGCCAATATATAAAAATCAACTGCATTTATGTAAAAGAACAACAAACAGTTGGAAAAGAAAATGAAAAGCTTGGTATCACTTACCTTAGCATTAAAAAAATCAAAATACTTAGGGACAAAGATAATGAAGGATTTTAAAGGTTTTTATGTAGGAAGCTACAAAATCCTGTTGAGAAATATTAAAGATTTTAATAAATAGATATTTTATGTTCAAGAATGGGAAGATTCAACATTGTTAAGACATCAGTTCCCTGGAATTAATCTTTAGAAATATTACAATTAACCATCCCAATAGTCCTTTTTGGAAGGAGGGTATAAATTGACAAGCTGATTCTAAAATTTATGTGGAAATGCAAAGGTCCTAGAATAGTCAAGTAATCTTCAAAAAGTACGTGGTTGAATGACTTACACCATCTGATTTCAAATCCTTTATAAAGCTACAGTAATCAAGAAAATGTGGGATAAGAATAGAAAAATAAATCAATGGAACAGGTTAAGGAATCTAGAAATAGATCCAAACATATATAGCCAAATAAGTTTTTATATTTGAACTAAGACTGCTCAAAAGAGAAAGAAAAAAAAAATCTTTTTAAGATGCCAAAATAACTGGGTTTTTATATGGGGGGAAGAAAATAAATCCACAGAACCTTGCAACATACCCCCGAATTAATTCATTGTAGATCATAGGCCTAAATTTAAAAGCCAGACTATAAAGCTTCTAGGAAAAAAAAAAAAAGGAGAATATTGTTCCTAATTTGAGAAAGGCAATGATTTTTAGAACAGACACAGAAAGCACTAGCCATTAAAGAAAAATGTAATAAACTGGATCTTATAAAAATTAAAGATACCATTTAAAAAGTCAACAGGAAGTCCATATACTGGAAGAAAAGTGTGTAGAATTGTGCTCTTTGGAAAAAAGTATTAGTTTGAGGACTTTAGGAAACCTCTCCTGGACCCCAGAAGCCTCTCTAATCCTATCTACTTTATAGGCCCCCAGAGTGAGCTTTTTAAGAAGGAAATCTGACTGTGAAACATCCCTCCTTAACACATTTCAATAGACTCCATTGCCTGTAAGATAAAAGTTCAACTTAACAGGCTTAGAGAGTCCTTAATGATGGGGCCTCCGCTTACCTCTTCCGTCCCTTCTCAGGCTTCTTTACTGTCACTCCTATATTCCTCAGCCCTTGTCCCAGGCACACTGTATAACACACCACCCCCAAATTCAGTGACATGAACCAGCCATCCTTTATACTCATGGATCCGAAGGTCAGCTGGAGCAATTCTGCTTCAGGCTGTGGCACTTAGGTTGGGTGCTCTAGACTGGGCTTGGCTGAACCCCTCTACCTCCAGACGCAGTTCTGTGGACTGGCCTGAAGGCCCTGCTCCATGTGTCTTTCATCCTCCCGGGACCAGCAAAGAAGCTGGGGCAACTTCTTCTTATGGAAGTGGCAGAAATTCATGGAGGTGAAAGGAACACTGAATGCCTAAAACCTAGGCTCTTAAGAGGCCTCTTAAGATCGACACACTGACACGTCTACCAATTTCAAGGCCAAGTCAAAGTCAACCAGAAACAGGTACCCTTCGTCCTGCCCGGGACAAGGTTGAGCCTGCAGAAAGTGAAGCATTGGGGCCAAGAGTTCAATTTACTCTAAACCCCTATGCTCTGGACCAACCGAACCACTTTCAGCACCCTTTCAAGGCACCACCTGCTCCTCCTCCTGCCCTCAGGCTACATCCCACGCTCTATAGACTCCCACCCCTTCCCTGTCCCTTGACTCCTCCTTGCCCTTCCCTGAGTCCTGGTCAGGCGAGGCACCCCTACTATGTCCCTCTCACTTCCCTCTCATGACCCTTACTGCACAGCGCTTAGCAGCTCACTAACTGTAGCCCCTACCCTTTATCCCCTTCCAAGGTGTAGATATTGTCTGCTATGTAAGGTAGGGATGGAGAAGGTTTGTTCCTGTGTACGATCTTTACTTTCTGGAAATAGAACACAGGGTGTTTCATGCACTGGGCCTGAAATCTTTGGAAGGTTTGACATATATTTTTCTTTGGGCTACAGACAGAAACAACATAATGGATTCCTGTTGCTTTTGCTTGTCCACATCTTTTTGGCCTTTTAAAAATAATAGTGGCTGGCCTTTGGGGAGTAACTCCTACGACACTCTACATGGACAGGCTTTGTCCCTTGTGTCCTATGTGTCCCCTGGGTCAAGGTTGGGTTAATCAAATGTTCTTGCCGAACAATTTGAACCAGGTGGAGGAAACTGATGGGAAAATAATTTGAAAAGGCCTTTCTCTAAGGCAGTCTTTGATGCATTACGCATTTTCCAGAGCTACTAGATTCCTGGTCCCCAGATTCCCAGAGCTACTGGGGCTTCTACTCTTGATGAAGTTATGTTTAGCTTTTCCTGGGAATCTCTAGGCTAACATAAATCCTTTCAATAAATGCTAGTGTTTCATTTTAATTAAATTAGCCAGAGTCAATTTCTATTATCTATTATTAAAAAATATTATATTATAATTGAAATTACAATCAGATGCTGAAAACTTCAGACTCCACTGTGTCTCTTCTCTCTTCCTTTGGTTCACCAGGAAGTGGGTGGGGACTGTGCCAGCTCTTATTTGGGGCTAATTGACCTTTGAGCTCTTGTAAAGCTCATTTTGAGGGGCAAATCTCCAGCTAATTTAAGGCTGTCAGCAGCTGGGACTCTCTATGTGTAGGCATCTTTGCTTTGCCAAGGAGCGAAAACTTCCTGTGGCAGCTGGAGTAATAAGTGGCTACTGTGTACCAAGTCTTGCACATTAAAAATCTACCCCCATAATTACCCTTGCAGAGCAGGTCTTCTGAATATTCTTAGAGCTTTGAGGAAGGAGAGAGTCACTAGAAATTACTGGGGTTGGTGAGCTCAAAGATAGGCTGGGAGCCATGGTGTTTCATATTCAGATAAATCCCCCTGGTGTAGAGACTCTCATTGCTTCACTGATTCATCTATCTATTATCTATCATTACCTATCTACCACCTATCTATCTATTATCTATCATCTATCTATCTACCTATTATATCTATTATCTGTCTATTTATGTCTACGTCTACCTGTCTATCTATCAATCATTAGACTTGGCCACACTTTGATGGGCCCTGGGCTTTTTCACACTCTCCATAAGCTCGACAGCCTGTAAGATGAGAGTTAGGGTTGTTAGCCCAGCTTGCCGAGTGGAAGGCCTGAGGCACATTTCATTGTGAGCTGATTCTCACTTTGTGATTAAGCTCCCACTTGCTGGATCACACTGGAGAACAAAGCGTCCACCCATTAGTTCCCGCGTGCCACCCATGTAAAAACAAATGATGGAATCCTGTCCTAATTTGAGACAGAAGACACCTCTTGTTTATTCTTAATTATCCTTCTATGCAAATTTTTCTTTTCCTTTCTAATCTATCATATGAGAAAAGTTAAATTAGCCTGAACATGTGGGAACAGATTCTACTAATTTTGAGCTCTTCCCTTTCTTTCCCTTAGGCATTTAATCAGTTCTATTTTTTTTTTTTTTTTTTTTTGGAGAAGATTTGTTTGGCAAGTGGAAGAGAAGATAACAAGCCGGGGGATGGGGGAGGTAGGTTTTTAAAGATAGAAGTACGAAAGGAGCTGCCATCTGAGTCTCAAATTAGGATGGAAAGCACATTCTCTGCAGCTCTATGTTACCGTAATGGAAAGTTTAAAACAAAATGGGTTTGATTTGAATCAAGAGGCTGCAATTAAATTTATTTTTCTAAGAAGTGCACTCTCAGTATGTGATATAGTCTTAATGCTTGCTCTTCACAACTAACTTGGAGAAAAGGGTATATTTCATTATGAATATATTTCATTTCAAAGAGTATGTTTCATTAATGGAAAAGTTTCTGAGAGGCAATAAGGTAGAGTGGGAATTGCTTTAGGCATTCAGAAGACCTGGATTCTTGCTCCTTTCCTGGGCTCTTATCTGCTGGGGTGACTGTATAAGTCTCTTACCTCTCTGAGCCACAGTTTCATCTTCCATGAAAGAAGAATCGCTGCCCCACCCTGCCAAACCTACAGGGCTGCTGAGCTCAATGAGGAGAAGGTTTTTGTAAATGGGAGCTGGTCATAGGCTTTGCAGGAGGGGTTAACTGGGAGCAGGACCCACCATTTCCAGCAGCCACCAATCAACTTGACTTGGACAGCTTCAGTTCAGTTCAGTTCAGTTCAGTTGCTCAGTCATGTCTGATTCTTTGCAACCCCATGAATCGCAGGTGGCAGGACTCCCTGTCCATCACCAACTCCTGGAGTTCACTCAACCTCATGTCCATCAAGTCAGTGATGCCATCCAGCCATCTCATCCTCTGTTGTCCCCTTCTCCTGCCGCCAATCCGTCCCAACATCAAAGTGTTTTCCAATGAGTCAACTCTTTGCATAACGTGGCCAAAGTATTAGAGTTTCAGCTTTAGCATCATTCCTTCCAAAGAACACCCAGGACTGATCTCCTTTAGGGTGGACTGGTTGGATCTCCTTGTAGTCCAAGGGACTCTCAAGAATATTCTCCAATACCACAGTTCAAAAGCATTAATTCTTCAGCGCTCAACTTTCTTCACAGTCCAACTCTCACATCCATACATGACCACAGGAAAAACCATAGCCTTGACTAGATGTACCTTTGCTGGCAAGGTAATGTCTGTGCTTTTTATGCTGTCTAAGTTGGTCTTAACTTTCCTTCCAAAGAGTAAGCGTCTTTTAATTTCATGGCTGCAATCACCATCTGCAGTGATTTTGGAGCCCCCCAAAATAAAATCTGACACTGTTTCCACTGTTTCCCCATCTATTTCCCATGAAGTGATGGGACTGGATGCCATGATCTTTGTTTTCTGAATGTTGAGCTTTAAGCCAACTTTTTCACTCTCCTCTTTCACTTTCATCAACAGGCTCATTAGTTCCTCTTCACTTTCTGCCATAAGGGTGGTGTCATCTGCATATCTGAGGTTACTGATATTTCTCCCGGCAATCTTGATTCCAGCTTGTGCTTCCTCCAGCCCAGGGTTTCTCATGATGTACTCTGCATATAAGTTAAATAAGCAGGGTGACAATATACAGCCTGGATGTACTCCTTTTCCTATTTGGAACCAGTCTGTTGTTCCATGTCCAGTTCTAACTGTTGCTTCCTGACTTGCATATAGGTTTCTCAAGAGGCAGGTCTGGTGGTCTGGTATTCCCATCTCTTTCAGAATTTTCCACAGTTTATTGTGATCCACACAGTCAAAGGCTTTGGCATAGTCAATAAAGCAGAAACAGTTGTTTTTCTGGAACTCTCTTGCTTTTTCAATGATCCAGCAGATGTTGGCAATTTGATCTCTGCTTCCTCTGCCCTTTCTGAAGCCAGCTTGAACATTATGGAAGTTCACGGCTCATGTACTGTTGAAGCCTGGCTTGGAGAATTTTAAGCATTACTTTACTAGCATGTGAGATGACTGCAATTGTGCAGTAGTTTGAGCATTCTTTGGCATTGCCTTTCTTTGGGATTGGAATGAAAACTGATCTTTTCCAGTCCTGTGGCCACTGATGAGTTTTCCAAATTTGCTGGCATATTGAGTGCAGCACTTTCACAGCCTAATGTTTCAGGATTTGAAATAGCTCAACTGGAATTCCATCACCTCCACTAGCTTTGTTTGTTTGTTTGTTTCCTAAGGCCTGCTTGACTTCACATTCCAGGATGTCTGGCTCTAGATTAGTGATCACATCATCATGATTATTTGGGTCATGAAGATCTTTTTTGTATAGTTCTTCTGTGTATTCTTGCCACCTCTTCTTAATACCTTCTGCTTCTGCTAGGTCCAGACCATTTCTGTCCTTTATCAAGCCCATCTTTGCATGAAATATTCCCTTGGTATCTCTAATTTTCTTGACGAGATCTCTAGTCTTTCCCATCCTGTTCTTTTCCTCTATTTCTTTGCATTGATCGTTGAAGAAGGCTTTCTTCTCTCACCTTGCTATTCTTCAGAACTCTGCATTCAGATGCTTATATCTTTCTTTTTCTCCTTTGCTTTTCGCCTCTCTTCTTTTCACAGCTATTTGTAAGGCCTCCCCAGACAGCCATTTTGCTTTTTTGCATTTCTTTTCCGTGGGGATGATCTTGATCCCTGTCTCCTGTACAATGTCACAAACCTCCGTCCATAGTTCATCAGGCACTCTATCTATCAGATCTAGTCCCTTAAATCTATTTCTCACTTCCTCTATATAATCATAAGGGATTTGATTTAGGTCATACCTGAATGGTCTAGTGGTTTTCGTTACTTTCTTCAATTTCAGTCTGAATTTGGCAAGAAAGAGTTCATGATGTGAGCCACAGTCAGCTCCCAGTCTTGTTTTTGTTGACTGTATAGAGCTTCTCCATCTTTGGCTGCAAAGAATATAATCAATCTGATTTCGGTGTTGACCATCTGGTGATGTCCATGTGTAGAGTCTTCTCTTGTGTTGTTGGAAGAAGGTGTTTGCTATGACCAGTGTGTTCTCGTGGCAAAACTCTATTAGCCTTTGCCCTGCTTCATTCCGTACACGAAGACCGAATTTGCCTGTTACTCCAGGTGTTTCTTGACTTCCTACTTTTGCATTCCAGTCCCCTATAATGAAAAGGACATCTTTTTTGGGTGTTAGTTCTAAAAGGTCTTGTAGGTCTTCATGGAACCATTCAACTTCAGCTTCTTCAGCGTTACTGGTTGGGGCATAGACTTGGATTACTGTGATATTGAATGGTTTGTCTTGGAAACGAACAGAGATCATTCTGTCATTTTTGAGATTGCATCCAAGTACTGCATTTCAGACTCTTTTATTGGCAATGATGGCTACTTCATTTCTTCTAAGGGATTCCTGCCCACAATAGTAGATATAATGGTCATCTGAGTTAAATTCACCCATTCCAGTCCATTTTAGTTCGCTGATTCCTAGAATGTCGACGTTCACTCTTGCCATCTCCTGTTTGACCACTTCCAATTTGCCCTGACTCATGGATCTAACAGTCCAGGTTCCTATGCAATATTGCTCTTTACAGCATCAGACCTTGCTTCTATCACCAGTCACATCCACAACTGGGTGTTGTTTTTGCTTTGGCTCCATCCCTTCATTCTTTCTGGAGTTACTTCTGCACTGATCTCCAGTAGCGTATTGGGCACCTACGGACCTGGGGAGTTCCCCTTCCAGTATCCTATCATTTTGCCTTTTCATACTGTTCATGGGGTTCTCAAGGCAAGAATACTGAAGTGGTTTGCCATTCCCTCTACAGTGGACCACATTCCGTCAGACCTCTCCACCATGACCCGTCTGGCTTGTGTGGCCCCACATGGCATGGCTTAGTTTCACTGAGTTAGACAAGGCTGTGTGATTAGATTGACTAGTTTTCTGTGGTATGGTTTCAGTGTGTTTGCCCTCTGATGACAGCTTAGTGGGAGCTAAGCTACATTGCTTTTGGAGGGCATTTGGTACATTCTTTATTAAAATTAATATTTGTTGTTGTTTTTTAGTTGCTAAGTGTGTCCTACTCTCTTGCGACCCCATGGACTGAAACTCAGCAGGATCCTCTGTCCGTGGGATTTTCCAGGCCAGAATAATGGAACAAGCTGTCAGTTCCTTCTCCAGGCAATCTTCCTCACCCAGGGATCAAACTCACGTCTCCTGCTTTGGCAGGCGGGTTCTTTACCACTGAGCCACCAGGGACCAAAAAGTTTATTCAGGAACTTGAATGAACTTTTTGCCCAACCCAGTATAACTATATTTACACACTTAGGTACCTATTCTGGTGAGATATGTGCCCAAGTGCATAAGAAATAACCACAGTTGTCGTTGCCTCTAACTGTTTGCTAGGTTCTAGATACTATACGGGCTTCCCAGGTGGCACTAGTGGTAAAGAACCCACCTGCCAATGGAGGAGACCTAAGAATCACGGATTCCATCCCTAGGTCAGAAAGATCCCCTGGAGGAGGGCATGGCAACCAATTCCAGTACTCTTGCCCGGAGAATCCCATGGACAGAGGAGCCTGGTAAGCTACAGTCCATGGGGTTGTAATGAATCAGACACAACTGAAGCGACTTTGCATGTTCACAGATACTGGATAGGTGTTAATTCATTTAATCCTACAACAACCCTCTAAAGTTATTAACCCCAATTCTTAGATGGGGAAACTGAGGCACAGAGAAGTAAAGTAACCTGCCCTGGCCACCATAGAGCTGGTAGATGGCCATCTTAGTCTTGCTCTTGAGCTGCTATAACAGAAGACCACAGACTGCATAGCTTATTAACAACAGAAATTTATTTCTCATGGTTCTGGAGTCTGAAGCCCAATATCAAGGTACCAGGATGGTCACCTTGGAAGCACCTTGAAAGCACTCTCGCTGATTCATGAGGGCCACCTTCTGGCTGTGTCCTCACCTGGTGGAAGGGGCAACAGAGGGGCCTGTTAGGCCTTATTCATGAGGGCTTACCCTTAGGACCTAATCATCTCTGATAGGCCTCACCTCCAAATTCTATCACAATGGAGATTAGGTTTCATCATACGAATGTTGGGGGACACAGTCTATCTCAATGGCTCACCTGAGATTTGAAGCTGTTCAGTCTGGCTTCAGACACTATATGTCCAGCTACCACAGAGGTATGAATCCAAGTTTTGTAGAGTCTGAAACTTGCGTAATTTTAAAGTATCTCTTTAAAAAAATTACAAATACAAGTCATGCACAAAAATGAATAGTTATTTACAATGAGAAAATAAATTGCAAAAATTATGAATCCTAAAAAGTGACAACATGAGCATCACTAAATTCAGAAAAATAACATAATATTTTTATTAATTTACTGCCTGATGCACTCTTATTATGCTTTCTTTCCTATGTTTTATTTTTGGATGCATATTCTTTGATCTTCTTTTTCATATGATGACAACTTTGAAAAACTTTTATAAAGAAAATAAGAAGATAATGGAGTCTTTTCCACAGCATAGTAAATTGAAAGTTGTTTTTTTATTATTATTGATAACTTTGATGCATGAAACATGCCGCTTCCCACAGACATACTCGCTGTTTGTACTACTTGTACACATTCAAGCCCTGCAAAAACAAAAATTTTGATATAGTCTATTCTCCATGATTTTCATCAAAAAAGAAAAAAAACATATGGTAACAATATATGTTGCATTGTCAAGTATGTTTCTGACAGATTTTGGTGAGAAACAAAACCACTTTCATACCTCTGTTGATTGGGAGAACTTTCTTTCGACTAGCTTCTGGCTCTGTGCTTTTCAGACCGTTTCTCTTCTACTCCCTACATAGTTCTGTCCTGTTGTCCATGCACATGTTTTTACTGAGTCATGACCTATGGCATTTCTATCTTGTATCTTGACCCTATGGGTTGGTACTGTGGGTAGTAGGAGTATTTCTGGAAGCTATTCTTACATGGTGCAGCTAGCAACTTTTGACACACATCCCTAGATGTGTTTACACTAAGTGTATCCCGTAGAAGAGAAATAGGAGGGAGGGCGGCAGGGCACAACCTTTGAAAGAATGACATAAGAGGGAGGCATATGTATATTTACGGCTAATTCATGTTGTTGTACAGCAGCAACCGATACAACATTGTAAAGCAATTATCCTCCAATTAAAAACAAATAAAAAATTAAATAAATTTTAAAAATCAATAAGCATCAAACTAGACTTACTGAAATCAAAGGACATAAGACATAGGACATGACAAAAACTGGTTAGAACCAACTAGATCCAAGATGGTGCAAGATTTAATACCGGATAGTCCTTGAGCCTCATTGTGCACTCATTGTAACACATTAGCAGATTCTGAGTGACACACTCACCAAGGCTATGACAGTTCCAAGCCTGACCATCAAAGATCAAAAGGTGGACAGTGATCCAATTCCTAGAAACCTTCACCTCTTCCCCCACATAATTAGAAGAATCCTGCCGTCTCTTAAAAACTGACCCAGCCCATAAAAACTGACCAGGCCACATTTCGGGGCCTCTCACCTTCTGAGATGGCCCACACTCTGTCTGCAGAGTCTGTTTCTCCCACAGCCATTCTCACCTTTTGAGACAGATCATATTTTGTCTATGGGATGTGTATTTCTCTGGATAAATCCACTCCTTACCTATCACTTTATCTCTCACTGAATTCTTTCTGTGATGAAACATCAAGAATGTGATCTTCATTAAGTCTTGGGGCCATGTGTGTGATTTCAGTTAAAAGACAGTGGGTTCAAGTTCCAATCTGAGTTGCGTGGTTTCAGCAGAGGGTCTGAGTTATGAGGGGCCAGAGGCATCAGCGTCTTTAGCATTTGTCACATATAACTATATAAGAAGGATGCTCAGCGCAGCTTCTTTCTAGTGGTGAAAAACCGAGAGAATCTGAATGGCCATCAGCACAGGACTGATTGGACTGTGGATGTCCATATAATAGAATCATTGGCAGGTCTTAGGAGAAATAAGCTAAATGTTCAAATGTGGTGGGGAAAGGCATTCTTCACTTCATGGTGAACTAGAAAACACAAGTTGCAGAACAGTAGTGCCATCCTGTTTGTATATCTTCAAAAATTTGTATATTTGTAAATGCACAGACACATTTTGTAAGCATATGTAAGAAACTGTAAGGAGTGACAGCCTCTGGGGAGTTTAGACTGAGAATTGAGGGTGTAAGGAGGAAAATTTTTAATTTTCACCTTACGGTTTTCTGTTGTTTAAGTTATTTGACTTTGAGTCTGTGTTAATGTACACACTCACTTGCAAATGACAGAATCTCAACTCAAGAGATTAAGGGGAAAGGGGAAACGTGTTAATTCATACAACTGTGGCCAAGGACACCAGGCGGCGCTGGATCCAGGAGCACAAAAGGTGTCAGTGGAAATGTGACTTTCGGCATCTCTTGGCTCACCTTTCCTGCTCTTCTTTATCCCTGGGTAGGCTCTCCTTTGGGCTTCCCTTGTAGCTCAGCTGGTAAAGAATCTGCCTGCAATGTGGGAGACCTGGGTTCAATGGGTGGGGAAGATTCCCCTGGAGAAGGGAAAGGCTACCCACTCCAGTATTCTGGACTAGAGAATTCCATGGACTATACATGGGTTGCAGAGTTGGTCATGACTGAGCAATTTTCACTTCACTTCAGGCTCTTCCTTTGTAATGGCAAATGCCCTCCAGCCACTCCAGGTTTATGCTTTTTTTCAGCTCAGCAGTGTCAGTGGGAAGAAAGAGAGTTCCTCTTTCCTAAAGGTTTCAATGAAAGTCTAGAGTTGACTCTCATTGAATCAGGTCTATGCATGTGTTCACCCCTGAATCATTCACTGGGGCTAGAAAGAAGAATTAGGCTGAAATCACCTTCCAAAATGGAGGGTGGGATCAGTTTCACCCAAACCACATGGGTAAGCACTGGGAGAGGAAGGAGAAGGGATTCCACCCAGGAAAATTGAAGTGCTACTATCTAAAGACAAAAAGAGGACAGTGACAGGCCAGAGCAGCCATCTACCACACGTGCATTCCACTTAAAATTTTAATGACAGAGAATTTCAAAAAAGAGAGTGCAGATTGTCAGGGGAAAATCTCAGAGCGAGTGAAATCTCGTCCTGTTTTGCTAGTAAAGAAAAACCGAAATTATTGAAGACAACAATTGAACACAGAGTAGAGAAAATTCTCTTTTGCTCTCTTTCCAAAATAAGCTAAAGCTGCATTTGTTTGCTGCAAGAATTAGGCCAATTGAATAATTAGTGGTTAATGTTGAGCTGAATTAAATAAATTATTAGTATATCCATATGACGGGGACTATGCAGCCATTAAAATGATGTAGTGGATGAATATTAATATAAAAAAATTGCCTGTAGTTACTTTTTGGGAAAATGAGTGTTGCAAAACAATGCTAACAACACAATCTCACAGTTTAAAAATGTGCACATATGTACGTACAGTGGAAAGACTTGAAAGTAGTATTTCTCAATTGGCTTTTCTGGGTTGATATGTTATGAATGGCTTTTATTTTATTCTCTTTTCATATTTGTATTTTCTGAGCTTTCTCCAATGAATATTTATTAACTTTTTAAACATAATTTAAATTTTTATCAAAGTTATTGCCTTCTTTAAAAAGTCAAACAGTCCTATGAAGCTTATAATAAAGCTTCCTCCTGTTTACCCCAGTCCTTTCTTTCAGAGGCAACCACTTTTAACCCTTTTAGATGCTGCTTCTAGCGTTCACTCTTAAATCGCTTATTTGCATCGCTATTCTTAATTTTCTAGGTTCATATATTGCATGTTGACTTCCTAAATAAGAAAGATGAAGATTCAACTCTAATATAGCATCCTCGTCTGTATGGCTTAAATCGTCACTTTTATTAAACTCATATTTGTTGTTCTCATGATTAAGGATCATGTAAATGTTGTTCACTGCTGACCAAGTAATGTATTTACATTTCATTTCCTAAATGCCTATTCCTTTTACAGATTTTAATTTGATCCTGAAAACCTTACAAACAAGTGAAGAGCTGTTAAATGAATGAAAAAAAAATTCCATTAATTTAACTGGGGAAAATATTGATGTACCCCAATGCAACCCCAGAAGATATTAAGAAGAGGTGGCAAGAATACACAGAACAACTGTACAAAAAAGAGCTTCACGACCCAGATAAGCACAATGGTGTGATCAGTCACCTAGAGCCAGACATCCTGGATTGTGAAGCCAAGTGGGCCTTAGGAAGCATCACGTCAAACAAAGCTAGTGGAGGTGATGGAATTCCAGTTGAGCTCTTTCGAATCCTGAAAGATGAGGTGGTGAAAGTGCTGCACACAATATGCCAGCAAATTTGGAAAACTCAGCAGTGGCCACAGGACTGGAAAACATCAGTTTTCATTCCAATCCCAAAGAAAAGCAAAGCCAAAGAATGCACAAACTAGCACGCAATTGCACTCATCTCAAATGCTAGTAAAGTAATGCTCAAAATTCTCCAAGCCAGGCTTCAGCAATACATGAAGTGTGAACTTCCTGATGTTCAAGCTGGTTTTAGAAAAGGCAGAGGAACCAGAGATCAAATTGCCAACATCCGCTGGATCATGGGAAAAGCAAGAGAGTTCCAGAAAACCATCTATTACTGCTTTATTGACTATGCCAAAGCCTTTGACTGTGTGGATCACAAAAAACTGTGGAACATTCTGAAAGAGATGGGAATACCAGACCACCAGACCTGCCTCTTGAGAAATCTGTATGCAGGTCAGGAAGCAACAGTTAGAACTGGACATGGAACAACAGACTGGTTCCAAATAGGAAAAGGAGTACATCAAGGCTATATATTGTCACCCTGCTTATTTAACTTCTATGCAGAGTACATCATGAGAAACCCTGGGCTGGAGGAAGCACAGGCTGGAATCAAGATTGCCGGGAGAAATATCAATAACTTCAGATATGCAGATGACACCACCCTTATGGCAGAAAGTGAAGAAGGACTAAAGAGCCTCTTGATGAAAGTGAAAGAGGAGAGCGGAAAAGTTGGCTTAAAGCTCAACATTCAGAAAACGAAGATCATGGCATCCAGTCCCATCACTTCATGGGAAATAGAAGGGGAAACAGTGGAAACAGTGTCAGACTTTATTTTTCTGGGCTCCAAAATCACTGCAGATGGGGACTGCAGCCATGAAATTAAAAGATACTTACTCCTTGGAAGGAAAGTTATGACCAACCTAGATAGCATATTCAAAAGCAGAGACATTACTTTGCCAACAAAGGTCCGTCTAGTCAAGGCTATGGTTTTTCCAGTAGTCATGGATGGATGTGAGAGTTGGACTGTGAAGAAAGCTGAGCACCGAAGAATTGATGCTTTTGAACATTTGTGTTGTAGAAGACTCTTGAGAATCTCTTGGAGATCCAAGGGAGATCCAAATCCTAAAGGAGATCAGTCCTGGGTGTTTATTGGAAGGACTTATGTAGAAGCTGAAACTCCAGTACTTTGGTCACCTCATGCGAAGAGTTGACTCATTTGAAAAGATCCTGATGTTGGGAAAGATTGAGGGCAAGAGGAGAAGAGGGCGACAGAGGATGAGATGGTTGGATGGCATCACTGACTCGATGGACATGGGTTTGGGTGAACTCCACGAGTTGGTGATGGACAGGGAGGCCTGGTGTGCTGCGATTCATGGGGTCGCAAAGAGTTGGACATGACTGAGTGACTGAACTGAACTGAATGCAACCCCAGGTATCCAAACAATTTTTACCTGCAGAAAAATAAGTCAATTGAGCAATAAAAACAAGTTTAAATAAATATACATGATAACATGATAGTAAATATACCTTGTGTTTGTGTATTTATATACATGGGACTTCTCAGGTGGTGCTGAGAAGAGCCGCTTGCCAGTGCAAGAGATATAAGAGATGTGGGTTTGATCCCTAGATTGGGAAGCTCCCCTTGAGAAGGGCGTGACCACCCACTCCAATGTTCTTGCCTGGAGAATCCCATGGACAGAGGAGCCTGGAGGGCTATGGTCCATAGAGTTGAAAAAAGTCAGACATGACTGAAACAACTTAGCAGGCATGTATGTATATATATATATATATATACACACACACATACATATACAGTATACACATTTTATACATATATATAAAACAAGTTTATATATATATATAAACATATATATATGTATATAAACATACATATATATAAAATGTGGGCTTCCCTATGGATTGAACCCAGGTCTGTTGCATTGCAGATGGATTCTTTACCATCTGAGCCAGCAGGGAGGCCTCAATATATATGTATATGTATATATATATATAAAATGTGCTTAAGTCTGCTCTTCCTCCTTTGGTGAAAAAATATATATATATAATGTAATACTATATATATATATAGTATAAATAAAATATATACATATAACATGAATTAAAAAAAATATATATATGATATAATGGAGACTTATTTTATTCACCAGAGGAGGAAGAGTAGACAAAAGCTTGCCTGTTGCAGGAGTCATTATCTGGAAGGTATGTTCTTCCTGTACCACTTTCTTCACCAAAGTTTTTGGGCTCATGGATGTCTCTCACTCAACCTGCACTTAAATTTGGAGTATGTAGAAATGCTTCTAGCACTAAGAGAAGGCTAGAGATGAGAACGCTTGGGAATACCAGGAAAGAGCAGGCACCTGTAATAGACTGAAATGCTGGTTAAGGTCTTTCTTGTTTGGCATTCCTTGCCTAACAAAGCACCTGGGCTCACCCAAGCATAGTAAGTATCTCACGTTGGTCCAATATGCTAGTCTCTGACTGGAAACTGTTTACTCAATTGGGAAGTGTGTCATTGCCTAGCATTATAATGTCAAACTTACATTTGACACCTCCTCTGCAGAGTACATCATGAGAAATGCTGGATTGGAAGAAACACAAGCTGAAATCAAGATTGCTAGGAGAAATATCAATCACCTCAGATATGCAGATGACACCACCCTTATGGCAGGAAGTGAAGAGGAACTCAAAAGCCTCTTGATGAAAGTGAAAGAGGAGAGTGAAAAAGTTGGCTTAAAGCTCAACATTCAGAAAACGAAGATCACGGCATCTGATCCCATCCCTTCATGGGAAATAGATGGGGAAACAGTGGAAACTGTGTCAGACTTTATTTTTGGGGGCTCCAAAATCACTGCAGATGGTGACTGCAGCCATGAAATTAAAAGATACTTACTCCTTGGAAGAAAAGTTATGACCAACCTAGATACCATATTCAAAAGCAGAGACATTACTTTGCCGACCAAGGTCCATCTAGTCAGGGCTATGGTTTTTCCAGTAGTCATGTATGGATGTGAGAGGTGGACTGTGAAGAAGGCTCAGCACTGAAGAATTGATGCTTTTGAGCTGTGGTGTTGGAGAAGACTCTTGAGAGTCCCTTGGACTGCAAGGAGATCCAACCAGTCCATTCTGAAGGAAATCAGCCCTGGGATTTCTTTGGAAGGAATGATGCTAAAGCTGAAGCTCCAGTACTTTGGCCACCTCATGCGAAGAGCTGACTCATTGGAAAAGACTCTGATGCTGGGAGGGATTGTGGGCAGGAGAAGAAGGGGACGACAGAGGATGAGATGGCTAGATGGCATCATGGATTTGATGGATGTGGGTCTGAGTGAACTCTGGGAGATGGTGATGGACAGGGAGGCCTGGCGTGCTGCGATTCATGGGGTTGCAAAGAGTCAGACACGACTGAGCGACTGAACTGTACTGAACTGATGGCATGTATATTTAGTGTGCTCCTGGGTGAAATTTTGTTGTCTCAAAATCAAAAATAAAATGAAAGGCAGAAAGTGCTTATTGTCTGAAAAGTGGTATAGTTTGTCAAGAGATATTAAGGAGAGAAAATTTTAATAGTTCTTTTAGGAGGTAACTGTACAATGTTTTTTTTCTTGTACTGAAGTTCAGTTCAGTCCCTCAGTCAGTCGTGTCCGACTTTTTGTGACCCCATGGATTGCAGCACGCCCGGCTTCCCTGTCCATCCCCAACTCCTAGAGTTTACTCCAACTCATGTCCATTGAGTCAGTGATGCCTTCCAACCATCTTATCCTCTGTCGTCCCCTTCTCCTACCATCTTCAATTTTTCCCAGCATCAGGGTCTTTTCCAATGATTTTCTTTTCTTGTACTTAATTGCTTTAAAAATTGTTTGGTGTTCTTCAAATTTCTGATGAAACCTTCTGTACAACTTATGGAATGGCTCTTCTCACATTCAACTGTGTCAAATAAGCCACCATTTTCATTTTTACTCCTGGGGTCACTCTGCTCTTCTCCTACTCTGTTCTGGATGGATTTTCCTCTTTGGGTGCCATACAGCTGGTTTCCTTGTCATCTCTTTTCCATCCTCCTGATAATCCCCGTTCTCTGCCATCCCATGCTGGGTGAATGACTTGCTGATTCCATTCCTCTTTCTCAATTTACTCCTTCATTTCGATGGAGCACATCCTTCAGTAGCTTCTTTCATATGGTACGTTGGAGGTAAAATTTTTAAGACAGTGTAGAGCAGCACTTGATGAGAATGGCTGATGGTGTTGGACAACCCCCAGCCTTTCCTTCCCACCCCATCCTCCTCTCACTGCCACAGTGGCCATAGCATCCTAGAAAGAGCACTGACTTCAGAATCAGGCACGCTGGGGACTGGAATCTTAGCTCCAGTTTCCGAATGCTTCTATTCTGTATGCATTCCTGACTGACGATGCACCTGGCCACAGAATTTAAGTTGGCAGTCATTTTCCTTCTGAATTTTGAAAGCATTGTTCTATAGTTTTCTATTATAGTTGTATGCCACTGTAATCTCTAACTATTTCTCCTTGACAGCTTTTGGGATCTTCTTTATTTCTGGTGATAGGTAATTTTGGAGTGCCTGGCTTTGATGTGAGAATTCCTTCACCAGGCTAGGTTCTTTGAAGGCTCCTTCCATCTGGAAAATTACTTTCTTGAATCCTAGAAAATGTTCTAGTACTTTCTGTATTTTGTTTTCTTTCTTGATTAGCCACCAGACAGAACACACTGTTTTCTCTCATTTTCCATCTCTGTTCTTATGTTTGAGTGTCTGGAGTATGTCTTCAACTGTATCATCTCATTTATCAACTGCATTTTTATTTCTGCTCTTACATTTTGAACTTCCAGGCGTTCTTCCTTGTTCTTTTTCTCTTACTATGACCCCTTGTTCTTGTTTTATAGTTGTAAAATCCTCTCAATATGGGTGCTAATTACAAATTTGGTGGAACTGTTATTTTGCCTCCTGCTTTGAATTATTTGTCTGAGTTCATTTTCCTTTCTTTTTTCCTCCCTTTCTTCCATTTTCCTTCCTTTCTCTCTCTCTTATCTGCCTTCCTCCCTCCCTTCCCTTTTTTCTTTCTTTTGGATTGTTGTTTTAGCCTCTGTCTTCCAGAATCAGTCCCTTAATACCTGATGGACCTCTAGGAAAGAGGCCCTGAACTGCTAACTGAGGTCGTCTGCTTGCCAGTGTGACTTGTCAGCTGCTGGACTTTGCTGAGGACAGATTGGTAAGACCTGGCTCTCTCACTGGGACTCCTTCTGTGCATAACATTTTTAAAATGTTTTCATTTGGCTGCGTTGGGTCTAGTTGTGGCATACAGGATCTTCACTGCATCACGCAGGATCTTTCATGCTGGTGTGGGGGCTCACTTGCTCTGCAGCATGTGAGATCTTAGTTCCCCAGTCATTGGCAGGTGAATTCTTAACCACTGGACCACCAGGGAAGTCCCCTGTACATTATGTTTTAATTTAAGAAAGCAGCATATTATCTTATAGGAAAAGGCAATTACACACCACTTACATCAAACCTCACCTTATGAAGACCAAATGATTTCAAGAGCACATACATCCGGGCACTGCAGGCTATCTGATTAGTCACCCAAAAAATGTCCTGTAAGTGGAGAGCTGTGACCAACTTCTGGAGCTCTGGGCTCTGAAGAAAAATGAAAATAGGTTTCCTGAGGACATCATAGCCCTGTCACCACTGAAGTTGCCTCATATATCACCATGGCTACAACTTTCTACTCTGAAGCTATTACACCGGCTGAAAGCTAGGTGATTGTCCTTTTGTGAATTGAAAGTCTGATGAATAAGCCTAATCTTTTTTGGCCACAATGATTCAGCACTCACTAGGTTCCAGGCCTTGTGTCAGATGCTTCTAACACAATATTTCATCCCTGCACAATCCAAGGGCCGTCATTGACTTTGTGGTCTTATGATGGCCACTTGGATTTGTGCAGTGCACAACCTGAGCAGCAGTATATGATGGCTCTGACTTAAATCCTCCCATCAATTCAACAAGGGAGTTACTGTTCAGATGATTTAACAGATGACAAAACTGTGCTTCAGAGAAGCTAAGTAATTTGCTGAAGTTCTCCCAGCTGCCAAGTGTTGGAGTTAAGATCTCAGTCTTCAAACTGCCTGGTTCTGAAGCCAGTGCTCTTCCTAGGAGAATATTTTCACTGTGGCAGAGGGCGGGGGCCGGGGTGGGTGGTGGGGAGAGGCAGGATGTGGTGGGATGGAGAGGCTGGGGACTGTCCAGTCCCATCAGCCATTCTCATCAGGTGCTGCTCTGCTCTGGAAGCCACCTTGGGGGGCCTTGCCATGGTGGGAAAGTCCTTCAGAAAATCTTTGTCTTTTAAACCCTGGCTCCGTGATGAGTGTCCTGCTCATTGTGTGTCTTCTCTCCACCTGGGACAGGCACAGATTCAGGCAGCTTGTGCTGCCAAGCACTCCCCCTGGCAGTCTCTGTGTCTCTGTGTCTTGAAGTCATGAGTCCCTTCAAGAAGTCTCGGAAGGCTGTCTGAGGCTGTCAAGAGGGCCATGGGGAGGACCGAGAGCCATGTTTGGCTGGGGACAGCATCTAGGAAGGACCCTGAGTGTAGTCATGCCGTTCAGGGCACAGTTTCTCTCCCAACAGCAAAGCAGTTGCCCTGCCACAGGATCCTTTTCCTGGGGGTGGGGGCAGCCCCTTGTGCGTGATTGTGTATGCTTAAGCACCTGTATATGTGTATTGTGTTTACAATACTTGTGCACTCACGGATATCCAAAGATAGAGCTTGGAATAATTGTGATGGGGATTAAAACTCATGAACTCTTACTTCTATATGAACGTGATGGTGTATGCGTGCATGTATACAGACACACACACACACACACACACACGCAGGGGCTTCCATACCGAAGTATCTTGTCACGTGAGTTTTAATTTGTCTCTGACCTCAAACCCAGGCAGATTTGAAGGTTTTCATTCTTTCTGTTGACCTGTTCTCAAGCTTTTGGGTAGTAACAGTCAGTTCCATTCTCACAATAGCAAGATAACTGTTGGTTATTTTCTTCCTACTCTGAACCAGACACTGTGCTCAGTACTTTACATCTCAGTACTCAGTGCTCAGTACTTTTATCTCATGACCCTCCCCTCAGCAGGAATTCTCAGTCATTCAGTTGTGACCCCATGGACTGTAGCCCACCAGCCTCCTCTGTCCACGGGAATTCCCAGGCAAGAATGCTGGACTGGGTTGCCATTCCCTTCTTCAGGGAATCTTCCCAACCCAGGGATTGAACCAGCATCTCCTGTTGTCTCCTGCATTGCAAGTGGATTCCTAATCCTCCTTTCTGGAACCCTATAGAAAAGACGTCATACCCAATTTACAGATAAGGAAATTGAGACTCAGAGAGAAGTAATGTTTCTAACCGATTGAACACACATTCAAACCAGATCCAATTCTAAACATGGGCTCATTCCAATGGATTAATTGACTCAACAAATATGCTTTGAGCACCTACTGTGTGCCAGGCAGTGGACAATCAGAATCTTATAAGAGTGGACTGATTGCTGGTGATTTAGCAGTGAATGAAAGAGAAAAAAAATCCCTGACATCATGAAACTTGAGAAACAGATAAACAAATTAAGTAGTAAAATATATCAAGTGTAAATAATAAGGAGGAAAAAAATAAAATGCAGAAAAGAAGAGCAACAATTTGGAGTGACTGATACTTCTGATACACTGACCAAGGAGAGCCTCGTGGAGAAGGTGACATTTGTGTAAAGATTCAAAGGAAGTGAGAAAGCAAGCCATGCAGAAATGTATGGGGAAAGAATTCTAGGCAGAGGAAAGAGCCTGTGCAAAGGTCCTGAGGTGGGGGCATGGCAGCTGTGTTTGAAGAATATGGAGAGAACCAGCATGGCTAGAGCAGAGGCCATCTGAGGGAGAGCAGTGGATATCACGCTTCTCTTAGTGATGAGCTACAACCCTGTGCGTTACCATCGGTGTGCTCTGACCGAGCATTTTCAGCACACTCTGCACTACTCTACACTCCGCTTTCCTGGCATCTTTCACCAAAGTCTGCAGAGATTGGAGGCTGGGTGGTGTTTTCAGAGAAGGAGGGAGGGAGCCTCTCGATTTCCACTGCTGTCCACTTCAGCGGGAGGGACGTGCAGGGTTAACAGGGGGAGGGAAGGTCCTGTGGGGAGCAGGAAAACCTCAGCTCTCTCATTGCACTGGTGCTGCCCTCAAGCCACTTGGCAACCTGCCCAGCAGCAACTGTGCAGGCCCCTGCCCAGTTTTATCTCTGTAGCCCTGTCTGTCTCTTCTTTGTTGGAGCCAAAAGAGAAGCTCTGTATAATTCTTCAGTTCAGTTCTTAAGACCACATATTTAGCTAACCTACTCTGGCCTAAGTGATATTTTATGAGGAATTAATCTAACGGCTGATCATCTCTCACCCTGACGGTGGCTAATGTGTCCTGGGAAGCCCTCACTGCCGAGCCAGCTTCTGTGTTCTTGGCAGGGACTGGGCCTGGACTAGGGAGGTGGCTCCAGATGCAAGCTGGGTCTAGGGGTTTGGGAGGTTTTAAGGAAATCAGGGCCAACCCAGAGGAAATCAGGCACAGAGGAAAAAAATAAATAAATTGCATTTTTTGAGGAAATTGCTTTTTTTCTTTTGCCTCTCATGTCTAGCTCCCTTTAATTTGCAGTAACCCTGTATGAGTTAGTTACAGGCAATCAACTCAGTATTTTCCACCCATGAATCAATAAATATTAAAGAATCCAGTTTGGGGATGACTAGTGCCCCAATGGCACCCCACTTCAGTACTCTTGCCTGGAAAATCCCATGGATGGAGGAGTCTGGTAGGCTGCAGTCCATGGGGTCGCTAAGAGTCAGACATGACCAAGTGACTTCACTTTGACTTTTCACTTTCATGCATTGGAGAAGGAAAGGCAACCCACTCCAGTGTTCTTGCCTGGAGAATCCCGGGGATGGGGGAGCTTGGTGGGCTGCCATCTATGGGGTCGCACAGAGTCAGACACGACTAAAGTGACTTAGCAATAGCAATGGCAATAGTGCCCCTGGATGGCCACAGTTCCAGGAGGTGTGCTATGCCGCCAACTCCTTTCTGGAAGTTCTCTGCCCTCAGCTGCTGCTGTGGCACTCTGTGACTCCCATCTCCCTGGTCACAGAGGGATTGGCCACCTTGCCTAGGGACAGCCAATCCTTACTCTAATCACCAACCTACGAGATGGTCTCGGATCCAGCAAAGTCAAGGATGACTAGCCAGATTGTTTCACTGGGAGAACTTGATGTCAAGGCCTGGTTGGAGGAGCTAAAGAAGCAGAGAAGCAGAGACAGAGTGATTGAGGCCTGTTTAGAGGAGGCGGCGAGAACTGCTTACGGCATGTGCTGGATTCTGGAGGGCTCCCTCTTCCTTCCGCTGTTTTCTCTCCCCATTTCTCTCTAACCCTCTCTGCTGTCTTTTCCTCCACCCATCTTCAAAGTCTGCTTCCCTTCATGTAGTCATACATTCCAGTGGCAAAAGGGAAGAAGAGGATGAGGGAGGTCTGTCACCAAATGATCTCAGCGCCAGACTTCCATCACACTATTTGGAAACTCCAGCAGAAGAAAGCTTCTGTCTCCTGGAGCCCACATATAAAGTCGCAGGGCAGGTCCCTGATTGGTCAGTGTGGATCACATGGCCCTCTCACTTGGCAAAGTCCCATGGGCAGGGGGCTGGTTTGATTTGATTCCTCTGGCTTACGTCATATGCCTAGAGCCTCCAGGCAGGAAGCCCCACGAATCATAAGAAATGGAAGATGGCCATAATTAAAAGATCCTGTCACTGAAGTTACCAGAAAAAGAGGCTGAGTGGTGATGGCTACACCCAGACTGACATGTCGGCTCTGTGTTTGACAGTCCACCCTGGCCTAGGCACCTGTGGGGAAGGTGGTATGGCCACAGCCCTCTTCTGTGTTGGAAAAGATGGCACACTCATCAGAGACAATGACCAGCACTTCTGAAGCAACTGGAGAACTGGGATTCCTGAAGGTCAAGGGAATGGTCTAGCCATTAACTCGATTCCATGCCACTTGCCCTACTGATTCAAAAAGGCCCCAGTGCTGTGAGATGAGTCTGTGGCAGGAAGGTCAGACCACTTCTGTATCACCTTGAACAAATTCTTAGGCTGCTGGTCACCTAACAATTTGAGAAAAAGAGGTAGTTGGGGTGGAGGGAAAGAGTACAGGTTATCACTGTCTTCTCCCGAAGCCATCCAAGAGAGGGCCCAGGTGATCTTGGTGACTCTGCCAGGGCAGCCTTCCCTGCCTGGGGGACAGGGTGTGGGGAAATGCTTCTGTGAAGATGGGCTCAGGGGTTACACAAACCAGGGCATTGTACCGGGAGGTGAAATGGAGATTCCCTAGGCTGGATGACCTCAATAGAGCAGACCACTAAGTGTGGACCTAGAATGAAGGCCTGACCTGGAAATGGGAGGCACATGTCTGCAGCTCCATGGGTCGGGGAAAGAAGGCAGGATGGGTGTGGGGTGGGGCATGAAGAATAGTTTGGTAAATTCCACCCTTGGAGTCAGAGCTGAAAAGAACTTAGAGATACACCTGTGAGGCTGTCAAGGAACTAAGATCTAGAGCCGAATGACGGAGGAGGAGCAGGATTCTGAGGAAGAAGATGGAGCTCAGTATTGAAAACCTTCTTAGGGGAATGATGGAGGGAAATAGTCGCCTCTGACTCAGGTGAGGGACCCTGGACTGTGACATAAAATTGTTAGAAGACAGCAGTACTTGGATATTATTAGGAAGAAGGGCCATGCTATCAGATCTAGGGTGAAATGGAGGAGCCACTCAGAAGTGGGAGAACTGAGAGCCAAGGAGGCTGGAGAGGTCCACACCTGGGGCTGCAGAACAGATGGGGCTCTGACCTGGAAACTTAGAACAATAATATCTTTTAGGTGCCAAGTTTTATACCTTCAATTAGTTAATCCGTGTGTGTGCCTCTCGTACACCCCAGGAGAAAGGCAGCATCGGTCACAGGGCAGAGGTGGGGAGGAGGAGGAGGCCAGACACGCCTGGGTGCCAGGAGTCAGCGTGCAGGCAGGAGGTGACTGGAGGGGGAGACTGTGCAGAAAGTTAGGCTCCAGGCCTCACTGAAATGAAGACCCAGCGGCCTGAACTCGGTGGTGGTTTAGCTGGTAAGTCATGTCCCACTCTTGCGATCCCGTGGACTGTAGCCAGCTAGGCTTCTCTGTCCATCGGATTTTCCAGGCAAGAATACTGGAGTGGTTTGCCATTTCCTTCTTCGGGGGATCTTTCTGACCTAGGAATCGAACCCAGGTTTCCTGTACTGCAGACAGATTCTTTATGGACTGAGCTACCAGGGAAGGCCTGCACTTATAGAACGCAAATTTAAACATAAAACTATTAAGACTTTCAAGACAGTGACTAAATAACATGAAACCCTAAGCATGGCCCTTCTAAGTATAGACTACAGTTTTCTGTGTGTCTGCACAGGTGGCAGACCTGGAAAGCTGGCCCCACTCAAGCACAGCAGAGGAGAGTGCCTGGAAAGCTATCTCCAGAATTCTGGGGAATGAATTATATTTGAGTTGGAGGCAATGTCCCAGGGGCATGGGCTTTGGCAAAAACCATGGTGACAGAGGACAAAGCTAAACTGATCTGAATGAGTTCAGGAGAGCAGTTCTTTCTTTGTTTCAGAGAGGAGCAGGGAGAGATGTGCCCATGAGAAAGGAGAAGCTGGCAACCATGTGAATGTGTAGGGAAGACTGGCGGAGACAGGTCCCTGGTGTGATGGTGGCAGCAGGAACTTTAAAGCACTGGGATGTGTGACGTTGAATTTTAAGTTCTTTGTAAGTCTGTGGTGACAATTCTTTTCCACTTCTCCCCTCCAACTTACCCACAGATGCTTAGAAGAAGAGGCATGTGTGTGTGTGTGTGTGTGTGTGTGTGTGTGTGTGTGTGTGTGTGTTAGTGCATGAGTCGGCTGAGGAAGGAGTTGAGTTTCACATCAGATTCAAAGTGATACTGACTTCGTAGGCACAAACAGAAACGAAAGTCTTGACACTATAAATCCCCCAACCCTGAGAGCCTGAGGAATCACAGCGAGGGCTTGGAACTTCCATGGAATGTTGAAGCAGGAGAGAGGACGTCCAGGCCACTCTGATGTAGATTGTATACAGGGGCTGTATGAAATGTGGGCCAAACCAAATCTTCATGGTCTAGGACCAAAGTAATCCTGAACTTCTAAGTGGTGGTGGTAGTGATGATGGTGGGAGTGGTAGCGATGATGATGAAGGTGATGATATTTACAATGATGGTAATGTTCAGATCAAACACTTAATATAATTCTCATGCCATCCCATCAAGAAGGAACTCGTTATTGCTCTTTTATTAATGAATGTACCAAGGCACAGAGAGCTGAAGCAACTTGTCCAAAGTCACATATATAGTAAATAGACAAAGTCTATTCTGATGGACCTAGCTGGAGGGAGGTAAATCTCTTCTTGAGATTTGCCTGTCAGGATGGTCTCTGGACAGGTCCTCCAATACTGCTGTGCGCTGCACAATCCAGGAATGTCATTCCTATTTTAAACTATGTCAGTGTTCCCTGTAGGTGTTCAGTACACAACCTGAGTCACTTCTACAGTAAAGCATTTTCTCGCTATCTTGATGAAGAAGTAAGCACCGCATAGCTACCTGACTCGTTCAACAGCAAACATGTATGGAGAGCAACTGCAGGCTGGAAACTGCTGGGCCCTGAGGATCCAGACTAGGTGGTGTGGTTCCTGGGAGAGACTGTCACATGGGGCTGTGTTTTTATAATTGTCCAAGTATAGGGGAGGGGATAGAGAGAAGGTAGCATCTCATTCTGTCTGGAGAGGGTGGTTAGAAAGGGTTTCAAGGAGGAGGCCATACTTGTACTGAGCCTGAAAGGATGAAGAGTTCGCCAAACAGACCAAGAATGATTGAGGACCCATCCTTGGCTGGTGAAATAGCACAAACAAAGGCAAAGAATTGTCGCTTCATGCCCTGCCTAAGGGGAAAGCAGTTTAGCTATGCTAGTTTGCAGTGGTGATAGAGTAGTTCATGTGCATGATTGAATAGGTAAGTGGGAAGTTGGATCCCGAAATGCTTTGCGTGTCGTGCTAACAGGTGAGATCTCCATACTAAGGAGGCGTGCCGTGAGGCCAGGCCTTCATCGCCCGCCTCTAAGAGGTGGATTATGACACTGGCAGTAATGCTAAGGGAGACGGAGAGCTTCTTACCAGGAGCTTGAGGGCAGAGGTATCAAACAATGAATTTACCACGTGCCTACTCACTAAAGGGCCCATATTTACTAGGTCTTATGATGAGTTAACAGGGCTTCCCTGATAGCTCCATTGGTAAAGAATCCACCTGCAATGCAGGAGACCCCAGTTCAATTCCTGGGTCAGGAGGATCTGCTGAAGGGATAGGCTACCCACTCCAGTGTTCTTGGGCTTCCCTGGTGGCTCAGCTAGTAAAGAATCTGCCTGCACTGTGGGAGACCTGGGTTCAGTCCCTGGGTTGGGAAGATCCCCTGTAGAAGGGAAGGGCTACCCATTCCAGTATTCTGGCCTGGGGAATTCCATGACTGTATAGTCCACGGGGTCGCAAAGAGTCAGACACGACTGAGTGACTTTCACTCTCACTCTGTAATGATGAGTTAACAAATGGCGACTGGGCAAGTAGATAATGTCAAAGAGTGAGGCTGGCAGGCATCAGGGCTACCGTGGAGTGGTGGGGACCCCAGTGGACTGATGCCTGCATGCCAATTTAAAGCGGGCAGTCATTACTCATCAGTTGTTTCCATGAAGGAATGTAGGTCCAGTTTTGCCAGAGCTGATTTTTCAGGAAAAGCCAGAAATCCAGATTTTTAGGTACATTCTTCTGTGCTTTAATGAGAATTATTAATTCAAATATCATATAGGTGAAAAAAACACAAACATGACCAGGATTTAGCTAGCCACCTAGCACCCCTATCTTCCTATTTACCACCCATTCATTCATTTACCTATACTTCCATCCACCCATCCAACCAGCCAGCCAACCCACCATCCATCCATCTATTTATCACTTTGTCCATCTATTTCTTCCTATCCACTTGTCTACCCATCTATTTGTCCTCCCATCTGATAACCCACCTATCTACCCACAACATACACACACACACACACACACTCATGCATCACCCACTTATTTATCCATCTATCCATCCATTCATTCAAGGAGATCAAAACCATCAATCTTAGGGGAAATCAACCCTGAATACTCATTGGAAGGACTAATGCTAAAGCGGAAACTCCAGTATTTTGATCATCTGATGCAAACAACTGGACTCATTGGAAAAGACCCTGATGCTGGGAAAGATTGAGGGCAGAAGGAGAAGAGGGCATCAGAGGATGAGATGGCTGGATGGCTTCACCGATACAACGGACATGAAACTGGGCAAATTTCAGAAGATGGTGAGGGACAGAGAGGCCTGGTGCGCTGCCATCCATGGGGTCACAAAGAGTTGTACACGACTGGGCAACTGAACCACAGCTACAACACTTGTACATTCAACCACTTATCCACTTACCCATCCATCCACTTACCCATCCATCCATCCAGCCATCCATCCATCTTTCTTGCACTGTTAAAGTATACTTCCTCTTAAATCTTCACAGGATAAGACGGAAACATTCATTTTGTTTCACCTGCCTCTGGCCCTTAGAAAGTCCTATTTCCCTCCAAATTCAAACAAATGTTAAGTTTGCAACATGGTGCTAATGTGAGCAGCCTTGTACCTTCCTCCTTCTACAGGAGGATTTTCACTTTTGAGTTATGTCCTTGTTGTGCTGCCTGGAATAGAACGGTATTTTTTTCTCCCCTTGGATCTGAGCCTTCACAAGTGTTCCAGAATAAAATTAAACCAAGAAGAGAGTTAGGTTCTCTCCCTTTTCTTGGAAATCTCTTGCCACTGGGCCAGGCTCACTGGGAATTAAATAAGACTTCTAAAGGAGATCTGAAACAAATTTCTCAGTAGGGGTTCTAGATATCAGTAAATGGATTTATGGAAAATGGATTAGGATTCAGTTCAGTCATATCCGACTCTTTGAGACCCCATGAATCACAGCACGCCAGGCCTCCTGGTCCATCACCAACTCCTGGAGTTCACTCAAACTCATGTCCATCAAGTCAGTGATGTCATCCAGCCATGTCATCCTCTGTCATCCCCTTCTCCTCCTGCCCCTAATCCCTCTCAGCATCAAAGTCTTTTCCAATGAGTCAACGCTTCGCATGAGGTGGCCAAAGTACTGGAGTTTCAGCTTCAGCGTCAGTCCTTCCAGTGAACACCCAGGACTGATCTCCTTTAGGATGGACTGGTTGGATCTCCTTGCAGTCCAAGGGACTCTCAAGAGTCTTCTCCAACACCACAGTTCAAAAGCATCAATTCTTCAGCACTCAGCTTTCTTTATAGTCCAACTCTCACATCCATACATGACCACTGGAAAAACCATAGCCTTAACTAGACAGACCCTTGTTTTGGCAGATTCTAAATTGCAATATAATGAATGTGCAATATATCTGTACAAATATCCCTTCATTTTCTCCTTCTCCATATCCAACTCGAACTCCTCCTTAATGTCTTGCTTCAATCAACCTTCATTTCTTGACCTAAATATCTCTTCCAGCTGGAGGCTGGTGGGTTTTATATTCCTGACTTCAGTGGCATATAATTTGGCATGAGCTAAATAGCAAGGCATAACTACATTGAGAAATTCTTTGAGCCTCAGTTTCCTCATCTGTTAAATTGATACAAAGCTTTCCTATCCCCTTCCTCACATAAATATCCTCAGAGGGGCTACCAAGGTGTCTGACAACACCACTGGGACTCGCCCACCTTCAAATGAATGAAAACTTTGCTGAAATGTCAATGTCCTTGGAGTTCTCCCCATCATCAAATAAGCTTTTATTTTTTATTAATTCAAATGTATTAGATTAGGAAGCCCATGAGGAGATGGAGCACAGAGTAGGCGGTGGTGATGGAGTGTGATGGAACCAGAGAAAGATCTGCACAGAAGCTGCAGGAGGGAGAGGCTGATCCTGCACACCCTGGAGATCCTCAGGGGTAGATTAAACATTGCTGGGTAATGGGATGACAATGGAGGAGGGACACCTTTCCTACCATCTCTGGACCACTTGGGCTGCTACTCTCTCAACTGGAACTCTTCCCTGTCTGTTCAGCATCACAGTGTGTCAAACAGAATGGCGTCATGGAGGCTGCTGAGTACTTCTCGTTATCCATGACCCTCAGTCTCCTTGTCTATCAAAGTGACAGGATCACTGTAAGGGACTAAACGAGATGAATCAAGCTAGTGTCTGTGTGGGGGTCCTGTGCTCTCCACCAAGCGGCTGCTTCAGATCAGCCTGCCAAGCTGGGGTTGGGGTTCTCCTGATACCAAGGACTAAAAGGCAGAGTGCTTGGTCGCTGTGCAATTCTTTGTGACCCCATGGACTGTAACCCACCGGGCTCGTCTGTGCATGAAGGCAGAGAGGGGTCTGCACAGCTGGGACCAGGTGCGAGGGCAGGCCGGGTGACCTGATGGCTGTTTCCACCTGCAGACTTGGGGAGTGGGAGGAGGAACAAAAGCAGCAACCTTTCATGTTTATTTGGTGCCAAGAACTTTAAAAATATAATTTCATTTTATCTTTTAACAACCACTGGAAGTAGGGACTTTCCTGAGTCCCATTTTATAACATGGAAATGGTGGCAAACACAGGGGTGAAACGATTTTTCCAAAGCCCCAAGAAATGGAGTAATCAGGACAAGAGTAGTGGCAACAGAGACCATATGAGCCGCAAAGCCTTAAACATTTACCATCTGGTGCTTTAGAGACAAAGTGCATGGACACTGCTACGGAACAGAGCATCACCTCTGATGCTCTCTCTCCCCTCCCCGTGTTCTATTTCTCGTCAAAGCGCTCATCCCTACTTCATGTTATCTATGTACTGTACACACACACGTGGATGAGTATAGCATGCATGCATTTTATGTATGCACACAAAAGCACATAAAGTATATACGGAAAGTCCCAGACATATGAAACTTCAAGTTACAAACTTTCAAAGACGTGAACATGCCCCCCAGTGCCTGTACGCTAGCTGTTGTACTGTACCACTGTCCTTTTCAAGGTACTGTACTGTAAGATTAGAAATGTTTACTTTTTGTGCTTGTTTTTATGTATGTTTATTAGTGTGAAAGTATTATAAACCTATTACAGTACAATACTATATAGCTGGGGTTTCCCTGGTGGTTCAATGGAAAAGAATCCACCTGCCAAGCAGCCAACATGGGTTCAATTGCTGGGTCAGGAAGCTCCCCTGGAGAAGGAAATGGCAACCCACTTCAGTATTATCGCCTGGAAAATCCCATGGACAGAGGAGTCTGGTGGGCTAGAGTCCATGGGGTTACAAAACAGTCAGACACAACTTAGTGACTAAACAATAGCAATTATATAGCTGACTGTGTTAGCTGGGTACCTAGGCTAACTTTGTTGGACTTAAACAAATTGGACTTAGGAACATGCTCTCAGAACAGAACTTGTTCATATGTAGGGGACTTATATACAGTACATATGTATGTGTGTGTATATATCTATGTACCTGTTTATGGCTTATTACCTGATGTCTACCCTGCCAGCTCAATTGTCACTCTATCCCTTGTACCCCAAAACATCAATCTGCTCAAACCAAGCGCTCAGAACGTACTGGTTGACTGAAGGAGTGAAATAATTTTAGTTGCTTTTAATCATTTCTTTTGCTTTCACCTGTTATGGACTGACTGTTGACTTCCTAAAACCCAGTGTGATGGTCTTCAGTGGTGGAGTTTTTAGGGAGTCTTCATGAATGGGATAAGGGCCCCTTTTTCTCAAAGAGGCTCTAGAAAATTCTCTTACCCTCTCTGCCATGTGAAAACCCAGAAGAGGGCTCTCACCGGAGCCTGACCCTGCTGGCACACTGATCTCCACCTTGCATCCTCCAGAGCTCTGACAAATAAACTTCCGCTGTTTATAGGCCAGCCAGTCTATGTATGGCATTCTGTTTTAGTAGCCTGAACTAGGGCCCCCTGCCTGCCAGCCAGTAAGCACTCAGATTGTGCCAGGTTGCTCTGATGATCGTAGTTTTGGACACACATTTGCAAGCATATCAAGGACTGAGAACCCCCTGGCTCTGGGGGCCTGACGCGCACACCTAAATCCCCGATGCCCTTTGGCTCCACCCCTCACCCTGGGCCCTGGCTTCCTTCCCTTTTGGATGAGCTCACCCTCCTCATTTCCTCTCCCTGTGGTCTCAGGAGGCAGGTGAATGGGGGCAAACAGCTGCACTGCCAGCGGCACCAAAGGCAGGGAAATGTGTGCCATTTCCTCAGGAACACACAGGAGAGCGTGGTTCACAAAGAGGAGGAGAGAGGAGCTGGGAGGCTGGCCAGCGGGCTGGCTTCGTTTCCCAGGGCCCCTGCAGCCCGCAGAGCACAGTGAAGTCACGGTGAAGGGGCTTCCTCACAGGCCTCCGACTGGAAGCGTTTGGTGAAGGCTGAGGACCATCTCCGGAGTGGGTAGCAAGCCAGCTCTGCACCTTTCAGGGAGGCTTCCATTGGCTGCTGTGGTCCCTGGGTTTTCCCAGGAGATGCATCCGGGTATCCGAGTCACCTGGGAGTCCATTTCAGCTCATGAACCTCAGTCTCCTTTTTCTTGCTGGAGCTGACAGGCCTATTACAGTTGGAGCCGGTCCCCAAATTACCTACTCGTCTCTTGGGGCTGCAGAGAAAATGTAGTTTCTCCAGTTGTCTGTATCTACTCGGATTTTTTTCTTTTTTTTATAGGCTCCCAGCTGCCGGATAAAATATTTTCTATCCAGTTCTATAAACTTAGTTTAATGCAAATTTTTAGAAGTCATGGTTCGCCTCTTTAAGTAAAACAAACAAGTGAACTAACAAAAACCCTCTCAGCCTCTCCGACTGTCCCACGCCTCTCTGAGACAGTGCTCAGGAGTGGAGAATGACTGCGGCCACATGCACGCCCCAGGGGGAGGTGGCGGCCTCCTCATCCTTGCACTGGGCCTACTGAGGGATGGCTGTCCACGCTGGGCCCCAGGCGCTGGCCAGGGATGCCTGTGGCTGCTGGCCTGTCCCCGGCCCATTTCTTGGCTTGGTCAGGCCCTCGGCCTGCTCTCTGCCTGCCCCGGCCCTATCTTGGTTCTCATTTTGAGTGCCTGCCGGGTTCCCCATCCAGCCTCTGGTCTACAGAGCCAAGAGCCAAGTCACATTGATTTTCCTTCCCAGTGACTTCCCTTGTGGCCCAGTGGCTAAGACTCAATGCTTCCAATGTAGGGGGCTGGGGTTTGATTCCCGGTTAGGGAATGAGATCCCTCATGCCACAGTGGAGACCCAGAGCAGCCAAATAAATAATTTTTTAAATGTTTGCTTTTCATCTGTTGTTTTCATTCATTATGATTCTTCTATGCGGAACTTCAAACCTGTGTTATTTCAATGAGTGTCCTTACCAGAAATGAATGTTATACTCAAAAAGCATTTTGTTGAAGAGATCTGAATGAAGGGGCTGAGGAAAGTGTGATCAGGTTCATGGAACCAGAGAGGGGAAGCGTGGCCCCCAGGGAGCAGCAATAATGGGGACTGTTACCACTACGTGGCTTGCAGGGCAGAGACCATTGAGAACTAAACATAGGAGAAAGGGGCTGCCGATGGGAGCTGCATCAGACGCAGGGTTCAGTGGACTACAGCCCAAGGGCCAAATTTGACCTGCTACCTGTTTCTGTAAGTAAAGTTTTAGGGGAACACAGGCATGCTTATTCACTTACATAATATCTATAGCTGCTTTAGATTGCAATGGCAGAGTTGTGGTGATCAAGACCATATTGCCCACAAAGCCTAAAATACTTACTCTCTGGCTCAAATGTACTGATCCCACCTCCCCAGAATTTCACAGGTTGAAGTCTTAAATCCCACTACCTCAGAATGTAACTGTATCCAGAGAGAGTGCTTTTAAAGAAATAAGTTAAAAGAGTCATTTGGTTAGGTCATTGCTGCTGCTGCTGCTAAGTCACTTCAGTTGTGTCCGACGCTGTGTGACCCCATAGACGGCAGCCCACCACACTCCCCCATCCCTGGGACTCTCCAGGCAAGAACACTAGAGTGGGTTGCCATTTCCTCCTCCAACACATGAAAGTGAGAAGTGAAAGGGAATTCGCTTAGTCATGTCTGACTCTTTGTGACCCCATGGACTGCAGCCTACCAGGTTCCTCCATCCATGGGATTTTCCAGGCAAGAGTACTGGAGTGGGGTGCCATTGCCTTCTCCAGGTTAGGTCATTAGATTAGGCCTAATCCAGTATCGGACAAAGGTCCATCTAGTCAAAGCTATGGTTTTTCCAGCAGTCATGTATGGATGTGAAAGTTGGACCATAAAGAAGGCTGAGTGCTGAAGAATTGATGCTTTTGAACTGCGGTGTTGGAGAAGACTCTTGAAAGTCCCTTGGACTGCAAGGAGATCAAACCAGTCCATCCTAAAGGAAATCAGTCCTGAATATTCATTGGAAGGACTGATGCTGAAGCTGAAGCTCCAATACTTGGGCACCTGATGCAAAGAGTTGACTCATTGGAAAAGACCCTGATGCTGGGAAAGATTGAGGGCAGGAAGAGAAGGGGACAACAGAGGATGAGATGGTTGGATGGCCTCACTGACTCAACGGACGTGGGTTTGAGCAAGCTCTGGGAGTTGATGATGGACAGGGAAGCAGGGAAGCCTGGCGTGCTGCAGTCCATGGGGTTGCAAAGAGTCGTACACAACTGAGTGACTGAACTGAACTGAATGCAATATGACCGGTGTCCTTACAAGGAGAGGAAAGAAGGATCCCCAAAGGTACAGAGGGAAGAGTATGAGAAGACACCGGGAGAAGGCAGCTATCTGCAAACCAAGGAAAGAGGCCTCAGAAGAAACCCACCCTGCCAACACCTTGATCTAGCCTCCCAGAACTGTGAGAAAGAGGCTTTTGTTGTTTAAGCTGCCTGGTCTGTGGCATTTGTTATGGCAGCCCTAGCTGACTATTACCGCTGTTATAGCAGAACAGAGCTTTTAGAATCTCAGGAAGGCAGTGAAGAAGCGAGGGGGAATAAGCACCAACTGCTCTCTCCTCCTCATCTGCTGTGGTGACCCCCTTCAGCTGGACCCAGCCAGAAACCAGCCGACAATGCAAGTCCAGGGGATTCTCTATCAAGATTGGCCTTAAAGGTACAGAGCAAGGCAAAGCAGAACAGAGAATAGACCTAAGGGCAAAAAGTTGGATAACCAGTGAAGTGAGTGAAAGTTGTTCAGTTGTGTCCGATGCTTTGCGACCCCATGGACTATAGCCTGCCAGGCTCCTCTGTCCATGGACCTCCGCAGGCCAAAATACCAGAGAGGGTAGCCATTCCCTTCTACAAGGAATTGAACCAAGGTCTCCTGCATTTCAGGCAGATTCTTTATCATCTGAGCCACCAGGGAAGCCCAAGAATACTAGAATGGGTAGCTTATTCTTCTCCAGTGGATCGTCCTGACTCAGGAATCAAACCAGGGTCTTGTGCATTGCAGGCGGATTCTTTACCAGCTGAGCTACCAAGGAAACCCAGTGTATACTTGGAAAAATGGAGAGAATGATGTTGCAATAAACCCCCATGTACCAATCACCCATCTTCAACAATTACCAACATATTCCACTATGGTTTCATTTCTAACTTTCCCTTTTTTTCTGGAGTATTGAAGGAAAATCCCAGGAATTTATCGGTCAATATGCATTTAGACAGGGCTTCCCCAGTAGATCAGTGGTAAAGAATCTGTCGGCAGTGTATGACCTGTAGGAAACACGGGACATGGATTTGGGCCCTAGGTTGGGAAGATCCCCCAGAGGAGGGCATGGCAACCCAGTTTAGTATTCTTTTTTAAAAAAAATATTTATTTATTATTTGTTGGGTTGCAGCAGATCCCAGTTCTGGGAGCGCATGTCCTCAGTAGCCCCATGGCATGTGGGATCTTAGTTCCCTGACCAGGGATCAAACCCGCATCCACTGCATTAGGGGGTAAATTATATTCTTAACCACTGCACCACCAGGGAAGTCCCCCACTCCAATATTCTTTCCTAGAGAATCCCATGGACAGAGGAGCCTGGTGGGCTACAGTCCATAGGGTTGCAAAGAGTCAGACAGAACCAATGCAACTTAGCACACACCCATGCAGGCATTTATACTAGATAATAACTTTAAAAAACCATGATAGCATGTCTTATAGCTAATAAAATGAACAAAAACCCCTTAATAGCACCATCTCATCCTAGTCTATACTCAGACTGCCCCATTGTTTCAAAAATATCTTTCAATACTTAGCTCATTCCAATAAAAAGCCAAAATTCATACATCACAATTATTTTTTGGAAAAATTGGGTTATTTGTTTTGTAGTAGAATCTCTCACATTTTGGGCTTATCTGATCGCGTCTTTATGTTATTTTAAAATTTGTTCCCATGTTCCCTGAATTTCCCGTAAGCTGGTCATTAGATTCAAAGGTTCAATTCAGTTCAGGCTTCCTGTTCACAGGGGGGTGCCTATTGTACCACATCACAAGAAGAGACTATCTGCTTCACTCACTCTCTGTGATGTTAAGAATGATCACTGGGTTCATTCACGTCAGCCTCCACTGTCCAGTTCCCTGTCAACCTTTTATCTAATTATGTTGGTGTTTATTGATAATCACTGCTAAATCTATTATTTCATTCCAGTTTGCAAACTGGTGAAGTATTAGGGGTTTTCCAAAGAAACAGAACCAAAAGGGTTCTGTAAAGGGATTCATTATGGAGATTAGCTTGTGAGATCATGGAGGCTGAGAAGTCCCACGCTTTCCCACCCACAAGCTGGACATCAGGAGAACCTGCTGTGTCATTCAACCTGAGTCCCAAAGCCTGAAGCCTATGGGAGCCTATGGTGTAAATCGCATTCTGAAGGCAAGAGAAAATCAATGTCCCAGCGCAAGTAGTTAGGCAGAAGAAGCAATGAATTCTTCCTTCTTCTGTTTTTTTTTTTTTTTTTTTTTTTTGATTGTTGTTCTATTCAGGCCCTTAATGAATTGGATGATTATTTTCTTGGGCTCCAAAATCACTGCAGATCGTGACTGCAGCCATGAAATTTAAAAATGCTTGCTCCTTGGAAGAAAAATTATGACCAATCTAGACAGCATATTAAAAAGCAGAGACATTACGATCCCAACAAAGGTATGTCTAGTCAAAGCCATAGTTTTTCCAGTAGTCATGTGTGGATGTGAGAGTTGGACCATAAAGAAAGCTGAGCGCTGAAGAGTTGCTGCTTTTGAACTGTGGTGTTGGAGAAGACTCTTGAATCCCTTGGACTGCAAGGAGATCAAACCAGTCAATCCTAAAGGAACTCAGTCCTAAACATTCATTGGAAGGACTGATGCTGAAGCTGAAGCTCCAGTACTTTGGCCACCTGATGCAAAGAACTGACTCATTGGAAAAGACTCTGATGTTGGGAAAAATTGAAGGCAGGAGGAAAAGGGGACATGACAGAGGATGAGATTGTTGGAAGGCATCACTGACTCAAAGGACATGGGTTTGAGCAAGCTCTGGGAGTTGATGATGGTCAGGAAAGCCTGGTGTGCTGCAGTACATGGGATCACAAAGAGTCAGACACCACTGAGCAACTGAACTGATGCTTACCTACTCTGGGGAGGTTGATCTGCTTTACTCAGCCTACTGATTCAAATGTTAATCTCATCCAGAAACATCCTCACAGACATACACAGAAATGATGTTTAGCCCAGTCTTTGGACACCCCATGGCCTGGTCAAGTTGACACATAAAATTAATCATCACAGATTATTTTCTAAATCTATTATTCCTTCTGCATTTATTAGGCAGAATTCTTTTATTCAAGGTCTCTATCACCATCCACCACTATCTAAGGGCTGACAAAATGCATAATCTCTCTTTATAGAATCCTATATTACGTATACTACATTGAACCAAAGAACACGTTTCATAATACCACCAAGCAGGTGAGACCCACTGGCCTCAAATCAAAGATGCAGTCTTCATGTCCCTCATCACCAAGGGATGACCAGCCTGATAAAAAATGGTGGAATGGCTTAGTTAAATGTCAGCTAAAAGGCCAGATCAAGCTGGTTAGGACACTGGTATAGGGACTGGAGTCTTTTTCCTTCCAAGTCCCTGACCAATAAGTTGGGCCATTCACTACTGATGAGGAGTTAATATCCGCACACACATTAAGCCAACTGCTGGTAGCTCTGGCTATCTGGAGGGGTTCCTTCACCATAACTTCTGGGGGCATCTTTAAGTGGTGCTTTAATATGGCAGCAGCCCATTTTTGGCTAGAATCGACATTCTACTCATGCTTCTAGAGCCAAGTCAAGTCCTACTGTATGACTCAGAGGAATGAGAATTTCCTATGAGGTTTGAAGCCAAAAAGCCATAAAGGGCTCCCTGCTTGTCCAGGCAGTAGTGTAAACTTCCCTAACATTTAGGCTATATGACCCAGCAGCACTGATAATAAGAGAGGTAACTATGGCAGATAATGATGCCGTGGAGTTTTAAATAAACTTCAGTAAGAGAGATGCTCTACAGACTCCCAGGCTTCTGCAGCGAGGCCATACCTTGATTCTTGGCTCTACCCATGACTAATGCCTGACCATGGGACACCAAGTGACTAGGCAACCACAAATGTTCCCTATGATCTGAGTATTATCGGAGCCAATGAGTCATAAGGTTGGGCGGATACAGAAGTAATCCGCTGTACGGTAAAAATGATACATTCGGGATTCAGCCTTACCACATCCAGATGGCTCGAGTGAATGACACGAACAGGTGGTCTAGACTCCCACAGCATCTGCCTCTTTTGCTCCAATACATCTCTCAGCAGAGGAACAATAGGGGAAGTTTATTGCTTTCCTAGCCATGTAAAAGAGAAATGCTTTTCACCTTCCTATTATTAAGAATGAAGGAAAAAAATAATTCACCCTATCAACAGTCACATATCAGATATCAGAGATATCACAACTGCCAAGGCAGCTGGGCTGCAGTTGCGGCCACCTGATTATGCTCACAGGCATTTCCCACCACCATTCTCCAAGAAGAGTCTGGCTCCTGCAAAGGCTGGAAAAGTGAATTGAATAGCAGTGTGATGGGAGCTACTGCCCCTGCATCTTTTAAGTCTTCAACAGTAGCACTCATTTCAGTAATTCCTCTCAAAATGTCCTTTTGTTTCTGATTCACCGTCTTGACCAGGACAAGATAGCTTCCACATGGCCCTTCCTATGAAAATGGCTTTTATGACCCCACCCTCCCCATTAGCCAGGGAGCCAGTGTGGAGGACCTCTTAAAGATATTCATCCCATTTTGCATTCTAACCAAAGCTATCATTGGGAACCAGAGAAATAAACAAGGGGTGGATCCACAGACATTCAACCCAAGGTACTATATTACCCTGGCAAAAAGCAATGGGTCTTTTTGGGGAAAGATTGGAAAACTACTTCCAATATATACTCAAATTGGCATTACAGGGCCCTTCTTTAAGGGGACCTGGTGGCTCAGAGGTTAAAGCGTCTGCCTCCAATGCGGGAGACCCGGGTTCAATCCCTGGGTCGGGAAGATCCCCTGGAGAAGGAAATGGCAATCCACTCCAGTATTCTTGCCTGGAGAATCCCATGGATGGAGGAGCCTAGTAGGTTACAGTCCATGGGGTTGCAAAGAGTCGGACACAACTGAGCGACTTCACCTTACCTTAATCCCTCATTTATGGCCTAAGGGTTTGTGAGTCTGACTTAGATCCACAAGGGGATGAAGGACAGGTATCAGCCTTTTGCTCTCCAGCTATGGGTACTTTTCCTTATGAGCAACACTCTTGCTATCTTCCTAACCACTATGAAGTATACTAGCCAACACCATAGATCCCTGAAGGTCAAGGTGCCTTGAATGCCACTCTGGTCTCCTGCCAGTTTTAATAATCAGGCCTCTTGTCCTGGTGTTAGGTGCTGCCACACGTGTTTGTTTTGCCACTCCAGAATCCCACCTTTCCTACTGATATTAGGAAGTCTAGTTCCAAGGTGACATCCCTTATTGTCAGCCTGGCCTTCAAAGATACCAGCGCCCCTCTCACTAGTGAACTCTCTGTTGCCTTAGGGAATGAGCCATTGTCTGTGTCCTCCAGGAGCACATTGTCTGGCAGTGAGTTTTCAGTATCTTACATCCTAAGTCCATTCTACAACTAATGTTTTCCTGAATCTTTTGGTTTCTTTGATATTCTGCCAAGGCAGTTCTGACTTCTGACATTATTACCTCATTTACTGAATGCTATTGTTATGTCCAGATTTCAAGGAACCATTCTAGGTAACAAGACTGGTCTCAGATACTTTGGGTCCCATTGTCACAGGTGTGTGCTCGCATACATTAGCTTCATATTCTGCCCCTTTCCCCAGTCTAATATCCTAAAGATCCACTCCCATATATATTTTTTGAGTCCTATTCATACAACTCAGCTAGTTCCTAAAATTTCTTTTGGGGGTAGGCAATTTCCTCCTGCAGTAGGGATTAAAGTTCTCCACTCAGGCTGTCCTGGGATCTGACCACTAGCACCACCTGGGAAGGCCAATACACCACTGAATGCAGTTTAAGATTTCTTCACAGTTCTTTTTAGTCCCTAGGATCTACCCATTTAAGGACATGCTGTCAACATCCTGTTTTATAGAGTCATTTGCGACAACTCTTCTTTGGGTGGCTAAACCACCTATCTAATATGCCATGATTATTATGAATTTCCATTTTTCCGACTTTTATAAATTTCTTCTTCATCTATAATTTTATTTTTATTTACAGCATTTACATGGCTTCAAAGTTAAAACTATACAACATCCAACAACACATTAAAAAGATCATACACCATGACCAAGTGGGCTTTATCCCAGGGATGCAAGGATTCTTCAATATCTGCAAATCAATCAATGTAATTCACCACATTAACAAATTGAAAAATAAAAACCATATGATTATCTCAATAGATGCAGAGAAGGCCTTTGACAAAATTCAACATCCATTTATGATAAAAAAAACTCTCCAGAAAGCAGGAATAGAAGGAACATACCTCAACATAATAAAAGCTATATATGACAAACCCACAGCAAACATTATCCTCAATGGTGAAAAATTGAAAGCATTTCCCCTAAAGTCAGGAACAAGACAAGGGTGTCCACTTTCACCGCTACTATTCAACATAGTTCTGGAAGTTTTGGCCACAGCAATCAGAGCAGAAAAAGAAATAAAAGGAATCCAAATTGGAAAAGAAGTAAAACTCTCACTGTTTGCAGATGACATGATCCTCTACATGGAAAACCCTAAAGACTCCACCAGAAAATTACTAGAGCTCATCAATGAATATAGTAAAGTTGCAGGATATAAAATCAACACACAGAAATCCCTTGCATTCCTATACACGAATAATGAGAAAGTAGAAAAAGAAATTAAGGAAACAATTCCATTCACCATTGCAACGAAAAGAATAAAATACTTAGGAATATATCTACCTAAAGAAACTAAAGACCTATATATAGAAAACTATAAAACACTGATGAAAGAAATCAAAGAGGACACTAATAGATGGAGAAATATACCATGTTCATGGATCGGAAGAATCAATATAGTGAAAATGAGTATACTACCCAAAGCAATTTACAAATTCAATGCAATCCCTATCAAGCTACCAGCCATATTTTTCACAGAACTAGAACAAATAATTTCAAGATTTGTATGGAAATACAAAAACCTCGAATTGCCAAAGCAATCTTGAGAAAGAAGAATGGAACTGGAGGAATCAACTTGCCTGACTTCAGGCTCTACTACAAAGCCACAGTCATCAAAACAGTATGATACTGGCACAAAGACAGACATATAGATCAATGGAACAAAATAGAAAGCCCAGAGATAAACCCACACACATATGGACACCTTATCTTTGACAAAGGAGGCAAGAATATACAATGGAGTAAAGACAATCTCTTTAACAAGTGGTGCTGGGAAAGCTGGTCAACCACTTGTAAAAGAATGAAACTAGATCACTTTCTAACACCACACACAAAAATAAACTCAAAATGGATTAAAGATCTAAATGTAAGACCAGAAACTATAAAACTCCTAGAGGAGAACATAGGCAAACACTCTCAGACATAAATCACAGCTGGATCCTCTATGATCCACCTTCCAGAATTCTGGAAATAAAAGCAAAAATAAACAAATGGGATCTAATTAAAATTAAAAGCTTCTGCACAACAAAGGAAAATATAAGCAAGGTGAAAAGACAGCCTTCTGAATGGGAGAAAATAATAGCAAATGAAGCAACTGACAAACAACTAATCTCAAAAATATACAAGCAACTTATGCAGCTCAATTCCAGAAAAATAAACGACCCAATCAAAAAATGCACCAAAGAACTAAATAGACATTTCTCCAAAGAAGACATACGGATGGCTAACAAACACATGAAAAGATGCTCAACATCACTCATTATCAGAGAAATGCAAATCAAAACCACAATGAGGTACCACTTCACACCAGTCAGAATGGCTGTGATCCAAAAATCTACAAGCAATAAATGCTGGAGAGGGTGTGGAGAAAAGGGAACCCTCCTACACTGTTGGTGGGAATGCAAACTAGTACAGCCACTATGGAGAACAGTGTGGAGATTCCTTAAAAAATTGCAAATAGAACTACCTTATGACGCAGCAATCCCACGGCTGGGCATACACGCTGAGGAAACCAGAATTGAAAGAGACACATGTACCCCAATGTTCATCGCAGCACTGTTTATAATAGCCAGGACATGGAAACAACCTAGATGTCCATCAGCAGATGAATGGATAAGAAAGCTGTGGTACATATACACAATGGAGTATTACTCAGCCGTTAAAAAGGATTCATTTGAATCAGTTTTGATGAGATGGATGAAACTGGAGCCGATTATACAGAGTGAAGTAAGCCAGAAAGAAAAACACCAATACAGTATACTAACACATATATATGGAATTTGGAAAGATGGCAATGACGACCCTGTATGCAAGACAGGAAAAAAGACACAGCTGTGTATAACGGACTTTTGGACTCAGAGGGAGAGGGAGAGGGTGGGATGATTTGGGAGAATGGCATTCTAACATGTATACTATCATGTAATAATTGAATTGCCAGTCTATGTCTGACGCAGGATACAGCATGCTTGGGGCTGGTGCATGGGGATGACCCAGAGAGATGTTATGGGGAGGGAGGTGGGAGGGGGGTTCATGTTTGGGAACATATGTAAGAATTAAAGATTTTAAAATTAAAAAAATAAAAAAATAAATAAAATAAATAAAATAAAACCTTGAGATATCTGCAAAGTCAAAAAAATAAAAATTAAAAAAAAAACCTATACAACAAATTACATGCAATTAAGTCTCCATTAGGCTCCATCTTTGCCCTTCTATCCTGTTCCTTCTCTCTCCTTAAAGGTCCCCCATTTTTATTGGCTTATTCTTACATTATTACCTTTTGATAAGATAAGAATATATGTTTCTATATTCATATTCCCCCTTTCTTAAATAAAATATACTATAAACCCTATTCTCTAATTTTCTCATCTTAACACTACGTCCTGGAAACTATTTCATGTAAGTATGTAGAGAGCCTTTTTACTTAGATCTTCAGTTGTATGATACTCCATTGTATGGTTGCACCACAGTTTATTCCACCAGTGCCCTTGTGATGGACATCTGGATTGTTTCCATCCTCTTACTAATGTAATTACTGGCAGTGGATAACCTCTACTATGTCACTTTATATTTTTACCAGTTTACTTTCTGAGATAGATTCCTGGAAGTGGGATTGGTGTGTTAAAGGTTATGTGAATTTGTAATTTTACTGGATGGTCCAAATTCCCCGCCATGGAGTTGTATCCTTTGCACTTCCACCAGCAATTTATGAGAGGACTTGTTTCCTAAAAGTCATATTAACAGAATATGTTGTTGGAATATGGATTGTTGCCAATCTGATAGCTGAGAAATGATATAGAGTGTTACCTTGCATTTTCCATACTCAGAGGAAGTTGAGTTCTTATCATATATTTGCACTGGGGTCATTGCGTTTCCCCTCTGTAAAACCATTCATAAACTCTGCCCATTTTTTCTGTATGGTTTTTGGTGTTTTTCCCCTCGATTTTTAGAAGTTCTTTATGTGTTAGGAATGTTCCCTTTAAGCTACTGCAATCAGTTTAAAATTTTTTCTTGTTACCTGAAGATGCTTTCCTACTCGAACACAACCATCTTTTTCTACACATCAGGGTATTATAAACACTTAGTGAAAGGATTTTCTCTTCCGCTAGGCAGGTCAAGAACATCAATTCTTTACCCCAACCACTATCTGTCACCTCTTTCATTCCCCTCATAGTTTTTCATTTTCCCCTCTATGGTTGGCTCCTTATCCAGTGATGCAGCTATAAAAATGTAGGATCTGATGCAGAGTCTAATATGAGTCCCTCCAAGACACAAGAGTTTCCAGGGGAGCAGAAAGAGGATAGAGTAGCTCCATTTCTTTTATCCTTTCTTTCTTTGGAATGAGCCCTCTGAGACTAGAAGGTGTAGCATGGTTGCTACAACTCTGTGTGCCCAGGAGATATCCAAAGAAACTGTGAATTGACTGGGATACGTCCGGAGGCTGGGCCCTGAGCTGGCCTCCTCTGCTGCCTTGATGGTGTGTCTTATTGGGCTCCCATCCCCTTGGCCATGGAAATGGTAGGTCTTCTCTCCTGGCCTCAGGGCAGCTCATGTATTTCAAGAGCTGGGTGCTTTGGCTCAGCTCACAGCTGTGCTTACCTTTTCACATGGAGGATGCCAGATTTAGAACCAACACCCATAGACTCTATCATGTAAAAATGAAAGTACCAGCACCAGTGGCTTTAAATTATAGGATATTTATTGCTACATCATTTGTGGTGGTTTAAAGAAAAAAAGGCAGAAATGCCATCAATTCCTGTCAATAGAGCCAATGAATGATGGTACCTTCAAACAATGGGGCATTGTTTTTCTCCTAAAAAATTAGTTAGAGCTGGCCCTGTTGACCTAGAGAGATAGCAGTGATATCCTCTACTGGAAAAACTCCTGCAGTGAAATGTGTCCTATGTGTCCCACTTTTCTGGTTTATTTTAAATGACTGAGAAACCTCCTTTGTTAGTGTCTAGGTATTTGTTTATATGTTTGAATATTTTGTATATCTTGGACCTCAGTTGCTTCATGCGTAAACTGAGGATAACACTAGTATTTCCTTTTTTAAAAAAGTCTTCATTGAATTTGTTACAATATTGCTTCTGTTTTCTTTTAATATTTGTTTGTTTGTTTGTTTTTGGCCCCAAGGCACATGGGATCTTGGCTCCCTGACCAGAGGTCAAACCTGCAACTTCTGCATGAAAGGTGGAATCTTTCTGGACTTTCTGGACTGCCAGAGAAGACTCTAGTACTTCCTTTAAGGTTGTTGTGAGGATTAAACAAACTAGAGTAGATCATATGGTGAAAAAAAAATGTCTGCTTTGTAATAAGCATTGAGTAAGGATTTTGCTATTATTATTTGCTGTTATTTTACATGAACATAGAGAGAGATGCAGACGGATGCCCCAAGCTGTAAACATGGGTCACAGCATGGGGGGAAGAGAAAGTTGGAAGAAAGAGAGATAAACTGTGATTTTCACAAAATGTAAATATTATTTATGATAAAAGTTAAAGTGAAAATGAAGAAATTAATATCTATAATGTTATGAGGAATATGAAAGAACTATATATGCATGTGGAAAAAATAAAAATAGTGACTTAATTAGGCATAGGCAGCATAGGCATGAAGCATAGGCAGTTTTTATCTTAGATCCTGTCACTATGTCAACATTGTTTTTCCTAGCAACTATTTAAAAAAAGAAAAAGGCCTCACATAGCTCCTGATTTCCTTGGTGGCTCAAATGGTAAAGAATCTACCTGCAATGCAGGAGACCTGGGTTCAATCCCTGGGTTGGGAAGATTCCCTGGAGAAGAGAATGGCAACCCACTCCAGTATTCTTGCCTGGAGAATCCCATGGACAGGGGAGCCTGGTGGCCTATAGTCTACGGGGTTGCAAAGAGTTGGATACAACTGAGCAACTAACACACACACATAGCTCCTGACATACAGATGCTCAATAAATGGTAGCTACCGCTAAAATAATTTCATTATAAGAACTGCTTCTCTAGCAGCTTCCCTTCTAAAACATCATGGGATCCCTTAATGAACTCCCCTCTCCCTAATGGCATATCTGCTGCTGATTCCTGTTTGCAGGGTTGTTTCAGGCCTGTGCCACTAAGCCAGCAGAGAACCATGATCAACATGGCTGCCAATGACAGAGCTGCAAAAGGCAGCAGGGCCTGACCCGGAGGCCCTCCACCTACTCCAGCCTCATCTACACAAGGGACAGGAGAGGGAAAGCCTAAGGTACTATGTGATATAAGACAGAGCCAATTTTCACATGGGAGCTCCACCCCTTGGGAAGTCACTTCGGAAAGAATAAAATCTCAGTCAAATCATCTTCTCCCAAGAGGGCACAGAAGGTTCTAGTAATGCAGATCCACAAAAAGCAGCCCGAGGAGGAACAGAGAGGCCGAGCATGGGTGGTAGAAGAGAGGGTGATGAATATTGGTCAAGGCCTTGGGACAAGCACAGCGAGGAATGCGGCTTGCTCTGTTCATCTTCTTGCCTTCAGTTCTACTGGAAATTTAGGCTGGCTGTATCCACCAGGGGACTTTGTGACTGACTGGATATTTACCTCACTAATCAGGGAGAAGCCAGGGCATCTTGTTCTCAAAAAATAACTGCATGCCTCATATTATGACCTGGAAGAGGATGTAATGGAAGGGTCTGGTGGATCTGAGACATTCAGAGGTGAAATGCCTTGGATACATCTCAGGGACATCCTCAGATTCTCCTGACTTCACTGTCTTTCTTGGATTCTTTGGGCTCCACCAAGGGGCTCCACTTGGCCCCTCAGCTGATTGCTCTGTCTCGGCCATCACTCCCCCGTAGGCCTGCTGAGGCTGAACAAATGTTCATGGAGTGTCGGGTTCCTCTCATCACTTCCAGACTCAGGCACAGCACCACACTGAAGGGCCTTCCAAAAAACTCTCAAAGGTTCCCAAATGATGCAGCCCGAATACATGTAGGGATTCACTCCGTGTGGAGCAACCGTTGATCAATGGGAAATAAGAATCAAGAGGGGACCTGGCAGATAAATTCCCTTTCATTCCTTCCTTCAACTGACTGCTCCAGAGACAGTGTCTCCAAATAGTCTGCATGGAGACTTCCACAGGTCTGGACCATTCACCCGCAGAGCAAGCTGCTGTGTCTTCTCAGCACATCCTGGTCTGCTCAATTATCATCATCTTACATTGCTTTGCATTCTTGTTGCTTGGTAGCTCAGACGGTAAAGAACCTACCTGCAATGCAGGAGACCCAGGTTTGATCTCTTGGTCAGGAAAATCTCTTGGAGTAGGGCACAGCAACCTACTCCAGGATACTTGCCTGGAGAATTCCATAGACAGAGGAGCCTGGTGGGCTACAGTCCATGGGGTCACAAAGAGTAAGATATTAATGAGCAACTAACACTTTCACTTGCTTTATTTCCCTTTTCCCTCACTCTTACTGCCTTAGTCTTTATACATAAGGATAAAATGAGCAGCATATAATCCTTACCTTATGCTCTATTTTCTAGGGTACATTGGTAGAGAGAATAGTGGCCCCTGAAAGATGCCTACATACTAATCGCAGGAACTTGTGACTATGTTACCTTACAAAGTAAAATCAGTTCAGTTCAGTTCAGTCTCTCAGTCGTGTCCGACTCTTTGTGACCCCATGAATCGCAGCACGCCAGGCCTCCCTGTCCATCACCATCTCCCAGAGTTCACTCAGACTCACGTCCATCAAGTCCGTGATGCCATCCAGCCATCTCATCCTCTGTCATCCCTTTCTCCTCCTGCCCCCAATCCCTCCCAGCATCAGAGTCTTTTCCGATGAGTCAACTCTTTGCGTGAGGTGGCCAAAGTACTGGAGCTTCAGCTTTAGCATCATTCCTTCCAATGAAATCCCAGGGTTGATCTCCTTCAGAATGGACTAGTTGGATCTCCTTGCAGTCCAAGGGACCCTCAAGAGTCTTCTCCAACACCACAGTTTAAAAGCCTCAATTCTTTGGCACTCAGCCTTCTTCACAGTCCAACTCTCATATCCATGCATGACCATAGGAAAAACCATAGTCTTGCCTGGACGGACCTTAGTTGGCAAAGTAATGTCTCTGCTTTTGAATATACTGTCTAGGTTGGTCATAACTTTCCTTCCAAGGAGTAAGCATCTTTTAATTTCATGGCTGCAGTCACCATCTGCAGTGATTCTGGAGCCCCCAAAATAAAGTCTGACACTGTTTCCACTGTTTCCCCATCTATTTCCCATGAAGAGATGGAACAGGATGCCATGATCTTCATTTTCTGAATGTTGAGCTTTAAGCCAATTTTTTCACTCTCTTATTTCACTTTCATCAACAGGCTCATTAGTTCCTCTTCACTTTCTGCCATAAGGGTGGTGTCATCCGCATATCTGAGGTTATTGATATTTCTCCCGGCAATCTTGATTCCAGCTTGTGCTTCTTCCAGCCCAGCGTTTCTCATGATGTACTCTGCATAGAAGTTAAATAAGCAGGGTGACAACATACAGCCTTGACATACTCCATTTCCTATTTGGAACCAGTCTGTTGCTCCATGTCCAGTTCTAACTGTTGCTTCCTGACTTGCATACAGGTTTCTCAAGAGGCAGGTCAGGTGGTCTGGTATTCCCATCTCTTTCAGAATTTTCCTCAGTTTATTGTGATCCACACAGTCAAAGGCTTTGGCATAGTCAGTAAAGCAGAAATCAATGTTTTTCTGGAACTCTCTTCCTTTTCCATGATCCAGTGGATGTTGGCAATTTGATCTCTGGTTCTCCTGCCTTTTCTAAAACCAGCTTGAACATCAGGGAGTTCACGGTTCACATATTGCTGAAGCCTGGCTTGGGTAATTTTCAGCATTACTTTACTAGCATGTGAGGTGAGTGCAATTGTGTGGCAATTTGAGCATTCTTTGGCATTGCCTTTCTTTGGAATTGGAATGAAAACTGACCTTTTCCAGTCCTATGGCCACTGCTGAGTTTTCCAAATTTGCTGGCATATTGAGTGCGGCACTTTCCCAGCATCATCTTTCAGGACTTGAAACAGCTCAACTGGAATTCCATCACCTCCACTAGCTTTGTTCGTAGTAATGCTTTCTAAGGCCCACTTGACTTCACATTCCAGAATGTCTGGCTCTAGATTAGTGATCACATCATCATGATTATCTGGGTCATGAAGATCTTTTTTGTACAGTTCTTCTCTGTATTCTTGCCACCTCTTCTTAATATCTTCTGCTTCTGTTAGGTCCATATCATTTCTGTCCTTTATAGACCTTGTGAATATGATTAAATGAAGCATCTTCAGATGAGGAAATTATCCTGGATTATCCAGTGAGCCAAAGGAACCACAAGGGTCCCTATCAGAGAGAGACAGGAGAGTGAAAGAGAGGAGGTGACGTGGTTATGGAAGCAGAGATCAGAGTGACGTAGCCGTGAGCCAAGGCAGGCAGGTGCTTGGAGAGACTGGAAGAGCAAAAGAACTGCCTCCCTGGAAGTCTGCAGAGGTAACCCTAGCAACACCTTGTGCCCAGAAGACTCCTTTCAGACTTCTGACTGCCAGAACTGTCAGAGAACTAATTTGATTCATTTACCACTAAGCCTGTGGTAATCGTTATAGCAGCCATAGGAAACTAATGAAGGAATCTTGGCTAAACTCTCTGGTTTTCTGCAAAATCCTATTTTGCATGACTAAGGCTTGGTGTCACGTTGTACTTTGCCTTTGAATTCCTTCTGTGAACATATCCTAATCTCTACTCAGGTAGATATTTGCTCCGGGTGGACTCGGGCACAGATTTAATTCTCTGGAAGGCAACTGTTTACCTATATGTTTATATATCCATAAAGAACAAAAACAGGAAGACCGGAAGAAGATATTAAATAATGGCAGCAGGTGACTTATTTCCTGCTTTCAACTGTTATGGATTTTTCAATTATCTTTAACAAACAGGCATTTATTTTTACAATAAAAACCATCCTTTTAAGTGATCAGATATGAGCGTCTAAGTATTTACATCATTCTCTGGTACTTGAGCAGTTAACCCAAAGAATAGGCCACCATGAGCTAGAAGGATCTGGGAGGGTTTCGTGGAGGAGGGAAGAATCTGAGCAAGGCCTGGAAGGATGGATATTTGAGAGATAGAGCAGTAAGGGGAAGAGGCATGATGTGAGCCAAGAAAAGAGTGAATCTTCCTAGGTTAATGAATAAACCCATTTGACTTCAGAGGAAGGTCTTCAGAGACTATAATAACAACACAAAGAAAAAAATGATTTATCTGACATATATTTTTTGCTGGATACTGTCATAAGGGCTTTGGTAGATTATCTAATTTAATTCTTCCTCATGAGGAAGGTTCTATAAATATCCTAAATGTATAGATACAGAATAGATGTCATTAACTCACCAGCAAGTGATAGAGTTCAGATTCGAATCCCACAATCACACCAGAGCTTAAGTTTGAGAGGTGGATTGGAGATGTAGGATGACTAAGAACTCTTAAGGTCTTGAAATATCAAGTGTACTTACTTCCTGCTGCTGCATGCTAGGAACTGAGTATTTGCATCTTCCCCAAGTTTCATACACTGAAGCCCAACCCTCAGCATCATATTGGGAGGTGGGGACTTTGGGAGGTAATTAGGAGATGAGAGAAGAAGCCCTTGTGAATGCCCTTACAAGATCAGAGGCAAGAGAGATGAACTCTCTCTCTGTCATAATTCAGAGCAAGATGAGAGCCATGTGTAAACCAGGAAGAGGATCCTCAGGACCTGACCATGCTGGCAACCTGATCTTAGACTTTCCACTTTCCAGGACTGTGAGAAATGATGTTCTGTGGTTTAAGATACCTAGTCTATGGTATTTGGTTAAAGCAGCTTGAACGAACATATAGCATAACAAATTGCTAAAAACTTAGCAGATGGAAAGGGCACTGCTTATTATATAATAGTTGTGTAGGTCAGAGACCCTGAGGTTCACCTGGGGTTTCTGTTTAAGAGTCACAAGTTTGAACTCATGGCCTTGGCCAGATTGGGCTGTTATCCAGATGGTCTGGGGGGAAAATCAGCATCCGCGCTCCTTCAGCTGGTGGGATTCATTTCCTTGTGGTTGTGGGACTGAAGTTCTTACTTCCTTGCTGGTTATTGTTGAATCCTCCCCAGGTTTCTCATCTCTGAATTCTCTTCTGCTACTAGCTGAGAGAAAACTCTCTGCTTTTAACAGGCTTATATAATTAAATTGGGTCCACCTGGGTAATTTCCCTTTTGCTTTATGACATAATTATGGAAGTGTTAGCTCATCCTATTAACAGGTTCCACCCACACTCAAAGGAGAATGAATTATACAAGGATGAGTGTCACTGACTCATTTTTAGAACTCTGCCTACCACCACTAGGCTAAGAATTTGGGCTTTTGTTATGGTCGAAAAGAATTTTTGTTGAGGGATGCACTTTGCTGAGCAGTGGGGTTTAGAAAGACCATGGGGTTTTAGTGTACAGCTGGGGCTGAGGTGAGGGAAGAGTAAAGACAGGGAGACCAAAAGAAGCAGAGAGGGGATGATGATGGCCTAGGCTGGGGTAGGCTTGCGGGAAGCTGAGAGAAGACAGACAGGAAAGACATGGAGAAGAGAGGCCTGGTGATTCATTCTCTAGGACTTTGACCTTTTGGAACATGTCTGCATCCGTTACTTCATCTGCTCCTCAGAAGCAGAGGAGCAGCTGCCACCTGTGAGGCAGAGACACCTGTCAAAAGATTCTCTCCTTTTGACAAATGAAGAAACTGGCAAATCCCCAAACACCCTTGTACTTCAAAGGTCGTCCTGTGGCTCTGCAGTCCTGGTCAGTTGTCTCAGCCCTCTTTCTCCTGGAGCTCGGGAGAAGGAATTTGTGCAGGATGGACTCATGGCCTTATTGTCATGTTTCAACTCTGTTCCTGCCATCTACCCTGCTAGAGCCCATGGCAGTTCCTTCCTAAGTGAAACAGCTGTGGGGATCTGATGGACGGGCATGTGGCTGAGGGTAGGAGAAATTCCGTTTACATCCTGGAACCCCCAACAATCTCTGCAAGACTGTGAGGGAGAGGGAGGGAAGAGAAAGGAAAGGTGAGCATATCGTCATTGTTCAGTTGCTCAGTCATGTCCAACTCTTTGTGACCCCAAGGACTGTAGCAGCCAGCCTTCCCTGTCCTTCACCATTTCCTGGAGTTTGCTCAAACTCATGTCCATTGAGTCGGAGATGCCATCCAACCATCTTGTCTCTGTCACCCACGTATCTTCTTGCCTTCAATCTTTCCCAGAATCAGGTGGCTAGGGTATTGGAGCTTCAGCATCAGTCCTTCCAATGCATATCAAGGGTTGATTTCCTTTAGGATTGGCTGGTTTGTTCTCCTTACAGTCAGAGGGACTCTGAAGAGTCTTCTCCAACACCACAGTTCAAAGCACCAATTCTTAGGCATAGTGAGAATTTTCTCAGCCCTGTTAGATACAGAGGAGATGGGGGAGAGAGAATGTTTTATTTTTTAAAGTCATCACTTTGAAAAGGGAATGAAAGTGGGAATGAAAAGAGTAAAAGTGGGTGGAGAGTTGCCCGATGATATCTGTGCTAACCCATGACACCTATTGACTTTAGGGGATAAAAGACTGTAGAATAAACATGAGACATTTTTCTCAAATGGAACAAAAAGTGGGGAAAAAAGGCACTCATAAACACACCAAGTAGAAATAACCCCTTTTAAGATTTTAGAGCCAAAGTTTCCAAGTTTGGTATGTGAATATGTGTGTCCTACATCAGGTACCTACTGTTCTAGAAATCTGCTTCTGTGATTGATCAATACTTATGACAGCTGACAGGGACAGGTCCCTGGGGCCAGTGGGAGTCGAAGTCTCTCCACGCAGGTTCGTGCAGGGGCTGTTCCCCCTCCCTTACCACATCCCTACTGACCAGCAGACAGGAAGCAAGTAAGCCCTGTCTTCCTCTTGGTCCAGGAAAGCAGTCTACTTAGCCGGCCCCAGACTGCCTATTCTTCAGAAACAAATCACTCCAACAACAACAAAAATCACTCCATTAAGAAATTCAGCTCAGTAATCTCAGCCCTTAAATGCTTGCTTTTCCTCCAGCCTGCCTGAACAGGAGAAAAGCAGAAAGGAGAATTTTAAATGGCACATATTGATTGGCTTGGCTCACCAAAAGAAGGCACTTTTATCAGCTTTTCAAATTACAATTTATTCAATACTGAGAAAGTAACTCCATTTGAGAAAGAGCTCTGACACCCTTAGGAGTTGCTTTCTCACCATCTGACTTTTGTCATTATCACCGATCACTCGTCATCCTCTGGGAGCCACTGGGCAAAGCACAGTTCTTGGCACCCAGGAAGCAACTGATAAAGGCCATTGAATTAATGAGACTATAACTGGCAGGGAAATTCAAATTCCAGGGACTTGGGAAATTTGATGTGGACTGAAATGAGAAATGCTTGTGAGGTTTATCCCCTTTGACAAGTACTGGGAGGATATCAAAAGTTAGGATCCGCTACCTTAGGTTCAAGTCCTGCCCCCTTTACCTCTGTGAATGTCATATCTCTGAGCCTTTCTTTGCTTTCTTGGGACAGGTGTCTTTCCTGCATGCTTCTTGTGAGAATTCAGGCAGATACTCCTCATCAAATGCATCTATAGGACAGAACAAAGATGTCAAAACGGTTCTGACATCTGCACCTTGCAGAGTGGTGCTTCTAGATCCTGTTTTAACTGGAGCCTGGGGTTTGATTTTCCACGGAGGAGGCAGCTCTGTCATGTGTGTGCTGTGAGCTAAGTTGTGTCCAACTCTGTGTGACACTATGGACTGTAGCCTGCCAGGTTCCTCTGTCCATGGAATTCTCCAGGCAAGAATGCGTGAGTGGGTTGCAATGTCCTCCTCCAGGGGATCGTCCCAACCCAGGGATCAAACTCATGTCTCTCTTATGTCTCCTGCATTGGCAGGTGAGTTCTTTACCACTAGCACCACCAAGGGAAGCTGTCTCATGATCCCCTTAAAATAGTTGTTGAATTTTTAAAGTAAGTGTTAATTCTCTTTGCGTCTCACTTCTTCCCTGCCTGCAATTCCATAAACTGCCACTAGGGCTACAGCAGGGAGTCCACTCAAAGTTGCAGTGAAACACTGGATTGTTGACTTGCTGTTGCTGCCGCTGCTGCTAAGTCGCTTCAGTTGTGTCCGACTCTGTGTGACCCCATAGACAGCAGCCCACCAGGCTCCCCTGTCCCTGGGATTCTCCAGGCAAGAACACTGGAGTGGGTTGCCATTTCCTTCTCCAGTGCATGAAAGTGAAAAGTGAAAGGGAAGTTGCTCAGTCGTGTCCAACTCTTCGTGACCCCGTAGACTGCAGCCTACCAAGCTCCTCCGTCCATGGGATTTTCCAGGCAAGAGTACTGGAGTGGGTGCTGACTTGAGGAGTGCATAATTTTTCTATATAGTCCCTCTCCCATTTTTCTGTCCTCAAATGATCTCAATCTCTTTACGCAAAATAGAAGAGTCTGTTTCTACATTAGTTTCTCAATTATTTCATTGTCAAAGTGAGATGCAAGTTCAATCCCTGGTCTTTGTGTCAGGAAGATTCCCTGGAAGAGGGCATGGCAACCCATTATAATATTCTTGCCTGGAGAATCCCATAGACAGAGGAGCTTGGCGGGCTGCAGTCCATGGGGTTGCAAAGACTTGGACATGGCTGAGGCAACTTAGCATGCTTATTTACTGTCCCTAAATATGATGTTAGACAAGAACCACAGCCTTGTCTAACTCAATGAAACTAAGCCATGCTGTGTGGGGCCACCCAAGCTGGACAGGTCATGGTGGAGAGATCTGACAGAATGTGGTCCACTGGAGAAGGGAATGGCAAACCACTTCAGTATTCTTGCCTTGAGAACCCCGTGAACAGTATGAAAAGGCAAAATGATAGGATGCTGAAAGAGGAACTCCCCAGGTCAGTAAGTGCCCAATATGCTACTGGAGATCAGTGGAGAAATAACTCCAGAAAGAATGAAGGGATGGAGCCAAAGCAAAAACAACACCCAGTTGTGGATGTGACTGGTGATAGAATCAAGGTCTGATGACAGCAATATTGCATAGGAACCTGGAATGTCAGGTCCATGAATCAAGGCAAATTGGAAGTAGTCAAACAGGAGATGGCAAGAGTGAACGTCAACATTCTAGGAATCCACAAACTAAAATGGACTGGAATGGGTGAATTTAACTCAGATGACCATTATATCTACTCCTGTGTGCAGGAATCCCTTAGAATAAATGGAGTAGCCATCATGGTCAACAAAAGAGTCTGAAATGCAGTGCTTGGATGCAGTCTCAAAAATGACAGAATGATCTCTGTTCATTTCCAAGGCAAACCATTCAACATCACGGTAATCCAAGCCTATGCCCTAACCAGTAACGCTGAAGAAGCTGAAGTTGAACAGTTCTATGAAGACCTACAAGATCTTTTAGAACTAACACCCAAAAAAGATGTCCTTTTCATTATAGGGGACTGGAATGCAAAAGTAGGAAGTCAAGAAACACCTGGAGTAACAGGTAAATTTGGCCTTGGAGTACGGAATGAAGCAGGGCAAAGACTAATAGAGTTTAGCCAAGAGAACGCACTGGTCATAGCAAACACCCTCTTCCAACAACACAAGAGAAGACTCTACACATAGACATCACCAGATGGTCAACACCGAAATCAGATTGATTATATTCTTTGCAGCCAAAGATGGAGAAGCTCTATACAGTCAGCAAAAATAAGACCGGGAACTGTCTGTGGCTCAGGTCATGAACTCCTTATTGCCAAATTCAGATTTAAATTGAAGAAAGTAGGGAAAACCACTAGACCATTTATGTATGACCTAAATCAAATCCCTTATGGTTATACAGTAGAAGTGAGAAATAGATTTAAGGGCCTAGATCTGATAGACAAAGTGCCTGATGAACTATGGACTGAGGTTCATGACATTGTACAGGAGACAGGAATCAAGACCATCCCCAAGAAAGAGAAATGCAAAAAAGCAAAATGGCTGTCTGAGGAGGCCTTACAAATAGCTGTGAAAAGAAGAGAGGCGAAAAGCAAAGGAGAAAAGGAAAGATAAAAGCATCTGAATGCAGAGTTCCAAAGAATAGCAAGGGGAGAGAAGAAAGACTTCTTCAGCGATCAATGCAAAGAAATAGAGGAAAAGAACAGAATGGGAAAGACTAGAGATCTCTTCAAGAGAATTAGAGATACCAAGGGAACATTTCATGCAAAATGGGCTCGATAAAGGACAGAAATGATATGGACCTAACAGAAGCAGAAGATATTAAGAAAAGGTGGCAAAAAAAAAAAAAAAGAAAAGGTGGCAAGAATACATGGAAGAACTGTACAAAAAGATCTTCATGACCAAGATAAGCATGATGATGTGATCACTCACCTAGAGCCAGACATCTTGGAATGTGAAGTCAAGTGGGCCTTAGAAAGCATCAATATGAACAAAGCTAGTAGAGGTGACAGAATTCCAGTGGAGCTATTTCAAATCCTGGAAGATGATGCTGTGAAAATGCTGCACTCAATATGCCAGCAAATTTGGAAAACTCAGCAGTGGCCATAGGACTGGAAAAGGTCAGTTTTCATTCCAATCCCAAAGAAAGGCAATGCCAAAGAATGTTCAAACTACCGCACAATTGCACTCATCTCACATGCTAGTAAAGTAATGCTCAAAATTCTCCAAGCCAGGCTTCAGCAATTTGTGAACCATGAACTTTCAGATGTTCAAGCTGGCTTTAGAAAAGGCAGAGGAACCGGAGATCAAGTTGCCAACATCCACTGGATCATGGAAAAAGCAAGAGAATTCCAGAAAAATGTCTATTTCTGCTTTATTGACTATGCCAAAGCCTTTGACTGTGTGGATCACAAGAAACTGTGGAAAATTCTGAAAGAGATGGGAATACCAGACCACCTGACTTGCCTCTTGAGAAACCTGTATGCAGATCAGGAAGCAACAGTTAGAACTGGACATGGAACAACAGACTGGTTCCAAATAGGAAAAGGAGTACGTCAAGGCTGTATGTTGTCACCCTGCTTATTTCACTTATATGCAGAGTACATCATGAGAAATGCTGGGCTGGAGGAAGCACAAGCTGGAATCAAGATTGCTGGGAGAAATATCAATAACTTCAGATATGCAGATGACACCACCCTTATGGCAGAAAGTGAAGAGGAACTAAACAGTCTCTTGATGAAAGTGAAAGTGGAGAGTGAAAAAGTTGGCCTAAGCCTCAACATTCAGAAAAAGAAGATCATGGCATCTGGTCCCATCACTTCACGGGAAATAGATGGGGAAACAGTGGAAACAGTGTCAGACTTTATTTTTTGGGCTCCAAAATCACTGCAGATGGTGACTGCAGCCATGAAATTAAAAGACGCTTACTCTTTGGAAGGAAAGTTATGACCAACCTAGATAGCATATTCAAAAGCAGAGACATTGCTTTGCCAACAAAGGTCCATCTAGTCAAAGCTATGGTTTTTCCAGTGGTCATGTATGGATGTGAGAGTTGGACTGTGAAGAAAGCTGAGTGCCGAAGAATTGATGCTTTTAAACTGTGATGTTGGAGAAGACTCTTGAGAGTCCCTTGGACTGCAAGGAGATCCAACCAGTCCATTCTGAAGGAGATCAGTCCTGGGTGTTCTTTGGAAGGACTAATGCTAAAGCTGAAACTCCACTACTTTGGCCACCTCATGGGAAGAGTTGACTCATTGGAAAGGACCCTGATGCTGGGAGGAATTGGGGGCAGGAGGAGAAGGGGATGACAGAGGATGAGATGGCTAGATGGCATCACCAACTCGATGGTCATGAATTTGAGTGAACTCTGGGAGTTGGTGATGGACAGGGAGGCCTGGTGTGCTGTGTTTCATGGGGTCGCAAAGATTCGGACATGATTGAGCGAGTGATCGGAACTGAAATATTGTATTTGGTTAGCTCTTGCTGTGTAACAACTTCCTCCCCTAAACTCAATGCCTTAAAATATGAAGCGTGTATTATTGCTCGTGAATCTGTCAGTTTCTTGTTTAAGGAGGCCAGGCAGGACTGAACGAGATGTACTCTGTTTTCAAGGAGCCTGTAAACTAGGGAAACAGTTGCAATACAGGTAAGTTCACAAATCTTTGCACAGGTTGTAGGAGCTTGTGAGTGTGGACTAGGACAAGCTGGAGAACCTGAGTGCTAGTTGGACAGTGTCATTTGGGGCACGTTTCACCTCTCACTGTTTCTCAGTTTCCTCATATATAAGGGGAGGAGTTGGATCAGGCAATCTTGAGACTTTCCTCCGGATATGAACTCTCTTGAATACATGTAATATGCCTAACTACCTGTGTCTTAAACAAACAGGGAGTTATCTGTCTTACAAATCCAGAGTCAAGCAGTCTGAACTGAGGTGGCAGCTGAATGACATCATACTATTAAGTTCTTTTCAGTCTCTCTGCTCTGCTACCTTTAGAGGGTAAGCTGGTTGTCTCATGGTGCCAAGGTGGTCACTGAACCTCCAGACATCACATCTTTGTTCTAAGCTGGCAGAGGGAAAAGGCAAAAAGAGAAAAAAATATTTATACCAATGGAGTCTGTTCCTTTTTATAAGGGAAGCAAGTTCTTCCTTGGGAGCCTCCTGATGGTTTATACTTATGTCTTATTAGCCAGAACTGAGCTGGATGGTGACTAAGATTCTGAATGGGAATTGGATCAGGCAACTCATGGTGTCAGCTGCAAACACTTACTACAAATTCATATAGTGCGGAAAGGGCATTATTGGGTCAGCCACAAGGAGCTCTGGCCAATCAGCTGGTATCTGGTAGCCTGCAGAAAGGTTGTTCTCCTGGTAACAGTTCTCACTTAATGGCATGGGACTAGAAATTCCAAAAGACAAGGATATTGTTTACTTGATCTCACTTAGAGCTTTGGGACCTAATCCAAGGCCTGGTACTTGGTAGCTGCCTGACAAACATTTGTGAATGAATGAATTGTCCATCAATGAGGATGGATTTCAGTGGGCTGGGGCACTCAGAGAATGAGGGATCAGGATAATTGGATTTTCTGGCAGCCTGAGGGTGAAGCAGAAAAGCTTATGATTTCAAATTAATTCCAGCAACACTAAGTGCCTTCTACATCCAAGGCTCCAAGGTAAAAAAAAAAAAAAAAAGAATATCCCACGTGCTATGTATGTGTAACGGTCAGGATCTTGGCAGAAAAGATGGCATGACCAGGGTAGTTCAGGAGAGCATAATGAAAATCCTCTTACAATGGTGTGGGCCAGGGTATAGGAAGCCAACTGCGGGTGGTGAGCTCCCTTGGAGCTGGTGATGCCAGAGAGCTGTTACCACCCTGCTGACAGAGGACGGGGAGGAAGTGGAAGAAGTGGATTCCAAAAGAAGACGAGAGATACGGCTGGAGCTGGAGCTGTCGGCCTGGACTGTCTGGGAGGAGCTGCAGCCTGCCGTAGGGGAGCAGCGCCACTGTCTATGGCTGTGGACTGGGCCCTGGCTCAGGGAGCTGGGGACACACACACCCTGCCTCTCTCTCCTTCCATCTACTGCTCACCTCTTGGCGTACCCCATCCCTGAACCCTCCTGGGGGCCAGCGCGGGGCCCTGTTGATGCAGTATGCCCTGGGGCACAAAGCAGGGAGGAGAAGGGTGGAGACGGGATCTGGGGTGAGCTAGGCGGAGAAAATCCAGCACAATGTATTAATGTTACATTTGCATGATTACTCTGAGGTTCAATATTGCTGTGTCCACTTCTAAATGGTAGAACAGAGGCTCAGAGTAGTTAATCTATCTTAAGTACACACAGCTCGCCAGTGGCCAAGCCAAGACTAGAGCTCAGGTCCTGTGACTGTCAGTCCAGTGCGTGTGACTGATTCCACGCTGCCTCCCACTCCAGTCTGCTGGGGAGAAAGGCTGCTCATTGCTTTGCCCTCTGGATCCTTCTTGGGAACAAAGGGACCAGAGAGGGAAAGAACTGCCTTTCTGAACAGGAGAATAAATTCTGCCAAGTGTAGGGTTGGAATTTGGATGCCAGGGAGGGGGTTTTCGAGTTAAGCCTCTCTAGAGTGGCAGGAGAACTAGGTCAGTGGCCATCAGGGCTGAGACCTAGGAGGCCCCTACCAATGACTGGAGGCACAAGCCACTGAGCCTGTGTTATGTGCCAGGCACATAAGTGCTTCACACTCATCCTAGCAAACCCTCAAATAATAAAAACAAATTGTTATTCCCCCTTACTGGCCCCCAAACAAAAGCACAGACTGCTTAAATTACTTGTTAACGGTAGAATCAAGACTGGATGCAAAGGCCATCCTCATCCCTTTACTCCAGTGGTTGACCTTTGGAGGACTACAACCTGATTTTTGACCCACTTGCATCCCAAGATTTTTGTAAAAAAAAGTAAAACCAGTATCTAATATCTTAAAATTGTGTGATTTCATATAAAACCCTGAATTTTTGACTTCTACTGAAATGTTGGAAGGTTGGAAACCCTGGGTCCACATATAGCAACTTGACTGAAACTGAGGGACAGCTGACTCCTTCAAATGAAGAATTTGTTCTCATTGTTGCCACAGTCCCCACCACTCCCTATTGACCCAACACTGAGGCTGAGAATCAGCTTCCATTTCTCAACTGTCTACACCACTGATTCTCTTACATTCAGTCCACTTTACTTACTTATGTTGCCTGCCTGGCTCTGACAGGCATTTGGGCTTTATGTCTCCAAAGTGCCCACTTCAGCAATGGTACAAGATCACCTACTGGGGTGAGAGAAGCAAATACTGGACCTTCTGTTAATAAATATGATCTCGTTCATTTTACCATTTATTTTCATGTTTTATAATGTAATTAATAGGACAGTAGTCATGGCTATATTTTATAAATAAATTATGCACATACATTGGGGGTATTTGCTCAGAATTCATTTTCCTGTTACAGCTCTGAGATACAAAAAGTTTTAACATCACTGCTCTTTTTTTTAAATAAAAAATTACTTATTTTTGGCTGCACTGAGTCTTTGTTGTATCACACGGGCTCATCGGTTATGGGGCCTGGGCCTCATTGCCTCGTGGCATGTGGAATCTTCTCTGACCAGGGATCAAGCCCATGTCTGCAGCACTGGCAGGCAAATTCCCAACCACTGGACCACCAGGTAAGTCCCAAAGAAGACCACCGCTCTTCATCACTACCTTTGTACTAGCTGTGCAACACTGTAAAAAGTCCTTTGACTTCCTAGTCCTAGATTATATTTTTCCACTGGAAAATGGAGATATTGATACCGTCTACCTTGAAGAGTTGTTTCAAAATTCTAAGCCCCGAGCAACCAATAAAGTGCTGAGCAATAGAAGCAGAAAGCCGCCCTGGGAGGAGGCACTTGGCGCAGCCAGCCTCGTGGTGGCTGCTCCTCCTATGTTAACGTCAACCTGGAAGACGATCTGAAGGTTCCCTGTAGGGCGTCCAGTTGTAAAGCCTGGGCTGCGGGCTAACCCGGTCCAACCTCCTGCACAGCAACAAGGATTGATTTCCAAGTTTATTAGCGCTGTTGATGTGTTCCGGGGGCACACAATGGCTCTGGTCTCATTAATGAGAAGCAGCTGCCCCATTTCTGTTCACCTTCCCCTCACCTCTAACCTACAGCTGGCATCCTGGGGAGAAATCCTCCCATTTCCTTCAACCTCACTGGCTTCCTTTGTCCTTGGGTTCATTTTGGCTTGGGGAGAGTCAAGATTTCAAGGGGGGACTCAGAAACACGGGGGAGGGTGTCACTGGAGCACTCAGCCTAATGTGGTCATGTCAAAGCTCCCTCACCCCAGAAGGAAAGAGGTGACCCTGAGACCAGGCACTTCATAGATTCTCAAGGGCAGCTCTGCCTTTGTGTGAGCTCAGGGTTAGAGGGACCCTGAGAGCTGATTGAGTTTCTGGGACATGATGCTCCAGGAGCTCACTTTCTGCTGTCCAGTCACCAAGGACGGTTGCAGAATGGAGGTATGGAGAGGTATGGTTAGTCAGAACCATTGCCCACCAAGGAGTCGAGTGAGGATGACCAAATGTCCTGCTTTGCCTGGGCTTGAAAGGTTCCCTGGGATGTGGCACTTTCAGTGCTAAAACTGGGACAGTTCAGGGCGAGCTGGAAAGATTGGACATCGCAGATGGAGCTGGAACTCATATCCTCACCATCTGTCTCCAAAGGTCACATGCCTCTGCAGGGCCCCAAGTGAGTGAGAGCCACTGGGGCGTGTGCAGCGTGGCTGGCAGTGAACACCTGGAGAAGGAAAAGAAATGGCCTCAAATGCATGGACCAGTTCTCTGTGTTGCTTTTTTGTTTTAGAGAGGGGCGGGAGAGAGGTGAGAGGGTGGCTCCATACCCAGTCTGTTGGCAACATGAGATTCCAGTAGGAAGATGGCCTGAGTCTCTGCAGACCCTAAAAGCTACTGTTTATGAAGCATCTTTCCATTTAAATTTCAGTTGGGCCCTTGGGAGGGCTATAGCAAGCTGCTATAGCAAAACAGCATAGAGTGGGAAGCTTATAACCAGCAGATGTGTGTTGCTTACAATTCTGGAAACTGGACATCAGAAGTCAGGGTGCCAGCACGATGGGAGGAGGGCCCTCTTCTGGGTCACAGGCATCTCATGATATTCTCACATGATGGAAGGGGTGAGGGAGATATGTGGGACCTCTTTCATATGAGTACTAACCCAAATCACAAGGGCTCTAGTCTCATGATCAAATCACTTCCCAAAGCCCCCACCTGCCACTGCTATCACCTTCAGGGTTAGGATTTCAACATACGAATTTTGCAGTGAGGACACAAGCAGATCATAGCAGCACTGTCCCCCTCACCCCTGCCTCTGCTGAAAGTGCACTTGACCTCAAGTCTGCTTGCTGCCAGTGTCTGTACGTTTACCATCAGGCAACACGATTTCTCCAGGAGGACTTTCGTAAGACAGCAGATCATTTTGGAAGATTATTGTGAGTCAGGAGCTGGCAGTGGTGGGAAGTAGGTGGTGGGGAGCTTTTGTTAAGTCTTCCTGTGCCTTTTGAGTATTCTTGAGTATCCACTATTGGTTGGCTGGAGTTAAGGCAGAAGAAAGTGAGCCAAACTTCAGTATCTTCTATTTCCTACTTATTAACACCTGGTCAGGAGAGAAGGTCAACACTGTTGAGTGCAACAAGGTCTTGGAGATGTCTGTGGATTTCAGTTAACCAACAGAAGCTCCCCCATTCCCAACAAACCCAGACAGTCTTCGGCTGAATTTTGCTCAGAAGGTGCAGGAGGTGGAGGCTGCCTGAGCCTTGTCTGAACATTTTGGATATCAGCGAATGGTGTTAGGCCACATGTGTGTGCTCTGGGTTTAATTTATCAGTGTTACTGACTATAAAAAAGAAAGCTAGACTTTACAGCACTGCCTATGGGCAAGCACCAAAATTAGTGTTATTTAAAATACAGTAGAGAAACCAATAGTTATTTAAATAGCTTTAAAAAGAATAAGACTCCATTGGCTGTAAAATACTACCTTCTTGGGAGATCCATTTCAATGAAGAGAGTTTTCCTAGGTCCTGAAAATACATGTTTAGGTGCACTCTTCTCGTATCTGAGTAAAAGTGATTCATTTAGTCATTTCACAAACTTTTATTGAATGTCTCCTATGAACCAGGACTTGTGCTCAGTGCTGTGAGGATATAAAGAAAGATGAAATTGACTAGGATCTTTCCTTGAAATTGACTAGGATCTTTCCTTCACAAGTCCTCAGGTCATTAAAGGAGATGAGACACAAATATTAATTTACTACTGTACAGGAGACAGGGATCAAGACCATCCCCATGGAAAAGAAATGCAAAAAAGCAAAATGGCTGTCTGGGGAGGCCTTACAAATAGCTGTGAAAAGAAGAGAGGCGAAAAGCAAAGGAGAAAAGGAAAGATGTAACCATCTGAATGCAGAGTTCCAAAGAATAGCAAGGAGAGATAAGAAAGTCTTCTTCAGCGATCAATGCAAACAAATAGAGAAAAACAACAGAATGGGAAAGACTAGAGATCTCTTTAAGAAAATTAGAGATACCATGGGAACATTTCATGCAAAGATGGGCTCGATAAAGGACAGAAATGGTATGGACCTAACAGAAGCAGAAGACATTAAGAAGAGGTGGCAAGAACACACAGAAGAACTGTACAAAAAAGATCTTCATGACCCAAATAATCATGATGATGTGATCACTAATCTAGAGCCAGACATGCTGGAATGTGAAGTCAAGTGGGTCTTAGAAAGCATCACTACAAACAAAGCTAGTGGACGTGATGGAATTCCAGCAGAGCTATTTCAAATCCTGAAAGATGATGCTGTGAAAGTGCTGCACTCAATATGCCAGCAAATTTGGAAAATTCAGCAGTGGCCACAGGACTGGAAAGTTCAGTTTTCATTCCAATCCCAAAGAAAGGCAATGCCAAAGAATGCTCAAACTACCGCACAATTGCACTCATCTCACATGCTAGTAAAGTAATGCTCAAAATTCTCCAAGCCAGGCTTTAGCAATACGTGAACCGTGAACTCCCTGATGTTCAAGCTGGTTTTAGAAAAGGCAGAGGAACCAGAGATCAAATTGCCAATATCCACTGGATCATGGAAAAACAAGAGAGTTCCAGAAAAACATCGATTTCTGCTTTATTGACTATGCCAAAGCCTTTGACTGTGTGGATCACAATAAACTGTGGAAAATTTGAAAGAGATGGGAATACCAGACCACCTGACCTGCCTTTTGAGAAATCTGTATGCAGGTCAGGAAGCAACAGTTAGAACTGGACATGGAGCAACAGACTGGTTCCAAATAAGAAACGGAGTACGTCAAGGCTGTATGTTGTCACCCTGCTTATTTAACTTCTATGCAGAGTACATCATGAGAAACGCTGGACTGGAAGAAACACAAGCTGGAATCAAGATTGCTGGGAGAAATATCAATCACCTCAGATATGCAGATGACACCACCCTTATGGCAGAAAGTGAAGAGGAACTAATGAGCCTCTTGATGAAAGTGAAATAAGAGAGTGAAAAAGTTGGCTTAAAGCTCAACATTCTGAAAACGAAGATCATGGCATCCGGTCCCATCACTTCATGGGAAATAGATGGGGAAACAGTGAAAACAGTGTCAGACTTTATTTTTTGGGGCTCCAAAATCACTGCAGATGGTGACTGCAGCCATGAAATTAAAAGATGCTTACTCCTTGGAAGAAAAGTTATGACCAACCTAGATAGTATATTCAAAAGCAGAGACATTACTTTGCCGACTAAGGTCCGTCTGGTCAAGGCCGTGGTTTTTCCTGTGGTCATGTATGGATGTGAGAGTTGGACTGTGAAGAAGGCTGAGCGCTGAAGAATTGATGCTTTTGAACTGTGGTGTTGAAGAAGACTTTTAAGGGTCCCTTGGACTATAAGGAGATCCAACCAGTCCATTCTGAAGGAGGTCAGCCCTGGGATTTCTTTGGAAGGAATGCTGCTAAAGCTGAAACTCCAGTACTTTGGCCACCTCATGAGAAGAGTTGACTCATTGGAAAAGACTCTGATGCTGGGAGGGATTGGGGGCAGGAGGAGAAGGGGACGACAGAGGATGAGATGGCTGGATGGCATCATGGACTTGATGGACATGAGTCTGAGTGAACTCCGGGAGTTGGTGATGGACAGGGAGGCCTGGCGTGCTGTGATTCATGGGGTCGCAAAGATTAGGACACGACTCAGCAACTGAACTGAACTGAACTGAGAGATGAGGAAAGTAGATTCCCAACCACTGAACCACCAGGGATGTCCTAAGACCTAGATAATTTTTGCATGTGTATGTAACTGTTGTACGGAGAAGGCAATGGCACCCCACTCCAGTACTCTTGCCTGGAAAATTCTATGGACAGAGCAGCCTGGTAGGCTGCAGTCCATGGGGTCGCTAAGAGTTGGACACGACTGAGCGACTTCACTTTGACTTTTCTCTTTCATGCATTGGAGAAGGAAATGGCAACCCATTCCAGTATTCTTGCCTAGAGAATCCCAGGGACGGGGGAGGCCGGTGGGCTGCAGTTTACGGAGTCGCAGAGTCGGACACGACTGAAGCGACTTAGCAGCAGCAGCAGAGATGAGGAAAAGGAGAGCATTCCAAGTAGGGGGCAGTGTTCTGAGCAAAGATCCCAGAGGATGGAAGGCAATATGGTAAAGAATTCACTTGCAATGCAGGAGACCCAGGTTCAATCTCTGGGTCAGAAAGATCCCCTGGAGAAGGGAATGGCAACCCACTCTTGTATTCTTGCCTGGAAAATTGCATAAACAGAGGAGCCTGGTGGGCTACAGTCCATGGGGTTGCAAAGAGTGGGATATGACTGAGCGACTAAAACTTTTACTTCACTTTCACTTTTTTGGAAAGCCAGAAAACTGTTCTAGCTCACAGAGCACATGAGATGAGAGAACACAGCAGGAAAGAAGTATCCCATGATGTCATCAAGAGTTAAATTTGATAAATTAGAACCCAAAGAATGATACAAACTTGGGGAACTGCCAAACAGGGGGCACAGAGGACAAGGTCAGAAGTTCAGCTGAGAGAGAACTTGGTAAGGGCTGGAGGAGATGTAATCTGTTTTAAGGTCAGATTAGAGGATGGGAAGAATTTCTTTCATGGGAGAGAAGGGCTAAGGTCATTTTGAGCAGAGAAATTGCCCTAAAAGCATGGGGATGAAGGAAGGAGGGAGGCCTGGACTGGGAAGTCCCTGGTTTGGCAAGCACAGAAAGATGGTGCTGTAGCTTCCTCCCCTTCTGGATGAGTGGCAGCCTGGGTGATGAAGGGCAGCCCAGGCTCTGGAAGCAGGCAGATCCAGGTTGGGCTCAACTCCAGCTCTGTCATTCACTCATTTTAGGGCACCTCTGTGTATCTCCCTGGCTTTGGTTTTCTTATTTTCAGAAAGGCCTTAACCAGGTTTCCCTAGTGGGGCTGCTGTGAGAGTTAGAACCTTAAGTCATTTAAAGCATCTTAGGCACAGGTCTTAACAAGTTTGCTCCAAGTTGCCTTGCCTTCTGCTTTGCCTTCCCAGGTTGGCTCCCTCCTCAGGAGCAGGGGTCACATCCAGGCACCTGTTTCTCTAAAACTATTAAAATAGCAAGTTATTTTACCATGAAAATTTTGCAAAGAATTGCAATTCAGGACATGCAATCTATGGTGAAACATACGCATGTCTGGCGAACAAAGGAAGAGAGCCTGCTCTTATAGGAAAAAGCAGGGGACTAAGAGGGGCTGTTGTGAAGGAAAGTTCACTGGAAAAAAATTAAAGTTCAGGGAAAGTAGAAGTTCAGTGTTGCATTTCTCATTGGCTGGGTTGTTGGCTGAGCAAGAAGAAAGTCTTCCCTGGGGAAAGTCCAGTAGTTGCACTTCCTGTTGGGAGTGCAAGTTTATGCTTCTTCCTATGGGTCATGCAGTTGACCTTGAGTAGGAGGGCATGAGAGCACCCCCTCTGGCCTCCTGACTCCATTGTAAAACTTTGGCTGTGCCGCTTTGCTGCACGTGGGATCTTAGTTCCCCCACCAGAGATCGAACCCATGCCCTCTGCAGCAAAAAAGTGGAGTCTTAACCAGGGGACTGCTAGAGATGTCCCCGACTCCATTTTAAAAGAAGTTCCCATTTATTAATTAATAATGTTAATTTAATGATATTAACAATGACAATTACAAGTAAAAATATTAATAAGTCAATTCACACACCAAATGGGGAAAGAGGAGAGGTAATGCCTTGGAACCTTCTAATGGCCCTCTTCCAACTCTGAGGAAATCTCCCAGAAGCCCCAGCAGGTCTCATCTCATTCTGAACCACTCACTGACAAAGGGACTTCCTTTAGACCAATCAGGCCCTATCCCTGGAGCTAGGAGGCGGGGCATATTCCCAGCCCTGGGAAGGGGCAGGTGGCTGCTACTGTACTCTTCGTTAGGTAGACTATCTGAAACACCCATTTCAGAGACACTGCAAAATCCTCCACACACAGTAGGTTCTCAGGTTGAGGAGGTCACAGATAACTGGGCTTCAGGGGTCTTTTCTTAACTGTGCATGGGGTCATTAAACCTCTAATTAAAAGGGAGAGGAGAAAGTGAAGTGAGATGCTAAGAGAACCTGAACAGCTCAGAATGTTTAGCATCAAAATCATGTTGTAAACTTCCTTTGAATCTGTATTTGCTGATTAAAAAAAAATCTGTTAACATATCTCTCATCCAAGGCATAGCTGCATGCCCCTTTTCATTTCGCACTGAGAAGCTCCCGGTGTCTCGCGGGACATTCTAGAGTCCTTCCTGTGACCCCCTTGTGCCGCGTGGAGGTTTCTGCGTTGGGCCCACAGGGTCCAGCCCCCTGAATACAAATCTTAGCTCCAGCACACAAAGGTCTCTCTCTGCCTTTTTCCTCATCTGGAAAAATAACAGTACCTAACTCTTCAGATTGTTTTGAGGATGTCTTCTCTCTCTGGCAGAGGCAGCCTGTTGAAGACAGAATTTGCGAATCCTGGGAGGCTGGATTCTCCCCACTTCTGCCATCTCATCAAAGAGCAGAACGTAGAACAGGGCCATGAGAAGGCAAGGAATGTGCAACTTAATGAAAAGCATGCATTCCATAATTTAAGGAAATTAGAGTATTGTTACTCTCCAGCACAGCAACGAGATATAAATAGACACTAATAAGTAAAATTAGGTTAATTGATGCAAAAAAGCATTGATATAATTCATAATAGGGTTACATTATAGAATTGTTTGCACCTGGTAAAGTCTGTTAATATACATGGACTTTCATTGTTGCATTGGGATGGAAACTTGTCGACTCTGCCGCCACTAGCTGTGTGATTTCAGGCAACTCTCTTTACCTTTCTGAGCCTCCATTTCATTGGCTATGAAATGAGACTAACAATTTCTTTCTTTCAATGAAGGACCAGATGAGGTAATGCGTGAAAGGGCTTTGAAAACTGGAAGGCACAATACTTTCCTTAGGTAATTAATAAGTATTGTACCTAATAATCAGCCACAATAAAAATATATTCAAGGAAAATGTAAAGACTCATTGTTTGAAACACCAATCTTAAAAAAGATCCGTAAGTGCTAAACTCATGCTCTTCTTTACCATAGCGTCTATAAGACATTTATTTTGCTTTTTTAGACACTGACTCTTTTTTTAATTAACATCACTTTTGGATCTCGTGGCATCTTCTTTAGGGGCAGAACAGTAATTGATAAACTGTTTCAGACAGAAATCTGGAAGATCCAAGCTCCTGGATTAAGGTAACTCCCTTATAGAATGTATTTTCTGTGTAAACATGAAAACAGGATTAAGCCAAGCACTTCCTTGTAGATAAGGAAAATCGATGCCATGTGGGCTGAAGTGTTTGTAGTCTTGCTACAGAAATGGATGCACTATTTATACCTGTGAGTTGTGCTATCTCAGACCATGGCTCCTTAGCTCCTCACTGTCTGTGCACATAGCCATAGTGATAGAGAGTCAGTCACTGTGGGTTAAAAGCAACTAATGTCAGACCCCTGCTGGCCTAGTCTGGCACTGCATGGGGAAACACAACCTCCAGCTCCCATTAGTGAGGAAACTGGCTACAGGGGCAGGAGACTCGAGATGCCAAGGATTCAGTCTTATCTCACTTCACATGTAGGTGTCGATAATCATCAAAAACTGTGTCAAAATGGGAGCTAGAGGAAAGGTCAGACTTTACTTACAATAGCTCTTAAGAGGCAGCCAGGGATAATCCTCTCCATTCAGGGCAGTTTGAGGCTGGAATCTGCCTGTCCCTCCATTGCTAACGGCACTTAGTATAGCAGTTGTTTTTCCAATATGCTTTCCAGCTCAGTTTGTTGCATGTTCTTAACTTCTAAAGGGGGCAGAGGTCTTCTCTCCAGCTTTTTCACTTTGCCTCTGAAAGGCAAGGAGGAAGAACTCTAAAGGGTCAAGGTCAAAATGGAGTGCTCAAGGATATATTTAATGGGGCCATTATAATAGGAGGTAGAGTTTATAGGTATAGACTGCCCGAAAGGGGCTTCCCTGCGCTCTCCTCCTCTTCATGAAATTGAGATAAAATGGAGCCTGCCCGCAAGGAAAATGGGGTCCGGGGAGAGGATGTACAGGGTAACCCAAGGATAGAGAAAAAACACAAACGAAAACCTCGGATGAAGAGTGATGGCTCTTGTTTTGAGGAAGAGGCTGTTGATTAGTGCTCCTGGCTGGTAGAAACGAGACACAGCAGGAATGAGGATTTACCTTGGAGGAGCAAAGGCTGGAAAGTGGCCAGGTGGCTGAATCGTGTCTGGCTCAAGCCACAAGCTAGTGTTTCTGGCTACAGGGAATAGGTAAACCCCAGGGAGAAGACCAAGGGATTGGGATTTCCGAGCCACAAGGGACGGGGAAAGTCATTTCACTTTCTCTGTTTTAGTGGCCAAAGAGAAGAATTTTTCTTCCTCTCATGGTAGGGAGCTCTGAGGAGCATTTCCAAAGACCAGAAGTCAGGTCCTTAACTCATTTCCTTCGCCCTAGCGACCCCAGTGACTTGAAGGTCACAGGAAGAAGATGGGATTGCACTAGGAACCTGGGCATCCTTCAGCCAAGCCCATTAATCCCTTCCTCTTCAGTGTTCAGTTTGGCTTGAGTGATACGAATCCATTCTTCCCACTAAAACGAATTCATCTCATTAGCATCTCAGAGAATATCCTGTGATTGCAGGAAGGAAATCTATGATTGCCAGTCTAAATACAGAGGTCTCGGTGATTTTCAAAAGGATTGTTGGCTGAGCTGAGCAGGCGGTGAGAAACCCACCTCGATTTTCTGTAGAGTAGTCCTCTACATCAGTGGTCGCCACTAGGGACTGGTTTCGTGGAAGACAGTTTTTCCACAAACCAGGGCTGGGAGGATAGTGTGGGGATGATTCCAGTGCATTATATTTATTGGGTACTCTACATCAGCTCCACCTCAGATCATTAGGCATTAAATCCTGGAGGTTGGGGACCCCTGTTCTACATGGAAGAATTCTAAAATAGTTAGCTAGTCTTCTGTTGATGGATACTTAGGTCATTGCCAGACATTTGCCATTAAACACAATGCTACTTGGACACTCTCATGCAAAAAAGAAACAAAAAACAAAAAACTTAACATGTCATATTTCTTTCAGTTAGATTTCTAGACATAAGATTGAATATAGCCGAATTTCCTTTCCAAGCCCTTTTCCTCCCCAAGTCTTTGTTATCCTTCATCAATCAATTTATTATAATAATGCTAATATGAATCACAACTACCTTATTTCTTGAGGAGTTACTATGTGCCAGGCACTATAGTAAACACTTTCCATGCATATTCTTATTGGTCATCTCATCAACCCAGAAAGGTAGGTTCTATTATTATCCCCATTTTAGAGGTGAGGAAATAGAGGCACAAGGCCTGTAAGTTACTTGTATAAGTGACTTATAAATGTGAGACCCAGCCCAGGCATTCTGATCTATTATTTCACTCAAAAAAGAACCTATCTTTATTTTAGAAAGAGGGAGTTTGGGTAAAAGGTACAGTGAACTTGGCCACCACTGCAGGGAAAGGAATCCAACTGGAAGCATATTATTGGACGCATCAGCATCTCGAGTCTTCATTAACAAATCTTTGGGTTTGGTGTTAGTACAAGGACCCTAAGCTCAAGGTCACACGAGGATTTCATTCCAGCTGTGCCTACAAAACCTCTTTTTGAAAATGCATAATCCAATTGACCCAAGTAGTTGTTTCATTTAATTTCTGCAAAACAATTGAAGTGAGTTTTCCCCCTCAGTTCCCTGGCTGTCTTGTTCTGTTCTGTCAGGCTAAAAGACCCTGAAATGAGATAGTGGTAAATCTGGTTCAAGGCCATAGGTGATGTGCATTCCTAGGAACAAACTTCTTGAAGGACGCACAACATCACAGTTAGAATTGGGGACCACGCAGGCAATTGCGTTTTCCAGGCATGTTTGTGTCCATGAGCTCCTCTGGTGATGTACCTTTGTCCCTGGGAGAGAAAGGGTCAGAAGCAGCTAAGGAAAGGGGTGAGGAGGAGGTGGCAGAGGAAAGACAGCTGCTCCAGCAAGTGGGGATATTTATTCCTTACTGTTGAGCAGTGCCCTCATTACATTCCAGTGGATCCAATAATCGCCTAAGAAAATACCACCTTGTGTCTCTTCTTTACTTGGAAGGGCATGAACCCTATTAGGAGACAGCCTGTGACCACATGGGGAGTGTCCCGCATGCTTTCTCTCTAAGGAACAGTGTCATCACTAAACCATCAGCCAGACGACACACACACGTGTACATAACTCATGTCCACTTGGTTAGGGGTGAGCGCCGGTGTCAAAGTGTCACTAAAACCGTAATGAGGTAGAAAACCATACTTTTAAGAAGTCCGTTCAGGGAGATACTTGTGTGGAACTGCAAGGGATGCCCTAACAGCCATTTGGAAGTGGGTGGGACGAGACCCCAGAGAGTAATTTGGAATAACAACAGATGGTCTTTTCTAAAAAGGGGAGTCAGGGCTTTTGTCTCTATGAGTGTGTGGAATGCAAGTGGGAACTGCCTCAACCGCCTGTGCACCACACTCAGAGAAAGGTGCCCGCCACCCTTTCCTCTAAGTACATGTTGACCTCATACCTGAAGAACGGCAATTTGGAGGGGTGCCAAGCGAGTATTCTTCCCAATGTGCTCACATTTTCCTCCAGTGTTGCATGCACGCACACGCATGCACACACACACACACACACAACACACACACATTCACTGACATCTCCCATTCCTGTGCTGCTGCCTGCCACACTGATGCCCCCACAAATGCATCTGAAGGTTCAAGGCTAAAGCGCCAAGGAAGGCATTTGAGAATGGTCCATAGTCAACTCTGTTAGAGGCCAGACACAAATGCCTTTCTTTAGTGACCTTAATTTCCCAGTGCTGGAAATGGATGTAACTGTTAAGCTGGGAACAAAAGGGCTGACCTATCCACAAGGCTTACTGAGCACCTTCGCCCTGATGCTTGCTATACTGTTACAGTTCAGTTCAGTTCAGTTCAGTTCAATTGTTCAGTCGTATCTGACTCTTTGCGACCCCATGAATCGCAGCATGCCAGGCCTCCCTGTTCATCACCATCTCCCGGGGTTCACTCAGACTCATGTCCATCGAGTTGGTGATGCCGTCCAGCCATCTCATCCTCTGTCTTCCCCTTCTCCTCCTGCCCCCAACCCCTCCCAGCATCAGAGTCTTTTCCAATGAGTCAATTCTTTGCATGAGGTGGCCAAAGTACTGGAGCTTCAGCTTTAGCATCATTCCTTCCAAAGAAATCCCAGGGCTGATCTCCTTCAGAATGGACTGGTTGGATCTCCTTGCAGTCCAAGGGACTCTCAAGAGTCTTCTCCAACACCACAGTTCAAAAGCATCAATTCTTCGGCTCTCAGCCTTCTTCACAGTCCAACTCTCACATCCATACATGACCACTGGAAAAACCATAGCCTTGACTAGACGCACCTTTGTTGGCAAAGCAATGTCTCTGCTTTTGAATATGCTGTCTAGGTTGGTCATAACCCTTCTTCCAAGGAGTAAACGTCTTTTAATTTCATGGCTGCAGTCACCACCTGCAGTGATTTTGGAGCCCCCACAAATAAAGTCTGACACTGTTTCCACTGGTTCCCCATCTATTTCCCATGAAGTGATGGGACCAGATGCCATGATCTTTGTTTTCTGAATGTTGAGCTTTAAGCCAACTTTTTCACTCTCCACTTTCACTTTCATCAAGAGGCTTTTGAGTTCTTCTTCACTTTCTGCCATAAGGGTGGTGTTATCTGCATATCTGAGGTGATTGATATTTCTCCCGGCAATCTTGATTCCAGCTTGTGCTTCTTCCAGCCCAGTGTTTCTCATAGTGGTCTCAATTTGGTGGCTGGTGTGGCTTTTACTTGTCCCAACAGTAACCCCAGAAGGCAGCCTGGAAAAGAGAGCCCATGTGTAGGGGAGAGAGAGAACCAGAGAGAGAGAGAACTATAAATATGTAGGGAGAGCGAGCAGGAAACAGCTTGGTTCCAGCTGGTGCCACTCTGACAAGGAAGCTTGCAGAAGGCTGAATGCTAATATCTGCTCCGGACCGAGACTAAGAACCCCAGCCTATGCAGTGCTTCTCTTCGGTATCAAAGAAGGACTCTTGGGGCGTCTCCTAGAATGTTCTAATGTGGACTCTTGGGCCAATAAACAGACTTTCTCTTCTGGGAGAGTGTGGCTAAAGCAAGGCAGAAGCTTAGGTTTCCCAACAGCCAGATGACCTTAGGCAAATCATTTCATCTCTTTAGGCCTCAGTTTTTTCACCAGTTAAATGAGGTCAGCTGGGCTCAGCCCTAAATCAGCGCTTCCTAAAATTGTTAGAGGGAATGCCTTAAAAGAATACCCTACTCTTTCTTGAGGTTCCACAGTGCAACTGAATGTATGAGAAGGTTTGGGAGGTCCCACAAGAAAGAAACCCGCTCAGCATCGTCTAGCCTACTCTTCCGCTCGCCCGTCTACTCAACTCTTGCTGTTTGCCATGGCTTTATGCAATCTGGTGTCATTCCGCTCAGCCTGCGGTAACACCGCACCATGAACTGGATGGCTCTTCAAGAGGAATTCCTCCATTTCTCACAGCTCAGCAGGCTGAAGTCTGAGGTCCCAGCCAGGTCCTGGTGAGGGCCCTCCAGGGGGCTGCAGAATGCTGACTTCTCCTTGAGCACTCACGTGAGAGCTCACACTCATGACCTAATTACTCCATAAAGGAGCAACACCATTACACTGGGGGTTAAGATTTCAACATAGGAATCTGGGGGTATCTGGGATATTACGCCCAAAGCATTTGGGCAAATGTCACTCTCATGAAGTCTACATGAGTCTAATTCTCCTGGGCAGCCCCAGTTCGGGTGCTCCTCCCCACCCCACCCCGTGCTCACACATCTGCATGGACACGTCCACACACACACACAGGAAGGAGGGTTGGGATCCTCAGAGGAAGCATCTTTCCATTCGCGCTGTCTCTTGTAGTTTTGTTACGACCTTACAGTGTTAGAGCTAGAAGAGACAGAGAGATCCTCCAATCCAGCTGACTCTAGCCCGCATTTTATGAGTATTGAGAGCGGGAAGCTGACCTGCCACATGCTGCACAGCTTGTTAGTGGCAGAGCAGGGCTGGCCCTTAGGTTTCCTAACTCTCTTCCCTCTTCTGAAGGAAGGTACCTTTTGATGTCACCAAGCACATTGGGCACTCATGCTGGGGTAGATGTCGCTAAAGGTGTTGCCCAGTTTTCTGCATCAAGATGTAATATCTGGAGTAACTACGGATACGAATGCTATCAAGATGTCAGTCCACAAATATTTTTGAACATCTATTTTGTGTCAGGCAGTCGGTAGTACAGGGGTGAACAAACAATACAAACTTTTAAGAGGTACAGATATGAAAGTGTAGTTGGGCAGGTGTGTAGAGAGGGCTAGGAAAGTAGCCCCCAGGGGAGCTAGAGGCTGATGAGACAAGCCAGTGTGGAGCAAAAGGAGGACAGGCTCCATCCACAGCCCCAGGGCGGGCTCCATTTTGACCAGGGATGGTCGTCACAATACATAATGGTGAGCTACCACTTATTAAGCCCCTCCGATGTGTCGGGGACTGTCTAAGCCCCATAGGTAGATCCAGCTGCTTATTTAATTCCTCAGACTTAAGAACAGAGCCAGTACTAGAACCCAGTCTGTCTGCTTCTAAAACTAGGTCTCAGGAGGAAGCTCATTCCATTTCCTGAGGACAGAGGACCACACAGTGTTCTTTATCCTGGAGCTGTAACACTGGGGTTAAGTGGTTCTTAATGTTACAGTTTCGCCCTAATAATTTAGGCTACATTTTGCTTTTCACTTCATTTCGTCACTCTTAGGTCCACCCTCCAGAGACCATCCTCTTCCTCAACAGATGCCACACACAAAATCAATTACATCCTATTATCTGATGCCAGTTTTGTTTATACCCTAGGAGGGAGAAAAATATGTTTTTATGAGTGCAGACTTTATTTTTTCCATTCTGTCCCCTCTCAGGAGGGAATTTCAATATTTCTTCTGAAACCAGACATTGTGTGGGGGTTTGGAGTGGTGAGGGGATGGATACATACCCCACCTTATTTATTTTCTCTTCTGTGGAAGGGTCTCAGCTGTTTTTCCTCCCAAATTGAATTCTCTTACTCTTGAAGAATGACCCAAGCAAAGAAATTTCCCAAACATCTGAAATCTGAGAATTGGTGCCTGGAATCCATGAGGCTCATAGTTTCCAGATGGGGAGGCCGGAAGAAGAGGAGGCGGAGGAGCAGAGGAAGGAGGGCGGGAGGATGAAAGGCAGGGGCAGCCTGAACTCTGGCTCACTCTGCCTGCCCCATGAGCCAGGCCAGCCTCTCATGTGTTCCACAGGTCTGCCATTTGATGGCGTGCCAGGCCCGAAGAAACTGCCGCAGTTGTGCACGACCTCATGAGACCATTCCAGTCATTACTGGGAAGTAAGTCATCATGAAATTGTCTCTTCTGAGGGCGGAGACTGGCTTCTGGAGCACAATATGAAAGAAAGCCCATGGCCTGGCTATCAAGAAGGGCATAAACACTCCAGATGGATTTTCTCACCATCTCAGAAACTGCAAAAGACCAGACGCTTCTAGAAATCTTGGCTTCTCTACACCACTTAACCAGATGCAAGAGTGGACCCCCAGGTGACCTAATTCTTCCTCTGCGTGTCTTGTCCTCATGCCAGAGGCGGGGAGAGAGGCTTAAAAGGCAGCCTAGCTTTGAGTAAATGAACAGGCAAGTATAGTTTGGCCATAAGTGGGCTAGGTACAGCCTCAGAAGGAATACCCTTTTTTGATCGGACAGGCCAGTATCTCAGGCCAGACAGGCCAGAGGGAAAAAAGGAGTTTGGGGAAAATAGATCACACCCACCTGTTAGCAAATGGGAAAGTGGTTTAAGTGCTGAGGAAAAATACCCATTTTTATTGTTATCAGTGTTTTCTTTACCATCATTTCCACCCACAGTCACCGCACTAACTCTCACCACCACCACCATCACCCCTGCCCGCCCCCCCACCCCCCAAACCAAGGAGCAATCTTACTTTTCTCTCATGGTTCTTCCCACTTGGAACAGGCTCAGTGTGACCCTGGGATATAGTCATACAACTGGGTCAAAAGGTCCTAGAAGCCTGAACGTGTGGAGAAACCAAATACAGAAAAGTTCCTTCCAGTTAACACCTGCAGTTTCCAGATGTCCTAATAAAAATGGTGAGGCAGCAAACAGCCACCCTTAAGCCAGAGGACTACACCTGGACTCAGTGTTTTCAAGAGCCAAGCATTCAAGCTCCTCATAACCTGAACTCCTGGCCTGAGACATGTAAATGTCGAGCTACTCTCTGGCTTGGGGAGAGAGAGCAGGCAGGGGTGAACGTAGCCTGTAATGGCATGACTTCAACAGACCATTCATCTCACCCTGAGGTATGCAGGGAAACTGCCTGCCTCCTCAGACTGAGCAGTACCCGGAATTTATGAACTTCTTCAGAGTATGATGTGAATCTGGGGTCTGAGCCAGGCATTATCATCAGGAAAAGGTGGACAATTTCCCTCTCGCTCCCCTCTCCTTTTCCTATTGCTGACTGTATTGTTCAGACACAAGCTACGATTTAATCCCTTCTGCTGCTAAGGGTGTTACAAAATACTGGTTGCCATGTAGTCATAAAAAGTACTTAAGTAAAAGAAAGAATGAATGAAAGAAAAGAAAATAGAAAAAAAAACAGTAGCAAATGACAAAACTCATCATTACTACAAGCAAAAATTAGATAAGCAGGGAAAAATCCTTGCCCATATACCAGGTGGAATGCAGTTGATTAACTCAGATCATTTCTATCTATAATCCACATGGCATGTGCTTTTACAATCATGCAGTGTTGAAAGAAGTGCGTCTTGGAAGAAGGGATAGTTCCAGTTCCATGCTTATAAATTTCTTTTATCTTAGGGTCATCGGATGAGGGCTGAGTTGCCACAAAGTGCTCAGTGACCCATGGGAAATGAATCATGTTTCCATTCTAGGGCTTAATACATGCATTACATCACTATTAGAAGCAAGCGACTCTGGTGGATGGCTCTGACGTGGATTAAGGTCAAAAGTGGCCCTGGAGACCAAATTCCCTGATGAGAGTTTGCCACACAGCTCCATGTGTCCTTTGCTTCTGAATTCTTTCTTTTCCTAGCAACAACTACTAAATACCAGCTTCCCAGGCTGGTTTTATGAGGTTTATTCTTCTTGCAGCAAAGAACTGGAGAAATACAAGTGAGACTCTGTTATTACAGGTTAAATTGTGTTATACTCAACTTGTGGAGAGGGTCCAGTTTCCTTTTATTATACCCCAATTTTGCTGTAAAGACTGTTGCTTGAAATAAATGAGCAATTGACAGGGGGTTAAACATAACAGGGATGCTTAAGTGATTTTTATGGTAGCAGTATTTGTTGTAACAGAATTTGACCTGTATTCTGGTTATTAGTTTTACTCATCACATTGGAAACTTGGCACTTCCATTGTTCATGCCGTTATATGCAAAGCACTGTAGCATGAAAGTCACTTACAAAGCTATGAAAAGAAACCCTCTAATCACAAGAGGCTCCTGGAACAATAAAACCTCGGGTAGGGGGATGTTTTGTTTTGTTAAGCTAAATGTTCTGGATAGTCCCAGGTTTATTCCTTTAACCCCTAAAAAGGAAATTAGTTTCATTCTTTTGTACCATTTGTGATAGAAATATTTCTAAAATTTGATATGGAAGTTCTCGCTTTCTTCTGAGCATAATTTAGTTTCAGGGTCATCATTTTGAGTATAATTACATGGTCCTATGATATGAGCGTTTAGAAATTGAGATGTGTAAAGAGCTATTTTTGGCACTAAATGCCACCCTGGAGTGGTTCTTGAACTCTTCAGTCTATTTAAACTTTTTGTGTGTGTCTTCTGCATTGCCGTCAGCTCTTTTTCCTTCTTGATTTAAGTTTCTGCTAGATATCTGTTTCCCGCCCTTAAATTTAATCTGCGGTAGTCTTGGAAACCAGACAGCAAACATTTACAATTATGTGTGAAACAGGAATAAATAGGTTCTGCGTAGGTGCTTTATGGAGAGACAGATGGCCTTTCTCTTACGTGTTTGCTTCATGCTATTTATTTCAACTCATCAGGAGCCTTGTCTACTCACTTCTTAGTTCTCAGTCATTTTCGAATGGGTCCAGCCAAGGTTTCAGATCTTTCCAGTTCTGCCTCAATTACTCATTGTCAGACCACTTGTGTTGCGTATTTTGTTTAAGAAGTAGGGATAGGTGAAGCTGGCTGAGCCCTAGGAAAATGAGTTGTGACTGACTCCCTAAACTGGTGTGAAGATTGTGGACCATTTTGGTAAGGCAAATCGTATGCTATAGCCAAGATGGCTCAACTCAGTAAATGAACTATAAAACAGACAAGCTCCCTTTACAGTCCCTTTCCAAGAATATGAAGCTGGCCTGATGTCAAGTTGTTGGAGACGCCTTCAAGACGTTTAATTAAATGACAGACTCGGTGCCAGAGATGGCTGACTTTGGGTATTCTAAGACTAAAGCCCAAGAAGCCAAGGCTTTGCCTCTGCTGGTGATTTAATGATTTATGGTCTTGGAAGAAAGGAGATAAGGCAAGTCTAGTAATTCCCTCCTTCCGGAAATGCAGTTTCAGGCCGGAGAGGATTTCACTCTTCTCTTTAGCCTTCCTTCTCTCACTGTACCTCTGCGTTTCACAAACTGTATAAAACAAGGCCTAAAAGGACAAATTCCTTTGCCCCAAGGCCACACTGCATGTGTTTGTGGGGAGGATGTGCATGGGTGATGTTGTTCACTAGCATAAGGTAGAATCGGTGCAGCTAGGAGAGGAGCGATTGAGAGCTGGGGTTTTATGTCAATTCCTGCTGTGCTATGCTTAGTTGCTCAGTCGTGTCCGACTCTTTGTGACTCCATGGACTGTAGCCCACCAGACTCCTCTGTCCATGGGATTCTCCAGGCAAGAATACTGGAGTGGGTTGCCATGCCCTCCTCCAGGGGATCTTACCAACCCAGAGATTGAACCCAGGTCTCCCGTACTGCAGGCCGATTCGTTACCATCTGAGCCACCAGGGAAGCCCAAGTCAGCCAGATCTGGGTTTAAATCCCACCTTTTCATTTATTGGGGTGTGACCTTGGGCATAGCTTTTAACTCTCTGATCCCTGAACAATAAAATAGAGAATAATATCAGTGTGATGAGAATTAAATAAGATAATGTAAAAAGCGATGAGGACAGTGCCTGGTCTGGAAAAAGAGCTCAGTAAATGGTAGCTATTATTTAACAAAATGAATGATTTAGCCTGCAAGACTGTCACGTTGAACAAGGAATTAGTGCAGACACTCTGCTCAGCCAGTTATTGACTTTGTTTCCTTTTCTGTGACGTCTTCTTTTCTTGCTAATACCGGCAGCCTGACTTTCGGCCGGGTGTACCCACCTCTGGTGTCTCGTTAAGGCCAGGAGATAGTCCAAACCAGCTGCAATTTCACTCTTTTATGAGTGTGAAGGAAATGGGGCCACCTGTAAGTTGGCCAAGCAAAGATCAATGAGACAAAATAAAGAATTGTAGCTATCAGAGGGAAAGACGATAAAATGAGAAAAGGCTGGGGCAGTGGGATGTGGTATTGAGTTGCTGGCACCAGGAAGCAAGGAAGAAAACCTCCAAACACACTGTGGTTTGTTAAAACACCAAGACTCCCAAGTACCACAGTGCTTGGCAGCCCCATCTCACCAAGGCAGAAGTGTCCTCAGCAGCTGGGGAGGTTATGAGAGATGGGAGGAAGTGGGCCTAATGGTTACTCCAGGAGACAGAGAGTCTGATGGCTTGGCTCACTGGGTGACCTTACTTGCTCTAGAACCCTTACTGGAACAATTTCTCTAAAGTTCATACAGCCCCCAGCTAACTAAAGGGGTCTGATGGAGACGAATCTGTTAAAAAAGACTGCTTTAGAGCAGGGCTCATACAAACACTCTTGCTGGTAGGTTTTAAAAACTGAATTTTAATACCTTTAGGTAGGACTTGTACTTTCTAATTCATACAGTATCTACTACCTTGAGTTTTCACATTTTGCCTCTTGGTTTTAATGCATCCTTGGCTCCTGGTATTACAAACTGGATGAGAACTGCTTCATTTATAACTTAATTCTATCTCTTCATCAGTTGTATCAAATGTGTACTTCTAAGATTCCCCAAAGATGATTTTGCTGGCCTAACTGTAATTTGCTCTATGAAATTTTTTTTCCCTAGAAAATATGGTAAAGATTAAAGTTTTCCCACCCCCTTGGGCGAATCCAAATTGTAAAGCTTTAACATTATTTGAAAACATCATTCAGGACCAAGCATTCTTTACTTTATAATCTACTTTGCTGAGAAAATTTAATGTAGGCATGGATCGTTTCACTTTGAGGAGAAAACGTCTCTTTAAATAACTATGACTTTCAATCTGTCCTTCTGTAACTCCCAGAGACCTCCTAAGTCACTCCAGAGAAGCCAGGACGAAGGAGCATCCCGTCTCTCATAACCAAAACACCATCATCTGCGGCATGATCACGGTCAAGAGTGCAGATCACTGTGAATATTTACACCTAGCACGTCCTTTGTGCAAAACTCTGAGAGACAAATGGTATTTCCAGGAATAGTTTATTGATTTCCAAATGCACAGGGGCACCGAGTCCAAACATCCTGGGATAGCGGTAAATCTCTCTCACAAGATAATTTACAGCAAGAAAATGATATACTGCAACATTAACTCAAACGTATAATTCCCTTGAAAGATTGAGTGTTCCCTTGTTTAATGTAAAGGGTGAAAGGGGAAGATGACTCAGGAGGGAATGTGACAGTGTACAGGGAAACAGGCAGAGGACGATGGATTCGTTGGTTCCCCCCCCCACGAAGTGGGTGCAAGACTGGTCACCGGAGAAAGACTGGCCGCTGGTACTCCCATGAAGGATAAATCTACTGTCCCTCAAGGTCATACCAAGCCCAGCATGATATGACCTGGCCCTGTGGCAGTTTTGTACCAGTATACCACAAGTGTTGTAATTAATTTATTTTTATTTTCCTGCTCTGGCACCAGTTCTGCTGTTTCTGGTGTGTTCTCGGGCCTTATAGCTCTTGGAATGAGCTGGCGTGGGACTTCCAACACACTGTTGGGTAAGGCAGTATTAATGAGATCTAAAGTCTCCTCTATAGGCCTTTTGTTTGTTTGTTTGTTTTTCTCAGGGCTAGGCTGAGTCCACTCATAATGAGATCGATTTGTTTTTTTAATCAGAAGATTTTAGATGTGCTAGGCACATAGTAAACAAGCAACTGATTTTCTTATGGAAAAGCATGTGTCGAACAGCTATTTTGTGAGTGTGCCAAGGTACGGGCAAGAGAATATTGCCTAGGTGGAGGAAAGAGCTTCCTAAGCCCTACCACTCTTACCAGTTATGAATTCTTCAGCCATGCCCTCAGGCCTGACTGCAGTGGTCAGACTCCCAGGTCACCGAAATGGCTGGGTATCCAAATTTCCCGTATCATTAGACCTCCTGGAGTAGGGCTGGAGTGCAGATTCCTTCAGGGCTGTCACCTTCGCTCAGCTTTAGGAGCTGACAGCCTTTGCCGAGGCACAGCTCATCCTATAAGCATCTCTTGAGCAAGCACCACGGCTCCATTACCTGGTGACGCTTGTGATCAGAGCCGGCAGGAACCTCTGCGTGGTATGTAAGATAATGAGGGGACTGCTCTGCAGTTCCCTCGGTTGTTAAACTGAGTGTGTGTGTATGTGTACATATACACATCAGGTATTTGCAGGGACGTCCATATTCACTGGACTTTGAATTGCCGCATCCTCACAGGGCACAGACGAGCTAGGTTTACTAGAATATGAAGATTTCCTTTGCAGCAGCAAGCATTTTCAAATAGAGAGTGGAACACTGCTCACTTTCACTATTTCTGAGACGTTCCACACTCCTAAAGGTCTAGAAACACTTTATTTATGGGCTGCGTGCATGCTCAGTATGTCTGACTATGAGTCTGGACTGTAGCCCGCCAGACTCTTCTGCCCATTCTCCAGGCAAGAATACTAGCATGGGTTGCTATTTCCTTCTCCACAGCTTTTCCACCCAGGGATTGAAGCTGTGTCTCTTGAATCTGCTGCCTTGGCAGGCAGGTGCTTTACCAGCTGAGCCACTGGGGAAACCCAGTAACTGGCCTAGATGGCTCCAACTCCCCCTTCTTTATGAGGGATGGCACCAAAGAGGAAAGGCCTCCTCCCATTCCTGGGGGCAGGCTCAAGTCAGCAACATGTGCTTAATGTATCTGCTAAACTGGAAGAATAAGGCTACCCTGATGCCATTTCTGGGCCCAAACTACTGCCATGAAATGTCACTGTGAAAAAGAATCCTTAGAGTGGAATGGTCAGACTGTAGCAGGGGAACCCACAGCCTTTTCTGTATTTTAGGGATATATAAGAGTTAGGAAGGGAGAAGGAAATGGCAACCCACTCCAGTATTCTTGCCTAGAGAATCCTGTGGACAGAGGAGCCTGGAGGGCTGCTGTCCATAGGGTCACACAGAGTCGGACACGACTGAAGCGACTTAGCATGCATGCATGCATTGGAGAAGGAAATGGCCACCCACTCCAGTATTGTTGCCTGGGGAATCCCAGGGACAGCAGAGCCTGGTGGGCTGGCATCTACGGGGTCACCCAAAGTCATACACAGCTGAAGCGACTTAGCAGCAGCAGCAGCAGCAGCAGCAGAGTTAGGAAGAGCCAGGTACAAAAATCTGGCTCCCATACTTTCTAGCTGCGTAACTCAAGACAAATAACTCTTACCTACAAATCTGTATTATCATCTGAGAAATGGGGCCTTAGTGCAGGGTCCTAAGTATTTAAAATCATTTCCCTATTTGGGCTGTCAGAGCAGAGACTCCAGGCACTTCTTGGAATTGCCCTGGATGTAATGTCACCAAATCAAAGGTCAGACCTCCTTGTAGCCTCGGATATCCAACCTTTGGAAGGCATCCAAGGATTGCTGTGAGGACCCAATTCATTCTGAAGACAGTCATTACCTGTCTCCCTTGCTGACATCTCCCTAGGGATGTCTGCAAACCCTGCAGCCAGGCAGGACACAATTTGGAGCAACTCTACTGACCTGGTAGGAGGGAGGCCTCCTCATGCTGGGGCTTAAGGCCAAGCAGCCTGCTCCAGCTTTGGGGAAGCTGGTGCCACTGGAGGCAGCATCCTAGCTCTTGCGTTGATAGATGCTGCCAGCAGGAACTCGGGAGCCTGGACAGAAGCTGCTGTGCCGTGTTTAATGCTTCCCTGGTTAAAGTTTTATCAGGTACTGAAGACAGCGGGAGCCCATAAAGCAGATCTGAAATCCTTTCTAGGTAAAAGCCAAAGTGCTTTCCTCGAGGATTATAGAGATATGATAATTTATTGAGACAGGCTGGTATGTATTTTTATATTTCCATTCATATCCATTGCATAAATGCCTGGGTTTCCCAAATACTGATTTAAAGTAATAGCTATGATCACTTATGGAGGAGCCAATAAGCTGTCGATTGCTAAGATAAGGCTACCACTTGGAGATTAAACAATGGTTACTGGGGAAAGACAACACAAGCTTCCAAATCCTACAGTCTTCTTAATCTTTCGATTTTTTAAACTCTTTTTGAGAATGGCCACTGGTCTTCCTTTAAAGGTAGTTGCATTGGATGTGGCTGGGGGATGTAATTAGTGGCCTGCCAAAATCTCCAGTTTTTTGTGGGCAGAAAGGTAAAGCACCGAACATGTCTCAGCCATTTGTTGGCCACCAGTTTAAGATAAAAAAAAAAAAAAAAAAAAAGCCCAAACTACTCTCAGCCCCCAGTGTCCCTCATGATTTAGTAAGCTGTGGTACTCTTAACTGAGAAGCGTATATGCCTGGTAGCTTCCTGGCATCAAAGAAATAGTCATTTCATAGCATGCACAGGATTGAACAGTGATATAAACAGGATTCCGACAGTAAGCACTATTTCTACCTCAAAACCACTCTGCACACACACATCAGTTGGCCCTAAAGCTTTGTTGACAGGTGTACAGGTCACAGGCAGGCAGGCAGGAAAACAGGAAGATCCCCCGATGCAGGCCCCTGTGGTTCTGCCTCAGAAGCACTAGGAGTCTGGGTCCCGAGTCAGCAGAAGCCCCAAGGCTCTTGGGTGTATGCAGTTCCAGTTGTACTTCTCAGAAGCGAACACCCAAATACCACCGATGGCAGAGGAGGGGGAACGCACAGCCCACTTGCAAACAAAAGTCCTCTGCGAAGTCTCCCGTTTAATCTTTACAGTTTATGTATATGAACATTCTATTTCATAATGTAACTGTGTTTGTTTTATCCGAAAATAACATCATGCCCTGACTCCAAAACATTTGTTCAGTCAAAACTGCTGCTGCGGAAGATGCATGCTTCTCAGTTTCCAGTTCTGTGTTCCCTAGTACATCACTGCTACGTTGGGAGTAAAAAGCTTGGCTGTAAGAAAATGTGATTTGGAGTGGGGAGAGGCCAGAGTCCAACCACTGTGTGTCTCTGCTCACAGCGTGTAAGCAGTGGGTGGGAGATGACCTGGATGTGGGGAGTGCTGGGGCCGGAGGGGTCCTCCCCTGGAGTGAAAGGAAGGTCTGTGTGCCAGGGGGTGGAGCTCAATTCACACACCACAGAGGGCCAAGTATCCTCCCCACTCTGCACTGAAGCCAAATCAGGCTAAGCTAGGGGAAGAGGAGCAAAACCTACAGAGCAAATTCCCATTTGTGACACACATTCCAGACTTTCATGATGTGACGAGACCCATAAAACCTCAGAATCCACTCACATAATTCAGATTCCGTCAGGTCCTTTACTGACTATTTTGGAAACCTAGGCAATTTGAGTTCAGAAATATTTATTTCGATTTCAACTTTTAATCAGATCTTTTTGGTTCCCCCCTCTTTTTTTTTTTTTTTAAAAGTCATTTCCTTTCTACCTCTTCAATCATTTTTTTTTTTTTTCATTTCCACAGGATTGAATTATGAATCTGAAGTCCAGGATAACCTCACGTATTAAAAATATCTTTATATATTTCTAACTTTTAACTCTGTCGGTTTTCAAGCCATCCATCTTATTTCATGAAACCACATTTTCACAGATGTATAATTGGACTTGTAGAGACTAATTACATGGGTTGATTCAGCCCTACTTTCCCCCTCATTTATTCCATGCTTCGATATGAATAAAGTGGGGGGTTATTAGCAGGGAGGGAAACAAATCCTGACTGCCCTTCAGGATGATTTCAGCTCCTTCTTAATGAAGTGATACTGTTTGGGTATACACCATTACAGGGACTGGCTTTCCTGAGGAAGTTCAAAGCAGCTGTTGAGGGAATGACCCGAGGACCCTGTAATTGCTCCTGGTGGAGCACGGGGGCACTTTTCCTTTTCCTGCCACAAGAGAATGAGAAGCACGGTCAGTAACAGTAAAGCTGGTCATTCCCTGGAGAGCTCTGTGCCTGCTGCGGGTCTGGGGAGGCATCTGGCGGAAGCACGTTGCTTGCCGGGCAGCCTTCACAGGGGTCAGAAGCCGTTGCACACACGCCGTCACATACGCACAAGGGGAAGGGGGGGTGTTCCACCGGGGGGGCGGGCAGGCCTTCATGTGTCCTCGTCTTCATCGGCACCACTACAAAGGAAAGGAGAACCAGTGAGTTCAGACATCACAAGACCGGAGGTGCGCCTGTCTGCTGACAGCAGGCATAGGCTCTGCCGTCAGAGCCCCCTGGATTCCAGCCCTCACCCGACCACTGCGGGCACTGCGGCCAGCGGCATGCTTCTGCACCTCTCCATGTTCTGATTTCTTTATTTGACTGCAGAGATAATGATGATAATGAAACCTACTTTCTCAGGTTACTGGAGGAATAAATAAGAAAATACAGGTAAAATGCCTGTGCCTGGTACACAATAGGTGAATAGCTATTTAAAGGAACAAGTGATTTGTCATAGTATTTTTTTTTAATTGTAACTTGACAAAATAAATAGCTGGTAAAAATTGGGAGTCTGACTTCCCCTAAGCCTTAAAGCCAGGGCTTCCTCGGTGGCTCAGTGATGAAGAATCTGCCTGCCAATGTAGGAAACACAGGAGATGTGGGTTCAATCCCTGGGCTGGGAAGATCCCCTGGAGGAGGAAATGCAACCCACTCCTGTATTCTAGCTTGGATAATCCCATGGACAGAGGAGCCTGGCGGGCTACAGTCGTGGGGTCACAAAGAGTCAGATGCCACTGAGCACACACACAAACCCTAAAGTCACCTATTGCTAGAAGAGAAAAGCAAAGAGAAGCTGTCATTCTGTACACCCAGTGGCACTTCTCACTTGGAATAAAACCAAGATTTCCATTCATGCCACAGGGACAGTTACTGGATTCAGGTATCACCGCCTCAGAGAAGGTCCCCTATCTCAGTCAGCCTCCTTGGTCACGTCCATCTCCATCTTATTTTTTCATAGCCCTTATCACGTCCTATAAATCATTTGCTTGCTATTTACGCCTCCCTCTACCCCCGCTAGAGCATAAAAAGAGGAGCAGTACTGTCTATTTTATCGACGACTATTTATCTGGCACTAATACAGTGCTACACATACCGAAGTGTTCAATAAATAGCTGTTTCTAAAAGGGAGTGAGAAATAAAAATGGGAAGGGAGGGAAGAAAGGTGCTGAAAGGAACAGTCATTCAAAGCTGCCTTGATCAGGGCATCTTGGGTGTTGGTGGTATGTCAGGGGCCAAAAAATGAGTTGTGAGTCTTAGAAGCACAGCTAGAAGCTCAGCTGCTCAGGGTTAGAGCCTTGCTGGCTTGGTCCTCGGAGAGAACACTGTTGATAAAATACTAACGCAAGAAAAAGGCAGGGTCAGTAAAAGCCTTAGAAAAGTAGCAAACTTGCCTGGTTTCTCCTCGTCCACCACTTCTAGGGGTCACTATCCCGAAAATAAAGAAGGCTGAGCACCGACGAATTGATGTGTTTGAACTGGGGTGCTGGAGAAGACTCTTGAGAGTCCCTTGAGATCTTCATCACTGAGCAGGCAGATGCTTCATCACTGAGCCACCGAGGAAGCCCTGGCTTTAAGGCTTAGGGGAAGTCAGACTCCCAATTTTTACCAGCTATTTATTTTGTCAAGTTACAATAAAAAAAAAGCAGGAGATCAAACTAGTCAATCCTAAAGGAAATCAACCCTGAATACTGGGAGAACTGGAAGAACTGATGCTGAAGCTGAAGCTGAAACTTTAATACTTTGGCCACTGGATGTGAAGAGCTGATTCACTGGAAAAGATCCTGATGCTGGGAAAGATCGAGGGCAAGAGGAGAAGCGGGCAACAGAGTATGAAAAGGTTGGATGGCATCATCGTCTCAATGGACATGACTCTGAGCAAACTCTGGGAAACAGTGAAAGACAGGGAAGCCTGGTGTGCAGCAGTTCATGGGGTCACGAGAGTCAGACATGACTCAGTGACTGAACAACAGCAACGTCCTGAAAATAAAAAGAGCTTGATCAAGTGTGCTGGGGCACCAAGCTAAGCGCTCCTCGCCCATTCTTTCTATTACTCCTCACAACAATCCTAGGATGCAGGGACTACTGTTAATATTATTATGTTCCCCATTTGGCAAATGAGGAAAGCGAAGCTGTGAGAGACGTAAAATCCTCGGCCACAGAGTAAGGTCCATGTCCTTGAAACTTAGGGATTAGTTTTGGCTGGAGAAAGTCTCAGAGTCAGGTTAGGATACTTGGAAGGGAGGGAAGATCTCCTTCCTCTGGTCAAGACAGGAGTTAGGAAGAAGAAAGGCCTGGGGTGCCTTAGCTCCCAGCTATGACCTAGAAATTTGGTTTTTTTTTAACCTCACAACGGATTATCTATGTCTGTATAAAATCAGGGCTGTTTTGCATCCACTTGGGAAAGACTGTAAGGGAAAAATACCCTTAACAACAGACCTGTAGAACTGCTGCTCAGGGTGAAAGCACCTTAAGACACGGAGCCTGAAATTAAGGCAAGTGTACTCTAGGAGCCAGAAGATCCAACCCAGCAACCTTCACTATCCAAACTCTGCCCTATTCCATTTGCCCTATTCTATTCCCTCTTTCTGCCTGTTGTCCAATCTTGGGAGGAAGGGTGCACGCTTGGAGGGGCTGGTCAGTGAACTGTCATTAAGGAGCAGTGTTTGGTGGCATCCGTCCCAAAGGGAACAAAGGGTCTTTCATGAGAGTGCCTTGGCATAATCAAGGCACAGTTGGAACTGGCGCCATAGTCTCCCCTCTGGTATTATATCCAAAGCAAGCTCAATGTTCTTTTGTCCATTTTCCTTCAAATATGAGAGGTCTAGCATCAGCGTGTGCCCTTCCCTTAAACTGCGGCTCACTTTTTAGCATTCTTAACTTGAGATACATAGTTTAGAGGGTTCATGAACCTACTGAAATTGTATACAAGATTGTGTCTGTGTGTTCCTTGTCGGACAGAGGCCATAATTTTCATTATACTCAAAAAGGGGTCAACAACCTCCCAAAATTCAGTATAATGAAATTATAAATAAATTTAAGTTCCTTTCAAGTGGCCAGGTCCCTTACTATGAGACATGCAGAGTTGACTTGGGGAGAAGATCAGAAGCCCTGACTGATAAAATCTTTTCTCATTATCCTGAAAGAGGTCTGTTACGGGGCCTGAATGACCATGCTCACATCACAGTTTAAAAGCATAAGACCTTGGGATTCTAGCACCAACTCTTTTGTGACCCCATGGACTGTAGCCTTTCAGCCTCCTCTTTCCATGGGATCTCCCAGGCAAGAATACTGGAGTGGGTTGCCATTCCCTTTTCCAGAGGATTTTCCTGATCGAGGGATTGAACCCACATCTCCTGCATTGGCAGGCAGATTTTTTTACCACTGAGCCACCAGGGAAGTCCACGTCACTGATTAATCTGACTGTATACTCTGTATTAGTCAGGGCACTAGGCGCAATGAGTAAGATGAGATCACTGTAGTTGCCCTCATGGACTTTACAGTCCAGTAGGTGAGGGAGGGGGAAGCGGAGGGGAGGGATGAGGGGAAAGAGAGAGAGAGATGGGGGGTAGAAGGAGAGAAACATTTTTGTCCAGAATAGCATCTTCAAATAAAGCATCTTCTTTTTCATAGTTAATAACTGGGCTTTTATACAACAATAAAGTAGAAAAAAATATAACTGAATCTATAGCACAGAGTTCTGTTCACCTTGCGTGTGATCTCTCCTGGAGAGTCACACAGTATAGCTGGTGTGAGATACCATCTGAATGCTCCTTCTTGACTCTCTATATGAGCTGATCTGTGTTCACAGGATTTTATCTTAGTCTGTAGGAGCCTTTACTTTCTCCAAGGGAAGAAACATTGTCTTCCATCTTAGCCACTTATCATCCTCCGCCCCTCACACTGGATTTATAATTGGAGTGATACTCAGAAATTTTTTAAGTGTTTGTTTTGTTACTGCTGTTTTGAGAATAAACTAAGGGTGTTAGATAGCCCATTCTGTAGTGGATATTCACCACGAGAGAAGCAGCACTATATAATGGCTTTGAAGTCACCAAACCAAACTAGGCTGAACATCCCACTCACTCTGGCACTAATGAGCTGTGGGACTTGGGGTGAGCTGATCAGCCTCTCTGGGTCTCAGTTTCCTCGTGGTAATACTGTATATCTTCCGGGCTTACTGTGACAGTTCTCTGCATTTTATGCCATATAAACACAATGCCGGCTCCCTTCTTCACCCTGCCTTTCTGCTCCGGAAGCAGCACCTGCCTAACTTTCCTTCCACGCTGCTCTTCTAGCATCTGAGATGCTGCATTGCAGAGCATGTGTGCTCCTGTCTCCTAATGTCCTTAAAAAATCCTTTAAGTTCAGGAGTGCGACAGTCTATCCAGAGACAGACCTATGGATACTGAACAGAAAGAAAGCCTGAGCTCCCTGCTTCTGACACTTCTGCTTGACTCAGTCGTGTCCGACTCTTTGCGACCCTGTGGACTGTACTCCACCAGGCTCCTCTGTCCATGGGGATTCTCCATGCAAGAAGATGGGAGTGGGCTGCCAGGCCCTCCTCCAGGTTCTGTTTGACAGATCTCTAGAAAAGTCAGTCCCTTAAAAACACCGGTGAGGACAGACACTGTGAATCCAGTTCACTGGCCTCAGTCACAGACTGGCCCAGTTAGAGAGTGCTGGTGTTTCTAAAGGCAGAGGTTTTGAGACCAGGGTACACATGCCTCTGTGGTACCTAGTGATCTTCCAGGAGGTTATCTGCTGCTGCTGCTAAGTCACTTCAGTCGTGTCTGACTCTGTGCAACCCCATAGATGGCAGCCCACCAGGCACCCCCGTCCCTGGGATTCTCCAGGCAAGAGCACTGGAGTGGGTTGCCATTTCCTTCTCCAATGCATGAAAGTGAAAAGTGAAAGGAAAGTCGCTCAGTCGTGTCCGACTCTTCATGACGGTCACGGCTAATTCAAAGGAAATTAATGTCCAGATCTGTACCTTCCATATATACCCTTTCTTAAAACCGACCTCTCCCAGAACATGCTTGTATCTACAGGTTCTGTCTTCAGTCACTCTCACTTTTTACAATCACCTTACCTTCACCTCAGAAAAGAAATGCATACCCCTTATCCTACTGAATCTCACCACAGCACAATTTTAAAAAGCCTTGCTTCTATGAGAGCAGGGTAGGAAATAGTGAAGGATAGAATCCCTTATTTCATCCGGGTAGTAAACTCCTGGCAAAGCTGTGTGCCTTTATCTGTCTATCCATGGATCTAAGAATTCATATTCAGAAGTCAGACACTTGTCATGAAATGTGTACTAATATGTTCATTTTTAATTGGGAAAAAAAAAAAAGAAACCAGACTTGGATCTGACAGAATGCAAAACTGATTTGGCTGGATGGTTTGACCATTTAAATCATCTTTGCCCATGAGAGTATACAGCAGATCTTGCCTATAAATTTAAAAAGCTGTATCTGTAGTGTCAAAGTTTTGACAAAAATGTATATAAAGCAACACACTACGTCAGAAATAACATCCTTTTCAACTATCTAAACTTGATGTATAATTTTAGGAGTTAAAATGGGCAAGAAGACACATGATTTTTTTTCTAAATTATTTTTTGGGGGTGTAAGAACAAAAAAAAAATAGCTAAAGGAACCGAGAATTTCTAAATTGTGACTGCGTGAGTGATTTGACATTTAACACCTGCTGGGGGTAGGGCTCCAGGTGACAGAATGCGACTAAGAAGCCCCGCCAGCAGACCGCTGTGTCTCCTCTGCCAGCGGGGTGCACCTCCCCAAGAACAATCCCTTCTGTCTTGTGCTTGTGAAACTGAAGGCATTGTTAGAGGCAGGCCACAAGCCCCTGTCCTATTGAGCCTCTCAACACCCGCTGATAAAGTGATTATGATGGAAGAGTGTTTCCCTGCCTGACAAGCTTTTATGGACTGGCAGTTCAGATTTTCAGCTTCCGTCCCCAGAGATGGACACTTATACGAGGAAGTTAATAAATGAGGTGGGTAAGTACTCTGATCTCGCAAGTTACTTTCTTTTCCTGAGACTATAATACAACTTAATTCGATTTGGCATCACTTACACTGCCGAGTCCTTGGCTATTTATTATTATTGCTGTGAAAAGATTTTTCACTCATGAAGATGGAGAAATTAAGAGGTATCAACAAGAGAAGAAAGCTAGACTCAGCTGGGATTCCAAACAATAGATGTGGTATTCTTCAAAAATGAAGCCACACAGGTACTGTATGAGGAACTAATGGGAAGTCTCCATTCACCATCTAAAGCTGCAGTGGCTCACTTCCAGTGAGTGCGTGTTCAGCCCAGCTGGGGGATGGGCCAAACACCCAGATCAGAAACGCTCCTCCACCAGCCAGAGGACAGCTGCCACTCCTGTCTCCCAACACACCTGTCCCAACAGCCTAGGATGCAGGTGAGGGGGTTACTGTGCCAGAAGGAATCAGAACTCATATAATTAGCTGCAGCCATGGTTTTTCCAGTAGTCATGTATGGATGTGAGAGTTGGATATAAAAAAAGCTGAGTGCTGAAGAATTGATGCTTTTGAACTGTGGTGTTGGAGAGGACTCTTGGAGTCCTTTGGACAGCAAGGAGATCTAACCAGTCCATTCTAAAGGAGACCAGTCTTCAATATTCATTGGAAGGACTGATGCTGAAGCTGAAACTCCAATACTTTGGCCACCTGATGCAGAGCTAACTCATTGGAAAAGACCCTGATGCTGGGAAAGATTGAAGGCAGGAGGAGAAGGGGACAACAGAGGATAAGATGGTTGGATGGCATCACCAACTCAATGGACATGAGTTTGAGTAAGCTCTGGGAGTTGGTGATGGACGGCGAAGCAGGGAGGCCTGGCGTGCTGCAGTCCATGGGGTTGCAAAGAGCCGGACACGACTGAGCAGCTGAACTGACTGACTGACTGTAGGACTAATACAAATTAATTTTAAGAGATATAAGTGTAAATTTTAAAGCGATACACATATAAAGCAAAATGTCCTAAGTTTATCCTGGGATAACAGAGAAATACATGAGAGGACCCCACAGCTCTAGTCCTAGCTTTGCTGTGGGACCTCATTTCCTCATCTGGTGAATTTCACCTTAATGAAATTTATAAAATTTCAAACCAGACAAAAGTGAAGCTCCTTCCTGACTTACACACTTGCTGGGCTAGTTAATTAGCTCTCACTTATACTGTTTTTTCTCTTCCTTCCTGTGCTTCTCCAACTCAACCTGAAGGCTGACCTCAAGTGTTCAAGTTCTTTCACTTCTTTTTCTGGCTGGGCCCAAATACCAGGTTGATGAACTGTAGTGCTTGCTCAAGACCTAGGGCAGACCCTAGTTCAGTGAGCTCTGGTAACCTAATTCATCGTGGTTCTTGAAGTCTAAAGTGGCACCAGACTTGTTGCATCTTTCTTTGCAAATTACAGGGAACAGGGAGAAGAGCACTTTCCTCTCTAGATCCCTTTATACTTTATCCCATGAATCTTCTCTCCTTCAATAGTAACGACTGTTCGCAGATGGGTGACTTCATGTTCTAGGCACTGGGCTAAGCAATTTATATTTACAATCTCACTAAACCCTGATAGTGACTTTAGGATACGTATTATTATCTCCATCCTACTGATGAAAACACTGAGGCCAAGAGCAGCTACGTGACTTGGTTGAAATACACAGCTTGTAAATGGTAGATCTAGCCTATGAAGATTCCAGGACCCTCAGATATGAAACTGCTCTCGTGTAAAAGGAAAGACATAAACCTGATCCTCTGACCCAGATGGTAAGAGACAGCCATTTAAGAGCTCTAGGTTCAATTTTTACCTGAAAAATGAGATGATAATTATCTACCTTCAAGGGTTGCTGTAATGAATTGGAAGGTACATGCAAGTTCTTTTTTAAGATGAAAAATTTCCAATTAAGGGTAGGATGACTATGGAAGGAGAAGGAAATAGACACTGGGTTTGTCTCTCAGCCCTCACAGCTGCCTCTGCTCCTATAGACTGATGTAGGTACCTCTGAGAGAGGCTTGGGGTTCCAGTGGCCACAGATTCACACACTGACCACAGTGCTAAGTTTGATCTCTATGCACCTTGCAACCTGTTTATCGCTTGACAGGTGGCTGCCCTTCTCACACTCCACAGAGTCTGTGTGGGTGGTGGCCCTTTTCTATGGAGGACAGACAGGCACCAGCAGGCCTGTTCAGGCAGTGCCCTTTGATAGGGAGACCCCTGAACAGAAGTATCGGGCAGGCTTCTTAGCCTGCCAGCGTTCCATCTGTTCTCAGAACTCCCTTCTGTAGGACTGAGTCTTCTGCTACTGCTGCTGCTGGATTTATAATGGAATTAACCCCAACCATTTTTTTAAATTAAAAAGTAACTTTTTGTTTTTTGCTGATCTGTACTTTCTGGAGCAAACAAGTACTGCTTTTGTAAAAAGGGGGAAAAAAACCCATGCTGTTATCCACTGGTGATTAACACATAGAAATATATTCATTTATATCCCTCTGTGCATGCTAAGTCACTTCAGTCATGTCCTACACTTTGCAGACTCCCTGGACTTTAGTCCACCAGGCTCCTCTGTCCACGGGGTTCTCCAGGCAAGAATATGGGAATGGGTTGCCATGCCCTCCTCCAGGGCATCTTCCCGACCCAGGGATCCAATTGGCAGGCGGGTTCTTTACCACTGGTACCACCTGGGAAGCCTCTATACCCCTCCTACGCATATGTAAAATCACATATTTCAGTAAGTTCTTTCATAGTCTACGTTTTTCTTTCAACTATCAATCCCGAATACTGTTCCTTATCAAGAAATACAGTTCTATAAGGTTATGATTCATGATTAAGTTGTACAGACTTATCATACCTAATATTGGACACAAATTATTTCTACATTTTCACTATTTCCTATATACGCTGGGATCCATATTCATATTGGTGAATCTTTAGGTTCACCCTTAATTATTTCCAAAGAAAAAAACTGCCTGAAGGGAAACTCCTGGGTCAAAGGAAAAATTACAAAGATAGTACAGAGGGTTCCAATATCTAGTTTCCTTTAACACTATTATCTTACATTAGTGCATTTGTTAGAATGAATCAACAAATTTGGTATACTAGTTTAATACTTATATAAACTAGTATTAATACTTATATAATATTTAATATAATATTAAAGTATTGATATAAGTATTAATACTTATATAAACATATATCATGTCTGCATTTGATTCAGATACCCTTAGCTTTTTCCCTAATGTCCTTTTTCTGTTCCAAATTTCACTGAAGATACTACATTATATTTAGTCATTAGGTCTCCTAAGTCTTGTTTTGGCTTTGACAGTTTCTTAGACTTTCTTGTTTCTGATGACCTTGACAGTGTTGAGAAGTGCTGGTCAGATATTTGGTAGAAAGTCCCTCATTGGGGATTTGTCTTAAGTTCTTCTCATGGTTGTGGGTCTTAAGAAGAAAAATCACAGAAGTAAAGTGCTGTTCTGATCCCGTCATATCAAGGGCACGTGCTATTGATATGACAGTGCTGTTGATGTTGACCTTGATCACCTGGCTGAGCTAGTACTTGTTAAAGGTTTTCCACTGGAAAGTTACTCTTTTTCCCCCTTCACCTACTGTACTCTCTGAAAAGAAGTCATGATGAGCAGCTACACCTAAGGAGTGAGGAGTTATGCTCCCCTTGGATGAAGGCAGAGTATCGAAAATCATTTGAAGTTTTCTGAACATGAGATATGTCCATTCTTCATTTATTTATTTATGGATCATTTGTTTACATCAGTATGGACTCACAGATACTTATTTTTACATTTGGGTTATAATCCAATGCTACTTTATTTTGTTGCTCAAATTGTTCAGCTTTGGCCTTTGGGAGCTCTTGTATTAGTAATAGTCCAATCCTGTGACCTCTGACATACCCTCATCAATGTGATGTTTGCTTTGAGGTTTTGCAGAAACACTTCCTTACTTTTTGACACTACAATACTACAGCCTCATTCTCTATATTTCCTGTCCCAGTCCAAGAATCAGATATTACCCCAACAAGCAAAGGATATGCATTTTTAAGAGTATTTGATCTATTATTGTCAAAATGCGCTCCAGAAGTCATTCCGTACTGATTTACAATCATTACTCAAATAGGAATGAGAATGCCCATCTTCCCCCCACCCTTGCCAATGTGGGGCAGTTCCAGTGACTGTGGGGATGAGATGGTGTGTGCTTCTTCTTTCTGCATTAACTTCTATGTTACTATTTGGTTTTCTGTTGAACTTCAAAAGGGAAATGCCATGCGGGCTGTAAGCTCTCCCTTTTCTCTGCCAATCTGTTGGTCTTCCCCAACCTCCCCTCCCTTCCACTACTGCTGGATTTCACATAACTGATGACCTCCTGTCGTGAGGGCTGAAAGGAACTCTTCCCAAAGCCTCCATTAGGCCCTGGGCAATTCCAGGGGGTAGGGGTTTAGAAGCAGAAAATAGCTCAAGGGTTTACCTTCCCTGCTTCCTGCACCTTCAGGAAATCCACCTGACCCAGTTTCCTCATCTTTTCTTGGCAAGTGCATAATAGAAACCAAATCTCTCTCAAGCAGTTTCCTTCCACAGAAATCTTAAACATAAGATTTAATAAAATGCTGGACTTCAAATTTCCTGTTGCCTCAGCTGCTGTATCTTACAAGTTACCAAAGGGAGAGGAGAAAAGATCAATAAATAAATACACTCTTGACATAAATCTCTAATCTCTTTATGAACAGTAGGCTTTTCCCCCCAGATGTCCCATATTAGCTCTCAGTAGTTTTGAGTCCCAAGATGACCTTAAATTGAGGTCCGGAAGTTGTAGAAAGTTGGAAACTGGAAGCACACCAACTCTCAGAATCTACTTTTCATGTCACAGAGGGTTATGAATGTGGATTTAAGAGTTAGGAACACCTAGGTTTGAGTCACAGCTTTGCCATTCACTAGTTGTGGGATTTTGAGTTTAGTGCTCCTACCTGGAAATGGAAGACAACTTAGTAGCTACCTAGAAGAGTTACTGGAAGGATCAGCTGAGGATTAACGTAGAGAGAGACTGCGGGACCTATGTAGAGAGAGCTGCGCATGGAACCTGGCACCTAGAAAGTGCACAGTACATTGTATAGTTATAGATGAAGAAATCAAAGCTAAGAGAGGCCACAAGTTAAATAGGGCCTCTGTTGAATATGAGATGAATTGAACACGAGTTTCTGGTTCCTGAACATATCATCATATTTGCAAGCCTCATTTTCTCTAAGAATGGCATTTATTAACAAGAGAGAAGAGACAACGCCACTGTCACACATGCATGACAGGCATCATTCTGCCACTTGAATGGGTTCAAGATTGCTTCTCAAGCTTGTTCTCTTGGTGTTTGATAACAGGCTGTTGGCTAATAACAACAGTCAACAACTATAATTTATTGAGTGCTTTATGTGTGCCAACCACTGTGCTCAAAATCTCCCTATTCCACTGAGTCCGCCAGCGAGTTCTGTCCACTCCTTCTGCACTTTTGTTCTGTGGCTGTCCATTCCTCTTCTCCAGTGCCACCATCTCCTGCTTGAACGGCTGCAGTTGACTTTGGACTGGTTTTCCTATTTCTGTTCTTACTTCACTTCTGTTTGGTTTTCAAACTGCACTCAGAGTAATAGTTCATAAGTGCACAACAGATCAAGTCACTGCCCACTTAAAAATCCATCAATGGCTTCCTAGAGCCTTGGAATAAAGTCCCTGGCCTACATGGTTTGGCCCCTGCCTACCTCCCTGACCTATTTCATGCCACTTGCCAGCCACACTAGCTCTCTCTTTGCCTCCTCAGATAAGCAGAGCTTGGTCCTGTCTAAGGCTTGTGCGTTTGCAGTTAGGTCTCAAAAGCTTCCCCCCTCACAGCTTGGAATGACTGGCTCCTTAACGCTTAGGGCTCAGCTCCAATGTCACCTTTTCTGAGACTTTCCCTGACCAAGCAATCTAGAGTACCAGCCCCATCCCTGTGCTGTTCCATTAGATTCTCCTGATGTCTTCACAGCACTGATCACTACCTAACATTGTTTCAAGATGTAAAGGTCCTTAACTATTTTGTTCCCTGCTATGTCACTGGTACCTGATAATGAGCCTGGCACCAGTGAAACTTCAACACAGTTATTCTGAGTGAATGATCAAAACAACCCCATAAAGAATTACTGTTCTAGAAACATTCCAAGTCTCCCCAGGCAACTTGCTGGTCTTAGAGATACTGCCCAGGAATCTCATGGACAGCTTACTCACAGGTGAGCCTGGGATCCATTTCTTTCCTAACTCTCACTGTGATCACCAGGCACAAATAACCACCGGGGACACCAGGTGTGGATTAAAATGCTGTATCATGAGTGATGCTTATGTTTACAAATGTCTAAGCCTTACTGGTAAAGAATGTGCATGTTTGATGGACAAGGAATGCTGTGTCACTAAGGATAAAGCAGAAGCAAGTTCATGTCCAGTTCCTCCCAAGCAAAGAAACCTGTTCAGTTCAGTTCACTTGCTCAGTCGTGTCCGACTCTTTGCGACCTCATGAACCGCAGCACGCCAGGCCTCCCTGTCCATCACCATTTCCCGGAGTCCACCCAAACCCCTGTCCATTGAGTCGGTGGTTCCATCCAACCATCTCATCCTCTGTTGTCCCCTTCTCCTCCTGCTCTCAATCTTTCCCAGCATCAGGATCTTTTCAAATGAGTCAGTTCTTCGCATCAGGTGGCCAAAGTATTGGAGTTTCAGCTTCAACATTAGTCCTTCCAATAAATACCCAGGACTGATTTCCTTTAGGATGGACTGGTTGGATCTCCTTGCAGGCCAAGGGACTCCCAAGAGTCTTCTCCAATACCACAATTCAAAAGTATCAATTCTTCGGCTCTCAGCTTTCTTTATAGTCCAACTCTCACATCCATACATGACCACTGGAAAAACCACAGCCTTGACTAGACGGACCTTTGTTGGCAAAGTGATGTCTCTGCTTTTTAATATGCTATCTAGGTTGGTCATAACTTTCCTTCCAAGGAGTAAGTGTCTTTTAATTCCATGGCTGCAGTCACCATCTGCAGTGATCTTGGAGCCCAGAAAAATAAAGTCAGCCACTATTTCCACTGTTTCCCCATCTATTTGCCATGAAGTGATGGGACCAGATGCCATGATCTTAGTTTTTAAGCCAACTTTTTCACTCTCTTTTTTCACTTTCATCAAGAGGCTCTTTAGTTCTTCTTCACTTTCTGCCATAAGGGTGGTGTCATCTGCATATCTGAGGTTATTGATATGTCCTATCCTCCTTATAAAACGGCTGCATGTTTGGCAACTTCCAGCCCTCTGTAATCCAGCTGTGAGCTGACTCAAGGCAGGTTTGGATTCTAAGGCTTCAACTGTTTGCCCCTCACCCTAATGGTCTATGGAGGGAGAGTCGTCCAGGCCAAAATGGAAGTAAAGGGGCGTTTACTCACTGCTCCTCTCCTTCCCGTGGTGAGATGCCAGCTGAGGTGGAGATCCAGGAGTGGGAGAGCTGGGTGGTTCCTGTGGTTGTAGTGATGGTACAAAAGCACACAACTAAGAATCAGAGATGTAGCTTCAAACCTCATTCCGGTCGCATCTAAAGTACGACCTTGAGCAGTGGGGGGGAATGGGTCCATGAATATGTATACCTGAGTCCCTTTGCTGTCCACCTGAAACTATCACAATATTGTTAACTGGCTATACCCCAACACAAAATAAAAAGTTTAATAAAAAAATTCAATTAAGCCCTGTGATATGCTATGAAATCAAATGCAAACTTCATATTGAAATCATTTACTAATTCAATTATACTAAAATTATCAGAATTATTACATGTTTTGCTACTTTTAATACATAGTTTTCTTCCTATCTATATTTCAAAATTTGCATAGAACATTTTAAAGACTTTTGTAAACTCTGATATCAACATTTGAAAATTTTTTATTTTAAATTTATATTCTATATTAAAAAATTTATTGATGCTTGAAACAAACTATTTTATTAAAATATCATTCCTGAAGTAAAAGTCTTTTGAATTGTGGAAAAAAAAAGAAAAGCAGTATGACACTGAGTGAAAGGCCTCTTTAAAGTTTCCATGTTTGTTTGTAAAAGGACAATGATACCTGTAGAAGTGAGCTCGCTCAGTCATGTCCGACTCTTTGTGACCCCACGGACTGTAGGCCACCAGGCTCCTCCATCCATGGGATTCTCCAGGCAAGAACACTGGAGTGGGTTGCCATTTCCTTCTCCAGGGGAACTTCCCGACCCAGGGATTGAACCCGAGTCTCCTGCATTGCAGGCAGGCACTTTACCCTCTGAGCCACCGGGGAAGCTGTAAGTACTCACTAAATGGATGCTACCATTATTTACTAATGGGCTTCCCTGGTGGCTCAGATAGTAAAGAATCCACCTGCAGTGCAGGAGACCTGGGTTCAATCCCTGGGTTAGGAAGATGGCTTGGAGAAGAGAATGGCCACCCACTTCAGTATTCTTGCCTGGGGAATTCCACGGACAGAAGGGTCTGGCGGGCTACAGTCTATGGGGTAGCAAAGAGTGGGATATGACTGAGTGACTAACACTTTCACTTTTCACATTATCTACTAATAACCCTAACCTTAACTGTAACCCTCTATAACAGCACCACCACTCCATTTTACAGATGAAAAAAACTGAGAAGTAGAGAAATGAATGACATCCCAAGGGCAGAGCTGGAATACAACCAAGGCCTGGCCCTTGCTTTCAACCATGGACAGGAGACTCAGTGCTGAGTGAAGGCAGCCATGCGGGGGCATGTGAAGTCAGCTTGGCCGCATTTATTCAGCCAGGTTACTGGTAATGCCTCAATACCAGCAGCATAGGTTGTAAACTTTGCTGACTGCTAAAGACTTTGCCAAGGCTTTGGCAAACTCAAATCCAAACCAAGTACTAGAAAACCACCGCCCTGCCTAGAGGATCCCAAGAGTCTCTTTTTAAAAAAAGATACAGCTAGACGTTTTCAGTTTTTTCAGCCACAGCCAGTCTGTGACTTCCTTGTAGCAAGCCAGCTGCAAGTCAGCCATTTCCCTCTGATTCTCACCTTGGTTCTTGTGAGCTTCAGCGAACAGCCATACAAAAGGGCCCACCCCTAAGATACCATCGCCTGGACACAGTCTCTCTGGGTCAGACATCAGTTTCAATTTCAATTCCACTTGTCTCGAGGTGACAGGCACCCAGGTCCTATTTAATTATGCTGCATAGAAAATATCCGTCAAGACTTCAGCTGATTTTCACTCCACCCCACTAGAGAAGAAAATCAGTGTTAAGTCGAGATAAGGCCCCACTGTCTGCCTTCAGGGAACTGGTGATGAAGGTGGTCTGAGGGATGTCTGCTCAGCCTGTGCAGCCTGCAAGGGGTTCAGGGATTCAGCACGCCTTTCCGTGGCTGTATTGTAAATGTCAGTCTTTGCTACTTGGACTCCTTGGAGGCTGGATCTGTTTTTCATTCACTGTTTACCCCGTGTTCACCAACATGCCTGGCACTTATGACGAATCTGGTGATGGGTACACAGTCTTTCTCACAACCTGCCTTGGCCAAGGAGAAGGGAGTCAGCTGGTGAAGGGAGCGGTGGGGAAGGTTGACCTTCAAGTAGAAGCTAGGTGCAGCAGGAAAGCAGATTTTCCTCCTAGGATTGCTAAGATCCACCTGCTAGGAGAACGCCTACAGGAGGTGGTGTGACATGTTAGGATCGCCCACTCTGGAGGAAGACCAGAATTCCCACCCAAGCCCTTCTGAGCTGTGCGACTCTAGCAAAACAACCTCTCTAAGTCTTCATCTCCTTATCTGCGAAACAGGGAGCCATTCATTCATTCACTCTCTCAGTGAACAAATGTTTACTGAGTATTCACAATATATTAGGTTCTGTAACACATGATAGCATGATAGTAGTGAGCAAGACTGACAAAGTCTGGTTTTCATGAAGCTTAACTTCTAGTAAAGAAATAAGGGAGTTACACAAATTAATGCTTTCAGATGGTGCAGAGTACTATGAAGATAACAGAGCAGGATTCTGAGACAGCGAATGATGGGGGCACCTGTGTTGAGGGGCAAAAGTATCGGGGTCTACTGCTCAGAGTCGACGAGTAGTAAGTGAGATAACAGACGTAAACGAGTCAGCATCCTCACTAACAAGAAATGAGCCCTCAGCTGAAAGTCAACTGTTTCATGTTACTTCATCCTGAGGTCAGCTGCTTTTCTCTCAGCTCACAGTGGCTGAGCCCCTGCTATAGGCAGGTGATGGGAAGGCAGGGCGGGATCAGATACAGGCTCAGAGTCGGGCAAAGAATGTAGCCTGTGTGTTATAAGAGAGGGAAGAAGTGGTAAGTTCCACCTATAGAGTCAGCAAAGGCTATCACTTAATGTTGACAGATGGACTGGTATGATCCAGGAAGACTATGGGGCCAGAAGAAGGGCATGCCAGGTGGAGAGAACAGCTGGAAAAAGCTCTTAAGGATGCAATACAGCTTGGCATGTTCAGGGAGCTGTGAAAAACTCAGAATGGCTAGAGATCGAGTGCAAGAGGGCACGCCAAGAGGAGAAGCATCTCATCAGAGGCTCCTAATGCTTATCTTCATGGGTCTGAAGTCTCTCCTAAGGAGATGCGGCGGGGGCTGTGGATGGGAAAGAACAGGAGATGAGAAGTGTGTCAGAGCTCCATATGGTGTCTACCACACTGCTAGCACTCCACTCCAAAACGTGAATAAGGGCTATGTTGAAAATCTGCAGCCTGGATTCTGTGCGACACTCCCTCTGGCAGCACAAACAGATGTTTCGAGGAGGGGGAAATCCAAACACCCAGTGGTAACTCAATATAAATCCCGTGCCGGTGGAAGGCAGGCATCGGGCTGCTCAAATAGGACTGTATCCTCAGCGCGAGCCTGAGACTCAGCCTAGAGGAGCGATGCAGGAGACAGTGCATGATGCTGGGGGCCTGGGGTGAGTGGACTCTTGTTCCCAAGAGGAACCAAGGACTCCCTCTTTGCCAAAGCCAGATTCACTTGTCCAAGGGTCTAAGGCCCATGGGGAACTTTCTATGAGAGGGCTGTGTAACAGGGAGACAGGAAACTACAAGGAGGTTGCTTGTGCCAAGTTAGTAACTCAGGCACCTCTGCCAGCCCTTCTTCTCTGAGATGAGTGCAGAGGAGATGTCTGTGTAAGGGCACCGTTCAGACAGAGGCCTGGTTCCCTGCCTATTTATTACTGCGTCCTATCCCCACCCCTGCAGTACACGCTGTTCTGTCAGGAGTCTCCCCAGGAAAAGGAGAAGAAATTAAGAACGTCTCATCTCCGTTTCCAGTATTCCGAAAGCTTATGAGACAGTCAACAGGTCTGGCCTGTAGGAATCTGCCCTTACTGGGAGGAAGGCTGCTTGAAGCAGACAGCCAAGGAAGGAGATGAACCTCACGTCCAATATGCATCTTACCTGAGGCTCTCCCCGGAGTCCAGCTCAGTTTGTTGGAGACAGAGCGTTAGTCTGGCCAGAAGAGGGGAGGATGACCCCACACACGTGAACACACCCAGCAGGAGAGCCGAAGCACAGTGAGAAAAGGGGAATGAACACTACACGCCCATCATCCTTCTGTCTGCCACTGCCTAGAAGGCGATGGCACCCCACTCCAGGACTCTTGCCTGGAGAATCCCAGGGACGGGGGAGCCTGGTGGGCTGCCGTCTATGGAGTCGCACAGAGTTGGACACGACTGAAGCGACTTAGCAGCAGCAGCCCAGTCGTAAGACTGAACAAAGACCACGGCTCTGACTCAAAGGGCTGCCCTAAGCATTGGAGGAATGAATAGATACCCAACATGACATCATGCAGAAAGCAGCCATCGCCTTCATTACATGCAAAAGATCTCCACATAAGCCATTAAATCTAAAGACCTTATCGAAGTCCCAGAGTTAAAAATCAGTAGATATGACAAGACAACAGTAGGCCATGGGATCACCATAAGCACTTGAGCACAGATGAGTTTTTGGGTGAGTCAGCTGTCATCTCAGCAGCTGATGGGTTGAGATGGACGGTTAAGTTTCACTGGGGAAAAGAAGTAATACTCCTTAAAGGGCCAGGACTAGGGTATAAGTACAGGATGCTGAAGTAAGCAGATAAAGATTATTAAATACATGTTCTGTCTTTCTTCTAGGTTTTCCTGAAGCCAGCTCTGCCGTGACACTCAAATGACATAACCCTACCACTTCAGACTTGGTTCATCCGTTTTCAGAAGAACCTGTCTGTGGCTCAGTCTCAACATATATCAGATATTTTAAGACCGATTTCTGATACCTAGAAGGCAACTGTTCTCCACCGGCCCAGTCATAGTGCCCAGCTAGCCAGAGCAGACAACACTCTGACTACCTGATGCAGAGAGCTGACTCACTGGAAAAGACCCTGATGCTGGGAAAGACTGAGGGCATGTGGAGAAGCGGGTGAGAGAAGATGAGATGGTTGGACGGCATCACCAATTCAATGAACATGAGTTAGAGCAAACTCCAACAGATAGTGAAGGACGAGGAAGCCTGGAGTGCTACAGTCCATGAAGTGATAGTCGCTCAGTCAGGTCCAACTCTTTGCAACCCATGGACTATACAGTCCTTGGAATTCTCCAGGCCAGAATACTGAAGTGGGTAGCCTTTCCCTTCTTCAGGGGATCTTCACAACCCAGGGATCGAACCCAGGTCTCCTGCATTGCGGGCGGATTCTTTACCAGCTGAGTCACAAGGGAAGTCCATGAATACTGGAGTGGGTAGCCTTTCCCTTCTCCAGTGGGTCTTCGCAACCCAGGAATCGAACCGGGGTCTCCAGCACTGTAGGTGGATTCTTTACCAACTGAGGCACCAAGGAAGCCCAGTTCCCCGGCCTCAGTTTCCTCACCTGTACAACAAGTCTGTACAACAGGCTCACAGGTTCTTCATGAGCCTAAGAGGCATATCAGTTCAGTTCAGTTCATATGGCACACGGCAAATGCTCATTAAGCGGCTGTTCTTGTCAGGAAATGGTGTGCACGACAGTACCTGCAACTTTCCCCACTCAGCTCTGCTCCCTTCCTCCTGCCTGGATCAGATGCTCTCTCAAACTCCACATTCGGAGTCCCAGTCGGAATTAAAGTTTATGCAGGACAGTAAGCATATCAGTAAGCACGAGAAACTAACAAAAGTACATAGATCTCCTGCTTTCCCTACCCGCTCACCCTCTCACTACTTAGAACATGCCACACAGTCCTCACCCAGCCCTGCACAGATAGGTCGGAAGGCCAACAAAACAAATATTTCAGCTCATCACCTTGGGGAAAAGATGAGAGAATCCCTTTAGGGGTGGTTTCTAAATTAAAAATAAATTTTGCTGTGAGACAATAAGGCCACTCTTCCCTAAAAACTAGTTTTATGGCTCTGGGCTAAAATATATACAAAAAAGAAAAAAAAGAATAAAAAGCTGAGAATTCTGTATATAAGAGTTTAAGAAAAATCTATGGAACTACTTGACCTATGGAAAGAGAAAGCTCTATTCCTTCTCACATGGCTTCTCCAATCTCTCTGAAGTCTGATTTCATTTCACCTTTCCTGATCTCTATTACAGACATCACAGACACAGGCTATTGTGTCATTTAAGGTACACAGCGTTACGATTTGATACATGTGTATATTATGGAATGTTTCCCATAGTAAGGTTAGTTAACACATCCTTTGCCTCGCATAATTAGACTTTGCTATTGTTGTTATGATCTAAGTCTGATTTCTGACAGTGTGCAGAGCCCAGTGGGACGAAGGACTCTGGTGGCTACTCAGACCTCTGGCCCATGGAGGAGGATGGGAAGACCAGTCTCTAGAAATGGCGCTAGATTAACTGCAGGAACCCGGCACCAAAGGCTGGAACCACTGGTCTACAAGGAAGACAACATGATCACCCACTTAGCTCTGATTTATTTTAAATGGCATGAATAGTGGCAGGGTAACTGTAAAGGGCACTCTTGCTAAGGGTCAAAATGAGACTCTCTGATGAGCCTCAAGCACAGGAATGTGAAACACGTCTAGAAGAGGAGAGTGGAATGACTCCACGAATCTGACATAACTCCATACGAGAGGCTTTATTTTCTCGCTTTCATTCCAACTCCTCCTCCCCTCCCCTCTGGTAAAGAACAGTAATAGCATTGAAATCCACAGATAATCCTTAAATCTCTGTGGCAGCTCCAGTTCTAAACTCCTCCTTCACACTGATGGTTTTAACAGCTGTTAACAAGTCATAACAAGGCCCTCTCTTGCTCCAGCCTGGAATATCGATATCCTTTCTCTTGCCCTACTCAAATCATACCAGCCTTCAAGTCCACATGTTCCACGAAGCTGTGCTGACCCTCCAGCCTACATGTGTGCGTGCTCAGTCATATCCAACTTTTTGAGACGCCATGGACTGTAGCCTGCTAGACTCTTCTGTCCATGGGATTGTCCAGGCAAGTATACTGGAGCGGGTTGCCATTTCCCCCTCCGAGGAATCTTCCTGACCTGGGTATCAAACCCATATCTTGAGCGGCTCCCACACTGCAGGTGGATTCTTTACCACAGTGCTACCTGGGAAGCCCTACAGAGATGCCAGCCTACAGAGACTACTCAGCATTCCCCCTCAGACTCTCAGGGTCTGGGTCCTGTCTGTAGGCCCTGGGGAACTTAGCAGTTCCACAGCTCATGGCAGAGTGGTAGAAATACAGGATCCTGAGGGTGGGTGGATAAGACCAGGCAAGCCAGAAGCAGCCTAGTTCAGAAAACATGCATGAAAATTGCCATGGAGGCAAGGCACTGAAAGGGCAGAGTGGCAGCTGGAGCAGTGACCCATGTCTATAAACAGGATCACTCATTATAAAGCCCAAAGTTCAGAAGGTCCACAAGGGCTAGGAAGTAGAGTGCAAGGTGAATAGGACTCAAGTGTTCAGGAGGGGCACTGTGAACACGGTGGGCACTGGAAGCCTCTTTAGGCCATCTAGGCTGTGTGATTTGGGGCAAAGTGCCTGAAAAGTTCGAGAGTCACAAAGATGGGGATGAAGCACTTAATGTGAAATCCACTTTCCTGGCACTGACCCCCTCCACTACAGGTACCTTCTGCAGCGCTATTAATCTGGTAGGATGCTTGCCTTTTCCTCCTCTGGACAGCTTGCAGCCTCTCAAAGGCATATATTGCGACTTATCACAAATCTGATGAGCAGTTTTGCGTCTAAGAGTTGTGAAATGGAGGTAACGGTTTTGCATTTTCCCTCCATTTCCTATACCTCAATCACCTTCCCCTTGGTGAAGAGAATAGGAATTAGAAGATTAAGAAAAGTAGGAGGCAGTCTAGACCCCCACCCTGGGGTGGGGGGGCGGACCATGGGCTGATGGCTGGTGGGCTCTAGTGATGGCGGGATGCTCCTAAGGGCGCTGCACGCCTCTCCCGGGGGTAACACGCACCCTGCCGAAATGTACTTCTCGCTGCACTGCGCTCCTTATCTCTGTTTTCATTTTGCTTGGGGTTGTTTAAGAACAATGGAACCTTACCCATCCCATAATTCTCTCCTGATTATACCTCCAGACACGCTGGACAGAGGGAGACAAGGTGGGAAGGCGTCTGGAGCTGTGCCTCCCGCTGCCTCCCAGATGCTCTGGGACCTATCGTCTTGCTTTGCCGGAGCAGAGCCTGGCTGCCTCCTCCAGTCCCCACTGCTTTCCCAGAGGTCAGCCACAAGTTCACGTCAGCAACAAGCAGTGATTACAGGTTGCTTGCCTGCTGAGAATATCCTTCCAGTGTCAAGCGACTGTTAAAAGCACTTAAGGAAATCACAAGTGGGAGGTGAGAGAATACTTTGGGAAGGGATGGGATAAGGAGGGCAGAAAGGAAAGCAGCAGCCCACCTCCTGCCTTGGAGGGAAAAACAGGCCAGAAAAAGCAAAACTGGTTCTAAAGAAGGGGCCCTCCTTTGGGAAACGCAGAACACTGCATTTTTCAACTACTCAACTGCTAGGGCCAAAACATTTCAGGGTGCCTGGGAAACCTTTTGCTGATACAGAATAAAATGAAATTTTAAGCAACTTTGTATTTCTTAAAAATTACTCAACGGCATATATTATAATGGGTATTTATATACAGTCTCTCATCCAATTTGGACTGCATCTTTGTGAAGAAGACATTTTCATTCCCCATTTTACAGATGTGTAAACTGACGTTCAGAGAAGTCAGTGGCTCGATCATGTTTGGAGTTCAAGTTTGTCTGACTGCAAAGCCAATGTTCTTCCTACCAAAAAAAAAAAAAAAGAAATGTGAGCTGTGACTCCTTGCCAGGGCTGCCTCATTCTGACCTACCTGCTGTAAGTTACTCCTGGGTTAATCAGGTATTAGCGTGTGGTGTGGGGTCTGTAGAGCACAGTGGCCTTTCCTGGGGTCCATTTAAAAGAAGAGCGAACCTATCCATCATAAGTGGGCTAACTGAGTCTCTGATAGACTCTTTCTTCAATCTTCCAGGTATCAATAACCACCTAGAAGAGAGGGACTGGGTTCTGAGATAAGCAGACAATGAAACCTAGGTCACTTTCCTCTTTGAGTTTAGTATCCTCATCTGTAAAACGTGTTCAATAAAACCTTTATAACTGAGTAGTTGTGAAATCTAAATAAGACACCTTATTAGAATCCTTAATATAATATCTGGCACAAGGTAAATACTTAATGACAGCTATTATTGCAATTTGTTTTTATTTCAGACAGTTTTGGAAAATACAAACGTTTAGCTTCAACTAGTTCCCATTCTGTAGATACTATTTATTATTGAAAAAATTTTTTTTTAAATCTTGAGTTTGTTTCATAGCCAAGAACAACTATTACAAAAGAATGGCAGTGGGAGCACAGACAATTTGAGTTCAGGGAACAGAGTCATATCCTCTTGGGCGCCAGTCTTCTCCCTATCTGTTCAGTCATCTTTGTTGTTCAGTCGCTAAGTCCTGCCCGACTCCTCTGCGACCCCATGGACAGTAGTAGTCTGCCAGTCTCCTTTATCTGTGGGATTTTTCAGGCAAGGATACTGGAGTGGGTTGTCATTGCCTCCTCCAGGGGATCTTCTGGACCCAGGGCTCCAACCTGTACCTCCTGAGTTGGCAGGTGGGTTCTTTACCACTAAGCCACCAGGGAGGCCCATCAGTCATCTTAGAGCAGACTGTAAGTACAGCTACTTAGAGACTAGAAACTTATGCTACACACACACACACACATATGGCAGGAGCCTTGAGCACTTCAGGAGGCAAAAGACATGTGTAGGATGAATTAATGCAAGTGGCTCTGCTTCTAGTTATACAGTCCCCCGAAGGCACATTTACTTCAGGAACTCTCATAAGATGGGCAGCTCCTCGGGAGGGCAGTTTAGGCTGCTTCCCTGGCTTGTCAGCCAGCTTAGTCGAGCAGGGAGCAGTGAACTGAAGGCGAATCAGGCTGATACAGTGTCCTATCTCCTGCTCCTCACTCTGACCCCAACAGGGGCATGAACACCTAGATTCCTCTGTGGGTTTTAATCTCTGATACTTCTGACTCAAAGCTGGTGGTAAACTGCATCTTGCTCGAAGCCCATGGAAACCTGAAGCCACTGCTGCAGGAGACAGCTTCTATCTGCATCCTCATTCCTGCACCCCTTGCAGAAAGGCTTTCCAGGTTGAAGCAAGACTAAACCCTGCCGCAGGGCAAAAATAAACTGTGCTTTATATCACTGCCCCTGAGGAAATGGTGAACAAGCTTTCTCTTACTGTTCAACTCCTTTTCTTTTCGAGGATACACCAAGCCATGCCAGTTGTTTGAATTTGCAAGAATGGAGACCTTGAGACGCAAGAGATTCAACTCAGAGCTAGATTCATTTGTGTTTTAACTTAACCCCCAAACAGTATATTTGGTTCTACAGAACTTCCTGTAAAATAGACTTTTCAGTGTAGGACAAGTTCAAGCAGCTTTGTGGCATGGAGGAAGGGAAGAGCAATAACTTCTTTGAGTACTGCACTGGTCTCAACCGGGCTTATACTTATAGGTAGATTTGGGGAAACTAGTTCTCTCAAGGCTGTCTTTCAGGTATTGACAGAAGAGTCAGGGGACGAATTGTATAAAAATTAAGGCTCCAGAGACTCAGAGGGAAAAGCACTCCCTATGAAACAGAAAAGGAGAGATATTGAAATTCCACAGCCTCATTTTTTTGATAGATTTTCAGCAATAAAAATCTAGTGAGATTTAAGATTACTTAGAGACTAGAAAGAAATTTTGCCCCCCCCCCCCCCGCCAAGCCAAATTTTAGAGTCATGCTTGCCCCTTTTTTATTAAAGGCAAGACCAAACATTTCCAGACCCCTGCCAATATTTGCATTTTGCATATGTGTGTACAAACACACACACCCACACCCGTTACCCATTCTAAATTCAGTTTGCAACCTCTATTTCTTCTTTAATTTGCCTTGTAATCACTGAGTGGCCAATTTTTATTAACAGGCAACTCCTGAATATCTAAAAGATTTCGCTGAAATAGGTGCAGTATAAAAACATAGGATTTTATAGAAATTTAGGATACTCTTACATTCTGTAAACCACCACATCACCTCCTTTAAAATTCCTAGAACCTTTGAATGGGGATTCACAATATTGGGCCTGACAAGTTATCTTCTAGGTACCCTTTAACTGCTGAGGATAGGATATGTTTGGTATCAATTCAGTTCAGTTCAGTTCAGTTGCTCAGTCGTGTCCGAGTCTTTGCGACCCCATGAATCGCAGCACGCCAGGCCTCCCTGTCCATCACCAACTCCCGGAGTTCACTCAAACTCACATCCATCGAGTTGGTGATGCCATCCAGCCATCTCATCCTCTGTCATCCCCTTTCCCTCCTGCCCCCAATCCCTCCCAGCATCAGAGTCTTTCCCAATGAGTCAACTCTTCCCATGAGGTGGCTAAAGTACTGGAGTTTCAGCTTTAGCATCATTCAGATATACCTAAAAACATATCACCCTAAGAACCCCCTGAAGACAGCAGGCTAAATGTCTAGCACTTCTTGGCCCACAAATTGTTTCAAATATAGGGGAGGCCTGCCCCAGCCTCTCTCCATAAAGGCAACGTTCTACTACTATTGGGCATTTCAGACTCTGTGACTATTACCATCCCTCTATTTCATAGACAGACTCTCACCATAAAGATCAGGTCACATAATTAATTCCAAACTGAGCACATTCTGCTCCCTGGTGGGCCTGTCTCACTATTTACCTGCAATGTCAAAAAGGCTGTGACGGTGTGTGCTGACTGATGAGACTGGCTGGTACCAAGCACATCAACCTTGCTGGCTACACACACGAGGTCAAGAAGATCTTCAGGGTACCCCCAAAACTGGACCCCTCAATCAGCAAGGCTCTCTCTCTGCCTTTCTAACAATGTCTGACTATAATTTATGCCTACTGGGTAGGCCCTTCCATCCCTTAGGAAACCTGCTTGCATAGGTTTGCTGATGTTCACAGCACATTACTTCCAATGTGCCCTTCCAGGAAAGAGCCAGACTCCTACTTCAGGCACACAATTCATTCTGACCCAAACATCCTATCTGCTGCATGAATGCAAAAACATATGCACACACACAGGGCGGCCCTCATTTTCTCTGGAGTAATGGGAGCCTGGGCAATACTTTAAGTATTCATTTCCCAACATAAATTAGAATGGAGCATTGAAAACACCAGTGACATCTGCACGGATCCAGAATGTATTCATTATGGTTGGTGCTATTACAATGAGAGGAAATGCATTCATAATGGCAGGACATTTGAAATAATGTGTTGCTGGATTCCGTGTCCATAAAGCAATAATGAAGAAACAGGAGTGGGTCAAAAATAAATTAGAAGGAGTAAGAGGGGCTTGGGATGAGGTGGCTTCAAGGGCTCTGGGCAATGTCAGTGAGCTGGCACATTCACTGGGTTCATAGGGAGAAAGTTATGAGAGTTTCAAGGTAGCAGAGGCAAGAAGGGCATCAGGCTGACACTCTGGAGAACTGAGGTCTGAATCCTGGCTCTGTTGTATGCTAGCTTTGTGATCCTGGGCAAGTCATGTCAGTATGCCCTTGATTATGTCCATACCTGGACTACTCATTTCTAACAAGAGGAGACAGACCTCAAGGACTGCATGAGGAGGAAAGGAGAGACCATATGTTAAGTGCTCAGCTAGAGTCTGGTGTGTAATAAGCATATGTCAACATTAGCTCTCCATTTTCTTTTTTTGTTATCACTAAATAAATGTTCAACTCTGTGATTTCAGGCACTATCTAGCTCTCCAAATCTCAGTTTCTTCTGCAAAGTGGAGCTAATAACACTGGCTCTTCCTACTGTGTGAGCTTATTACAAAGAGCAAGTGAAATGGAAAGTTTGGCAAGATACTATTGATTGGCTGAATCTAGTCATTCTCAGCTCGCTCTCCCTGCTGCTTTCTACTTTGGGGTGAGGAAGGGTTAAATATCTGCATACCAAGCCTGTACTGCAGTGGAGGATGGGGACACAGAGCCCAGTTCAAGCCTCTGACATAGAAGGATAAGTCTTCTGGTTGTATGTGGGGGGCTGTTTGCTGGAAAAAAAGTGTTCACTTTTCTGATTAATGCAGACATGGCCCTTCTTCATGCTTGAACATGGATATGACACCCAGAGCTGCTGCCCTTTTTCAATCATAAGGCAGTGAGCACAAAGGAAAAGCCCAAGGAGTTTCACAGGAAGATGGCAGTACGGTCATCATTAGCCACTGAACCAAAGCCAGCACTCACCTCCCTCCAAACTTATTATGTGAAACAAATAAACCTCTGTTTGCTTACCAGAGTTTTCTCTTACTCAAAGCTGAACACAATTCTGATACAATGCATTAAGTACTCTGGAGAATTAAAAGCCCTATATATAAGTACATGATCCTTCCTCTGCCAAGAACTTCATTCCCTTGGACCCATCTGGCTAATTTATCTATGTCCTTTAAACTTAGGTTTAGTAATGTCTCCTCTAGGAAGCTCTCCAAGGCCCTATCGCTTGCCTTTCTCCTGCCCTCTGGGCTTCTCAAAGCCCTCCACAGCACCGGGACCAGCACACGCTCCACTGCTTTGTAATGAGCCAGCTCCTCGTCTCTTTGCTCCACCAGATGCTTTAGATGTCTCAACAACAAGGATCCCTATTTTACCCACTTAAAAAATGTCATAGTGCTTCTCATTAATACCTGGCACACAGAAATAATTCATTAAGGATTTATTGAAATACTGAACAAACCAACGAAAGAATGACCTGAAAGGACATGGGAAGTAAATGAGAGCCTGTAGTCTCATTGTCCATTCAGACTTTTGAGATGCTGCAAATAGCTTTCCAATTCCTGTTATTACTTTAAGGGTATCCAGGTTGGGACAGCCTATGTTAGGTCTAGGCAGTGATTTATTGATTTAAGTCACTCCACTTGATCCTAGTTTGAGTTCATGACAGTCCCCTATTCCTACCTCCTAAACTATTTTTTGCTGTGTATTGACTGAGTCCATACTTACCTACACAAAAAGAATTTTATTTCCTTCCTTGTGGTAACCAGGCTATCCTGGTTATCCTGTGATAACCAAAGGTATCCTGGGAATGATTCTATATAGCACCAAAATAAATGTTCACACCCCCCGGCAGCCTGCCGCCTAGGTGTCTGAGTTCTGTCTATGTGCGGCTGGGTTTCTGGGAGCGCCTGTCTGACTCTGCCATACCTGGGTCCTTGCCATCCTCGAAAGTACAACGTGAGGTCCTCAGGCTCAGCCTGAGGTATGTGGTTCTCTAGAAGGAAATATAGGTAAACTCGCATGTCCTCTCTTTGTTGATAAAGCCAGCTTGTCTCCATGACTTGTAGAGATCATAGCCTTCTTGAAGCCACATTACTAACCCATTGCAGAATACCGAGAAAAAGAGTAATGCCGAATAATGTAATAGTATGATTCAGATTATAAATCAGAAACATGTTCCATTATGAGGCCTGTTATATTTTCAAAAAGTCTAAAAGGTGAAGTGGCCTGCTGCGACGGTCACCAGCGGCCAGCCTCAAGTCTGAACTCCCGATCCCTTTGCCCCTAATGCTCACAGGCCCATTTTTGCTTGGCTGGCCCCTTTGTTCAGTCAGGTTTCGGCTCAAAAGTGACCTCCTTAGCCCTTCTTTGAACACCTTATCTTTACCAGCTTCGTCTCCCCAACCCCCTTCTACCAAGTCACGCTTTTTCATTTCCTTTCTAACACTGCTATCTGAAATTATTTTCTTCATTTAATGGTTTACTAGTTTTTTTTTGTCTATCTCTTCTCACTAGAATTCAATTCCACCAGGGAAGGGATCGCGCCTGTCTTGTTCATCACGTATCTTTAGTCATAAGAGCTGTGTCTGGCATAATAGAGGTGTTTACTAAACATGCATTGAAAATGAGTAAGAAGAGAGTGGGCAGCGTGTATTCACCCAGGAAATCCACTTTGGTGTCCTTTACTTGAGTTTCCCTTTGGGAGTGAGGATGAGGATGGGGTTGAGGGCCAAGAGGAATCCTCAGGAGGGAGAGGTTGGCTGTGGGACGCTCCGTGGAGACATGGAAAGAGCCAGAGTTCTCGTTCTGCTACTGTCTTAATTGGAACATGTCCCTTGATCTCGCTGAGCTTCAGTTCTGTCATCTGAATGGTAAACTGTTTCAGCGGATCAGTGTAACAATTAAATAAGACAGCAGTGGCATGCAGTGAGTAAGTTTGTTCCCCTCTGCCTGGCCTTTGAGGCTGTAAAAGGAGGAAGCAGTCCAGGAGCCCCGGGAAAATCGGGAAAGTCGGCTAATGCTTTTCCCCCTTCTAGTAGTCACCTTAGCAACCGCAACAATCCTTCATGGAGATAATGCCAACCTGCTGTATCACGGAGGCTAGCCCACGGGCCAGTTGTGAAGTCCCGAGGATGTTCTGAAAACACTGAGCATGAGTCTACTTTGCAAGTTTATTAGAAATGCATTCCTCTGTTCTCAACCTTACATCAACCTGCGTTAAACTGAGGCCGATGTTATTGCACAGAGGTAAGCTTATCCATCTGCTTAAAGAGCTTTGGGTGCTGATTCTGCCACAGCATGTGCTTACTGCAGTCTCCTCAAAACCAGACATTCAAAGCCATCAAAAATTTGTGGTCTCCAGGCCTGCTAGACACACTTCTGGTGACTTCTTCTTTGATAGATGTTTACTGGTTTAAAGACATTTAAATACTTACACTCAATTTTTTCTATCTGTTCATTCGTTAATTCAACAAGCATTAACTTAGTGCCAACTGCATGTTTAACCCTAAGAGTTAAGATATTCTCACAGTTATTAAATGGTAAGCACCGTGCCTAACCTTTATGAGCATCAGATCATTCGATCTTCATTTCACCCCACAGGCATTATAATTATACCCATTTTACAGACAAGAGAGCTGAAACCCAGGAGTTTACGTAAATTGCTTTCATGGACAATTAATGGTGACCAGAACTTTAACCTAGGTCTTTCTGACAATGCTTTCTGACAAGAGTTTCACAATACTCTAGCAAGTAGGTCTTAAAAAGGCACTTGGTGCTTATCAGGGTCCTAGATACTTTCATGAATTAAAAAGAAACAATGCTAGACTACTTGACCCTTCTCAGGAACTCTGTCTTACTCTTCTTTGCATTCCCAACCCCTTAAACAATAATGAGAATGTGACTCCTGTTCTCAAAGATACAGCAGAGCCAAATAGACAAGTGTGCATGAAAGACCTTGAGAAGAAGCCCAAGACACAAACTCTGTAGGGTACAAAATGTGTGTGTGACTACCACTAGAGGATGGGTTTAACTTTATACCTAAGCAACAAAATAAGGAGACTGGACAAGCCTGGGCATCAGAGATTCCAGTGCTTATAGGGGCCCCACAGGTAACATGAATGAATGAGGCAAACAAATTGGGCCAGGTAGAGTCTGGTAAACTGCAAAGTACATACGCTTTCTAAGGAGCCAGCTGGTCAATGTCATGGGTAAATACAGATTCAGTACTGCTAAACATTCTGAATTTTCAAAAGAAGCTGAAAAAAAAATCTGCTTTTTGATGTGAAATCTTTCAATTTTTAAATGCTGGTCAGTTGGGAAAAATACTTTATGAGGCAAACAAAACACCTTTGGGCTAGATTTGGCTGGCTGATGACCCATGAGTTTGCAGTTTGGGGATTAGGCTGCATTTCATAATCTTCACCATCAAGGACCCCCATGTACCCTCCAAAGGCTTCAGAATTTGAAACTCTTTGTCTAACATACAACATTTTTTAATATTTAATTAGTTTTCTTGTGTGAATTAAATAATCAATAACTGACAAATTAGGTCACCCTGGGGTGAAAAAACTTAACATAATTCTGCTCTGTTGCAGTTAAATGTAAGATTTCTCACTACCATTTTTGAAATACTGAAAATAGTTCATAGACTTTTATTTCTATCTTCATAGATCCTTTTGGGGTCTGAAGAGTCTAGGTACAAATTAAACATGTAGACTCTTAAGATCTGGCGGCAGTAAGGCATAGTGGGGAAAATGTGGGAACCAGAGTCAAACAGAACTGGGTTGAATCCTAACTCTTTGACTTACTAGCTGAGTGAACTTCAATAAATAATTCAGCATCTTTTACTTATTTGCAAGAGGGAATAATTTGTGATCCTTGTTTTTCTCTTACCATCATCTAATTAAAAGAAGCACCCAGATAACAGCCCACTTAACACCATTACGACGATTAAAATAGTTCCAGCTCACAAATGAGCAAAGCAAAAGGCTCCCTGTCGTGAACAGGAGTCACGATGACGTGCACGCTCATGGAGGAGCAGCGCACCTATGACCTTCCATTATACATTTCACCTGAGGAACTCCAAGTGCACGATGACAGCCCAGAGAGGTAGAAAAGCAGAAACTTGGTGTGTTTACAAGTCCTGCCAAAAACCATGCATGCCCTGCCTTAGATGAGCAGATGCCAGAGGGTCCAATCCCTCAGTAACTCATGCTAAATATCAACCAAAAAGCTATCTTGGTTGCCACCACTAACATAATCGATTAATAACTGAACTCATCAGTATAGTGTTTTACTATTCACAAAATGATTCAATGTGCATTTATCATATGTTTCTCACAAGCATCTAGAGTGGCTGGGGAGGTACAAGTCAGCCCCATTTTGTGAATCAGAAAACAGATTCTAAGAGGTTAGAACTAGTTTATGGCCACTAAATTAGCAAGAAATGGAAGTAACTCCATGTGACGTAAAATTCATGGTTTTTCTCATATACCCTGACCTTTAAGAGGCAACAGCAAATGAGAAACAGGGGTGCTGTTAAGAGTCACATGTTGGTTGAGTGTGCATCTTCTGTTTATCTGTGAGATGCTAAGTGTATAAGAAATGAAATTGTTCTGCAACAGACACCTCCAGGAGTTGGTGATGGACAGGGAGGCCTGGCGTGCTGTGATTCATGGAGTCGCAAAGAGTCGGACACGACTGAGTGACTGCACTGAACTGAACTGACAGGCACTTAAGGGCACTCTGCTGTCTAACTAGAAAAAAACTGTTAAGAAAAATTAAATTGTCATCTTTGATTACATACCAGTTTGCTTCTCTAGGGGCGCATAGCAGAATATTGTTCAATTTTTGCTTACGTTTTTCAATTCACCCTTCTGTCCTGTCCCTACCTGGGGGAAAAAAAAGCCCTACAAAACCACATGACTCCTCACCCCCCACCCTCACCCTCCTACAGTAACTGATGAGACCGGCATGACTACCTAACTCAAGGGTAGCTAATTAATAGACATGAATTGGCTAGATTTTCTCTCAAGACTGTGGTGAAGCAATGTTGAATTCTGCATTGGAAAACTGCTATATAGCAGGAACCACAAGTACTGCCAGGACAAGCTGAGATTATAGGGAAAGAGAAGAGACAAAGCAAACAGAAAGTCTGCTCTGTGGGGTGGAGGGTGAAGCAGGAAGAAGAAAGAGAGAAAGAAGGAGCAGAGGCTGCAAGAGCAACTTTTGGTCTTAACCAGTTTCCATGCTTACACCAACCAGGTACAGAAACGCTTCCTTTGATCGAGTCCTGTGAAAAATGTTCCATATCTTTTCCATATCCCACTGTGTTATCTGAACTAGTTGGGGTAGATTTCTGTTCCTTACAATCAAAGAGTCTCTGGTTAATACAATGAGAAACAGGGGCCATAGTTATAACAGAGAACAATTTTAAAAAATGGAAATAGTTAAAAGGAAATTAAATCTCTTTCTTTTAGATGGCAGAGAAAGAGAAGAAGAGAAAGAGCTTCAAAACTTCAAAACTCTAAATCATGGCTCCTCAAAATATGCCAAGTTTATTTCCGTTATGCCTATGCTTTTTCTAAAACCAGAAGGATAAATGTTGGCAAAGCTCTCTTCTTATAAAAGAAAGCACAATGCTGACAAAGGACTTAAATAGTGATATAGTACATACTTTCTCCTCGTGCACCACAGTTCAAAATTCCCTTGTCACTACCAGAACGTGAACATACAATTATGACGCCCATTCTCTAATCTCCATCAATCAACTTACTGTTGAATAGCTCAGTTCAGGCCACTGGTTCAAATGGGTCAACACCTGTGAAATCTTCCCTGATTCCCCAGGAAGAATTAGCCATTTTTTATTCTGCTTCCCACAGCACTTAGCACATCTCTCTATGTGGGTTCTCATGCCAGTGTATTATAGTTCTTTGCCCATGAGCTTCATTTCTCAATCGAACTGCAAGTGCTTTAAGAGTAGGGCCCGTGGCTCATTCTTTAACCCTGTTGCACCTCACACAGTGTCAGACATACACACTGATGGAATAATGCAAGGCTCATTAGCTTTGCCTCCTGGGAGACTTCCTAGAAACAATAATTAAGATTTTTAAAATTTTGTAAAGAATCAAGTGGGGTTACAACTACGCACGCAAATTGCGTTTAACCATTTCAACTGAATTGGCCTATAATTTTAGCTTTTAAAAAGGTACCAAAATCATGTCAGAATTTAAACACCTGCTTGTTAAACGGTTATATTTCAAAACACTGGCTGTAGTGGAAGATAAGAAGGAGGTTAAAAACCTCAAACTATTCAGTACAACTTTCATCTTTGGGAACTTAGACTGTACCATTAATTTAATACTGACATTTCAAAGTAGTCATTTAACTAAAATGACCATATGAAAAGAGCACTGAATCCAGCATTTTGGGTGAAGTGACTAAAAATATCAGGATATAAGAGGGAACCCAGTTTCCTAGAAACAAAGTGTAGAGGGCAGGCAGACACTGGTTGATGGCAACTCAGCTTTGATGCAATACTCATGATGCACAATAAACTAGTACTCTCTTTCACAGCTGCATTTTCCTGTGGGCAAAGCTGAGGGAGGGGGACAAGAAGCTATTACCAAGTGTGAGGGGATGCTGAAAGGGTCTGCTGAAGACCATGATGTCACTTGTTCACCATGTTCTCCACTTTCAAACAAGGAGAGCAGAGACTTCAGGAGCTAAACTATGATCAAGGTATTACTTTTGTTAGTGGAGACCCAATTAATATAGTGCCGAGATTTCTAAAGCTACAGTAGGTGCCTCCTGCCACCTCTCCCACTAAATTAGTGAAAGTGAAAGTCGCTCAGTCGTGTCTGACTCTTTGCAACCCCATGGACTATACAGTCCATGGAATTCTCCAGGCCAGAATACTGGAGTGGGTAGCCTATCCCTTCTCCAGGGGATCTTCCCGACCCAGGAATGGAACTGGGGTGTCCTGCATTGCAGGCAGATTCTTCACCAGCTGAGCTACCAGAGAAGATGCCCCTCCACTAAAGTATTAAAGTTATCTGAATTCCAGGGAAGAAGTGACTTAATTTACTTAATTAGTCATTGATGGGGAAGCTGGAACAAAGACCCACCTTCATCCAAAAGAGACAATTTCCTCCTAGTCCTCTTATTTCAATGGAGAGCAAAGAGCAAGGAAGGTACATCCTGCCTGAACCCAGCGATTGAAGAAAGCAAAAGAGAAGAGAGAAAGACATAGCCCTGTGATTGCTAACACATTAACCCTGTGTAACTGAGAGGAGAGGTCAAATAATTGCCAGACTCTCACCAATCAGACAAGTTACTCCTCTTCCCAAGGGAAGGAGTGAGTACAGGATAAGAGAGGCTGTAGCATGCCCTTGAGAAGGAGGAAGAGTGGCAGAAATGTCTAATTCTGTGGATACGTGGCATGTGATAGGCTGGGGCAGGGGGGATAAGGATTCCTCTTAAACAGACTCCCAGGCTGACACTGTGAAGCTGCTATCATAACATGAAATATGCTGAAGTATAGAGAGATGCCAGGATGTCAAAAGATGCTGGAAAAACGCTGTCCATAAGGCTGCATTAGTCCCATGACCTCAAGGTGCTATGTGTTTCCAAGGACCCCATTTTGGAGATGAAAAAGAAATTCTATTTCCTTTTTGGATTCAAAATGAAGCCAAGGAGAAAGGGAGCTCTAAGCAAAATCAAAGAGGAAAGGCACACAACCCAGTGGGCTGAGACAGATGCAAACTGGAGTCACTCTAACACCTTCTCTCTAAGCCAGCCTTCCTTCCCATGAGCACCACTCCCAGTGGTCTGTGATCTCCTAAGACACAGACTTCAGAGTCAGAGCCAGAAAGGGACAGAGCTAGAGGGAACCTCAGGGGCCACATCAAACTCAGGTCTTTCATCTTATAAACGTTGAACTCAAAGCCCAGAATGGTTCCCTGACCTGCCTGAGTTTACATAACTAGGTAGCAGCAGAGCAAGCCTTGGAAGCCAGTGCTCCTGACTGAGCTCCGTCTTCCTCCTTTATTCTCAAACGCGGCCACTCACTAAGTTCTCGCCAGTCCCCATCCCATGTTTCCCCCACCTATTCTCTTCTCTGCATGGCCGCTCTTCTAATCCAAGCCTAGAACTTCAGGCTCTTTCATCTCAATCACCGCAAAAAACGTTCTCATCTTGCAAGCCTTCCGGACTCTTCTCTCCCTCTGTCGCTTGCCTCAAAAGTGAGCCCCTGCTCTCCTGGGGTGAGCTGCACCATTTTGCCACCACTCTTTCCCCTTTGCCAGCCAGCATGTCCTACACGGGGTCTGCTCTTTAGCCTTGGTCTTGGAATCAAGGAGAAGGGGCCAGAGCTAAAGCTGATCCACAGGGGGCACGCAGTATGCGAGAGAAGTAAAGGCTTGCTGTTGCCACTGAGACTTCAGGGGCCTTTTCCATATCCCATGCACTCAGAACAGTGCCTAGCTCAGATTTGGCACTCAAAAGATTTTTTTTTTAATGAATGATCTCACTAATCCTCTCATTAATCTTAACCATAGATACTGTTATCATCTCTATTTGGCAGATGAGAAAAAAAAAGCTTAAGGAATTGAAATAGTAGGGCTAAGGTTATATAGCTAGTAGTGATGAGGTTGGAATTCTGACCCAGAACCTCTGACTCCAAAGTCTGTATTCTTTACCCAGTGCATCACATTGATTCTTTGAACTCTTAAAGTGATAGAGTATAAAACACGCACTCAGTTTTTAATGAATGTTTTGTCTTAAAGCTGTCTGATTATTTCATATATTACATCATTCCTCCGTATCCACAGGGGAATTGATTCCAGGATCTCCCTCAGACACCAAAATCCATGATGCCCAAGTCCCTTATTTATATATAATAGTGGAGTACACACATATAACCTCCTCTGCCATTTCCCCTTAGTTGCAGGCAGAGTCTCTCCTAAAGACGTCTTTACTGACTGATGCTGGTTGATTCAGGACAAGAGTTCACTCTTCCTACTTCCAGTTCTCATGGAGTCAGAAGGCTGACTTGAGTACTCCTCACCTTGACTCAAGAGCTCCACAGGCAAAGACGGAATTTTAAACAACTTTCAGGCCTGATGGAGATGTAACTTGTAAAGAAGTAGATCACTTCTCCTTTTTCCCAGATGTCAGCCCTGTCACTCAAAGGCAGGTAGGAAGAGAAATGCCTTCTAGAAAGATTGTTTTAAGAGAAGAAAGAGGAAACAGGCTTCGGCTGGAAAAGTAAGAGTCAGCACAAAACCCCCCTATTTGGGGAACTATCTCACAGTGATACATGTGAGTTCACACCCTGTTTTTCCAGACAGCAGCCTGTACTAATGCTGGCTCAGAGAGGCCACTGTTCTCCAACTTCACCATCACAAGGCACACAAGTCCACAGCTAAAAGGGCGGCCACTGACATGAAGGCACCTCTGCAGCCCATCACTCGTCAAGGACAGGGAAAGAGCACCGCCCAAATCTCTCCATGGTCCTGAGAGCGCAGTTTACTCCACGCAAAGCTCTCATTGCTGCATCCCTACCCTTCTCAGAAGGCTCACACAGAGCAGACAGGGCACGTGTGCAGCTTTAAATGAAAAGAGCCAAGAAACTAGCCTTGAATACTTGGATTAAAAGCCTTCTTTAGCACAGATGCACCAAGCTGAACTTTTGTTTTTTTAAATATTTATTTACTAAATCATCTACTTATCTATCTATCTTGCTGTAAGCCTACACTGAGGATTTGCAAAGGTAGAAGAAAGAGTTGGTTAACAATACAGACTCCACAGCCAGATGGCTTTGGTTCAAACCCTGGCTCTCTATCATTCACTGGCTATGTGACCTTGGGCAAAGTATGTACTCTTTCTGTGCTTAATTGTCCTCATCTGGAAAATGGGGCCAGTAGCAGCCTCTCAGAGAAGGCGATGGAATCCCACTCCAGTACTCTTGCCTGGAAAATCCCATGGATGGAGGAGCCTGGTGGGCTGCAGTCCATGGGGTCGCGAAGAGTCGGACATGACTGAGTGACTTCCCTTTCACTTTTCACTTTCATGCATTGGAGAAGGAAATGGCAACCCACTCCAGTGTTCTTGCCTGGAGAATCCCAGGGACGGGGGAGCCTGGTGGGCTGCCGTCTATGGGGTCACACAGAGTCGGACACGACTGAAGTGACTTAGCGGCAGTAGCAGCAGCAGCCTCTACCCCTATGGGGCTATCAAAAGGATTAAATGAAATCATGACACGTAACACTTAGAACAGCGCCTGGCCCGTGGTAAGCCCTTTTATCAGTGTTTGCTATTATGGCCATGATCATTGTTATCTAAGGAATAGCCAAGGGTTCATGAGTCCTAATCAGTCATTTTCCAAGCCTGGAACATGGCTAAGTATTGCTCATGTATACAGTTAGCGAACGGTATAACAGACCTGCTATGGCTCCTTCTGAGATGAAGAAAAACCAAGTACAGCTGCCACCGTTCAGAAACTCACAGGCAGTTTGAGGATAACAAAAGCAGATTCGTAAATAATGGCTGAAGGTAAATGACCTGCACGAGGTGACAAGATAATCCAGTGAATCTAAGGTTTTCCTATTCCAAACCAGAGTTCTCTCCACAACTTCAAAAACAGGTTTTGCATAGCTATTTATTCAGATTAATTGTGTGCCTATCACTTTCCAGACACTGAGAGAACAGTGGTGAAGAAGACAAAGCTTTTGCCCTCATGACATATACTTCCAGTGGGGGGAAAAATAAGTTACATGTATAATCCATTTTAACGTAGTGGCAAGTATAGCAGAAAGCCAAAGCAGGGAAGGAAGGAAGGAAGGTCCGAAGAGGCAACATTTCAGCTGAGGCTTAGACACCCAGGCAGAAGTGAACCCAAGCACGAAGGCCCTGAAGTGAAGGATCGTCCCCTCCGTCTGAAGGACAGTGAAAGAGCTGTGTGGCTGCAGTGAGCACGGGGGTGAACAGCAGGCGTGAGGATGGTAGAACCCCCTCCTGTGTGACTTTATAGGTTCTCTTGCTCCAGGGGATTCTGAAGCAAACTCTAGACATGATATATTTCATCCTGGGGCAGTCTAAATAATTAGATGACCTCCTTTGTATCCTAAGAGAACCTTTCAGTATCTACGTGGAGAATGGATTCGGCGGGGGTGGGGGGGTACAGTGAGGGAAAAGATGAGTAAGAGTGGCCATGAGGGAATGCCAGTAGAATGCCTGCAGAGAAATTAGAGCGGGTGGAGGAGAGAAGTCCTTGGATCTGATGTATAGATGAGGGTGAATCTGACAAAATTACTGATTAATTGGACGTGGAATGTGAAGAAAAGAGAGATATTGAGTGTTACTCTTAGGTTACTGGCTTGAGACATGATGATGCCATTTACTGAGAAGGAGAAGTCAAGGGTAGAACATGCTGGAGAGGGAGGAGAAAAGCAAGAGCGATGTTCTGAACAAAAGCAGCTGTGAGGGCAAGGGCACGGGACGGAGAGCGAGAAGGCCTTACTGCAAGTTCTGACTCTAGGTGCCTCTACTTCTAGCTGGGCGACCCTGAGCAGATCACTTACTCTCACTGAACTTTCTCATCTATGTAACATGGGGGTAGACAAAACTACAGCTCAGGTTTGTTTGAATAAGGAAATAAGATGTCTATGTTGTTGTTTAGTCACCAAGTCAAGTCCAACTCTTTTGTGACCCTGTGGACTGTAGCCCACCAGGCTCCTCGTCTATGGAGTTTTCCGGGCAAGAGTACTAGAATGGTTTGCCATTTCCTTCTCCAGGGGATCTTCCCAAGCCAGGAAGCAAACCCACATCTCCTGTTCAGCAGGCGGATTCTTTACCACTGAGCCGCCTGTGTATATCATGTAAATTATAAAGGTACTGAATCAAAGGTAACCTACCTGTTTCTTTTGTTACTTCTGATAAATGTCTGTTTAAATAATTCATATATGAACCTCAGGTTACATCTTAAATAGTATTATGAAAAGGCTTATTTTTATGTCATTTTGTTTAATGCTTATACTTTCGAAGGGCACGACGCATCATTGACATTTCTTATTTGCATTTATTATATACCATTGTTCACATATGTTGTCTCACTTAATCGTTAACACAGACAGAATGGGTGCTCTATGGGCCCTAAACGACTGATGAGAAAATTGAAGGACAGAGAAGTTCTATCAAAGACCTGACATCCTAGTCTCACGGCCTTCCTCTCTTTAAGTCAGAATACTGCAATCCTGTTAAATAATTCACTTGGCATTAGGGCTGGGTCATACTGGGGCAATTTCTGACACACAGAATATTGAGCACCTCCATGATCACTGGTTAAAAAAAAAAACAAAAAAACAACACACTAAACTCCAAACACGACAGCTCCTTAGACCTAGCATGTAACAGCTTGAAAGCTACTTCTATACATATAAATTTTCTTGGTTCCCTCAACTTGTGATTAAGCATGGCACTATCATATGACAAAACGATACACTCACTTTATACACTGACCCAAAACTGGAAAAATGGAACTTTTCTGTATTGCTCTATATTTAGTAACGTTCCTTGTCATTGTCTGTTTCAGTCATTCACTCAACCAATATCTGAGAGTCTGCTCTGTACTATACAATATGCTGGTGCTTGGGATATGTAGGAATTACAACTTTTTTATTGTTAAAGAGTGAAAGGAATTATGTTATTAAGACCAGAAGAACAAAAAACTGATTTTTGATAGATAAATTATTTTTGAAAGGAATCATGGACATCCAAGTTTAATTTGCATGTCAGTTAAAAAAATTCCCACTGGCCCTCTTCAGGCTTTCTTTTCCCAGGAAGGTGTATCAGTTTCCATTGTTTGAACCTCTGATAGCTACACGTCCATTTGTATTGGACATAAATTAATAATAGTAGAGAAATGGTTCAGAAGACCTAGTTTTTAAAAATACAACAAGATTTCAGCCTAAGAGATGTGGACACCTACTACATTGTCTTTCATTTCTTATACCCTCTTTCTAGATGGCAATTCATCAGCAACAGTTCTTAATATCTAGTGGACGATAAGCCACCTTCCTCCAGCTGAGGAACACTGCTGCTAAAGGGTATTTATGTGATAGGGGATAAAAGATTCTTATGGTCAAGAAGTTTGGGAATGCTGGGTTAAACAAAGTAAGTCAGTCTTACTATTTACAGGAGTGCTCAAAGCCTTTATTATGCCATGGTACTTGTGGAACTTCAAGAGCTGGGTAAACAAGCAGCATTTGCCAGACTTATTGGACCCTAGAACCCTAGTTTAAAAGACTAAGTCAACAACTCAGATAATCAGTGTTCAGTCTAATATACTTGGAAGCCCAGGGTTGGGGGTTTCCATTTATAACTGCACGTGATGAGCATCTTTTTAGTAAGGTGCTGATTCTTTAAGACTGGGGAGAGTTGAACAGGGAACAGATGTATGGCTCTGAAATGGGGAGGAGAGACCAATTGCTATAAGGTACGGGAGATGGTGATGGACAGGGAGGCCTGGTGTGCTGCGATTCATGGGGTCGCAAAGAGTCGGACATGACTGAGCGACTGAACTGAACTGAAGCACCATGCAAAAAGGGACTCTTTTGGCTTTTGATTTCTATGACAGTTTCAACACCTAGCACTGCCTGGCACATAACAGACACTGGATATAATTTATTTTAATAAATGGATAAGTGGAATGAAACCTACAGAAATTAAAAAAAAAAGGTGATATAAATTTCAGAATGAGTGACTGCGTTGTTTTTCTGTCTTCAATGATTTCGATTTCCATATCTAGACTCCTAGACAGTGCTTAATTTATTTTCTTAGAACAAAAGGCTGAGAATTATTCCAATTGCCTTTTGCATCATGACCCTGCAATAATCTAATAAGAAAGGTTACACTGCTTTTTTGTAGATGAACGCACATTAATGAGATCTCCTTGAAGTAATCCTGCTTCCATTATGCAGACAAAATTACATTTTCCAGCATAATTATTGTGTCAGTCGAGCTCCCAAATTTTGATATTGTTTCATTTGCAAAGGCAACATCAACTTACTAGTTTGTCAAACCTCTGAAAAACTGAAGGGAAGCTCATTGTTTTTAGCGGTGATTATCCATCTATGCCTCTCTTGTAGTCTATCTTTTGCACATTTTCCTACCAGCCAGAAGGACTGGGCAAGTTTTAGCTCGTAATAGGTTTTAAGAGAAGAACTAATGGCTTTCTGGATGTGAGAGTTGGACTGTGAAGAAAGCTAAGTGCCGAAGAATTGATGCTTTTGAACTGTGGTGTTGGAGAAGACCCTTGAGAGTCCCTTGGACTGCAAGGAGATCCAACCAGTCCATTCTGAAGGAGATCAGCCCTGGGATTTCTTTGGAAGGGATGATGCTGAAGCTGAAACTTCAGTACTTTGGCCACCTCATGCAAAGGGTTGACTCGTTGGAAAAGACTCTGATGCTGGGAGGGATTGGGGGCAGGAGGAGAAGGGGACAACCCAGGATGAGATGGCTGGATGGCATCACCGACTCGATGGACGTGAGTCTGAGTGAACTCCAGGAGTTGGTGATGGACAGGGAGGCCTGGCGTGCTGCGATTCATGGGGTCGCAAAGAGTCGGACACGACTGAGCGTCTGAACTGAACTGAACTGAACTGAAGATGTGTTTTTAAATTACATACCATTTACATTCTTCAGTCTTTACTTGAGATTTCAGACTATAAGCTCTTTGAGGGCTATGTGGACTGTAAATGCTTTGTTGAAAACTATATTCTGCACACGAAAGAACCATGCCTGGAACAACGTGCTGTAAGTTCTGCATGAACATCATGTTTCTCCTTTCACTGAGACTCACCATTTTAAAGTAAAATCTTTCTCTCTCCTTTCCCCACATTTTCTCCCTCTCCCCTCCCTCCTGCCAGCTCTTTATTTATTTCTCTCTCCTATCATGTATGTGCATCACACACACATACTCTGGAATACAGGGAGGTCTTGCTATACACTATGGCATTTTCCCCATGAAAAATACATAAAGCATGGAAGTTTGGTGAAAATCTATCATTAGAGGAGTTTTGGATAGTTACTTTGCATTGTGCAATGTCACCTCCTTGTCCAAGCCTTAACCTGCCCTGAGCCACAGAACAAGTCTGGAAGAAATCCTGACTCACACTCAAGTCATCTGATCAGAGCTGATCGGTGACACAGGGCTAATCTGTGAACCACGAGACCGAGAGATCTCAAACCCACGACAGGACATTCTCCAGCACTGCTTATCTAGTAATTTTTATTTTGTAGCTTATCTTTATTTTACTAGAAAAAACATATTTTCCTTTTTATTGTAAACTGTTTGTATTTACTTGAGCCTGATTTTACTCTAGATTGGGACCATGACATCCCCATAGAGTACTATAGGTGTTACTTTAAAAACACAAATCAGTAGGATAATAGGATTCAGTACATTGCTTTACTAGCTCTGTGACCTTGGGTAAAGCACTGAACATGTGTAAGTCTGATATGAGAATAATAACAGCACCATTGTCCCAGGCTGTTGTAAGGATTAAATGAGATAGATGATCCATGTGGAATGCTTAGCTCACGTCCATTACTGCAGTCTCTGGGGAGCTGATAGGTGAATAGCCAGGATGATCAATGACCTTAACAAGTTCATCACCTCTGTAAGTCTTCTTTTTATTTTCTTTCTAATAAGCTACTCTCCTGGATTCCATCCACAGAAGTAGAAGCTCACAATGGGTACGCCTTGTGGGTCTTGTTTTATCTCCAGGCATGAATTCCTCCTGCAGAGTTTAGATAGCTTTTCTGGATTGCTGTTGGTTGGGTGATGTCATTTAGGGTAGTCATTTATCTGGCCCCCTGCATTTCTTTCTTACAGCCTATATAACTTCCTTTTTCTTTATTTGGTACTTTAAGAGTCTTGATTGGCTGGGGACTCGACCCTTCATTTTCATTTATCAAAAATTCCTAACCAGAAGGGATGAACGCAGAGTTCCAGGGGCATGCTGAGCTGGGGCATCTGTGCCTGGCCTTTTTATCTGTGAAGCTTGCTGGTAATTGCTAAGTTTTCCCTCCTGAAACAATTATCCCCCCATTTCTCTCCCCACCTCCACCCCACCCCCCAGTTAATTATCAGTTCTGGAATTAAACTGCTTGCCTCTCCTGCCGTTGTCATGACAACAGTTGGCCTGCACCTGCCACTGGGTGAACAGTGGCTCTTTCAGAAGAGGCGATGGCGGTTGCTGGCTCCACAAAAGCCAGGGAGTAAACTAATGTTTACCTGTCTAGGGAGAGAAGTTTCTGTTCATTCCACCTTAGGCAGTTTCCTGGCAAGTTCCACCTCGACTTCTGCCTCATACAAACTGCTGTTGGCATTCGATAAAGAAAATGAAAACAACATTTTCTGATAAAAATGCCAAATCCCTATTGGCTTGTCACTATTCTATCCATTAACTTTACTTATTGCCAGCCAAGGTGTTGGAAGATACGGATCTTCCATCTCCTGAGAGTGAGAGTATAGTGTGCAGGTTAAAAGCACAGAATTTTAAGCCTAACAGATTTGGGTTCTAATCCTTTCTAACTGTGTGCCCGTGGCCTAAGAACTTCTTGTAATATCAATTTCTTCCTCTGTAAAAAGGGGATGGGAATAACTAAATTTAACAGAGGTTTTTTTTCTTTTAAAGCTTTGAAATAATATATGTAGGTCTGACTCCTATTTTAGGTACAACACATAAGCAGGTATCACTATGACAGCTGCTTAGGTGCTAATCCTGAATAGACCTGAAAGTCAGGGCAAAGTTGGCAGCTCGGTTGGTTTTAACCGGTCCTTGTCTGAGTGGCAGTATCTGAGAAGCAGGAGAATACGGTACTCTTCTCCACAGCACCTGAACCGATGCATCTAGCGGCCACGGACCGCTGAGAAATGCTTCTTTGCCTACCTTCTCTGTAATTCTGTCAGCTCCTCCCTCTCTCTACTGTTTTTCTCACGCTCAGTCTCACTTTCCTTTAAATAGAATTGATAGAACCAGGGGGCGGGGGGTGAAGGAGACATGTACTCACCAAGGAAACAAAGCACTTTTCTGTTTTACAACCACATTACAACCTACAGGGAACAATTGGTAGTGGTACTAAGGAGTGGGGGAATGAAGCATTTAGGTAAGGAAGTCTTTTTCTTCCCCAATACCCCTGCTTCTGGCTAAAGAAGTCTCTTTATTTTTATTTTTTTAAAATGAACCTATAACCACTCACAGTTAGGTCCCAGGTCCAAATAAGGACAGGCACAAGAGTACTGTTCCTTGGCAAAGATGTCACCATTTAGGGTACCCCAGTCTTAGCTCAGCCTTCGGCTACCTTCTTCATGTTCTGAAGCTCCCTCCTTGTAGTTCTAGTTTTAAAGAAACCTGAACGCAGCGACTCCAAAACTTCATCCCATCTTGAAAAGAAAAAGCCCCAAACAAAAAACACACCAGCTTCTGCTCCCAGCATCTGGTACAGACACCTGCTGTGGGTTTCTGGGTAAAGAGGTGAATGCAGTTCAGCCATGCAGAGCTTACAGAAAAAGGGAGGCTCCCTGGAAGTTACTGGGGAAAGAGAATCACTCACCTCTTGCCTGCCTCTCACTGAGAGGCAGTAAGAAGATGCTAGAGACCAGCAGGTTTCTCCTAAAATGAAAAAGACACCACTAACAACATTTGGCTGAGGCTGCCAGGGGTGAGGAGGGGGCAGAACCAAGGACATCAAGTTTACTTATTCTTAAAACACAGACTGGAGTTTTGTGACTCCCTAACATCTATCACTGGCTTAGTGCCAGTCCAAAATGTTTATGAAGATTAAACAAGGAAGAAGAGAATTAGGCTCCAACCAGACTATTCAGCACCGGAGCTAACTCAGGGATACCTGTGACATCAATTGAGTTCTTTGACTAGCTTCTTGGACTGCAAGGAGATCCAACCAGTCCATTCTGAAGGAGATCAGCCCTGGGATTTCTTTGGAAGGAATGATGCTGAAGCTGAAACTCCAGTACTTTGGCCACCTCATGCGAAGAGTTGACTCATTGGAAAAGACTCTGATGCTGGGAGGGATTGGGGGCAGGAGGAGAAGGGGACGACAGAGGATGAGATGGCTGGATGGCATCACTGACTCGATGGACGTGAGTCTGAGTGAACTCTGGGAGTTGGTGATGGACAGGGAGGCCTGGCATGCTGCGATTCATGGGGTCGCAAAGAGTCGGACACGACTGAGCGACTGAACTGAACTGAGCTGAGGAAACATCTAGAACCTTAAATCTGTTTGGAAAATGCTGATGCTTTAGTATTCCTTGTCTCCATTAATTTAGAAGGAACCAGGTATCTAGTCTCCAAATTTGGCTTTAAGTTAGAGGAAGGTGGGAGCTGTCAAAACAGGTATAAAGAAGATAAAAACAAACAATTTCCTTTTACAACTATATCTCAGTTGCTTTTCTGTATAAAAGAAGAAACCTAAAAGGAGAATACTTTTAATGCTTCATAAACTACTTGTCCTTTCAGTATAGCTTAAGATGTGCAATTTGATGGAAAAACTGAGGCACAGAAAAAGCAAACAATTTACACATAACAACTCATGAGCTATGACTACAGGAGGAGACCCATACGATTCAAAAGTCCATCCATTTCTTCTGTGAATAGGGAGGGCATTGCAGTTTTGCAAAGCCAACAGCAAGTAGTATAAACCATCTGGTGCCTCAAATGGCACACAAGACCCTGGACGAGGGAGACTCAGCCACCTTAGTCCCACCTCCTGCCTCAGGCCAGTCATGCAGTTACTCGCCCTTTACCACACAGCACAAGAGCTCACATCCCTCTGAGCCTTCAGAAAGGCTGATCTCTGTGCTTGCATGGCCTTCCCATCCTGTCTGTCCAGAAAAGCTAATCCCTACACCCATCCTTCAAAGCCAGCACAAACGCTATTTTTTCTGATTCTCTATTTTGAGTTAGTTGCACCTGATTCTACATCCAACATCTTTATTGTAGAGAATCATTGTGCTGTAGTGGTCAAGAGCCCGCAGTCTCACATCAGAGTACTTGAATTTGAATACTGGCTCTACCACTTTTCAGCTGAGTGACCTTGTTAATGCACATGCAACCTTTCTGCAACTCGGTTTTCTCATTCAGATGAGAAATGAAGATAATGTATTAGCCACGTACTAGGACTGTTGTGAGAAATTAAAGAAAAAAACGTTTAAAGTACTTTCTGGTACATTGGAAAAGACCCTGATGCTGGGAAAGATTGCAGGCAAAAGGAGAGGGGCAGCAGAGGATGAGATGGTTGGCTGGCGTTGCTGATGTGACTGTTGCTCGTATCTGACTCTTTGCAACCCCTTGGATGCAGCACTGCAGTCAGGGTCCTCTGTCCCCCACTATGTCCCAGAGTTGGCTCAAATTCATGTTCATTTAGCTAGTGATGCCATTCAACCATCTCATCTTCCGTCGTCCGCTTTCTCCTCCAGTCCTCAATCTTTCCCAGCATCAACAACACTGTTGGCATTCAATAAATGCTTTTTTATAATAATTTATAATTATAATTACTATATTGCCCTTACATGTGAAATTAAAATTGTTTACTTAGTTCTCTCTTTTGAACTAGACTTTGAGATCTTCAAATACAGAGCCAAAGTCTTTCTCCATCTTCATATCTCTGCAACCTAGCATGGGGCCTGGCAACAGAGTAGACAATTGAAAATGTTTCTGAACAAACGAATGAAAAAATTCCTCTGCAATTTTACTTGCTAAAGAGATAAGGGAACAGAGCTCCTAAAAGTGACTGTTATTCTGATGAGCTCTGAGGTCAAACATATAAACAAGGTAAGCCTGCCAAGCATCATAACTACGCAATGGATGGCAAACCAAAGTTGATTTAGCACAAAACCACGCTATGAAGAGTGACATCCAGGTCTCTTCCTCCTGGGCCTTTTTTTCTTAGCATTATTAAGCCAAAAAAGGCAGGCTGCTCCTAGCTAGCATTCCCACTGTAAGGTAGGTAGAATAAGCTAGAGTCACCTTGGCTGAATTTTCCAGCTGTGAATGGATTCTCTGGTTATTGGCGAATATGCACAAAATAAAATATAGCTGTGGCTCTCACAGGCAAATATATGAAAATCAATTACTTTAGGAAGAAGGCTTGCTTTTTATTAAAGATCGGCAGTACAATGCATTGCATGGCTTCATCCTTCATCTGGATGAGGAGAGGATGAACAATTCACATCAGCAGAGGAAAACAAAGTCAGCTCAGCCTCCATAAGAGGGAAATGTGAGAGCAAAGACACTCTCTGTGCTGAAGCCCAACGTAGATGTTAGAGCCCCACATGAGGATAATAGGCAATCCTGACAGTTCCACTCAGTGTCACAAGCATCAGAGCCATTTTCTTTGGCATGAAGACAATGTAAATACCAAACCACAAATTTACCATCAGAGGATAAAAGATACCTAAGTGTATCACTGACTTAGTGCCCTCTTATCCCTACAAACTAAGTAATTAGGAAGACAAATGCCAGATTTGAGGACATGCATATAGTTGCTATTTTAGGGCGTGGGGGGAAAGAGTACCTAGTATACAGAATGAAGAAAATTTTTAAAGAAACAAAATTGAGAAATGTAGGGGAAAAAAACTCTACCAAATTATAGAATCTATAATCTGCTATAAGCAATTATTTTAATTTCACATTCGATATGTGACTGTATTCCTACACACACTATATTCCCAAACACTGGGGGCAGAGTAGGGCAAAGAAGGCTAGAATTTACAGGAAAATAAAACCCAGCTACACAGAGACAAAGAGGTTAAATGACTTGCCCAGGGTCACGCAGTCGGTCCCCTACCAAGAACAGAGGGTAGGTCTGCTGACTCTCTTTGAGCTCCTACTTCCTCAGAAGTTTGTTGGATCACAGAATGAGCATGGTCAGATTCACACTGATCTCAGTGGGAGCTCTTTGCCTGAATAAGAGCCAGCTCTGAAGATGAAAAATTCTACAGAAATCCTCAGTTATGGCTGTTACTATTTAAAAAGCCATTTTCCTTTTAGTTTAAAAAAAAAATCAGAGAAAATCTCAATAGCAAATGAAAATTTAATATTGATCTTGCTACTTTCTCCTCAGAACACACGAGTTTAAGGGTCCTTCCTTCTCTGACTTCCTCCCACTACACAACAGCTTTCAAGGCAGCAGAACCTATTGCCGCCTCCTCTCCTTGAATATATATTACTTCTCAGCAGGCTCCGGCAGGAGTAGAGAAGGAGCCAATCTGTGAGGGAGCAAACACAAGATCTCCCATAATAGCATAGAGAAGACAGAAAATTGCTGCCAAAAGTGTAAATTGCTTTTTTTTTTTTTTCCTTTGGCTTGGCAAAAAAAAAATCACTATGGGCTTTAAAGATACCCTCTTAAAAGGTGATTCCACAGTGGTTAATATCCATGTTCTACACATTAGGACTGCTGTTCCTCCACTCCCTCCAAGAATCCTTGTCATCTGTATAACTGTATCATGGATTTGAAGAGGGACTACCGAGAAGTGAGAGGCAGCTGATTCTGCAGGGTCAAAGGAAGGCTTGGTTGCCTGCTCCCAAGGGAGTCTAAAAGTACCCCTTTTACTGCTGACCCTCAGGGGGCAGTGTGTGAGGATGAGATGAAGAAATAGCTCCTTATAGTGGCAGAGGCTAAGGAGAGGAAAAGCAGCCTGCAGAAAACAGAGGCCGTAACATTTGAACGTCAGCACAAGTAAGAACTCCCAGGTTAGAGGAATGAGATCAAAGTGATGCTCTGACAAGTGAGTGTGAATCCTCAGGCCTTTCATTCAGGGTCACAGAGAGAAGTGGGCTGGCCCCTGGGAGACAGTCTGCATCATGGCTGAGGGCATGAGCTCTGAAACCAAACTAGATTTAAATCCTAGCTCTGCTTCTACTAGCTGTGTTAATCATCCTGAGTGTTAGTTTCCTCTCTTTTACAAGTGAGATAATAGCTCCATCCTAAGCGTTACATGAGGGTTAAAAGAGAATATATAAAAAACACCTGTGCACAGTAAAACTTTAAAAAATGGTATCTTTGATGATCAGTGTTGTTAAGTAGCAGGAAAAGTACACAACAGAATTCAGAACAAGGAAGAGACATAACCCAAAGCACGAATACTCGGCCACCTCAAATCTAACGAGGTTGGGAAGTCAAAAGTGAAAAGAAAAAAGAAGGCAGGGAGGCTCTAGCTGGCAGGAATGGAGGAAAATATAGATCTATTTCAGACAAATGTGTTTCAAAAGGACAGGGTATTTTCCTTTGTTCCGACCACCCTAGAGAGTGGCTGGAATCCATCTCTCCCTGGACTTCTGTGCAGAGTGGGGAAGGAGCTGTGCGGTGAGAACACCAGCAAAGGAGACCCAGGCGTGAAACCCCGAGCAGACCTGGAGCACAGCGTCTCCAGATTCACGTCTCTTCCATCCCCTGTGTGGGAAGACCCACACTTCCTTCTGTCTTCCTTACACATCAGACTCTCATTTAACACTGTCAGCAATACAGAAGCCTCTGGAACAGAACGCTGGCTTACTGAGATGGTAAAGTGTATATCATAAATGTGAGAAATTTCAGATCAAAGGCAATCTGCCCTGAGGTGTTAATTGGAATAAATTGAGCCAAATGGTAGTTCAATGCAAACTGAATGGAACCAGGTAGGAATTTATAGGGTAAAAGGAAAATTTGACTCCTCTTTCTGCCATACTGGAACACGCTTTTTTCAAGTGCTCATTTTACCAAGTAAGTCCCAGTCCAACAGATCCCTACTGACGTCCATGGCAGCGTGGCTGGAGGGAGAAAGCTTGCTGTCTTGGTTGCCAGTAAAGAAACTCTATTTGTCGTTGTTGTTTAGTTGCTGACTCATGTCTGACTCTTTTGCGGCCCCCCTCCCCCCGCCCCCCATGGACTGCTGCCTGCCAGGCTCCTCTGTCCTGGAATTCTCCAGGCAAGAATACTGGAAGGGGCTGTCATTCCCTCCGTCAAGGATCTTCCAGACCCAGGGATCACACTCACATCTCCTGCACTGGCAGGTGGATTCTTTACCACTGACCCACCAGGGAAGCCCAAAGAAACTCTAAACACTTCACCACTATCTTGCCAAAATGGCAGGAAGGAATGTGCGATTAAATTCTGAAGCCAGTATCTCATACTGAACAGTATCTCTGAAGGGACTTAATCTCTTCAAAAGGTCCCTCATAAGGTCAACCTGACTCTGGCATGTGGTCATAAAGACAAGATGAACGTGTCCCTCCTAACCAGGCGCTCACAGAAATGCCATTTCTATACGCAGAATATGTACACGACATCGGCTGAAGTGTTTTCTTTATATTGGTCCTGCTTGAATCCTCTCTCTGGGGAAGAAAATCTCTAGGACTCTGCTTTGTCTGGATTTTAGGGAGCTAGAGCTAGTTTGAGAGAAGAGGTGGAGTTTCTCTAAACCAAAGGTCACAGATAATCTCATGAGTGTCTAAATCAAAGGTCTGTGTAAAATGGTGAAAAATTGGTCAATAACTAGAGAAGACGTGGATATAGGCTCCCATCATCACGAGCCTGATATAACTAGTCTCCCAGGCTCTGAAACACCTCCCATTCATTTCCCTTTCTGCATGCAGACAAGCATGCAGACGAGACTTCCAAAATGCAAATCTACTCAGGTTTAATTCATGTTTTAAATTATTTAAGCCCTCCCACTTCAAGAGGCCTGCAAGGGCCCCCAGTGAGCTGGGCTCTGCTTTCTTTCCTACACTCTTCTCTTGTCTAGAGCTAGTCCCCAAGTTGTTCCCCGTCCCTGTAACAGCCCTGTCTCTGCCTCTCCTCTGCCTGTCTCCTCATCCTTCAGACCTGCATTTACACAAAATCTTTTCTGGTTCAGTTCAGTTCAGTCACTCAGTTGCGTCCAGCTCTTTGTGACCCCATGAATCGCAGCATGCCAGGCCTCCCTGTCCATCACCAACTCCCGGAGTTCACGCAAACTCATGTGCATTGAGTCGGTGATGCAATCCAGCCATCTCATCCTCTGTCGTCCCCTTCTCCTCCTGCCTCCAATCCCTCCCAGCATCAGAGTCTTTCAAAACGAGTCAACTCTTCGCATGAGGTGGCCAAAGTACTGGAGTTTCAGCTTTAGCATCAGTCCTTCCAATGAACACCCAGGACTGATCTCCTTTAGAATGGACTGGTTGGATCTCCTTGCAGTACAAGGGACTCTCAAGAGTCTTCTCCAACACCACAGTTCAAAAGCATCAACTCTTCAGGGCTCAGCTTTCTTCACAGTCCAACTTTCACATCCATACATGACCACTGGAAAAACCATAGTCTTGACTAGATAGACATTTGTTGGCAAAGTAATGTCTCTGCTTTTCAATATGCTATCTAGGTTGGTCATAACTTTCCTTCCAAGGAGTAAGCGTCTTTTAATTTCATGGCTGCAGTCACCATCTGCAGTGATTTTGGAGCCCCCCAAAATAAAGTCTGACACTGTTTTCACTGTTTCCCCATCTATTTCCCATGAAGTGATGGGACCGGATGCCATGATCTTCGTTTTCAGAATGTTGAGCTTTAAGCCAACTTTTTCGCTCTCCTCTTTCACTTTCATCAAGAGGCTTCTGAGTTCCTCTTCACTTTCTGCCATAAGGGTGGTGTCATCTGCATATCTGAGGTTATTGGTATTTCTCCCGGCAATCTTGATTCCAGCTTGTGCTTCTTCCAGCCCAGCGTTTCTCATGATGTACTCTGCATATAAGTTAAATAAGCAGGGTGACAATATACAGCCTTGACATACTCCTTTTCCTATTTGGAACCAGTCTGTTGTTCCATGTCCAGTTCTAACTGTTGCTTCCTGACCTGCATATAGGTTTCTCAAGAGGCATATAGGTTTGTCAAGAGGCGGGTCAGGTGGTCTGGTATTCCCATCTCTTTCAGAATTTTCCATAGTTTCTTGTGATCCACACAGTCAAAGGCTTTGGCATAGTCAATAAAGCAGAAATAGATGTTTTTCTGGAACTCTCTTCCTTTTTCCATGATCCAGAGGATGTTGGCAATTTGATCTCTGGTTCCTCTGCCTTTTCTGAAACCAGCTTGAATATCAGGAAGTTCACGGTTCACGTACTGCTGAAGCCTGGCTTGGAGAATTTTGAGCATTACTTTACTAGCATGTGAGATGAGTGCAACTGTGCAGTAGTTTGAGCATTCTTTGGCATTGCCTTTCTTTGGGATTGGAATGAAAACTGACCTTTTCCAGGCCTGTGGTCACTGTTGAGTTTTCCAAATTTACTGGCATATTGAGTGTAGCACTTTCACCGCCTCATCTTCCAGGATTTGAAAGAGCTCAACTGGAATTCCATCACCTCCACTAGCTTTGTTCGTAGTGATGCTTTCTAAGGCCCACTTGACTTCACATTCCAGGATGTCTGGCTCTAGCTGAGTGATCACACCATCGTGATTATCTTGGTCGTGAAGCTCTTTTTCGTACAGTGAGCCGCCCCTTATTCTCCAAGACTGTCTCAGGAGCCCTTCCTAAAGCAGCCTAAACTTCACTTAATCATAGCACTTCCTCCAGACTATAAGTGCCCAGTCATGTGCTTATCTCTCCTCCTAGACTTAGGACTCCCAAGGGCAGGGACCATGTCTGTCTTAGTTTTCACAAATGCTCAGTGTATAGCACAGTGCCTGACACACAGTAGGGTCATGAGAAAAAGAGAGTGGGAGAGAGGGCGAGAGGAAGGAAGGAAAGAAATGGACCGCAACACAAAGGGAGCCTGTTCCTGAGGATGGCTGGAGGATGGGCCTGAAGGGATCCCCTGAAGCTCTCTGGGCTTAAAGCAGGGGCACCTGTACCACTGGGCACAGAGGACAAGGAACGAGACTGAGGCTGAGAACTAGAGTCCCGAGGAAGGAAGCAGCAGGAAATACAGATGTGGGATAACATTTGGCACTAAGACAGGGGCTCAGGATGTGTGGAGGGAGAAAGGAAAAAGAAGGAACTGTATTTGTAAACAAAAACAAAGAAGGACCAAATCCTGGCTCCAGGCAGTTAACCTTGGGCAACTCACTTAGCTTCTTTCAATGAGAGGCCTGCATTAGATGAGTGACTTTCAAACTGAGTTCTCAGGAACCCTAGGTTTGTGAGAGAAGTTTCACCAGTAGATGTGGCCCCAACTTTAACCAGACAAAAAATGCTTTGTATACACTCTACCCAAGGCCCATCTGAAAAAAAAGCTGTTTCTACTAAAACTAAAGTTTGAATAGCAGTGGCCTGGATGATCTTTCTGACAACTCCCAGCCTTAACAGTCCTGGATCCTGTGTGACAGAGGGGGCCCATCTGGACATTGCATTTTACTTTGTACAAATGCCCCTTGAGCGTATTCATAGCAGAGGTGCAGCATCGCCTAGAGCCTGTTCTCACTGCTGAGCAGAGAGAAGCAAAGGTAAGTAAACTAAAATCCAGGTTCACTGAGGCAGAGGCAATGAAAAATTGCACTTTTAAATCTCATGTGGTGAAACAACAGCACAAAGAAGCATTTTTTTCTTCCTAAACAAAGTGTTGTATACCTATGACGTTGGGTTCACTGTATTGGTGTCTTGAGTCAGACACAAGGCTGTTATGGGTCAGAAATAAAGAATATTGGATCCAGAGTCCATTCAAAAAAATAAAGGCAATCCAATTCCAATCAAGAAAGAACAATGCAAAAGTTTATCTATTCAGTCCACCTGATACCTAATTACCATTTAAATATAGTACCTACTGGTCTTAACAAGGTATTCGGAGTGTGCTACAGAATAAAGCAGAGTTACTGTCATTGTATGCTTTAAAGCTTATCTTTATCTGAAGGTTACAGACAGGAAATAGCATAGATGGGGAGGGAGATGGGAATCTTACAAAATAAGATCTTCAAAGCCCCTGGCTTAAGATGGAGATCCCTTATCTGTGCTGTTCCTTGGCTGGTCATATTTCACGGGGCCTTCAAAGGCCACAAATGTCACTCTACTTCAATTCTGAGAACACACAAGCCACAGTAACGTGATCTTACCCGGGTTCTTCCTCGTCGCCCTGAAAGAAACAGAAAGAAGCAACATAAGACATCAGGATCACTAGAGACGGATTGAGATTTTTTTTTTTTCCCTCTTCTCTCCCAATCTGAAAGCAAAGCTTGTACATTTATTGCAACAGAGACAAGCTAGTCGACATCTAAGTGCTAAGACAAGGCCTAATATAATCCTATGTTCAAACTGCCCAGCAGAGATGAACTAATAATTTGTCCTTGCAAGCAGAGAAGTGAATGCATAGACCTAGGGGGCCTAAATAATAGCCTTGCCTTTTATTTGTATGGCTGGCAGTATTTAGTTTTGAGCAAACTGAGAGCCCAAAATAGCAGCAGGTCTCAGGCAAAAGCTGACCAGCTCCAAAAGCATCAAGCTGTTCCCCTCAAAGGCACACTTCAGCCTCAGCCTGGCATCCTTTCCCTCCAAACATGAACACAGAAGCTCTAATAGAGAGCACACCATGTGCACAAGGCTCTAAACTGGGGCTCGGGAAACTGGAATTCTAGTCCAAGCTCCGTTATTTATTAGCTATGAGCCCTTGGGCAAGCCAGCTAATTAATCAGGACCTTGATCTTCTTTGTAAAAGGACAGTTCTGGCATTTGATGAGCCACACCAGTCTCCAGCCAAACAATGACATTTCTCTACTTATCCACTCTTTACAAAAGCAATGTGTCATGGTGATTTTTCCAGGTACTGTATTCTGTGAGCCTAACTTTATCAGTGATCACAGCAGATTTCTTTCAGCCTCTTTTTGTGACCAAACAAGATTTTTCAAATGACACTCAAGCCTTCTCCAAGGGACCTCACTTATCCTTCTAGCGACAGAGTATCTTTGATGTCCTCCTCTTTAGTCATTCAGGATTGGTTTCAATAGAGACTGTATCTCTTAGCTGGAGATAACTCCCCAGGAACTTATTTGACTAATGGACAGACTGACTGACTGATCTTATAGGTATAAAGGAGAATGAGCTCTGGAGTCAGATACTTGGTTCAAATCTTCACTCCATTACTTGCTTGCTGTCTTACCCTGGTCAAATTATTTTGCCTTTCTTAACTTCAATTTTCTAATTAGTAACATAGGGGTAAAAATTGTCTTTATAATATATAAGGTAAGCATGAAATTAAATGAAATAATGTGTACAAATGTCAAACACAGTGCCTAAGACACAAAATGCATGTAATAAAGGTTATTATCAACATCACTAACGATTCAGTGTGATTCATTAGAAAGCTCTTATCTCAGGGCACTGAAGATAATAGACAAAAAAACCCATAGTGATCTATCCTTCTAGGAGCTCCCGTTCCGGAGTAGGGGAACTAGATAGAAAGTGAACTATGCCTAAATGTCTTAAGGGTGCTACCAAAGACATACACAGTAGGCTCAGAGAGTCAGAAGAGAAGTGATAAACACAGCCTCTCCTGGAGAAGGAGGAAAAGGCCCCACAGAGAATGTGGCATTGTATGTCAAGGCTGTATACTGTCACCCTGCTTATTTAATTTATATGCAGAGTACATCATGAGAAACGCTGGACTGGAAGAAACACAAGCTGGAATCAAAATTGCCGGGAGAAATATCAACAACCTCAGATATGCAGATGACACCACCCTTATGGCAGAAAGTGAAAAGGAGCTAAAGAGCCTCTTGATGAAAGTGAAAGAGGAGAGCGAAAAAGTTGGCTTAAAGCTCAACATTCAGAAAACGAAGATCATGGCATCCGGTCCCATCACTTCATGGGAAATAGATAGGGAAACAGTGGAAACAGTGTCAGACTTTATTTTGGGGGGCTCCAAAATCACTGCAGATGGTGACTACAGCCATGAAATTAAAAGACACTTACTCCTTGGAAGAAAAGTTATGACCAACCTAGATAGCATATTCAAAAGCAGAGACATTACTTTGCCGACTAAGGTCCGTCTAGTCAAGGCTATGGTTTTTCCTGTGGTCATGTTATGGATGTGAGAGTTGGACTGTGAAGAAGGCTGAGCGCTGAAGAATTGATGCTTTTGAACTGTGGTGTTGGAGAAGACTCTTGAGAGTCCCTTGGACTACAAGGAGATCCAACCAGTCCATTCTGAAGGAGATCAGCCCTGGGATTTCTTTGGAAAGAATGATGCTAAAGCTGAAACTCCAGTACTTTGGCCGCCTCATGCGAAGAGCTGACTCATTGGAAAAGACTCTGATGCTGGGAGGGATTGGGGGCAGGAGGAGAAGGGGACAACTGAGGATGAGACGGCTGGATGGCATCACGGACTCGATGGACATGAGTCTGAGTGAACTCCAGGAGATGGTGGTGGACAGGGAGGCCTGGTGTGCTGCAGTTCATGGGGTCGCAAAGAGTTGAACACGACTGAGTGACTGAACTGAACTGAACTTGAGGAATAAGAATGATTTTCTCAGGTTGAGAACAGAAGTAAACAGGGAGAGCACTGGAAGAGCAAGAGCAAAGCCACCGCGGTTTATAAAATGCAGGTTTAAGGAATTTTGAGCTCTGTGAAACTAGAGAATGGGGATGTGTATGTGCGTGTCTTGGGCAGGAGATGTCGGGGTGGCAGTGGTGGGGGGTGGCGGGGGGGGGGGCTGGGAATGCAACAGAGGTAACGGGACACGGCCACCGCACAAGCCTCTCAAGGACACCTGTGGTCAGAAAGGTGATTCTGAACAGATTATGCACTGGAGGTTGGATAAAAAAGGACACTTTTAGAAGACTGTTAAGAATCTGCACTATTGCTGAGGGTGCTAATCATCCAATGAGAGGCGGGGCAAGTGGTGGAAGGAGGGTACCAGGGTGGTGGAAACCTTCTCTTGTAGTTTGTTTGACTGGCATGTCTTATGGGAACTATAATCTAGTGGAAAAAAATCCACATAATTTAAACTTAATATGAGCTACATAACTATCAATGACATATTTAAACCTCAACACAATTTTCCAATTATCTTCGGGTGTTAAAACATAATTATCTAGGAGAACTGTAAGGAAAAAAGTATCCAGCCTTCCTTCCATGAATGATTCAGAGGAAGTCTTCACAGTCACCTAACTTGGTATAATGGTCAAGAGACAGGCTTTCTAAGTGAGAGAAACACAGCTTTGAATTCTGGTTCGTCAACTCCAACAGTGAAGCTTTTGGCAATTTACTTAACTGTTCCAAGGTTCGGTTTCCTCATCTGCACGTGGAAATCCTAATTCTTACCTCACAGGGTGGCTACACGGATTCATTAAATGAGAAAATGTGTATACAACATTAAGCAAGTGTCTAGCGTAAGTGCTCAACAAATGGTGGTCATTATTGTACTTCTCTGAAATGTTATTTGATAACATTTCTAGGGATAGTGGGACAGAACAGAGAAGATGGGCTTTGCTTTCATTCATCCATTTCTGCTGCCTATAGGTAGGTGATTATTTTTAAAAAACAATAATCACTATCACAAAGCATAGGAAAAACAGGGTGAGAGTTTCACTTTTGAAGAAATGAACGCAAGAACAGATGCACATACATATAAGGCAATTTTGAACCGGTCAGCAGACATTCAGAGGATTAGTAATCTTGCTAGTAAAAGGTGAGCCCATTTCTTCCCCTTGAAATGCCCACTCCAGTGTTCTTGACTGGAGAATCCAGGGACAGGGGAGCCTGGTGGGCTGCCGTCTATGGGGGTCGCACAGAGTTGGACACGAATGAAGTGACTTAGCAGCAGCAGCAGTATTCTGAGGGCTAATTCCCATCCTTAAAGGTCAAGCTTCACTTGGAAAATTTTCCTCAGTAGCGGTACAAATGAACTTACTCACAGAACAGAAAAAGACTCACGGACATAGAAAAAAAACTTATGGTTGCTAAATGGTAAAGGGGTGGGAAGGCATAAATTAGAAGCCTGGAATTAACAGATACATACTTGCATTCATGCTAAGTTGCTTCAGTAGTGTCTGATTCTTCGTGACCTATGGACTACAGCCTGCCCAGGCTTCCCTTTCCAAAGGATTTGCCAGGCAAGAATACCAGAGTGGGTTGTCATTTCCTACTCCAGGAACAGATATATACTATTATATATAAAATAGATAAAAAATAAGGATTGACTCTATAGCACAGGAAACTGTATTGAATATCTTATAATAATGTATAATGGAAAAGAATCTATTTATATATATAAACATACATGTGTATATATATCAAAGTGACTCAGTTATATAAATATATCAAATTTATATATATAAGTATGATATATTTATATAACTGAATCACTTTGACATACACCTGAAACATAACACTGCAAACTAACTATATTTCAATTTAAAACTGGTATAAAAAAAGGATTCTACATTCAACTTTCTTCAAATGTTATCCTCCTCACTTAAAAAGGGACTGAAACTGGACCTTATAAGTGAAACAGTATGAGTAGTGGTTTATGCCAGAAATGGGACATTCCACTCCAAAGAGAAAACTCATACTCTCAAAGAAAAGGCCTTAACTTGGAATCAAATAAATATACTGGCTATATATTTTGCTGGCTATATATTATACTGGCAAATAATTCACTGGCTTTAGAATAATCTTCATGAGAAAAAAAGCAAATAGCACTTGGGCAGGTAGGACACCTAGACATATTGTTTTTATCAGCTTTATTGAGGTATAATTTTTAATACTATAAAATTAACTGCTTTAAGTTTATATAAATAACTTTAAATTTAGAGTTAAGCAACTATTACTACAAACTTGCTTTAAAAACTCTACATACATACACACAAGCACACAGACATGAAATTATCTTTTTCCTTCTTAACTTCCTTAAAAGCATAGTTTTAAGCTAAAATTATAGGTCTTTCAGTGTTTATTACATATATAAATTGTATACACACGACAACTATAACATAAAGGTTATGGAAAGAGGGTCCATTGACCTATATAGTTTCAAGCTATCCACACTTTATATGAAGTGGTTTAAAATTAATTTTAAGTAAATTGAAAAATTAAGGATACATACTATAATCCTTACAGAAACCACTAATAAATAATGCAAAATAATAGAGCTAGAAGGCCAATGGATATATTACAATGGGATTCAAGGAAATGTTTCGAAAATCCAAAAGAAAGCAAGAAAAGACAATGAGAAGAATAAAAACAGAAAACAAATTGTACAATGGCAGACCTAAATTTAACCATATTAATAATAACCTCAAATGTTAATGGACATTACACTTCAATTAAAAGACAGAGATTACCAGACTGGATAAATGACTAGGACCCAGCTACATGTTGTCTATGAGAGACATAAGTTAACAATATAGACAGACTGAAAGCAAATGAATGGAAAGAGATAAACCACAAAAACAGTAAGCATAACACTAAACTGGCTTTACTAACATTAGATAAAATAGACATCAAGACAGAGCATAAACAGAGAAAAAGGGAATGTTCATAACGATAAAAGGACTAGTTCATCAGGAAGATGTAACCATCATAAATATGTATTTGCTTAGTGACAGAGCTTCAAAATATCTGAAGAACAGTCGACAGAATTAAAGAAATAGATGATCCCTAATCATACTTGAAATGTAACATCCCTCTCTCAGCAGTAGGTTGAACTAGACATAAAAATAAGTAAAAACATAAATTATCAGAACTCCTAATTGCTATTTAAAGCACACCACACTTCAGAATACATATTCTTTTTAGGTGTGGATATGCATTCAACAAGAAAGACCATATGACAGGTGATAAAGCAAGCCTCAGTAAGTGTTAGATGATTGAAATCAGGCAGAATAGGTTCTCTGTTGACAATGAAACTAAACTAGAAATAACAAGGTATGTAGGAAAATACCCTATATTTAGAAACTAAACAATACACTCCTAAATAATCAATGAACAAAAAGAAGAAATCACACGGTAAATGAAAAAATATTTCAAACTGAATGATAAAGAAACCACAACATAATCAAGTTGTATGAGTCAACATAAATATATATTCATAAAGATATTAAGATATTAAGAAGAGGTGGCAGGAATACACGGAAGAACTGTACAAAAAAGATCTTCACGACCCAGATAATCATGATGATGTGATCACTAATCTAGAGCCAGACATCTTGGAGTGTGAAATCAAGTGGACCTTAGAAAGCATCACTACGAACAAAGCTAGTGGAGGTGATGGAATTCCAGTTGACCTGTTCAAATCCTGAAAGATGATGCTGTCAAAGTGCTGCACTAAATATGCCAGTAAATTTGGAAAACTCAACAGTGGCCACAGGACTGGAAAAGGTCAGTTTTCATTCCAATCCCAAAGAAAGGCAATGCCAAAGAATGTTCAAACTACCGCACAATTGCACTCATCTCACATGCTAGTAAAGTAATGCTCAAAATTCTCCAAGCCAGGTTTCAGCAATACGTGAACCGTGAACTTCCTGATATTCAAGCTGGTTTTAGAAAAGGCAGAGGAACCAGAGATCAAATTGCCAACACCCGCTGGATCATGGAAAAACCAAGAGAGTTCCAGAAAAACATCTATTTCTGCTTTATTGACTATGCCAAAGCCTTTGACTTTGTGGATCACAAGAAACTGTGGAAAATTCTGAAAGAGATGGGAATACCAGACCACCTGACCTGCCTCTTGACAAACATATATGCAGGTCAGGAAGCAATAGTTAGAACTGGGCACGGAACAACAGACTGGTTCCAAATAGGAAAAGGAGTATGTCAAGGCTGTATATTGTCACCCTGCTTATTTAACTTATATGCAGAGTACATCATGAGAAACGCTGGGCTGGAAGAAACACAAGCTGGAATCAAGATTGCCGGGAGAAATATCAATAACCTTAGATATGCAGATGACGCCACCCTTATGGCAGAAAGTGAAGAGGAGCTCAAAAGCCTCTTGATGAAAGTGAAAGAGGAGAGTGAAAAAGTTGGCTTAAAGCTCAACATTCAGAAAACGAAGATCATGGCATCCGGTCCCATCACTTCATGGGAAATAGATGGGGAAACAGTGGAAACAGTGTCAGATTTTATTTTGGGGGGCTCCAAAATCACTGCAGATGGTGATTGCAGCCATGAAATTAAAAGACACTTACGCCTTGGAAGAAAAGTTATGACCAACCTAGATAGTATGTTCAAAAGCAGAGACATTACTTTGCCGACTAAGTTCCGTCTAGTCAAGGCTATGGTTTTTCCAGTGGTCATGTATGGATGTGAGAGTTGGACTGTGAAGAAGGCTGAGCGCCAAAGAATTGATGCTTTTGAACTGTGGTGTTGGAGAAGACTCTTGAGAGTCCCTTGGACTGCAAGGAGATCCAACCAGTCCATTCTGAAGGAGATCAACCCTGGGATTTCATTGGAAGGACTGATGCTAAAGCTGAAACTTCAGTACTTTGGTCACCTCATGTAAAGAGTTGACTCGTTGGAAAAGACTCTGATGCTGGGAGGGATTGGGAGCAGGAGGAGAAGGGGATGACCAAGGATGAGATGGCTGGATGGCATCATGGACTCGATGGACGTGAGTCTGAGTGAACTCCGGGAGATGGTGATGAACAGGGAGGCCTGGCGTGCTGCGATTCATGGGGTTGCAAAGAGTCGGACACAACTGAGCGACTGAACTGAATTGAACTGATGATTCAACAGTGATTAGAGGAAAATGTATTGCTCTAAAAATTTACATAAAAGAAGAAAGTAGTAAAATCCACAATCTATTTAGGCAGAAAAAAGAATAAGGTAAACTCAAACAAGTAGGAAAAAAGCAGATGTACGTAAAATAGAAAACAAAGAGTAAAATTAGCATATCCAAAAGTCAGTTCTTTAAAAAGACTAATAAAATTAATAAAATATAAGTTAGACTGATCAAGGATTAAAGAGGGAAAATCACAAATTATCAGTATCAGAAATGAAAGATGGGTTACTATTCTAGAGACTGCTGCTGCTGCTAAGTTGCTTCAGTCGTGTCCAACTCCGTGCGACCCCATAGGTGGCAGCCCACCAGGCTCCTCTGTCCCTAGAGACTATAGACAATTACAATATATGAGAAAATATATAAACAACTTTATACTAAAAACTAAAACAACTTGGGTGAAAATTACAAATTCCTTGAAAATTACCTATTTTAACATTTCAAATCAATGTAAGATAAGAAAATTTGACTAGGTCTATATCACAGAACTTGAATTGGCTATCAAAAACCTTCACATAAAGCAACTCTGTGACAGATGGTTTTGCTTATAAATTCTACCAAATATTTAAGGAAGAAATAACAACAATCTTACAAGAACTCTTCCAGAAAATAGATGAGGAGGAAATAACTTCTTAGGTTGTTTTCTGAGGCCAGCACTATCCTAATACCAAAGCCTGACAATGATATTATAAAAATATAAACTTACAAATGAATGTCCCTCTCTGAAGAGGGCTTCCCTGGTGGCTCAGACAGTAAAGAATCTGCCTGCAATGCAGGAGATCCAGGTTCAATCCTTGGGTCAAGAAGATCCCCTGGAGAAAGGAATGGCTACCCACTCCAATATTCTTGCCTAGAGAATTCCATGGGCAGAGGAGCCCAGTGGGCTACAGTCAATGGGTTCACAAAGAGTTGGACATGACTGAGAGACTAACACTTTCACCTCACATCTCTCTCTGAACACAGACATAAAAATCTTTAACAAAATATTAATGAATTGAACTCAGATAATACATAATGACCAGGTGGGAGTTTATCTCAGGAATGCAAGGTTTAGTATTGTAATGCAAGATTCAACATAGTAAAATTAACCAAAGTAATCAGCCATCACACTGGAATAATGGAAGAAATTCACTTGATAATTTCAGCGGATAAAAAAAATACCTTACATCTAACCATGTTCATCTGAATTATTGTTTCCCATGTCTAATGTCACTTCTCTTTCATTTCAAGATTTTTTCTTTGTCGTAAGTTTTTGGAAGTTTGATTTTGATGAGTCTAGGTATGGATTTCTTAGGTTTATCTCTCTTGGGTTCATTCGGTTTCTTAAATCTTTGGGTTTACATTTTCAACCAAATTTTAGAAATCCCTTTTCCTCCCCTTGCTGGACAAGTGACATATATATCAGAGCTTTCTTTATTATCCCATAGATCTCTGAGATTCAATTCAATTATTTTTCAATCTTTTTTCTTGGTTGTTCAGACTGAGTGTCCATTGACGTGTCTTAAATTCACTGATTCTTTCCTCTGTCATTTCCTATTTGCCATTGAGCCAGTCCAGTGAATTTTTCATGTCTGTCATTGTATTTTTCAGCTTTAAAATTTCATTTGGTCCTTCTTTATATCTTATATTAATATTTCTTTCCTGAGATTTAAAAATATTTTTCATTTGTTTCCAGCATTTGTTACTGCTTATTGAGACGTTTTTATAATAGGGATCTTAAAGTTCTAGTCTCATAATCCCTAGTACTCTGTCTTCCTGGTGTGGCCATCTCCTGATTTTCTTTCTCATTAGAATTGAGATTTCACTGGTTCTTGGTATAATGAAGAACTATATCCTAAACATGATAAGATCTGGTTACTAATTATATCTATTCTAGCAGACTGTCAACCTATTTAGGTTCAGAACACATTTCCTTGATCACTTTTACGGCTTATGGTTCGCATGTCACGTGAGTTTATTAAACTTCTGCAGTGCCATTCTGGTCACCTCCTTCAGATGACAGAGCTCCAGTCTATAGTCTCCATCAGTGCCAGCTCAGGAGGAGGAGGGGAACCAATGCATCACTACCAAGTAAAAAGGAAGGTATGATTCCACCCACTGAGTCAGCTGGGGAGGGGTGCTGCCTAGTTAATCAGGGTGAGAGGGAGGCGTTAAAGCTCCATCTACAGTGCCCACATGGGAGGGGTGATATGAAAGTGAAAGTGTTAGTCATTCAATTGAGACCCCATGGACTATATAGCCTGCCACGCTTCTCTGTCCATGAAATTCTCCAGGCAAGAACACTGGATGGGTAGCCATTCCTTTCTCCAGAGGATCTTCCCGACCTAGGGATTGAACCCAGGTCTCCTGAATTGCAGGTAGATTCTTTACCATTTGAGCCACCAGAGAACCCCACAGGGGACAGTTTGCTATTTCCTTCCTATTATTGCAGAGGAGAGGTAGAAGTCAGAGTTCCACCTTCAGGCTCCATAAGAGTTAGGCATCACTTAATTACTGTGATGTAATTACAGTACACACTTTTACCTAAAGACTCCATGGAGAAAAAATGACACCCCATTAGTTTGGGTGAGGGCGCAAAATAGGGTTTCCCTCACTGGCTCCACTATTGTGGTATCAGCTGGGGCTGGGAAGGGATGCAACTTTTTTCATGGTGTCTTCCACACCAGGAAGACACAGTATTAGGGATTATCAGATGAGAATTTTAAAGTCACTATTATAAACACCAGAATAGGCAGAAATGATTAAAGGGTTTCTCTTCAGTTGAACTGCCCTTTTCCAAGTCCTTTGGCTAGAGAGCAGGTTTTCTCTTGGAGATGTTCTTTTTGTCTGTGTGCATTAGTATTTCTAGCTTGCAGAACACCCAGGCCAGGATATATAGGAAGCAAGAACCCTGCCTCCACTCCCCTCAAGAAAATCCTTGTGGTGTGGCTCCTCATATCCCAAGATCCCTGGTCAGTCTGCCATCTTTTCTCCACTTTTGAGAATCTTCTAGTAGGTGACTCAGTATTTTGTCTAGGAATTTTTGCTGTGATCAGTGGGAAGGAGTACAGTGAAAATGAATTTACTCCATCTTGTCCAGAATCAGAATGTGCAATTTGTTTTTAAATGTGAAGAAGAACTGAGGTTAGAAGGTTGGAAAGATGGCTATATACATAAAATGAATCAAGTACAGTAAACTGTTAATGGCAGAATCCTGGTGCAAATATATGGGTGTTATCTATAAAATTCTTTCAATTTTGCTATATATATGAAATTGTTCATAATAAAGTGTTGGGTAGGATTTTCTGATCAAAATAAAAATTCAGGAAATTTTTAAAGACCTATACAATGCAAAGAGAAGCAAACAATTCCTCTGTTGAGTGAAAGAGAGGTGCTGGCAATTTGCTCTGATCAGTAAGTTACCACATTAGCTGGAATGAGCAGCTATTAGAGAATAACAGCTTTGTGTAAAAGCTTTAGCCAGATGTATGCTACTTCTCATTTTTAATAGCTTACTGTGTCCATTGCCTGGTCCTTAGGGCTTGTCATCTTTGCACCCCTCAGAGCAATTCCATCGGAGTTAACAAGCATAGTGAAACTGAGCTACTCAAGTAGTTAAAGGACAATTAATGTTGGGGAGGGGCTAAATTCTTTATTTGAAATGAAAATAAGAGAGAGGGTATCTCTTCAAAATGGAATCTTTATTTCTGAAAAAAAAAAAAAATTGACACACAGAATAAATGTGAAGGGTCCAATCTGAGCTGAACTGGGGACAGAGTTATGTCAATGACCTCTTAAGGCTGAACCTTTGTTTGTTTGGACTTTGGACACAAAGTCCACTCCATTATTAAAGAAAAATTTTAAATAAATTAATTTTAAAATAAATGTATTATTATTTATAATTAATTTTTTAAAAGACACACAGTGACCATTTCCACAGAGTAAAGGGTCTTAGGAATGCAAAGCAGTCCAGGACACTGATTCTCCTTATTCTTCCCACAGATATAAACAGGACATTTGGCAGTTGGTAGGGAAAAGCACAGGCACGGAAACAGGATGGACTGAATCCTGGCTCTTTTCTGCTAACTAAACGACACCCGGTCAGTGTCTACAGGTCTTGGCATCTCAACAGCCCATGTGTAAAATGGATAAAATGAGCACTGAAATAAAGATTAAGTGAAATGATGAATATAACATGCTCTCTCACCTATCTAGAAACGCATTTAGGCACACACTTTGTTAATTCTGGGGAGGATGAAATGAAAAGAACAAGTGCTATTCTATTCTGTTCACACACTGATGACAATGAATCAAGAACTCTAGATGAGTGAAACAACGGTCTCCCACGTTCCCTGCCAGGACGACACCAGCAGTACCCGCCTCCTAGATGGACCCTGGCTGCTTTGTTGGCTGGATTATTCTGTGGCTGGGCTCTCCTGGGCCAAGGCAAAATTATTCGTTAAGGCTGAGCTGACTGAGTCAGCAGCTATACTAGAAAGTTCACGGGACTCTCCTAGGTTTTCTTCTAGAAAGGCCTACCCTAAACCTACCTGGCATGAGCTTAACCAGATTTTTCAACATAGTGGTATGAAACCTCATCAACAATAGCCTCTCTCCAGCGGCTGAAATATAAGTTTTACATGTGGGCTTCCCAAGGCGGCGCTAGTGGTAAAGAATCCATCTGCCAATGCAGGGGCTGCAAGAGATGTGGGTTCGATCCCTGGGTCTGGAAGATCCCCTGGAGTAGGAAATGGCAGCCCACTCTAGTATTCTTGCCTGGAAAGTTCCATGGACAGAGGAGCCTGGCAGGATACAGTCTACGAGGTGGCAAAGAGTCAGATGCATTTAAAAAAATAGCCACCTTAATTTTTTTTTTTTTAGCAATAGATTCTAAATGGCTGAATATGTTGTTTGGTAAAATGTCTTAAGATCCTTTTATTCTTGTTACAAAATAACAATGAATGTAGTGACCAAAACTGTCATTTAACATTTACCTTGAGTCTTTCACTGCTATCTTTGATCCTCACAATGCCTGAACCCACATGTCCCTCAATCCAATAGTCATGCCCCCAATTTATGCAATTAGCTTCATAAAAAGACCAGCTGGAGGCACCTTTTCACTATTCACAAAATGAGTCCAGTCTTTTATTTTGGCCTGCTTTATGCTCACTTCCTGACATTCTCATTCAGCCCAGTTCTCATCCCCGTGGTGACTTTATCTATAGGCTCATTTAATAATTGGGAATCTGTCAATTGTCCTCTTCTTTGGCTCTGATTTCTGGCTTCCCTCATTACCTGGGAACAGTATCTGGCCCACTGACTACACTCCTTTAAGGCACAGTGTACACATATTTTGCTAGGCCTAGTTTTTGAGTGCAGACCTGAGCAGCCAATATTTCCAAACTGGTTTACACACCAGTCTAAACACTTTCACTTTTCACTTTCATGCACTGGAGAAGGAAATGGCAACCCACTCCAGTGTTCTTGCCTGGAGAATCCCAGGGACGGGGGAGCCTGGTGGGCTGCTGTCTATGGGGTCGCACAGAGTCGGACATGACTGACATGACTTAGCAGCAGCAAACACTTATGTCCTATTGAAGCTTTCAATCCATTCATGTTTAGGGACCAAAATGGGGGAATTTCCAGAATTAACAAACACAGCAGTCAGTTTCTGCCTATTTTTCATGCTACTGGTTTATTACAGGCATTCTCCTTTACCTCCGCCTTTGGCTCAGCTGATTCATTAGAGGTATCAAGTTGTTCCTTGGCTTGGGCCATCTGAGTCATCAATCTATCCATATGGGACTGGATGTCAGCCAGTATCTCAGTCACATGAGCTGTGGCCATTGCTTCCTGGATATCCACTAAATGAAGGGCCTTCTGCTCTTCATCCGCAATCACTTTTTGAACTTTCTTAAATTCTTGCTGTATAAACGCCTTCATCTGGTCCCGCGTTACCTACAGAACAGAGACAAACAAGAATACGTTGGACACACAAAGACATGGGAGAGTAGGGCTATTATTCTAAATGCTAGGTAGCCGTGGCCACAACACAAACCATGGGTCCTATCGGATCCCAAAGTTTTGGGAATATCCTCAGAACAATGTTTCTCAGATATTGTTGATGAATTTCCTGCTACTCTTTCTGCTTTTTTCATTCTTTAGGAAGTGATTCCTTGTCCTTCCTTTTTACTTTTTTGTTTTCATACCAGTAATACATTACTTTTTAAAAATTTAATAGGTATTGTTGTTCTTGTTTAGTTGCTGAGTCGTGTCTGACTCTTTGTGACTCCATGGCCTGTAGCCATTCAAGCTCCTCTATCCGTGGGATTTCCCAGCAAGAATACTGGAGTGGGGTGCCATTTCCTTCTCTAGGGGATCTTCCCCACCCAGGGCCTGAACCCATGTCTCCTATATTGCAGACAGACATTGTGTGTGTATTTAAAAAGATAGAAATTCCTCTTCTCTCTCTTTCCCAATACCATTTTCCTCCTCAGTGGGTTAATTACTGTTCACAGTCTGATACATGCCTTTCTGGTCATTATGTGTGTGTGTGTGTGTGTGTATATATACATATATATACAGGCATACCTTGGAGACTCACAGGTTCTGCTCTAGACCACCACGGTAAAGTAAATATTACAATAAAGAATCACACAAACTTTTTGGTTTCCCAGTACATATAAAAGTTATATTTATACTACACTGTAGTCTATTAAGTATGCAAGAGCATTATGTTTACAAAAATAATATATATGCTTTAATTTAAAAATACTTCATTGCTAAAAAACGCTAACCATCATTTGAGCCTTCAGCAAGTCATAAACTTTTTCTAATGGTAACATCCAGATCACTGATCAAAGATCAACAAGATAATAGACATAATAATAATGAAAAAGTTTGATATGCTGCAAGAATTACCACAATGTGACATAGGGACAGAAAGTGAGCATACGCTGTTGGGAAAACAGTACTGCTCAATGCAGGGCTGCTGCAAACCTTCCATTTGTAAGACACGGTATCTGCAAAGCACAATGACATGAACCACAGCAAAATAAAGTATACTGTACACATACAGACAAAGACATTGCTTTTATGTAAATGGATCATGGTGAACATATGGTTCTGAGTCTTGATTTCCTACTTAAAAAGTTAGTATATACAGAGCAACTTCATTCATTGTATTATTTTTAATGCATGTATGAAACGGGTATATATAGGTATGGACATCTATATTTAGAGAGATAAAAGAATAAATATATCCATTAAATATTTCCCTTCTTTACAGAAATACAAGATATTTCTAAACTTTTGCTTTTATGAACAGGATAGCAATGAACATCAATGGCCACACCTCTTAATATTTGCATATGAATTTCTGCAGAAACCTTTGGAAACACTGAATCAATTTATATATATATTCTAAAACTACTGACTGACACTGCCAAACTGTCCTCCAAAAAAAAAATGCACCAATTACATTCCCACAGTGTGTGAAGTATGCATTTTCCTACACTTCCCCCAAGAGTGGATAATACCAAGTCTTTAAATTTTTACTCTCTGATGAGTGAAATATATTATTGTTTTAGTTTGCAACAACTGTGTAGAAGAAATAAACTGTGACTCCGCTGCATTTGGCTAGGGCATAAGGCAAAGAAAACGAGAAACTACCAAATCTGAACTTCTAAATGCCGTATCTTGCCAGCAACTACACGTATTGATGTTTCCTCATAACCATGTTTATTTTATGAGTATTTTTAGGCAACTATGCATACTGAGTAGCTGAGCTAGGAAACAGGGAAGAGGCAGAACAGTAGACAAGAGGACAGACGCCAGTAGAGAATTTTAAAGCTGAGAGAGAAAGTCGCTGCCATCTAAGCGAACCCCCGGCTTTCACAGATGAGGAAGCAGCCCCAGCTGTAAACTTGTAGGAGACACTGAGTTCTCCAATCTTCCCGCTCCCAGTCTGGTGCTCTGTTCACTATAACTGTCTGTCAGAAGGGAAGTCAAACTGGGAAAACCTAAAAAGGAGACTAGGAGAGAAAAAGACTACAGGAGAGAGGAAGAAGAGGCCATTTCTATTAGCCTCTTAAAAACTGAAATAGGCTTGATACTTTAAGCAGCTTTTGTAACACTGCCATAAAAAACGTCAAGGCAAAATAAGGCCTGAAGGACACGTATCCATTCACACCGCAAGTGATGAAGTGACGTAAGCCCTCAGGAATTCACATACTCTTTGCAGGAACTCTCCCCAGTGCTAAAGAAAAGGGGAGAGGGAGTGTTAAGTGTTATTAATGTCCCTCCAAGTTCTTTATCAGATTGAGAACTGTGATGTGTTTATTTATATAATTCCTTTTTATTTTTAGTGAATATATTTCAAGGGTATTATGCTTTATGGTAATCATTTATCAGTGAATCTGGATCCCTACCCTTGAAATAAATTTAGTCTCATAAGACCTCTCTTTAGAGACTAAATCTTTAACTAAGGCATAAACTTTTTGAATTCCTAAGAAAAGCTCTTCCAAGCGACTAAAAATGGAGAGCCTATAAAAACTGACTTGTAACCTACAGAGAAGGCTCTTGCAAGTCCCTTGGACTGCAAGGAGGTCCAACCAGTCCATCCTAAAGGAGACTAGTCCTGGGTGTTCACTGGAGAGACTGATGTTGAGGCTGAAACTCCAATACTTTGGCCTCATGCTTAGAGTTGACTCATTGGAAAAGACCCTGATGCTGGGAGGGATTGAGGGCAGGAGGAGAAGGGGATGACAGAGGATGAGATGGCTGGATGGCATTACCGACTTGATGTACTTGAGTTTGGGTGAACTCCAGGAGTTGGTGATGGACAGGGAGGCCTGGCGTGCTGCGATTCATGGGGTCGCAAAGAGTCAGACACCACTGAGCGACTGAACTGAACTGAACTGAACCTATTTCACTAGACATCACATACACATGTGATATGAAGTTAAGAAGCTGACATCACAGTCAGGAAAGGTGGGGATTACATTACAGTAGGGGAATAAATCATGGTTTTTAAATTTTAAATTATCTCTTTTCCTTTACTTTATATAGGTTTTTCAACCTTTATTTTATGCAATCAATTTTTATACAGATTAGGTCACAGATTTGAAGGCAGAATACTTTATAAAAGCTTTATGCCTTCTTCTCACTCCCATTCTCTACTAATCAACAATAGGTATTCTCCAGCCTAGTTCAAAATGGCAAGAACAAACTTTTGGGTCATGGCATGCATTTAAATCCAGAGCCCAAGGGAGAGACTCCTCGGAGGATTAGGCCACTGGTAGATTAACAGGTTGAGTACTCTGGAGAAAGGACCCCTACCAATTGCAGAAATGAAACAGCTTTCAAAACTTCCTTTCAGGTTTCATTTTACCCCATCACCAGAACTCCATCCTGCTATAAACTTCACAATTCTCCAGGAGCAACCAGCCCTTCACATCAGCACTGATGGTTGGGAGCCACTGACATCATTTCTGAGTAGGCTTCCTAGAATTTAGGTAGTCTCCATCCTACAGCTTCCCAAAGATGACAGTGATAGTCTCTACTCTTGACTACACTACACGCAAATTATGTCAAAAGAAAAAGTTCTTCATAAGCAAAGAAAACAGAAGGCCGGATGTATCACAGAATGATAAGACTGGTGATATAGAAGTTTCCTTTTTATAGAATCTAAATCTAGAATCTAATCTATAGAATCTAATCTTTTTATAGTAATTGTCACACCTTTTAAAAGCCACAGAACTTCCCTTGCCCCAAACAAAGTCTTAATGTAGAACCCCGAAGTGTAATAGAGCCCAAAGTAAAACCACTCTGGTTAAAAGAAAAACCTCCTCTTCCTCCCTGAAGTGCTTCCTGGGGCACTGGAGGTGCACTCCAGGAAAATCGCACCTGAGTAGCCTGGGTCCCCTACACAAGTGAAACCATAAAAAGAGTTTGCTCTCTTTGGTCAACTGATTGTTCCCTAAGTTGTTAAAACTTTAAAGCCCTAGGTTATACGCAAGTTGATATATCTTTCTTATAGGTGTATTCGGTGAAAAAAAAATAGCATTTTCTAAAATTACTTAAACACACCATATCAAAGAATAAGCAGCTTATTTGTGAATGGTCAGAACTAACTAGTGAACATCTGATTGCTCTTACTAGAGCTGAGTCCAACTTTCTGGTAAGGAAAAAAAAAAAGCCCCAGAGAGGTACAGTCACAAAGTATGGTTTAGAAGCCAACTTGCCTCGGGTCTAGGTCTGGTGTACCTGCTGCCGTAACATGTTGCCTCTAAGGATCCCTTTCTTCCTGCTTCAAGTTCTTCATATTTATTTCTTCTTAATTGAGATATTTCTGCTGTTAACAGGTTGCTTCTGTTATTATCCCCACTAGGACATTATTTTCCCAAAGTGAATCTTGGGAGGAAGGATGTACATTTGAAGAGTTAAGCCTCATCCCGTGGTACTTTCCATATGCTCTTATAGTTAACATTTCTAAGCCAGACCAGACCCAAGAGGTATGCAGACTGGCACTTTATATATACATAATTAAACACATAAAACCCTGAATTAAGAGCTTGTACTTGGAAACACTACCATTCAATGGGTTTGACATGAACTGGAAGTCATTAACTCATTAGCTGGCCTGTAGGAAACCAAGGATTTATTTACTTTTTATTATAGGAAGATTATAAAAACAACAAGCATACTAGCTAGAAAGCATCATGATGGCTTAAGAAAGCTTTGTTCCAGAAAAGTGTTGCTGAGATGAACTGAGAAAGATGGAACATGGTCAGGAACAGGAAGCTACACAAAAGCAACACATCTGAGTCTACCCTGATTGAAGCTTCCAGAAGTACTTGCTCTATTAGTCAAATCTTCTGCAAATAACTTTAAAGTAGCCCATTCCAAAAAAAAGGTTTCAGTGGAACTTTTTCAATGCTGTAATCTGTCCTCACTCCCACAACACAGTACCCTTTCAGCATGCCAGCGTCCACGGAAACTTTCAGGTAGGGAATCTGAAAGTTAAGGCTGCCAGTATATCCTGTGGATTTACTCTGGCATTTTTGCCTCAAGAGAGCTCCTTGCAAACCTCTGCCAAGCTCCAGTGAGGGCAGACAAGGGAAAAGCTTCATCAGCAAGGAGGACAGAGTCTTTTTTCAGTGGATGCCTGGATCTCCCATCTCCTGTGTCTTTTGTGTATGAGGGGAATAGCCAATATTTATGAATAAAACAACTGTCCCCTCCTAAGGCTTGGGAAATTATCTAACAGAAGCTTCCCTTGTGGCTCAGACAGTAAAGAATCTGCCTGCAATGTAGGAGACCTGCGTTCATTCTCTGGGTTGGGAAGATCCCCTGCAGAAGGGAATGGCTACCCACTCTAGTACACTTGCCTGGAGAATTTCATGGACAGAGGGGCCTGGCGGGCTACAGTCTATGAGGTGGCAACAAGCTGGACACGACTGAGTGACTAACATTTTCACTACACTTCACTTTTAGAAGCATAGCAGATAAGAACTATGGAAAAAAAAAATCCCCCAAACTATGAACCACATTCTATTACCAACATTCTGAGAGATGACAAAAATTTTCCTGACAATGGTTAGAAGCTTGGATTGCTTGGATTTTACAATGGGGTATTGAGAAGCATAGTGAAAAGGTTATTAACATGAACATTTAATCTCCTCCCAAGCCATTTTTCTCATCATCAGAAGCCTCTAGACAAAAGTAGTCATTAGTGTCTTCTTTACCTTCTTTCCTCTTTGTTAAGAGTACCACGGGATCGCTACCTCAGCCATCACTTAGTTATTTCAAGTATTCACTCAGCGAAGTAATAATGATATTTATTGTTCCAGTTATTATTTGTATTATAAAGACTAGAATAAACACGGCTTCCCTGGTGGCTCAGCGGTAAAGAATCTGCCTGCCAGTGTAGGAGATGCAGGTTCGATCCCTGGTATCTCCTGGAGAAGGAAATTGCAACCCACTCCAGGATTCTTGCCTTGAGAATTCTGTGGACAGAGGAGCCTGGCAGGCTACAGTTTGCGGGGCTGCCAAGAGTCAGATACGACTGAGTGACTAACACACACCAGGATTCTTGCTTGGGAAATTCCATGGACAGAGGAGCTTGGCGGGCTACAGTCCATGAGGTCACAGTCAGACACAACTTGGTGACTAAACAGCAAACCAAACACATCAAAATGTTGGAGGGCGGTTATGTCTGAGTGCTGGAATTAAGAGTACTTTTCTTTCTTTTTCTTTACTTTTAAGTTCACATTTTCTACAATAATGTATCATACTTTTTCTTTAAGAGTAATTTTTAAAAAGAAATATGGCTCAAAGAAAGTTAAGTCCTCAATAAGACATTAGCAAATCAAACCCAAAAAAGTATAAAAGGAATTATATACCATGACTTAGAGGGATTTACCCCAGGTATGCAAGGCTGGTTCAACATTTGAAAATCAGTTCATCTAATCTATAATCAACAGGCTAAAGAAGAAAAATCACATGACCATATCAATAGATACAAAAAAAGCACTTGACAAAATCTAATATCCATGTATGATAAAAATTCTCAGCGGACTAGAAATAGGGAAGAACTTTCTCAACTTCGTAAAAAGGTGTACCAAAAAAATCTACAGTCAATGTCATACTGTATGGTGAGAAACTGATTTTTCCAGCTAAGATCAAGAACAAGGCAAGGACGTTTTATCTTACTTCTCCTTTTCAAAAGACAAAAGGAAATAAAAGGTTTATAGGTTGAGAAGGCAGAAATAAAGCAGCCTCTGTTCACAACTGACATGATTATTTATGTAGAAAATCTGAAAGAATCATCAAAAAAAAAAAAAAAAAGCTCCCAAACTAACAGGCAGTTATAACAACGCTGCCAGACAAAAAGCTAATATATAAAAGTCAATCACTTTCCTATATATACCATCAATGGACATGGGACTTGAATTTTAAAACACAATACCATTTAAATTAGCACCCCCCAAAATTAAAGACTTAGGTATAAATCTAACTAAATATGTACAAAATCTGTATAAGGGAATCTATGATGAAAGAACTTAAAAGAGAAAATAATAAAAGTGAAGACAGTCCGTGTTCACAGACAGGAAGACTAAAAATTGTCAGGGTCTAATTAGCTGATTCAGTGAGTGGCCTGCAGTGTGGAGTCATTGACTTTTAAGAAATACCAGACACATCAATGACATATAAACATCACCACAATACAGTGGAAAGATATCTGCTTTAAGACCTTGTATAACTGCAGGAACACCAACCGTCACGATAGTGCTCTTATGGCAGAGGAAGGAGATGGGGTGAGGAGCAAGGCTGGGTGACTCAGACAGCATGTCTAAGGTTGGTCTGCTTTCTGTCACTGGACATTCTCTTGCCCCTTAATTTGTGACAAAGACAGGGTCTTATGAATCATAATAATGAAGAGAGGGACCATGTGCAAGCAGTGTTCCAAGTGCCATCTCAGACGTGTTTCTGATTTAATCCTCAGGGAGGCAATAATACTTTCATTTTATGGGGAGGGGACATTAAAGTCCCCACTGATGAAGACACTGATCTGGTGTTACACAGCAGGTAAGCTATGGAGCAAAGATTCACCGCAGGTCAGCCTGATCTAGGTCATCACACTGAAAACCACTCTATCTAGTAACCTCCTTCCTCTGAGAACTAGGATGAGACCCCTGGAAAGCAACGTGGCATGGAAGAGAGCACTTGCGATGGGAAGTCAGTGGCCGGGATGGCATGCAGGTCTGTCTTTAAGAACTAACCAGCTGCGTGACTTTGGATAAGTCAGGGAATCTCTCAGGGCCTCAGGCTCCTGAGCTATTAAAAGTGAAAAGCTAAACTCAGTCTCCCTTTTATCTCTAAAATGATAGAGCTGCACAAATGTTACACTCTTGGAACTAATTCACTAATCCAGATTTGCCTCTAATCACATTTGTTGCTAAAACAAGAGGGGGCATCAGAGGAGTAGGAATCTGACCTAGAAGTTGTTAGCCTGATACACAGTCAAATTGAGAAGTAAAGAAGAATGCAGAATTAACACTTTTCCTATGGCAACGCTGCCCTCTCAAGAGATCATTCTCTCTCCTACCTTTAACCACCAAGCTTTCTAAATGAAAGTCACATAAAACTTGGATCCCGGTCTCCTCCAGCACTGAAGACTCTCCTGGCTGCTGACTCCCTCTGCTCTCACGATCAGCCTCTCTGTACCATACGCCACTGCTGATAGCCCTCAGTCTTCAATTTCTCTTCTCCCATGGTTTCTGCGACCTAGACTGCCCTGGCTTTATGTTCATCAGCTTCGTCCCCACAAACTTTACACATACTCTCCAGACGACTGTGACTGAGGAAACTACAACGGTTTTTCAGCCTTGGCACAAGTTACATCTATTGTTGGTATTTGCTGTGGGGGGAAATGAACTGTGCTTTGTAAAATAGGAAGCAGCCTCCTTGGCCTCTGTGTAGTAGATGATACATTGCTCCAGATCCCCAATTAATGCAAACAAGAGTCTTCAGACATTGTGAAATGCCCTCTGGAGACAAAACTGCTTTCTCTCCATAACTTCCTGCTTATTAGTTTCATCTCATCTTTGCAATTCAACTACCACCTCAATGGAGATGGCTCCAAAGCCTGGGTTTTCTCTCTACGTCTCCAGTCTCACAATTCCTTTTGATGTATATCTCTACCTGGATACTTTCCTATTACTTAAACCATCAAGCATCAAATGGAATCCTCGTCCTCATCATCACTGCTACCCTTTTGAGCACTTACATATTAGGCACTATTTTAAGCACTTTACATGCTGTTTCAATTAATCATCACAATGATATCATGAGGTAGCAATTCTTATTATATCAGTTTTATAGGTGAAGAAACTGAGGTTGAGTGAGGGTAAGAAACCTGCCCAAATTCACACACAGAGCAGGTGGCAGATTTGGAGCTTGAACTCACATAGTTCGATTGCATAATCTGCTTTCTAAACACAACATTATTCTTTCGTATCTTCCATTCAAACCTTGTCTGTTCCCTTCTCCCTGTTGACAATATCAAAGTTTAGGCAGTCACCCCAGCTTTAAACTCTGGAGTCAGGTTTTATTTTCTCCACTAGATAATAGATGGACTTAATATCTGGAGAAAAAAATTATGACATCTTTGCTTAGGGTCTGGCACATAATGGCAGTCAATCCTTCTGATCAAGTGTCAGAAGCCATCCCACACCTGTCTCTCTACCACAGGCTGGCTGAAGAAGCCTGCCCCTATACAAATGAATCCCTTTTCTTGTACCATCTCCCATTACTCCCCACTAAATAACTATACCCACTCTCTAGACTCAAACACTCCATTTAAGCTCCACCTACCCCCATCCCCACCTAGACCCACCTACGTTAAACTAGCCCCACTCTCACACCACTAATTTTCTGAAACAAAATTCCATGTCACAAAGGGCTTCTGAGTGATCTGAAGAAACTCTTTAGGATTCCAATCCTACCTCCAACCTGTTTTCGGCCAGCTTTTTCTCCTTTCTCATTTTCACTTGGCCCAGAATCCTTGGCTTTCTAATCTTGACCTCAAATCCCACCTTAACCCTTTCAGACTTGGTAACTACATATGTCCTTCAAGCTCTCCTTCTTGGGTGTTTAGACTTTAGATTTGCCTTACAGAGTCTTCAGCTAGGCTTGTATCTTTGACTTGCAGAATCACATTCTCATGGATAGGAGCCCCACATTTCAGCTAGAATACTCCAGCCTTCCTCTATTTCTGCCAGAGTGCTTCTTCCTGAGATTATAAATTTTGGTGCTTGAGCCTAAGTACTCTATTGTTCTTTATCAGCTTCATGTATAAGACCCGGCAATATGCTTCTTCTGAATATCCTCCCTTTCGTGGCTTTTCCTCAACATACATAAACACACATGTACATGAGCGCACACATACACAGAATGTTAGAGACTCAGGACTATGTTTTCTAAAGGCTGGGGCTTGGTGCTGGAAAGATCCTAATAAACACCTGAATCTGCTAATCAGCTGTGGAGTGGACAGCAACTGTGTGCTCTAGTCATCTGCGGGACACAGTTAGGGCAGGCCAACAAGCAGCCCCACATGAGAGACGGAGAGCTAACCACCGCGGTTATGGCATCAATGCAAGTGCTCTCTCCTCCCAGGACTGCTTGCTCACGCTGTCGGCTGCTGTGAATTTCGTGCCATGAGAATCTGATGTGGAACCTGGTGTCATGGCACTGAACTGGATGCACCAGAGAACAATTCAAGAGGGATGCTGGGCTCTCTCTGAATGGTACTGCTGCTTGCCCTTAAGATGCTTCTCTCTGCCTGACTCCAGGGTGGCAACAGAGAAAGCAGTCATGAGCTTCTGAGGAACACTTGGCTTGAGTGGACAGAAAAAAATTCTGGGTGCCCCCTGTAGAAATGTGAAAGTAGAAGAATGGGTCCCCAGAGAACTTTAGCACACGTGAATACGAGTGAGAGCATCTACTCCGCCTTGTTTTCAGTGTTATTTCTACCGTAACGTATATAGAAACCAGACAGATGGCTTCTGCCTCAGGAGTCATTGTTTAGGAAGTGGGAGGTAGGAACTGACCCTGAAAGTTTCAGGGGCAACTAAACAAAAATTATACTAGTTTTAAACCTCTTAGACTTAAATATACAAAGAAAGCCTATTTTATCTGTTGAAGATTGAAAGCAATTTCAAAACAAGACCCACCTATCACCTCCATTCTGGTTCTCTACCCAAACATCTTTCTTGCAAAGATAATGCCTGGCTATCTGCATGCCATAGAGACCAACAAACCAACACAACCTGAGCTACCAGGAACCCTCAGGAAAGGACACTGAGATGCAGAGCTCCTGTTTTCTGGGTCTTCTTTGCTATAGAGGGTCAGAATGGTAAAGCTGGTGGAGTCTGTGGTGATAAAGAAAGCTTTTAGTGTTGGCCCTGCTCTGTGCTTCTGAAGCTCAGAAAGGGGTACGTTTTTTCATTTGTAAAACAGGGCTAATAATATGGCTCTCATAGACATTTCTGTGACATTTATACAAAATAATACATGGGAAGAACTTAGTACTTTCTGGGAACCCAGACGTACCAGCAGAACTGTTCTGCTGGCCCAGGTAACAGTAACTGTGATCATGTAGGGGCTTCCTGCGTAGCTCAAATGGTAAAGAATCCACCTGCAATGTCAGAGACCTGGGTTCAATCGCTGGGTTGGGAAGATCCCCTGGAAAAAGGCATGGCAACCCACTCCAGTATTCTTGCTTGGAGAATCCCATGGACAAAGGAGCCTGGTGGCAACATTTATCGTGGGTTTTTCCTTTGGTACCCACGGAGCTCTCACAGATACACAGCTCCAGTCAGTTCTCCCAGAGAAAGAGAGCCCACACCCTTGGGAGTAGATTCTAATTTCCCACAGGAACCCGGGAAGGACCTCCTCACAGACCCTAGGCACTGAAGAGGACGGAGTCAAGCCAGAGGTTCCTTGCCTCAGTTTCAGGAGATGGTCAAATTGTCACAGAGCCTTTTCTAGTTTGATAAGATTAGATACAATCTACTTCCATGACATGGACGCAAAGCACAGAAAGCGCAGGAAGGACAGGTCATACTCTGTGCCTCAGCACCTACACAGAGCCTGAGGGTAGAGTCAGCTGCTCAACGTCACAGCTTGCCTCTATCACATTTGCTCTCTTTGGCTGACTCAAACCCTACGACACCTCCTCAAGGAGCTAACAATCTGCTAACCTAAGAACCACAGGGCCTGTTAGATAACTACAGTTTCGAAAATTCTTTTCGGGCTGCCAAAAGCCCTGAAACCAAACTTCATCATTTCTTATCTGCCTCTCAAAAGTTTCTGTTTTCAGGGTTCAGTTCAGTTCAGTCCAGTCACTCAGTTGTGTCCCACTCTTTGTGACCCCATGAATTGCAGCACTCCAGGCCTCCCTGTCCATCACCAACTCCCGGAGTTCACTCAGATTCACCTCCATCAAGTCAGTGATGCCATCCAGCCATCTTATCCTCTGTCGTCCCCTTCTCCTCCTGCCTCCAATCCCTCCCAGCATCAAGGTCTTTTCCAATGAGTCAACTCTTTGCATGAGGTGGCCAAAGTATTGGAGTTTCAGCTTTAGCATCATTCCTTCCAAAGAATCCCAGGGTTGATCTCCTTCAGAATGGACTGGTTGGATCTCCTTGCAGTCCAAGGGACTCTCAAGAGTCTTCTCCAACACCACAGTTCAAAAGCATCAATAAAAACATAGTATGATTAGTTTCAGTTCAGCAGGTCAGTCGTGTCCAACTCTTTGGACCCCATGGACTGCAGCACACCAGGCCTCCCTGTTCATCACCAATTCCTGGAGTTTACTTAAACTCATGTCCATTGAGTTGGTGATGTCATCCAACCATCTCATCCTCTGTCATCCCCTTCTCCTCTTGCCCTCAATCTTTCCCAGCATCAGGGTCTTTTCAAATGAGTCAGCTCTTCACATGAGGTGGCCAAAGTATTACAGTTTCAGCTCCAGCTTTAGCTTCAGTCCTTCCAATGAACATTCAGGATTAATATCCTTTAGGATGGACTGGTTGGATCTCCTTGCAGTCCAAGGGACTCTCAAGAGTCTTCTCCAACACCACAGTTCAAAAGCATCAACTCTTCGGTGCTCAGTTTTCTTTATAGTCCAACTCTCACATCCATACATGACCACTGGAAAAACCATAGCCTTGACTAGATGGACCTTTGTTGGCAAAGTAATGTCTCTGCTTTTCAATATGCTGTATAGGTTGGTCATAACTTTTCTTCCAAGGAGTAAGTATCTTTTTATTTCATGGCTGCAGTCACCATCTGCACTGATTTTGGAGCCCCCCAAAATAAAGTCTGACACTGTTTACAGTTTTTCCAACTATTTGCCAAGAAGCGATGGGACCGCATGCCATGATCTTTGTTTTCTGAATGTTGAGCTTTAAGCCAAATTTTTCACTCTCCTCTTTCACTTTCATCAGGAGGCTCTTTGTTCTTCTTTGCTTTCTGCCATAAGGGTGGTGTCATCTGTATATCTGAGGTGACTGATATTTTTCCCAGCAATCTTGATTCCAGCTTGTGCTTCTTCCAGTCCAGCGTTTCTCATGATGTACTCTGCATAGAAGTTAAATAACCACGGTGATAATATACAGCCTTGACGTACTCCTTTTCCTATTTGGAACCAGTCTGTTGTTCCATGTCCAGTTCTAACTGTTGCTTCCTGACCTGCATACAGATTTCTCAAGAAGCAGATCAGGTGGTCTGGTATTCCCATCTCTTTCAGAATTTTCCACAGTTTATTGTGATCCACACAGTCAAAGGCTTTGACATAGTCAATAAAGCAGAAATAGATTTTTTCTGGAACTCTCTTGCTTTTTCAATGATCTAGCGGATGTTGGCAATTTGATCTCTGGTTTCTCTGCCTTTTCTAAAACCAGCTTGAACATCTGGAAGTTCATGGTTCATGTATTGCTAAAGCCTGGCTTGGAGAATTTTGAGCATTACTTTACTAGCGTGTGAGATGAGTGCAATTGTGTGGTAGTCTGAGCATTCTTTGGCATTGCCTTTCTTTGGGATTGGAATGAAAACTGATGTTTTCCAGTCCTTTGGCCACTGCTGAGTTTTCCAAATTTGCTGGCATATTGAGTGCAGCACTTTCACAGCATCATATTTTAGGATTTGAAATAGCTCAACTGGAATTCCATCACCTCCACTAGCTTTGTTCATACTGATGCTTTCTAAGGCCCACTTGACTTCACATTCCAGGATGTCTGGCTCTAGGAAAGTGATCACACCATCATGATCATCTGGGTCATGAAGATCTTTTTTGTACAGTTCTTATGTGTATTCTTGCCACCTCTTCTTAATATCCTCTGCTTCTGTGAGGTCCATATCATATCTGTCCTTTATTGAGCCCATCTTTGCATAGAATATTTCCTTGGTATCTCTGATTTTCTTGAAGAGATCTCTAGTCTTTCCCATTCTATTGTTCTCCTCTATTTCTTTGCACTGATCACTAAGGAAGGCTTTCTTTTCCCTCCTTGCTATTCTTTGGAACTCTGCATTCAAAAGGGTATATCTTCCCTTTTCTCCTTTGCTTTTCGCCTCTCTTCTTTTCACAGCTGTTTGCAAGGCCTCCTCAGAGAGCCATTTTGCTTTGTTGCTTTTCTTTTTCTTGGGGATGGTCTTGCTCCCTGTCTCCTGACAATGTCACAAACACCCTCTTCCAAAAACACAAGAGAAGACTCTACACATGGACATCACCAGATGGTCAACACTGAAATCAGACTAATTATATTCCTTGCAGCCAAAGATGGAGAAGCTCTATACAGTCAGCAAAAACAAGACTGGCAGCTAACTGTGGCTCAGATCATGAACTCCTTATTGCCAAATTCAGACTTAAATTGAAGAAAGTAGGGAAAACCACTAGACCATTCAGATATGACCTAAATCGAATCCTTAATGATTATACAGTAGAAGTGAGAAATAGATTTAAGGGACTAGATCTGATAGACAGAGTGCTTGATGAACTATGATTAGTCTCACTTCATAATTAAACTGAAGGTTCAGTCAAATTAAATGAGGGAGGTAATTAAGTTCCAGTGGTTGAATAAAATCATCCTGTTCTAATATCTGTGCTCTTTTGCCATAAAAGTAAAGGAAAGCATGGCATAGTTGATTTAACTTTTCCCCTAAAAGTCTGTGCAAACTCAGACTGTATTTATACACTATTCCCAACCCATCTTCTATAAGTAAAAAGTTAATGCTGCTGCTGCTGCTGCTGCTAAATTGCTTCAGTCGTGTCCGACTCTGTTTGACCCCATAGACAGCAGCCCACCAGGCTCCCCCGTCCCTGGGATTCTCCAGGCAAGAACACTGGAGTGGGTTGCCATTTCCCTCTCCAATGCATGAAAGTGAAAACCTCCTATAATTAATACTAATTCTGTATAGCAATCACACAAAGGCAACTGATTGCCATCCCCAGCCCTGTGGCCTTGGACAAGTCATTAAACCTCTTACATATTTGCTTCTTCAATTGTAAAATGGGGATTATAATGTGTATTTAATCAGATTGACTTGGGAATTACGGTGATATCATAGAATCTATTTCACCTACTAAAGAAGTAAAACAAAAGCCATTCAACCATGGGATGGTCATCTATTGGATCATGGGGTTGAATGGCAGTTCTCCACACAACCACAGAGACTCAGAGACTTGATGGATTTTGCCCTTTGCCTAAATGCAGGTCTCAACCAGGGGAGAGGCCGGTTTTCAAATTTTCCATTCGTGTATACATACAAGCATCTATGGGGCTTCCTCACTGGTTCAGCACTAAAGAATCTGCCTGCAATGCCGGAGACGTAGGTTCGATCCCTGGTTGAACTAAAAGGAAAAGGGGAGGGAGGGGGACAGGAAAGGAAGAGGCCCTTAAATAAAACTCTGGGTGGTTTTTTATCACTATTATCACAGTAAAGTTTTATATCTAGATACCCAGGCTCCTAAATTAAATGTCAAATACAATCCTGCACTGGAAACGTGAAGTGTGGCTGCTGTGGGAGAGTCCTGACAGCTCCACTGCCTTCTTCTCATTGGCCACATAATAGGCCTTTTAAGCTCTGGCAGAGAGTATATTATCAAGGCTCCTGCCAGTGCAGAGGAGCTGGAGCAGGGGGGAGAAGGACATCACGATGTGTTAATTTTATTAAGCCATTTAAAGCTCAATTCCTTTGATTTCTAACAATGCTCCAGCCCCCTGGGCGGCTCAGAGACCATGTACACCTAGTTTTAAAAAGCCTGGAGTGGATTTGTACGGTGCTTCAGCTAGGAGCTCGGGTGCTCCATAAGAAAGAGAACAGTCAAAAGGTAAGGCAGAAAGGGAAGGGGAAGTAGGGCGGGAACCAGTATCCCAGTGGTATTTACTTTAAAGTGGGGTATATTTCCTAGTATGTCTCAAATGCCATGCTTGATTTCTTTCGTGGCTCTTAATTTCTTTATTTCTGTCTTAATTTGGCACCAGATAGTTATGCTAACTAGAGTTTGCTTCATAACAATAAACATAATTGCTTCTATGCATTGATTTCTTATTTCTACTGGGAATCTATGGACAAACAGTCACATACTCCCCGAGGCAGATATGTTTGCCTTGACTTGAATGGGCAATAGACACTGAGTCAACAACCAGCAAGGTCGCCCTGCAAAGCCCACAGAGTCAGCCAGCCAGGCAACAACACCTAGCGGTCTCAACTCAATTTATTTAACTCAATTTATTTGCATGTTATTATCACTCAAAGAGGTAGCAATGGCCCTTTGAAACCTGCAATCTGTAAGTGTCACTAATCCTGGGAAGTGTTAATTGATGTAAGTGCAGAATCCAGTTAGTTATAAAACAGGTGGCTTATTTTTCTCCACCGGTATCAGAAGGTCTTCTGAACTCTTGGAGGGGTTGAGGGAGGAATCTACACCCACCGTGAACCCTCGCCTTTCCCCTGGAAACAGTGATGGTTCTCAGCCTAGGAGACAGCTAGCAGCAGCCACCATTTACAGGATGTTGTCCTGTGCATTTTAAATGGATTACCTCATTTAATTTTCCTAACAACCCTATGAAGTATGTACTATTATCCTCTATTTTGCAGCTGAAAAAAACAAACAAACAAACAAAAAAAAACCTTGAGAAATGGGGAGGTTAAACACAGGATCTGCTCAAGACTGCAGTTATCAAGGCATCTGTCCCAGGGAGCTCTTAGTAACTGTATAGTGTTGCCTCCCCTAACAGAGGCTGACGTTAGATCTCTGACCTTCACTCCTGCTAGAAGAGGAAAGGGGAAAGAAAAAGACTATTCACTGATGACATTTCAAGTGAAGGGCTGAAAAAAGAGTGACTCAGACAATAATCTCTCAACAGCTTTACTGAGATATAATTCACGTCATATAATTCGGTGCTTTTTAGTACATTCACAGAATTGTGTGATCATTACCACAATCAATTTTAGAACATTAGCAATCACTATCTCCCCATTCCTCCATCTCCCTCAGCCCCAGGCAATAAGTCTAGTTTCCTTCTCTAAAAATTTGCCTATTCTAGACATTTCATATAAATGGAATCAGGCGATCATGCAGTATTTGGCCTTTTGTGACTGACTTTCACTCCACATGTTTCCAAGGATTATCCTTGTTGCAGCATGTGTCAGGACTTGATTTTTTTATTGCCAAATAGTACTCCACTGTATGGATATACCACATTTCATTTACCCATGCATTGGCTGGGTTGTTTTCACATTCTGGACAGTATGAATAATGTTGCTATGAACACTGGTGTGCAGTTTTTGTGTGGATGTATGTTTTCATCTCTCTTGGGTTTATACCCTAGAATGGAATTGCTGGATAACATGGCAACTCTTAGGTTTAAACTTTTGAGTAACTGCCAGACCATTTTCCAAAGTGACTATACCATTTTATATCCACCCAGAAAGCTCAGTTGGTGAAGAATCCACCTGCAATGCAGGAGACCCTCGTTTGATTCCTGGGTCGGGAAGATCCCCTAGAGCAGGGATAGGCTACCCACTCCAGTATTCTTGGGCTTCCTTTGTGGCTCAGCTGGTAAAGAATCTGCCTGCAATGCGGAAGACCTGGGTTCCACCCCAGGGTTGGGAAGAGCCCCTGGAGAAGGGAAAGGCTACCCACTCCAGTATTCTGGCCTGGAGAATTCCATGAACTGTATAGTGCATGGGGTCGCAAAGAGTTGGACACGACTGAGCAAATTTCACTTTCAACAAAGTTATGAGGATTCTAATTTTTCCACATCCTTGTCAAATGGACAAAACTTCTCTTTATTGGAAAACTACAGAGCTGTAGTCCTAAAAGCTGTCAGCCTTCTCTCACTCTGCTGTAACTGCCTGGGTGACCTTGGACAAGAACCTTTATTCCCCTGGCACCTCAGTGTTCTCATCTACAGAGTGGAGGGACTGGAGCTGATGGCCTTGGATGTCCCACTGTGCTCTGCATTTATTCATTCAGCCCCATGATGGGAGACAGCCTGACCAGTGCGGAGACAGATACTGTGAAACAGGTAGCTTGGAGCTGACTACCCAACTGTGTATCTGGCTTTGCACTAACTCAGTTTCCATTGTGCCTGAATAACCTTAGACTGTGACTATTATGCTTGCCTCAAAAAAACAAATAAACTCACAGAATCTGCTTACACTCTTAGGGAGAAAACAGAAATGCCTTATTAGGTAAAGTTTCCATTTGGCAATAAAGGCAGACTGGCATTCAGGACTTGAGCTTTTGAAACTGGGGTTCAAAGATAGAAGTGAATTCAAATGATAAAATATATGTATTTATAAGGAATAATGTCCAGGAGATAAAAGCAGGATACAAATTATGTATGTGTGTGTGTGTATACAGCTATATTGTTTTACATATATATAAACACACACATACACACAAAGAATTCTAACAGGTATATATACCATTGTCTCTTGAACGGTGCTGTGGGCAACCCTCTGTTGAAGTTGGGCTGAAGGTCCCTGTCTGGTTCAGAGTCAGCCCTCCACATACAGGATTCTTCCATACCTGCCATTCTGGGTTCTGTGGGCACAAATCCAACCAACTGCAGCTTGTGTAGAACTATAGTATTTACTACTGAAAAAAAAAATCCTTAAATAAGTGGAACCTCGCAGTTCGAATCATGTTGTTCAGAGGTCAACTGTACATAGAATAATAGGACTATTCTATCTAAAAGACCAAGCACCACAATATTAACCAGCTTTTTCACTGGTGTGTTTTGAAGTTGACGGCATGCATCAGGCTGCATACTGAAAAAGCAGAACTGTGAACTACCAAATTAGATGTTCTGAGTGAGGCTCAAGAATCCTCAATTTTAGAAAAAAGTACTGAAAGCTTACAAACCACTGCAGGCAGCAGCAGATTGGCAGACTTTTTCCCTTTTTCATTACAGTTGTCTGTACTTTCCATATTTTTCTACGAAGAACATGTATTACTTTTTATAACCGGCGGATGAGAAAAGGGAAAACTGTTTTGTTTTTATAAAGGCAGGGAGTTGGTGAAAGATGGCAAAGAGCCTGCTTCTCTTTTTTTCACTACCCCAGTATCTACATGTGATGAAAAGAGGCCATATTTTCTTCTGGGTCATGTCTATGCCTCAGAGCCTAGACTGGAACTGAGAAAGCACTGGTATGTTTCCTAAAAGAAGGGTGAGAGGGAAAGAAGGTAAAAGAAGGATGTGAGGGAAAAATAGTGAAGAGTCATATCACTAGACAGGCTATGTGTATAAATATCAGCTCATCCATGGGTTCAACAATAGTATGGGGTATGTAACATGAAACAGGATGAATCTGAAGTTAAGCTATATTCCCATCACTTACTAGAAGCTGTTTAACACCTCTGAGTCTTAGATTGCATATCCATAAAACAGGGGAAATCATAATATTTCTTTTCATATGGTTGTTGTAGTAGATAATACATATCTATTACTACAGGGCTTCCCAGGTGGCTCAATGGTAAAAGAATCCACCTGCCATTGCAGAAGACATGGGTTCAATTCCTGGGTCTGCAAGCTCTTCTGGAGAAGGAAATGGCAACCCAGACCAGTGTTCTTGCCTGGAAAATCCCATGGTTGGGGAGCCTGGTAGGCTATAGTTCATGGGGTCACAAAGAGCTGGATGTGACTGAGCAAGCACAAGAAGAAGAAAATCTATTACCGTGTGCCAGGTACCATGCTCGTAGTGCTTGAGGACAGAGAGATAAACACAATTCATGTCTTCCAATATTACTATTTATAAGTTTTTTATTTAAACTGAAGAACTAGGTCAACAATTCTAATAACCCTTCAACCAAAGAAACACTTTTGAATGTCTAGAAATTTAATAACTGGGGCATCTTAATTATTTGCTTCAGATGGTTGATTAAATACTGCCTCAGTGAATACTTCTATCTTGTGGCAGGACAAGGACTGGCACAAGGCCTGGCTTGACCCAGCTGATAACAAGACACTAAGAATTCAAGTTTGGTTTGGCTTCTATCCATTACCATTTGTACATGCAAAACCTATCATTTTAACAATAGTCTGATTAGCACTGGAGTGAAGGTCTGGGCTATGTTCTATGTCAATGACATCAGCTATTAAAAAGTACCATAAAGTCCTCTTTCAATTATAAAATGCTCTGTAAACGTTAAATAAAAATAAAACAAGAAAACAATCCTCAGTTCTATTTAATTTCATGTTGCTAGACAATTCTTTGGTTTCACACTTCAGTAAGAATAACTTTAGAGATCAGAGAAAAAAGGAAAAGAACCTGATTGTATTCTAGACAGTCTTAGTATGATTAGATCCCATGTTTAATTCCACTCCATTAAGAGAGAACAATGTGAGCCACTTGGCTCAAGTTTAAGATGCTTTTTTGAGGATAACTTCTTAATAAATTAGTATAAATTCTAGATACACAAACATGGTTTAACTGTTTGTTTCAAGCACACCAGCTATAGGAAGCAGTCAATGGTGCCTCTTCTATGGAAAAGTAATCAATATATAATGGAGAAAATGGCTATCATTAACTGCATGATGAGAGGTTGGTTACACTGAGCTTAGCATGTTATACTTTTGATTCAATGCTTTCTGGGAGACTGAACAGAGGGAAGGAAAGGAAAGGAATCGATGTGTTTTTTAAGTTTCAGGTTTCCCCTGGGTGAACTATGAAAGATGATTGCATAGTCACTACAAAGGAAAGCTGTGACAGAACTCATGTGCTTTAAATTTCCTAAAAATCCAGCCTGGACATACACACACATACAAACCCCTAATTAACTACATCTTTTAGTTACCCTAAAGTCTAGAATAAATGTAAGAAATCTAGAGACTAAAATCCTGCTTTGTGCAACAGATGTTTCTGAAAAGTTTGGCTACAAAAAAATGTTTGCAAACTGGATCATGTCAAACACATGAGAATTACTTGATAGACAACTTCCAGTTAAACATAATAAAGATTGCTATTAAAAATAATTTCTTTCCACTGTACACAAGTTCTGGATCCCTGGAGGTCTGTCCCCTTTAAAACTAGGCTCACCCCAGCAACACGCAGACACACAACCTCATGTGGACCTGTGCCTTCTTTACCAATCATCACCGGTGCTCTTTCCCATGCTCAGGCTCAATCCTAGTAGCTGGGATTTGATATCTCTTGCTGTTCCTCTGGTCTTGGAACTCAGCCCACTCCTAAACCATGCCACTTTGATCATCCTTTCTCATTCCTGACCAGAACTCCTTTCCCTTTATTTGGCTTTGTTACTTCCCTGTTGGACATAACTGTTTAAAGGAACCCTGTCCTCTCAGGGAGCCTGAGCTGATGACTCAGCTCACCTCCCTTCCCCTCTCTTACTCCTTTGCTGCCTCAGCTCAGTTTGTTTTCTAAGCCTAGACTTTTATGTATTTCGTTTTTTCCAAGGTTGAAATCATTTGGACTTATTTACAAGGGCTCTTCTGGCTATTTGCAGAAAAGAATGAAAAAAAAAAAAAAACAAAAAAAACACAAGAGGGCAGGAAAATAAGGAAAGTCCAACACAGTTTCTAGTCCCCCAAGATTCACTGAATCAGAAACTCTGGGTTGGGTCCAGTATGCTATATTTTAGTAAGTCCTCCAAGTGATTTTCATGCGCACTAAAGTTTAGGAACCATTGATCTGAAGAAAAAAGGGTATCTGACGAATATTTTGGACAAAATGAGGCATCTCATTTAGCAGTCTATATTACTGACACTGAAGAATGTTTTAGACATTCTGCATCTTAAGCCACAGCTATGGTATAATTTTTGTAAAATATCCTAGAAACGTTTATTTCTACATGAAAAAAGGCCTAGAAGGTTACATAGCAAAATGTTAACAGTGGTTAACTTGAGGGAAATTCATTTTAATTTCCTTTATGAATATCTCTATTTTTAATCTATAAGCATATATTATTTTATATATATATATTTTTAAAAAAAGGTTAATCTAGGCATCTTCCACTTCTCTCTGGCAAAACTGAGATGTGAAAATTAACTCAGTCCCCAACAGACCTCAGTGTCTGGACTAATCAAGTTTTGTGAGGCTTTAGGGAATTCCTGAGGAAGTGAGGCAGAGAGAGTGCTCAGTGCTCCATGACTTAATCAGTGCTTCTACGTAAAGCTGCCACACCCGGAAATGACAGGTCCCGAAGCCTGAGAGATTTTGCCCTTCTTAAATAGGCCAACATAAGAAAGGGGAGGTAGGGTTAGGAGGGAAGACAGAACAGACTAAAAATGCATGGATTCTTTTGGAAGACACCGGTTTACTTCTGGGAAATTTTTCTTTGTTGCAGAAATTATGTATTTAAGTGTCCCATTTTTCATCCCCTCTTTGTGATCTGACAGTCATTCTGCAATGACCTTGGTCCTGCTTCGAGCTGGCTCCAGGTAAAAAATGGCACACACAGATGGTGGGCGAGAAAGGGGCTTGACAATAAAACAGACTGGCGGGAAATCATCCAGGATGAGATAAAGAGAAGATGAAAGAAAGGTGAGTGTGTATAAATATCCTCAAGATCAAGCGAGGTCCTAACAAATATCCTTTAGCTTATGATGCATCGTGGGAAAATCCCAAGGCTTCCGTGGGTTGCTCGCAGGGGACTACTCAGTCCTTTCAGCTCTGGCAAGCTTCCCATCAGATGCACTATATGCATCATAAAGGATCCCAAAGCACTTCACCTGTATTGTCATCAGGCACGGAAGCCACTCAGTGTAATCGGTACACATCCTCTTGCTCTTCACTGCCTACAAGCATGTGGGTATGGCAGAAAGAAGAAATACATTTGTTTCCTTCAGGATAGCTGTTGTCCCAGAAACCAGAGAAACTTGGTTTAAAAAAAAAAAAAGGCTTTCTGCTATCTTTAATAATTAATTGGTTCACTTTCACTAAAGGAAAACTAATGTAAGTAGTTTTAAGGGGGTCTTTCTACTTTGAGCTACCAAAATTGACAAAAGTTACTCCATTTTTTTGTTGTTGTTGTTATTAAGATGCTCTGGAACCCTAAACATACCAGAAGGCAAGAGGTGTTACTGATGTCCCAAGAACTTTCAATGCTGTATAAAATGAAAATTATTTTGTAGACTGGTGACTGCAGCCACCTTCTGAAGAGCCTGTCATTGTCTGCGGCTCTGCCTCATACAGTGTTTCACAATAGAAAATGGAAGCATAATGTGATTATATAGGAGAGCGGAGATGAAACCCAGTGCTCGCATAATAAAAAAGAACACAAACACTGGAATCAGATTTTGAATCTCAGCCCTAAATTATACTCTAGCTGGGGCTAATGGCCCTCTCTCTCTGAACCTCAGTGTTCTTATCAATAAAATGGGAATAAAAGCTAATGTGCCAGGTTACTGCAATGATCACAAGTGTGTAAGAGGAGAGGGAGAATGAAGTTAGTGCTTCATGGCACAGTTTCGGTTTGGGATGATGGATAAAGTTCTGGAGATGGAGAGTAGTGATGCTGCATAACAAAATGAATGTACTTAACTTCCTGGAACTGAACACGTTAAAATGACAAGTTTCATTTTGTATATTTTACCACAATTTTTTAAAAAGGTATGTAAAGATCCTAGCACAGTGCTTGGCTCTTAGTAGGTGCTCAGGAAATGCTAGTCTAATTCCTCTTATAGAATTTTTTAATTAAAAAAAAAATGACAATACGGAAAGTCAAATAAAATCATCTTCCTTTCTCTTTTAAATTGGGAGAGGCTCTGACTCTCAGGCAAAGCCAACTGGCACCAGTACCAGGAGCGCCACAGCGAGTGTCTGGGTAGGAGAAGGGAGGCTGCATGAGTCATAATCCCTCAGGCATGTTCAGTTCCCCGTCCACCCCCAAACCCTGGTATGGCACCTCCTGGAACACCAATCCCAGAGCACCCCCAACATCTCGCAAAGAAAGCTGGGAAGCTTAAACCATTTCCCAGACCAGACTCCAGGTCATGAGGACAAAGGCATTCACTGTGGCAGCTGGTTCCTGTAAGTGGGAGAGTGACAAGACGCTCGTACTGAACACCAACTGCATAGGCCTGAGCTTATTCCAGTCCCCAGCATTAAGCTGATTGTATCTCTGATGCCTGTGGCTGGATTTAATGGACACAGGGACCAGTAGTCTCAAAGGCCCAGTAAAGGAAGATTAAAAATGCACTTGTCTGCAGTTCAGAGAAAACAATTAATGATTATGTGTTGTAAGTCATAAAATAGAGAAGGGGAAAAATAGATGACTTATCTCTAGGCACATTAGAACACTGCTTTTGATGGGCAGGCTTAATTAATCTTGATGCAATGTTCAGACAGACTGTCATTAACATCCCTCGAATTTAGCCCAAGGAGAATGAAATACTTGGGGTACCAATATCCAATTAAATCCAAAACAATACTTACTTTAGGGTCTGAGCTCTTGAACTTTAACCTTTCCACCAACTCTATCATAGCCGCCTTCAGTCCGCCTGAGTCTTTGCTCTAGAAGAAAGGAAAGTCAGGGGTCATTAGACAGCACTTTGTTACTCTCTAGAACACAAACAGTATTTCATGGGACAATGAAACGGAAGGCATTTTTTCTCCTTCCTATCAGCAAGAAGACTAAACGACTAAGGAAAGCTGTGTTGCCCCTTTTCCTCTTCTCTATGGACAAAGGCGGTTGGGACATAAATTGCCCAGTGACCTGAGAGAACAATTGGAATGAAAATTAAACACAATTTGTATAGGGTGACTCACTGCTTCATCTCAGGGCTCAACTGTGCCATTATCCCCTGAGGGCCAAAGCTTTGCAAGAGATTTCTATCCAAGATGTCTACTTTATGACTAAGTGATTTTGATTTTAAACTTTTACATCACAAATACAGATGTATGCAATACTAAATATTCTTACAAAAATAAAAACAAACCAAAAAAATGCCCCAAGATTTAACTGGAAATGGCATTTCAGGGTGCTGGTTGAACACAGGTTTTGGAGTCAGACATAAAACGTTTCAAATTCGGGGGTCTACGTTAACTAGTTAACTAACCTCAGGCAGGTTACCGACTCTTAAAACCTCCTCCCTTTTCAACAAAATGAAGATTATAACAAGGGTTATTTTGAAGCTTAATTGAAATGGTGTTTGTAAAGGCATGAGCATAACATGTAGCACCAAGTGAGAGCTCAATAAATGTCCCCTATTATTATTGTTGTTGTTACTGCATTATAATGATTTAGCCTAGCACAGTCCAATAGAAATATAAGCCAAAAATGCAAGGCACGTATATAAGTTTTCAAGTAGTCAAAATAAAAAAAAAACAGAAACGGAAATTTAATTCGAATGCATTTTACTTAACTCAGTATACCCACAATATTATCACCACAACATGTGGTTTCAACATGAGGTAATGTTATACTTTTTTTTTTCATACCAGAGCCTTGGAATCTAGTGTGCATTTCACACAGCCCAATTCAATTTGGACTCACCAAGTTTCAAGTACTCTAAAGCCACGTATAGCTAGTGATCGCTGCACTGGTTAGCACAGACTGAAAGCACACACTAAAGCTGCGCTGCCTGGTTCAAGTCCCAAATCTACCACTAGGTCTGCGTGACCTCAGGCAAATCACATAGCCTCTCAGAGCCTCAGCTGCTTTCTCTCTAATATGAAGCTAGTAACAGTACCCATTTCAGAGGGCTGTAGTAAGATAAAGCAAGCTCACATACATCAAGGTACTTGGAACAGGGCCTGGCATGTGGTAAAGACAATGGATGTATGAGGTGTGTTTATTATTATTGTCTGTCTCCCTCACAATATTTAAAACTCCTTAAAGGTAATAACTCCATCTTTTCTCTGTATCTGCGTCCAGCATCAAGGCATTTTAAAAAGTATGCTGAACAAATGAATGAATGAATGAATATGCAATCTTAAGATACAAATGCCTTAATAATAATACATGTGTATAGCATGGGATGGAAAGTCACATGAATTAGTTTGTTTTCTTATCTCAACTCCTTGGGGATAGGACAGGATCTTTACCCTCATTTCACCAGTGATGGAAAGGAGGTATGAGAAAATCAAGTCATTTTTATGGGCAAGGAACAATAAATAAGTATAATATAATCAAACATGACAAATATCTGTTCTTCAAAATTGGCCTCAGACTCAGTGATATTTTCCCAGTTTGGGAGGAAAATTCCAATTTCTCCAAAACAGGGCATACTTAGTAAGTCTCCATCATATAGATTAAAATAGACTAAAGCCTAAATCCTTTCCCCCCTCTACCCTCCATTCTCTCCCAAGTCTACAGTAAAAGTCTGATGTAACCTAAGATGGATATCTGCTTTAGATGTGCTCTCCAGACGCAGCTGACATTCCCACCCTAACTGTGGTTCTAAGCTTTAGTTCATATTTTCAAGATGATGACATCACTTCCCAAATTTCATCACCAATTTAAATCTTTAATCTCTGGTCTCACAGCAGACAGGTGGGAAAAGGACTCTGGAGGTCACATACCAAGAAGTGTGTGAGACCCAAAGTACCTAAAGAAGGGTTAAATTGCCAGACACAATCCCGCTTTTATGAGATGATCAGACAATAACGCCTGTCTGGTGATATCATTCCTCTAACCTGCTTCTCATTGGCCGAACAAGCAGGTCACTTGTCCCTGGAAAGCTCTATTCCCCCACATCCCAGCTGCCAGCACCCATTTTAAGCTCTCAGCAAGAGCGCTGATGTATTATGACTTCCTCACCGTCCTGCCTCCCCCCACAGCTTAGAGAACAGAAAGGAATGCACTAAGCTGTGTCTCAAAACACTCAGAAGAGAAGCAGGATGACGAAGGAATCCCTAAGAAGCAGACAGCCTGTTTGCCGGCAGATGTGCCTTGTGAGGGGAGATAAGGGAACCCTTAGACTTCTTTCATAAAAATCCAGTGGGTCAGCGGAATCCTTCTTCCTTTTCACAAAGCAATAGCAGCACTGCCTGCCAGGCAAGTGATAGAGGAGAGGCAGAGACCCTTCCTTCACGAAATTCACCCAGACCACTCCCCACCCCGCTCTCTTTGAGAATATTCTCAAAGATAACTGGGGTCTATATGGAGCCAGCCTCTAAATGAGTGGTGAAAAAAAAAAAAAAAAAAAAGTCCCTAATGGCTTTAAAAAAAAAAAACAAAAAAAAAACTACCCTCCCTCCCAAATAAGCAGTTGGGAGACTCTCCTCTGACAGCTGCAGGGCTGAGGCAAGAGTTAAAATGGACTACCCTGGCCCCAAAGCCACTGCCTTTCTTTTTTCACACACCCCGGTCCAGTCCTGCACCTCAACAAGCCTTGTACACAGATGCTCTGGCTAGTACACCCAAGTTCTGGGAACATCTCTTTCAAACAGTCACCCTGGGCCACTCCTGGAACGTAAGAATGCACTTATCAGGGGTGGGGTCTATTGGTTTGATTCATCTTTTGGAGGATGGGCTCAGAAAAAAGCCTCTGCAGGCCCTGAAAGCAGGGTCAGGACATTTCATTAGGTAATTCTTGGATTCTGGATACTTAGGAGAGTGGTCTAGAAGGGCAGGAGGGCAAGGGGAGGGTGGTGGTGGTGGTGTAGTCGCTAAGTTGTGTCCGACTCTTGCAACCCCATGGACTGTGGTCCGCCAGGCTCCTCTGTCCATGAGATTCTCCAGGCAAGAATACTGGAGTGGGTTGCCATTTACTTCTCCACTAGAAGGGAGGCATGGGCAAAAGAAGGGCCCTCTAAGGCACAGGGCAGGGGCACAGGTTGTCTATGCCTAAGGTGGTATTTGAGTATGAGTGTCTCCAAAGCATCGCGTGGTATTGTATTTTAATAGTTTGCTGAGGGCACCCATCAGTCAAAAGCTAACTGGAATAGGTCATACTTACATACTTCCCTACTGTGGTGGAATGGAAGAGGTACCTCTGAAACTTGTGTTCTAACTGAGAAGTCAGAAGAATTCTAACTTTGGACACACGTGGATCCATAAATGGCCAGATTCTACTATGTCAGTCCTTGGGGCAAGCACCGTGAGTGGTGATGAAGTGTCTCCTGATGCTGCTCTTCCTCACCTCCTTCCCACATGTGAGCCTATCCTTGTTTATGAACCTCTCTCCTCCCGCAAGAAGAGTGTAGATTAAAACAAGACAAGCGCTCTGTTGTGACACCCACCCCTCAAATTACAGAGCTGGTCAGCAGCAAAATCAGGATCAAAAAGATCCAAATGACAAAGACTTGTCACATATACAAGAGAAGAGGCTGGTATCAGGAACACATGGAAAAATACATAAGGGATTCCTATAAATAAGAAAAAGCCAAATAAGCACAAAAGAAATCCCAACACAGGATATGAACATAACAGAAATGCGAAATGGCTAATACACATATGAAAAGATGTTAAACGATGCTCAAACTTACTTGTAATTATGATATCATTTCTTATCCATCATACTTATCCAAATCAAAAAAAAGTTTTGATTTGATAACACCAAGCGATGAGAGACTTTGGGGAGGTAGGGAATTTTCATATGTTGCTGATATAACCAAGCTACTTTGAAATCACATGCCAAGGGAGTTCATTTTTCACCTTCTTCCCTTGAGAAACACTAACATGTGTCAAGGAGGTATGCCCAAAAATAATTATTGCAGCACTGTTTTTAATAGTAAAAACCTGGAAATATCCTAAGCATTCATCAATTGTGGGTGGCTAAATAAACTATGGAATTAAAAATGAGGTCTGATATGGCAAATAAAAAGAATGAAGTAGACCGGTATATACATGGCAATGCACAATGCTGAATTTTAAAAAAACTTGCCAAACAAGGCATACTATATCATTTATTTAAAGAAATATAAAACTATTCTATGGGTTACATATGTATGTAAAAGATTAGAAAAGCAATGACTTGGGGCAACTGGTAATGGTAATACTGGTAGGAAGAGTCTTAGACTTACTTAAATGTTTTCCTATTGTCTAATTAGGATTCAACACACAAAAAGGAGTAGGGGGGAGGAAGGGAAGACCAACCCAGAGTTTCTGCTTCGAGTGTCTCTCTCCTTGAATTTGCCTACATATAAATACCAGAGCACTGTTCCCTTTGCAGCAAACATGAACCAAAGGTATCAGAGAAGATTCTCTACCTAGGATTCATATATTGATTTCAGGGAGTTTGAAATCCCCAAACTATACACAAGATTTGGAAAGTACATGTACTAGTCTATGAAAAGGGACTGGCGCATTCCTCAAAGATCCCCCAAAGTTTAATTTTCCTAGTGTAAAGGGCACTGCATAAAGAGAAGGGAGAATCAGGCTTCATTCCTACTAACTGCTATGTGAGCTTGGAAAAGTCATTCTATATCTCAGAGTTTCTGTTTCTCAACTTGTAAATGAGGAAAAGGGGCCAAATCAGAACCTACAAATTCACAGGTCACAGCTGACACAACTTTTGTTTTGTTTTTAGAGTGTTGTCCCACACTAGCATGCTAGCAATTTAAAATTAATCGCCAACACTTAAAAACAAGGAGATATGACATCATAAAGATTGCTAGCTTCTGAAAATCTGAAAGGTCTGACTGTACTGGGTTCCCTTTCCACACAGCAGCAACTGGTGGAAGCTGAGTAGCAACTACCCACGTCAGGCGAGGCAAGCTCCCTTCAGTACGTCGCAGTTACCCTGGATGGCTTCTCATTTATATTACCTTGCTGTTCCCTGTAGACATCTGAAGTTGCCACCCTTAGCAGCAACTCAGAGAGTTTTTTACCTCTAAGGGTTTTTGTATTTGAACACCAAGAAAGGTGGCATGTCTTTCCTCAACGGGATTCAGAATACCTCCTAAATACATGTCCATCCAAAACACGGAAGTAATATAGTTCATTCTAATGTAAACATGCTTTGAGAAATGGGCAAGAGGTAGAAAAAAGGTGGAATATGGCAGGTAAAGGGGGCATCAGAACAGGAAGTGTTTCTTGACAACCAGTCTCTATACTTTCAGAGGAGTCAGTCTAGTCTAAAGCCTATTACCACCTGGGGACCAAAAGAAAAGTCGTGCGTCACTAGAAATGTAAAGGTCACTTAGTATCTTAAACTGGCTCCTAAATACTAAATTCTGTCTTACAAACAATCAGAAGGTGCTGGGTTGCAAAAGAATATTGGCTGCCTGTTTGTTGTTGTTTTTTTTTCCTTTTCTGTCCCAGTGGCCTTGCATTGGTACCATGCTTTCAAAAAGAAGAAAAAAAAATCAATCTAACTTTCTATCATTCCCACAAAAAGTTTTTTTGGGGAGAAACAATGCAAAAGGATTGAGAGATAGACGGTATAAGGAGTCCTCCTAAGGAATCCAACCGTAAAGCAAAGTCCTGACAAAATTAAATTAAACCGAATTTAGTATCACCACACCATGTCCGAAAATTCTCTTCCAAGTTCTTCACATGACTTGATTTTCCAACTCCAAATCCATTCCTATGTTAGGTAACCACCTTTCCACAGTTGCTCAGACCCAAAATCATGTTTTGGGTCTGAGAAAACCTATCACCAAGTCTTTTCAGACCCAACTCTAAAACCTAGGCCAAGTTCAATTACTCCTTTAGTCTTCCCTGGTGGCTCAGGCGGTAAAGCGTCTGTCTACAATGCGGGAGACCTGGGTTCGATCCCTGGGTCGGGAAGATCCTCCGGAGAAGGAAATGACAATCCACTCCAGTACTATTGCCTGGAAAACCCCATGGACAGAGGAGCTTGGTAGGCTACAGTCCATGGGGTCGCAAAGAGTCGGACATGACTGAGCGACTTCACTTTACCATCTCTACTACTTCCTGCTTGTTTGAGGTCCAAGAAGCAATACTGCTCCCCTCACCTACCCTACAGTCCCTTCTCCACACAGGCAACAGAGTGAAATCTAAAGGTTAAAATATAAAAGGTTATATATGACTTCCATTCCTCACACACATGAAGTCAGAGTCTATCATTCACCACCAGCGTTCACACAGACCCAAAGGATGGAGGGGAGGACAATGGGGGTGCCTATAATGGCTTTCCCCGACTTATCCCCATTTCCTACTGGAAAGAAAACGGAGGCTATTTTCTAAGCAGAAAGAAAACGGTGTATTGCCCCTGCCTCCTCTCTGCTTCTATAAAAATTTCCCACAGTTCAGAATGTAAAACAGAATTTAAAGAGGACAACCAGCAAGACTTGTGAACCTAAAATTAGACATACCAGCTGTGTTTTGGTTAGCTAGTGCATAAGGCCCCAGCAGGACACTGAAATATACAGGAGCCTCTTCTCTGAAGACAGGTTTTTCACCAGCCTTTCTACCCACCAGAATAGAGCAGGCAGAAGGAGAGGGGGCTGACCAGTTTCCACCCAAAGAAACTTGGTGTCCGAACTTCTACTTCTGTCAGACTCACTGGTCTGGAATTGAGCTCAGAATAGTGGCTCCGTAGGTGTAGGAAGAGTCACTAATGGCTGAGGGATTATAATATTCCAGGCACTGTGCTAAGATCTTTCCGTGTATTATTTGGTTTTCACTATAGCCCTAAAAGGAGAAGTAATTATTATGGCCATGTTACAAATGATGAAACCAAGATTGAGAGAGAGAGGATGAATTCTCCAGCATGACACAGGTAACAAGTAGCTGAGCCAGGATTTTTTTTTTTTTTTTTTTTTTTTTTTTTTTTTGAGCCAGGATTTAAACCCATGGAGGGTAATGCCAATTAAGGCAAGACAGCTTGGTCCTTCATATTCATCCTGCCATTTCTCCTTAGTAAGACACTCCAGTTTTAGCTGGACACACCTTGGCCTGAAAAAAAAGACTGTTTCCTAGCACCCTCTCTTGCAACTAGATAATGCCATGGGGCTGAACTCTGACCACTGAAATATAAACAGCAATGTGTGCACCTTCTGGAAGGTTCTCTTAAAATAAAGGGTTCTCTTTTGTTCCTGTGCCTGCCATCCTGGAATTCAGATGTATTGGCTGGACCTCCAGTAGTCATCTTGGTCCATGACAAGGACTAAACCCTAGAGGTAGAAACAGCCTAGATGCCTAGTAACTTCATGATTCCTCCATACCAGCTTCAGACAGCCTACTTCCTTATATACAAGTGAGAAAACATCCGTCTTGTTTGAGCTGCCATTATTTTGGAGTTTTCCACATTACTTTACCATTTTAGATGAGGTTGAACTTAATGTAAACATTGATGTGGCAAATCCCTATGCAATAGTCTCTTTCTTTGATGCCCTGTGATTATTAGAGATTATACTTCATATCATACATTTACAGAACATATCATGTACATCTACTCTCCAGCAGGCACTGTGCTAGGTGGAAGGACAGAAAGATGACATACAGTCCTAACCCTAGAAGAATTGATAACACAGGACACAGGCATGTTGGGAAGAAATAATACTGATATAATATACTGTGCACAGCCTGTTGCTATGGGAACACAGAGGTCAACTGCCCAGCACTTGAGTGGTATCTACCCAGTAAAAGCGCACCCATCAAATACCCACCTCAAATACCGCTTTCTCTAAGAAAGTGTTGCTGATTACGTCTCCAGCTGAAATTAACTTCTCTTTCCTCTGAGCCCCCATGAGTGCATGCTAAGTTGTTTCGGTTGTGTCCGATTTTTGCGACATGGACTGTGGTCTGTCGGGCTCCTCTGCCCCTGTGACATCCAATTTGTACCTCTTTTCTAATATTTACACACAAATAGGCATGTGAAAGAGAGTATGAGCTTTCCGATGTCAGGAACCTTTCTTTTTCTCAGTATCTGTCACATGGCTCACCCTAAGTGCTCCAAAACTCACACAAATAAAACCAGCTTAAAAACACCAGGTTTTGACAATTAAGCTAACTATATGTTATAGTCTGGATATATTTTCTCTAATATTCTATTGCAGTTAAAAGCAGATTACTCTATCTGATCAAAAACTAGCTAAATACATCTGACCTGAGTTTAATTTATAAATACATGTTCAACAGGAACAATTTAGCATAACACAATGCACATTAGAGTCACTGCCCATATGGTTATTTGCCATAAATTATGGATTTAACACAGTGTAACTGGAAGCTGTTGCTTGGTTTTATTTTTTTCATTCTTGATTAATTTCTGAGATCTGTAAAGGGCATCAATATTGATTTTTTTAATCCTGATATCATGTTGGCTTGATCCCTAGCATAGTCACACACACACCCATTGGCTTGATCCCTAGCATAGTCACAGACACACACACACATCAAGATTCTCATCTCTACCCCACATATCTGGACTAGAGTATTTGTTTCACCCCTTCTTTGTGCTGCCTCCCCTTCCGAGAGGTCATGAGCATCTGTGTTCCTTCCTGCCACATGACGGGTTTAGCCTCTGGCTCTGGATATTAAAACACACAACAGAACAAGAGCGTGAAGCTGAGCCAGTTATCCCAGACTGAACTGTAACTTCAAGCAGAAGACACACCGACACCAACAGATCTCTAGCTTCTCAATTGTGGGTAAGATGCATGGGAAGAGAAAAGGTGGATGTTATCAGTGGATAGACAGGGCAACGTCCGTTTGTGGGCTATGTCAAGAAAAGGTGATACCACAGGCACATAGTCCTTTATCCCCAGAGTGGCTTAAGAATTACACACCTACTACATCAGCAAACTTACCCTGAAAAGTAATCATCTGATAGCACAGTATGTCTATTAATCCATTCTATTCTGATTGAAAGGTTGGGGCAGAGAAAAAGAGGGCCCTTCCTGGGAGAGAATGCGAGGGAAGTCTGGACCTTTTCTCACAAGAGTCCCCTTGACAGTATGTACCCATAATTCCACGGTCTTCCTTCTACAAACCAGTAACTCCAATCTAACCATGAGATGAAGAGGTGGCAAATCTCAAGAGAAAGACATTCTACAAAATACCTGACCATTCCCGAAGATTCTGATTTTAGGCTGGGGTGAGGCCAGTCATAGGTACTTTCTAGAGAACCCCACTCCACAGGTGGTTCCAGAGTGCGGCAACAAGGTAAGGAACACACTGTCCTGTCAACCTACTTCCTACTCCTCTTTCATTCCAGAATGGCCTTTTTGCTGTCCTTCCAGTACCCCAAGGTCACCTCTACCTTTTTTCTTAATTCCTAGATTATAAGTATCATTTTAATAATAAAGATTGGGGGAAGAGTCATACCCTTAACAAAATGTGATGGCTTTTCCCCTGCACTTAACCCTACAGAAGCTCTCTAGGCTCTCTCTAATGAAGTTCCACCCACCGTGAGTGCTGAATCCTCTTTCACCTTAGTCTTAGCTTTTGTCTTCTTGGGTCTTATTCTATACAAATAAATGGGGCTTCCCAGGTGGTGCAGTGGTAAAGAATCCACCTGCCAATGCAGAAGATGCAAGAAACGTTGGTTCGATCCCCTGGGTCAGGAAGATCCCTGGAGGAGGAAATGGCAACCCACTCCAGTATTCTTGCCTGGATATGCCATGGACAGAGGAGCCTGGCAGGCTACAGTGCATGGGGTTGCAAAGAGTCGGACACACCTTGAGCACACACATACAAATAAATGACACTGAGTGAAGGACTGTATAGCCAATGTTTTATGGTTTTATTAGAAGATACCCCAAATCCATTCAGTCAGGAATAGAACTATAAATAGGGACATCACAGCAGAAATTCAACCTTTCGCCTCCCTCCCAGAGCTGCTTCTTAGGAGCTGACTACACAGGAACAGCTACTGGCCATCAGGAGACACAGCAGCGGCATGCCCCCACCTCCAGCCCAGCCAGTCACAGCTGTTCTGTGCGTGTGCCCGAATCCTCCCAACCACCTGCTACCAGTGTCCCCACCCGGGCTACCCCCTGCAGTTGTTCCCACTGCCACTTAACCAAACATTCTTCCCTCCTAATATCCATCCATCTTAAAGACAAGTCCAAGGACAAAGGGAGTGGCTTCAAAACCTTTGGATCTGTCCATAGCAAAGCAACGTTAAAAACCCCACAGATGCTTATAGGTACTCGCTGGATTCTGTCAATCACTTCCCCCTTTGGCATTTATGACTCCACCTTTCCTTTGGGTGATCTTAGAATGAACTAGACAAGTGCATTTCAAACCATAGAACTTGACCCACTAGTGTGCAATGAAATCAATTTATTGGGAGAATCCAGAATTTTTTTGACAGGAAAGAAGAGAAACAGAGCAGAATATATCATATGCAGTAAGGTTAACAGTGTTCCATTTGTGTTAGTTAAATGTGTATGTGTATGTAAACTAGATCACAATGTAAACTATATTTCCCCTACTGTAAGTTATGTTCAAAATAATTTTTTAACCTGCTGGTCTAGAGTTCTGAATATATGTAATTGCACTTACATTGTTCAACCAAAACAATTCATTAACTATAGCTATGAATGCAAATTCCCATGGCAACATAATTTTCATATGAAAATATCCATGAACCAGATCAAGCTCCTTTGTTAGACTCCATGACCTATTTTCAGAATTAGAAACTGTGGTCACAGTAAGAGAAACGTGCATATCTGAGATGAGAGGTTCTGAGCCAGATGAGAGGTCATAATAAGGGCTGTGTAACTATATTTCTATGATAAAGCTGGAGTACAGGCTCAATACAAGTTTGGACCCACAGAATCCTTTGGAGACCAAATCCGCTGGAGCCAAACTGGAAATACAGCACAGCAGGAAAGGCAAGGCTTCAAAAGTCATTCCAGAGATTAAGAGTTAAACTTATCCTTTCAAGGTGTTTGCCTTAGTCCTTCTGGCATAGCCTTCAGGTTGCCTCTGCCTAGATCCCCTCTTGCTCTACCATTACCCTGGTTTTTTGACCATTCTGGCCTGCCTACTCTTAAGTTTGCTTTACTCTAGCCCTTAGCAACAATTTGATCTTCTACTGCCAACATGAGCCACTCACGGTCTAGCCTGGCATTGAGATCTCAAAACATATTTGTTTAAATTCCTCTTAACTCTAAACTCATACATTTAGCAAGACTCCTCCTATAATAATAACAAAGACAACAGCTAACATTTAAAGAGCACTTACAATGTGTTAAGCACGGTTAAAGTTTTATCACAAACTAGATTATTTTACTCTCACAAAACACTATTTCTTAACTTTATACCCCTTTTAGAGACATAAAAACACAGCCAACTGTTGAGTAACTTGTCCAGGGTCTAAAAGCCAGTGGCAGAACTAGGACACTTCTGTCCCTCTCTAAACCCACAGTGCTGTTTCATTTTTTCTTTATATCACTGACTACATGCTCATGTGCCCATTTGTTCTACTTCCTTCCAATACAATGTATACTCCAGCAGAAGCAGACTTTTTCCATCTTGCTATATTTCCAGCGCTTAGAAAGCACTCGCCCTTGGCTGACGCTCAGTAAATATTTGGTGAAAGAATAAATGCAGCATAAAAAAGATTCTCTTCTCTAGCCATTATCATGCCAAAACACTTTTAATATTTTAAGAGACCTACTCTCCTGTCAATAGGTAAAATGTACACTGTTTTCAAAATACATGAAACCAGTCATGAAATGAAACTAATTAATGCTGCAATCCAGCTCTGACCAAGTTCAAATTTTTACTGGGTAGAAATGATCAGCCCCTCATCCTAGCTGCCTTACGGAGCAAATGGTATGCCCTTTGTGAGGGGTTAAAATATGACTCCAGTCTCTAGAGTTCTTTTAAACAGAGTGTCTAACTTTGAATGAAAAATCATGAGAGATGAAAAATCATGAAAATATGGCATATAATCAAGAATCAGACCCCAAAAGATAGAGAGAAATGGACCTTTTAAAAAAAGAGCCAAATAGGTGCTCTAGAGTTGAAAAACAATACCATAAGTTAAGAATTTAATGTCTGTGTCTCCTTTCCTGCCCTGCGTATAGAACCATCATACCATCTTTATAGATACCAGGAGGTTTAAAAGGGAAGGGACATATGTATACCTATGGCTGATTCATGTTGACGTATGGCAGAAACCACCACAATATTGTAAAGTGATTATCTGCCAATTAAAAAAGATTTTTCTAAAAAGCTAAAAATAATTAATGACTGACACTTATTAGAGTATTTTCAGCTGAAATAGGTAAGTAAATAAATAAATAGGAAGGTCTATGGAGTGATTTCCAAGACATACTACTAAGTGAAAGAAAGCAAAACATTAAAGAGAATTTCTATTGCTCCAGAACCCACAATTCAAGTTTCACCATGAAAAAAACATCAGAGAAATCCAAACTGAGGGACAGTCTACCAAATACCTGACTGGCACTCCTCAAAAGTATCATGATCAAAAACAAAAAAACTATAATATGGCCAGAGGACCCTGGCACTGAAGTCATCAGAGAAAAAACTGATGAAAAAATTCTAATAAGGTTTAGTAGTACTGTTCCACTGTTAACACAAGCAGAATATAAGAAACAGCTCTATTGATCTGAGTACATTTACTGATCACAAGAAACTGGGATGTGCATTTGATTATAGGCAGAAAGTGATGTTGGGGGGAGGGGGCTGCCACTTCAAGAGTACATGAACTGAGAACTTTCAGAGTTCAAGCTGGTTTCAGAAAAGGCATAGGAACCAGAGATCAAATTGCCAACAGCCGTTGGATCATAGAAAAAGCAAGAAAGTTTCAGAAAAACATCTACTTCTGTTTCATTGACTATGCTAAAGCCTTTGACTATGTGGATCACAACAAACTGTGGAAAATTCTGAAAGAGATGGGAATAACAAACCACCTGACCTGCCTCCTGCAAAACCTGTATACAGGTCAAAAAGCAACAGTTAGAACCAGAAATGGAACAATGGATTGGTTCCAAATTGGGAAAGGAGTACGTCAAGGCTGTATATTGTCACCCTGCTTATTTAAATTACATGCAAAGTACATCATGCAAAATGCCAAGCTGGATGAAGCATAAGTTGGAATCAAGATTGCCGGGAGAAATATCAATAACCTCAGATATGCAAGAGAAACCACCCTTATGGCAGAAAGTGAAGAGGAACTAAAGAGCCTCTTGATGAAGGCAAAAGAGGAGTGTGAAAAACTGGTTTAAAACTCAACATTCAAAAAATGAAGATCATGGCATCTGGTCCCATCACTTCATGACAGATAGATGGGGAAACAGTGATAGGTTTTATTTTCTAGGGCACCAAAATCACTGCAGATAGTGACTGCAGTGAAGCCTTGCATACTGCAGTCCACGGGATCACAGAGTCGGACAGAACTGAGTGACAGGAGGAAAACAACAAAGGGGTCCTAAACAAGTTGCACACTTAGGTCTTAGCAGAAGCAAACTCAAATCCTCTTTTGAAGAATCCAGCTTCATGCCAAGGCTTGGGAAATCCCCCCCCAAATAATTTTTTAATGGTAATGGAAAGTTACTCAAATATAACAAGCACAGAAGGAAATAATGAAACCTGCTAATCACCACCAAAAACAATAGTTAGCAGAGAGAGATGTACAAAGTCTTCACCTACTGGAAATATCAGTGACAGATTATAAATCAACATGCTTATTGTTCTTAAAGGAATAAAGAGGATAGCAACAGTTTGAAAAAAGATAGCAAGAGGATATGATTCATAAATCTATGCTAGCATATTTGAAAATTTAAACAAAATGGACCAACTTCTAGGAAAATCTAACTTATCAAAATTGACTCAAAGGAAAATAGACAACCTAGACAGGCATATAACCATCAAATAAATTGAATCCATAGTCAAAAATACCATAAAAGAATAACAAAATAAATTCTTTCTCTCTCTCATTTCAGATGCAAATGGCTTCCCTGGTCAGTTTTATCAATCATTCTAGGAAGAAATATTCCAATCTTATACAAACACTTCCAGAGCATTAAAACAGGAAGAAAATATATGAGAAGCAATACATCCTGACTCATACTATGAAGCCAACATAACCTTGATAGCAAAATCTCAAGAGGACATTACAAGAAAGGAAATTTACAAGCCAATTTCTCTCATAAATATAAATGAAAACTCCTACATAAATTATTAATGTTAAATTCAAAACATAAGGATACTTCATCAAATTGAATTTACCCCAGAAACAGCAGACTGTTTTAATTGAAAAATATAATAATAATAATAATGGATGAAAATAAGACTATATATATGTACACACCTGTATTTGCAAAAAGAAACAAACACTTGAACAATGAGTGAAAAAACTAATAAAAGCAGTTACCAAAGGTGAAAAAGAGGTTTTTGAGACATATGAACATAATACTGATTTCCAAATTATTAAGCATATCAATTAATGCAATTCATCACATCAGCACAGCAGAAGAGTAAAATCACATAACATGCAACAGATGCAGAAAAAGCATTTGATAAAATTCAATATCCATTCAGTACTAAGAAAAACCCTTAAACTTGGACTAGAATGGAATTTTCTTAATCTCATGCAATGTATCTGTGGGAAAAAAGTTACACCACACTTGTGAAATGTTATGAATTATCCCTCAATTAAGAACAAGGCAAAAATACCTACCATCAGTTTTATTCAACATTATATTGGCAGGCCTATCCACAGCATCAGGGCAAGGAGGGAAAAAAAACAAGCATAAGGACTGAAAAGAAACAAAAACTGTCCCTCTTGAAAATAATATGATCATGTGTATAGAATAAATTTACAGATTTATTATTAAAATAGTAAGTTTAAATGAAAATCAGTATATAAAAGTTAATCATATTCCTATATACAATTAGGGAAAAAATTAAAAACCTTTTTTACAATACTATAAAACTGTTAAGTACTCATGAATAAACTTCCCAGTAATGTATAAGATCTCCAAGAAAAAAAAATTATAAAACTTTATTGTGAGGCAATGTAAAGGACTTTAAAAAATGGATCAGATGACTACATTTTGTAGTGACATTAATTCTCCTTGTATTGGTTTATAATTTCAATACAATATAAAAAAACGTCTTGCAGACTCCTTTTATTTTTAATATATAACTTCGTGATATGATTCTAAGAAATGTAAAAGGCCAAGACCGGTTAAGACACTCTTTGAGAAGAACCAAGTGGACAGACTTGCTCTACCAGATATTAAGACATGTTACTAACTTATGGTAACTAAGAAAACATGTTGCTCATGCAGGAATATACTGACAGATCAATGGTATAAAACAGAAGTGCCAAGAAACACACTGCACACATATGGGCGGGCATTTGATAGATGACTGGTGGCACAGCGGATCAGTACAGAAAGGAAAGGCTTTTCAATAAATGCTGCTAGAGCAACTGGCTATCTGTACTGGGTGAAAAGTGAGGTTGAGCCCCCACCTCCACTGCCCAAAGAATCAATACTAAGTGGAACAAGACACAAAAAGAACTAATGATAAAGGAAGTTAATGATAAAGTTTATTAACTTATAATGAAGAACTTCGCTGCTCAAGGCACAATTTTTTAAAAAATGAAAAGAAAAAGAGGGTAGAAGATTTTTGTAATCCATAAAACAAAGAAGTTAGTTATATATATGTATGTGTGTGTGTGTGTGTGTGGGGGGGGGGGGGGGTGGGTGGGTGTATGTACCAATTCCTGTAAATTAATGAGAAAAAGATAACCCAAATGAAAAATGAGCAAAAGACCTGAATGAGTAGTTTGCAAAAAAAAGAAAAAACACAAATGACATTCAAAGTAGCTTTAAACTTTAAACCACAAGAAGAAACCATGACCCATCCATATGACCGACAAAAGTTAAAAATTCTGTAATAACAAGTATTGGTGAAGATACTGAGAAAAAGGAACTCTCTTACACCCTTCATGGGAATGCAAATTGGTACAACTTTGGAAAACAGTTGGCAACATCGAATATTACTGAAGATATGCATAGTGAAAGGCTGATATTCCATTTAAATGTATGTAGATGTCCAGCAGGAGATATATACAAGAATGCTCACACCAACACTATTTACAATAAACAGAATCTCCAGAATTCGGAAATCAGATTTTCCTCCTTAACAGAACAGGTAACTTGTGGCATTTATAAAATGGAATTCTACACAACAGTGAATATGAACAGTCACCCACTGGATGAATCTCACAAACACAATGTTGAAAAAATGAAGCAAATTCCAAAAGAATGCATGATAACAGTACAATAGCAATATCAACTGTGTCAAGTTCAAATAAGTTTAGAAATGCATAAATGTGGTAAAACTATAAAGATGAGCAAGGAAATTACCACCACAAAAGTCAGGATAATGGCTACCTAAGGGAAAGGGAGATGGCTATAACTGGAAAATTATAAAAAGGGCATTAGGCTTCAACAGTGCTACTAATAATCTATTTCTTCATCTAGGTGGAATTTACGTCAGTATTTGCTTTACAGTTGTTAGACTGTGCACGTTTTTATACACTTTGAGTGTGCATTTTACAATTTTAAAAAAGAGGAAAAACCCTAATATAGCAGATTTCGTTATCAAAGTTATTTCCCATCCCAGTGGCAGCAATTGCAAGGTTGCTTAGAGAAACAAAAGATGTCACAATGACAATAAGCTAATGAATTAATCACTTAATGAACTGATCACTCACTTTCCTGCCTGGTTAACTCCAGATGTCTCTCTCACTGATTTGTAAGCATACACAGTATAAATAAAAGGCAAATCATCTTCAAATTCATTCATTCAACAAATATTTATTAATATTTATATTTCCATACACTGTTCCAGGGGACCAGCACGATTCAAGATAAATGAAGGCCCTGCCCTCCTGCAAAAGATAAAGGACTGGGGAACCCCCACTCCCAGCCAAATTTTGCCTCCACCCACTCATTCTTTTTTCCTAACAAGTACCAAAGATGAAGAACTAAAATGGACCTCAGGAATACACATGAAGTTATCATCAAAACCTAACCTTAGGGAGTCTCTTCACTACAGAGGAACCACATGCTTCAGTTCTCTGGCTAAACTATGGTTTGCCACGTTTTCAAGTAGGCAAAATGACTGCCTTATCAAGAACTTTAAGTCAAGGCACTCGTCTCAACAATGGCGATGCTGTGGGAACTGGCTTAAATGGAGTCAAAATCCCAAGGAATGGCATCCAAAGACCAGAGGCTTGTCATTTTCCAGACACTGTACCCTAGACTTTGCGTGTACATTAATTTTTCTCAGGTCAGAGTCCAGAACTTTCATCTGATTCTCGAGTTCAATCAAAAAGGGGCCATTAAGCCCCGTTCCCAACAAGTTGAACAGGCCAGCTTTTTAGGGACATGGTGAATGTGAATGTGGCCACAGGAAGGCCACCTGAGTTGAAACCCACGTGTCCTGACCTCTGGGCCTATGCTCCGAATGACCAATACTTACTCTTAGTTCCTCGAAGGCTTCATCGAGGGTGGACAGATGGTGGCCATGGTGAGCCCCAATGACTGGGCAGAGCACACAGATGAGCTGCTTGTCTTCCTGGCAATAGGTACTCAAATCAAGCCCATGGTCCGGACACTTCCTCTTGGCCACTCTCTCTGCTTCCATTTCTATTTCGGGGTCAAATTCGCTTTCCGCCTCCGTTTCTCCCTCGGCCTCGGATTCTCCTTCTTCCTGGTTGTCCTCGGCTTCGCTCTCTTGCTCGTCCTCCATTTCTTCCTCACTGTCTTCCTCGCTCTCATCCTCGCTCTCTTCCTCTGTCTCGCTCTCTTCTTCGGGCTCACTGTCTTCCTCGGACTCGCTCCCTTCCCCCGCCTCGCTTTCTAGGGCTTTCTCATTCTCCACCCGGGCCTCGACTGCTTCCTCCGCGGCCCCATCCCCGCGGGCTCCCGGGGTCCAGGCCTGGACAGCGCAGTGAACGTACTCGGCCAGGTGGTGTCTGGGGAACTTCTGCCCGTGCGCCTCCGCGTGGTGGCGGCAGTAGCAGAAGCCGCATTCTCGGCACACTTCCTCGGCCCCCGGAGCCTCGTCCGGCTCGCACTCATCACACGTGCCGTCGTGCGGCAGCTCCTCGAAGGCCGCACCCCCTCCGGAGGCCATGTGGAGGCTCTGCCGCGGCCCGGGTCTCGGGGCTACCGATCTCGCCGTCTAGCCTCAGAGTGGCCTCCTCGCGGCCTCCACCCCAGCCCAGGCCCGTCCCGGGGACTGGCCGCGCCGTGTCCCGCAGCCTCGGGGCCGCTGCTGCCTGCTCCTGGCAGCCCGCGTCCGGCGGAGGAGCGAAGGGCCTTCCCGCCGGCTCGGCAGCTCGGCGGCCGGTGCGCTTCCTCCCGAGGTTGGGGCACTTCCGGCGCGGCCTCCCAGCGCCGCGCCGCCCGCTCGGCCTCCCGCTGCCCCCGACGAGATCGCGGAGCCGCGGGGCTCCGCGCCGCCCCGGTTCCACTTTGCCTCCCCTCCTCCCCCCAATCAGGCGGCCTCCTTTCACTTCCTGAGTCACTTAAAGTGGCGATGGTCCTTTTCTGCGTTTCCCGCGGGGGCTCAGCATCCCCGGAAGGAGGGGAAAGATGGAAGAGGTGTCAGGTTCACTCTGCTCACTCTGGAGGCGGGAATTGCTCCCCGCCTCCTCCACTCGCTCTCTGGAGTTGTCAACCTGACTTTTTGAGGTCACTAGGCAGGTGTGCAGGTGCATTTCAGCCTCCTTCCTTCGAATTTGTTGCTGACCGTCTCAGCCCCTGCTGCTGCCAGTTCTGCAAGGTGCCAGAACAGTGTTGTTTACCAGACTGAACCTGACCCCTTGGGATTTCCAGGGGGAAAGGTTGTGTTTGTTCCTCTAGGCTCAGGGAATCGGAGTCAGGATGAGCAAACAGACATTTTCGATCTAAAGCAATACTATGCTTTGTCTATTTGCAAAGTCTGTTTGCATTCTTGCTCTCTTAGGGGCTCCGAAACTTTAGAATGGTAGCCTCTGCGCCTTTTTTTGAGAGCTTGCCTTGGGTTTGGCTGAGATGTCAGCGAAAGTAGGTAGGGAGAGACAGTATTTGTCGAGTGAGAGTTCTAGCATGCCGTCATTATCCTTTATGTAAGGAGACCATCTGGATTCAGACTGGTTCCTGGAGAAAGAACAAGGACTGTTATTTATTAACCAATACTAAAGAGCCAGGAATTGAGCCGGATCTTTTTTGGCTCTTTAAAAGCCAAGTTAGGAAGAGCCACTGCCCAAAGACCCACAAATCCTGGTACTACAACTCACTGGCTTTGCAACTATGAAGAAGTTAACTGATCATTCTGTTTTCCATTTTATATATATATATGCAAAGTGGAAATACAATAGTAATACCTACTCATAGGCCTTTTTTGTGGATGAAATGTAAAGGTACCTGCCTTGTAGAAGTATTCACTATATTTTAACTGTTATTGGCACAAATTATAATTAGTGCACGTAATGACCCTTAACACATTTTGGCTGGCTGCTGTTTTAAGCAACTCCCCACCTCTGCCTCATATATATGTCTCTCCATTCGTAGAAGAGCTTTTGATTTGCTTATTTGGGAGTGGAAATGGACATGTTGATCTAGTCCAGGGAGAAACTGAGATATAGTTGAGAAGAAGAAAGGAAACTGGGATGGTGTCTGTCTTTTATTGATTCACTTAGATACATTTGAGCTAGGATTTCTAGATGATCTTCACAAAAATGCCAGGGGATTGGGGGGTGGTGTAAAAAATCATTTAAAATAATTTTTAATACCCATACCTATGCTGCTGCTACTGCTGCTAAGTCGCTTCAGTCGTGTCTGATTCTGTGCGACCCCATAGGCTGCAGCCCACCAGGCTCCCCAGTCCCTGGGATTCTCCAGGCAAGAACACTGGAGTGGGTTGCCATTTCCTTCTCCAGTGCATGAAAGTGAAAAATGAAAGTGAAGTCGCTCAGTCGTGTCCGACTCTTTGCAACCCCATGGACTGCAGCCTACCAGGCTCCTCCGCTCATGGGATTTTCCAGGCAAGAGTACTGGAGTGGGTTGCCATTGCCTTCTCCACCTGTATCTATGATGTATGCTTAATTTCTGTGCAGCTTTTGTCAGAGATTTTATTTTGAAAAAAAAACTTTTGTTTTATTAACCTCAAAGCAATTGCTTTGAGGAATCCAAAGGTTCGTTTTGTTCCAATTTCATACGCATTTCTATTTTTTTTTTACAGTTCATTTCTCCAGAAATTATGCCTTTTGTTGTCATTATTTGGCTTCCCAGGTGGCACAGTGGTAAAAAATTCGCCTGCCAATGCAGGAGAGGTAGGTTTGATCCCTGGGTTGGGAAGATCTCCTGGAGAAGTGCATGGCAACCCACTCCAGTATTCTTGCCTGCAGAATTCCATGGACAGAGGAGCCTGGCAGGCTACAGTCCATGGGGTCACAAAGAGTTGGACAGGACTGAGCATGCATGCTCACTGTTATTATCATCATTATTGTTTGTTCTTAATTTTGTCTGACAGAAAGTTAAAGAATCATATAATTCAGTATCTGACACTTGACAAGCCTTTTTGGAGTCCTCTGTGGTGAGAGGGTCTTAGAGACAGAAGTTAATGGAAATGTTAAAAAGGGACTTCATAAAATTCTGGAGATGGAATATGGCAGACTCACAAGATGGGCCATCTGTATCCCTCTGCACAGAAATCAGAATGGTCTGATTTCACAGGAATTGGAAACTTTGGGTGGATGTAGAGACAGAAACGTATTATAAACCATAAACTATAATCCATTACTGCATAAAAATGCCTCAAAATGTAGCAGCTTAAAACAATGAACAATTATCACTTCACTTATTCCTGAGCCAGGATTATAGGAGTGGCTTAACTGAGTGGTTCAATTCAGGGTATCTCAAGAGATTTCAGTGAAATGTTGGCTGGGGCTGTAGTCATTTGAAGACTTGACTAGAAGTGTAGGATTTGGCTTCCAAGATGGCTCCTTCACATGACTGTTGTCAGGAAGCCTTGCCATTTTCTGTTGGGTTGCTTGAATGTCCTCATGATATAGCAGGTAAATTCTCCCAAAGCAAATAATCCAAGAGGGGACAAAGTGAAAGATACAATGTCTTTTTTTTTCCTTTTTTGTCTCCACCACATGCTTGCAGGATATTAGTTCCCCAACCAGGGATGGACCATGCCCGCTGCACTGGGAGCATAGTCTTAACCACTGGAACTCTAGGGAAGTGCCTGCAATGTCTTATATTGGGATGTCTTATAACGTTTAAATTCAGACATGAATTTAATGTCTAAAATCATTTCCAACATAGACTATTAGTTATAGAGAGGACTATTTGTGCAGGTCATGAATATCAAGAGGTGGCAATCAGGGGCATCTTTAAGGTGGGATATCATATTCTGTCCTTTGCCCCCTAGTGATTTATGTCTCGCTTACATATGAACTGAACTGAACTGAACTAAATGCAAAATACGTTCACTTCCTCCCAAGTTGCGTCAAACTCTTAACTCATTATATCATCAGCTCAAAGTCCAGAATCTTATCATCTAAAACAGACCCAGGAATGGAAGAGGTTCCTACATGTATGTGTGTGTGTGTGTGTGCTCTGAGTGACTAGTGCACACAAATACACACATACACACACACACACACACGCACCCTAGGAACCTCATCCACTCCTAGACCTGTTTTAGATGATAAGGTTCTGGACTGCGGACCCTGAAGTTCTAACAACAGGAAGCAGACTGACAAACTACACAGCTGCAAACATGAGTTTCTTTTCAAAGAGAAAGGGTAACTCAGAGAGTAGAACCAAGAGCCCAAGGGGTATAAAGTGAAAAGCCATGGAGAATCATTCCCAGGCAGAAGTAGGACTGAGCCCTAATCAGGGCACTTCTAACACATGTCTAGAAGGATTTTTAGGACTGTTATGGAACTTCAACTCTTCTGTGCCTCCTGTCTTTTCTTCTTTTTGAACAGGGGTGTCTGTACGAATTATCTGAAGCTCGTCCCACCATTGTATGTTGGGAGGCATTCAGGTGAAAAGGAGGAGTGGCACATGGGAAACACCTGGGGCTTCCTGGGTAGCTCAACCGGAAAAGAATCTGCCTGAAATGTGGGAGACCCTAGGTCGGGAAGACCCCTGGAGAAGGGCATGGCAACCCACTCCAGTATTCTTGCCTGGAGATTCCATGGACAGAGGAGCCTGCCGGGGTGTAGTCCATGGGGTCGCAGAGAGTCGGACCCAACTGAGTGACTTAGCACTCACTCATTCATCCCTTGCTTAAGTCCTCAGTAAGTCTGCTGGTTAAAATATAATTCTCCACTTTTAGGCTGTGAGTCAGTCTCCAGCTGAAATTAACTTCTCTTTTCTCTGAGCCCCCATGCATGCGTTCTAAGTTGCTTCAGTCATGTCCAACTCTCTGCGACCCCGTGGACTACACCCCGGCAGGCTCCTCTGTCCATGGAATCTTCAGGCAAGAATACTGGAGTGGGTTGCCATGCCCTTCTCCAGGGGTCTTCCTGACCTAGGGTCTCCCACATTTCAGGCAGATTCTTTTCCGGTTGAGCTACCCAGGAAGCCCCAGGTGTTTCCCATGTGCCACTCCTCCTTTTCACCTGAATGCCTCCCAACATACAATGGTGGGACGAGCTTCAGATAATTCGTACAGACACTCCTGTTCAAAAAGAAGAAAAGATAGGAGGCACAGAAGAGTTGGAGTTCCATAACAGTCCTAAAAATCCTTCTAGACATGTGTTAGAAGTGCCCTGATTAGGGCTCAGTCCTACTTCTGCCTGGGAATGATTCTCCACAGCTTTTGACTTTACCCCTTGGGCTCTTGATTCCACTCTCTGAGTTACTCTTTCTCTTCTGTGAAGAGATACTCATGTGTGCAGCTGTGAGTCAGTCTGTCAGTCTGCTTCCTGTCTCTAGAACTTCAGGGTCCAAAGTCTCCTTTTCATTTTGTACTATCTCTGTCCCATTTACTCCATGCAGGCAGTGTTTTGGCCAGTATCATTCATTTAAAAAGTTTGTGAGTCTCCTGTGAATCTAACTGGGGTCTATTCCATTGGACAAAAGTCATACCTGCAAATCTCTGAGGTAAGCTCTTCTGTACTCTGGAGGCTCATTCTGATGAAACTGCTGAGGTACAACACTCATAAATTTCTTTAAAGCCCTATTGTTTGTCTGAATGATTCTCTGAATCACTGCTGTAGATCTTTTTGAGGTTTAAACAAATGGTTTTACAGCCACACTCTCACCTTCATCATCTGATGATGTTTTCTTTGCAGCACCCTAGAGTTTATTTTTAACTGGAAGTCGTTTCTTCATTTTAGTATGATTTGCCATCCGAAGAAGACAGGAATTTTCAAATCTAGCAAGCCCTGAGTCCTTTTTTAAAATTATTGCTTTTTTTAATTAGTTTTTTATATTATCTTTTTCTTCCCACATTTTGCTATAATCAGGAAGAAGACTTCAGTCAACACCTTCAGCACTTTACCTGGAAATATACTTAACTAGAATACCCGATTAATTAGGCAAATTTCCCACTTTCCACATTATTGCAGGTGACAGTGTTGCTAAGTTCTTGCCACTACATAAGAAAGACCCTCTTTCTCCAGTTTCCAGTAACATTTTCCTCATTTCCCCTTGAGCCTTTATCTACAGCTTTTTCAAAACCCACCAGGGGGACTCCCCTGGTGGTCCAGTGGTTAAGACTCTGTGCTTTCATTGTAGGGAGGTTGGGATTGATCCCTGGTGGAAGAACCAAGATCTTGCATGCCTGTGGTGCGGCCAAAAAAAAAAAGCAGGATTCTCATAACAGTTTCTTCAGGTTTCTTCAGGCTTTTACGATACTCTCCTCCAAGTCCTTCTGTTACAAAATCCTAGCTCACTCTGCTCACAAGATAGCCAGTGAATCCAAGACAAGGTTTTGGGACTACCAAGCCACTTTATTTGGGAGCTGGCTGGCAAAGAAGATGGCAGGGTAACACCTCAAAATAACCATCTTGTTGGGGCCTGGTTGCCAGGTTCTTTTATGGATTAGAGATGGGGGGAGGTGAGGAAACAAAGTAAAAAGACTATTCAGTCTTTGCAAACCTTCCTTAGCATGCCGAGCTTCAGGCAGGGGAATGTGTTAGTTTTACTTTCCTTACAGTCCTTCACAGGTAGGTGGCTCAGGTTATCTCCCTGGGGCAAGCCATTGTGTATACCTACGGTCACAAAAGCAGCAAGATGGGGGTTAAAGTCACAGAAGCAGAACCAGCATAAATTCAAAACTAACCATTCTTGGTTATAATTCCAGCTTTTTCCCTCTATCTAATTCCAAACGAAGTCCAACATTTTAGGTTATGGTTTTGTTATGGAGTGAGCATGTGAGTGAGTCGCTCAGTTGTTTCCAACTCTTTTCGACTCCACAGACTGTAGCCCGCCAGGCTCTTCTGTCCATGGAATTCTCCAGACTGAAATACTGGAGTGGGAAGCCATTCCCTTCTCCAGGGGATCTTCCTAACCCAGGGATCGAACCCCGGTCTCCTGCATTGCAGGCAGATTCTTTACTGTCAAAGCCACCAGGGAAGTCCAAGTATACTGGAGTGGGTAGCCTATCCCTTCTCCAGCCAATCTTGCAGACCCAGGAATCAAACTGGGGTCTCCTGCATGGCAGGTGGAGTCTCTATTATTACTTAAGTAATAATAAAATATATATTAGTTGTCTATTGGCTCAGACAGTAAAGAATCTGCTGGCAATGAAGGAGACCCCGGTTCAATCCCCGGGTTGGGAAGATCCCCTGGAGAAAGAAATGGTAACCCATTCCAGTATTCTTGCCTGGAGAATCCCATGGACAGAGGAACCTGGTGGGCTAAAGTCCATGGGATCGCAAAGAGCTGGACAAAACTGAGCGACTGACACTTTCACTTTCACTACATAATAAACTATTCCAAAACTTTGGATCGTCCTGGGGGTACCACACTTGGCACTGGCATTGTCTTCTAGTTTCACTTAGCAACACCGATAAGATACCTCCAAGATCCTCAGCAGGCAGTACATGTGGAGAGTGGAGAAAAGAACAGAAGAGTTTGCATTTGAGACTGTTCATGTGGGACTTTTAGAAATATGTGGTGTGTTCCTAAAGTACATAAGAATCTCCTAATTATGTAGGTGATAGCTCTTAACTTATTAGACACTTGAACCTATACACATAAGGAAGCCTAGGTTCAGAGAGGTGAAGAAACTTGTTACATGTTACCCAGCCATAAGGTAGCTAAATTGGGATTCAAACTCAGATCTACCTGACTCCATCTTACCACATTCACTGGTGGTATGAACAGGTGATACCTCCACCCCCCAATTGCCTAACCGCTTCCTAGTAAACTTACCTGTCTTTACCTTTCAACTCTGAAATCAATTTCTCTCTCTTTCATGTCTTCCAAAGAGACAATCTAGGTTTAGTAAGATTTATAGCATAGTACATTTAATTTCAGAAAAGCCTCTAGAAGTTGAAAAGAGAACAGGGTGGAATTTCTAAGTCCACTGCTTTAGGGAAGGTATTTGCACCCCTCAGCCTATCCCATTCTCATGTAATCACATTGTTACTTTAGTGACTGATTTCATCCCCCTTCCCCAAGCTCCTGAGAGCACCTAAATCTCATCTCATGCTGTTATCATATTCAGTTCAGTTCAGTTCAGTTCAATTCAGTCAGTCAGTCGTGTCTGACTCTTTGCGACCCCATGTACTGCAGCAAGCCAGGCCTCCCTGTCCATCACCAACTCCTGGAGTCCACCCAAACCCATGTCCATTGAGTCAGTGATGCAATCCAACCATCTCATCTTCTGTCGTCCCCTTCTCCTCCTGCCCTCAATCTTTCCCAGCATCAGGGTCTTTTCAAGTGAGTCAGTTCTTCACATCAGGTGGCCAAAGTATTGGAGTTTCGGCTTCTACATCAGTCCTTCCAATGAACATCCATGACTGATCTCCTTTCGGATGGACTGGTTGGATCTCCTTGCAGTCCAAGGGACTCTCAAGAGTCTTTTCCAACACCACAGTTCAAAAGCATCAATTCTTCAGCACTCAGCCTTCTTTACAGTCCAACTCTCACATCCATACATGACCACTGGAAAAACCATAGCCTTGACCAAACGGACCTTTGTTGGCAAAGTAATGTCTCTGCTTTTGAATATGCTATCTAGGCTGGTCATAACTTTCCTTCCAAGGAGTAAGCGTCCTTTAATTTCATGGCTGCGGTCACCATCTGCAATGATTTTGGAGCCCCCCAAAATAAAGTCTGACACTCTTTCCACTGTTTCCCCATCTATTTCCCATGAAGTGATGGGACCAGATGCCATGATCTTCATTTTCTGAATGTTGAGCTTTAAGCCAACTCTTTCACTCTCCTCTTTCACTTTCATCAAGAGGCTTTTAGTTTCTCTTCACTTTCTGCCATAAGGGTGGTGTCATCTGCATATCTGAGGTTATTGATATTTCTCCTGGCAATCTTGATTCCAGCTTGTGCTTCCTCCAGCCCAGCGTTTCTCATGATGTACTCTGCGTATAAATTAAATAAGCAGGGTGACAATATACAGCCTTGACGTACTCCTTTTTCTATTTAGCCAACATCTTATCTTATTAAAGTGAGTGCAGTGAAATATGATATCCCAATCCTCCCAAAAGAGCAAGAATGAAGTCTGTACCACTGGACCTGACTCTCATAGGCCCCAGAAGCCTGTAGAGATGGATACCAGAGGGATTCCTTGGCCCAACACCTTCCTGAACAAGTTCATTTTACCCAATTCTCACATATATACCCAAGTGGTTCCCTGCTTGTTAGTATTGTAATTCTCCAAATACCTCCATCCCTTCAAAAGTAAGTATTTGCAAAGATAGCCCCAGGTAAGCTCTGATCAAGATATTTTAATTACACTCCTTTAGTACGTTACTTGCTAAATAGTGTTAAGTAATTCCTATAACCACCACAGATAATAGAAATATCTCGTTTTCATAACCATTATTTCATTCACCCCAAGAATGCAAAAAAAAAGAAAATCCCACTGATGCTTCTTTCAGTTTTCTTCAGATACCTTCAACAAAGCCGTTGCTAGTGGAGTCCTTGCCTCGGTTTGAACAGTATGGAAACTAATGCCAAAAGAGTTATTTTTTTAAAAAAATCCAGTCAATTGTGTGTTAATCTCTGACTTCCTCCATAATCTCCAGGCCATCTCCCAGATCCCTGAGTAATACTAATTCTTTTTGGCAAAATTATGTTTTTCAAACTTTTGGAAATGCTTTCTTAGGGGTGGTCGTGGTGTTAATCTGAGTGGGCTGTAGGGAATGAGGGCAGACACTTAATCAACTATAAAATCAGTACTCTTTGGGAGTGAGAAAAATCCCTAAATTTGCCTTCCATTATCCAGTTGGAAAAGCAGTCACCTGTGGACAGGAACTAATTAAATACTGTGTATATTAGCAGGTAGAGCATTGCCCTTGTAAATCAGGAATTATGAGAGAGAATCGCCCTTGGATTCTCTGGAGGCTTGCTCTCTCCACTTACTTGTTTATTTTGGAGTGTAGATAGGCTAGTTAATCATACTACTGAGATCGTAACCTGTCTTTAGTTCATGTAATACATCTTTGTTATTTTATTGCATTTGATCTAATTTTATTTTTCCTTCATCTCCATACCCCACTCCCATTACTGAAACTTTTTTCCACAGAATCTCTAACATATTTAATAAAACTTCATGAATACACATTTTTTAAAGTATTTTATTGTTTTGTTTATTTGTATGTTAAACTTTACATGTATGATGCTCAAGAAAGTTTTCTGTTTCTTTCATTTTCTCACTGAATGTTGTGATTGGTAAAATCTTGGATATCTACTCCTTGATATTTGGTTATTCTCTGAATTTCTGATTTTTGTCAATCTTATGGATATAAAGTGATAACTCATTACAGCATTATATTTACATTTCTTGGGTTACTAATAAAGATAATATAGCTCTTTATAAGCTTGTTATGTAATGTCAAAATAAAACAATTCAGTAACAAGTTTGATATCCTTTATTCAAGGCAAAACAGTCCATAACCAGTGGACCACTCTTCTGAGGGATTTTGAGCAAGAATGAGTTTTACAGAGTGTTAGAAGTGGCAATGTGGAAATGGAATGACTGACTGGTGTTGCATATCTGATCTCATATTTCAAAAGATCAAGGAACAAGGAAATAACTCTACAGTCCAGAGTTGGCTGGGCATTTGGAGTTGGCTGACTGGATACACTCTGTTTCTGAACATTTTCAGGAACAGGAAATTTAGGTTTGCTGATGAGTGAGGGTTAGTCACTCAGTCGTGTCCAACTCTTTGCAATCCTATGGACTGTAGCCCACCAGGTTCCTCTGTCCATGGGATTTTCCAGGCGAGATTATTGGAATGGGTTACCATTCCCTTCTCCAGGGGATCTTTCTGACCCAGGGATCAAACCCTGGTCTCCTGCATTGCAGACAGATTCTTAACTATCTGAGCCACCAGGGAATATGACAACCCAAACAGGAGCAGCTCCATCTTGAGCCTAGAAATGTATTTCAATAGTGAATACCCCATTTTTACCATTTGAGTATTTTTTAGTTCTCTGCCATTTTCCTACCATTTTAAAATCTTTTCTTGTACTTTCTAGTTATTAACCCTAGTCAGTTTTAAAGTAAATATCTTCTCCCAGTCTGTTACATATTCAAGAACATTGCATATAGTAATGCTGTTTTGAATGGAGATCTTATGTTTTGATGTAGTCAAATGCATCCTTCTTAAGTCTAGCTCCACTTCAAGATGATAATATCTTAACTCCAATATCATCTTTTATCTTTATGATTTTACTTTTCACAATAAGCTCCAACTGAACATCACTTTTGTGTACAGTTTGAGGTATAGATCCAACTTTATTTTTTCCTATAGCAGAAGACAGTTTTCTCAATATCCTAAGTCAATTATAATCCTACTCATGAATGAAGAAATTCATATTATGGAAGATACCATGATGAAATGACTGGTGAGGTGACTTTCTTTCCCTAAGTCAGCTTCCTAAAATGGTACCTTTTCAAAGAAAAGTTTTAAGGTAGCACATTGCCATAGTCCTTATTCAGACTGTGATGATGAGACATTAAAGGAGTAGAATTGATTGGAAGAAGAGGTTTTAGTTTAGGGGAAAAAAACCAGATAAACCACAGGGCAACTGACATAGTCAAAAGTGGGAGGGCTATCCTGAAAAGTCTTCGGAAGCTTCCTCTGATAAGGGTGAAAGGAGGGGTGAAACCAGGCAATTTCAGACTGGGCCATTCACTCATTCAATAAGTTCTGATTGCTTTCCATGGGTCAGGCACTCTTCTAGACTCTGTAGATGCAACCACAAAGCAAGACTGATGGGATTGCTGCTGCCAGTGCACTTGTGTTTCTAGAATGGGTTGACATTCCTACATTTCTGCTTTCCCCTCTACACTGCCACCAAATAATTCTTCCAACTATTTAAGATATAAATAAATTGAATAAGATATAAAGCAAATTAAATAAGATATGCTGATCTCATGAACATCCATCAGTAGACTTCTATTAGCCACTGCAGTCCTGGCATGTGATACCCCAGGTCTTTCCTGATGAGACCACATACCTACATTTACAACTTCATCCCTTAGCTACTCCCCTACCTCTACCGGCTGATCCCCAATAAAACAAACCATTACGTGTGCTAAACCTCAGGTAATCCCAGACATTACAGCAATCCCACTGTTTTCTCATGAGAGGATCACTCAAAAAAGCTCTGATGGCCAACTTGAATGCACAAATGTTTGGGGATACAGATGAAAAAATTTTAATGTCTTCTTACTATGTTCATGGGGTTCTCAAGGCAGGAATACTGAAGTGGTTTGCCATTCCCTTCTCCAGTGGACCACATTCTGTGTGGATCACAATAAACTGTGGAGAATTCTTTAAGAGATGGGAATACCAGACCACCTGACCTGCCTCTTGAGAAACCTATATGCAAGTCAGGAAGCAACAGTTAGAACTGGGCATGGAACAACAGACTGGTTCCAAATAGGAAAAGGAGTGTGTCAAGGCTGTATATTGTCACCCTGCTTATTTCACTTATATGCAGAGTACATCATGAGAAATGCTGGACTGGAAGAAGCACAAGCTGGAATCAAGATTGCTGGGAGAAATAGCAATAACCTCAGATATGCAGATGACACCACCCTTATGGCAGAAAGTGAAGAGGAACTCAAAAGCCTCTTGATGAAAGTGAAAGAGGAGAGTAAAAATGTTGGCTTAAAGCTCAACATTCAGAAAACAAAGATCATGGCATCCAGTCCCATCACTTCATGGGAAATAGATGGGGAAACAGTGGAAAGAGTGTCAGACTTTATTTTGGGGGGCTCCAAAATCACTGCAGATGGTGACTGCAGCCATGAAATTAAAAGACACTTACTCTTAGGAAGAAAAGTTATGACCAACCTAGATAGTATATTCAAAAGCAGAGACATTACTTTGCCAACAAAGGTCCATCCAGTCAAGGCTATGGTTTTTCCTGTGGTCACGTATGGATGTGAGAGTTGGACTGTGAAGAAAGCTGAGTGCCGAAGAATTGATGCTTTTGAGCTGCGCTGTTGGAAAAGACTCTTGAGAGTCCCTTGGACTGCAAGGAGATCCAACCAGTCCATTCTGAAGGAGATCAGCCCTGGGATTTCTTTGGAAGGAATGATGCTAAAGCTGAAACTCCAGTACTTTGGCCACCTCATGCGAAGAGTTGACTCATTGGAAAAGACTCTGATGCTGGGAGGGATTGGGGGCAGGAGGAGAAGGGGACGACAGAAGATGAGATGGCTGGATGGCATCACCAACTCGATGGACATGAGTTTGAGTGAACTCCGGGAGATGGTGATGGACAGGGAGGCCTGGCGTGCTGCAATTCATGGGGTGGCAAAGAGTTGGATGCTACCGAGCGACTGAACTGACTGACTGACTGACTTACTATGTTTAACATTAATGTAAATGTGTCAAATTAAATAGTACTGAAATGTTAATAAAATGGAAATATTGATTCCTTTGTGTCTCAAATTTCATGAAATATTTAATTCTAACTGTACATTGACAGCTCTGACAACAATGTCTGTTTCCACCATCACTACAGCCATTTTTGAGTCACAGAATGCAGATTTTCAGAATATATCATCTTTTTAATTCTGTGTATTGTTTGTACACAGAACTTTTTGAAGTTGAGTGATGTGCCACTGGAATCTTTATCACAAGCCACATATATTCATACCCCTTTATATAGAAATAAACATTTCAAAAAGTCTCCGGTGGGTATATATATGTATTCTCCATTATGCAGCTATGTGCTATTTTTAAAATGGTCTTTAAAAGGCCAATTCATGATGACATACCCAAACAATTTTGAAGACATATTCAAACTGTGGTGTTGGAGAAGACAGATGAAACCAGTCAATCCTACAAGAAATTAACTCTGAATATTCATTGGAAGGACTAGTGCCAAAGCTGAAGCTCCAATACTTTGGCCACCTGATGCTAAGAGCCAACCCATTGGAAAAGACCCTGATGCTGGGAAAGATTGAAGGCAGGAGGAGAAGGGGACAACAAGGATGAGATGGTTGGATGGCATTGTTGACTCAATGGACATGAGTTTGAGCAAGCTCCAGGAGATGGTGACAGACAAGGAAGGCTGGTGTGCTATCGTCCATGGGTCACAAAGAGTCAAATGTGACTGAGCGAGAGAACAACATCCCAGGCAAAAAAATAGTACCAAATATACTTTAAATCTCTCCCTCCTTCTCTCTCTCCCCTAATGTCATCTTCCCCAAATGGTAATTTATTTTATTTAAAATAAAGTAACCATCAGGGATGTAATGTACAGCATAAGGAATATAGTCAATAATATTGTAAGACCTTTGTATGGTGACAGATGGCAACTAGACTTATCATGGTGATCATTTCATACTGTGTAAAAATATTGAATCACTATGTTGTATACCTGAAACTAATGTAATACTACCAGTCAACTATACTTCAATAAAATAAAATGGTAAAATAAACAAGGGATCACTTCATAAAACAATAGACTTTGGAATAAATAAAATATGACACTTTTCTGAAAAATCAGTTTGAGGGAGATTTTTGCCTTACACTTGCCCATGGGAAGGATTGGTTACTATGGTTCCCAAACCATGCCAGGTTTCCAGACTCCCATGCCTTTGCAGTTGCTTTCCCTCTGTCCAAAATGTACTGCCCCGTCTCTCACTTCAGCTTCTGCCTGCCCCTGCACCCAACAGTGCCTCTGTGACTGTGTTTCATCCATCAGAAAGCTGTTACCTATTTCTGCTACCATGCAGTGGACTCTTTGAGGTCAGGGGCTGTGTCTGAGGACCCTGGGGTCCTTAGCACACTTTGTAGCATCTAGTGCCTTATTCTTTTCCATGAAATAGACCTGAAGTGGTTGACTGTGAGTGAATCGTTGAGGAGGTCATCATATGATTTATCATCCCAACCGGAAAACCTTGTTTGGATGTGAAACGAAGCACTATTGACAACTATGCCAAGACACTAGACATGGGCCGGAACTGTTCTTGGTAAACCGAGATAGTCAACCTAATAAGATGACCAGGGAGGTGACTTTTGGTTTCTAGTTTCAAAATAGTAGATCAGTATTTGACCCTTCATTTGCCCAACTTCCTTTCTGTTTATGCCTTCTTTCCCATTACTCTCCCTTATTTTCTTTCTTCTGCTCAGCAAGACGCATACAAACTTGCCGAACCAACATGCTACACTCTCATCCTTCGCTTCACAAGGTTATTTAAGGATAAGAGCCCATGAATCCTGAGAGGCAATGTGTTGGGGTTGGGTGGGAAGTGCCTTAAATATAGTTCTTATGAAGTTAACCCTCAAGATTTTTTTCTTTCTTTCCTTAAGTCCTAGTGACTCTGAGTATGCGCTCAACAAGATTAAGGTCTTAAATGAGCCAAACTTGTCTTCTCTGTCTTCGTCCTGAAATCCCCAGTGAACTGAAGGCACCTTTAAAATATGAAAGGCAGAGTTGGCCTGAATGGAATCACTGCATCCTGCAAGATAGAAAAACTTGATTTGTTACGGAAATGCCCTTGTGAGTCAGTGGAAGCTGTGTACCATGATGATTAAAAGAGCAAGAATTTTAGAATCAGACATATCTAGATTTGAATTCTGACTCCATCACTTACTTAGCTTGGTGACTATGAGCACATTACTTAACCTCATTTATCTTATTTGTAAAATAAGGGGTTGCACCAGACCTACTTCAGAGGCTCACTATGAGAATTAGATGAGATAATGCATTTAGCACTGTGCCATGCACATAATAAATACTCAGTGCAAGCTATTACATTGTATACACATCAAGTAAAGTTGCAAAAGCACTCATTATGTCTGTATATAAACAGTTACGTCAGGTTTGATGATCAGAGCACTAGGTTGAGAATGCAGAAATCTGAGTTCTTACCATACCTCTGTGCCTGTTGAGCTATGTGGCTCTGAGTAGATCATTTAACAATAGTTTTTCAGATTCCTCTGTGAAATGAGTGAACTGAAGATGATTTCTGTTTCAATTACCTATTACTCTGTCAAGTGCGTGCGTGCATGCAAAGTGCAGGCACAACTTCAGTCATGTCCGATTCTTTGCCACACTATGGACTCTAGTCCTCCAGGCTTCTCTGTCCATGGGATTCTCCACCAAGAACACTGAAGTGGGTTGTCATGCCCTTGTGCAGGGGATCTTCCCAACCCAGGGATGGAACCCGTATCTCTTACATCTCCTGCATTGGAAGGCAGGTTCTTTACCACTAGCGTCACTTGGGAAGTCCTTGCTCTGTCTCACACCATCCCAAAACATAATGGCTTAAGCCAATAATGATTCATGGCTTTCCTGGTGGCATAGATGGTAAAGAATCTGCCTGCAATGTGAGAGACCTGGGTTCGATCCTTGGATTGGGAAGATCCCCAGAGGAGGGCTTGACAACCCACTCCACTGTTCTTGCCTGAAGAATCCCATGGACCAAGGAGCCTGGCGGGCTATAGCCCGTAGAGTCAAAAGAGTCAGACATGACTGAGCAACTAAGCACACACATTGCTCAGCATCTTGGGAATTCTCTGGGCTCAGCTGGGTGGTTCTTCTGCTCTGTGTGATGTTAGCTGGGGTTGCCCATCCATTTGCTTTCATCTGGGTGCTGAGCTGGGGCCAGAATATTCCAGAATATTCTCATGTGGTTGGCAGCTGTATTTGTCAGCTTCAGTTTTCAAGTCAACTCATCCTGTGGTGCTGTTCTCTCTCTACAGGGCCCTTCCAGCAGGATCCCTACGTCCTATTTCTGGGCAACTAGCTTCTAAGAGGAAAAAAAATGAAAGCTTCAAACTTTCTTGGGTCAGAGGTCAGTGTTAGTTCCATTATAGAACGTTTGTCAGAGAAACAGGCCAGCCAAAATTAAGGGTAGGTGAAGAGACTTTACCTCCAGAAGATTTTCAAGTGAAAGTCATTCAGTCATGTCCAACTCTTTGCAACCCCATGAACTATACAGTTCATGGAATTCTCCAGGCCAGAATACTGGAGTGGGCAGCCATCCCCTTTTCTAGAGGATCTTCCCAACCCAGGGATTGAAGCCAGGTCTCCCACATTGCAGGCAGATTCTTTACTGTCTGAGCCACCAGAGAAGCCCAAGAATGCTGGAATGAGTAGCCTATCCCTTCTCCAGAAGATCTTCCCAACCCAGGAATCGAAGTGGGGTCTCCTGCATTGCAGGCAGGTTCTTTACCAACTGAGTTACCAGGGAAGATTTTCAAAGTCACATTATTAAAAAAGGAGCAGGATGAAAGCGATTGTTGTGACTATTTTTCAAAGCAATCACTTCAATCCCCGTGTTCCATGCTAGTTTTGACTGTCCACATTGAAACCTAAAGCTCAGAGGCAATCCAATTTCTTGATTTGGTTTATGGACTCTCTGAATTTCCCAGGGAGCTCCTAGTATGCTCCAGAATTTAAAACCTACCCTGCTCTCAGTTTAGCCCCAATACAAATCCAGTGTTTTTGCTATCCAATATCTTCTCAGCCTCCTCCTGATAATCAAATGCCCCAATTTCCCTCCAGGAAACTGGTGCAGACACAGTTGGTTACAACCCAGTGGCCACTCTCCATTCTTCCTTACCAGTAGAACCCTTTTTCTAGTTATTTAGATGTTAGTGTCCTCAGTCTAAGAGCATGAGCTTTCTTAGAGATAAACATGTGACTCAGTGCTGGCTGATGAGACATCAAGGCAAGTCTCCTGAGGGGCCTTCTGGAAAAGATTTTCTTTCTTGAGCAAAAGAAAGAGACTCATAAGAAGAAAGCCCTGTCCATTCCTTCCTACTTTAGGATCTTATTATGTGGAACCAGCTGTGGAAGCCACCTTGTGATCATGAAGGGTAAACGCCAAGGACCACAGAGAAGCACTCAGACCCTTGACATTATTAAACTTCAGATTTATCCAAGCTGGAACTCCCTACCCAGTATTTCTTGTAAAGACCCTGTAAATAACAGTCTGTTAGCTACAGTCAACATTATCCCTCCCCCACTCTTGTGAACCTATATGGTCTAGTGATGCGGACACCATCCCTGAGTCCAGAAAGGAACACATAACCCGTAACTAAGCAATCAGAATGTGCATTCATCTGACCACAGCAGTTACTTCAAAGATGGGCCAGGGACTCTGGCATAACTCATGCAGTTTTCCCTGGCACTTTAGGAAAGAGGAATTCACTCTTTTCTTGTTGGACTTAAATGCTGACAGGAAATAGCAGCTAGAGTTGCCGTAGCTGTTTTGTTACCATCTCACTGACTTGAAGCGTCAACTCACGGAGGCAGATTCAAGAGAAAAAAGGGAAAACTGATTCTTGGTAAGATCATTCGAGTCCAGGATCCAGGCATACATGAAGCCCCGATCCTGCATTTTTCAGGTTATTTGACCCACTCTTTTTGGAATAAGCTGTCTGATGAGACTTTTGTCATTTGTAAGGAGAAGACTCCCACCTGAGGACGTGCAGCTAATCATTATGAAACTATCCGTCAAGCTACCACTGTGACTGGAGGGCACTAGAACTTTAGTCTTCAACTTCTGTTTTTTACTCAAGCTTATCCACTGCTATAGATATATTTTCAGTACCTGTACTTATATTATCTAGCCATTAAGAGTAAGACCTTAGGACTATGCTTGGTCTTGGATTCAAACCCAGCACTGCTATGGATTAGATCTTGACTTTGGGCAGGTCTTTCGAACTTCTGTATTCTTTAGCTTTGGCATGTTTAAAATTAGAACTATAATGGTTCCTGCCTCCTAGGGTTATCGTGAGGACCAAAGCAGAAAATATATGCAAAATGCTTAGTCAGCATAATGCCTGGCCCATGCTGCTGCAGCTGCTACGTCGCTTCAGTGCAATTTTTTTTTTAAATGAAAAACCTAACCTAGTAGGGTAGGGCAGAGTAATGGCTCCGTGAAAATAACCATCTCCCAAACCTTCAGTTCAGTTCAGTCGCTCAGTCGTGTCTGACTCTGCGATCCCATGAATTGCAGCATGCCAGGCCTCCCTGTCCATCACCAACTCCTGGAGTTCACCCAAACCCATGTCCTTCGAGTTGGTGATGCCATCCAGCCATCTCATCCTCTGTCATCCCCTTCTTCTCCTGCCCCCAATCCCTCCCAGCATCAGAGTCTTTTCCAATGAGTCAACTCTTCACATGAGGTGGCCAAAGTATTGGAGCTTCAGCTTTAGCATCAGTCCTTCCAAAGAACACCCAGGACTGATATCCTTTAGAATGGACTGGTTGGATCTCCTTGCAGTCCAAGGGACTCTCAAGAGTCTTCTCCAACATCACAGTTCAAAAGCATCAATTCTTCGGCACTCAGCTTTCTTCACAGTCCAACTCTCACATCCATACATGACTACTGGAAAAACCATAGCCTTGACTAGACGGACCTTTGTTGGCAAAGTAATGTCTCTGCTTTTTAATATGCTGTCTAGGTTGGTCATAACTTTTCTTCCAAGGAGTAAGCGTCTTTTAATTTCATGGCTGCAATCACCATCTGCAGTGATTTTGAAGCCCCCAAAATAAAGTCTGACACTCTTTCCATTGTTTTCCCATCTATTTCCCATGAAGTGATGGGACCAGATGCCATGATCTTCGTTTTCTGAATGTTGAGCTTTAAGCCAACTTTTTCACTCTCCTCTTTCACTTTCATCAAGAGGCTTTTGAGTTCCTCTTCACTTTCTGTCATAAGGGTGGTGTCATCTGCATATCTGAGGTTACTGATATTTCTCTTGGCAATCTTGATTCCAGCTTGTGCTTCTTCCAGCCCAGCATTTTTCATGATGTACTCTACATATAAGTTAAATAAGCAAACCTTAGAACCTGTGAATATACTATATTTCACGGCAAAGGGGAATTAAGATTGTATAAGGAACTGAGGTTGCTAATCAGCTGTCTTTACAATAGAAAGATTAACCTAGATTATCCAGGTGGGTCCAATGTCCAGGTGTTCTTTTTTTTTTTTTTTTAGTTTTTTTTTCACTTTTTAATTTTCTTTTAATTGTGAAAATTTAACATATTCATAAGAGATTTGGAAAATACAGAACAAAGTTACACGAAGTTCCACTATATATTACAATCATCTTTTAAGTAGATAAGATTTTAGACAGGAGTTTCAATATCAAACTCTCAAAAATTAATAGAATGAATACACAGAAATATAGAATGATATAGTAGACCTGAAAAGCACCACAAACCAAGCCAACAAATTAAGCTTTATACAATTTTCATGCAACATTAGGATATAAATTCTATTCAAGTTCCCATAGACTGTAAACTTGAAGACATTAGAAAATATCCAGGGACATAAAACAAGGTGCAAACATTTCATGGTCTAAATGCATTGAAATCATATAGAATCTGTTCTCTTATCTCTTATTGAATTCTGTTAGAAATCAATATCAAAAGATATTTGAAAATAATCCATATATTTTCAGGTGCAATGTGACATTTACCAAGAGAGATCTCTGACTTAGCCATTGAAAACCTCAATAAAGTTAGAAGACTGGAAAAACACAGAGGGCAATTACAGAGAAGATAGTATTTAAGTGAGAAATTAATGTCAAAATGAGAAATTAAGATCAAAGATACTTTAAAACCCCAGATATTTAGAAATCAAATGACCACTTTTAAATGATGGGTATGTCTAAGAAGTCATAACAGGGAAAACTAGAAAATATTTGTAAAAATGAAGAGAGAATTTACCTGAATTTGTTGCATACAGATGAAGCTGCTCAATGCAACTAAATGCAATGTGGAACCTTGAATAAGGTATGAAAACAAATAATGGACACTCATATAAAATTTTGTGAAATTTGAACAAAATCTGTACCACAAAGCTTCTTAAAAATAGAAGAAGGAGGCAGAGGAATTAGTCAAAGTGATGTGATGTGAGAAGGACTCAATCTGCCATTTCTGGCTTTGAAGATGGAGAAAAAAGGCTATGAGCCAAGGGATGTGGGCAGGCTCTAAAAGCTGGAAAAGGCAAGGAAGCAAGTCTTCCCCTGGAATCTTCAGAAAGAAATGCAGCTCCATTGACTCCTTGACTTTAGCTGGGAGACCTTCTACAAACATTTTCCTCTATATCGTCTTGTAATCGCTACCAGGGACTCAGCCATTAATGAGAAAGTCATGGCTCTACCCTTATGGAGCTTATGGGGGGTGCATATTCTGTGGGGTAAATGGAAGTGTTTGTTGCTCAGTTCTGCCAACCCATGGACTGTATGCCAATCCACAGACTTCTGTGTCCATGGGATTCTTCAGGCAAGAATACTGGAATGGATAGCCATTCCCTTCTCCACAGATCCTCCTCACCAAGGGATTGAACCTGAGTCTCTTGCATTGCAGACAGACTCTTTACCATCTGAGCCACCAGGGATGCCCATATTCTGTGGTATTCAGGGTTTTATTGAGATCCTATTTGGTAACAAGCATGGGATTTACCATTAAGAATTAGGAGATGTGAGTCAAGGCAATTACCTGGAACAGAGACTTCTAGAGAGGGAAAGTACCAGTGGAGCAGGGATTGTTAATTGGAATAAGGACTGAAACAGTAGATGTTTGGAAGTCCATCTAGGATGCAAGTCTTAAGGTGAGACTGGTCTGGCTCCTCTGTGTGCGTGCTCAGGGAAGAAAGAAACATCAGTTTTGGTAGGAGGGAGCTATGAGAAGAGACAGGAGACAGAAACCCATGCTCTCTATGCACCAAGCACCGATGACATCAAACCTCACCTCAACCTTCTAAGAGGTGTTATTAGATCCCTTTCATAGAGGAGAAAATCAAGGCTCATAGAAATTAAGTATTAATTAAGAAATTTAATTACAGTAAGTTAAAGTAATTAGTTTAAGAAATTTCACCAATAAGTAAACAGTGAAAAGGAATTTTTAAAAATTAATTAGCTTTATTTTTTTGCCAATAAAGAACCACACATCCTCTCTGTTTCTGCACAGTGTTCGCTTAGCTGTCTCAGTGTTCTCTGTACACTGTGTACCTCACATTGTAAATTACTTGGTAGCCAGAACTGTCTGGGCTTATTTACTCAGAACAGAGCACCAGAAAGCTTAATGTTTAGGACTGTATTTTATCAAATCGTAGATACCATCTATTGGAACATGCATCATCATTTCATAAAGCGTGAAGAAAGAAAACACGCTGGGAATTGTTCAGATTCCCTGATGGAGAGATGTCAAAATATGGGAAAAATGTGTATCTTGGGAGTCCCCGTAGAGTGAAAAAAAAATTTTTTATGATGATGTTGATGAAGTGTCAAATTCCAGTTTGCTAATCCACCTCCAGTCTTACCCATGATTTAGGTTTCTTATGTTTTAGCTCAGCTTGTTTTAAAATGTATTTAGTAAATTCCCTTTGGATAATTCTTTTGGAAGACTTTCATTGTTCAAAATGTGGTACTATTAAGTAGTAGCTCCATAAACATAAATAATGAACTTGGGCTGCCCAGGTGGCTCAGTGGGTGAAGAATCTGCCTGCGATCCAGGAGATGTAGTTCTATCCCTGGGTTGGGAAGAGCCCCTCGAGAAGGAAATGGCAACCTACTCTAGTTCTCTTGCCTGAAGAATTCCATGGATGGAGCAGCCTGGTAGGCTACAGTCCATGGAGTCGCAAAGGCTAAGACACGAGTGAAGCGACTTAGCACAGCACACAATTTACGCGCTAGACATTGTGTGAAGTGCATCACACGCACTACCCTTTTTAATTTTGCATAATCTTCTTACAAACAATTAGGTTTTTATTATTGCCATTTTCAGACAAGACAGTTGAGGCTCATGGAAGTTTAGTACCTTGTCCAAGGACACCCAGCCAGCAAATGCCAGAGATGAGACTCGAGTCTCCGACTTCAGTGCTTGCTTTTTTAATGGCTGTTTTTCATGCAAGCAAAAAGGTTGGAAGGAGCCTCTCTTTTCCTTTATAAAAAATTCTTGAACCATAACCTGTTGCATCATATAATTAATGTCTGCTTTTCCTCAGTCTTTCTGAGCTTACCCAGTTAGACCTCCAAGAAGTGCTTTTAGCTCCCAGTACTCATTTGTTCTTGTTCTCTCAGAAATCAGTCTCCAGAATTTTAATCATTCTTGGCTCACTTTTCTGACAACCTTACCAAAGACATGTGCTGGAACGGGCAGTCAGAAAAGTGCCCTGAAAACTTAAACACACACACACACAAACTACAGCGTATCTGATCTACACAGGAAATTAGAAAACACCACATACTTAACTGGAAAAATACTTGAAATGAAATGAAAAGTGAGGTTTACTGTTATTTAGATTTTGATTAAAAAATGTTTATCCTTTATCTGAGGCTCGGGGACACTGGAAATGAAGAAGCTGGAAGCTTGCTTCATAGAACTTTAATGATCTTCTCTTATTATGTTTTATTACTGTTTCCTAAGCCTGTGGTCAAATACAATAGCTTTATTAAAGCTGTGATTCAGTTAGAAAGGGGAATGAATTTTTCTGCCACAGGAGCACTGGTGAAAGATGAGGGAAGAGGATAGGGCCATTGGGGGAAAGGAAACTTCACAAGGAAACTGCTTAGCCCACCAGTCTATTCTTCCCTCTGGGAAACAGCCTTCCTGAATCCACAGCTTAGCAGCCTGGGGGTACTTAGCTTCTAGTCCATTGGAGGAAGGAAAACAAAACAAAACAGAGAGGAGGCTAGAGTTACTGTTTGGACAGGAGATAAGGCTGCTTGTGTTCTGTGTAAAGTTCTGACCAATGCTTCATGGACTGTGATCAACACTCTCATTTATTTAACATTCACTGTGGTCCAGGCACTCCACTATGTTATATCATCTAATCCCTTCAAACCTAGACAATATATTTAAATCAGAGCTATCACTTTACTGACAAAGGTCTGTGTAGTTAAATCTATGGTTTTTCCGGTAGTCATGTATGGATGTGAGAGTTGGATCATAATGAAGGCTGAGTGCTGAAAAATTGATGCTTTCAAATTGGAATGATGAAGAAGACTCTTGAGAGTCCCTTGGAAAGCAAGGAGATCAAACAAGTCAATCCTAAAGGAAATCAGTCCAGAATACTCATTGGAAGGACTGATGCTGATGCTGAAACTCCAATACTTTGGCCACGTGATGCGAAGAGTCAACCCTTTGGAAAAGACCCTGATACTGAGAAAGACTGAGGGCAGGAGGAGAAGAGGGTGACAGAGGATGAGGTGGTTGGATGGCATCACGGACTCAATGGACATGAGTTTGAGCAAACTCTGGGAGATAGTGAAGGACAGTGAAACCTGGAATGATGCAGTCCATGGGGTCGCAAAGAGCTGGACACGACTTAGGGACTAAACAACAACTAATCTCCTCAACAGCCTCATAAGGTGGATACTATTATCATTTGCATTTTATAACAGAGAAAAGAGGCCAAGAGAGTAACTTACCTAAGTTCGCTTGATAAGGGGTGTAGCCAGGACCTGATCAGATATTTTAACTCAAGTCCAGACATGTACTAGGCTGTGACATAACAGGACAGTGTTAAATACCCATCTGCTTTTCCCAGGAGCCATACACCCTGGAGGCTAGTTAGGCATAGGGGTGTGAGAGCCTCTCAGAACCAATAACCTCAACACAGACTGAGAAAAGAGGGATTTGGAAGGAAATTGTGATGGGGCCTCCTAACCGATGCACCCCTGGCTCCCTTTGAAGGGAGAGAAATAAAGCAATTTCAAAGAGTTGGCAGAGGTTAGAGGTCAAGACTAAGCCACCGTAGCTAAGCAATGGAGAAATGCAAGCCTGTTATTGCCGAAGTGACAAAATAGAATATCAGGGCACATTCAAAACAACCTCCTGTAATTATTATGGAAATCAACTGTTGCTATTTCTGGGACATTTTTGCCAGCCATGTGAGGGACATATGACATCATGAACAATTACTGATAAAAGAGAGGATGAGGAATTGAGACTTGGGGGCAACTGTATGACCTTTGCCAGGCTACTTAACCTCTCTGAGCTCCAGTCCACTCGTTTGTAAAAGGGAGATATTAATAGCCTCTACCTCTTAGCATTCTTGCAAGAATTAAGAGATGATAATGTAGGCAAATCGCTTGGCACCACGCACAGCGCACAGAAAGTGCCGAAAACATGTGAATTCTCCCTTGTGCTCTCCTGTCAATTCCACCTGCTATAAAACTGAGGCCCATCTGTCTTGAGGGAGATGCATCATTTACCCATGAAGAGGGGGATTTGAATACCAACAAATATGTGTTGAGTGTCCTCCCGGTCCTAGAGTGGGTGCTGGGTGCTAGAGATACCATAGTGCTCCCTTTGGGCCTGGTTTTTGCAAAAAATCAGGAAGCATTTTCTTTCTTTTTTCTTTTTGTTTTTTGGTTGTGCTGCACACCATGTGGGATCTTAGTTCCCTAACCAGGGATTGAACTCATTCCCCCAGCAGTGGAAGCAGAGAGTCTTAACCACTGTATGGTGAGGGAAGTCCCAGATAAGTATTTGATTCCCAGAATACATTAGGGCTCCTACCACATACTCCCAGAACATCCTCTACTGCCTCCATTTTTGCTTATTTTATTTGCAATCCTACTTCCCACCATTCTGTTAAGCCTCCCCGAGAAAGGGACAACTCATGCCTTAAGGAGGAATGTTAGTTGGTTAAGGGGAGGGAATTAGAGGTTCCCAGGCAAGCAGAAGAGCTGGGGTGAAGTCTCAGAGCCAGCGTAGAAGGAGGGTTTCCAAGAGCTGACAGCCAACAGGATCCAGTTTGGTTGGAACTCGGAGAGCATGGAATGGTAGATGTTGGGTGAGGTCAGAGCCAGAGGTGGGATTACAGAGTTTTTATAGTCCTGTTGTGGAAGCCAGCTCCTCAGGTGAGGCCCAGAGATAAGTAGCAGCCTTCCCTGATAGCTCAGTTGGTAAAGAATCGGCCTTCAATGCAGGATATCCTGGTTTGATTCCTGGGTCAGGAAGATCCTCTGGAGAAGGGATAGGCTACCCACTCCAGTATTCTTGGGCTTCCCTTGAGGCTCAGCTGGTAAAGAATCTACCCACAATGCGGGAGACCTGGATTCTATCCCTGGGTTGGGAAGATCCCTTGGATATGGGAAAGGCTACCCACTCCAGTATCCTGGCCTGGAGAATTCCCCAGTCTATGCGGTCGCAAAGAGCTGGACACAACTGAACAACTTTCACTTTCATCGCACTGTTAAAAGTCAAGACAATAGACCCCAGTGGTAGAATTCTCCACGTGTGCATATGTGTGTGCGTGTTTGTATAATTCTACCCTGTCAGGGTTCAGTCAGGGAAAACAAAGGTTGCTCAATATATTCCAAGATTCAAGAGTTATAATACAAGGAATCAGAGTTTCACAAAACTGAGGTGAAAGGAGAAGGGATAGGGGAGCGAAGGTCAGAGAAACAACTGATGAGATTCCGGACACGGCAGCTTGGCGTATTGAAAATCTAAACTGAAGGGATTTGGGAAAACAGCAAAGCAGGAGAGGCATCTGACTTCCCCCACTCTTCTTCCTTGAAACAGATCCTAAAACTCCAGGTGGAAGCTACCTTCCCTGTACCAGGAGGCCTTATCTGCAAGGATGGGGAGTTGGGGGGCCAAGAAATCCTTACAAGCAAACCCTGATAAACTCACCCTGTCTTCCGAGTTACTTCGTCACCATTTACCACCCCTATCCCAAACCCCTCTGCCTTATCAGTTCTTCACCAATGTATTATTTCTTTGTCTGAAAGATAAAAACTTTCTGGTCTTGTCACTCCTTCAAGGCTCATTCTCTTGTGAAGGCTCCACGTGCATGTAAAAATTCAATATGCTTTATGTGCTTTTCTCCTGAGAATCTGTCTTTGTCAGTTAAATTTTCAGACCCAGCCAGGGACCCTAAGAGGGTTTAGGAAAACCTTTTCCTCCTCTACGCAGTCTCTGACCATTTGCCCCAGAGCAGGGGATGTTCAAAGGTCTGCCAGACTATCCACGATCTCAGGGGGAAAAAATGACTTCTCATCTGCCTTCCTAATACCTCCTTAAGGGCTTTCCCCTGGCCAACCTGAACCTGAAACCAAGCAGGAAAGGGGGTCTGGCTTCTCCTCTCTGAGGTGCAGAGAGCATCAGCAAAACATCTCATTGTAAGAGAGATATACTGAGCTTGAGCAAATCTAAGATTTACACACCATTGAAAAAGGAAAATAGCTGCCAATTACAAGGACCCAGTGCTTTCTTGTCATCAACAGTTTGGCACAGCCCGTTTCAAAGAGGCAAAAATGTGCTTGTGTGTTTGGGGCTGGGAAGTATCTTTTACAACTGATTTTTTAATTTTTTTTATTTTTATTTTTTTTCAATTGATTTTTTTTAATGATTTTAGGAAAAGGTAATAACCACTGACTATTGTGGACTCCTAATTTCTTACTGTGTGCCTTAAGGACACTGCGGCAGCGCTACAGCCATCTCACCAGCAGGACTGAAGATGCTTTCTGGGTGGCAGCAGAAAGGCTTGCTCGGCTCCTGCCATGCGCTGACCACCTGGATCTGCCTCTCAGTCTCCCTCGGAGTGACTGTGAGGAAACCACAGCTGCCAACGGACCCAGACAGCTAACCACCCTTGCTTGCTTCAAGGCCAAACTGAAGAGTTTTTTTTAAAAACTTTTTACTTTTTGTGAAGTACAAACAAAAGTAGGCAAACCACTACCCAGGTATCAAATGGACAGCTGCTAGCATCCCCAGAATCCCTTTGCATTCCGCGCCAGTCCAGACTTTCCCTTTTCCGTAAGTTGTTAGTCACTCAGTTGTGTCCCATTCTTTCCAGACCCATTGACTGCAGCCTACAAGGCTCCTCTGTCCATGTAATTCTCCAGGCAAGAATACTGGAGTGGGTTGCCATGCCCTTCTCCAGAGGATCTTCCCAATCAAGGGACTGAACCCCCGTCTCCTGCATTGCAGGCAGATTGTTTACCATCTGAGCCACCAGGGAAGCCTTTTCTTCCTAAAAGAAAGTTGAAAGTGAAAGTTGCTCAGCCCTGTCCGATTCTTTGTGACCTAATGGACTAAACAGTCCATGGACTTCTCTAGGCCAGAATACTAGGGTGGGTAGCTGTTCCCTTCTTCAGGGGATCTTCCCAACCCAGGGATCAAACCCAGGTCTCCTGCCTTGCAGACAGATTCTTCACCAGCTGAGCTACCAGGGAAGCCCCAGAATACTGGAGTTGGATAGCCTATCCCTTCTCCAGTGGATCTTCCAACCCAAGGAATCAAACCAGGGTCTCCTGCATTGCTGGCAGATTCTTTACCAGCTGAGCTGGCAAGGAAGTCCTTTTATGCCTAAAGACAGCCACTATTCTGACTAGTGGCTATCATTCATCTATCTATATTCATCTATTATGAGGTTGTATACAAATAGACTCACACACAGTACATCCTCTTTTGGGTCTCGCTCCACACCACCAACATCACTTGTGAGATTCATCTGTGTTGTGTGTAGCTACGGTCCAGTCATCCTCATTGCTTTTTAGTGTTCCATTTTCTGGTATTTGGGCGTTAGAATATAACATTGAGCACCGGGCAATTTCCATTTGGGGGCTATTGTGAATCGTGCTGCTGTCCTATTTCCAACAAGCAGGACAGGAAACAACCTAAATGTTCATCAGCAGAGGAATGGGGAAAGAAGATGCGGTGCATGCATACAATGGAATGCTACTCAGCCAGAAAAAGGGACAAAACTGGGTCATTTGCAGAGATGTGGATGGACCTAGAGACTGCCACCTAAAGTAAACTAAGGCAGAGAGAGAAAAGCAGATATCATACATTAACGCATGTATGTGGAATCTGAAAAAAATGGTTTAGATGATCCTGTTTACAAAACAGAAGTAGAAACTCAGATGTAGAGAACGAATGTATGGACACCATGCAGGAAAGGGGGTGGTGAGGCGAACTGGAAGAATGGGATTGACGTATGTACACTACTGATACTATGCATAAAACAGACAATTAATGAGAACCTACCGTATGGCACAGGGAACTCTACTCAGTGCTCTGTGGTGAACTCAGTGGGGAGGAAGCCCATAAAAGAGGGGATGTATGGATATGTACAGTTGACTCACTTTGCTGTACAGTAGAAACTTTCACGAAATTGTGAAACAACCTTGCGTGCATGCTAAGTCGCTTCAGTTGTGTCCAACTCTGTGTGACCCTATAAACTGTAGCCTGCTGGGCTCCTCTGTCCATGGGATTCTCCAGACAAGAATACTGGCGTGGGTTACTGTGCCCTCCTCCAGGAATCTTCCCAACCCAGGGATCGAACCTGTGCCTCCTGCAACTCCTGCATTGCAGGCAGATTCCTTACCGCTGTGTCACTGGGGAAGCAACTGTACTCCAACTGTAAAAATATAGCCCTACCGTCAACATGCCGGTGAGAGCCTTTTGTGAAGCTGTGTGTGCACTTCTCTTGGGTGTGTACCTAGGTGTGGAATTGAAGGAGAATCTGGCTTTAGTAGAGTGGGCCCAATTTTAAGTGTTGCGTGCAACTGAAGCTTCCTTGTTTTCATCCCTCGAAGCTAACAACAGCCCTGTTCTAGAACTTTTTCAGAGAAGCTTCCAGCCAAGGACTTGAACCTTGGAAGCATTCTATGGAGAAGAAAGTGACTTTCTTGACAGCAGATGAGAAAAGGATGGAACAGGCACATTCTCTGCAGGCAAAAGAAAGAGTTTGGTGCTCGTGAATATACGAGTGCGCGGCTGCACCTGGAGAACTTTCTACAGGAAGCGTGTTTGGGGAGGATCAGTTCTTCCTTCGCCTTAATTCAGCACTTTGTTACCTGGGCAGATCCACGTTACCAGCTTAAGGAACCTCTATATGCCTTGTTGGATTTTGCATCCATGGCAACGCATGCTTTACATACCATTTTATTTCAGACAACGGGAAATTAAACACTTGATGTGAAGCAATGTCAGGTGGCAGGTTGGAGTGTGGGGGAGGGGGTAAGACTGTGTCTCCAAGTGGCAACTTGTCAGACAGAATGCCTAATGCAACACACTTAAAGAAAGGTGTGGATAGAAAGACTCCTTGCTTTGTGTCATGCATACGAAATGCCTCTCACTGCCCAGTTCCCTCAGCCTTCCCTGCCCTTGCATGCTGATTGCATTACAGAATGTAAACTGTGTACACACACACACACACACACACACACACTGTCAAACATCAATTCATGGATGAAACAGAAAAATTAGAAAAAGATAAGTCACTGATCTTCAGAATGTAGGACGTTTTGGTGGCTTACCGGCGGGGCAGTACAATGGGTACTCACTAAATATTTGGCTAATAAATAAATGAATGAATGCAGCCAGGAGCTCTTCAAAAGAAGGGTGACATTGGTGGTCACGTTTCACTTTGTGCACTAGTTTCTCTATTATAATTCTTAATGACTTAAGTCTGTGATTATCTTTATGCCCTAATAAAAGCACTTTTGAACAATTAGGGGTTGTTGCTCTGAAGTTGTATTTTAAATTAATTAGGCAGTGTATTTAACAGCTTCTGCTGTCTGTTAACGACAGCACAGGAGAGTGGCAGGTGGGGAGGCACAGTCCTGTTTACAGTGAGGAGACGACTTATTTCTTTGGCTTTGTTTTCTTTCTTTTGACTTTTTGTCCCCCCACCCCCAACAACATCGAAAGAGAAGGGTGGAACTGGCTGGACAAGAAATCACTTTTGACAATGAACATCATGTTGAAAGAGAGCTTCAGGTATGTAAGCTTTACTGGCTCAGCAGACAGGAAGCCTTTCTCCTCCCTCTGCACCATGTGAATCAGGAGTAGGAGGTCTCAACGCCTTGCCACTTGCAAGGCAATGTTGCATATGGGGGCAGGTTTTTGTTTTTCTAAACATACACACACCCACAAGTGTGTGAATGCCTAATATTTAGAAAGTCGAGCCTGGCAGGTGGAAATGAGCCTTTTTGACAAATCTCTATTTATTGTGTTATTTCACCGTCAGAGGCGCAAATGCTAACTAGCTTTGTGAATAATTTGTGGATGGGAATGTGATCATTTTTCTAAGTCAGCCGGTGGGTTCAGTTCATTGCACACCCCACCTAAAAATAAATTCTCTGGCTGACTGTGAACATACTGATAGTTGCTGCAAGTGAAGCAAACTTATGGGGACCATTAAAGTGCCAGGGCATTGGAAAATAACAGCGAAGTGAATGCTGATTTGCATTTATGTCATAAAATAACTTGTCACCTTCAATTTATCACAGTAATTGGTACCAGAGGAGACTCTATGATGCTTATACTTGGTTCAAAGCCACCTTTCCTCACCTCCCAGTCCCTGCCTCTCCCTCTCCTGAAATAGTCACGGGGCACTTCTGAAGATAAATGGTCTTATTCCTTTTCCTATATCATTGGAATTTGGGAAAGGAGAGGCATCAATGTATTCAAAGAAATTAAATCTCAAAATAACCGAATGCAGTATGTGCTGTTATTATCCCCATATCGCAGATGAAGAAACTGAGGCACAGAGAAGCAAAATAATTTTCCCAAGGTCAAGGTCATATAACCAGTAAGTGGGAAAGCCAGGATTTGTGCACTGACAGCGGGACCCCAGAGCCTATTGGCTTAATCACTGTGCTATGCTGTCTGGTTTAGACTATATATTTCTAATATAAATATTTTGGGGGCATAAAGACCTGGAAAAAGTATTTTCAAAACTATAAGAGAATAATATACTGAGAATGGTACATCATAACCATTTCAAACCAAGAGAGAGAACTGGCCAGGCATAAGCAAGTTATTCCAACTGGGCTTAGAAAAATAACCAGCGGTTTGTAGTTATTACCAATGCAGTTCAGGCATGACTCTCTTGATTACAGGGGAATGCTTTGAATCCTGTGAAACTATTTCCTCAAGCCAACCAAAGCCACACGTGACAGATGGTTGCATCTTTATTAGGGACATTCTTCAGGTTCCTCTCTACCTAGCTATTATCAGAGTACCCGTATACTTCGGTTCAATGAATGATAAGTTAGACTTGTCCTACTGATGATTTCTAAAATATTTCTTAGTTTGAGTTGCCCAGGTTTCAGAGAGCAGGTGAGTTCAGTTTCATCTGACCGGCACATGAGCACCCTGAAAGAGCAGGGGGGTTTTCAGGCATTTTGGAGTATGTAAATTGTGCTGCATTTGATGACAGGGAGATCAAGGTTTAAACCCTCCATCACTATAGTGGAACCGGGGCAACTGAGTTTACCCCTCTGAATTTCAGTTTCTTTCTCTGTCAAAAGAAGTTGGTGATGCTTCCTTGAAGAAGACAGTAAGGCAAGTGTGCTCATTTAGCTGATATTTGTACGACAATTTATGGATTATGGAAATGAATTCCAAGCTCTGTGCGTGCTTTAATTATGAGTGTGTTTCTTTAAAAATATGTGGTAAAATTGACACAACATAAAATTTACCATGTTAACCATATTAAATGTATACTACAGAGGCATTAAGTATATTTACATTGTTGTACAATAAGTACATAAATGTTTTCATCTTTTTTATCTTTCCCAACTGAAACTCCTTTACCCATGAAACAAAAACTCTGCGTTTCTCTATTCCTCCAGCCCTCGGCAACCACCATTCGACTTTCTGCCTCCATGAATTTGATTATTTTAGGTACCTCATAGAAGAAGAATCACAAATAATTGCATTTTGGTGTCTGGCTTCTCTCACAGACTCAGCATACTGTCTTCAAGCTTCATCCATGTTGTAGCATGTGTCAGAACTTCCTGCCTTTTTAAGGCTAAAAAATATTCTGTTGTATGTATATGTCACATTTAGTTTATCCAGTCATCCGTCAATATGTGCCCAAATACCTGAGACCCTGCTTCTAATTTTGGGGGTTAAGCTTCCCCCGTGGTGCTAGTGGTAAGACACTTGCCTGCCTATCAGGAGACCTAAGAGACGCAGGTTTGATCCTTGGGTTGGGGAGATCCCCAGGAGGAAAGCTTGGCCACCCACTCCAGTATTCTTGCCTGGAGAATTCCGTGAACAGAGGAGTCTGTCTATAGCATCTCACAGAGTCGGACACGACTGAAGGGACTTAGCACACGTACCCAGAAGTGCGATTGCTGGGTCACATGGTAATTTCATGTTTAATTTTTTGAGGTTGGGTGTCCTTTGTATTTATTATTTGGAGCAGAAGAGGTGTTGAGAGGTACCCTGGGGGGAGTTCTCAGGTGCTTCAGCATGACTGTCCCGGAATCAGTTCCTAAATTCGTTCAAAGACCCACAAGGCAACTCCATAAAACCAAGGGCAGGCTGCTGGGTCATTTAGGCTCTCTGCTGCCTGCCTGCCCCCACCATTCCCTCTCTTCCCCGGGCCCCCACTTACAGGTGACAGGTTACCAGAGCAGGAGAGAGTAATCCGAAAGACATTAGTATGCAAACCAGAACGGGGGAACGCTGTGGTTTAAAACTGTTTCCCTACTGTTTTGCTCTGGGTGCATGTGACACAGATCCCACCCCCACACCGCCCCCTCCTCCCTCTGCTGGAAGAGCTCAGGCAAGCACACTGGGGTGTGTTAACCCTTCCCGTGCCAGCATCAACGACTTCCTCAAAGCAGTGCACATTTCAGCAGCCCTGCCTCGGAGCCGTGAGCTAGCTGTGGAGATGGCTAGTCACTCGATGACTTCAATTGTTCCGATGACTGCAATTGTTCCATTACTGACAGACATGGAGAAGTCTCATTATCACCCATAACGGGAGCACCTCATCCATACCCCACCTGTCATGGCAGTCAGGTTGGGCCTTCCACGTGCCCTGAAAAGCCAGCTCTGACATCACACAAAAGGAGAATCCTGCCCTTGAGCCATGCCCTGGCCCCTCCAGTCCAGTCCTCAAAGGCAAGTTCCAAGAGATCAGAAGTCGCCAGAAACCAAACTCATTATTCTTTTGATGTGGCTTTTTTAACCTTTTGCTGATCTTAGCAGAGAGATGAGCTTTTCAGAGGGAAAAACTTAGTGCAAATGGCAGGAGGCTGGGGGGCAGCCCTGGCAGAGCTGCCTTCCTAAGTCACCCAGACAGGGCTTTCTAGGAAAAATCACTTGTTGCTGCATTGTCGGGGAGCTGCTCAATGGAAGAAGTCGCTGAAATGGTGTGACAATCATGGGCTTTGGCAGCAGTGGACTGGGGGTTGCATTTGGATGAATCATGTCACATGGAAAAAGTTACCTCACCTCCCTGTGCCTGTTTCCTCATCAATGAAATGAAGAGGATTTTTTAAAAAAAATCCTGTTTGCTTTGGCCCCTTAGTGATGTGGGCTTTGGTAGATCAGCTTTAATTGAGCTTTAAGTTTCCTTATATGAAACGTACTGGAGAAGGAAATGGCAATCCACTCCATTGTTCTTGCCTGGAGAATCCCAGGGATGGGGGAGTCTGGTGGGCTGCCATCTATGGGGTCGCACAGAGTCGGACACGACTGAAGCGACTTAGTAGTAGTAGTAGTAGTAGTAGTAGTATATGCAAAGTGGGTAGAATAACTCCTGTCTCCAAAAGAGTGTTGTGAAGATGAGATAGAATATAGCATAAGTAAATGGTCCGTGGTAGGTCCTCATAACTGTTAGCTATAACTGTTAATGGGCTTTCCTGGTACCTCAGCAGGTAAAGAATCCACTCGCAATGCAGGAGGTACCGATTTGATTCCTGGGTCAGAAAGATCCCCTGGAGAAGGGCTAGGCTATTCAGTCTAGTATTCCTGGGCTCCCTGGTGGCTCAGACTATAAAGAATCTGCTTGCAATGCAGGAGACCTGGGTTTGATCCCTGGGCTGGGAAACCTGGGTTGGATCCCTACGATGGAAAGGTCCCCTGGAGAGGGCATGGCAACCCACTCCAGTATTCTTGCCTGGAGAATCCCCTGAGGAACCTGGCGGCCTCAGTCCATGGGGTCGCAAAGTGTCAGACACGACTGAATGACTAAGCACAGAACAGCATAACTATTAATATTTCAAGATGCCTTCCATCTTTTTGATGGGTCGTTTTTGTTCAGTTGCTAAGTCATGTCTGTCTCTTTGCAACACCACAGACTGTAGCACTCCCGGCTCCCCTTTTCTTTACCATCTCCTGGAGCTTACTCAATCTCATGTCCACCGAGTCAGTGATGCCATCCAACCATCTCATTCTCTGTTGCCTGCTTTTCCTCCTGCCTTCAGTCTTTCTCAGCATGAGGATCTTTTCCAATAAGTCAGCTCTTCACATTAGATGGCCAAAGTATTGGAGCTTCAGCTTCAGCATCAGTCCTCTCAAGGAATATTTAGGGTTGATTTCCTTTAAGATTGACTGATTTGATCTCTTTGCTGTCCAAGGATTCTTAAGAGTCTTCTCCAGCACCACAGTTCAAAAATTTTAATTCTTTGGTGCTCAGCCTTCATGGGCCAACTGTCACATTCATGCAATACTACTGGAAAAACTATAGCTTTGACTAGATGGACTTTTGTTGGCAAAGTGATGTCTCTGCTTTTTAATATGCTGTCTAGAGAGATGGCGATAAATAATCAGAATGTACATACAGAAAATAAAATCTGGATTCAAGGAGAAAAAAACTCTGTGTTGAGTTTGTCACTGCTATCTCTGTTGGGATATTGAGTCTGATGCAACCTCCCATACCCTAGAAGACAGAAGCTTTTCATAATCTGACTCCCTCCGTCAGCAGACAGCCCGGCTTAAGTGTCTGCAGGGACACCTCTGGCTAAATTATCAAGGATGAAGCCATGGCCCATCAACTTCTAAGCCTTATGATTTTGAATAATTTCTTATCCTCTTTGTATTTCCATTCCAGATCTGTATAGTGGCCATAGACTTGCCTACCTTAGAGGTCATGATTAGATTAAATGAGATAATACCTGTGAAATGCCTAGAGTGGTACCCTCCACAAGGCAAGTGTTTAGTAAACATTAGCCATTATTATTACCCAGAAGCCTTCCTATGCAGCTGCCATAGTTAGAAGGCAGGTGGAGGTGGAGCTGGCCCACACTGGCTTATGAGAATTCACGGTACACATACATCTATTCCCAACTCTGTTTTCAATGACAGTACACTGGTAGCTTGAAATTGGCAGCAGTGGGAATATTTACAGCATGGAAATTAACAAACATTACAAATCAACCTCTCTCCCCTTGCTCTACACAAACTCAAAGGTTAAACGTTTACCAACGTGCTGTTGGTTACAAGGGAACCCAAGATGCCACTAAGTGCCTTCCCACAGCTCCAGGGCCGGGTGAGAACAAGGAGACCAAGCAGGTCAAAGGTTACTACCCATCAAGCTGGTGGGAAGAAGCAGATATTTTTCCTCCCCTGACCCTGCAGTTTTCACACCCATCTATCTCTGTGACAATGCTTTAGGTGCAACATCTATTGTCAGAGAATCTTTCCAGAAATCATTTCTACTCCTCCTACTTTTTGAATATTCTTGGGATCTTTAATAGTAAACAACAGAAACAAGCTCTGCTAAACCTAAGATAAAGAGGGCTTTCATGGTAGGAAATGGTGCACTGATACGGTTGAAAGGAAGAATGAAGAAGTCGTTGGCTTGGAACAGTTATGACTTAGGCAGCTGCAGAAAGTTCTGGTAGCAGGAATCCCTCAACTATCCTACCAACTTGAGTAAATAGGCTTTAAGCTTTTTCTTTTTTTCTTGCTTAAGGAGCAAAGTTTTAAGAGGGAGAATTCAGTGGACTGAGCTTAGATCACATATCCACTTGTTGGCTGAATTGGGACATCTAACTTTAGGACTCAGCAAAATTATCCACAACTGGGTAATTTCCCAGAATAAACCAGATGTTCTTGAAGAAATGTGTGCTGTATGGCCACAGCCTTGACAATGTTCACTCTATCTTTTTAGTCCTCATGGTGGGATGTTTTGTAGTCCCTTTTTGCAAAGAGGGAGGGTCAGGCCCGCTGAACTTCATGTGCAAGGTCTTTCACAGGATGTGGGGGCAGCAGAGATGAGTGAAAAAACTCAAGGCCAACTAGACTGCAGAAAATAATAACTTCAAGGGAAACACTCCCTGCCTTTAGCTTGGGTAATCCCAAAGTTCATTGAGTTCATAGGAGTGCAATTCATAGGGTGATCTCCATGTGGCATTCTCTGGGGAAAGACTTTAATGGGTCCTTTTCACCTCCAATTTCTCCTGTTCCTGCCCAGGGTGACGAATGTGATGATGGCTTTGATGACAGCCCCACAGAATCCCCAGGGATCTGTAATCTTGTGATGGCATCCTAGGATGATTTGTTTTCTCCCAGGCCCCTGTGCATTTCTACAGGCACCAACTAAGCACCCAGGAAAGCTTTCTGTAAATCTGTCAGAAGTACTGCTGGGCCTTGCTGGGCCTTTTCTAGTTTGAATTTCTCATGGTGATTGATTTCGGGTGGTTTTTATCCTCTTTGGTTCTTTCTTTAAAAACAGCAACCACAACTCTAGATTATGACCTCATTTCTTTGACTCTGTTTGGATGATCGTCTATCACTAAGTTTCTGTGGCTTTTCTTTTGAGGAGTATGCTGAGGGATTGGTTCAGGAAATAATGGAAATGAATCCCTGAAGACGTATGGAACCTGCTTTTGATAGACTGGGTCATGGGAATGGGGTCAACATGCAAGCTTCTTGTAATGATTGATGTGATAACAACAGATAACACTGGATGTCTTTAAAGGGGATTATTAAACACAGAATAGTTAACCATGTAACAACCTTTGAGTTGCATAGAAATGGATAGAAAAGGAGCCCCTTAATCTGTCTGTGCTTTACTTTTTTCTTGTGCCTTAGTAGTTAGTCCTAATATTTCCTGTTTCCTTACTATGTGCTAGGTGTTTTTATAAGTGCTTTACACATGTTAGCTCATGGAAGTGTAACTAAGCAGGACCTTATGGGGCCTTCTGGCAACAGAGCCCATCATGTCCTTCATCTGCCTCCTATCGGTGGAAAAACTTTAGCCTCCTAGGCTTTCCTTGAATTCCTAAGAGTACATTTAACCCGAGGTGTGAGAAAATGCAAAAAGAAAGCAAAACATTCAAACAAGACAGAACAATAATAGTGTAGCCATTAAATGAAATCAAGGATATTTATTTCCTCCTCAAAGGCTACAGATAATATTCTGAGCCATATCCTTTGAGCTGTTTTGCAGATACTGAAACCCCCACCAGGTAGAAGAAATTAACTATATGATGCCCATGGGCATGTAGACCCCATACTGGTGGGAACCAGAAGGTTGATGATGTTAACTCCCGATTACCTCACTACCAACCAATCAGGAAAATGTCCACGAGCTGACCACATACCTCCCTACCCTCCTCTCTCACCTTGTCTTTAAAAACCTTTCTCTGAAAGCCTTCAGGGAGTACCTTTTAAGCACTAACTACCGGGACTCCTTGCTTGGTGCCCTGCAATAAATGCTGTGCTGTCCTTCACCGTGACTGTCTGTCAATAGACTGGCTTTACTGCATGCGGGCAAGTGGACCCAAGTTTGAGTCCACTATTATTTTGTCCATTATTACTTTGTCAGTAACAAAGGTTAGGCCTTATTATCCCAATTTTCAGATGAGGAAACTGAGGATAAGACAGTATCAGTAACTCTGCCCAAGGTGATAGAGCAAAAAAGGGGAGGGGGGCTGGATTGAAACGAGAGGGGATTCCATCTCCCTCTGGAATCCAGTCTTTTACCACCATACTAGAATATATGGCTAAGGAACAAGGGTCATGTTATGCATCTCCTGCCCTTAGTATCTGGCACTTAGCAGATACTTCTGCAGCCTCAAATCCTGCAGTTCTCTTTCTGGGGCCACTCTCTTCAATCATGATCTTCTTATATTTCAAGCTCCTTTTCTCAGGGCCTCAAACATGCACTTCCTCCTGATTGAAATGCTCTCCACTCCTTCTTTTCCTCTCTAACACTGGCTGACTTCCTCTCATTGCTCAATGAGTGCAGCGTCCCTCAACCTCCAATGCGAGGTTGTCTCCAATTAACACTCTCATAGGGTCATGTACTTTCCTGTCAGCCCATTTATTACAGTAATGATTTCCTAAATGTGTGTCTCCTCTACCAGTCTCTACACTCCGAAAGATTAAAAACCGTGTCTCTCTAGTTACTGACCTGTCCCCACCATCTAATACTGCCTGACCCGAAGTAAGCAGCCAGGAAATATTTGTGGACAAAGTAGATGCCCATTGTCTGTTTGCTAAATAGATGAAAGCTTTGAAGAAAGCATGGGAACCAAGGATAAGGCTTAGGATGAGAACGCCACTGTTTCAGGAGTTTATACTGTTATACCTTATACGCAGGGATGATATTCATATCACACAAGGAGTGATCAGAATTTACTGTTGGTCTTAGTGCTGGAACACTGGTCCAAGAGACCTCCTGCTGGTCTGGGTGTTAACCTATTAGTGACTGGTTCATAGTGTAGTGTGGGGATTACTCAGAGAAGGCCTGGGGTGCTTGGGAAAGTGAGAGAGGCACTCTGGGAACTCCTGGCAGTAATAAGCATTTATCAACCTGGCTAGAAGTATTTCAGTAGTCTAACGACCAACATAACTGTACTGATATAACTACACATATCTGGGCCATGAGTAATCACTTGAAAATAACCTAACAGGGATTTCATATGAAGCACCAACTTCTGAGTTGCTATATCTAGAGGCATGACAATAATTTGTATGGTATGAGTCACACACCCAGGATCACAGCATTGGAAAAGAGACACATTTAATGCGGAGTTGGGTCATGACTGTTGTTTTATAAGGAGACTCTGGGTGGGGCTCAAATGTAAAGAGATGGAGGAGAAAGGAGCTGCACAGCAACTTTTTTTGAACATCTTATTTTACTAGCTTGATGCCTTAAGAAGTCAAAGATGCTTAACTTCTTCCTTCATCAGCATTTTTTTGACTGTGCCCTGTGGCCTGCAGTAGGTTCCCCGACCAGAACCCATGCCCCTGGCACTGGGCGCATGGAGTCTTAACCACTGGACTACCAGGGAGTCCCTTCATTAGCATTTGTGGTGTTGCTAATCGATCACTAGAAATGGGCTTACTAAATGGTGAAGCCAAATGCGCTGAGCCTGGAAATGCAAGGTTGAGGGTCACATGTGATGGCAAAGGCTTTGTTTTCTTCACAAGGCTGGTAGAGTCTAATCTTCAGTGTCAAGGGGTCTGAGACCAAGTGGCATGGCTGAATTTTGCATATGTGAGAGCTGTGGTGGAGGCAGGAAGCTGACTGCAGATGGAAAGTAATTTTCTCTGAAGATCCTTGACCTTCTTTAAACCTAAGTGTAACCTGCAGAGGTACGAGCTCTTTTGTCTGCTTTGTGGCGTCACTTTCGCTGGCTCTGAGACAGATGGAAGGTTAGTCTCAGGGCTAGATGTTCCAGAGGCAAGGGCTGCCCCTTTGACCCTCTACCACATGCGACTCTTTTAAACAACCCCTGCTCACTCACCTTTTCTTTTACTCCCCATCTTTTCCTTTCTTCTCCCCTTCTAATCATTTTCCTGCCTTACATCTCGAACTTGCTAGTGGCAAACAGAACAGAATTTGCTACTGACTCCTGGGTCACTTGTTTCATGGATTATTTCAGGTCAAATCCTATTAAAGTAAATGTCTCCACTGTGGGGAAATCTCTCTGAATAACCAAATAGGGCGTCTAATCCTCAAGTAAGGGCCAGCTAGCAAGCAGGATTTGATAGCAGGGTTTAGAAAGAGCTCAGGTGGACTTTGTCTCCAGCAATAAGGCAAACTACATGACCTAAAAACCTTCCCTTGGTAAAACACCTATAAATGTTTTATAAAATATAACAAACATCTTTTTAAATGCATAGCTAAACTCATAAAAATGTAAGGAAAATTCCCAGCGGGTTCCAAAACAAAGAGAGAATCAAAATCAGAGTGATAGGTGTGAACTGAAATTGGGGCTGCTCGGATGTGTAGGAGTGTGTGTGTGTGTGTGTGTGTGTGTGTGTGTGTGATCTTTGTAATCAGATGATCTGGGTTTAATGTGCCCTGTCTTGCGGATGATGAGGGTGGATTTGGATCTTTCCAAGGCCTTAACAAAGCTAAGTCCCTTAATGGGTAAGTATATCCTTCCAGCAAAGAGAGATGTGAGACCGACTGCTTGTTTTAGCCTGAACTCTGGTTGGGGAAAATAAAACTCTCTGGGAAGACTCTTCCTGTCCTCACATATGTTTAGTACTTAAATTTACACTGTCTTTTAGGACTTCGACTTCTAGGCAGAATAATTAATATAAAAGTGAGCCAGTTTTGCCTTTAACCCTGGAGTGCCTGACACAAGGGAATAAAAACGTCTTGGGGAGGACACATCTTCAACCTGAACAAAATGGGCGTGTCACAGATAAAAGCCTGGATGAACACAACCTTCGTGGCTTCCCAGGTGGCGCTAGTGGTAAAGAACCTGCCTGCCAATGCAAGAGACATAGGAGATGAGGGTTTGATCCCCAGGTTTGGGAAGATCCCCTAGAGGAGGGCATGGTAACCCACTTCAGTACTCTTGTCTGGAGAATCCCATGAACAGAGGAATATAGCCTGGTGGACTGTATTCCCTACTGTCGCAGAGTCAGACATGACCGAAGCATCTTAGCATGCGCACACAAACACAAGCTTCAAATCCAGAATTAAGAAATACAAAGCTTCTGTGACTCAGATTGCAGATTTAGGAAAATAAAAGAAAACAAGAAATCTAAGTAACTTTGAATTTGAGAAAAACAAAGAAAAAATTTTATTTATTTGTTTATGTCTGTGCTGGGTCTTAACTGTTGTGCACGGGCTTTCCCTAGTTGTGGGGAGAGGGGACTATTCTTCGTTGTGGTGCCCGGGCTTCTCATTGCAGTGGATTCTCTTGTTGCAGAGCATGGACTCCAGGCAGGCAGGGATCAGTAGTTGTGGCTCATGGGCATAGTTGCCCTGTGGCAGGTGGGGCCTTCCAGGACCAGGGATTGAACCCATGTCCCCTGCATTGGCAGGCAGATTTCCTGCCAATTCTTTACTATCGGACTACAATGGGAGCCCCACAAATAATTTTAATATAAGCATACCTCAAATATTGCATGCAACATACTAAAACTACAATATTAATCTTTATTTATCTAAAACTTAAAGTTAACTGGATGTCAAAATGAAAAGACTACATGCTATATGATTCCAACTGTATGATATTCTGGAATGGGCAAAACTATAGAGACAATAAAGTGGTCAGTAGTTGCCAGGGATCAGGAGGAAGAAGGAATGAATAGGAAAAATACAGAGAAGTCTTAGGATACTGCCCTTAATGATACTAATGATGACACTGGTACTACTCTGTATACTATAATAGTGGATATATTTCATTATGCTGCTGCTGCTGCTGCTGCTAAGTCACTTCATTCGTGTCTGACTCTGTGCAACCCCATAGATGGCAGCCCACCCGGCTCTCCCGTCCCTGGGATTCTCCCGGCAAGAGCACTGGAGTGGGTTGCCATTGCCTTCTCTGATATTTCATTATACATTTGTCCAAATCTATAGAATGTATAACACCAAGAGTGAACCTTAACGCAAATATGAATTTTGTGTGATGATGATGTGTTAATGTAAGTTCATCAGTTATAACAAATGAATCACTCTGGTTGGAAACTCTCACTTGGAAATGTAGATGATGAAGGAGGCTATGTATATGTATGGCAGGGAGTATATGGGAAATCTCTGTACCATCTACTCAATTTTGCTACAAAGTTAAAATTCCTCTAAAAAAGAAAGTTTAGGGTTTTTTTTTTAAGAACCAAATAAAACTTTTAGAAATAAAAATAAACTCAAGACAAATACAACAAAACTCCAGGGATGAATAAAATAGCTGCTTAGACACTACTGGAGAGAGAACTAGTAAACTGGAAGAGAGATCTGAGGGAATTACTTAGGGGGCAGCCTAGAAAGATTAAGAGATAAAACATATGTAAGAGAACTTGGGCCATGGAAAATGGTCCTACACATGCCAAATAATATTTCTAGAAGGAAGGAACCAAAAAAATAAAAAAGATAAAATATTTCAGAATAAATACTGAGAGATAATGACTGAAAAAATTTTAAGATTGATAAAAAGGGTTCATTAGACTTAAAAAAACACAGCATGCTCCTATCAGGAATAAAAGATCTACATCTAAATACATCACAATCAAATTACAGGATATCAAGGACAAAGAGAAGATCTTAAAAGAAACCAGTTAGAAAAGACTAATATTTTTAAAACCGGGGCGGAGGTGGGGGAAGAAAGGAAGACAAAAGGAAAAAGTTTAACCTGCTCTTTGGAACTTGACAGATCTAACTTCAAGCCACAGTTCCACCCCTTCAAGTCATGTGGGAAATTTACTTTTTTAAGTCTTCGCTTCCACACCTGTAAATATTTAATCCATGGCTGTCATTGCTAATTCCGTAACAACCTGGCAAAATGCATAACAGAAAGTCTTGCCTGTTAGCGCTTGTTCAGCAAAAAGGAGTTATTAATACTACTGACACAAATATTAACAATTTCTCTATGATATGAATTTTTACAATATATAATATAAATTTCTACCTTCCCGTGGATCCAATCTCAGGATGACTAATATTTAAGCATATGTCATACTGCAGGAAAAAGATGGCATCTCTGCTGTAACAAAAGCTTAAATCACCATCATGGGACTCCCTCAACCCTCCAAGACAAACCATAAAGATCAAGCCTCCCTGAAGTCTGGTCAGCAAGACATCTTCAGAAATACAATGAAAATCCCTCTTTTTGTAGCTTCCTTTTCTTCAAGACTTCCTTAAAATCAAAGACAAACACAAGGGCAACTTGTAAGACTTCTTTGGCGCCCCTACCCCAGACTAGTTTACCTGGTCCCACAGCACTTTTCTCCGGAAGATTGAAGGCTGGAGGAGAAGGGGACAACAGAGGATGAGATGGTTGGATGGCATCACTGACTCAATGGACATGAGTCTGAGCAAGCTCCGGGAGATGGTGAAGGACAGGGAAGCCTGGTGTGCTGCAGTCCATGCGGTCGCAAAGGAGCTGGATGCGACTGAGCAAAACCATTGATCACATTGTTTCTGCTGGATTGTTTCCCATCCTCCCCAGTAAACTCTACCCTCCTTAGAGGCAGAGACCTTAGTTATCTTGCTCATCATTGATGCCACAGAACTTAGCATATGACCTGAGACTTTTAAGGAGTCTTCAGGTAGAGAGAAGAAACTGGAAGCTAGGGGTCAAATTCATTAGTACATAAAAACACAGCATTTTCTAGAATTGAAAGGGATACTAGAGAACATCTAGCCTTCCCATTGCTTTTCAAGATGAGGAAAATGAGTTCATCAATTGGTGTGAAACGTATGGAAATCAGACCCCAGTGCAGTTTTGCCAGTTCCCAGATGAAACTGCTTACATTCTGTCATGTTGCCTTCAGGATCATGGCTGGGTAAGAGAAAGAGGCCAGACAAAAAGAACAAATATGTAGGATTCCAGTTATCTGAAATAACAAGAATAAGCAAGTTTGCAGAGATAGAAAGTAGATTAGAAGTTACCAGAGGCTGGTAGAAAGGAGGAATGGGGATATATGGCTTAATGATGACAGAGCTTTTGTTCGGGCCAATAAAAAAGTTTTGGAAATAGATAGCAGTATAGTTGTACCACTTTGATAGTATATCACTGACTGTACACACTCAAAAATGGCAAATTTTATGATGTGTGTATTTATCAAAACTAAAAAGAAAAAGATAAAGAGGATCATGGCTACAGTCAGCCCCCACTCTCCCTGCTTCTCTAGGCCAGTTATAGGATGGAGACAAAGACTTTAACAAGCATTGAAGAAAATTATTAAGGGGAAGGTGTAAACAGGCAGAGATAAATGCATGATGTAGGGCCATTAAATTAAAAGTGACACTTCTCTATTATTAACCCACAATTTCTCAGCAAAGTAAAATCTGTGAGCTGATACTGGAAAAAGGCCAGTTTCATAAGCTATTTAATTTTTTCTGGATAGAGTGTAAAATAACTGTTAAAGCCATAAAGGATACCATATGGCATCAAGGAAGGGAGGGAAAAAAAAACTTTTTTGTTGTCACTGTTATTCAAAGAACAATTAGCTCTCTATTCTCCCCCCCAAATTAAGGTGCCATTAAAAGAAAAAAAAATAAAAAATATCAAGAAGACATAGCCAGAATGGAAAGAAAGTTGAAAATATAAATAAAATGAGCATTCCTTTGGCTATATTTGGAGGAATCCTGCAGAGAAAAAAATTCCAGCTACGCAGCATTGAGACATAGTTTATTAATGCAGTTTCCCCCACAGCAGGACACAGAAAGAGAAATTGGTAAAACAGTCACATTAAAAAATTATGACTCTTACATCTGATCTTTATGAATACACAGAAAAGAAACCGTTCTCTTGAGTCGTCCTTGGGCCATGTTGAGGCAGAGATGCAAAGAATTTTTTCCCTTCCAAAGCCTCACAACATTTGCACACATGGTGGGAACAAACTGAAAGCTATATTCCATCCACATTTAGGGGATTTTTAAAGGTGTTTATGAAAAGAACCCAGGTGAGATTTTGAGCAGTTCTTCCAGTTATGTTTTGCAATATACTTCAGTCTTTTGTTTTTAGAGAATATACAAAATTGAAATCTGCCTGAATTCCCTTTGGGGAAAAATTATAGTAGGTGCTGAACTGGTTATAAATGGAACTTCCCTAGAACCTTGGAGGTGGAAAGGAGCTTGAAAAGTGAAAAGTGTTAGTTGCTCAGTTGTGTCTGACTCTTTGTGACCCAACAGACTGTAGCTGGATAGGCTCCTCTGTCCAAGGGATTCTCCAGGCAAGAATACTGGAGTGGGTTGCCATTCCCTTATCCAGGGGATCTTCCTGACCCAGGGATTGAACCCAGGTCTCCTGCATTGTAGGAAGACTCTCTGCTGTCTGAGCCACCTGGGAAGCTGGGAAGGAGCTCACCAACCACCTAATCCAGTGTTATGCCTAGGGTAGACTATGCTGCACTGATGAGTTATTAACTCTGTTTGGAGGGTCAGGACTAACACTGGGAGTAGAGGAAGAGGAGGAATAGAATAAAATTGAATTGCATCTAAAAGTGTGTTGTATAGACTGTTTTGTGAAAGTTTTGTTTCACTTGTGTGTTTGTGTGCGTGTGCATGCATCCTGGGTTACAACATAAAGTGTGTCTTACTTGGCATGGTCCACGGCAATTGGGTAGCTCAGAAGGTGCACAGTTCCACAGCTCACTGCTCCCTGGGGCTGATGAGCCATTAAGAAATAGAATCACAGCCTCCCTGTGTAAAAGATGGGGTTTCATGTGACAACACATACAAGGGCATGTTGTTAGTCGCTCAGTTGTGTCTGACTCTTCGTGACCCCTAGACTGTAGCCCGCCATGCTCCTCTGTCCATGGGATTTTCCAGGCAAGAATACTGGAGTGGGTTGCCATTTGGTTCTGGTGAAAAACATTGTGAAGTTGCCAATCTAATCTAACACCCCTTGTTCCAGGTAAGATACCTGAAGTCAGAGAGGGGAAATTACCTTCCCAAGTCCATGACTCATAAACAGCCTTCCTCTCTGGGCTTACAATATCCTTTCCATTTGACATTAATGATCAAAGCATGCTTGGAGGTGGGTGTCAATTCTTGCCCTGTGGTTTCCATGCCACTTTGGCAGCTGACATTCGATTCCTTCCTGGAGCAATTCCTGTGCTTTTGGATCGGCTGGACTCCCCTTTCCTTTCATACTCCTGCCAACCTTGCACCACCCAGGATCAGTGGTTCCCTAGGATGGGGCAGGTGTGTGGAGGGATAAATAATCTGTGCCCAGGCTTAGATGATCCATGCCAATTGGGGAGATCAGAAGGTGCACAGTTCCACAGCTTACTGTTCCCTGGGGCTGATGAGCCATTTGGGAAATAGAAGCACAGCCTCCCTGTGAAAAAGAGAGAGTTGCTTGCAACAACTCATACAAGGGCATTCTCAGAAAGAAGGCAACCAGCTGACAACTGTGGGCTTTAGGTAACTCCTGCCAGACTCTTGCACTCTGGCTGGTCTTCCTGAGCCAAAATAGAAGCATGTAGAAAGTGTTCTGTGACTGCAGAGATACAGCAGGATTACGAAAGAGGATCCTGTCTGGGACTCAAAATGCCTATGGTTTTGACTTAGAGAAGAAAACGATCTACCCCATGAATGAGCAAACATTTATATTACATTTACTCTGTGCCAGGCACTGTTCTGAGGATCTTACAAATATTTACTCATTTAATCCAAATAATCAACATCTAGGCCTTAAGAGGACTCTCCTAGCTGCAGTCCTAGGCAGAAGATGGAGAAGCGTTGAGAGGTGTTAAAATAATTTGTTTTTCTTCAGGATCCGAAGACAGGAGGGCAAGCACTCTTAATAGAGTTTAGAGCTATGTCATTGACAAAGTGCATTAATCAACAGTCAAATCCAGAGAGTAAAGGTCAATTGCCTACTTTCTCTTGGCAGAAGGAATTGGGAGGAGGATTGTTCTTGCAAAGATTCATCACTTTTTGATGCTTTCCAGAAGTGGTGATGGATTTTCAATGAGCCATCTACTCTTGAAAAAAAATCATCCTCATATATTTGCAGTGCAGCTGCCTTTGGTGCAGAGGGTCTGCATGGGTCCTGAAACCACCCACTCAAGCTCATATAGAAATCAAACCTGTGCCCCTGGCCATCGAATCCAGCGCTTTGTTCAGGATCGTATTCTAGAGGAGGGTTCTCAATCATTTAAAAATTAGTTTATTATTAATTTCAAAAAGCTGGACCTGTACTTGGAAACTTCTAAATTTGACTTTGATAATGAAAATTAGTAGAAATTTACTGAACTGTAAGAAAGGCAAGAGTTTTTGTTTTTTTAAAGAGCAATAGGAAGTGAGTTTTTTTTTAAGTACCTCTATGTATCCTTATGTTTTCTATGTTAACATTTAAATCCCACAATACTCTGATTGAATCTCCATTTCATAGATGAGAGAACTAAATTAAATGACTTGCTGAAAGTAAATAGGTGAGGGACAGAATTCAGAATATAGTCTGCCTGCAGAACTCATTACTCTTTTACATCATGCTACAGACTGAAAGTTGTTTTTTTTTTCTTCATCTGAAAAATGATTTGGTCCGAGCAGCATTCACTGACCATGCCAAAATGTTAATTGATCTTTTCATGTCACAGCCTACCGATTACCCACAAGGAACAGCAACAGTTAAAACCTCTTCTCTGTAATTTTTTGGTTCCCTTAACAACTCCACCATGTAATTAAACTTATTTCTCAAACAGGCAGAAATGGTTCACTAAAGAATCTGAGAAGAACCGTTTAAATTACCCTTAGTTTCTTGCTCTGAGTTAACCATGGTCAAGTCTGGGCTTGGAACTGAAGTTCAGGAGGAATGTGGAGAATGCTGCTGGCCCAGAGTGTACCAGTGCTGAAGTTAAATGGGAGTCAGGGTGTATTTCCTGTTCATCTGTGAAACTTCTAACTTCGCTCTGCCCATGGTTTTTCTCCATGAACATGTCGGGTAAACATGTAGATTGCTGAATATTTATCCTTTTCTTGGAGCAGCCTCTATTGATTTGGGCAGCAAATCTCACATAGCTATTAATCATCAGAAATGGAAAATGTTTTTTTGAAAGATGTAACTATCAGAGGTTTCACATTAACGTCTTGAAAAAGATTTCCCATTATCACTACCGTCTGCGGCTGTATTATGAAAATATTTGGCTTACACCACAAAGTTTATAGATTCTTTTTTTGAGTTGTCTTAGCAGAGGCACTGAAACATAAGGATGGCATTAAATGGTTAAATTACACGCTGTGTTGTAATGCACAGTGAGATGGGAAACCCAGAGATTTAATACCATCATGAGTCTATAAAACCCCAGGTTTACAAATACAAGTCAAATAAAAATCTATTAAAGTAGCCAAAAGTTGCTTTGAGTTAGAGGTCGTTAAATAAAAAGAAGATAACAGGCAAGGTTATTTGGACCCACATGTCAAATAAAATGCCAAGATAAAACACCAATGGGCCATTACAAAAATACATTCATAAACTGCCTCCCTCCCCTCTCTCCTATGGGTCAAAACGAAGCTTAAGAAAATACAAAGATGTTTTCTAAGTTTGAAATCTCCAAGAAGTTAATGGTCCACACGCCATATACAAAGTACTACACACTTTCCTGGTCTGACAATGGCTGCTCTGAGGGGACCATGCAGTTTAGTACCTGGCGGGGGCAGGACGGGGAGGAGGGCTGGTGGGGGGTATTAACCAGTACAATCTCTTCAGAGAGCTGGATGAGTCCAGATGTTGGAGAGTATGATCTCCTGGATGCAATGGAATTTATGTTGGGAGATTAAAGAGAAGAATTGATTTATGACTTTCTCTACCTGTTCGCAACATGTGCTCAACTTATTATCGGTATACATTGAGATGCACGGTAATTACAATGTTGAAAATCAGGTGCAACACACGACCGCAGTAGTTAAGCTTAAGGGGGGCGGGTATTTGTCATATTTCAGTCTGCACATCTGGTTCTATCATATTTGCCAAATGATTAATATAGGACCTTATTACAGTGAAATCCTTTTATATCAAAGTTTTATTTGCCAGGAAATAGAATACTTTCCTTCCATGTCTTTCTCCACCATCCCCCACGTTCTCTGCTGAACTCTGAAATATCCAGCGCTAGGATTCATTTGAGTGAGCAGGACAGGGAATCTGCTCTTGCCTTTGTTCAGCTCTTAAGTTCTGTGGTCACAACTGGGATATACATGCATCCTTTGTTGTAAAAGCACATCCACAAGGGAGAAACCCTTAAGCTTATTCAAAAACCAGGTAGGATGTCAGATGCCTCCAATAGTTAAAACCACAGGAATTAAATTATAAATTTTAAACTCCCTTTTATTGAAATATAAGTTTGTTTAGTATATTTACACCACACTTTATGCACATATATACATAGAAGGCAAATTCTGTCAAATAAAAAAAAAAGTTTTTCTTAATAAAAAATAAAAATAAAAACAAAGTAAAGTGCATAAAACGGATTTTTTTTTTTTTCCTTCTGGTGAACATCCTCATTGTCAAAATTTTGGCCGGTTGGGAAGGGGGAGGGATTAGAAATTCATTCTTTGACTCCGTGCACACATGCAGCCCTGCATTTGTAGCCTTCAGGCCAAGGCGACAAGCTGTTAAGGAACAGGTCAGACAAACTGCCAGGGTCTGCAGGGCTCCCCTCATCCTGTAGGTCCTGCTCCCTTTGTCCTATCGGAGCGGTTCCCCAGCTCTTAACAGTGACCTCACCATCACGGAGCCGGAACAAAGGGAGAACACGGGAACGGGGCTCCACCAGCCAGTGTCAGAGCCCTGCTCCCGGGCCACCAGCGCGGCGATCGGTAGGAAATTGCAGAATTAGCTCAATGGCTCCAACAGAAGTTTTCCTTTTTCGGGAAGGGAAGGGGCGGGTGGAGGGGTTGCCAAGGAAGGGGCTGTATCTCCTACCGAGACTGCCACTCGGGGGCCAAACTCCGGCAGCAGCCAGTTTCTTTGGATGCAAACTCCGTGCTGGCACAGGGAAGAATCCTTTTATAGGCTGGGTGAGCTCATCCTCCCAGAACTTTGAAAGGAAACTGCTTGGGACTGCGAGAAAGGGGCAGGTGGGTGAAGCGGAAGTTTTCGGTCGCCTTCGCGCTCGGGTCTCCGGCTGGGCGTTGGCCGGCTGGTCCGCAGGAGGTGGCAGAGGCGACGGCCCTTCCCCCCATCATCCATCCCCCAGCCAGGGGTCTCACACTCTCTCTTCCTCCGGGTAATGCTAAGTCCCGGGTCGGCGGCCGTACTTAGCCTTACAGTGCAAAATGTGCTTGGCAAGGAAGTCGAGGCGGCGCTGCAGCAGCTGAGCGTGGGGGTCGGCGAGCGCGGCCAGCTCCGGGAAGCGAGGCTCGTGGTGCTGGTAGAGGCGCAGTAGCCGGGCGGCCGCGTCCTGGCCTCGGTGTAGCTCCAGGACGCGCCGCGCCGTCCGCTCTCGGAACACGCACACAGACTGCAGCAGCGGCTCGTTGTATTTGTCCCACATGCCTGCCACCCGGTAACCGTGCACCAAGCCCGCCTCGTTGTCCAGAAAGACCAGCGCCCCGCCGGGGCCGCGGTGCAGGTTGCTGGTGGCTCGGTGCATGACCCGCGGGTCCCACTGCAGGCTGAAGAGGTTGCTGACTAGCCGGTCGAAGTTGGCCGTCAGGTAGTCGAAGAGGATCAAGTCGGTCCATTGCACCAGATCCACCAGCTCCGCCCGGCTCCGGTTGGCCAGCTCACCGCCGCCGGCGCGCAGGGGCCGCAGACGGCCGTCCTCGGAGCGCCAGGGCGCGGGCACCACTACGTCGGTGAGGTTAGGCAGCCAGCGAGTCAGGCTTACCACGCTGCCCTCGGTCCAGTGCGCGGCACGAAGCTCCTCCTGCACCTGAGCCCACTGCGCGCCCCGAGCCTCCACCCGAGCCAGTGCCAGCGGCGGCACGTGGCGCTGGAGGCCCAGCAAGCGCGCCAGGTAGTAGGACAGGGCCTCGCCCTGGATCTGCTCCGGGTTGATGCCGTAGCGCACGCAGGCGCGGGTGCCGTCGGCGAAGCGGGCCAGCCGGTTGGAACTGCGCCCGCAGCCCCCGCGCTCCAGGGCCACCACCCGGGCGCGGCGCGCAGCCTCCAGCCACGCCGCCGCCTGGGCCTCCGAGAAGCCCCGGGGCACCTGCTCCTCCAGGCCGCGGCTCCAGAAGACGCCCCCGTGCACCGCGGCGCGTTCCTCCGGCCGGGGCCGCCCGGTTGGCACGTGCCGCCTGCGCTCACCCGGGGGCTGCCCGGGCGGGCCGTCCGCGCCTGCCGCCAAGGTGAGCAGCGCCCGGAAAGTTTTCAGGGAGCCGCCGCGGGCGTCCCGCGCCAGGGGCGGGGGCAGAGGAAAGCGAGGCGCGGGCTCCCGGCCGCCGCTCCGGGCCAGGTGCCGCGGGAGTCCGTCTTCGGGCGTCCGGGAGGTGGGTAGCTCGGTCCTCGGCGGCAGGAGTCCGCCCCACAGCGCCAACAGCGAGCCCAGCGCCAGCAACCAGAGCCCGGCGGTGGCGGCGGCGCCCCGCATCCTCCTGCCCATGCTCCGCGGCCGCGCCGGTGCCGCCGCCGCTTCAAGCCGAGCCCCGGCACCCGGGTCCCGGTGGCGAGGCGGGCCCGGCAGCTCGTTGGCTCCGGGGCTCCGGGCGCCTCAGCTCCATCGCGGCTGCGGGGCTCTGCCTAGCGCTCTGCCCGGCACTGAGAACTCGCCTGGCTGCCGCTTCCCAGCTGCTTTTGTATTTCGCTGTGAGACCCTCCGGCGGGCGCGATTCACAGGCGCCCGGACCACGTGGGAGCGAGGGCGGGGGGAATCCCCCTCCCCCTCCTCCGCCGCCGCTCCCCGCCCCCCACTCCTCCGCCCCCTTCCCCTCCTCTTCCCCTTAAAGCGGCGATGGCTCCTTCCGAGCGGGAGCAGCGGCCCCACACTCAGTCTGGGACTTAGGGGCCGGGAGCTGGAAACCCGGCTGCAGGCGCCCGCTCGGGGGCGTGGGAGCAGGCGGCACGGAGCTGGAGTCGCGCAGGGTGGTAACGACGCGCCGCTGGCTCTCATGGGGGTTGCAGTGGGCGCGGAGTCTCTCCTGCAAAGTTCAGAGTAACCCCCAATCGAGCTCCGGGCGCCACCCGGAGTGAATGGGGGCGGGTCTTCTTGCCTTGTCCGTTTCCAACGTTGTGATTCACTCTGCCTTATATAAATCCCCGGGGAGCTCTCCGAGCCACAAAGGATGTGACTCCAGCCGGGTTAGAAGAACCATCTGTAGCAAACAACTTTGAACCGACACCGCCTTTCCCGAGCGCGCTCACTGCCCTGGTCCTGTGTGCTTTGAGATTGGTCGTTCGCCCTTTCCCGAGGGACTCTCTGGGAATTCGACCTCACTGTGCAAGAACACCTAGGCAGGTTTCATTCAACAAAGCGTCTGTCCTCGCTTCTGGACACAGCAGTAAAATCCACAGATGCGGTCCCCTGCTCACGGAGCTCACTCACAGTCTAGGGAGATGTTTAGGTTGCCACGACAGCCTTACTACTCAAGATCCGACCTAGTCCAGGGGAGGGGGCCTTGGAGACGGTTTCTCTAGAGAATGACACGATTCGGCTCCTGGGGGACGCAGAAGGGATCGAGCTTGCTCAAGACCACACAGGCAGTAAGTGAAGAAACTAAAATTCAAACGGGGATCTCCAAGTAGCATGCCGCTGGATTTTCCCTCTATCAGGAAAGTTCACTATTTTTAGTCAAGTGGCCAGCATTCTTATTTTTTGAAGGCTCACTGTCATTTAGTCACTTTATGCCCCACATGTGATTTTCAGTTCAACAAATGAAAAAACAAAAACCACCATACTGCATTTGACTTACTGGTTTAATGGCTTTAAGGGAAGAAGTGTTTAGGGAAGAGGGTGGAGGAGCGAAAAATAATAATAATAAAATGAAAAACAAAACCAGCAAACCACATTGTCTTCCAGACACTTTTGGGTTCAGTCCACCAGGAAAGTTATTGGATAAGAACTGGCTCTCCCTCTTAGCTCTGTGCATGAGACTCTGTCCCAGATCCAAACCAAGATTCTCAGGTAAGACACGAGATGAGGGGTGGGGCTGGATCCCACCTCTGAAAGCAAGGGTTTGAAATCTGTTTCCTTTCACCTGCTTCTCTTGCCTTTATCCCCTCATCAGATGCACATGGGGGTTTTCAGCTGCATCAGTGCATCACCTGGTACTGATTGTACTTATTTGCCAAAAAATGAACTTTCTAGAGTTATAGGGCAAGCACCCTAAGGTTTGTGACTAAGTAGAGGCATCTGAAGACCACATCTAGAGACTTCCAGAGCTGCCTCAGTATACCTTCAAGTGTTTCCATATTGACTGAAATGCGGGGTTTTGGTTGAATCTCTTCTGCACCCCATGGTAGCTATATCATGCCTTTATATAGATCTTATCTGATGATGAGATTACTATTGCTGTACTATCTTACTTCATTCGAAGGTACCATCTTCCTGTTCTGTGCAAGCTCCTTACCCTCATCTTTCCCTAGAAGGCAGAGGACTATATCTTAACAACTTTCTATTTGTCTTACCAGGTAGCATAGTATATTGCACTAAAAAGGTGCTCAGTAGCATTTAATTTTTTGTCTTTTGGTTTAACTTCTGAGATTTTTTTTTTTTTTTTTTTTTTTGGAATGCCTTGCTTTCAGCTAGGTTATAAACTATAAGCAAGATCTCCACCTTGTGGGCATAAGTAGAATATCATCTAATTAGGAAAGCATACATTTTCAACAGGCTGGTTAATGGCTTAAATCTGAGACTATTACTTGACTACCGTGGCCCACGCCGTGTCCTGAGGGCTATGGGGAAATCCAAAGTAGTTAGTGTCACTGTCTTTTTAGCTGTTAACAGAAACTATTACTATAAGGGATAGTTCACTGTAAACTCTTTTATGGCTGTCTGGCACAATACTTGGCACTTAGTCGGTGTTCAGTAACAACTCGCTGAATAAATCATTGGAATGTTAATGAGATAAAGCTCTGCAAGTAGCATGTAACAAGTCATTAAAAAAACTGCTTACCATTAAAAGATACAAAATAAGAGCTTTCATTCATAAAAGGGGGAAAAAATTGGTGAAGGATCCAGTTGATGGAAAAGAAGAGGAAGCACATGATTTTCAGGCTAGGAGGGCTGACTTCAACCCAGTCCCAGAATCTTCCAATCACATTACTGGTATTGATAAAGAAACTGAAGACTTGAAGCAGTCAGCTAAGACCTTGCACCTCAGAACATGGACTGACCCTATCACAGCCAGTTGCTGATAGACATCCGGCTGAATGCACTGGGTTCCCAAACAGGAAGCACTAATAGAAACTTAAACAAATGCATTACAGAAAGCTGTAGGAATAAAAGAGAAACAAAAAACAAACCCAAAGTACAAGGAAGTTTAAGTCCATTATGTAAGTGATTGTTTTAGGCAGTGTTTAAAAACACTTCTCTGTTTGCTTGTAAGAGGAAGACACTCCCATTCTCCTTTACTTCCTGGCATGAGGACAACCCCCACTGCCATCCCCCGGGGGCTCCTTGGGACAGCACAAGGCACTGTCCACCACAATGTGTGACCGCAGGCTGGCCCTTCTGGCAATTTCTTAGGGATGAGGGGAGATGCTGTTCATCTGTTCATACACAAGAACCTATTTTCACTTGGAGAACTTTCCTACCAATCCTCAGAGCTTCTCCCTGAGCCTCAGCTTCCAACTGCTTCACACTTGTCCACGGTCCTGTTAGAAGAATGATTTATCTCATAAAAGAGTGCCTGCTGGAGAAGAGAGAAGAGGTGGAGTTGAGGGGTGGGTGCAGGGCAACAGGCTGGGGGTCGGGAGGTTTTCTAAATCCAGCATTTCCTTTTCAGTCCAGTTCAGTCGCTCAGTCGTGTCCGACTCTTTGCGACCCCATGAATCGCAGCACGCCAGGCCTGCCTGTCCATCACCAACTCCCGGAGTTCACTCAGACTCACGTCCATCGAGTCAGTGATGCCATCCAGCCATCTCATCCTTTGTCATCCCCTTCTCCTCCTGCCCCCAATCCCTCCCAGCATCAGAGTCTTTTCCAATGAGTCAACTCTTCGCATGAGGTGGCCAAAGTACTGGAGTTTCAGCTTTAGCATCATTCTTTCCAAAGAAATCCCAGGGCTGATCTCCTTCAGAATGGATTGGTTGGATCTCCTTGCAGTCCAAAGGACTCTAAAGAGTCTTCTCCAACACCACAGTTCAAAAGCATCAATTCTCCGGCGCTCAGCCTTCTTCACAGTCCAACTCTCACATCCATACATGACCACAGCAAAAACCACAGCCTTGACTAGACGGACCCTAGTCGGCAAAGTAATGTCTCTGCTTTTGAATATACTATCTAGGTTGGTCATAACTTTTCTTCCAAGGAGTTAGCGTCTTTTAATTTCATGGCTGCAATCACCATCTACAGTGATTTTGGAGCCCCCAAAGATAAAGTCTGATACTGTTTCCACTGTTTCCCCGTCTATTTGCCATGAAGTGATTGGACCAGATGCCATGATCTTCGTTTTCTGAATGTTGAGCTTTAAGCCAACTTTTTCACTCTCCTCTTTCACTTTCATCAAGAGGCTTTTTAGTTCCTCTTCACTTTCTGCCATAAGGGTGGTGTCATCTGCATATCTGAGGTTATTGATATTTCTCCCGGCAATCTTGATTCCAGCTTGTGTTTCTTCCAGTCAAGCGTTCCTCATGATGTACTCTGCATATAAATTAAATAAGCAGGGTGACAATATACAGCCTTGATGTACTCCTTTTCCTATTTGGAACCAGTCTGTTGTTCCATGTCCAGTTCTAACTGTTGCTTCCTGACCTGCATACAGATTTCTCAAGAGGCAGATCTATGAGTACCAGTTTCCACATCTGAGAAATGAGGATGATAAACCCTACCTACCTCATATGGTTGTTATGAAGTTCATGTGAGATGTTACTAATAACCATAACAACATTAACAGCAAATGCTTATTGAGCACTTATTATGGGCTAGGCACAGGTCTGAGCTCTGCACATGTGTTCTCCTTTCACCATCCTGACAAGAAACCAAAGCTTAACCAGTAACTGACCTGAAGTTACATGGCAAGTAAAGTTGAAGTTAAGTTGCTCAGTCGTGTCCAACTCTTTGCGACCCCATGGACTGTAGCCTCTGTCCATGGGGTTTTCCAGTCAAGAGTACTGGAATGGGTTGCCATTTCCTTCTCCAGGGGATCCTCCCAACCCAGGAATCGAACCTGAGTTTCCTGCATTGTAGGCAGATGCTTTACTGTCTGAGCCACCGGGGAAGTCCACATAGCAAGTAATGATGAGGCCAAACTCTTGGGAAATTATAAACTACTAAGAAAATGACAGATATAAAAAAATTTTTAATTAAAATAAACTCAACTGTATGCAGGTCAAGAAGCAACAGTTAGAACTGGACATGGAACAACAGACTGGTTCCAAATCGAGAAAGGAGTATATCAAGGCTGTATATTGTCACCCTGCTTATTTAACTTACATGCAGAGTACGTCATGAGAAATGCTGGACTGGATGAAGCACAAGCTGGAATCAAGATTGCCAGGAGAAATATCAATAACCTCAGATATGCAGATGACACCACCCTTATGGCAGAAAGCGAAGAAGAACTAAAGAGCCTCTTGATGAAAGTGAAAGAAGAGAGTGAAGAAGTTGGCTTCAAGCTCAACATTCAGAAAACTAAGATCATGGCATCCGGTCCCATCACTTCATGGCAAATAGATGGGGAAACAGTGATAGACTTCATGTTTGAGGGCTCCAAAATCACTGCAGATGGTGACTGCAGCCATGAAATTAAGCTATGTTTGCTCCTTGGAAGAAAAGTTATGACCAACCTAAACAGCATATTAAAAAGCAGAGACATTACTTTGCCAACAAAGGTCCATCTAGTCCAAGCTATAGTTTTTCCAGTAGTAATGTATGGATGTGAGAGTTGGTCTAAAAAGAAAGCTGAGCGCCAGAGAATTGATGCTTTTGAGCTGTGGTGTTGGAGAAGACTCTTGAGAGTCCCTTGGACTGCAAGGAGATCCAACCAGTCCACCCTAAAGGAAATCAGTCCAGAATATTCATAGGAAGGACTGATGCTGAAGCTGAAACTCCAATACTTGGCCACCTAATGTGAAGAACCGACTCACTGGAAAAGACCCTGATGCTGGGAAAGATTGAAGGTGGAAGGAGAAGGGGACTACAGAGGATGAGAGGGTTGGGTGGCATCACCGACTCAATGGACATGAGTTTGAGTGAACTCTGGGAGTTGGTGATGGACAGGGAGGCCTGGCGTGCTGCAGTCCATGGGGTCGAAAAGAGTCAGACATGACTGAATGACTGAACTGAACTGAAACTCAACTCAGATTTTGCTCTGAAGTGTTCTCAGGGGTGGCTCTTAAGTAAAATGCTGAAAAGCATGAATCCTCAAACCAAACTGTTCAGATTTAAAATTTATCAACGGTGTGATTTTGAGTAAGTTACTTGACCTCTCTGTGCCTCTGTGTCCTCATCTTTAAAACACAGTAATACCAGTGCTATTGGTATTACTAGCTACAACACCAGTATACTATCTGATGAGTAATATGTGTGTGTATATTAGTGTCTGACTGTGTGACCCCATGGACTGCAGCCCACCAGGCTCCCCTGTCCATGGAATTCTCCAGGTAAGAATTCTGGAGTGGGTTGCCATTACCTTCTATACAGATGAGTAATAGGAATTGATTAATAGTGATAACCTTACAGTTTGTCCTGATTAAATTAGCATCTGTATGTAAAGCTCTTAGAAGACAAAGTCCAATATACATGTGTATACACATATGTATATATACACACATATATATAGTTTTTCCTTGATGGCTTAGCAGGTAAAGAATCTGCCTGCAATGCAGGAGACATAGGAGATGCAGTTTCCATCCCTGGGTTGGGATGATCCCCTGGAGGAGGGCTTGGCAATCAATTTTTGCCTGGAGAATCCCATGGACAGAGGAGCCTGGCGGGCTTCCTGGTGTCCATAGGGTTGCAAAGAGTGGGACAGGACTGAAGTGACTGAGCGCACACACACATAGTTAATTTGCAGTGTGTTAGTTTCAAGTGTACAACAAAGTGATTCAGTTATACACATATATATGTATATATTTATTCTTTCTCAGATTTCTTTCCATTATAGGTTATTACAAGATATTTGATATAGCTCCGTGTGCTATACAGTAGGTCCTTGTTGTTGACCTGTTTTATATATAATAGTGTGTATCTTTTAATCCCAAACCCTAGTTTTTATTATTCCCTTTTCTTTCTGTTTCTCTATTTTTCTCCTTCTTTTCCTGTTGCTGTCCTGCACCAAGCCTCACTTGAGTCTTGAGAAACATAACGCAGGTAGCGACCCTGCCCAATGTACCCTCTTTAAGCCCCAGATGAGCATCATCCCTGAAATATCTTACTCTCTTCCTTCCCTATAGACTCAGTCCATTTGGTCCAAAGTTCCCAGTGTAACTCTTGTTGAAATCCCAGAGCCTCCAACCAGCCGTGAACAGCTGGCTTTCTCTCACTACTCTGCCTCATTCAATCCTGACCTTTTCTGGGTCTTCTGAGTATCAAGCCTTTCTGGGGGAAAGATGCCAACATGCACCCTTCTGGATGCTTCTGAAAAACAGAAAAGAGGGAAAGGCCGTGTCAGAGATAAGTACAGTATTCCTTGAAACTGGGTATGACTCCTGTTTTAGCTGTTACTAGCTGTGTGACTTCAGGTAGCTTTCAAGTCTCGCTGGGCCACAGTTTCATCATTTGTGTTTCCTGCTCTACTCTGTCTCCCCCTAGGGAACATTATTTTTCTGCTTGGGGATCATTTTCCTTTTCTTGGTATCTATTTGACCATGATCTGGATCTCCCAAGAAATGCTTAACTGATTTCATCTTTATATATCTGGCTGTTAGGGACAGGTATTATACACACCTGACTCTAGGTAAATCCTGTTGGATAGCTAGAAGGAGGTCTGGAAACATGGTCTTTACAATCAACCTGTCTACATGAGAGTGAGTTCTAGTTGTTGTTGTTTTGGCCATATCATGGAGCATGTGGGATCTTAGTTCTCTGACCAGAGATCAAACCCATGATCTCTGTGATGGAAGTGCTGAGTCTTAACTGCTGGACCACCAGGCAAGTCTGAGTCTCAGATTTAAGAACACACTGTGTTTCTGGAAAGAAAGTCAAGGTTGACACGAACCCTTAATTTATGTTGAGACTAATAGTTACAGGATTCTCTTTGTTTCATGTAGCTCTCTTTTTGACCTGCTTTTGGAAAAGGTTCCTATAGCCACTGGTGTTAGAGACTAGAATCTAGAGTTGGAGCCTTGGTGAATTAATTTAGTAAATTTCAAAGCAGTTGCTGATGCATATCTCAGTCATATATCATCATACCCTAGTAAGATGGTAAAATGATGGTAAAAATTCTGGACTGGGCATTTAGGGACATGAATTTCTTTCTCTACTATAACTTAGTTCAACTGACATTTATTGCTCATGTGGTAAAGGCCAAGAATGAGCAAAAAGCGATGGCATTGGATTTTCTCTTGTCTTTAACACCTGCATCAGGAAACACTGGTTGTCTTTTCTTCACCCTTTTCCCTTCCCTTCCTGCTTCTTGGCAGGTCTCCGTCCTCCTCCCCGTGTGCCTGGTGCTGGAAGGGAGGCTGAATCCTGATTGGGCTAAATCAATCAAGTCCCTTCCATCGCCTTGCCAGTGTTGGATTTAGGGACAGACAAATGGCAGCCATTCTGGCCAATGACCCCAGAAGGGAAGTCCACAGTGAGGTTTCTGGAAAAGATGTCTGTGCCATGACAAAAAGACGCAGAAAAGATACGGCATTTTCCTCCATGGCTCAGGTCTAGATTTGAGGCCTGGAACTGTGGCCATCATCGTGTAACTGCAAGGGGAACTAAGTGGACACACTGAGGGGAGCAGAGCAGAAAGAGGGAAGGAAATCCCTGGTGATGTCTTCACATCCTTGGTGATGTCACCAAGCTCCTGGATTAATCCACTCTGGAGCCATCCTGCCTCTGGAGTTCCCTGGAGGTTTAACCCACTCTGTGTCGGGGGGTTTGTTCTTTGCAGCCAAAAGATTCCTAAATGATATACCTCTCACATGGGAATTTGCAAACCAGAAAGAGGGCAGACGTATAAACAGAACTCTTCCACCACATCTGTGCTGCTGGGAAAGCAGTGTGCTGTGGTCTTGTGGCGTATGTTCTTACAGCCAGGCTGAGTCTTGCACTTATTCGCTGTGTTGTCTTGGGAAAGTCACTTAACCTATTAACTCATCTGATAAAGGAAGGTGAAAACCTCACCTGCCTCGTTATGATGTTGTGTGGATGAAATGCACACTAAGACTTACTAAGTGCTCAATAACTGTGATCAATGGCTCTAGCTATTATGGAAATATTAATAGAAACCACACAAGAGCCCAGAGGAGGGAGCAACTAATTCTACTAGAGAAGAATTAGGAGGAAGGCTTCACCAAGGAGACAGATGTGAATCTAGGTCTTGAAGGGTAACTGGGGATTTGCAGGTCAGGGTTTGGGAAGGAAGAACGTTGGGGGTGAGCAGAAGGAGCCGTGTTGAGTTCATTCCTGCATTTCAGGAGCTCAGTGTCCTCATCCTTAAAAGCACTTGAATGTGTTGGATTATCTTAATCCTCTTTTCATGAAAGAAACAAATCTCAGGTCCCTTCCCTAAACTGAGAAGCTCCAGATGGGAGATTCTTCGTGGCCCCTTTTTCACTCACCTATCATTTTTCAACCCTTCCTGGGGAAATTCACTCAACAAACATTTGCCACTGGAGAAGGTGACTCTCGCTGGCTTTGCTGGTTTCTTTGTTCATAGCAGCCCAGAGCCTTATCTGCTGTGCAATTAGCAATGCTGTGCTTCTTCAGCTTCCCCAGGCCCCATGCATCTCATCAGTCAGATAGATGCTGACGCTTAATTAAGCTTGTAAAGCTTTCTGATTTCCTTAGATGAAAGGTGGCCCGTAAGTACCAGGTTTTATTTTGGTGGCTCCTGCCAAGGGTTATTATAAATAGGACTGAGTGCCACGTGGCTGAGCTCTTAGGGTGATAATGTGTCAAGACCAATTGAGGCTGCCGAGAGCAGAGATATTATCATAATGGTTCCATCATAGGTGGTGGGTGTTAATGGAAGTGACTGTGAAAAAAATATATACTGGAGGCAGCGAAGCTGGACCAGAGGTGGCTGCGAGTGAAATATCGGCAGTTCCTGGGATCTCCATCATAATCATTAGCTATATTAGCCTCAGAGCCATTCTTCTGCCATCTCTTCTAGACCAGGCTCAAATTCAAGTAAAAAATGATGCTTTAACTCCAAATGAAAATATATTCCCTTGCTGCTTTTTAAAATCCATTTACATTAAAATGATGGCCCGTAGGTAAGTAATTTATAACTGGGGGGCTCACTGCAGAGTGGCGGGTGCCGTTGGAATAGCGAGCAGCCTAAGTGGGAGACCGAGGGATTTCCAGGCCTGGCCAGAGTCATCGCTGTTGGCCTGAAGAGGGGCTGCAGGAATATGCAAAAACAAGGGGTAACTTAGGGACACTCCCTGGTAGGGCATGGTGAATGGAGAGGTGGCATTGTATTTCAACAGGAAGGTGGGTGAGCAAACAGAAGTTCTGCAGTCATGCAGCCCTTGTTAAGAATGTGCGAGCTTCCTGGCCTCTGGGGTTTCATTTTCTGAAACCCGGCCTTCCTCTTCGATGGAAGACAGTCAACAATATCTGATGATGGTGATGTTGATGATGACAACAATGGTTTAACCCCATTGTGAGTTGAACTTTCCCCATTCTTTTGAGGTCCAGTTAATCTTGACCCAAATTCCTTTTCCATGGCCTGGGAGGGTCCAGAAACATTCCCTCCCTTTCTGAGAGTGCCTGGGTCTCTGTCCCTCAAGCTTGTCTCTCTGTGTCCACCTCCTGCTTCTGTGCTTGTTGCTTTGACTCCAACACACAGTAGCGTGGATGTGAGGTTCACTGCCTTATCCACAGACCCCACCCCCAATCCGCTTGGGCCAAGAGATGAGTTTAGTAGGTTTGCTGAAGATCTACAGGGGCTTCTGGGGTGGGGCTGGGGTCACCTCTTTATGTAAAGCCTTCTTTCATCCAGCTCTCCTTTCCCTTTCCTTCTCCCCTTTGTGGAGAAACAGGCAAAATTTCCCTCTTCTCTCATGGCCTGCTCCCATCCAGGCCTCAGCAGGATCTCAGCTTCTTCCACCTCAGGTCTAGGTTTACCTTGGGATCAGGTTGGGAACAGAACTCTGGGGGGCACCACTGAAAGATTCTGGGGGTCTTTTCTGCAGGTGGTGTGATGTGTGAGAGCTTTTCATGAACTCAGTCTCTACGACCTTCCCCCTCTCCACCCCTTGGAGGTATTAGTGCTCCATTTCACTGATGGGAAAACCAGAGTACCATGAGAAGTAAGGCTTCTAATTGGCCTGGGACACTTTTGCAAAGTAACAGAAAAATTTCAAATCTAGTCAGCTCAGAGACAGAGGTTAGCTTAACTGCAGTGCCATGTGACCTCCTGGAGCTGGGAAACACCCTGGCCAGTTAAGCAAGGGGCCTCCTACAAGGGGCTCATCTCTTCCTGGCATGTTGTCTTACACCAGGCCTGTTGGAAACGTGTATTTACATCTCTCTTTCTCTCTGCTAGGTGATTGAGCCCCGCTCATCTCCTGAGAGGCCTGTCGTAGCACAGAAAGCTCCCCGTGATTAATGTCATATGGGGGTGGATAAGAGGGATTGGGAAAGAAGTGGGCTGGACTGGCTGCCTGACCCAGTGGTCCTGAGGACAGCACTCTCCATCTCAGGACAAGATTAGCCTGAGTTAAGGTCAGCACTGCAGGGATGGATGACCATCCCCTGCTATAATTTCTCCTCTGATTTCACCCCTCCTGAGAACCGACTCCGAGACTGCCACGCAGAAGCAGCGAATTGCCTCCATGGGGCTGGGCATGTTTGTTATGCACCGGGCACTGAGACTCCCGGCTCCTGAATATCTCTGGTTCCTTTTCATTTCCCCCAGAAGAAAACAGGAAGAAAAAAAAAACAAAGCAGAGGCCGTTTCTTGCCTGCTTGAGTTTAAAGAACAAGAGCCTTTTAGGGACAATGTGGGCCTGAGGAATAGCAGGAGGAGAGCTGAGGAATAATGATGGTGATATATTTCTAGAGCTCCTTGCAGTTTTGCTGAGTTCTTTCCTGTGACAGTCTTGTTGAATTTTTACAATAATCTGCTAGGGAGGGGGTTGGGACTTCCCTTGTAGCTCAGCTGGTAAAGAATCTGCCGACAATGTGGGAGACCTGGATTTGGTCCCTGGGTTGGGAAGATCCCCTGGAGGAGGGCATGGCAACCCACTCCAGTATTCTTGCCTGGAGAATCCGCACAGACGGAGGAGCCAGGTGGGTTACTGTCCATGCGGTCACAAAGAGTCGGACAGGACTGAGGACTAAGCACAGAGATGGGTAGTAGGACAAATGTTAGTGACAGTTGCTATTTTATGAAGGAGAAACTGAGCCTCCTTGTGTGATGGAGGGTTGTGTGATGAGTCCAAGGATGTACAGCTAGGTCCTGGCAGACCTGGAACCTGCACACGCTTTATCTGGCTTCCACGTCAGAGCTTTTCCATGGCGTTTCATCCCCATGGCATTCATGCTTTGTTCAGTTTAGTCCACATCTGCAGACTTCGTCACAACCTCTGGTTTTCCACATGGTTGCAAATCCCTGTTGAATGTATGCTACAGTGACCACTAAAACTCCACTAAGGATGGCAGGAAAAGGAGCCCAGGAACAGTTCCCCCAAACCTGTAGTAGTTAAAAGCCCCTCTTGCCTTAAACGGTGCTTTCTGTTTCTCTCATTAGCAAGTGTGACAAAAAGGAGGAGGGAAAGAAAAACCAGAGGGTTGTGGAAAAAAGAAAGAGATTATCTTGAAATCATTTTCTTTGCCAGCCTGATTCTGTTAAGAAATAGAAGATTTAATCAATGAGAGGCAGAGGCAGAAAGAGGGGGTAATTACTGATCATTGGATTATGGGAGGGGGGTAGTTATCATAAAACACCTCTGAGATGGCAGAGAAGAAATGGTGAAAAACAAGAGGTTTTCTCTTACTTCTCTGCTCCTATACTTGATACCCTTGCTCACACAGGGCAAAACCAAGCCAAGAGACCAAGGTAGGGCGCTTTACCTTGTTGCCTTTCTCCATTGAGAGGGTCACTTAGTTGGGGATGATGACAGATCTGTATGGCTGTTTAGGCTCAGAGAGGATGCCTAGACTACATAGAAATCTTCCCGCCTTGATTTTCTTTCTTTTAAGATGGGATGTTAATGCTTGCCTTACAGGAGTATTATGAGAATTGAATAAGGGTATGGGATTTAATAAATATAGCAGGTGAGATATTCCAATACAGTTTCTGGCATATAGTAGGTATTCAGTAAGTATTAAAAACCAAACACTCAGCTGCATGGAAACATGCCTGAGAGGACATACTGAATGATTAATAGCATTACTCTTTAAGAAAAATATCTGTGTGGGGGCAACACTTTTACTTTTTATCATATATATATTTTTCTTTATCCTTCCTGATGCATTTGAGAAAGCATTCTGTATGTATTAATGGGTCTGTGTGGAGGCTCAAGTTAAAAGTTAAAATCAGATTTAGAGTAATGAAGAACGTGATATTTTGATACCCCCATCTTTATGTGATTGTAAAATTTGTTCTCACTACTCTTGAGTCACTTGTGGTGCCTTTGATGCCAAGTGACAGAAATGGACTGGCTAAGTCAAGAAGCAGGAATGGGATTTGGTAGAAGGATGCTGAAGTAGTTCCCAGCATCAGGAAAGGACCTGAAAATTGGGCATTGGAAAGCACCAGAACTCCACAGCACCAGGTAGACAAGCAGGAGGGCCTTCCCTCAAAAGTGCAGGTATACCATGTCTCAGCTCCAGTCACCTCGCATTCAAGTGTTTATGTTCCAGGGAGAGGAAATCTAACTGGTCCATTTGAGGACAGCTGTTTCCACCATATTGGTTCACCTGGCCTTTGCACTGTGACAGGGAAGGTAGTATATGAGAAAGCATAAAAGGAAGCAGTTTGGACTTCCCTGATGGTGCAATGGATAAGAATGCGCCTGCCAGTGTAGGGGACACGGGTTCGATCCCTGGTCGGGGAAGATGCCACATGGCACAGAGCAACTAAGCCTATACGCACAACTCCCGAAACGTGCATTCTCCAGGGCCAGCAAGCTGCAACCACTGACGCCTGCGCCTTAGAGCCCATGCTCAGCAACAAGAGCAACCACTGCAATGAGAAGCCCATGCGCCGTAACTAGAGAGCAGGCCCCGCTTGCCACAACTAGAGAAAGTCCACACTCAGCAACAAAGACCCAGCACAGCCAAAAATAAATAAATAAATAAAATTTAAAAAAAATAAAGGGTCAGTTCTGAGCTGGACCATGATGTTGTAGGTACCTACCCCACTAGTCTGTACTGTTTGAGTTTTGAAAAATTATAATCTTGTGTTATTTTTAAAATAATATTGAGAAAACTCTTAACCATGCATGAAATAAGGAGAGCTGTACTGTAAGATCTTAGCAGAATGTATTTTGTGCATCTGTTATAAGGAGCCAATACAAATCACAACCAAGCAGCATTATATGCCTGGTGATACATCACAGGGCAACACATCAGCTCTGGGTCTGCATAAATGCTGATTATGATGGCAAACACACCCACACCACAGAAACAATGCCTGTCTTTTTGACTCCAACTGTTAGCAGATCCAAAATTTCCATAACTTTGTCTAGCACTGCCTGTCGAATTAGGAAGGGAGTTTGAGACCTTTATTAGGGTAAAGGAAAGTAATAGGGGATTTCTGATTTCTCTATCACTAGCCGTTATTTTATGGTGTCTAGGAGGCCTGCAGAGTGGATACAAAGGTATGCAGGGTGTGTGTGTCTGTGTGTGTGTGTGAGAAAGAGAGAAAGAGGGAGGCAGCATTTCCTTGCTCTCGGGCACAATGATTTAGCCAGTTCTGTCTTGTATGAAGCAAGCTCCAATCCAGATTGCATTTTCAATGCTGACCTTCTGTGTTTCCCAGGAAAGAGGAGCCCAGTCATGGGTCCCAAGGGGCTGAGGAAAAAGTGAGAAGCAGGGAGTGAGACCAGTCCGGGAGGATCTGGGGGAATGCTTTGTGTCCTTGTAGTGCCTCCTGGCAACATCACACCACAGTGGCTGGCTTGGCTCTCTCCCCTCCTGGCAGCCCCATAAGCATCCTTCCTAGTGTCAGTAAATCTTGTCTTTGGCCATCCACCCCTTCCTTGTGAGTTTTGTCTTTTCTGAAGGTGTTGCTGGGGGAGATCAGCAGAAACTACTTAATTGAAGGCAGAAACCTCATCTCTAACAAACAGGGATGGATTGATAACAGATACCATTTACCAAGTCTTGCTAACAAGCCAGGCAGCTCACATATCCTCACTAACCCTTTCGGGTGGGTTTTTATAGATTCTTCTACAGATGACGAAACTGCAGTTCAGAGGGTTTGAGTATGTTACTCAGTTTGGCACAGCTCTTAAAAGAATTAATGCTTTCATATTGTGGTGCTGGAGAAGACTCTTAAGAATCCCTTGAACAACAGGGTCAAACCAGTCAATCCTAAAGGAAATCAAACTTGAATATTCATTGGAAGGACAGTTGCTGAAGCTGAAGCTCTAATACTTTGGCCACCTGATGCAAAGAGCCCACTCATTGCAAAAGACCCTGATGCTGGGAAAGATTGAAGGCAAAAGGAGAAGTGGGCAGCAGAGGATGAGATGGTTGGATAGCATCACCAACTCAATGGACATGAGTTTGAGCAAACTCCAGGAGATGGTGAAGGACAAGGAAGCCTGGTATGCTGCATTTCATGGGATCACAAAGAGTCAGACGCTGCTTAGCAACTGAGCAACAACAACAGCAACTTAAATGGTAGAAAGTGAATGGACTGTAGCCTACCAGGCTTCTCAGTCCATGGGATTTTCCAGGTAAGAGTACTGGAGTAGGGTGCCATTGCCTTCTCCAGGGGATCTTCCTGATCCAGGGATCGAACCCAGGTCTCCCACATTGTAGGCAGATGCTTTACCCTCTGAGCCACCAGGGAAGCCCAACTAAATGGTAGAGCTAGATGCAAATCTGGCCAGTGTGTCTTCAGGGTCACCTGGTCCTGATGCCTCCTCTGTATGGGAAAGCCAGCTCAGGAGCGCCAAGACCCGATAGCTTTGTCACCCATCACTGATGACTCTGTGGCCAATCACAGAACTGTTGAGCAGTCACAGCTTTTTAAAAAAAATTTTTTTTATTAGTTTATCCCTTTGTATTTCACTTGTTTATTTATTGATTTATTTTTAATTTTTTTGGCTGCACTGCATGGCATGTGGGATGTTAGTTTCCTGATCAGGGATCAAATCCACACCCCCTACACTGGCAGTGAGGACTCTTAACTACTGGACCACCAGGGAAATTCAGCAGTCTCAGTCTTAACTACAACGAATTTGGGAATTATGAGATAATATAACTCCCAAAGCCAGCAATATAATGACATAATTTTAAGCCGAGGCTCTGAGTCTGCTCTTTGGGGCCTGGTCATGACTTACCAGGACTGTATAGCCAGCTGGAGAGCCCTCCAAGGACTGCTCTTTCTGAGATGCTCAGGGAAAGCTTTTCTTCTCTCTTCTGCTTCAGACGCTGGGTATCCTAACATCTAAAGTTCCTGGGAACAGAACCATTAGACTGCATAGTTTTATTGGAATTAAAAATATTGTGAATTTTGGGCTAACTGCAGCCGGCCATAATGAAAATAAAAATGGCATTGCTTTAAACAATACCGTGTACTAATTAAACCAGTGGAGAATGAAACCACAGAAATACAACAGCAACAAAAATGGGAGTTGTGGGCTTCAGAAAACTCCCCTCGCAGGACGCTGAATTTAAATTTCCATTGTTTTGAGTGAATGTGGCCCTCAGGAATCTTGTAGGGATGGTTTTTCATGTGATTTCAGGGTCCATCTCTTGTAGGGTAGTAACTTTGATAAAACAGTAGCATGTTTTGTTGGGGAAAGAAAAGTATAAAATATATCTGTAACTAGGAAAGCATCCAAGAGGACACAGCTAACTATTAGCAATATGTTTCCTTGGGGAAAGGAAATTTGAAGAGAAAGGACTTTCTTATTTTTCTTTAAAAAAAAAAGTCTATATATTTCTGGTGTGTTTAAAGTCATTTTGAAAGTGAAAGTGAGAAGTATTAGTCGTTCAGTTGTGTCCAAGTCTTTGTGACTCCATGGACTGTAGCCCACCCAGCTCCTCTGTCCATAGGATTCCCGGGGAAGAATACTGAAGAAAGTTGCCATTTCCTTCTCCAAGGGATCTTTCCAACCCAGGGATTGAACCTGGGTCTCCTGTATTGCAGGCAGAGTTTTTACCATCCGATATGCAGCACAAATATTTTGAACAGACTAGAATGATCAAAGAATTGCTTTACAGTGAATGATTCATGCTTCATGGCACCAGGTTATCACAAGGCAGATAGGTGACTGTTAAGAAATTGGTCCAAATGGGCCGGGAGTTAATATGGGAATGGACTTGGATTGGATGGTAGCCATAGAGATGGAAAGGAAGGGAGAAGGACTTAAGAAGCCAGAAGGCAGGGTGTGATGGTTGATTTTATGTGTTGATGAGACTGGGCTAAAGCGTGCCCCAGATGGCTGTTTCTGGAAGGGATTAGCATTGAATCCGTAGACTGAGTCAGCAAGATCACCCTCACCAAGGCGGGTCGGGGAGCTTACTTGCTTGAGCTGGTGCATCCTTCTTCTCCTGCCCTGGGACATTGGTGCTCTTGGTTCTAGGGCCTTGGGGCTCAGATGAGGACTTACCTCATTACCCTCCCTGATTCTCAGGCCTTTGGAGTCAGATTGAGTTACACCACTGGCTTTCCTGCTTCTCCAGTCAGCAAAGGACAGATCACGAGGCCTCTTGACCTGCATAACTATGTGAACGAATTCCTATATTAATTATATATTCCTACAATAATTATATATACACATTTATATACACATATAAATTTTGTATTTGTATAAAATTTAGAAATTTATATAAAAATTTAAAAATTTAGTATGTATCAGTTATATCTATCTATGTGTTTCTCTGGAGAACCCTAATACACAAGGGTGCTACCTGAATTGGCTAAAAGCTTGCAAAGTGGTGCTTTTGGGATGAGGGTGGAGCCTAGATATTGGTGCTGAGCTATGGAGGGACCTAAGGGTGTTAGAATTCTGAGTGCGTGGGTGGATGGGTAGATGGCTGGACAAATGAATGAGTTCCCTCATAGGAACTCCTTGCTTTCAGGTTTAGGCCAAACTTCCTTAAAAGCCTACTTAGATCCTAAGGTTAGGTAGTAATTTCTCATACTCTTCCCCTGACCTCAGTTATCCTTCCCCAAACCAGGGAGGCTGAAGGCTTTGCTGAGATCTGGACCATTTCTGGATGCCTCATGGAATCATTTTGGTCTATTTATGTTCTAATTCCCTGGAGTAGGAAATGGCAACCCACTCCAGTATTCTTGCCTGGAGAATCCCATGGCCAGAGGAGCCAGGCAGATTACGGCTCATGGGATTGCAAAGAGTTGGACACGACTGAGTGACTAAGCAAGCATGTTCTAATTATGAGAACTTCCATGTTGAACTCTCTCACCCCAGGGCTGGGAAGGGAACGGAGTGTGGTGGCTGGGATTCCTTCCAATCTGCTCTACAGGAGCACAAGCAGGATCTGATATGTCTGAGAAATAAAGACTTATGACATTACTTGTGTAGCATGAGCTGAAGCTGTTCATACAGACAGAACTGTAAAATCACATGCACATGTACTTCATGTACATGATCACATTAAAGCTTCACGGCATCCTGCAAGGCAGTCGTTCTTATCACTGTCTGAGAGGGGAGGAAAGCCCAGCTTGGAGGTGGCTTTCAATACTTTGGCCACCTGATGTGACGAGCCGACTCACTGGAAAAGACCATGATGCTGGGAAAGGTTGAAGACAGGAGGAGAAGGGGATGACAGAGGATGAAATAGTTGGATGGCACCATTGACTCAGTGGACATGAGTTTGAGCAAACTCTGGGAGATGGTGAAGGACAGGGAAGCCTGGCTTGCAGCAGTCCAGGGGTTGCAAAGAGTCAGACACGACTGAGCGACTGAACAACAGCAACACTTCTCACTTCTAGAGGAGAGCTACAGGAATAGCATCCCTTTTCTGCCTCCAGATATTAGTACATCTGGATGAGACCTTTGGAAGTGCTGCATAGCCACGTGCTACCAGTCTGAGAACTAGGCCAGTACTGAAGATGGCAGAGTCAAGATGGAGAGAATCTGGGTTCCTGACGGTGGGGTAAGTCACTAAACAGCCCATCACAGAAACCTCCAGATTCTTCTAGTTGACTTCCTGGTGTCCATTCTGGTCTTCTTCCTTAGTCATGTAAAAATCTGTATTGATGGATGTAGCAATGTACCTGATACAAAACACATTTTCCAGACTCCCGTGTCAATGCAAGTAGCTGATAAGATGTTAAGTGGCCCTTTGCCCTGCCCCTTTTTATCTTCCTGTTTCCTGGGATGTGAGCATGATGGGTAGAGTATAGTACCATTATGTGATCATGCAGCTAACTTGAGGATGGAAGCCATGTGCTAAAGATGGCAGCACCCAAAGTGTGGGTCCCTGCTGACTGTGGAGCTGCCATGCCAGCTTTTGACTGTTTATATCCAGGCTTCTTGTGTGTGTACATAAAACTTCTGTTTTATAGAAGCCGCTGTTTTTAGTGTTTTCTGTTATATGCAGCTGAATCTAATCTCAGCTGCCCAGACTGTCTTTCTAAATTTCCTGCTGGGTGAGAATTAATTTCCTTAAAGTCTAAACTGTTTGGAGTGGGGGTTGCAATCAATAGCTTCGTAATTGTTTCCTCTTCAAAACCCATATTGTTAACATCTCTACCGTATAGTCATATAGTCACCTATAACATAGGGCTGTATTCTTCAATTCTCCATTATTCTTGAGGTAACAGGTCTTAATGTTAGGATATCCTCCACTTTCTGCGTATCTTTCCTGTCTCTGAGTCCTATCATTGGGCAGTAAATAACTTCCAGAAAGCCCAAACAAAAAGCAGATTTTCCAGTTAGCTGCTACAGGGGTGGTACAGCATTGGTGGGGAATTCCCGTGGTTTCTTTGGCGCTGACCTCAGACTGTCAGAGTAATACCTCCCACCTGAGCAGGGTCTGGCTTTCAATAGCCTCCTGTCTAATCCTTCACCTTCTCCACTGCTTGTTCCTCCTTGGTTCTTCCACCCGGACCATGTGGTCTGCCTCCCACACAAATCCTCAGAGAGAGGAGCTTTTAATAACTGGCGAGGCAACTATTGACTCAGGTTTTGTTTGTCTGCCATTAAGTTCGCATTTAATAAATGCAGGATTCTTGGTTTAATAGGCTGGTCATTGTGTATTATCAAAATGGTAAATTAATTATTCAGAACTGTGCTTGAGATAGACCAGAGATGGAACCGCGGTGGCCTCCCTCCTTCCTAATTCACAGTGAGCATTGCATTTCTGGCCAGTCAGTATTTATTTAAAGTATAATAGCTATCTTGTTAAACTCAAGTCTGTTAAATCTAAATGAAAGTCAGGGATTTGGACCGGAGGGTGGGGAGCAGTTCAGTCAGTCTGTGTTGAGAGCATCCCAAACCACCCGCTTCGTTACTTGCATCTCGCTGTGAGGTTGCCAAAGCCAGCTCGTAAAGCACGGCTGGAATAATAATCCTTCCTTATCCAGGGACAGAACCACCTACCACCCTTAGCCCAAGAAGTTTTCCCTGGGATGTAAACCCGTAATGTAATGATAATGACGGCTACCACTTAGCGGGGCCTATCATGCCAAGTGCTTTCGATCCATCATCTCCAGTTCAGCAATCCCAATTTACGCATGAGGATATTGATGCCTGGAGGGGTTAAATAATCTGCCCAAGGTCACACGGTTGTTAACTGGAAGAGCTAATTAGCAGAGTTACTTTTGTTAATTAGCTTCAGAGTTTGGGGATTCAGACTCGGATATTTTGGGTTCTAATGCCCATCCTCTCTCGCTGCAGAGACTCTGAGGGGCTTGAACATGGGTTTTTGTGTCAGCAGAGGGTTTAGTCCCTGCCTCTTGGCTCAGACCCTGATTGCTGGAGCAGTCAGTTGTGCATCCCACCTACTCTCTTTCACCATTTAAGTCCCCCAGACTTACACACCTTTGCATGGTCATGCACAATGGCCTTTCCCGTGCTTGCAGTGCTTCCCTGAGGCTGATGTGAGTGGAGGCCGTCTTGACCTGCCTTTGGTTCCATCCCTCCGGTTTCCATCTCTGTGCAGGACTGTGGCGTTTGTCATCACATTCTAAGGAGAAGGAACAGAATTCTCTAGGAGAAAAGAACTTTTTTTAAAAAGTGCATCTGAGCCACTTTTCTAGATTCTCTATTAGAGTTTGCCCCTGCCCTACATCGTGAACCTCTCTGAGCTCCTTCAGTGGGGGTCTTTGGCTTATAGCTGATACCCAGCAGCCCTAGTGGAGGGAACATAAGACATGAACAGCCAACTTCTTGGGGACTTCAGTGCAGCTCACAGCTTAGGATCTGGGGTGCCCCATGGCATGATGTTGCTGAGCAGCCAGGCCACACGGTTCAAGCCAAGGACCTAATACAAGGACACTCTATTCAGCTTCAGTTGAAGGGAGCCATGCCACATTATTCACGCATTCATTCCACATGTACGTGTTGTGTGTCTCCCTTGCATCAGGCACTGATGTAAAGCATGGGGTCTTTGACTTCACATAAGATAGTCCTGGAATCCCAAGCATAGGACAGAGGAAGGAGCACTGACTGGATAGAGAATTGGTAGCTCTGGGTTTGAGTTAGGATGACCAACTCTCCTGGTTTGCCTGGACTTTCCTAGTTTTAACACGGAAAGTCCTGCATCCTACAGACCCCTCAGCATCTGCGGATGGTTGTTCGCCCTAGTTAGAGTGCCAGTTCTGCCATCTCCTAGTCAGTCAGTTAGGGTATATTTCTTGATGGCCCATTACGTGACTGACAGCGTTCCATTGCTATGAGAACAACTGTGAGCAAAGTCAAGTTTGTGCTCAAGGTCCCCCCTTTCAGTGCCAGTAAATAATACAAGAAAGAGCAAATAAGAAAATATAAGGCATGTCTATGGGCTTCCCTGGTGGCTCAGCAGTAAAGATTCTGCCTGCAATGCAGGAGCCACAGGGGATACAGGTGCAATCCCTGGGCTGAGAAGATCCCCTGGAGGAGGGCATGGCCACCCACTCCAGTGTTCTTGCCTGGAGAATACCCATGAGGAGCCTGGCAGGCTACAGTCCATAGCATCCCACCGAGTTGGATACAACTGATGTGACTTTGCACACACACAGACATGCAAGGTATGTCTAAAGAGATAAACCAGGTCCTGTTGCCTAGGTTGACTATATGGTGGGGAAGGGGGCTGTTCTAGGTGGGAAGGTCAGAGATGGCCTCAGTGGCAATGAACAGACACAGCCCACCGTGCACAGCTCTTGAGGGGAAGATTTCCAAATAGAAGGATCGTGAAGGGCAAAGGCCCTAAGGTGGGAAAAGATACTGCCAGGTTTGAGATCAGAAGGAATGTCAGAGTGGATGGGTATAGGGGAGGTGGGCGAGGGAAGGAGGAGGGTGGCAGCAGGCCGGGGCCAGGTGACAAAGGACCACGGGCTATGCATTAGGTTTGCGCCCTGGGGGAATCACTTTCAGAGAAGGAGTCAAAATTTCAGTGAAGTCGGTGGAGCTAGAAAACACAGTCCAGAGGGCTGAGTTTAGGCATCCTGGCTTCCCCCACAAACCTGCTGCCTATGTGGTGTTTTCCATCTTGGTAAGAATGTCACCATTCACAGACTTGTCTGGGCTCAGAACTTCAGTGTCATCTGGTTCCTGCTTTCCCATCCACCTCTGTCATTCAGTTAGTCTGAATGACATAAATCACTGCATTCCATGACCTTGCCTAAGATGATAGTACTCAGCATATTTGCTCAAGCTGCAAACTTTCCCAGAAGCAGACTCTGAGGTGAAGATTTGTATACAGGAAGTTTTTTGAAGAGTTTTTTTGGTGTGTTTTGATATCGTAAATTAAATTAGTCTTCTAGTGTTGAACTAACCTTGCATTCCTGAGGTAATACCCACTTGCTCATGATGTGTTAAATTATATTTGTATTTTTATTACTATATATTATATTTATAATTATGCTGCTGCTGCTAAATCACTTCAGTCATGTCCAACTCTGTGTGACCCCATAGATGGCAGCCCACCAGGCTCTTCCATCCCTGGGATTCTCCAGGCAAGAATACTGGAGTAAGTTGCCATTTCCTTCTCCAATATATAATTATATATATATATGAGGAGAGATTGACTTAAGAATGGAAGTGATAAAACAAGGGACTACTATTTTTCATTATAAAACTTTTAGCACCATCTGATTTTTAATTATTTTCCCCTAGTGTATGAAAAGGCTTCCCTGTTAGCTCAGCTGAAAAGAATCCACTTGCAATGCCAGAGACCCTGGTTCGATTCCTGGTTTAGGAAGATTCCCCTGGAGAAGGGGAATCTTCTCTACCCACTCCAGTGTTCATGGGCTTCCCTGGTGGGTCAGACAGTAAAAAATCTGCCTCTAATGTGGGAGACTTGGGTACGATCCCTGGGTTGGGAAGTTCCCCTGGAGGGGGGCATGGCAACCCACTCCAGTATTCTTGCCTGGAGAATCCCTGTGGATGGAAGAGCCTGGCAGGGTACAGTCCATGGGGTCACAAAGAGTCGGACATGACCCAGTAACTAAGCACAGGACAGAAGCACATTATGTGAAAATCAATTTTTTAAATACTAAAAAAACCCCAAACTAAAATTCAAACCTGTAACTTTCCATGAGTTGATGCTGGTGTGGGGTTTATGTTTGTAATTTTTTGGTTTTGTTTTGGAGTGAGTGGCCTTTGAGAAAAGGTCTTAGATCACTGCAGCTGGGCTGGGTAACAGTTGAAAGGAAATAGTAGGTAGGTCTAGACTTGAGCCAAGGTAATTGTCACCACATAGAAAGCCAGTTTCTGTGTCAGGAACTGTGTTGGCACATGTCATTACTTGATTAAATCCTGACAAGAGCTTTTCTCAGGTAACTATTGTTAACACAACAAACCACCCCAAAACTTAGTGGTTTAGAACAATACTGTTTATTTTGCAATAAATAGTAATGCTACAGGCTCCCTTGCCAGAAGCCAGAGAAAGAGATGGAAGGATTAAAGAACACAAAACTTTTCTGCCTGCTTGGCCCTTTCCTTCCTATGTTAAGTCACTTCAGTCGTGTCCGACTCTGTACGACCCCATAGATGGCAACCCATCAGGCTCCCCTGTCCCTGGGATTCTCCAGGCAAGAATACTGGAGTGGGTTGCCATTTCCGTCTCCATTCCTTCCTATAGCTGAATGCTAAAAGGATGATTTAAGAGAGGGCAGTTTGCACCAACTAGATGCATAGACTTATGTGTTGGTGGTACAAGATACAAAGGGTCGTCTCTACAAATGTGATTGGCATTCTACATTTTGAGCTGGGCACTTCTTCTTTGGTTTTGCTTGGGGTCATCTGTGTGACTGCCATCATCTGCCTGTGTGGCTCAACCAGGATAGTGAAGTGAAAGTGGCTCAGTCGTGTCCGACTCTTTGTGACCCCATGGACTGTACAGTCCATGGAATTCTCCAGGCCAGAATACTGGAGTGGGTAGCCTCTCCCTTCTCCAGGGGATCTTCCCAACACAGGGATCGAACCCAAGTCTCCCTCATTGCAGGCTCATTCTTTACCAGCTGAGCCACAAGGGAAGCCCTCAACCAGGGTAGAATGGTCCGAGATACTGATTGCCTTGTGGTGACAACATGTATGAGTGATTAGCTGGGGCTGCTGGCTAGGGGTGTCTCCAGTCTCCTCCATGTGACCTTCCAGCAAGATATCTTAGGTTTCTTCGATGGTTGTAGCAGAACTGCAAAAGGGCGAGCCTCAATGTGCAAATACTGAGGTTCCATTGGTGACCCATTTGATGATGTCCAGTTGGTCAAAGCAAATTATATGGCAAAGTGGTTCAGATGGTAAATAATCCACCTGCAATTTGGGAGACCTGGGTTCGATCCCTGGGTTGGGAAGTTCCCCTGGAGGGGAGCATGGCAACCCACTCCAGTATTCTGGCCTGGAGAATCCCCATTGACAGAGGAGCCTGGTGGGCTCAAAGAGTTGGACACAACTGAGTGACCAGGCACAGTGTCAGTATGGAAGGAAGATACGCAGGGGCATGGATTCTGGGAGAAGAGATTCGCTGGGGACATTCAGTGTAACAATCTGCCTCAGAGTGCTTTGAAGCTTACATTTATTATTATCCTTATTTTACAGATGAAGAAACCAAGTTAAATAACTTGCCCAAGGTCCTCTCTCATGTCTGGCAAGAAACTCTTCTCTTTCTGATGCCAAAGCCCACACCTTAACCATTGCAGTGTCTCCAGTGCCCTACCCTGACCTTGACTTCTTTTGCATAGTCCATTGTCCGACAATCTGATTGTCATGATGGTAAGTCATCTAATCTCAGATCTGCTGCTGGTCTCTTGTGTGCTTGCCCTTGATGGTCCTCCCGGAATACACACACACCCCCCGACACATACACACATACGTGTGCACTCAAAAGCACCATGTAAGTGTCATGCTCTCCCTTTGTATATTCCCTTCAAGCGACTACAGTGAACTTCCCACTTTCACTTCCTTTGTCCGTGAGATCTGGGGAGAATGAATACCCCGTCACATTCGCAGTGACAACCCTTTGCATCCCACACCTTTGAATAGATGAGATGAGTCCATGTACCTACTTGATACAAATTGTCCTCTTTTTAATCAACCTTTTGGCAATCAATTACAAGAAGAATATGGCCAAGTGGGCAGAAAAGTTCTGCACTCTTTAATCCATCCATCTCCTTCTCTGACTTCTGGAAAGGGAGCCTGCTATAATACTTCTTTCCCACCACTCAGCAGACTGGTGGAAAGATGGGAAGTCACGTCCTCTTGTTATCATTGCCACCAGAAATCCTGTAGCATCTGACAGACTGAGACAGATGGCCTCTTACTCAGGGAGGCCTGTTTTGTGGACATGGTCCAGCCTGAAGGTCCCAAGCACCATTTCAGTGTTGTTATTGGCAACATGATTGAGAGGGAAGCACGATGGCTTGTCAACTTGACCTTCACAGGAGTATTAAAGTGAAGCAGGACATAAAATGTATTTTGTTTTCAACAAGGTTTCCTTTCTGTCCTACATGATCAACATGTCATAGACATATGGCTTCTTATTATCCCTCCTTTTAGGGCACTTTGAAACTGTTAGGAGAATGCAGGCAAAGAGCTGAGTGTTGATTGTTGCTGATGAGTGTGATGCTGCTCTTTCTGAGATCATTGTCTGTGGTAGACAGAATAATGCCCTCTCTGCCCCCCTGTCCTAATTCCTGGAGCTTGTAAATATGTTACATTTCATAGCAAAGGGAAGTTAAAGTTGCAGATAGAAAAAATTGCTAATCAGCTGATTTCAAAACAGGGAGAGTATCCCAGATTATCCAGATGGGTCCAGTGTACTCAAAGGGGCCATTGAGTGTGGAGCTGCTGCTGCCAAGTCGCTTCAGTCGTGTCCGACTCTGTGCAACCCCATAGACGGCAGCCCACCAGGCTCCCCCGTCCCTAGAATTCTCCAGGCAAGAACACTGGAGTGGGTTGCCATTTCCTTCTCCAATGCATGGAAGTGAAAAGTGAAAGTGAAGTCACTCAGTCGTGTCCAATTCTCAGCAACCCCATGGACTGCAGCCTTCCAGGCTCCTCCATCCATGGGATTTTCCAGGCAAGAGTACTGGAGTGGGGTGCCATTGTCTTCTCTGTTAAGTGTGGAGGAAGGAGGTCAAAGAGTCATCCATTGAGAAAGACTCAACTGGTCATTGCTGGCTTTGAATGTGAAAGGGGATCACAAGCCTAGGAGCATGGGCAGCTTCTAGAAGTTAGAAAACAGAAAGAAAAGAATTTTCTGGAAGGAATGCAGCCCTATTGACACCTTGCTTTTAGCCAGTGAGACCCATTTTGATCTCTAAAAGTGTCAGATGATCAATATTTATCATTTTACGCTACCAAGTTTTTGTTAATTCATACAGCAGCAACAGGAAACAAATACACGTTTCATTAGCTCCTTGTATAATGGTCAGTGTTTAAAGAGCATCCTGGTTGCATTTGTGGAAGACTTCAGCATATGTGATATGTGAGGATATTATCCCATTTTTCATGTTTGCATAGAAAACCTGTGAGAGCCGCACTACCCTTATACCAGAGAGACTTATCTGGTTGGTGAGGCTGAATCGCAATTACCGAGCACGCTCTGCTCAAGTTTCAGTCAGTTCAGTCGCTCAGTCATGTCTGACTCTTTGCGACCCCATGAATTGCAGCACGCCAGGCCTCCCTGTCCATCACCAACTCCCGGAGTTCACTCAGACTCACATCCATTGAGTCAGTGATGCCATCCAGCCATCTCATCCTCTGTCATCCCCTTCTCCTCCTGCCCCCAATCCCTCCCAGCATCAGAGTCTTTTCCAATGAGTCAACTCTTCACATGAGGTGGCCAAAGTACTGGAGTTTTAGCTTTAGCATCATTCCTTCCAAAGAAATCCCAGGGTTGATCTCCTTCAGAATGGACTGGTTGGATCTCCTTGTAGTCCAAGGGACTCTTAAGAGTCTTCTCCAACACCACAGTTCAAAAGCATCAATTCTTCTGCACTCGGCTTTCTTCACAGTCCAACTCTCACATCCATACATGACCACTGGAAAAACCATAGCCTTGACTAGATGGACCTTTGTTGGCAAAGTAATGTCTCTGCTTTTCAATATGCTATCTAGGTTGCTCATAACGTTTCTTCCAAGGAGTAAGTGTCTTTTAATTTCATGGCTGCAGTCCCCATCTGCAGTGATTTTGGAGCCCCCCAAAATAAAGTCTGATACTGTTTCCACTGTTTCCCCATCTATTTCCCATGAAGTGATGGGACCAGATGCCATGATTTTCATTTTCTGAATGTTGAGCTTTAAGCCAACTTTTTCACTCTCCACTTTCACTTTCCTCAAGAGTGTTTTTAGTTCCTCTTCACTTTCTGCCACAAGGGTGATGCCATCCACATATCTGAGGTTATGATATTTCTCCTGGCAATCTTGATTCCAGCTGGTGCTTCTACTAGCCCAGCATTTCTCATGATGTACTCTGCATATAAGTGAAATAAGCAGGGTGACAATACAGCCTTGACTCACTCCTTTTCCTATTTGGAACCAGTCTGTTGTTCCATGTCCAGTTCTAACTGTTGCTTCCTGACCTGCATATAGGTTTCTCAAGAGGCAAGTCAGGTGGTCTGGTATTCCCATCTCTTTTAGAATTTTCCACAGTGTATTGTGATCCACACAGTCAAAGGCTTTGGCATAGTCAATAAAGCAGAAATAGATGTTTTTCTGGAACTCTCTTGCTTTTTCCATGATCCAGTGGATGTTGGCAATTTGATCTCTGGTTCCTCTGCCTTTTCTAAAACCAGCTTGAACATCAGGGAGTTCACGGGTCACGTATTGCTGAAGCCTGGCTTGGAGAATTTTGAGCATTACGTTACTAGCTTGTGAGATGAATGCAATTTGTGCGGTAGTTTGAGCATTCTTTGGCATTACCTTTCTTTAGGATTGGAATGAAAACTGACCTTTTCCATTCCTGTGGCCACTGCTGAGTTTTCCAAACTTGCTGGCATATTGAGTGCAGCACTTTCACAGCATCATCTTTCAGGATTTGAAATAGCTCAACTGGAATTCCATCACCTCCACTAGCTTTGTTCATAGTGATGCTTTCTAAGGCCCACTTGACTTCACATTCCAGGATGTCTGGCTCTAGGTGAGTAATCACACCATCGTGATTATCTTGGTTGTGAAGATCTTTTTTGTACAGTTCTTCTTTGTATTCTTGCCACCTCTTCTTAATATCTTCTGCTTCTGTTCGGTCCATACAATTTCTGTCCTTTATTGAACCCATCTTTGCATGAAATGTTCCCTTGGTATCTGTAATTTTCTTGAAGAGATCTCTAGTCTTTCCCATTCTGTTGTTTTCCTCTATTTCTTTGCATTGATCACTGAGGAAGGCTTTCTTATCTCTTCTTGCTATTCTTTGGAACTCTGCATTCAGATGCTTATATCTTTGCTTTTCTCCTTTGGTTTTCACCTCTTTTCATTTCACAGTTATTTGTAAGGCCTCCCCAGACAGCAATTTTGCTTTTTTGCATTTCTTTTCCATGGGGATGGTCTTGATCCCTGTCTCATGTACAATGTCATGAACCTCAGTCCATAGTTCATCAGGCACTTTCTCTCTATATCAGATCTAGTCTCTTAAATCTATTTCTCACTTTCACTGTATAATCATAAGGGATTTGATTTAAATCATACCTGAATGGTGTAGTGGTTTTCCCTACTTTCTTCAATTTCACTCTGAATTTGGCAATAAGGAGTTCATGATCTGAGCCACAATCAGCTCCTAGTCTTGTTTTTGTTGACTGTATAGAGCTTCTCCATCTCTGGCTGCAAAGAATATAATCAACCTGGTTTCGGTGTTGACCATCTGGTGATGTCCATGTGTAGAGTCTTCTCTTGTGTTGTTGGAAGAGGGTGTTTGCTATGACCAGTGCATTTCCTTCACAAAACTCTATTAGTCTTTGCCCTGCTTCATTCCGTATTCCAAGGTCAAATTTACCTGTTACTCCAGATGTTTCTTGACTTCCTACTTTTGCATTCCAGTCCCCTATAATGAAAAGGATATCTTTTTTGGGTATTAGTTCTGAAAGGTCTTGTAGGTCTCCATAGAACCATTCAACTTCAGTTTCTTCAGCATTACTGGTTGGGGCATAGACTTGGATTACTGTGATATTGAATCGTTTGCCTTGGTAACGAACAGAGATCATTCTGTCCTTTTTGAGATTGCATCCAAGTAATGCATTTTGGACTCCTTTGTTGACCATGATGGCTACTCCATTTCTTCTGAGGGATTCCTGCCCGCAGTAGTAGATATAATGGTCATCTGAGTTAAATTCACCCATTCTAGTCCATTTTAGTTCGCTGATTCCTAGAATGTCAACGTTCACCCTTGCCATCTCCTGTTTGACCACTTCCAATATGCCTTGATTCATGGACCTGACATTCCAGGTTCCTATGCAATATTGCTCTTTACAGCATCAGACCTTGCTTCTATCACCAGTCACATCCACAACTGGGTATTGTTTTTGCTTTGGCTCCATCCCTTCATTCTTTCTGGAGTTATTTTCCACTGATCTCCAGTAGCCTATTGGGCACCTACTGACCTGGGGAGTTCCTCTTTCAGTATCCAATCATTTTGCCTTTTCATACTGTTCATGGGGTTCTCAAGGCAAGAATACTGAAGTGGTTTGCCATTCCCTTCTCCAGTGGACCACATTCTGTCAGACCTCTCCACAAGTTTAAGTTTCAAGTTTATTTGCTCAAGATTTGTGTGCTGACAATTTGGGCAAGACTCAACTGAGACTGCTCGTCTCCATTCTATGTGGTATTAGTTGGGTTTTTTCCTGTGTTTGTGGTTGCTTAGCATGTTGATTGGAGAAAGTAATGGCAACCCACTCCAGTACTCTGGCCTGGAAAATCCCCATGGACGGAGGAGCCTTGGTAGGCTGCAGTCCATGGGGTTGCTTGGAGTCAGACACAACTGAGAGACTTCACTTTCACTTTTCACTTTCATGCACTGGAAAAGGAAATGGCAGCCCACTCCAATGTTCTTGCCTGGAGAATCCCAGGGACAGGGAAGCCTAGCGGGCTGCCGTCTGTGGGGTCGCACAGAGTTGGACATGACTGAAGCAACTTAGCAGCAGCAGCAGCATGTTGATTGGGTGCCGGCTGATGCTGGCTGATGTCATTCACAGATCCAGCAGTCGGTTGAAGTTTCAGCCGGGCTGCGGTGTTCATCCACATGGCCTTTCCACTGGAGTAAGCTAGCTTGGGCTAGCTGGGTTCCAAGAGGGAAAACGCAGATATCTCTAGAGATCTTGGCTCTAAAACTGCACAGGGTCATTCTCCTTACCATTGGCCAAAAGAAGTCACAAGAGCTGTTCAAATTTGCAAGAGAGCAGAGAAATAGACTGCACCTGTGGGTGGGAGCCATTAGTGCAAAGTAGCACATGTGCAGGGATGGGAAGCATTTGTAGCTGTTGTTTTCAACCTTCTGTGTTCTCCATGGGGCTTCCAGGTGGCTCAGTGGTAAAGAATCCACCTGCCAATGCAGGAGCTGAGGGTTCGGTTCTGCGTTGGAAAGATTCCCTTGGAGAAGGAAATGGCAGCCCACTCCAGTATTCTTGCCCATGGGAAATCCCATGGACAGAGGAGCCTGGCGGGTTACAGTCCATGGGGATGCCAAAGAGTTGGACACAACTTAGTGACTAAAACAACAATACCCTCTGTGGTTCCTTTTTTGGGCTCGGATGCCTCAAGGTGGAATGCGTTCTTCCTTCTGCTCCTGCCTCTTTCATGCAGTGAGCTCACCAGGGCGAGCTCTGCAGGGGCTGGCTTGGAGTTGTTCATCTGCCATGACCAGGCTAAGTGCAATTTGAAGAAGAAGAAACAGAAAGCTCACTCAGACTCAGGGCCAATTCCTATACAGCAGTTTGGGTGGCCAGCAGTTCAACTATTTTTAGGACCTCTGTCTGACTCCTCTGTCTATTTCTTTATTGCTTTAGAACTTGGGGTGGAGAGAATGCATGATTAATTAATACCTTGCTGCTGCTGCTAAGTCACTTCAGTCGTGTCTAATTCTGTGCGACCCCATAGATGGCAGCCCGCCAGGCTCCCCCGTCCCTGGGATTCTTCAGGCATGAATACTGGCGTAAGTTGCCATTTCCTTCTCCAATGCATGAAAGTGAAAAGTGAAAGGAAAGTCGCTCAGTTGTGTCCGACTCTTAGCGACCCCATGGACTGCAGCCCAACAGGCTCCTCCATCCATGGGATTTTCCAGGCAAGAGTACTGGAGTGGGTTGCCATTGCCTTCTCTGAATTAATACCATAAGAACTTAGTAATAACCACCTGAAGGAGGTAGAGATAACCAGTGACAAGTAGGGGAGAGTTCAGTACAGGCAAAACCAGGGCATTGTTCTACAAGAGACGATACAAACTACGTTTAAGTGGTAGGTATATGATGGAAAAGGGTTTCGCCATCCGTGTGGACTAACTTTTAAAAAGTCCAACAATTAGGATGCTTAAAAAACACCAACAAAATTCTGGAAAGCATGTACTGGTTTTGTATTTCCACTTAAGTCTCATTTGTTTTCTGCATGATAGTTGCTATATGGACAGGGCTTCCCTGGCGGCTCAGATGGTAAAGCGTCTGCCTGCAATGTGGGAGACTTGGGTTCAATTCCTGGGTCAGGAAGATCCCCTGGAGAAGGAAATGGCAATTCACTCCAGCACTCTTGCCTGGAAAATCCCATGGATGGAGGAGCCTGATAGGCTACAGTCCATGGGGTTGCAAAGAGTCGGACATGACTGAGTGACTTCACTTCACTCCCTGAGACAGCAATGGAGTATAATATAAACTGGCAGATAGACATTTCCCATCTTGCTAGTTCATCTTCTTAACAGACAACCCACAGGAATATATATTGAACATACTCATACACTGGTGGCTTAGATGGTAAAGAATCTGCCTGTACTCTGAGAGACCCAGGTTTGCTCCCTAGGTCGGGAAGACACCCTGGAGAAGGGTATGGCAACCCACTCCAGTATTCTTGCCTGGAGAATTTCATGGACAGAGGAGCTTGGTAGGCTACAGTCCATGGGGTCACAAAGAGTTGTACATGACTGAGCGACTAACACTTTCACTTCTCATACTCATACACAGACACATCTTGACTCTTGTTGTTGATGCAGTTGATAATGGGACTCTCTGGGTGTGGGTGAGACTTTTTTGGCTAGCACTTCATCCAGAAGTCATTCTCTTCCTACAAAAATGACAGTGAAAAATCAGAGTTACGTAGATGGTCTTGTTCTACATCAGCGGCAGCAGGATGGAGAGAAGGCACTGGTGTGTGGCTGCAGGCAGGTTTCTGGTTAGAGCAGCTTAAAGGTGGCGCTAGTGGTAAAGAACCCAACTGCCAATGCAGGAGACGTAAGAGATGAGGGTTCAATCCCTGGGTTGGGAAGATCCTTTGAGGAGGGCATGGCAACCCACTCCAGTATTCTTGCCTGGAAAATTCCATGGACAGAGAAGCCTGGTGGGATCACAGAGTCGGACATGACTGAAGCAACTTAGCATGCAAAGAAGCTGTGCATCATGTCGAAATAAGCATGGGTGTTGATTAAAGATGAGCCTGGGTGTTCTTACTCTTGGATTTACATATCACTCACTCTGAAACTTTGGAGAGGTAATTTCACCTTCTTCCATCTCCATTTCTTCTATAAAATGGGGCTCATGATACTCAAATTCACATGACTTGCAAGGATTAAATAAAATGCATTTATAGTGTCTTTCCTTATGCTTAGGGCATTGTAGGTGTGCCACAGTGATGGCCACTGAGAACCAAATTTGCATGATTGGTGGAAGGAGTCAAGAGTCAAGCCCTGGCAGGGATCTGTGCAGTAGCTAGTAGGAACAGGGATTGCTAAGGTGGTAGAGATGTGCTTGAAGAAACCTTGAAGGATTCCAGGTTTTATGAAATGCATTTTCATCGATAGCAACTACATAGCAAGAGACAATATTAGAACTAACATATCACTTTCAGAGGATTCTCAACTAATGGATCTGACCTGAAAAGCGTGAACAAGAGTGACTGGGCTAAGCAGATAAGAGGCTGATGTAGAGCAAGACAACAGCAGACTGAACTGAGCTGAGCACCCTCAGATAGTCAGGGCTCTAGGCTGGTTTTGAGCTGTGCTTTGTCCGTGGCAGAGGCACAGTTTTGGTTCCCACGGGCTATGCCCCCAATCTTTCTTCTCATTGACTTGGCAAGGCTGGTTCCTGTTCTGCAAACCTCAGCTCTAACAGCTCTTGGACTGTTCCAGTGTAACAGGTAAAAGTAAACTGGCAAACACTCTCCCAGGTGAGCCCCTCAGCTAATCTCTCAACAGCTGGGAAAAACCACTACCTGGATCAGCTGGTTCCCCCATAAGCTGGATTCCTGGGGCCTTTCCCAGCTCTTTGTTCAGCAACCTGCTATAGAAGCAAAAGAAGGGAGAGAGTCAAATGATCTTTCTGGTAATCAGCCTTCATAGTTCTGACTGCTTTGTTACATCATAGTGATGGCTCCTTGGGTCTAGTGACTTGGATGCTAAAAGTAGTTGCAGTCTTTGGGACTGTTCCTGAATTTCTCTCTCCCAACAGGAAGGGAAGACCACCTCTCCTTCCAAGGCGTGGAGGTTCTGTCCTGTTCCTCTGTTGCAGCAGCGTTGAGATCAGACTTTACAAGATCAGACTTTACACACTAGGGCTCAGGTGTGCTGAACCAGAAGGGAACTTCCTTGATTTTAGTAACTGATCTCTTTCCACTCTGAAGTCCTCGTAAGAGTCGGGAGGAAAACACAGAAACAGATGTGCCAGTGAAAGAGATCTCAGTCCCTTCTGGTTCAAAATCATCCCGGGTGGGTAAATATTCTGATGTTCTATTTCCTTTCAGGTCTGTTTTCCTCTTTTCGAGAAGTTGTTCTTTGCTCTTTCCCAAGAGGACATGTGAGATGGAGGGCAGAGAAGCCATATTCATCCTCAGGGGAGAGGGGAGGAGCCCTTTCTCTGCATGTGGTCCCCTGAGCCTCTGGTCTCACAGCCTTCCAGCTCCAGAGCCAAGCCTGGTGTATCTAGGGGACGTTCTCTCAGCCCTCAGGATGCAAGCTCAGCCATCTCCCCTCTGCTGTCCCCAACCCTCCTGGGGTTTCACTGGCTCTGCTGGTGCTGTGACTGGGTCGCATCCACCATCAGGCCCCCAGACCTGGCCAGATCCCTCTGTGGCCACTGTTACAGGACTTCCTCACTTGTGTCTTGGTGAGCTTTCATGGGCAGGCTTCTCAGTTCTTAATTCTCAGCTCCCTTCACCATTCCTCTCTCACTGGCCCGGAAGAATGTTCCAGGATTTTCTGTGCTGTGGTAGAAGAAAGAGTTGAGAGTTTCAACCTGAACATGGTAGATATTGCCCCAAATAATCTACTCCCCCTATCTCAGTGGGTGAGGATTCCAGGGAGTGGAATATTGTATCCGTGAGAAGAGGGGTGGGGCTGCCTCTCTCTGGCACGCTGCCCACCCTCCCTTTGAAGGATGCTGGCCTCTGTGACATTTCTCAGTAGCTGACAGTAGCAAAGAGGTCCTATGGCAAACATTAGCCTCCCTCCTGCCTTTGAGGGCATTTGAGGGCATTTGAGGGCTTGAAGCTGCCAACAGCTGTGAGGTACTGAGGGTTATGCCACTGTGTTGCCTGAAATGGAATCTCATTCACAATTCAGTTCATGGTCCAAGAAACAAAAATAATATTTAATGAGGAAAATCTTCTTTGTTTAATTACGGTAAATGTCAAGGTCAAATCCGAGTGCTTTGCTTAAGGTCAAATGCTCGGGGCTATCAAAAAGCATTTAAACCAGAGCGGATAGGCTGTTAAAACCCAGACTAGTTAAAATGAGGCACCATCCTCTCTCAGTGATTTACTTCCCCATCGGAAGCAGTAATGTTGGAGCTAGAACAATCCTCTTGTGTTTTGTTTTCCTCTGATGTTCTCTTTAGGCTGATGAGGGATTCCTAGTGAAATCAATGCCCCAAGGCTCCCAGAGGGTTACCCCCACAGCTCAGGAATCCTGTTTGCATTTGACTAGTGTTTGAGGAAGGTGCTGATGTCCAAACCTCTCTCTTAGAGCTTCTGATTTAATTGGTCTGGGGGAGACCTGGGCACTGGTATTTTCTTTAGGGTTCCCAAGTGAAATGTTTCTAATATACGATGGGATTTAGAACAACTGGGTTAAATAGTCAACTTAGTCAAAATGCCAAGAGCTGATGCTCTGTGCGCCCTGAGCTTTCTGCAGTATTGCACCGGCGTTTCTCGTAGTTTTCATTCAATCCAAATTTATCTTCTTCCCCACTGCCTCTTATCCTCACAGCCCAGAGCTGCCTCCTCAGAGACAGCACGTAATGTCAAGCTCCAGAAAGGGCAAAGTTGCAATGCCACGCTCCCCTTGTACTTGGCAATGAATGGAATGGAAACCATCTCTCAGACGTCCCTAGCTCCGCACCGAATGGGTTAGCCAAGATCAATTCTGAAGGCTCAGGAAAGAGATGAGAATTCAGACTCTGGTATGGGTCTCTTTGAGTAGTCTGAAAAGAAGGGGCAGCAGACCTTTCCTGAGCAGAGAGGAAATCTATGTCCTGTTATTTATGCACAATGCTTCACTGTTCCTTCTTTCTTTCTTGTCATACGATAGAAATAATGATCTTGGTACTGGACCCTGTGCTGCACCAGGACGATTAATCACACACTGAGTCATTTATTTCCTCATACTCTCATCCACCAGGACCATTATCCTGTAGGTAAACAGAGGTACCAGTAAATCACGGACAGAACGCAAGTTGGTGGGAGAATAGTTGATTAAGCGTCTCCATAACTTACAGTTATAGAGCACCTCTCATCCCAGAGGATCTCCAAGCACCAGATAGACTGATGAACGTGCCGCTGCCCAGCCTCTATATATGTCATTTTCAACTCCATTGCCTCGGGGGGTGGGGGAGGTTTATTACCCTTGTCATATAGTTACTCTCAAAACTGCAGTCATGGTTTAGATGGGAGGTAAAGAAAGGAACTTTTCACTTCCTTGTCCTTTCAGGGAGTAGAAACCAACTACTCACCAGGAACTCAGCAGCAGAGAGTAATGTATATACCTTCCCTTTGGGGCAACATTTTTTTTGGTTCCTGAAGTGCTGCCAATATTTCTAAAGTTGCCAACTTTAGAAGAGCAGGCATTGAGATTGAGGGGTGAACTAGGACAAGAGCTAAACTAAGCTGTATAGCATGGGGAGCTCAGCTCTGTATTCTGTGATGACCTCAAGGGCTAGGGTGGGAAGGAGGTCCAAGAAGGAGGGTATATATGTACGCATATAGCTGACTCATCTTGTTGTAAACAAGATTCATTCAGTTGTGTCCAGCTCTTTGCGACCCCATGGACTGCAGCACACCAGGCCTTCCTGTCTATCACCAACTCCCGGAGTTTACCCAGACTCATGTCCATTGAGTCAGTGATGCCATCCAACCATTACTTAAAAATGTATATATATATATGTGTGTGTGTGTTTGTGTGTTACCAGGGTAAAAATGTTTTAGGATCTGCTTAGAATCTTAATCTAGGAGAGAATCACTCTCAGGGAGGATTATTTACTCACAAGACTTTAGAACTATTCATGATAACTCTGCTCTTTAAAACTTAGTAATATATGGGCCCCTTTGAAAGAAGAAAATTTCCACTTTCTTCCCAGGGCTTTCTACAATTATAATGCTTTCAAGCATACTGTTATAGCTCTGATATATGTGGAAAGCAAAAAACCAAGTTATATTCAAGTGAGTTAAATTCAGTTCAGTACAATTCAATTCAATACAAGCTAAAACCAAAAAGCCAATGTGATTCAATTTAACAACATTAATTTAATGGGAAGGATGATGTTGTTTTGCTGAAACCAAATTGCTTCTCAAATGAGAACATGATATTGACTACTGGCTCATTAGTTTTTTCAAGTTTCATATAATTGTCCTACAGGGTGCCGAGTGATGACCCAGTTTTCCATCATTTCTCTCTATTTGAACTGCATTGGAAACTCCCTCTGTGCAGCACACTATTAATTTATTTGGCCTTAATTTGGGGTGAGCATAACATTTCTGTGCTAAGTCTACATATGTGTCGCTGGAACAAACAAGCCCTTTAGGACCCTATGGCATGAGTGACTATGTCATGTCTTTGATGCAGAAAATGGTAAAACTAAATTTTAATGCTATGATCAAAAGGAAAGCCCCCAATTTAAAAATCCTCATACAACTTTTTCAAGACTCTCCTAGGGGTTTGTGTGAGCCATGGACCTCGGGTTAAAATGCGTATGTCCAAAAAACCAAAATGGCTGTCTGGGGAGGCCTTACAAATAGCTGTGAAAAGAAGAGAGGCGAAAAGCAAAGGAGAAAAGCAAAGATATAAGCATCTGAATGCAGAGTTCCAAAGAATAGCAAGAAGAGATAAGAAAGCCTGCTTCAGCGATCAATGCAAAGAAATAGAGGAAAACAACAGAATGGGAAAGACTAGAGATCTCTTCAAGAAAATTAGAGATACCGAGGGAACATTTCTTGCAAAGATGTGTTCAATAAAGGACAGAAATGGTCTGGACCGAACAGAAGCAGAAGATATTAAGAAGAGGTGGCAAGAATACAAAGAACTGTACAAAAAAGATCTTCACAACCCAGATAATCATGATGATGTGATCACTAATCTAGAGCCAGACATCCTGGAATGTGAAGTCAAGTGGGCCTTAGAAAGCATCACTATGAACACAGCTAGTGGAGGTGATGGCATTCCAGCGGAGCTGTTTCAAATCCTGAAAGATGATGCTGTGAAAGTGCTGCACTCAATATGCCAGCAAATTTGGAAAACTCAGCAGTGGCCACAGGACTGGAAAAGGTCAGTTTTCATTCCAATTCCAAAGAAAGGCAATGCAAAAGAATGTTCAAACTGCTGCATAAGTTGCACTCATCTCACATGCTAGTAAAGTAATGCTCAAAATTCTCCAAGCCAGACTTCAGCAATACGTGGACTGTGAACTCCCTGATGTTCAAGCTGGTTTTAGAAAAGGCAGAGGAACCAGAGATCAAATTGCCAACATCCGCTAGATCATTGAAAAAGCAAGAGAGTTCCAGAAAAACATCTATTTCTGCTTTATTGACTATGCCAAAGCCTTTGACTGTGTGGATCAGAAGAAACTGTGGAAAATTCTGAAAGAGATGGGAATACCAGACCACCTAACCTGCCTCTTGAGAAATCTGTATGCAGGTCAGGAAGCAACAGTTAGAACTGGACATGGAACAACAGACTGGTTCCAAATAGGAAAAGGAGTACATCAAGGCTGTATATTGTCACCCTGCTTATTTAACTTCTATGCAGAGTACATCATGAGAAACGCTGGACTGGAAGAAACACAAGCTGGAATCAAGATTGCCGGGAGAAATATCATAACCTCAGATATGCAGATGACACCACCCTTATGGCAGAAAGTGAAGAGGAGCTAAAAAGCCTCTTGATGAAAGTGAAAGAGGAGAGTGAAAAAGCTGGCTAAAAGCTCAACATTCAGAAAACGAAGATCATGACATCTGGTCCCATCACTTCATGGCAAATAGATGGGGAAATAGTAGAGACAGTGTCAGACTTTATTTATGGGGGCTCCAAAATCACTGCAGATGGTGACTGCAGCCATGAAATTAAAAGACGCTTACTCCTTGGAAGAAAAGTTATGACCAACCTAGATAGCATATTCAAAAGCAGAGACATTACTTTGCCGACTAAGGTCCGTCTAGTCAAGGCTATGGTTTTTCCAGTGGTCATGTATGGATGTGAGAGTTGGACTGTGAAGAAGGCTGAGCGCCGAAGAATTGATGCTTTTGAGCTGTGGTGTTGGAGAAGACTCTTGAGAGTCCCTTGGACTGCAAGGAGATCCAACCAGTCCATTCTGAAGGAGATCAGCCCTGGGATTTCTTTGGAAGGAATGATGCTAAAGCTGAAGCTCCAGTACTTTGGCCACCTCATGGGAAGAGTTGACTCATTGGAAAAGACTCTGATGCTGGGAGGGATTGGGGGCAGGAGGAGAAGGGGACGACAGAGGATGAGATGGCTGGATGGCATCATAGACTCGATGGACGTGAGTCTGAGTGAACTCCGGGAGATGGTGATGGACAGGGAGGCCTGGCGTGCTGCGATTCATGGGGTCGCAAAGAGTCGGAGACGACTGAGTGACTGAACTGAACTGAACTGAAAGTCAATAGGTTTAGGCCAATATTGGGTTTAAAGCTAGAATCAACAAAAAAATTCTGGGAAAAAAGCAAAAGGTGATCAAAAGACATCATAACAATAAAATTCATCCCTAATCAGAATCACGGACTTGAGTAAGAAATCTTTTCATAGTCATGACGGAGACTACTCAATGTCCAAGTGTGTGTCTATTGTCTTCTTTTCTCTTTATTTATTTATTTAGAGGATACTTTTATTTATTAAAAAAAAATTTTTATTTGACTGCACCAGGTCCCAGCTGCAGCACACAGAATCTTTGATCTTAGCTGTGGCGTGAAAACTCTTCAGTTACAGCATGTGAACTCTTAGTTGCCATATGTGAGCTCCAGTTCCCTGACCAGGGGTTGAATCCGGGCTCCCTGCATTGGGAGCACAGAGTCTTAGCCACTGGACCACCAGGGAAATCCCTCCTTTCTCCTTTTAGTAAGAGGCTCTCCCTTGACCCCATTCCTCAGATGATCTCAGGAAACTTGGATAATCAGCTGAAGGCCACATGTCCCAGCCTTCCTTGAAGTTCCTTGTGGTCATGTGATCAGACTCTTGCTAACAGAAATGGGAACTGAGAGGTACAACTTCCACATCACTCCTTTACAAGGAAATTGCTTGCTTTCCACTCTGCTTCTTCACTCTGGCAGGATGTGATGCTGCGGAATTAGCACCAACCATGCAGCGTCTGGAGAAGGCAATGGCAACCCACTCCAGTACTCTTGCCTGGAAAATCCCATGGACAGAGGAGCCTGGCAGGCTGCAGTCCATGGGGTCTAGAAGAGTCAGACACGACTGAGTGACTTCCCTTTCACTTTTCACTTTCATGCATTGGAGAAGGAAATGGCAACCCACTCCAGTGTTATTGCCTGGAGAATCCCAAGGATGGAGGAACGTGGTGGGCTGCCATCTATGGGGTCGCACAGAGTCAGACATGACTGAAGCGACTTAGCAGGAGCAGCAGCAGCAGCATGCAGCACCACCCTAAGAGGACCCAGAAGAAGAAAGTAGAAGGAACTTGGGCCCCAGGATGACCTCATAGAGTGCAGTTGTCAGTCCTTCCTGCTTACTACTATTCTGCCGTATCAGAGAGACATAAACGTCTTTGTTGTTAATGCCACTGTATTTTGGAGTCACTCTGTTACAGCCTCTGAGTCTATACTCTGGCCGATACAGAAAACGATAGCTTAAGATCCTGTTTCATTCATTCAGCAATGTGCGTTATGTATTATTAGGTGCCAGGAATTAGACAGGAAGGGATTTATTTGAGATTGTGTATTTAGTTAGTGGTAGAGCTGGGGCAAAATGCAGGTCTTCTGCCTTTCAGCCCAGAACTCTTGCCATTTAATGCTTCCTCCTCATCCAGTTTGGTGGCTAATGCTCCAGTCATTGTGATTAATTAAGGGAGGGCTTAGTGTTCCCAGAACTGTGTGTGACCTGGTAGGCTTTATTCTCATGTGGCTTGTTTGACTCTTGTTTGTTTGGGGTTTATTTTTTTAAAGGGAAAAATAAGAATCATCCAACACAAATTAGAGGAGTTACTAACCCAGAAGAAATGTGTATTCATCACTGCAGGACCAACCCTGTCCCCTGTGTACAGAAGGATATACAGGGAAGCTCACAGTGTTTCAGGGATATGACTTTCCAGCAATAATATTGTTACAGGAAGGCAGAAGCTGGAGTGAATAGACCTAGTGGATATTTATGCCGGGGAATAAAACAAATGGCAGTCAGTTTCTATGAGTGTCTCAGAAAGGTCTGAGTGATGAGAAAAGGAGCAGAAAACTTGCTCAAACACAACAGCTTCTCTTCTCCCTCCCCTTAAAAGTCCTTGTTTATTTCATCATCCTGCTTTGTTTTCCTTAAGGTATGACCAGATCAGGAACTTTCATCTTCATTTCCTTGTTCACACTTTTATGGTCCATCTCTTTTGAAACACGGCATTTCCATGGCTGACTTATTTACCGTCGATTCTCTAGTCATCAGGACAGTTAGGCTCTCCAAAGCATAGCTGAGTCAATGAAAGAAGTGAATGAATAAATGAGTGAATGAATAGGAAATATGGCAACACAGAAAATGAGCGACGTAAATCATGAAACGCACAAAGGTCTCTTTCTTTGGTGACAGTATAGCGATCACAGTTTTTCAATAAAGATAAATCGAGTGTTACCTCTGAGAGCAGTGCTATTATTCCAGAGTAACCTTCCTGCCTCACTGACCTCAGAATTTTCATTGTTAAATGCCCCTGCGGTGATCATGAGAATGCTCCTTGCAGTCTACTACTACAGGGAGGTAGAGTGGCTAATGCCGCACTTCCCACCACCAGCCAGCCACTGGCAGGGCAGGGGTACTCAGGTAGACACGTTTCCAGGAGACCCAGGACTCACTGACAACCAACTTTGGCTTAGAGACTTCCTGACAGCTTTTTTCTTTTCTATTTTTTTAAAGCAGCTCCATCTGCATTCTTTTTTATATAATTTTTTTTTTAATGTAGAAAATATTTTTTTAAAGTATTTATTGAATTTGTTACAATATTGCTTCTGTTTCATGTTTTGGTCTTCAGACCCCGAGGCATGTGGAATCTTAGCTCCCTGACCAGGAATTGAATCCATACCCCTTGCTTTGGAAGTGTGGAGTCTTAACCACTGGATCACCAGGGAAGTCCCATCCCTGACAGCTTTGAAGAATTTTCCTTGGACTGCATGGTGGTCTAAGATGTTCTCACCTAACTTTCCTTCTCTCTCGTGTTCACTCAGGGCCAGACTCAACATTGCAGCTGATGGCTCTCCCAGCCTTTTCTGACCCCTGTGTTCCCCCAACAAACCCTTGTGTATGTAATCTCATGTTGAGTCTGATTGTTACAGGCCTTGGGCTAACACAGGCTCTGAGAACAGTTCTGGAGCCTCAGGTGGTGGGAAGGCTGCCTAACCACCAAGCACCTAGAGCCACCGTCCAATTTTGCCTGCCACAGCCAGATCCAGCTTAAATTTGGAAACAGTAGTGGAAAATCAGAGCTATAAGGCAAACGCTATTTATCAGTCCATACTCTAGATACAGGTACTGACATGAAGTGTAAATATCAGAAAAAGGCTAAGAAGTTTAACGGGGAAAACAAAGACATAAAAACCTCTCCTGAGTTCAGATCCTTCTTTACCATGGGGAAGATGTCAACTCTGACAAGCAGTAGCATGTTTATTGAATTTTTGGAGGCAAAAAAAGAGAGACTGGACAGTTTAAATGAGAGTAGCAGCTCTTGGAATGAAGACACTTAAACATACATACTTGTTGACTTTGTGTAATTGCAGAAGTGGGAGGAAATTGGACAGGGCATGTTAAACACTAAATTTCATAGCATGCCTTGGAGAAAGACAGTAAATGTGAACATTTGTTCCTGAGGAATGGATTTTCCAGTTCTGACCTGCCACATTCTCTGGAACACTCTTGGCCTGGAAAGGCGCTGAATTTTTCTCTCTTTTACTAAAGGTGAAGACGATTTTTATCAATTTGTAACATAACAAAGGACAATACGTTTATTATTATCTATGGCTGCATAACAAATGGTCCCCAAATCTAGTAATTTAACAACGGTTCTTATCTCCTAGTTTCTGTGGTCAGGAATCTGGCAAAACTTAGCCAGTACTTTGGCTCAAGGCTGATTATAGTCTGTAATCAAAGTATGATCTAGGCTGGTTCAAAATTGGGAAAGGACTACATCAAGGCTGTATATTGTCACCCTGCTTATATAACTTATATGCAGAGTACATCATGCAAAATGCTGGGCTGCATGAATCACAATCTAGAATCAAGATTGCTGGGAGAAATATCAATAACCTCAGATATGCAGATGACACCACCCTTTATGGCAGAAACCAAAGAGGAACTTAAGAGCCTCTTGATGAAAGTGAAAGAGGAGAGTATAAAAGCTGGCTTAAAGCTCAACATTCAAAAAACGAAGATCATGGCATCTGGTCCCATCACTTCATGGCAAATAGATGGGGAAGCAATGGAAACAGTGACAGACTTTATTTGCTTGGGCTCCAAAATCACTGTGGATGGTGAATACAACCATGAAATTAAAAGACACTTGCTCCTTGGAAGAAAAGCTATGACAAACCTAGATTGTGTGTTAAAAAGTAGAGACATTACTTTGCCAACAAAGGTCTGTATAGTCAAAGCTATGTTTTTCCAGTGGTCATGTATGAATGTAGAGCTGGACCGTAAAGAAGGCTGAGTGCCAAAGAATTGATGCTTTTGAACTGTGGTGTGGAAGAAGACTCTTGAGAGTCCCTTTGACTGCAAGGAGATCAAACCACTCAATCCTAAAGTAAATCAATCCCGAATATTGATTGGGAGGACTGATGCTAAAGCTGAAGCTCCAATACTTTGGCCACCTGATGTGAAGAGCCAGCTCATTAGAAAAGACCCTATTGCTGGGAAAGATTGAAAGCAGGAGGAGAAGGAGATGACAGAGGATGAGATGGTTGGATGGCATCACTGACTCAATGGACTTGAGTTTGAGCAAGCTCCGAGAGTTGGTGAAGGACAGGAAGCCTGGTGTGCTGCAGTCCGTGGGGGCGCAAAGATTCGGACATGACTTAGCAACTGAACAACAACAACTGGACTGCTACCATTTTAAAACTTGACTGGGGAAGGATCCACTTCTGTATGGTTGTTGCCAAGATTCAGTTCCCTGTGAGCTGCTGCTTTGAGACTCTTGGTTTCTCAATGGCGGTTGGCTGGAGGACACCTGTCCTGATGCCTCTCCATGGGCCCACTCACAATGTGTGCCATTGAAGCTCATCAGAGTGAGAAAGTGAGAAGGTCAGAGAAAGGATATGAGCATTGTAGGTGGATTCTTTACCACTGAACCACCTGAGAAGCCCTCTTAAATTTTATGCTTTGCTGCAAAAGTTCACATGAATTGTGTATTCTAGGCTATGATATAGGGCTTCCCTGGTGGCTCAGCTGGTAAAGAATCTGCCTGAAATGCAGGAGACCTGGGTTTGATCCCTGGGTTTGGAAGAACCCCTGGAGAAGGGAACAGCCACCCATTCCAGTATTCTGGCCTGGAGGATTCCATGGACTGTATATAGTCCATGGGGTTGCAAAGAGTTGGGCATGACCGAGCAACTTTCACATACAGACTATAATATAGAGGTTTGTTTGAATATAAGAGTATAAAAGCTATGTACCATGGAGCACAGTTAATTTTCCAAGGTGAGGCACCATGTGGATTTAGTTTGAAGAGCCTTATTAAGAGCTCATAGCACCAATTCCTTTGCCATGGGTCATCTCTGCTGAGTCACGGAGGTCCATGTCCTCCGTGACAGGAAGAAACTAATGACTATCATCTGCTGATAGGAAAAACATGAGAGATTTTGCAATGTCTGTTTATTTTCTGTTTTGTTAGGCATCCAGCCTTTGCTTGCTAATCCTTGTGTGGCGTACACACCAGCCATGTTAATACCCACTTGCTCTTGAGCATAGCAGCTCTTTCTCACCTTAGATTATGCAGGCTTACAATTCTCTCAGCCTGAACTGTCTTTCCCTGCCTTGTCTCCCTTTGTGATTCCTCCTTACCCTTTTATATTCCCCTCAGGGTCAGGGTTAGTCTTGGAGAAACAGTGACATTTCATCTGAGTTAAAGGCTATATCGGCCCTGCATTTCTGGAGCCATCCTTGTGCTCCCTCATTTGAGTGTTCTGACAAATAAATCTACAGTGTCTATTCATTAATAATATTTGACATTTCCTCTTCTTGATGTGAGCTGCTTAAGGATAGACTCTGACTTGTCTGCTTTACATCTCAGCTGTTGGTATAAAGTATCCATTGTTTGACATATGTTGTTGTTCATTCGCTAAGTTATGCCCAACTCTTTGCAACTCCATGGACTGTGGCATGTCAGGGCCCTCTGTCCTTCAATATCTCCCAGAGTTTGCTCAGATTTATGCCCATTGAGTCAATAATGCTATCTAACCATCTCATTCTCTACCACCTACTTCAACTTTTGCCTTCAGTCTTTCCCAGCGTCAGGGTCTTTTCCAACGGATTGGCTCCTCACATCAGGTGGCCAAAGTATTGGAGCTTCAGCTTCTTCAACAGTCCTTCCAATGAATGTTCAGGGTTGTTTTCTTTATGATTGACAGGTTTGACCTTCCTGCAGTCCAAGAGACTCTCAAGAGTCTTCTTCAGCACCACAATTTAAAAGCATCAATTCTTCGGTGCTTAGCCTCCTTTATGGACCAACTCTCACATCTGTACATGACTACTGGAAAAACCAGAGCTTTGGCTATACAGACCTTTTTTTGGCAGAGTGATTACTCTACTTTTTCATACACTGTCTTGGTTTGTCATAGCTTTTCTTGCAAGGAGCAAGTGTCTTTTAATTTCATAGCTACAATTGCTGTCAGCAGTGATTTTGGAGCCCAAGAAGATAAAATCTGCCACTGTTTCCACTTTTCCCCCTTCTCTTTGCCATGAAGTGATGGGAGTGGATGCCAGGATCTTCATTTTTGAATGTTGAGTTTTAAGCCAGCTTTTTAACTCTCCTCATTCACCTTCATCAGGAGACTCTTTAGTTCCTCTTCACTCTGCCATTAGAGTGGTATCATCTGTATGTCTGAGGTTGTTGATATTTCTCCTGGCAATCTTGATTCCAGCTTGTGATTCATCCAGCTTGGTATTTCACATGATATACTTTGTAAATCAGTTAAATAAGCGAGATGACAGATTACAGCCTTGATGTATTCCTTTCCCAATTTGAACCAGTCAATTGTTCCATGTCTGGTTTTAGCCATTGTTTCTTTTATTTATTTATTTATTTTTTAAAAGTTTTACTTTATTTTACTTTACAATATTGTATGGGTTTTGCCATACAGTGACATGAATCCACCACGGGTGAACATGTGTTTCTTGATTCACATACAGTTTTCTCAGGAGGCAGATAAGGTGGTCTGGTACTCCCATCTCTTTAAGAATGTTTGACATATAGTAGATGTTTTTAAAAAATGGCTGTAGACTAACTCAATGGTTCTCAAACTTTTTAGTCTTTTAACATCTCTTTATACTCTTAAAATTTATTAAGATCTCTGAAGAGCTTTTGTTTATATGGATTATATCTTTTGATACTTACCAAATCAGAAACTATAACTAAATAATGGTAAGTTGCTTCAGTCATGTTCAACTCTTTGAGACTCTATAGACTTCACCCTGCCACCCTCCTTGTCCATGAGATTCTCCAGGCAAGGCTACTGGAGTGGGTTGCCATACCCTCCTCTAGGGCATCTTCCCAACCCAGGGGATCCAACCTGTGTCTCCTGGCAGCTCCTGCATTGCAGGTGGATTCTTTATGCTGGGCCACTGGGGAAGCCCAGCTAAATAATAAAATCTACTAAAAATTTTATTAATTCACTTAAAAATAGCCACAGACCTATTACATGTTAACTAAATAGCATGTAATTTTCCTGGATCTTGTATTTTAAAAGCCCAGATCTTTGGAGGAACTTCAATATCTTAAAACAGAGATAAAAGATTTGGGAGAAAATATCATGAGTGCAAAGCATCTTTTCTCCTTCAGGAGAAGTTCTTCTCCAGGAACTGTTGGCCTAAGCTTAGGAAATGGAAAGACTGTTGGTGTTTGTGGAGCCTTAGACAAGAGCTAAGCCCAGGGATGGGAAAGAGTGGTTGTACACACCAAAGGCACCAAGCTTCATTCTCTGGAACCATTGAGAGCGTCCTCCAGACTCACTGAGAGAGAAGGAAAGGGAGGCTGTGCGTGATGTGTCTCAGCAGGTGGCGCCTTAGATAGCCTTCCAGTTTTGTATGCTCCAGTGGGCCTGGGAGCAGGAGGATGGTTCCAGGCACCCAAATGTGTCAAGTAAGTTGTGGCAAGAGACCCAGACAAGGGGGAAGGTCCTATTCAGTGGGGATCTGTGTTGCTGACAACTGTGACAACCAGCTTGGTCTAGGAAAAAGATCAAAGATGGATATTTTTGTAGATTTTCTGATGGTTAGATGATAGGGATGAGATGAGCCCTCCACAGTTTAGCTCTTTTTAACCTTCTCAGAACTAGGTCACAACCACTGGGAAAAGGGCAGAAGGGATTGGGACAATGGAGGTAAATATCTGCAATTCAGATCTAAACAGAGCTCAAGATACCTGGGTTATAGAAAGTATAATTATATTTCTCCTGGGTTATAGAAAGCATAATTATATTTCTCCATTAAATGAATTTCTGGACAGAGATTTGTCTTTGTTACCACCATTTTACTGACGAGGAAGCTGAAACTTTGAGACAGCAAGACACTCACCCAAGGATTAACAGCTGAGTGGGATTAACAGCTGGGATTCAAGCACCAGAGTCATGGTTCCTAAACATGGATTGTTTTTTCTCCCAGAGGACTCAGCTCAAGGCTGGAGGTATTCAGTGTCCAAGGCCACATGACCATTTGGGGTGGACATAGACTTGGGACCGTATCTGTTGACTTCTCAGCCTGTGCTCTTTTCTAAGACAATGAGACTCTGTATTTTGAAGGAATGTGGTGACTTCCTACAGTGAGTTCTGTTATATGTGAATTTCTGTTGACTTCTCCAAAGGCCATGAGAAAAATCTGTCGATCAGGCCTGGGTTTTTTAATCCTTTCTTTGCAGACTACTAATTTTGACATTTTAGGAAAGTGATTTAACCTTTCACCTACTTTTTTTTTTTTTCTTCCTGTGAATGGGACTGAAGTATTTTTTTCCCATTGCTTCAATGTGTGCTGTGCATAGTCACTTGCGTTCAAAGATTCAGTGTGAAAATGGGAAAAAGAGGAATTTTGTAGAAACTTGACACTCTCATCCAGGTGATCAAGGTCACCATCATCAGTGATAAGCCAAGTTGAGAAAGGAATTCTTTCAGTGTTTTGCGAGAAAGGCCTTTGACCTCTGTGGTTTTTTTCTGCAAACCCATAACCCCAATTTAGTCATGATAAAAGTACCAGAAAAATCTCAATATTGATCTACAGAATACCAGATTAATTTCAAGGTCACCAAAAACAAGGAAACTATGAGAAACTTTCTCAGCCAAGAGGAGCCTAAGGAGAAATGATGGCTAAAAATAACATCCCTGGATGGGATCCTAGAATTTAAAAAAAAAAAAAAAGGACATTAGGGAAAAATTCAGGAAGTCTGAATAAAGTATGAACTTTAATTAATAATAACATATCCATATTAAGTCATTAACTGTAACAAAGATACCATACTGATGTAAGATGTTGATAATGAGAAATTGGGTGTGGGGCATATGGGAACTCTCTACATGCTCTTTGCAATTTCCTGCAAATGTGAAACTATTCTGAATTTTAAACAGTTTATGTAATAAAGGAAAAAAGAGAGGATATTGGTAAATGAGAAAATAACAATGGTAGTAACAAGGAGGTGTCCTTGAATATGCTTTACTTTATTATAAGGAAACTAATTCTCAAAGTTAATTTTTATTGTGGTTAAAATATCCATAACAAAATTTGTCATCTTATCCATTTTTAAGTGTGCATTTGAATGGTATTAAATACATTCAGAATGTTGTGCAACCATCACCACCATCCATCTCCAGAACTCATTTCCTCTTGTAAAACTGAAACGCTATGCCCATTGAACAGTTACTCTTCATTTCTTCCTCATTGAGCTCCTGGCAACCACCATTCTTTCTGACTCTTGATTTTGACTTGTCTCAGTACCTCATTTAAGCGTATTCATACTCATATTTGTCTTTTTGTTCTGGCTTATTTCACTTAGTATAACGTCCTCAAAGTTCATCCTCATTGTATCATATGTCAAAATTTCCTTTCGTTTTAAAGGCTGGATAATACTCCATTGTGTGTATAACTGACCTACTATATCCACAGGTGTCACATTCATCTATTCAATTAACCAAGGATCAAAAATATTCAAGAAAAATTCCAGAAACTTCCAAAGCAAATCTTTAATTGCCACACTCTCACAACTATTTATGTAGTGTGTTAGGTATTATAAGTCTTCTTGAGGTGACCTAAAGTATTCAGGAGGATGAGTGCAGGTTATATGCAAATATACTTTTGTATATTCAAACTTACTTGTAATTATTTAGAAACAACGTACTAGTGACATACCTGGAGGTCAAGAAACTCCGGTTTCAACAGATGGGGCAGATGGTGTCTATTAAATGCTTTCTGGTAACTCAGGCTTCTTGATTCAGGTTGTCAAATGGCGCCTGGGGTTCTTTCCTGAATTCAGTCTATACTCAGTGGGTCCCTGGTGGCTCAGATGGTAAAGAATCTGCCTGCAATGCTGGAGACCTGGGTTGGGAAGATACCTGGGAGAAGGGACTGGCAACCCCCCTCCAGTATTCTTGCCTGGAAAATTCCATGGACAGAGGAGCCTGGCGGGCTACGGTCCATGGGGTCGCAAAGAGTTGGACAGAACTGAGTGACTAACACTGGCTCTCAAAGGGAGTTGTATCTGGACTTAGCAGATCATCAGTGCCATAGGAAAACATACAATTTTTTAAAAATGTACTTTGATTAACTCAACATATCTAAACTTATCATTTCAACATGTAATCAATAGAAAAAAATATTAATGTGACCCCTTACTTTTTCATATACTAAGTCTGAAATCAGTGTGCGTTTTGCACTCCCAGTACATCTCAGTTTGCAAAGGCCAAATTTCAAGTGCTCAGTAGCCACATGTGCAGTTCTATACTATTAGTATCATTTAGTAAAAGAAAGGGCACCAACACACACAAAATCATAATCTCTGAATTTTTTAAATGAAATTTAAGTGAAGAAAGAATGAATTTAGCTGCCCTTGTTTGCCTTTGCCTTCATGGTGAAGGTCTTGGCAAACCTTGCCAGTTCATAGATGCTGTTTCCCAATTAGACACTTGAGGTGGGTTGAGTTGCACGGTGGTGTCTGGGACAGCCATGCTCCAACCTGTGTTGACTCTTCTCTTCGTTGAGCAGATATCCTTGAGAATCTACATACTAAGCCCTGCTAGATGCGTAACAAATGGTGACAGTCAAAGCCACCTGGGTTCCCTGTGTCTCTAGTCTACACAATTGACAGGTTACTTACAAAGGAGCTGAGTGCTTGGTGGTGTGAGCTAAGGGTGGGACAGGTGCAGGCAATGAGGGAGTGTGCTGTCTGTAGTGATAGTGAAGTCATTCAGTCGTGTCTGATTCTTTGTGACCCCATGGACTGTAGCCTACCTGGCTCCTCTGTCCGTGGGATTTTCCAGGCAATAGTACTGGACTGGATTGCCATTTAGAACAGTAATAAAACAGATGGAAAGTTGGTCTGTTTTTCTTTGTTGTTTTGTTCTTGGCTGTATAGCTTGTGGAATCTTAGTTCCCTGACTAGGGATCGAACTTGTGACTCCTGCCCTGGAAACACAGTGTCTTAAGCCCTGGAGTTCCAGGGAAGTCCCCATGGTCTTCTTTTTATTATCACCATGAGCCTGCAATTCTAAACCATGTCAGTGATGAAACATTCCTCACTGGAAGGCTTTTAAGTACCCAGATTCCCATGTCCCCATCTGGCCCACTAAACCAGGATCCCCAGGTGGGTGGCGCCAGCCTTTGAAAGTTTAAGGAGCTCCCCGGATGCTATGAAGTGAATTGCTGCGGTTGTTGTTTGGTCACTAAGTTGTGTCTGACTCTTTTGCTACCCCGTGGATTGCAGCCTGCCAGTCTTCTCTGTCCCTGGGATTTCCCAGGCAAGAATGCTGGAGCTGGTTGCCATTTCCTTTTCCAGGAGATCTTCCTGACCTGAGGATCAAACCCACCTCTTCTGCACTGGCAGGCAGGTTCTTTACGCCCGAGTCACCAGGGAGCCCATATGGAGTGAATTATGTACCCCCAACAATCCACGTGTTGAAACCTTCCTCTGCCCCCCAGTGTGATAGTATAGGGAGGTGGGGCCACTGGATGGGAATGAGGTTTAGATGCGGGCATGAGGGTGAGGTCCTCATGATGGGATTAGTGCCCTTATAAGCAGGGACACCACAGAGCTTGCAAGATAACGACCCTCCAAGACCTAAATCGAGAAGCTGCAGAATGAAACCCATCTTGCTGGCACCTTGACCTTGGACTTCCCAGCCTCCAGAATTGTGAAGAAATAAATATCTGTTGTTTGAGCCCATCAGTCTATGGTATTTTGTTGTGGCAGCCTGAGGTGATGAAGATAGCAGGTCTAGACCAGGAATAATAGGTAGGGTTCTTCTGCCATGCTGGCCGGGAAGAACTTTGAGCACTCAAAGGAAGTAAGCTCTGTCTCATTTAACAGTGATGTTTACCAAGGATGGCAAGGTGGCGGCATGGAGTGAGGGGACTGGGGAAAGCTTTTTCGCCACAAGTGCCATGTATTTTGTTGTTGTTTTCCAGTCACTAAGTCATGTCTCTTTGTAACCCCATGGACTATAGCATGCCAGGCCTCCCTGTCCTTCACCATCTCCGAGGATTTGCTCAAGTTCATGTCCATTGAATCAGCAATGCCATCCAACCATCTCATCCTCTGTTGCCCTCTTCTCCATGTATTTGCCATCCTCTAATTCTTTAAAGCTGTAACAGCATCTGTTATTTCCTTGAGTCCTCTTTTTTTCATTCTTGATGTTGTAGTCTTGACAACAATGTTAGCAAACCCTCAAAGAACTTGACTTCCTTCCCCTTGACTCACTTACGCTCCTTGGATTTCAAAAACAGATGCTGAAGAGCCAAGAGTCCTTATCTACATTTGCCGTTTTGGTTTATCTTGATTTTTTTTTCCTGTTTCTTCTCTTCAGAGTTCTGGAACAAGCTTGGGAGTGATTCATTAGTCAAGTGTTCTAACTTTAAAACAAAAAAATCTCTGGCATTAGAAATAAAAGAAGACAATTAAAGTGTAATATCATCGAATTCCTTATCTTTTTCATTCACTCAGCTGTTATTTTTGAGCATCTTCTAGGAGTGGGTCTCCATGCTACTATGCCCAAGGGACGCTTCAAGTTAAACAGGAGAGCTAGATTTCATACCAAGTAATTACATTATGTTAGGGTCATAATGGGAGGTCCAAGGGAGCACAAAAGAAAGTCCATTTCTGTCTCGAAGGAGGTGGTTGAGGGTTTCCTAGAGTGCTAATCATCCTTCTTCCCCCGTGGATTCAGCAATTCATTGAACAAATAAATACTGAACTCCTTCTATGCACCAAGCTCTGCTCTCGGCATTTGGGAAACGTCAGTGAACAAAACAAAGATTCCTGATCTTATCAAGCTTATGTTGTAACAGAAGGATCGAATAGATAGATGTATCAGATAGGCCACTGACATTTCAGATTTAGTAGCTGGTAAAACACTATGGGAAATTGTGCTTTGGGCTTATGGCTAGGGTCAGTTGCTCCTTGTTTCTGCCTAAGTTCCCTTCCTTGCCACCATCTTCAGGGGAGACTAAACCTGCCTCATCCTGCACAGCCTCGGTTACAACCCTAAGAAAGGAGGCCATGGCCCTGAGCATATGTGCTTTTTGCAGGGATGGAGGAAGATCAGGTTAGCCTGAAAGAGAGGATTTTTCCTCATCTCAGCATTCAGATGAGCTACTCCTCACTAGGAGAGAGTGTAGGGCTTGGGGATGGGGGTGTGGGATGGAGAGATCAGATATTCCTGGTTTAGGAAGGAATGAAAGAGGGAAGAGTGCCTCTTTTACTTTAGATCTGGAAAAAGTAAAGGGATAAGGAATTTGATAAGAAATTGTTCACCAGGAAAATAGGAAAGAGGGGATTTTAGTTCAAGGAATGAATGTCATATGCTAAACATAGGCTCTGTCAATAAAGCCCCTGTAATGTTGGTGTTTTTGCCTCCATGGTGTGGGTGGGGAACCTCCTCTGGGTATCTCTTGTGCTCTTGGGCCCACTGTTTATTCCAGCTGTTGCTGCAGCGACCAGCGTGACATAAGGTGTCACCTACCTGACCACATCTCATCCAAGCCGCATTGCACTTCTCTCACTTTCTACTATTGAGGAGGAAAAGCTATTCCACTGCACCCTTATGAAAGGTGTCTGGGGGCCTGCAAATTAAAGCAACAAAGGCAGATTAATAAGAGGACAAGTTTATTGGCCTGTGGAAGCTAACAAAAGAAGTAGTTGCTTGTTAAATGTTTAAAATTCAAGGCTGATGTACCTAACTTGGTAGGGGAGAGGGCGGGAGGAGAAAAGGGAAGAACAAAGAGACTTCTTTAGGAAAGACACATGTGTTTTTAAGAGAGATGAATGGGACATAGGAAAGTTTGTGACAATGTTTGTTTATGCAGGTGTGGGTGGTCTTTTCATCTTTGTTTATGGCCATGAAACTCCCCAGAGAGGGAATTTATGGCAGCCTCAGTACTCAGAAATTGTGGACTGAAGTCACATGAGGGAAACTTTGAGAAGGCTTCTTCCTGCATTTGTTGATTCTCAGTTGCCTTTAACTCAAAATAATCCTTCCACCAGAGTGGCCTATTTTAGGGTGGAAGATTCTAATCTCCTCCACTGTCTCAGGACCCTCTGACAGCGGCACAGGAAGTCTGCACATGGGAAGTCAGAAACCATGCGGCACTCACGCGTGCGTGATCTGGGAGTGAATGGTGGAGCCCGTCGAGGACTGGCCCTTCTTCTGTCCCGTGGGCATTCTGTGCAGCCCTCAGAAGTTCCCTCTGCCACTGGGCCTGCTTGCTCACAGTGCTGGCTAACTCTAGGAGACCCCCTGGAAATGGCTTTATTTCTTTTCCTGTTGCACTTATGTTACTTCCCACTCTTTTTCTTAGGTTGTTTCTCAAAAACCCTTGCATAAAAGCCCTCGGCCAGGCTCTGCTTTCTGGGGGAACCCAATCTAAGATAGAAAGTGCAGATCAAAAAGAGTAGTGATGTTGCCAAGATGTCACAGATGATATGTGATAGAAAAGGAATTCAAACCTAGGCTTCACTAAAAAGCAAGTCATTTTTCCTCCAGCTCTGCATGTTTTCAGGTGTTAAACTATACTTGCATTCACTGCTCGAATCTCCTGGGCTAACAGCTAAAATAAAGTAGGAATGAAAGAGAATTACATTTTGTAAGGTTGGAAGCTATGAAATTTACATCTGGTTTCTTTGCAATTTCAAGAGAGTCTTTGCCACCAACGGTTACATTTGGAAAGTTTTTCAAAATACTGGTTTTGGAATGGTTTTCTTAAAATTATTTGATTTGAAATCTATTTCATGTGGTTTTCATAACATGTAAGTGGTTTTCTAAGACAGTGCAAGCCTGTTTGGTTTCAAACTATTTTTTGAAACCAGATCACTAAAGCAAAATATTTTTGTAACATTTTAATACTATTTAAAAATTAAAGAATTTTTAATCCAAACAATTTAAAACTCTTTAGAAACCTATTTATCTGAGTACCAAGATTTCTGGATAAGTTTCACACTGTTTAACGTCAAAACATTTAGTCAGAATAGTCTGGATCCAAGACAGATTTCGAAGCTGTATACTTTCTTTTTTGTGTGTGTGTACTTTCAAAATGGCTCATCTAGATAACATCCAACAATATACGGACCATTTGATTGTCTCAAAACATTGGTTTCCCATCATATAAATATGAGCCCCAGCAAAAACTTCACAGTATTGCAAAATCAGCTACATATTTTTTAATTAAAACATCTGTGCCATGCACAAATGGATTGAAATGTTTTCTTTATCAATAGTATGGAAACTTTTTTCACAAAACTTTCAGCCCTGCCCCCTCTTTCCTTCCCAGAGGGTTATGACCGTGGATTGCACATCACTGAGTGGAACCAGCACTTTGTGGATTCACCTGGTGCTTGCTGTTTTACTAGTATTGTCCCTTGTAATTCTCACAACAATGCTCTGAGGCATGCATTATTATTATGACACTCAGGATCAAGAAAGGTTTTAAATAATTTGCCTAAAGTCTTAAAGTTACTGAGGGCAGAACAAGTTTTAGGCCTCATCAGTTTGGCTCCATGTCTCGAGTTCTTAACCATGGTGCTTTCTGCCTCATGCCCGGTAGTCATAACTTTAACTTACTGAACCAGTTTATCTTCCCTGTATATTTCCCCTCTTTCTAGTCTCTGTTCCGGTAGATTACAACCAAAGAATTTCCATGTCCCTGCAATCAGTTGCCAGATATATTATGAGTAATTTATCATCCATAACAAATGCTGATATTAGTGAATCAATTTACAGTGAGACACTACAATGGATTTGGGAGAATCTATAAAGTAATATTGCTCCCATGCATTTCTATTCATATATGATTCTTGAGTAGGGATAAAGGGGAAAAGGTAGTATTAGAGAAAGAAATGCCATAATCCAGATGAAAATAGCATCTTCTGGGATGAAAGTGGTCACTGGACAGGAACTGAGCACTCCCTTTACCGGTGGTGGCCTTCCCAGGTGGCCTAGTGGGAAAGAATCTGCCTGCCAGCGCAGGAGATACAAGAGACATGGGTTTGAGCCCTGGTCCCTGGGTTGGGAAGATTCCTTGGAGGAGGGCATGGCAACCCACTCCAGTATTCTTGCCTGGAGAATCCCATGGACAGGGGAGCCTAGTTGGCTATAGTCCGTGGGCTCACAAAGAGTCAGACAATACTGAGCACACACACATACATGAGCACACACAAACACACCCCTCTACGTTTAGACTGGAGCCAACAGGAAGTCATTTAGAGGCTACCTGAGGGACAAATGTGGGAGCGTGAGAGTTAGGAGTTGGGGGAAAGGAAGGGACACCTCTGCATAATAGCAGAAATAGTACCTTCTTTCTGAGAGAGATTGCTTTGTACATAGAAGGTTATGGGGAAAAATAAAATATTCCTCCAGCTCCTGGTAGGATGACTGCATTGACTCTGAAATTGCTGTTTGTTTTTGGCAATGTGAGTAGCTGTGTTTGATGTCAACAGCTAAGAGCTAGATGGTAAGGAGAATTATGAGGTATATTTCTCACTTATGTTTGTAGACAAATGTCAGAAGATAGCAAAGACATTCTGGAATAATCTGTGGGCCATAGGGTGGCAAAGGGCAGGGGTGGGTCTCACTGGAGCTCCCCCAAGCTCCCACCCACCCTAAATGAGCTCACTTTGGGGATATTGGCTGCTGGCCAATGGATGCTCTGGAACAAGGATCCTGGAACAAGACCAGTTTCTTTGGATGAGGGTAGGGTCATGCCAGGAGAAGGTGATGGCACCCCACTCCAGTACTCTTGCTTGGAAAATCCCATGGAGGGAGGAGCCTGGTGCGCTGCAGTCCATGGGGTCTTGAAGAGTCGGACATGACTGAGAGACTTCACTTTCACTTTTCACTTTCATGCACTGGAGAAGGAAATGGCAACCCACTCCAGTGTTCTTGCCTGGAGAATCCCAGGAACGAGGGAGCCTTGTGGGCTGCCGTCTATGGGGTCGCACAGAGTTGGACACGACTGAAGTGACTTAGCAGCAGCAGGGTCATGCCGAAGGTTGCTGGAAAAATTTATGGGAGAGACTAGCAGGAAGTGCTTTGATAGACCCGAAGACCAGAAAGCAAGCCTGGGAATGGTGGTGTGTTCACGGGCCACGCCCTGAAAGCCTTAGAGACAGGCCATTTCAGGAAATGATTTGTTTTCTCTTGACTCCATTACATCTGATCCTTGTAGATCAGAAAAAGAATGCCCTGGCTCCCAAATCAGGCCTTAATTAAAATAATTTGTCATGGATAGATACATCTTAACTGCTGGTTATCAACCAGAGTAAGCCATTTTGCCTCTGACTTGGTTTAAACCTGTTCAAGTAAGTGAAGAATGAAGACAATTATACAAATAATTTAGTCTTCAAATATAGTTTTCCCTGAAAAATTCACCTAATTAAAGCAAAGGATTTTTTTTTTTTAACTTGAATTTTCCTCACATTGCTTTTGGGTTATGTTAATAAAACTCCTGTCTGTAGGAGGAAGTACTGCTAGGGGGAGGAGCAGTGGGAATGGGTGATCAAGATTCCTGGGCAGCAGGAAACATTACAATTTAACAAATACAATGACTGGCTGCAAGTCTGCATCCCAGGGCACGAGCTGATTGCCTTTGTTTTTATTTTCACTATATTGATAATTAATTTCACTTTAGAAGCAGGCAATTCTTTTGTGAAGGAAATTAGCTTGATAAGCATTGGTGGACTTTTTGAATTAAGAAGGGTAACACCCCCCCCCCCCCCACAACTTGCCTATGGCTGAATTTGGATGGGCAGCTGAAAATTGTTCTGGAGATAAAGTCATCAGAGTTAGGGTTTGGGAAGTTGATAACTGGAGCAGAGTGGAGAAGATCTCCTGGGAGAGGAAGACCCAAGGGTAGAAGAGACAGGAATCCATCCTAGAGGAATTCCCTGCCACAGAGAATGGCCAATTTTAGGGGAGAAATACCCAGTATTAACTTTTGACAATGTGTGATTGTATGTATAATATTTTCATCTACGAAAGGGAACAAAGTCAAACAATATGAAAGGGTCTAGGATAAGTTTTGAAACGTTGATTTGGGTCTAATACTTCATAGCAGCATGGTCTTGGGCAGGTGAGTTTCTTAACCTTTCTGTGCTTCCATTTCCCTAACTACAGATGTAGGCCAGTGATGGTGCTCACTTGACAGAGTTGTTGAGAAAAGAAACTGAGGTCACATCTGTGAATGGTTAAGAACTTTATTTGACCTTTAATAAGCACTTTTTTTCCTCCAGTAGTCATGTATGGATGTGAGAGTTGGACTCTAAAGAAAGCTGAGCGCCAAAGAATCGATGCTTTTGAACTGTGGTGTTGGAGAAGACTCTTGAGAGTCCCTTGGACTGCAAGGAGATCCAACCAGCCTATCCTAAAGGAAATCAGTCCTGAATATTCATTGGAAGGACTGATGCTGAAGCTGATTTTCCAATACTTTGGCTACCTGATGTGAAAAACTGACTCATTTGAAAACACCCTGATGCTAGGAAAGATTGAAGGCGGGAGAAGAGGACGACAGAGGATGAGATGGTTGGATGGCATCACCAACTCAATGGACATGGGTTTGAGCAAACTCCGGGAGTTGGTGATGGACAGGGAGGCCTGGCGTGCTGCAGTCTATGGGGTCAGAAAGAGTTGGACATGACTGAGCGACTGAACTGAACTGAACTGAAACACTTTATAAGCATCCTATTGGTACTCTCCTGATGGTCCAGTGGTTAAGAATCCACCTTAGATTGCAGGGGACACCGTGGACACAGGTTCAGTCTCTGGTTAGGGAGCTAAGATCCCACATGCTGTGGTGCTGACACAACCAGAGATGCACTATATGTACGTATATAGTGTGTGTGTGTGTGTGTGTGTGTGTGTGTGTGCACGCTCAGTCATGTCCAACTCTTTGTGACCCCATGGACAGTAGCCCACCAGACTCCTCTGTCCATGGGATTTTCCAGGCAAGAACAGTGGAGTGACTTGTCACTTCCTACTGCACGGCATCTTCCCAACCCCGGGATCGAACCCGAGTCTCTTGCATCTCCTGCACTGGTAAGCAGATTCTTTACCACTAGCACCACCTGGGAAGACCGCACTTACAGTTACTACATGCTTCAAAGACACGCTCTCAACTCCACGTTCTCTACCAGCTACTGCTCCACTTCTTTGATTCCTTTGCAGCAACATTTGTTCAAGCATTATTTATCTTCTGTCTCTAATTCCTTTCCTCACACTGTCTCTTGAACCAATGTTTCTCAAGTTTTCTTTTTCCGTTTTTGTGTCCCTAAAGAAACTTTCTTGCCCTTTTTTTTTTTTTTAATTGCTTTCTCCTACCAGTGACATCTGAAAAATCCCATGGACTGAGGAGCCTGGAGGGCTACAGCCCAAAGAGTTAGACACAACTTAATGACTAAGCAGCCACGACATTTAATAGTGCAGATGTTCTATCGAGTTGTTTGTGTACTATATGTTTATCTAGATGTTATACACAAAACTTTTAAGCAAAAATATTTTTCATCCCCCAAGAAGTCATTTCCCCTCCCTTGAGAGAGCTGTCATCCCCACTGAAAACACGTGTCTTGAATCTACCCCCGCCTTTCTTCTCCCCCACTACGCAATAGTTCCTGTTCAAGGTCAGGTTACTGACCTCCGTGTTGCTGAAGTGTGTTAGTCGCTCAGTGGTGACCAACTCTTTGCAACCCCATAGACTGTACCCCGCCAGGCTCCTCTGTCCATGGGATTCTCCAGGCAAGAATACTGGAGAGGGTTGCCATGCCCTTCTCCAGGAGATCTTCCTGATCCAGGGATCGAACCCAGGTCTTGTTGCTGGCCAAAATCTTAACCTTCTCTGCCCACCGCAGCAGAAAGAAAAATACAGAGACACAGTTTGGAGAAAGTAGAAAGGTGGCTTTTATTCTCAGCCAGCAGAGAGGGGAAGCCAGTAGGCTCCTGCCTCAAGAACTGTGTCCCCTCCATGAGGAGTCTAGAGGCTTCTATAGGGCAAGGGCTTGCAGTCAGGTGATGAGGAACAAAGGTGATAGGATCTTGATTGCCTCCTCTTGCAGGGTTTCAAAGACAATCATAAACGGGCATCAGTAACCCAGTAATTGAGTCTGGCAGTTCTGTGTTTCTGTGGCCTTCTTTCCCATTTGTAACTACAAGGGGAAGGGTGTTGTAAGGGTAAACACCAGATAGGGGGTGTATTTAGCAAAGAGTCAAAGGAAAAAAATGTGAATTGTAGCTCCTGCAGAGTTAGTGGGTAGAGAAACAGACTTAGTTACAGACATGTAGAGTTAGGAGCAGTTAAAGTAAAATGACTAGGAATGTTCAGGCCCTGCTCACTGTTCTCTTGATCTTCTTTGTTCTCAGGAAAAGGAAAGAGAAAAAACTCATCCCTCTTTTTTCCTTTTCACTGCAACAGTCTCCTGCATTGCAGACAGAATCTTTACTGTCTGAGCCACCGGGGAAGCCGCCATGTTGCTAATCTGCAGTCAATTCTCAGTCCTTACCTTACTAGACTTCCCACCAGCATTTGCCGTGGTTGATCACCCCCTCTTCCTTGATATACTTTCTTCTTCACTGGCTTTCTGGCGCATCCCACTCTCTTGGTTTTTCTCCTAGTCACGGTTGCTCCTTCTCAGTTCCTTGCTGGTTTCTCTCTTCTTGCCTTCCTCTTAATCCTGGAGGACCCCAGGGCTTAGTCCTTGATCCTTTCTCAACTATGCTCACTCCTGTGTGATCTCATCGAACATCCTGGCTTTAAGTTCATGTATGTACTCATGATTCTTTACTTTGTGTCTCCACCAAACGTCTCTCCAGGACTCCAGGCTCATGTAATAACCTTACTTGGTCCCTCTACTCTGGTGTTTGATGGACCTCCCCCTACTAATATACCCAAGATTTAACTTTTGAAATTCTTTCTCCAAACTGCTCTATACAAGATCTTCTCTATTTTCCCCACACTCCACCAATCCATTAGAATATTCTGATACCAAAATAAATCCAGAATGCTCCTTGGTATTTACCCAAATGAACTGAAATAAACCCACATCCACACAAAAATCAGCGTGGGAGTGCTTACAGCAGCTTTATTTGTAACTGCCAAAACTTGGAAGCAACCAAGATGTCCTTCAGGAGGTGAATGGATAAGTAAACTATGGTACATCCAGACAATGGAACACTATTTAGCACTAAAAATAAATGAGCTATTAAACCATAAAAAGTTATGGAGGAAGCATAAAAGGATATTACTTATGCGAGAGAAGCCCGTCTGAAAAGGCTACAGACTGTGATCCCCACTGTCCTTTGTTCTATTTTTGTGGGCTTTTCCCCTTCTTTGTCTTTTAGCCACCACCATTCTGGACTCCTTTTTCCTATTCTAACTACCTAACACTAAGTGAGAGAACCCAATCTAAATACAGTGATTCCCACTGTACGACATTCAGGGAAAGGGAAAGCTATGGAGACAGTGAAAACATCACTGCTTGCCAGGAGTTGGGGAAAGAGAGGGATGGATTGGCAGAGCACAGAGGATTTTTAGGGCCGTGTCAAGGATGACACTACAATGGTAGGTGTATGTCATTACGTATTTGTCAAAACCCATGAAACGTATAATACCCAGAGTAAACTCTAATGTAAACTATGGATTTTGGGTGATAATGACTGATGTTGAAGCTGAAACTCCAATACTTTGGCCACCTGATGTGAAGAACTGGCCACCTGATGTGAAGAACTGACTCTTTGGAAAAGACCCTGATGCTGGGAAAGATTGAAGGCAGGAGAAAAAGGGGACAACAGAGGGTGAGATGGTTGGATGGCATCACCAACTCAATGGATATGAGTCTGAGTAAACTCTGGGAGTTGGTGATGGACAGGGAGGCCTGGCATGCTGCAGTCCATGGGGTCGCAAAATCAGACATGACTGAGCGACTGAACTGAACTGAGGCATTAGTGCGAGCTTGTGGTTATAACAAACTGTACCCATGGGGTGCAGGACATTGACAGAGAGAGAGGCTATCCATGTTGGGAAGGGGGCAGGGAATAAATGAGAATTCTCTGTGTTTTCTGCTTAATTTTGCTGTGAACCTAAAACTGTTCTAAAAAAGTCTATTAAAAAATTCAGAATCTGCTGCCAGTTTGGTGAGAGCCACCATCTTAGTCTGTCTTCTGAATGACAATAATCGCCTTCCAACTGGGCTCCCGGAAGGCCTTGTCTCACTAGAGTCTATGCTTTGCCTAGAGGCCTCAGGGTTCTTGCTAGAACACAGGTCAGAGCATGCTATTCTTTTGCTCAGCACCTTCCAATGGCTGCCATCTGACTCAGAGAAAAACCCGAACTCCTGACGGTGGCTTTCTAGGCCTCCCTTTCCCACCCCCTTTCTTCTCCTCTCCCTCTTGTTCACTGTGCCCCAGTCACTCTGGCTTCCATGCTGTTTCTCAGACACACCAGGCTCCTGCCTCGCGGCCTCTGTACCAGCTGTTCCCCTGAAGGCCTCTTCTTCCGGTATCCTCGGGACTCCCTCCCTCACTCTGCAAGCCTCTGCTCAAATGTTGCCTTTTCAATGGGACTTTACTGTCTGCTTGTTTACAGCTGTGGTGCTTCCACCCCCTGCATTCTGAGCTCTTTTACCAGCTCTGTTTTATTCATAGCACATCATTATTTAGTAGACTGTATTGTTTACTTTTTAATTTGCTGTGTGGGCGAAGAATGTCACCTGCCATTTCAGTCAACAAAAGATGTGGCCATCAAGCCATCAGCCACTGTAGCCCCTCTCCCCTCCCGAGTATGTACCCTGAGGGGATTCAGGATGGAGAAAAAAAAAAAAGGAAGCTGGCCCTAGATAGCTAAGGTGCATATCAAAGGAATAATTTCATTAAGCCCAGTCTCTTGCATATTCCTCTAGATGGAAAAGCAGTAAATTCATTCATTTGAGATGTCTGACTTTTTCTTTAATTAGCAGTAATCTTTTGATGTTTGACTTCCTGATTTGTTTTGTTTGCAGAAACTTCAGTATATCTTGGCTTCTTCCTTGACTCCTTGGAACAGTCCCTCTGAGCTATTTGAGAAGCTGTAACCCTGGGCTTCCCTGGTGGCTCAGAGGTTAAAGCGTCTGCCTTCAATGCGGGAGACCCGGGTTCGACCCCTGGGTCGGGAAGATTCCCCTAGAGAAGGAAATGGCAACCCACTCCAGTATTCCTGCCTGGAGAATCCCATGGCCTGGTAGGCTACAGTCCATGGGGTCGCAGAGAGTCACACATGACTGAGCCACTTCACTTCACTTCAATCCTTGCTTAGGTTTTCTCAGGTGGTGCTAGTGGTAAAGAACTCACCTGCCATTGTAGGAGAAGTTAAGAGATGTGAGTTCTATCCCTGGGTCAGGAAGATCCCCTGGAGGAGGGTGCAACAATCCACTCTAGTATTCTTGCCTGGAGAATCCCATGGACAGAGGAGCCTGGTGGGCTACAGTCCATAGGGTCTCAGAGTTGGACACGACTGAGCGGCTTAGCGCTCACTCACTCATCCCTTGCTTAAGTCCTCAGTCTGCTGGTTAAAACATAATTCTCAACTTTTAGGCTGTGCGTCTGTTTTTCAGTGGACCGGTTTTCATTTGGTCACCCACTGACAAAATAAAAGGCCCATGAAGACAGTTAAAGTCTGTCTGTTCTGCTTGCTGCTGAATCCCAAGTCCCTAGAACAGTGTGCACGTGTATGGTCGGTTGTGTCTAACTCTTTGCTACCCCATGAACTGGCTCCTCTGTCCATGAGATTCTCCAGGCAACAATACTGGAGTGGGTTGCCATTTCCTTCTCTAGAGGATCTTCCCGACCCAGGGATCGAACCCACATCGCCTGCCTCTCCTGCATTGGCAGGTGGATTCTTTACCACTGGGCCACCTGGGAATCTCCTCCCTAGAACAGTGCACGGCACATATGAGGTGCTCAGTCAGAAGCTGTTGAATAAATGAGAGTCTCCCTATTGCCTCTGACCCCAGTCCTTCTGCAGTATATGCTTCCAGGGATGGTCTAGGCAATAGAAGCAAATAATTATATTGGGTTGACCAAAAAGTTTGTCTGGGCTTCTGCATAACATCTTATGGGAAACTTAAATGAACATTTTGGCCAGCCCAAGAAATTAAGGCAGTTCTTGTATTTTACTATGCTGTAATTCTGTTGCTTATACACTTCAGTAAAAGGCTGCTACAATACAATTTTAACAGTACTTGGAAGGACCGAAGTAATGGGGTGTTCGGTGAATAGCAGGTAGGATGGAGAGAAGACAAGAGAAAAAGGATGTCAGTCAGGGAATGAAGAGAAATAATTCCACAGAAACACCAACTTAGTAAGAATGACCAGAAGAACCATCTGGTCCCGGAGAATCCTTGGAATCATTAGAATAATAGTGTATATTGTTATTGCCTGTTCATATACTATGCTAGTTGAGTGAAAACTGAAAAGGCCCCCATCCCACTAAGGCTGGAAGCCTTGCTGATATCTAGATAGCAGTTGTCTTGATGAAACGTTGAAGAATTGCTCTGATTCTTCATTTTATTTGGCTGATGTAAGTATAACCAGGGATACGCTCTCTAATAACTGTTCTCCAGGCTTCAATTTTCTTCTTTTTTTCTATCACTTTTATGAGATGATCTCAGTTCTGGTGTGCTTAGTTGCTCAGTCATCTCAGACTCTTTGCAACCCCGTGGACTGTAGCCCTCCAAGCTCCTCTGTCCATGGGATTTCCCAGGCAAGAATACTGGAGTGGATTGCCATTTCCTATTCCAGGGGATCTTCCCAAGCCAGGGATCAAACCCGCATCTCTTGTGTCTCCTGCATTGGCAGGCAAATTCTCAGTTCTGGTAGCTGGGACCAAAGGTGTAGGGGGAAGAAAATGGGTCATTGTGGGATTGAGTGAAATTCTGCAGAATCCAATCCTTCTGATCCAGGGACCACCTCCACTTTCCTCTCCTGATGCAGTGACTGAAAACTCTAGGACTCAGACTCCAAGGCAGAGCCGGCCTTCTCAGCTGATTTTACATCAGTGCAAGTATGTTTCCTTCTGGCTAAAATGCCTCAGATTGCAGGTCTGGAACATGTATTAGTGGAGTAATGTCTGGGGAGAAAAAGACGATAACACGGAAACACTGACTGCTATGGCAACAGTTAGAATAATAAACAACACTTTTTTCCCCTAGGAAAATCATAGAGTTTGGCCTTGTGGCAACTTTAGGAAGGGAAATAAGTTATACCCAAGTTAGATCTTGTGTTTGGCTAGATTTTTCCCCCCGGGTTGAAGACGTTTGCTAAGTGCTTTATTGGGCAAATGGAGGATGTTATACGTCATTCAAAACTCATATGTCTTTCTAGAAAATTTTTTAAACAAAAGAAACTCAGAATGTATGAATTGAAAAGTCAAAATTTCCCCTCCCTCTTCTCATTCTTCCTCTTTTGGGGTAACCACTGCACTAGGGATTGTTGTAAAATTTCTCTACATATACAAGTGTATTACTAACTGGTTTAGGTTTTTTGGTTTGTTTGTTAATAATTAAGTGGGTGAAACTTGGTAGGGTGCAGTCAGCAATTAGTATAATTCCCCCCTCCCATTTCTTGCTTTGGACAAACTCAAATGATTTCCCTTCTCAGCATCTCAGATGGTCTCATAGGTTTCTGACAACTGGCAAGTATTCAACAGTCCAGGCCAGTATAAATTGAAACTTTATAATCTCTCATCGAATTCAGTTTCTTTCCCCACCACCCTCCCAGGATGCCTGGCCCCAGCTCAGTGCTGACCTGTTGTGGGAGGAAGAGTGGCTGTGATGTGATCCGGTCTTTGACCCTTCCTGCATCGCCACGTCCTTTGTGGCCTTTGTCTCCTGCAGTATGGGGAAGAGGGAATTAGAAAAAAAAAAGAGGGGGGTCTTATTTGACTGGCGCTGTTGTAACCTGTGTGGTTGATGCCCAAATGTCAGCTCTTCAGAGACCCCAGGCCCTTTACTCTATAGAGAAATCAATCTCTTTTATACCATTTAATGAGTTATAGCTCCCTAAACTTGCACCATAATAATTCATGCTTTCAAACTGTGGTGTTGGAGAAGACTCTTGAAAGTCCCTTGGGCTGCAAGGAGATCAAATCACTGAATCCTAAAGGAAATAAACCCTGAATATTCATTGGCAGGACCGATGCTGAAGCTGAAGCTCCAATACTTTGGCCACCTGATGCGAAGAGCTGGCTCATCAGAAAGACCGTGATGCTGGGAAAGATTGAAAGCAGGAGGAGAAGGGGACGACAGAGGATGAGATGATCGGATGGCATCACTAACTCGATAGACATGAGTTTGAGCAAGCTCCAGGAGGTGGTGAAGGAGAGGGAAGCCTGGCGTGCTGCAGAGCATGGGGTTCCAAAGAGTCAGACGTGGCTGAACGACTGAACGACAACAATGAAAACTTGCACCCTACCTTGTGTGCCTTCCTTCTCCAGTCATTATGAAAGTATATTTGTCCAGGTAGGATGATAGAACATGTTTTCTTTCTTTTTATTTAGCTTGATTCATGCTTTAAAAATATTTAGACATAGGATATGTGGGCCTCCCTTTGTACTCTTGGTCTGGGACCTGGAAATATTAGGGGATGTCATGGTTCAGCCCATAGGAAACTCATGCCTCATGACATGCTCAACCTTGAGAGTTCAGATGGGTTCTGCTGACGCCTTCCCTCCTCTCTCCAGCCTCACAGCGAGCCTCAGCCAGCCTCCCATCTCTTTGCCTCTTCAGGCTAGTGTCTCTCTCCCTGTCCATACCCCCAAACTCTGAGCGCTGCCTTTCAGATTCTTCCAGAACCCTTTCACCCTCTGTTTTAGGTAGCAATACCTAGTGGTGAGCTTATGTACAGACAATGTACATTAGGCTGAAGGATGAGAGGTAGCTGCTTCTCCTGGCAGACAGACGCACCTACACTCCATGAGTGGTTCTCCCGGGGAGCATCTCCCTCAGTCTGAAGGGGAAAGGAGGAAAAACACGACTTTGCTCTCTACTCCCATGGATTCCCTTCCGAAGATATTCTCTGCTGAATCTCAGCCTTTTCTTATATGACCTGGAGGTGGATGAACAGGATGCATGGGGAAGGGCACCTCCTGGACGCCCTGTGTGGATGTGTCTAGAACTTCTCTTAGAACGTGTGTCTTCATCACTTAAGCCTAAACCTTGGACTTTAGCGGAATACAGAGACAGTGGGAAACGCCCTACCGGGTAATCTTTTACATTCGCACATCTACTCATTTGTTAATTATTTATTGAGCCCTAAACTTGCCTTTTTCATTTGGATGGCCATTTATACGTTCTTTTAACAGCGACATAAGATTTCATGTGGTACATATGTCTGTACCATAATTTATTTAACCATTCTCATATTGACAGTTATTTAGGTAGGTTTTTTTATATAGCAAGAAAAACTGCAATGAATAATCCTTTAATATATATACTGTGCCCTTTTATAAATATTCTTAGAAGTGTGATTGCTAATCTACAGGGTCCACAGATTTTACATTTGGTAGGAAGCACATTTTGTTTAATTGGTGGAGTCAAATTATCCTTCAAAAAGCTTCAGCAATTTACACTCTTACTAAAGTATCTTTCCCTAAACCCTTGCCTACACTGAATAGTGTCACTCTAATCTAATCAGTGACAAATTCTATCTCTTTGCTATTTTAATTTGGTTTTCCCAGATCACTAATGAAGATGAATACCTTGTATATACTTACTAGCCATTTGTAATTCTGTGAATTATGTTTGTATCTTTTGATTACTTTTTAAAATAATTTTGTAAAAGTCTTTATTGAACTTATTATGATATTGCTTCTGCTTTATATTTTTGGTTTTTCCATCCTGAGGCATGTGGCATCTTAGCTCCCTTAATAGGGATTGAACCCACACCCCATGCATTGGAAGGCAAAGTCTTAACCACTGGACCACCAGGGAAGTCCCTAGATGACTTTTTTAATGTTTAGAATTCTCTGTTTCAGTCATAACTGCTTGACCTTAACACATGTTGCAAATATTTTTTCTCTGTTATTCTCAAGATGCTTTAATCATAAATAGATTCTTGAGGCCAAAGGATTCTTTTTGTTGACTTGAGTTAGTACCTCCAAAAAAACAGAGTAATGAATTATATATTAGTCAACAAACTTACTATAACAAATTATCCCCAAATCTCTGTAGCTTCATTCAATGAAAGTTTATTTTTCAGTTTTGCAACACCCCAGCATGGGTGTTCCGGATCAGCTCTTTTCCAAGTGACTCATGGATCCAGGATCCTTCTACTTTGGGTTCTGCTCTAAATTCTTGACGTCTTCTCCATTTCAGCTGGCAGATGGAGAAGGAAAGAGCAGAGAATTTCACTGGATGTTTTATAGGCCAGGCCTAGAAGTGCCTGGCCTATGCATCACTTCCTCCCTTATTCCTTTGGCCAGGGCATAATCATATTATGAAGAAGACTAGGAATGAGGTCTAGGTCTGAGCCTGCAGAAGCCTCTGCTGCAGTAAATGGTGCAGACCGACATCTCAGCAAATACACTTCTACACAACTCATTGTGTTACTAAAGGAAGTCTAGTGACTCTTGAAAGGAGAGCATAGGGTGATCCTTACCAAACAGGTTTCAACACACAGAGTGCTGTCTGAATGTCAAGCATCATGAGTCCAATGACATCTTACCTCTCTTCCTTATGAAACACAATTTGAAGTCTTCTTCAAAGGGGATATGGAGTCTTCTGAATTCTTTTATAAGAGGAAAAAGAATTCTCTCTCTCTCAATCCTAAAACATTTCTGGAGATTTCCTTGCCCTTCTCAGACTCAGAGGCTTTGAGCTGGGGGATTGGTGCAAGGGCTGGGAACAGGCATCTCCAGTGGGGAAAGAGGGGCAGTTTGCTGAGAGCTCACAAGGCAAGCTAGAGCTGGGGTGGAATTGAAATAAATAAGTTTCCGGGTTGGGGAAATCATTGTGAGGGTTGCTGAGTGGTGAGCTTTGGGAATGTAACTTTTGTAAGGGGTGACCTTAATGACAGATTAGGGCAGGGGGAGGGGAAGGCAAGGACAGTCTGGAGCATGGATTTCTGATCCAGGTTTAAAATGGGAAGGAGAGGGGCAAATGCTAAGACTGGTGATGGAAGCAGCATTCAGAATTGTTCTCCAACAGTGACAGCAGGAATTCCAGACAAAACATTTTATCTTCTTCAGCAGCCTTGACCAAGACAGCCCTTGCACACCTTGGCCATTGTGATATTCTCTAAACCCAAGCCTTTATGTCATTAGGAAGCAGTGCCTCACCACCTGGACCACCTTCAGGGCTTATCCTGGGGTGCTGTTTGGTGCTCTGGCTCTGAAGATACTTGGCTAGTTGGAGAAGTGCTATGTGGACATTCAATGAGAGTGAATGCCCTCCGGCCTCATGACCAGTGATCCCATTCCATTAGATGTGCTGTTGAGGCCAGCAAGAGTCACAGCCTGTTTTTTTTAAAATAAGCAGTAATTAGTTCCAGGACCAATCAAAAGAAGACAGCAACGTCTCCCCAGACTTCTCAGGTTCCAGTAATGTTCCTGACCTTGGGCAAGTTGCCTTCTCTCCCTGGGACTGTTTCACCATCTGAAAAAAATGGGGCAGAGTCTGTGGGGGTGATTTCTCTTCCAGCTCTGACTTTCTTAGAAGCTAAATACAAGAAGTAAATACCAGAGTTTTCAGGAAAAGAGGGGTTCTGTCCCAAAGTGATCAGCGTGGTCTTCCCACTGGTGAGTTCATATATAACCCAGTAGTCTTTTTGAAGCCCTAGACTGCTCAAGGGCTTTAAAGTCTTCCTCATCACTCACACTGCAAGACAAAGCTGTCCCAGGGGGATGCTTTGTGCTCTGTTCACGAGGCCTCACTGCCTGGTACCCCTCCACCTCCCAATCCTAGCACATTACAGATTTCTTTCTTGTGGCCTCTCCCTGTCTGAGTCATCCTTTCAAATAAACCCATGTTGATGGTGCCCTGGCTTTAAATTTTGGCTTCCTATCACGAGGTCTCCCATTCTCTCTGAAACAATACACTGGAATCCCAGGTGTCCCCATGGAGAGAGAAATTGGATAGTTGTTGTGTATCACAGCACTTGTCCTGATTTTTCTGTTTGACCAAACTTCAGAGGGTGGCAGATGATGGTCAAATAAAGTTTAGCTCTGAGAGGCCAAGAATCAGCTCTGTGAGAAGGTGATGTGAGTTAATGGCCTTTCCATTGGCTAGGGATTTAGTAGAAGTAGAACATGTACATTGTGGGTCCTGAGGCTATCTTGGAGAATTCATTTACCATATATTTTGCTAAGATGAGAGGAGCCTGACAATCAGATATACATGGGTAGCAGCCAACAGGATCTTGGAACCAGACAGGAAGAGATCCTAGCTGATGTTCTGGTCCAGCCTTGATCTACTATTCTTTGAAGTTGGTTTTTAAATTTATTGATTTATTATTTTTTGGCCCTGCTGTGCACAGTATGTGGAATCTTAGTTCCCTGACCAGGGATTGAACCCATGCTCCCTGCAGTGGAAGTGTGGTATCATAACCACAGGACCACAGGGAAGTCTCAAAAATAATCAATATTTTCAGGTCTAGGATATTCCTATCATTACCAAAAAAAAAAAAAAATCAAGATGCGCTATTTGGGGCCTTATATGGGGCTGGGAGTACTCATGATGATTGACAGAACCCTGAGCCTATTTTTCCCTATGCCACCCAGCCCCTTCTCAGTCAACAACCAGGAAAGGACACTTTTGTGGAGGGAAGTGTGGTATTGGTTAATTAATTTCTGTAGCATGGCTGGCGTATGCTGATAGCACTCTCTGCTCTGACCAGACCTTCATTTCCTCCACTTCGTAGGGGCATATCTGGAAAAGAAAAATGAATCTACCAACCCAGAGAGACAATTGTGGGAGAGAAGCTCCCATGTGGCTAGACAGAATTTTCTGGAAGAACTTTCTTATCTAGGAAACCTATCCTGGGCTATGGCTGGGTGAAGCACAAGCTGGAATCAAGATTGCCGGGAGAAATATCAATAACCTCAGATATGCAGATGGGCTCCAAAATCACTGCAGATGGTGACTGCAGCCATGAAATTAAAAGACGCTCACTGTTTGGAAGAAAAGTTATGACCAACCTAGACAGCATATTAAAAGGCAGAGACATTACTTTGCCAACAAATGTCCATCTAGTCAAGTCTATGGTTTTTCCAGTGGTCATGTATGGATGTGAGAGTTGAACTATAAAGAAAGCTAAGCACTGAAGAATTGATGCTTTTGAACTGTGGTGTTGGAGAAGACTCTTGAGAGTCCCTTGGACAGCAAGGAGATCCAACCAGTCCATCCTAGAGGAAATCAGTCCTGAATATTCACTGGAAGGACTGATGTTGACGCTGAAACTCCAATACTTTGGCCACCTGATGTGAAGAGCTGACTCACTTGAAAAGACCCTGATGCTGGGAGGGATTGGGGGCAGGAGGAGAAGGGGACAACAGAGGATGAGATGGCTGGATGGCATCACCAACTCAATGGACATGAGTTTGAGTGAACTCCGGGAGTTGGTGACAGACAGGGAAGCCAGGCAGTGCTGCAGTCCATGGGGTCACAAAGAGTCAGACACGACTGAGCCACTGAACTGAACTGACCTGAACCCTGGGTATGGCCTTGATCAGAGCAGGGTCCATGTCTTAGCATCATTTCTGGTGCACCCTGGGTGGCAGCATAGGGAATGAACAGGTGAATCCGGGGCTGCCTCCCCAGTGTCCATGCTGAATGCTCCTGGGGGTGAGATGCTCTCTTTGTAAGTAAAGCCCTACAGTGCTTGCCCCACAATTCGGCACATAGTGTCCTATTCTGTTGTTTTCTAAATCTTACCCCATCCCTTACTATTTGCATTGAACATGGTGTTTGAAATCTAGCCTGATTCCTAGATGCAGATTATGGTTTCTGACTGCTGTGTAATATTTCATTACATATTTATACCAAACTCTCTAGAGATGGATATCTAGGTTGCCTCCGGCAACTAATCAACTGCCAACCACCCCCAGGCTCACAGTATGTCCTCGTACTTGTCTTCTTCCAAAACGCCATCTGACTTTAGTTGTTAAGTGTTTACTTGAATGGTTTCAATCAGAGTCATTGCTTTCTTAACTAGTGTGTAAATTCCTTTCGAGCAGATAATCACAGTCTCTACCTGTTAGGTGCTTTTGGGTATAGATGAAATTATGTCTTATGAAGTGCTTAGCACATTATCTGGCAAGCAGAAAATTCTCAGTAGATGGTATAATCCCTCCAGAGCCTAGAACACATTAGGACTTTAATAAGTACCAATTACAATAATGAATGTTTAATCACCTCTGGTGATCTGGGGTCTCCTTCTTCATAAAGCTTGGTCCCAGAACACTTAAAACATGAGGTGTTCAGGAGGCAGCAATTACGAGTGTCACCATTAATCCTCCCAAATTATTCCCCTTTTACAGATGATAAAACTGAAACTCAGAGAGGTTTTGCATCTTGCTTATGATCATTCAGCATCATTCATGGCAGAACTGGGGCTGAAACCCTGGTCTAACTCCAAAGTTTTTGCTTTTAACCACTGTGCTATATCACCACCCCTGGGCAAGCACGCTTAGATTATTACTATTTCAGCAACCGTAGCTTTTATTTTCTCTGTGTGTGGATAACAAAGAATTTAAAATTCAGTTAATGCTTACTGAGACCTCACATGTGCCAGGCCCTGCCAGGACCATGTTTAAAGGACATTTGTTTAAATTACTGAAAGATGCTCCCTGGGTGGATACAGCAGTGGGCGCATGGCTTGGTGAGTAGAAGCCAGGCTGGATTCTGCCCTCTGCTTGTTCCCTACCCTGGCGCCTGTGTGCAGTACACGAACTGCCCAAGTGTGTGTCATACCCCTGGGAATATGACACGTATTTCCTCAAAGCCATGTCATTAAATCTTCTCCACAACAGTCCTATGGGGCAAACACATTTCCGCTGGACAGTTGAAGAGACCAAGGTTCAGAGATGCAACATTTCAAGGTGACATGATCTTAAGGTATACAGATCCAGGGTTCAAATGGGAGTCCTTTGGCATCAGATCCACAGACTGGCAAGCATAAAGCAGTGTGATGGAGTCCCTTCCATGTAGGGAAGCAAAAGAGATTCAGGAATCACTGGGCAGAATCTGCCAAGTTTGACAACTACTGCTGAGCTGATCCTCATGCTTTGATGTAGCTGCCTCCCCAGTGAGTGATGGATGTGGTCCCCCATTGGAACTCCAGAGGAGATGAAGTTCCAGACAGGCTGAAACCGTCTGGGGAGAGATCACCAGTGAGCATAGCACTGTGGAATGTGAATGCTTGAAGGCTGTTATGAGCTCCTGGAATAGGCTTCAGGTTTCAGGGCCCGTACAGCTTCCACTGCACAAGGGATTAGGAAATATATTTACCTGTAGGTACAGAGTAGCACACGCTCAACTGAGGACCAAGAGATCTAGCCAGTGGCTCAGCAGAGAGGGACAGGCTTCTGGGTAGTGAGGTTATGATGAGGACCCCAGAGAAAGTCACACTGGGCTTGCCCTCTGGCACTTATGAGCCAACCTCTCAGAGCCTTGGTGTTCTCATCTCCTCCCTTATTCTTCTATGATTTTTTCTAGTCCTTTGGAGACTGAGCTTATGATCTCCCTGAAAATACACCTATCTCCCAAGGGTCAGATCAGGACCTCTGATGTTGGAATGTTTTATGAAATTATTATCTAAGAATGAAGTCTACCCTCCCACGTTCATGATAGCATTATTCTCGATAGTCAGGATATGGAAGCAACTTCAGGACCTGTTGACTGCTGAATGGAAAAAGAGAATGTAAGATATATAAAAATAAGTAAGTAAAGGGTATAAAAAGTGAAATGAAAGTGAAAGTCGCTTAGTTGTGTCTGACTGTTTGTGACCCCATGGACTATTTAGTGCATGGAATTCTCCAGGCCAGAATACTGGAATGTGTAGCTGTTCACTTCTCCAGGGGATCTTCTGAATCAAGGGATCAAACCCAGGTCTCCCGCATTGCAGGCAGATTTTTTTTTTTTTTTTTTTACCAGCTGAGCCCCCAGGGAAGCCCAAGAATGCTGGAGTGGGTAGCCTGTCCCTTCTCCAGGGGATCTTCCCAAACCCAGGAATTGAACCAGGGTCTCCTGCATTGCAGGCAGATTCTTTACCAGCTGAGCTACCAGAAAAGCCAAATAAAGTGTATATAAATATGATATTCATATATATATTCAGTTCAGTTCAGTTCAGTCGCTCAGTCATGTCCAACTCTTTGTGACCCCATGAATCACAGCATGCCAGGCCTCCCCGTCCATCACCAACTCCCAGAGTCCACCCAAACCCATGTCCATTGAGTCGGTGATGCCATCCAACCATCTCATCCTCTGTCATCCCCTTCTCCTCCTGCCCTCAGTCTTTCCCAGCATTAGGGTCTTTTCAAATGAGTCAGCTCTTTGCATCAGGTGACCAAAGCTTCAACATCAGTCCTTCCAATGAATATATATATAACATATATATCTGAATGTTTACTATTCAGCCTTTAGAAGAGGAAATTTTGTCATTTGAAACAGCATAAATGAATGTGAAGGGCATTAAGCTAAGTGAAGTCAGACAAGGAAAGACAAATAACTCACAGTATTATCGATATGCAGAATCTTAAAAAAAAAAATTGCCAAACTTTACAGTAGAGAGGGGCTAGGGGTGGGAGAAATAGGAAGGGGTTGGTTAAAGGGTACAACTTTCAGCTATAAGATGAATAAAGTCTGAGAATCTAATTATAAGACAGTGACTAGAGGTGATAACACCACTGCATGATTGAAATGTGCTTAGATATTCTCTCTCACACACACAAATGATAAATATGTGAGGTGCTGGGTGTACTGATGAACTCTAGCATGGGAATCCTTTGGCAATGTGTGTGTATATCAAATCATCAGGTGGCGCACTTTAAATATCTTCCAGTTTGTCCGTTACATGGGCCTCCCTGGTGGCTCAGTGGTAAAGACTCTACCTGATAATACTGGAGACCAGAATTTGATCCTTGGGTCAGGAAGATCCTCTGGAGAAGGAAATGGCAATCCACTCCTGTATTCTTGCCTGGGAAATCCCGTGGACAGAGGAGCCTGGTGGGCTATAGTCCATGGGGTCACAAAGAGTCAGACATGACTGAGCAGCTGAGCACACGTGCCCATCTAGGTAAAGCTGCGGGGAGTTCGGTGGTGGGCCAGGGGAGAATGTTTCTCTAAAGCATCCAGGATTTTTCTGCCAGTGAAGGAGATGTGTGTTTGGATGGGCTGTTCTCAAGATACTCCGCAGGTATTCCTTCCCTCTGAAACTGGGGACTACCCCATCACACACACACACACACACACACACACACACACACACACACACACACTGTTCGGGGTGCTGGAAATGTCATAATAATTCCTACTTCAACGGAGTTTATTTACATTTAAAGGGAGACAGACTAACAAGTTTTTATAATCCTAATAAGAGCTAAAATAGGCACGAGAACACTGGAGGAATCAGAGAAGACTTCCTGGAGGAAGTAATATCTAAGCTGAGTCCCAAAGGATGAGTAAAAGGTTGAATGGGAAGCAAGTTCCAGGAGCACGGCACAGTCTGTGCAAAGATCCAGAGCAAAACCAGCAAAGCCAGGTGGTTCGAGAAACAGAAGACTGGGAAACAAAAGACCCCACACGGTTGGCTTCTCTTTTTTGCTACATTCAGGCTTTTGGCCTTTTCTGTGGGGCACCAGGAGGGCAGGAAGGAATTTGAACAAGGATTAACGTGCACTGAAGTTGAGAAAGATTGCTTTGGCCTGATGCAGAGGCAGGGAGGGTGGGAGAGAGACTTCATGAGGGGAGATTTGTTAGAAGGCTATTCAGATGTGGGATTATTTAAGGAAACCTAAAAGCCCAAGTCTAACTGTGCCCACTAGAAGAAAAGCCTTTCTCCTTCCACCCCAGAGGAGCTGCCTTTGGAACCTTTGGAATCTCTAGGATCTTGGAGGCCAGTGAGAGCCTCAGTCGTCCAGGCTCCCCCTGTATAGCGAGAGTGCTCCAAAGTGCCCCATTCCTTCCCCTTCCAAGAATCTTTCCTCCCAGCATTCCTGCAGCCTCCAGACTGATCACATGTATTTCTTCCTATGCCCTTCAGTTTCACCTCTGACTCTCCTCTGATCTTCTCTTGACCTCCCTGGGGCAGACACAGAGATAAATCTGTTGGATTCTTTTCGGGAGAGTTAGTCTCTTTCCCAGCTCTGGCCTGACACATTTCCTAGCTCAGCAGGGCAGAAGCAGCCCCTTCACTTTGGTCTGGGACCGGGCAGAGGGGCAGGGAAGGAGCTCGGATTGCCAGAAGGTCTTTCTGTGATTCCAAGACAGAAAGAGGAACAGATTCTGGTCCCTTCCATCAGTAGCATGGTGCCCTGTCTCATGGTTCTCAACTCAGACTGCAGACTAGAATCGCCTTCTGGGGACTTAAAAAAAAAAAAAAAACTGCCTGGTTTCTCAGAGATTCTGATTTAATTGTCATGGGATAAATCCAGGCATCTGTAGTTTTAAAAGCTGCTGGGCTAATTCTAACGTGGAGGCAGGATGGCGAATCACAGCTGTCTTAGCATCCCGTTTCAGAGATAAGCTGACACTTAGGTATAGTGTCAGCTCTGGCTTTTTTTTTTTTTTTTTGCTGGGCTTACCTTGGGCAAATCATAGCCTCTTTGAGACTCATCTATTCCCTCCTCTGTACAGGGGGTTTAATAGTACCTACCTCTTAAGAGAATTGTGAACCTACCAAGTCAATCATTTGCATTGCCTGTAACATAGTCAGTGCCTGGCTGTAGCACTGATGGGTTATTTCTCTTTTTATGATGTCTTCAAGTTAGGTGCTGCCCTGTCCTTGCCGCGGCCAGCACAAGCAAGAGTCGCACCTGCACAGGGAGAGAACGGAGCGTCCCCGCTAAGAAAAATAAGAGAGAGACAAAAGATGGGGTTGAGAGGATCAGACCAAAATGGCTGATGCCTTCCTTTATTGTGCTGCAATATATATAGGATAAAGTACGTGACTTCTGACATTCACAAAATTGTTCTTAATCTCCAGATACAATCACAAGACCCTTACCATTGTGTACAGATCACAAATAGATAATCTATCTTCTAACAATAAGCTAATCTATCTTCTATGAAATGTTGCAAGAACTAGACGTCCCGGAGCCTTAAGGGTAGTAAATTCTTCAGGGGGGCGGGACAGGGAGCTTAGGGACGTGCCTAAGGCTCTGCATAAGCCGAGCAGCTCCCAAGACTTAACCCTTCACGGTCAGTCCCCCGCAGTCCTTTTTCTTTTTTTGTGTGCCCAGGGATTTTAGTGTAAGTTGGATGACCAGATTTCTAACATTCAACTGTGAGAGCAGATGTACTAAATGAAGGAGAAAGGTATAGAGTTAACATTTTTGCAAAATGATTGCATAAAATAAGTTTGTCTCCAGAGTGCCCACCCCCAGTTCTTCTCCCTGGTCCCTAAGGCTTTCTGGACAGGATTTGAGGCCCCTGGAGGCCTCAGTCCCAAGCACCATCCCCAAAGAGGATGGAGAGAGGATTGTTCTGTAAAATTTTCCTTTCATAAGTGGTTTCACCGCCATTACAAAGTAAGACTTTCCATAGCTTTCCTGCCAAAGTATGTTCTGTTGGTCTCTAGATGTAGCCTGTGTGGTCTTTTCCTATGGGTAGACTCTCAGAGACGCCACCCATTCTATCTTCCTTTTGCTGTGATGAAGGGGGGTAATGCTACATAGCATTTGTGGCTGGGGCAGGAGTGAGTCCTCCCAGGCACAGTTCAGCAGAGAATCCTGTCGCCTTGCTGCCGTTGTCTCAGCTGTGCTTTGCTGAGCACAGCAGAAATGTCAGTGGAAGAGAGAAGGTTCAGTGCAAACGCATCACCGCTCCAGGAAAAATCGTTCACAACAGGTTCTTCGTAATAAGAAGAAATATGTCTCTCTCAAAAGATTTGAGACTCAGAGATTGGCAGTGGTGCTCTGGAACAGCTGAAACTGGGTTCCAAAAAGATGCTCAGAGATCTAAGTGACAGCTGATGGGAGGAGCCCACGCCTTCCCAGTGGTTGTGATAGAATTGTAACTCAAAGGGTGTTGCCTTGCCTTTCCAGAGAGACTGGCTCTCCATTAAGATGGAAAACAAACAGTGCTTTCAAATCTGAGCCCTAAATGGATTAATCTAAAAAGTCTAACAGCAGTTCAGTTTCTGAAAGTCAAGCTATTTTAAGAAGCAGTATATTATCCCAAAGAATTTTTCAATGCAATGACAGCACCTGGATGTCCTAGACACTGACTCACTTCATAATTCAATAAGAATTTGCTGTCCCAATGAGCATCTGTTTCTTCTGCTTTACCACAAAATACATCATAGGGGCAGATCTTCCGAACTGCAGACACTGACTCGTGATGAAACTACTTCTCACACAGGCACTTCTGCATAGCGTGATCCAGGGTGAGTAGCTGCCCAGATATAATTGTGTGTCCTGTAAACTGAATGACCAATTCACTCTACACAGAAGCTTTATTGCAGAATTAAAAACTGGATTAATACCAAGCTATTAATTCCCATAGCTTGGTATTAATTAATGGTTTTTCCTGAGTTCATGTATGGATGTGAGAGTTGTACTGTGAAGAAGGCTGAGCACCGAAGAATTGATGCTTTTGAACGGTGGTGTTGGAGAAGACTCTTGAGAGTCCCTTGGACTGCAAGGAGATCCAACCAGTCCATTCTGAAGGAGATCAGCCCTGGGATTTCTTTGGAAGGAATGATGCTACAGCTAAAACTCCAGTACTTTGGCCACCTCATGTGAAGAGTTGACTCATTGGAAAAGACTCTGATGCTGGGAGGGATTGGGGGCAGGAGGAGAAGGGGACGAGAGAGGATGAGATGGCTGGATGTCATCACTGACTCAATGGACGTGAGTCTGAGTGAACTCTGGGAGATGGTGATGGACAGGGAGGCCTGGCGTGCTACGATTCATGGTGTTGCAGAGTCGGACACGACTGAGCAACTGAACTGAACTGAACTGAACTGATAGAAAATTAATGTTGATTCAATAATATTTATTTATATATGCATATTATGACATCAACATTAATTTTTATTGTTTTCATAAAACTTATTTTAACAATGCTTAATCACTTCTGCTGAGTCAACCTCGCAGTACAACTAACGAGGTAAAATATGTCAAGTCCTTAGCTATGCCTGACATTAAAATAAGCTGTCAAGAAATGATGGTTCTCATTTTATCAAGGGAAGATTTCAATTTTTTCAAAAGATAAAGACATTTTGGAAATGACTGGGCTGATTATTTAGAAATCTCAGTATCCATGAAGTTCAGGTCTAGATATTCACTGACACTGTCATTTTGATTGGTTTGCCCTTTCTTGAATGATGAATAGTATTAACAGCAACTACTGCAGGTATTGGCTTCCCAAGCGGCACTAGTAGTCAAGAATCGGCCTGCCAATGCAGGAGATGAAAGAGATGCAGTTTTGATCCCTGGTTCAGGAATATTTCCTCGAGTAGGAAGTGGCAACCTGCTTCAGTATTCTTGCCTGGAGAATCACATGGACAGGGGAGCCTGGCAGGTTCCAGTCCATGGAGCCACAAAGAGTCAGACACGACTGAGTGACTGAGCATGTCAACAACAACTGCAACTATTATTCTAAATAACAGACTGAAAGTAGTCATGGTGGTCATAATTGTAGTTGGCATCATTTATTTCTGCTTCCTCAGTGTCCTAGCCCCCTAATATTGAAAATATCTAGATTATCCTTTAGATAAATATCCCTCCCAATTGGCTTTGGTCTTGGTTCAGATGTCAAATTATACACCCTCTTTTGGAAGGTGACCCAAAGATGGTGGGACTGATTCATCCTTACAGCAACACCTTGAAGATACCATACAATGATACCTGTGATTTAACTGGAGACTCTTCTATCTCCTGCTTCCATCTAAAGCTTGGCCATTCAGCCTTATCCTTTGATTTTTGTCAACTGTCTATCTCAGAGCTACTCAATATATTTTCTTTTTTCATAAGTTAGCAAAGTGATTTTCTTTGCTTGGTAATCAAAAATCCCTAAATAATAAGAATTTTCTGGGCAAGCGTACTTGTGGATTGCCACAAGTGGATTGCCATTTCCTTCTTCAGGGGACCTTCCTGACCCAGGGATCGAACCCAGGTCTCCCACATTGCAGGCAGACGCTTTACCCTCTGAGCCACCAGGGAAGCCCTGCTAATAAGATAATACTAGTAATAGAAGTTCTGATTGTCATCATTATTTTTTTCAAAGTCATAGTAGTAATAGCTACTGTTTACCTGCTATGCATTATGTTCTGGGCACTATTTAAAGAATTGTCTTACTGCACCCTCATCAATTCTGTGAGGGAGTGAATATACACTGTTCTCCTCCCCATTTGCAGATGAGAAAACTATAGGTCAGAAAGATCAAGTAATTTGCCCTTAACCAGCAAGCCTATAGCCAATGCAGCATCTTCAACTATGGCACTGACAACCTCAACCACTATGCTCCTTTCCTATTACATGACTCGGACTGGATGTGTCTGGCAATATGCTAATCACTTTGTATCAATTAACTCTTAGTTTTCACAATCCTGTCTCAGTATGGGTTCTGCTTGCAGCTGTACAAATGAAGAAACAGGGGCTCAGATGCGTTCAATGCTTCATTCAAGGTCACTCAGCTCCTAATATTCCAGGGCAAAACCATCCAGCAAGGAAGGTCCGAGCCTGTTGGCACAGGGATGAGGAGAAGCAAGCGGAAGGTCTGTCCAGACTTAACCTCACTCACTGTTAACAGAACAAAAGAACCTTTAAAAGATGTCGAGAACCAGGCTGCATTTGGAGGAATCCCAGGAGGCTTCAGCAAAAAGGGAAAACGTCCTTGTACTTAGATAACTTTGAAATTCTCATTTCTAGACCAGGTTTTTTTTTTCCTTCTTTGAAATTCCAGGCCTGATTAGGTCATGCTCTGGACTTGAGTCGGCCAAGGGCCATGGTTTAAATCACTGTGATCCTGATGACCCTACATGAACATCTTAAAAGGATAAATCTATTTATTTTACTGAGATAATGGAAAATAAAGCAATCCCTGCCCTCTCCAGGAGACCTTGCTTGCCAAGTTGATTTTCATAACATACTTTTACAGTTGATTTATCTTTTCTGAAAAATGATATTTAAAAACCAAAAAAAAAAAAAAGAAGAAGAAGCCCTCAGTGGTGCTTGTGCCAAAACCAGTGGTGAAAGCCAAGAACACATCATGGTCCCTATTACCAGAAATGGCAGGTTGATGTGTTTCCACACATAGGAACAAAGGCAACCAAATTCCACTGAGCCTGGAGAAACCTGAGTGGCTGTATTTTCAGGGCTGTGTCAGAAAATGAATGATGTAGAAGGCACTCATGTGGTTGCTGTTTAGCCTCCACCACAACCACCAAATCCCCAAATCCCACCGGCATTTATGGCCATCACCCCCAAACTTCTAGGTCTATGGGTTAGAAATTTGAAATTTATGCCCAGAAGGTGTGTGCGTGCTAACTTGCTCCAATCGTGTCCAACTCTGTGACCCTATGGCCTGTAGCCTACCGGGTTCCTCTGTACATGAGATCCTCCAGCAAGAATACTGGAGTAGGTTGCCATGCCCTCCTCCAGGGGATCTTCCTGACCCAGGGACTGAACACGTGTCTCTTACGTCTCCTGTATTGGGAGGCAGGTTCTTTACCACTAGCGCCACCTGGGAAGCCTGTGCCCAGGAGGTAGATAGGGCCTTTTTGAGAGCAGTATCTGTCTGGGATGACTTTCTAGAGGATGCTGATGGGAGTGGTGTAGAAATCTAATCAAGCTGGTGACAGAAGAACAAATAATTTCTCCTTTCCTTTTGTAGCAGTTATTTCTAAACCATACCAACTTTTTCATAATGTTCAGAAGAATGGAAGGATGATATTGTCATTGGACTACACAAAGGCGCCCCTGCCAGCAGATGGGGGTCATTGAACACCATCTTGGAAACTGGGTACCACTTAAGACTGGCTGCTATGTAAGCCTTAAGGACAAAAGTCCTTAACATGGTCCACAGGGACCAGCTTGCCTCCCCAACTTCCACTGCTTTTTGCTCTCTGGGCTCCTTCTTACACTGGTCTTTTTCCAGTTCCTCGCATGTAACACGTCTGCCTTCTCTCCCCGTCTGCCTTTGCACGTTGTTGCTCCCTCCCCTGGAACGCCAGTGTATCCCTTTGCTTCATCACGTCCTCTTCATCCTTTTAAGCTCAGCTCCAACAACACCTCCCCCAGGAAGGCTTCCCAAATCCCCTAGACAAGGTCTGGTCTTCTGGTCCCATGTACTTTATTGGTAATAATTAAGCTGTCAATTAATTCATCCATCGTTCATTAATACTTACAGGAGTTTATGGTCTGACTTGTGCTCTCTGGGTCACCAGCGGGGGAGCTCATTTCACAAAGTCAGACCCAGATTCCAGGTTTCTTCACACAGAATCCTGGGTTCATACTCTTCATAACTGCTTTCTAATCCCTATTCCTAGGGGGAGAAAAATGGCTGTTATTGTACCTTGTCCTTATACAAGGCTCTTTTCATTAGTTAAAAATAGAATCATGCTGATTTTCCAGACTGAGCATCTAGCCTATATTTTTGCTTCCAGGCCCCCTGCATGAACCACAAGAAAGCACTTTCATTAGAGTTCGTTATTTTCTTCCCTTACCCATTTGATTCTTATTTGCCAGCAAGTACAGAGTTTTAAAAGTTACCAGCAACACTGTTTGTCACATGTTTTGTTTGGAGATCAAGCCCTGCTGCTGGAATCCACTGAGGGGAAGAGTTAGAAAAGAGAGTTGTCTACTTTTCCCGGGCATTGAGGTTTGGCATACTGGATGGGCTACTTGGAGCAGAACTCTTGGTCCCCTGCTCTTTATTTCACTCACACACATGCGTACACACACACACACACTCCTTTGATTTATTTGCTAGGATGATGTAAATGGAAATTACAGAATCATATGAGCACGTGTGCGTGCGTGTCTGTGTGTGTGCATGCGTATGCTTGAGGCCAGTAGGGATGTCTGAGCTGAGCCTAAAATGGAATTTAAATATGTCTGTAGAAGGCTCTCCCACCCCTCACTGGGAGGGAAGGGGGATGGGAGGACCCCATAAAGTCAGATGCAGGCTGTGCCTTAGTTCTGTGGAAAGGAGGCTCCTAAGGGGAAGAAGGAGGAAGTGTTTGTACAACAGACTCCATGACCCTTGAGGGCACAAGCAGGTCCTTTTGGAGGTCCGAGTGACTCTGTGTTACTCTGAATGGGGGAGGGAGGCCATCATCTCACTTTGGAGTGGACTAAACTTGGAAGGCAGCAGCTTGGGAGTAGTGGCAGGGGGCGCACTTGTGTGGACATTGGCATCGAACTAGTGCCAGCAGCAGCTCGGAGGCCACGTGGTGAGTTCTGAGGGCGCAGGTGGGTGGGGAAGAGAAAAACCCAGTGGCTGCAACTGGATGCGTTGTATCTGTGGTAGTTGATTGATTTATGATCACCTGGGAGACACCCCCAGGGGTCACTGGGCCAAGAGGCTGAAATCTCATGGGGGCTAAGATCCAATGGAAGAAAGAACCAGGGATGTGTGGGAATGGCAATAATAGTGAGCTTCATCTAGTTACACACCAGAGAGGCTGAGAATCTCTGATTTGTATACAATAATCCCCTAAAGTTGGAGGCCAAGAGAGACTTTAGGTCATATAGATCAACCCTTCACTATACTGAGGGAGAAGAAGAACCCAGAGAGAAAGGCAAGTTTTCTGAGGGTAGACAGCTAAGATAGAGATCTGAGTTCCAGCCTTGCTGTCTCCTGGTACCTAAAGGAGTTTGGAGTACTTAGGTAGATCTCTGATACTTCCCTAAGATACTTCCCTGAGACTTGGAGGGAGGATGGACTGATAAGAGACAAGCAGGCGTCTAGGTGGGGTGGCTCCACGTCATGTGGCTGAAGGGGCAGAAGAAAGCCAGCATGCCTGAAATGTCTCCCCCAGTGACATACCCTGAATTCATGGATGCCCTTCTTCAAGGTCATTCCTTTGGCTTATAAGCTCGTGCTTAGCAAAGATGCTTTACTGGAAGAGTTAGACCCCATGAGTAAGCATGGGAGGGGTTGAAGAAGGGATTAGCAGAGATGGCAGGCCTGGGTGAGGCCTGGGAGGGGAGGTCCACAGAGAGGCAAGAGATGCTAAAACGGGGAAGAGGTGGAAATGAAGGACAATGACAAAATGGATCACTTCCCATTTTCACTGGGCCCCAAGCCCATTTCCCAGGCTCCCTCCAGGAGGGTTTCAAGTGGCCCACTGAGCATCAGCCATGTGCTAGAAAATCCCCTTGCCCTAGTTAAGTGGTGTCCTAGTCTGACCTCATGCTTAGATTCTTAAGCCTTGCTTCGCTGTAAAGAGAGACAGGGAGGAGAAGAGGAGAGAGGAAAACAACATGAAAAAAAGAGGGAATAGAGGAGGAGAGCAGAGGAGGGTCCTGAGACCCAGAGAAAGAGCAGGCATGGGCCATAAATTGCTTCCAGGGTGTAAGGAACCACAGACACCCACTTTCTAGACCTTCTGGGGCCACTGTTTAATAGCATCCAGCCATCTGGCCACAGGTGGGCCTCTCACCTGACTCCCATTACAGCTCCTTGCCTCTGGAAACCGGCATGATTTATGGGCCCCTCTGGGCTCGCGGCCAGACAGCCACCCCTCACCCATCTCATCTCTGCTGACCGCGAGTTGCCCTTCTTCTTGCGCGTGGTCCAGCAGGTGGATTTGAATTTCTAATGACTGCAGACACCTGCGTTTCCTGGAGGCTCTTGCCGTGGTGATGGAGAACAGACCCAGACTGTACCCAGGAGGAAGAACACAGCCGAGGAAATATGAGAGACAGAGTCGTTGGAGGCATGAAATAGAACTGAAAGTGTGCTCCTTGTTAGGTTTCATTAACTGTTTACGTTTCCCTGGCTGCATTCCGCTGGTCACCTGCCCAGAAACACTATTGGAAACACAAACCTTAAATAAGATCAGATTATCCAATGAAATATGATAAGAAGGAGAGGGTCCAGAGCGAAATCCAGAGGTAAGTGGGCCCAGTCCACCAGAGGGACATTCAGGAGGATCCCAGTGTCAATGCAGCTCTGGTCCAGCCTGACTTATGGCTGTCCTGAGGCTCTGGGAGCCCCGCTGTGAAGGAGATGGGGTAAAGTAGGTTTGCAGAGCCTAAGAGAGGCATGCACAGACTTGGATTTATGGGTGGAGGGGAGATCCCTCCCAACCTCTAAGTCCTTTGGAGAGTAGCATACTTTCCCTGATGACAGTTCTGCTGCAGCTCATGGAAACTTAAGACTGAAAGTTAAAGGGCCACGGTCAAGTCAGCAGTGTAGAAGGAATGGAAGACTTTGTTACAAGGCCCAGACTCCTCCAAATGCACCACAATTCATGCTGCTCATCGCCAACCTGCTTAGCAGAGAGTAACCCCTTCATTCCTAGGAAGCTTGGTTTGAAAATGCTCTCAGTCAAGTCAGGCTAAGTCCTTGGTGCCAATTTTCATGGGTCAGCAGCTTCCTGCTGTTATTGCTGCTTTAGTGGAAGTTCAGGTCAGTTGCTCAGTTGTATCCAACTCATTGTGACCCCATAGACTGCAGCACGCCAGGCTTCCTTGTCCCCACCAACTCACAGAGCTTGCTCAAACTCATGTCCATCGAGTTGGTGATGCCATCCAACCATCTGATTCTCTGTCGTCCCCTTCTCCTCCTGCCTTCAATCTTTCCCAGCATCAGGGTCTTTTCCAATGAGTCAGTTCTTTGCATCAGGTGGCCAAAGTATTAAAGCTTCAGCATCAGTCCTTCCAATGAATATTCAGAATTGATTTCCTTTAGGATTGACTGGTTTGATCTTCTTGCAGTCCAGGGGACTCTCAAGAGTCTTGTCCAACACCACAATTCAAAAGCATCAGTTCTTCAGCACTTAGCTTTCTTTATGGTCCAACTCTCACATCCATACATGACTACTGGGAAAACCATAGCTTTGACTAGACGGACCTGTGTCGGCAAAGTAATGTCTCTGCTTTTTAATATGCTGTCTAGGTTGGTCATAAATTTTCTTCCAAGGAATAAGCGTCTTTTAATTTCATGGCTGCAGTTACCATTTGCAATGATTTGGAGCCCAAGAAAAAAAAGTCTGTCACTGTTTCCATTGTTTCCCCATTTATTTGCCATGAAGTGATGGGACTGGATGCCATGATCTTAGTTTTTTGAATGTTGAGTTTTAAGCCAGCTTTTTCACTCTCCTCTTTCACATTTATCAAGAGGCTCTTTAGTTCCTCTTCACTTTCTGCCATAGGCGGGGTGTCTGAGGTTACCCTTCGTGAATCTCTGTTGAGCCTGTTGGGAGAACTTTCCCCTGTCAGTGGTCTTGCCTATGGTCTTGGAGGAAAGATCTGCTCTTACTCCTCTAATTCGTTGTACATAGACCAGCACCACTGTCGTCACTGGGATAAGTGGCATCATTGAATCCCTAGTGGAAATGCTAAATCTTAGGTCCCTGTCCCATTCCTTCTAGATCAAAATAGAGCATGCTGCGGCTCCACACTGGGTCTGGTTGCCTGCAGGTTGGATATGCAGAGGCGGCAGTAGTTAGACTGGCTTTGGTATGCAGCAGTCCAGGCTGTTTTAGTGTGTAACTTCTAACTTTTGTCTCTACTCCTTTGACCGTTCTGTTCATGTGCCCATCACGCAAATACCAGCTAATGTAAACTGGCTGAGTCATTCCTGTCTTCTTGGATGTTCGATGCCTATCCAATGGTAGAGGCTTTCTTATCCAGCATGATCACATTTTCTAGTACTCCTTGGTGCCCACTCCTATATGCCCATTCACATGCCTCCCGTCATTCAGTCCTTTTCATTTCAGGCTCATGATCAGCCAGCAAGGTCACTTGCCACGGTCCATAATCTTGATATATTCTCACCCCAGGTCACTTCTTCCTCACAGAGCAGAGGATTAGGTGCACCACCCAAAGCTCCACCCATTGCAAACATTTTCCCTCAGCTCTGTCATTCAGGTCCATGATGCCTACAAGATGCCCACCATCCATTTTCCAGCTCAAACGCATATACCTAAATGTCCCGTTGTAACCCAAGCATGGGACTTTTCTCCATCAGGTGGTTGTATTGGGAATTCTCCCTGAAAGTCTGTCATAGGTGCATGCTGAGAGAGAGTTACTGAGCAATCATGGAGGATGGCATGGGAGTCTGGGGTTTGTGTCCATGAAGCTTGATTGTGCCCTCTGGGCCTGCTTGGGATCCATTTGGGATGTGCCATTTCCATCTTAGAATGACCTGCTATGGCCCTGTGTAATTTTATGACTTGGAGAAAAAAGTGAAGTGAAAGTGTTAGTCGCTCAGTTGTGTCCGATTCTTTGTGACCCCACGGACTATAGGCTCCTCTGTTCATGGGATTTCCTAGGCTATAATATTGGAGTGGGTTGCCATTTTCTTCTCCAGGGGGATCTTCCCAACTCAGGCATCAAAACTGGGTCTCCTGCATTGCAGGCAGATTCTTTACCATCTGAGCCACCAGAGAGGCCCCTGGTGATAGAACTCAGCTCAAGATTACTTGATATTCCAGGGTCAAATGTCCCTGTCCATCAGGGCTCAGTAATAATCTATATGTTCCTCAGAAAGCAAATGCTGCAACTGACATGGCCTTGGTCCAGACCCTAGAAGCTTAGGTTGTGATTCTCCCACTGGAGTTTGCTATAAGACCCTTAGTGCATCTTTTCCCATCACTGACACTTCCGACACCAGATAGTCTCCCAGATCATATCCTCCAAGTGGCAGAGCTACTTGGGTTCTGAGTCCAGAGCCTAGATGGACTATAGATTCCTTTCTTGCTCCAGGCCCCACACAAAGCAGACTATCTTTCAGATTTCCTGGGATACAGGCTGGAGTAGTATGGCTAGATGTGGAGTGTGCTGCCTCCAAAACTCATCCCAAAGAGCCCAAGAGACATTATACTTCTTCATTCTAAGAGATGAAGCATGCAGCAATTTGTCTTTTACCTTGGACAGTGTTTCTCAGCCTGTCCCTGATCTTTGGACCCAGAAAACTTAACCAATGTGCAATACCCCTGCATCTTCCTACGGTTTATCTCTCATCATCTTCAGTGAGTTGTTTCACCAATGCCTCAAGTGTGCTAGCCAGCTTTTATAAACCTTGCTCTGTCATTGATAGAATGGATCAATGTGATATTCTGCAGAATTTCTACATGGTCCAGATTTCTTTTGACTACTATGATGACACCATGAGAATTAACAGAGTCCTAGGACAATACTGTAAAAGTATACTACTGACCATTCCATGTGAATGTAAATTGTTTCTAATTCTCTTCTCTGATTGGGATAGGAAAGAACTCACTGGCTGCATACCATTTACCCAAGCCCATGTTAAGCTGCTGTAGCAAAAGTAACAAGACAACCACTATTGAAACTACTCATTTGAGTATGTGATAGATGACAGTCATGCTAGAGTATCCATCTGGCTTCTTCAGGGGCCTGACTGGTGAATTAGATTGAGACAGACCACCATGACTGCATCGTTAAAATCCTTAGAGGTGGTAGTAAACATCACCATTCTCCAAGAATGTGATCCTGGTTTTGATTCATTATCTTGGGGAACTGAAGTTTCAGAGGGGAGGACAATTTTAGGGGCTTTTGCTCAGTCTTTCTATTATCATGATTATCAATATCATGATAAAACAAGGATTTCATGTTAGAGTTCAACAGCTGAGTATGTCAATCCTAATCAAATATTTGGAGCCCAGAAAAATGATCACTGGATGGGTGATCCATAGACCCACTGTAAGCTGGCCTTTGGCCAGAAGTCAACTTATTAGCCTGCTGAGATATACCTCAAACAGGTAGCTCTGATGTTATTTCAGGTCTCCAGATCTTAGACTCTGTGTCCAGTAACCCTCAAAATGTATGAGCATTTTTATTCCCCTAGTCCACAGTCATCTGAGTAAGAGGTGATAAGTATTTTTAGGGAAGTATCAAAGGAATCATTATAACATATACTTGCCATAGTGTTGCTTTTTATTTCCTTTTGGGGACCCATCCGCCTCTGGAGCCAGGTTCTGGGTATGAAAACTGGCTCACGTTCAATAATTGAGTTAGATTCACAACTTCTGTTGACGTAATCACCCTCAGCCTCTTGCTTATCTGTTCTTGCCTCTTTTGATTGTATACATTAAGCAGCACCCTCCATTTTAGCCTGTTCTTTTGTCTCTAAGGAATACCATGTTTTATTAACTATATCCACAACTCCTTGAGGGCCAAGACCCCTTCTTTGCCCCTCCATTCTTATTGATTGTGGTGGTTATTGTGGGGTCCCCTCATTTCTGGTGATTAATAACTATCTTCTGGACTTTATTGCTTTGAGGCCTTATTATTCCCACTGCTATTAGTAAGCCAAGTTTTATGACATATTTCCTATAATCAACCTTAGTCTATAGAAGAAACTTACCACTGAATGTCTTCAGTTCAGTTCAGTTCAGTCACTCAGTCGTGTCCAACTTTTTGCGACCCCATGAATTGCAGCACGCCAGGCCTCCCTATCCATCACCAACTCGCGGAGTTCACTCAGACTCATGTCCATCGAGTCAGTGATGCCATCTCATCCTCTGTCGTCCCCTTCTCCTCCTGCCCCCAATCCCTCCCAGCATCAGAGTCTTTTCCAGTGAGTCAACTCTTCCCATGAGGTGGCCAAAGTACTGGAGTTTCATTCCAGTACTTTGCATCATTCCTTCTAAAGAAATCCCAGGGCTGATCTCCTTCAGAATGGACTGGTTGGATCTCCTTGCAGTCCAAGGGACTCTCAAGAGTCTTCTCCAACACCACAGTTCAAGAGCATCAATTCTTCGGTGCTCAGCCTTCTTCACAGTCCAACTCTCACATTCATACGTGACCACTGGCAAAACCATAGCCTTGACTAGACGGACCTTTGTTGGCAAAGTAATGTCTCTTCTTTTGAAGATGCTACCTAGATTGGTCATAACTTTTCTTCCAAGGAGTAAGAGTCTTTTAATTTTATGTCTGCAGTCAGCATCTGCAGTGATTTTGGAGCCCAAAAAGATAAAGTCTGATACTGTTTCCCCATCTATTTCCCATGACATGATGGGACCAGATGCCATGATCTTCGTTTTCTGAATGTTGAGCTTTAAGCCAACTTTTTCACTCTCCACTTTCACTTTCATCAGGAGGCTTTTTAGCTCCTCTTCACTTTCTGCCATAAGGGTGGTGTCATCCACATATCTGAGGTTACTGATATTTCTCCCGGCAATCTTGATTCCAGCTTGTGCTTCTTCCAGCCCAGCGTTTCTCATGATGTACTCTGCATAGAAGTTAAATAAGCAGGGTGACAATACAGTACTCCTTTTCCTATTTGGAACCAGTCTGTTGTTCCATGTCCAGTTCTAACTGTTGCTTCCTGACCTGCATATAGGTTTCTCAAGAGGCAGATCAGGTGGTCTGGTATTCCCATCTCTTTCAGAATTTTCCACAGTTTATTGTGATCCACATAGTCAAAGGCTTTGGCATAGTCAATAAAGCAGAAATAGATGTTTTTCTGGAACTCTCTTGCTTTTTCCATGATCCAGCAGATGTCGGCAATTTGATCTCTGGCTCCTCCGCCTTTTCTAAAACCAGCTTGAACATCTCGAATTTCACAGTTCACAAATCCTGAAGCCTGGCTTGGAGAATTTTGAGCATTACGTTACTAGCATGTGAGATGAGTGCAATAGTGTGGTAGTTTGAGCATTCTTTGGCATTGCCTTTCTTTGGGATTGGAATGAAAACTGACCTTTTCCAGTCCTGTAGCCACTGCTGAGTTTTCCACATTTGCTGGCATATTGAGTGCAGCACACAGCATCAACTTTCAGGATTTGAAATAGCTCAACTGGGATTCTATCACCTCCACTAGCTTTGTTCGTAGTGGTGCTTTCTAAGGCCCGCTTGACTTCACATTCCAGAATGTCTGGCTCTAGGTGAGTGATCACACCATCGTGATTATCTTGGTCGTGAAGATATGTTTAGTACAGTTCTTCTGTGTATTCTTGCCACCTCTTCTTAATATCTTCTGCTTCTGTTAGGTCCATACCATTTCTGTCCTTTATTGAGCCTATCTTTGCATGAAATGTTCCCTTGGTATCTCTAATTTTCTTGAAGAGAGCTCTAGTCTTTCCCCTTCTGTTGTTTTCCTCTATTTCTTTGCATTGATCGCTGAGGAAGGCTTTCATATCTCTTCTTGCTATTCTTTGGAACTCTGCATTCAGATGCTTATATCTTTCCTTTTCTCCCTTGCTTTTCACTTCTCTTCCTTTCACCGCTATTTGTAAGGCCTCCCCAGACAGCAATTTTGCTTTTTTGCATTTCTTTTCCATGGGGATGGTCTTGATCCCTGTTTCCTGTACAATGTTACAAACCTCCATCCATAATTCATGAGGCACTCTCTCTATCAGATCTAGTCCCTTAAATCCTTTTCTCACTTCCTCTGTATAATCATAAGGGATTTGATTTAGGTCATACCTGAATGGTGTAGTGGTTTTCCCTACTTTCTTCAATTTCAGTCTGAATTTGGCAATAAGGAGTTCATGAACTGAGCCACAGTCAGCTCCTGGTCTTGTTTTTGTTGACTGTATAGAGCTTCTCCATCTTTGGCTGCAAAGAATATAATCAGTCTGATTTCGGTGTTGACCGTCTGGTGATGTCCATGTGTAGAGTCTTGTCTTGTGTTGTTGGAAGAGGGTGTTTGCTATGACCAGTGCGTTTCCTTGGCAAAACTCTTATTAGTCTTTGCCCTGCATCATTCTGTATTCCAAGGCCAAATTTGCCTGTTACTCCAGGTGTTTCTTGACTTCCTACTTTTGCATTCCAGTCCCCTATAATGAAAAGGATATCTTTTTTTAGGTATTAGTTCTAAAAGGTCTTGTAGGTCTTCATAGAACTGTTTAACTTCAGCTTCTTCAGCATTACTGGTTGGGGCATAGACTTGGATTACTGTGATATTGAATGGTTTGCCTTGGAAATGAACAGAGATCATTCTATTGTTTTTGAGATATTCATTTCATCAGCATGTTGTTAATGGCCATTGTGAATAGTGCCTTCTCTAGGTCCTTCCATGGAAATAAATTTGTGATGCTTCTTCTGTCCTCATGTAATATATCCAATTCAAAATGCCTATTTCCCTGAGCCATTTAACCCCACTGATTTCCACAGTACCTCAGGCATTACTACTTGGTCAGCATGGACTAGTGTTTTCCCCATATTTTTAAGAGTTTTCTTTTGCTTTTGTTTCTAGTTACTAAGTTATGTCTGGCTCTGCCACCTCATGGACTATAGCCCTCCAGGCTGCTCTGTCCATGAGATTTCCCAGGCAAGAATACTGGAGTGGGTTGCCATTTCCTTCTCCAGGGGATCTTCCCAACTCTGGCATCAAACCTGTATCAGCTGCATTGGCAGGGGGATTCTTTACCACTGAGCCACCTGGAAAGCCATTTTTAGAGTTACCTACTAGCAAATTTGCCCATACCCTAGGGTTGTTGCCAAGGCATTAAATCCATTCCCAAAGAGTACTCCCAGTTAAGTGAACTGTTGCTTATCTCTTCTTCTGTTCTGTACTCCTTGATCCAGTCAGTGCCAGTGAAGTTGCTCAGTCGTGTCTGACTCTTTGCTACCCCATGGACTGCAGCCTACCAGGCTCCTCCATGCGTGGAATTTTTCAGGCAAGAGTCCTGGAGTGGGTTGCCATTTCCTTCTCCAGGGGATCTTCCCGACCCGGGGATTGAACCCAGGTCTCCCGCATTGGAGGCAGACGCTTTACTGTCTGAGCCACCAGGGAAGCCCTCCTCCTTGATCAAGAGCCCTCAAAATCCAATCCCACGGGTACTCCCCTGGCTGCTGCTGCTACATGCTGCTTAATTCTTGCAGCCCCATTGGCATTTGTCTATTTCTTCCCTCATCATGTTCTAAACTGGGATTAGGATGGAACTTAACCCTGTTTTCTGGCCTGGTAGCCAGGACAGGCCTGAGCAAAAGTCCTGAGGAGGACCCTTACCTTCTTGCAGTGGGAAAACACCCACACTGTTTCCAAGGATGGAGCTCTGGTTCTTAACAGGAACAGATGAGCCATCTCTGAAGGCTCAGGGGATTCACGGAATTCAGTGGAACCACATACTTTGGGAGGATCCATACAGATGAGTCAACCTCAGGTTCAAGAGTTCAAGTTTTTCCAGGCAGGACACTGATAGCATAGCATAGTAGACCAGCCATGACTAAGCATTCCGCTGTCTTTGAAGCCAATAAATATCAGAACCTGAGTTTGTTTCTCAGTTTAATCCACTCTCCTACTGCAGGAACTACCAAAGAGGACCTCTGGCTTTCACACTTAGTATTTAAATTTGTTAATTATACTTAGTTTCTCATTATCCCTCTGCAGGGCATCAGATCGACTTAGTAACCAGCTGATTCCATTGTCCTTAAATGTGCTGTTCCTCCATAATGAATAAAAACCTGAATCTTCATCCCAGCCCAGGCATTCTCCTCCACTAGGAAGTACTTCTAAGTAGCCACCTGGGAAATCTTTAGCAGTTGGGTTGCCACCTTGTGCCAGGGTTATCTATACTGCAAATACCATTGGGGAATGGGGCTTTCCTTGCCAGCTCTGTGATCTAGAACCACAACCCCCTCTTACCACCTCTTGTTTTTTATTATTCCCGGTACTGATTGTATTGGTTGGTTGCAATACAATATTGATTGTATTGGTGTCTAAGAAACAGACACCAAGCAAACTTAGAAGTGCCAAATAGAATTCTCGGTGGTAGCACCTCCCTTGTGGTCCAGTGGTTGGGGACCTGCCTGCCAGTGCAGGGGACCCAGGTTCAATTCCTGGTCCAGGAGGATTCCACAGGCCCTGGCGCGGCTGGGCCCATGGGCTGCAACTACTAAACCCCTGCTATAGAGTCCTCACCTCAATAAGAGAAACCACCGCAATGAGAAGCCTGCACACAGCAACTAGAGAGTACTGTCTGCTTGCCCCAACTAGACAAGCCCATGCACAGCAACAGAGACCCAGCACAACTGAAAATAGGTACGTTGAAAAAGAAAAAGAATTCTTGGTGGTAAAGCCTATGAAACATAAAAGGGAGAGAAGCAGGATTAGGCAGGGAGAGCCTTCAGACTGCTATGTAGGTCTGACCGGGTGAAAAGCAAGCAGAAACACAGGAGGATGGGTTAGGAGACCTTCAGACTGATGTAGCATTGGTCGGCGTGGTATGGAACACCAGAGTCGAAATGGCCTGCATTTGAGTGAAAAAGGTCAGGCCCCCATACCCTCACCAACTGGGAATAATGTGGCTTGAGTTTGAATGCTGCAATGAGATCATTTCTGGGTGGGCTTCAGAGGGTCCATGCATATTCCAACATTATAAGCAAAAATCAATATGTGTGTGTTTTTCTAGGATCCATAGTTTTCCACTAAATTTTCAAAGAATTCCCGGATACCCCAAAGGTAATGCGACATTGGTGTGAATTCACTTGATCATCCGAGCATGTTCTCCTGGCCCCTGCCATATGCCCTCTTTCCTGGAAAGTGGGTTATGTACTTGTGTGCTGGCCACACAGGACTTCTTTGCGCTCCTTGTGCGCTCTAAGCTCATTCCTAGCTCGCAGCCTTTACGTTAGCCGTTCCCTGTGCCTGGGATGCCCTTTCCTCGGAGGCTCTCATGATGTTTTAATCTGGGTTTCATCTTCAGTGTCACCTTCTCCCTTCTCAGAGAGGCGTGCTCTGATTCCACAAACCGAAGTACCTTCCTCCATCCCTCCTAGACTATTTCCCTGCTTTGTTTGTAGCATAGCGCTCTCCCATCTGATCTGCTCTTCTTTCTTTGTTACATATCTTTGCCCAGTAGGATGTAAGCTCCATGAAGACAGGAATCATTCTGTCTTGTTCACCATGCTGTCCCCATAGCCTAGAATGTGGCTGACACGTAGGAGACACTCAAAGTGTTTTCTTTGTTTTAAATTGAAGTATACTTGATTTATAATGTTGTGTGAATGTCTGCCACCTAGCAAAGTAATTCAGTTATACGTGTACATTTTTTTCATATTCTTTTCCATTATGCTTTTTCACAGGATATTGAATATAGTTCCCTGTGCTATACAGTAGAAGTTTGTTGTTGATTCATTCTATACGTACCAGTTTGCATCTGCCAGTCCCAGCTCCCAGTCCATCCCTCCCCTAGCCCCCAGCCCCTTGGCAATCGCAAGTCTGTTCTCTATATCTGTGAGTCTGTTTCTGTTTCGTAGATAGTTCTTTTGTGTCATGTTTTAGATTCCACATATAAGTGGCATCATATGGCATTTGTCTTGCTGTTTCTTTCACTTTTATGATAATCTGTAGGTCCATCCATGTTGCTGCGAATGGCATTATTTTATTCTTTCAAAATGTTTCCTTAAAGAATAAATGCTTGTCTTCTCTATCCATTAAAATATTTTCCCATGCGTCCTTTTCTTACATTTTTGTAGCTACTTTATTAAATATATGTATAATTATTAATAATCCAGACATCCAAAAAAATTCCAGACTATAACAGAATGGTACTAGCTGCAAAGAGAGACAGCTGTTAACATTTGGCTTCAATTGCTTCAATTTCTGTTTTACTTGTTTAATATTGAAGCTAAACTTTCATATATCACATTTTGCGACACCCTTCCTTTCTTTTCTTTTTTTGTGGCTATGCTGGGTCTTTGGGTTCTTCACTGTGTGTGAACTCTCTCTAGCTGTGGTGGGTGGGACCCCTCTCCTGTTGCAGTTCGCAGGCTTCTCACTGCGGTAGCTGCTGTTACGGAGCACAGGCTCTGGAGTTCGCAGGCTTACGCAGTGGCAGCTTGTGAGCCATGGGCTCTAGCGTGTGGGCCCCGTAGTCATGGTGCATGGCCCTAGTTGCTCCACAGCATGTGGGATCCCAGACAGCGATGGAACCGTTGTACCCTGCATTGTAAGATGGATGCTTAACCGCTGGACCACTAGGGAATCCTGATAGCCCTTCTTTTCAATGGTAACTACTGCCTTCAAGGTACTGTATGTGATTTCCATGGGGTCGCGAGAGTCGGACATGACTTAGCAACTAAACCACCACCACCACCATGTCAATTCTACCTATTTTTAATAGTTTAATGATGTTTGTATTCACAAGTAACATATGCTGTTTTTAACTGAAGTGTAGTTGATTTATAAAACTGTGTTAGTTTCAGGTACAGCAATGTGATTTGCATATATGTGTATATATATACCTTTAAAAAATTATTTTCCATTATAGGTTATTACAAAATAGTGGATACAGTTCCCTATGTTATACAGTAAATTTTTATTCTCTATTTTACATATGGTAGTATGTATCTGTTAATTCCATACCCCTAATTTATCCCTCCCTGCCTTCCCCTTTGGTGACTATCAGTTTGTTTTCTATGTCCATGAGTCTGTTTCTGTTCTGTAAATAAGTTCATTTGTACCAATTTTTAGATTCCACATATAAGTGATAAAATATTTGTCTTTTTCTCTCTGACTTACTTCACTTAGTCTGATCACCTTTAGGTCCATCCATGTTGCTGCAAGTGGCATTATTTCATTATTTTTTATGGCTGAGTAATATATATATAAATATATATATATATGATGGAATATTACTCATCCTAGGTGGTGCCAGTGGTAAAGAACCTGGCTGCCAGTGCAGGGGACATTAAGAGATGCTGGTTCAGTCTCTGGGTCAGGAAGATCCCTGGAGGAGGAAATGGCAACCCACTCCAGGATTCTTGCCTGGAGAACCCCATGGGCAGAGAAGCCTGGCCTGCTGCAGTCCATGGGATTGCAAAGAGTTGAACATGACTGAAGCGACTGTGTGTGCTAGTCGCTCCGTTGTGTCCAACTCTTCGTGACCCCACGGTTGCTGTAGCTCACCAGACTCCTCTGCTCATTTGGGTCATATGGCACCTCTATTTTTAGGTTTTTGAGGAACCTCCATGCTGTTTTCCACAGTGACTATACCGATTTACATTCCCTCCAGCAGTGCAGGGAGTTTCTCTTTTCTCCACACCCTCTCCAGCATTCATTATTTGTAGACTTTTTGATGACGGCCATTCTGACAGGTGTGGGATGATACATTACTATAGTTTTGATTTGCATTTCTCTAATAACTAATGATGATGAGCACTTTCTATGCTCCTGTTAGCCATCCATACAACATACGCTATATTTATATGTCCTAAGATTCTATATAAATATGTGCATACCATATATATCTGCTGGTTATTCAGAGCTATTTAAATACTGAACACTATTGTTGGGGCACAGACTGAGTTCTGGAGTCATCTTAACTGTGGACTTATTGCTGTACTGGACAATACAATTCCTTATTGTTTAAGCCAGGTAAGTTGGGTTTGCTGTTATGTGCTCCTGAAAGCCTCTTTCCTGTGATAGTCTCACTTTATTAAATTTCTCACCGTTGGGTCCTTAAAGTCTAGCAGTTTTCATTTGGCTGCAGATTTACTGACTGTGTAGACACTTTTAGTTTCTTCTAAAGATCATCCAATTCAGAGATCTTTTGTGTTAGTCATTTCTTGCTGTGGAACAAATTTAGCAGTGCCAAGCAACACGATTTGTTATCTTACCCAGCTTCTGAAGGTCGGGGATCTGGGAGCAGCTTATCTGGGTGATTCTGGCTAAGGGGACTCTTGCTAGGTTGCAGGCAAGTTGCTGCTGAGGGCTGCAGCCACCAGAAGGGCCCCAGAAAGGAGGATGTGCTCCCAAGCTCCTTTGGGGGACTGTTGTCAGGAAGCTTTGGTTCCCTTCCATGTGAGCTTTGCATAGTTGACTTCTCCCAGAGTGGGTGATCTGACAGAGAGAGTGACAGAGAGAGAGGCTGAGAGAGAGGAGAGCAGTCCTGTGCAGCTCACCGCCAATGCATCTGTCCACTCCTATGCAGTTAGCAACAGGGAGAACGCTCACTTTGCTCCCGTATTTTTCCTCAACCTATATACCATGATCATTGATCCCATCCTTTTTACCTCCTTGGCGCCTCTCAAGCCGCTTCTCTCCATCCCGTTGCATACTGCATGTTGTTGCAGAGAGGGGAAACTGGGGCACCAACCATCCAGTCACTGACCCCCCGGCTCTTTCCATGACCCCCGCGAACCAAGTTCATGGTTCTCAAGGCCTGCCTGCACCTGTAGCCTCCAAGTACATGGTCTTTCTCATCTCTTGTCCTCTACTCTCCCTTCCCTCTGTGTTTCTTCAGCTCTGAAGTTCAATGTCGCCTTCTCAGGTTAACTTTCCTGACCTTCAGATCCCCTGGTTACACGCCTCTGGGATGTTCCGTCTTTTGGCAGGATCTTTCGTTGCGGTGCACAGACTCTCTAGCTGTGTCGCGTGGGCTCAGCAGTTGCAATGCAGACTTCATTGCTCTGTGGCATGTGGGAGCTTAGTTCCCCTGACTCGGGATTGAACCCATGTCCCCTGCATTGCAAGGTGGATTCTTAACCATGGACTGCCAAGGAAGTCCCCTTCCCTACAGTCTTTAATAAATGTCAGAATATTTCTTTCTTTAGCACCTGGACTGCGTCCTCTCAGGTTACACCTCTCAATTTGTCTTTGAACAAATGCACACTCTGCCCCTAGACCTCCAACTGGAAGCATAACTGTTCAAGGCAATATATTTTTCAGACACACGTTGGCTTCAAATCAATATAGGAACATAACCTACTTCCATCACCAGAGCTGTGGGAAATGGTCCCTATTTCAAAATGAAACTCTAAGATTAGGTGTTCATAACAGTCACCCTTGATTGAGCTATCATTATGCAGGCCAGCCTCATTTTAATCTCCCCAGAATGATAAGGCAGCTCTCACCTCCCTTTTACTGATGAGGAGAGTGAGACTGCTCCTTTCCTGGTGGCTCATATGGTAAAGAATCTGTCTGCAATGCAGGAGCCCCAGGAGATGCAGTTTCAATCCCTGGGTCCGGAAGATCCCCTGAAGGAGGAAATGGCAACCCACTCCAGGATTCTTGATTGGAGAATCCCATAGACAGAGGAGCCTAGCGGGCTACAGTTCATGGGGTTGCAAAGAGTCAGACACGACTGAGTGACTGATACTTTTCACTTTCTTTCAAAGTGAGACTTAGAGGAGCCAATGGACTTGTCCAAGTTCACCCAGCTGGTAGGTAGTAGAGCCTTGGTTCATGCTGGGACCTGTTGCCATTTTCATGCCAGGACCTGGTGCCATTTTCATGCCAGGACCTGGTGCCATTTTCATGCCACCATACCCTGCTGCCTTCCCCCGGAATTTTTCTGTTTTGGTCCTTTCCCCACCCAAAATGGCTCAACTATATGTCAAAATGGTGCAACTACATGTAACTCTTGAGTTAGTCACTTGGACTGGGGTCCCAGTTTTTGTCAGAGTTCTTTATAAAGCTTTGCAGCTCATGGCATAGCAGAAATTTTGATTTAAATTGAAGTTTATAAATACACATATGAAAATCAAGAACAGGTTTCCCCAAGAGATTCAAGAATGCAGTGACCACGAAGGAAGCACGCCCTCTTTCAGCGAGTTCCATAAAGAATGACATAGAGCAAGAAGAATGTGGCCACGGAAAGAACCACAGACTCACCTACCCGCTTGCCCAGCTCCCGGTGGAAAGGGAGCGGAGCTGAGCCAGGAGGCACAACATCATCACTTGTTGTGTAGGTGAACAGCCGGGATTCATTAGGGCTGGAGACTTCCATGGCGGGGCCAGTTAGAGCAGGCTCTGGTGGAAGGCCCTTTGTCTTTCCCCCAGACCTACCCTTCTCCATCTCTGGCCCTGGGTGACCTGAACTTTGTGTTTCATAGGGCTGATGAAAACCAAACATAATGACCAGCAAGCAGTGCTTACAGACGGGTCTCACCCTAGCTATTCCCTCTGGCTTGCCCTCGTTGGTCTCTGCTCAAGCTGCTGATCTGAAAAAGTTACAGCTTGGAGACTAGGGAGCTGTTGTCATTCACAAGACAGCCTCCACTGCGGTTTCTTTCCGTGTATTCACATGCAATCAGCCTCCCATGGCAGTGGAAAAAGGTCCAGGTTTTTTAGAGTGCCTCATCCTTTCATGTGAAAATTAGTGGGGATTGTGACTTGTAATTAAATGGGTGGCCTGACTCCATCTACTACAGCCGATTGTTGATTTCTGAGTGCTCATTATAAGAAGATAATTTTTAATTCCAGGTATCGTTCCCTGTTCCCCAGCATGGCACTTTGCCTCTTTTACATCCAGCCTTTCTAGTGATTTATTCCTCCCAGAAGTGGGTGTAGAAAGTGAGGGCAGGAGGGGGAGAGAACCATAATAAAAATAGTGTTTTCTGAGTACTTAGTGTATTTTAGACACTGTTCTGAGCTCTTTACTCCAACCCCATGGGGGCAGGTACCATTATTCTCCTCACTTAACAGATGAGAAAACTACAGCCATCATAGGTGAAATAACCTACTGAGGTGTACACAAGTAGCTAGTTGTCCACCTGGATTCAGCACGAGACAATGTGAGCCAGAGCAAGTGCTCTTAAGACAAAAATAGAAAAAAAAGGCGGGGGGAGGGTCCTAAAAATATCCATCGTGCATTTTATAGCCTAGACTCAATCACTGTACGTACCAAACCACTTTCCCCAAACCCAACAAATATTTGGTGAATTTCGATGTTAACTTGTAAAGATCAGTGATTCTAAAACACCTGGGTGTTTGCAGATCCCTATGAAATTTTGAAGAAGGCCATGACTTCCTCTTGCTCCAAAAACTGCATGAAAAATTTGTATATCATTTCCAGAGGTTCAAAGGCCCTGTGAAAAGTCCTCCTGGTAGACCCCATGGAACCTGGGTCAAGAATCCTGATTTAGAACACTAAACTCTATCAATATGAAAAACAGAGTTAACGGAAACAGAGGAAGCTAAACTTGCGTGGGAAAACTGAAATTTATGTAGGGTTGTGTGACCTCAGACAAACTACCCACCTTTTTTGTATCATAGTTATCGCTTCCTTCTTCCTCTCCCAGTCCAAGTTTATTGTCAAGTTCAACAAGGTAATATCTGATCGTTGGTTTCGGTTCCCCAGAGGAATGTGCCCCACTCCTTTTTGAGAATTCCTTTCCAGGTTCCCTAGTTCTAGGAAATTTGCAAACCCAAATTACTGACATTATTCCTGTGGGCATTCCAAAAATAGATGTGAAGGCTTGTTTCCAGTCCCTTAAGCCTGGAGCAGCAAAGACTTTCAGTAGAGACTTCTTTAGAAAGTCACATGCATCACCTGGGGCCCCGCCCTTGTGGGCTAAATTGCTGTAGGGATGAAGCTGCTGGGTAGGTTTATATGTGTGTGTGTGTGTAGGTGAGGGGAGACAAGGGAAGAAGGAAGTGACATTGTCAGCTAATGGGAGAAACAGATTCCTAAGAGGCTGTAATATTGAGGCAGGAGGTAGAAGCTTCCCTCCCACCCTGCACTCCACCAGGGTAACGTGATTGGAGATTCATCCCTAAGCACAGGAACTCCAAGAAGAGATGAGAACAAATAAGGGAGGAGGCTAAGCCCTGCCCAGTCCACGTATTTCTTGTTCTCAAAGTCCGAAGACCTCCCCTATCACACATGTGCAGGAAAGCTCCTTGGAGGTCAGAGGGGATTGATGCTAACTAATGCTAAGCTACTCATATGCCTTTTTGGTAAAATCCATCTAGGCTAAGAGATGTATGCGTGCACACACATGGGAGGATCCTGAGATATACCAAATACGGACTGTGAACCAGGCAAATCAAAATGATTGGCTACAGAAAACCCTGGAAGAAATACCCTATAAAAGTCATTCAAACTGCCACAAGGGCACGACTCAGTGACTCTCTCTCAGAGTCCCCTCGTGTGTCTATCCACACCTACTGTACGCTTTTTCCCTCTTAATAAACACTTTACTTATCTCACCACTTTCTATCTTTGTGGAAATTATTCTCTGCAAAGCCAAAGGCCCAGGGCCCTTGTCACTGACTGCTGATCTAGAAGCTAGGATCTGGTACTTTCACCACCCCACCCTGGTCTCAGTCTCTGGCTGGGAACCCAAGCCCTGCTCCAAACCACTGCAGGCTGAGGCCACCCAAGACCATATCCTGTGGTTACTTGGAAACCGTGTCAACTCCTCCCTACTCCCATCACCAAAGGACTAGGGCTGGTTGACCAGCAAGAAAGTAAAACTCTCCTCTTCTAACCTCCTACCCAGCTGCCCTTTGGCACTTTCCCCACCCTCCCCTTTAAGGTTATTTTTGGTGCCTGTTTTAACAAATTTCACTTTAATAGAGAAACTGAGGGTGAGGAAGAAGGCCCATACCATGGGATTTCCATGGGGTCAGTCTCAGACAGATAATACAGACAGTGATTTATATTTATTGAGCATTTAGAACGAGCTCAACCCTGTGCTAAGGATCTTATGTACATAATCTCATTAAATTCTCCAAATAGTCCACAAAGTAGCTTTGGTTATTATTTTCATTTTACAGATGAGACAGTTGAGATTCTGAGAGTTGGTGGTGAATGGAGGATTTGACCGCTAGGTTCTTGCTCCCAGTCTTTTGGCTGCGGTGGGCCCCAGAAGCAGGGCTGGCTTTCAGGGATTTCCCCAAGTGGAGTCCCTGTGGCTGCGCTCCTGCACTCCCAGGCTGTTCTGAGTCCCAGGATTCTGCCTTCCCCAAGTTCCTCCCACTGTTTTCCCTTCAACTTCCACTGCTTGCTCCTTGCTCCAGGCTGTTCTCTCTAGCCAGGCCTTAGCCTCCTCCATCCCCCATTCTGGACACTGGGAAGGCTTTTCTTCTCGGACTTTGCTTTGGGCCCCACACCTTCTGCTCCTAAACAGAGTCTTCCATTAACTATGGAATAAAATCCAAGCACCATGACTACATGCTTTCTCTTTACCGTCTCTCTCCAAACTGTACAGAGTGTTTATCCTCTTGAGTTGGCTTTTGTTCTGAGATATGTCTGTGTGTGTGTTTGTATCAGTCAGTTTAGTTGCTCAGTCGTGTCCGACTTTTTGCGACCCCATGGACCGCAGCATGCCAGGCTTCCCTGTCCACCACCAACTCCTGGAGCTTACTCAAACTTATATCCACCCCATTGGTGACGCCATCCAGCCATCTCATCCTCTGGCATCCCCTTCTCCTCCCGCCTTCAATCTTTCCCAGCATCAGGGTCTTTTCCAATGAGATTATGTGTGTGTGTGTGTGTGTGTGTAATCTCAAAACTGTTTAAAATTCATTTTAATATTTATTTATTTTATTTATTTGGCTGCACCGGGTCTTAGTTGTGGCATGCGGGATCTCCAGTTATGGGCATTTGAACTCTTAGTTGAAGCTAGTTCCCTGACCAGGGATCAAGCCCAGGCCCCCTGCCTTGAAAGTTTGGAGTCTTAGCCACTGGACCACCAGGGAAGTCCCTAAAATTCATTTTGTAAAAATTTATTTTAGTTGGAGGATAATTGCTTTACAGTATTGTGTTGGTTTCTGCTATACATCAGCCTGAATCACCCATAGGGATACATATGTCCCCTCCCTCTTGAACTGCCCTCCCACCTCCCACGTGGTCCCAACCCTCTAGGTTGTCACAGAGCATTGGGTTTGAGCTCCCTGCATCATATAGCAAATTCCCACCAGCTATCTATTTTACATATGGAATTGTATATGTTTCAAAGCTACTCTATTTGACCCACCCTCTCCTTCACTGTGTTCATAAGTCTGTTTTTATATCTCCATTACTGCCCTGCAAATAGGTTCATCAGTACCATCTTTCTAGATTCCATATATGTGTGTGTGTGCGTGTGTGTGTCTAAAATTCATTTTAATCGTTTACATTGTCATGGATCCTTTGAAGAAAGGATAATTAAAGGAAAAAAGTATCCTTTAATTAAACATGTAAATAGTCATTTATTTCCCAGTGGCACTAGATGAACTCAGCCCTTTTTCTTAGAAAGACCTCCCCCACTCCCTCCATAGATTGAGATCCTGCCTCTCTCAGGTCCCAGCTCAAGCTTCCCCAGTTCTGGGAAGCCTCCCAGTGATCTAGGCCTAAATGATCACTCCTCCCAACCTCGGTTCTTCATCTGACCTCACAAACTGAGATCAAGCATGTCCTGAAACCCCAGCGCTTCCCTGAGTTAGACCTGGGTGTCAATCCTACTCTGACAGCTCCAGCCAAGTGACCTTGAACAAGTCATTTCATCTCTGAGTCTTGGTTTTGGCGTCCATACTACGGGGACAGTGCCATCTACTGTACATGGTGACTATAATGGCTAAATAAAACACTGCATACACAGAATTTTAAGAAGCAGTGTGCCTGCTGGCTGGGATTGTAGCTTCTGGACCCAAGCTGCTTGGGTTCAAACCCTGGCTCTGCCATTTACTTGGATGAGCTATTGAATTCTCATGCCCCAGTTATCTGTCTCTGTAAGACTGAATGACAGGTGTATTATGAAGAATAAATGAGTTGATACATGTATGGTACTCAGATGCCTGGCACAGAGAAATTGAGCAAGAATGTCAGCTGTTATCTTGTAACACATCCTTCCTCCTCACTTCAACGTCTCATTTGCTATCTCCATACCTAGACTGAACGCCCTCACTACCGGGAAAATGCCTGCGTGTTCTTTTATCCCTGAGCCCAGTACCCTGCCTGGCATGTGACAGGAGCTCTTTAAGCTGCTGAACTCACCATAATGGGCGCTGTGGGTCCATGCAGAATACCCCCAGTAGCCTATAGAGGCAAAGGATAAGGTTTCCAGACTGTGAGTGCTGGGAGCAAACGCTGGGCAGGAAGGAGACTGGGGATACAGGTGGAGGGGGGAGACAGGTTGACTGCTTTTCTCCCATCTCCCGCTCACCCCCTCCCCCAAGGCCAGGCGTTTAATCTGGCGGACTCAGTGTGTGCAGTCAAGGCAGGCACTGGACCTCCCATCCGGGCTGGAGGTGGGGGTGGGGCTTCAGACCTCACCTAAGGTGGGGGGGAGGTGTTGGGGGGGTAGGGGGCGCAGCCCCGGCTACCTCCGCCCCCCATTCAGGGTCCTGCGGGCTTCTCCCCTGCCCTCACCGCCTGGGGGAGCCCAGCCGGACCTGGGCGGGCCTCCGTGCCCCGCAGCTCCCCTTCCAGCCGCAGCCCGGGGCCTCCCCGCGTGGCCACACCTCCCCGGGCTCCGCAAGGGTTAAGGCGGCCGCAGAGAGGAGAGGTTTGGGCTGACGTCGCGCCGGCTGAAGGTGGTTCCCCTCGGATGAGGATGGGAGAGCCTGGCGAGCTGAAACCCGAGCTCCCGCTCAGCTGGGGCTTGGGGAGGTCCGCGTAGGAGCCGCCTGCCCGCCGGCCTGCCTCGGTCCCTCCCCAGCAGTCACTCCGGGCACCGCCGAGGGAACGATGGAGCTGGGCTGGTGGCCGCAGCTGGGGCTTACTTTCCTGCAGCTCCTTCTCATCTCGTCCTTGCCAAGAGGTACTGTGGGTCGCATTCAGGAGCCCCCAGGAGGGGACTTTTGTCTCCTGGGGTTAGCTGGGGGGCAGGAACGGGGTGTCCCAAGAGAAGGTGCTTGTGTGTCTGTGGGTGGTGGTGGTGAGCTTTCTTCTAGTGCGAATCTTGGGGGCTTGGCTAGTGGTGCTGAAGTGTCCCTCTTTCTTTCTAAGAACGTGACACCGTTTTTCTGCCATCCCAACTTGTGGGACTGAACTGCCTCAGGAAATGTACCAGCTTCCGTTTTATGTGCCTTTTTTTTTTTTTTTTTAGCTTTTTAAAGCACAAAATTATCGCTGGGGTTCTACCCAGGCTCAGGTGCCCCCTCTGACATGCAAAAGCCAAATCTCTACCTGGAAAAAGCCCCTTCCCAGGTGAGCTGGGAGGAAAGAGGTGAATAAGAGCAGGGCTTGCAGCGAGGGTGTTTGTCCTGAAGCATCTTGTTGAGGAAATCTCACACCACAAGCGTTCAGAACAGATTCCCAGCAAAGGAGAGGTGCTCACTCAGCATATATACACTTCCTTTCCTACACTTCCTTTCCGATAAGGATGAGAAAGAAGAAGAAAAGGCCGCCGGGGTGAAGAGTGCAAGTTGATTTTGGGGATGCGCAGAGTTTATTTAGAAAGAACTGTGGCTTCTGTGTTTTTCACATGTCATTTTCTGAGCCACAAACCCCACTTCAGATAGGCTCCTGGGGCAAGTGAGGTTGAAACAAGACCCAGACAGAGCTCTTGGGAGCCTCTTGACCCAGCAGAAGCAGGGGGAGAGCAGGCTTGTCCTGTGACTGCTGCTGGGCAAGCGGGGAAGGAGGACTTCTTAGGAGCATCTGGCCCTCTATGGCTAGAGAAGCCAGGTGTCAGGAGGCAAGGTGAGCGCTCAGGAGGTAAGAGGCACAGGTGATAAAACAGGAAAGCTTTGTGGAGGAGCAGGGAGTGTATGAGGCTTTGCTGCTCCCCTCTGTGGGGGTTACCTGCCGCCTGTGCTGGGGACCTGTCACCTTTGCTTTACTTAGGGAGTGGGTGCTTCGCTGCTGCGTGGAGCTGGCAAGCGCCCAACAATGAAACAGTAAGTTGGGTGGTGAGGGTGTAGAAAGCCATCAGCCACTGTAGAAGGGAAGCTGGACCTCGGCACACGTCGCTTCATGGTGAAGGAACAAAAACCGAGATACATGAAAAGCACACACACCCCTCCCCCCCATTTTAGTCAATACTTTCCATCTACCTGACAGCCCCAGGTGAAATCTTCCTTGCTGATTTACTCTCAAGCTGAAGAGTGTTTCGTTTGAATTTTGCCTTACTGGTGTCCGAAACAGCCCAATAATATAGGGAGAAGGAGCCCGGGAGGGTGGAGTCTGATAATCCTTTAACCCAGCCACCTGCCCGGGGTTTAGTTGGCGACTTTTCCTTAAGACTTGTCCCTGTTCCACCTCTGCCTTTTGGAGCCAGCGTTCCAGGGCACGGTGGCCCAAGCCCAACTCCAGAGGAGCCCGCTTCCTCCAATAGTGCCAGGCTCCCAGGTTTAGTTTTCTTGTCTCTGCATCTCTTTTTCTAACGTGGTAGGTGAGATGGCTGAAACCCATAAAAGCAGAAAACTAAAGCTCAGCTGCCCCTTTTTCCTTGCCCAGGATCTGAAAAACCCGCTTATCCCTGACCTGAGAATCTCTTATACCTATTACTCAGGAAAGAAAGCTGACTCTGGTAAAGAATCGTCTGCCAATGCAGGAGACAGGGGTTCAATCCTTGGGTGGGGGAGAGCCTCTGGAGAAGGAAAGGGCAACCCAGTCCAGTCCTCTTGCCTGGTGAATTCCATGGACAGAGGAGCCTGGCGGGCTACAGTCCATGGGGTCGTAAAGAGTCGGACGCAACTTAGAGACCAAAACAAAACTAACAACAACAAAAAAGCCAAACAGAAAAGAAGAGCTTCAGGAAGTGTGCATGGTGTCTGGGCAGCCAAGCTGCTGACTGAGCCGGAGAGCAAGGCTATTTCATTGTCTGTCGAACATTCACGTTTAAAGGGAGCACAGAGGGATGGAGTGGAGAAGGAAAATATTTCAAGTTGTGAGTGAGTGAGTCCACTCCCTGCTGGAATTCTGAATCTGGCCCCCGTCAAGGAAAGCTTAGCAGCATATTTCCTCTAATTACTTTTCTAAAAAGAGCATTTGATGAAATGTAAACATCCACTGGGATGGCACGGCAGACGGTTGTTGCTCATCGACTCGGGACACGTGTCTGAGGATGAGAATCCAAACATCAGGCCAAGTGATAACCCAACACAAACAGCATGTGAGGGGAGAAACCCAATTCCACTGACTTCACCAAATAGCAGTAGCTCTGCCAGCAGGATCCAGCCTAAAAGGAACAACTCATTGAAAAGATGTGACTCTGGGGAATGAAGCTTTCACATGAATAACTTCACAAGTGTTGCTTCCAACAGACATTAGCTGGTGGGGAGCGAGCATCCAGGCAACCGGGGAGGATAATTTGAAGCCCAGATATGCAGTGGGCAGGAGCAAGCAGTACAGAAAGGGAATGTGGAAAGAAAGCGAGGGGGAAGGAGTAGCAAGAAAAATTAGATGTTGGTTTATAATGGGATGTGTTAGCAAATTCCAAGGAGAGAGCTATGAAAATTGGGCCTTCTTGGCAGGGCTAGATTTTTGTGGGGACTATGAAGAGGGTTTTCCCTTGATATATACTCTGAGAACTCCTAGCTTTCCCAACAGGGAAATAATTTGATGGTGGGATCATGGGTTTCAGGAGCTAGGAGTGACTGGAGAGATCATTTGGTCAGAGTACCTCAAAGGAAGAGGAGGAGAGTAAACATCTGAGCATTTATGATGAGCTCAGTGTTTAACCCGAAGCAGGGCAGGTGCTGTTATTCCCCAGATGGGGCTTAGAGAGGGTCTGTACCCTGTTCAAAGATACATAGGCAGGGTTCCTGGAAGAATGAAACATTTGATATAGCAGTTCCACCTCTGGGAATAGACACAAAATAAGTGAAAGCTGAAACTCCAGCAAATATTCACACACCCATGTCCACTGCAACACTATTGCCAGCAGCCAAAAGGGAGAAACAACCCACGTGTGGGTAAACAGAATGTGGGTCTATACACGCAATGGAATACTATTCAGCCTTAAAAAGGAGTGAAGTTCTGGTTAAAATGACAACGTGGATGAGCCTTGAAAACATGATGCTTAAGTGAAAGAACCCAGACACAAAAAGATAAATGCTGTATGATTCCATTTATGTGAGGTGCCTAGAGGAGTCAAATTCATAAAGGCAGAAAGTAGAACAGTGGTTACCAGGGGCTGGAGGAGGAGGGATTGGAGTTAGTTTTTAATGGGCGTAGAGTGTCAGTGATCTGATGATAACATTCTGGAGATGTATAGCAGTGATGGTTACACAGGCCATTGAACTGTACACTTAAAGGTGATTAAAATGGTAAGTCTGTGTTATTTACATTTTGCTGCAGAAATGATTCCCAGGTAGCGCTAGTGGTAAAGAACCTGCCTGCCAATGCAGGAGATATAAAGAGATGCAGGTTCAGTCCCTGGGCCTGGAAGATCCCCTGAAGAAGGAAATGGCAACCCAATCCAGTATTCTTGCCTGGTGAACCCCATGGACAGAGGAGCCTAGCAGGCTACAGTCCATGGGGTCGCAAAGAGTTGGACACAACTGAAGTGACTTAGCACAGTACAGCAATAATGATAAAAAGAAAACACAAGATTAGTGGAGCCTGGGGTGAGCCCAGACTGTCAGCTTCCTGAGCTCAAGCTCACCTGGTACCCGGCTGACAGACTCACACAGCTAACAGCCTCCTACACTGACACGCATGTGATTGTGGTGTGGTTTCAGGACACACGTGGCAGGAGAGGGTCCTTGCTCTCTCCCATGTGGGTGGTGCTACTGTTGTGTTGTGGGGTGACTCTGGCAAAGAGGGAGACTATAACATGGAAGGACTGGCAGCCTTTGGGTAAAGGTCTGCAGAAATATTTAGCAGGGTATAGTGCTTGAAAGGTTTTGAACCTGAATGCTTTGAGGTGGACTGGGTCCTCTGTCTGGTCTGACACTCCACTTCTCAGTTCACAGGTGTCTTACCTGCTGGTCCCTGCTTATATTTGCCTTGTTGACCTCTGTTCCTGGGAGGGATGGGGGAGAAATGGGATGTGAAAGAGAAAAAGTGGAAAGCTGGGTGCTGAATGAGGAGAAGAACAAGTGAGCATTTTGCAGCTGACAGGAACATAAATATATTTTCACTTGTGTGTGTTGTGGAACACAATCTCACCTCTATGACCACCAGTAAAATGTTTTATGAATGCCCTTGAGGGCAGGCTGTTGGCTGAAGTTGAGGGTGAGGTTGGGTATTATATTTGGGTCAGTAAGCTGGGGACAAAGCACCTTTGGACCCAGAGGCAGAGATGACCTGGAGCATGTAAGTCCCTTAGAAATATCCAGAAGCCTTAGGGAGGGCTTTGGAATGCTACTGGCAGGGACTGTGGGTTTGACTTAAATTTATCTGCATCTGGGTTACCCTGGCTAGACGGCAATGGCTGAGATTATGGCGTCTCATGGTGTCTGGAGGACCTAATGATTGGCCTTAAGTCAGAAAATTATTTCCATCTGCTCTCCTAGGGGTGCCCGATCCCGATGCAAGAGAAAACCTCTCTACCTGCCTTTTTTGAGCCTATTTCTAGAAGCTGCAATTGATTTGGGGAGAAGGGTGTACATTTCAGTAATAAATGAGGGAAAGTGATACCCTGCTCCTCCCCTCATGTGGGAGGACCTGTCACCCCCACTTTGTGGATATTTGAAAGTCACAAGAGCCCAGAACCCTCTCATTTTATTTTAAAGGGGAGGGAAAAGCAGTGTTTACATTTTCTAATTCCTGAATTCCAGGGCAGAGGACCCTGAGGCCAGCTGGAGCTTTGAAAGCTACCAGATCAGTGGCAGAAAGTTATCAGATTTCAAGCCTGGTCTGTGTTTAAGGAGTTCTGTTTGTCAGTCATCCCAAGATCTGGGCCAAAGCATTAGGTTTATAATGGAGAGAAAGAAGTGAAATGCAGGAAAAGTCAAACTTCATATCTATGAACAAAACCATTCAGGGAAGGTAGAGAATTAGAGTTGGCTGGAGATATTTCTCTGAACCAATGGGACTTTCTGCTACTCACCGCCCAACGCTGTTCCTTTCATTGTTCTCGGTTGTTATTTGTGATACAGACACAGAGCCTGTGTGGGCTGAGAGTGGAGTGAGTAGGGCTGCACATCAGATATTTCACCTGTAATGGTGGAAACACCAGTGGAGGAAGCCTCATACCTAAGGGACCAGATCCCAGATAATCTACTGGTATTTGTGGTAAATACCAGGCATTCTCCTATATGTTTTACAGGCATTCATTTAATCCTCACAACATACCTACAAGGTGAGTAGTTATTATCCCTCGTTTCCATACTGAGAGAGAGGTACAGTACCTGCCCAGGTCTCAGAGCTGGACATCAGTGTTTTGAACCCAGTCTGACCCCATAATGCATATACCAAAGCAGTAACACTGCTATAGTCGGTAGTGGGTCCAACTGTGATAGATCTTCTGTCTGTATTTTGGCCAAATCATAAGGATCGTGGTGATAGTAAAGAGTTCTGGTTATCCTGTGGATATTCCAAGAGCTGATATTCTCCGGCCCCTGAGTCAGCAAGGTCACATGCTCACCACTGTGGAGGCTGAATGGATGTAAGTGACGAGGGAGAGACCTCAGCACTCCCCGTGGGACCACGTGGAACCCAAGAAGAGCCATTTTCTAGAGGAAACAGGAATGTTAAGCAGATCGCAAATCCCACTCACTTCTGGGTAGCTGTCCACAGGCACATGCATCTCATTATGATTAGACATGGGAAGTGAGAATTTCTTTGTCTCATGGTCAAATTTTATAATCAAAATCACGTTTCTGTTTGTGGAGCGACAGAGTTAAGGATGAGACATGCTTCATGCCTGGCCCCGAGACTGTGGAGCACTAGTCTTTTATGGATTTATTCTGTCAAGATCGTCAACGTGTAAATTCTTAGGTGATGGAATAGGAGTAGCAGGCCTGGCATGAATAAGGGGAGGCATTTTTCTTTCTTCTTTTTTTGGCATAACACAGCTGATGGATATTGCAGGGGATGGAGATGCAGCCTCCCTCCATTAATACTGAGATGGATTTTAACCAGTTCATTTCAACCTTGAATGAGGATCTGCTGTCTTTTGGGTCTTTTGTCGAGTGGTTAAGAGAGCCCAAATGAAGACACATGTTTCTGTCACCTTCTGCCTCTGGAGCTGGGGACATGCCTTTATCCCTGCAGTGTAGGCATCTTTATCACTGTCCTCTCCGAGACTCTGGCTGTTTCAGGGGGCTGAGTTAGTGGTTTGGCAGCGAGTGTCGGTAACTAGAAGTCTGGTCAGTTGATTTGGTGATTGGAAAACCAGGGCTGCTGCTGCCAGAACAGAGTGAGGAACACATTCAGGCAACTTTAGCTCATGGGGAGGTGCAGCAATTGTCCTCATAAGCTGAATTTATGATTGGTTAAAATAAATTTCCAGCTAGCTTAATGGAAAACCACTGGGTGGAGGAGGGATGTTGGCCTGGTTTGCCTCAAATCAAATCATTTGAGGACTTCGGCGAACTGAAGTGTCAGTTTTCCAAACCCAGTTCTACGCCAGTTTACTTCACAGGATTCCTTTGAAGATGATCAGTTAATCCCCTATATTGTGCGACCCCACTTTGGAAGTCAGTAGTGATGGTGGAGGACACCTAGGGTGCCCAGGATGAGTTGCCTGAGCTTAGCTTCTAGCTGGTAGCATCTACTCCCATATTTTCTAATATACCACGTCACTCACCTGGGATGCAAGCAGAAGGAAGGGCTTGGCTGGTATAAAGAATCTTTATTGCCTTACTTCTTTCTTGTTTGGCTTTCTGCCTCCCACTGGGTGGTCCACTGCCTGCTTCTAAGTGATGTTCAGCCTCCTTTCTGTGCAAACCTGGCTCCCCTGGCCAATTCACTGGTAGAACAGAACAAGTGAATATTCAAGTCTTCATGGAAATGAGAGACAAACTGTAATACACCAAAAAGCAAAATATGTGTAATAGTAATGGACCCAATTGGGGCTTCCCTTGTGGCTCAGTGGTATAGAATCCACCTGCCAATGCAGGAGACTCAAGTTTGATCCCTGGGTCAGGAAGATCTCCTGGAGGAGGAAATGGCAACCCACTTCACTATTCTCGCCTGGGAAATCCCATGGACAGAGGAGCTTGGCAGACTACAGGCCTTGGGGTCGCAAAGAGTCAGACACGATTGAGTGACTAAACAACAGAAGTGGCCCCAATGGAGTCCCTGTAAAATAGACTCCAAAAGGTCATAGCAGGAGCCGTTTCTAACAGCAGTCTTTGTCACAAATAACCTGACCCTGGAAATCACATATGCCTGATGTGTCTGCATTCGTGTATTTATTCAACAGACTGGAGATAGCAGGATGAATGAGACCAGTCCTTTTCCTAAAGACACTTGTAATCTGTTGAGAGAGCTCATGGTCTAGCCTGGTGTTTTCCAAAGTAGGTTTAATGAGATACTAATATTAAAGGATATTCAGCAGAAATAATAAAACCTAGGATGTCATGGTGGAATAAGTTTGGGGAATGTGGGAATTAACTTGGTACAAAGAATATTATAGGCTCGGCAAAGCCCTACAATAAAGCAAGCTGTTACTAGCGTTTAAAAAGTTGTTCAGCAGCAGAACCTCTTTTCATGTCATACCTTATACCATCAGTGGATTTAGCACTCCAGGGAATACAGTTTGGAAAACTCAGGTCTCTTGTCCATAATGAGTAAAACATTGAAGAATATCTCTCTCACCATTATGGAGGACAAGGTAAGAAGGGAATTTGAAAATCTACAAAATTGGAGCGTCTCTTTGGACTTCTGCTGAGACAAACAGGAAGTCTGTTGTCCTGCTCACTTCACACTTGCTGAGACGTTGAAAGAACCATTGGGATGATCCTGGACCTGTTGCTGTGGTAAAAGTCCTCACCAGCGTCGACCTGCGTAGTTCACCAAGAAAGCTTATTCCTGTTCTGCACGGTGCTCACAGTAATGTGACTGCCTTGGGATCATTGGGCGGAATGAGGTGTGACTCTAATTAAGGTGCACGTGGTGATGAGACAGTCCCAGGGAGCGGTTAGAGCTATGACTTGACTTCCCCACTTAGGTTGTAACCTTGGTGACAGTTACCCTGTCCCCACTTCAAAAATGAGGAGAATATTCGTGCATCCTTCTAGCTCCTGGGAACATTGAGTTCAAGATCCAAGTCCATTCATTACCAGTTAACCTCCTCCCACCTCAACACACATGTTGGTTTGTCTCCAATCTTTTCTTATTTACCCTCCTGTCTGCTAGTTTGGGTATAGCTCAGGCACCATGATCCTGATTTGTACACCCCGGAAGCGGTCTGGGCTGTTTACACTGGTGCTGTATCCCATAGAGACAGCACGTGAGTTTGAGCTGTTCATCAACCCCTGTTTGCTGTTTCTGGGAACAGCTTTATTCCTCCCTTTCCTAAATATTGTTCTTGTTGTCATGCAACACGGTTTCTCCCTTAGCCCTCCCGTTGCCTGCCTCCTGTCTCTGCCCAGACTTGTTTCAGATTGGATGACTACAGTGGATAAGGAATAAAGCAGCTATTCCTTTTAAGGGTTTTCTGCCCAACCCATAACCTTCTCAGCAAAGATTTAGCTCTTCCTGGCCATTTTATGTATTTCGTTCTTGACGCTGATATCTTAGTATGGATGTGTTCCAGTTTGAATATACATGCACACAGAAAAATAAAAGTATAGGTATGGTTGTTGTTGTTCCATTGCTCAGTAGTGTCTGACTCTTTGTGACCCCATGGACTGCAGCACACCACGCTTCCCTGTCCTTCATTGTCTCCTGGAGTCTGCTCAAACTCATGTCCATTGAGTCGATGATGCCATCCAACCATCTTATCATCTGTCGTCCCCTTCTCCTTCTGCCTTCAATCTTTCCCAACATCAGGATCTTTTCCAATTTGTCAGCTCTGTTATCTGAGCATCAGATGGCCAAAGTATTGGAGCTTCAGCTTCAGCATCAGTCCTTCCAGTGAATATTCAGGACTGATTTCCTTTAGGAAATAGATATAGTTATATATACACTTCTGTGTGTATATGGGTGGACGTGTATAAACATGGGGTGTAGAGTATTATGATTTAAAACATGGGCCAGAGTTTGAATCCTGCCTCCATTATTTATGGCTCTTTTCTTGGAAAATTACTTAACCTCTTTCATGTCATACCTTATACCATCAGTGAATTTAGTACTCCATGGAATACAGTTTGGAAAACTCAGGTCTCTTGTCCATAATGAGTAAAACATTGAAGAATATCTCTCTCACCATTATGGAGGACAAGGTAAGAAGGGAATTTGAAAATCTACAAAATTGGAGCGTCTCTTCGGACTTCTGCTGAGAGACAGACAGGAAGTCTGTCGTCCTGCTCATTTCCAACCTTCCAACCACCTTCCAACCTGTACACTGAGAATAATAGTGTCTTTATTTGAGTTTGAGAAGGGAATGGCGACCCACTCCAGTATTCCTGGCTGGAGAATGCCATGGACAGAGGAACCTGGAGGGCTGCGGTCCATGGCATTGCAAAGAGTTGGACATGACTGAGCAACTAACACACACAAATGAGATAACCTATTTACTTTTAAATTATTATTGGGATATAGTTGATTTATTATTTTTTTTAAATTTTTGTTTGGAGTGTAATTGCTATACAATGCTGTGTTGGTTTCTGCTCTCTAACAGCACGAATCAGCTATATGTATACTTACGTCCCATCCCTCTTGAGCCTCCCCTTACCTTCCCCATCCCGTCCCTCTAGGTCATCGCATAGCACTGAGCTGAGCTCCCTGTGCTATATAGCAGGTTCTGGAGTAGTACTGAGCCATAAAAAGGAATAAAATTGAGTCACTTGTAATGATGTAGATGAACCTAGAGTCTGTCATACAGAGTGAAGTTAAGTTAAAAAGAGAAACCCAAGTATAGTTGATTAACAATGTGTTAGCTTCAGGTGGACAGCGAAATGAATCTGCTATACATATACACATATCCACTCTTTTTAAGATTCTTTCCCCATATAGGCCATTACAGAGTGTTGACTAGAGTTCCCTGTGATATAGAGTAGGTCCTTTTTAGTTATCTATTTTAAGGCACTGGCACCCCACTCCAGTACTCTTGCCTGGAAAATCCCATGGGCGGAGGAGCCTGGAAGGCTGCAGTCCATGGGGTCACTAAGAGTCGGACGTGACTGGAGCGACTTCACTTTCACTTTTCAGTTTCATGCATTGGAGAAGGAAATGGCAACCCACTCCAGTGTTCTTGCCTGGAGAATCCCAAGAACGGGGGAGCCTGGTGGGCTGCCGTCTCTGGGGTCGCAACTTAGCAGCAGCAGCAGCAGCAGCAGCAGCAGTGTCTATGTGTCAATCCCAATCTTTGATTTATCCCTCCCTTCCAATTTACCCTCCCTCCTCCTTACCCTTCAGTGACCATAAGTTTATTTTCTACATCTGTAACTTTAATTTGTAGATAAATTCATTTGTAACCTTGTTTTTAGATTCTACATATAAGTGCTATCATATCATATTTGTCTTTCTCTGTCTGGCTTACTTCATTTAGTGTGACAATCTCTAGGTGGTCCAGTGGTTAAGACTGAGCTTTCACTACAGGGGGTGAGGGTTTGATCCCTGGTTAGGGAACTAAGATCCTGCATGCCACATGGCACGGCCAAAAAAAAAAAAAAGAGAGAGAGAGAGAGAGAGAGCCTATTCAGTATAATGCTTTGCAAAAATGAGTACTCAGGAAATTAAAGTCATCTTCTGCTCCTTTCTTTTCTAGTATTTTTCCCACTAGCACAGAAGGAATTAAGGAGAAGTATTGGGTATTCTATCTTTAGTAGGCTGGAATTTACACGGTCCTTTTCGGGCTCACTTCATCTTGGTGCACAGTCCTATCCTAGTCATCTGTGACTCTGTGTCAGGAAAAAAAAAATTCCAAAGGTTCACCGTATGTTTATTTCTCTGAGACTTGCTTTCTCCCCTGCTTTTATCATGCATCTGCCTTCCAACCTTAGGCTGAAATTCCTTCCACATGCCTAGGTTTGTCCATGTGCTGGATTCTTGCAGGGATTTGAGGGGCTGGTGTCTTGCAGAGTGGGTGATTCTGGGTCAGTGATGTTGTCTCCCAAACATGAGATGGTGCCCATGGCCACCTGTTGTGATTCAAGGGTAGAGCCAGCCAGGAATCCTCAGGCCAAAAGAAGTTCCCCTTCATCTTGTTCAAGCTTGTAGAGCTGGGGGAGGCAGCTATAATGAGGACTAGCCTGCATGAAGCTGCTGCCAGCTTAGGGCTGAGTGAACCATAGGACATACCATTATAAGTGCATCACCCTCATTCAGCCTGACATCTGCTCTTGGCCATCTGCCTTTGGTAGAAGGAAAACCTGGCTTCTGCTTGGCATCAGTGAACCTGAACATGAAGACAGTGACATTGACTCTGGAGGCTCCTGGCAAAGGGATAGATGTGGTTGACCAAGGCCCCCATAGAGCCCTGGCAGACTCTGGCTCAGAAAGAAGGTTTTAAACATGTGGAGGATTGGGGAACAGGTGGGATTGTTTTTATGTCTGAGGAAATCCAGATTAGATTTTTAGGGTAAGCATAAGTTTTATTGTTTTCTTAAGGAAATATCTTTTCTTGTATTACTTTAAAAAAATATTTATATATTTTTGTCTGTGTCGTGCAACTTGTGGGATCTTAGTTACCTGACCAGGGATTGAACCTGGGCCTTCCTCAATGAATGCTCAGAGTCCTAACCACTGGACTGTCAAGGAATTCCCAAGGTTTATTGTTTCTTAATTTATACATTCTAATGCTTTGCTTAAATAATATTTGCTGAGTTTTATTGCCAGGAACTTTTAAGTGCATTATTAAAAAATTTTTAGTAGCCAATGCTAATTAAGAAAATAAAATCTATTCAGCTCATATTGCAGTGTTGGAAATAACCCAGAAGCAGCTGTCTTTCTGTGCTAGGGATTTCTAGCACAGTTGTTGAGGATAATGGCCACTTGGGACCCTTCCAAGATGCTCGAGTTTGGGTTTTATTCCCTTTGGCTATAGATGTAGAATTTCTATTCCTAGAAGAGAAGCAGCAGGAGGTGAGGTATGTCCTATTTAAATAGGCATCTGGAGGAGGAGGTATTAGAGAGAAGAGATTAGGAAATCTAAAAGCAAGGGGGAGGAACTCAGAATGCCGTGATAGAAACAAGAACAGACTGCTTGGAAATGCCATGTATGTGTGGGCCTCTCGGGGAGACAGTTACTCACCCTTTTTGTTCCCTTAGCCATCTGTATCTTAGCCACACGTATGATGGCTTTTAAAAAATTTTTTGTGGAATATAGTTGATTTACAACCTGAAATTAACACAATATTGTAAATCAATTATACTGCATTAGAGTACATTAGAATGTACAGCAAAGTGAGTCAGATATATATATATATATATATATATATATATATATTCTTTTTCAGATTCTTTTCCCATATAGGTTATTACAGAATACTGAGTAGAGTTCCTCGTGCTGTACAGTAAGTCCTTGTTAATTACATTTTATATATAGTAATGTGTATACATTAATCCCAGTCTCCTAGTTTATCACTTCCCCCTGTGTTTCCCCTTTGGTAACCATAGATTTGATTTCCAGGTCTGGGAATCTGTTTCTGTTCTGTAAGAAAACTTCATTTGTATCATTTTTTTATTAGATTCAACACATAAGTGATATATATTTTTTTCTTTCTCTGTCTGACTTACTTCACTTAGTGTAAGAATTTCTAGGTCCATCCATGTTTCTGCAAATGGCATTATTTCATTCTTTTTTATGGCTGAGTAATATTCCAACATATATATGTACCATATCTTCTTTATCTGTTGATGTGTTTTAATTCTAGAGAGAATGGTAATGTCTCAACAAACACGCAATTTTTCTTCCAAAGCACTTTATGCTCATTTCCTGTTTAATTGCAGTGAGATTAACAACCCCATCAATCTACATCTATTCTCTTGAGATTCGGGGAAAATGCCACAGCAAGATGTCTTGTTTGTGATTGTCCAGCAGCATAAATGAGAGGCAGATTCAGCATGAAAATTTGAGTAATCTGATTTTCAAGTGTGTCCACTTCGCCAGTGATGCATTCTTGATCTGTAAAGTCAAAGTTGTGAACTCTCTAGAATCAAAGAATTGTGTTGACAAGAATAAGACTTTGGCCCTAGGAAGAGCTGGCTCTTTCACCTGAAAGCTGTGCCACCGAGGACTATTTATTTACCATTCTGTTCCTGAGTGTCCTCATCTGTTAAATGAAGAACATGATACTTACTTTGAAGGGTGGCTCTGAGGATTCAGTGAACTGGTTTGTTTCAAAGGCTTGGGTACATTCTTGTGGGGGCTGGGACCCAGGGAGAGGGGACAACAAATGAGACGTGACAGAGTGGAGCAGTGTGCTTAATAAAGGATGGAGAGGGGAAGAAAGTGACAGATTGATTTTTGCTTCCCTTTCCTCCCCAATGTACTAATGCCTGCAAACTAGGTTTCTAGGGAGTCTATTGAAAGACTTATCACTCCTGATACCCAAAGGGGATGATGAACATGTTGACTTTCCAGCTATCATTATCTTATTAGGAGAGGAGCTATGAGAAGGGGAAGACCAAGGTTAGCTGAGGGTGGGAACCCAGCCAGGCTGGGACTGAGAGTCACTTGGTGGTGGGGTGGTTTTCAAAGTCACAGGAGGAGATACTGAGTCATCAAGAGCCCTAGTAACCATTCCATCGCCCCTGACTCACAGCATTTCCTTCTGGGATTTGCCTGGCATCTGTCATCAGCCCCAGGGAGTGGGCGGTCAGACCTTCAGGTGGTTAGGAATGTGCTGTGTTAGAAATCAATACGGGGCGTTCAGAGAGCCTGAGAGGAGGCGGGGGAGTGAGTCTGGATGAGAGGGCAGCCCAAGCTGCCTAAGTGTAGGACTCTGATTCCTACATCTTCCCCCCCTCTGGTCTTAGGTTTATAATGTGAAGGACAACAAAACAGTCAGTGGAGATTTTCATTAAATGTGGTTAGAGGGGAGGGCTGTGGGGTTTTTGAGTGGAGACAAAGGCATGTTCTAACATCAAAGAGGAGTGAGCCCTTGATGAAAGCCCCTTTCTTTGCCACCTTCTGGGGTGGCCTCAGCCTGGGCCTTTGGTCTGACAACCGACATCATGTATGGAACAGGCCAACTCACGTTTTCATCAAGAAGTCTCTGACTTTTTTCAGATTTGCCTGAACAGTTACTGTGTCAGCTTATTTCCTTGAAACCTGGTGTTGAAAAAGTGTGCTACTCAGAGATGATGCTGTGGGGACTCCATTGCCCCTTCTGCCCTTCAGTGGAGTTAAGCCCTGGTTGTTTGAGGGATTAAGTGTTCTCCGTCTTGTCAGCAGGAGAAATATATCAGTGTTGGAGAGCCTTAGCGCTAGCTGCCAGGCTGCGAAAACAATGCCGAAGGCCCTGAGGACAGCCGGCTTTCTCTCACTCATTCATTCACCTTTTCCACCACATCTATAAAACCTGAACCTGGACTTCCCTGCTGGCTCGGTGGTAAAGAATCCGCCTGCCAATGCTGGAGACATGGGTTCAGTCCCTGATCTGGGAAGATCCCACACGCTGTGGAGCAACTAAGCCCGTGCTTTGCAACTACTCAACCTATTCCCTAGAGCCCGGGGGCTGCAACTACTGAAGCCCTCTGCCCCAGAGCCCATGCTGCAACGAGAGACCCCCGCAATGAGAAGCCCATGCATGGCAACTAGGGGGTGGCCCCTGCTCACCACAAGGAGAGAAAAGCCTGAGCAGCAACGAAGACCCAGCACAACCAAAAACAAACAAATAAACAAAATTTTGAAATAAGCAAAAGCCGAACCTGTGCCAGTCAGTCGGCATTGTTCTCATTGCCTTGGTGTTTGCATGAATAAGACAGAACTGAGAGGCTAAGTGTCTTATGTTTTCCAGCGTGAATTCAGGAAAAAGCAGAGCTGGACCATTATAAATGAAATCTCCAAAGCCTATGATACCAAAGTAATGGGTTGGCCAAAATATTTGTTCATGTTTTTCCGTAAGATTTTATGAACTTTTGGCCAACCCACTACTCTGCAACTCTCTTGATATTTGTTTACCCTGATTTACAAAAAAAAAAAAAAAAAAAAAGAGGAAAGAGAAGCGCTTGTCCACACAAAATAATGTGGCAATTTAAAATCACTTCTCAGGACTACTCAAGGTCAAGAGAAGATGTTCATGCCTGAAGTAAAGAAATAAAGCAGTTTCTAAAGAAAGCCAAAAATATAATAGGTTACCAGTTTTGAGAGGTTAAGAAGACTGTGTACACATCTTTTAGCTTTTATGTGTGAATATATATGTTAATTAAAAGATAACAATTGAAGGGTAAGTTATTTCTGAATCCTTTATGTATAATTTTATTTTTTTGATGCTTTCACAAGAAATCTTTTCTATTAAAGTATAGGGTCTTTTATGGGTTTCTCTGGTGGCTCAGATGGTAAAGAATCTGCCTGCAATGCAGGAGACCCAGTTTTGATTCCTGGGTCAGGAAGACCATCTTGGAGAAGGGAATGGCAAAGCACGCCAGTATTCTTGCCTATGGAATTCCAGGGAGAGACGAGCCTCGTGGGCTATATAGTCTCTAAGGTCACAAAGAGTCTGACATGACTGAACAACTAACACTTTCACTTTTCATAGAGTGTTTTATAAATAAATAAATAAATAAATACTTTATCCAGTGGAAAAGTTGAGATAAATGAATGAATGTATAATGTGCCCGGAACTTTGTGAGTTCAATTTTGCTATGTGATTATGGGCACGTGCTTTACTGTTTGGTGCCTTGGTTGATTCCAAGGTGGTGCTCTGTGAGTTCTTGATGCTTAATTTGTACTTATTTCCTAGGAAGCACTGGCAGGATAAAACTCATTTGCGGTTTAATAAGACTGTTCTTTTTTTTTGGTAAATAAAGTTTTATTGAAACACTGTCATGCACATCTGTTTATATTAATGTTGTCTAAGACTAATGTTGTCTTAGTTTGTGGGTCATGAGGTCTCTGTGGCTATTTTCTATTGAGTAGTTGCCACAGAGACCTCATGACCCACAAACTAAGACAACATTGGAAAGCAACTACACTCCAACAAAAATTAATAAAAAATTAACAAGATAAAGTTAAAATGCCAAGAAAAATGTATCTGCCTCTTTACAAAAACCATTTACCAATCCCTAGGTTAGACAACAAGTAAGGGTTTGTTCTTAAATGTGAACAGCAAAGTAACCTTTGTTCACCTACAGCAGCCCAAAAAACTGGAGATTGTCCTGGCCTATTTTGCCCTCAGCAGCAGGCTTGCTCATGTCTTCCCTAAACCTGAAATTCTGCAGGCCTCCCTTTCTTCTCAGAATTCCCTAAAAAAATGCCTTTGGAGTTTCTCTTTGCTTATTTCCTACTTAGCTCTTTTCCTCACTGATAAAGTGAAGAGGTCAGAGTAACTTATTTTAACTTACAGGAAAATATTACCCATTTTGCTGGATCATTTTAAAAATTAAATTGCACGAACAGTATAAAAGCACTTTAGCTAAACAAATATTAAAATGCTTTAGCATACATGCAGGAAAACCTTCAGCTGATTTTCCACTGTTGGTGTTTCTTTAAATCCTAGTTTTTGTAACTGGCTTTTAACATCATATTGAAATTCCCTGAATCTGTACGTTCATGCATGCGTGCGTGCTCAGTTGCTCTTTGCGATCCCTTGGACGGTAGCCCACCAGAATCCTCTGTCCATGAAATTTTCAAGGCAGGAATACTGCAGTAGGTTGCCATTTCTTCCTCCAGAAGATCTGAAGCCAAATGACCAATGTGCCCTTTGTCACAATTGGAGGCGGAAAAGTCCAGGAGATTGTTTTTGTCTGCTTATTGTATTTTCAGATCTCCTTAGCTGATCAACTTTAAATATTTTTTCATAGAATATTTCTTAATAAACTTACCTGTTTATTTCTTACATATATGTTTTAGGGCACTTTCCTGTCTCTTTTCCAGCCAGGTGAGAAGTAAAGGTGATGGACTTACCAGACCAGAGGGGCTGAGTCAATAACACCATTAACCCTGTATCCTCCTCCCTCACTTCCATATTCCTGGGAAGTGATCTTATCTTGGCAGATGATAGATTTTTATTTGTTATTTTATTTAACCCCCCATAACAAGCAAGAGAGTTCCAGAAAAACATCTATTTCTGCTTTATTGACTATGCCAAAGCCTTTGACTGTGTGGATCACAATAAACTGTGGAAAAGTCTGAAAGAGATGGGAATACCAGATCACCTGACCTGCCTCTTGAGAAATCTGTATGCAGGTCAGGAAGCAACAGTTAGAACTGGACATGGAACAACAGACTGGTTCCTAATAGGAAAAGGAGTACATCAAGGCTGTATATTGTCACCCTGCTTTTTTAATTTATATGCAGAGTACATTATGAGAAATGCTGGGCTGGAGGAAGCATAGGCTGGAATCAAGATTGCTGGGAGAAATATCAATAACCTCAGATATGCAGATGATACCACCCTTATGGCAGAAAGTGAAGAGGAACTAAAGAGCCTCTTGATGAAGGTGAAAGAGGAGAGTGAAAAAGTTGGCTTAAAGCTCAACATTCAGAAAACGAAGATCATGGCATCTGGTACCATCAATTCATGGCAAATAGATGGGGAAACAGTGGAAAGAGTGTCAGACTTTATTTTTCTGGGCTCTAAAATCACTGCAGATGGTGATTGCAGCCATGAAATTAAAAGACGCTTACTCCTTGGAAGGAAAGTTATGACCAACCTAGACAGCATATTGAAAAGCAGAGACATTACTTTGCCAACAAATGTCCATCTAGTCAAGGCTATGGTTTTTCCAATGGTTATGTGTGGATGTGAGAGTTGGACTATAAAGAAAAAGCTGAGCACCGAAGAATTGATGCTTTTGAGCTGTGGTGTTGGAGAAGACTCTTGAGAGTCCCTTGGACTGCAAGAAAATCCAACCAGCCCATCCTAAAGGAAATCAGTTCTGAATATTCATTGGAAGGACTGATGCTGAGGCTGAAACTCCAATATTTTGGCCACCGGATGGGCAGAGCTGACTCATTTGAAAAGACCCTGATACTGGGAAAGATTGAGGGCAGGAGGAGAAGGGGACGACAGAGGATGAGATGGTTGGATGGCATCACCGACTCAATGGACATGAGTTTGGGTGAACTCCGGGAGTTGGTGATGGACAGGGAAGCCTGGCATGCTGTGGTTCATGGGGTCGAAAAGAGTTGGACACAACTGAGCAACTGAGCTGAACTGAACTGAACCCTGTAGTCCCGTAGACGTGGTGCAAATACCCCTCCTTGACCAGCCATTTGTTCTCTGCGTTGTATGTTTCCTTGTCGCGGTGAGTGATCCTGTGTCTGTGAGGTCCTTTATCCAACATCTGCTCCCCTATGAAACTCCACGGGAATGGTGTCTGTTCTTCTCTCCATTGTATCCCAGCTCTCAGCCTCCTACCTGGGACGTGGTGGACACTCTGTAAACACTTGTGGGATGAAAGAATGAACTCATCAGTTCACCCACAGTCTTGGCACTGTGCTCAGTGGGATAACTGAGGACCAGAGTGGTTAAATGACTGGCCCTGAGTCAACCTTTCTTTTGAGAAGACACAGTGTGTTAAGTTCCCTGTGGATGATGTAACGTTACCACAAACTTAGTGGCTTAAAACAGTACAGTTGTATTTTTGTACAGTTCTGGAGCTCAGTGGTCTAGAGTGAGCCTTAGGAGGCAAAAATCAGGGTGAGGGCAGGCGTGCATTCTTTGGATGCTAGGGGAGAAGCTGTTTCCTTTCCTCATCCAGCTTCTGCAGGCTGCCTGTGTTCTTTCAGCTGTGGTCCCTTCTTCCATCTCGAAAGCACAGCACCCTGATCTATCTAATGCTGCTGTTGTCACACCTCTATTCTGACTCTGACCCTCCTGCCTCCCGTTTATAAAGATCCTTGAGATTACATTTGCCCTACCTGGACAAGCCCCCATTCTCTCCCCATTTCAGGATCCTTAAATTAGTCACATTGGCAAAATTCCTTTTGTCATGTGAGGTCACATTTTCATTGGTCCTGGAGGTCAAGATATGTACATCTTTGGGGCTGTTTTTCTGTCTTCCAGACAGACTGCTTGGGAAGGGGCCAGCTGGCTGACTTGGCAGACAGCATAGAAACAGACTTCCCTGGGGTCGTTCCCTTTGGCTAAGACGATACAATATTCTGGACCATACCTATAAAATTAATGTATGTGCTAGGGAGAGCAGAGGTGGACTTGTTCATTGAAATAAAGAGAAATGCCAGTGAAGGCATTTTAGGGAATTAATTTCTTGGGTAAAGGGAGGCCCGCAGTATTCCATGGCTGGACTAGCCTGCTGCTTTAGGAGAAACAGGCTCCACCCTCTGCTGCAGCGGAGCAAGTGGAGCCTTGCTTGGCTTTCCACATTTATAAAAGTACAAGGCTTACAAAAGTTGCAAGTAAGTTTTATTCTGTCAGTGTCCCCCAGGAGTCATCAGTATTTGTAAATTCTTAGAAAACCTGGAAGGATGGAGTACTTGCCCTCAGATGAGCAAGGCGAGGGGTAAGCCGTGAGCCACACCCAACAGGCATGTCAGATGTTCAGAGAGTTGGGAAATCATATGGCTAGACAAGGCAGGGGCTGGCACCAAGGGATTGGGACCCAAGTCAGATAACCTGGGCCAGTTGTTTTACACCCTTCATCATGGGAGGGAAACTGCCCCTGTTTGATATCAGCAAATTATTGAGCAGAACAAGCTCTCCTTGCTCATCGCTCTGACCCACTGGATGAAAATTCTTAACTGTTGAAGCTCTAGAGTGGAGGCTGATTCATTCAACAGGGATTTATCCAGTGTCTCTTGCATGCCGGGCCCATCCCTATTTATGGTGGACAAATCAGGTGAGGTTCCTGCCAGCTTATGGTCATGTGAGGGAGACAGATGACATACCAGTCAGTGGAAACACAGAAAGGGATTATACATTGTGGTAAAGGCTGCGAAAGCAAGCAACTGGGATGCTCTGGTAGAGAATACTATGGAAGGATGAGCAGAGGCACAAACTTCAGAAGAGAAAGTCAGTGAGGACCGTTCTCAACAGGGGTCATTTCCACCGAAGCCCAGTGCTTTGATAGAGGCAACGGGGAAAGCCAGTGTGAAGGCCCTGGGATGAGCAAGACCTTTGTGGCTTTGAGAAATAGAAGGTGGAAAATAGTCACCAAGGAAGGGCTATAGGACTCAGGAGAGAGCAGCTCTCAAAAGCCTTGGGAACCATACCAGAGCATTTAAGTTTTGTTCCAAATGCAGATGGAAACAACAGAAACATTTTATGTAAGGAGTTGATATGTGGTATATTCAAAAAATGAGATCCTTGAGAAATATGGAGTTATAGTATCTTTCTTCTTAAGCTGATAGCTATTGAATGTTCATTATGTAGTAAGCACTATGTAAACTCTTCATATCCATTGTCTTATCTAGTCTTTTCAGCTAGCTCCTGAGTTTTATATAATGAATTCATTTCATGGGATGATAAACTGAGACTGAGTCAGTAAACTAACTTAGCCAAGATCATACACCCCGTAAGTAGCAGAGGTGGGATTCCAAACCCAGAACTGTCTGACTCTGATGCTTAAGCCTTTAAACATTTTTATTTCTCTCACTATTTTTTAACATTAAAAGCATAATAAAAATAACACAAAATTTGCTACAGAAGCCATTTTAAGCATACAATTTGGTGGCACAATATTTGCCCTTATGTGTCTGGCCTCTTAGTGTGTTTGCAAGGTTGGTCCATATCATTATTTGTATCAGCATCTTGTTCCTTTTCATGGCTGAATAATATTCCACATTCAGAATATTGTGTACATATTCCACTGCTTGCTTATTCACTCATCTCTTGGTGGACACTTGGGTTGTTTCTACCCTTTGTCTATTGTGAATAATGCTGCAAGTATCCATTTCAGTTTCTAATTTAGATTTGGGGTTATATACCTGGAGTATATAAATTTTGATTATATACCTAGGAGTAGAATTACTGAGCTGCACATTAATTCAATGTTTAGCTTTTGAAGGAGCTGTTAAATTGGTTTCCATAGAAGCTGCACCATTTGACAATCCCATGAGCAATACTCGGGGATTCCAGTTTCTTTACAGCTTTGTCAACACTTGTTATTTTCCTTTTTTAAATTATAGCCATCCTGGTATGTGTAAGGTGTTATCTTGTTGTGCCTTTGACTTTCAGTTCCCTAATGACTTGTGGTGTTGAGCATCTTTTCATGTGTTTTTTGGCCACTTGTATATTTTCTTTGGAGAAATGTCTATTCATGTCATTTGCCCATTTTAAAATTGGATTGTTTGGTTTTTTGTGGTTGAGTGGAAGGGGTCTTTTGTGTATTTTGGATATGAAATCCTTATTAGATTTGCAAAATTTCCCCCCATTTTTAAGTTGTCCTTTCACTTTCTTAAGAATGCACTTTGTTGCACAAAAGTTTTTAGTTTCAATGAATCCAATTTATCTGTTTATCTTTTGTTGTTTTTTGTGTCATGCCTAAGAATCCAAGATCATACCAAGTCAAGGATCGTGGAGACTTACTCCTATGTTTTCTTCTACTTTCCTTCACTTTTAACCATTAAATTCTCTTCTAGATTTTAAAAAGTATTCATTTCATCCCACCAAAATCAGAAACATGAGAAGCTCAGCTAAGTAAGTTTTAGTGTCTGTCCTAGAGGAGCTCACAGAATAGTTCAGGAAACAAAATTCCAGCGGTGACAATATCATAGTGATCGATGCCAGTTGTTCCCAAATGCCAGTATGAGGATCTTTGCTGCTCTACCAGTGTTCATGGAAAAGAAATGAGGGATTTTTTTTCATAAAACTGCATGTATTCATTCTAAGAAACTGTCCCTTATCATGCCAGTGGTCCCTTTCTATGATGCTAGAATGTTCTTATGACCGGAGGCCGAGAGAAGATGGTGAGAGTTTTTCTATATGACTCTACTTGGCAAATTAAGAATGATCTACTCTTTGTCAGACTTCCAAATTTAGGGAAGGAAAACAGAAAACTAAGCTATGAAATTTAAGAGGTTAGAAGCCACCATAAATTTTAGAGTTGGTTTACATGGGTCTACAAAGTTTAATGAAGATCCTGGCCTGGGGTCTTTAGGGAAGTCTTCACAGGGAAGCCAGACTCGCTTTCTTCCTCAAATATCTGCTATTTGAGGAAGCATACAAAAAGCATACATTTCCTGAGTGTCTATGTTTATATCTCTTTTTGCTAGTGTATATTAGACCACTGCTTACAGCTACACAGGTTGTGCACTGCACAATTCCCAAAGGAACCATCCAAGTGTACAACTGCACGGCACAGCCCAGGCATTTGGGCCATCAGAAAAGTCTGGTGACCACTCTCAATGCTAGTTCTATCAAGTACAAGGCTGAATGCCAAGTAGAGACCAGGTCCTTTCCTATCTGACCTATTTCTGCTTCAATCATCTTAGTGCTAAATTTTTCAGGACTAGAGAGTTGGGGCAGGAGGAAGAGGAAATCAAAGTGAGGTCTGTCTTTTTTTTCACCCTGGATTCCTCTGGGCAACCTCCAACTGATTACTCTTATAGTTTTTGCCAGATGGTTTTTCCTTTTCATTCACCTAAGATATATTTTAGGAAAAAAAGAGAGAAATTCTATCCAGAAGGGAGTACTGTTTTCTCATGGGAAAGAACACTCAGTTATATTGGGGGATTGAATGAAGTTCTGCCAATGAGTTCACTCTTATAAAACATTGCAATTCTCCCAAACATACTAATTAAGATACTTTTTGTCTTTTCTGCTGGTTTTAGCTTTGAAGATACCATGAAAATGGTTTGCTGCAAAATCTAGGAGCCGAGTTTGGAAGAAATGACATGGTCTCTACTTGGCATTCAGCCTTGTGCTTGATAGAACTAGCCTCGAGAGTGGTCACCAGACTTTTCTGATGGCCCAAATGCCTGGACTGTGCCGTGCAGTTGTGCAGCTGGATGGTTCCTTTTGGGATTGTGCAGTGCACAACCCGTGTAGCTGTAAGCAGTGGTCTGATATACGCTAGCAAAAATAGAAATAAACATAGACACTCAGGAAATGTATGCTTTCTGTTATTTATGTGTATGTGTGTTAATCCACTTAGATTCTATATTGATAGAACATGATTTCTTTTTTATTAAAAATAAAACTGAATAGCACCTTTGAAATTTGAAATAACAAATTTCACCTGTGCCCCACTGGATGGATCTGAACATCCTGCAGGCAGGTTGTAGGGCCAGGTGCTTCTTGGCAGGAGACTACGTCTGGGTCTTACCTATTCCTGCCAAGCCCTCCATCCTCACTTGCTGCTTTCTGTTTCAGAGTACACAGTCATTAATGAAGCCTGCCCTGGAGCTGAGTGGAATATCATGTGTCGGGAGTGCTGCGAATACGATCAGATTAAATGTGAGTGCCCCGGAAAGAAGGAAGTGGTCGGTTATACCATCCCGTGCTGCAGGAACGAGGAGAATGAATGTGACTCCTGCCTGATTCACCCAGGTGAGTGTGCGCTGCGAGGCCTCGAATGGCCTCCTTGTTTTCTGAGGTCACTGATGGAAGCAGGCAGAACCCTTGAATTCTGACAGGTGGACATCAGGGGCTGTGATGCCATAATGATTAAAAGTGGCATAACTCCGCCCACTCTAAATACAGGCAGAGGAATTGGAGGAGTTAGTGCCCTTTCCAGTGCCAAGCTTACAAAGCTGTGGATTCATCTACTTATTCATTCATTGAGCAAACAGACTGCGCAGCCCCTGTGTACTATGGCAAGTACTGGAAACACAGTGCTTTAGAAAAAGAGACATTCCTGGCATTTCTAGAACTTACAGCCTGGTTGGGGAGATGGAAGAGTAAATAGGTAGCTGTAATGTATCATGGGAGGTGCTGTGATAAAGAACACGGGTTCCATGGGAGCCTGGGTGGGGAGGGGGTGGGGGGGTGGGTGACTTATTAGAGGTGATATGCGTGCTGAAGACGGAAGCAGCAAGCTGAGGAGTGTGAAGGGAACCTAGTAGAGAGGTCAGGCCATAGAGAACAGCACGTGCTAAGGCTCCGTGGCAAGAGAAAGCATGGAGATTAAGGAACTGCAAATAGCTTAGTCTGGCTGGAGGGGTGTGTGTGCGTGTGCGTGTGCGTGTGCGTGTGTGTGATGAGAAACCTGGAAAGAAATAGACAGAAGATTAAGGAGAGAACAGGCGTGAGATGCTGAAGGGCTCTGCAGGCTGTACTATGATGTTTCAGCTATATCCTGAAGATACTTTATGTAACACTTGGAGATCTTTTAGTAAAGAGGTGAAAGCCGATTTTCTCTTCAGCCGCAATATGGAGAAAGGATTGGAGGAAAGGCCCGATTAGCGGTAGGAGAAGAACAATGGAGACCTTGATGAAGAGAAACCCTGTGGATGGGGAGAGGTGGAGGGATCTGAGAGCGATTAGAGAGTGCAGTTGATGACAGTTTGGAGTTGGTTGGAAGGGAAGGGAAGAGCAGAAGTCAGGGGAGATGCTTGGGCATTTGGGAACTGGTCCCAGTAATATGTATTCTTGCAGGAAAATCCCATGGACAGAGGAGCTCGGTGGGCTACAGTTCACGGGGTCACAAAGAAACAGACACGACTGAGCATGCATGCACCACCACGCCTCCCAGTGATATGCAAGCATCCTAGGATGAGACGGGGCCTTCCCAGGCCACGGTGCCCTAGGATGAGACGGGGCCTTCCCAGGCCACGGTGCCCTAGGATGAGACGGGGCCTTCCCAGGCCACGGTGCCCTAGGATGAGACGGGGCCTTCCCAGGCCACGGTGCCCTAGGATGAGACGGGGCCTTCCCAGGCCACGGTGCCCTAGGATGAGACGGGGCCTTCCCAGGCCACGGTGCCCTAGGATGAGACGGGGCCTTCCCAGGCCACGGTGCCCTAGGATGAGACGGGGCCTTCCCAGGCCACGGTGCCCTAGGATGAGACGGGGCCTTCCCAGGCCACGGTGCCCTAGGATGAGACGGGGCCTTCCCAGGCCACGGTGCCCTAGGATGAGACGGGGCCTTCCCAGGCCACGGTGCCCTAGGATGAGACGGGGCCTTCCCAGGCCACGGTGCCCTAGGATGAGACGGGGCCTTCCCAGGCCACGGTGCCCTAGGATGAGACGGGGCCTTCCCAGGCCACGGTGCCCTAGGATGAGACGGGGCCTTCCCAGGCCACGGTGCCCTAGGATGAGACGGGGCCTTCCCAGGCCACGGTGCCCTAGGATGAGACGGGGCCTTCCCAGGCCACGGTGCCCTAGGATGAGACGGGGCCTTCCCAGGCCACGGTGCCCTAGGATGAGACGGGGCCTTCCCAGGCCACGGTGCCCTAGGATGAGACGGGGCCTTCCCAGGCCACGGTGCCCTAGGATGAGACGGGGCCTTCCCAGGCCACGGTGCCCTAGGATGAGACGGGGCCTTCCCAGGCCACGGTGCCCTAGGATGAGACGGGGCCTTCCCAGGCCACGGTGCCCTAGGATGAGACGGGGCCTTCCCAGGCCACGGTGCCCTAGGATGAGACGGGGCCTTCCCAGGCCACGGTGCCCTAGGATGAGACGGGGCCTTCCCAGGCCACGGTGCCCTAGGATGAGACGGGGCCTTCCCAGGCCACGGTGCCCTAGGATGAGACGGGGCCTTCCCAGGCCACGGTGCCCTAGGATGAGACGGGGCCTTCCCAGGCCACGGTGCCCTAGGATGAGACGGGGCCTTCCCAGGCCACGGTGCCCTAGGATGAGACGGGGCCTTCCCAGGCCACGGTGCCCTAGGATGAGACGGGGCCTTCCCAGGCCACGGTGCCCTAGGATGAGACGGGGCCTTCCCAGGCCACGGTGCCCTAGGATGAGACGGCCCCCAGGCCGGTGCCCTAGGATGAGACGGGGCCTTCCCAGGCCACGGTGCCCTAGGATGAGACGGGGCCTTCCCAGGCCACGGTGCCCTAGGATGAGACGGGGCCTTCCCAGGCCACGGTGCCCTAGGATGAGACGGGGCCTTCCCAGGCCACGGTGCCCTAGGATGAGACGGGGCCTTCCCAGGCCACGGTGCCCTAGGATGAGACGGGGCCTTCCCAGGCCACGGTGCCCTAGGATGAGACGGGGCCTTCCCAGGCCACGGTGCCCTAGGATGAGACGGGGCCTTCCCAGGCCACGGTGCCCTAGGATGAGACGGGGCCTTCCCAGGCCACGGTGCCTAGGATGAGACGGGCCTTCCCAGGCCACGGTGCCCTAGGATGAGACGGGGCCTTCCCAGGCCACGGTGCCCTAGGATGAGATGGGGCCTTCCCAGGTCACGGTGCCCATTCTTTTGCCTTTACATCAAGCTACACTTGCCTTGCCCCAAACCCCAGCTTCCCTGGCCCCCACCTCAGAGGAGACAGTGATTTTCCTGTGCTGAAGTGTCTGTCTGCTGAGAGCCGTGTGGACACTGAGTTTCACTCTTAATATGTTTCTAGTGTGATTAGCAACTCACTGAATGGCTTCTTGGTGCTTTCATATCTGCTGCCTGTGAGTCCTTTTCCCTTCTAGGCCTGATCAAACAGAGGATGTAGAGAATTTCAAACACACTTTCCTTACACTGAAGCCTCAAAGGATGTCAAAAAGAGGCTTTGGGCACTTCTCTCGTTTCTGCCTCTCCCCTTCTATTAAAAACACAGAGAGTGATGCTTATTACTACCAGGAACTTTCTTTTGAGGAAAATCATAGAAGGGGAGAGAAAACAGGGCTCAAGTAAACAGGTGTTACGTCTAAACCATTTTCCCTCTTGGAAGAGAGTAATGCTGAGCTTTAAAATAGAAGTGACCGCAGCATGACCCTTGCACATTTGATCCAGAAAAGAAACCCCCTGTTCCAATTCCCTGATGGTGAGTAGGGTGTGCAGAGAAATAGTTGAGCAGTGCCTCTAGATTTTCTAAGGAAAATCTGAGAGCTAAGTCAGGGTCGCCTGACTAGGGGTCCTTGGCAGAGGTCCAGAAGTCTGAACAACTTTTGATATTTTCAAGAGGCTGACAATTACTGTTTTTGTGGCAGTGGTGATGGGGGGCAGGCTCTGGCTTTATGAGATGGCATGAGGTCATGGGGTAAGTAAACGTGAACGTGAACATGAACGTGAAGTTGCTCAGTCGTGTCCGACTCTTTGCGACCCCATGGACTGTAGCCTACCAGGCTCCTCTGTCCATGGGATTTTCCAGGCAATAGTACTGGAGTGGATTGCCATTTCCTTCTCCAAGGGATCTTCCCAACCCAAGGATCGAACCCGGGTCTCCCGCATGGTAGAGAGGCGCTTTAGGCATTGTTGTGTGCTTCATATCACATCTTACAGAAGGCCATCAACACCTGCCATACCTGTACCCAACAACTTATTACATCAATACAGGAGGCACCCACCTTGACTGATGCTAGGAAGGGTCTTCCCAACTGAGTAGTGAAGAGCTGTTCCACCTAACCATATGGGTGCCCTGAAAGGAAGAGCTAGAGAAAGACTTTAAAAATTTTTTTATTTTCGAAAATAGTGAATTGATGTTCTCAGTTCAGTTCAGTTCAGTCGCTCAGTCATGTCCGACTCTTTGTGACCCCATGAATCGCAGCATGCCAGACTTCCCTGTTCATCACCGTCTCCCAGAGTTCACTCAGACTCACGTCCATCGAGTCAATGATGCCATCCAGCCATCTCATTCTCTGTCATCCCCTTCTCTTCTTGCCCCCAATCCCTCCCAGCATCAGAGTCTTTTCCAATGAGTCAACTTTTCGCATGAGGTGGCCAAAGTACTGGAGCTTCAGCTTTAGCATCAGTCCTTCCAAAGAAATCCCAGAGCTGATCTCCTTCAGAATGGACTGGTTGGATCTCCTTGCAGTCCAAGGGACTCTCAAGAGTCTTCTCCAACACCACAGTTCAAAAGCATCAATTCTTCGGCGCTCAGCCTTCTTCACAGTCCAACTCTCACATCCATACATGACCACAGGAAAAACCATAGCTTTGACTAGACGGACCTTAGTCGGCAAAGTAATGTCTCTGCTTTTGAATATACTTTCTAGGTTGGTCATAACTTTTCTTCCAAGGAGTAAGCATCTTTTAATCTCATGGCTGCGATCACCATCTGCAGTGATTTTGGAGCCTCAAAAAATAAAGTCTGACACTCTTTCCACTGTTTCCCCATCTATTTCCCATGAAGTGATAGGACCGGATGCCATGATCTACGTTTTCTGAATGTTGAGCTTTAAGCCAACTTTTTCACTCTCCTCTTTCACTTTCATCAAGAGGCTTTTTAGCTCCTCTTCATGTGGTTTAATTGACGTCAGTCATTATTTATTTTAATGCACACATCCCATCATATAATAGGGCTTCCCTGGTAGCTCAGAGATTAAAGCGTCTGCCTGCAATGTGGGAGACCCGGGTTCGACCCCTGGGTTGGGAAGGTTCCCCTGGAGAAGGAAATGGCAACCCACTCCAGTATTCTTGCCTGGAGAATCCCATGGACGGAGGAGCCTGGTGGGCTATAGTCCACGGGGTTGCAAAGAGTCAGACACGACTGAGCGACTTCACTTCACTTCACTTCCCATCGTATAATGCTGGGTTCCCCTTTGTGTCTGTCTGTGTTCTTCTGGCACGACCACACTGATTTTGAAGACTTCTTGATTTCTTCTTATCTGTTTTTTGCCCCAGATCTGGAATCAGCCATTTCTCCAAGGAACTCTGGTCTGAGACCATGATCTGGTCACCTGAGGTGTTCCTTGCTGTTGGACTGTCATTGCTACAGGGTTTTGTTTGTTTTCTTAAGTGTCTAGAACTGGGAAATGTGCATTTTTAAAATGTTTTCACTGCTACTCAAGTTCAAATGTAACATTCCAAGGCTGTTAACTTCTTGGATTTTGTATTTGTATGTCTTTTCTTTCATGGTGAAAATCCTGTGTCCTAATAATACTAAACCAATCACTTACTCGGAGAAGGCAATGGCACCCCACTCCAGTACCCTTGCCTGGAAAATCCCATGGGCGGAGGAGCCTGGAAGGCTGCAGTCCATGGGGTTGCTGAGGGTCTGACACGACTGAGCGGCTTCACTTTCACTTTTCACTTTCACGCATTGGAGAAGGAAATGGCAACCCACTCCAGTGTTCTTGCCTGGAGAATCTCAGGGACGGGGGAGCCTGGTGGGCTGCCGTCTATGGGGTCGCACAGAGTCGGACATGACTGAAGCGATTTAGCAGCAGCAGCAGTAGTAATCACTTACTCGCTTTATCTTAAATTTATAAAAAGCCACACTAGAGCATTATGGGTGTTAGTAATAACAGCACTGATGCTTATGGTTTTTATTCACCTTGGAATGTATCTCATTAGGTTATAGAGTCAAAATACTATGTTTTAAAGTCAATTGTAGTTCCCTTATCTATGGCATTATACCACTTACTTGAAACCTACTTGCTTGACATGTAGGTAGGCTTATATTTGACAATAGAAGCAAATCTGTGTATGCATTTATGTGCATTGTGCACCATAAACTGTGGATTACCATAGTTTATGAGTATTTGGATTGTTTCTAGCTTTTTGCTGTTATAAATACTACTGTAGTGAATAGCCTCAGGCATATATCAGCTAGTATTTTTGCAGCATATCCCTGGGATAGATTCCTGGAGGAAGGATCACTGAGTCAAAGGGAGGTGCATATGTCATTTTCCCAGCCTTTGCCAAATTCTCCATGCATTTGGCCTTCACAGCAGCCATCCATGAGAGTATTCTTTGCCTGAGGTCTTGCAACAGAATGTGTCATTTTGGAATGTTGTCAGTCTCAAAGGTGAGAAGCAGGATCTCTGCCTGGTTTTAGAGTTTCTATCACTTCTGTCATCATGATGGGCAGCCATTCTTTCTCCTGTGCTGACAGTAATTGCACGAGGACCAATGTCCAGGGCCCTGGTGGGGCGTCTGGGTGTGTGTGCTCAGTCATGTCCAACTTTTTGCAACCCCATGGACTGTAGCCTGCCAGGTCCTCTGTCCATGGGGATTTTCCAGGCAAGGATACTGGAGTGGGTAGCCAGTCCCTCTTCCAAGGGATCTTCCTGACCCAGGGATCGAACCTGCGTCTCTGATATCTCCTACACTGGCAGGCAGATTCTTTACGACTGTGCCGCCTGGGAGGCCCGGCGGTGGGGATGGTAGTGCTGACGTCCAGCAGCACCGGGGCCCTCACTGGAGCAAGTTAGGTGTGTCTTTTAGTGCATTTCTAGGCTGTTAGCTCTGACCTTGGTTCTCTTACCATTCGGGCAATTCTGTGAGCTGCTTAGTGTCTTTTTAACATAGCCTTATTCGTTTTAATCACCAAACTGGTTTTTAATGGCTTGTCCCTAATTGCCTGGAGAGAGAGAGTTGTCAGGGTCATCGAAGGCAGATGGGAGTCCATTGACCTCTTAGGTGGCACAGCGGGGAGGGAATCAGATGGGAATGTGACACACGGGTGAAGATGGCCTATAAAAGACACAGAGGTCCCCCCTGGGACCCAGTTGTGGGCCATGTGAACTCTGATGAGTCGTATTAGCAATTCTTTTCTGGTTGGAAGAAGCAAGCACTGGAAGAAGGGCGCAAAGTCAGAACGGTATGCAGAGAGAGCTGCAAGTCTCTCTCTCGCAGGCATCACACGTGTATGCACTCAATATGTGCACTGTGGGCCAATGAAGACCTGATTTTAGCCGAAGGAAAAAGTATGCTATCAGCTCAAGGAAATGCCGGTTATCTCAAAACAGTTCAGAAGCCTGGATCAGCAGTTCGTTCATCTCTCCAACTGTCCACCTCTCCATTTATTCATTCACGCAAATCTCGTATAATATTCTGGAACTCACTACATGCGAGATACTACATTAAGTGTGGGGGGATATAGTGTTGAATAAGATGCAGTCCTTGACTTCAGTTTATATAGGAAAACAGATAGTAGGCAGTTAACACTGAGCATGCCAAATGCTATGGTGGGGATAAGCCCAGTAAGTGGAAGTACAGGGATGCAGAATAATAATAATAGTTCATATCTGGGGGGTACTTGCTATGTGCCAGGCCCTTTGTAAGTGTGAGATTAATTTTTAAATCAAGTTTATGAGGTAAGTACATTTTTTAACCTCAGGTTTACAGATGAGAACATTGAGGCATAGAGAACTTAAGCAGTTTGCTCAAGGACCCACAGCTGGACAATGAATGGGGGAGCCAGAACTTAGCGCTTGTTTTAATAAGTGGGCTTGGATTATCTCTACCTTTCCTCAATATCCCCACCTCTCAGGAGGCCATGTTTTAAAAACAACCCTTGATCAAGGTCTGCTCAGTCCACTCCAGTGTGGTCTTCTGATCCCGGGGAGCCTGACACCTTCCAAGGTGAGCCCATTAATAGGCACTAAGGCTGTCTAGTCAAGGCTATGGTTTTTCCTGTGGTCATGTATGGATGTGAGAGTTGGACTGTGAAGAAGGCTGAGCACCAAAGAATTGATGCTTTTGAACTGTGGTGTTGGAGAAGACTCTTGAGAGTCCCTTGGACTGCAAGGAGATCCAACCAGTCCATTCTGAAGGAGATCAGCCCTGGGATTTCTTTGGAAGGAATGATGCTAAAGCTGAAACTCCAGTACTTTGGCCACCTCATGCAAAGAGTTGACTCATTGGAAAAGACTCTGATGCTGGGAGGAATTGGGGACAGGAGGAGAAGGGGATGACCCAGGATGAGATGGCTGGATAGCATCACTGACTTGATGGATGCGAGTCTGAGTGAACTCCGGGATTTGGTGCTGGACAGGGATCCTGGCGTGCTGCGATTCATGGGGTCACAAAGAGTCGGACACGACTGAGCGACTGAACTGAACTGACCTGAAGGCCATTTCCAGCAGCACACTCTGGCTATAGGAGTATATGACACAGAGGGACATTTAATGGAATGGGAAGATGTTTACTATTTTTATTAAATCAAAAAGTAAAACAGAATGTGCAATGTATAATATAAGCCTAATTAAAAAAAAAAAGTTTGTGTATATACAGAGGGAGAGTGTTACAGATGATTTTCTCTGGGTAATGGAATTTTATGTGTTTTCAATTGAATTCTTTTTGCTTGTTTGAATCTTCTTAATATTCCACAATCAATATGTGATACTTTTATAAGGAGAAAAAAAATACCCTATATTGATGTATTCTGCCTTTTACTACAGGTGATCTCATTTTACCTTAAATCATCAGCCACTAATGAAAACAGCCAGACAAGAAAGGCCATGTGTGGCATGTTTCCATTTATGTGAAATGACCTGTAGATTACTGGTTGCCAGGGATCAGGGTCAGGGTCAGGGTCAGGGGGTGACTGCTAATAAGTATGGGGTCCTTTCTGGAGGGAGGTGATGAAATATCCTAAATTTAGATAGTGGTGATGGTTACCCAACTCTGTGAATATATTAAAACCCACTGAATTGTATACTTTAAAAGAGTAAATTTTATGGCATCTGAATTATCTCAGTGTTGACTTTTAAATAAATTATGAATTAGAACCAAAATGTGCAATCAATCTGGAAGGTTATTACTAAATATTTGCAATATCTCATAATACTTTTCAGGTTACTGATGACACATGAGGTAAGCATCCTTGTAAAAAAATGTGAAAAATTTACAATCAGCAAGAGGTTTCTCCTTTAGCATAGACAGCAATGTAATTTAGATTTGGTTTTAATGTAATAATAAGCATTTTCTGTCAGTCTTAAATTTGGGGGTATTTTCATCAATATTATTTGCTTTGTAAAACATAATGATTAAAAATAAGTTTAAATAGCATTGTATTTTATTGAAAATTGAAGTTCCTAATTATGACCAGAAGCTAAATTGTTTTAAAACAAGCTATCAGCCGCTAACCTGGAAGATGGTTCAGACCATCCCCTAAGCTCCTCAGTCTGAATGCTGGTGACTCTAGCATCTTCTTAGGGATGAGCATTTTTTCCTAAGGGCACCTTTCTGAGTCCGGATGCTCTCAGGTGAGACAAGATCCTGGCAAAGTCCACAGTTTCTCATGCAACCCATCAGAACCCGCATGTGCTTAATTGAACACTCTCTGCTTGGAAATGTTTCAGGTTGCACCATCTTTGAAAACTGCAAGACGTGCCGAAACGGCTCCTGGGGGGGTACCCTGGACGACTTCTACGTGAAGGGGATCTACTGTGCAGAGTGCCGTGCGGGCTGGTACGGAGGAGACTGCATGCGTGAGTAATCCCTGACCCAGCTCCGACTCTAGCGCAGGCTCCTTTAAAGTCTCACCTTGCCATGGACCAAGGCTTCTTTTGTTGGACTCTTTGAGTTCTGGAAAGCTTGTGGCCAGAAGGCTTTCTAGGTAAGACTATAAGAAACAAAGATGTGTTTCCTTCTGCTGGGTGTGGATTGTGGACATCTGTTTGGAATTGGCCATGGGAGGTTTCTGTCTCCTCTTAAATCTTCCCCTCTCTCCTGAATGAAGCCAAAGCATTCTGCACACAAGCATGCCTCGTGTCCATTCCAGAAGCAACTGCATGCTGTCATTGGTCAGCAGGCAGTGAATAAGGCTTCAAAAATGTTGTCTGTAGTGCATTTTAAATATGAATTCCTATTGGAAAACTTCTTAAATTCTGAGTTCAACTCTTGGAACCCACATCAACCTGTCAGCATGCCACTTGTCCCAGGAAAGGGATTCTTTCTGGGTTCTGCTTGATCTCCAAGAATTGCTTAATCTTTATTAGTACTCCCCTCTGTGTCAATAATCCTTTGAAAATGGAGTGGAAATCTAAACTGTCTCTCAGTTTAAGATTCCCCCATGCAGCAACCCAGTGGTGAATATCACTCTGAGCGGCAGGATCTGGAGCAATGTATAAACTGTTATTATTTTGTTAAGCCTATTTTACATGTTCCCCATTTAAATTAGAAGCAATCAGGATGGTTTTAGACTCTCATTAATTTTACTCTTACGAACGATATTTCCAGTCCACAGAGATAGAGGATGGAGTGTTATTGGTATTTCTTGCCTGATCAAACATGTAGCAAAAACGCAGGAGTCTAGGGCAAAGGGTAAGGAAAATACCTAAGACCCCTAAGTCTGTGGGATTTCGGGGTCTGTGTGATTTCAAACCCCTTGTCTCACCTACCTCCTACTGGTGGACTCATCCTGTAGCTTTGTTTTCTCTGCAAAGCTGCATATGAAGTCTCTAATGATAGCAGAGTGGAAGGGAAGCTGAGGCTTGAGAGAACCAAAATTTGGGGAGAGCCACCTGATGAACGAGGAAATGCACCAGCTACCAAAAAGTTAAAGCATGCCCAAGCATGGCCGAGGACCCAGTTGAAGCTAGAACTAATGTGTAGGTGATGCAGCCTGGACAGGTGGGTGATGCTCACCGGCAGCATGGTAGCAGAGTAGAATAAAAGCAGTCATGTGGTTGACCTAAGAGTTGGCAGAGACACGACTGTCCAGGGGTCCAGCGTGGGCAGGACACGAAACCAAAATGAACCTGGTAAAGAAAATAGAGACTGGAGGTGTCGATGAGATGGAAAAGCAGGCTTAGTGGTGATAAAGCCACCGAACATGTAGATGAGAGAGGTATTGTGGCCAGAAAGTAGAATTTCTAAGTTAAAGCTTTCGCAGGTGGCGGTGATAGTGTATTCATACGTATTAGTCAGTTTTTGCAGCATAAGAGTCAACCTCAAAAGGATAGATGTGTATTTTTCTCTGTCATGCGTCTGTGAGTTGGCTGGGGTTTAACTGATGTCAGCTGGGTTGGCCTGGGATGAACTCTAGAGTTCGGAGCTCAGACCACAGCGGGCAGTTTGGGGTGTGATCTGCTTCGAGTGTGTCACAGAAGCACAAGCAGTCAAACCAAACACATGGCCACATTCATGGCCTCTGGTATCATCACATTCACTCGTATTCTAAGGAAGTCACGTGGCTGAGCCACAGATCAGTCAAGTATGAGAGTATATTCCATCTCAAAGGAAAGGATACAAATATTTTCTGAACAATACTCTAAACACTGTGAGTGAGTTTGTTTAGAGGACAGGGCAGAGAAGGGGAAGAATATTTGCATGCAGGAAGTCAAAGACAGAGGACTGCATTTTCCCAAAGAAATCCTGTCGATGTATCTTTCCAAATAGTACCTGTTGGTTGAGTCTTGCGTTTAGCCTCAGCTCAACAGCCGACTGTGTAGGTCTGTTTAGTCTGGATTGGTGATGGTTTCCATGTATAGGATCAAACTTTCTCCAAGACAGCAGAATTGGCTCAGGGCAATGGGTCACCACACTAGGCAGGCAAAGTGGAGCATGCATGCCCCCATTCATTAAAAAGAAGTAATGAATAAATCTACCCATCCATTCAAAAATAGTGAAGGACAGAGAAACCTGGCATGCTGCAGCTCATGGGGCTGCTAAGAGTTCGACACAACTTAGCAACTGAACAACAAACCACAGTCCATTCAGAAAATGTTTCTTGAAAGAATGCTTCTATGTGCAATGATGAGCAAGACAGATGTAGTCACTGCCATGTTAGAACCTGAAATTTAGAGAAGAGAGACAAAAAGAATATGTCAATGCTATGAAACAAAGCAATGATCATACTCCTGTTCCATTCTGTGTTGGTTCAGTTATGCTTGTTCAATTCCACGGTGAAAGCCTCATTCCATGCAGTGTATGTTTCCCTGATCACAGCCACATACACAAAGAGAGCATTTCTTACGGATCACTAGGCAGGTCACCAGGGGAAACAGGGACCCCTCAGTGAGTTTACAATACCTTCGTGGAAACAGGACTTGACCATAAGAAGACATCAATATGATGTTATTAGTTTCTCATCACCTACAGCTCAAACTAAATACATGTAAGGGGAATTCACAGGCGGAAGTAATTCATTTCAGTATTTGTTGACTGTCTGCCCTGCTGTCTAGGCAGGCAGGATGCTGCTTGCCTCTATTCAGGGGCAGCTGAACACTTGGGTGGTCTGTGCATGGCTGGGGCAGTGCTGGAGCCATGTGGCAGTGCAAGCATTTGCCCAGTAGATGGCGCCCAAGTGATCCTTTCAGATCGTTTAATTCTGGAGGAGGAGGGCTTCTTGCTGAACACCATTGTAGAACCCTGGCACTTTTTCCTGAGTGCCATATAGAACCTTAGAAGAAAGGAGGAGTGCCAGGCAAATGCCAGAAAGGATCATACATGTTTATATTTTAATTATAGACCTTTCAGTACTGAGCAGACGTGGTAGCACCTTTATTTGCTCACTGTCCTTGACAATGCTCGTCACAGATGGTTTTAATCCAACTCTTTATGGTTTTAACATCCATTATGTGATCGATTCATTAATAACCATTGACAAGTTACATTAAGCAAGAGAACTGGAGAAGGGCTGGAGGTCACTGAGCCCAGGGGAAAACTTTCTTCACATTTTCCTGGCCAGGAAAGATTGCTTTAGTAATCGCAGAATATTCAGAAGAGCGATTCCTTTTTTCTTCAAGTTTTTATTGTGATAAGTTTTAAATACACAGAGTTGAAAAAATACTACATTCATTCTTTACCTGGATTCACCCTTTATTATCATTTTCCCACATTTGTCTTCTGTCTCTTCTTCTGTACAGTGAGCACATGAATTTTCATTTTTCCCCCCTTAATCCTATCGTCCTCTTTTTGATGCTTAAATTGTCCCAGAATTGGCCGCCAAAGTCCCTTTAAGATGAGTTCACTGCATCGTTCTGTGAGCACTTCCTTGCTTCTTGGCACTGCCCCCACTCCCTCAGTGTTTCAAATGTGCAAGTCCTGAAACCAGCTATTTCTCCAATCCTGGTTCCTCTTGTGGGGAATGATATTTAGGAACTGTGATCTGGTGCTGGCAACGAGAGGCACTGATCTCTAAAGGTAAAATCAAGGCATCCTTTCAAAGCTTCTTAAACTGGAAAGTTGAGTTCTTAAGTGCAACCACTCTGCAGTCTTCCAGAGTGAAGTTTATTTAACTTGGCCTTCAGACCAAGTTCCTAAGCCACTAAATGAGATGAGCAGGAGCGGGCCCAAGAGCCTCCCGGATGTTACGCTTCTAGGTAGCACCGAAGTGAGGCCAACACTTCAGGCCCCGAAGGGTCATGGGGAGGTAGGAAGGTTAGGAGAGCAACCTAGACGAGAGAGGGCTTATGGGGAGAGTTTAATAGGCCTGTAATACTTTTCATTTCCTTAGTCATATTGTAGATAGACACAGAGGAATGGGCCATCAGTGGTGACCAAAATGTGGGGTTGGAATATCAGAGAGGAGCATGATTTGTGCTGGCTGGTCCAGGAATGATTGAGAGTCAATGAGAAAGAGAGAGAGAAGGAGAAAGAGAGGGAGAGAAGGAGGGAGGAAAAGAGAGAGAGAAGGAGAAAGAAGGAAGTAGGGGAGGAGGGGGAGGGAGAGAAAAGGCCCACAAAGCTGGGAGTCTGATTTACTCATCTCTGGAGCTGTACTGCTGGGGAAGAATAGAGTCGCCTGGGTGGAGTTACTGAAAGCTGGCTCACAGAAGTCTGGGCTTTTGTGTCCTGATGCCCCCAGGAAAGGAGCAGTGCTCACCTGGGTACAAATCGAGGATGCTATTCAGTGCAGTTCAGTCGCTCAGTCGTGTCCGAGTCTTTGAGACCCCATGAATCGCAGCACACCAGGCCTCCCTGTCCAGCACCAACTCCTGGAGTTCACTCAGACTCACATCCGTCAAGTCAGTGATGCCATCCAGCCATCTCATCCTCTGTCGTCCCCTTCTCCTCCTGCCCCCAATCCCTCCCAGCATCAGAGTCTTTTCCAATGAGTCAACTCTTTGCATGAGGTGGCCAAAGTACTGGAGTTTCAGCTTTAGCATCATTCCTTCCAAAGAAATCCCAGGGTTGATCTCCTTCAGAATGGATTGGTTGGGTCTCCTTGCAGTCCAAGGGACTCTCAAGAGTCTCCTCCAACACCACAGTTCAAAAGCATCAAGTCTTCGGATGGTATTATGTGGTGGTTAACAGCTGGGCTTGAAACCAGGCTTTTAATCTGCAAGACCTGGATTTTAATCTGTTTCATGACTCCTTCTGTGACTTTGGCAGTGCTACCCAATCTTTGTAAATCTCAGCTTCCTCATTTACAAAATGAGGGAAATAACAGTGCCCCATCAGAGGATTTAACGAAGGATTAATGTGAGGGTTAAATGAAGTGCTATCTATGAAATTCCTTAATAAGGAGTCTGGAACATAGTAAGTGCTTGGTAAATGGTAGCTGCTATTCGTATTATTACTAAATCAGAGCCTTGGAGGGCGCTCTTTCTCTTTCCTTTGTTGGGAAGGAAATCAACGTGGGGCCGCAGAGGAAAAATAATAAAACAGAACTCCCTAAGAAACAAGAGGATAATACGCTGGTCATGAGGAGATCAGGGCTTCCCGGGTGGCCCCAGTGGTAAAGAATCCATCTGCCAGTGCAGGAGATGCAGGAGACGTGGGTCTGATCCCTGGGTCGGGCAGATCCTCTGGAGGAGGAAATGGCAGCCCACCCCAGTATTCTTGCCCAGAGAATTCCGTGGACAGAGGAGCCTGGCAGGCAACAGTCCACGGGTCACAAAGAGTTGGACGTGACTGAGCGCGGACATGTGGGAGGCTGCTTTCCAGGACAAGTATTGTATGTGTGGTGAATAGCATTTCATACTTTATGTGCTGAAGTTCTTGATTCTATAGAATGAACGTTTGAACTTTGGCAGACGATTTTATGTTATTAAAGAGCTCATTGATTATTGCTCAACTTCTGGTTTGGGTGGAGAGGGACATGAAAAAAGCCTTCCTTCCTCTTCAAACAGCAAAAAATCACTCTGTAAAATCAAGGGAAACTCAGAATTTACTTTAAAGCCATCACGTATCTATGAACACAGAATCTATAAGAAACTAAACTCCGTAGGAAAGAGCTCTTCCTAGGAGAGCAAGTGATCCAGGATACATCTTACCTGAGGCCAGCTACCGAGGTCAGGGCGGGGCAGGTGAAGGCCTGCCTGAGAAGGAGGAGGAGCCAGCCAGACTTGGGATGAGCCTGTGGGCTGGCCTATTGAACTTGCATCTAAAAAAGACCCCCAAACAAGATTACCCTATCCACTGAGACTTCTCGTTGGTGAAATTTTGTTGAGCAAGCAGAGGCTGGGGTGAGGCTAGAGAGCAGAAGATCTTGGAATATTGTTGTCATTTTCCAGTTTCAAAAATTGGTCATCTCAGAGTCTAGTGGTCTCACAGGCTCAAAGATTTCTGACCTTACAGTCATGGAAGTGCTGGAAGTTGGGCAGGGAGAATGTTCAAAATCAAAAATAAGTTTTCTAAGGTTCCCACTGCTTGACTTTCAAGATGCTTCTGGAGGGATTCTAGCCTCAGTCCTGCCCCAAACCAGCTTGCTTCCTGCTTTGATCAAATTGATCAGTACCTCATTCCACCTGCCTAATAGAGGAAAAGATATTACCAGTCAAAAGAAAATATGTCTTTTCTGTTGTGACTAAGCAAGAAGAGAATAGGACCGATAGTCAAGAGAAGGATCAGTCAAGAGAAACACACCACATGGGATCAAATATTAGAATTTTCAGACAAGGAGTTTTAAATAATTTTAAAATGAATATATTAAAGAATCTGCAGGAAACGGTAATTATAATGGATGAAGAGATGAGAAAATTGAGAATAGATTTAGAAAGCATTAATAAGAACCAAAAGGATATCTCAGAACTGAACACATTGTAATATTTGAAATTAAAAAATCATCAGAGGGGATTAACAGCTGATTGATCACGATGGAAGACAGGATCAGGGAATTTAAATACAGGTTGGTAGAAATCAACCAAACTGAAGCACAGAGAAAAAAGAAAATATTTGGTTGTCTAATTTTTTATGCTGCTCTAGCCCAGTCCTTGACTTTTGAATTGGATCGTCAGGGTTATCTCAGTGTATGCTTTTTTGGTGAAGATTGTGATGAATCTGGGGGAGAAAAACCTTTTTGCAACAAAGTGGTAGATGGTATTTTTGCTGGACAACTGTTTCAACTGAACGGATAGACCATTTGGTATGGGATTGGGAAGAGGATTCAAAAATGGTTTGATTGGGCAGGAAGAGGCTTGATTTAATTTGGCAGAGTCATTTATTCAGTTAATAATTAAGCACATATTTCATGCATATAGAGGTGAGCAAGACAGACAAAGGTCTTTGCTTTCATGGAACTGTGTCATGGAGGAGACACACACTTAAGCAACCATTGTGAAGTATTAGATTGATTGGAATTATAGACCAGATCACAGAGTGGGCCATGAAGTCATTTCTAGAGACCTAATGAAGACGTGAGCCCCTGGTAAAAGCTATCACTTATTATGAGCCAGACATTGCTCTAAGTACCTTCATGTACGAACCATTCATCCTCATCCAGCCTTTTACAGGTGAGGACATCGAGGCTCAGAGAGGCTGAGTCACTTTACCGCTTGCTGTCCCGCAGGTGTTACGTGGCAGAGCCAAGATGCCAGTTCAGAAGGTGGGCCCCAAAATCCAGTCCCTTCCTCTGTTCTAAGCTGCTTCTTGAAGTGAGAGGCCCTTGAGGTCTTCACTCCAAGTGCCTGTCTGAGGGATGAGCAGGTCAGGGTAGGCTGAACCAAATCACACGGACGGTGTCAGCTTCCTTCTTGCTTCTGGTCTGGTGTGTGGGTCATTCCCACGTCATCATCCAGGCTTTTGTTCTGCCATCCCTGTCTAGGCTCCTGGGCCTCAAGGCTTTAGAGCTTTAGCCAATGATGTAAACAGGCTCTTAGGAGACCTGGAGCAGTGGATCAGAACCTGGGCTGTCACCTGTGATTCTTTTGCCAAATTTGTGTCTCAGATTCAGACAATACTTGAGAAATGACAGTGTTAGCTGCCATTTATTGTTTATGTGTGCTAAATGCTTCACACACAGTAACTATCTCATTAAATCCTTAAATAATAAATCAGCAACAACAGCATGGTTGTAGGTACTCCTGTTATTTCCACATGAGGGACGCTCAGCTTGGAAAATCTGAAGAAGTTGTCTGGGGTCACACATCTAGGACAAATCTGAACTGAGATTAGGACCTGGTCTGGCTTCCAGGGGCTTCCCAGGTGGCACTAATGGTTAAAGAGCCCGCTTGCCAGTGCAGGAGATGTAAGAGACATGGGTTCAGTCCCTGGGTTGGGAAGATCCCCTGGAGGAGGGCATGGCAACCCACTCCAGTATTCTTGCCTGGAGAATCCCCTGGACAGAGGACCCTAGGGGGCTACAGTCCACAGGGTCATACAGAGTCAGACGTGGCTAAAGTGACTTAGCATACCCACACACGCCTGCATCAGTGGTTAGGACTCCAAGCTTTCATTGCTGAAGGTGTGGGTCAATCCCTGGTCAGGCAGCTAAGATCCTGCAAGTTGTGAAGCATGGCCAAAAAAAAAAAAGGAAGCTATCAGAATTCTTTCTTTAGTCCTCCCTGCCCCCAGACAAGGGGAAAGATTAAAAAAAAAAAAAAATCCACTGCTTCTCAGAAGCACCCCTCCCTCCTTTCTCCCCCAGCTGGAGATAAGGACACTTGTCAGAATGCTGGGGGTGTTCACTGCTGTTGGGAAGCTTCCAGCTCTCATTCTAGTTTGGAAATTCATGAAGATTTCCTTTCAGCTCTGTCAAAGCAGAGTCTATCCAGCTCTCTCTCCGGTTTGGGTTTGTAGCGAGGATAGGGGAGGAGGCAGGGTTGGAGATGAGTCCAGGATTTGAGATCCCAGGGGCCAGCCTGGCGTGGCTGGCAAAATTCCCTATGTACACGCACGCACGCACATGCACACCTCTTCCCTTGCAGCCAGATGTGGTCAGGGAATCTGAGCACGTCGTCCAGGCCCTTGCCACTCCCGTCTTTCAGCCCCAGGACCACCTGCTTGGCTGGCCAGCCGCACTTCGTTGGCGGGGACACTTGGCTGTGTTCAGCCCTAGACAGAGGGTGCAGTGAGTCTGCCCTGTACCCGGCTCCTTGGACTCCCCGTGGGGGTGGGAGTGAGACGGGGGCTGAAGGAGCCCCTTGGTGTGAGGAGGGCATGGGTCCTTCTCTTTTGCCCAGTGCCCACTAACTGCGCACCGCTGCCCCCCACCCCCACCCCTCCACCGCAAAGCACATTTCTGAGAAGTGGCCTCTGTGTCTCTGGCTGCTTGGAACTTGCACCCTGTCTTGAGGCCGACTCTGGCCTCCCCTCCAGAGTGAGAAGGGAAACATCATGAAGGTCCCGGCTGTTTGTGTGGTTGGGAATCCTGGCTGTTTCTGAAGGACAGCCCCTGGTTTCCAGGAGCCAGTGGTCTCACATCTCACCTGGCCAGTGGCCAGTGCCCAGATCAGGGGTGGGTCCCCAGGTACTCCCCAGGCATCATGAGACCCTCAGGCTGGCCAAAGCCTGCTGGCTCCCCCGGATCTGAGAGGGGGAGAGAGGATCTGAGCGTGACACTACTGTCTGATTCCAGGGAGGAAACCAGAAGCTGGCTGGCAGCATCTGCTGCCGGTTCTAACTTGGGGTCCATGCGGGAGGTTTGCTGCGAGCTGGGACTTAACACCTTGTGGCGGGGAAGCTGCCAGTCCCCGGGGGGGGGGGGGGGAGCGGAGGCTGTGCAGGAAGGTTTCTTTTTTTGTCTCTCACACCCAGTGTATCACTTCCGTAGCCGGGCAGCAGATGGGCGGACGGGGGCGATGAGGAATGTGAGGTGTGCAGGAAGACGGCACGTGCATTTCCAATAACTGGAGGGGCAGGGGGACCGGCAAAGATTCAATGTATTTGGGAATGGGGGTGGGAAATCCTGCCGCTTCAAAATGGTGCAGGAGAAGGCTGGGTCAGGAAACCCTAAGACAGATCCAGTGCTGGTACTAGACGGATTCACGTTCAAGTCCCTGATCTGCCACCAACTAACAATGGCTAGCATTTGCTGGCTTTCCTGCTAAGGGCTTTCTGTGTGCATAATCTGATTCACGTCTCACAAAATGAATGGGGTAGATGCCAGTTTTATTCCCATTTGGCTCAGGTCTGGTGAGGTTCTGAGAGATGCTGTAACTCACCCAAGGCCACACAGCCGGTGACTCTAAGATTGAGACTCATACTGACAGGGGACTCCAACGTCCCATCGCAACCACTGCCCCACAGTGAGAACAGTCATCTGCCACCTTCTGACTTCCTGGCTGTGGGCCATGGGGATACCTAACTTCTCCCATCCTTAGGGTTCCTTGTCTGGGGGATGGGGAAATAAATGTCATTCGCCCAGCTTTCTTTTCTTAACTTTTTATTTTATATTGGGGTATAGCCAAGTAACAATGTGTGATAGTTTCAGGTGAACAGCACAGTAGCTCAGCCATACATATACCTGTGTCCATTCTCCCCCAAACTCCCCTCCCATCCAGGCTGCCACATACCATTGAGCAGAATTTCCTGTGTATACAGTAGGACCTGGTCGTTATCCATTTTAAATATAGCCGCGTGTAGTGTATTCCCTTAGGAACTGTCTGTAAATGTGCAAGATGTAAAATTAAGGCGCGTGTGATGCCTGCTTAGTCCTTCCAGTTCTGTCTGACTCTCTGCGACCCTATGGACCATGGCCTGCCATGCTCCTCTGTCCATGAGTGATTAGAAGATACTCCGCCAGGAGCCTGGCTGTCCCTCCTGGGCCAGGCCTATTTTCTCCTCACTCCTCTCTCTCCTATCCACCCCCTCCCCAAGGTTGAACTAAACCAGTCTCTCCATCTACCTCAGCTATGTCCAAGCTTTCTCGTGAGGATTAAACCAGAGGATGTGTGTGAGCCTTTTAGCCAGTCCCTGGCCGGTCGCAATGCCATCGTTCATTCATTCAGCAGCTCTTTATTGAGCAGCACGTGTTCTGGGCCGGTTTCCATTCTAGGTGTGCAAACTAGAGGAGTGCTATCTCTACCAAAGGGAGAAGGAAATGAGTTAGAAAATTTCCAGTAGTGATATCCATTATGAAGAAGACAAAATCAAGTAACGGCAGTGACCGCAGAAGTATGAAGGTCCGTTTTAGCTGGGTGGTCCAGGAAGGCCTCTTTGAAGAAGTAGCAGTTGAGCTTAATTCCCAGAGGAAGGAGACGTGGAAGAGGATGAACCTTCTAGGTTAAGGGAGCAGTGGGTGTGAAGCCTGGAGTTGGGACAGGAAGGGGGCTGTGTGGCTGGCTCAGAGTGAGGACTGGGTGGGTGGTGGTGGAGGCTGAACGGAGGGCAGGGCCGTGGGTTCTGCGGGGAGGTGAGCTACAGGGCACAGTCTTTGGAGGGGCGAGTCGAGAGAGTAATGTGATCTAATTCATGTATTTAAGCGGTAGCTTTGGCAGCTATGTGGGGAATGGAAAGTTGGGAGAAAAGGATGGATACAAGGAGGCTGGGATCACAGAGAGACGATGGAGGCCTGGCCAAATCAAGAGACTCATGTGGAAAGGGGCGAGAGATGCTTCCCACGCAGAAATAGAAGCAATAAACATCCTAATGATGAGATGACTTGGGTAACCTAGCAGTTAATCTTGCACAGATCACACGCCTCAGACCTCAAGCTTATTGAAAACAGAGTTTGGGCTGTATTCCTACCCCTGTAGAAATATTACAACCATCATCTTGCCATGAGGCACCATGCACTGATGTTCCTGGTTTTCTTTTGAGCTTGGGAATTTATTGGGGGAGGTCATTAACGGCAACTTGAAGGTCTGGAGTTTATGATGTCAGACTGAGTTCCATGTAGATAGGGTTAAATAAGCTTTTCCTATAAAGGGGTGGGTAGTAAATAGTTACATTTTTGTGGATTCTACTGTCTTGTTTTGCAGCTACTCAAGTCTGTCATTGTGGCTAGAAACCAACTTTACATGATGCATTAAAAATGTATGTGGCTTTGTTCCAATAAAACTTCATTTAAAATATAGGCAGTGAGCTGGATTTGGCCCATGGATCATACTTTGCCAACTCTGGCAGAAAATATAGTTTATTTACGTGATCGAGATAATTTTTTCCCTACAACTAGGGTACAGACCTCTGCTTATCTTGACACTAGAAGATGTGATCTATGATGTAATTGAATGGAGACTCTGTTCTGTACTTTTCAAATCTTGGGGATTTCTTGGAATGAACTCAGGGGACCAAGGTAATAATGAGGATGGAGGGCTTGGGGTCCCAGCTTCTACTTCAACCAGGACCCCCTCTTGGATTCTTTTTTTTTTAATTAAATTGGTGGTCTTCATAAGAGTTTGGGGGGGGGGGGAGGTCTTGGGAGCTAGAAAAAAAATCGAAAATCACTAATCCAGTTGGACTGGTTGGAGTTCATGTCCAGCTTCTGGTATTTGCATTAGACAGGTGCTTCCCTGGTGGCTCAGATGGTAAAGAATCTCCCTGCCGTGCCGAAGACCTAGGTTCCATCCCTGGGTCAGAAAGATCCCCTGGAGAATGGAATGGTTACCTACTCCAGATTCTGGCCTGGAGAATTCCATGGACAGAGGAGCCTGTTGGGCTACAGTCTATAGAGCAGCCAAGGGTCAGACACAACTGAGTGACTAATGCTTTCACTATTGCATAATTGCTCATAGAACAAATTAATACATACATTTTCTAATTGGACGGAGGCACATAAAAAGGAGTTGCTTTGGGATTATGTGTGCGGAGTAGAGGGTGTACAGGGGGCACAGAGCAGAGGGGCTTACGTAAATTTAGATGCTGAACAAAGGCCACAGTGTCCCAGGTGGAGCTGCTGGGAGGGCCCACTTTCTGAGCCTTGTAAGGTGGCGGCAGCAGGCTGGTGTGTGGCAGTCTTGGAGAGTGGATTGGACCTCACATTCAGACACAGCTAGGTTTTAAATCTCTGCTCTCTCACTTAATAGCTAGACAAATTATTTAATCTCTGGTTATCTATTTCCATCTGGAAAACTGGAATGATGCTATTTCCCTTCTCAAGCCATTGGGTTAAATGAATGAATAATTCATTGCCAGTTGCCAAGCACATCACCAGGGGCTTGAGAAATAGAAATATCCTTCTCCATTCTGTTTTCAGGGGTGTGGGGTGAGCTCAGAGGCTTTGAGACCTTTTACCATCTCTTTCCTGTTGACTCCAATTTCTATGCCTCAATCTTCTCTTGTCTTCTCAGGATGTGGCCAGGTTCTACGTGTTCCAAAGGGTCAGATTTTGTTGGAGAGCTACCCCCTGAATGCTCACTGTGAGTGGACCATTCACGCCAAACCTGGATTTATCATCCAACTCAGGTAAGGGGCTGGGGTCAGAATTATGGAACCTGAGGTTTAAGGAAGTGCAATAACAAAACCAAAGGTCCTGGATCCTAGTAATCAGGGCTAACCATCTACGTTTTATTCTTGAAAGCAGAAAATGTATATTAGAGCCTTTCCCATTACCTCTTAGTGATTTTGTGGGATAAGGCTTGGGTAAGACTACCACCAATTAAATGCTCGTCCTTCACTGACTGCAGACAGTGGGGCTCAGGTGGTGATGACCCCAGGAAGACACCAACATGATGGAACACAGCACTGAGAGCAACCTGCCCACCCATAACCATGACCAGGTCACCTATTCACTTAGTACTGGCTGCATTCTATGGAACGGGAGGAAATAAGGCCAGGCCTAACCTTTAAGGACTTTGTACTCTAGATTGGGGTTTATGCTTGTCACAGCTTCTTTCGTTGCTGTTCTCAGAAACCAACCACCACCTCCACAACCAATAAACAGATTCTTTCATTTGTGTGGAAGATAAGCCATTCATCTTATGGAGCACTGGGGTCCACACAAATGTTTAATTTATGCCATGGACTCAGTTGTAACTAGAGATAAATAACACAAGTGCATCCTGCTTTGTGAGAACTGTTCACTGTTGCATCTGGGAGCCTGGAATAGGACATGGTACGCACGACAGGTGCTCGATAGACCCTTCCTGCATAAAAAAAGTTGAAAGATCTGCTCCCTGCCTCCAGTGTTTCTCCTCTCTCCTGGAAGACACCTCTACTCTTCCTCTTTAGGAAAGCAGAGTGGCCCACTCAGCCTGGGACTTCTAGGGATGTTATCCACCTAGCTCTTCCCTTTTCTAACTCATGGGGAAGTTGGCGGTGATAGAGATCTCTAATCTTCTAGAGCACAGGCTTCCAGTCAGTGTTTTCTGGGTGGATTGACACACCCAGATGTTGCCATATGTCAGCTGGCTCCTCGATGGCAGTGTGTCGTGCAGGAGGGGCAACACTGTACCCCACATTGAGAGGATCCAGAACTCAGGTCCCTTTCCCAACCTTCCTCATCAAAGCCACCCTTTAGTTGCTGGTCTTCTTGTTCCCTGAGGTCCTGAGGTGTTAGGATTAAGGTTCAGTAAGTGAACTTTCCCAGAGGAAGTTCAAGGAGCAAGTGAAAGGCTACACCATTGTGCTGAATGGGCTCCAGGCTGGACCTTCCAGTGTGATAAGGACAGTTTTGGATGCCACAGGCTAATTTCTCAGCAACTCAGGGACCAGGACAGATGGTCCCCTCAGAGGCCTCTGAAGAGCTTCTCCAAGACCCAGGATGAAATCAGCCCCGCCTCCCCCAACTCCACCAACCAAAACTCCAAAATGTTGGAGTGGTTGAGCAGCACATCACCTGCCCAGGAAAGGGCCCTAGGGAGGCACAGAAGTATATAGGTTTCTTCCCTGCAAACCTGGACCTGCTGGCCAGGGACAATTATAAGGATGGAAATACTCTGCAGCCTAGTGTCCAGCCCCAAAGCTGGTCGTCATCCCTGGTGTTCCCTTTTCCATTGCCTACCACAGCCAGGTCACCAGAGAATCTATTTACTCAGCTGTAAAATCATCTCAAGTCTTTCCGCTGTCTCTACTACCAAAATTCTACTTTGAACCGCCACCGACTCTTACCTGGATTCTCTTGTGGCCTAATTGGCTTCCCTGCCTCCACTCTTGCTGGCTCTGCCATCTCCTCTCTTCAGAGTGACTGGAGTGATCCTTTAAAATCCTCTCTCAAATTATCATTCTGTTGGTGAAATCTTCCAGTGGTTTTTCTCAAGCTTGGAATAAAATTCAAACTCCTCACCGTACAAAACGGCTCCTGCTCTCCTCTCTGACCTTCGTTCATGCCATTCTCCCAGGTATGCACCGCCTGGCAGCGTGGCATCCCTGCCTCCTTTCATTTCCTCAGATATGCTCATGACTACCAGGGCCTTTGTACTTACAGATTCTCCTGCCTGGACCACTCTTCCCCATGACCTGCACACGGCTGGCTCCGTTTCATCGGTTAAGTGTCTACCCAGACATGTCCTTGACCATGTATGTAGAAAGCTTACCCGCCCAGTCACTCTCCATGCTCTCACCTGCTCTGTTTTTCTTAGGACTTAACACTCTCTACAGTTCCCTCGTTTTCTGGTTTCCTTGCTTTTTGTCTGTCCCTCAAATCAGAACTCATGAGGGCAGGCACTGTGTCTCCTAGGGAAGGTGCTGTACTTTCAGCACCTGGAACAGCGTCTGTTACAGCATGAGTGAACACATGAGTGAATGTAAATGCAGGTTGCAGTATCTCCTGTTTCAGTTTCAGAAAAAGCTGTGATCTCGGTTTGGTGGTTTGGTGGTGGACTTGCCCACCCCGCCCCCCTTTTCAGATTAAGATACCAAAGCCCGGAGAAGCAAGTGATTGCTCAAGGCCAGCAGTGAGCTGGGGGGGGCCAGATCCTTACTACTATAGCATGTTCCACACATTATGATGAGTAGGACTTACACTCCTTTACAAAATATTTTGTGATAAAAATTTCTGAAAAATAAACACTAGTCATACTCAGTGATCTTTCCTTTTTTTAAATAAGATCTTTAAGAGCATACAGAATCCTGACTGTTCTCTAATTCTGGCACTTGAAGTGTTTGCCCAAGGTGATGGAAGTGACCCTAGTCCAAACTTTTCAGGTGGCAGTTCTGAGTTCTCTATTCCCACTTCTCCAGAACGTGAGGAAGAATATACAGATGTACATTTTGTGAACCTGATACTCAGGCATTCCCTTGGGAATCGTCTGAGAAGTTATCTTTTCCTCTCTTACCTTGGTGTGTGTCTGCCTCTTTTCTTACCTCTTGGAGATGAGAGCTTAGGGTTTTATCTTCTGCTTTTTTTGATCTGCTGCACCCCAATATTTCCAAACCCAAGATCCCTTTAAGGTAATCAAAGATATGTCTCTTTCAATTCTGAAATTTTGATATGATGCTACTGTTTCTACTCTTTGGGGCAAGAGTTATTGTTACCAAGAGGATAATTATCTTCTGATCCTTCCATCAGACAGAAGAGTATGCAGAGTTTTTTCCTTTGCTTGGTCTTTAAGATAACATATACTGTATCACTCTCCAGTTGTAAAATTGAAGTATCCATTCTGTCACGTACTCAACATTTGTTTATTGTGTCTACGTGCTAGGAACTGCATCAGGCACTAAGCAAGCAGTGATGGAGTAAGACAGATGCCACACCCTGCCCCTAAGGAATTTGCAGTCTAGGGGAGCAGGCAGGCATGCATGTGTGCACACACACTCATGAAATCAAGGAGATAAATATGAGAAGTAAAATGTCTATACACATTATGATGAAAACAAGGGCTCTCCTTTAGAAAGAGTTGTCAGGGAAGCCTCTTTAAGGGGAGAATATTTTAGCTGAGCGCTGAGTTTAGGAAGGAACCAGCCAGGCAGCCTGGGAGGAAAAGTGCCCCTGTATGAGGAGCCGGTATGTGCAGAGGTTCTCGGAACGCACTGTGGCGCCCCCTGCACCTGGCATGCGTCCACACACCTGCACACAGTACACCTGCCCACACACACGGAAAGAAATGCAGCTGCTCGCAAGTCCTCCAGGGCCACGGTTCTATCAGATCAGGGCATAGCTCTTCTCTTCCGGACGCCTGCTTGTCATCTGGCCTCGAACTTGCCCAGGGCGGGTGGAAGGGTTCTTCAGGGCCTCACCTGCCTCCTGCTCTCGCCCTCTCCTCCTCCAGGATTGTCATGTTGAGCCTGGAGTTTGATTACATGTGCCAATATGACTATGTTGAGGTCCGCGACGGGGACAGCAGCGACAGCCAGATCATCAAGCGTTTCTGTGGCAACGAGCGGCCAGCTCCCATCCGAAGCACGGGCTCCTCACTCCACATCCTCTTCCACTCAGATGGCTCCAAGAACTTCGACGGCTTCCATGCCATCTTTGAGGAGATCACAGGTAAAGGCCAGAGAGAGAAAGGTCGAATTTTATTTTCAAGTTTATTTTTTGGCCACACCCCACAGCACATAGGATCTTAGTTCCCCAAGCAGGGATTGAATCCGTGCCCGCTGCAATGGAAGCACAGATTCTTAACCACTGGACCTCCAGAGAATTTCCCAAATATCACTTTTTATGGCTGCGCTCTAGATAAACATTCCTTTCTGGGTTTCCCTCTCCTTGCTGCCCAGCCTTGTTAAAACCCCACCCGCTGGGTTCTCAGAAACGACCTGCACGTTGAGAAGGTGGAGAGAAATGGCAAGGGGTGTTTCAGAAACGCTCACAGAACCAGAACTAAGAATTCTTACTTTGTAAAGCTGCTGTGGCACAGATAGATCAGGTCACTTGTCTATGGTAGCACAGCTCTGGAGATGGAACTAGGTGATCTGTACAGTTGGGCTCTGGAGCTCCTATTAGGGCCTCTCATGGTTAAGAGAGTTAGCTTTGGTCCCTGGCAAATTAAACCATATGGCTTAGATAAGCTCTGCTGTTCTGGGCCTGGGTTTCCTAATCAGTGAATAAGGGTGTAACCCTAGATCCTGCTCCATTAAGGAGTCTCTGGCAGACAGAACAAATGAAGAGCTGAGCAGTGTCTGGTGCAGAGGAAGCCCTCAGTAGCCGCCCTGCCCCAGGCATGCCCTGAGCCTCCTTTGTCATCTTTCGAATAATTGTTCAAAGTCTGACAGTACCCGGGAAATGCCACTCACTTTATGAGGAACTCTGCATCTGACTTCACCTCCTGTCCTGTCATATGAGGAAGTAGCATTTGGCCAAAATGAACAATGGGCTCAGTGCTAAGGAATCACCCCAGATCTTTTCTACTCCTTGGAGATGGGATTGCATCAGGTTTTACAAGATAAACTCCAGCTTGAAGTATTTATTTTTTGAAACAAATAACTGAATTTAAGAAATTGCAATGGCCTTTTGACCATTCAAGCTCCCTTATGGAAGGTCTGATATGGATGTCTCAGGAAGGGAGGTGGGTGGAGGTGGAATCAGCCTTTCTTTAGCCTTGCCCGTTCAGCAAGACCAGCAGACACCCCACCCTCTCCACCTCGTCCCCCTGAGAACGTTCCTGCCCGAGCCTCCAGCAGTTGCTCCTATGAGCTGTGATCTGGCTCCCTCCCAGGACCTGTCTCCTACGCAGACTTGCAGGGCCTGGGAGCTCCAGAGGCTTTTGCTGCTATGCTGTGGTCAGCCTGCGGCTCAGTCCCTGCGCCTCGGTGCCACACTGCCAGTCAAGGCTGAGATGTGTCTGGCAGTGTTCATGGCAGTCAGAAGTTGCGGGCAGAGGCAGCTCACCAGCTTGTGACCCTGTGAGTGAGGAAAGGGTCAGGAGGGTCTCTTCCTCACTCTCCCCTGGAGAACTCTGGTCTGTGAGGTCTTCCTGTTCCTCAGGCACCTGGTGTGGCCCACCTGCACTCTTTATTCCCTGCCTAAAGCCACCTTCCCACCCCTGCATGTCATGTCCCATCCCCAGAGGCCCTGTCAGATTTCTCCTGCCCTGTTAAGCCTTTTCCCTTGTTCCAATGAGCTGTGGCTTGGCCCTTTTCTGAATGTCTTCTAGAACTTTCTCTTTTCTGACACTCACTGAATCACGCTTCAGGTTGTAGTCACTGCCGACTCTTCTTCACAAAGCTTTGTCCTGATGAGCAGGTTCTCTCTTCGTCTTTGTCTCTTGCCAGCGCCTTCCACAGAGCCAGCGCTCGACTCAGGCTTGCTGCCCTCGGCCCAGCCATGTATTTCTACACCAGGGTAAATGAAGGTGGGGTCAGTGGGGAACAAGCAGACTAGTGTTTCCCAAAGTGTTCTCTGTAGAAAAATGGTCCCCAGGACTCTCTGTGAAATGCAGTCTCTCAGATCAAATAAGGCCTGTGAAAGGTCGAATGTTATGTGCATTCTTAGAAATTCACAATGCACATTAGAACGTGGAGAATGCTGAGAATATTTGCAGGGCGGAAACCTGGTGGATTATCATTTAACCCCAGTAGCATTTCCCCACCGTATCTGAGACCATTAACTCTCAACATCTCAAGGGACTACGGTTCACAGAAGGCATGTTTGGAAATTCTTGAGTACCCTTCACCAGTGTCATGAAGTCGGCTTCGGTTCCTTTCGCCCAGTACCCCGAATGCTGAACTTCCTTGAAAAACAGAGATGTGTTACCCAAGCCTGCTCTCTTCCCATGGGAGCCCCTGTGGGAGGGGTGAAGCTTGCTTCTGCTTTAATTATGTGGTGCCCTTGTGTGTGTGGTCCTAGACTAGAGGTGTCTGGAGCAGACTTCTGGGGCCTTGGAAAACATCAAATAACATCAGCAACATTTGATTAGTGAGTAGCTGTTTTAGGCAGTCTTGAAACAGTGGTGACATGATTTCAATAAAAGGAGTTTAAAAATGGCAAGAAGACTTTAAAAGACAAGTGAGAGGCTGTGGTCAGGACTCCAGGCTTGAATGAAGGGGCTCACCTCACAGGGGCGCTGAGAGCAATTGCCTTCTCTCTTACAGCGTGTTCCTCGTCCCCTTGTTTCCACGACGGCACTTGCCTCCTGGACAGCACCGGATCTTACAAGTGTGCCTGCCTGGCGGGCTACACCGGGAAGCACTGTGAAAATCGTGAGTTTGCCTGCAGAGTGGGAGTGAAGGTGCCATGCGGGGCTGGCATGGAGAGGGTCTGGGGAGCTTGCTGGGGGTGTTGTTCCCTGGTGTCTACATGGTCTGTCCAAGATGACGGGTAACATGGACTCTCCCATTGAGTGAACCTCAAGAGGGCTGGGCTCCCTTTGAGTCAGAATGTTTGGAACCACCCCAGTTTGCCCTCACCTGCGGCAAATACCGCTTAGAAAGATCTTATCTTAGAAAGATACACCTTCAGTGGCCTTAAATAGTATCCAGAGCCCAAACACGCTGAGAAAGGGTCAACAGTAGAAAGCTACCATCATACACGCTCCTGAGGCCCAGAGTCTGAACTCCCTTTCCATCCCATGGTCTGAATTTTGGAGTCATGCTCCAGGGCACCATTCATTGTGTTTCTGTGCAGTCTGAAGCCCTGCACTGAGGATGGTGAAGATGTAGGATAACTATGAGCCCTAGATGCCCAGGGACAGTCCTAGTTTATGCATTTTGTCTATGTCTAGTTATTAGTAGCACACGGTTTCATACGCGAGTGTCCTGAGTGGATGACAAAGTATGATCATCATCTTATGATGATCTGACCAGGTTACATGAGTCGCAGACAAAGCAACATTTTATTGAGAGACTACTATACGCTGAGGTCTATGGGAATGCACAAGAAAGCATGTCCTGCTGTTCTCTGAAGGACCTTATCCCGACTTGTGAGCTCAGCTCTGTGCTTCTCTGGTAATTCTTGAGCAGGTCTGAGAGGCGATGGGGCTGCGAGGGTGGTATAGGCCAGAGGAGTCACAGAGGAAAGAAGTCCGCCAGCCGTGGCAGTCCACATATTATTCTCTGGGATCGTTCCCTTTCTGCCCTTTGCCACTCAAGTCCCCACCACCTCCTGCCTGAGCCATATCCTGGCTGACCCATATCCTGGCTGACCTGGGTGACCCTGGTCACCCACACTTTCCAGTTCTTGCAGACAGACATCAAACAAATGGCTTACTCCAAAGCACCTAGGAGTTTCTCATTCATGTTTTTGAAGGGCAGAACATGACTCTTGTGTGCTATTAGACTCAAGCTTTTGCCAGAGGAGAGAAACTAGAACATGTATCTGATACAGCAAATCCTTATCTGATAATGGCATCTGATATGGCATTGCCCTTGGGAAGGGTACACACAGACCAGTGCATACGGCAGCACCGGGCAGCACCCAGCCCAGTGCTGCGGTGCCCAGGACTGTGTCATTGGCAGAGAGGAACTTAAACGCTATGACCAGAAATCAGCTCTCAAGGGTCTTTGGTGATCCAAGAGCCCGTCTATGTATGATAAGTGGTCCTAACGGAAGTTTAAGACCTAAAACTGGTGTCCCACGCTGGAGCTGTCACATGGGTGAAATGAGCAGAACAGGAGGAGTCAACGTTTGGGGAAAAGCAAAGGAGGGCAGCTAATGACCTAGGGAGGGTTCCCCCAAAGCAGATCCTGACATGGGAACATGTGTACAGATGACGTGTCAAGGAGACACGTCCCCCAGGAGAAGCTGGTAAGGGAGTGGGGAGGCTGGACCGGAAGGGAAGGAAGCCAAGCAAAGGCGCAATTTCGGGCAAAATCCCAGCCTGAGTGTTAACAGGCAGTGGAATCTGGAATGGAAAGTACATCTCAGAATGTGTCCTGGCTTTAACGCAAGACAGCTGGGCTTTCACATCCCAAGTGCGATTGGCAATTGGCTAAGGTCTTCCTTGTGCAAGTGGGACGTGCTTAACGTTCTGTGCGTGTGCCAGGGTGGTTCCAGTAACACTCGAGCAGCGGCGGCGTCGGCTGGTGCAGGCCATTGGAAGGATACAGAGCAGATTGGGTGGGGGAGGGGAGGGAAGGGGCATCCCAGGACAGGGCCCCAGCAGCCTCTGCTGTCACTTCTAACTGGCATGCTCAGGTTGCTTTGGGGTCATCCTATATATAAGAGACCTGGTTTGACAGCATTCTATAAAGTTCATGCATTTTTCAGTTAATTTTGTGAATTTTCCTTGCAAACAACGTAGACTGAAGCCAGTGTCGGTAGTGTGTCCTTGAGTGTCCATTTCATTCTACTTGAAACACCCGTTGCTTTGGGTGTCTCAGCTGACCTAAGTGTGATTATGCTGGATTCTTAGAAAAGTATGTTCTGAAAAAAAAGAAAAGAAAAGAAAAGTATGTTCTGCTTTGTGGTTCTTGTCTCGTTCAAGTTCTCTGTGAGGTGTACAAGGCGGAGAAGTGTTGCTTTCCCTTTGTTTCAAGAATTTGTAGATGAAGTGATTGTGGAGTCTTGATAATGACTAATCATGAGCGCTACCCTTTAGATGCAGAGGGATACAAAAAAAGGAAGCCCTAAATGCTTTACCATAACTTTACCATACTAAACTAACTTTACCATATTAGGGCTTTGATTAACAAAGGCAAAATTGGAGAAAAGTTAAACGTTACCAAATTAGTCAAAATACCTGTAAGAAGCTGAGTTAAATTGGAGAAGGAGAGTGGAGCAGAGGGAAGGAAATTGGTCTGAAAGTTTTGACTAAAATATTTATGAGTAGCTTTTGAGTGAAAAATGGACTTCTAGGCATTATTACTCTATCCAGATAAAAACCCAGAACAAAACAAATAAATATGATGAAAAAGAATGTAAACTATGTCATTATGAACTGATTCATAAACTATCTCAAATTGCTTTTGGTCTCAAGTCACTTTTGCTTTCAAAACATCAGCGTAAATGGACAAGAGAATTCTTTCTAGCTACTTTTCAAAATGTCGTTCAAAAACCATAATTCTCTTAGTACCCTGTTGTTGAGACTGGGGAAATATATTGTTTGTGGATATCTGATAAGCCATTTGCTGTGGTGGTTTAATCCCTAAGTCATGTCTGACTCCTGCGACACCACGGACTGTAACCCACCAGGCTTCTCCATCCGTGGGATTTTCCAGGCAAGAATACTGGAGTGGGTAGCCACTTCCTTCTCCAGGGCCTCTTCCTGACTCAGGGATCAAACCCACGTCTCCTGCAGTGCACTAATTTTTTTTTTTTCCCCCCACTGAGCCACTAGGAAAGCCTTGGGGGACCAAATGTTTGATTATTTTCCATAAGATTTATGTCTGTTTTTCTGTCTTAGGATATTCACCATGAATTCCAACTAACTCAATAAGGGAATCATCACAATGGTCTATTAACAGTTTACCTTGTAATTTCTGAACAAACTTTAACCGTTTTTCCAGAAAAACAAACAAAAAAAAACTTTATCATAGATATAGCAAAAAGCTGAAAATACTTCCCTGGAAGAAATTCTTTCAAAATTAATAAGAAACTGAAGCATTCTAGGATATTCTAAATCCTAAAATGCCCAAATTGGACTTGGCATATGTTTTTTAAAAATGACTTTTAAAGCAGCAAAACAAATGTTAATGAAAATTCCATCTTTTGTTTATGTAGCACCAAATCTGATGAGGGGAAATCATTTCATGGATGATGCTTTAATGTGCTGCTCTCCAAAAGGTTTTGTGGGAAGGTAGATGATCCTTTAAGCAAATGAAGGATTTGAAGAACAGGGCTCAGGACACTAAATTGGTCAAATTCAAGACCAGAGGCCAGAATTCCACACTTCCCACCCTGTTTACAAGTTCTCAGACACCATTCTCACCACCTGGCTTGGTGAGACTGCAGATTGATTAGCTCTGGTCTCATTATCAAGTCCTCTCAGAGGACTTTCCTTCCCAGGTAAGACCCACCTGTCTCTCTTCTCTAGAAAGTCCCAATTCACTGTCTCTTGATATGAGTTATTCTCTGTATTTTCCTTGTGTGTGTGTCTATGTCTGTGAGTGGGAATAGAATTGAAGTAGATTTTCTGCTTAATTACAGAAAAAACATAGACTTGTAAAAATAATCAAACAGTACAGAGGTGTATAAAATAAAAAAAACATTTTTTTCTGACCAATCCTGGTTCCCACGGTTAGCAACTTGATGAGGATCCTTCTAAACTTCTTTCTAAGGTGTGCAAACCTAGGTTGTCTATGTATCATTACTTTACACCAGTGGTTCTCATCTGGGGGTGATTTTATCCCCTGCTCCTGCCCCAGGGGACTTTTGGAAACTGGAAGCTTTTTTGGTTGTTGTAACAGCAGGAGGGGAGGGTGCCGCTGGCATTTGGTGGGTAGAGACCAGGGATGCTGAAAAACCCCCCAAGATACACAGAACAGCCCCACAACAAAGAGCTGTCTGGCCCACAGGTCAGTAGTGCCAAGACTGAGAAAACTGGTTTCAAGCAAAAGTGAATTTAAAGCATACGTACAATTTTTCAACTTTTTGCCTTCAGTGTTCATATCATAGACATTTTCCCAGGTCAATCCATGTTGGTCTCCCTCTTGGGAGAAAAAAATGATTGCTGGAGGACTCCATTATATGAATGTCTATCCAATCATATAATCATTCCATCGCTTAAGATGGACTTCATGTCATTTTTAATATTCTTACTATTATGAAAAAGGCTGAGATGAATAGCTTCACATGTTTCTTTGTTCACATGCAAAGGTATTTTGTAAAATAAATTCCTAGATGTCAAATTGTTAGTCCAAAGGTTACCTGTATTTAACCTTTGGAGAGCTGTTGCCAAAGTGGTCACCAAAAAAGTCACTTTACTTGCTTACAAGACAAGCCATTATACACACCAGTCCTCAAAATAAGAGTTAGAACATGCATGTCAGCAACTTGGTCTATCCTTGTCAAGTTGAAAATGGATTTATTTTCAAAGGAATTCTTTGAGTCTGAGGGGAGATGTTTTGTTCAGATTTTGTGGGGTAGTAGATAAACAACCTGAAGAAGAAAATGGCAACCCACTCCAGTATTCTCGCCTGGGAAATCCCATGAACAGAGGAGCCTGGCAGGCTACAGTCCATGGGGTCACAAAAGACTTGGACATGACCTAAAGACTAATCAAGCAAGCAAGATGAACAAGAAGATACAATCAACACAGGTTTCCCCGTTGGGTTAGGGAGAGGGTGCAAGGGCCCTGAGGGCAGTCTTCACTGATTGCAACCCCACCTTCTCCTCAAGTTGTTTTCCAGGGAAGAAGCACCTTCTCCTGCTCCCAGATGACCTCCTCTGAGAACAAAAACAGGGGAGTGGTCCCTCCTGAGCTCTGGGGCCAAGCTAACCTCCTGCCAGCACCCTCTGCAACCCCAGCCTCCCTGGGCCACCATGTAAGAAACTGGGCCCCCATTTTTTTTCCTCTGAAGTTTCCTGTTTCTTTGTGTGGAACAGAAGGACAAAGTAAGTTCTTGAGTAAATGGTCAGAATCTTGTTTTGAAAAAGTAGAGAGTGAGGGGTTCACTGCCCGCTCCACTTTCCATGTTGCCTTTGTTCCTCTGGCCCAGTTGACGGTGCCGAGGTCTCCCCCCTGCATCCTAATGAAGGGCGATGAAACGGGCTAAATCTTGGGGCACAATGCTCACCCTGCGGGCTCAGACGCGCCTTTGAACAACACAAATCGGCTTCCACCAATTAAAGACAAATGGTGTCTCTGGATTCGTTGGGGTTCTGGGGCGTCAGAAGGTTTCCCACTAGCCTGTCCCAAGGACTGGGAAGAAAAGAGCCTAGGATAAGAGGCACACTTTATACTTCAGCTTCAAAGGGCCAACCCGTGTTTCTCATCAAAATAAGTGACTGGGAACTTTGGGGTTTTCCAGGAGACCTTAATAGTGACGAATGTCCTGAGAACCCTTGTGGGTCACAGTCCCCTCTCCCATCACAGGTAAATAATGGGCTGCAGGCTTGCTGGAATTAATGCATATTTGTTCTAAGATCTCTTAAGGGAGACATTGTAAAAATGGAATTTTGAACTGGCTTCTTTAGAGTTCTAAAGGTCTGTTTCATCTTTAACATGTAGAAGACAAGTGAGGATACCTTTGTCCACACTGAGATGACACAACCTAGGGTGGAGAGCTTGGACTCTGGTCAGAAAGACTTTGGTTTGGTTCTAAATCTGCAATTTACCAGCCTGGTAAGTCTTGAGCAAGTAATTTACCTCCTAGGAGTCTCAGTGTCCCCACTTATAAATTCCAGGAAAATCTTATCAAGTTCTTCTTAGGGGTGATGGCAGGGAGGGAATAAGATGATCCATTTAAGATACTTGTGTATTGATACAGATAGTGATAGAATTACACTGAATTTAATAGAAACAGTTATTCTTATTACTACTTCTGGGCCCATGTAGCCATTTAAAAGTTTGGCAGAAAGCAAGGATGTTCTAGCTAAGGGGTTAGGGCATCAGCACTCGTTTCTACAAGCTAGATGATCATGACAAACCTTTCTCAGACTCTCAAGGTTTAAGAAAATTCTCCCAAGAGTTTCTGAGTTTTCTCTATGAACTGTTCCTCCTGAGTCATTGCCAGATGCTAAGGACTGCTACCATTACACCAGCATCCAGGCAAGAAAGATTGGGTTTTAAAGGACAGGTAGATACTGCCAATGCCTTTGCCATAAAGAAACCCTGGATCCCAGGGGTAGACATGCACAGTGGCATGATGGATGGGGAGTCTCTGTAGCCAGAACAGCCAGAATTGGGGGCTGTTGGAGATGATACATGGAGTCGATACATGGAGTAATAGTAGGGGGGACTGGATTGGGAAACTCCGGGGAAGGTTGCCCCAAGCATCATGTTACTTGGTCAGCCTCCTTATTCCTCATGGTTCTTTTTTAATGTTCACTCATTAACATGAGGTGGACTCTATGTCAGTCCCCTGTGGTTATACAGGAGACCAAGTCTCCAGAGCATCCCTTGCATATTAAATTAGAGCAACAGGGCAGAAAAGAGAATTTATGTCTGGCTGGAGAGGACATTAGGGGTATAAGGATAACTTCATTAAAAAACAGTTCCTGGGGGTCCACTGTTTTTACCCACCAACACTCAGTAGTAACCCAGAGCCTTCGGAGACAGAAGGAGTCCGGGGAGGATGCTTAGCTAGTAGTCTGCTTCCTTCTTACACCTCCTGTACCAGAGCCTCCCATCTGCTGTCTCTCCATAACATGGAGATGAATCTCTGCCCCCCTTCTTAGCATGTTTGGAGGGATGCTGTCTCATTGGGTTTAGATCTAGAAAGCCAGTGTGGTCACTGAACACAGTGGAAGCTGCCCTCTCATAACTATCTAATATTTGCTTGTTTTTATAATTCAGGGGGAAATTTTCCTTATCATTTGAATCATTTTTTGTTGGGTAACTCTGAGTCTACATAGACCAAATAACATGTTAGCCTTAACTCTGCTGGGCTCCATGAATCTGTGGCCTTTTAATCAAGGCATAGCCTCTTCTCACTCAGAGTAAGATGATTAGGATTGGTATACATGGAGTGCATTTTGCTGGTCAGCAATTGTTTTAGTGATGGATAGCATTCTAGCCAAATAGTAAAAGGACACATCAAGCCTCATAAAGAGCTCTTCAGCCTGACTGACTCCGAGAACTTGGGATGGAGTGCCCAACAGTGTGGGATGGGCCAGGTCCACCACAGTTTTACTAAGACTTTGCTTCCACTTGCCTGCTCCTTGTGGGGACCCTCTTGGCTTTTGCTTTGGCTGACAAGGTCCCTGAGGCGGGACTTCATGCAGGGGTAGGATTTATTTTGGTTTTGGGTTAAGAAGTAGCTCAGAGCTGGGATGGACTCTATGCCCATGGAGGGAAGTGGTGGGAAGACAAGAAGAATAGAACTTGAGAGCAAAGCCGAATTACCTGCTGATGGAAGCAAACTTACCTGCTATCGCAGACCCCGAGGCCGACTCCAGCAGTGTTCTCATTTTCCTTGGAAACTCCTGCCTTGTGGGGCATTTACCACCTGTCCCTTACCCTGCTTCAGAAGGTGAAAGCTTCTTTTCTGCAAAACACAAGACATGTTTATTGGTATCCAAGTATTAAAAACTACAATGGTAGTTATTCTCTGCATTCTCAATATAGACCAGACTCTGTGCTCTATGTGACACTGTCTCATTTAATTATCACAACATGCCCCTGGGGTAGGTACTGTGATCCTCCCCACTTGGCAGATTCATCCAGCCAGACATTTTTGAGTGTCTGTTAGGCACCAGGCACTGGTAAGGGTAAGGCAGGGCTCTTTGGTATATTTTCCTGCTTCATTTGGCAGAACTGTACACTAGTTCCAATTGTAGCCTTTTTCTGGCACACAGGAGAGTGGTCGTGCCATGCATTTCCCAGATGCTACTACTTCTAGAAAGGTGTTTGGTAATAATGGTGATGGTGAGGATGAGAGTTACTAAGTGGGCAGGATCTCAGGACTCAAATGTCCTCTGAAGCTCAGGACTCCTCTGCAAGGTCATCCTCTTCATCCCCAAGGCTAAACAGAATTTCCTTGTTTGGGCTATTTTCGCTGTGAGCACACTTTACATTTGAAAAGCTGACGAGGAATGCTGCTGGGGGACATTTCGGTAGTGTTATTACCTACCTGTCCAGCCCCATCCCCTGGAGCTGACTCAGAAACATTCTGAGATTTGTGGGAGCCTTCCAGTGGTCATGTATGGATGTGAGAGTTGGACTGTGAAGAAAGCTGAGCCCTGAAGAATCGATGCTTTTGAACTGTGGTGTTGGAGAAGACTCTTGAGAGTCCCTTGGACTGCAAGGAGATCCAACCAGTCCATTCTGAAGGAGATCAGCCCTGGGTGTTCATTGGAAGGACTGATGCTAAAGCTGAAACTCCAATACTTTAGCCACCTCATGCCAAGAGCTGACTCATTGGAAAAGACTCTGATGCTGGGAGGGATTGGGGGCAGGAGGAAAAGGGGATGACAGAGGATGAGATGGCTGGATGGTATCACCGACTCGATGGACGTGAGTCTGAGTGAACTCTGGGAATTGGTGATGGACAGGGAGGCCTGGCGTGCAGCAATTCATGGGGTCACAAAGAGTCGGACGCGACTGGACTGAACTGAACTGAAGAAGACTTACTGAGCACATCCACCAGGTAGAAGACGACTAAGTTTCTATAGTTACATAAGTTACCCATCGACTCTAGCAAATGAGGATGTTGATTTTGAACAAAAGCAAAGTAACCAGGACTTTCTGAGGATTTTTTGAAGCAGACCCGTCTCCTAGGCACAGGGAGTTTCAGCTGTCTAATGAAATAGGCCATCTAAACACCAGAAAAGGGGTGTCCGAAAGACACAGTGTACCAGGAGCCAAGGACAATACTGATTAAGATCAAGTCGCTAATTGAAAGCCTCAGCCTCCAAATTGCTGCCAGATGAACAAATAGCAGTGTGCACAGTCCAAGTATAATTTCACACGGGTGCTGTCTCATTCACAACCTTGGAAGGCTGGAAAACATCAGGGGGCAGAGTTCCATCAGCTGGACAGGGACAAAAAAGGGTTTCAGTGGAGGGGTTATATCACCAGTTGGTGTCATTGTTCCTGGTTGGGGAAGACATTTTGGAGGTAAAAGATGTTGGGTCCAGAGGCACCAGACTCAGATACAAACTGAACAGGAAGAAGTGAGAAAGGGATTCAAGCCTGTCCGAAGGCTGTCTCTGGGTGTTGGTCTCATATTAAGTTAGGTTTCCAGGATGAACGAAGTCCCAGTAAGAAAGTTAATGCTTTATATATAAATAATATACATATTTTAGAAAACTTATGAATTTTTGCCCAACTAAAAAATTTGTGACATTTTTATTCCACTTGTTTGGCTTAGTATGAATAGAATGCTAGATTTCTAATAAAAAAAACAGATATGCAATAAGAAACAAAGGGTTACTGTATGGCATAGGGAACTATAGCAATATCTTGTAATGATCTCTAATGGAAAATAATTTAAAAATAATATATTGTATATGTATAACTGAATTACCTTGCTGTGCACCTGAAACATTGTAAGTCAACTATTCTTCACTAAAATATATATATATTAAGAAAAAAAAAAGAAAGTTAATGCCTTTTCCAAATAGAACTGAAATGATCACAAATTGTTCCTTTGAATTTGGTGACGAGAACAGGTGATAGCAGAGTTATTTGAAGAGTTGAGGCTAACGCCCCAGCTCACACTGCCAGCTAGATAATGGAGTCCTGAATGTTGTTGACCTTGGATCTGTGTCCCTTGCTGGAACTCTCAAGATACTCTTATAGCTCTAATAGTTCCTGTTAAAGAGACAGAGTGGTCCCCTTAGTGTTTTGCTCAGATAGCTCTCTCGTTACCCTAAATGTATCATTAACATAAAATTTGAGAAGAGAAATGTATGATTTTTTAGGTGCAGTTTTGTAAACCACATCAGACCATTTTTGTAAGCAATCAGCTTCCCAGGTGGCGCTAGTGGTAAAGAGTCTGCTTGCCAATGCAGGAGATGCAAGAGACGCAGGTTCGATCCCTAGGTGGGGAAGATCTCCTGGAAGACGAAAATTGCAAACCACTCTAGTATTCTTGCCTGGAGAATCCCATGGACAGAGGAGCCTGAAGGGCTATAGTTCATGGGGCTGTGAAGTGTCAGACACAACTGAGCAACTGAACACACACACAGGGTATAAATAATAATTAAAGTAAGAGAATTTAGAAGTGGGACAAGAACAGAGAAGGAGGACACTCTATGGGATGAGAGAGTAAGTTCAACATTTGCATCAGATGAAATGATCAGCCTCAGAAAGTCTGTGATTCTGAATTTCTTGGCAGCAAAGGCAAAAAAGAGAAAGGCCTTCGCTGGCATAGCTCTCATTGTGTATTAACGGAAAGCAAATACAAGTTCACTTGCAGATGCAAATATTGTTTGTGTTATTTTAATTCCTAATTCTTCCCTTTCCTTAGGTAAATGTGGGTGCTGGAGAAATGTTTTTCACTTCAACTTTGTAAATAACAGAAATTTAACCCTTTTTATACCAAACGTGTAAAACCTGGGTTCTTCCACCTTCCTGGGGAAAAAAAAAAAAAGGTAGCTAGACTTTATTATGCTAACACTATTACTGTTGACCCACTGACCTCCAGCCCCAGGCTCCTGCAGCTCTGCCTAATGGCTTTCTCTGGCTCTCAGAGTCCATTGACTCATATATGAGCAAAGACTGGAGTGCTGAGGAATTAATGTTCATCTCATCATCCTTCAACAAATGGTTGATGGTGGTCTGTAGGTAACAACTCATGTCCATTGCTCTCTGGGTGGTGTGACTCTGAGGCGCAGTGTACACTGTCTTCCAGAGTTTCCCACTGGCATTGAAGCTCCATCGCCCCCAGTAGTAACTTTCTTAATAATGCAAACTTTTGTGTCTTACTTTCCCACACTACTTTGGGCCCTCATTGGGATCACCACCTACATAAGCTACTTACACTCAAATCTATCTCTCCCAGCCTGCTTCTAGAAGAACCCAACCTAAAATAATTTGTGAAGATATTTCTCTGAGGAGCTAACTTAATCGAGTTACAGAGCTCAAGTCAGCTAGATCACCATTTGGTTGTTTCTTTGAAATATTGGGTAAGACTTTGATCAATGCTAAGTAACATATATTTCAGGATTGCATTGTCTAAAGGGATGCTCTAAGTATGATTGTATTATTGGTTTTAAAAGATTCAATGTTAGATCCAAGAATTGATCTCTCTCTCTTTTGTCCCTTTCGCTCTCACACACACACTGTTCTCGGTGTGAAAGAGCCAGCCCAGTCCTTTGTGAGATGGGGTAGTACAAGTAAGTGGAGACGCCAGTAATGTTTCTAGAGAGAGCCTATAATGTCTCCCAAAGGACTTAAAATCTGAAAGATTTGGTCATCCTCTGCCATCTACCATTTTTCAGACATGTGTCAGAAAGCGGCTGCTCCCATCGTAAGGAAGCATCGCTGGGCCTGTGCTAATTGCATCCTCCTTCCTAATTGTGCCCTTGATCAATTGGTCTCACTGCATTAACTGTAACACGTGCCCTGGTTAAATGGTAGTCTCTGTATCAACACATCTGTTTAGTATCACAAGGAGAACACACATGTGATACAATAGATTCCAACAAATCCCAAATGATTATTCTTAGCATAAACATCTAAAATAGAGCCTGGTTCCATTTCACCCAGGTTTCTGCCTGTAGATTAAGAGGTTATCGTTCAGGCAACACAAAGTCTGAGTTGTATTAACCCAGTTAATCGTACCTGATGGAATCTTTGGTGCAACCCAGACTACTGTCAATTGCTGTGGTTGGCTAGTATTTTCTGAGACGCCCCCTACACCTCTTTAAATTATTTAAGGCCCCAGTGATTATGTTTACTTTATTGTTTGGTTAGATGTTCCTATGTTCTGATATAATTTATAAGCAAAGTTAGACACTAGTCATTTAGGATGAAATGGTGCTAATGAAAAATTATATATGTGTGTCTCCATTCCCCTGAAGACTTGGGGGTTAAGTCTCTGGAAGGCCTCAAACCATTTTTTAATAAGTGCTTACATAAGCACTTATTTTAATAAGGCAGGGAGGGCCTTGGGTTGTCTGGGTTTAAATGAAAAATTTTCATGTTAAAATTACAGAAACACATCTGCCAATATCTGATTCTGCTGGGCACAGAGGAGGCACTCATTGAATAGAGGATGCGAGAAAAGTCATCAGTGATACCAACAGCCAGCAGCAGTTCACAGGCCTTTACAGAAAGACATATTGGGCATCCAGAAAGAAAAGTGGTAGTTGAATTCTTTGCTTCCTAGGGGCTTTTTTCTATGTATTGTCTCCAAATTTGAACTGATAGCTTTGAGAAGAAAGGAAAAGACAAACACTCATGAATCTGGTGTATCATATTGAAATTCTAGATTCATTCATAAAAAGGTATTTTGTGAGCAAGGATAGAGTAATATAATGGAACAAGCAGTCTGCTTTCTTGCCGCAGCTGGATCTGCCCTCTGAATTTTGTGATCATGAGCGTGATGGGAAATGAACCCTCTCCCTAAATTAGGAATGAAGAGTGTGAGCTTTCTTTTGTTGTAGTCAGTGTAGTTGATCTGAGCAGAGGGCACAAAGAAGGCGGTGTTATTTGTGTGCACCAAAAAGCTGCTTCTCCTTATAGTGTCTCTGCAGTATCCTGACACACTTCTTGATGTCTCTATCATCAGGTCCATTTTTTGTGGTCATGGCCCATAAAACCTTCTGGACCTGGTCATCTTAGCTATTATACTTTATACTGAGCATGCATCTTAGTGGATCAATCAGGGGAGAAAAGGATATAACTTTATTTGCTTTAAATCAACTTAAGTCCAACTCTGCTGCTGCTAAGTCACTTCAGTCATGTCCGACTCTGTGCGATCCCAGAGACGGCAGCCCACCAGGCTCCGCCATCCCTGGGATTCTCCAGGCAAGAACACTGGAGTGGGTTGCCATTTCCTTCTCCAATGCATGAAAGTGAAAATTGAAAGTGAAGTCGCTCAGTTGTGTCTGACTCTTTGCAACCTCATGGACTGCAGCCCACCAGGCTCCTCCATCCATGGGATTTTCCAGGCAAGAGTACTGGAGTGGGGTGCCATTGTCTTCTCCAAGTCCAACTCTAAGACCCACAATTCAGGCCCATGGGAAGTTTAGTCATTGCTGGGGCCAGCTCTGTATCCCAGGGTTGCAAGAGGTCCCTGGCTTTACACAGACAGCAGCAAATCAGTAAGGAGAATGCTTGGATGGTGTATTCTGGGTCCACACTGTTCAGCTTGGGGAAATGCATGTCTTAAGGCTCCTGTTCCCTTCATGTCAAAACAGCCCTGCTGATGGAGCTTGGTGGGTGGGATGCTGGAGTCTGAGACTATCTGTGGAGGCTGGAGACCCTCTGATGAGATGTGGCCTTTCTAGTTGCCCTGCCAGTCGTCCTGCCCAAGATCTCCTAGGAGTGTGGAAAGCCAAACAAGCCCCATGCCAGGGGTTGGCTTAACCACCTTTTGGGCTTCCAACACTCCCAGGAGTGCTGCCATGGGGAGGCATGAAGGGTTCTGATGCCCAGGGCTAAGAAAACAGCAGAACTCCCCAAACCAGGTCCTGAGCCACTTTTGGGTCCACATGATTTATTAAAGGGAGTACTTTCAGGATCAACCACTAAGGAAGCTGCAGAAGGAGAATGGGAAAGAGGAACAAGCCAAGCATGAGTGATTTTAACTGAGCTCCCAGACTCAGCCCCATCCTGTAAGGTGCTGGGAAGTGTAAATCACACCTTGAAGAACAGGAGTTGGGCCTTTGTGCTTCCACACCCATCAGTCACTGGCTATAGACAACCCTGGGGTGAGCATGAAGGGGCCGAAAATCTAGGCAGTTTTTAGCTCCTCATGTGGGCGAGATGGTGCCCATGCCAAGGGCAGTCTGTGAAGGTGGCACGTGCCAGCTCTCAGCAGCAAAGCACACGTATAGAAGCAGAGCTTGGAAAAGGGTAAGAGGAGACCTCGATGTGGCACCAACAGTGATCGCTACAAGGGCCATGCAAAGCGATCGCATCTCCTCTGTAAAGTGGTATCACAGGGAACTGCCTAATACTGCTGTCCTGAAGAGCAAAAGAAGACAAGGAGAGAAGGTCTTTTTAAAACCATTTATCTGAAACAGTGTCGCAGAGAAGTGCATCCTGGGTACTGCCTCTGCTTACAAGGTAGCATGTAAAGGCATGCTAAACTTAATCTGTGTATATCCCTAGGCTGAGTCCCCAAAGTAATAGGACAATGTGCTATTTATGACTAATTATGGAATATTTTACTTAGCAAAGCAGGAGTTTGATGCTCCTTCACACCAGTGATGCAGATGTTTTAAATTCTCATTTGGCTTTGTGTGAAAACATCCATCCCACCGAGAAGAAATGAAATCAAAAGCTCTTGAAACATCAAATAGGAAAGAATCATGAGTCTGTTCAGCGGGGAGATACAGAGGTTTCTAAACAGAGAACCCACAGGGAGAAAAGAGAGATAGCTTTGAAATCTAACCTTAGGGAGATGCTCTGATGAGATGCAGATGGTCTATGAACCCAACAGGTAGAGGTCTAAACCAGGAGAGAAAAGGATAGATGAGGAAGTCTTAGAATTCTCTTCAAAAGCATCAGAGGAGAAGGTATAGCTTTGAAAAGCACAGGCAATAAATGAGGGAAGAGAGAATAATGCTCAGCAGATGTTTGATGTAAGAATATAATTTTAAGGCTTCATTACACAGGATTAAAATAGATGAATGTACAGAGACCATGCTTGGTACCCGGAAGTCTGAATCAACACACTGGACCCAGATCTGGAAACCCATTGCATTACCAGGAGACCAAAAAGTATTGCTTTGTACTTGAAAAGGTCCAATAATTAGATTCCTTTATGGATTTTTCTTTAAGGTGTATGCATTTGGGGAATTGATTTTTAAAGGCAGTTGGATGCTTTGTAAAGACAAACACAGGAAGTAGAGACTATGTGTAGTTTAAATTGCTACTCAAAACCAGACCAACCAGAAAAGTGTTATTATCTTGCTTCATAGATGAGGAAAACAAGACCTGAAAAGATTAATTTTCCCAGACCCTAGTTTATTAACTGGAAGAATGAGTACATTTTAGCCTTTATTCTTTCTGCCCACAAACAGACATTTGTTGAATACCTGTATATTTGAGCCTATAGCTATCTGATCCTGGAGGCCACTCTTTTTCCACCAGAGTCTAGTGACAAAACATTTAAATCTGAGTTCATGGAACGTTGGATTACACTAAGGTTATGCAGGATGGTAAAGAGATTTGCAGGGGGCAGAGAGGGTCTGGGAGCGCACACAAAAAAGGCATGAAGACTTAATGCTAGATTTATAGGCTTAGCGGGGGATACCCAAACCATTTCCTGACACTTTAAAAGATAATAGCTATAGGACAACAACAAAATTATAAAATACACAATTTTATGGCTAACATTTTCCGATTATAAAACTTGAAAAAAATAGTAGAAAGAAGCAAGAAACATTCTCAATGTTACAAACCAGAGATAACGACTGTAATTATTTTAAAGTATGCTTTTCCAGTCCTTTTTTTTCCCTTTGGCTGCTTAAATTTTCTTTCTTTGGTTTTGATTTTGAACAGCTTTATACGCTATGGCTGTGTGTGATTTTCTTCATACTTATCTGGCTTGGGACCTTGTAAATCTGTAGGTCAGTGTCTTTCATCAGAAAAATTTCAGTTGTTATCTCTTTACATCTTGGTTTTCCTCCATTCTCTCTCTTTTCTTCTGGGATGCCAGTTAATGTATTTATTAACTTTCTTACTATATCTTTACATTTTCCTGTACATTTTTCATCTTTTTGTTTCTTAGGCTTCATACTGAGTCTTCTCTTTGAAGCCATCTTTCAGTTTGCCAGTGCCCTTCAGTTGCATCTGATTTGCTATTAAACTCACCCACTGAATTTTTTACTTTATGTCATTAGAACTTTTCTGTTCTAGATTTCTCCTTGGGTTACTTTTTAAGGTGAAAGTTTTCTTCCAAAGTCCTCAGTTTTATGTTTTATTTCCTTGAACATTTTCAGTCTATTTCCTTTTTAAGTCGTGGCAGACAACTCCATTATCTGAATCCTTTATGAATCTATTTCTAACGTCTACGTTTCTCTTGAATTTCAGCCACATGGTCTCACCTTTCACTGAACCTTCCCTTGGAAGCATCATCCTGCTCAACCCTGGTCATATTTCATGAGCATAACTTGAAACCCAATGAAAGAGTAGACCTACAAGAGAAGTAGGCACGTGTCTTGATTTCAGACATGTCGTGTTAGAAAGGAGTATGCGTTTCAGAATTACAGAAATGTGGCAGAATTCCTCCACCTTGGGCAGACGTGTTTAGGTATCCTGAGTCTGTTGCCCTTTAAATCTCCCTTTAAACCCTTTTCAATGACATGAAGAACCTGGATTGTCATGAGGCTTTATTACCTGGAAGGGCTTGAGAACTCTCCAAGGTTCCTGCCAGTTAAACCCACATGAAATGTAATAGAAATAGGACCCATCTCACAGGTAAGAGATCATGAAGTGGAAGCCTAATGGACCATGAAGGTACTTACTTCTAAGCGGAGAAAAATCCAATGATTAGGCTTACAGTAAAAGTGATTTCTTGTATTCTAACTGAGGCTGACATGGCTAGAGGCTAGTTCATTTTCTTTCCGTATTCCAGGACAGGTCTTAAGTATCACTCAGCCTTTCTTGGCTGTGATCTCTAACAAGCAAAGTTCAAAATGAATGAGGAACTACACTTGAATTACACAAATCAGAGCCCTTTGATAGTCTAACTGGTCACAGATTGAAGTCTCTGCCTGCACCAGACAGCTGGTGAGTGGGGACTGTGACCAAGGCAAGAATGTGATCCTGTCTAAGTAGAGAGCTCCTCCCTGCCCTGTGAGAATATAGACCCAGGGTTTCCAGAGCTAAATTTTGTCAGAAGCTAGTAACGCAGATTTTTATGAGACACTGTCTGATTTTTATGTTGACGGTGAATTCCATCCTCTGAAACTTGCAGGTATGACATATGTTTTGGGGATGATTGAAGTCTGTGGGCTCTTCCGGTTGTTTCCATGCTACATATTCAGCTTTGACTGAGTCTGTACTATAAGAAGGCTTCCCTGGTGGCTCAGAGGTTAAAGTGTCTGCCCGCAGTGCAGGAGACCTGGGTTCGAAGAAGGTGGCCCGTCAATGAAGCAATATGGAAGGCTCTTTCTGCCTCTTCATTCCACATCATCCAGGGATTCCTAGAAGTATAAGCACTGGGATTTTTCTGAGTCCTCCTGAAGCTTCAAAAAGTGCAGTGCCTTCTCTATGCCATTTTGGTATTTTTAAACAACTCACTCAGTGAGATCCCTTTTTGACATTTAAAATGGGGCTTTGGCACCAACCACCAGGGAGATCACACAGAATGCATAGTCCAGAGCACACAGTGTCATTGAGATTAGGTGTCATGTGAGCTGTGAGCAGTCTTAGAGTAGACAAACCAGGAGCTTGACCAGTTTAGCAACTTTGCCAAATTGCACATAGGAACAATGTATTAATTTTTAGTTCTGAAATATTGTGGAAATGTTATATGAATGGATATTCATTTCTTGCCTGGAGGCAAGCAAGCAAGTTGTTTGAAAGGTAACTGGGACCCTTAAGGGAAAAAAAGAATGTCCGATGCATAACTGAGTTGTGTGGAGACTGTTTTATAATGTGCTCAGTTGTGTCTGACTCTGCTACTCGCCAGGCACCTCTGTCCATGGGATTTTTCAGGCAAGAATGCTGGAGTCGGTAGCCATTTCCTGCTCCAGGGGATCTTCCTGGATGAGAGATCAAACCTGTGTCTCCTGTATTGGCAGGCGGATTCTTTACCACTGAGCCACCTGGGAAGCCCCTGTGTATAGGGATGAGCCCATATCTTAGAAAAATGATTAAAAAGAGGCTAGGGAGCCTGATAGAGTGATTGGTATCTAAACTCAGTAATTAAAGGTTGAATTCTAAGGGGACTTACTCTGTATCCTTAGGCAAGTAATATTCAGTATTGTACCATAATCCATTTAAGAAAAATATATTGTCTAGCTGATCGAGTATTTCCAGGATATATCTAATATCCTATTCAGTGCTCAGGATAGTTTTGTTGATGCCAATTTTACTGAAAGTAGCTGTGCAGCGTGAATGAGAGAATAGAGATCTCCTATAATGAGTATTGTTACATGTTTAGATGAAAAGTTCTATTTGGAGATTAAGGGAATTTGTTGTATCTCTGAATTTATATTGGCTCTAGTGTTTTTTAATTACAACTTTTAACACACCCAGTGTTCTGGCAGATGAAATAGAAAATCTAAATTCATAAATGTGCTCTCATTTCTAATCTATTCTACTTTCTGGGAACAACAGAAATAGGAAACTGAATAGTCTGGTTTAATTGCCCAAGCTTCAGGGAATGAAGGAGATGATATTACAGTACTGAAAACCAACAATCCTTGCATACTGAGGATAAAATCTAGGCAAAATGTTTATTTTGTCCAGACCTGTCCAGATTTCACAATTTAGGAAGCAAATGAATGTGATTACATGAGAGCCTGATGTGGTGTCAAATTTATATATTTTTATATATATGGTGTGAAACAGTTCTCAATTTAAGAATAAATTGTTAAAACAAGAAGGTATGTCTAATGCGTACATTTTTCTGCCTTGCGTTTTCTCTTGGTAATTCCTTTGAGTACCATTGTTGCAGGCTGCATATCACTGCATTTTTAATTCAATGAGATGTGAAAAGATTCAATGCTAAAATGAAATGCTTCAGACTCTTAATAACTCTCCTTTTCTTTTCTTTTCACTTTCAGTTCTTGAAGAAAGAAACTGCTCAGACCCCGGGGGCCCAGTCAATGGGTACAAGAAAATTACAGGAGGCCCTGGGCTTATCCACGGGCGCTATGCGAAAATCGGCACCATCCTGACCTTCTTTTGTAACAGCTCCTATGTTCTCAGCGGTAATGAGATGAGAACTTGCCAGCAGAATGGAGAGTGGTCAGGGAAACAGCCAATCTGCATAAAAGGTGACTGGCAAATATTTCTGAAGTCTGTATAGATACATGGAGTTGCTGAACATTTTGGTAGCTCCCATACCTGTTTTTGAAGCCCTGGGAAAAAAATGGCCTTTCTCTTTTAAGTTCTCACTGAAACCATACATTATTCTTATATTGAAAACTATCCATAAAACATGTGCTTCTTTTTTGGATCGCCAAAGGACCAGTTTATCCTCATCACAGTGTCTTGATGTGATCAAGAAGAGTGATGTACTTAGCAGAGAAGTTTAGAGAGATGACAAGGCTGAGTTTTTTATGTGTAACCCCAAGGATAGAACTGAAACAGTTAATATGTATTTATATGGCTACATTTAGCTACTCTCTGTGCAACATTAAATCAATGCAAGAAATAAAGATACAGTGGACGCATCATCCTTGTCAGCCTGTGTGGAGGGAGGTTTGAAACGTTAAAATGTTTAAAAGCATCTTTAAAAGACAATGAACTCTTGAACATTCAAAGGAGAGTTACAAAGCAAATGAGTGGTGTGTATTCTGAGGAATATGAGCTCCAATTCTCCTGTAGCAGGGAGGACTGGAGCCCCTTTGGGAAACAGGGAAGGATTTACTGAGATAAAGAGGAGTTGGGACTATATTCCAGTTGGAAGACAAAAAGTGGTATAGGCAGAAGTGAAAGAATCATGGTAAGTAAAAAAGTGAGTCAATCAGGGAATCTGGGAGGTAAATTTTAAAAGGTAGTTTGAGACCAGAACAAAAGGGACATTGCATAAGGAAGTCTGGACCTGACTCCGTGACCGTAGGCATGTGTAGTTTCTTTTATATATATATCATGTATATTTGAGAGAGATATATATGCAATTTTATTTCTCTGTCTACTTTTTGTTTGTTTTTGGCTGTGCTGGTCTTCGTTGCTGTGCGAGCTTTTCTCTAGTTGTGGAGAGTGGAGGCTGCTCTTTGTTGCAGTGGCTTCTCTTGTGGAGGACAGGCTCTAGGGTGGGTAGGCTCAGTAGGTGAGGTTTCCAGGCTCTAGAGCACAGGTTTCCGAGGTCAGTAGCTGCGTACACAGGCTTGGTTGCTCCATAGTATGTGGATCTTCCAGCATCAGGGATGATCTGTGTCTCCTGCATTGGCAGGCGGCTCCTTACCACCGAACCAACAGGGAAGCCCCGTAGTTTCTTGTTAAATTGATTCACTTGTTGCTCCAAGTCGACAGTAGCTCTCTTTTCAGTGGCAGGACTGAGCAAGTAACACACACACACACACACACACACACACAACTATCTAGTTGTTTCCTGAAGAAAAGCATATCCTTGGCCTAGATTATCCAGATAATTGCTTCAATCCTCCACTTTGCCTTCTGAGTGTTTGTCAACAACCTGAATCATGGGGAAAGGAATGAAAGAACAAGTCTGTGAAAGGAAGACTTTAGACTTTAGCCAGGAGCGACCTTCATCCCCACCAGCACAGACTATGATTCTTGATTTCATTAGGTATGGACATGGTGTTACCTATGTCCTTAGAGATTTTTTGTTGACTCTTCTCTTACAAATTAATACAACTAGAGTTCCCTAGGTTGCTAATTAGACAAATGTTGGCTGCTTGATTGGGAAAGTGAGATGGGAAGGATTCCTTTTCACTTGTGAAGAAAGAGACTTCAACAAAATTAAACCAGGCTTTGAGTTGCTCTCAAAGGATCATTAGAAGCCTTAATTGCAGAGAAAGGACCTGGAGGAATCAGTTACTCAAGACTTATTGTTGATTGACACTGCTGTTCAGTTTTAAATGAGAACCTTGTGATTTCCTATCTTGGGCTACATTTTAGAACCTTGCCCTTGGCTTTTATTCCATATTGATCTAGTTTGCTAATACTGTGAACGGTAATTCTATTAACTACTATTGCTTCATATCACTGGGCATCCCTGGTGAGTCAGACAGGAAAGAATCTGCCCTGCAAGGCAGGAGACATGGGTTTGATCCCTGGGTTGGGAAGATCCCCTGGAGGAGGGCATGGCAACCCACTCCAGTATTCTTGCCTGGAGAAGTCCATGGACAGAAGAGCCTAGTGGGCTCCAGTCTTTGGGGTCACAAAGAGTCAGACACAACTGAGCGACTAATCCTTTCACATTTTCATATCACCTGGGTGGAGCAGCTCTGCAGACGTGTTTATTCTACTTGGGTTCTTCAAAGGGGGCTGCCATTTTGTTAATAAATGAAACTCAGCATGCTCTGTTTTTTAAAAATTCATTTATTTACTTTGGGCCATTCTGGGTCTTAGTTGCATTCATGGGCTTCTCATTTGGGTGGCTTCGCTTGTTACAGAGTACACACGGTAGAGCATGGGCTCAGTATTTGTGGCTCACAGGCTTAGTTGCCCTGCAGCATGTGGGATCTTCCTGGACAAGGGATTGGACCCGGCTCTCCTTCATTGGCAGGTGGATTCTTAACCACTGGACCACCAGGGAAGTCTCTCAGCATGCTCTTTTGCTAAGCGAGCTGTTCATGCTTGGCTGACAGGTCTCACTTCTGAGAGCCTGGGGAATGTGCAGTGGTGTCCAGAGAGGGTGGTCAGGTATAAATCTGAATTCATGGTGTGAACAGTTAGTATGGAAAAGGATTATGCAGCTTTATCTTTTTCTTTCTAGCCTGCCGAGAACCAAAGATCTCAGACCTGGTGAGACGGAAAGTTCTTCCAATGCAGGTTCAGTCAAGGTGAGGTTGAAACACCTGAGCTCTGCTTTAAAGTCAAATGACCATTACTTTCTCCACCCCCTTTCCCTACTTGCGTTTGGCCAAAGACAGTCTGAGGTTTCTTAGGGACACTCCGTGTTGACTTGCCAGGAAAGAAAAGGGCTTGTTAGATGGAGGCTTATTAGCTAGCTGCCTTTAGCCAAGAGGTAGCAACTGTTGGAAGATGTACAGGTTTCACTGGATCGTGGGAAAGTCAGTGGCTGGTTGGAAGCCAGACTTTAAGATGGCCTTTGAGGAGCTGGATTTTAATACTTGAGTCCTTCTAAAATGACTGCGTATTTATCATGCAGCTTTTAGGGAGATGGCATTCCTACCAAACATAGTCAGTTGTGGCTTAGGAAGATGTCCTTGGTAGTGATCAATCAGATAAGGCAGGCTGGTGGACTAGCCCCTGATGAACGATGTGAAGCCTCGGTGTTTGGGTGGGGTGGAGGGGACGGGGTTGGGTGGGGTCGGGGGGCGGGACGCCCACCTAGCCTTTCTCCTGGAAAGACAGAGGTGGGGACCCCTGGTGGCAAGCTGGGGAAGTTGCTTCCACCGGATTTCAACGAGGCTGAAATGCCTGGCTTCCTTCAGTTCCCTACTCAGTTTTTACCTGGCAGAGAGACCTTCCATGACAGTCCTTTTAAAAAGATAGCACCCTTTCCTCCACCCTGACTGCTGAGCTGACTTCTTTACCCAGTATTTTCTGACCTTTACAGAGATCTCCAATTTTCACCTGGCATCCATCTTCACCTATTGTCCTACTGACATTTGTCTATTTGTTCAATTTCAGTCTCCTCACAACCCACCAAAAAATTGTGAAAGTTACACGTGCAAGAACATTTCCTGTTTAGTTCATGCTGAACTTCTAGTACCTAGAATAGTGCCTGCCGCATAGTGGACACCCCCAGAATAGTGAATGAGTGAATGACTGGATGGGATGGACGGGTTCAAGTGCTGCTTCTGTCATCTTTCTTTAGTGCTGGCTATTCTTAGGCAAATTCCTAAACTTGCAGAGCCTTTAGTTTCCTCTTTTCCAAAATAAGGGCAATCACACTGACGTTTGTCTCTAGAAATTGTTAAAGGATTAAATGCAAGGCAAATATCTTCCTGGAAGATTCACTGCTAGAGCAAGGATATGATGGTCTTCAGCAGACAGGCTCATTCAGGAACCCCCAAAGGCAATGCAAAGCTTCAGCGGCCAAAACCTGAGCTTGTTTGCAAGTACAGAAGCCCCCTGAGCTACAGACCTGGTTCTAAATATGAGCTAAAGATCTGTAGAATGGAATCAATGTAGGTGGAATATTTGCTCTGAGCAAAGCATTGTACAGACACGTGAAACATTTCTTACAATGGTATTCTCACCAGGGTGAGACTTGTGACCGCCCAGTGCTGTCTGGGGTCCTGTCTAGGCTTCCTGTGTACCCTTCAGCATCCCCACCTACCTCTCTGGACTTCCTTTCTCCATGCATTTAACAGGGATGAAAACATTGATTCCTAAAGGAAATCTCACTTGTCAGTTAATTGTCATTATGCACTGATATAAAATGAGCAGAAGCTGTGTAGTGTGCATACCTCTCTCCCAAGAACCCCAGAGTGGCCTCTGGGGCTTCAACGTCAGGGCGCATTTAAAAGGCCTTTTCACATTGGCACACAACGCTTCTTATTTCTCCCAATCAGTGCGCTCTGAGAGAAGGTTCTATTCTCTGAGGTGGACTAATTACATCCGTTAATTGCTAAATCAAGCTACTGTATCAACACAGTTTAGTTTGAGTCAATTCCTTATATTGCTCCATTATGATAATGGTTACAGCAGAGCAGTCACTTGGATTTCTTTCCTTGAAATTAACTTCTTTTCTTGTTTAATTTCACAATTAATTTGTGTGTGTGTGTGTGTGTGTGTGTGTGCATGTATAGCGTACCTTTGGATAGCAGCTATTATGTCAGATATTATGCTCTTTGGTTAAAACCCTGGGGAGCTGGAGGCATGCCAGAAATGGAAATGGAGGAATAAAGAGGAGGTTGAAGTGTGCAAGAAAATCTGCTCAGTGGCAGAAGAGATGTGTGTGTGTGTGTGAGGGAGAGACAGAGACAGAGAGAGGTAAGGGGAGAAAGGGAGAGCGAGTCACCCACACACACAGGATGAGACAGCTGTTGTTTTCTTCCTTCGTAACTGAACATCTTTGTGCAGCTTGGCACAGATACTAAAAGGGCTGTAATGACTGTCTCCTACCCTCCTTCTCTCCGGGCCCCTCTGCCGTGATGCAGGGAAACGCCATTACACCAGCTATACTCATCAGCCTTCAGCAAGCAGAAACTGCAGGACGCCCCTACCAAGAAGCCAGTCCTTCCCTTTGGAGACCTGCCACCTGGGTACCAGCATCTGCACACCCAGCTCCAGTACGAATGCATCTCACCCTTCTACCGCCGCCTGGGCAGCAGCCGGAGGACATGTCTAAGGACCGGGAAGTGGAGTGGCCGTGCCCCGTCCTGCATCCCTAGTGAGTCAAGTGCACTAAAACAGCTTACATCTCTCATGGCTGCCTATGAAAAGCCCCTGACCCTCTTGATGACTTTGGGGGGAAAAAATCCTTGTCCAAAAGAATAGTCCTCTAATACTTTCCCTCAGCTTGGTGAAGTCTGAAATTCCACAGTTAGAGTTTCCTTCCTTTGGCTTAAACTTATTACCCAGGAGAGATGATTAAATCCTAGATGAATTTTTGAGGAAGAGGGGGCATACTTTCTTGTGGATGATTTTATCATATTTGCTTGGAGAAAAGGGACAGAGCAGTCATTAAGCACCAAATGGAGAAGGGATTGAAGGCGCCAGAGAACCTCTATTTATGCCATATTGGTTACATGAGCCCCAGTTTTCATCCTCATCACCCAATGGTATTAATTACATTATTGTTAGTAAGTAATGAGGTATCAGTTACTTACAGGTTATAATAATGATTACTGAGATAATACATGGAAATGTCTTGAATGGGCTTTTGCACATACTAAGCTACTACCCCCATCCTTTTTGTTAGAGAAGAGTATGGCTTAGTTCGAGGTGGTCATCTTTATAGCAACAGTCATGATATTTTGAGTCAATGTATATACATCATCTCATCCACTCTCTGCAAGAACCTAGGAGACAGTTGTGATTTCTGTATCCATTTTGCAGGCAGGAAGACTGAGGCTCTAAGAGATTAGGCAACTTACCCAGTAAGTGCCTGGGATGGTAAGACTCCCAATTATAACCCTCGACTTTATAGTCAAGCATGTTAAGGTGGTTGATTAGTATTTAAAGGAAAAAAAAAAAAAAACAGGTTAGATGCTCTGTGGTCTTGACCCCCGTCGGGCCCACCTTTCCAGATATGTGCTCTGTTGGTTGATTGACACATTCTCCTCTGGATGGGGAGGTCTGAGTTTATCTCACTGAGCTGGTGCTTTCTCCGTAGTTTGTGGGAAAACTGAGAACGTCTCTGCTCCGAAGACCCAGGGCACGCGCTGGCCGTGGCAGGCTGCCATCTACAGGAGGGCCGGCGGGGTGCACGGGGGCGGTCTGCACAAGGATGCCTGGTTTCTGGTCTGCAGCGGTGCCCTGGTCAACGAGCGCACGGTGGTGGTGGCTGCCCACTGCGTCACCGACCTGGGGAGGGTCACCGTGATCAAGACGGCAGACCTCAAAGTCGTCCTGGGGAAATTCTACAGGGATGACGACCGGGATGAGAAGAGCATCCAGAGCTTGCGGGTGAGAGAGGGCTGCAGCCTGGAAGTCTGGTTTCTTTCTCGGCAGCCCCCAGCACCGGGAGCACAGTCATTCTGTCAGTCTGTTACCTTGGCATCCAGTCCAGAGCCTGGAAATATTAGGCACATGCACGCTCAGTTGCTCAGTACTGTCAGACTCTTTGCGACCCCGTGGACTGTAGTCCACCTCTGTCCATGGAATTCTCCAGGCAAGCAGACTGGAGTGGGTTGCCATGCCCTCCTGCGGGGGATCTTCCTGACCCAGAGGTTGAACCCATGTCTTTTGCATCTCCTGCACTGGCAAGCAGGTTCTCTACCAACTGTGCCACCTAGATGCCTAGCCTTTCATGATTGGCAGACACTAGAAAGGGGCATCTAGAAAGACTACAGAGTCTTCCCCCGCCCCCCAAAAAATTTTTAAATGAGATAATAAAAAATATCTTCTATCATTGGGGTCATTGAAAGGTAACCAACCACCTATTATGTTTAGGACACGGTGCTAGGTAGACTGTGAGGACATAGAAGCTCCTAATAAATTTCTAATATTATTTTCTTTCCCTACCTACCTCCCTCCTTCTGTATCCACCCTCTCATGCAGTCTAGCTCATCCACCTGTCCATTCATCCATCCATTGTTGGGTTCCCACAGCATGCCATTCACTGGGAATACACAGAACTGAACAAGGCATGATTTTTGCCCTGAAGAGTCCGCAGGCTAGGGGAAGAGACAGACCAGTATATTGTGACTAATCCAGCACAATAGAATCCCTGGGCAAATGAGCTCAGATATAGAACAAGTCTATAAAAATGTTGTAGCGTATCACAGATGTAAGCTCTAGGGGGCCCCATCAAAGAGGGTGACGAGCAAGAATGGGGATAATCAGGGGAGGCTTGCTGGAAAAGTCTTGTGGACCATCCTAGGTGAAGCTCTATCTTACTGGCTTGACGGTAAATGAAATGTTTACAGTGGACCAGAGGTTGCCAGCTGGTAGCCTGTAGAGATTTGTGTTTTGATAGTGCTAATGTATATTTTTTTAATCAGTTAGTTGCCAACATTTGGAGAAGGCAGTGGCAACCCACTCCAGTCCTCTTGCCTGGAAAATCCCATGGACGGAGGAGCCTGGTAGTCTGCAGTCCATGGTGTCACTAGGAGTCGGACACGACTGAGCAAGTTCACTTTCACTTTTTACTTTCATGCATTGGAAAAGGAAATGGCCACCCACTTCAGTATTCTTGCCTGGAGAATCCCAGGGATGAGGGAGCCTGGTTGGCTGCCGTCTCTGGGGTCGCACAGAGTTGGACATGACTGAAGCAACTTAGCAGCAGCAGCAGCAGCAGCAGCAGCCAACATTTAAAAACCAGGAGGTTTCAGCCAGAGGTCTGGAGTCTATTCTCTGGCAAAATGAGCATGTCTGCACAGCAGTGGTCAGCTAAGCAAAGTGGTGTGCCTCTTTGCCTGGGATGTGGCACTCTGGTCCTTCGAAGCCTCGCTTGTCCACTCCACTTATTTAAAAACCACCTGCCAGCCCTGGTAGCCATTTCAGTTTGCAACCCTAGAAACAGAGCAATTGCTTTCTATGATCCACTGAGCTCAGTGTGTCCAAATAATTGCAGCTGACTCTCAGATATTTTCTCCTGATAATTTAGCCCCAGGGCTTGCCTGTTGCTGTCACCGTGGAGTCGGCCGCTCACCATTGCTGTCCATTCTTTACCTTCATAGATTTCTGCAATCATCCTCCATCCCAACTACGACCCCATCCTGCTGGATACGGACATTGCCATCCTGAAGCTCCTGGACAAGGCTCGCATCAGCACCCGCGTCCAGCCCATCTGCCTGGCGGCCCCTCGGGATCTCAGCACCTCCTTCCAGGAGTCCAGCATCACCGTGGCCGGCTGGAATGTCCTGGCGGATGCCAGCAGCCCAGGCTACAAGGATGACACGCTGCGCTCAGGGGTGGTGAGGGTGGCGGACTCGCTGCTGTGTGAGGAGCAGCACGAGGCGCAGGGGATCCCGGTGAGCGTCACGGACAGCATGTTCTGTGCTGGCCTGGACCCCACGGCCCCTTCCGACATCTGCACAGCTGAGACGGGGGGCATCGCAGCTGTGTCCTTCCCGGGCCGGGCATCCCCGGAGCCCCGCTGGCACCTGGTGGGGCTGGTCAGCTGGAGCTATGACAAGACGTGCAGCCACAGCCTCTCCACGGCCTTCACCAAAGTGCTGCCTTTTAAAGACTGGATCGAGAGAAACATGAAGTGAGCCACAGGCCCAGGGAGGAGTGTTTCTGTGCAGCCGTCCGTGTGTGTCAGCCGGGGCGGTACAGACCCAGAGTGGGATTCTGCCTGTGAATTTCGCTGTGCCCCTGGGCTTCTGATTTCAAAATCAGTGGAGGGCGAGTCGAGCTTACTTTCTGGTAGGCCATTGCCTCCCTGACTGCTGGGGTCCTCTGGAAGATTCCCACGCTGCTTATAAGAACTCAGTTTCTTCCAAAGAGACTATGTGAGTGGCAAAGAAATTCACCCCATTCTACCAACCCAGTGGCCTTCCCCGCCCACCTTTTGGGGATGAACCAGATGCCAAGGGTCAGCTCCGGTCGAGAGAAGGTCGAGACCGGATTCATCAGGTCTCTTCCAAGGCTCCAACCAGGCCGATTTCCAAAGAGCCACCGGCAGGCCGGCCCCAGACAGCAAGCCTGGCTGTGGCATTGGCTGTATCACAGAGTGGTCCTTTTCCTTCCCAGTCGCCTGTACATACTTTAATAAAACCAGGGTTGGCTTCTGACCCACGGAACACGTGTCCTATGGCTCTGATTCCTGCCTGCAGCCTTTTTGAGCTACATGTGTTGGGACTGGTGGCTGGGGGCAGCCTTTTAATAGATCATCATTCCCAAATAATGCATATAGCAAAGCCAGTGCCATCTTTTCAATGCCAGCGCTTGCAGTTGGCTGTTCATAGGGAAGGAGGGAAAGGGAATGGGCACCATCAGATAAGGCACAAGCAGAGGAAAATACCAGGGACTTGACAATTTCTAGTGTCCCCTCTGGTTCTCAGGTTCTGCATTCAAGCACAACACCCTGCTTTGAATCTCCAGAAATCTCTAGGACGTATTTTCATAGCATCTGAATTGGAATCACCTATTTATTCACACTTGATTGAGATATGCCAAGAACCCGCTACTTCATTCTTCTCTATAACTTACACAACTTTCCTTTCAAGCCCCACGCCTGACTCCCACTGCATAGCAGAGGAAGAAAAAACCGAATCCAATCTGGTCCCTGAAGGGGTCTTTTCAGGAACATTCTCTTTTGGGGATGACTTGCTCTTTTATCCTTTCTCCCCAGCTTTCACCAGATTCCTCCTGTCCCAGATGGTACCATGGAGGCATAAGTGACTTTGAGCCCTGGGACACCAGAGGACTCCTGAGTTTCTGCAGGCTCTTGGCTGTGTGTGGTCTCACTTTCTCATTCCTGGGTGTTTGGGGGATTGCTCAGGTCTGTAACGAGTGTAACTTGTGCGGAGTTCTCTCTGCTTCCCTAGGACTCTGCGGTCCTCCCCACTCACTTGGCTGCTCTTTGGGTCTGGCTTGCGCTGATACTGCTGAGATCCAGGGGGACTCTGTCTTGACACTGGTTTGTTGGGGTTACTCAGCCTCCTGGTTACAGTGGCAGCCTTCTTGGGAGGCTCCCCAGCCGGCCTTTCAGTGATCTCCTCTTCCTCCCCTGAAGGCTTGTGGAACATCTTGGTCTTTTCCCTACCTTCTGAGGCCTGAAAGCCCAAGGTTGGTGCAGGACACCTGGGGGACAGTCCCATCCTACAGACCCCAACAGAAACTCTTCCCTCCCTTATCAGAGAGAACTTCGACCCCAAGGACTTTAGCCCCAAGGCAGGATGCCAAATCTGTCCCCCAACCTGCATCCCCATCTCTGGGTCTTTGCATCATTCCCTGAGCCAGCAGAGAATTTCTGGTACTTTCTCTCTTGGTTAGGCTTTCTTGAGGCTTTCCGTAAGTCAGGCTCCCCACCCCCTGCCTTTCAGTCACTCCTCGCGGCTTAATCTGAGAACAATGTGTTGGTTATCAACTTCTGAGGAACAGCCATCCAATACGTAGTAGGTGAAGCTGGACTGTTGGACTTGACAAATATTTATCAGGCTGCTCAAAAGGCTTTTTCCTTGCTGTTTTTAAGCCTAGAAAGTTTGGATCTCAAGAGGTGTAATGGTAGTCGGATCAAAAAGATCTAAATTCCTGTCTTTCTACTTATTTTGAGTGATCTTGGGCAAGTCACCTAACGTCACCTGTGTCAATTCGTTATTTATTAGGTTGGCATGCGGAAGCCTGTCTTTTGCGGTAGCTGTGATGGTTCAGTGAGCTACTGTGTAAAACAGTGAATATAGTACCTGACACACAGCTCAGTGTCTCTAGCCCCTGGCAGGGGCAGGACTGTCCAGCTGTGCACAGCTCCGTAAAGCCTTCATATCTACCACTTCTCACCTGGGCGTCCATGCTTACACCTTCCGTTCTTCCACGCTGGTCTGACTCCTCCCCTGCCTTATCACATTCCCTAGTTTCCTGACACTCTTTTTACTCTTTAGTGTCATTTTCTATCTTTGCCTCACCGCTCAGCTTTGGTTCTCATTACATCATCTCTGCTGTGACTGTGTTTCCTTTAGCAGCTAAGTCTGGCCCCCAGGCCGGGTGACACCGCCTGTGGCTGCTTAGTTACTATCCTCAGGGCCGCTTGCCACTCTCCCTAGATCTCCCTGCCCCAGTACTGCTTTCACGACGAGCACTCAACCACGCTAATCAGGACGAGGGAGTCAGATACAAGCCTCTCCCTGGGCCATACCTGGCACTGGAGAAATCTCATCCATCTTTCTTTGTCACATGGTCCTTACATCCTAGGGATAGAATGCCAAGGATGAGGGATCTCATCTTAGCTGGAAATCTGGAGTGCATATCAGTCAGGGATTTTTCAGAACTTATAAGGTCCATGTAGTATAAGGGATTACGGTGACCACAGACAATTATGGGCACTGGTGGCAAAGTCTCCTTGAGGCTGTGGCCTTTGCATCCAGTGTTGGACCTGAATTCAAGTGGCCAGCAGTTGTGAAGGAAAGTTGGATGTGAAATTGGAAGAGCAAGAATGAGCTGGAACCCAAAAAAACATCGAAAGTCATGTCTGTCTCTGCTGTCCCCAACCTCCATGATTTGAGTGACCTGCATCCCCACACACCTGGTCCAGGAGACTCGGAGAAGCTGGAAGAGGATTTCCAGCAGGTATGGGAGGGCCTGCGGGCCAGGGTGCTGTTCCACCCAGGAAAGGTGAACGAGCCAACCAGTGACATTGTGTATGAACTGCCAAGGTGCCCGATGCTCTTACCAGCTTCCGGAGAGTGGAGATGGCTGTAGCTTTACTCTCCTTTTCAAATTTCATGTTAAGCTTCTCTGGCGCTCACTCTAACCTGAAGCCATACAGGGAAGGGGACTCTGCAAACGTAGTTGCAGCCCCCTCTAAGTTGACAAGGAACAAAAGTCATCACAAATCATTGCATGAAATATTAACGTGGTTGTCGACAGGGGATGCCTTTGTGGAGAGCTGGTGAAGGCTTCTGTTTCATCCAGATTAGTTTGGCTCTAATTTCTTTTGTAGCAGTTTTTTGTTTTGTTTTGTTTTAGACACATGCAACCCCCAATATCTGACATTCTATCAGTGAAGCCTTGGTGTCTAGGAGCTGACCTGGCACTCACTTCAAAGCTATGGTGTTCTCCTGCTGAAGATCAGTTATTTCACAGCATGCTGGTATCAGTCAAGAGCCTTCTGTGACTGTGATGGATCAAGGCAGACACAAGGCTGCTTTATATCTTGTCAGTGAAGAGGCGAAAGCAAGGTCATTATACAAACTAAAAAATACGAATGATCCTCCTCTCCTGGTTGAGAGCAGTGACTGTCTTTACTTCTATACCAATTACAGTGTTAGCCTCTATTTTTCCTTTCTCTTAGATAAGATTTATAAAGATAACCAATTATAGAATTACCTCGATATAACTGATAGCATCCAATCCACAACAAAGCCCCAGTTCCCTGGGACTTGCTCAAAATCACCTAATAAAAGCCTGAATCCTAGAATAAGTTTTCTAAAACTCTCTTATTTTTTTATTAAATTTTATTATTGTTCTGGGTCTTCACTGTAGCTCGGGAGCTTTCTCTAGCTGTCATGCGACATGTGGGATCTTAGTTTCCTGACCAGGAGTGGAACCCAGGTCCCCTGCACTGGGAGGTGGATTCTTAACCGGATTCTTAGCCATTGGGCCACCAGGGAATTCCCTCTGATACTCGCTTGATGATGCACATTCTCTTTCATTTCGAAGAGCAATAAATCCATCTTGTTCAACTAGGATTGGCCAGGTTTAACGTCAAGTGGACTTTCAAGAATTACTGAGTGGTCACCCACCCTGCTTTATTTTATTTAAACTCCAGTGGGAATTGAGAGGAAGGGTCGATCCAAATAAGCAATGTTTTTATTCACAGGGTAGTTAGAACTTCAAATTGAGTCTTGAGTGTAGGTGGAAAGGAAGTGTAGGATATTGTAAGTACAGAAAATGCTTGGAAAGTATGTAGGATTAAACATGGAGGGGGGCTGGCTTAGAGAAGAGCCAATTCTCTTTTTTAAATTAATTAATTTAGTTTTGGCTATAGTTCAGCTCAGTTCAGTCCCTCAGTCGTGTCCGACTCTTTGTGACCCCATGAATCGCAACACGCCAGGCCTCCCCGTCCATCACCAACTCCCAGAGTTCACTCAGACTCACATCCATCGAGTCTGTGATCCCATCCAGCCATCTCATCCTTGGTCGTCCCCTTCTCCTGCCTCCAATCCCTCCCAGCATCAGAGTCTTTTCCAATGAGTCAACTCTTCGCATGAGGTGGCCAAAGTACTGGAGTTTCAGCTTCAGCATCATTCCCTCCAAAGGAATCCCAGGGCTGATCTCCTTCAGAATGGACTGGTTGGATCTCCTTGCAGTCCAAGGGACTCTCAAGAGTCTTCTCCAACACCACAGTTCAAAAGCATAAGCTCTTCAGCGCTCAGCTTTGGCTACACTGGGTCTTCATTGCTGTGCATGGGCTTTTCTCTGGCTGCAGTGAGCTGAGGCTGCTCTTCATTTTGGTGCCTGGGCTTCTCATTGTGGTGGCTTCTCTCGCTGCAGAGCATGGGCTCTAGGCGTCTGGGCATCAATAGTTGCAGCGCACGGCTCAGTATTACAGTTGCAGCTTGCAGGTTTCAGAGAGCAGGCTCAGCAGTTGTGACGCACGGGCTTAGTTGCTCCGTGGCATGTAGAATCTTCCAGGACCTGGGGTCGAACCCATGTGCGGGTTCTTATCCACTGTGCCACCAGGGAAGTTTGGGAAGAGCCAATTCTTTCCTATCATGAATCCTTTATTACAGTGACAGGCCAGGTTGGCCAGCCAGCGCCTTAATAACAAGGATCAGTTGGTGGTAGCTCTCAAAAGCTAGGATCTAGAATTTGGCTTCTTATTGCCCATTTGCAAACATTCAAGCCCATGTTGATGTCTCCAGGAGAGTGAAAGGAAAGAAGTGGAATTCTAGAAAGACCCATCAGGCTAGCTGTGCAATGGTTAAAAGACCCAGCCTGAGTTTAAATCCCAGCTCTGTCACTGACATGCTGTGACCCTGAGCATGACATTCAATCTCGGTCCTACTGTTGTTCTATCCACAAATGGGAGTGAAACGATGTGGGGATTCAGGGAGTTAATGTGTCTGTGACTGAAGTATGTAGAACAGCATCTGCCCTGTGCTTCGTCTCTCAGTCGTGTCCAACTCTTTGTGACCCCATGGACTGCAGCCTGCCAGGAACCTCTGTCCATGGGGGTTCTCCAGGCAAGATGACATCTGACGTATTGCACTCTGTAGATACTGGCCACTGTTATGATGGTTGTTGTTTCATTGCTGTCCTTCTAAGAGGAGACTGGAGATGGAGAAACCAGTTATGAGTGACCTTATGAGGGCTGGAGAGAGGAGGAGAGGATTTAGAATGCTGTTGAGGTACAAGCATGTGGAAAGAAGTTTGGCAATCTGTGGAATGAGGTTGAAAATGGGAAAGGGTGGGCAGAAATAAATGAGGTTTCAGGTTAAAAGAACCAACAGGGTTGAGAGCAAGAAGCAGTGGGACTAGAGACTTCCCTGGTGGCCTAGCGTCTAAGACTCCATGCTCCCAGTGCAGGGGGCCCAGGTTTCATCCCTGGTCAGGAAACTAGATCCCAGATGCCCACAACTAAAGATCCTGTGTGCAACAGCAAAAAACAAACAAACAAAAAGCAATAGGACTGTGTAAGTGGGAGTAGTCGGGATAAATTTCTAAGAAAGAGTGTCAGAGCTTGCACCAGTTTTTTACGCATTTCCCTGTCTGCATGTGTGTGTATGTATATGTGTTTGGTGGGAGTTCAGGGGCATACAGGGTGGACTTAATAAAAAGGATCAGGTACAGCTGGACAAGTAGAAATTTGCAGCCCTCTCAATGAGTCCTCACCAGCATAATACTTGTTGTTCTTTGGAGTTATGGCTGTGGAGTTTGAATATTAATCTTTACAGTTCTTTGGGATTTTCATGCCTTCAAATTCATCATCTACTCATAACTTACTAGGGCTTCCACATTTGCCTCCTCTATTGGAAAATTAGTCGATAAAATCTCTTCCATCATGAATTCAATCAGAGATTGTGAGTTCATTGATTTTTCTACCTATCATTTATCCATCCAGAAAAATTGAGTGTTAAGGATTGAAGTACTAAAGATGGACAACATAGGCTTGGTGCTTGCCCTTAATCGGAGAGTCCCAGAAATACATGAATAATCAGAAATCATCATGAATACTGGGAAGAAAATACAGGGTATTGTAAAATTGTAGAACAAATGTCGCTGATTTAACCTGGATGGGCCATGATAAAAGGTTTGCCTCCCTGAGGATGTGATGACTGATCTGGGAAGAAGTTGACTATTGGATGGAGGGTGGGGAGAGGGGAAGAACATTCCAGGCAGAGATGAGCGTGTACAGAGATGCTGAGAGAAGGGCTTTTGGCATATATAGAGAACTTCCAGGGAACCAGTAAAGCTTCAGAGGAAAGCAAGGGGAAGGGAGAGGTGTGCCAGGAGGCTGGAAATGCAGTTTTGGTGTGTATGGCCACCCCGGGAGCTGGGAGCACCACACTCTATATGTCAAACTCGAACTCCGAGAATGTGCACTAGGAACTATTAGTGAGGCCATCAACTCATCATCTATAGCCTTTGGCTTTTACCTTGTGTTTTTCTGTTATCCTTCTAACCTGGTTATGAATGAAGACCTTGAGTCTCCCAGCAATGGCACAATTGCATCATGTTCTAAAAAAGATCTTAAATGAGGATGAGGTGAGTTAAAAAAAGACCGAAAGTCAATGCAAGAAGCAAAGAAGTGAGACACTTATAGCTTCATTCCTGCCTTATTTTTTTCTCTTGCTTTAGTATCCTGTGAAAATGTTGAGTGAAATACTTTTTGGATCCCTAGGGCTTGGGGAAGTTTATCTTTTTAGGGCTGTTGGAAAGACGAGAACACTTTGGAGTGATTTGGTAGCCATTTGTGGTCTCTTTTTGCTTTTCTTGGCAGGAGGACCTGCTTTCCCTGGCAGGGCTCTGCCGGATGTGCTGTTGAGGCCCAGCATTTTAAGAAGACTGTCTCAATGGCTGAGGTTTTTAGGGATCACTTCACGTTTGTATTCCAGTTCACCAAGTGTTTATCCAGAGGCTTGTGGACCAGGCACGATGGAGAGTTTTGTCAACAAAGAAAAAAAAAAAGTCAATAGATAAAACTAGGGAATAGCTTTCTTGGGTGACAAATAATATTAGAGAATGAATTCTCAGAGGAAACAAAAATCAGTGTTATGTTTCTGAACTTATGGTTTCTAGGAAAAGATAACTCCAAACAAAAGAGAAAGAAAGAATGTTATTAATCTTTGTTTTGAAAGGGGAACAGGATGTTACAAATAAAACAGTATGTGGGTGCTAATAAATAAAACCTCCAAGTGAATTGGGACTCTCCTAATTTGCTGTTATTCCCCAAAAGCATAGTTTAGCCTCTGATTTTAAAAATGTCGCTGAATCTATAACCTCAACTTAGACATCAATTACCTGGTTGCTGTCTCTCTCTCTTGATAAAGAAAATAACTTTATGAAAAAAATATTTTGGGATTTGGTAACAAAGCCCCCCTCAGAATTACCAAGTTATTTCATAAAAAAAAAGGGAATACAGAAAATAGAACCATAATCACATCACTGGATTTCTGGAGTCACAGAAGCCTAGCTTGGGTCCTTGGTTCGATCCTTTAGCCAAACCATTTAGCATTTAACCCCAGTAAGCTGTGTCAAGCAACAAAATCCTCTCCCGAAGGTTAAAAAAACCCTCTCTCCATCATTTTGCCCATCATAAAGATGTCACGGCTGAATGCCATCCTAGCAGAACAAAGAGAAGTGAGAGATGTATAAGTGGCATTCTTTGCCATGATTAGAAGAAATGGGGCGGGGGAGATAGAAATGAAAATACCAGCAATAACTCTCAAGACGTGTTTCTACTTTACACTGGGATCAAGCTACTAAAAAAGAGACAGTTACTCTAATTCAAAATTGTGTGGTTTTTATGGTGGACATAAAGAATTTGCACCAACCCTGACATTTTGCCTTAAGTTATCTCCTAGAAGAAGATGCTGACACATAGGAATGATGAACCAGGGACTCACAATTCATCTTTTCCCCCTGCGTCCTTTCGTCTTTCATCTGTGCTGAGTAAATGGAGTGAATTCACACTCCTTCTATTAGAATTCATCAGGCAATAAGCGTAGCTAACAAATGCTTCAGTCTTCCTGAGCCTTCTACTTAATGAGGTGGTTTCTGCCTGAAGAATGGATTATATTTAGAGCAAGTTCTCAGTCTGAATTGAGATTTCTCTGAAGTGACATCTCTTTTCTCATCAGCATAGAGAGTCAGGTAAAAATAGAACTCCCTTACTTCCTTTTGCTAATGCGTGTTAACAAGAAAAGAGTGAATGAACCTAACTTGTATCTTCCTGCTCTGAACACCTGTGGGAGGGGTAATTCTCTCTATCTTCTATTCAGTGACCACAGTGGACAAACAGCGCTATAGGCAGGCTCATCCGTAGCTGTGCTGTGCGGTTGGATCTGAAGCACTACCAGCATTATCACTTCAGAGTGACGACAGTGTGACGGGCAGGAGGCTGACATAAAGATGACAATAGCCATCACTGTGTGCCAGGAACTGTGCCATCACCTCCTCTGGTTCTCCTCCAAGCAGAGCGGGTGGGGTCATCACTAGTTCCATAGATGCCCAGAAGGTTAAGTGACTCACTCACGTTCAGTCAAAATGGAAAGGGGGGAGATGGATTGCATTTGAAACTCACGACTCCCAACATGATTGAAATGAGTGGTTCCCAGGTCAGTGTAATTCTGAAAGTGAAAGTTGCTCAGTCTTGTCTGACTCTTTGTGACCCCATGGACTATACAGTCCATGGAATTCTCCAGGCCAGAATACTAGAGTGGGTAGCCTTTCCCTTCTCCAGGGGATCTTCCCAACCCAGGGACCAAACCCAAGTCTCTTGCATTGAAGGTGGATTCTTTACCAGTTGAGCCACAAGAGAAGCCCAAGCATACTGGAGTGGGTAGCCTATCCCATCTCCAGCGGATCTTTCCAACCCAGGAATCGAACCAGGGTCTCCTGCATTGCAGGCAGATTCTTTACCAACTGAGCTATCAGGGAAGCCAATTCTGAAGGCCATGTTATAACTTCTAACGGAGGCCACCGTCACTTTCTTAAGACAATGAATGGCTGCTGCTGTGAAGATTTTCCTCCCACCAGTTATCACCCTAAACTCCCTTCTCTTTCCATAAGCTTTTTGTTTTCAAGTTAGTTTCAGGCTTCTCTAACGTCTCTCTTTGATGCTTTCAGCTTTGGAGCCAATGCTGTGCAAGAATATCACCTTTCTTCTAAAACAGAACATTGTACAAGGATTTTCATTCATGGTTTTCATTTATCCTAAAAATAGCTCACAGTTCTGAAAAATTAGCATACTCATTTTAATTGTCCCAATGAAAGGGCCTCCAACATCCTCTCTGTTTTATTTCTTTCTTAAAAACCTTACAGTGTCTATCTTGCAGTCTAAGTGATCGGACCAAAGTTTCAAAAGACAGATCCAGACATGCTGCTATTTCTCTGGGTCACTTTCTTCTGATAAACTCTGGACATTGAAACATTTCTCCTCTGTTGTCATCATGATGGGGAAATGGGCTTATTTAATGGCCTTTTATGGAAAAGCAGTGTAGGATTTTTTTCTTTCTTTTCTATATTAGAAGTCCCCCTCCCACCCTGTGCAGCATCAGAGATGTAATAACCAATCTCAGGCGATCCAAAGGAAAACCAAGACAGGGAATGAATTCCTTAGAAGAACAAATAAGAGAAGGCAAAGTCTTTATCCCTTCTTTGGTCCAACTAAGCTCCTAAAAGGACTGGAGAAGAACACTGAGAATTATAGGATTTAGGATTGGAACCTTTGAGGCCATCTGGTGATTTGTTCCATGGTATTAAACGTACCACCTTCTCATTTCTAGCAAATGGCCTGACTGGGTCCTCTCTGCTAGAAGATCCTCTGTGATAGAGAGGATGTTGCATGGGGGTGAACTACTCCAATAGTGATGTCATTATTATTACTATAGGTTGCATAGAAGAGAGATTAAAAGCAAGATTCTGCAGAAAGACTGCCTGTACTCAAACACCAGTTTTGCCCCCACCTCATCCATTGGTCCTGTAGGTTCATTCTCTGACTGTCTCCGTTCTGCACTGTTCCCTGGGAGGTTGAACTATAAGAACTGAACTATAACTACTGCATATGAATTATGACAATGTGCTCCCCTGCCCTCTGCTTCCAGCTATAGTCAACAGGGAGTCCCTGAAGGGGAGAAGAGAACAGGAGGGAAGTGGGGGTCAAGTTATTTATCGTCAGACCCCTTTCCAGCAGGTTGCCATGGCAACAAAGTCTCAGCCTGGGTCAGCTGGAACCGGTGTGCTCTTTGGGTTCAGGCTTAGGGTGGGTAATGATGCCCCACTATTACAGTCCATGGGCTCTGCCTTATGTCTTCGAGTTTCCCCACATCCTTCCCTTACCCTTCTAAATTGTCTCTTTATTAAACTTTGCACAATTTCCTTAATTTGAATATGCCAACTTTTTCTAGTTGAGACCTTGACTGACACAACCACTCACTATCTGTGTAATGTTAGTCAAATTCTATAACCGCTCTTGGATTCTGTTTTCTCCTTTGTAAATTGGGGGTAATAATAATAATATATGCTGTAGAAGGACATCTTAAGAATCAGATGAGATGATATATAAAGATACTTGGAACATGCAGTAAGAACTCAGTAAACGCTGCTGCTGCTGCTAAGTCGCTTAAGTCGTGTCCGACTCTGTGCGACCCCATAGATGGCAGCCCACCAGGCTCCGCCGTCCCTGGGATTCTCCAGGCAAGAACACTGGAGTGGGTTGCCATTTCCTTCTCCAATGCATGAAAGTGAAAAGTGAAAGTGAGGTCGCTCAGCCGTGTCCAACCCTCAGCAACCCCATGGACTGCAGCCTACCAGGCTCCTCCGTCCAGTAAACGCTAGAGTAAAGCTATTAATACAACTACCATGAAGTCTCAACCTGAACACTACCTTAATTCAACTATGGTAAGTTACTTCTCGTAGCTTGACTTAGGTTTTAAGTCAACAGTCAATACAGAAAAAAAGAAAAAAAAATTCCTCAGAGTCAAATTAGACTTGAACATCCCTCAAGATGGTGTAGTCAGTTTTTTGGTATTCAGTCCTGCAGAGTTGTTTTTATTCACGCCAAGTTTGATAACCTGTGGGTGAGACTTAAGAAAGGTGAATCTACATGCAAATATCAGAGCATCCCACCCCTTCTGCTTCTGCCATAACCATGGAATCCCTAGAGGAGATTGAGAGATGCTAGAAAATTCGAAAGTGTTCCTGCTGGCTTATAGGGTTGACCTCGTTCTGTTCTCACATCAGGGCTTTATCTACTTAATGTTGGCTGGGAGATTTGTAGTTTGCTGTGAAGACAGAAAGGAGTTAATGGGGTCACACTTTAGATGGTTTTAGGGGAGGCTAGATTTTTTAAGTGGGCTCAGTAGGAAATTAAATGGGGTGCATGCTGCTGCTCCCATATGTCTGAGATGACCCTTTGCTGATCATTCAGGGTGTGTCAGCCTCAGAGCTAAGCGTTTCCTCCATGTTAGTTATCCGGTTTAACCTCATAGCAACTATGAGATGGAACTATTATGTTCTCTGGTTTTCACATGAGAAAGCTGAACACCTAAGGTGCCCAGTCTAAGACTAAACAGTCTTACTGACGCCAGGGGCGGTATTTAATGTGTTTCTGCCTCACTTAGCTCTCAGTTTAGATCCAAGACTGAGGCAGAGAGAGCCTGGCTTACCCTCCAGTGTTCCACGTATGTGCAAACTGAGAATTAAACTCCATGTTTGATAGCTTTTCACGTTAGTTGTCCACAACAGTACACACGTGTTTGCCTGAATAGATTTTTACATGCCCTGTGTTTGATGAGAAGAGAGTCAGCCTGGTATCTTTCTTCCTCCCCCCATATCCCCAAAAGACTAAACACACTAACTTGCTTCAAATGCTCCTCAGGACCATATTTCTGGACCACTTTCCATCTTGTTGGACCGTCTCTAGTCCAGTGGTTCCTGATGCTGGCTGGAGTAGGATAAATCACCTGAGGAAGGTAAAGAGAAAAACCAAAAACTGAGTCAGGACCCTGCTCCAAATTTCTGGTAGGTGGCCTGAGCATTATCGTTTGTCAAAAGCTCTCCCAGTACATTTTAATCAGCAGTCAATATGGGAAAGCACTGCTCCAATTTGCTACTAAAAAATTGAAGAATTAGTGGGGATGTTGGCAGGGCCCTCTGGAGTGAGGAAAAAGAATCGGTTCCTTCTAGCTAATGATTATTATCCAGAATTATCTGCGGCATGTTCCACACGATTTAATAGGCCTCATCTCCAAGGGCAGCTGAATGCAAATGTCTCTCATTGTAGCATGAGATGTGAAGGTTCCCGAACAAAGCCGTTTGCAAGGAAGGTGCAAAGTGGAGCCACTTCTCCCATGGAATCTGGCCATGCTTATTGACTCACCAGAATTCTCTCTGATCCTGAATGCTGAGAATATAATTAAGACTGCTTTTGATTGGATGGTTTAAAATGTAAAATCAACACCATCCCCCTTTCTCTGTCCTTTTGCTTCCTCTGTGTTTCTGTGGCCTCAGCTGTGTTGCCCTTGGCAGTGAGAGCTGAGGAATGGTGTGGCTCAGTGCTCACCTGTGTGCAGGTACTGAGGGATTCAGACAGAGGAGTTCCTCCGTGCTGCTTGTAAAGGGGCTGCGGTGGTCCGCTGGGATCGCAAACTTCTAGAGAGATGCCGGCGGCTTTGTTCTCCAGCTGCCACCTCAGCAGAAAGGGCAGTAAAATCTCTAAATTATAAAGAGAGAATGAGACTGTACACATTCTGCACCTGACAACTTCACATACAAAGGCACACGTCCACTCTTGCCAGGACTCAAAAGGCAGAGCCAAACACCACACGGAGGCTCAGGAAGGTCGTTTTTCATCTACAAATGATTATAAATCACAACTAAATTTTTTAAAAAGAAGATTAGAGGTGCCATGAAGGGTCCTATGATAGATAAGATATAGGTCTGGTTAATCTAACCGGTGCTCACAGGAAAGAGAGAGAGAGGGAAGGGACGAGATGGGGGAAGGTTTGAATGAAGGAAGACGTTCGAATTCAGATTTGGAAAAGGGAGGTGAACAGAAACGTTTAAAAAGCTTCTATTTAGTTCTTTTCTCTTTTTCTTGTTATTTCTCCTATCTGCCTATGCACTCTTGGATATCGTGCTCAGAAAACTATCCTCCAAGGACGCTTAGATTAAACTGAACACTTTTTGAAGGTTTACTGGGTGCCAGAATCGTTCAAGAACTCTGCGCGTCTTTTACATTTCATTTAGATCTCAGCTCTGTGCGGTTGGGAATGGTACTTCTGTTTTGCAGAAGGAATGAGGAAGAGTTGAGGAATTTCCTCCCTAATTATTCCACTGGAAGGTGAAGAACTCAAGCTCTCAGATATCAGCGTCAGGGATTTAACCACGAAGCCGCCCTGCTGGGGCTCCAGCTCCCCTGGCACGGTCCCGGGGAGGAGCTCTCGAGTTTCCACGTGGCCAGCTGCATTCGGTCTTCGGGAAGGTGTAAGCACAACCACCGGGCTGGAGAGCGCCTCTGCCGAGGAATCAGGCCAGGCATGCGGCGACTGAGGACAGTACCCGCGTCCCAGACCCCGCCAGGAGAAACCTGGCAAGTTCCAAGGGGCAGGTTTGCACCGCGGACATCTCTCGGGCGCGTTGCCACTCTGTAAATCAAGAGAGTCTGTTTAATTCTCACCGCGGCCCTGCAAAGGGGGTTGTTTTGGCTCCATTTCTTAGAAGAGCAAAGTGAGGCGTGCCCTCCCCAGTGGCCGCTACGTCGGCAGGTGGTGGAGCAGTAGGTGTCTGCCTCTTCCCAGAGATAATAAAATCTGCACGGATTTTGCCATTATTATGCAAAGCCGGCGGGGAGGCTCGGACCCTCCCTTGACCGAGCCCATCTGTCTCCGCGCGCCGCCCCCGGGGCACAGAAGCCGACAGCGAGCGGAGCGGAGTGGGTGGAAACCCGTCCCCGCCACTTGCCTCACCATCTCTCCACTTCTTCACCACCAGCGCCCCCGAGGCCGACCTCCCTTGGCTCAAAAAAAAAAACAAAAAACAAAAAACAAAAAAAACTACCGCCTCCCCTGTACCCTCCCGCCGCCCCAGGGAGCTGCATTAATATTAATCCCGATGCATAATTGAAGGCCGGAGATTTATTCGGGCCGAGGCAAGGGAGGGTGCACAGCTGGGCTGTATTTCGGCCGCTTGGGTTTCGTGAGGCCTGGTACCCAGGACGTGGGAGGATGGGGTGGGTGTGCCGCCGGTGAGGATGAGCTTGGGAATGAAGTGAGCCCTAGCGGGTGTACCAAGGAGTGAGGCGGGGTGCCGGGGGCTGCCCCAGGGAGGCAAGGACGGAGGGGCATCCCAGGTCTCCGTGACGTGGCCTGCGCTGTGCCCAGCGAGGGGTGACCCGGGGCCACGCGGGCTTGAAGGGAAACAATAGCGACTCCTTAGATCCTGGGCTGCTGCCACCGGCAGCCGGGGCTTTCCCGGGAGACCAGCCGGGGTTCTTTTCTTATTTGGCTAATTTATGGCGAGAGGCTGGGGGCGGAGGGATGGCAGAGGAGGGACCGCGTCTAGAGACTGGGGGCGAGGGGGTGGCAGTTAAAGGAGTCTCCCCAGGCGGCGGCCCTGGTGATGTCAGCTCTCGACGAAAATAGAGAGGGATCGCCTGCAAATCCCCAGCTCCGGCGGGGCTAAACCTTGCAATCCCTCCCCGGCCGGCGCCGAGCCAGGGTGCAGGGGCCTCCACCGCCTCCCCTGGCGCGCGCACACACACCGCACACGCGCGCACGCACGCACCCACTCCCTTGCACACCCACCGCACACACTCGCCGCCCTCCCCCCTGCCACCGTCCTCCGAGCCCGCGCTCCGCCACGCGACGAGCCCCACAGCAAACACAGGTGGCCCCGGCTGCACGCCGTCCCGCGCCCCCTCCTGCAGCCCGGGGGCGGCGCTCTCTCGGGGAAGCCACCCTCTAAGCACCCGCACTCCCCCGCCCTCCATCCAGAGCACCCAGCCAAGCGACACCGAGGCCGGCGGAGGGAGCGCGGGACGCGCGCAGCGGAAAGCGGGGACGCGGCTTAGAGCCGGCTGGAGCCTCCTGCGCGCGTTGAGGCGCTAAAGGGCTTACCCAGGAGGGGGGTGGAAGGGCGGGGAGATTCTCCCCCCTTAAATACTGCGCTCGGCTGCACTCGTGCGCTCACCCCGGCACCCGCTCACTCCTCGCCTGCCGCTGCCGGATTGTGCCGAAGAGGAGGGGGCGTTACCCCAGGACATGGCATCCACGGAAGGGTGAGGGGGGCTTTGCTCGCTACCGGCAGGCAAGGGGTTGGGGCGAGGGGGCGGCGCGCGCGCGGAGTGGTGGTTCCCTATCCCGGATGAGAACAGAGAGACGCCGGCGCCGGGCCTCGGAGACCGTGACGGAGCGATGGCTGGGCTGGGGGTGGGATGGTGGAGAGGATATTGATTTTCTTTCGCGAAGCTTGCTGCTTAACCTTTTGAAGATGCGAGAGACAGAGGATTGTTTCATTTTAATTAAAAAAGGTTTCGGTGGAGGTGTGCGAAAGAGTGACGAAGAATCCTCTTGGGGTTACTTTTGAGATCTGCAAACAATGAGGGATTGGGCACAGTAAGAGCGGCAGACGCTGCCGAGGGAAGCAGCGCCTGGAGCTCGGCGCCGGCTGGAAGGTGGGGACCGGCCGGGAATGAATGAACTGGGACCCGGGCCGGGGCGGGGCGAAGCCCAGCGCGCGCAGCCTTGAATGTCAGGTTTGCAGAGTCGCAGAGCAGATACCCGGCCTGCGTTGATCTCTCCTTGTCCCTGGATGGCGGAATCTCCCTAGCCAGTTTGAAGGAAGCGTGGAAAAGATTTGGGTGCTTTCCGAGAAGAGGCGGGAAAATAAGTGGCTTCGGGCAAGGACAGGAGGGACAGGAGTCCCCAAATTCCAGCGCGGGGAGCGTTGATTTCCCCGATTCTCCCCGCTGTCTTGGAGTTGTCTCCTGCCTCCTGAGGCAGCAGTTGAATGCTCCCGGTGATAATAAGGGTAGCTTCTTTACCGGGAAGGAGATTTAGCTGCAAGAAACCCTTGAGTACGCCTATGTCAAAGAAAGTGAAAGTTGCTCAGTCGTATCCGACTCTTTGCGACCCGATGGACTATACAGTCCATGGAATTCTCCAGGCCAGAATACTGGAGTGGGTAGCCTTTCCCTTCTCCAGGCGATCTTCCCAACTCAGGTATCGAGCCCAGG